>NC_092130.1:100672657-103142657 GCF_043159975.1 Macaca nemestrina | reverse complement strand
CGGCTCGCCCTGGAGGCTACTTCAACACTATTTTTTTGTTATTTCTTATGTGTTATTTTTTATTTTTTGAGATGGAGTTTTGCTCTGTTAGCCAGGCTGGCATGCAGTGGCACCATCTTGGCTCACTGCAACTTCTGCCTCCTGGGTTCAAGCAATTCCCCTGCCTCAGCCTCCCGAGTAGTTGGGATTACAGGCGCCCATCACCATGTGCAGGTAATTTTTGTATTGTTAGTGGAGTTGGGGTTTCACCTTCAAACTCCTGACCTCAAGTGATCTGCCCGCCTTGGCCTCCCAAAGTGCTGGGATTACAGTCATGAGCCACCCCACCTGGCCTCTTTTGATATTTTATAAGTGCTTTATTCTGCCCAGTCTCAGGAAATGTTGATAAATAGCGTGGGATAAACACATGATAAATGCTGATAAATAGATGTGTAAGTCTTTGCTGACTTGTATTATTCAGAATTGTGTGGTGTGGGTGGGGCTTCATCAGTGACACAAGCACGGCTCCAGTGACGCCCTCTGTGCTGATGGACACATTCTCTCGCTGTTCTATCCAGTGTAGTAGCCTGTGGCCACCTACGTCTGTTGAGCATGTGACTTGTGACTGAGGAATCGGATTTTTAATTATCTAATTTTGTTGTATTGGACAGGGCAGAACAGAGTAAGTTCCCTTTGTGGTGGTGTTTTCTTTCTCCTTCTGGAAGTGTTTTATGTGTTTATTGTTTTCTATTTTTTTAAGTTTTCATGGTACATAGGAGGTGTATATATTTGTAGGGTATGTGAGATGTTTTGGTACAGGTGTGCAATATGAAATAAGCACATCATGGGGAAAGGAGTATCCATCCCCTCAAGCATGTATCTTTTGAGTTTATAAACAATCCAATTACACTCTTTAAAATGTATGGATTAAATTATTTTTTAGTATAGTTACCCTATTGTGCTATCAAATAGTAGGTCTTATTCATTCTTTCTATTTTTTTTTTTTTGTACCCATCCTTTGTAATGTTTTATTGACCTTTCAGGACATCCAGAATCACACTTACCATTAGTTTACACACTGAAAATCGTGGTTGGCGAAATGTCTTGGGTGTGTAACAACTGGCAAGCTCATCCAAGCCAGTGCCCCAGAACTACCTCCGCAAGGAGCTGACATTTATGTCAAATGCGGGAATTATGGCCCCATTCTCTGCAGATGCTGTAAGGGGTTGGCATTTTGTCGAAGGGGAGAATCATCAGTTGAAGGGCTAAGATCTGCTTCTGTTGCTGTCACAGTGCAGAGTGGGACTCCTTCATATTCTAGGCAGGTCAGATGGGGAAAGGTGGCAAAGCATTTGAAGGAAACAGAAGAATAGAAGGTAGATGAAATGAAATGGGTCAATACCAAAAATAAGAAACAGAGGATCCACTTGGCTCAAGTAAATGGCACTAAATGTGATTAAGAAATAGGATATGGCTGGGTGTGGTGGCTCATGCCTGGAATCCCAGCAGTTTGGGAGGTCAAGGTGGGAGGATCACTTGAGGTCAGGAGTTCGAGACCAGGCTGGCCAACATGGTGAAACCCTGTTTCTACTAAAAATACCAAAATTAGCCAGGTGTGGTGGTGCATGCCTGCAGTCCAGCTACTTGGGAGGCCGAGGCAGGAGAATGACTTGAACCCGGGAGGCAGAGGTTGCAGTGAGCCGAGATTGTACCATTCATTGTACTCCAGCCTGGGCGACAGAGCAATTCCATCTCAAAAAGAAATAAGAACTGCTTAAAGTTTTGATCCTATTTCTTAATCATATTTAATGCCATTTACTTGAGCCAAATGGACCCTTTGGGCAGCAGCAAGTGTTGTGCCAAAAGGAGAAGGGGAGTGAACATCTTGCAGGAACAAGCGGACAGCCTGTGGGAAATGGAGTAGATGGGGAGTCTCAGCTGTAAAACTGGAATCCCAATTGCAAACAAAGATTCATAAACGATCACTGAATCAGCAAAGCTGCGAATGGCTTGATTAGACACTGTCTTGCAAACTCTACTTTTAAGAGGTTGAATCTGAAAAAATAAAGCTGCATGGCTTTGGTTAGAAATTAAGATATTCAGTTAAAAGTTAAGTTCCTCCTTGAGGACTGTGAAACCATAGTGCCAGTGTCTCAGGGGAATTACAGAAGCTCCTGGAACATGATGCTCCTGTTCTTTCATCAAATAATATGTCAAAGTGTGAGTGAGGTTGTGGGTGACAGACCAGATGTGGTGACACTCATACTGAAGCTGATTTTCCTGCAATTATTTATCACTCATGGTCTGCATTAGATTAAAGAGGACATGAAATCTATTTGGCCAAAGCTGAGTATCTTCTGACTATTTGGATGGAAAAAATGAAGGGTTGGTGAAACTGACATGTCAAAACAAGAACTATGTGAGCATGTTCTGACTTTCCCTATGAGGGAAGGTGATAGGGAGATAGAGACACTCCCTATAGGTGATAGGAGACAAGAGGATAGCATTGGTTGGCATCCTCCTTTCTGCTTGGAGAGTCTCAGTACTTTGAAGCTCTAGGCATGAAGCACTGCCTCATCTACTGTTCCAGGTCTGGCTGGTAGAGAGGGCTTGGTGCAAGTGCCAGAGAAGAGCATAATATCTTGCAAAGTAAGCCTCTTGGAAAAAATTATCTTAGTCTTCTATAATTATAGAAATAATAAATGTTCACAATAGAAAAATTGGGAATTTTAGAAAGAGTAGAAAAAGAAATCCCTATAATTTCCTCATCCAAAGGCAGTTACTATTAAATTTGGGTATATTTCCTACAAGCATTTTTTCTTATGCATGCGTTTCTTTTTTACATAGCTATGATCGTGAAAACAAGATAATTCATGTCCTGTGTTACTCATTTGACATATTCCATAAGTAAGCTCCATTTTAGAAAGTAACAAAATGATGCCGTACATTTGTTTTTTTTGTTTATGTTTTTATAAAGCATGTGGATTACGTTAATAAGAAGAAAGGGAAAATGTTGTAGATCCTCTGCACAAGTACTTATTTCCCTCCAAACCCCCTTTTTATAATACATATTGTTGATTTTATAGAGTGACCTGATCAATGTACATGCCCGGGCTCAAATCACAGCTATTCTTTAATACTTTGGGCTACTTCATTGCTATTATTGCTTGTTACTAATATGTAAGATGAGGAAAAGAAAACCTTTTGGTGGGTATTGGGACTGGGAGGGTGGGCATTGGGGACAGATGAACCAAAGCTGGGTATGGAAGGAAACCTGACTTCATACCAGAAAACAAAACAAAAAAGAAAGAAAAAACCATCTAGAGGCCAGTTGGGAAGAGAAGGAAGCAGAAACAGACAGAAACAAACAATAGGATATGAGGTTCAGGTTTCTTTACCAAAAAAACACAGACCTTTCATGACTGTAGACAAGACTGAGAGAGAAACAAAGCCTCCCCACCCTGAAAGTCCCCCGAAAGGAAAAACATCAGGAAAAGGAAACTGGTAGGAAATGATTGGAAGAACCAAAGAACAGTCCTTCTAAACAGAATGTTAGGTGGTGTATAATATAGGTTTTCAGGTTCTCCATTTGTGGGCATATCTGGGAGAGTCCAGTCGTATATGTGCTAGTGGTGAGCTGGTGGGAGATGCTGTAGTCACTAGTGCTGGTTTGGCAGACAACCAGATAATAGAACTAATTAGGTTAGTTTCTCTTCTTATATTAACCAAAAGTTCTTATATTAACTAAAAGTGCTATTATAAAATAGCACTTGTAAGTTGCCTGTGGAAAATAATGTTTTGAGATGTTTTTAAAGAGGCTCTTAAGCATGGCATCTTAGGATCTGTGACCCCTGTGAGTGGAAGCTGACCCTCTTGGCTGTTATTTAATAACACACGTATATCTAGACTGAAACCTTAAGAATGTTTCCTGAAACATGGGAGCAGGAGGACCTTAGCAGAACTCTTCTGAAAAATATGTTTTCAATCCTAATTTTTGGCAGATCTCTCTCTATGTACCAGGCTACAGAGTTTCTGTGGAGACCTTTCTTTTTTTCTTTTCTCTTTTTTTGGGGAATTGGGGAGTTCTCTCTTTACCACAAACTAAAGCTTCCCAGTGAATCATTTTGAAGTAAAGGGGCTGGGAGACAGTGAAATATCCCAAGAAGACCACTGCGAAGGCATAGTTATTTGTATAAATTCCAACTCAAATTTTATTCTTTTTGTTCACTTCGAGGAAATTTTCTCATTATGGTTGTTGAGGTTTCAAAACCAAGGTTGAGAATCATGGTCAGAGATCCCTGAGGGAGCTCTGCAGTGCTGAAATCACCCCTAACAGAGTGGGTTTTCAGTATTTTTGGGAATTAGAGAAATGGAGTTCTACTTTTATCTCAACTGATTACAGAAAGTATTAATGAAAGTCCATGTGTATTAGTTCACAGATTTTCAATGATTATCACCAGTGAGATCACAGATGTGTGGGAAATGGGAAAACTTTGGGGGAAGAAAGTGGTGAAAAAATTTCCTAATCACTTCAACTTATAAGATGATTAAACCTTTAAAAGTTAATTATTTTTGAACATTAAGAAAAATCATGTGACTGTAATTTGCTGTCACAGGGTCATTTGTTGGACTTTGAAGTGTACAGAATGGGATGAAGAGAGTGGGTTGATGTTTACACTAATGTCTTAAGGGCATTATGAGGATACCTGATGCTTGGCATTAGTACTAACCTACTGTTAGTACATTCTAAATTACCTTTTTCTTTCATTTTACAAGCCAACTTTTTGAAGTGTAGTAAGGGAGGGAAAAATGGCAGTACTTTCTCTGAACTCTAAATTTTCCTTCTCCAAAATGAGATTCTTGACCCCAAATAAACCAACTTAGTGACTAAGCAAATTTCATGTATTCTATTCCTAAAGACTCCTTTAGTTTGATATTTCAATCAAATGATTAGATTATAAACTTCAAACAAGTAGAAACTCTTAAGAAAACAACAACAAATCTGCAAAACATGAAACAAATGAAAAACATGAAATATGTTCTGGAAATGATATCTATAAAGTTTGTTTTATAAAAAGTTAAAATAATACCACTGAGGGATTTCTTCCCCTTTTCTTGTGTTGAAACACTTCAGAATACCCATATATACAGGCATTTACAAAAAAAAAATATATTTACAAAGGGATCATTGGCCAGCAGGCTTGATTGCAGTGTAAGAGTGAGTGTGTGTGAGTGTGTATGTGTCTGTGTGTGTGTGTGTAGGCTTGTTTTACACTGATTATCCAGTGGCTAATTCCATGGAAGGGACTTTAGGGCAATTAAGATTCTGGTTAGCTTTCATGCCAGGCAGCATAAGTTCTAACCATTTATTGGTACAATTTGCTTTACCTTTTAGAGTGGCTAATTTAAATGACATTTTTATGAAACATGGCCCCTTACTTGAAGCATGGGCAAGAAAGCCAACAGAATTTATTCCTTTTCCCCTGCAACATCACCAAATAATTGATTTGCAATCAGAATTAAAAGAACATTTGACAGTTATGAAATGGGTACTTACTCTGATACTTCTGATTAGTTGTGCAACAAATTCACGAAAAATTACCAGATTAATTTTTACTTTATTTCTTCAGGACTGGGGTTTTTCGATGGTTTCAAATTTAGGGTCTTCAAATTTGAAATTAGATAACATATTCCTGTCTGCTTTAAGCTTTAGAAGCTCACTCTCCAGCTCTTGGTGGTGCTCTGGGCCAGTATCAGCAGGTCCTCCAGATGCCTGTTGCTTAGATTTGTATTCCCTAATCTTGTCCATGAAGAGTTTCTGGATGGGATCAAGTTCCTTGTTAAATGCCACTGTGTAACACCAATGTGCCTCTGCAAATGGAGTGAGACTACTGACTGAATGACAGAGGAGAACCTGAAAATCCTCTGAAGAATCATGGTGACTCTGTGTGCCTGAGCCACCACCTCTGCCACTGCTGTCAGAATCTATTCTTTACATTATGAGGCTTCACTGAAGATGTGCTGCTCAAGTATAGGGAGAAGTGGTACAATCAGAGGTCAAATAGGAGACCCACTAGGAAGCAGTCTGTTGATTCTTCATAATATTTAAAATAACAGAAAATCAGAATAAAGAGTTAAGTTGGGCTGGGTGCAGTGCCTCATGCCTGTAATCTCAGCACTTTGGGAGGCCAAGGTGGGAGGATCACCTGAGCTCACAAGTTCAAGACCAACCTGGGCAACATAGCGAGACCCTGTCTCTACAAAAATTTTAAAAAATTAGCCGGGCATGGTACATGCCTGTGGTCCTAGCTATTCAGGAGGCTGAGGTGGGAGGATGGCTTGAGCCCAGGAGTTCAAGGCTGCAGTGAGCAGTGATTGCACCTCTGCACTCCAGCCTGGATGACAGAGTGAGACCCTGTTTAAAAAAAAAAAAAAAAAAAAAGTCAAGTTGATGGTGTCCAGAGCTTGGGGAAACTTGAATTGAGCTAGGTAGGTTCATCCAGGTTATTGAGATTTGTCTGCCAATGAAATTTCAGCCCATCTAACTGAGATAGATTCATCTGCCACACAGATGCCAAATGGAAACCTCTCAGGGAGTTCACTCTTGAGATCTCATTAACCCCATGGAGACACTGTTTTTTTCCTGTGAATCAGAATTACTTTCAGCATACTTTAATTAGTTTCCTTAGAGTTACATGGCAACTTCACATAGTAAGAACTTAAGCAAAATCAATGGAGCTTAATGCAGGACTTGAATTCTACATATCTGAATATGGATGCAAACATTCTTTTAGCATCAGTTCCACAAACATTTAGTGAATATAGATTCTATACTTGTTGCTCCCATTCTTTAAAATTTTTTAAATAAAGTTTTTTAAGAAGAGTTATAGGTTTACATACTTTATTTCGATTCCTTATTTTTCACCTGATTTCCATTTTCTCTTCCGGCATCCCATTACAATCAAGCTGCCGTTAATAAATTCTAGTCAGGAATTTTGTAGAATGTCCCTTTATTGGGGTTTTTCTGCTTGTTTTCATCATTACACTGAGAATTACGGGTTTTGGGAAGAAGACCCAAAGGTAAAGTGCTGTTTTCATCACACCATATAAAAGGTACATACTATCAATGTTCATTGTCACTGTTAATGTTGACCTTGATCACCTGGCTGAGGTAGTGTTGGTCTGGTTTCTCCACTGTAAAGTTACTCTTCCTCACCTCCTTTTCCATACTATGTGTAGTCCACACATAAGGAAAAAGTAGGGAGTTAATCTGTATACTTGTGGGTGTGGTGTCTACATAAATTATCTGGAATTCTTCTACATGGGAATTTTGTTTCCCCCATTACTTATTCAATCATTTATTTATGTCTGTATAGAGTCATGGATATTTATTTTGCACTCTGGGTAAAAATCAAATACTACTTTATTTGTTGTCAAAGTGTTCCATTTTTGGTAGCTGGGAACTCTTTTAGTTGGCTCTTGTATCCTTTTCACATATCATCAGCATTGTATGTATCTTTTAGGGTGGTGAAAGCGTTCTTTGATTCTTGAATTGTAGATACATGACACTATGTATATATCAAAACCCACAGAACATTAGAGTGCACCGAGTAAACCTTAATGTATGCAAATTTAAGAAGACCTTGAGGTTGGGGTATCCTAGGATGGAATGCAGAATGTGACAAAACAATCTAGCTGTATTAAAAATGTAAGAAATAACCTTACCAAAGGGAATTTTGGGTGTGGTGGAGGCAGGTGCAGAGCTATTAACTTTGCAAATGAGTGGAGTCTATAAAAATAAAGGCAACATAAACTGTACAATAAGCACCGTCCTCTAGTTGATACAGTTTTTCTCGCAGGTAAAAAGATTAAGAATTTTGATACCACTCTATATGTATTGCACAAATAAGTAAATGGATTGTGGCTAGCAGCTGCCACGTTTCTCCCTGTTGGAGTGGGTGCTTACAGATAAGCAGGGGAAAGAGGCTAGAGTAATCCATGTGGTAACAGACTAGAGTTGTAGATATCAGCAGGCACTCATGTTCAGTTAATACAGATACACATGGTTGCATACAGAAATATTTGTAGATATGTGTGTATACACAGGTTAGGATACACTTATATATTTTCTTGATCTGTCAGTTAAGAGTCCTAGATGGAACCACACCTAAGAAGCATATATAAGATGAGCCTGCCCATTTTTTTCTTTTTAAGTGAGTTTTATTTATCATATTTTATGTGAATTTTAGCTTTGGATCTATGGAATTTATAGCTCATTAATTATTAAACTCTTTGCTCATTTGATACCTCATAGTTAACTTATTTACACATGGATAACAATATAAAATCTATAGTCAGTTAAACTTTGCATTTTAAAATTGATAAAATAAGTCTGTGAACAAGTCTATGGCATGTAAGAGGTTTTGTTGGGGGTTTGGTAAAATTGGAAAGGAACATTATCAGATGCTGCTCTCCTGAAGTCCGTGGGTTCTTCCTAATAGGGGGGATTTCTTTCTCCTTAGGCTACACCAGGCACTTCCCTACCCCTGCACCCCTCCTCTGTCCAGACTTGGGGCTCTTGTTTCTCCCACCTCCAGAACCCCTCACTCACATCCACTATCTGTGCTGCCTAAGCAAGATAAATTCAAAATTCCATATGATTTATTATTCAGAACAACTGAGCAAATTCGTCCTTATTCTTTCCTTTCAAGTTATGCTCAGAAACTTCAGCATTTGAAACAAAAAGAGCTTCACCAAAGTTTCCTGTTGTTTGTCTGTTATTTTTCTTAAGATAATCATCTAGGTAGAACTTTATATCTGTAGCAATATTAACCAAGTGGTGGAAGCGTTGACAACGTAATTTTTTTTTTTTTTTCTTTTGAGACAGAGTTTCCCTCTTATTGCCCAGGCTGGAATGCAATGGTATGATCTCAGATCACTGCAACCTCCACCTCCTGGGTTCAAGAGATTCTCCTGCCTCAGCCTCCCTAGTAGCTGGGATTACAGGCACCTGCCACCACGCCCAGCTAATTTTTTTGTGTTTTTAGTAGAGATGGGGTTTCACTATTTGGCCAGGCTGGTCTCGAACTCCTGACCTCAGGCAATCCATCCACCTGACCCTTCCAAAGTTCTGGGATTGCAGGCATGAGCTACCATGCCTGGCTTGACAATATAATTCTTTAACATGTTGCTTCGATCAGGAAATCTATCATTAATATTTTATTAATATTTATCTTTATTAATAATAGATAATTATTACTATTTTCCTACCCTGAGGTGTTTTGAGTATTTTCTTATTTTCTTATTATATGTATTATATGTAGACACATATCATAATATCAGTAACTTCTTCTAGCTGGGCTTCTAGGTGGTATTCATTTTTTTCCTCTTAGAGAATAGGGGATGTAAAGACCATATCAGAACCTCTGCAGGTGCACATAAATTCTTTTGTTCAAATAAATAAGGGTAATAATGGTAGACAATAAATTAAAACATTTCGTTTTAAGCAAGATGGTATTATGGACAGTGGCATCATGTGATTCCAATTTTTGACAACAGTGGTTGTACCATGCTCCCAATTCATGTCTATTTTTTGTGATTTCAATTTTATGGGCTCTGTAAAAAATAAAAAGCACTGGGGGCGGGGGGAACTCGGGAGGAAAATCAGAATTCACACTTCATGGTGTCTGCACCTATCATTTCATTTTGAGAGGATAAAGTCCATGAATGAGTGTGACACTGCAGATGTCAACGTGCTGTTCCTACCATGCTTCTCAGAGTGACGGCATCTTGGCACAAAGGTAGGAACCATGCTCGTAAAGATCTTCATTTTCTGTACAACATAATAGCCTCCCCATGAAAGCCACCCATTTCACCGGGTGCCTGGCATTGTTAGATCCACAGGAGGACTGTTTGTGTTGAGCTTGCTGAGAGATGACATTGTGGCTTCTAAGGGATTTTGAGGAAGGCTTTATCTATCCCTGATTTTCACCTTATTCTAGAAGTTAAGGCTGCATATGATGAAGCATATGTTTAAGTTGTCACTGCAGTGGTTCAAGTTATCCAGGAAAGGCTTATCCTAGCCTCAGAGGCCTTGCCTCCTTTTATCTGGATTTGTTCCAGGAACAATGTCTAGTAGTAGTAAAAACTGTGGTGTCTTGGTGGCTTAACAATGGAGTAGAGAAGCAAAGCAAATCTTCCTCTTCGAGCTCCTTCCCTTCTTCTTCTTCTTCTTCCTTCTTCTCCTCCTGCTGTTTCTGTCTTGGTATGATTTTCTTGGAACTTCCTTGCACATTGCCATGTCTCAGTTTTGAAAACCAAATGATTACTTCTGAGGGTCAAATTGAGACTATTTCAGTGGCCAGGAACCATGGCTCATGCCTGTAATCCCAGCACTTTGGCGGGCCGTGGCAGGCAGATCACTTGAGGTCATGAATTCAAGACCAGCCTGGCCATGGCACATTTTTTGTAATCCCAGCTACTTGGGAAGCTGAGGAGACAGGAGAATCGCTTGAGCCTGGATGGCGGAAGTAGCAGTGAGCCGAGATCACGTGATTGCACTCCAACCTGGGTGATAGAGCAAGACTGTGTGTGTGTGTGTGGTTTTTTTGTTTTTTTTTTTTTGAGACAGACTATTTCAGTGTCTATAACATAGAAGAGTAATATATGAAAGGGAAATTTTATTTACATTCAACATTTAAAGTTGTTGAAAATTTACTTATGTTAAGTTCTTCACTGTTATAATCTCATTGGATCCTCACAATAACCCTTTAAAGTACAGGTGTTATGATTCCATTCGCTATGAGACAACTAAGTCTCAGAAAATGTGAATGACTTGTTTAGGGCCACTAAGTGATGGAGCCATTATCTGAGTCCAGATATCTGTGTTTCCCAAACCCATGATTTTTCTTTTTAGCTTGTGGTGCATTAAAAATGTGACACAGTTCTTGCTCACTAAGAATTTTGGGTCCCCCTGGAAGATGAGAAAACTGTACAAATACTGTAATTCAGACCAAACTGTAAATACTTCTTTGAGATTTAATTTCATCAAGGTTGAAAGGCAGGTTAATGTCTAAATGAAGATCAAGGAAAGTTTTTTTATGTGGGTCTTTTAGAAAGCTGAAACTTCAAGGCGGCAGCATCTTCCCTAAATAATTATAACCTCATGGAAGTTCTTTTCTAGGTGAAGAATTTTCTAATTAAAGGAGGCATATTCAGGTGAAGGTATCTTCTGTGAAAGCATTCATACTCTTACATGGTAATGGTTGTATGATATATGGTGAAAGGGTGGCCTGGGGGATATGTCATTGAATTCTGCTGTCTGCAATTGCAATCAGCCAGTAACAGTCACCTGTTGAATATGAATGAGATGTAAATAACATCTTGAATTAATTTGAATGCAATTATATTGATAAAATGGAAAAAAAAATACCCACCTCAATTACTATAGAAAACAAGGAGAATAAATGACCCACATCTTCAGAAGAAATGTGTTGGTGAGCAAGGAAGTAAGCTGGCCTAAAAATAAAAGGGGCTGTGCAAACATGGCTGGTCAGTAGAAATCATTTTATTATTTAGAAAACACTGAAAAATAGTGAAGCAAATGAGGACATTGGAAAGTCTCTTCTTTTGATATCTGAGGTATTTTCACATATATCAGTTGGGTGTCTCACATGTATTAGTTAAGTTGTTCAATACTATTTCAGAATAATTTTGACATCAAGAATCACTTGATATGTAATTGGTCAACAAGGACTGCATTTGGGAGAATTAGATCAGGATGAATCTGTCTGGAATCTCAACTAATAGAAATACTTTTTATGGAGTTTTTTCGTCTCTCTCTTTGTCTGTATTGCCCTGAAGTTCTTCTGACCTGTCACTAGTAGTCATAGGAGGAACAGCCTATTCCAGTAACTTGCTGATGTGGGGTTTATCTACCTCCTAGTTGAGTGACTCTAAAACTTCTATAGGCATAAGAATTGCTTGGGATAGGGGTGGTGCTTGTTGTAAATTATTGCAGGTTCCTGGGCCACCCTCAGAGAGACTGATTCAACACACCTGGGATGGGAATCTCATAATCTGCATTTACAACGAACAGTTTTCCCTTAGGCCCCTACCTCCATTCTGATGCCTCTGAGAAATTCTGCCCCCGATTCTGCTTTCTCTACATTTGTAGCCTTCTGAACACTTTGTCGCATTTCTGACCAACTTAATAAAACAAGTTAGGGAGCCCCTATAGATTGTATTACTTTCGTTCTGTTTGTAATTTAATAAGAAACATGTCTCCCTCTTTCCCATAGCATCAGTCAACTGTAAGAAGTAAAGTGTTCCTGTACCTTTAGTTAAGGGGATAGTGTAGTAGAGGTTTAACATGGGCTGTGTAGCTAGGAGCTACAAAACCCACTCCCACCAATTCAGGATGAGGACTTTAGTATTTCTAACCACCTCGGAAATGTTGCATTTCAAAGGATTCTTTAATGGTAACAAGTAGAGCTGAAGAAAAGTAACAACATCTCCTGATCCAACAGTATTTTGGTTTGGTGATTGTCCACACTAGTGAAGGTCCCCTTTCCTTGGTCTACAGACAACTTAGAAGCAGCCAAAGGGCCATAGACTTATGCACACTCTCATCATTGCCTGCAGCCTCAGAACAATGGATTTTCTCTACCCAGAAGTACTATTCTTTTGACAACTGTTGTGCTAAACAAAACACAAATATATATTCTAAATACTTTATAATAGTTCTTATAGATGTTTTTGTCAAAATATGTGTTTTTAATCAGTTGTCATGTACAGGTTCTTCATCCACAGGGTAAAGGTCATTTATATGGGAGACTGACTATTGTAAATCATTAATTCCTTCAGCAACTGCCTACAGCATCCTGGGCACCATTTTGTGCTCTAAAATTGAGAGTGAATGTAAATACTCTTCCACAAGATTTGGTATATTTTCTAATTAAAGATCCATATGGACTAAAACTCTTTTACTGGATATAAGGGCCAAAAGTTACATATTCTTATAATTATACCCAGCTGGTTGAGAATAATATGTACTTATTCATCAAATTAAAAGCCAGAGGCTTGGCACGGTGGCTCTGCCTGTAATCTCAGCACTCTGGGAGGCCAAGGTGGGTGGATCACCTGAGGTCAGGAGTTCGAGACCAGCCTGGCTGACATAGCAATAACACATCTCTACTAAAAATACAAAAAGTAGCCGGGTGTGGTGGCGCATGCCTGTAGATGCGACTATTCAGGAGGCTGAGGCAGGAGAATTGCTTGAACCCAGGAGGCAGAGGTTGAAGTGAGCCAAGATCCTGCCACTGCACTCCAGCCTGGGTGACAGAGTGAGCCTGTCTCAAAAAAAAAAAAAAAAAAAAAAAAAAAAAAAAAAAAGCCACAAAATAGAAAATATATCAATATTTCTTTCCACTTAGTTGCAATGTTTGTAACTATAGTTGTATTTTGTTTTAGTTGTATGTTTATGTGACAAACTATATAAAAACACAGCAGTGATTTATGTAATTCTGATTTTGATTTAAATTTGAAATTAAGTAGTCTCTCCCCTTTCTCCTCTTCTCCCTGTAGCCCGCACTCAACCCCTATCCAATCAGACAGGATTAGCTTCCATGGAGCAGGCTATGCAGCTATTTTCTTGCACAGCGTGGCACAGTAGTACTGACAATTTAGGAAATAATTGAAGCAAAGAAATGAATGTTAATTAAGACACATACTGTCAGCTTCTAAATCTGCAGACTTAATGGATCCTCATATTATTTCCAATGTCCTTTAGTTTATTTGGACATCAGGTGACCTCACAAAACAAAACAAACATTTCTTGCTATCGTTTCTACTAAAAGAAATGCTTAAAAGAGACTCCCTGATAACATTTGGGATATCTTTTTTTTTCCACTGCAGATCTCGGCTGTTGTGCTTGAGCTTATTTGGGGCATGCATATCTATGTGCCTATAGGAAGCAGAGAAGTGAGCCTGAGCAGTGCCACGATTTATGGGGAGGCAGTAATGAGCTTCTCCTGAATGCTAATTACTGGAGAATTGTTCAGGGAGACTGCAAGAACTGTTGGTTTGTGGTAAATTAGTCACCAACTCTATTGAGATGGACTGAAAGTTTAGATCAGAGCTATAAAGGCGCCAAAATCCTGATGATTGACGGCCAAACTTGGTGACAGGACCAATATGGAAATACCCCAATTGTGCTAAATAGTGGCAGATAACTTTGTATGAATCTAATGAAACGAGTACAATCTATATAAAAGTTAAAACTTCCAACCACATTAGGATTAAAAGGGTGGTGAGACTGGATTCTTAAATGAATGATCAGAGCTGTTTTGGTTCTTAGATCCGAAAAGCTACCCAAGCTGCCAATGGTATGAAAGAACAGTCTGCTCTGGAAAGAGCTCTTCCTGGAGTCTGCTGCCCTTCATTTGCCTGGGGATCAAGCTTTCTGGCTGTCCACACACATAAACCTCAACCTTTATCTAACACAGCACTGGGTGGCTCTTCCGAGAAGCGATACTCTCACTCAAAACAAGCCTGCATTCGGGGGCTTTTCTTCAATCACAGGCAGCTCTCTTTTAATTCCCAGTTACCGTCCTCCTTCATTTCCATTTCCAGCAACGAGAAGAGGGGAGTTAATGATTCATTTGCTCCCAATGACCTTTTGAATAAGTGGACTGCAGTGTTTGAGCCACTCTTAGCTCCCCGCCTTCTCCCTCCTTTACTTCCCTAGTTTGGCTTTAATATTTACAGCCTCCTTGTCGGTCTACACGCCTGAATGCCCGAAGGAAGCAAAACATTTATTGCCTTTCCCTCCCTGGTGTGCAGGAGCTATTTCATCCAGTTTCATTCCTTCCCTTTACATCACACGGGGAGGCTTGCCTCCTGACTGGGGACGCCCCGAGTTCTTCCCAAGTCTCTACTGTTTCATCTGTTGATTTCACCAAAACAAAAAGATGGATTCTGACTCCGACTCACCTTTTAACTACTCGTGGCCTTCCTTTCCCAAAATGAAGATTCGAAGAAGGACGCCCAAACAAGGTAGATTGCAGTATCTTTTCTTTCTTTCATGGGCAAAACGAGACATTCTATTCTTACCTTTCTTTTCCTTGTTTCTTTGCCAGACTGTTTTTCCAATGTAGCGCGTGTTTATACGTGCCTTTATAAAACTCTCGCTGTACCGATACATACAGATTTCTGAGGCAAACCTACTAATTCTTATGTTCCTTTCACTTCGAATCTACCTACCTTGGTGTTATTATGTATGTGCAATTCTCTTTTTAAAAAAAAGAAAGAAGGGAGTTTAGTATAAGGTAAATGTTTTGGATTCACTTAAATCAGAATTACCTTGGAGTTACCTTGACAATAAAGAGTCCTGTTGATTTAAACATGTTCAGTCTTTGTGGGATTTGCAGAGAATACGCATGTGTTTCATACCCAGTTTCTGCATCTTTTGTTTTAGTTTTCAAGTGTATAGTAATTAAAAAAATTTTTTTGTAATTAAGAAAATTTTTCTATTTTATACTATTTTATTGATTTTATAGACGTTATAAGGAAAGGATTTGAAAAAAATACTTTCAACACAAAAGCCTGTATATCTTCAGAGAATATAGTCACATATTAAATAGTTTACCAAAAATAATTATCAAGTAAGTAAAATCCTTTACTGCTGAAGGAAGAAGAGCCATTTATCTGAGCATGATTGATAATATAATGGGTTTGCATTGCTTATTCTCTCTTACTTAAAGCTCATTCTTGTTGTAGTGTGGGCCATGGAAACAAGGGGCAAGCTGGTGTTAGGGTGCAGAAGCGGTACCCTGAGAAGCTGTTGTCCCATCCTCGGCTGGGCTTAGTTGGCGGTGATTGTTGCCTTCTGAGGTTTAAAAAAATAAGATAGTGTGTAATCCTTCCCCTTTCTTGTCTTGTGCAGGGACGCGTGTGGTTATGTTTTTAATTCAAGGAGAAAAGGAACATTTTCATAAACTTACAACCAGGAAAGGTGTTTCTAAGCGGGTTGCCTCTGCAGCACTGTCCTTCGGGAGCATACCTGTCCTAGGGAGCAGGATGGCTTACCCTGTCACCCTGTGCTTCTCCCAGAGGAGGATGGACACGAGCAGTTGGCAGCATACCAGCCTAGCTTCGAGCATCTTCTTTCTTCCTTCTGAAATAAAATAGAAGTGTTTATTTGGCTTGTTTGCTCTTTAGCTTAGACCAAGGCCAACCCCAGGAATAAGATGTGCTTACCATCTAGGGCTAGTAGAAAGACTCAGCCTGAACACATTTTTCATGTTGCTCAGCTGCCATCCTTCAAATTCTATCATTGAAGACTTGAATAGCTTATATTCAATATACTATTTTAAGACATTAAAATTAATGTTTTAAAAATTTATTTTTTTATCTAAGAAAATTGATTTTTCTATTTTATTGATTTTATAGATGTTATAAGGAACAGATTGAAAAAAATTTCAACACAAAAGACTGTATATCTTTGGTGGATACAGTCGTATATTAAAAGGCCATGATATATGTAACTTACTATTAAATGATTCAGGGGGTGAATCATATGTGTGTGTGTGTGTGTGTATATATATATATATATATGTGTGTGTGTATATATATATATATATAAAACAGTACAAGCATGTGCTTATAAAACAAGCTTGTACACAAATAGAAAATGGAGTAAAATGTTAACAATATGTAGATCTGGGTAAATAGTATATATTGCTATTTTTTTTGTGCTGCTGTTACTCTTTCAGCTTAAAAAAAATTAGTGGATATCCTTTAGCTTTTCTGTAAGTTCGAAATTATTCCCAAATAGTAAATAAAAAACCATGTAAATTGTTTTTGAGAGAGGAGATACACAAAGTTATTATTACTTTGGAGTGAATATTATTAGTTCTGGTACATTGAAAGCTTCTAGAGGGTAGGTACCATTCTGTAGAGTCTACCAAATCTCTGTGTCAATTCTAACCCAGTTAAATTTGGGGTGTAATCTGCTTTATTTAGTTTTGTATTTATGTGGCCCAACGTTGTTGGGACCTGGGTGGCCTAACACTAGAGGGACATGGGATTAATGATGAGGAGGCCAGTGGAGAGCTTTGAGAGTCTGTTGGAGTTGTAGGGAATGCATTCATCATGCTCTCCTTTTAAATCCAAAGTTGAAGCATGGCTAGTATGAGCTGCAACAGAAAGTCATAGCATAGCTATGTATAAATTAAACATGATTCAAGTGAAAGCAGGTACCTGGGATATGGAAATGATTAACTATTTGCCACTGATAAAAGATGAGTGAAAATTAGGTTGGTAGCAGAGAGGTGGGGATTGTTAGACCATGTTCCACACTTACGTTCTTTATGAAATCATGGTGATTTAGTTATGAAGAGTGGGTTCGGTCATGCTGTAATGCTAGCTGGACGGAGTCACAGAATCACAGATCCTTAGAGCCTAAAGGGCCTTAGAGACAATCTGGTCCAATTCCCTCATTTGACAGAGGAGGGCAACAGTGATGTAAGGGGGCATTATTCATATGTTCAACAAACATCTGGGGTGGGGGGTGGCAGGCACTGTTCTTGAGGGTATGGTGAAGTAATGACCCTGACAGATGCTGTCTCTGCTTACAGGGATCTTAATGTGGGGACCCATCTCCCAGGACTCAGACATGCCCCCTCCATATAGTGGAAGAAATACCAAGGGACTTGGTTTTTTAGCCTGATGGCCATTTGGGAACTGTGGTCTCTTGTTGCTTAAAGGATATCATAAGAATTTTTGTCAGTCTTCAGAACTGAGGTGGCTTGAATTTCTTAATCATTCTTCCCTTCCTTCTAATCACCACCAACATCATTCTCAGATGTAGGTTCAAGTCACCCGAGAAATCATGAAGGTGGCTTTGAGGGCTTGGAATTACTGGCTTATTGGCAAACCTCTCTTGAATTTGATCAGAAATAGTGTCTGATGTTCTCTCGTGTTCTTTCCTTGTCCTGACCTCCATTGTCAAGTATTTCCTTTGTTTAATATCTCCTCCTGTCCTAGTTTTCACTATTTTTTTGATAGAAACCCAGACACATATATATTACTGGCTTGTGGAGGGAGTGATGTGAAAATTTAGAGCAAGGATTGGTAACAAGAGGAAAATAACATTAGCAGAAACTCACTAATACCATATTTCAATTAAAAAGTATATCTAGTACTTTCTTATCCTCACCCCTTCAGAGGGAAGATAAGAGGATGTGACTTGGAAGCAGGGCCTTTGGAAAAGACCCATGTCCAGCACGGAGCACGATGAAAGCAGTTAAAACCAGGCTGCCCAAAATGTACTCCTAGGGTTCCCAAAAGTTGGCTTGTTCCTTTCATAGGTAGCGCCAGGAAAGGCTGTACTAGCAGCCCAGCAGTTAATGATTGGAGTGGGCCAGAATCCATTACTGTTCCACTTGAAGGGCTCCAGGAATGCCTGATTTTCTGTTTTTTTTTTTTTTTTTTTTTTTTTTTAAGTAGGAGATTCAGTCAACAAATTTATTGCTTATTAATCAAGGGTTGAAAAATGTAGGAATTAGGCTTTACCCAAGGTTCTCATAATTGTCATTCAGTCTTTAAAATGCATACTTTAGTATAAATCATTAGGCCCCAGGAAATGTTGAAATCATTCTTTTATGCCTTTTATCCACTTGTGCAACTTCTCTTGTTCTCTCCTTCCCCAGTTTATATCATATGCTACCTCTCCAATGACACATAGTGTGAACATTTTTTTTCTCTCTTTTTTCTTTTTGCTGGTGCAAAACCAGGCTACAGTTGCCAAAGAGGGCGATGCATACCAGAAAGCTTGACAACCTTGGAGAGCTTAGATAGCACTGTATTTTCTCTAATAATAATAAAAATAACTAATATTTATATGGTACCCTATTAATCATAACTACTCTTTACTGAGCTATCGTATATGCTTTATATCTATGATATATGAGTCCCAAAATAACTCTGTAATACAGATATTGTCTCTGTTTCATAGGTGAAGAAACTGAGGCTGAGTTTTACAGTTATTCCCAAAGTCATACCAGGACACATAGGGAACAGTAACCAAGGTAGAATCAAGAAGGAGAAGAAGTGAAAAATGACATATGAATAATGTGTTTTTTGCACATGTTGTCTTGTAAAAGACCTGTATATTAGATGTGTTTGTCATCTTCATTTATTAGTTGGGGACTCCAAGGCTCAGAGAGGAGAAATGAGTTGCCACAAATTAGAGCTAATAAATAGCAGAGCCAGGCCAAGAACCGGGACACTCAAAAGGCTTTGTTCTTCCTGGTATGTTTCACCACCTCTTAGTAGAGGTAAGGGATGGTAAACTTCAATAGGTAGCTACCTTGGGTTCAAAAGGTGCCATCGTGCCTCCCCATCTTAGCTCCTCCCTCTCCTTTGTGTATCTTTACTAGGAGGAGAATTGACAGGGGGAGACTCTGGAGGAGCAAGATGGTAGGGTTGTTTCTGCATCTTGATACCTTCCTCCTATACACAGATACAGTACTTAAATACATCATTGGATTGGGATTGGGAACAGATGCACAGATGCCTGGAGCACAGGATGGTTGGCTTAGGAGAGGAAGAGACAGGATGAATTGGGAAAAAAAAGGGGCTGGGAGTGCTTTCCACTGTGGCCTGGAAGGTTTACAGGTTTATCCCAGACAAAAAGATACAGTTAGAGAGATTTAGCATGCTCGGAATGGAGACCTAAGACCCTGAGACCATTGTTTTGGCCTATTTCATGAGCTCATTTCATGTTTAGAGGGCAGGCACCTAATCTGAAAAAATAATCCTTGACACAGTAAGTAGGTGGAGGTATGATGGCATTTTAGAAATGTTAATGATTTTTAAAGGTGAGATACTTTTTTCTCATGGACTTATTTGTCTTTTTTTCTTTCCCTTCCTCCATTTTGTCAAGTTTCATCAGATGTACACATGCATGTGGATGATACATCAGATGTACACGTGCGTGTGTGTATTCAGTCTAAAAACTCCCCAAATGATAGCTGAATACCACAGGATGAGTAAGTCACTAGAGAAATCCTTATTAAGGAAGAGAAACATTTTCCTAAAGGTGACATAACCTGCTAAGATTTCTTTGGCTCTCAATGAGGAGAGTGTTTAACCTCATACAGAGCCGTTTCAATTCCAGACTCTGCCTAGAGGTCTACCATTGTCAGCGGAGTAGAGGAGACCCGTTGCAAACCCTTCGCCAAACAACATAGCTGAATACCCTCAAAGCTCCCTTTAGTTAAACAAATACTTTGCCAAATTTTTGAAAGTAAATTTTTGTTTATTTTTGGCTGCTCAAATTCTTGGACAAGGTATCGTTCTCCGTTAATCTCTGCAGGTGGAAGGGAGACAGTATTATCATTAACTGTATTCTTGTTCAGGGGACTCCTCTCCATCACTCCTGGTTTTAGGGAAGGACAAATGATTATTTATTCAGATACATTAATTAAGTAAGGTAGAAAGTGATTAAGTCCCATAGGAGAGATCAGGAAAAATTACCGTCAAAGTTCAAGGCAAAGAGACCAGTTCAAGTTGGGGGTATCATGAAAAGAATGTCATTTCAATAGCCTGTAAGGCTGTGGTGAGCTTGGTGGGGTTTTAATGGCAGGATGTTCCTTCTAAGCAAAGGACAGAGTCAGATATACATAGAATGTATCAAAGTGATAGAAAATAGCCTAGCCTTGTGGCCTGTTGATTCATGGCGATACAGAAATGTAGAGAGGTGCCAAATGTTGTGCTGGCCTGGATGGTTAGTTTTGCGTGCTTAGTATGTTTCTTCCCTTTGCTCTTTAGGAAGTGGCCCCTCCGTTACTCTGGCCATACGTCCAAATGTTGCTACCGACTTCTCACGTAACTTTGCCTTGCTGAGTGCAGCGGGATGGGCATCCCACCCAGACTAGGCCAATCACAGCACTCCTCCTGCCTGGTTCACAATGATTGGCCCGGGTTGGGCACATGATTTAATCATAGCCAATCAGAATCCTTCCCTGGGATTATTCAAACTGGAGGTTGGTGGGCAATGTCTTCTTTTTTGGGTGGCAATGCTGGATAGATTGGAGTGAAAACCTTTAGCTGGAAGAAACCAGCCTGTAGTAGGAGGAAATACTGCAAACATGAGAAGTAGATGAGTGAGAGGGTCCTACCTGGGTTCCAGGCCCTTGTTGCTGCCCAGGTTCCTACCTCTCAAGACTTCGATGCTTAATTCTTTTAGGTTTGTGAGCCACCCTCACATGCCTTCCATAAATCTCCTCCCTCACTCTTTTATGTTTGTTTTAGCAAATACAAGTGAATATTTATCCCACTTTTAACTATTAATCTCCAATTTGCTGTTTAAGATGCAGCTTGAGTGTCCTTTTTTCCAAGAGGCATTCTCTGAATTCCCTTGGAGTTCAGCATTGTAACTCCAGTGCCACTCTGCCTTGTGTATATGTTTAGGAAAGGCCGTCTTATTACTGTATTACAGCTGTTATTAAACCTCTATATCCTAAGACACTGAATTCTTTGAAGGCAGCGAGCCTGTTATCACATCTCTGGCAGCACTTGGATCCCAGAAAGTAGGCAGTAAATATTGAAAGTGTCTCGTGGCACAAATTTACCCACGCTACACCCAGATAGTCTTTATCTACAATTGATCTGATCATCTTCATGGGGTCCCACTCTATAGGCAGTGGGGCAGGGGAGGGGAAAGGATATATTTTAGTCTAATATAGAAAACTTGGTCTGATACAATAATCTAAATAGTCATTTTTGGTGACTGATCAGTGTCTTTACGTAAAATATTCAGTGTCTCAAGTTTTTTCCCTCTCCTACTCTTCCTTGTCAAGCTGCTGTTGAATGTGATTTCCTGGCGACAGTGGAGGTTAATGGCGGGGGGTGGAGGTGGAGGGATGGAAAGTCCCAATCCTTCAATCTACACTGCACCTCCTGGGTCCTCCTGGGTTCTGCTGTGGCTTGACTGGTCTAGGCTCTTCCCTAAGGCATGAGTGCTTTATTACTGGGTGTTCTGGCATCTGTGATAAAGGTCAGCAGCTGGGATTGTGGTGCTAGTCAGGACCTGGTGATTCTCCTTCTGGCTTCACCCTGACTTGGCCCCACCCTGGCTCTTCCGCTACAGAAACCTTGGACTCTCTTCCCCTGGCTGCTGACCCAGATGCTTCCCCCAGAAACGTCTGCCATCTGGTCTCTTCCTTTGCACCGTGGTGGGCCTCACGACAGGCCACAAGCGCTCAATTCAGGCCACTTCCTGTTCTTCTCCGAGGCCTTCGGGATTTATGGGATCCCATTCTCACCATGTAGGCATCTGAGAGTGGCCCAGGAAAGCTGAGCCTGGCCCCGCTGCTTGACCTTGCTCTTCCTGCAAGTGTGCTTGGGTAACGGTCGTCCTCATGATAGTGTGGGGTAGCCTGCAAAGGGATCTACTGCAGAGCCCCAGACGGAAGCAGGAAAAACCCACCGGCCCTCAGAGTAGCCCCCAGCTTATTTCACACTGTTCCGCAGAGGCAGGGAAATCACTTGTCTCATCTGTCTGGTCTGTGACGTTCCTGACAATGGAGCGTCCTGGTTAAGAATGTTGACAACTCTCACATCCAGCTCTCATTCATCCCTGCCTACCCGGTGGTGTTTCCGACTTGCGCAGGATAATGAAACAGGATTCAGGAATTAAGTAGGGCTTCTCAACCAGAAGAAACAGAACAATTTGGAGGAACGCCAGGTAGTACTTGGCTTTCATCATTCATTCATCCATTTGTCCATTTATTCATTCATTCAAAATGTTTCCATTGAGAACACATAAAAAATAAGTGAAAAAACATACATTTCCATGGAGAATTCTCTATTTTTGCTAGCATAGTTTTTTGTCTATAGAACTCAATTACTTTTGAGGATATTTAGGGGGCCTGAAACACATGTGGCTGTAGGGATGGGCACTGGAGAATGGAGCTCCTCATGAATTATAAAGAAACAAAATATTTTTGTGTGCCAGTGTCTTTCCATAAGATTATAGGGGATTTAACTTATTTGTAGAGTTCTTTGTGATGATGACATATGGGGCATCTTCCTCATTAGTTTGTATTTTTAGAGTCACTTGAAGTGGTCTTATCAGAGTCTGCCACTTCATTTGAGGTCTTTCGGTTTTATCATGGTGTTTTTATATATCAGGTTTTCCTCCCCTCAGTTTGCCAGTTTTTCCTTGATGTGGACTAATTTGCTTTAGGCCTTAGAGAACTGCATCAGAAGGAAGGGGCTTGCTGATTAAATCTAATCATGCCAAAGTCCACACACCACACATGACTGAATATCTGCTTGATTGTGTGAGGGAAGCAAGGAAAGAAAAAGTTATTTATACATTCAAGAGTCCTTTTTCCAAACATAAACATAGGGACTCTTGAAGGCTACTTTGTGCTACTACAGTGAGGAGTGAGGACTTGGAAAGATTGGTTTTTGTTTTCAGAGGCCTGCATTTCACCCTGCTTCTCCTGACTTCCTTCTATGTCTCTCCTCTATTACAAGGGAAAAGGCTTATTTTCTTCTTCAATAATTTTGATTAGTTCTTTCAAAACAGCAGAATAGGACTTTTTTTTAAGGATCTCGTTTTAGAGACCCTAAGTGTACCTGTTATTTAGGAGGGAGTTTAAACTGTGCTTTTCCAGGGGGCAGGGAGGAGCTGGAGAAACAGCTCTCACTCCCAGCACCTCTGGAATCCACTGGCTTTGTCCCTAGCTGTTACTGTGGCTAACAGGACTGCCCTGAGAGGCCTGACCTCCTTCCAGGGACCACTTTTCTTGTTAAAGGATCACCAGGAAGGTGAGGTAAGTTCTGAGGGTGAATTGGGTATTTGGATTGAGACTCTAGTTTGGTGAACGGAGGTTCCCTGGGTTCTCTCAGATACTCTTGCTATGTATTAAAATCTACAGAGTTACTTTAGCTTACATGTGACCCACAGGAAATTCCTGGGCTGAGGATAATTTTGGAATTTGGATGGATCCTCTCTGTAACCTTAGATCCAGCTCAGAAGAGTACGGCCAAGACTAATATCAGGAAAAATCCTGAGAGAACCTTAGAAGAGGAATGGGCGAGGAGATGAATGCTAGTTTGCCTCTGGAAATGTCCTGTCCACCCCAATTTTTAGAGACTGGGTCTCACCCAGGCTGGAGTGCAGTGACAAGAACATAGCTCACTGCAGCTTCTAACTGCTGGGTTCAAGTGATCCTCCTGCCTCAGCCTCCTGAGTAGCTTGCATGTACAGACATGCACCACCACATCCAGCTAATTTGTTTCATTTTTTTATAGAAACAAGGTCTCGCTGTATTGTCCAGGCTGGTCTTGAACTCCTGGGCTCAAGCATTCCTCCCACCTTGGCCTCCCAAAGTGCTGGGATTATAGGCATGAGCCACTGCACCCAGCTCATAAATGTTCACTTTCATTGCGAGGGTAGGTTTTTTCTTTCTTCTGGGTCACACTAAGACCATAGGTGAAAAGGACTTTCTATAAACCTCAGAACTTGGTGAAGGTCCCTTTGAATGAGGGAATTTGGGAGATTGTATACTGCAGCGGGTGGGCTTTGCTCTCTGTCAGGACTGTTTGCGTTCTGGTTCAACCACTTAATATAATAACCCGGGCAGGTTAATCACTTTCCCTGGGCCTTAGCTTTCTTGTCTACAAAACAAATATGATAATGACTCATGCAATTATGGAGAGTAAGTTTGGCAGATGGTTAAAAAACAATTCTGTATATGCTTGGGTAAAACGTTTCCAGTTAATACATTTATACATATATTATCTGATATGGTCGACTTACTGATAACCTACCATTTTGCATAAAATCACACAGCTTTTCTTTACATAAGAGGCACATTTTAAAAATATGACTTTTTCAGACTCTTACTTTAGATATAAAGATGGTTATTGTTAAAAATCTAGAAATTACAGATAGTAAAGAGTTGAAAATAAAAACTGCTTGTATTCTATCACCTAGAAATAGCAGTTGACACCTTAGTTTATCTTTTAGGTCTTTGAGTCTTGAGTATCTTGAGTGTTGTGCTCTTAAACAAAATGAGATAATGTATCTACTGTTCTATGAATGTTTTCTCAGCAAGACTCAGCAAACTGCCAGGGGTGAATAGGACAGCGCCTGGAAGCGGGTGAACATACCTAGGTACAAGTCACACTGTAACACATTAATGAAACTTCTTAATGGAAAAATACCAGACATTTTTCAAATACCATTTTCTTTGGTTCAAAATAGGATACTTGGTAACCCTAATTATTACATAAAGGACTTTGAACTACATAGCAGAGTGTCTGCAGAGAGCCACCATTGATTAGCTGTGTGCCCTTGGGAAGTTACTTAAATAGCACTGCAGTTTCCTCATCTGTCAAATGGAATTGTTTTGGGGATGAAATGTGTTAATAAATATTAATCATACAGTGCCTGGTTCAGAGTAAGCACCATAGTTATGTTAGCTACAATAGTAGTAGTGTCTGATACAATTACCCAGTGTGTAGCAGGTGTTCCAGAGATGCTGACTCTTATAGTAGTTCATATTTTATGTCTATTTCCTCCTTTTTAATGTTTCTCTTCCTGATATCTTCTTCCCAGTACATTTACTTTGCATATCTGCCTGATTATCCCATTATTTTGTTAGCAAAGAGGTAGCCTATCTGATATTTTAAATAAAGGGATTAAACAGTAATACTCTTGGGCTACTGCTACCAGAAGGCATAAGAGGTGCATGGTATTGTGGTGTTTTAGACAATCTGTAGCTGAGACCCTAGTTGGGAGGTTGCTTATCCTACCAGGAAGAGCAAAAGAAAACTCTCATCATCAGAGTGTGATAGATGACATAGGACAAAATACAGAGATAATAGGAAGAGCTCAGAGAAGAAGGAAAGCCTCCTGGTTGGGTCAGGGGACCTCCTGGGGAATAGACAATACTCACTGGGCTCTGGAGACTTTTTTTTTTTTTTTTTTTTTTTTTTTTTTTTGAGACAGAGTCTCAGTCTGTCGCCCAGGGGTTGGAGTGCAGTGGCACGATCTTGGCTCACTGCAACCTCTGCCTCCCAGGTTCAAGCGATTCTCCTGCCTCAGCTGCCCGAGTAGCTGGGATTACAGGCATGCGCCACCATGCCTGGCTAATTTTTGTATTTTTAGTAGAGACGGGGTTTTGCCATGTTGTCCAGGGTGGTCTCGAACTCCTGTACTCAGGTGATCTGCCTACCTTGGCCTCCCAAAGTGCTGGGATTACAGGTGTGAGCCACAGTGCCCGGCCTGAAGATGTTTTTTTAAGAGTCGCTGATAGAGGCTGAGGGTTCCGTTCTGGGCCCAGCAGGTTGCACAGTACCTGGTGATCAGTAGACACTCAGTAAGTATGGGAAAAAAGAATGAATGAATGAATAGGTGAATAAGTGAATGAAAGTAGACAGTGACACTCCCATCACAACATGTAGCAAGGAGAGCCTATCACAAGAAAACCTCAGAATCTGAGAAAACATTACCATACCTGAAGAGAATTTTCTGTTCTTGATGAGAAATGATTTATCTCTTCAGTGAATATTCATTATCCACTGCCTGCCTATATGGTTGTATGTACTGGGGAGATGGTGAACAAAACTGTCTTTGAAGTTGCTGTTCTCATGGAGCTTATGTTTTAGTGGAAGGAAACAGATGACATACAACGAGCAAATAAATCTCTAATATGCTAGGTGATGGTAAGGGGCATGATTGAAAATAAAGCAAGGCTTGGCGGTTGCCATTTCATATAAGATGATCAGGGAGAGTCTCTTTGGTAAGATGACACTGGGGCAGAGATGAGAAGAAAGGGAGAAAGCAAGGCATCTGCATATCCAGGGGCAGAGCCATGCTGGAAGGTGGAGCAGCAAGTGCAAATGGTCTGAGGCAAAAACAGCAAGGAGGCTTGTGGGGCTGGAGTAGAGTAGTGGGCAGGGCTTCAGAGAGGCTGGGAGAGAGTGGAGGAGGGGCAGGCAACGGGAGGCACTCTAGGTCATCCTTCTGGCCTTCACTCAGAATGAGATGGGAAGCCGTTGGAGAATTTTGCAGAGGCATGACATGACTCGATTTCCTTTGTCTGTCCTGTGGAGAAAAGGCTATGGAGGGCCAAGAGTGGGAGCAGAGAGACTACTGATGTAACAGTTTAGGAAGAAGACAGTGGTGGCTTGCCTGGTGTTGCAGTGGAGGTGATGAGAAAGGTCAGATTCTGAATCCAGTTGTGAAAGGAAACAGTCAAGGGTGACTCCAAGGAAAGACAGAGTTGCCATTTTTTGGGAGAAGTTGGGTGTGGGGGTGGGAATCAAGAATTCAGCTTTGGACCTATTGTGCTCGGCATGACTGCTGGACAACTAGGAGGAGTATTGAGGGGATAGTTGTGACTCAGGGGAGTGCTCTGGACATCTGGACTGGAGTTGAAAATGTGAGAGTCATCATCATATGATGGTGTGTGATGCCACGCTGTCAGATAACCAAGGGAAGGGTGGAGAGAGTGGAGTTTGAGGACTGACCCTAAAGTAGTACAACCTGCCAACATCCAGAAGATGAGGAGGAACCTGCCACGGGGCCTGAGAAGAAAAGGCCAGCAAGGTGGGAGGACCTGGAGAGCCTGGTGTCCTGGAGGATAAGGACAGGAAGTGATCAACTGTATTAAATACTACTGTAAGTCACAGAAGGACTGAGAACTGACTATAGGGTCTGTCATTTGAAGGTCTTTGGTGACCATAATGGGCACTGTTTCAGGAGAGTGTTGGGAATTGAACTCTAAAGTAAGTCTCCCCCATTTTATGGTGGTTATTCTCAGTGAATGTTTCTGCTGTTCATAAAGGTCTAGAGTTAAAGTAAAACACAATGAATAAATGAAACCAATCTACTCAGCCACAGTTAAGAGATATCTGGACTGAGAGGCCCTCACCTGACTTTTGCACTCTGGCATCCAGAGTGGGCCAAATCAGGTCGGCAGCAGGTTTGCGGAAAACTGCCTTAGCTGGGTTTGTTTATGTCTGGGCGTGGGTCATTTACATAACCAGTCAAGTAGGCCACATTTTGCTTTAGCTACGAGGCTCTTAGCTTCTTAAGGGAGAGGTGGATTTTGTTGGAAATCAGGTTTGAAGAGACCCTAGGCTGGGCCGTGCCATTAACTGTTTCCTGCTAGATTGGAAGTAGTTGTAAATGTCAGAGTGAAGGGAGGCATCTGCAGCTGCCTCTTCCTCTCCCCCTTACTAGTTCCAATTCCTCTTCTTTGTATGAGTGGAATCTATTTACTTTCTATTGTCACCCGTGTCACCTGATTAGAGGATTCAGTACAGCAAGGACAGGCTTATGAAAATTTTGACTTCACAGAGCCCTTATGGAGTCACCTAGATCACATTACAAAGCAGTGAGAATAGGAGAGTGGAGAGCTGGGGATCCCCTTGGAGTTGCTGTTTATCCTCCAGGCACTTTGCAGTGAGAAACTGGCCCAAGTCCACTTCATCATGTTAGGACATCTTAGTTTCTGAAATCCTGCCTTTGTTCTTGAGAAATGCTGTCTCTGATTGTCTGACTTTATCCTGCAGTTATAATCCCTCCCATTTCATGAGAGCTCATCCTTCAGTCCTTGGAGGTAAATCCTGTGGGCAGTTTGACAGCTTTTCTTTCTCTTCACAATTTATGTTTTTCAGTTAACCATGTCCAGGATAGATTTTTCAAAATTTCTTAACACCAACTAAGTCTGAAATAAAAGTTACAACATTTTAAATGCTCTTCGTGAAGCAAATGGAATGTTTTGTGCATGCCAGTGGCCTTGGGTTGTTTTTGAATGTGTAACGTTATAGCAGAGGTTGAAATTATTTTTAAAAAGAATCAGAACTAAACTTATGCCACCTCATTTACTTTTTAAATATTTAGGAAGCATAACTAATAAAGCATTTATAGGGTGCTTACTATGTCAGAGTCTGCTCTAATCACTGAAAATATTAACTCATTTAATTTTCACAATAATTCTATGAGATGGATATATTATTGCCTTATTTTACAGATCAGGAAATGGAAGCACAGAGAGCTTAGGTAACTTGCCCCAGGTCACACAGCTAATAGATAATGGAGTAGAGACTTGAACCCAGGCAGTCCAGGGCTCATGCTTTTAACCACTGCAACACACTAGTGCTTTTCACTAATTTAAAATCTGCAGCCATTTAAAAATGGGAGTTGAGCTTTGGCTACTTTTGTATTGTCTTTGAAATATATGCTTACTAAATATTAAAAATTAATGTTATCAACAAAATTATAAAGTTAATTTTTAGCTAAGAAAAACTTCCTGTAAAACAGCATTAATTTAAAACAAGTAGCTGGTTCTTACTGCAAATTATTTCTACATGCTCATTGAAAAAGTCCATTTTTGGGGATCAATAACTTTTTCACTTAATTTGTTACTGGAGTAGTTACATATGGAAGTGATAAAATCATATTTCTTGAAAATATTGAAAAGATACCTTTAAGAAAAAGAAACTATTTTGGGGGACTTTCTGGCCTAACCCAAAAAGCGTGCTAGACAAATTTGAAAAGAGCTGTAACACTTAAAAAAAAATGAAACTATTATAGCTTTTCCTTTGAATAGGCTGACACATGGTGGAGCAATTAGCCATTTTAATATAAGTAGCTGATGCTTACTTGAAAGTGTTCTTTAAGGCTTATTTTCCTTTCATGATCAGTCTTCTGCTGGTTTTAAGCCCGTTATTTGCAGTGTTTAGTGTTGAAGTTAAAGGATTGGTGGTCCTGTTAGTCTGCGTCATTTTCTGGTTTGTGAGTCTGTGTTCTCTTCTAGATCCTATTGTCTTGAGACATCTTTTGACAGGTAGAGGCTATGTATGCCTCAGAAAAATACTCAAAAGGATGTTTATGCTAGTGTTATTAATGATTGCAGCAAGTGACTAAATTTACATGTCAGGTTCTAGGTGGCAGAAGTAGAGAGGAGATTATGCTGGATTATACTCTTGCACACCCATGTCCTTCACAAGACTTACTGTCTCAGTGGAGCCATTACTCAAGTGACAGGATGATGACATGGGCTAAGCCACCTTCTCTTTCTTTTTCTTTCTTTTTCTTTCTTTCTTTCTTTCTCTTTCTTTCTTTCTTTCTTTCTTTCTTTCTTTCTTTCTTTCTTTCTTTCTTTCTCTCTCTCTCTCTCTCTCTCTCTCTCTCTCTCTCTCTCTCTTTCTTTCTTTCTTTCTTTCTTTCTTTCTTTCTTTCTTTCTTTCTTTCTTTCTTTCTTTCTTTCTTTCTTTCCTTCTTTCTTTCCTTCTCTCCTTCCTTCCTTCCCTTCTTTCCTTCCCTCCCTTTCCTTCCTTCCTTCCCTCTCTCTCTCTTTCTCTTTCTCTCTCTCTTTCTCTCCTTCCTTCCTTTCCTTCCGTTCTTTTTCTCCTTTGAGAACAGGGTCTTACTTATTCTGTCATCCAGGCTGGAGTGTAGTGGCGCTATCACAGCTCACTGCAGCCTCCGCCTCCCAGGCTCAAGCAATCCTCTCATTTCATCTTCCCAAGTAGCTGGGACTACAGGTGTGTGCCACCACACCCACCTGATTTTTGTATTGTTAGTGGAGACAGGGTTTAGTCATGTTGCCCAGGCTGGTCTTGAACTCCTGGGCTCAAGTGATTCACCTGCCTCAGTCTCACAAAGTGCTGGGAATTATAGGTGTGTGAACCACCGCACCCGGCGTAGGCCACTTTTTGAAAGTGTAGGGTGAATTCCTCTAGGAATAGTCATGCAGATATTTTCTTTTGATAATTCTGTTGATTGAAGGAGAAAGTCTCAGTGTGGTACTCTTGCATCTTTAACATTTCTTGAATCCTTCAGAATCTCCCTTTACAACAAAGAGAGAGCAGGCCTCTCAGACTTTCAGTTTTGATAGGCAAATATTTAGTCAGACTCTAATTTCATTGTTTTGTTTGCATTATTTCAGTACATTTAATTCCCTTCTACTTTTTTTTTTCTGTTTTTTTTTTTTTTGAGATGGAATCTCACTCTTTCGCCAAGGCTGGAGTGCAGTGGTGCCATCTCGGCTCTCTGCAACCTCCATCTCTGGGTTCAAGCCATTCTCCTGATCTGCCTGCCTCAGCCTCCCAAAGTGCTGGGATTATAGGCGTGAGCCACCATACCCGGTCCTCCCTTCTGCTTTTGACAGGAATAATACTGGCTTTCTATGTACAGTGGGGATAAGATTTTTCTTAATATTAAAGGTATTTCTTAAATTAATTTCATTTAAAGAAAAAAGGTGAGTCCATTTAAAGATGAGTACAAAAGAATATAGGTGAATATATCCAGGAAATAGTATAGGTGATATATAAATATGGCAAATTTGTGAGTTTGGTAGAAGAATGATAAAAGCTTGGGAAGTGTTCTGATATCTCAGATGGCTGATTTTGTAGAGACCCACAATCTCTTCTTTGAAATTCTTGGGACCAGATTTGTTTTGGAATTCAGAATTTTCAGATCTTTTTGGCCTGGTGTTCATACTGGTATGATATGACTCCCACAGGAGAAACGGGGGAATGCTATCATCAAGTCTATTAATATTTCTGCAGCAAAATGTGTCATCATTGACACCAAGTAGAGCAAATAAAGAATATATATGGTCCAATGTGGGCTCAGGTCAGATTGTACTACACAATATGTTTTTGAACCAAACTTATGGGGAAAATTCTGATTTTTAGAGCTTTCTGGATTTCAGAATTGCAGTTAAGACAATGTGGACTGGCTGGGCGCGGTGGCTCACACCTGTAATGCCAGCACTTTGGGAGGCCGAGGCGGGTGGATCATAAGGTCAGGAGATCAAAACCATCCTTGCTAACATGGTGAAACCCTGTCTCTACTAAAAAATACAAAAAATTATCTGGGTGTGGTGGCAGGCGCCTGTAGTCCAAGCTACTCAGGAGGCTGAGGCAGGAGAATGGCGTGAACCCAGGAGGTGGAGATTGCAGTGAGCCAAGATCACGCCACTGCACTGCATTCCAGCCTGGGCAACAGAGTCAGACTCCTTCTCAAAAAAAAAAAAAAAAAAAAAACATTGCTATAAAGAATACATTGTGTATGTAAGAAGAAAATATGACCGAGCGTGGTGGCTCATGCCTGCAATCCCAGCACTTTGGGAGGCTGAGGTGGGTGGATCATGAGATCAGGAGGTCACGACCATCCTGGCCAACATGGTGAAACCCCGTCTCTACTAAAAAAACAAAAATTAGCTGGGTATGGTGGTGCGTGCCTGTAATACAGGCTACTTGGGAGGCTGAAGCAGGAGAATTGCTTGAACCAGGGAGTTGGAGGTTCAGTGAGCCTAGATGGCGCCACTGCACTCCAGCCTGGTGACAGAGCGAAACTCCATCTCAAAAAAAAAAAGAAACTGTTTTTCTTTAACATTGTATGTTTCCTTCAGAAGCTTAATGAATCTCACACTTCAGTGTTCTGTGTGGAGAAGAGATAGATTTAGAAGCAAAATCTGAAGCCAGGGCCATTTGACTTATTAAACTACAATTCATACAACTTTGGAACTTTTGTGATGTCCTCATTACTTTCCAAGAAAGAATGGATATTTTTTTGCTCATGGTACATCAGCCCAACAGTTATTAATCTTTTTTTATTTCCTGATTTGCTCCCATGGGCTTACGAGGTTTTATGTTATGACATAGATAAGACAGGCAGTGGGACAGGTGACATTTCTAATGGAATAACAGCAGTACTATCACTATGTACCCATTCAAGAAAACTTACTGGGATGTAAGTGAGGATGACATTTACTATAGGTATAACATTGACTCTGCCCTCTGAAAGTCATTTACACATACTGAAAATCTGTTATTACCATAACACACTATGATTAGTATTAATAACCTTGCGCTTCACACTGAATATGGTTAAAAATTGCTATCTGTAATAATTATAAATATAATAGTAATTCTGACAAATAACATTTGTTGAGCACTTTGTGCCAGGCATGTGTCAAGTTTTTACATGTCTGAACGCACTTAATCCTCATAACCACACTATGAGGAATGCATAATAGTAATCTGCTTTTATGGATGAGGAAACTTTGTGAAGATATCTGGAGGGGGAGTAAACTAGCCAAGGTCACAAGAAACAAGGCATTCTAGCTCGAATGTGTTTTATTGCCTTTGACTCTTCATTCTCTACAAACACAGTAACAGCTTAACTCTCTGGGACTCAATTTTTAGGCAACCTCATCTATTTGGAACAAAGCTGAGACATGAAAGCAAGCATAAACATTTCTGTAACCAAAATAGAAGGCAAATTCTCCACGTGTGAGATTCTGCATGTTAGCAAGCAGTACTGAGCCAGAACTGCTAGGCTGTGTACTCTCTTGGGTTCTTTAGTAGAGGGTCGTTGAATCTGAGCACATCACTGGAAACTGAGGATCACAGTACAGTCACTAATACTTCTAAGTTATTAATAAAAGAAAATTAAGTTTAGTTATCAATAAAGGGAAATGTAGTTTAGTTTTTGTTTGTTTTGAGATGGAGTTTCGCTCTTGTTGCCTAGGCTGGAGTGCAATGGTGCAGTCTCAGCTCACCACAACCTCCGCCTCCCAGGTTCAAGTGCTTCTCCTGCATCAGCCTCCTGAGTAGCTGGGATTACAGGCATGCGCCACCACACCCAGCTAATTTTGCATTTTTAGGAGAGATGAGGTTTCCCCATGTTGGTCAGACTGGTCTCAAACTCCCAACCTCAGGTGATCTGCCCGTCTAGGCTTCCCAAAGTGCTGGGATTACAGGCATGAGACACTGTGCCCAGCCTGAAATTTAGTTGCTAATAAAGGGAAATGAAGTTTAGTTTTAAAATATAGTAGAAATTGAAAGCAAAGATTTAATCGATTTTTACAAAGATTTAATTGATTTTTCCCCCTCTAATGATGGGGAAAATAACGCTTGAGGTGGGCAAATATTTATCTATCTAGAACTTTTCATCCTATATGAAAATTCTAGATAGCTGAGGTTTGGATATACATGAAAAATTACTTGCACGTAGATCTTAAAATCTAGCAAAAAGCCACCTTAAAAAAATGCACTTGACTTTTTTTCTTATGGTCTAAGAAGGTAAAGCTTGACTGTGAAATAAACCCCTTCTCCTTTGTCTGCCCTGTTTTCATTTTTGTACTCTAGATCGCTCCTTCGATGTCCTAAAAAAATCCAAGCCACCCTCTACTGTGCTTGCTGCAGGCCGGCTTTCGGACATGCTGAATGGAGGTGATGAAGTCTATGCTAACTGTATGGTGATCGATCAGGTAAGGCCCAACTGACATTACAGGAGGGTTTCTACCTCTCTCCAAAACCTGGATTTGTAAGAAATAGATTCAATGTTGTTGTGTTCCTTTGACAGTTTTAGCCTAAGAGCAGCAAAGAGGCTGCTGTTGCGGAGTCTCATTGTAGGAGCATTTAAGCATTTAACTTAGGTGCTTACTTCAGAACACAATACACCTTACTCAACTGAGAGGCACTGTCAGGGAGGGGTCTTGAGATACTGCCAAACGGGAAGAGTGTGAGAACTCTTCTTCGGGGCCCAAGTAGGAAATGACAACTGTGCAACCAATGTCTCCTCTACAGCTTTTCAAAAAACAGTATGTATATGACTTGATTATGCAATATTTGTATTCAAATCCAGCAAATGGAATGAGCAGGTGCTTGGTCCCAGCACCATAGGAAACTGTCACATCAATTACTTGGTTAATCGTTACAACACATCTGTTAACATGTAGTAAGATTGTAGAGCTTTCATATCAATACAGAATGGTATCATACTAATACCGGATGGTATCATACTAATACAGAATGGTATCATATTATAAGAAAGCTGGAATCCTTTTGAACTTTCCACTCATTCCCTGATAGAGACTTTTGAGCTAAATCTCATAGAAGCAGATGGTTTGAATGTGCTGGCATCTTCTTGTCTTTTGTTCTTTTCTCTGGCTCAGTGATCTTCAAATTTTAGTATTTATAAAAATTAAAATATATATCTGAATATTTCTACACACTAATATATGGAGGATTTAAGGGTTTTTCAAGGGTAGTTTTGACAACACAATTTCTGCCTTATAAACTGACTTTAAAACCTAATCCCCATATAAGATGCACCCTGTCTACTCACTGAGCAGTAAGACATTTAACCCTTTTATGTTGTTAATATGCATATATTTTACCCTATTTATAGATACATTCTGTGATCTAAACTGTTTTTTCCATCTAGAGCTCATTTTCAGCCCTTTAGTAGCACATCTCTGCATTTTCCTTTTGTGTTACAAAGCACTGTTACATCAAATGCACCACAGATTGGGATGGTTGTCATAATGACAGAGAAACCAATTAATCAGAATGGACTTCAGCTGTAAATAACTGGGTTTTTTTTTGGTATAAACTAACTGAATGTCAGTCGTAGTTATAGAAATCTAGAATGGGGCATGGAGTGTAGGACACAGTGGGAGTTCTGAGGACATTTTCAAGATACAGGGTGTGTTAGTCCCTTCCCACACTGCTATGATGAAATACCTGAGACCGGATGATTTATAAAGAAAAGAGGTTTAATTGACTCATACTTCTGCATGACTGAGGAGGCCTCAGGAAACTTACCATAATGGCAGAAGGCATCTCTTCACAGGGCAGCAGGAGAGAAAATGAGTGCTGAGTGAAGAGGGAAGCCCCTGATAAAACCATCAAATCTCATGAGAACTCCCTCACTGTCGTGAGAACAGCATGGGGAAAAACCACCCCCGTGATTCAGTTATCTCCACCTGGTCCCGCCCTTGACACATGGGAATTATTATAATTCAAAGTGAGATTTGGATGGGGATACAGAGCCAAACCATACCACAGGGTAGTTGGACTTGGTGTGATCTAGCCATGTTCTGGTATTTATTTATTCTTTTCCAGCTTTATTAAGGTATAATGAACAAATAGAAATTATATATATTTAAACTGTACAATGTAATGTTTTGATACATGTACATATTTTGAAATAATGACCACAATCAAACTAATTAAGCACATATATCATCTCATATACTTATTTATTTTTGTAGTGAGAATACTTAAGATCTACAGCAAATTTCAAGTACAAAGTACATTATTAACTATAGTCACCATGTTGTACATTAGGTCTCAAGAACTTATTCATTGTGTAACTGAAAGTTTGTACCCATTTTACCAGTACTTCACCATTTTCCCCACCCTCCAACGCCCAGTAACTACCCTTCTACTCACTGTTTTTATGAGTTTGACTTTTTTACATTCCACATATAAGTCAGATCATGCAGTATTTGTTATTCGTGTTTGGCTTATTTTACTTAGCATAATGTCTTCCAGATTCATCCATGTTGTCACAAATGGCCGGATTTTTTTTTCTTTTCTAGGGTTGAATAATATTCCTCTGTGTGAGTGTGTGTGTGCACGTGTGTTTGTGTGTGCATGTGTATGGAATCTGTCACAATGGCAGAGTGCATATGCAAAAGTGATCCCATAAGATTATAATACCATATTTTTACTGTATTACTTTTCTATATTTAGATATACAAGTACTTACCATTGCGTCCCAGTTGTCTACAGTATTCAGTACAGTAACATGCTGTATAGATTTGTAGCTTAGGAGAAATAGGTTATTACCATATAGCCTAGGTGTGTAGAAGGCTATACTACCAGGTTTATGTTAGTACACTCTATGATGGTCGCACAATAACAAGATAACCTAAGGATGCGTTTCTCAGAACATAGCTCCATACTTAAGTGAGGAATTACTGTATTTATCCTTCACATTTCCAAAGTGATATCTTTTGTATGCTAATGAGATGACTGGTGGCTGGCAGCCCCTAGGTAACTTCAGGATGTGGGCTGGTCACAGGAAAGGCCAAGGCAGGATTACAGGATTGGGATTTTTAGCTCCACCCACTGGCATCCATAGAGGGAGGAGGGGCTGAAGGTTAAATTGATCACTAATGACTAATAATTTAACCAATCATGCCTGCATAATTAAGCTTTCATAAAAACCCAAAAGAACTGGGTTCAAGAGATTCTGGATAGCTGAATACATGGGGGTTCCTGGAGGGCGGTGCACTTGCAGAGGGCCTGGAAGCTCTGTGCCCCTTCTGGAGTTCCTTGCCCTAAGCAACTCTTCCATCTGGCTGTTCTCTGTATCTTTTGTAGTATTCACTATAATAAACCAGGAAATGTAAGTGTTTCCCTGAGTTCTGTGAGTTGCTCTAGCAAATTGATTGAACCTGAGGAGGGGCTGTGGGAACCCCATTTTATAGCTGGTTGATAAAACAATCTGGGGCTAGTGGTTTGTCATTGGAAGTGGTGGGGGAGTCTTGTGGGACTGAGCCCTGTGGGACCTGACTCCATCTGCAGGTTGATAGTGCCAGAATTGAATTGAACTGAATTAGAGGAAATTCAGTGGCGGATTGCTTCCTTGCTACATGTCAGGGGAAAACCCCATACATTTAGTCACAGAAGAGTTCTGTGTTGACTGTTGAGTGAGAGAATAGAAAAAACACTGTTTTTATCCCTATATTTTCAGAAAATCACACATGTGCCACATTTTCTTTATTTATCTGTTGATGGACACTTAGGTTGATTCCATCTCTTGGCTACTGTGAATAGTGCTGCAGTGAACATGGGAGTGCAGACATCTCTTTGGGATAGTGATTCTGTTTCCTTTGGATATATACCCAGAGGTGGAATTGCTGGATCATATGGTAGTTGTATTCTAATTTTTTTTAGGAACTTTCATACTGTTTTCCACTGTGACTGTGCTGATTTACATTCCCAACAGTGTATAAGAATTCCCCTTTCTCCACATCCTTGCCAGCTTTTTTCTTTTTCTTTTTTTTTTTTTTTTTTTGTCCTTTTGGTACTAGCCATTCTAACAGGTGTGAGGTGATATCTCATTGTAGTTTTGTTCATTTTCCTGATGATTAGTGATGTTGAGCACTTTTGCATATACCTATTGGCCATTTGTGTGTGTTATTTTTTGGAAAAATGTCTATTCAGGTACTTTATCTATTTTTAAATCTGGTTATTTGTGGGGTTTTTTTTTGTTTGTTTGTTTTGTTTTTTTGCTATTGAGTTGTGTGAGTTCCTTACATATTTTGGGTATTAACTCCATATCAGGTGCATGATTTGTAAATATCTTCTCCAATTCCATAAGTTGCTGTTTTATTTTGTTGTTTCCTTTGCTGTGCAGAGATTTTTTGGTTTGATGTAGTCACATTTATTTTGCTTTTCTTGCTTGTGCTTTTAGTGTCACATCCAAAAAATGATTGCCAAGACCAATGTCAAGGAGTTTTTCCTCTATGCTTTCTCCTAGGAGTTTTATGGCCTCATGTTTTATGTTAAAGCCTTTATTGCATTTTGAGTTGATATTTGTGTATGTTGTAAGATAGGGATCCAGTTTAATTTTTTTGCATGTAGCTATCCAGTTTTCCTGGTATCATTTATTGAAGGATCTATCCTTTCTCCATTGTGTATTTTTAGCACATTTGTTGAAGACTAATTGCTGTATTTATGTGTGGGTTTATTTCTGGACTTTCTATTCTGTTTCATGTGCTCATGTGTCTGTTTTTATGTCAGTACCATAATGTTTGGATTACCATATCTTTGTAATATAATTTTAAGCTAGGCAATGTGATGCTTCTGACTTTGTTCTTCCTGCTAAAGATTGCTTGAGCTATTCTGGGTCTTTTGGGATTCCATACAAATTTTAGGAATTTTTTTCTATTTCTGTGAAAAATTACCATTGTAATTTTGATAGAGGTTACATAGAATCTGTAGTTCACTTTGGGTAGTATAGATATTTTGACAACATGAATTCTTCCAATCCATGAATATAGGATATCTTTCATATGAATTCTTCTAGTTTGTGAACATTCTTCTAGTTTGTTTCCATTTATTTGTGTTGCTTCAATTTCTTTCATTGGTGTTTTATAGTTTTCAGTGCATATATTTTTTGTCATGTTTTGATTTTAACAGATTTATTCTGTTGCTATATTTTCTCAGCTGTTTAAATAAAATACTTCTTGAGACCTTATCTTTTTTTGTTCTGAGCCTTAGTGAGTACTATAACTATAGTATTTCCATTTACTTCAAGTAACTAAAATTGTAAATTACTCGATATTATGTGGGAAAAACTATATCTATATTATGCTTTTATATGTTCTTAGATACATTAAAAATGCAAAATTTATCAAACCAAAGATTTGGTAAATAAAAGGTTAGGATATAATTTCCTTCCTTCCTTCCTTCCTTCCTTCCTTCCTTCCTTCCTTCCTTCCTTCCTTCCTTCCTTCCTTCCTTCCGTTTTGTGTTTTTGAGACAGAGTCTTGCTCTGTCATTCAGGCAGGATTGCAGTGGTGCCATCTTGGCTCACTGCAACCTCCACCCCCCAGGCTCAAGCAATTCTTGTGCCTTAGCCTCCAGAGTAGCTGGGGTTACAGGTGTGTGCCACAACACCTGGCTAATTTTGGTATTTTTAGAAGAGAGAGTTTTGCCATATTGGCCAGGCTGGTCTTGAAATCTTGGCCTCAAATGATCTGCCCACCTTGGCCTCCCAAGTACTGGGATTACAGGCATGAGCCAGTACACCCGGCCAAGATATAATTTTTATTGTGGAATATTCTGGGTGAAAGAAGTATTGCTTTAATGATGTGAAGCCAAAAAGAAAAAGTAAAGTATGCATTTAGAGAGAACTCAAACAAGTTAATTCAACAAATGGAAACAGCAGATTGCCAAGTTGTGAATTGAAAATTGAGAAATAAAACTAAATCTGCAACAAAATCACAAAGTCCATTATATTAGCATAGTACTTTTTTTTATTGCCCCTGTATCTATTTGAATAGCAAGGACAATGTAAGGAGTTCAAATTCTGCATATTTAAAATGCTTTCCGGCAATATCTGAAAATAATCTTATCTAATTTTCTTTATCTTCCTCAACCTGGCAAGGAAACCTAAAAACATTACTAGCTTATATTAATGTTTCCTATTAATTTTCAAGGTTATCACCTTCCTGTTGAGAAAATTCACATGATGAAAGTTACTTTGAAAATTTCTGTCATATAAACTACTTTGAAAAAAACATTTGTTTCATAATTTCAGTACAGAGAATCCCTATATACACTTTACTCAAATTCCTCAAGTGGTAATATTTTACTACATTCTACTTTGTCATTCCCTGAGTGGGTGGTTATGTGTGCATGCAAATAGTTAAATTATCTCTATAAATATTTCTTAACCATTTGAGAATAAATGAAAAATATGGTGCCCCTTTACCCCTTAATCTTTCATGGTGTATTTTCCTAAAAACATGGATAGTTTCTTACATAAGCACAGTACAGTTACCAAAATCATAAAGTTATCATTGATACAATACTATTAGCTATCTCCAGACCTTATTCAATTTTAGCGAGTTGTCCCAGTAATGCTCTCTGTTGCAGAAGAAAATTCCATTACATGTGTTACATATAGTTGTTGTGTCTCTGTAGTCTCCTTTAATCTGGGACAGTTCCTCAGTCTTTGTGTTTTATGATGCTGATATTTTAAAAGAATACAGACTGGTGTTTTTGTTCTTGTGTTTTGCTAGAGTGTCTTTCAGTTTTGGTTTATCTGTTATTTCCTCATAATAGGATTCAGGTTAGGCATGTGTAGCAGGAATACTATGGAAGTGATGATGGGTGCTTCTCAGTGCATTGTATCAGGAGGCATAGGACATCAATCTGTCCCATTACTGGTGATTTTATTAGTATCTTTCATCTGCCAAGTTCCTTTTTTAGTAAAATTACTGTTTTTTAAAAAATTATTAAGTATCATGTCAGGAGATATTTTAAGCCCTTGTAAATACCCTGTTGCTCATTAGACTTTCACCCATTAATTAAGCATTCATTAACGGTTTTTGCTTTAATAAATTATGATGATGCCCGATGATTTAGGATTCTAGCATTTCCCCTTTTGCTTCTTTTTTCCTTTCACTGCTCTATCTCCAAATGGTGTTACTCTCTTCCTTTTTACTGTCCTCACCCCAGACATGATGTCTTTTGATGACCGCCACCTCAAATCATGAGTACTTAAAAGTATGCCTTTCTTAGAGCAAGTGCTTTGATCAGCTAGGACTCTTTCATGCATGTGGGTTGGGCTTTCTCTTTCTGGGGAGGATTTTTAAGTAAGTCTTACGACCTCCAGAAGTTCCGTCCTTTCTCTGCCGTTCAGATTTTCCCGACTCCCCTTACCCTCCACTGAGTCTTACAGCAGGAGCACGAGGGCTTGCCTGCTGGATTTGCTGTTGATTTTATTATTTACAGGTAATTTGAAATTTGGGCATTTTCTTTCTTCTAATGATGCTACGTACGTGCGCTTTATGTAACTTTATTTGTTCTTTTTGTTTGGTGTTGCTTTTTGTGAGACTCAGCTTTATGTGACCACTATTACCTTGGTACCCAGATTCCTATGAGCTACTTTTTGAATAAAGCTGTATAGTCTTTAGTTTTTTTCCTCAAGTATTTAAAACATTTCCCCCTCATTTTGAGTCAGTGGTTCATAAAATGTTAGAGGCATAATCAGCTTCTGGTTTTGTAATAAAGGAACAACTTTATAAAATACTCAGTTGGTCTTCCTTTTTGTGAATTATAGGATAGCTGCCATGTGGACAAAAACATATACAGTAATTCTGTTTACATACAACAAGAATAAACAAAAAATATAAATAAGGAAATAAGGTAGAAGGTTTTTTTTTTTTTTTTTTTGGTCTTTTTTTTTTTTTTTTTTTTAGAGATGGAATCTCACTCTGTAACCCAGGCTAGAGTGCACTAGTGCAGTATCTGCTCATTGCAACCTCTGCCTCCCATTCAGGCCATTCTCCTGCTTCAATCTCTGAGTAGCTGGGATTACAGGCACCCACCACCACACCCTGGCTAATTTTTGTATTTTTAGTAGAGGCAGGGTTTCACCATGTTGGCCAGGCTAGTCTTGAACTCCTGACCTCAAGTGATCTGCCAGCCTCAGCCTCCCACCACGCTTGGCCAGAAGTTTTTTAAATTGGGAAAATTTTATTAATTCTTAGCTAGGCCAATCTTACCTCCTTTTACTCAGGAAATGTTTTTCTTTCAACTTCCAGGTTGGCGATTTGGATATCAGCTATATTAATATAGAGGGAATCACTGCAACTACCAGCCCTGAATCCAGAGGTTGCACTCTGGGGCCTCAGAGCAGCAAACACACCCTTCCTACAGAAACCAGCCCCAGTGTGTACCCACTAAGTGAAAATGACGAAGGGACAGTACATACTGAAGCCCAGAGGTCCTTCATGTCACCATCGAGTTCGTGTGCTTCCAACTTGAATCTTTCTTTTGGTTGGCATGGATTTGAAAAGCAACAAAGTCATCTAAAGAAAAGAAGGTAAGATTCTATATTGTAGAAGAAAACTGTAGAAAATCAAAGAACCTTATAGGTAAACTTCAAAAATTCTAGTTTTAAACTTTTTATTGTCTCTACCACTTTTATCTGTCCATCAAAATGTTGTCCCCTTTTAGATTCCTATATTCATTGATTTGAAAGTAAGACACTTAAGAAAACTGATTAAAATATGATAAAGGAAAACCACGATGAGATACCAGTTTATACTCACATGACTGGCAAAAATTTAAAAATCTAGCAATCCCATGTTTTGGTGAGAATGGGTAACATGGAAATTCCTGCGTAAAGATGATAGGAGAGAAAATTGTATAACTTGGGAAAATAATTTGACATTATCATGTAAAGTCAAATACGCATTTTCCTCTTGTGTACTAGGAGACCTATATGTGAGTATTTATACCAGCAGGAAATAACCCAAAAGTGGAATAAATAAATTATATATAGTTACACAAGGGAATACTGTACAGTAATGAAAGTGAATTAACTACAAATACATCTGCGTGAATAATAACATAGACCTTAGAAGCATGAAGGAACAAAAAAAAGCCCCAAAATACTTGTTAGATTTCATTTTTATAAAATGCAAATTAAACAATATATTATTATAGGGCCTACATATGTGCATAAGCTATAAAGAAAAACAAGAGACTGGGTGTGGTGGCTCACGCCTGTAATCCCAGCACTTTGGGAGGCCAAGGCAGGCAGAACGCTTGAGCTTAGGAGCTCAAGACCAGCCTGGGCAACATGGTAAAACCCCATCTCTACCAAAAATACAAAAATTAGCGAGGCATGGCGGCACACACATGTGGCCCTGATACTTGGCAGGTTGGGGTGGGAAGATCGCTTGAACCTGGGAGGCAGAAGTTGCAGTGAGCCAAGATGGCACCACTGAACCCCCAACCTGGGTGACAGAGTGAGACCTGTCTCAAAAAGAAGAAAAAAAAGGAAAAAAAGAAAAACAAAATAATGAAGGCGAAAAAAATTCCTGAATTCAAAATGGTTGTTATATCTAGGGAGGGGAAATAGGGAAATGGAAATGGAATGAATCATTACAGAGTTTCCATGGTTGATGGCCAGTATCCAAGTTTCAAGTTGGGTAGGCTCATGAATGTTTGTTTTATTTTACATAATATATATTTTATATTTTAACATAAAATTTATCTTTATTTTACTTTCAGTTACCTTATATTTTCTTGTGTATATAAAAGTCATTAAAATGATATTTCATTGCATCTGATATGATTGCACATATTAGTGTGTTTGCACACATGTGTGTGTCTGTATCTGTATATCTGTATCTGTCTATCTGATTGTCTATTTTCTTTAGGGAACAGGCCAATTTCCACTAATTTCATTTTATCCTGTTGATCACACTTTCCTTAGGGAGTAGCTTATTTTTTCCCCCGTATCCTACCCATGTGATTATATGTTCATTTTCACATATAAAATGAATCAAAGTGAAAGTAAAATACACATATGTGACTATGTATATAAATATTTCTCTATGAATGAACATGCACATAGGTGAATGAGTATTCAGCAGAGAGTTAATATAGAGGGGAGAGAAAGGGAGAGGAACCAGCAATCAGTAGGTGCCCGACACTGAGATACAGCACAATATGCAATTTGAGGTTGTAAAACATTAGCACATATTGGTACCAAGGGTTATGTGTGATGTGTAAATAATAAAAGACTTGCTTTACATTTATGCTTTGTGAATTATGGTTTTATAGATGCTGGGTAGTCACTACTGTAATTTGAAGTGAAGGCTAATTTGAACTGTCCACACGTCTGCTTGGGATAAGAGACTGCCAGTCCAGACAAGCTTCTGTACAGTTTTGCAAAAGTAAATTGAGCTATATGTGATAAATCCATTCTAGTGGATCTTTAAGATCTGTCAAGTGGCCAGGTATGGTGGCTCATGCCTGCAATCCCAGCACTTTGGGAGGCTGAGGCAGGTAGATCACCTGAGGTCAGGAGTTCGAGACCAGCCTAGGCGGCCAACATGGTGAAACTCCCTCTCTACTGAAAATACAAAAATTAGCTGGGCGTGGTGACAAGCATCTGTAATCCCATCTACTCAGGGGAGGGGCTGAGGCAGGCAAATTGCCTGAACCCGGGAGGCAGAGATTTCAGTGAGCAGAGATCACACCACTGCACTCCAGCCTGGGGGACAGAGTGAGAGTCTGTCTTAAAGAAAAAAAAAAAAAATCTGTCAAGTGTGTGAGCCCCCACATCTCAAGAGATAAATAAGTTCTTTAGAAGAAGCCCTCTAGGAATATAGCATGGAAAAGACACAAATGGTCTCTGTTTTATTAATACTTATGCAGATACTTGCAGAGTATCTAAATTATACTTTCTGATCATGGTCTTGCCTTGGAAAGTTTAAACATTTCACTGCTACAGATATAATTTTTCCTCGTAGAATATAATTTAGAAAAAATATCTGTTCTGAGTAAAGGTAATTAGAAGCCTCTGTGAAGATGTCACTGCTTGGGGGAAAGGGAGGAGGCCAGGAGAGGACGGAGAAGCCATTCTACAGAAAAGCCTTCCGGCTGGTTCCACGAGCTGACTTCATCTCCTTTGCCCTCCCTCTCCTCTGAAAACTGTAGGAATGAAGGGAGAGAAGTCGCAATCCCTGGAAAGCCCTAGGGTGGCTGTGGGTCCTTCCCTTCAGTAGATGTCATGGTAGGAAGCAAGTTGATAACAAACTCAAAGTGAGATGTACTTAATTTGTTAATAAGTGGATAATAGCCCTAGAGGCTGGAAACTTCTAATGAAGGAGAAATTTGGGGGCACACAGTAAAAACTGGAGTTAATATAAAGACATGGCTGACTGGGACCTGAGTCCTAAGTTTTCTAGCGTTTAAAAGAATATTTTGGTGAAACTAAAACATGCATACTATATAGCCATATGTTATATTATTTAAATGTAATAACTGTTTTGAGAAACCACAAAGGGAAGTAATAAAACATTAATTTAAAAATACTATGCAACAAAAAATTAAGCAGTAGACAAGTGTTTGTTTCATTCTAAAGCTTGTATTTTTCAAACCTTTTTAAAAAACTACAATCCACAGTAAGAAATACATGCCGCCATGAACGTCCCCTATCTCCCTTAAAATTTAAGTGAAGTCTTATAAAATGACATGTGCAACATATTCTGATATTTTCTATTCTGTATTTTTTTAAAAAAACTCTAGTTACAACCTAATGAATTGATTTCTTATCCCACTACTGGGAATTAGAAAAATAATACCATAAAACAAGAACCTAGAGGTTATCCTGAAGAACATTGCCTGTGCCACCAATATCTTATGTCAATAGCTTAACAAGAAAAGTAGTAGCCCCATTTGAATGAATAGAAACAATGTTTTATAGTATGCAAAATAAAATACTGATACTTCTAGGATGTATTCATAGTGATGATGAAATGCTGTCTGTAACTGGAGAGGCTTGTGTTAAAATCGGATATTATTGCGGGCTGCCAATCATTTGAAGAACTATTTTCCACTAGTACAGAGATCACAAGTTGAAAGACAAGTGCTGAGGTACAAGACATCGGCAAGCTTCAACCCGCCTTGAAGTCTCCTTCCGTCTCAGATTGTTGTTGTACTAGGAAGCCACGTAGCAACTTGAAATACCTGTAATTATTAGATTAGTCCAAAACCACAATTACTTTTGCACCGACATAATACATTTACCGGAGCATTTAAATCACCAATGTTTACCAGGAAGATATTCTTAACATGAAGTTTCAGTGTTTTATGAGAAATACTCGAATAGACTCCATGATATTTGGGTGTTTGATTGAGGTAAAGTGTGAAGTCCACTTCTAATGTGTTCTTCTTCTCAATGCCAAGGTCTTCACTTTGGCCCTCAATGAGTTCCCAAAGGAGAAAACCCCACTTTGGAAATCCTTGGTGGTGCCAGCCAAGGCTTCTTCTCACTGCTGGGTTTTCTGGTACCCAGTAGTGCCTGGGAAGGTGTTCAAGGGTTAGAAACTGCTCTGTGTTTGCGTTAGAGGCATGGTAGAGTAAGACCAGGACTCACACCATGTGTTCAGTTGACTTACTGTGTCCAAATAGCCTATGGTTTGTTTTTTTTAAAAAAAAATAACCTAAACAGGTTAATTCAAAGTTTCATTTTCTGGTTCTCATATTTCAAAATCAAGACAGTTTCATTGTTTTTTAATTAAAATTATAACTCCAGAACTGTAACAACCGAAAAAAAAAAACCCACAAAACATACATTTGAAATGCTTCCTGCATTAACATGCACCCAGGAAAGCTACTGGCCTCCAAGTTTGAATAGTTTAAAATGTAATATTATGGAATAGACCTGGGATGTGGAAGGTCAAATTCTTTCCTTTTAATTTCATGGTTTATTAAAGTTAAATGAGGAAAAAGTTGTTGTCAAACAGAATTACTACCTGGTTCTAAGGTAGAGTTTTCAAAGGAATCTTTTTTTTTTTTGAGACGGAGTCTCGCTCTGTCGCCCAGACTGGCGTGCAGTGGCGTGATCTCAGCTCACTGCAAGCTCTGCCTCCTGGGTTCACACCATTCTCCTGCCTCAGCTTCCCAAGTAGCTGGGATTACAGGCACCCGCCACAACAGCCAGTTAATTTTTTTTTATTTTTAGTAGAAACGGGTTTTCACTGTGTTAGCCAGGATGGTCTCAATCTCCTGACCTCATGATCCGCCCACCTCAGCCTCCCAAAGTGCTGGGATTGCAGGTGTGAGCCACCATGCCCAGCCTCGGAATCATCTTTTTTTAACCTCTAAAAATGATCATTTAGTATGACATGTTTGGGACATTGCACGACTCACTTCAGAACTGTGTCTTGACATGGCCCTGGGGCGGATGGGTGGGACCTTCACACATCTCTCCTTGGTGTGCCTCTGCCCTCCTGAGCTTCCCAGCTGAGGGACAGGGGAGAGAATGACACTTCTGCAGCTTAGTCACATGCAGATCCCCCCCAGAGGCTTCCCTGCAAACAGCCCAGTGGCTTTGTTTCCACCAGCATTTGAAATATTTGATGGGTTACCACTTGGGACTTGCGATATCAATAATTATATTTACAAAACAGAAGTGGTGAGGTTAGTACTAACTCAAACCAGCTTTTGTTTCTTCAGGTATTTGAACTGTCTTTTGCCCCAGGTGTGGTGGCTCACTCCAGCAATCCCAGCACTTTGGGAGACTGAGGTGGGTGGATCCATTGAGCCCAGGAGTTTGAGACCAGCCTGGGCAACATGGCAAAAAACACAAAAATCACAAAAATTAGCCAGGCGTGGTGGTGCACACCTGTAGTCCCAGCTACTCTGAAGGCTGAGGTGGGAGGATCCTTTGAGCCTGGGAAGTGGAGGTTGTAGTGAACCAAGATTGTGTCACTGCACTCCAGCCTGGGCGACAGAACACAAGTGTCTCAAAAAAACAAAAGAAAGAAAGAAAGAAAGAAAGAAAGGAAGGAAGGAAGGAAGGAAGGAAGGAAGGAAGGAAGGAAGGAAGGAAGGAAGGAAATGAAAGAAAGAAATGGCTTTTGCAAGGTAGGAATGTTCATTTGGGGTAAGATAAAATTTTATTTAAAAAGAGATTTGGAGGGAGGAGAAAAAGGCTAATTAAATACTAGTTGGAAATTAAATGAATACCTATTGCACCCCACCCTGATGAATCTGAATTCAGAGAATTAGAAACCAATGACGCTCTGTGTCCTTCCTTGCTTCTTTACTTACTTGCTGGCTTTGTGCTTTAGTTCCAGCCTTGATGCCTTGGACGCCGACAGTGAAGGGGAAGGGCATTCTGAGCCGTCGCACATCTGTTACACTCCAGGGTCTCAGAGCTCCTCAAGAACTGGGATTCCTAGTGGGGATGAATTGGACTCTTTTGAGACTAACACTGAACCAGATTTTAACATCTCCAGGGCTGAATCACTTCCTCTTTCAAGTAATCTACAGTCGAAGGTATTCTTATTGGTATAAATTTGGTATATTGCAAGTGTGGAGAATATGTTGTCTACATTTACCCATCTGTGTCTGAAAGACATATTTTATTCATACATATGAACTACTTTTTGGGACCCATGTGATATCTGATTGAGTCTGTCTTTTAAATCTTTCCACTGTGTTTTAATTTTTATGATTTTTACTCAAAATGGCTGATTTACGTTTTCATTAATTCACCATGAGTACATATGATCTTTCTTTCACATACTTGGAAAATTTTATCATTTCATACAATGATTTCTCCCATCATCTCTTAAGCAAAGGGAGAAAAACTGATAGTATTAAATGAGTTTAGTGATCAATCTTGTTTTGCTCATGTAAATTATTGCGTGGCCCTGGTGATGAGGTAAATGATGTTAAAAAGGTAGAAGTGATGTTTATTGAGCATTTCTGGGTGCTTGAACTAATCCGGAACATCACAAATTTTGTCAACTTTTCCATAGGAGCCAGGTTTTCTCTTGTTGGCCATTTCACATTGGAGTTTCATTTAGGTGTGCTTGTTTTTTTGTTATTTATTTACTTATTTATTTATTAAAAACTAAATACATTCCTCTGAATGTAAGAAAGCCCTTTGTGTTTGAACATATTATTTTTTTCCTATTTGATTTGCTATTTTCTACTTGTTTTCTTCTTGGGTTTACTTATTACTGTAAAACAATGTGTGCTATGGCAAAACTTTTTCTAACGTATGGTTGTTATGATAATACCTTATTTTTGTAGCATGCCCTATAATATACAAAATATGTTTTATGTATGTACACAATATATAATTGCCTCATAACTCACCTATTACATAAGTAGTGCTTTTATTTAATTTTATTTTTTGAGTAGATGAGATTCTGGAAAGGTTAGAGTTTTATCCAGCTTTGTATCACCAGCTTGGTGATAGAATCAGAACTCAATTCTGGGTCTTTTAAGCACAGATCCTGCATCCTCTACCCTCTATTCTAAGACCTGTAGAGCTGCCATCATCTTTTGCATCTGAAGGTCATGTGATATTTCTGGATAATGAGAAATTTGTATGGTTGTTATGTAGATAATTCTAAGTTTTGCCTGTTGAGTGGAATTGTGAAAAGTTCATCATTACTTAGATGAAAAATAATCCAGTCCTTTGAAACAGTTTCATGTTGCTCATTTTTAGGAAGAATCTGTCCCATAAGTATATCTGCCTTGCCTCTGTTATTACCCAGTATAACTTTTTGCCAAAGTTTTGGACAATTTTCAAAGTTCCATTGTCATGACAAATGGTTACCACATATACATGACTTTGAGGAGGGCTCTTAGTGGCCAGCTCACTGTTTACGGTTATAGGACAACTTGGGTTGGCCTTCTTGACATCCAGGCCCGGTAGGTGCTCCCCAATAAGATAGCAGCCACAGCCCAAGGCCCTTTGAAGCAAGGTCAGGCTTCTATTTTTCAGCTTTCCTCCAGGCTCCTTAACTGAACTAATGAACTTAGGGTAACCATGTGTTTTTCCTTAGAGGGAACAAAAGGGACCAGTGCTCGTGAAGGTCAGTTTCTGATGGTTTAATTTTAGTAAAGAGTTTTGCATTATTTTCTTTTAGCTTTAACCTTAAGCGATATCTTAAAAATGCATGGGCAGGATCAATCCTAAGGCCTTTATGGGATAGAAGTTGGGTGCTATAAATGGCTTCAATGGAGTTCTATTGCATATTCACTTAAATTTTCTGGAACATATAAGAAAACTATGTCTTAATGATCTTGCCATCTTGCATTTTCATGTATGTTGCCAATATAATTATAGGAATAATAAGTAATTGGGACAACAGGAACAAAACTGGCAGGTCATTTAAAAGCAGTAATATTAAGGATGTATAAATTAGTGATATTCAAACATCCATCTCAGAAAGTGCTAGATGGAAGGTCCATCAAAAATTGAGTACAGATTGGAAGAATTTGTATATTAATTGGATATATTTTTCCCTAAATATTGCAGCTAACGTTATAAATTTAAATCACGGTTTGGAAGTCTAAAAAACTCTTATAATTGTAAGTGGCTATTCCACTATCCTCTAGTAATCCTTAAATGTAGAAATCTCAGTTAATATAGAATTTTGTTGGAGGGCTACAGTAAAATAACAAAATAACTGACACCTCAGGTAAAAATAATAAGTCAAACTCGTTGAATATACAAAGAAAAAGTCATTTGTCTTAAGTTTTCATTTTTAGTCAAGTTGGCTAGGATATCATAGTTGCATTCTATAGTATATACAGGAACTATTCCCCAAACTGAAGGTTGCTAAAGTATTAAAATGACAATAACGTTTTAAAAATTGTGAGAGGAAAACAGAAACACATAATGAGATCATATGAGAAATGTTCAGGTTGAATCTCTTTTCAAAGGTGCTAATTTAGTAACATTTGAGGTGGTAAACATATATTTTCAGATCTCATGTATAAATTTTTAAAAACTTTATTATAATCTCTTTTAGGAATCATTGCTTTCTGGAGTTCGCTCACGTTCTTACTCTTGCTCATCACCCAAAATTTCTTTAGGAAAAACTCATTTGGTGCGTGAATTAACAGTGTGCAATTCAAGTGAAGGTAAGCATCATTTGACATTTGGCTTTGAAAACACTTTATTCCAGAACAGATTTTTCAGTTAGTATAAGTACATAAAATATTCAAGAACAGCAGACAAGAATTTTTAGTTCTGTTTTCGTAACTGGTTTTTCTAAGCCTGACAAAATTCTTTTCTCATTGGATAACAGCCAAATTTGATTTTGATCAGATTTGATTTTGTTGAAATTACAAATGCATACACACCTCTCTGCTGCTTTATTCTTTGAGTAAAATGTTTTCCTCAAGGATAGTGTAAATTAGAATTGATTCCAGTTATATTATTATGAGGGCTTTAGAGGATTTTATTTGAGTAAATTATAAAAATTACTTTTGTCTCACATATACGTTGCTAACATAATCCAACTCCTCAGAGCCGGAGTGTTGCAGAATGGATTTTCTTCTTTCTTTTTTTAGAAAGGGACTTTGGAGAGTTGAAATAACATATTTGTAACATGAGTAAATATATCTCAACATTTTTTTGTTGGCAATGTAAGCAATTAGAAATATAACTTTTAGGCGATAAACTTTTAATTGAAATATAGGATACATACAAAAAGGAGTGCAAATCATAAACATGCATCTTGAATTTTCAAGTGAATTCAGATCTATAAATGGAAAAATTATGTACAACTTGGAGCTCCTCTTGTATCCTCTCTAAGTCACTCCTCCCATTTTCACCTGCCCCCATTTTGAAATGTAATTATTTCATACTTTCTGTAATTAATATGTAATAATTATATTAAAAAGCATATTTGAAAGTATGCCAATGCATAATACATAGCATTATAATGAAATTTTTGTCAGTGTCTTAGAGAATATCTTTATTGTCAATTAGTCTATTATCCTTAAAGGGACTTAAAAGATTCAGAAAGCAAGAGATGAATTTAAGTACTCTTAAGTACTACTCAAATATTTTCTCAAGATAAAATATATAAGATAGGATTTATTTTATTCCCTCTCTTTTTTCTTATTCTTGCTTATTAAATTGTTATTTTGCATTTTTATGCCATGCAGAACAATACTAAAGACATAATCTTGGTGCTTGAAATACTGTCCTAGAATAATGACATATATGCTAGATGTTCAATAAATATTTGTTGAGTGAATATGAGAAAAAAGATAGATAAAATACAAAAGAAATGCTACCATGATTTTTGTTTTCCTTTTTCTGGGATGTAATGGTAGAAGAGAAGAGATCAAGACTGATAATACATGTCAGTTTTTATTTTTGGAATGGGAGAAGAGGAAAAGTTACAAGAGAAAGAAAGGATACAACTCCCTTGAGAGGACAGGATAAAGATGGATTGAATTTGTTCTGGATTTTTGTTTTTTGTTTTATGGATTCTTTCTAGGTCTCTGGGTCTCCCCAGCCTTAGTTTAGGTTGGTATATTTTTAATAGCAGCTTGACACCTTTTCACTGATAGTCCCAGCTGGTGAATTAACTTCACATTGTTATTATTTGGAAAACATGTTTAAGTTTTCTGTGCTTCAGATTATGGCGTTGCCTTTAGATCTGTGGTCCTTGATCTATGAAGTCAGATATCTCTAGAGTTTGAAATTATTGACCACACAATTAAGAGGAAACTGATTGTTCATCAGGGAAAATAGCCCTAATTTACTTATTCTTTAATGATCAAGGAAGGATATCTTTACCTTACATGCAAGCCTGAAACCTTTGCATTTGAGTTAGAAAGAATAAAAAGCTGATATCAACTGCTTTGGTTTTCAGTAAACAAAACCTTATCTTTAGACAGTATATTTAAAGACAAGGCCACTTGAATGAAGTTTGATACTATCCAGAAGGTAACAGAACCAGGCAATTTAGGTTGAGGCTACTCACTAAATATATGAAGATTCCAATGGATAGACTTATATGGCTGCAAACATTTGGATTGATACCATTTAGGTCAGTCAATACCATAGGACTATGAAAAGTAAATTGATGTTTGTGTTGCCGCAAATCCTTTCTTGATGAGTTTTGAATAGTCCTAAAAAATTTCAGGTCTATTCGAACAGAGTCCAAGTCTCCTTACGTCCCAGCGGGAAGCTCCCATATAAGAGCTGTAATGCAGATATACAAATCTAGGATGCTTTCTGTCCTTTTTATTATTATTTGTGATATTCTATCTTCCTTGTCACTTCCAAAGAGTTACTGTAATTTCTCATGTGTCTTTTTTTTTTTTTTTTTGAGCCAAGAGTACGATGATGGCAACTTTATTTTTGATGTTTGTAAAACAGAATCTAGTTTTATAATTCCCTTTGGTCTATTGTAGATTTATGTAGATAGGAACATCGCCAATATTAAAATGATAACTACAGTCTCACCAAGGGGGACAAAGGTGTTCTGCATTTAAGAACTTGAGGAATGACATAAACGTACTTTTGAAAACGTTGTGAGCTGATGGATGGAATTTGATTGGATTTTGAACAGTTGGTGGCTTATTCTCTTGGTACCTCAGCCTATTTACCATAAGAATAGTGATTTCTGCCTATGACTTAATTTGAGAAACACTTGATAATGGCTCATAAAATAAAGCCTTCAAATTCTTCAAAGTAGATTTCCTATTACATACAAGATAGTTTTAGGTGCAACATTTGATATTACCCATTTCAGGGGATATGTATTTGTTTTCCTCCTTATGTGTCATTTCCCCTTGCAACCTAGTTTTGCCTCTTCACTGTTGTGGATTGCAAGAGTGAAGGATTTGTCCCTGCTGTGTAGATGGTGTGCTCCACAGTGGCTGCCTCCTCCTTCAGGCTCTCTCACTGCCTAAATCAGTGTCTCTCCTCCACCCCTGTAGTAAGTACTTCGACTCTGGAAACAAGATGGCTCCAAGCTGCTTGCATGAGCCTCCCCTTCTGCCTCCCTCTACAAGTCCAATGAAAAAAGCGGTCCTCCCTTTCCCATGAGCCACAGAGGACATCTCTGAAGTTGCTGCTGCTAGGATTTTATAAGGACATTGCAGCTATATGAAAATTAACTCTTCTTATGCTGTCCTTCAAGACTTCATTTGAGCTTTGTTTAAAAGTGGTTATTTATTGGTTCCGTATGTTAGGGGATTAGTGTTATGAAGAATACGGATGACTCTAGTGAAAAGTATCCAAAAAGATAGAACTAATTTTCTGCACTTCTGAAAATGTTTGCTGTCCCTTGCTGATGCTAACTTAGTTCATAAAGTCATTAAATGTTGGCATATTTCTCCCTACCCTCTTTAAATTACAGGAAGTGATAAAAAAAAAAAAAGCCAGAGCAATGCCTTACTTATATAAGATTACTCATTTTCTCATTATTTTCTAGCTGGTATTGTGTATAATGATACAATATGGTTGAGTATGCATTTCAGACTAACATATGACTGCCAGTTTGTCTGCCTTAGTTTTCATTTTTTTTATTGTTGTGTTTTGTAGAGCAAAGAGCTTGCAGCCTACCGGAGCCACCAAGAGGAAAAAGGTACTTTAACTGTTCCAGTTTTCCTGAAGAACTGCATGATCCTCCTTTGGAAATGTCCGCACATCATTTTTGCTATCTGTTCACTAGTTTTTGAGAGGTTTCCATGTAACAAGCCTGCCTAAGACCCTTTGCTCCCTCTGGGATCTGCATCAGGATAGATCTGCCAGCCCTCTCCATTCAGTCCTTGGCTGTGCAGGCCTCAGGACTGGGGACAGCATGTTCTGTTTGGGTATCTTCAAAGCCAAACACCTTCAAGGGGAGCAGTGTGAGGACCACCTGTTTTAGAAAAGCAACATGTCTTCTCTAGCTCTGTTCCACCGTGACTAGGGGACTTCTTTAGTAATAGAACCCTGGGTGGTCAATTATAGAAAGTGCCTAAATATCCCTACTGTCTCTCTATGGATTTTTGCCTAGTAGCCCTTCAGCTGGAAACAAAGAATAAGCAATGCAGAAGACTTTTAAGCATGATCAGTTTCCTGGTTGAGAGGCAGATTTAACCTAAGCTTCTCTTTCTCCTAGAAGGTAAAACTGTTGTTGTAGTATAGCTTGGAAAGCAGACTAGTGTGCAAGCATGATGGTTGGTTTTTGTTGGTGTTGAATAACTGACTGCCCATGAGTCACACTGTGAAATAGCCCCAGGGTTATATGCAAAACAAGTGCCAGAATGGCACACATGTTTGACTTTAAGAGACCATCTGAAAAGAGTGAAATGGTTTAATTTTGTTTGAGATTAATGCTAAAACTTTGAAACGTTTTAGTATACGGATCAAGATGGGGTGTTTTGTTTTAAATCTCAGAATCAAAGTATTAATAAGAAAATGCCTCCTTTGGTTCATTTCTCTTTTTTCTGAAACCAGAATAGAAACTTTCAAATGATACAAACAGAGGAAGGTTACGAATGCCCTTGAAAGATAGGATGATGATGAAGATGACTTCATGACAATGGCAGTGAGGATGATGATAGCAAAAGCAGTAATTACTGACAGTTATTGAACATTTGTATGTGCCTTGTACTGTTTTAAGCAGCTTACATTTATTACCTCATTTAAGCAATTTACTTCCTCATTCTGGAATTTGATCTTCATCTTGGTCATCATTTTGATTAGCAGTCTTCTCCCTGTTATCTTTTTAACAACTGGAGAAGTAATGGATTGTTATCAAGATATTTTTAAATTAAAAATATAAAAAATATTTATTTTTCATTAAGAGAGAGATTTAAGACCAAAGGAGCCAATGTTATACTTGGCTAAATAGTAGTCTATAAAATATTTTAACTTCGATGGCACGTGTATGAAGTTTCTTTTTATCTGAGTATTCGTTCTTTGTCACTCCTGTTTTTGTTTTCTATTTCTTTCTATTCTTTAATCTTTCTTGGTTCACATCCTGAAAGCATCTTACTCTCTCAGTCATATTCCTTGGTGTATCTAGTAAAGTAGATCTTTCATCTCACCCACTCTATTCCTGCTATCTTATCTTGTTGGATATGCCAATAAGATCCCAAGCCACACCTAATGCTTTGCTTTGGTCATGTTGTAGGTATTTACCTGAGATGGTGCCTTCTTTGATATTCTTTTATTTGTACGAATCACTTAGTTTCTAGAAAAGGAGACATCCATGTAAAAAATGAGCTTACTCTATACCTTGCAGGCTCATTCCAGCACTCTATTCTAATTTCTTAAGGATTATATGGCATGACTTGATTATTTTACTACCACCGTCTGTCTTAAATCTATTATATATATTTCCTCCTTCTCCTCCTCTTTCTTCAAATCTGAGGATCTGAGTGTTAACAAAAGTTCCACTGTGTCAGTTTTCAATCTGCACAGCAGGAACTTCTTTCATCCCTTTAGTCCAGGTGCGGTGGCTCATGCCTATAATCCCAGTACTTTGGGAGGCCGAGGCGGGCGGATCATCTAAGGTCAGGACTTTGAGACCAGCCTGGTCAATATGAGGAAACCCTGTCTCTACTAAAAAATACAAAAATTAGCCAGATGTGGTGGTGGGCGCTTGTAATCCCAGCTACTCAGGAGGCTGAGGCAAGAGAATAGCTTGAACCTGGAGGGCGGAGGTTGCAATGAGCCAAGATCGCGCCACGGCACCCTAGCCTGGGTGACACAGCCATCTCAAAAAAAAAAAAAAAAAACCAAACCCCAAAAACAACAAGAAAAAAACACTTCAGATGCCAATTCTTTAAATAGATTAAGAGTTAAAATATTAAGAATCTGTATTCTTAATATATTTTAAATGTCTATTTACCTATGGAAAAGGCAATACCATTAGAGGCCCTAAAGAAGGGTTTGTAAAACTTTATTGTGAGTGATGCTATCGGTCAACAAACTCATAATAGAGATTAGACATTCTTGTTCTGGGATGTTAAAAAGAACTTAATCTTTCCAGATTCTTACAAATGTAAAAGCTATTTAAATTCTATTATGAAATTATTTGAGGGTTTTCTCTTCTCAGTTATTTTCTAAAGTGCCTAATTTTAATATAGGTAAATATCACATAGTTAAATTAGATCTGACATGAAGCAACCAACCTTCTACATTTGCCCAGAGGTTATACTGTATTACCCATCTTCATAATCTGATAGTGGATTATGACTATGATATTCACATTTCTGCCAGGCTGGGTGATGGTTTAAGTTTTTATATTTAATGTTTCAGCATTTTTATGTTTACATTGTTATCTCTCAGGTCTTATCAACCTCAGCTTAAAAAGTTGAAGTGTTGGCCGGACTCGGTGGCTCACGTTTGTAATCCCAGCATTTTGGGAGGCCAGGGTGGGCGGATCACCTGAGGTCAGGAGTTCCAGACCAGCCTGGCCAACATGGCGAAATCCCATCTCTATTAAAAATACAAAAATTAGCCGGGCGTGGTGGTGGGTGCCTGTAATTCCAGCTACTCAGGAGGCTGAGGCAGGTGAATCGCTTGAACCTGGGAGCCTGAGGTTGCAGTGAGCCAAGATCACGCCATTGCACTCCAGCCTAGGCAACAAGAGCAAAACTCCATCTCAAAAAAAAAAAAAAAAAAAGTATCATGTTGTAGAAGTATAAAGGATATGGTAAATTGTGCATTTATAAGTTTTTAACCAATTTGGAAACTGTCGTTTTTGATATAGTCTTCTATAGCAGGGGAGTTGAGAGTAGAGTTGGGTAACCAAGAATTAATTTTCTTTTATTTGCAATAGTTTAGTTGTGTTCTTGCTGGGAAATAGAAAAGGGGTTTCTTGACCTCAAAATCCGCAATGACCTAATCATTTTTTAATTCTGACATTAGGTCTCCTCATCACTCTTCTCTTCTCTTAGACATTGGATAGCATTTTGTGGGGTCACAAAAGGCCTTCCAAGAGAGGACTCTTTTCAAACTCTCAAATGTATTTTTCCCCCAGTTCTGAAAGTGAGCCTATTGAATATTATGGCACAAATTTTTCAAATTAGGATGTGTAAGACACCAGAGGTTATGGAAAATTTTGGATTCTATTAACCAGTCAGTTATCCTAGGTAAAAATGACTAGAGGTAGCATGGAAGTAGAAAGGAAATTAAGAGGGTCCGAGATTCTTTCACTACTCTTTTGGCATAGAGTATATTTAATTCTATTCACTTCCTTTTTCTTCTGCCTTTCAAAATGTTTTCTCTACGCAGCAAATCTAATTTCATTTACTGTGTAGGCTTTGAGTAACAGGACATAACACTGTTCTGACTATACCTTTAGATCTATGTGGTCAAGAGGCAGCTCTTAAGCCATGTGTTATTATTATTTTTTTTTCTAAATGCATTAACAGGTTTGAACTCTAAAACCTAATGTAGAGCTTAAATAACTTAAAGTTTTATTATAATATGTACCATATTAAAGTGTGGAACGGGTCTTGGAAATAATTTAGTCTAAGCCTGTCATTAATTAGATAAGAAAAATCAAAGTCCTAGAAAGTTGTCATTGAAAGCAATATTTTCACAAAATATAATAATATGTATTTTGGTGTGTATCAGTAATTTGATTGCTTTTAAATACTTCCCAGAGATAAATATGTTAGTTATCAGTACGGAAAGGTGAGAATTTTAGGGGGTAGGAGAGACTTTAGTTAGGAAATAATCCCTATGGAAATCATCTACAGAAGTGTTACCTGGTTTGACATGATATTTAGGTTGATTTTTAATTTATTCTTTCCTCAGTAATGATAATAGAAATATAAGATTATCAGAGGAAGCTCTAGGGAGAATTGTAACTTTCATAGTCTGGATATGTTTTTTTTCTAGAGAATAATTGTATTGTGGATTAGAAGAAAATAAGTGGTGTTCAGGGCATTCATGGGTGGGTACAGTTACCTCTATCTTGCTGCTTATTTTATGGAGTATCCACAGCCTCTCTCCTCCACAACCTGGAGAGTCTCAGATCGTGCTGAGTGGGAGAGGCTTCACAGAGTGGCAGGCAGTCTGTTTCTCAGGCTGTATCAACAAAGGAAACCTGTGTCTACTGACTATTATCTCTGTGTTCCAAAAATAAATAAAATCCAGTTGCATATTGTTGGGTATTTGGCTTGTCTGTGCTCTAGGGAATTCTTACTAGCATAGTAAACAGGAAGATGAGTGTTTTCAGGGTAAAATTATAAGTCTAAGGTTTATTTCCTTAATATTATATTATGAAAATTTTCAAGTACACAGAAAAGTTGAGAGAATTATATACTGTATACCCACTTCCACCACCTGTGTTCTGTAATTGTTGACATTGTGAGATTGTTGCTCTAATCACATGTCTGTTCACTTATGCTATAAGTGTATTTTAAATAAATTTTCTCTTTAGAACAACCACTAAAACCGAAAAAAATATATACACATACATATATGTGTACACACACACACACACATATATGCTGTTCTTCCTCTTTACGTCCTAAAAGCCATTATAACAGATTCTGTTTTTGTAGAATTCAGGAAGAAGAATGGGATAAATACATCATACCTGCCAAATCAGAGTCTGAAAAATATAAAGTGAGTCGAACTTTCAGTTTCCTCATGAATAGGATGACTAGCCCTCGGAATAAATCAAAGGTAATTAAACTTATTCACGTATTTTCTATAAAATATAGATGTTTTAGTTTCTCAGCAGTTAGTATAGTTTCTACTTTCCCTTTAAAATCACTTACTTTAGATTTTGTTTACATATATTTCTTATGGAATATTGCTAAAGCCCAGAATATCACATTTAGGTGTTATGGTGTCCCTCTGTGTGCAATCCTTATATTCTGATGGAAAATGTAGGGACTTTGCTTGATGATGTCTGTAAGAAGGTTGGCTCACAGCGTTTTCCTTTTCTCATTTTTCCCCACTTTCCTGCTACTGCTGCTGCTGCATCTGAAGACAAAAAGCAAGGATGCCAAAGATAAAGAGAAGCTAAATCGACATCAGTTTGCCCCAGGAACCTTCTCTGGGGTTCTGCAGTGCTTGGTTTGTGATAAAACACTCCTGGGGAAAGAGTCACTGCAGTGTTCCAGTAAGTTCTCAGGTCTATGTGCGCTGTCTTTGCATTTCATCTCCTGACAGTAACCTTGAGAAGAGGCTTATTGCTCAATACATTTACATAAACCTTTTCAGTGCGACACATATGACTGAACCATTTACCAAGCAATGACTGATACTGGTTAGAGTCAGTATGTTTTGTCCATAACTGATAACTTGTCTTAACCCCAGATTTGTATGCCTCACTGTCTGCTTTATGTCTCCACCTGGATGTCTAAAGAGTGTTTCAGATGTTACAATCTCCTCCTTCTGTGCTCACCTAAAAGCTGATGCTCTCAGCTTTTAATGGCAACTTGATCATTCCAACCACATGTTCATGCCAAAACTTTTGGAGTACATCTTTATACCTCCCATTTTCTCACATCCTACATCCAATCCATCAACAATCCTCTTGGCTCTATTTTCAGAAAACATATAAAACCCAGGCACTTGTCACTACTACCACTGATATTCCGCTCTAAAGCTACCATTTCTACAGCATTCCAACTGGCTTCCTTGTGCTTTTACCCCTAAAGTCTGTTCTCAAAGCATTAGCCAGAGTGAGCTTGCTAAGGCATATATCACTGCATTCAAAAAATCTCCCAATGGCTTCCTATACCCCAAGTATAGACTGAAGTCCTTAAGTCCTTGCAATGACAACAAGTTCCCATGCGATCTATCCTCTCCCTCCCTTACTCCCTCTGCTCCAGTCACACTGGCATCTTTGCTGTTTTTCAAACATGGCAGTCATGCTCCTGCCTTAGGGCCTTCTCTGGCTGTTCCTTCTGACTGCAACCCTCTTTCCTCAGATACCCACGTGGATCACTCAGACGACAGCTTCTCAGGCAGCCTTTCCTGATCACCCAGTACCTGGCTCGTCCTTGCCTCCTCCTGGCACTTTTCCCCATTAGAATATTTACCACTATCTAACTTACTATACAGTTTGCATATGGGGGCTAGATTTTTGTCTGTTGAATTTGTTCTCTGCTATATGCAGAGTGGCTAGAACATACTAGGGGCTTAGTAAATAACTGATGAATGAAAGAATAATTCAGAGAAAAAGTAGTGAGGTGCAGGCAGGCGGAATAGATTTCAGGGTATTTGTTGATTGCCAGAATTGTGGGAATATTTGGGAGGTGGGATGGGAGCACAAAGGGAAGAGAGGAGCAGGGGAAGTTTACATCTGAAGTTCCTCATTAAATTTGTTGAAAATGATTGAACTAAAAATTTATCTACAGCTGGACATCTGATGAAAATACAATCCGCATATGGCATTAGAGGCAGATCGAATTTTCTTCTCGCAGTTGACCCTGTCTTTGATTATGCTGTCTTTATTGCATGTTTGAATTTTGCTTTCCTTGAACACTTGATTTCTTTCTTTTCCTGGATCTGAAGTAGCATCAGGCTGCTCAGATGTGGTTTAATTTCCTACATTTTTAGAGATTTGCTCCAAGTAGCATTTATGGGTTGTTTCTGGGCTGCCCACACTTCAGCGGTCGGTTCATTCGTGGGATGAGCATGTGTTTCTTAGGTTGTTGTTCCATCCTTGTGGGTGGACTTGTGGACTTGAGCCCTTCGATGCATCCCTGGCCATACCCAAGACCTTTCCCTTCCCTGTTTAAAGACAGACTCCTCAAGTTGGATAATCTCCACCCACTGCTTTTAAGCCTGTCCCTGCCATTTCTTCATTAACCATCTGCATTTTCACCTCTGTGCATATTGCTTAGCAGAAGTTCTGCTTTTGATGGAAAGTGAGAGTCACTCTCTAGTCAAGTCTGAGTCTTTCCTCATTGTTCAGACTCACTGGTCTCTTGTTTCCAGGGTGACATCTCTCCTTTCAGGGATGTTTCTTCTTTTCCGTGGCACACTACTCTTCTCTTTTACCACCTGGGTTGTCTCCTTTTCCCTAATACTGGGTACGCTCAGAACTTAGTTCTTGGGCACTTGTTCGTTTTTCCTTGATTGTTCCTAAGTATAGTCATCCAATCTTATGTTCTAAAATATCATATTTAGACCTATTACTCCTATATTAATATCTTCTTTCCTCACTTTGTATTTCCATGTTCAGTTGCCCAGAGGCTGAGTACCTGTGTAATTTATGGCCCCTTTTGAGAATTATGGTAAAAACTACAGGTATAAACTAAGACTGTGGCAGGCACAGGAGCTCGTAGAAAGATCATGTGTGGGAATCATCACTCAGAGATTTCATCGTCTCCGAAACCCACCGTGTCTAAAACCGACCTCAAAGTCCACGCCCAACAGGCCATCCTTGGGCTCGTGCTCCCGGCATCACAAGCTTCAACCCTGGCTGCTTTGATTCCACTGCCCTCTTGTCCCTCCTGTCAATGTCGCGCAGTCACTCTTTTCTTTCCCTTCTCACTGTTGCCACTCTGGGAGATTCTCATCACCGTCTTCTAGAATGCTGGGAGGGAGCTGTGCTAGTTTCTTCCTTTCCAGATATGTTCATCTACAATTTATGATCCGTACTTTTCCCACAGTAATCTTTATAAAATACCACTTTCATCAGCCCACATAAACTTAAGGACCTCTGTTGTCTACTGGGCTAAGTCCGAGCTCTTCCCATGGGCATTTGGTTCCCTCGTCTGTGACCTGCTCATTAGACCCCTAGGCCCCCTTCAGCCTCAGTTTACAGTCAGGCCCTGCCAGTTCCGTTGCCCTTTCCTCCCACTGCAGGTGATTTCCTGCCGTTGCCGTTTTGCCTGTGATCATCTCCTTCCTCTCAGTTTCTCCCACCCCTCTGCATAGATCCTGGTATTTTACCTCCTCATTGGAGGTCTTCCCTGACCACTGTGGCCCAAACTCCTGCCTGTCACTTTCATATCCATTTAAAATTGGATTATGTACAGTCTCCTTGGGTTTTAACTATTAAAAGAAACAAAGTTATTTTAGGGCCCTAATCACATGGTGACTCCCGTGTAGCCCCTACAGCAGCTCTCACAAAGCTGGTCCCGAATCACTCATGCAGAGCTGGCGACCAGTAAAGCCTAGGGAGCCAGGGCTCACTGAAAGGGAAACTTTTGTAGTTCATTGAGTTGAGTGAATGTGATGGAAATTAAGTACATAGGATACATTTAGCTTTAAAAACAGTCATTTCTTAATAAAGGAATAGTATTCATAGAGGTTACAAGGTTTAAGCAGAAACTTGTTATTTATAATATTACCACTTAAAGACTATTAATATTTTAAGGGAGTTCCTTATAACCATAAAAAATTATGAGAGCCTTGCTCTGTTGCCCAGGCTGGAGTCCAGTGGTGCAATCTCGGCTTACTGCAACCACTGCCTCCCGGGCTCAAGCGATTCTCCTGCCTCTGCCTCCTGAGTAGCTGGGACTACAGCACATGCCACAATGCCCGGCTATATGTGAGCTTTTAATGCTGTTTCATTTGATGCTGACATCAAATGTTTTTAATTATTTGTTTTTGAACATTTAATTTTTTCCTAATTTTTTAAACAACATAAATAATTTGGCAATGAGCATTCTTTCACACATATGATTGTCCACATATTTGGCAATTGCCTAAGATTAAATTATAGAATCAGATGAGTAGGTCAAAGTGTATATTTGATTTCCTCTTTTACCCACAATTTTTTTAGAAGTAATTTCAAAATTTACAGCATTTCTTTTTGGCGGGGGAGAGGGTGGTTTAAACTTTGCTTATTCACATTAAGGTTTTTCCATTGAGCACTACAAATATGACACGTACAGCCTCTGCTGTTTTGGTTAAATAATCTTTTTCCATGGGTGCATTTTTGTTTTTAATTGTGAAGGTTAATATTCCTAATCTTAAAGCAAGATATGATATAAAACAACACATAGTATTGCATAAGTATTCAAAATTCTTGTGTAATTTTCCTCTGTTAAAGCCTGAGTTGCTAATTTTCCACACAATTCTATTTCTATAAAATTCCCCTTGCTTATAAATAAGTTTCTTGGCTATTATTTTGATGTTACATTATCTGTTACACAGAAATTTATATATCATACCTTCATTGTAGATTTAACCTTAACATAAAGTTATCCTTCTAATGTCATTAGATGCCTTTTGCATTTAATTTTACTTTGTCTGAACTTAATATTCCTCCTGCTTTCCATTTGTTTGTATTTCTCTCAACTATTTCAGTGTTTTCGATTTGAGGTGCATGTCTTTAATTTAGCTAGGCATAATCTACAATGTAGCTGAAGGACCTTGTTTTATAACAGGGTTTTTAAAATTTTACATTTAATTTTACTGCTACCAACATATCTTTTATAGGTCTTTGCTGTTTTCCTTGATGTCTAGTTTAGCTATTTAGACCATGTGGTGTTTGCTTTTGTCTTCTCCAGGGATTTGGCAAGATATGCTCTTTTAATATCAACTAATGGTAGCTTTAAGGCTGTGGAAGGCTACTAATTTAATACTTTTTTATTTCCCTTATGTTTATTCTCCCCCACCCAGCCTCTGTTAATACACTGAATTAATTATTAAAGTATTCTCTTTTTAAGATTATTATGTTTAATCTTTCAAGTATAATTTTCTGTTTCAAAAAAAGTTGACATTTTTATTCAACTGTCTCTACCTACAACTTTTTAGATGGGATTTTTAGTTTAACTTGTTTTACTGCTCACTTTTTTTCTTTAAAAAACAGAAAAACTACAGTGAATCCTTCTTGAACTCCTAATTTTGATTCTGTCCTCAAGAGGCTAAAATAGGAGTGATCTGTCGATCTGAAACTTTGTGTACCAAGGGACATATCTTCTTTTTTCTTTTTTTTTTTCCACACAAGAAAAACAACTTACCTAGTTAAATAAATTCTTAGACCAAAGTCTTTTCCCTTCGTTGCTTTGCCAACATTGCTGCAATAGATTTGGGCATTTATTATCATAGTGGAAAAGTCTAGGGCCAACCTGACCCTGTTCCTTTGTTGATAACCCTCATTTTCTGCCTTATGCTTGAGGACTTTTCATTTTTTAATCATATGGATATTGTCAAGATGTGTCTATAGTATAGGTGTCATTTAATTATTTTTCTTAGGAAACAGTGAGAATTTTCGATGTGTCGTTTTGGGTGCTTTTTCAGCTTTATAGAATTCTTGTCTATGGTGGCTTTGTCACTGCTTCTGATCTAATTTTTCTGATCTCTTCCTTGGGTAAGTGTGAACTCTGCTGTCTATGTTGTTTGTATGACGTCTATTTGATAATTATACCCTTCCTCTTCTCCACATTCTGGAGGGAGGCTTTCCAGTGTAATTTCATAGCTTGGTTTTGATGTCTGCACCACACAGATTCTTCTCAATTCAGTTCAGATTGCGCTCTTGTCTCTTTCCCTTCCTTGCAGTCCTTGCCTGTCTCACGAAGCTCTGTTTTCCTCTCCTCCTGCAGGCCAAGTCTCACATCCTGTTCTCCCTTCATGCCCTTTCATTCTATTTTACTGAGGCCCCCGTCTTCTGCCTCTTATCAAGAACAATTTTTCAGGTATCTAAAGTTTCTTTCCTATTTCTGGATCTAGTATTCAGTGGCTGCTTCTTCTGGTGAGTTGTTGGTGTAACTTTGTTCTGTGGTATCTTACGGCGTCTACATTTTCTCTATTATTTACTCACTCTGCCATGAGGAGAGGGCTGTCTGAATCTGATACTTATCAGCCGGGCCAATGCATAGATTAGCCTTGGGCCCTGCTTGCTGGCCACTGGCGTGTTGACTGAAATGCCTCTTCAGACCGGCAGCCTGAGGACAGTTGTAGGGCTCAGCTTCCTGCCCAGTTCTCAGTGGGTCAGTGGCACTTATGCAGTGTGGCTTTGATGGACCAACATGGGATCTTCCACTCCCACAGAAGGATTCCTTCTGCATACATTTCCAGTGCACCCAGGCTCCTCCGTCTATGCTACAGTATGTGGGGGGTGGTGATGTGGAGGTGGGAGGGGAAAGGACCCAAAGACAGCACCCTGGCAGCAACCAGTGCCCATACAGTGGAGCTTTCCATGAGGACAGCCTCAGTGTCTGTGTTCGTGGGCAGAAAGGGGCAGGGAAAGTATTCCCTTACATTCTTACATTCCCTTACATTCTTCCAGTGAGATGACATTGTTTTATGACATGTGTCCATTGTTTTATGATATAAAACATGGGATCTTTTATGATATAAAACAATGGGCACAGGGCTAACATTTCTCATTTAATTAGACTACTTAAAACTTCTAGTTAGTAGGAATTCTTGCCAAAACCTCACAATACATTTTTTTTCCAGCATTAAGAGTTTCTTTCTTCTGGTTGTGATAGGCATTTTACCCAATGTGGGAGTGGGGAGTTACTACCAGCCAGGTGTCAGAAATCCCATGCAATGTAAAACATGTAATAGGAAGTGAGTTCTCAGGGAGACACAGAAGCTTCGCAGAAGTATATGTCATTCCTAACTCCAGATTTAGTAATTGATAAGATCCTGTGCATATGGGGAGAAATATCGCCAAAGAGATTAAAATAATAGCAGTCTGCTTGTGCTTGAGGTGTGAGGATACCTGTGATTTAAATATTTGTCTTTCCTTCTTCAGTTTTCCAGATATCTGTAATGTTTATGTGTTATTTTTATAATGACCAGTAAAAGCATGATGCAGTCTTATTAATTTCAGACTAATTAAGTAAGATGGATGCTTTTGTATCTTTTCCCTTTATTTCAGACTGTAATGCAAATGTGCACAAGGGTTGTAAAGATGCTGCGCCTCCATGCACCAAGGTAATTGCTCAGTAATCTGTGAATATTGTATCTAGCATGGTTGCTTCATAGTATCTATTTGAGCTTTTACTCTTTTATTGCCGTCTATAGATTTATTTCTAAAACGATCATGATAGCAATAATATAACATGTGCTCAAAGTGTATAGTTATTTGCTTAACTGTACACTGTTAGAAATGGAAGGAAAGCTCAAGTCCAGATATTTGTGTTATATGCTGTAGCTAGGTTAGGCTTTCTGTAGAGACCTGCTTGGTTTACCAGTGCAAGCCCTGGGTACATGCAAATGAAGAGCAGAGTAGGAAGTCACAAATGTCTGAAAGCCTCACAATCACTGGAAGACCTGTGACAACACAGATTTCTGGGCCCCACTTCCAGAATTTCTGATTCCATAGATCTGAGGTGGGGCCTGAGAATGTGCATTTCTAACAAGTTTGCAGGTAATGATGCTGCTGCTGGTTCTGAGACCTCAGTTTGAGAACCACTGGACTAGAAGAATGTCCTTTGTAGTTGGGAATGGGCTTGAGTAGGTGAAGGTGTCTGTGATTCTGTTCCTTTCTTTCCCACTCAGTAGTCATGTCACAGATGCACGTGAGTGAGCATGATGATCCTTCAGGGGGAAACTTGCAGTTGCAAACCTCTGTGTCGATAGGAACACATATTGTGTCAGATTACAGAGTTGAGGGCTGTTTTGAAGGTGACATTTCAATGCTCCAGGTGGTTGTCTCCTATAGTTAGGAAGGATAGCAGGAGGTACAAAGAAACAAGAAGGAGAAAGGCAGCATTGATAGGAACTTTCAGCCTGGGTCTGGACACGTGAGCTGGAGACTTCTGGTTCCCCGAGGCTTTTAATGAAGCCAGGAGTGTTCAGGAGGCAAGGCACGTGTTCTTGGGGCCCCCTTCATTATAACTTGCACGTTTTATCACATTTTACTCTTCATTGCATTTAATGTATTTCGCTTTGAATTCCTCTTAGAAATAAAATAACAAAAATGATGTAGATAAGAATCCTGTTCTGTGTAACTATGTGGATATTCTTGCAGTCCAGTGATACTTTGATCTTACTTTATGTGTTTCTAATATTCTTTACCAGAAATTCCAAGAGAAACATAACAAGAACAAACCACAGACCATCCTTGGAAGTAAGTGATGTGGAAAACGACAAGAACTTTAAAAAATTTAATACATACTACACATTTTTCCATTATAAAAATATCTCCTTTTGTTTTCTCATTTATCCAGTTATTTCTTCTTTCATAACATATGCTTGGCATAATTTTTAGTTTTATAAAGTGGTCAAGAAGGCTATCAACTTCTAGCCCAGCCTAAGAACTTTTGTGTTGTATGTACATATGATCTTTTATATTAGGGAAGGCTATAAGGAGAAGGTATTACCATGTTGCTTCAATTCTAAGATGCTGTCTAGTGGAATATGCTCTGCTGATGTATTAATAATCCTTCGAGGAAAAGAGAAATACTACATGAAATGTACATTACTTTGTTTTCCTAGCAGTAGCATAGTATAGTAATATTGCAGTAATATATTTGTCTATACAAATACACACCACATTCTTCTTAAGAATTGCAATGTTTGATGGAAAAAATCTTCAAATTTGGAGTCTATAGATTCTTATCAGTTTCTATTGTTCATTATTATAGTTACCTGGTGTTTCATTAGCTGTGCTTGAGGCTATGATCTCATTAGCACCTTTAGAATGACCGTGAAATTTCAAGGCATGCTGGAGTTTTGTTTGCATATTTTAAAATTCGGTGGCTGTGTTTTTCCTGAAGTGTATATTGCTGAAATTTAAGCAGTTTCTCTTGAAAATAATTGGTGCCCTTTGACAGTTCTTTACATTGCATACAAGAACCAATCACACCAATGTCTCCTAAACTGGAAAATCTCTTGCTTTATTGTGAGAGATTTTGTGATGTCTTCTGCGTAAAGTTGTGTTGCTTGACATGTGGCAGGAATTTTAAGTGCATAGTAACTTTTCATTTCCATGTAACAAAGTGTGACTGATATTTTAAAACCACTTTAATCAGGGGACAATTAGGCATGCAAATTTGTGGTAACATGCTATTGGGTGTAACGTTATATTAGGTTAAGTTGGTGTAGGTAGTAACAGCTGTCACATCACTCTTTTGCCTTGACCCCAAAAGTCTCTTTGATGATGTTAGTTATAAGGGGCTTCTCATTTTCATAGGGTTAAATGTGAAAATAGTATATTAGAATTGATGAAATACCATGTATTACTCCTCGTCACATGGGAGTTGTAAGAATAAAACTAACTTATGCATGTGTAAAATGGTTTGTAATGTCTGGGATCTATGTTAGTATTTTTCCCCTTTTGCTTGAGAATGTATATGCTACACAGCTGTAATATGGGACTGAAATGTCTTCTGAGTCATTTATAGTACACATCAAATGTAAATGCATCTCTGCCCAGAATATTTTAGAACTGACCAGAAAAATACAGAAGCCCTATTTAGTTTTCCATGTGTGAGAGAGAATAGCCCAGCTTGGCTTGCAGGTTTCATTTGCCTGAGATTCTTATACCGTGAAGAATAGGCTCTCCAGCATCATTCCATTCCATTGATGTGTTCTCCGTGTGTGGATGCTTGTTTATACACACAATATGCATTCAGTAACAGTACTAATAACACCTTGCAACTATTTAAAGCTGGCTCCAAGGAGTACAAGCAGTGATTTATGGGAAAGCTGGCGCAGTATTTCTCCATTCCATTGTCTTGTTTGTTTGTGCAATCCAAAACACCCACAGTCTCCAAGTGGAGATGCGGAAGTAGGCCTGCTGCATGGGTGTCAGGAGGGTGTCAAATGAAAGGGACACTAGGAGCAAGGGTCAGGATGTAGCAGGGAGACTGGTTTTAAGGCAGAGCATGCGACAGATTACAAGTGGTCATTGCAGGGTTTAGCTTTCTGGCTTTTAAGTGACTACTTTTACTTGTAATTACTGACCTGGAAACCACATGAAGCATCTGTTCCGATTTCCAGATTCTTCATTTAGAGACATCCCACAGCCTGGTCTCTCCTTGCACCCTTCTTCCTCCATGCCTGTTGGATTGCCGACTGGAAAGAGGGAGACTGCGGGACACGCTCATCCATTGTCCAGAAGTGTTCCAGGCACCACCTTGGAAAGGTAAGGCTGAGTGTGTTTTTACGTGTTAATGGCTCAGAGAGGCTGCTGGGGCTAACTTTGCTCCCCTCCCTCTCTCCTAACTTCAGGAGGTCAGCCACATCCTTGGAGTCTGAGAGTGACAGTAACAGCTGCAGAAGCAGGTCTCATTCTGATGAGCTGCTACAGTCCATGGGCTCTTCTCCCTCTACAGAGTCTTTCATAATGGAAGGTGAGGAGAAGACACACTTCCATTTATTTGTGTTTTTGTTAGCATTTGCCAAAAGGATATTTTCTGAAGGAAATAAGATTGAAGCATTTTTTTTTTCTTTTTCAATGAAGTCTGTTTCAGGGTATCTCTTTGGTACAGGTTCTACTTTTTAAAAGAATGAAAATTTAGCCCCAGAGGAGACAACCAGATAGTGACCAAGGAAATATGATGTAAATTTTAAATAGACATATTACTAAAAGAATGTCACAAGCATAATGAGGAGAATGAAATATATTATGTGCTTATTATTAAAAATGTTTTCTAGCCATTGATGAATTGGAATAGGATCCTATATCAAAACATACTTTAATTAGTTGAGACTGGTCTTCTTTGGATCTCTGAGATACTTACCCCATCTGTTGCCTCCTAGGGGAATAAAAACATTTTGTTTTGAGATGGAGTCTCACTCTTGCCCATGCTGGAGTGCAGTGGTATGATCTCGGCTCACTGCAACCTCCAGCTCCCAGGTTCAAGCGATTCTCCTGCCACAGCCTCCCGAGCAACTGGGACTACAGGTGCACATCCCCCCTCCCCCCCAGCTAATTTTTGTATTGTTTGTAGAGATGGGGTTTCACCACATTGGCCAGGCTGGTCTTGAACTCCTGACCTCAGGTGATCCAACTGCCTCGGCCTCTCAAAGTGCTAGGATTACAGGCATGAGCCACTGTGCCCAGCCATTAAAGCATTTTTTTAAAGCGTATTTTATAGGGCAGTACTTAATCTAGGAAATTGGTTTTTGTATCCAAGCTGCACCAGTAAGAAGGAAAAACAAATGGAAAGAGAGTAGTGACAAGAGAGAGGAGTGGACTCTGCCCCAGGAATCTGTTTTATTTTAATCTTAAGTCTTTAAATTCATTGTCATCTCATTTGTACTGCTCGGAGCTGGAACTTCTCTAATGAGTGCCGTTGGGTAAATAGGGTTTAGTTTTCCTGAGGAGTGTGTATGGGGGGAGTGGTGGGGGAGGGTTGCATGTATGTATGTGTGGTTTGTTTGTAATTTTATCAGAAAAATCTGCACTCATTTGTGACTCAAGTACTTACTGCTTTGTGTCTTAGCAAGTCAAGAGCAAACCAAATGGATGAGTACACAATTCAGATTTTAGTAAACGGTGCAAAATAACCCAGAGCAGAAGAAGTTCATGTGTTCAAGATTGTGTACACACATTATGGACTCTGTAGGTTACCAAAAATAAAACTAAAATAGAGCAGGCCAAAACAAGCAAAATAATCTTCAAATGTCTTTTTTCCTTCATATAAACAATCACTCTTTTTAAATATCTGATTTTTCTTTGCGTTCATGAAAGCTGTCTTAATTTGGACCATTTCATCAGTCCAGTTTTAAGAAGTTTTTACTCTGGCTGGGCACAGTGGCTCAGGCCTGTAATCCTAGCACTTTGGGAGGCTGAGGCGGGCGGATCACTTGAGGTCAGGAGTTCAAGACCATCCTGGCCAACATGGTGAAAGCCCATCTCTACCAAAAATATAAAAACTAAGCCAGGTGTGGTGGCACATGCCTGTAATCTTTGCTACTCAGGAGGCTGAGGCAGGCAAATTGCTTGAACCTGGGAGGCGGAGGTTGCAGTGAGCTATCGCACCATTGCACTCCAGCCTGCGCGACAGAGAGAGACTCTGTCTCAAAAAAAAAAAAAAAAAAAAGGGGTTTCACTCCATGTTAATATATTTTGGTTTAATAGTTTCCATGTTCATAGCAGATTTATTTAGGGTGAGGAATCCGTAGACTTACGAAGGTGTATTTGTGCTGCGTTATTATACTTCTGGCTTTTCTTTTCTAAACACACGTTAGATGTTGTGGATTCTTCTCTGTGGAGTGACCTCAGCAGTGATGCCCAGGAGTTTGAAGCAGAATCTTGGAGTCTTGTGGTGGATCCCTCATTTTGTAATAGGCAGGAGAAGGATGTCATCAAAAGACAGGATGTCATTTTTGGTAAGCATTTCAAATATGCTTTTTGGGTTGAAGCAGTATGGTGCAGAGAACAGAACATGGAATTTGCAACTGTACAGAGTTGGGTAAAATCCCAGTTCTATCATTTGCTGTTTACCTGATCACAGACAAATTATTTAAATCACCTCGACCTTAGTTTCTCCATCTGTAAAAAGAGGATAATATTAATAGCAAAAACCGCAATCAGTTTTGCAATAACCTAATAATACTCAGGTTTTAAATACCGTTTTGAGATTGCAATGAGGTATAATATGTATTTGGCACAGAGCAAATGTTATTTCCCATATTCCTTTCAAGTTTACTTCGGTTTGGCCTATACTCTTACCTCTTCTATATAAGAACTGCAGTACACCTTCACATATTTTAATGTAGGGCTATTGCATATGGCTTTCCAGTTTGGCTGCATACACCAGCCATTCACAGAGACCAGGGGCAGTCCGAGTAGCTGCACCTGGGTTAGGGCAGGGTTTGACTGTGTGCTGCCATCCTGAGTACAGAATTCAGCTGTGGTGAGACTGTATTTTGTCATGCTATTTGGGATGAAGGCATTCTGGATTGGGGAAAGTTAAATTGTAGACTAGGAAAAAAATGAAACTTTGAAAAATTTCAAGTACAAAGTAGATGCCAAAATGTGGTTCCAAGAAGATGCCCTACTTTAAAGATAACACTGGGTCTTTTCACTAATCCTGTGTATGCGAATATGGGCCCCAAAGTCCACAGGCAGTTAGGATACCTTGTCACCTGCCTCAGGTGGTGGTTATGGACATGAGGTGAGATGGTGTACGAGTGTGCTTAGAAATCTGTCAAGAGCTGTGTAGGTGTGAGTTACTTTGGAAAGGAAGATGCTGTCCCTTTTAGTATTTCTTAGGCAATTTATATTCTGTCAATTTTCTTCATTTACCTCTCAATTTCATATTATTAAAAATAATCTAACCCATTGGAATGAATTATTACATGGCCTTTTGTGTCAGAAAGGCTTGTGTTCCTGGGCGAATTCTTTACCCTCTCTTCCTCACTGTTTCTCTTTTCAAGATGAGGAAAATCATTCCTATTTTCTGGGTCATAATGTATTAATGGGTTAAAAGATTAAATGAAATGATATAGGTAAGTGCTTAGCATAGAGTAGGCACTAAAAACATGATAGGAAATAATAATTCAAAGTTAGTGAATTTCTAATTAAAGAAATTTTTATTTTTGATAAAATATTAAAGCTATGTTTAGACTTGCTGTCTCTCCATGGCTGATATTTAAGGTTCTTTCCCAAAACTTGCAGTAAGTTTGGAAATACTCATTAATGTGCAACTAGTACTTTTGGTGTACCTGTAAATTGTGAGTTGTTATTTTCTCTCCTGATGCATTTTAAAAATTGAGGTATAATTCACCTGCTCAAAATTCACTCCTTTACAAGTACACAATCTAGTAGTTTTTAGTATATTCACAAAGTTGGGTAGCCATCACAATTTCAGAGCATCTTCATCACTTCAAAAATCCTGTACATGTTACCAGTCACTCCCCCCATTTACCCCTTCTGCCAGCCTCCGGCAAACACTAATCTACTTTCTGTCTCTACGGATTTGCCTATTCTAGACATTCTACATGAATGGTACAATATGCGGTCTTTTGTGGCTGACTTTTGTCACTTAGCATACTGTTTTTAAGGTTCATCCTAGTCGCAATACGTACGGGTACACCATTCCTTTTAATAGATGACGAATATTCTAGTTTGTTTATCTAATCATCAGTTGATGGACATTTTGGGTTTTTCCACTTTTGGGGTCTTACCGTAGCTTTATGTTTAATCACTTGAGAAACTGCCAGACTGTTTTCCAAAGCAGCTATACCATTTTGCATTCCCACCAGCAATGTATGAGGGTTCCGGTTTCTCTGCCTCCTCACCAACAGTTGTTTATTGCTTTTTTATTATAATTATCCTAATGTGTGTGAAGTGATGTCTCATTTTGGTTTTGATTTGCATGTCCCCAATAGCTAATGGCGTTGAGCATCTTTTCATGTTCTTATTGGCCATTTGTATATCCTTTTGGAGAAACATCTGTTCAAATCCTTTGACTATTTTTGAATTGATTATTTATTTATATTGTTGAGTTACAAGATTTTTAAAAATATATATTCTGGATACAAGTTCCTTATCAGATAAATTATTTACAAATATTTTCTCCCATTCTGTGGGTTGTCTTTCCACTTTCTTGATGGTGTCCTTCGATTGGTTGTGATGCATTGCTTTCCCCTGGAGAAAGTGGAATTTTGGAGACGGATTCTGCAATAGAAAGGACTTATGGTTTTCTGCATTGAAGACCTTTATTCAGTTCCATTCATTTCACCAAATTAATTGTGCTCTTGCTCAATGCAAAAACCAAACAAACAAAGAAAGGAAGAAAGGAAGCCAACAAACTAAGTTGTATTTTAAAGGGCATTCAGGTTGGAATAAGACCTAGTTCCTAGCTGAAGGTATCTAAAGATCCTAGCTAGTTATATTATTGAGTTTCAGATACATTAGATTCTTGTATATTGGACCTGACATATATATCCTCTTTAATATCTGGATAAAAGAAAATGGTTTAATATTTTAGGGTGAATGAAATGTTTAAGGCTGACTTTTATATTGGAATATTATTGATATTCTCAAACATTTATTTTTTATTTGTGTAACATATAGTGTTGAGTTACTAATTTAGTTTAATAGTGATACTTGCTTTTTAAAGCTTAAGGCTTATGTGTGCTCACACATTTCAGAGCTAATGCAAACAGAGATGCATCACATCCAGACCCTGTTCATCATGTCTGAGATCTTCAGGAAAGGCATGAAAGAGGAGCTTCAGCTGGACCACAGCACCGTGGATAAAATTTTCCCCTGTTTAGATGAGTTGCTTGAAATCCACAGGCTTTTCTTCTACAGTATGAAGGAACGAAGGCAGGAATCCTGTGCCGGCAGTGACAGGAATTTTGTGATTGACCGAATTGGAGATATTCTGGTACAACAGGTAAGAAAAGTTTAAAGTCCTTGACCTTTAGGATGTAAGTGGGATTTGAATCAAAATCTGCCCTTTCATCAACAAGAGTAAAAAAATGTTATTTTGAAACATTCATAGTGACATTCTGAGGATGTATTGACCATCATTAGCTCGTAAGTCCCAGTAAGGCAGGGATTCTTGGCTATTTGATTACTGCTATATTTCAGCACCTGGAACAGTGCATGATACTATAAATATTTATTGAATGAGTGGGCCACTTAGGGGAAAAAAATCAGGAATTCACCTGAATGTCATGTTTTACAGTGGTCTGCAACACTTGGAAAGGCAGGGAGCTCCATCTGCAGTTGCTTTAGCATGGCTTTCCCTAGGTAGATGCTAGAATGCCATCTTCTCCAAAGGTACTGTTTTTTGAAGCTGTTTCGTCCTGTCATTTACAGCAATGGAATTCAGCTGTTGGTCTGTATGCAGAAAATGGGGGAGTTATGCTGAGTAGTATTCCATGCTATTGATGTGTCACCGTTTACTCATTCACTTATTGAAGGATATCTTCTTGTTTCCAGTTTTTAGCTTTCCAGTTTTTATTTAGTTATAAATAAAGCTGCTATGAACACTCATGTGCAGATTTTTGGTGCAAACCTAAGCTTTCATTTTTTCTGGGATAAATGCCCAGGAATGCAATTTCTGGGTTGTATGGGAGTTGTATGTTCAGTTTTGTAAGAAACTGCTAACTGTTTTCCAGAGTGGTTGTACCATTTTACACTCTCATCAACACTGTGCAAGTAATCCAGTTTCTCTACATCCTCACCAGCATCTGATATTGCCACTGTTTTTAATTTTGGCTATTTTTAGAGGTATAAAGTCACCTCATTATGGTTCAAGTTGCACTTCCCTCATGGCTAATGATATTAAATATCTTTTCACGTGCTTATTTGCCATCTGTATATCCCTTTCAGTGGAATTTCTGTTTATGTCTTTTGCTCATGTTCTAATTGGATTGTTTGTTTTCTTATTGATGAATATTAAGGTTTGTTTACATATTCTAGACATTAGTTCTTGTCAGATATGTGATTGACAAACTTTCTCCAAATCTGTAACTTGTCTTCTCATTTGCTAATTTTGATGAAGTCTAGTTTATTAGTTTTTCCTCTTAATAATTGTGCTGTTGTTTCAAGTTTAAGGATTCTTTGTCTAGCCCTAGGTCTCAAACATTTTCTCCTATTTTAAAAAAGGATTTACAGTTTTGGCTGGGCATGTTGGCGCACGCCTGTAAAGCCCGGCACTTTGGGGGGCTGAGGTGGATGGATCACTTGAGCTTAAGAGTTTGAGACCAGCCTGGGCAACAGGATGAATCCCCGTCTCTACAAAAAATATAAAAATTAGCTGAGCGTGGTAATATGCACCTGTAGTCCCAGCTATTTGTGGGCTGAGGTAGGCAGATCTCTTGAGCCTGGGAGGTTGAGATTGCAGTGTGCCAAGATCTTACCACTGCACTCCAGCCTGGGCATCAGAAGTGGCACCCTGTCTCGAAAAAAAAAAAAGTTTTACAGTTTGATGTTTTACATTTAAGTGTGTGTTGCATTTTGAGTTTTTTTTGGTGCAGGTTATAAGACTTAGGTTAGGTTGAGGGTTTTTTTTTTTTTTTTTTCTTTTTGTCTATGGATGTCCAGTTGCTCCAGGGCCATTCATTGAAAAGGCTGTTCTTCCTCTGTCTAATTGCTTTTCCACTTTTGTCAAAATCATGTGGGTATCCGGGTTCCTATTTTGTTTCGCTGATCTATGGGTCTATCTTTCCATAGTGTTAATAACTGTAGCTATATAATCTTAGAAGACTGAGTCCTTCCACTGTATTATTTTTTCCAAAATTGTTTTAGCTATTCTAGTTCTTTTGCCTTTTCGTATATATTCTAGAATAGTCTTATTTATAGTTTTAAAAAGCATACTGGGATTTTGTTAAGAATTGTATTAAAACTGTCTATCAGTTTGGAGAAAATTGACATCTTTACTATTTTGAGTCTTCTAATCCATGTACATCGTATAGCACTTCATTTATTTAGGTTTTTGTCATCTTTCACTGGCATTGTATAGTTTTTACTATATGAGTCATATATGTGTTTTGTTAGATTTGTACTCAAGTAATTTTTTGAATGATTGTAAGTAGTTTAAGAATTATCATTTGAGGCTTATTGGCCCCACACATTCATGTAAGCAAAGATGAAAAGATAAGAGGTTGTGATGTAAATTTTAAGTACTTTGAAGAGGATGGATGTGTTCTGGTTTCCATTACAATGCTCTTCAGTGTGTACATGTGCATGTAAGGCCATCACAGTCCAAAAAAATGGCTTTCAAGTCATTCAGCTAGTTCTCTTCACACCACTTTATGATTCTAAGTTGATTCCTATGTGGATTTTCTACAGGTGTTTTTCTACAGGTAAGGCTTATTGAAACATCCAGCTCACATCTCCACTTCTCTTCATTAGCCAATAAACAGGCAGTCTTATTATTCACTGGTCTCTTTCATCTTGGCTGATGATAGCCTGCTCTTGATCTACTTGTAATGTGTGAACAAAAAAGCAAAATTCCTTACTAAGGACTGAGTCTGTGGACATGGTCATTAGCCAATGTAAATGCCAAATGAGTGATTTTTTTGGGGGGAGGGTGTCAGACCTTCCTGAAGGCCCCCAAATGTTGCCACATACTTTTCTTTCAATCTATAAAAGTATTAAAACTGTAAATTGAAATGATAAATTTGTATTAAAAACTAAGAAGAGAATAAAATATATCAAATGTTTTTTATTTGGCTATTTGATAATTATATTAGTTCAATATAATATCACATTATGTTGACCCTTACCACTCAACTTTCTTTTATTTTAATTTTAAAAATGTCTGAGGAGATAAGTGATTGTGTTCAGAAACTCTATGATGTTTATTTTTTTATTTGCAAATACTCTTTTGAAATAGATGAAAATTGCATATTTTTTGTGTGTTTAGAACTTACTAAATTTACAAACCATTATTGAAATGCTATTCTTCCCAGTTTTCAGAAGAAAATGCAAGTAAAATGAAGAATATATATGGAGAATTCTGTAGCCATCATAAAGAAGCTGTTAACCTCTTTAAAGAACTCCAGCAGAATAAAAAGTTTCAGAATTTTATTAAGGCAAGTATTTTAAAAGTTTATTACAAAGTGATAAATCAGCATGGAGAAATAGTTTATGCTTGTTTCTTAATGATTTAAACAAATTTCGTAGCTAGATGATGCTTTTCAGGGGAAGAAGGGAGGTGGAAGGTTTGTGGCAAAGATGTAAAGTCTCTTTTTCTGAAGACTCAAATGATATTGCCCCCAAATCATTTCCTTTTGTATATTTGTGAGGTCATGTCTTCCAACCATCTGAGAATATTTGTAACATACTAGGAAGCTGTTTTATGCCCTGACAAGTTATATATCAGAAAAATCAAAGTGAAAATGAACACAGAATCTACTCCACTTCTGAATTAGCTTGAAGTGGATTCATGACATCATATAATTTCATCTGTAATATTTTTCTCCAGATGAAAAACTTAAAAATTATGACATTATTATACAAATTAACCATAATTTTTGATATCTTAAAATTTCACTGATTATCTCATAAAATTGGATTACTTAAATCAGGATCTGACCAAGGTTCATACATTGTGTGAGGTGGTTATATCTCTTAAATCTCTTTTAATTTGAATGTTATCCCACCCTTTTTTTCTTCTGCTGATTTATTTGTTGAAGAAATTTGTCTTATAAAGTTTCCTGGATTCTAAATTTTTATCTGCCATGTTAAGAATGCTACCAGATTTTCTCCCTTTTTTCCCACATAAATATGTGTTGAGGACTTGAATGCTATGTGGAATACTTTGATATTTTTAGAAAAAAAGTTGTCCTGATTCGAGGGAACTCTAAGGGCTGTAATGAATAACAGCAAATGTGAAGGAAGACCTGTTGGGAAAACAAATGGTAAACTGCAAACTGATGTTCAAAGTCTGACTTTGATTTCTGATTATTTTTCAAAAATTTCGCTATTTATAAATCAAAACACTTAGAAGTATTGGAACTTCTTTTGGAATTAACTACAAATACATCAGAGTAACTTGAAACTTCTTAAAATCTTGGAGAGTTGGGGTATTAAAATTTATGACAAAGTATACAATTTAAATTAGTGATAATGCATCATTTTGATAACAATGAATGTTAAGTCTGCATAAAATTGTACTCTTTCAGATTCTTTGTATTGTTAAATTCACACCTGAAAAGTAAAGACAGGTAGAATTTGTGTATATAAAATGTGTATATTTTTTAAGCTCCGAAATAGTAATCTTTTGGCTCGACGCCGAGGAATTCCAGAATGCATTCTGTTGGTCACTCAGCGTATTACAAAATACCCTGTCTTGGTGGAAAGGATATTGCAGTACACAAAGGGTAAGTTGTGATTTGTGGGATAAACATTTGCCCCTCTTATTAGTTTTAAACATAGCTGAGGTGTTCTAAACAGGCATAAATGTTTGTGGTCTCTGATTCATAAAGAGTTTCATGATGGAGAAACTGTTAAAGCCTTAGAATTTGGATTCATTTTTAGAAATTATCTTTTATATTGCAGCATGGATAATAGTCTGAATTTCTACAGGTAGCTCAAACCAAGCTGGCTTCTTCTTACTTTGAACCTGCGTTTCCCCTCTTTATTTTCCCCACCACTGGGCTTTCTTACTACCTCCTCTTCCTTATTTTCCTATTACCTTCACAACAGTCTGATGAAACATGCTATTGATCCTATCATGAAATGTCAACTCTCCCAAGAAATCAGTTACTAAGTTGAGAGGGATTATAAGAAGGATCTATTTTTGACCCTGTCAATTCATCAAGTTCCAGGGAGTAACATATGGGCATCTTTTAAGAAGCTATGAATGCACATGGCTGGTCTGTAAGCTCCTTGTGGGATCTACAAGACCTGTGTCTGTCTGGTTTACAGCTGGGTCTTCAATGTCTAGTGCAATGGCTGGTACAGACTAGATGATCAATAAATAAAAACATCAATGCCATGAATGAATAAATAAAATGGTCTAATCCTCAAGCTAACATATTGATCTTGAGTAAAGATTATTATTAGGGTGGTAGCGTGTTATGTTAAAAAGGGCTTGGGTTTGGAATATTGTACACTCGCGTTGCATTGTATATACTCAGCTCTGCCACTCATTCACTGGGCAAATTATTAACTGAGCCTCAGTTATCTCCACTACAAAATGACATGAAACATTACATTTCAGTTCCAGTCGCCTCAATAAACATCAACTAGGTGGTCTTTATCACCAAATATACTTTTATATGGAGTCTCAGGAGGCTGCTTCAGAAACTCCTTCAGAGTATTTTCATAAGATAATCTAGAGACAAGAGCAGGTAGCCAGTATTTTAAAGAATAACAACTGAAATCAATAATTATTTGCTCTTGGTATGAGCATGGCTGATTTATCTATTAGCACAGCACTTGGTAAAAGAAAATATTTTCATGGTACCCATCAGAAGAAAAAAATTCATTTTTTTCTTCTGATGGTAAAAGAAATTATAATATTTAATTTTAAAGAAAATGGTCAAAGAAAATGGTTTAATTATAGTAGTAATATATTCAGATTTATGCTAATGCAGTTATAAAGTATGATTTTGAATATTATTTTATGGAGGAAGGGATCAAGGAATATAAGTGATTCTGAGGCTGTTCATATCACCGTGTGACTCAGAGTATTACTGGCTTGGCCCCATGGCTGGCTTAAGTTTTAAGAAACTTGGCATGGGGATTATTGATTACCCACGTCTAAGAAGGTAGAAGGAAGGCCTAAGTTATTATATAACACATTTCCTGCCCTAGGGGGAAGCTCAGACTCATCCCTAGAATTCAGACATCTTACTGTCAGCTGAAGCACATTTAATAATGCAAACCTTTCATAATAAAATATTTTAACATCTTTTTGGTGGGGGGAAGGTACAGAGTGATATTATAGGATTTAATTATTATTATTATTATTATTATTTTTGAGACAGAGTCTTGCTCTGTCTCGTAGGCTGGAATGCAGTGGTACAATCTTGGCTCCCTGCAACCTCTACCTCCCAGGCTCAAACTATCCTCCCACCTCAGCCTCTTGAGTAGCTGGACAAAAGGCTCACACCACCATGCCCGGCTAATTTTTGTATCTTTTTTGGTAGAGACAGGGTTTTGCCATGTTGCCCAGGCTAGGGATTTAAGTTTCATCCAACATTTTTCTTATGGGGTTTTTATTGTTTAGATAATATATTTAACTATATTTTTAAACTAAAGAAAAAATTGTCTTCCTTAGTACTCTGGTTTATTTATATAATATTTTTTGTTTCTTTTTCCCCACACAGAAAGAACCGAAGAACATAAGGACTTATGCAAAGCTCTTTGCTTAATTAAAGACATGATCGCAACAGTGGATTTAAAAGTCAATGAATATGAGAAAAACCAAAAATGGCTTGAGATCCTAAATAAGATTGAAAACAAAACATACACGAAGCTCAAAAATGGACATGTGTTTAGGAAGCAGGCACTGATGAGTGAAGAAAGGACTCTGTTATATGATGGCCTTGTTTACTGGAAAACTGCTACAGGTCGTTTCAAAGGTACTGTGGCTCGACCATACCAATTTCTCCCTTCATATACATTATTCATTTAACAGAGGACAGATTTTCAAAAGAAAAACAGTTCAGAATTGCAGGTACACATGCACAAACCCCAGGTCAGTTGAAAGATTGATTTGTGAATTTCAGTAGGCAAATCTGGCCAATGATACAAATCTTTGGTGGGAGTTTGTTGCCCAAGCTAAAACCTTTATACGTATTTTATGAATTTGCAAGTTTGTGATGTCTGAAATCAAAGGAACTGAGAGTTCTGCTAATTGTTGGCACAGAAAAATTATTCTGGTAACTGTGGTGTGTTGAAAGCAAGGCAGTACACCTACACACCTAGGGTCTGTTGTGTGTCAACACAGCCTAGGGCTGTCAGACCATGGAGGGGAGAAATAAAAAGAACTCTGAATGTCATCTTTGTTACTGACTAATAGAATACATCCACACACCTGCTGACACTGGTTTAAGCTCTTCCTCAGTGCTACTGTTTGCTAACTGGCACGAACTTGACTCTGTTCAGGAGTCTAAAGCAGATAATTCCATTTCTTAAGGACTCATTATTAGCTGTCACACTGCCTAACCCAGGCTTTCTCACCGTGGCCACACACTAGAATCACCTCTGGAGCTTAAAAACATTACGAATGCTCATGTCTCCTCCCAGAGATTCTGATTTTATCGCTGTGAGGATGAAACCAAAACCCATGGGATGTTTAAAGGCTCCCCAAGTGAGTCTACTATGCAGCCAGGCCTAAGAACCACTGTTTCTAACAGTTCGTCTTAATAACATCCATAGGTAGGCAGTGAGAAGAAGAGGTTGTTAAATTCTAGCTAGTCAAAAATTATTACCCATCGGAGGATGATCAAGTTTTGATGGAGGTTGCAACTAATATCTGAAATGGGATTTGTTGATCAACAACTAGCAATGTTGTATTGAAAAAAATATTAACCACAACCTGTAGATTCTATTGCTCGAAGTCATTTGCTCTTTATCTGTTTAGTAGAATCAGTTTGGTAACTTTGTGTTAGACTATTCAGTGGATGCAATGAAGATGACTTCTTGTGAACAATTTGTAAGGGAAGTACGGAATCCTAAATCTTGCTTAGATCTAGATGAAAGAAAATAGCAGGCATATATAATTTGAGGTAGAAGCTGCCCTTTTACATTTTTAATTCAGCACTTTTCCTGCCAAAGGTAAGAGTTTGCTCCATTTTATTAAAACTTCCTTTTTTATGGGTATTTTTCTTCTGTTTTGAAAGTGACTACATTAAACTTTGCTGGAGATTTACCTATACCTACAGCTACACACAAACATGCACACTTAAAGACAGCTTTCTATTAAATTGTTAATAGCATATATCTTTGGCTATCATAACACAGGTGTTTTTTAATAAAAGTTTAATACTTAGACTAAATGTTAGTCTTTTTATTTTTATTAAGTTTATTTGAACTGTGGTTTGCTTCATTAATACTAGTAATGTTTTTTCTTTGAAGATATCCTAGCTCTACTTCTAACTGATGTGCTGCTCTTTTTACAAGAAAAAGACCAGAAATACATCTTTGCAGCCGTTGTAAGTATATGACCATGTGATGCATTTAAAAAATAGGTTTAATCACACATTTTCTTGAAAAATGCCTAAAATTCTTAGTGAAATAAAATAGTCACAGGGAAGTATATGCTTATGTTACGTTTCCATTATTATTTGTGATTGCAGTGTTTAGAGACAAGCATCTCATTAGGTTAAATTAGCATGGTAAGTGTTGCTTCATGACAACCAGGGCTGGTACTTAGCTGTTTCGGCAGCGTAACCAACTGTGAGAATATTGCAGTCCTTCAGTAGTGATTAGTGAACAGGCACTGCTCTGAGCCTCCCAAATGTCCCCATACCATCTAGTTATCTTGGTCTTTCCTCCAGACTCCTCTCTTCCCTGCCCCTTCGGCCCCAAAACCCCTTCCCTTAGATCCAGCAACTAAAATGTGAATGCTGGGCACAGCTGATCTCTTCCAGCACTGGGCTTTCTCCATGGCCATTGGCCCTGCTTTCCCACTTACTAACCCTGTGACTGCCATCATGTGCCTTCCGCCAGACAAGGGATACCATCCTGATGCTTAAATGTTTAGAGAAGATTCTTTCTTCTTTTTACTATAGTAGCTTCTAAAGACAGTGTATGAAACTATTTTTGTAGTGTGTTAGAGTAATCTAATTTCTAGCACATAGACTTAGACTAGCCATAAAATGAGAATTTAAGACATTTTGTATAGTCGAGTTACACTAGCAATAAAACCAGTATTTTATGACATTTACTACATGGCATCTGATTGGTCCAAAGGACTTAGAGAAGGACGATATTGCCAGTTAATTCCTTGTTAGCATCATGGAGCATCAGACCCCGTTGGAGGAAAGAATCCAAGACACATAATAGCAATATGGGCAGTGTAATGGTGGCTCCCTAAAACGCTAGTGCTTATCATCCACTGAATGTTAGGACATTTGGGTACCATTAGCAGATACCATTAATTCCAATCAATTTTGGCAAATGCAAAGCTTAATGTGGCTTCTGTTACCTCGTTCAGAGAAAACAAAGAAGCATGTCTATCCAGGGATGAGATTCTGGGAAAGAGGTGGGAGCCGTGCCTCATCTGCCGCTGTGTACTAGGCAGGCTGACTTGAGAGGCTTCTTCATCCTGTTTGGCACATTCCCTTTCATCAACACAATGATGTTGAGTTGTATAAAGGTCAAAGACATTTTCACAGAGCTACACTAGAGGATAATAAGAAGACTTAAAGAAGTCTCTACGTTCCCAATCGATTTGAACTGTATTACAAATTTCATGAAAACCTATTGGTTTGTCCAGTGGCTTCTCTAGGCTGTTATCTGAGATGCTCAGAGATTCTCTGAAAGAACATGAGAAAATAAGTGGGAAGGTGGGTACCATTTTGTTTAACCTGTGGGATGGTGAGGGCCATGTAGGAAGAGGAAACAGATTCACATCTTTATAGAAACCAATGCTTCTTTAAAACCAAAGACCTAAAAGAAAAGCAAATTCTGCTTCTTGGATGATATTACCGGACAGATGTCCTGCTGATTGATCATGAAGTAGATAACATAAAGACAACTACATTGTTTTTTAGGACAAGGTAGCATATGGATTCAGATCCTGTAATGCTCAACTTAGAGCATGACTTGCAATGTGATTCTTTCCCTCTTGTCTCATATGACCTCCTGAGGCATTATCTGTGCTACCCTTAGACCACATTTACCATTAAGTGGGGTATTAGGAATGCAATCCACCAAATGGGAGAATGAAGACAGTTACAACCTAGATCTTCTTGGTGGAATGTGTTTGGCTATGGACAACAGTAAAATGTTACTGATACTGTTTTTTAAAGATGTTAACCTGACAGGTAGCTGCATTCATAAATGACAGCTAAGCCCTTGGTGGTATCAGAGAGCAAAAGAGAAAGCATCATTTTATCCTTGAAGAGTCAGGTGCACCCTACTGTTCATACACTCCTGAGTTACATCTATCTGACAACAGCCCATGTGTCACAATATCTTATAGTTTAAATTGTAGGGAATTGAAGCATTTGGCTAGCGGTATACAGATATCTGGATTTCCTAGTTCTCATCCTAGAATTTTAGAAAGTTTCCCTCATGCTAGTACAGGTGAGATTCTCCACTCCTTGTGCCCTTTAGAAAAAACTTCTTCCTCAGGTGCTTGTCTTGCTGTATGTTACAGAAGACGTGATTAATTTGGAAATAGCCAGAAGATTAACAGCTGAAAGTAACAAGAGGATGGAATAGTGGGTCCCTACAAGAAAGTTTTGCTTTGTTTTTATAAAGGACTCAGCTGGAAATTGGGGCAAAGCCCAAACCTACAAAATGTGTAAGAAAAAGTAGATGTGTTCACTAAGTCTTAGAATACCGAGTCTAGGAGGAATCTCTTGAACATCAAAGAAGGCAAATTCAAAAGGAGCAAACAACCAAGACATAGTGAACATGTGGACTTGCAAGCTGAAGTTCCAAATAGGAAGCAGTCTCAAAATCTCTGTATCATGGCCGGGTGCGGTGGCTCACACCTGTAATCCCAGCACTTTGGGAGGCCGAGGTGGGTGGATCACGAGGTCAGGAGATCAAGACCATCCTGGCTAACACAGTGAAACCCCGTTCTACTAAAAATACAAAAAATTAGCCAGGCTTGGTGGCAGGCGCCTGTAGTCCCAGCTACTCGGGAGGCTGAGGCAGGAGAATGGCGTGAACCCAGGAGGCGGAGCTTGCAGTGAGCCGAGATCGCACCACTGCACTCCAGCCTGGGCGACAGAGTGAGACTCCATCTCAAAAGATAAAAATAAAATAAAATAAATAAATAAAATGTCTTTATCGCAATGGAATCCCTGAATAGTAGAATCAGCACAGAATGGATACGGTGTAACAATACAGCTAAGCGTAGCAGTTCCTTTCCTCTTCTCCTACATTAGAGGTCTTCAACTCCTAATGCCTGTAGGGATTGGGCAGAAGTGTGATTGAGTGAACATGACAGGGTCAGAAGCGAGGAGACAATAGAAAGTTGTAGGGACTGTAGTGAAAAGTGAGTCTGTGCCCTGTCTCAAAGATGGCAGGGATTATTGGGCTATAGCCAGTGTTTTAAAATGGGAATATGGGCCCAGGATTGCTAATCTTCTGCTTTCCCCAAGAACCCAGAAATCTAAAGGTTTTAAAAAGTGATATCCCCTAGTATTTAAATACCGATAACTTATTTTTAAACTTTGTTTGTTAAATGCCGTGGCACAAATAAAACATCTCTGCAAGCTGGGTTAGGCCTTTGCATCACTAGTGTTTGACATCTACCTCCAAGGCAGACATGCTACTTCCATTCCTGGAGAGTTAATTGAATTTTTGCTCATCTCCAGTGTTTGTGCGTGGTTAGTATGAATACCGATGGACAGGTTCCTATGCCCCCTGGTCTGATGGTGATCGAATGAATGTTACTTTCCTTGCACTTACCTGTTCTTCACTTTGAAAAGATCTTACCCTGCCACCTCCCCTCCCCTGCAACACTAACCAACTAGTTCAAATAATTTCACTCTTGCTCATGTCTTAAGCAAGTAAACCTACTCTGCCTTTTTATATACAGAGGCTGTTTACTTTGTCAGCTGAGGAAGCTAAAACTGCACATGGAATCAGGGAAACAGATAAGGTCTTGGGAGTAGGTCCATAATAGAATAAGCCAGATTACCAATGCTCCAAGGATCTCCCTAATTAGAGAGGGCAGTATTCCAACAACTCTGCCACGGGGCTGCTTTTGCTTCCATTTTCAGAGGCTGAGCACAGGGCCTCATAGACCAGTGGTCTTGTCTCATCATATTTTTTTCTCTCATGCTACTCTGAGAAGCATGGGGTGAGGAGGTACTCTGGGTCACCATGGCACACAGCATCAGATGTGGCCAAGTTGTATGATGCTGGGAAAGCTGACAAGCCAGCACTAAGGAGTCAGCAGTGAGGGGACTGTGGCTTGTTCTGGATAAAGGTGTCGCTTAGTCCATGATGGTGAAGCAAAACCACACACTGTAACCAGCTCTGTAAACAGTGGTGGAAGCCACAGACCAAAGAAGAATTCTTCATGTTATCCCCCAAACTGTTCATCCTGAAGTCATTCTTTTCACCATTCTTTCAACTACATCTACCTACCAGGCATCATCAGTGTGCTGTTCCTCTTTCAATCCCCAGTGTTTAGAAAGGAACATTGGAGGATCACAGTAGATGCTGATAGAAGAGGTGGTTTAATCATGGCGTACATGCCAAATTTTAGACTTTCTTCCTATTACCCTCTGGTGGACTTATGTGAAACTAGTCCTACCAACATTTATTGAGTGCCTACTCTATGCAAGGCTATGTGCTAGGTGCATGAAGATGAATGAGACCCATTCCTGCCCACCAAGGGCTCATCTGCTAGGTGAGAAGAGGCAAGAACTTGTAGGCATTTTGTTGCTGTGGCCCACATGACAGTAGCAAAAAGGATTGGTTATGCCTGGGGAGTCGAAGGTCTTACCACCTATTAGTATCTTTTATAGTCCACGGGCTGGGCTTCTGAGTTTCTGGGCTTCTTTTCAGTTACCTCATTGAAACAATATTGCAAGTCAAATGGACTTTTTAGGGCCTCTATCCTTCTCAATCTCTTTGTGACATTTGATACATGAGTTTCCTATCTCATGCTGTCTTAGAAAAACTCCTGCCTTGACTATGGCATTTTGATATTTTTCTTCTCTGATTGTTCTGTATTTTAAACAGTTCAATTTTTAAACAACCAATTCCTCTTTTTTTTTTTTTTTTTTTTGAGACAGAGTCTTGCTCTATTGCCCAGGCTGGAGTGCACTCACTGCAACCTGCACCTCCAAGGTTCAAGCAATTCTCGTGCCTCAGCCTCCCAAGCAGCTGGGACTACAGGCGCACACCACCACATCCAGCTAATTTTTGTATTTTTATTATAGATGGGGTTTCACCACATTGGTCAGGCTGGTCTTGAACTGCTGACCTCAGGTGATTCACCTGCCTCAGCCTCCCAAAGTGCTGGTATTATAGGAGGGAGCCGTGCCCAGCCTAAATCACCAGGTCTTAAGGATGAGCATTCCCGTAATTCCTCTTTTTCCATCCTCTCTTTTCCATACCGTCTCCATGGGAGATTGTATCAACGTCTACAGCTCTTTTGAAAAGATTGGAAGTGGAGAAAGGTTTACCTACTACCGTTGCTTCCTTTAGCTCATGTTTTACGAGAGCCTTACTTTAGCTAGGATGCTGTTTCATCTGCGCACCTTCCTATTTTATGTAGGATCAGAAGCCATCAGTTATTTCCCTTCAAAAGCTTATTGCTAGAGAAGTTGCTAATGAGGAGAGAGGAATGTTTCTGATCAGTGCTTCGTCTGCTGGTCCTGAGATGTATGAAATTCATACCAATTCCAAGGAGGAACGCAATAACTGGATGAGACGGATCCAGCAGGCTGTAGAAAGGTAACATTTCCTTCTGTCCATAATCTATGGAACAGAGTTGTTCAACTGGGGAAAATATTCTAACCATGTCTTCCTGCATGAAAACTTTGCCTCTGCCAGAATGGTCTGCTCCCTGCCCCCTGCACCTGCCTGCGATAGCCCCCCATCTGCAGCTTTCTCCTCCACGCCTCCCTGCATGTAATGCCCGCACCTCCCTCTGCCTGTGTGTGCCCTGCCAGGCGTTGATGCAGCTCGGGCCTCCCCTCCTCCATGAGGACCTCTTCAGTCCTGGTGATCTCTTTCTTGCCTGAAATTCTTTAACACCTGCTCACTAAAGCATTTACTCAATGCTTCTTATATACTGCCTTGTAGCTATTATCTTTTTTATGTACATATGTGTGTGTTTCTTTAATTAGATTGGAAGCTCCTCGAGGGCAGGGGTCAATGTCTTATGTTTCTCTGTGTGCCTAGTGCTGAGAAATCATTCAATAAATGTTTCTGAATTGGTGGATCTAAGTATTCTAAGTCAATTTATTCCTCATTACTTGTGCAAGGACAGTTTTTATAATTGGGAGCACAAGGGTGGAGGAGATCATTCTCAACAGTAATTTAATTAGTTAGATCCTGAAGTTATATACAATTTCTGTACCTCCACTGCACCTCATCTGATCTGGCACCCCACTTCTATTCCCTAAAATTCTTATACTTTATTCCCATTATGGGTGTGTGTGGTGAGTGTGTTTGTGTTCACTGGAATATTTGAGTCATCCCACACCGCTGATTTTGAGAGTCATGTAATGTTATGCAAGATTTTTTGTATTCTCAAGAAAACAAGTCTCTGGCCAGGGGGCATGATGCATTCCCTTTATGCTGAAATTTTCTCCCTTTATGAATAAATCCATTGCCAAGTTCCCAAGTTTTTCCAATGAATCTACAGATACTTGCATTTGGTTTCAGTTGTGTCTCCTGACTATTGTCTTTTAAAGTTGTCCTGAAGAAAAAGGGGGAAGGACAAGTGAATCTGACGAAGACAAGAGGAAAGCTGAAGCCAGAGTGGCCAAAATTCAGCAATGTCAAGGTACAGTGCAGGCACTTCTGGCTCCCTGATCGTGGTGTTCTCCTGGGTGTTGGGAAAGCCTGAGTGTCATGAACAGGAGGTTATAACTACATGATTCATCCTGTGCACCTGAGGCCCATCTGGACCACCCTCCCAAGAAACACTGAAAACCAAAAACTTACACTAGAAATGCTCAAATAAGATGACATTCTCTTCACTTCCACCTTAGTGATTAAAATGGATGTAAAAAATGCACATGAAACAATAGCTGTGGGCAGTGTGGTACAGAGGAATGTTGGAGTTACTTGTCTCATGGTTTAATTTTAGGTCTCAACACTGTCATGTCAATGATTTTGGACAAGGAACCCAACAGATCTGGTCCCCAGTTTCCAAGTTTGTGAAAGAAGGAGATTAGACTAGCTCAGTGATTTTCAACTCTGGTTTGACATTGGAATCAGTTGAGAGGTCTTTAAAAATACGAATACCTGGGCCTCACCCTCCACCAATTGAATCCGAATCTGTGGCCGGTGGGATGTAGACTTTGGGGTTTTCAGCTCTCCCAAGGTGACTTTGAAGCACAGAGGAGACTGAGAATTCCTGGATTCAATGCTGGTTAAGGTCCCTTTGAGATTTAAGAATTCTGCAATATGTTGAAATCTGAGAACAATGATGCATGCAAAGATGGGCAAAGAAATTGGATGTTTAGAAACAAAAACTTAAACCAGTATGTTTGGTTTTGACCAAAACTGGCTGAAGCCTGTGCCGTTCCAGGCATTTGTATTGTTCACTCATCATGAACGGGACTACCTCAATTTTCATTCCCAAGCTTAATGTTTAGTCTTAATAGAAACCAGCCTGAATAAACAAAGAATAGCTTTGCAAATTTTCTGGAATTAAGGGACTGAGAGAGGAAACTTATTTACAGAAAACACAATGGAAGCTGAGAAAGTTGTTAAGTCACTTGCTGGAGGCCAGAGTCACTAAGCAGCATGGTCAGGACTGATACCTGCATCTACCCTACTCATCAGCCTGGGCTTTCTCTTGGAGGTCATACTGCTTGCTAATTAGCTACATCTTTTTCGTGGACTTTCACATTAGTGGTAGTATTCATGTTAGTGATAATCTTCTCTGGTAAATACTATTTCATAGAAATACTCACTAACCAAGACCAACAAATTTGTGCATATTTGGAGGAGAAGCTGCATATCTATGCTGAACTTGGAGAACTGAGTGGATTCGAGGACGTCCATCTAGAGCCCCACCTCCTTATTAAACCTGACCCAGGCGAGCCTCCCCAGGCAGCCTCATTACTGGCAGCAGCACTGAAAGAAGGTAAGTCGCTTTGAGAAGGGTTTGGGTTGACACGTTCAGAAAATGTTTATTGAACACCTACTATGTGCCTTGCACTGTGGTCTTGGTGCTGAGGATACAGCAGAACAAGACAAGGTCCTTACTCAGCTAGAACTTGTATTTCTAGAAACACCAAATATAAAGAAATAAATATGTCAGATTGTATCAAGTGCTATGAAGAAAAATAAGCAGTATAAGGGGGAGAGAGGGTGATGGAGTTGGGATGACTCTGTTTTAGATGGGGGGTCAGGGAAGGCCTCTTTGATATAATGATGTGTAAGTGGATATGAAGGAAGAAAGCCGAGTGATATCTTGAGGGAGAGTCTTCCAGGTATAGGGAATGGCCGGCACAAAGGTCCTGGTGCAGGGAAGTGCCAGGCTCACCTGAGGAGCAGGCAGGGGGACAGCACAGGCAGAGGGAAGGGAGGGTGGGGTGAGCAGTGCAGGGGATGAGTCCAGGGTTCTATGAGTCCAGGGTTCACTAGGTCTCAGGTTGCATGGCAGGAGAGAAGGACTTGGAGTTTCATCCTGAGTGGGATGGGAAGCATTAGAGAATTTTGAGTGGAGCAGGGACTTGACCTGTGGTTTGAAAGGTACCTCCTGACTGCTGTGTGGCGAATAGACTTAAGGGGGCGAAGTGCAGATGTTGGTAATAACAATGGGAGATGGTGGTCGAGGTCGGGTGAAGGGCACGATCATTGGAGATGAGAAAGTCCAGAGGATGAGAGGCCAGGGTGATGGAAGGACTAAGTTTATAGAATTGAAAATATTGAGAATTTTGACAGGATTAGCATTGGTGGGATGCGGAGAACTTGTGCCGTGTGCTGACTCATTCAGAGAAGGCAGGCGAGTGGCTGAAGGTCTATAGAGGAAAATCAACAAGGAAAGGTAGTGAGCAGTATGACCGGAGGGCAGGAGCTTCAAGGCAGAAAGGAGTTGAAGAAGAGGTGGAGATAATGGTCTGGAAGTGACAGTGGGACAAAGGGCTTCGGAGATAAACCAGCTACCTCCTGAGAGGCTGGCAGGAAATGCTGTTGTACAGAAGAAGGGCTGGTAAATTACAGACCACGGACTACACACGTCCCACCACCTGCTTTTGTAAGTTTAGTTTTACCAGAACTCAGCCACATCTGCTTGTTTATGTGTCGCTTGTGGCTACTTTTTCCTACAGTGGCAGAGATGAGCAGTTTTGACAGACTGTTTAGTCCACAAAACCTAAACTATTAACTGGCTCTTTGCAGAAAATGTTTGCCAGCCTCTGGTTTAGAATCTCAGAATATTAGCTCTGGAAGAGAATTTAGAAATCTTAGAATCAGCCATCTTTATTTCCCAGTTGAGGAAACTGAGGTCTTGAGAAGGGCATAGAGGTCTGAAGTAGGGTTCACTGATAGAACCCCTCATCCATCTGTTTCTCAGATATCCATTGAGCATCTACCTTGTACTGTTGCTGGTGCTTGGGAGGCAGTGATGCTTTTGTAAAACTTTTAGTGATGAAAGACAGACAATACTTAAGGAAAAAAGAGAACTTCGGATAGTTATCTATCCCAAACATAATGGGATTGTGATAAGGTGAAGGTGTTGCTTCAGAGAGATTAGCCTAAAGACCTCTTTTTGAGATGGGGATTGAGAAATGAGAAGCCAGCTGTCTCAAGAGCTTGGGGAGGATCATTTTGGGCAGAGAGAAGGAAGTGCAAAGCCCCTGAGGTTGCAGTGAGCTTCACGTGTTTAAGGAAAGAAAGGAGGCCAGGGTGGCAGATGTCAGCATGGATCACCATTAAATGAGGTGATGTGGGCCAGGCAGGCTGGGATCGGATCATTGTAGGCCATGTTTAAATAATTTTAAAAGAGGATGTTATTCCAAACATGATGGAAAGCATTGGAAGCTTTGAATCATGGGTGTGGCGTGATCTTGTTTATGTCTTAACTCACTGGCTGCTGAATGGACAGGAGACTAGAAGGAGACAAATCTGCCTGGAGACCTATTAGGAAGTGATAACAGAAGTTGAGATGAGCCTTGGTCTAGACCAGTGCCATTGACAATGGGAGCAGAGAGAAGAGGCCGAGTCAAGATATATTTTAGAAATAAAGTCAGAAAGAAACTTCCAAGTGGGTTGACAAGAAGCAGTGACCTCCCTCATTATCTTTGATAAAGCCTTGATCAAATAGATCGCCCACTCTCAGTATCAGCCAGTGGCTTTAACTTTCTCCCCCACTAAAACTTTCACTAATGCTGGGTTGTACGCCCATCTGCTTCCATTCCTCTGGCACACTGTGACAGAGGTGCCAGGGCAGCGGCGGACCCAGCTGCTTAGAACCCAGAGCAATGGAGGTGCTGCCTTAGCTGCAGTTGGATAATCCACCCTCGGTCACTGAGCATCCAGCACCAGCTGCAGCCAAAAGATTGAGCAAGAGTTCTTATCAGAGTGAGGGAGTTATCTTCTGACAAAAAACCAGTTCCGTAGTGCACCTTGAATGGTCTCCTTGAGACTTCACTCTGCTGGACAGCTTTTCCTCCTTCTTTTCTTTTCTTCTGTCTCTGCCTCTTGAAACCCATCCATCCTTCCAAGTCCTGCTCAGTTTTCACCTCCTGTAAAAACATATTCCGAATCCCGCTAGCTAATAGAATGCTCTTCCTCCTCCACGCTGCAGTAGCATTTATGATGCTCTAATAAAGCTGATGGAGATGAGTGCTGAACACTTGCTTCTGCATAGCCTAGTGAGTCATGTATGTCTCTTTCCTCCTCCAATCTGTAAACTACCCTCTTAGTTGTCAAATGCCCAATAGCCCCTAGAACAGGTGCTTGTTTAAAATACAAATCCTGTTTTCTCCTCCAGAGAATCAAATCCAGTAAGTCTAGAGCCAAAGACTGGGAATCTGTATTTCTAAAGACAAGTGTAGGGAAAATACTCTTTTGAGGAATAGCTAATATTTCTGAGTAACAGGTTTTAAAATTTTAATGCCTGGTATGTTGATACTAACTGAATGACAGGAAGTTTTTAGGCCTACCAATTTACTGAAAGTTGCATTTGAGATATTTTTATATAATGGGTTTATAGTTTTTTATTGAGTTAATTCTCTGTTGTAAAATGATGCTAAAAGTATTGGTCTAGATTAAAGGTCTGCAAACTTTTCCTCTAAAGGGCCAGATATGAAGTATTTTGGGTTTTGTAAGTCACAGTCTCTGGGATGCAGTGGTGTGTGTGCATGTGTGTGTGTGAGTGCGCGCGCAGGCACATGCCCGTGTTTTGACAACCTTTAAAAATGTAAAAATCATTTTTAGCCCCTGGGTCATATAAAAACAGGGACAGGCCAAATGCAATTTGCCAACTCCTGGTCTAGATTAAATATATGCCTATCTTTGTTTTTTTAGATTTATTTTTGTTTTTCTCTATCTTAGCTGAGAGCCTACAAGTTGCAGTGAAGGCCTCACAGATGGGCGACGTGAGTCAATCACGCGAGGACAGCCGTGGAGACTCTGTCTTGGTGGACACACTCAGTTCTCATGATGTACCAGGATCGCCGACTGCCTGTAAGTGAAAATGCAGGCCTTGGCAATGAGCCCGAGCGCAGCCCCTGGAGCTTACAGTGGTCACATAAAGTAAAGGCAATGGCTGTCTCTGGTTGAAGGGGACTTGATATATTTTTATAAATTAGAAAAACACTGAGAATAAATATGCTAGCCTAAATGAATATCATATGCATATAATAATGACACTGGGGTTTCAAGTATGAGGATCTGAAGAGGAGTTGGTGGGTTATACTGCTCTGTTTGCCAGCCAAATGTTGGACCTTCCCCAACACCTACTCTGCCTCATTTTTGATAAGATTTATTGAATGCAGTTTTGAAAGCACTTTCTAACTTTTCTGGTTTTTTAAAAAGGGAGTCCCTGCAGTTGATTACAGAACAAGCACTTAAACCTAATCTCATGTGCATCAACTGAGAAAATAACTCAGAAAACCAGAAATATACACACGGCTCCCTCCGCCTCCCTCCTTCCTCTCTCTCTCTCTGTCTCTCACACACCAAGTTTAGTGGTATGGTTAAAGCGGAAGTGCCAGAAAATTCTTGTTCTGTGCCATCCTACACTTTAGTTCATGTCAGAATTCATTTATTAAAACACTGTTTCAATACATTTTAAATATAAAAAAATAGAACGTAGAGAGTTGGTTTAGGTGATTTCCCAGAACCTAGCTATCCTGTTACATGTATAGTTTTAGGCTACTTAGTTCCAGAAAGGTTTCTAAGATAAAAGCATAAAGAGTATACTTTTCATCCAGTGCAGGTGGTAACGACCTTACTTCCACAAGGTCTTATGTGCGTAAGATAAAATGGATAAAATGTCTTCAATAGTTAGAGATTGGAAGGTTAAATTGAACTCAGAACTTCTTTAACAACATCCCTTGATTAAGATATATAGATGCAGTATAGCTTTTTAATTCTATACTTCTTTTTTCCTTTTTTAAATACCAGCACCACTAATTATCTTCCTCTGTCAAGTTCTGCTTTATCTAATCCTGGGTTTCTATTTTCAGAATGCGCACATATGTTTTTCATTTTGACACAGCCCAGATTCATCAGGGGAGTTGTACTGCCCTGGGTGATTTCCTTTTAAAAGAAGAACCTCATTATGCCATTGAGGAGGCTCTGTCTAAAAATACATGCAGGGATCTGCTGCTCTCAGCCTCGCCCCAGGGACAGCTGGAGAGGCTCCGCTCCGCAGCTGCCCAAGCCCGCGCCGAGCCTTCCCTCCCTTCAGGCCAGGCAGTGAAGGTCTCCTTGTCTGTATCCACATCTCTCCTGACTGGGGAGAGTTTCAAAAGGGACACACGTGGCATTTGCCAGAACCACTGAGAGGCTCTTTAGAGGGGTCTGATATCGGGATTCAGGCAGAGGAAGTACCGAAGCAGGCTAGTGGGGTCCTGTACCCCAAGGCCTCTTCAGTTCCGGGTCAGACTGGAACATGGTGCTGTGAGAGTTTGATTCTCTTTATAAAGTTGTTCAAGGCGCAAGGCTATTCCTAAATGAAGGTCTACAACTGTGACCGAATGGGTCGGTTCTGCAAGTGACTTGGAGGACTGGGCTCTTCTGCATCAGGCTTATGTCAGCCTGAGGTTATAAGCCAAGCAGACCGCTCTATTTTCAGTCTTCAGTATACATGATGAATATCTTCTACTTCTAGGAAAGTTCTGTCCACTGGAGACCTTCTAGCCCCCCTGAAACTGGATACAGGGACAGGGACCTGATCTGTGTTTTATTCTTCTGCCTTGTCATCAGCTTCTTTCCCATTTGATTTTCCTAATTTCTATGAGGGAGTGAGAAACAGAATGGTGAATTCTTTAGTGATGCCTTTGGCCACTCTTTAAGAGTTAGGAATAGCACCCAATAGTAGAACCATTTTTCAAATGACAGAGAAACCTATGAAATGTCCCCTCACTAAGTGAGTAAGTGCTGATCAGCTTGAACAAAATGGACTTGTTTTCAGCTGATCTCATCTGAAGCCATTTCTATTTAGACAAAAATGTCTTTGTATTAGAAGAGGCCTTTGAAATCCTAGAGGACTCTCATTTTCCAAAGACATAAGTATTTTTATTAATTTAAAGAAAAACATTTCCTGTATTGGAAATAAAGTTCCCAGATGACACAATAAAAAATTATACAAACAGTGTCACAAAGTGAATATCGATTTTGTCAGGGTCATGATTGGACATGGTTCTAATAAAACACTGTGTTTTGGGCTTTGAAAATTCTAGTTTTAATCAGTGCAAGGTGGGCACAGTTTAAGTTTTAACTGAGTTCACATGGGTAAAGAAATAAATAAAATCCTGCCAACAGAGATTTAATGGATGAAGTGAAATCTGTATTTGGTATTTAAAAATATTTCTGGACTAGTTTCTGTGTTTTCATAGGTTAAATACATAGTATTTGTAAATTTAAAGCATAAATAAGAAATGTGAGAAAAACAACACATTTAAAAATTGTTAAAAAATAAGTTATTCAGAGATAGGGACAGGTTCTTGGTTTGTATGACTATGAGACTGTGAAGTATGAGCCATGTCCGCCTTCCTAGAAAGACGTTTCCCTCCTCCTTCGGACTCCTCCTTCCTCCTAACCCTTGTTAATCGTCTGCTGCTCTTGCACTGGCCACAAGGGAGACTTTTTACAGACTTGGGTCTGCCAAGAGACCTTGCTTTGTTCTACAGCACCTGTTTTAAATTTCACCCTTCCCAGGAGGCTTTTTCCTATTAAGTGAGAGTGAGATGTAGAGTCTAACCTCTGTACCACAAACAACACACGAACACTTCAGCACGAGAAAGAAAAGCGCAAAGATGGTGATACGTTGTGCTGTTCGTCAGTTGCTGTCTGTTAGCCTGTAAGCTCCATGCGGGCAGGGACCACGTGCATTGCTCTGCGCTCATCCAAGCACCTCGTCTAAGAATACTCAATACGTAGTATTTTGTGATGTTTCTTATTTTGAAATATGTGTCGGCCGTGTACAGGAGAACCCGATCGGCTGGCTGATGTTTGACGCTGTCCTTTTTGTTTCTGTCTCGATGGCGTGCTTCCAGCATTAGTCACAGGAGGGAGAGAAGAAAGAGGCTGTTCGGATGTGGATCCCGGGATCCAGGGTGTGGTAACCGACTTGGCCGTCTCTGATGCAGGGGAGAAGGTATTGTGAACTGATTTGTTAGTAAACGGCAGCGGTTACTGTGTGTAATAAAATAGCCTCAGGTTCTGGTCTGTCACGGCAGTGAGTGGGACCAAGGTGCTTTTCTGAATTGTTCTCGATTGATTTAAATATTCATATTTAAACTTTCTAACTCATTTCTTCTTCAAATGTCCTTGCACTTCCTGTGTCATATAGGCGTAAACAAAGCGACGATTGAAAAGTTATTAAAAAGATTAAAAACTCTCCTGTGTGTATGTGTGTCTGTGCTCTCTGACTCCTGGTCTTTCTGCCCTGCAAACCTTTGCTTCTCACGCACTCTGTCTGGCAGCTCTGGCACCCGGGGGCCCTTTCGCAACCAGATGGCGCCAAAGTAATTGAAACACCTTTTCCTTTGGAATATTCTTGCTTCTTTCACCTTCCTTGACCCTCCTCTCCTTGCACAGTTGATTTCCTGTCACCACCCACATTTCACCTACTTTTTTTGTGGTCAATTTTTAATTAATTTGACCAATTTTTCCTTGGGGCACAGAGATTCTAAATGCTTCTTTTTTTGACTTACTGCTATATACATAGGTGTTAACTCTCTCTTTAAGAATTAAATACATAAAACTTCCTACTAATGTCCACTAAAAGTGAGATGTCAGAAATAGGGAAGGAATAAAATATGATTCTGGGAGGTGGCAAGTTGGCCTCTTCCGACTTGTCGGGGCTCCAGAGTTTAGCTTTCTCTAAAATTGAATTAGGTACATTACTAGGTGCCAATATGTGTCAATGTGAAAAAATGGCAAATGTCAGATCTGCTCTTATATATACAACATATTTTACATATTATATACTTTTTGTGTATATTACATAGGACTGAGAAATCAAGTCCAGAACTTTTAAAATCCAGAGAAAAGACAGCTGTGACTGAGTGTTGTTTTTTAAACTTCACAGGCCAAAATGAGCATAGGAATGTAATATTTTACTCTACTCCTTATGATTGTAAGCTTTCTAATGTATTGCTTCTTAAAATGTTCCTGCTTTTCATCCTTTTCGGTGAAGACTTCACTTTTAAGTGTGAAATTTGTGGTGTCCAGCTGTGTTAATAGAAAAGAGAGAGTGAATTAGTAATAGTTTAATTTTGAATTCAAAGTTGGGTGGCTGCTACCCCTGAAGTCTCCCTCTCTCACTCCAGTTCAGCTACAGGTAGACAATTGAGGTTAAGTGTCCAGGTTCTTCTTTGGATTAAGCTATCCGCAAAATTTTTCTCTTAATAAGACATTTTGAAAAATTAATAAATTAATAAACCCAGGTAAAGGGAAGGATCACTGGAAACCAAACTTTTAAAAGGTGTATAATTGATATTTTGTCATTAGCTTCCTCTACAAGGTAAGGTTAGAACAAATTTCTGAAATAATTTTTAAAAATGAAATCTAACTCAAATGCAGAAATAATGGATAAATCACCAACTGCAGTTTTAAACATTCACCACAAGGTGGCGGAACAACTCCATTAAAAACGCGAAATTTCCTGTCGTGTCAAACCTAGTGGCTTTTGGGCATAACCACAGGTAGCACAGTCCAGCTCATTTCTATGGTTCTAATTTTTATAGACTATAAAAACTCTGTGCCATATGGTCTTACTACAGAAGCAGTGGAGTGTGGATGGGCCAAGACAGAGCCAGAAGAGCTGCGAGAACGCCAACAATTCCTCTAGGGCGGGGGTTCTTAGAGCCTGTTCTCTCCCACAGGGTTGGGCACAGATCTAATGTCTTTAAGCTTCATCTCCTTTTTCAGCCTCTGTCCTTTCCCTATCAGAGGTGCTGCTTACGAGTGAAATCTTTAATTGGCAGTCCAGGGGAAGCAGAGGTCTGGCTAACTCATCCTGGCATCATCAGCCTAAACTAATTGAATTTAACAAGTTCAAAATTACCTGAGGACATGACCATGGCTGGCTGCTTTTTATGGCTTAAAATTAGATGTGCCCAGATGAAAGCAAGCAGCATACAGGAGACTGTAGGCCCTTGAGGACAGGGTATCCGATGGTCTCCCATAGCATAAGGTGTGAAGTTTATAGTGGGTGATCGATATTTATTGATTGAATGGCATGCCGTCGAGTTCAACTTAGAATCATTCACTCGTTGAGTGTCCATGCTACATCAGGCATCATTCTTATAATATGGAGCACACGGATAAAGTCTCGCTACTCACTGATTTGCATCCTAGGGAAAGAAGGCAGACAATAAATGAATAAACAAGTGTTCAATTCTGGAGACTGCAAACCATCACTATCCACATGTGCCCTTAATGTGTGCTGTCGAAGAGACAATGAATGAGGCATAGACCCTGTCCCTAAAGAACAGATGGTCTCCTGTGTCTGGTTCATGGCCTCTGCTGCTAGTACTTCTACTAAGGCAGTCACTGGTCTGGTGATCTCTGACTGTGGTGGGATCTAGAGCAGCCCAGCTAAGCATGCCCCTATGGCCAGGGTCTGAGTCTGTTTTTTTTTTTTTTTTTTTTCCCAACTGCTGTATATTTTGGTATCATGAATCTCAAATATTGAGAAAAGGAGTTGAGGCCAGACATGATATAACTTCCAATCTGGCCTCTAGAATATAAAAGGTCAGCCTGACCCAAAAGACAACCGCAATCCGAGCACAGAGAACTCAATTCACATTGTGGTTTGCACAAGGTAAATGTTGCCACTTGAGTTTTCAGGGTGTTCTTACTGTCATCCCTTGTTGTTTTAAGGGGTGATTGGGTGAAAATTGCCATGTATCTCAAACATCAACTTTGCGTGAAGGACGCTCTTGTCAAGTGTTTGTTTAATTCTATAGGCTTTTATTTCTGGGAGGAAACTGAGTCGGTATAGATGAGGTAATCAAGTTTAGAGACAGCAAAGTGATTTACCCAAGTCATACATTTTGGGACACTACAGGGCAGCTTTTCAAAAGTAGTTATTCATTTTCTTGTTTTTTTATGTATTTTAGGTGGAATGTAGAAATTTTCCAGGTTCTTCACAGTCAGAGGTGAGCTGCACAAACCTTAAATGTATCACCAGCCTTTATTTGTGGAGAACGAAAGTTTTTTCAAGAATTTGACACTTATGATTTTGTTTTTCAGATTATACAAGCCATACAGAATTTAACCCGTCTCTTATATAGCCTTCAGGTAACTACCCTCCTCTAATCTTTGACCTTGTGAATGTTTCTCTTAATGCAATTCTCTTTGATGATTCCCAGACTTTAAAAATGAGAAAAAGTGAGAGGTAGGGAATGATCTTAAAAGAATGGCAACCTTCTAAGTATAATGTGTTGGACTCACATGGTTTTGTAATCAGAGGCAACACCATGACTACATTTTATACCATTCTTCTCTGAAATAATAAAACAGTTCATATCTTTAAAAAATATTGATGAATATGATCTGGCTTGACATTTACAATGAAACTCTTAGGTGAGTATAGCATGACTTCACATTTTCTGATGAAAACCTAAATTCACACCTAAACAACTTTGACTTCTCCATGTGGCCATCAGCCTTTAGAGTAGTTAAGTAATTCATATGTTGCTTTACTCTTTTGTTTGTTCATCCACTCAACATTTATAAATTTATTAATGTTGAGGGGATGAACACGCGGTGCCCGTCTCTGTGCTGAGTATGCTGAGGGCTGAGCACACAAAGGCAAATGAGCCACACAGCCTGCTCTCAAATGGCTTACTGTCTTTCAAGGAAAAGGAGACATTTAAAAAAAAATCATGCTTGCATTTAGGATTAAATGGTGGGATGATCCCTTAGGCTGGGGTCTCCAAACCCCTAGGTGCAGAGTGGTACCCGTCTAGGATGCACAGCAGGAGGTGCGCCAGGGGCAAGTGAGCCGTACCACCTGAGCTCCGCCTGCTGTGAGATCAGTGGTGGCATTAGACTCTCATAGGAGCGTGAACCCTATTGTGAACTGCGCATGCAATTTAGGGATGTAGGTTGCCCACTCTTTATGAGAATCTAATGCCTGATGATCTGAGGTGGTACAGTTTCATCCTGAAACCATTCTCACCACACCGCACCCCATCCATTAAAAAAAAAAACTGTCTTCCACAAAACAGGTCCCTGCTGCCAGAAAGGTTGGAGACCACTAGCTTAGACCATGCACAAGAAAGAGGCTCGGTGTGTCCGATGGCTTAATTTACTCATTAAAATATATCTCAAAAGGATATACATGCAATGTTTGGATTGTTGAGAAATTTGTAGAAAAATTTGAGAATACAAGTAAATGAAAGAAAATTATTTCTGATTCTACAAAGAGAATTAAAATTATCATGTTGGTATATAAAGCTCGATTTTAGAATTGTTTCCTATGCACTCTTCTGTAACATGTAACTTTCTCTGTCATCAATTATTGTTCTATAGCATACTTTTTAATGAGTATATATTAAATTCAAGTCTGTGGGGTTTATTCAATCCCTTATTGTTTACACTTTTGTATTATTAACAACACTGTAGAGGACATCCTTGTGTACTCATCTCTTTGAATACATCTGACCGTTTCCTTAGGATAAATAAGAAGAATCATTTTGTTTAGGTTTTCAATAGACTTTGCCAAAATAATCAAATCAACCAACATTCTCTCTTTTTCTCTTCCATTTGAAGATGGATTAGGGTATCTGATTATTTTATTTGTACTTCTTTGACTACTACTGAGACAAAACATTTTTCCCTCACTGGTTTATTATTCATTCATGCTTCATATCTTGTTGAATTTAAAAGAAAATAAAATGAAGCCTAAGTTCTCAGCAGAAAATATAAAGGCATGCTGCATTCAGCGTTTAGTTATTTAGATTTTGACTCCATCAGGACTTCTTTCTCTTATGACCTTTTATTCTTGCTCTAGGACCAAAATCTGAATTGTTAAAGCCTTGGATTACATTTGAGTATATGACAGTGCTAATCTTATTTTTCTATGCATATTTATATATTCTTCCACAAGAGCTCTTATTTTTTATTTATTTAGTTTTTTGAGACAGGGTCTGGCTCTGTTACCCAGGCTGGAGTGCAGTGGCACGATCTCAACTCACTGCAACCTCCGTCTCCCGGGCTGAAGCCATCCTCCCGCCTCAGCCTCCCAAGGAGCTGAGACTATAGGCATGTGCCGCCAAACCTGGCGAGTTTTTCTATTTTTAGTAGAGACAGGGTTTCACCATGTTGCCCAGGCTGGTCTCCAACTCCTGGGCTCAAAGTGATCTACCTGCCTTGGCCTCCCAAAGTTCTGGGATTACAGATCTGAGTCACCGCGCCCAGCCCCACAAGAGCTCTTAAACAAGTTTCTTATCTCTTACCAACGCCATGAAATTAAAATTTCATTACATTTTTGAATTAAATTGGAGAGAATCAACACCTTTACCTTAATCACTTACTCATATAAGAACATTGGTCAGTCATCTCTTATTTTATGATTTGCTGGAGAGCTTTGTAATTGTCTTCATATAGTATGATGTGTGTGTATATATACATTTTTTTCACTAAGTTTATTCATAGTTCTCTTTACTGCTATTATGAATACATTTTTTTTTTCATTTTGTGTCCCCAATGGTTGTTGCTAATATAAATAAAAGTATTGATTTGGGGTACTTATATTGTAACTGGCCAACTCATTGAACTTTATTTTTCATTTTAATAGTTTTTCCATTGATTTTTTGAAGTATTCCAGGTAGAAAATAAAAATTAGAAAATAATGATATTATGGCTATTTGTCAATAATTACATGAATTTCATTTTCTTGGCTTACTGCTTAGGCTAGGACTTTTAAAAATGTGTTAAATAATAGTGGTGATAGCAAGCTCTTTGTCTTGTTCAAGATTTAGTGAGAATGCTTTTAGTGTCTTGGGCTAGAGGTGCGGTTCTGGGGTTGATGTTCTTAGAAATCAATGTATCATGTAAGACAAATAATCTTTATTTTAAATGTCAGCTGAGAAGGCATACAGTTTGAGCAGCAGCCATTAACTTGGGGGATGAAAACATTGAGCATTCTGGCTGGTGTTGCCTGATGAAAACACTCACAGGTCATGTGTCTTCTTTTCAACCCTGAGTGCAGCTCTGTGTAGATTCAAGGTCCAGAAAAGCTTGATCACCTGAATGACCTAATTTTTGCAACACATTAGATTAAAGCAACATGGGAAATATCAAAGTCTACAGTGAATTCTCCTAACCTAACCAGAGCTTCTGAGCTGGTCCAAGGCCATGGGCTTTGAAAGATTTCTGTTCATGGCACAGTCGTCTTTTTTGAAGCTGAATGTCTTATATGTGACTGAAGTGGAATTTTGAATCAGGTGGAATGAAATTTGATCCCTGTATTAGGAAAATAGAGTTATAAATGAGGCATAGACAGGGCAAAAAGGAAAAGACACATATTCTAGCAAAGTAAAGTTAAGCGAGTGAATTGGGAATTTCCCTAAACTTGAAAAGCAAGTGCTGTTCTCTGTCCTAAATATAAATGTAAACTTTAAGTGTGAAGATTATTCATTTAGCTTTAAATGAATATTTAAATTTAGATGAATATCCAATCTTCAGATTCCACCTCTATACAAGGGAAAAGAATGGCCTTATCCCAAATGTTAGATAGACATGAAAAGTACCTCACAGCAGCACTTAATTACTATAACTGTAGCCCTTACGTGAGCGTTGTTGTGGTAGTTTTGACCTAGAAAGTATTGGATTTTTGTTTGTCTTACCATACTGTCCCTTAGGATTCATTAGAGTTAAGTGGTGATGTAAAGTCTACAATTTTATTTAGCCAGATCAACAGAGTCCTAAGTGGTTTATTGCATGCTCATTATTTCATATTTAAAGATCATAGTAATTAATACCCATTCTGAATGATAATCATTGTTTTATTTATAACAACTCCCAAAAGCCACTAACTAGTCATGTGTCTGAAATTTTAAAGATTAATTTCCAAATTTAAAAATATGAATTTTCTTTCAAAAGGCCCCAGTGAATATATTTTTGAGTCGTATTCCAAGACAAGTATGAATTTAAAATATACCTTAGTTCTTTAACTTTCAAAAGTATAGGAAACTGCTGAGCTGACAAAGAACTTATGGTCAAATCCCCATCTTCCCAACATCTGTTATATGGACAGTTTAAAAAATTCTGAGGAAGGAAAAATGTGAATTTATCCCTAGGAGAGTAATGATTTCTCATATGGAGTCAAAACATACACACATACCCAGTGTGTGTCCATTTTCAATTTGTCCCTTCTGTACTGCTTTGCACTCTAAATGGGAACTTTTAAAATTAAAAGCTTCCAAGGGCATTCACAGAGATCTTTTTGGTTTTGTAGAATCCTTCCAAATCTTGGTAATTATTTCCTGTGATGTTGCCAAACTTTTCATAGGCAGATACCGTAACTCAAAATGTTTTTTTAATCTGGTTGGTAATGTCCTCTGGGCTTTAGAGTATCTATTTTCCCTTCATCATTTCAGCCTCCTGTTAGCGATCTATTAAACAAATAAATTCCAGCTTAGTTTTTGTGTGCGTGACCTTCCTGCTATAATACAAAGATGTAACAGTAATGAGACTAGCTTTAGCCACTTACGTATCTCCTAAAAATGGTATTAACTGCTATTCTCAGGCATTATGTTATAAAAACATTATTTACCAAAAGTCTCCAAATAGTTGATTTTTATTTTTATGTCTTTGTAATGCAATGTAGCTCAAGTAATTTCTGGTTTGGGACTCAAAGAAAGGATACTACTAGGTTTATGTGGATTCTTAAGTTCTCATGAACGATTGACTAGGGAGACCTCAGCAAGAGAGTGAGATGTAGAACAGGAATGCACAGCCTTGTGAATTTACATGCCGAGTTCGTATTCGGGAGACTCGCTTAACTATCACCCAACAACCAGCACCAAATTACCTTTCCATAGGAGAGGATGATACTGCTTTTGGGCTTTGTTTCTTTTCTCTATGAATTCACAGGTCATACCCCTAGGACATATGTAGACAAGCCTCTGTGGAATGCCACAAATCTTGCCTTTGGAGGTAACTTAGGAAAAGGCCAGAAATATTAAGAGAAATGAGTTCGGGCCTGCGTTTTGTGTTTCGAGGTAGTTCCAGCGGAAAGCGTAAACAATAACAATGGAAGCCTGTGTTTGATTATTTTTCCTCTGTCTGCTCTGACAGGCCGCCTTGACCATTCAGGACAGCCACATTGAGATCCACAGGCTGGTTCTCCAGCAGCAGGAGGGCCTGTCTCTCGGCCACTCTGTCCTCCGAGGCGGCCCTTTGCAGGACCAGAAGTCCCGCGACGCGGACAGGCAGCATGAGGAGCTGGCCAACGTGCATCAGCTCCAGCACCAGCTCCAGCAGGAGCAGCGGCGCTGGCTCCGCAGGTGTGACCAGCAGCAGCGGGTGCAGGCGGCCAAGGAGAGCTGGCTGCAGGAGCGGGAGCGGGAGTGCCAGTCGCAGGAGGAGCTGCTGCTGCGGAGCCGTGGGGAGCTGGACCTCCAGCTCCAGGAGTATCAGCACAGCCTGGAGCGGCTGAGGGAGGGCCAGCGCCTGGTGGAGAGGGAGCGGGCGAGGATGCAGGCCCAGCAGAGCCTGCTGAGCCACTGGAAGCACGGCCGGCAGAGGAGCCTGCCCGCGGTGTTCCTTCCAGGTGGCCCCGAGGTATGGACCTTCTAGTGTGCTGTGAGGCAGCCTCTCAAAGACAGGACTGGGCCTGGGGGTTCCTAGGACACTAACCACACATCTGTCATTTTGGTTTTTGTGTAAGACTTCATGAGGATTTCTCAATTTGTAGGTAGCCAAAGCGGGAAGCTTTCAGAGACAGTACATATCCATGTTGACTTAAAATATGGATGGTGTGGGCCAAGCGCGGTGGCTCACGCCTGTAATCCCAGCACTTTGGGAGGCCGAGGCGGGCAGATCACCTAAGATTGGGAGTTCGAAACTGGCCTGGCCAACATGGTGAAACCTGGTGTCTACTAAAAATACAAAAATTAGCTGGGCTTGGTGGGGGGGCGCCTGTAATCCCAGCTACTCAGGAGGCTGAGGCAGAAGAATCGCTTGAACCCATGAGGCGGAGGTTGCATTGAGCCGAGATTGCGCCATTGCACTCCAGCCTGGGTGACAAGAGTGAAACTCCGTTTCAAAAAAAATGGACAGTGTAAGGGCCCAGGTCCTATGGGATCACTGCACTCTGCCTGAGATGCCCTTACCTAAGGAACAAACATAGAATCTAGTTGTCCTAGAAAGGCCCAAGTGGGTTTGTCCTGGAGTCACACTCACCGTGAGCTTGCTCTTTCCCAGTATTTGAAGGACTGTCTTTATATGATCTGTCTTAAGAGTTCTATGTAGAAGTAGCTTTTAGAAGATCAACTAACTATTAATAAATACTATAGGCACTGAATTTAGCAAGTATAATACTATTCTGTTATGCCGAGCTTATTCTCTCTTTGTAAATTTGATATAGTAAATTCAAAATCCATTTCACTAGTAAGAGTTATTTATTTGCATCTTTTCTAACCATGCTTGACAATCCCATTGGTCCCAGGAGTTTATTTTCCTGTGTTATGAGCATGTATGTTTTTTTATTGATAGTGCATGAAGTTGTAGAAGTTGATAAGCTTACAAGATCTCTGTTGCAATCTGTTTTTCCTTTTAAGTTGGCTAAATTATGTTTATTGCTAACTCCTCATATATATATGGATATGTTTTCAACTTTTTTATTTAGCAAAAGTAAAAAATGCTGCTTTCTCTGATTAAAATAAAGTGGAAACACTTTAATGTCATAAAACGCCACTCTTTTTTTTTTTTTTTTTTTTTTTTGTTAAAGACATGCCATGCATAGCAAATTGAAGTTTTTGGTACTAGCTCATTAAAAGAGGAGGGGGTGGGGGGAGAAAAGAAGTGGTAATCTTGACCTTACTTTTACTGAAATCTTGATTCCTAAGATTCTCTCAGGAATAAATACTTTATGAAACTTGTATAAGTTAGAAAAATTATTGTACTTTTCCTCTGTTTCTTTCCATAGGTAATGGAACTTAATCGATCTGAGAGTTTGTGTCATGAAAACTCATTCTTCATCAATGAAGCTTTAGTACAAATGTCATTTAACACTTTCAACAAACCGAATCCATCAGTTATACATCAGGATGCCACTTACCCCACAACTCGATCTCCTTCTGACTTGGTAAGGACTAGTGAAAATCAAGTAGACCTCAAGATGGACCCTTCTCAGCCTTCGAATGTCAGTCACGAACTGTGGACAGCCGTCGCTGGGTCCAGCCATCAGATACTTCCTTTCCACGAAAGCAGCAAGGATTCTTGTAAAAATGGTAATTAACACTTTAAATGTCATCTGTATAGTTTGAACAAGAAGTTGTCCCTCTGAACGGTTGGCTCTTGTGTAGAGTGCATCAAAGTCCTCCCTAGCATGGGAATAAATTGGTACTGATGAGCTGGAGTTTGCGGCATTCACTTTTCTTTGGAGAAGTCTGGGGACGGCCTTTGCTTGTAAGTTACCTAGACAAGTGAGACTATGGTCATAGGGCTTAGCGAATGCTCACAACATGTAAGAACCAGACAGGATTTTTAGATATGTGGGTTAAAATGATAATGTCCTCTTAAAAGTAAAGCAACTTGGTATTTACTCCCCACTATTGTGGACCCCACTACATCCTGAAACACCTACGTTGACACTCAGAAATAAAAGATACCAACAGGGTTGGTAGTGGCACTTTATCAGGGCAATTTCCTGTAACATTAGTGAAATCTTCTGTACTGCTGTTAAACACCCAAAATGAAACTGTTAACATCATTTGTCATTGTAAAAAAAAAGAAAAAAAAAAAAAAAGAAAAAAAAAAAAGGTGTTGTCTCTCCATAAGTACCTCATAATAACACAATTTGCTAATCCCATTAAAGCATTTGCCAAGTATAAATGAAAGGCAGCTCGTGTTACCAGCTCTACATGAATCCGAATGATTTAAATCTATGTCTATTATAAATTGTTTTCTGTGGGACATGAGGTAGGGAATGAGAAGAACTTGAAACCTCTCTACTGAAAAACAGATGGTATGCAATAGAATAAACAAATGGCTGGCCACATGGATATGAAATAAATCACCCACAGCAAAATGTTTCAGAAACATAAAACAAGCAGTAGTATAGAAGTCTTCAGAACTGGATACAGATTTGTTTCTATGCTTAATATATATTCTTAGATTGTCAGTTGGAGGATAATTTTTCAGCAACAAAAAAGAAGGTATTTGGCTTCCCCCAATTCAAGAGTAATAATTCTGACACTGCTTATAAGTTGATTTATTACTGATCCAAAAGATGTTGATTCTTACTGGTGACTAATTCTTTACATTACTTAAGTCACTGTGGTAACATTCTTATTTCTTGTCAGCATATAGGAGAGAATGAAATAGTTTTTTAAAGTATTGTTTCAAATATTCTTTAGATAAAGAAAAAATATGATGGAATAGTTCAGACTAAATAAAAGGTCAAGCAAAATTTAGAAAATGTAACTTCTTTAATATATTATCTTGCAACTTTACTACAATAGAAAGCACATTGCAGAATGCTTTTTCTAAGCACATATTGCTTTGCTGTGTTGATCCATTAACCTGCTATTTACAGTGCTTCCTGTGTTTTTGTCAGCATGGTTTTACATACTGGCTTTGGTATAATTCCAAAACTCAGTTTGAGTTAAACCACATTCAGCTTTTGTTTAAAAGAAGCATGTCTCTTTTACTTTTTGTGTATCTCCCATCTTTTTCTATTGACTTGTGCTTCAAAGTAAAAACTTTTTAAACCATTTGGCAGCATACTTGCAGTAGATAGAAAATGTACTAAGGAAATAAACAGTGATTATATACAAAACCAGTCTATCCACATGTAAGGAATTAGAGCCAAAGGAAATGCTGAGAAATGTACTTATGCTTAAGAAATTGTATGTCCAGAGTAGGCCAAGGACACTCAGGACATTGACAGGAGAGAGGAAAATCAACTTTGGCTTAAATCTCTCAGGAACGTCCTGGTTTATATAAGTAGGGATTACATCAGAAATGCTGTGTGTACTGTTCACCACTGGAGTTTTGCAACTAGTCAAAAAACCTTCTTTATGTTTGTTTACTTCATGATAAGCAATTTCTAGAGGAGAGAAAAGAAAGAGAATAGGAGGTGATAATAAAGTAGAATGAAAATTGGATATATATACTTAAAAGAGTGGTCAAGGCTAGATAAAATTATTCAAACCACTGCAGAACTTTCACAGCTTTTATCATTGACAGTAACACAACATCAGCCGCTGGTGATGGCCTTAGCTGGGCTTCATGGGTGCTTGCCACACATGACCTTGGGGGACAGTGACTGCGGGGGGCTGGACAGGAAGAAGTAGGCTCCAGGGTGTGCTGGTTGGTGACAGTTGATGTGGCAGAACTAAGGACCACACAGTGTTGTTGTCCCCTCTTCTGTGTTTTGCTACTGAATCTGGGTGAGTGGCCATCAGTGACCACTACTGAGGACCTCCATAGTTCACCACAATCTAACATAATTTGCCTATAATGTTGTGGGCTGGTATTTTTGCTAAATGTGCACTTAACCATGATTTCATTCAGTCTTCAGTCACTCTTTCATTGTTAGACCTTAAGGTCAGCTGTTTTAGGTAACACCTTAAAGAATGGTTTGCTCTTTTGCCTAGTCTGGTACTGTGGGTAGAGGATCAGCTCAGATCAGTGAAAATGTGAATTTCTGGAACAGTAAAGCTGATGGGAAAAATTGTATATAAATACAATTCTCCAATGTGTTTAGATACCACCTAGATAGGAATTTCTGTTGGTTTGTTCAGTACAGCCTCAGCAGACATTTTTGTGTTCTAATTGTGATTGGTTTCTGAATTGCTCTACCCCCACCCCTGCCACGAGTATTTATATGACACATCAAATTTCAGGCACCGTGCTAAGGTTTTACATGGAGAAACTCATTTAATACTCCCAACAACCCACTGAGATGGTTCTGTCGTTTGAGAGGGGCAGCTGGGATACAGAAAGGCCAAGTAACTTGTCCAGGTCACACACCTAGTAAATGGCAGAGCCAGGAATTGAACCTGGGAAGATTGACTTTACAGCCCATGCTGTCAATCATTACACTCTACGTTCTTAATTACTTTTTTTTTTTTTTTTTTTGAGAAGGAGCCTCTCTCTCTGTCACCCAGGCTGGAGTGCAGTGGTAACATCTTGGCTCACTGCAACCTCCACCTCCCAAGTTCAGGTGATTCTCCTGCCTCAGCCTCCTGAGTAGCTGGGATTACAGGTGCCCGCCATCACACCTGGCTAATTTTTGTATTTTTAGTAGAGATAGAGTTTTGCCAGGTTGTCCAGGCTGGTCTTGAACTCCTGATGTCAAGCAATCCACCCGCCTTGGCCTCCCAAAGTGCTGGAATTACAGGCTTGAGCCACCATGCCCGGCCTAAATTACTAATTTCTAGAAAGCTGTTTTGAGTTTTACTTTTTTTTTTTTTTTTGAGATTGAGAGTCTCAGTCTGTCACCCAGGTTGGAGTATAGTGGCGTGATTTTGGCTCACTGCAACTTCCACCTTGTGGGCTCAAGTGGTTCCTCCCACTTCAGCCTCCTGAGTAGCTAGGACTACAGACTTGCACTATGCCCAGCTAATTTTTGGCTTTTTTATAGAGATGGGGTTTCCCCATATTGCCCAGGCTGGTCTTGAACTCCAGGACTCAAGCGATCAGACTGTTTCAGCCTCCCAAAGTGCTGGGATTACAGGCATGAGCCACCACACCCAGCTATGAGTTGTACTTTTTAAGGAAGTTGGTTTAGATATAGAACTAACCTAATCCTTTTGTAATGCCTAGTGGGATGTTCATGATTAAGGACCAGGTTTTTGTTTTTATTGTTTTTGTTCCCTCCCCTCCTTCCCTCTTTAATAGCAACATTTGGAAAATATTTCTAAATGTTTTGGATTGCTGTGGCCAACTCTTGCATGGGGCCTGAACGTCTTCAGTATCATAAATACTCTTTAGCTTTACTTTTTTCCCATACGGGACATTTTCTTAAAAATATTTTGTTTCTCTAATGTTGCCTAATACCCCATGTTATCTGTAAATATTTTTTAAGATAGCACTTTAAAGAACTTTCTAGTTTTGGAAGTTATTTCATGAACAAAATTCTTGGATGTTCAAACATTAAATCCAAATTGGTATTTTATTTGTAGTGGAAGAGATGGTTGGTTTAAGAACTTTTTCTGTACTCCTCTGTGGGACACCAGCCAAGACTACAGAATATTTGAATTTCCTTAAACAATAGTCTCTGTGGGACAATTGCTATGTAATCGGCCCTATGAGATGCTCAACAGCATTACTCTGAAAGGCAAAAACAGAAAACAAAAACAACAAAAACCCCCAACATTTTATTCTTGTGACTTTCTATCTCCTAGCGTTAACATTTTAGAACTATATATTGAATGCATTTTAGAACTATATATTGAACTATATATGTGTTGCCTTTTTCATTAACAGAGAAAACATTTTATGGTATAAAAATCTGAAATCTTAATCTCCCTTTTCAGTTATATTTTTCTGTATACCTCAATATTTGCAGGTTTCCCAGAAGTTCTCTTCAATTCAGTTAAATCATTATGATTTTGTTATGCATTTGATAAAATTTAAGTCAAGCCAAATTTTATGTTAATGATACAGATACTGGGAAAAAAAGTAACTTTATTAAGTTTGAGTTCTCTTTCCTTTTACTACATATTAGAATTTGCTGCCAAGAAAACTATTTTCAAAATTCAAAGCATTGTATTTAGAATACCTCATCTTGATAATTTTTTTTAAAGACAGCTGTGTTAAACTTTCAATGACAAGTTTTTTATGTAAGGCAAGAAAATAGAAAATTTCCAAATGAAAACCCATGCCATACTTAGTATTTAAATAACAGTCTTAAGAAGTGAGAGGATGATAATTTCTCATGCTTTGAAATATTTCAAAATTCAGAAATTGATGTCTTACTTGTGTAATCTATGTGGAGAGAAGCTTTGCCCAAAGAACTTAAGGCAATTTTCCCAGAAATTGAAACTGGTATTAGACACCATAAACTTCTATGTTGTGAGTGTATTTGAAGAGGGGGAATGTATTTGTCGACCATGGTTGCCATAACGAAGTACCACAAGCTAGGGGGCTTAGACAACAGAAATTTATTTCTTCATTTCTGGAGGCTAGAATTAGAGATCAAGGTGTTGGCAATATTGGTTTCTTCTGAGGTCTCTGTCCTTGGCTTGCAGATGGATGGCCATCTTCTTCCTGTGTCTTCACCTGGTCTTCCCCCTGTGGCTGTCTGTGCTCCAATCTCTCTTTATAAGGATATCAGTGATATTGGATTAGGGCCCACTGTAATGACCTCAGTTAACTTTATTCTTTAAAGCTCTATCCCCAAATACATTCTGAGCTACCCGGGGGGTGGGGGGTAGGACCTCAACATGTGAATTTTGGGGGGACACAGTTCAGCTCTTAACAGGGGACAAAATGATGATTTTTCTCCTTACCATAGTTTTAGGTATCATGAAAGCCTTAATTAAAAAAAATATATATATATATACACACATACACACACACACACACACACACACACACACACACCCACCCCAAAGTTGAACTATAACATTGTTAGTTTTTTGACTTGGTAAGGGAAGTGAATTGAACTTTGTAAAAAAAATAATAATAATTACATGATAGTAAAATTGTGATGAATATTTATATCTGTATATTGATAGATATTGATGTTTGTTATCAAGCCTAGTTCAACACATAGAAATTAAGGCAGGACATATTGAATCCACTTCCTACTTAGTGAAACTAGAGCAGAAAATATTGAGTCTATAGGTTCATTTCCTACTTATAGTTGTATTTCCAAGCCTAGACCTTAACTAAGGGGCTTTGGGAATTGTGAGTACTCTCTGATTGGGAGGGACATTATGTGCCTTTATTTTGGATTGCTTAAATGAAAACAAAGCTGAAGGGTTGAGGACGTTAATTACAACATCAAATTATTATCCAGAGATATATAGGAGTTTGAGGAAATCAAACTGAGGGAATCATCTGGCAACTCTTTCTTCTAGAATCGCGATTATCACATTAGGTGATGTTTTAAAGGAAACTATAATATTGCTTGCTCTTGGTAATCTATATCATGACAAAAATATAAAGTATTGGGCTCAAGGGCTTAATTTTCATCTTTCTCATCGACAAGTGGAGATGATTGACTTTAGCCTTTTGCAGATTTTATACCAGGAAAAGGAAACATGACATTCGCTTGTAGAGCCTGGTGAGCCAGGAGTGCTTACTGCCAACTTCCTGATTGCATATTTCTCTGGGGGCAGGTTGGCTATGTGAGCCAACTGGGCCAGGGCCATCCTGCCTCAGCACACAGAGCCTAAGACACAGCAGGAGAGCAAAACAGCAGGTGGGTGGATTCAGAGGCAGCCAGCCAGCCATGCGGCTGCCTGTTCATCTCCACCCTGGGTTCCAGTTTAGTTTGGACAAGCTGCTGAAGTGTGGGAGTCCACATGGTATGAATGCTCCAAAGAGCCTCAGAGGTTAGGCCTGGCCCTGGCCATCCTTAGCTTTAAAAATGAAAAAATAATACATGCACAGATATACATACACACGTGATCTATCGGCTACATGTTTGACCTCTAGTATGATGTGACTACTCTCAAAGAGACTAAGGCTTGGGTTTGGAGGGGAAATTTATATACCAAACATAACTGAAGGATGAGGCTTGCTGCCATCAGTCACAGTGACTGATGAGGTAGTAATCCGGCTTCAGCAAAGGAAAGGAAGCATCACTCTCCATGTATCAGAATCTGGGGACTGTCTTCTCTCCATCCAGCCATGCAGATCTTGTTCTTAAGGTTTGCTTAAAATATGGAATGTTCAGCTGAGTACCATCGATTTATGTTTGCCTAAGAAGAATATGACCATCTATCTTAGGGGGTGGCAAACTTTTCCTTAAAGGGTCCTATAGTAAATATTTTAGTTTTTGCAAGCCATCAGATCTTTGTTACAACTAGTCAACTCTGTCATTGTAGCTTGCAAAGCAGCCATAGACAATATGTAAATAATGAGTTTAGCTGTGTTGCAGTGAACTTTATAAAAACAGGTGGCTGTAGTTTGCCTACCCCAGAGACTGGTTTCCAAACTTTCTTTGCCTCCACTTAAGTTGAAGAGTGACAATTACACTCCTCCTTGTTTGGAATGTTCACCTTTGGGTGAATTAATAGTGCAATATTATATGGTACTTCATGCCATTCAAAAGCAGATTTGAAATCATGATCTCATTTGCTCTTTATAATGATTTTGTGAAATGATGGTTATTGTCTCTGTAAAGAGACAACTTTTCTCTTTCACTTTTTGTTCAGTCTCTGAAAACATAAATTCAGAAAGAGATAGCTGAATATGCTGGATGGAGTTTAAGGCCAGAGGCTCAAAACTTGGAGAAACCCTTCTTCCCAACTCCAGCTCCCCAAATCCTGTGATGGTGTTGGGGAGGGCCACCCTCTGACTATGCAGCTAATGAGAAGTAAGATACATAGATAGGAATTTTTTGCTAGAATCATGCTTCCCATAGCTGACTATGCATCTGAGTTTACTGTGGCAAACAAAAAAAATACAGATTCCTCTGTTCAGAGATTGTGATTTGAATCAGGGCTTGGCTGGAGCCTGCAAACTTGTGTATCTAACATTCTTCTTAGTTGATTCTGAAGCAGCCAGCCTGATGCATGTCCCCGGATTGCTGGCCTGGGACACTGGACTTCATATAAGAGGACTTCACTTCAAACCCTGACTCTGGCTCCTAATGCTGTGTGATCCCTAGGTCTTAGTTTCCCTATCTATACAAACGGGAAGGAAGTGTTAACATAACTATTTAAAAAAAAGGCCTGACATGTCCCGGGGATCCAGTGAGCATCAGCTTCCTACATTCTGGAAATAATTTATTCTGATTGTGATTCAGGGGTCGCCTGCCAACAAAAGGAAAGTGTTTCCTAAATGTTATTAGAGAGCCAATAGTTTAAAATATAAAATAATTAGCTGTAAATTGGGAAATTTTTTACTCAGATTGGAAATACATTAGAATAAAAAGGGTAACTATCTTTCCATAGTGATCTCAGAGGAGGGGTTTGTCAGTGGATCACCAGAATTGTTTTGGGGATGAAGCTCTGATAGCACAGCATTTTGCTTCTTCCTTTTGTTCCTCTCTCTACTGGAACAAGTTATGTAAGTCAACCACATTTTTAGAACCAGATATAAACACCCAAATGTCAAATACTCTGACAACATGACTGAACATCACCTCCATTGGGATGGAAAGCTTCCTTATCTACAGACCGTCCAACGCTTGTTGGTTACATCATGTAAACGTACCCCCAGGAAGACTTCTAATTATACTTTGGTTTCCAGAGTGGGCTCTCCTACTAGAAAGAAAATGTCAAAAGCAGCCTACAGGAATATTCTAGTGTAAACTCTTTGTCATTTTAAGTCTAAAAATTCTGTTCTAGTTTATCATCTTAATCTCTTTTTGAGTTTGGTTATCCTGAATCAATTCGAACTTGTTAGTTCTGGATAAACTGATAAAAATCATGGTTCAGAATCACCAGAAAGCATCTCTTGTTAGCACTTATAATTTGAATTATGTGGTGTAATAATTTATGTAATGTCTGTCCCACTAGAGAGGAAGCTTCATGTGGGTAGAGCATTGCATATTTCTTTCTTGTTAATTGCTCTATCACCAGCACCAAGCAGTGTCTGATATATGATGAAGGTTTGATAAACATTTATGAAATGAATGGAGGAGTCCAGGTCCACACTCATTAGCAGAAATGAAAGCAACCATGAGCTGAAACCACACAGTTGACTCTTTTACTAAGGCATTGAAAGAAGTTGAGGTATCAGAGTAATGGGGTGTGTGATGGTGGTTAACACAGGCAGGACAGATGAGTGTCTCTGGCTGGCTAACTGGATCAAGTGTTTGTTTTAAACTTTTTGTAATATGGGTACATGTTAGATAGCATTCTTTTGTTTTTTTTTTTGAGACGGAGTCTCGCTCTGTCGCCCAGGCTGGAGTGCAGTGGCCGGATCTCAGCTCACTGCAAGCTCCGCCTCCCAGGTTTACACCATTCTCCTGCCTCAGCCTCCCGAGTAGCTGGGACTACAGGCGCCCGCCACCTCGCTCGGCTAGTTTTTTGTATTTTTTAGTAGAGACGGGGTTTCACCGTGTTAGCCAGGATGGTCTCGATCTCCTGACCTCGTGATCTGCCCATCTCGGCCTCCCAAAGTGCTGGGATAACAGGCTTGAGCCACCGCGCCCGGCCAGCATTCTTAAAATGTTGGGGTAACTGTAAGATTGTTTGCCTTTAATACCTTCCTGGATTCCTAGCAGTAGACTTAAAAAATCACAAGCTTTTCTTCCACCTCATTAGTATTGGAGTAAATTTATCAATGTATATAGTACTATACGTATCAGTTTGGCATAGGTACTTTTTGTTCAATTCTAGAGAGCATCTTTTTTTATTTAACTTTAAGTTCTGGGAGACATGTGCAGAACATGCAGGTTTGTTTTACATAGGTATACATGTGCCATGGTAATTTGCTGTACCTATCAACCTGTCATCTAGGTTTTAAGCCCCTCATGCATTAGGTATTTACCCTAATGGAGAGCATCTCTTGATATGAGTTATTTTTCCATTAGAACATTGTACATATAGCCCCCATATGGCCATGCATAGGAGATGAGAACTTAAAAAGTTAAAATGTGTTTCCCATAAAATGCTTTATGGTACCTCGAGCTTTAGAAATGAATCCAGTGCTGTCATTGTAGGAAGACAACACATTTACCATTTAATTGTTATGTCAATAACAATTAGTCAGCTTATCTGTTCACTGGGGTATTTCTTTTTTAACCAGAAAGTAGCGTGACTCCCACGACATCAAGCATGGGTGCCCAGCTCAACATCAATGAAACACTTTCTTAAACTCTTTTTGCTTCTGCTAAATCCTACTCAACAGTCCAGCGCATCTCCCCAGGCAAAAACAATCAGTATTTGTTTAGTTAAATATGCTCCTAGAATGTGAACCAATTTGCCTGGCATGGCCTTCTACTTATCAGCCTTAAAATGTTGCCTGAAACATCACATATTTATTGAAGCAAGAGTGTGATTGAATCTTAAGAAATAGATCCCTTTGCTTACCCCAGACTGACTGAAACATACTGTATTCTTAGTGGGTCACTTTCAGACACAGCTAAGGGGGAAGAGTTGTTCTGCTCAGACCTTTGACCAGATGATGAATAAGCCTGGGCCTTAGTTTTGATCTGTGGAGATGTTAATTTGCCACAATAAATCACTGTAGAGTTTCTTTGGATAAGGGGCCACAGTATCCATTCTCTTTCTGGATAAGATATTAATTCAGTTTAATTTGAAATGTTTGAAGATATACTTAAGGAAAAATGTAGGCTTCCAAAGGGTGTAGTTATGCAGGATAGGTTTCTGAACCTTTTGCTGAACAATTTCATAGTAAGCCTGTTCAAAATTTAATTGTTTTTCATGGTGACTCTTTTCCATGCTCTTTTTGTACAAGTTTTATTACACTATGGCTTTTTCTAAAACATAACATAGTGAATGCTTGTATTAAATATAGAATATTTGGATCATCCACTAGAAATTTGGGAGACTCTGCTTCTCTGATGAATTGAGACTGTTTTTAAGGAATGGTGCTGTAAGGCTTTGGAAGAACCGTTTACAAGCAAAACATTGGCAGAGTTTTAATTTTATTTAATGACCTGCTTCCTACCAGTGATCTTGGCAGTGATTTGCAATCAATTCATCATACAGAATGTTGTAACACTGCAATGAGGGCATTGCACTCTAAGAGTCTCATAAATCCACCAGAAACAAAAAACAGGAATTGCATGCTTAAAGACTTCTTCATGCAAAACCCCAAATGAGAAGGTGATTTTATGTTGTTTTCTAAAGTGTCCTCAGAAGCCTTAAGACTTTCTTGTGGATTCTGGGTTTTGAAGTTCCCATTTCTTAAATACTGTTTGGCCCTTTACTGGGCTGTCAAAATAGGAGTTTATAAGTTTTCACCTCATTCAGTTTAGTCACTGATCATTTAGATGGGGAATTCTTGATTCTGAATTACCAAGAGAAGCCCATGACTTTGTGTTTTCCTCTGAATTTAGGGCAGTCACTTTCAACTGCGAGAGGCTGTAGTTTGGGGAGTCTTTGTAGAAATGATTCAGAAAGGAGGCATGTTTCCATCCTGGGAATACACTGACATTTGCTAGAGGCAGATGGCAGAAGATAGGATAGTGTGACATCAGAAGTCAAGAAGACGTCACGTACTTGGCTTTGCCAAAAGCTTCTGGAATCTGCGTGTTCAGGATCTTAAGCTTGTGGGCTTGTCATTTCAGATGTGCCCTTGCAGTTAACTGTTTAACTATGATGGATTTTTTTTTTCTAATTTTAGCATAGTAAATATAGAGCTATTAAACATTCTTAAAATTATGTAAGCCTAAACCCTCGGATGTGTATATATTGTGTTGTCTTTGTTCATTTTCATATGGTTTTGTTTTTGGAATGTTCTTATAACAAGAACCTGGAAGTTTAATATATATTCCATCTGACTAAAACTGAACCCTCTTTAAAGAAACTAAAGGTTTTCAAGACTGTTTTACTTCCAGAGTAGTTTAAACTTCTAGTTCATGATGGATTTATTCCTATCAAAAAGTTGTACTATTTTTGATTACTTGTTAATGTATCCAGATTGGCATGTTAGACACAAGTAGAGCACATCCTGTATTTTTAGATGCTTGATGCTTCTGTTCAGCATAAGCCCTAAAAAATACCAAGTTTTGCAAATGCAAAGTACTTTTCATCGGCGTGGAAATTGGAGGGAAAAAACACAATGAATATTTTGGCCAAAATGTGATGGTCTGTTAGTCAGCATCTGGTAATGAGGCCATATTTTGCATTCGGGCTCCAGTATGAGAAAGTGCAGTTGTACATTGACATCTCCCCTGGGACTGTGGACTAGAACCACATCCACTTTGAAAGGTAATACTGCAAGGGGGGTGCTTAGCCTTCTTTAAGGTACTCCACTGGACTACCTACATAATTTGGTTTTTAAAATGTTTTAGTTTATGCTAAACAAGCAGTCTGAGATAAAGCATGGTAAAAAAAAGTCAAATACTAAATTTGTCTTTATGAGCTCCTTTTCTCTGATGAGCCGACTATGAGTCTGTTACCTTCATGAATATGGGGCAAAAAAGCCTAAATCTGAACTCTGTCGGCTGGAAGCAAACAAAGTACTGGGAAAAATTACATCAAAGTATGCTACTGGTAGAAGTTATCATTGGTCTTGGCAAGACTACAGAGGATTTTTCAAATGCTGCTGACAATAAATTAAAATATTTTCTCTTTGTATTTGTCAGGTAAGAGATATAGATGTAAGATAAGATTAATATATTTGTCAGATTTAGATAAGATGAATATATTTGTCAGGTTCAATCCCTTGCCTACTATGATAGCCAGTCCCTTCACCCCCTCTACAATAGGATAGACACACAATTAAATTCTTCTTTGTATAAATCAAGGTGGGCTTAAAGGTAAAACATTGATCTCTTCAAACAAACTTACAGGACTTCTGGTGGTGACTATTTTCAGTTTCTTTGGAGAGACTATTGGCTAACTTTGAGGATGTATGGTTCAGGAAAGTTTCAGAAAATATGCTGCATGAAGGGATAATTAAATGACTGAGTTAACACTAACCCAGAAAAAAAACACTAGGGTTGAAACAAACCCTAGTTTCTTCTGGTCAAAAATGATGTTGTTTAGCAATAGACTCTAAAATGCTTTATCCAATTTATATTATTTATTGATACATAATTTACATAGAGTGAAATGCTTAGCAATAGCATTTTTGACCAGAATGACCAAGAACTGAATCCGACCAGACATGTTCCTGTGAGGAACTGCCATTCAAAGATGAAAAAATAATGAATCCAACCCCCATTGCCTGCAGCCAAGTTTCAGCAAAAGTTGACTAAAAACACACTTTTCCAATGTAGTGAGCCTTATGTGCATTTACTGATACTTCACTATTAAGTGAGGGACTTGAGTGAAGACAAGAATAGATGAATATATCAAGTGTACTTTATTTATACTGAAAAATGGAGATGACAGGCCGGCATAGTGATTAAGATGGAAGGCTTGGGAATTATGCCTGGGTTCAGATTCCAACTCAGTCATTATCTGTGAAATTTTAAGCAGATGTTTAACTTACTTGGTGTCTCAGTTTCCTCATCTCTACAGTTGGATTTCTGATAGTATCTACTTTGGAGGTGGTATGACGATTACATAAAACAGTGTGTGTACAACTCTTAGACCTTTGTGAGCACTTAATGAACACTACCATGATCACTGTTACTATTATATCTTGTGGTGAGAAAGGAGTACATTATTAGGAAGTGCATCTGCTGCATTCGAGCCACTGGGCTGCTTCTAAAGTGGTTGCTGTGGTGACCAGAGAGACTTGTTATGCCTCATTTGTGTATCACATGAATCAGCACATCTCAAAACTTGTTCCACAATTTGACTGGCTGTTAGTATTAGGTATTATACAAGAATCTCCCATAATCAAATAATATTGAGAAATGCTGATTTTTGGGACTGCACAACTTTTTCCAAACTTCTGTTGTGCTCCTGTGCACTGTGAATCTGCAGAAGTGGCCCTCCTCAAACCCTTTCTTTTTTTGAGATGGAGTCTCACTCTGTCGCCCAGACTGGAGTACAGTGGCCGGATTTCAGCTCACTGCAAGCTCCGCCTCCAGGGTTTATGCCATTCTCCTGCCTCAGCTTCCCGAGTACTCAAACCCTTCTAACCACAGCATCCTCCTTTGGAGACCAGCATCTTGCAGGACTACTTATTCCTTGAAACATGCTTTGGAAAAAACGCTGATGTCAGGGGATATTGAAATAAACTCACTGCATGTGGCACACCCTTCAAATACATTTTTCCTCCCTTTGGAACAGTTGAAATTCAAATGACATATCCTAGCATCATTTGCCACATGGGTTGTGTTTTGAAACCCAAATCTAACACAACAAATTTCAGATAGAGCTTTGTTTAGTCCCCGGGCCAGTATTTGGTCCTGTGGATAAGGGTTGGTATCCAGACCTCTTAGGGCGTTTCTGCATCAGCATTCCAGGGCTTGTTCAAACCCTCCATGTGCTGGAAGTCCCTCACCCTTTATGAGGCACAGTAGGCAATGTGCTTGCACCTCGATCTCAGCCTCAGCTCATGCTGTTCTCTTTCTCATCCTGCGTTCTAGCCATAGGAAGTTCTGTCCATTGTGTGGAAGGCTACGCCCCCCACATCCCCAACCTTTTGTACATGTGTTTCCTCTATCGAGAATATTCTGTCCTCTACCTTTTATTCTCAACCGGAAGACCTCGTACTCATCTTTAAGGACTTGGCTCCAGGGCCAGGTGCTTCCACAATATTTTCTCAGTTGTTTGCTTTATGCAGTTTATTTATTGAGACATAATTTATAGAGAGGGAAATGCTCAGATACTGTTTACTGTCCAGTCAGTTTTGTGGGAAGAATATCAAGGGACAGAGCACTCTGTCACCCTAGAAAGTTCCCATATGCCCCTTTTCAGTCAACGCCTTCCCTTCAAAGCAGCGACTCCTCTGCAGTCCATCACCATGGGTGAATTTCGCTGATTCTAGAATGGAATGGAATGGAACACTCTACCTTTTGGTGTCTGCTTTTTTCACTCAGCATATTATTTTTGAGAGGCAACCATGTTGTTGCATGAGCCCATAATTGGTTCCCTTGTATTACATTTCATTGATGAATATCCCAAAGTTTACTTATCCCTTCCTTGTTGATAGACATCTGGCTTATTTCTAATTTTTGGCCAGTCTGAATAAAGCCGTTCTACACATTCTTATACAGGCTTTTGTGAATTATGTTTATATTTCTCTTGAATTAATACTTAGGAGAATTGCTACTAGGGTGGGTGTCTGCTTAACTTCCAAGAAACTGTGCAACAGCTTTACACTGTGAAATAGTGATTGTCCTGACTACAAACCTCCACGGTGCTGAGACCAGGTTTTGTTCAACCTGACTTTCCTGGTGTCCAGTTGAGGGCAGGGCACATGCTAGACACTCAGTGTTTATTGAAGAATGAATGGATAGGAAGTTCAAATCAGTTTTCATTCTGACAGCCCCACTACTAACTGACAAAAAATGTATGCTTTGTCCATTAAGTAGATGGAAATTTTATTGGCTAAATGTGGGCTGATTATAGGCAGGAAAAAACAAGAAAGACACAGCTTCCTTCTTACTCTGCTCTTGGACTTGCCTCTCTCGTTTCAGGGTGGCAGCATGTGCAGGTATAATCAGGTGTGCAAGTTGACACAGGCCATAGAAGGGTCCTGATCACCAGTAGTAGCTGAGCTCACCTCCTGCAGTTAAATCTCCCAACACTCCCATTCAAGACCTTCCCAAACCTCCTTTTTCATCCCCCCTACCCTTTGGCTCACCTGCACAAATCCGTGTTTCACTCAAACTTGACAACTCTCCCTTCTTTGTGACATCTTGCATGTTCTCCCCTTTGCAATGGCTGCAGACTCCACCCGGAAGGCCTCCCACATGCAGCCAAACCATCTCTTCCTGTTGACACCCTGGGCAGCTTTCAAGGCTCAGTTCATACGCTTTCTCCTCTCTGAAGCCTGCTTTGGCCACCACGTCTGGAAGATTGCTCTCTTTGGAGAGTCTTTGAGATGGTGTCCACCTGCGGACAATGTTCATTAGCCACTTAGCAGGATATTCTGCTTTTCTTCTACTTGTGTCTTTCTGCTCTGTGAGGTAACAGGCTTCTTCAGGGACACATATGCAGTGGCCCTCAGAAGTCTAGTAGGAGCTGAGTCTGCTGGCCACTAAGTAGCTGATGCTACTCTTCATGATCCTTGCTCTTGATGGCTGATTCCACTAAAGAGGAGTTAATTACATGGTAATGTCACAGCTCCTTCTTAAGAGGAGGCTTTAGTACAAACTTGGGAATTCATGTCACCTGGTGGACAATTGAAAGGAAGCCGCTTTCTTGGCCAGGTGCAGTGGCTCATGCCTATAACCTCAACACTTTGGGAGGCTGAGGTGGAAGGATTGCTTGAGCCCAGGAGTTCAAGACCAGCCTAGGCAACATAGTGAGACCCCCGCCCCATCGCAAAAAAAAAAAAAAAAAAATCAAACAATTAGCCAGGCATGGCAGAGTGCACCTGTAGTCCTAGCTACTTGGGGGGCTGAGGCAGGAGGATCACATGAACCTGGGAGGCTGAAGTAAGCTGTGTTTGCACCACTGCACTCCAGTTTGTGTGACAAAACAAAACTGGCTTTTAAAAAATGCTTTAGGATCCAGTGTTAGTCACAGGTCAGATGTTGTCAGGAAGCACAGATATCAAAAGCTAGATTATTGCTATGTATCATTTGCATGCACAAAACAATTTAAAGTCATCTCCCATAGGGAAAGATGGCTCCAAGGAGTAAAGGAATAGAGCTGGGACTACAGGCACGAGCCACCACACATGGCTTTATGTTCTCTTTTGATTGCTGTTTTGGTACTTAAGGTCCTAATTTTGCTTCTGTTTTACAAACTGCCTAATTTTATAATTGTATAATTCCTAAAAATGTTTAATTTCTAGAAATATGTAAGAGGGACCTTTATTCGTATAGCAAACTTACATGTGGAAAGAACACCTGAGGGTATTAGTATCTGCACTAAACAAAACACTGTCTATTTGTTATATTGTACTTTTAAGATTATAATCATTTATGAGTGATGCAAATGCAAGGCTGTGGCTGTGGTTGGGAAAGATGTTTCAGGGCTTGGTTTCTTAGCAAATGTCATTTCAAACAAATAAGAATTTAAAAAATAATGTTTCTCATTTTTAAAAGGAAAAAGTTTTATGTTGTCTTGATTACTGTATCAATTTCTGAAACCAGAATAGGTCTGTAAGTTCTTTGACATCTCAATTTTGTAGCTGACAAAGAGGAAGAAACACTCATTTGTAGACCTTAGAAGTACCCTCAGCACTTTGGGAGGCTGAGGCCAGCAGATCATTTGAGGTCAGGAGTTCGAGAGCCTGACCAACATGGTGAAACCCCGTCTCTACTAAAAGTACAAAAATTAGCCAGGCATGGTGGCAGGTGTCTTTAATCCCAGCTACTTGGGAGGCTGAGGCAGGAGAATGGCTTGAACCTGGGAGGTGGAGGTTGCAGTGAGCTGAGATCGCGCCACTGTACTCCAGCCTGGGTGACAAAGTCGTACTCTTTCTCAAAAAAAAAAAAAAAAAAAAATTAAAAAGAATGGGTTGCCAGTTTTTAAGAAGTCTGGTAATAGCATAATTATTAAGAAGCAGGTAGAACTAATTAGCTTGGGTGTGTTAGGTTTAATTGCTTGCCTTCTTCTCTGGCTCAAAGAAAAACATTGCATCTTGTATGCTTAAGAATTTTAACAGCTGTTTTTCCCTCTACTGAACCAGTAAGAAGTAACTGCAGCATTAAAATTCCTAGGTTGATTTCCTGCCTTACTCAGCTGGCAGAGAAATGAATTTGATTTTTCTATTCTCAGCAAAATGAGAGGCATAACTCTTTTAGTGTGGGTAGGATTGTGAGGCAGGCAGTTCCCCAGAAAGTTGGCTTAGAAGTCTTAGAAGTCTCTGGTCTCTAGAGCCTTAAGAGGAATTCAGTGTCATGAAAATACTACCCTATTCTTGAGGCTGATGACCTGTACGTCATTTAATTCAGTGCACTCAGAAAAAGTTCCGACTTGTATTTATTTATTTATTTATTTATTTATTTATTTATTTATTTAGAGATGGAGTCTCACTCTGTCGCCCATGCTGGAGCGCAGCGGTGCGATCTGGGCTCGCTGCAAGCTCCGCCTCCCGGGTTCACGCCATTCTCCTGCCTCAGCCTCCTGAGAAAAGTTCCTACTTCTTAACAGGGACTCCAAGATTGAATATCTGAATTTGTTTTGATTATTTACAAATTGAATTTGACATATTTCTTGTCTACCTGATTGTATTATGGACAATTTTAAACATATACAAAATTAGAATATAATAACCACTCATGTTCTGATCAGTCAACTTCAAAAATTCAGGAACTTATGCCTCATTGTGTTTCTTCTAGACTCCTACGCCCAGTACACACTGTATTATTTTGAAGCGGATCTTAAACAGCATCTATAAGCATTTATTCATCCATAAGCATTTCAGTATTTGTCTCTAGAAGATAAGGCTCTCTTTTAAAAATCGTTATCACACCTAGGAAAAAATATTTCCATAATATTAACATATAGTCATATGTTTAGATTGCCAGTTATTTCACAATGTCATGTGTGTGTATGCTTTTTCCAGTGTATTTTTGACTCAGGATTCAAATAAAGGCCACACATTGTGTGTTGTAGTTTAATAAAATTTTTAATATGAAAGTTTTAATTGTGAAAATTTTTAAAGTATAGAAAATATGTATTAGGCAATTAACAAATGTTTCCATTTTGCCATATTTATTTCAGATCTTTGCCTTTTTGCTTTTTTAAAGAAATAAAATGTTACAGATATTGCTAAAGGCCCTTACCCATATCTTTTCCCTTGTTTTTCCTACTCAGCAAATATCTTAAAATTGGTGGATATGATTTCCACAGTATGTTTCTATGTTATTGCTACATTTTTATAATGCTACATATTTATATCTAAAAACAAAATATCATAATTTTGTTTTTAACACATATAGCCATTTAAATATATATGTACTTTCTGCAACTTGGTTTTTTCACTCAAAATGCATATTCCTACATGCGACACAAATTGCTCATTTTAAACTGCTATATATTATTTCACTCTAATGAAAAAATTTTAGTATATTACTAAGGAGCATTTAGGGGAACTTACCAGTTTTTTCCTATTAGAAGTGAAGATCAGTAAACACCTTTTTATGCACATCTCCTTAGTCACATGAGTGAGAATTTATTTCAAGTATAACACCTAGAAGTGGGAAGGATGTCTTCACTATTGCCAGGAATGATTGATTTTTCTCCAAAGTTGTTGTACAATATAACTATCATCAGCAAGATATGAGAACTCCAGTTCTTCCAGACCTTCCCCAGCTTGTAGCATTGTTAGGCTTCTAAAATTTGCCCACATGCTGGGCATGAAATGGTAACCCATTCTTTCATACTTCTCTGATTACCAGTGAGATTTAGTATCATTTCATTTTTTTGGCTGTTTAGATGCCTCCTTCTGTGAGTTTCCTGTTCATAAAAGTATTTTCTGACTCACAGCAGATTTTGGAATTTCAAATGTGTTCACTCTTAATTATATAGACAACTCTTTTGGAATACCTTTAATATATTTTGTACTTTGAGTAGTTTTCAGAGAAATCATGTTTACAATGACATGTGAACACTTTAAAATTGGAAAGGACATTCGTGAGAACTAAGCTTTTTCTAGGTGGAGAAGACTCAATTGCAAGTGCAGAAACTACACAAAATGTTATTGGCTGTGCTGTTCCATCCTGCTGAGACTAACCATCTGCCTTGTGTTTTCTTTGCATACCTTTTTCCTTACTCCTTGCTATGTTTTCCTCCAAAGTTCCTGTGCCTCTCTCAATAGCTTATCAATATTATTTTACACACACTCAATATAGTCAACGTCTGTCTGCTTCATTTTCTTTCCTGGAAATTTTGCCTTTAGGGTCCTCTGTACTTCTGTTCCAATACGGACTTGTTGCTCTCCAGGCCTGCTCTGCATGCTCACCCAGGGCCATTCCTTCTCTCTCCTGTGTTGAAACCTCTGTGCCCTCAGTCTCATGCTTCCCCTTTATAGTCTTTTCCTTTATTTGGTTGGACGTATCTCCAGGACCTCCCTAAGAAAAAGTCTGATAAAAGGAAATTTTTTTCCAGATTAGCTGAAGTGTCCTTCTCATTTTATTTTTGCGACTCTGACACTTGTCTTTTAAATAATTTGTCTGGGCTTAGAATTCTAGAATACAAAACTTTTCCTCCAGCCTGTTGAAGGGTTTGATTCCACTTTCCAGGGTTGCTGTTGAGAAGTCTGATGCCTTTCCGCTTCCGGGTTCTCTTTTGGTAACCTGTTCTTAGTTTCTGCATCATTTTAGAATTGTCTTTTTTGTCCCCTCATCTGCATTTTATCACATGCTTCAGTGAGATCTTTTGTTAAAGTCATTTTTACTGGTTATTTATTAGGCTCTTTCACTTTAGAGATGTTTTTCCCTCAGTTCTGGGAGATATTCTATTTAAAAAAAAAATACTTGCTTCTCTTCAGTTTTTTCTTACTGTAACTGTTGCTGCTTGGAAATTGGACCTTTTATATCCTCTGATTTTTCTGTTTCATTTTCCTTCTATTTCCATTTCTTCGCACTTTTGTTCTATTTTCTGGGGGATTTTTTGTTGTTCTTTAACTCCTGCTATTCCATTGATTGTTTAAAAAATATTAGCTAGCATACTGAAAATTTTCAAGGTATTTTTCCTGTTACAGCTCCTATTTTATGGAATCTTGTTTTGTGGCTCAAAAGAATCTGGTTTTGTGGCTCAAAATGTCTCTTAAAGGGTTCTTTGAAGACAGTAACTATGGTTTTTGGAAGTTTTCTTCAGCTTTCTGTGTTCCCGAGTTGTGTTGTTTTCTCCAAGTTAGATTTGTCTCTATTTTAGACTCCTGTTTTCCGATTTCATAGTTTACCTACCATTTTGGATTGGCGTGGGATTGAATCAAATAAGAGATGTATACAAAATATGTAGAACAATGCCTGGCATTTAGTAAGTACTCCATACGTTATGTTGTTTTCGTAATTTTAAAGGTTTTCCACAGCCTGGCTGTTTACATTTATAGATCACCTTGAAATACCTTAAAAACAAACGTAAATGTTGAAGTTTTTGGTGTTAAAATGTAAAAGGTTAGTGTTCTAAGAAACTTGAAATCTTTCAGTTCAAGCATATGTGTACCTTCATCTATTTTTGTCAGTATTGAGAAGTGGCCCAAGTATTATGTCAGAAATAATAGAGAGACTACTAAAGTTTGTAAACTACTAAAGTTTGATATGTATCATTATAAATTAGAGAAAATTCTAGTTTTCCTCGTAATAACAGTTCTCTCCCTCACTTAATTCTGACATACTTTTTCGTGGAGTGAAATGCTTGAAGTGACTGCGTTAGCCTAGGAATTGCTAATAATTTACAGTCTGTTTCATCTGTGACACAGCCTATAATTTGGGTAAATCTATGGGAGTGAATGTCATTCTGAGTGTCATTGTGGGAAAAAGTTGAGGGCTGACTTCTATCTAGTTCAAGTGCTTTACAAATAAGGAAATGGAAGTTCCAGATAAAGTTATTACCCAAGGTCAAATAATGCTAGTGGCTGAACAGGAGAAGCCCTGCAATGTAATCCTATCTTGACTACATTTTCAGTTTGTTTTTGCTAAGACGACAAGGATTAGGCTAAATTAAATTTTAATATCCTCTCTAAACATAAGAATTCCAAATTAGTGATTTCCCATGACTCTAATTATATTAGAATTTTCAAATTAAGTATTCACTAATTCATTTATTCATCTGACAATATACGTTGAAACCTACCACTATTATAACCTGAAGTTTACTTTGGTAGTTTTGGACTAGTTATACTACTTTTTATTTCCTATTTCTTAAATATTACTTTTTAAGCTTCAAATGAACACAAATTTTAAAGACTGGAGAATAGAAATCCAAATTCCAAGAAAACCTTAACTCATTTCTAAGGACAGATACACCGAGGCTATAAAATGAAATATTTCCTGAATTCTGTTTTACATAGGAGATGTTATTAGATTTTCTAGGCAAGAGCAAAGACCATACCTGAATCTGTCTTCTTTTTAATGGGTAGCTATAAGCTCAAATGAGCTTATCCATTTTATAGCGTAGGTTCACACAATTTGTGTATCTTTCTAAATAAATATAAACCCATACATGCCCTAGCCAATGACTTGTCATACAGTTGCATTAAAATTGATCTAAACATAGTTGGCATCCAGAGGAGGCTTCTAATTTATTACCACAGTGTTCCATTTATATCAGATATATAGAAGCTAGACTGTTGGAATAACAGAACCCTTTATAATATTGTAGTCCAAATATATGGAAGCCTATAGACTTTTAAAATGTTATAGAAATTTTCAAACCTATTCAAAAGTAGAGAGAATTGTTTAGTGAACCCCATCTGCCCACAGCCAACCTTAATTCAGTGCTTTTTCCCTCTTCTCTTGCATTGGGCTCTCTTAAAGCAAATCCAGGACATCCTATCATTTCATCCAGAAATACTTTTCTCTAAAAGATAAGCACTTTTTTTTTTTTCTGTAACATAACCACAATATGATCATCACATCTAAAAAAAAATTGACAGTTGTTACTTAAAATCATGCTGTCAGTATTTGGACTTCTCTGGATTGTCTCATAAATTTTTTTTCCCCTCTGAGTTGGAATCCAAATAATTTCATATATTGCATTTGGTTGGTATGTCTCTTAAGTCTCTTTTAATCTAAAGTTCTGTTGCCTCCTTTAAAAATTTTACAATTGTTAAGAAGACTGGGTTGGGTTTGTTTGTTTTTTATTTTATTAAATGCCTCTTGAGTCATAAGGACTGTGTTATTTGTGGAAAAGACCAGTTCAATTTTTTTCCTGAAATATTCCCCACATTCTGGATTTTCCTGATTGCATTCCCATCGTGTCATTTGAAATCTTCTTCTGCTCCTATATTTCCTGTAAATTAGTAGCTGGGAATATAAATTTGATTAGATGCAGGCTTTATTTTTTGACATGAAAAAAAATACATAGATGGTGTTGTAAATTGCATCTCATCACGTGGCACACAATGTCTGTTTCTCTTTCTGTGTTATTAAAATTGATCCTTGGGTTCAGATGTTGTCAGCTTGATCTGTTATGAAGTTTCACATCAGCTTTTTTCCTAATGATTTTAATAGCCATTGATAATTATTGCCTGGGTCTAATATAGATGTTACATACAGAATTTAGAAGCTTCTGAATTTGGAAAAGTTCACCTATTTCCACCTTCTCACTCCTGATTTGTTCTGGCATCTTGACCATTTTTGTCTCTTAATCTTTAATAGACTTATAATTCTTGAATGCACTATTCTCCAACTATGTTACAGGGAACACAATGCTGTAGGGTAACTGTGAGAAAAGGCTCCCTGAGTTTGGGGGATACTACATACTGGTTTCTGCTCTGAGAAATTCATAATACACATGAGCCTATTGAAGTTCGGGGGGATCCGTTGATTAACAAACTTGATTTACCCAGAATTTCATCAATTTATTTGACCACTGCATTCTTTTATCATCAATATCTATTGGCATCCTGTTTAGAGAAACATACTTTGAAATGCATCTCAAGGAAGAGGAAAAAGTAGAATTGTTTGCCCCATACTCCCATGGGGCTTGTGACATGAAGGCCATGACTCCCTAACAGTAGCCTTCTTCTTGAGGGAAGGAAGAGCATGAGAACGAATCAAAGTTCAGACAGCAGAGAGGACTGATGTACCATATCATATCTCCTGTTAATATAATGCCATCTTCATTGTATGGATTGCTTTCATTTCTGTTTCTTCTCAGCATTGCTTATATAGCCCATATTGACTATTCCAAATATGTTAAGTACTGATTAAAGTTCAACTCTCACAATCACAACTTAAAAAATTGTAACACAATTTGTTCTTACTTTACAAATTTATACATGTATTATACATGCCCCATGCAGACACAAACACATGCCCACCCCAAAGCACACTTCAGTTGTTTTATATCAGGTGCGGTATTGATATGAAGAATAGAAAAGGGAATTATAACACTAATTTAGAGTGTTTGCTTCAGATATAAACTCCAGACTGGTTTTCATGCCAGGGGCTCACATCCTATTTATGGCTCACTACAGAAAATTGAGTTGCACAAAATTAGGGACAGAGACCAATTTTTATTTGTTCTGAAGATACCTCGAGCTCTGTATGATAAATGTTTTCCATCAGAAGAAACAATGTTGTGCATTAATGCTCCTGAGAAAACTTAGGGATTGCCAGTAATGCCATCAGGAAATGATTTTTTAAATGTTTCAGAGGGTAAATATGAATCAACCACTAAATAGGGAATATAACTTATTTTACAGAGTTGGAACATTAATGATAAGCCCTTCCCCCCCCGCTTTTTTTTGAAGTAGAGTTGTTCTAGGAAAGTGTGAATTTTGGATTTAGGAACATGCACAAGGGATATAGTAATAAGAAGTACAAGTCAGACATATGATTAAAATAAGCAAGAATAGAGCCAAGGCTCAGAAGACACGAAGTTCTGTTTTGTGACCTTTGTTGGGGAGGATGGAATGGGATAAGACAGGGAGAGAACTGAACAGCGCGTCATCAGTGCTCTCAACAGCAGACTAAACACGCTTTGTGCAGCCCTGGGCTTCTGGGTGCCTGGCCATGGGGTGCACTGGTGAGCTAAATTCAGACCTTGACAGTGGATGTTTATGATGAAAATGATACTGCTGCATTTAGATTTAAATAAAACTTTGATTTAACAATGATCACGATCATGATGCTTTTCTATTCAGCAGGAAGAAATTCAGAAAAAGGCAAAGGCTACATTAAGTATTTTTCAACTGTAAGACAACCCTTTTTTACTTGTCACCGTCCTGTTCTTTATGACAAATTACTCAAGTTTGCTATTCATCAGAGGGAAGGTCAAGTGTGGAGTTTGATTATGGACAGTATCTTCTACTCGTTAGTTAACTTTGCAAATACTATCTTTTGAGGATGGTGTGTGGGCTCACTTCAAATGTATGTTCTTAGGAAGACTGAAAATATAGTAATGGGACAAGTGTGGCAATTGCCTTAAAAACATGATTTTGAAATGCTTCACACTGCATTTCAATGCTTCATTCCTGCATCAGGTAATAAATTTGGTTGTGTTTCTCAAGTATAAAGCAATTGAAAAATGCATGCTTTTTTTTTGTACCTCCAGAATATTATTTGGTGAATCACTGAGCCCAAATACAAATGTAAAATTTCACACGTAACATAAGAAGTGTAAGAGGCCTTAATGATGATTTCACTTCAATCCTTCACGAACTGAAGCCCAGAGAGGGGCAATGACTTGCCTAAGATTACATTTTACCTTGTGATTTAAAAGATTTTATTCACTTCCCAGTTTAGGAGGCACTTTGTTCATTTTATTATTTTTATTTTTATTTTTATTAAGTGATCCTCCTGCCTTGGCCCGGCAAAGTGCTGAGATTACAGGTGTGAACTACCATTGCCCAGCCACTTTGTTCATTTTAAATATGACACATAGTTGCATTTTATGCACTGTGATGATAGTCTGGTCTTGAAAATAGCCAACTAGTCAGTTGGCTCAAAAGAATGATGATAATGGTGAGCCAATGGAGGGAAGGCTGATTTCTCCTCACTGTTAGAAATGTCAATATTGGGTAAACAGAGAAAAGTGTGAAAATAATAAACGCAAGTGCCAACCAGCAGGTTGCACCTAAGGGTTAAATACTGGAAGATTTAGGAAACTTTCTCTGGATATCAGTGCTATCTGCAAGTGTGTCTCCTGACAGTCTAAGTATTTCATGCCCCACATACCCAGAAGGAAAAGGAATGGTGCCAGCCAAAATGTAGGTACCTGTAATTTTTTGAAACCATGTTAGGAGACTAACTTAGACCCCCTACAGTGGTCCTCATAATGTGAGTATCGAAGTTTCCTGCAGAGGCTGAAATTTTAGTTTGTGAACAAAAGCTCAGTAATGTAGCAGAAAAAACCCTCAACCAAGATCCCACTTTTCTACTTGGTTTAGTCAGACTTTGGGGCTTTTGTGTGTTTTAGCTTATTTGCTCTAAAGGTTAATAATACTCAGTCTGTTTAGTTTCCAGAGATAATGATAGGGATCAAATTATTTCTTTTATGTCAAGAGGCAAAATTGTGTTGAGATACTTGGCTGAAAGGTTTTTTTTGTAGTTGTTTGGGTTTTGTTTCATTATAATAGTGTTGGTTTTTAGTTGACCAAATTGTGATTGTATTACTGTTTCCTTGCTTATTATAAATAAGTTATTACATTTTTATGTCCATCGGTTTACAGGCAATTCAATCACAAATGAAATTGGATGATTAGTTTTACATAGCAAGAATTCTGCTTTCTGAGTCAGTGAGGTTTAATATTAACAAATGTTTTTTCAGTTTAGGGTTCTATATGATGATCATATTCTCTAGGGTAAAAAGTGTGGAAAAAGGTGGCTGGCCTTGAGAAATATACAATTGCTGTGCTGGTTCTTTCAGAGTTGAAATGGAGTAACAAAATCAGAAATCACCAAACGGTTTCTAATTTCAAAGACAGACTGTCTGACCTTGCCTACATAGTTCAGGTAGAAACCAAGAAGGAACATGGAGAAGGAAATTGAGTTACCGTCCAGGTGACATACAACCACAGCCACCTCCAGTAATACATCTGGAATTACAACATGGGCCGTTCACTTAGGGCACGATGAGCTCTCACCTAGGAATGTGTTTCTCCTGTATTTTTATTCTTATTTGAAAAAGTTCTGATTAAACTTCCACACTACACCACACACACACACACAGACACTCTACTCCCTACCCCCCATCCCCATTCATTCTTGGTTCTCTATCTTCCCGAACTAGAGCATACAGTGTAACTTAGAAATAATTCTTTTTAAATATACATTCAATTTGGCTGTTTTTGAATAAGTCTTCTCTTGAAGCCATTAAGGAGACTTTCCATGTACCTCAAAATATCAGTATTTTGAATTTTTTCCTCCATGTTTCACACCCCAGATGAAGAAAACCTACCTAGATTAAGGGCTTCCAGTATGTCTGGCATTGTCAGATGTGTCAGCAATCACCTCCCAGCTGCCTCATTCACTGGATGATTTTTCATCCTCAATGTAGTACATATTTTATGCCCTGGCTGGCCCTTCTGTTGCCAAGGAGGCAGCACTGTTGTGGCTCTGGTGACCTGTTCAGTCTGCCAGTGTCTGCTGGATGGAAATTTGGGGGCATTTTTTTGAAGTTGTATAAAATTAAACATCAGCAATTTAGCTGTGCATATTTGTATTTAGAGGTGAAATAGCTTCAGTTGAAGGCTGGGAAAAGGAATTGGAAGTGTGACTGCGTGTCGTGACCACAGGCATGCTTTGTCTCCCAATGTGGTAAAATAGGATTCAGAGCATTCCAGGTTGATTTGTAATGTTGCCCTGACAAGGAAATCATTGCCTGGGAATATTTTTGTTTGCCCAATTAAGGGAGGTTCCTAGTTCTATAACAATTGCTGTGTCAGTTTTGAGAAGCTTAACATTAATATGTCTTTTTTTTTTTTTTTTTTTTTGCCTTTGCTTTCTTCTTTTTTTTGGCAAGTGACTCTTCAAAATGTAGTATTGAAGGGAGGGCAAGTGTTAAACATCGAGGGTCTCTTAATTTAGAAAAGATGGCCAAGCCATTTTCCACACAAAAAGAAATGAGAAGCATGAGAGTCTTGATCATCAGAGCAAGGCCTCATTACATGGCCGCTGTCCTCTGAGCTCAGATCCAGATCACTTCCTAGCTGCACGATGAGGGGCAGAATTTCACTAGCCTGAGCCTTGGTTTCCCAGCCTGTAAATTGTGGGTTTTAGCATTTTGAGACTTAGAGAGAGAGGACGAATGTAAAAGTGCCCAGAGAAATCTCTCTGTAAATGGTGGCAGTTAGAGGCGCTTTCTGCGGGTATACTTTCAGTTGTTAGTCAGTTCCTGGAATTGGATGTACAGCATTTAGAATCAGGAGCAGTAGAATCAAGCTTTGTGCCTATTGGCATCTAAAGGGTCAGGGATGGGCTAAGCCTTTGAGCAGAGCTGTGGTTGCAGCCTCACCCCCGTGCCTCCCTACCTCTCTTCCTCCTCTCACCTGCCTCGAGGGTCCTCCTTTGCTTCAGAGGCACAGTCCAGCTTTGGTGCAGCTCCTCCAGGGATCTTTATCTGCTCCTGTGGTCCTGGCTGCTCCTCCCCTATTGACCCACCTCCTATTGGAAGATGGGATGAAATGAGGTGTGGCAAGGCCACCATGTCCCCAAAGACGGAGCCCTCTGGGGACAGTTTTCCTTTCATTCCTGCCAAGCCTTGCTTACTACCTTCTCTAGCAACCAAAGATCCTTGTCAGGAGGGCAAAGGCCACAAGCATTTGTGTCATTAGAATGTCTGCACGTGTGTGTATCCATCTAAATAACAGAGGCTTTGAGAAAATGTGGCGAGGGTTACAATGGCCTCTTTTTTTTCTTTATGTTCTTTAATTTTTTAAAAATTTTAATTTGTATAAGTTTGTAGTAGGTGTATGTGGCCTCTTAATGACTGAAAAAAAAAAAAAAATAAAAAGCAGGTGGGCCTGAGAGCTATTTGCCCTCCTTTCCCACCTGGACTTCCATTCCTACTTAGGTTTTTGTTCCAACACAAGGTGGTTATTTGTAATTTTGCCATATGGCTGAGCCTGAGGGTGAGTGGTCAGTGGAACAAGTGCAGGGAAAATGGTTTGCAGCAAGTGTCTTTCTTCAAAAATCAAGCCTCCCTTTTGTCTTTCCTTGAAACGATAATATTAGAGGATTTTATCAGAAAAAGGGAGAATACACAGTGTCCTGCTGTTGCTAGGTAACCAGAAAACATCAAACCCAGTCAGAGCTGAAACTGGCTCGATTTTCCCTAGGAACCTGGCTGCTCTTGCTGAGTACTTTGTGTAGTATTAACAGATTTGTTATTAACAGCATAATGGTGAGGCTGGAGGGTCTCCTTCATTCTTTCACTTTTTGCCCCCACCCCTTGCCCACATCAGTAAAGCGCCAAATATGTTATTGGAGCCTTGAAGTCAATTCTTGACTTACAGATATGCTGAGGGAAGGTGCTCTGCAGATGCAAATACAGTTGATTTACACATAGCTGGAGTATATACTGTATTTCCATGACCTTCACCCATTTTAAAAATAAACGGGCATCCCTTTTTCAGCCATAGCAGTAGTTTACGGGCCTATGAACGGTGACCCATATTTAGTCACAGGAGACATTTGTGCACACAATCGAACACATCTTAATGATACTGATGAATGATTTTGACACTATTATGTTCCTTTCTCCTTGGGCCTGGCCATTCCGTGGCTGACTATATGGGCATTGCATTTCCTAATCTTAGCTCGAACGCCAAGACATCTGTCTTGTACATCTCAGGCAGACTCCTGTAACCTGTGCTGTCTGTTTCTTGCAGATTTGGAAACCTCCCACACTGAGTCCCCAACCCCTCATGACTCAAATTCACACCGCTCTCAACTGCAGGCGTTTATAACAGAAGGAAAGCTAAATCTACCGGCAAGGACAATGACCAGACAAGATGGGGAAACTGGAGATGGCGCCAAAGAAAATATTGTTTACCTCTAATTGTGTTGTCATTTTTCCAAACAAAACAAAACACTGGCACTTTTGGGAGAAACTTTTTTTTTTTTTTCCATTCCTTATGTATGTGTGATTGTCTGTGTCCAAATTGCTTTAAGAATAATATTTAATATTTCCTGCAAGCTCATTTTTTGGCATAAGTCTAATTAAATTATTGAAAGCAGCCCTGTTTGTATAATCTTTAACTTATCACATCTAATTTCAGATTTCTGGAGGAGAAGCTAACTTGAACAAGCAGAAATATTTTAAAAGTTGTTTTGACTCTAGAGTAAAATTCCATGTCACATTTTCTATCCAATCACTGGATTTCGAGATTCCTTTTAAGATCTCAATGAAGCAATTTGGATTTAAAGAGTGGTATTCACAAGGGGTGAACTTTCACAGCCAGGGCAGTTGCCTCAGTGCCCACATAGGCAGAGGAGGATGTGGGAAAGGGCTTTTCTCAGCTAGTTTTTATGTGCTTATTTCTTCTGGGAGCATTAAAAGTGGTGATCTGTTACAGTCACTATTCAACTGGGCACCTGTTGTGATTGGTCAGTCACTGAGCTAGGGATACAGTCCGGACTTGCTTAGTACCCAAGCCTAATGCTGGTGGGGTTTCAAGACACAGTTCAGCATCATCTTTTAACGAGGCCCAGAGGCCTAGAGCTCCCAGTAAGTCATTTTGATGTAAATAGTGAACTTTGTTAGAGCCCTCAGTTCTATCAGCTGGCCTGTCCCTCCCAGCACCTAGAGCACCAACTACCACTCCCTGGAAAGAACCCTTCTCTGCAGTTTTTTTAAGGACAAAACTGCCCACTCCTCATGAAGCTTGCTGCCTGGAAACACGTTTCCACAAAGGAAAACTGGCATATCCTGCCTTCTGAGTAGTATGGGTCTGTGTGAGAAACCAGGAGATATTTTTATCTTGTTCGGAAGTACTTGTATGTATTTTGGTGTCAATAAATATCTTTTACCTCATTATTTTACTTTGTAATTTTAACATTGTGTGTAGGACCATAGTAAAACACTCATTTCACACACACATATAATCTCACCTCATGAAAAGTGAAAATAAAGGAAGACTATTAGATTCATCCAAAAATGCAACACTTACTAGGAGTGAGATGTGATAGGAACAGAAAAAAAAAAATCACCCAGATTCCAATAGTTTTTTCTCCCTACTTAAAGTTGTTAAGTTGGATATCTACATTATATTTTTACTTAGGCAAGTCCAATCCTAATTTTTTAAAAAGCCCCTTTCGGGGGCTGTCTTTTTCTGGCTTTTGCTGCTTCTGGCTATTTTTGTCACAATTACATTAAAAATTCAGTGATCTTTTCACAGAATGGATATAACTTATTAAAATTCTATTCAATCACTTCACCTCCAAGCTGAATTCCTCAATTACAACATGTATCTCCCATTCCTAAAGACATCTAGAAATATCTGTCTTTCCTTTTTCAATAAGGTCTAGTCCAGAATCCTCTATCTCTTGAATGTAAAGCATATAGATATTTCATTCTAAATCCTTTCTCCAATAACTATAAATACCTTTCCTTTCTTCATGACATTATATATAGAAATAGTGAAAATATGTTAAGATGTTCAAAATCCTCATGGCGTTCTTTCTTTAAAAATGTGCGAGCTCTGGATTTTCAAGACCTGCAAAACAGGTCTGCATGCAGTTCCTCTGGGAAAGCTGGAGCATTTTTTTAAGTACCTACATTCATAGGTTCCTCTGGGCAATTCTCTTATTTAATATGATGACTTTTCAATGGCATATAACTACATTTTAAAGCTTTCTTGATAAGTTCTTCCTTTTCTCCATGTCCTCACTATGTAATGAGCTCAAATCCTACTATGGTCTGAATGTCTGAATGTTTGTGTCCCCCCAGATTTATATGTTGAAAACCTAATCACCAATGCATTGATATTAGGAGGTGGGCCTTTAGGGGGTGACTAGATCATAAGGATGGGGCCCTTGCGAATGGGATTAGTGCCCTTATAAAAGCGGCACTAGAGAGCTCTCTTGCCCCTTTGCCATGTGGAGGATGCAGCAAGAGGACACTTTCTGTGAACCAGGAAGTTGGCCCTCACCAGACATGGAATCTGATGGTTCCTTGACCTTGGACTTCCCAGCCTCCAAACTGTGAGAAATCAGTTTCTATTGTGTGTAATACACCGAGTTTATGGTCTCTTTTGTTATAGTAGCCCAAACAGACTAAGGTCTCAAGACAGAGTCACAGAGTGACTCTAGCACAAATTTACTAATCTTAAGAGATGACCACTCTATTTTTCAGGATCATAAATGAGTTTCCCCAAAAGGACCTACTTTTCTCACCAAGTTAAGAGCTTAAAGGAAACATTCATTCCTTTAGAGATTTGTCCTAGAAAGAAAAGCAATATTTTTTGCTCTGTCCCTTCCAGGCTGCATGAATTTATTCATCATTTCATTTAGAGTCCAAGCTACTCTGCATTTCATCAGGACTATATCATTCCTGGAATCGTGCAACACTTCCCAGCCCACTCACAGTTGAAGCCCCTATTCATTCAGAAAAGGGTAACAGCCCTTGGTGCAGAGGACTTGCTGTGTGTGTGAGAGTTATGTAAGGTGAAGAATGTGAGTATCATTACATCATGGGGTGACAAAGAAGTGGAGAGGAATATGTATTTCTTCCTGTGACCTAGGAATGCATGAGTTACTTTCAAACTGAGAACCAACCTGAGATTGTTAATGTCCAACCCTCTGTATCTCTCTCATTGAGAGGCAGCAGAGCATAGAAATTGAAAGTATGGATTCTGGATCCACATCTGCCACTAACTCGTTGTGTGTCCTTGGCATGTTACTTCACCTCGTGCTGTTTCCATTTCCTTATTTATAAAACAGGGATGACTACCTTATGGAATCGTTGCAAAAATTAAATGATTAATATATGCAATATGCTTAGAATAGAGCTTGGGATATAGTAATCACTAAATATATGCTAGCCAGTATTATCATACTGTTTAAAAAATCTGTTAATAATTGCTCAGCCTAGTCCCAGTCTTTAGGCAGATTGCTTCCGCATAGCCAGAAAAGCTGAATAGAAAATTCAAACGTCTGGAGATTGCTAGACATAAGACTGGGGAAAGTTAGGTAAGTTGAAAGTTAGCTTTCAACTTATTTGCATTTCTAAATCTCCTCTTAACTCAGGTATTCAGTAAACATTTATTGACGGTCTGCTAAAGGCCAAGCAATCTGTGCGGGACAAAATAAAGATGAATAAGCATGCAAGCCATTGGAGAAGACTAACACATGAACAGATGATCCTAAAGTAGAGAGGTGCCAATAATTATATAGAGAAGTACAAGTTGCCATAGGAGCTCATAGGAAGAGCACACTGGAGGCTAGTAATATGTGAAATGGAGTTGTTTTAAAGAAGATGCTTGAGGCTGGAAGGATAGAGAGCGGGAGTAGGGAAAGACATTCTAAGCAAGCAAAATGCTATGGTTTGAATATGTCCTCAAATTTCATTTGTTGGAAACTTAATCCCCAAATTTTTATATTGATTGGAGGTGAGGTCTTTGGAAGGTAATTAGTATTAGATAAAGTCATCAGAGTTAGGCCTCTATGATGGTACTTCGTTACCTTCTAACAAGAGGAAGAGAGACTTGAGCTGACATGCATGCTCTTGCCCTCTTGCCATATGATGCATTCTGCCATGTTATGACAAAGCAAAGAAGGCCTTCACCATGCTCTTGGACTTCCCAGCCTCTAGAACTGTAAGACTGTAACATTTTGAAATAAATTACCCAGTCTCAGATATTCAGTTATCATAACAGAAAATGGACTAAGACAGAGGGAAACCTGAGCCAAAGTCTGGAGGTTTGAAACAAAAGACAAGAGAGACACTGTGGCATATATTTGGAGATACCTAAAAAGAGTTCCTCCCCTCTAGATTAAGGTGTCCAATGAGAATGTCCATCTATCTCTGCCTCTTTCAAGTACTCTGTATAAGAAGTGGGGGAATGTGGAAGTCCACCCCTGACCTCATTGGTAACTGATCAGGTTCCAGGCTATGGAGCAATAGCAGACTCCTTCCTGGGATGCTATGCACTTAAAGTGTAATCAAATGCCCCTTCATCCCCTCACCTTTCCACATCCACCTCTTCCATAGAGCAATGTAGGTTCTAGTCAAATGGGGAATTGGATATCTTCCCATTTGATCCCAAGTCAGAAGAAACTAAGAGTAAAAGGAGTCCTGGGATCACCTGAAGATGCTTATTGGAACAAAGGGGACCAGGAGGATGCCTAAGTGTACTGCTAAGGGGCGGATTGATGACTTGTATGATAACCCACAAGGCAAGATTGTAAGTAGAGAAAAAAAGACAGGCTGATGTACCTCTTCTGCTTTATTTTTTACCCAACCCTGATGCTACTCATAGCTCCCTGTTTTAATCTACCACCTAAGGCTGTGTGGAGAATGGAAAAGAAAAAAAGGAGGGGAACACATGGAAGATTCCAGAATTATCTTGATTGACATGCAGAGTTTGCTCTTTTCTTTCCTGACTGCCTCTCATGCACAGATGTCCCTCTACCAGTGTGAGAGAGGCAGTGAAAAATATGGAAAAGCCAAACAGACTTGGGCCCTACTTACTGGATCTCCCCCAGGGCCACAGGGTTGCACACCACCAGGGGGCACTACGCATGCTCTGGAGCACACATGCTTGTAGATTCTAACATGAGTGGAAACTTATGGAGTTGTACAATCCTGCAACCTTGCTTCTGAGCTAGGTTTGCTTACCTATGAAATGATGATAATAATAATAGCTATGTCCGGATCACCTGAAGTCAGGAGTTCGAGACCAGCCTGGCCAACATGGTGAAACCCTGTCTCTACTAAAACTACAAAAATTAGCCAGGCATGGTGGCAGGCGCCTGTAATCCCAGCTACTCAGGAGGCTGAGGCAGGTGAATTGCTTGAACCTGGGAGGCAGAGGTTGCAGTGAGCCAAGATCGTGTCACTGCACCCCAGCCTGGGGGACAAGAGCGAGACTTTGTCTCAAAAAATAAATAAATAAAAAACAATAATAATAGCCATGTCTTGCAGGGCTGTTGTGAACTACTTGAAGAAGCCCAGTGCAGTAAATGGCATACAGTCAGCACTCTAAATATGAGAGCAGTTGTTATATGCTGGGGATAGGGGTAGAAAGGCGGCAGGCTTGGGCATGCTCAAGAATCGAAGTAAGTGGGGCATCACTACTTCAGTTTTGTCCAGCTCATTTTCCTGTGCTGAGAGATGTCAAAGATCAAAGTCTGTTAGGATGCTGGGCTCAGAGTAAGAGCTTCATACTACTTATTGGATGAGAGGATGAACAAGAGTCTTTGGAAATCAGAGATCAAAGAGTTGACAGAACTAGAACTAGAACCCTGATCCATTACATTTCTTTGCCTCTGGCTGGTGAGTTCAAAGCAGTCAGCTCAAGTTGATGATTGAACATCGTTTTGGGTGAAGTAACAAGGGAGCATGGTTCAGTGGTTCTGTAGAAGCTTCATGGCTGAGAAACTTCAACATGCCATTAATTGAATCCTAGTTGTCTATCTACTAATAAAACTCTTTGAAAGGCAGAAAGTCAAAGGTTTTAGATACTACCAGCAGCTATGGGTCTCACAACAAATGCCTAAGGGGAAATAATGAACTTGGTACAAACATAGGATTATATTTTCTCTGCTGATTTCACTAGATTCTATAGTTACATTAGAGAACTGTTCCTTATTTCTGCAAGAGCCCCAATTTCTACCTTCCCCTTTTTTATGCATAGGTCTGGCAATAAATTTAACTTGGCTCAGTCTCCAGGCAATCCAGGGTTAAACTGTCTCCTGGGGCACAAAATTTCAGTCCCTAGGGAAAGTTTGAAAATGTTCTCTTCTTGTTCAGAAGCTCATTTGAGTGTCTCCATTTTATTTCATAAATGAGATCTGATTTGTCTCCGAACATGTATTTCTACTTACTCAAGAGCGTGTCTATGTTCTTTTCTTTCTCTCCTGAGCCGGTTTTGGGATGTTTGCCTATTCATAGAAGGAAACAGTGAGGGAGAAAGCAGCTAGAACTCTGATGAATGGTTTACTTCTTGTTAGCAACCCAAGTTAAACATTTAATGATGGAAGTGGGTATGGGCTGAAATGCCATTTGGGGGTAAATTCCTGGCTTCATTTTTTCATGCTCTCTTTACCACTACTTGCCCCAGCCCCCCACACCCTGTATAATGTCTGAGCAGGTTTTCTGCATAGTTGCCAGTGCTTATTTTTACAATCTCTAACATAACAGCTTCAAATATAAACACAAACATAGCCAGCATGAACGACAGCATCTGCATCGGCCACAGAGCTAAAACAGGCTCTTAGAAATGGGCTTGACATTTCCCTTGGCAGCTTCACAGCCTCCTTGGAAAGCCTTGGTCCACCTCTCTGCTGCTGACAAGCTCTGATTTGGGTATGGCACATGCCAGCAAAGGACAATAGGCTTTTAATTAACGTCTGTAGAGCCATAGCTCAGGAAACACACCTCCTGAAGAGGTTTTTTTTTTTTTTTTTTTTTTTTTTTTAAATAAAAAAAACACTTGCATTTCTTCTCGCTACCCTACAAACAGTAACTGTGCTCCATTGAGGCAACTGTAGTCATTAATCTTCTGTAGCACAGTAATTGCTAGTAACATCAAGGTAGTAATGGGACTTTTTTTCTTTTCTTTTTTTTTTTTTTTTTGCAATAGCTTAGAAAATTAATGTTAACTTCTGTTCCTAGTTTGGGGCAGTTGTTTTTACTATCATGATGCTGAATATGATCATACAACTCGATCTTTCCATGCAAACTCCCTCCATGCAAAGTTCTCATGATATCTGACACAGAATTAATGTAAACATATTTTTGCAATGGCCATATTTTGAGTCACTCACTTAGAGGAAGGTTTTCTAATGTGGAATCTGAGCCTGTTAAGCATCGTTGCTATGGAGACTATGAGAGTTGGATTAATTAAGGCTTGAACAGATGTGAAGTGTGCAGAATGCACTATTTTCTGTTAGTAATTAAAGAGGGTATGTGTGTACGTGAGAGAGAAAGAAAAATAGAGACAATCCAAGACAAAGCAGTCAGACGTGCTTGGCACTGGACATGTGACATTTTCTTCAGTAAAACTAACTGCTGATAACTCTGCTGACACTACTCTATTTTCTCCTCCACCCATGCCAGACAGAATAATTGCTTGAAATGGCCAAGCAGTCCAACCTTTCTTTCTTTTTTGGTCTGATTTATAAGAGGCACAGGAATATACAAAAACACGTTCTTGGATCAGTGGGTTCAAACGACCCATCTGTCTGAACACTCAAAATCAAACTGGACTGTGTAAATGGTTTTTAAGCTAGCTGGCAGGAAGGCCAAGTTTGCAGACTGGAGCTCTATTAGTTGTCCAACCCCCTGGTAGTATTGTCATCAGTGAATTGATAGCCAAGAGAGACATTGGCTGCCCAACTGCCAAGCAGAAATTGTCATGGGAATGCCTTTAAGATTGGAAAGTCAATGAAACATCAATCTGGTTTGAGTTTAAATTGGAGAATATTTGTTTCAGTTTGAATGAAATCTTTTGCTCTTTAAAACACTGTATTTCTATTTCCCCTTAAGTAAAATATTAACATTAGGTTTAGGTCTGAATTCAGCAGATTAGGTTCCATTGGAATACTGCTTAGTGGCCCCAGTGAGTGGTGTCCCCATATAGCCTCCTGACTGGCAGGAAGTAGTTAATGGCTTAAAAATGTCTAAAGGCTTTTCTGCTGGGTTGGCAGCAGTTTTGCTTGAACTGGTAGCTTTTGAAGCATGATCATTTTTTGTTTGTCTCGCAACTGTGGAGGTGGGATTGTCTGAATCAAAAAGCATCACAGAGGTACTTTGTCTCTTGGTGGACAGTGTCCTAGTGGCCCAAATTTGGCCTCTTCCCACCCACAGACCATGCAGGGTGAGTTAGAAAGTAATAATGCAATGGGAAATTGCGTGGCCTGGGAGGTCAAGTGTTTGTGTGTGTGTGTGTGTGTGTGTGTGTGTGTGTGTGTGTGGTGGTGTGTGCAAGAGCACACTCTTAACTAAAGCATGTGTCTGGCCAAACTCCTAAACCTCTGAGGAGTCAGGCACATGCACAGATATAACTTTTTCCCAGTCCCTACATGCCACTAATTAAACAGCCTGGTTCTGTGAGGGTTTCAGTCTATAAATGGGGCAGTTGTTTTTTGTTTACTTGTTTTTTTTTTTTTTTTTTTTTAAAACTAGGTGAAGGCTACAGGCAGCACTCTTCCATCTTAGAAATCAGACATCTTTGGGTTGTGCTATTAAGAGCCATAGAGACAGGGAAACATGGACAAATTGGATAAATGTGAATTTATCACTATCTGGGGAGAAAACTTAAGTCAGCATCTTCATTTCCACATTGTCCTCTACAACTGTGACCTAAAGTTCACTCACCCTTAAACATGACTGTTAAATCTGTTGTATATTCCACGTTTCTTGTCATTTGAGGATTATGTCCATTTATCTCATTGGAGAAAGCATTTAGTGAGAGACTACAGAAAGTAGTATTTGCCATTTGAATCAACTGTGACTGATTTTTACATCTCTGGGTATTAATAAGAAAAGTGACTTATTAAATATCATTCTGTTTGCCTTTTCTTTCTCCCCACCATGTATAGATACAGGAGAAAGTATATTCTGGGTACTTTGTGAACTGAAAAGGAAATTGGGGTGGGAGAAAAAACAACAGCAGTGGTTCGATGCCTTTGAAGGGACATCTGTTAAATGCTTTAGTAAAAGAGCAACAATGGAAAGCTTGAAACCAATAAAAATAGAGCCAGCACAGGGAGTTAATTCAAGAAGAAAATCCACTTTCCCTCTAAATCATCAAATTTCAAGAAGTATTTTATATTTGGCAGACGTTAGTATGTATTCTCTGTGTGTGTGCCTTCATCCATACTTGTTTGTATACACACACTCTGTTTGAAGTCACTTTGGTATAACTTAAACAAACTGCCATTTTCCTTCCATTTTGTCCTTCCATATGTTAGTATGAGGCCAAAAGTACCCAATTGCCCAGTTGCTACCATGCTGTAGACACGATTTACCATTCCACTGTCTTAGTCTTTTGGCTGTTATAAGGAAATACCATAGATGGGGTAGCTTATAGAGGACAGAATTTATTGTTCATAGTTCTGGAAGCTGAGAAGCCCAAGCTAAAGGCTCTGGCAAATTCAGTGTCTGGTGAGGGATCCTTTTCTGGTTCATAGATGGCTCTTTCTAGCTGAGTCCTTACACGGCGGAAGAGGCAAGGCAGCTCTCTGAGGCTTCTTTTGTAAGGGCACTAATCCCAGTCCCCTCTCCGTGTAGCATTTCCTCTTCCCAGGTATGGAACAGGACCTCTCTAGAATAAGGGTCTTCAAAGGAGAAGAGAAAAGGAAGACAGTGACCTTTCTAGGTTTTATGGCTTGCTTTGGGAGAGAGGGACTTGAGTTTCTATGACTCACCTTTGGGGAAGAGGAATTCTGGTTCGTATGACTTGCTTGGGGAAGAAAGAGGGACAGGAGACAGGAGGGTGTGGGAAGGTCAGAAGATCTTGCTTTTGAGGCCCTTCCAGTCTCATTCAGTTTAAAGTACTCAACACACCAAGGTGTCATACTTTGAGGTATCATGTTCTGCACTCCAGTATCACAATAACTGGGAAGAATTACTGGCATTAAGTAAGCAGGAGAAGCGGGAAAGCTGAAGGTCCTGTGATGAGTAGGACAGTCCTGTGCAAGATCAGCTGCCAAACCCCAAAAGCCCACTGAGAAACACTGATCAAATTTCAGCTTTTAGAATATTTTTCACAATGTGAATTCAAAAGTGAGAAGGTATTTGGAAATCCTTATACATTCTAAAAAGTGGCTGTTTGTAGATGCCGGTAATATGGAACATCTTGATTTTTAACCAGAGCAAGATTTTTGGGAAGAGTATCATTGAAATTCAAAGAGGAGCCTTAGTTCAAGCATTCTTAGAAAAATAATTTCCTTAACATTGCCAACCTAATTGTGATAGACAGGACAACACAAAGCCAAAGTTAATGAGGCTCTGACATTTTTAAAGAACATATTCTAACTTTAGCTGACATTTAAATTAGAAAGCCCAGCAGTGTAGCGGGGAGCTGATTGATTTGGAAAGCATGGATCCAAGATAATGAGGGTTCTGCCATGCTCTTCCTAGTGATGGGTAATAAATGAGCTCTTCCTGGCCAAAAGCAAAGGAGATGAGGCAGTTCCTGCATTTGAACTGCAGGCATTTGCACTGCATTGAGACAAAAAGTCATTCAGATACTGCTTTTCTTCTGTTCACTATAGCAATATTTTCATATTAGCCTTGATAATGAGCAGGAAAAAGACCCTGGTAGAAAAGACCCTGGTATGCATTTCATGTGTCAGAAACACTAACGGTTGTTTTATTTAATTTCCCAATGTGCTTGAGACGTACTAGCCTTATAGGCAGCCAACAAAAAATTGAGTCTAGAAGTAGATTGGTCCTGCCTTGACCTGCCAAACGTGGGAGGTTTGAAAAACTCAGACCAGAAAGCTAAACCACCCACCCTCCTTTGGAAATCGATCATCTGTTTTGGGAACAGGCTGACTCTGCTTTGCTGTGAGGCACGATAGAGCCAGAAGGCTGTGAGTGGGAAGAAGCCATCATTGAGAGCCATCCTCAGGCCCTTCTCAGTTGCCATAAAACCCTTGTGCTTCAGTTTTCCCCATCCATAAAATGGTCTCATCGTAAAGTTCACCCTCTCACTGAAGATTAATGAAGTGAGACTTGTAAAGGATTTTAACTCAAAGGATCAACTCCAGATACTTTAAATTCTTTGGAATGAAATTATTCCAGGGGATATTTATCTGGAAGCCAGATTGACAAGGGCCTTCTGGAAGCCCAGTCAACATCGACCAGACAAAGGAACCCTTAGTTTCCTTTCAGAAAAAGTAGATGCTCGTTTTGTTAAAGGGAGAGAAAAGCACAAGTCTACCCTACAAGTCATATCAAAAGGCACAATATTTGATTGACAATGAGGTTTGTCGTCTTAATGAGGCTCCAATTCAGTGGTTTAAATTCACTTCAGTTCGGACTCTTGTTAAGAAGGCGTTGACTCACAAAGTCGAGGGTGGAATAAAATACTGTGCCGCCAAATCATATCCCAGTACTTCCCTTGAGAGAGTATGCTACTCCTGAACTTGTAAAAAAAAAATAATTCCCTTAGAAACCTAAAATATCAACAATGGCAAAAAAGAGTGAAGCAAAACAGTCCTTTCAGTCCTTAAATGTGGTATATATTATCCTAATTGGACATTTTCTAAACAGATCTATGTGAAATAACTCTTAGGGTATTTATCTTAATTTGCTCCTTGGAGAAATATTTAATTATCATTTTTTAGGTACTTAAGTTGGTTGCTATTAAACTGTCTGAAAATAAACTCTTTCCTTTTTGATTTTTCCTCTGGGATCCATCAGGAGATTGACTTTCCGGCAGCTTAATGAAAGACAAGGGTCCATCAGCATTGTTTAAGGAACTGTAGGAACTGTGCTAATTGCCAGAGGCTCTGAGCACTGGCTGCCAGCCTTGTGTAGCCCACTGGGCACAGCCATCCCACCCTTGGCTCCAACCCTGACTGCAAAGCAAGAAAGGGCTTTAGCGGGCTGGGTAATTCTAACAACTGCCAGTGACAAGTTTGCTGATGGACTCATCTGGGCAACATCACATTACAAATTAGCATCTAGAAATGCTTGGCATAATTCCAGGGGGCAGAGCTTCATTGCTGGCCCTGCTCATGAACAGGGTTAGGGTTTATGCTGCCAGTGTAGACATTTTGCCTCCAAAACGTTCAACAGGGTTTGTATTGAAGCTCCAAAGTACTCCTCCAGGAGGAGCAGTCTGAAGGTGTCCACTAAGCTTGGGAGTGGTGCAGGGAGAGCATAGGGGGCAAAAGTGATTTAAGCTTAACTCATCCAGAATTCATTACGTAGGTGTTCATCCACTGGAATCTGCCAGAGAGAATCCTAGCCTCCGAAAAATTTGTCCACATCATTTTCTCTACTTCACAGAAATAGCTTAAATAGGATGCCATAGAGCCAGGGGCCTCAATAGACCTAAAGTGAATATAGAAGGCAACACAAAGTAGTGGTTATGAGCCTAGGTTCTAGAGCCTGACTGCCTGGATTTGACGCCCAGTGCTACTATTACTACCTGTAAGTCCTTAAGTTGGAACCTAGTCTTTCTGTGCCTCTATTTTTCATCTGTTAGCTGGGGATAATAATATTATCTTCCTCAGTTATGGACTGAAGGTTTGTGTCCCCCTTGCCCGCTCATATGTTGAAACCCTAACCCCTAGACCCAGTGTGATGGTATTTGGAGGTAGGGCCTTTGGGAGGAAATTAAGTTAAATAAGGTTATGAGAGTGGGACCCTCAGACTAGGATTAATGCCCTTATGAAAAAGGAGGAGATGCAGGCTCTGTCTCTGTGCTCTATATCATGTGAGGATACAACAAGAAGTTGGCCGTCTGCAATCAGAAAGAAAGCCCTCATCATGGCCCAACCAGCGTGGCACCCTGATCTGAGATTTCCAGCCTCCAGAACTGTGAGAAAACAAATTTCTGTTGTTTATAAGCCACACAGTTATGGTGCTTTATTATGGCAGCCCAGACGGACTGATACCACCTCGTAAGGCTATTTTGAGGTACATGTAAAGCTCTTAGAGAATGCATAGCAAGCCCTCAGGACCCTTCCATCACTATATCAATAGCTGTTATTTGGAGCTGACTTCCTGATACTTCATTTGAACAAAGGCATTCACCATCCCCACTACTCCCTTGATAAAACTTATTTATAGAAGTTCTTTTATCTGAGAAATTAAAAGTAGATTTCAGACCCTTTGTTCATTCTCACAATATCATCCAGAAGTAGATAAGAGAACAGGTATAAGCCACTTTCCCACAGTAGAAAAGGAAAGAGGGTTTTTCTAATTGATCATTGTCAAAGATAGGAGAATGATGCTGCATGCTCTTAGATCATCATTAGCTGGTTCGTTCTCTGGCCTTTCACCATCTGTCTCTCTTCACCAGAGCACCATGAACTTCATGACTTCCCCTGGGAACTGCTGATGGTGAATTTTCCACCCCTCCAGAAGGGATGGTAAAGGGAAGGAGAAATGAAGAGATCCTCAAGTTGTCACCACTTGAGTGATACAGAAGTATAATGGTTTTTGTTTTTCTACTCAGAAACTTCTGCTAGAGTCACCACAAAACCCAAAGAACAAAAAGGAATGGCATTTGCTGTTGTTTTGATGAAAGCTACCTCTCAAGCAAGATGCTAATTTTAGGAGAAATGATCTGATTGTTCCAGTGTAGTACATGTAATCAAGAGGGGTGAGACATTGGCTGTTAGTATAAGACACAACAAGACCAATTTAGTTTCAATCCATTTCCCTGGGCCAAGATTAATTATATTCCCTAGACTAGACTCGGAGACAAAGGAGTCACTTCCCAGGAGTGGAGGCTTCTGGCTGTCTCTATTTGGGTATCATAGGAATTCCTATCGGTTCTGTCTTCTGACACAGCGAATTCTCAGTTACAATTTGTTGAACCCAGTGTGATATGTTATTATATAAGGCAGAAAAATCCCCTGAATCTCTGCAGGTATATTGGAGACTAACTGGGTCCAGCTCTAATTTTCTTCCCGTGCTTGAACTTATTCCTACAGATTCCACAAAGACCACTCTGAATCCATAGATTATTTCATATCAAAAGATAAAAGGATATCAGCATCTTGATGGATTCATTAATTGACCACTAATACCTTTTCTTAAGCCAGTAATTCCAACAGAATTATCCCCTTATGTTATAGAGTCCAAATATCTCATTCCCTTTGCCCAAAATGCAATTGCCCTATGGCCCTTGTTACTTCCCTGCAGTATGCCCATGTTCTGATGGTGTTTACTTAGCTACTTTCGCAGCTTCCATGTTACCACTGTGGTTTGTTTTTGCAGTGTGACTTACTCTACTCTAGCTGAACTGATAAACTCTGATGATCTCAATGCAAAGAATGAGCCACACATGGCAACTTGGGGGCCTGGAAGATACAGAGCCAGAAAGATGAAAGAGGAGTGGGCCTTTGATTTGAGCCGAAGAAAGTTGGCATGTTAGTGCAGATTTTTCTATGAGATGATATAACATGTTTCCCAGTAATGACATGCCATCTGGCTGCAGTGCTGTTGGTATCGCTCAGCTCCCCACTGGGAAAAGCAGCAGGCAGACCAGGCTCAGCCAGACGCCTCCAGACATTTCAGCCTCAACTGCACACAATGTGTGCCTTGCTGGCTCTTTGCACCAAGTTCTGAAAACCATCTGCATGTAGAAGAAATGTACTCTCCCTGCTTCTGTATGACACTTCTGCTGAAGCCAATTTACATTCTCCTTTAGAAGAGCCATTTTATGTCCCAGAAACTTAATGAGCTTTTTTTTTTTAAATTAAGAACAAGCTGTTTTATTTTGAATGAGAAAGTCTCCTTCTGCCAAGAATTCTTTATCAAACTAAAACTCAGAAACCACAAGCAAAGAGTTGTTCTAAGACCAAGCCAAACTGCCTTCCAGATTTACCTGAAATGAAACAATTGGCCACCCAACAAAACGAGCCAATGGCAGGGTAAATCGAGGACCACCAGAATGGAGGGTAGGAGCACGTGCTTAATGTTCTCCTTCCTACATAAGGGTTGGTGTGGCTTCATACTGGAGCTGGAATGAGTGGACAGATCTAGGTTGGAATTGAGATCTGGCCAGCATGCAGGGACCACCATTCATCAAGCACTCATGATCTACCATGCACTATGCTAGCACTTCACAGGCAATATGTCTCTGCGGGTACTATTAGTATCCTGAATTTACAGATAAGCAGGCTGAGGTTCAGAGAAGTTGAGTAATTTGCTGAAGGTCAATCAGTGGTGAGGCTAGGATTCAACCAATGACTGCTAGACTCCAAAGCCCATGCATAGTTTTAAGCATATGCTCCACTGTACTTAGAGGCAGATAAAACACCTATGATGGGCCTTGTTCTACAGAATACCAAATGTGTTATATATGTCAAAGGCTACCTGCTAAGGGAGAAATTCAGAGTGTTTTACTGTCAAATTCAATTCTAAGATGTTTATTATTCATGCAAATCCAGGATAATAATACCTAATATTTATTGAGCATTTACCAGGTATAAGACATTATACCAAGCACTTTAAAGTATATGACTTCATCTAATCACCAGTGAATGGTAGATATTATTTTCTTCATTTTAAAGGAAAGAAAATTGAGGCTTGGAGAAGTGATGTAACCTGTCCAAGGTCATGTAAAATTAGGTTGAACCATGTGAAATTGCCATTTGTAGGTCAAAACCAATCAAGTTAATCAATAGTACCTAGCAAAATTGGAAGTCGAGTCAAGGTCTGACCCCTAACTAGCAAAGGAATAGTCTTTAGAGTGCAAAATTGGATTCAATTGTCCTTACTGTTGATTGGAAAACAATGCCCCAGATCAGAGAAGAATGACAGACTGTCAGAAGCCACTCATGGTGGCTTTACAGCGTGTGGATTGTCACATGCTTCTAGAATGAGCAGATGAGGAAGATGGTGGGAATGCTGTCTCAGTGGTAGATGATAGACTCAGTCCTTGGAGAGCACACCACATACCCCTTCTGTCTTCTTGTTGCTTTGCACATGACCCCTGCTTCCCTTTAGCTCCTGTTCCCTTCAGGACTCCATGATTCCTGCCCTTGGATTCACCTCACACTCGTGTGTCTCCTGTCCTGACTTGTTTGGACGGAGCTCTTCCTTTGGATAGGCCCCCGGTATTCTGTTGCTCCGTGTGACTCATCTCCTCCTCTGGTTCCCACCTCTCGCCTCACTCTGGGTCTATGTACTTTTGCTCTCAATTTAACCCTCCAGGGCTTCTGGCTCCTGCTCCCAGGCTCAGCCCTGCCTGGGCCCAGCCCTGCCTGGAGCTGACCTTGATGTTCCCTCAGTTCCCAGTTTTCCACACCAGCCACTCTTCTGTGCTAGGCTCCAGCTGATCTGACTTCCCTCCCTTTTCCCCAACCAACTGTGTGGGCAGAGACACAACAGGCTTTGAAGGTTTTGGTGATAAGTTTGGAGGAGGTGGGAAATGCAGCTAGTTCTGTTTGGTTCCCACAAGTAGGGAGGAGTCTTCAGAGAGTGGGCAACTCTGGCAAAGGCCATGAGAAGCTGATGGCTATTTATGATTTCAGGAGAAGGATAGCTGTAATAAAAGGGTCCGATAGTAAATGGGGAGGGAGGGAAAAAAAATATAGGGATTAAGTGTTGTTGGCTACCCAAGTATGCAAATCACCTAACAGCTTAGTTCTGTCGACCTAAATAACAGGGAGAGGCTCTCTAATAGAAAAAGATATTTATTTGGGAATGGAGCAATGCCATGGGAATATGTGTGGTACAGCAAATGATATGCATATTCAGGAAGGTAAAGGAAGACAAAGGTTTTTAAAGGAAAAAAATAAGGAGGGTTACACATTTGTTTTAAAATAATTATCTTTGGCTACAAAGATCAATAACAAGGGTGACACGAGTCTGAGGTTGGACGGGTAGTTGATGAACAGATGTCCTTGCAGAAGTATTTTTTTGTGTGTGTAAGGTTGTGATGGCTGTTGGCCAAGGTTGTGGTTTGTGCAGTCTTTTTGTGATAATTTTTGTTATCAGGCGTAAAAGCATGAGAACTCTCTTTTCATGACCTTCCCCAGCTCTATTTGTCAGCTTTTTTTTTTCCTTCTCACATTAGTGACTCCGTTCTGATTTTGATAACTTTCACAGTTCCCAGAGGAAACTATCAACCAGGCAAAAGAAATAAGCAGGTTATGTACCTAAAGAGAGAGATGAAAGAAAGAAGAAGCTAATTCCCACAGTTCAACTGAAAACGAAAAGGTATTAAGTCTTCCTCTTTCCCTAAGCAAAAGTAGTGACTGGGGATGGAACAGATGGGATGCAAAAGGGTAGATCAACTGTTTTGTCACCTCTTCCCTTATGGCACATTTTTCTTCCTGGCCAGCCAAAGAATTTGGCTTCATCTCCATGGGCCAACTAATTAAGAAGATGGAAATTTTAAAGATTTGGGAATGAGAACTCAAGGGAAGGTGATGCTGAATGATTTTAATTGCAAGAAACCAATCAACTTTATGCAAAAATAAAAATGATTATGATAAGCACATTTGAGATGATTGGCAGGTGGATGAGAAGAAACCACTAATTGGTGTTTTAACCTACCTAGGACTTATTTAAGACCTGGCAGCTCTCGGACTAGGCAATTGATCTTTTGTATGTTTAAAGACAACTACAATGAGGAAAGTCCTTTCCCTAGAGTTCAATCATTCTTTCCCTAAGGTATAATTACATGGATGGGTTGTAGTCACACTACTTGGGCATGGCAGTGAAAGCAAATTTAGGGTATAATGAGACACTAGACATTTTGATTGGGAGGTATAGGGGGCCAGAGGGCAGCAAAGACAGGAATCTGAGCTTGGCCATGCAAGTCTCAGAGAGTTGGAGCCCTTCTACTTCTAAACTGAAACCCTTTTTGGACTAGGCCACTTCCTCCAACCAGGACTTAGAGGGTTTCCTTGAGCCTGACACCGTGGAAGAGGTTGTAGGGGTGATGTGGTTACTTTGATGGGTGTAAGAATGTTGATTAGTGAATGGGTTTTGGAGTCAGATGTCTGGATTCAAATCCCAGTTTTACCACTTAGTACCACTTAAGCAAGTCTCTTTAGCTACTTTTTTGTTTCCTTAGCAATAAAAATAGGAAAGTCATAGCTACCTCATAGGATTAAGTAAGAGCATGTGTGTATGTAAAATGCTTGGCATAGGGCTTCATTTATACAAAATACTGAAAAAATAAGTGATGTAATAATGATGATGATGAAAATGATAGTAATGATGCTAATTCTTAGTTTGAGAGTCAGAGTTGATAGTGAAAAAAGATGCTTCAGTTTTCAACTTCAGAAATCTTATTTATTTATTTATTTATTTATTTAGATGGAGTCTTGCTCTGTTGCCCAGGCTGGAGTGCAGTGGCGCAGTCTCGGCTCACTGCAACCTCCGTCTCCCAGGTTCAAGCAATTCTTCTGCCTCAGCCTCCCAAGTAGCTGGGATTACAGGTTTGCACCACCACACCCAGCTAATTTTTGTATTTTTAGTAGAGATGGGGTTTCACCATCTTGGCCAGGCTGGTCTTGAACTCCTGACCTCGTGATCCACCCGCCTCAGCCTCCCAAAGTGCTGGGATTACAAGCATGAGCCACCATGCCCAGCCGATTTCTTCTTTGTGTTTAACTTTGCTCTCCAGATGCTTTCCAAAAGCCTTAATTTTCCTGCAGACATTGGACCTAAGTGTGGACTCATATATGCGAACAAGATGTTCATTTCCTCTTTTTTTCCACACTGTCTCCAGCCTCCAGAGCAGTGTTTTTCCTTTGCTATCTATCCCACTTCTGGTGCAGATGGTCCTGCCTGACCTAACCACAAACACCTGAGAGAAGACACTCACTAAAGGCCAAACCCTTTTTCCATTTGAGTTGGAGGAGAAAGCACCCTCTCTATCAAAGTGACATGAGAAGAACTGACTGCAGAGTAGCTCTGTATTACTTCCATTGGGGTATCAAACACCACATAATGCATACCCTTATAGATGGCAGGGTTATTGAACAGAAGAGTAATTTAGAAGGGCCTGATTTTGAGGCTGCTACTTGATACTTCTTTAATGGAAAATATTTAGTGTCCATTTACTGGAAGTGATGTACCTCAGTACTGTGGTTCAGTTGGACCACACTGATTAAAACATGCTTGAGTGTTCCATATGCTTGTGGTTAATGAGCATTATATTTTGGTTGTTCTGTTTTCTGTCTTGTAATGTCCAGCCTTGCCTCTGTTACATGTGAGAGGAAGGGGGTTGAGAGTGCTTTGGAGGCAATTCATTCTGAAATCAAATTGACTTACAGAGTTAGTGTGGGTCAGTAAATATCCTTGAGCATGTTTATTTCATTTTGTGTTCAAGTATGGCAATATTTACAGTTTGACTCAAATGGATTATAATTAAAAAGAATGGTTATCTCCCTGAACATTGATTGTTTCCTTATGTTTTTACAAATTGAACATATACACATAACTTTACGAGATACAATACAGTCACACCTCTCCAGCATTATTGGGGAATTAAGTCTTCCAGGATAAGAATATTCCAGATAACTGAGACTTAATCCGTTTGAGTAAATATGTATTTATTTTAGTCATTTAAATGAAAATCTTTTTGGAAATGTGTAACATAGTTCTCTGACGTCCTGAACAACAATCCTCAGCACAAGTTAGCCTTTTTTTTGATAAGTCAGAGTGAGCATTAAACCATCATCATTATACTGGTCCAGGCTTGGCCAAAGTGTTTTCAAGATTCTGTCACTAGATGGCTCTGGGTAGTGAGGCCTTTGGAATTCTTGATTCTGATTTTTAGAATATTTATTCTGTCTTTCATTGCTGTCATTCTGTTGGTGTAACTTCTTGCTGCTATCAGTAGGCCTACTTCTACGGTTTCTCCTTAAATTAGTCATTTCTACACAACTTTGAATGAAGAGACCAGTACCCAATCTCAGTGGACTTTTAAGTAAGGTGAGAGTAAAGAGTCTCTGAATGAGATTTTCTTAGGAATAAAATAGGTACATTTCAGTACATGGATGTTGTGAGATGTATTTTGAATACTGTAGTGTCCTTTTGATGTTTCCCCAAAGTTTTCTAGATAGGGAAATTTACAAGACATCTTAATTCTAGGTAATTGAGAGATGTTGCTGTGATCTTGAAAAACTAATCTATCTCTTTAAATTAGTTTGCCTGTGTGTCCATTAGCTCCAGTAGTGAATGGTACAAGTCTTCCTAATCATTCTAACCCACATGAATCCCTTCCCTGATTCCTTAAGGTTAGCATTTTGATCTCTACCACACAGTTAGTGGCTTATTATATTCAGTAGACCCCTGAAATTCACCAGAGATACATTCTAAAACCTTAGCAAATCTCAAAATTGCAAAAATTATGACAACATAATAGTATCCTTCATGCAATGCAATAAAGTGTTGTAGAAAAAGTTAAGTGCTCCTTCAGTCTCTTAATGTGTATAAATATAGGACTTAAGTTATTTATAAAGCTAGTTCACTGTCTTTTTAGCACCACTTCTTACAAAGAAACGCAATTTTATAATTTCTCCAACATTACTGCATGGAAGCTGACAAAGGGAAGCAAAATCCACTTTTCAGGTGGACATCACAGGTTGCACGAGGAATTTTTCAAGAGAAGACAGAAATATGGACATTGGTAATATGTCCTATCTTTATAAATTTATTGGCGACCAATTTTTAAATTTTTAAATACTCTGAGTTGACAATGTATAAGATAATCTATAAATGTATACCTGGACAATTTGGCTGGTTGTAATTTTATATCTTCAATCATGATTCATGAGAACTCATTCAAATTGTGCACTGGAGAATGCTAAGGATGTATCATACTAATGTATGTTGTTATTAGTTTATCTATGAAATCTTACTTCTACAAGTCCATTGTAGGCAACCTGAAAGAAAGAAACAGGCTACATCTTTCACTTCCTTTGGATGCCCTCTGTGTGGTTGAATACATAGATTTTTCATGTCTGTTGGGTCTTTGTAGGAGATTTTCAAGGAAATATAGTGTCATGGTACCCAACGCTGATACGCATTTATTACAGAGGGCATAACACAGTGAGAAACACGGAAGAGTGTAGGAGAAACGAAAAGGGATTAGAAAAAAATGCAGCAATCCCTGTGGTCTCATGGAAGGGAGCACACTCACATGACCTCACAACCTGAGGGAAGCAGCAACCACAGCCTGTAAACACAGGAAAGAAAGTGATGCACAAACTGCATGCTTACGACCTGGGGGAATGAGAAGATGTGTTGTTACTCAGGGAAACCTTCGTGCAAGGGATGAATCTTAAACCGGGTCTTAAATGGAAGGAGGACCCACCAAGTTACAGGAAAACTACTACTCAGAATCAAAATGTAGAGACTTTTGAGGACGAGAAACCTCTCTCTGAAAAGAACCTGAAACTTGACTGTCTTTCCTTAGACACAGTGAAAAATCATCTCTGCGTGAATTGTTTATTTGTATACACATAGCATGTTTCACGACAGGTTAGGTGAAAGTGGAAAATGTGAACGCTGAGAATATGCCAGATATGTTTGTTAAGCATTAAAGTGATTTCTATGATAATGAACGCATGCTTACCGAGCTGTGAAAATTTCAAGTGAGATGAATTACCAAGTACCTCGGTGCATTTAACAACCCTGGGATGTTTTCGGGGCTGGGAAGTTAATTTAATGCTACACATCAAACATCCAGCCAAGCACCCAAAGAATGTGAAACGAAAGCTAAGGGAGCCACACATCTTTTAAAAAAAATCCCTAAACTTGACCAACAACATGTGCTTGCTCAATTCCTCAAGTTTCAGCAGGCTGGGAGCCAAATTTTCTGAATTCATTTCATACCTGTGATAGCTTCCCAAACTAATAGTTTTTGTTTTTGTTTGGTACACAGTAGTCATGGATGATATTATGACAAGAATAATAAGATGGGGTGAAAGCCAGAAATGGACATGGCAGCTGTTGGAAGGCAGAAGTGGAGTTCAGCTGACTTCATAGGCCTTAGCCCAGAATGATGGGCTGGTAGGAGAACAGCAAATGATGTTCTAGGAGGTACACAGCCCTGTGCTGCGTGCTATGAAAAGGCCCAAAGAAATGCAGGTTGTCTGTGTTTGCCCCCAAGGAGCCTACAACGTGGGCACTTTAAACATTAAGAGGATTCAGTAGCGAAGCAGACCCCTACTTTCATCTGCCAGTCCCATCACTGACATGTATGACATGGGGGATGGTACTTAACTTCTTTGAACTTCAGTGGTCTTCATACATAGAATGGGGCTAGCACATCTTAACCCAAAGGTTCTGCAGGGTTCAATGAGATAAAGTGGGCAAAAGAGCTTAGTAGAGTTTCCTGGCACAGAGTCCACATACATTAAGTGTTGGCTCATGTCTTTGTGGCTGTGACAACTCGGCATCATACAAAAGACTGAATTAGAGAGAGTTCCCACATGATGGCCTTATTGTCCAGGCAGACAGATATAAATCACAATATCCGGCCGAAGTTGTACCCTTGAATTGTGTTGTGAGGGTGGTCCCGAGGAAGATGCTCTGGTAGGTACAAAGCAGAGTATGGCCTAATGTGGCTTTGTTTTCTTGGAGTCTAGTGCTGTGTAAAATGCATTAACAGATGGCTTCCCTGGGAATTTAGAATTTAGTAGGAGGGACATCACCAGAGACCCCAAATCCAAGCCCTAAAAGGTTGAAGCTGAACATTATTGTAAAAGTCATTCAGTCTAAAGAGCTTATTTTATGGAAGAAGAAACCTGCTTGCCTGTATCCATGTTACTCAGAGGGGTGATTGCTAGGAGGAATGGAGCTTGGGGAGGGGTGGGCTTGTGTTGTTGCTCTTGTTCCTGCCACTGCTCAGTCAATGCAGCTCCTGTTCCCACTGAAGGCAGAGCACAGGAATTAGTAGAAGGTGTGCTTCCTGCAGGAGCTGAGCTGTTCCCCAGGGGGTAGTATGGCTGTCCCTCTAGCCTGCGATGATTTTGATATAATTCTGCCTAGAGGTGTAGGGATGAACCAAGATGACTTTCCTAGGATGCTGCTGGTAATACTGAGGCCCAGGATTTTACACACACACACAGAGACAGAGGGGGAGAAGAGAGAAAGAGAGAGAGAAAGAGAGAGAGAAAGAAAGAGAGAAAGAAAGAGAGAGAGAAAAAAGAGAGAGAGAGAGAGAGAGAACCCACTTTAAGAGGGATGGGGGAGAATGAGCAAGCTTGGCATTTCCCTTGGGATTGAGAAGCACATGAAATGAGTTATCTTATTTGAGTCTATGCCTCTCTAGCTACCTTGTGCTTTCTAGAAAACAATTATGCCAGTAAATTTCATTAATTTTATGTCTTTGGGTAATTCGCTGACTGTAATTGGCTTTGAGAGTATAGTGATTGCAGAGCCTCTGTGGGTAACACACAAATGAAAACAACCTTTTCTCAGTGTGATGAAATGTAATTGAATGATGACTCCAATTTTTAATAACCCCCAGAACATGAGTGCTCTGGGAGTGCAGCTATTGATGATAGTTACAAGATCAAATATCACCCCAAAATGAATGAAGCACCATGGTGATGACAAATGGAGGCCATCACATTTGCCTAGAAACAACAATAAAAACAATGACAATAACAGAGGCTTATATCTGCCAAGAGCCAGGCACCATTCTAAAATTTTTGTGAACTAACTCATTGAATCTTCACAACCATTCTGTGAAGTAGGTGGTGTTGTAATCTCCATTTTGTAAATTTGGAATCTAAGTCAGAGAGAGATTTAAAAAACCAAACAAACAAAAACTTAACCAAGTTCACACAGCTAGTACATAGTGAAGCCAGCCAGGGAAGAATTCCTTTCCCCACAACCCCACGATGCTCACACATTGGATATGTTCACTTCCTTCCTGCTCTTAGTCACCTGGGTTTTTATTTGGTTTTTATCATTTTGCATGCACATCTCATATATTAGATTGAACCATAAGAAATTAATGTTTTCACAGGTCAAAAATCATTGACTATTAGTAGTAGTTTCATATGGTTTGGCCTAATAATATTCCATGATTCAGGGATTATTTCTATCAATTAAGACAATCGGCATTTTATGCCACTGAACAGTCTATTGAGGAGAAACCCATGTGACCAAAGTAATCCAGGGAGGATGAATCTCAGGACTCTTGCCTGGAATGTTAGAATGGAAGTTGTTATGCAGAGACATAAGGTCCAGAACTCTTGGAGCTGCATTAATAATAGCTTAAAAATGAAACCTATCCATGGAGTTTTCATGTCTCTCCATAACCTTGAGAGTCACAAAATGTAGAGTCAGGACTGTGGATAAACCACACCTGGTGACTGGTCTCCCTACATTTTCCTTAGATGAGCCAATCAGTCTTCTTCATTTAAGCACCATTGAGTTGGGTTTTTTCTTATTCCCAATCACATATCAGCCATTCTTGAGGGAAGAGAGACAAAAGGGGATTTTAACTTTGCAATGGACATGAGTGATAGAGACAGCAGAAGCATCTGGTGACATTCATATCCAGGTCCTCCAACTCTTCAGCCAACAAGCCACATAATGCTGTGACAAGGACAAGCCTGTCTTCACCACACAACCTGCTTTCCTCTTTTTCCTGCAACTCTTTCAACTTCATCTTCACCACCTCTAAAGGAACAACTGCATGGCAAGGAAGCACAGTGAAGTGAAGTGTGCCTTCTTACTAGTATCAAGTTCCTTCTCAAGTAAGAGAGAAGAGTATAGGCAAAAATTCTGGAAGGCTATATAAGACAGTGGACAGTGAAGTTTTACCTCTGAAGAGGGCTTATCCAAGAGAAGTAGGAAGTGGGGAGTACAAGGTAGTATCCTGGTCTTTGTTATGAACTTACCTTGAAATTTATAGTAGGCCATTTCTGTGTAGTATTTTTCCATATGGAATTAGCAACCACCCACATTTTTCTCCAATAAATGGGGATGCTCTGAGGATTGAGGATAACCTCAGTGTTCTATTTGCTCCATAAAAGGATAATGAGTAGGATATTGGTTGCCTACCCAATATTTATCCCATCCTTTCTATTCTTTCCTAACAGAACCTTAACTTTATACAGAAATCAATAGCAGCCATGAGTAGGAAGGCTCAGAGTGTACCCTGGGTAGGGCCTTCATATGAGCTAAAGGAAACCAAAGCCAATTTCTCAGATGGAAATGATTGTACCAATTGCCTAAGGGCATTGCTTTGGTGGTAACTCATGATTGCTCTGTCTAGGAATATAGGGATTGTGTATTTCAGTGGTAATATGAGTAATGTTCTTTGATCATAAGTGATTTAATTATAGGCTCAGGGACCTCAAAATATAAAGGAGAGCCTTTCAATGTTGTTCCACTGAAAGAGTGTTAGCAACCACATGCCATTCAAAATGGGACTAGTTCCCAGAGAGATTTTATTTCTGGTCATGAGTGGGGATGGCAAATTAGGGGAAAAAAATATCCTGGAATTTGTTGACCTAAATTCATTTACAACCAATCAGAGCCGAGAAGGCTAAGGGTTTAAGCCAAGGAACGAAAGGGCTGAGCCTCTTGAAATGCTGGTTTCCATTCTTCCTTTGCAACAGGACCCCCCACAGTGGCAAAGATATGTTTCTTTCTTGTGAGGTAGGCAGCACCAATGTTTGACTTCAGGTTACTAAACTCACTGGCTTTACTATCTATTCACCCTTTAGAAATCTCCTCCCAGGACTCCAGTGAGGCTGAAGACATTGTCACCAGTTGTGGATCTGTGGGTGAAGGAAGTGAGATCTGAGCAGGTCAAGGATGGTCTGTGGAGCAAGTGGCAAACACTGGTCATGGCTCCTGGCATTGGGGAATGCTTTAGATCCCTTGAGATGCACGCAGGGGCATGAGGCACTGGTCCTTGTGGTAAGGTGGGACAGCCTGGAGGTAAGGATGGAGGAGAGAGAGAGAACACTGTCTGCAGAAGCCTTCTTGGGGGATGCAGGCTCCCTCCTGCAGTACACACGGGAGTTTTTGCAGGCAGTTCATATAGAAATGAACTTCAAGGGAAGCCTTTCAAGGTAAAAAGAAATTCAGTTTGCTGTCTGATATGGTTTGGGTCTGTGTTCCCCACCAAATCTCATGTCAAATTGTAATCCCCAATATTGGAAGTGGAACCTGGTAGGAGTGATTGGATCATGGAGGCAGAATTCCCCTTTGGTGCTGTTCTCATGATAGTGAGTGAGTTATCATTAGATCTGATTGTTTAAAAGTATGTAGCACCTCCCCCTTGTCTCTCTTCCTCCTCCTCTAGCCATGTAAGATGTGCCTGCTTCCCCTTCATCTTCTGCCATAATTGTGAGTTTCCTGAGCCCTCCCCAGCCATGCTTCCTGTAGAGCCTGCAGAACCAAGAGCCAATTAAACCTCTTTTCTTTTTTACCCAGTGTCAGGTTTTTTTTGTTTTTTTTTTTTTTTTTGAGACAGAGTCTCGCTGTGTCACCCAGGCTGGAGTGCAGTGGTATGATCTCGGCTCACTACAAGCTCTGCCTCCCCGGTTCATGCCATTCTCCTGCCTCAGCCTCCTGAGTACCTGGGACTACAGGTGCCCGCCACCACACCTGGCTAATTTTTTATATTTTTAGTAGAGACGGGGTCCCACCATGTTAGCCAGGATGGTCTCGATCTCCTGACCACGTGATCCGCCTGCCTCGGCCTCCCAAAGTGCTGGGGTTATAGGCGTGAGCCACCGCACCCAGTCGTCAGGTATTTCTTTATAGCAGTGCAAGAACAGATGAATACACTGTCTGGGAAGATAGTAATGGAGCCTGGGAAGCCTCGTCCACTCGGCCTTAGAGACAGTGGGAAGTGGTGATACATCTCAGAAATTTTGAAAGCATTATCTAACTTTCATCATCTCTTGAAATTTTTCCAGAATCAGGAAAATAGTCTCCATAAATACTGTTTCTATGTTCTGGAGAACTAGAAAAATGAGAAAATAAAATGAAACTTAGAGTTTAATTGTGTGTAAGTCAGACCAGTTACAGTCATATATGTGAGCTGCTTACCACTGAGGTCTCATGACAAGGATACATGAAAAGGGTCATGAATAGTACTTGACAGCGTAAGACTGTGATACTTGATTCCAGCCAAAACGCTGATATTCATGGGCTCAACATGTGTTACTTATATGTCAGGGAGATTTGTCTGTAATGTAAATTCTTTTTAGAGGGCATTGATGGGGAGGCTTTGGTGCCTTACATGTCAAGGTGGGCTAAATTTCCTAACAAGACATTTGACCCATCCTTGGGTCTGGGCCAGGTGCCAGAAGCAGGCTCTGCAGTCAGCATGGACTCTCTCAGTTACTGCTAGGATCGAAATCACCAAGAACCCAGAGGTGGCTAGGAAACCATCATATCACCATTCCACCAATGACAGCGACAACTAGCTTTTCCCTAGGGATTACTCTGTGCCTGATACTGTGCAAGAGATTTATGTGTGTTGTCTTATTTAGTTCTCACCATTACCATATGAAGTAGACATTCTTATTTCTATTTTACTCATTTCCCAGAGATGAAGAAAAGGAAGCCCAGATAGTTTAAGAAACTTTCCCTCCTCACACCATGGATAAGAGGCAGAGCCAAAAGCAAATGCAGGTCAGTGTGACCCTACACTCAAAGCCTGGGACTCACCTTGCACGAGGCTGGGTGAGAAGCCTTAGGGGCACCTGAGCTTTTGAAGCCACTCTGATGGTAAGTCTTGTCTGAATGCCACACTGGATTCTTCATGTGACATTTAGAACCCAGCTTGAATCAGATGAAAGGGAGTCTCCTAAAATTCACATACAAAGCAAAGGAGGCCTTGCAGCTGAATTTCAACAAAGCCCTGGATGGGGCTGGTGCTTCTGCATTCCAAATGTTCTCTTCTTGCCACGGTGCGGTTTTGGAGCGGGTGGCCTCTTTTCCTGGAGGCTTGCAGGCACCTCTTCCCGCAGAATGAGGTGTCACTATCTCCAAAACAGAGTGAAGCATCTTTGAGCTATCTCCAGTTTCTGATGGGAGGCTTTGAACCTCTCTCAGAAATTGTGTTTTCCCAGCCAGCGATCAGTCACCTGGGCCCAACAAAGCAGCTCATGTAAGACTCAGAGTTGCCAATAAGATAAGAAACTGCTATCAGATTTCACCCTTGAAAGTTCTTCCTCCCTTTTCTCACTCTAGGATTAATTCATCTTGAATTTCAAGATAGGGAAAGGTGGGGGTCTTGAAATTTATAGGGCTGCTTCCCAGAGCAATTTCCAGTGTTTAGCCATAAATATTTTCAAGAGAGATAAAAGCAGTTACTTTAACACTAACCGCCCTGTACAGACTGGCCCCTGGGAGCAGAGAAGTGCAGCCAGCGAGGGAGTGTGGGAAGACTAACCCAACGGGACAGCCACTTATCTTTCCTGTTTGCCCCAGGGAGGGAGGCTGGTGGTGGGGGATGGCTGCTGTTGGAAGTGCTGAGCATCCCCCACCCCTCCCAATTTGTATTTAATCTCCCTAGCCCTGTATGTTTTTTTCATTGCCAGGCCCGGATCTATGACAACAGTTTCCATTTCTCCCCATCTCCCAAGCAGTGAGCAACAAAGGAAAGACATTCTAAGAGCCCATGAAACGTTTTTATTGAAACCCTGTTCTCCAGAGAGAGATTGAGGAAGCGATTTAAGCAACTTTATTACAAAATAAAAATGTATCCTCCTACTCCATGACAGGAAATGTGAGAAAGAGAGACAAGCCCATAAAAAGCACTAAAAAAATAAAAAAATAAAAAGTTTGCACAAGGACTAGAACAAAGGAGAGATGTTAAATAATTATGTGCAGAAGAAACAAAAACAGCAGGAGACTCAAAAACGTTCATTAAAAAAAAATATTTACACAATATTGCCTTAGGCAGGAACTTCTTTGGGATATTATGCATTATATTTCAAATTTTCTAATTAAAAAGATTAATCAACCTGTGCATAATAGCTGGGATGGGAATCCCTTATCTTTAACAGTATAGCTTGTAAGAGCATTCCCAATTTTGTACAGTTGACAGTATTATGAAGGCATTTGACAATACAATCAGAAAGAGTTCAGGTGCCTCACGTTTTGTTTGCAGCTTCATAATTTATCATAATTTAATGGCACCAAAATAAATCTACTCATTAATGAAGCAGATTAGAAAATAGACATAACAAGTCCGCATGGTGGCACACACCTGTAGGCCCTGCTACTCGGGAGGCTGAGGCGAGAAGATGGCTTGAGGCCAGCCTGGTCAACACAGTGAGTCTACTATCTCTATTAAAAAAGAAAGAGAAAACAGACACAACATAATACAGCTACATTTCTAAATTGTCTACTTCCTGTCACCCACAGCCCCAGTTGGATTGAATAGTCTGCTGAAATTAAAGTGAACAGCAAGCACTGAACTCTGTTTTAGGAAACTTTCTTTTTTCTGTTTTACTCAGCATTGACATTTGTCATTGATGGCTAATCTTCAATAGATCTTATAAACATTCTAGAACTCATGGAGTTAGAGATTTTTTCCATAGAATAACCATCTCTGTATTTTCACATACAAATGGTTGAGGATTCTGCCCTAGAGTGGGCTAGAACAGGAGGAACTACTTGGAATATCAGGTGCAGCCACGTAAGCATCTCATTAGAAGAGCTCATTTACTTTCCAGTAGACATTTCTCCCACTGGGCCTGGTTTCCTTCTTTGGCTCTGGGAGTACTGCTAAGTAACTTTCCCTCCTGGGAGGAGACGGTGTCAAGGGTGGACTGGGGAGACAGCCTCTCCTTCCTCTTGTGTGCCCACCTGCTGGAAATAGAAATTGTGTCTTAGTTTCAAATGCTGTTGCCCATGAGAAGCAGTCATGGGGCAGGCAGAGTACAAAGCTTCCCCCCTTGCTCTGTTGTTGGGGATTGGTAGGGAGTGGGGAGGGAGGAAGGATTAGTAGGCTGGGGTTGGGAAGGGGTGGATGTGTGAGGGTTTCCTCTGTGGAAGGAGGTGAGCAGGGTGGACCTTAGAGAGGGCAACAGGTCTCATCTACATAATGTCTTGTCTCATCTACTCCTAACCTCTGCAAGGAGTGGGGGGCGGGGAGGGGGAGTCCTAGTTGAGTCCCTGAAAAATATGCCTGCAAATGAGGCAGCTGACTGGGAGCATCCATACTATTTAGACGCAGAACCTACATGGCTGTGAATTCCCCAAATCTCAAGCACACTGTAGAATAGTCACAGAATCTGAGCAACATCTGACTATCTAAATGGCCCAATTTCTCTCTTAAGAAGCTTTTAGGAGAAATAAGGTCACATAAAAATCAAGGTAGCAATCGGTATTATTCCACCAGGCATCTTTGTGTCAGAAAGAGCTTGAATTTTAAAAATAAAAACTGCTGTCTTGCTTAATATATTCTCTCTTCTAATAAGCCACCAAGCAGCCATTGTACTCTCCCAAGCCAGTGGACATATATCTTGCTAAGACACATGCGTCCACAGTCAGGATATTGTCTAGGAAACCTGAGCCTGCAGCCTGCGCAGGAGCCGCCATCACTGCGTAATTCCTTCCAGAAGAATAGAAACACAGGCTCAAGGCAGCAGCGCAGGGTCCCCGAAGGACACATTCCCATTTATTTTCGGTGTGATTATTTATTTTCCATTACACACTGTGCAAGGGGTGTTTTTGAACACTATCTTACTGTCTTTTCATGTCCCTTCATTTACTGCACCCCGAGAGACAGTCAAAATCTCCAGGCCACACTCTGCAATAAAAACTCAGCAAGTTTAGAGGATACAGCATGAAGCTTCCCAGACGGCCAGGAAGTTCTGCTGACGGTACTAAAATTCAGGAGCCTCATCTAGCATCCCAGGCAGGTGTGTCTATTCAGCGAATAGGAAGCCGGAAATGTTTCCTTCGAGGATGGCTTCTCTTCTTCCCATGGGCTAAGAGTTGGTATATTTTCCTTCTGGACTGCCTTGATCCCTGACTTGGCCAGTTCTGAATGTCAGACCAGTTTCCGGGGGCTCTGTTTGCATTCTGGAGGTTATGGTTGCCTGGATCTTTAGTACTGTGATGCCCTGGGGATGAGTCCCCTCAGCAGGGGTGGAAGGCCCTTTATGAACTGTGGTCTATGATCAGAATCTTCTTCCACTCAGAGCTTTTCTCAACGGCCCCTGAGTGCATGATGACAGAAAACAGTCATAATCAGTCCTTGGTCTCTAAATACAAGGCACCCTCTAAATGTATTCATAGCAAAACAGTATGTTTCACCACCAAAATATACTCATAGAGCTGATTTCAGATGAAGTGGCCTAGAAGTTTACTCCATGTAACCTCACGTGTTGCCGAGGAGTCTCCCCTATTTCTTCAGAGTCTCACTCTGTCGCTCAGGCTGGAGTGCAATGGCAGGATCTCGGCTCACTGCAACCTCTGCCTCCCGGATTTAAGTGATTCTCCTGTCTCAGCCTACCGAGTAGCTGGGGCTACAGGTGTGCATCACCATGCCCGGCTAATTTTTGTAGTTTTAGTGGAGACGGGGTTTCACCATGTTGGTCAGGATGGTTTTGAACTCCTGACCTCGTGATCCACCCACCTCAGCCTCCCAAAGTGCTAGGATTACAAGCATGAGCCACTGCACCCGGCCTCTCCTCTATTTCTATACATTTCTGAACTGTGTCAAGATCACTTTGGTGCATTTTAGGAAATACCTCAGTTGCATCAAAATCAATGGTTCTCCAAAGCATCAGAATCACCTTGTGGGCTTGCTAAAAATGGCTCACTGGGCCCCTCCCCCAGAGCTTCTGATTCAGTAGGTCTTAGGTGGGACTCAAAGTTTGCATTTATGTCTAGTTCCTGGATATGCTGGGTCAGATAGTGTGTCCTCTGTCTTAATCCATTTTGGGCACCATTAAAAAAATACTGTAGACTGGGTGGCTTATAAACAACAGAGATTGATTTTTCACAGTTCTAGAGTCTGGGAAGTCTAAAATCAAGGCGCTAAAAGATTTGATGTCTGGCGAGGGCCTGCTTCCTCAAAACCTTCTGTCATCTTACTATAACCTCACATGGCAGAAGGGCCAAGGGATGTCTCTTGGAATCTTTTATAAGGGCACTAATTGCATTCCTGAGGGCTCCATACTCATGACCTAATCACCTCCCAAAGGCCCCACATCCTAATACCATCACCTTGAGGGTTAGGATTTCAACATATAAGTTTTGGGGTATTGCAAACATTCAGCCCATAGCAAACCCCAAATTCATGTCCTTCCCGGGACCTCATAATAAAAACTTATTTGGGAATAGAATTGTTGCTGATGTGATTAGTTATGATGAGGTCATACTAGAGTAGGGTGGGCCCTTAATCGAATTTGCCTGGCATCCTAATAAGGAGAGAGCCTCAGACAGGGACACAGAGAATGCCATGTGACAACAGAAGCAGAGAGGGGAGTGATGTGTCAACAAACCAAGTAGGCCAATAATTTCTGGCAATGGCACAAACCAAGAGAAAGGCGTGGCACAGATCCTTCCTTGGTGCCTTCAGAGAGAGAGTGCCCCTGCTGACATCTTCGTTTTGGACTTTTAGCCTCCAGAACTGTTAGAGAATATGCCTCTGTTGTTTTAAGCCACCAGCTTGTGGTAATTTGTTATGGGCAGCCCTAGGACATGAGTACAGGAGATGCTGATATTGGTGGTCCTGATATGGCCCTTTAAGAACCACTTATGGAAATTAATTAGATTGTTTCCTTCTTCTTCAACTCCTATCTGCCCTTACAGTGTCCATGATGAATTTTCTTTCCAAAATAATTTCTACTTGCATCTGCCAGCACCTTCTTAATTCCCTAAGAAGAATTTTCACCAGCTCCTGGTTCCTTAATACTTCCCTGATTCTTGTTCCTGATCTTTTTAACCCTTTGTAATCCATGGGGGCCCTTTCCAGCTATGTTGTGGTAAAATGGGATCTCTGATTCCTCCATCCTGATAGGGAATTGTTACTTCATGTGGTTGGATTTCACACACTCTAGGAAGAAAAAGACACAGGTAGCAGGAAACCGCTGCAAGAGCCATCAGGGAACTGGAGAGACGGGGTGGGAGTGAGGGGATTTTGGCTTCAGGAAGACAAGCATTAAGAGGGATTTATCTGCCTTCAAATATATGAAGTGTTGCTGTGCATAAGATGCAGACAGCCTGCTTTCCATCTCCTCCGAGAATAAGCCAAAAGCAGGCAGGCTTAGGAAGAAGAACTTCGAGTGGACAGAAAGAATTTTCTGAGGTTGAAGGTTTTAAGTCACTGGAATGTCAAGGGAGAATTTTAAGCAAGAGTAGACACCTCTTTATTAAATTTGATTTAGATGGGCCCCTTCCTGGAGCCAGGCAAATGAACAAGATAGACTTAGGAGGTGCTCTCTGCTTTTTGAGTCTGCAAACTTGAAAAAGCAAGAAAAAAAAAATGTCCATTTGGGAAAAAAATTAACTCAAAGGAAAGAAACACCTCTCTGTTGATATATTTGTGCTCCTAGATAGGGAATCTGCCTGCATTTTTTATTTTATATTTTTAATTGAGTACCTATATGGACACTCTTTTGTGTTAAATTAAGGAGTGAGATTGGTTAGAACCTTTGCTTTTTAATCCCTCTGGTATTATCTAGGCTTTTTTTTTTTTTTTTTTTTTTTTTTTTTTTTTTTAATTTGTTTTTTGAAACGGAGTCTTGTGCTGTTGCCCAGGCTGGAGTGCAGTGGCACAATCTTGGCTCACTGCAACCTCTGCCTCCCGGGTTCAAGCAATTCTCCTGCTTCAGCTTCTTGAGTAGCTGGGATTACAGGCACCCACCACCATGCCCAGCTAACTTTTTGTGTTTTTAATAGAGATAGGGTTTCACCATGTTGGCCAGGCTGGTCTCAAACTCCTGACCTCGTAATCTGCCCACCTCGGCCTTCTAAAGTGCTGGGACTACAGGCATGAGCCACTGCACCTGGCCTTATCTAGGCTTTTCAAATCCAATTTTTTTCACCTGCAGGACGACAAAAGTAGTACATATTTGTTTTCTATTGCAACATAACCAATCACAAACTTAGCAGCTTAAAATAGCATAGTTATTATCTCACAGTTTGCATAGGCCAGGAGTCTAGACATGACTTCTGGATCCTGTCCTCAGGATCTCACAAGGCTGCCATCAGAGTGCCAGTGGCCTGTGTTTCTTTCTGGAGTTTGGGATCCTCTTCCAAGCTTTCATGATTGTCAGCTGACTTCAGTTCCTTTCAGCTGGAGGACTGAGGTCCCTGCTCTATTGCTGGCTGCTAGCTGGGGAATGCTCTCAGCATCTGGATTCCTCGCAATTCCTGGGCCTTCTCACAACATAGCTGCTCATTTCTTCAAGGCCAGTGAGAGAATCTCTCCCTCTGTAATATGACCATGAGAGTGACATCCCACTGCCTTCTTCATGCTCCCTGTCGGCTAGAATCCAGTTACAGTTTCTGCCTGCACTGAAGGGGAGGGACTGCTAGATGGCTGTGACTCGCTGTGGCCATCCTAGGATGCTGCCTGCCACAGGCAGTTGGGAAGGCCGCCCAGCTGCCAGGGAGGGCTGGATCCAAAGGCTTCTACTTTATCTGGGATTCATCTGCTTAAATGAATTTAAATGCAGAAATGGAATTCCACATGGAATACAGAAAGTGTGAATGATCCCAGCTTTACACTCTAGTTGTGCCCTAAAGCTCCATTAGGCAGTCAGTTGTTGGAAGTGAAGTTAATGAAGGACTTTCTTTTTCTAGGTAATATAGCATAGAAGGCAGACCTTAGAGCCAGACTGCCTGGGTTCAAATCCTGACTGATACTGTGTAGTTTTGGGCAAGTCATTCAGCATCTCTGTGCCGTTTTCCTCATGTATTAATATCAATGGTGTTAATAATAGCACTTACTTCATGGAGTGGTAGTGAGGAAGAAATTAGTTAATATGTGTGAAGCGCTTAGAATAATGCCTGGCTCCTCATAAACCCTGTCTATGTGCTCACTATGATCTGGGTTAGGACGGCAGGCATCACATACCATCCATACGCACGACATTCCCATGGGCATGCTTAGGATTCTGGGCATTTCTTGGCTTGTAGCTATGGCTCTGTTCCTTTCTCTTCCACTCAGGGCAGCATTTCAGAGTGCTAAAAAGAAAGTGACATTACTCTAGGGGTAAGTCTGAACGAGGACTGATTTTTAAAAATTAAATGATCTATAAATTTCAGTTCTCATAAGTAATAATAATGACAGCTGAATTTGAGCATTTACTGTATGTTTTCCAACATACATACATTCATAGACTTTCCAGTCTATGAAATGCTATGACATGAGCATCTCATTTGGTCTTTACAACACCTCATAAGTAGGTACTATTATTCCCTTTTTATAGAGATGGAGCCTGAGCTTATTTGCTTAACCCAACTGGTCAGTGGTGAAGCCTTAGATGGAAAAGTATGAAGCAGCTGTACTCCGGAACCCTCCGTCTTATGAGCTATTCTGTAGCATTTTCCCATTTTACTGCTGGCAACTCACCTTTCAACTTAAGTGCTGTAAAATTACAGTCAAGAAATGCTGATATAAATGACACAAAAGGGGAGAAAAACTGTGGGTTCTTATTTGTTTGCTTAGTTGCAGGGAGGCGGGCCTGTAATTGTAGACAGAGGGAAACAATTCAGGAGATATACATACTAGAGGAGCACCCGCTAGGTTTCAGGCAGTGTGCAATGTTTCTCACTCACCATTGTCTCACTTGATCCTCAGAAATACTGTGGAAGCCTATTATTTTATTACCTTCTTTTTGCAGATGAAGACATTGATGCTCAAAAGTCGCTAGTGAGAAGCTGAGCCCAGAGTCAGATCCAAAGTCCTTCTGGCACTGAAGCCTGCATTGTTTCCACTGCATGATGTTGTCTGAACGGTGAGCAATGGAAGAGAGAAGATACTAACATGGTGCAAATTATCCTGAGTAGGGAGAGAGAAGGCCCTGGGGGGCTGCAAGTGTCCTGGGCAGGCAGCAGGGAGCCCCATTAGCCCTGAGTAGCTTGGTTGCATTTCTGATGGGTTTGACATCAACGGGCTCTGCTGAGTCCCAGTTTGGCCAGGTACCACCACTTGTAGCACAGGGCAGATCACTCCAATGCCTGCAGCATTCATTTCTCAATTTTCAAAAAAAACTTGCCTTGTTTGAAGGACAAAGTGAGATAATTTTTGACGTACTGGGTAGATGCAATAACACTTTGCACTTTTCATTTAAACAGATACTTTTAAGTGTGAAGGTAGAGAGGAGAGGAAAAAGATCAGCTGTGGGTGGAGAGGGGGAGATGCTGTTGATGAGAAACAAGCAGCATCCATGAGATATTATTATGAGCCTTTGCAGAACACAATCCAATCCTGGAGCCTCAGACGTCACTCCAGAATGCCACTGGAACATTTTCTCAGTTCACTTTTAGAACATAGACAATAAGTGAGTAAACAGAAAACTTCCTGATAAATAGAAGTATTTTAAACACTTGGTGGAGAAAAGAGCTCAGTGATTGGGTAACAATGAGTGGGTCACATTGTTAGTTTCCAAGGGCAAAAGCTGAGAAGAATGAATTAGGAATCATATGCCTGATTTAATTTCTGGCTCAACAACTTAGCTATAAAATTGGGTAGAGTCTCCTCGAGCCTCTGTTTTCTCAGTTCTAAGATGGAGATAACAACAACCTTGTAAGGTGTTTGAAGTGATTAAATTAGGCAGTGCTATGGTTTTGCTCTTTGTCTCTTCCGAAAATCATGTTGAAACTTAATCCCCAATGTGGCAGTAGTGAGAGGTACGGCCTTTAGGAGATGACTGGGCTGTGAGAGCTCTGCCCTCATTTATGGATCAATCTATTCACGGGTTAATGGGTTATCATGAGAGTGGGACTTGTGGCTTTGCAAGAAGAGGAAGAGAGACCTGAGCAAAGATGCTCAGCCCCCTTGCCATGTGATGCCCTGCACCTCCTCGGGACTCTGCAGAGAGCCCCCCGACAGCAAGAAGGCTCTCACCAGATGAAGTCACTCAACCTTGAACTTCTCAACCTCCATAACTCTAAGACATAAATTTCTTTTTCTTTTTAAATAAATTATCCAGTTTCAAGTATTCTGTTATAAGCAACAGAAAACAGACTGAGACAGGAAGTGATTCAATTAGCACTGTGCGCGGCACCTATACAACGCTCATTAGTGATACCCGCTGCTGCTGTTTCTACTACTTCTGCTGAATTACTATTACAATAAGAATGAAGCCTGAAACAAAAACATGGTCACTTTAGAGTAATACTATTTAGAGAAGTTTTTCTGATTTGAGTCCCATCCTTGGATTCCAACATGCAGGAGACTAAGGAGTGGTGGGACCAGGCAGAAAGAGACATGCCCCAGATGTTTTGCTCAGATATGCTGGCACTGGAAACAGTGTGGTATGAAAAGATAATTTTGAGCTTCAGGAATAACTGGGTAATGACTTAAGAAAAGAATCTATGTGCCTGTGCCGTCTCTCAGGTCCTATGGAGGTTAACAACGATGACACCAGCCACGGAAGTAGGGTGGAGATGGGGGTGGAGGGTATCCTTTTCTCTACATATGTCAGTGGGCCTGCAAGAGGATTTGGCAGTGTGCTCAGGGGTTTAGGGCACAGATTCTGAAAGCAGGTTTGGTACATAGGGCCTTAGATAACTCATGTAGCCTTTCTTTGCCTTAACTTTCTCCTCTCTAAAATGGGGAGGAAAGGGTTGCAATACTGCTAACCCCACAGACTTCTGTAGTGATTCAGCAAGGCAGCACACATATGAAGGCCTTAGCAATGCTAGACACACAGGAAGACCTCAAAAATATTAACTCTTATTATAGCTAACCGTGTTATTCAAAGGTAACAGATTCAGCAAAACCAAAATAGGCAAATAAAAAACTAGAAGGTATTAAATCTAGGTCTAGAATTGTGATGCCACTTCGTGAGTGTCCCTGCCAACCTGTCTTTCTTGGAGCTAAGAATTCTCTTCACATTCAGTCATGCGTATCTGTCCGTATTGTCATTGAAACACATATTATTATAAAAGTGTATCCAGAAAAGGTAATTTTAAGGTGCTCACATTTTCTATCTCCTGGCAGTGGAAGGACTTTGACTTTAGGGAAAATTTTAGGATGTTGGGAAGGTCAATTACTCTTTTAAGACCATAATATCATTACAAAAGGGTCCCATCTGACCAACCAAGAATCATAGTAAGTGAAGCACATTCACCGAGAGCTGGAAAAGTATTCATTTCTGATCCTTGTAGACTCCTAAGTGTTCTAAATACAATGTTTAGCTGAAAACGAAGTTTAAAAGCTGATTTCAGAAGAAACCATTAAGTATATCCTGAAAGAAATCAATTGATTTCACCTATTTGGGAAAACATTTCAGCACAGAGAAGCCTAAAACAGAATGGTTGGCCTTTTACAAAAAGCTCGTTTTGCAGGAGTCAGAAGGAGAAGCAGAAAGGCGCGTCTGCCAATGGCTTGAGATAAGTCTTAGGGAGAACTGCAGGCAGCCTGAACCTCATAAAGAGCTTATTTAGAAAGATAAATGAATATGATTATCCCTGGCTTTCAAGACAGTGCAACAAACCAAGCTGGTAGACTGGTTTCTTTCTCTTCAGGCCTGAGAGTAGAGGGCATTACCCCTTCCCCATGTCTCCCCATCTTTCTATTGCCCACCCCAATTTGAGCAGGCACAAGATTGCCTATGAAAAGTGCCATCAAAGCTTCAAAGACTCACCAGAGACCACCAGTTTCTGACCTCTGGTCAAACACTCCAGTGTGTGATGTGCCTGTTTCCCATGGACTATCCACATTCCCAGTTGGGTTTGTGGATAGCGGAGTTGGGTTTGCCTCAACTCCACACTCGTCAAATGGTTATCTCACAGGAAAAACCAGCCAAGAGATATATATTTTGGGAGGCTATTCTCCCAGAGGATTTAAGACCATACAATCAGGCTCCCAAAACAGTTTAAGAAGAAAGTCACCCTGGAGTGGTATTGTTGGATTACTAATATGTCTACTGCTACCCAGTGGCACTTTTTTTTTTTTTTTTTTTTTTTTTTTTTTTTTTTGAGACGGAGTCCCGCTCTGTCTCCCAGGCTGGAGTGCAGTGGCATGATCTTGGCTCACTGTAGCCTCCGCCTCCCAGGTTCAAGCAATTCTCCTGCCTCAGCCTCCTGAGTAGCTGGAACTGCAGATGCATGCCACCATGCCTGGCTTTTTTTTTTTTTTTTTTTTTTTTTTTTGGTATTTTTAGTAGAGACAGGGTTTCACCATGTTGGCCAAGCTGTTCTTGATCTCCAACCTCGTGATCCGCCCACCTCGGCCTCCCAAAGTGCTGGGATTACAGGCGTGAGCTACTGCGCCAAGCCTTTTTTTTTTTTTTTTTTTTTTTTTTAAATTTAAAGCCATAGTAGTCCTTAAGAAACTTCCCATTTAGAAAAAAATGTTGAAAATGTGGAGAGGGACTAGAACACAAAGGACTCATGGAGGGACTGGGAAGGACACATCTGAAGCAGTAACTCACAGTGTGAAGGTGCCGGGCCAGGTCTGGAAAGATGCCCGGCCCAGAGTAAGAGAGCAGCACACAGCAGGCCCCCAAATAGGTCAGCTCCAGTGGCCATGCCCTCCACCAGCAGCCAGCTCATAAGGTTTTCTCTGTCCCTTCTCTTCCTCCTTTTATCCCTGGCTCCCATCCTACCCAACCCTACTGGAAAGATGAATAAAAAAAGTTAAAAGGAAAAAGAAAAGGTATATCAATTAGAAATGTATTCAACTGTGAGTAACTAAAAGCCCACTTTATAGTGGCTTAAAGAGGGGTCCATTTTTCTCAAAGCATAACAAGTTTGGATATTTCCTAACTTTTGTCAGTGGCTTGGTCCTGGCTAAGGTCTTTGTGATTCTGTTGGCTTTCCTGACATGCCTCATGGTCACAAAGTGGCTGCTGTAGTTCTAGCTATCAAGTCTGTCTTCAAGGCACAGGAAATGGGAAGAGGATAGGCAGGGACCAATCCCTATTTGCAACATAGCAAAACTTTCCATAAATGACCAGATTTCTGCTTATGTCACACACTCCAGTATAAAATCCCATCACTTTCTTGGCCACCAGTGAGGCTGGGAAAATGGTGGCAAGGCAGAAGAGAATGGATATTAGAGTCAATCAGTCAGTAATGTTTACCACAAGAGGCAATGCAGAATCTATTCAAAATGAGAGAACGCTTCCAAGATATTTCTGGACTGCACCCTGGTTGATTCTGATAATCATCCAGACTAGGCAGCCACTGGCCTACATAGGAATCTCTGCATTCCCAACAAACTGTTGGGGATTAATCCTGTAGATAGTGAGTACTTGAAAATTAGAACATCTGACCTTTTTAATCTTTCCTGGAAGGAAGGAATGAAGTGAGCTAGTGGTGTGCATACACTGTTCTGCAAGGTGATAGCATCTGGGGACCGGAGAAAGAGCCATTATCCTTTTATAGGAGGCTGTAAGACAATAGAAACTGAGCTTGTTAACCAATACATAGATGAGAAACCTTGGGGCTAAAGGCCCTCCATTTGGTAAAAATCAGAAATGAGCAGGAAGGACTCACCCTGAAACTCTCAAATATGCAGAATTGGAGAGTGAGTTAGGTCTCAGCGTGCACATAGCTGGACAGTAGTCTCCATTTTAGGGCAGATGGTAACAGTCCTTCCCTCTTCATGTGGCTCCTGTATGCCAAGTGCAGGCACTTCACTTGGTTATAAGAAGCTTTAAGTTGCACCCAGGTGCTTCCCCTTTCCCTTCCCTGTCTCTGGAACAGATGGAGTTAAACTCTAGGCGGATTCCTTGCCCAGAGCACATGGTCCTCTCCTTTCTTGTTTCTGCTGATGAGAGCTTTGTTACCAAAGATCTGAGCTCTAAGCCCTCTTCTAAAGCAACAGCTCAGGGAGGTGCTGACCAAAGCCCATGGCTCAAATTTTAATACAGTGTCTTCTGGGGAGCTGGGAGGAACTATATTGCAAATGAGCTGAGGACTTCCGTTGCCTCTTGTTCTGGAAGAAGAATTCTGTTGGCTCAGAAGGGGAGCCCCAATTTTCAAAGCCATTTTCCCCCCACATATATTGACTTTTCCATAGTGTCAACTGTCATTTACCAGGTAGGTATCCACCTGCTTCATTGTCCCTTGGGTGAGTGAAGACATTACCACTTGTGAATTGCCCCCAGGCACTGGACCAAACTCAACACATTAATTTTCTTACTAGCCTCAGTAGTGGCTTGGCTAAAGAAGACTTCATGATCACTCCCCTATTTTGAAGGTCAGCACATTGAGGTTCAGAGTGGTGAAATGACTTGAACTTCCTATGGAGAGTAAATGGGAAACGTCAGAGGAATGATTTGAACCCTGGTCTGTCCACCTTCAGTGCCCATACTTTGTCCTCCGTTCCTTGAAGCACAAATCATGAATCAGGTGAAGAAAGATATTTTAAGAGCTATGAAGATTGCTGGTATTCTCAAGGACAAGAGCTCTTTGGTCACATCTGAGTCTAGTTTGGGTTGTTGCTGTTCAAACTTATTTGATTGTAAAACTATAGATGTAAATTATTTTGCAAAACGCTTAGTGCTGCAGATGATGAGTGCCTAGACATAAGCATCTGCCGCTGGGTTTTGCTTTCAGAAGACCATGAGAGAAAAATACCAATTTATCAAACCTGTTAGCATAAGATTATTGTTATCATGAACCATTTTGGTTTACAAAAGTATTTCCTTTAATAGGCATAGGCATTAGCAGCCCTATCCACCAATTGTCAACTTGGTGCCTACTCAGAGCAGTACTTCTACACCCTGCTGCCTCCTGCCAGCTGCTGGGGTCCCTGCTCGCCACTCAGGAGCTCGCTGTGGAATGGATCTGAAGGTGCAGCCTGGGCATTGAGAGTTTCAAAAGCTCCCCACATGGTCCTAACATGCAGCCAGAATTCAGAACTATTGATTTAGATTGGTAGTGAGAATAGGAGAGTAGGGAAGAAACCCACAGTCTAAAGGGTTAAGGAAGCTCTTAGAGTGACCAACCCATTCCACTTTGCCAGGGATTATTCTGAATTGAAAACTGAAAATCCTTTGTTTTTTGAAACCCCTCAGTCCCAGGCAAACCAGGATGGCTGGTCACCCCAGTACATTTCCGGGTGTTAGGTAAAGACAAAGGCTCTCAAATGACAATCTTTGTCTATGGGAAATAGACAAAACCTCTCTTTACACAACAGTTTAAAACCACATGGTTCTTACATGGAAATAAACAATCTCATTCCATTTGAATTCTAGCGAAACAAACATATACCTTTGCTCTTCTGATCTGCGTTCCCTTTGCATTGCACTGTGGTGCAGGGCATAGCTAACATCCATACAAATTCTAGCACCAACCTGGATCGGTGGATTTATTACAGGGCCCTGTTATTTGAGAAAAGACTTGGCTGATAGCACTGTTGTTTTTCTTCTGTTGTCTTTTGCTAAATCCCAACACCTGAAGATTATCAGGCCTCTTTGAAGCGTCCTGTGATTCTGATTCCAATCAAGTTACAAGGGATGTGAGATAAATCTGAACTTACCCAAATTAATGTGTAACTTTGAGAAGCACCCCACCCCCTTGCAAGCATCTTGACTGGATTTCATGGAATCTCATTTGATTCTGACTTCCCACGGGCTCCTGAATCCAACCATGGAAAGAGGGAGGCAGTCATTCCTGCTCACTGAGCATGTTTGGCAGCTTTTGTAGTAAACACCAAGGAGACTGGCCTTTGCTCTGACATGTCTCAGGTACTGAATCCAAAGTACAGGCTTCTGGTGGGCTCTGCCTGCCCAGTCTTAGGGCTGGTTTTTCGAAGGCCTGGATATTGGCAAGTGACCTGCATTTACAGATTAGAATGGCTACCCTGGAAATCAACATGATGCCCGCAAAAAAAAATCCACATTTGGAAACACGTGACAGAGGAATTCCAGGGTGCTCCCTGGTGAGCCACCCCATGCATTGAGGGATCCCTCTGGGCTAGCCATCATGCCAGGCCAGCACAGACATGACCGCTCTTCATCCTCACAAGAAAGGTGAGAAGTCGATAGTACTACCCTTGTTTTCTAGATGAGGAAGCAGGCTTGATGAGAATAAGCTGGTAAGTGACAGAGATGAGAGACGAGAGGATCCGATTTGCCTGTCAGCAGGGCTACGGCCATGGACCCCAAGGGCACATCCTCTGAAAGCATCAGGGAGAAAAGGCTGGAAATGCAGCACATATAACAGATAACATTGAGATAGAAAAAGAATTTTAAAATGTCAAGAGTATAGCATAATGATTAAATGCCTGGACTTGGAACCAGACTTCTTCTGGTTCCACTTATCTGTGGAAACTGTTGTTTCCACTTATCTGTGAAATGGGTTTAAACGAGTTGATATAGTTAGAAGAATATTAAGACCAATAAGCACTCTCTGTGGTAGTTGTGTTCTTCTTATTCTTATTGCCCTCATTATTATTATGATGGCTTTCTTAAGTGTGTTTGATGAGGACACGCCTTGAGCTCCTTGGGCTATGATACCACTGGGATTAAGAGGATCTTGGAAGAAGAAGCAGGGCACACTCTCTTTCCCATCACATCATGGCATCCTTGCTTTCTTTTTTATTTTTTTGAAAAAGGGAAAAGGATTCCCGGATCCCAAACTCTGCTAATTCTCATTCAAGAAACACTGAAGACAGGGCTGTGTTCAATGCTCACAGTTGATGCTGAATAATTTGCAACTGGACAACATTTTCCACCCCATTCCTGGGTCCAGGTTCACTTTCTATTCAGCAGAACCACGGTGGATTATGAAGAAACACACTGATTACAGACATAAATAGGCCACCCTGAGCCATCTGGGTCTATTTTTCCCATTTCGGTAATCCCTCCACTGGAGATTCTCTACTAGCATTTGAATGACCCCAGTGCTGGGGCACTCCTGACCTTGAGACAAAGTCAGAGTGACTCCCCGCTAGCTCTATTACAAATTCTTTCTCTGAGCTAATCTGAAATCTGCTTCCCTCTAACAACATCTACAAATGGACACTCATCCTGCCTTCTTGTCTACATGGAGTACCACCCCACCCTCTCCCACAAGAGGGAGGTATCACCTAAGTACAGTTTCGGTAGTTGGCAATTTATTCCTTTCCAAAATCTGTTTTCTGAGAGAAAGTGCTCCAATCCTTGAAGACTAGTCTTAGTATTATGCTAGAAACAAAGTACTTTCTGTGTGGATTGTTTTTTGGACCGAAACAATCAGCATTGCTTAACAGTTTTGTGCAAACATGTTCTAGTGGGCATAAGTATGAGATTTGGTCATTTCAGCCCAAGGCCAAGTTTCAGGCTTACAATTGAATCACTAGTTCTTAATCACCTTTATCGCCTGCCTTGTTTTGTTTCCTATATATGGAATATTTTATCTCTTCTGATATCAGTGGGACCTGATCATCTTTGACTTTTCTATTTTCAGGGTAGAATTTTTATTTCCAGTCCAATGCCTTTGTCTGAAACATGGAGAACATTCTCTGTGTAGGAATCTGCAGGGCCACTGCTTTCTAGGGCTAGAATTAGTTGTGAGAGGACATTTGCTATGTTTTTTCAAACGGGCTATCCCACGTTCACGCTAATAACAACTTTCCACTCTGTAGTCAGTTCCGTTTTGGAGTTCAAAGTGCTTTATAGTCATAGCATAATTATATCATTTTTATTATGCTGGTTAAGTATGAGTGCTGTGCTATATTATTATCACCACTTTATGGAGAGGAAACTGCAGGGAAGCCCTCAGCATGGGAAAGAAAGAGGAGTTGGAAATCTGGACCCATGCCCCTGCTCTGGCTGCTCCTCGCATTGGCCGTGTCCTCCTCCCATTCCCCACGATGTCACCCATTCTTCAAGTCCACTTCATTGGACTTGAAGAATGACTCTAGAAGAGGCTATTTAGAAGAAAAGTCACAGATCTTAAAATCCTATACATGTGTACAGTTATATTTGTATACACATATTAATACACAAAAAAAAAGTCTGGAAGAAGACAAATCAAACATCTTCCTCAACTTTACAGAGATTTTCTCTTCCAACCACTTGCATTCCATATGACTCTAGATTCGGTTCAGGCCTTTGTTTTCTAGGTAGGTGTTCTGGGGCATTTTGATTCACCCTAATTTATTTCAGTTGTTTATATTTTATCCCTCAAATATGGAAAAGAAGTTCCTTAAGCCAAAGGGCTAGGTAATTTCTTTTGTGGCCCAACTAGTTCTTGTAGTGTAGTGGGGAGAGGGTACATAGTATTGGTTCAACAAAATCTTAGATCTCTTCCAATGATGTAGATGACAGGATATGCCCCACGGGAATGATGGATGATTCATGCCTAGAACGTGGACCTGGGAAGAAAAAGACTCAACCACTCAACCAAATAACAGAATAATTGAGTATTCACCGTATGCAGGACGTTGAGTCGTGATATGAGGAGGATGCAAAGAAAGGCAGGATTCTGCCTCTGCCTTCAGGAATTTCCAGTCTCATTGTCTCAGTCTGGGCTGCTATCATAAACTGGGTGGCTTGTAAATAACAGGCATATGTTGCTTACAGTTCTAGAGGCTGGGAAGTCCAAGATCAAGGCATCAGCAGATTCAATGTCTGGTGAGGGCCTGTTCCTATCTTCTTGCTATCTCTTCACATAGTAGAAGAGACAAACAAGCTCCCTTGAGCTTCTTATACAAAGGCACTAATCTCATTCATGAGGCTCCAGTCTCATGACCATGTCACCTCCTAAAAGCTCCACCTCTTAATACTCTTATTGCGTGGAGAATTAGGTTTCAACATACAAGGTTGAAGGGGACAAAAACACTCAGACCATAGCACTCACTGACAGGGTAAGAACCATATTGTAGGGTGACTGATAGCATAGGATTCACAGCATGGTGATGTGGCTTTGAATCCCTGCTCTGCCACTTATGTGTGGCCTTCAGCAGGTTGTCTAAACTGTTTGAGCTTGTGAATTTTCTTTTGTACAATGAGGATAATAATAATGTCTGGATGACAAATGAGATGTCTATAAAAGCATTTGGCACAGTGGTTCATACAGGGTTATGAATCAAATAGTAGCTATTTTAACATTTTTATTAGATGGCTGGTGATTCTAGGTAAAGTCAAAAAATGGGTCAGCAGAAAAGACATGTGGGAGTTCAAAAGAGTGGCCAAGAGACCTACAATTAACCTTGAAAGATAACAGTTGGGTTTTGAAAAATAGGAAGGGGAGAAGGTCTAGGGAAATGTGTGATTCAAACTCAGAGGTGGGAAAAAGGATGGGCTTGGATGGATGAAATAGAAGGTTCTCATGGAGAAATTCTGGTAGACAATAGTAAGAAAAATGACAGCCATGCTACTGCTATGAATCATGGTAAATTCTTTCCTTTAATAACATGATGACATAAGAATTATCATGGCTATTTTACAGATTACGAAGCTGAAGTTTTGAGACAAGTGGCAAAGTTAGTTGTAAACAAATACAGAGGCCTTGGTTGGTGTTGGTGAGGATGGGTCCTCTCATATGCGGTTGGTAGAGGATAAATTGGACACAAGCTTTTGAGAGCACTTAGACAGCATTTAGTAAAATTGTTAATTTTACATCAAAATATTGACCCTGGAGAAACATTTGCATATGTAATCAAAAAGGCATGAAGAAGAATGTTCACTGAACACTCCAAAAACTTGGATATGACTCACATGTCTGCAAATGATAGAGTACTTAAGCATTCTAAGTACTGGCATGTCCATATTGTGGTAGGTTACTTAATACTTTAGTATAACATGACTGACATGTAACAAGCTCTAGAAGAGGTTATTTAGAAAAAAAGAAAAGTCACAGGTCTTTAAAATCCTATACATGTGTACACACACACACTTTTTTTTTTTTTTTTTTTTTTTTTTTTTAAAGACAGAGTTTCGCTCTTTCACCCAGGCTAGAGCTCACTGCAACTTCCGCCCCCTGGGTTCAAGCGATTCTCCGGCCTCAACCTCCCAAGTAGCTGTGATTATATGCACCCCCCACCATGCCTAGCTAATTTTTGTATTTTTAGTAGAGACAGGGGTTTCATCATGTTGGCCAGGCTGGTCTCAAACTCCTGGCCTTAGGTGATCTATATATACATATTAATACACAAAAAAAGTCTGGAAGAAGACAAATCAAACATTTAACAGTTATTATCTTTGAGAAGGGAGGGATATATTAGGGAGAGCATATATTAAGGAGGATTTGAATTTTAGTCTACATACTTTTGTATTGTTTACAAAGAAAATACATTCAGCTACTACTCAAATTCAGCAACTAAAATTAAAAAATATATATGCTATATCAGTACTGTAAAACACTATGTGGTCATTAATATGTTATGCTGTAAGATACACTTTTTGATTTGGAAATTTTCCCATTACGTAGAAAAAACCACCCACCATATTTCAGAGCCATATGAACAGTATATATATATTGCTTTATAAAAGTTATCACATGTATAGCACACACATACAGATATTAGAGACAAACACACACTAAATGGTAGTTATTTTTGAATGGTGAGATGATAGTATCTTTTCTTTTCCTCTTTATACTTGTAACAGTTAACTTTTTCCACAGGGTTGATGTGTAACAAACCACTCCAAAACACAGTGCCTTAAAACAACAGCGATTTTTTTCTCATTCACGACCATATGTCTATGGGGTCAGCTGTTTTAGGTTGAGCTCAGCACAGCTAAGATTGGCTTCCAACTGTAGTTTGGGTCTAGGTCTGCTCTCTGTATCACATCTTCCTTGGACCAGCAGGCTCAGCAGGGTGTGTTCTTTTCTTGGCAATGACAGATATGCAAAGGGGCAAGTGGGAACCTGTGCTATCTCTTAAGGTTTGATTTGAGGTTAGTACGTTGCCCTTTCTGCTCCCATGTCCTAAATCAGTGGGGGAGAAAAATAGACTTTATTTCTAGTGGAAGGGTCTGTAAAGCCACATGGCAAAGGGCATGGTAGGAAGTGGTGAATTTTGGAAACTATCATGTAATCTAACACAACTTAAATGTGTTTTCTAATTTACCCCACTGTGCATGTATGTCACTTGTGGAATAATAATCTTATTATTTAATATGTGGTTCCTCATGTTACCAAAAAGGGGTCCTGATCCAGACTCCCAGAGGGTTCTTGGATCTTGTGCAAGAAAGAATTCAGGTCAAGTCCATAGAATAAAGTAAAAGCAAGTTTATTTGGAAAGCAGGGAATAAAAAAATGACTACTCCATAGACAGGGCAGCCTAGAGGGCTGCTGGTTGCCCATTTTTATGATTATTTCTTGATAATATGTTAAAAAAAAAGAGGTGAATTATTCATGCCTCCCCTTTTCAGACCATATTGGGTAACTTCCTGACTTTGCCATGGCATTTGTAAACTGTCATCGTGCTGGTAGGAGTGTAGCAGTGAGGGTGACCAGAACCATCTCGGTTTTGGTGGGTTTTAGCCAGTTTTGTTACTGCAAGCTGTTTCATCAGCAAGGTCTTTATGACCTGTATTTTGTGCTGACCTCCTATCTCATCATGTGACTTGGAATGCCTAATTGTCAGTGAATGTAGCCCAGTAGGTCTCAGCCTTATTTTACCCAGCCCCTACTCAAGATGGAGTTGCTCTGGTTCAAATGCCTCTGACTCAGAAAGATGAGCAGTAAAATAAAGAGTCGGGAGCAGTGGTGCTTTGCTTAGTTCTTCTCTGGCTGAGATCTACAGCATATTTACTGGCTATGTGGATTATCTCTAATCTCATCCTGCCAGTTTCTACCAGTATCCTTAGGACACTCCCAGGAAGAACTTGCCTTCTGATTTGAGCAATCTTGCAGGCCTTATCTTATCAAATTTCCTGAGTAAGAAGAGTTCCTGTACCTTGAGAGAATGACATGGAATGCTGCATGATTTTACATGGAATATAAAACTGAAAGCAAGAGCGGCTGCTGGTCACTGTATTCCAAAATGGGCAGACACCAAAGTCACCAGAAGTCCTTTTGTACCGTTCTGCAAATCTCAAATGGGGCAATGAAGCGTACATCCAACTGGGCTAGCAACGGTGAGCAAGCAGGGCAGCCGATATGTCCTTATCTCAAGGAACCCAGCAGTGACAATAATTCATTATCTTAGGACCTTTCTTCTGACTTTTCCCCAACCAAAGTCTTATCACAACCAAAGCACCAAATCACAGTCATGAGAGATTATTTCAATGCTGCCCACCTTGCATGACCATGTACCCTGACAACAAAAGACAATGATACTTTTGGAGAATGCACTGGGGACAGAAATCACTCCTTTCTCCCTGATGACTCCCCTCTGTCTTCCCCAAGCGAAACTTCTGGTTTCAATACTGTGGTTCAGTTCTCCTGAGAAAAGCCAACAGACCTTTTCAGGTATGCAGTAAATCTTCCACCAGTGTATTTTAAAACCCTTAAAAGAAAGACATTTAACCCTCTCTCTGGGCTGCTGGAGTGCGTGTGTGTGTATGTGAGTGTGTGTGTATGAAAATTTTTCCTGATGCAAATATTTATGGACTTTTTAACCTTCATTCTAATCTTAGTTATGCCTTGCCCAAGCTCTTTTAACTGCTTTAATCTTTCTCATAAATCACTCTATGCCTCTTCCTTTTTCACCCTAACCTATCAGCCTCGTTCTTGTTTCTCAGGTGCCCAGAGTGGAAGTCACAATTGTCCAGATCTGCCCCCAGATTCTCTCTGGGTCTCACATGGTTTAGTCTGAATTAGGTATAAATCTGAAAGCTTCAGGAACACAGGATTTTCTGCTACTACTTTAAACACATTCAAGTGCCCACTTAACTCAAAATGGACAACATTTCCATTGGAGTGGTCAAGCAGCAAAGAAAATACCCTCCAGGTTTTCCACACAGAAGCTTTGCTAGGTTTTAACATCTGGGGAACTTGACTGCAGTGGGCTGGAGCATGAGGGGATTATGTCCCTGTGGTGACTCAGGGAGAGGGCACGTGACAAACGCATCACATTTTTCAGTTTGTCCCATGAGCTGCCCACTGGTGATTTAATCACACATTTCATGCAAGTTCACATCTCATTAACTGCATATCAATAGCTTAAAATCTTTATGAGAGGGTACCATTTACCCCTTCCCTTTACCCCACCTCCTTTCTGCCTCCCGTAACTAAGCTTCTGGTTCAGTTCCCCTGAGAGGAGTTCCTAGGTCCTTTTGGAGTGCGAGCCATGCCTGTCCTAACTACCCATCGTCCCTTTACGGGTGGTATAAGCCATGTCCTGGGTGTGTTTTTCTAAGCTGGGGAAGAGGTCCTCAAACTCCGTCTGTGGCCCTGCTCAGTTCTGAGTAATATACCTTTCAGAGAAATTCAAGATGGTAGAAGAGAGCGAGAGGCAGCAATGGGCTATCGCAGCCTTACTGCTAGCCTGACAAGGAGCCATTAGGGGACCTTCCAAAGTGGGAAGTGATTCTGCTGACAAGAATGAATGAGCCACACCTGAGCCAATGTTTCTTCACAAACCACAGAAAGCTAAAAGGATGTCTGGAATCTGAAAAAAGAATTGAGAAATAATATGTAGGAGAGGCCAATATTTTAATGAGTGCATTCTGAACTCTGAAATGGGTCACCTAGGGAAAGTTCTTTGATTCTCTGATATTGGACGACAACATTTTGGGGGGTATCAACTTCTTTCTCATGATAGATCATGTCAATGAAGTGACCTTGGGAAGCTATTTAATTATTTACATTTTAGTTAAAGCTAAGGCAAAGTTCTATAATGAGAAAAATGCAAACATTTATTCTAATTATTTGAAGAGGAAGCATTTTTTTTTTTTTAAACAACCAAGTGGTAATTTTACTAAGAAGGGCCATCTTTCTGGGCAGAGATTATGGAAGAAGACATACCAGGCAGACTAGGGAGTGGAGCACATCAGGTATTATTGAAATGGGAGTGCTCCCTGACCCCCTCGCAAGACATGAGACAAGGATGTGGCTCGTTTGAGCTGCGCTCAAACCCCTTATGGGAGGGGGGAGCACACAGACAGGCAGGTGTAGGAACTGGGGTGAGCGTTTTTGGGCTCCAGCCCTATGGTAGTGTCCAGGGATGTGTTACAGTTAATGCTCTTTTAGCAGTTGTTGTCCACAGATGGCTAAGTGTTAAACCAGCTCAGTGGAGAGTCAGGGTGACAGTTATTTACACCCTGCCCTCTTGGTACCCGGGTCCTTGTCTGGTGTCTAGGAAGTATCGGGTCACTCAGACTTGAAGGATGGTGAATGCAGGGATTTTATTGAGTGATGGAGGTGGCTCTCAGCAGGATGGATAAGGAGCTGGAAAGAGGATGGAGTGGGAAGATGATCTTCTCCCGGAGTTTGGCCATCCCACAGCCGAACTCCTCTCGACGTTCAGACGCTCTTTCTCTTCTCTTTTTCTCTGCCATGCCGCTCTGTGGCTCTTCTGATCTTCTGTTTGTGGAGCCTGGGGTTTGGGGTTTATATGAGTACAGGATAGGGGAGCATGAAAACAGGAATGCCTGTTTCCATTTAGGGTCAAAGGTTCCAGGCTTGAGGGTGGGGGCTTTTGCTGGGTAACTGCCCTCTTCTACCCAGTATTTCCCTGCCTCTTGTCTATATCATTATTGGAGATGGCATAACTAAAATGCTGGCAAAGTTGAGATTTCAGAGGGACAAAAAATAGACAGGGTTTACAATATCGTTGAAGGACTGAGGTCTTATGGATAAATAGAGGTTAAAGTCTGTTGATCCCTTCCAATGTTCCACACCAGATTTCCTGGAGGAGCAATATATATTTATTTGTAAGTCCCGTCTTTAGTCCTGCAATAATTTTTAGCATTTGTGTGAGGTTGATTTCAGACAAGGCAATACTTGGGCAAGTTACAGTACAGCATCTCTGAAAGTGGGTTTTGAGGAATGCAAATACTATAGAATATCATTAAATGTAATAGATTCTGTGGTAAAATGAACTTCGAAACATTGATTTAAACGATGTTAAAAAGCTTTCCTTGCTGCATGTCTTCTCAGAGCCTTTGAAATGCTGAGGTTCATTGTAAATCTCCAGGTAGAAGTGGAACTGGGAGGGAGTGAAGAGAGTATAGTGCATATATGATTCCAACATTTCTTTTACCATAAAACCTCCTTCTGCTCTCATTCTCTGGAAAATCTTTTAGAAGTTGTGTTTCATGAAATAGTCTATGGTCTACATGGTCAAAGTAGAAAAAGTCAAGGACTGGGTATTAGCTTGTCACGGCTCCCGTTCTGGTTGTTTAGCTTTGGGCATTTATTTAACCTCTCTGGGCCTTGGGTTTCTCATCTGCAATATGTGAAAGTTAGTCCTAATAGTTCCAGAACCCTGTGCTTCCTGTATAAGCGCTTCACCACTTTCTACCCCAAAATGTGTCCTGAGGACTCCTTTTTAAGTGTCAACTCACCACCAGTGCAGGACCTGCCCAAGATGAACAAATGATAACCCACTCCCATTTCTATGGTTCACTTATATATTGATAGAAAGAATCAAGTGCTTCTGTTTATAACCATCACACCACTAGCCAAACCTTCCCAGAAGGGAAATTTCTACTGTTGAATGTTCTCTGCACAGATTACTGTCAGAGAACATGAATCACACCTTAAACTTCAAGTCCATGGCAAAATTCATTATATTTTCCACCAGGGGCAAGGAGAATTTTCGACGTGGATGAAGACAGTCATTTGCCCTGAAGTCATTTGTTGGAATGATAAACTCTTCCAGGGCAGACAGAGGCTCCTACAATACTCTCCTTTAGGAGGCTTTGCAGTGTCCTTGCTGTCCTGCAAGGAAAAGCCATTACCAGCATGAGTGAGCCAGGCTAAGTCCAAGGTGAACTGAAAGACAAAATTTCTTGAACTTATTCATTCACTCAATTCTTTATTAAGCACTGAATAGGTTCCAGGTCTCTAACAGATACTATCCTCCTCCTCTTCATTATGATGAAAGGGCAATACATTCCTTTAATACATTATTACCAATGACAGGTATCACATTATAAAACTCTTTGCTAATTTTGGAAGTGAAAAATGCTAGTTTACTGTGGTTTTAATTTGAACTTCTGATACTTGACATTTTATAATTTTAAACTCATATTTTCTCTTTCATGATTTTTACACTTATATGTTAGGCTCTTGGAATGCTTTAAATAAGCAAATGCCAGGAAAATAATAATCCATGAGTATGCAGCGCAGAAAATATCTAATAATGCATGAGTAATGTAAAAACTGATGCAGATAAGGCATGCAGTGTGTGTAAGCAACATTAAGTACCCTTCGATGCCAGGCCCAGCCTCTGGTCTTCTCTGCCTGGCCATTGTTCTGACTGTAACATCTTTACCTCATCTCAGCTGCCCTTCCACTTCTATGAGCCCCTCATGACCTCTCAGAGTGGTTGGTCTTCCAGACTCTGCTGGGGTGCAAGACTCTTTTTTTAAAAAAATTTTTAAGTTTTTGTAGAGATGGGGTCTCCCTATGTTGCACAGGCTGGTCTCAAACCCCTGGGCTCAAGCAATCCTCCTGTCTCACCCTCCCAACATGCTGGGATTTCAGGTGTGAGGCACTGTGCCTGGCCCAAGACTCCATACATACATTTAAGAAAGATGAATACAAACAGGTAAGATCATTATTTATTCAATTTTTCCAGTTCAGGGTCATATGGGTGGCTCTGAGCTTATCCCAGAAGTTTAGAGCACAGGGTAGGAGCCAGCCCCTCTCCCCTCAACATAAGCACACACGCATACTCAGACTGGGATCCATAGGCACGCCAACAGCTTTAGAATGTGGGAAGAAGCTGGAGTACCTGGAGGAAACCCACACAGACAGCGGCCCCAGCTGGGAAGCGTTGTTTCCTTTTTTTTTTCCCTCAATGTTATAATGACATTTGAGGATCTGCTGTACCACATTTTCTTCATTATAATGGGAATAATTATACCTACCTCCTATGGTTGTGGAAGGATTCAATGAGTGAAATGAGTGAATACCTGTGAAAAACTCAGAACATCTGGTATATAGGGATTCAGTGATGTTAGTCACTGTTATTGCTGCTGTTGTTATGACGATGAGGATGATCAGAAGCAGCTCCAGTAAACTGCGAATGGAAGCCTCTGGTTGAGGAGGTTAAATGAGACGGTGATTCATGGTGCCGTGAACTACTGGTTTCTTTTCTTTTTTTTTTTTTTTAAATTTATTTATTATTATTATACTTTAAGTTGTAGGGTACATGTGCATAACGTGCAGGTTTGTTACATATGTATACTTGTGCCATGTTGGTGTGCTGCACCCATCAACTCGTCATTTACATTAGGTATAACTCCCAATGCAACCCCTCCCCATGATAGGCCCCGGTGTGTGATGTTCCCCTTCCTGAGTCCAAGTGATCTCATTGTTCAGTTCCCACCTATGAGTGAGAACATGCGGTGTTTGGTTTTCTGTTCTTGTGATAGATTGCTAAGAATGATGGTTTCCAGCTGCATCCATGTCCCTACAAAGGACACAAACTCATCCTTTTTGATGGCTGCATAGTATTCCATGGTGTATATGTGCCACATTTTCTTAATCCAATCTGTCACTGATGGACATTTGGGTTGATTCCAAGTCTTTGCTATTGTGAATAGTGCTGCAATAAACATACGTGTGCATGTGTCTTTATAGCAGCATAATTTATAATCCTTTGGGTATATACCCAGTAATGGGATGGCTGGGTCATATGGTACATCTAGTTCTAGATCCTTGAGGAATCGCCATACTGTTTTCCATAATGGTTGAACTAGTTTACAGTCCCACCAACAGTGCAAAAGTGTTCCTATTTCTCCACATCCTCTCCAGCACCTGTTGTTTCCTGACTTTTTAATGATCGCCATTCTAACTGGTGTGAGATGGTATCTCATTGTGGTTTTGATTTGCATTTCTCTGATGGCCAGTGATGATGAGCATTTTTTCATGTGTCTGTTGGCTGTATGAATGTCTTCTTTTGAGAAATGTCTGTTCATATCCTTTGCCCACTTTTTGATGGGGTTGTTTGTTTTTTTCTTGTAAATTTGTTTGAGTTCTTTGTAGGTTCTGGATATTAGCCCTTTGTCAGATGAGTAGATTGCAAAAATTTTCTCCCATTCTGTAGGTTGCCTGTTCACTCTGATGGTAGTTTCTTTTGCTGTGCAGAAGCTCTTTAGTTTAATGAGATCCCATTTGTCAATTTTGGCTTGTGCTGCTGTTGCTTTTGGTGTTTTAGACATGAAGTCTTTGCCCATGCCTATGTCCTGAATGGTACTACCTAGGTTTTCCTCTAGGATTTTATGGTATTAGGTCTAACATTTAAGTCTCTAATCCATCTTGAATTAATTTTCGTATAAGGAGTAAGGAAAGGATCCAGTTTCAGCTTTCTACTTATGGCTAGCCAATTTTCCCAGCACCATTTATTAAATAGGGAATCCTTTCCCCATTTCTTGTTTTTGTCAGGTTTGTCAAAGATCAGATGGCTGTAGATGTGTGGTATTATTTCTGAGGACTCTGTTCTGTTCCATTGGTCTATATCTCTGTTTTGGTACCAGTACCATGCTGTTTTGGTTACTGTAGCCTTGTAGTATAGTTTGAAGTCAGGTAGCGTGGTGCCTCCAGCTTTGTTCTTTTGACTTAGGATTGTCTTGGAGATGCGGGCTCTTTTTTGGTTCCATATGAACTTTAAAGCAGTTTTTTCCAATTCTGTGAAGAAACTCATTGGTAGCTTGATGGGGATGGCATTGAATCTATAAATTACCTTGGGCAGTATGGCCATTTTCATGATATTGATTCTTCCTATCCATGAGCATGGTATGTTCTTCCATTTGCTTGTGTCCTCTTTTATTTCACTGAGCAGTGGTTTGTAGTTCTCCTTGAAGAGGTCCTTTACATCCCTTGTAAGTTGGATTCCTAGGTATTTTATTCTCTTTGAAGCAATTGTGAATGGAAGTTCATTCCTGATTTGGCTCTCTGTTTGTCTGTTACTGGTGTATAAGAATGCTTGTGATTTTTGCACATTAATTTTGTATCCTGAGACTTTGCTGAAGTTGCTTATCAGCTTAAGGAGATTTTGGGCTGAGACAATGGGGTTTTCTAAATATACAATCATGTCATCTGCAAACAGGGACAATTTGACTTCTTTTCCTAACTGAATACCCTTGATTTCTTTCTCTTGCCTGATTGCCCTAGCCAGAACTTCCAACACTATGTTGAATAGGAGTGGTGAGAGAGGGCATCCCTGTCTTGTGCCAGTTTTCAAAGGGAATTTTTCCAGTTTTTGCCCATTCAGTATGATATTGGCTGTGGGTTTGTCATAAATAGCTCTTATTATTTTGAGGTACGTTCCATCAATACCGAATTTATTGAGCGTTTTTAGCATGAAGGGCTGTTGAATTTTGTCAAAAGCCTTTTCTGCATCTATTGAGAATCATGTGGTTCTTGTCTTTGGTTCTGTTTATATGCTGGATTATGTTTATTGATTTGTGAATGTTGAACCAGCCTTGCATCCCAGGGATGAAGCCCACTTGATCATGGTGGATAAGCTTTTTGATGTGTTGCTGAATCCGGTTTGCCAGTATTTTATTGAGGATTTTTGCATCGATGTTCATCAGGGATATTGGTCTAAAATTCTCTTTTTTTGTTGTGTCTCTGCCAGGCTTTGGTATCAGGATGATGTTGGCCTCATAAAATGAGTTAGGGAGGATTCCCTCTTTTTCTATTGATTGGAATAGTTTCAGAAGGAATGGTACCAACTCCTCCTTGTACCTCTGGTAGAATTCAGCTGTGAATCCATCTGGTCCTGGACTTTTTTTGGTTGGTAGGCTATTAATTATTGCCTCAATTTCAGAGCCTGCTATTGGTCTATTCAGGGATTCAACTTCTTCCTGGTTTAGTCTTGGAAGAGTGTAAGCGTCCAGGAAATTATCCATTTCTTCTAGATTTTCCAGTTTATTTGCGTAGAGGTGTTTATAGTATTCTCTGATGGTAGTTTGTATTTCTGTGGGGTCGGTGGTGATATCCCCTTTATCATTTTTAATTGCGTCGATTTGATTCTTCTCTCTTTTCTTCTTTATTAGTCTTGCTAGTGGTCTGTCAATTTTGTTGATCTTTTCAAAAAACCAACTCCTGGATTCATTGATTTTTTGGAGGGTTTTTTGTGTCTCTATCTCCTTCAGTTCTGCTCTGATCTTAGTTATTTCTTGCCTTCTGCTAGCTTTCGAATGTGTTTGCTCTTGCTTCTCTAGTTCTTTTAATTGCGATGTTAGAGTGTCAATTTTAGATCTTTCCTGCTTTCTCTTGTGAGCATTTAGTGCTATAAATTTCCCTCTACACACTGCTTTAAATGTGTCCCAGAGATTCTGGTATGTTGTATCTTTGTTCTTATTGGTTTCAAAGAACATCTTTATTTCTGCCTTCATTTCATTATGTACCCAGTAGTCATTCAGGAGCAGGTTGTTCAGTTTCCATGTAGTTGAGCAGTTTTGATTGAGTTTCTTAGTCCTGAGTTCTAGTTTGATTGCACTGTGGTCTGAGAGACAGTTTGTTATAATTTCTGTTCTTGTACATTTGCTGAGGAGTGCTTTACTTCCAATTACGTGGTCAATTTTGGAGTAAGTACGATGTGGTGCTGAGAAGAATGTATATTCTGTTGATTTGGGGTGGAGAGTTCTATAGATGTCTATTAGGTCTGCTTGCTGCAGAGATGAGTTCAATTCCTGGATATCCTTGTTAACTTTCTGTCTCGTTGATCTGTCTAATGTTGACAGTGGAGTGTTGAAGTCTCCCATTATTATTGTATGGGAGTCTAAGTCTCTTTGTAAGTCTCTAAGGACTTGCTTTATGAATCTGAGTGCTCCTGTATTGGGTGCATATATATTTAGGATAGTTAGCTCTTCCTGTTGAATTGATCCCTTTACCATTATGTAATGGCCTTCTTTGTCTCTTTTGATCTTTGATGGTTTAAAGTCTGTTTTATCAGAGACTAGTATTGCAACCCCCGCTTTTTTTTGTTCTCCATTTGCTTGGTAGATCTTCCTCCATCCCTTTATTTTGAGCCTATGTATGTCTCAGCGTGTGAGATGGGTCTCCTGAATACAGCAGACTGATGGGTCTTGACTCTTTATCCAGTTTGCCAGTCTGTGTCTTTTAATTGGAGCATTTAGTCCATTTACATTTAAGGTTAAGATTGTTATGTGTGAACTTGATCCTGCCATTATGATATTAACTGGTTATTTTGCTCGTTAGTTGATGCAGTTTCTTCCTAGCCTCGATGGTCTTTACATTTTGGCATGTTTTTGCAATGGCTGGTACTGGTTGTTCCTTTCCATGTTTAGTGCTTCCTTCAGGGTCTCTTGTAAGGCAGGCCTAGTGGTGACAAAATCTCTAAGCATTTGCTTATCTGTAAAGGATTTTATTTCTCCTTCACTTATGAAACTTAGTTTGGCTGGATATGAAATTCTGGGTTTAAAATTCTTTTCTTTAAGAATGTTGAATATTGGCCCCCACTCTCTTCTGGCTTGGAGAGTTTCTGCCGAGAGATCTGCTGTTAGTCTGATGGGCTTCCCTTTGTGGGTAACCCGACCTTTCTCTCTGGCTGCCCTTAAGATTTTTTCCTTCATTTCAACTTTGGTGAATCTGGCAATTATGTGTCTTGGAGTTGCTCTTCTCGAGGAGTATCTTTGTGGCGTTCTCTGTATTTCCTGGATTTGAAAGTTGGCCTGCCCTACTAGGTTGGGGAAGTTCTCCTGGATGATATCCTGAAGAGTGTTTTCCAACTTGGTTCCATTTTCCCCCTCACTTTCAGGCACCCCAATCAGACGTAGATTTGGTCTTTTTACATAATCCCATACTTCTTGCAGGCTTTGTTCATTTCTTTTTCTTCTTTTTTCTTTTGGTTTCTCTTCTCACTTCATTTCATTCATTTGATCCTCAATCACTGATACTCTTTCTTCCAGTTGATCGAGTCGGTTACTGAAACTTGTGCATTTGTCACGTATTTCTCATGTCATGGTTTTCATCTCTTTCGTTTATGACCTTCTCTGCATTAATTACTCTAGCCATCAATTCTTCCACTTTTTTTTCAAGATTTTTAGTTTCTTTACGCTGGGTATGTAATTCCTCCTTTAGCTCTGAGAAATTTGATGGACTGAAGCCTTCTTCTCTCATCTCATCAAAGTCATTCTCCGTCCAGCTTTGATCCGTTGCTGGCGATGAGCTGCGCTCCTTTGCCGGGGGAGATGCACTCTTATTTTTTGAATTTCCAGCTTTTCTGCCCTGCCTTTTCCCCATCTTTGTGGTTTTATCTGCCTCTGGTCTTTGATGATGGTGATGTACTGATGGGGTTTTGGTGTAGGTGTCCTTCCTGTTTGATAGTTTTCCTTCTAACAGTCAGGACCCTCAGCTGTAGGTCTGTTGGAGATTGCTTGAGGTCCACTCCAGACCCTGTTTGCCTGGGTATCAGCAGCAGAGGCTGCAGAAGATAGAATATTTCTGAACAGCGAGTGTACCTGTCTGATTCTTGCTTTGGAAGCTTCCTCTCAGGGGTATACTCCACCCTGTGAGGTGTGGGGTGTCAGACTGCCCCTAGTGGGGGATGTCTCCCAGTTAGGCTACTCAGGGGTCAGGGACCCACTTGAGCAGGGAGTCTGTCCCTTCTCAGATCTCAACCTCCGTGTTGGGAGATCCACTGCTCTCTTCAAAGCTGTCAGACAGAGTCGTTTGCGTCTGCAGAGGCTTCTGCTGTGTTTGTTCTTGTTTACTGTGTCCTGTCCCCAGAGGTGGAGTCTACAGAGACAGGCAGGTTTCCTTGAGCTGCTGTGAGCTCCACCCAGTTCGAGCTTCCCAGCAGCTTTGTTTACCTACTTAAGCCTCAGCAATGGCGGGCGCCCCTCCCCCAGCCGCGCTGCTGCCTCGCGGTTAGATCGCAAACTGCTGTGCTAGCAATGAGGGAGGCTCCGTGGGTGTGGGACCCTCCCGGCCAGGTGTGGGATATGATCTCCTGGTGTGCCTGTTTGCTTAAAGCGCAGTATTGGGGTGGGAGTTACCCGATTTTCCAGGTGTTGTGTGTCTCAGTTCCCCTGGCTAGGAAAAGGGATTCCCTTCCCCCTTGCGCTTCCCAGGTGAGGCGATGCCTCGCCCTGCTTCAGCTCTCGCTGGTCGGGCTGCAGCAGCTGACCAGCACCGATCGTCCGGCACTCCCCAGTGAGATGAACCCAGTACCTCAGTTGAAAATGCAGAAATCACCGGTCTTCTGTGTCGCTCGCGCTGGGAGTTGGAGACTGGAGCTGTTCCTATTCGGCCATCTTGCTCTGCCCCCCATTAGTGAAACTACTGGTTTCTGAATAGCTGACCAGCTGCAAAAGAAAACATGCTCCTTAGCCTCCTTTTGGCTTTCATCTCTTAGCTGATAAAATACATTTAAAGTATGTGTACCTCTGCTCCTCTCCCTGGTTTTCTATAAAGACAATAAAATATTTTTTGCGAAGCACTCTGGAAAGGGAAATGCAAGGTATTATTATTGTGGTTTTCTTTTCAGCCATGAGGATGCTCAGACTTTTATTCCCTACCACTAACACAGGTGATATAGTCTCTTTTCTTTCTTTTACTGTCATTTTACAGAAAAGGGGCTTTAAAATGTTTGGAAGTGAAAGAACTGCTTTTAGAGCTTATTGTGTTAAGCTAGGTCATTCAGTCATTAGCTCATCAACACAATTTGTGTCCAGAGACGTGTCAACATAGGGGAACACTAAGCAGCAGTGAGAACACAGAACAAAGGAACGTATGAGATCTTTGTCCAAGCAATAGCAGAAAACACAGTGAGCAATGAAAATGACCTGCCTAGAAAAAAAGTAACCCATGCACACAAAATATTGTAATAGCTGCCTGGGGAAGTCAGATAACCTCTCTGGAATAGGTAAAAGAAAATTGCAATTCACTGTGAACCTGTGCAGCAGCCCTGTTTTTTTAATCTCTTTAATCACACTTGTGAAAACCTGTTGGATATTATCTGTGCTCTAAGCACTCTCATAAGGGGTCTACGATAATACCTTATGTCTTTTAATCCTGATTAAAAACCCAAGGGATAGCTATCGTTGTTATTTTCATTTTATAGTTGAGCAAAGAGAAGCCCCGAAAGGTTAAGTAACTTTCTGAAGATGATAGCCAGTAAGTGGCAGAGCCAGAATTTAATCGGGATCCGTGTGACTCTAAGGCTCACATTTGTAACCATGATGCCACAATACCTCCCACATTAATGTGTGGTGAGTCCCATTGTCCTCTAGGATACCTGTCTGGGAAAGATATTAAAAAAAGGGCTCCTCCAAAAAGAGGTCATCAACCATAACAGGGGTAGGGAAACATCACATCTTATCCTACATTTGTTCCAGACTTGTTTGGTTTTGAGCTTGTGAATTGATGCCTTTAAGGAAGAGATATTTAAAAGGAAAAATATACCCTAGGCTCAGTATTGCCATGGCAAATGAGCTAAGACATGAGTCTGCAAAGAGCTATGCATCAGTGCTCCTCAGCAAACCATAAATAATAATGGCAACTAATAAAATCCAATTCATGTGCACCAATGTGATTACTTGAACGTTAGCCTTTCCAGGGAGAGTCCAGCACATCTGTTGCTGTAACTCAAAAGAAATCAGACTCCTGGTATTTCTAGTGAGCAGCTTTGGATGGCTACTTTTTTAAGAAGTCTGGAATAGTCTTACATATTTTGGTGAATATGCAATTGGCAGATAATTTACTTCCCATTCATCAATACCCTCAATGAAGGAAAATGTTGGAGTGATTAATATAATGACTTAATGGGGGAGAGGAGAATAAAAGTCAATCTGGAAACTTGGTATTTAGATAATTTATGGGCAATATGGCATGAACAAGGCTGCATCAGTGTGAGCAAGTACAAGTTATGTGCTTCAATAAGGAACTTATAAATAAACATGAAGGCCTAGCAATCTTGAACTTCAGAATTAATCTCATCTGAACCAATAAGGGACTCAGTTTGAAAGAAGAAAATCTAGGGCACAATGCCTGGCTCGGTAGACAGTATGAGGAAGGAAGAGCTTTGGGAGAAATTAAAAACCTCTCCTAGTAGCATTTTTATTTTTAAGCTTAAACATAAGAGAACCAGAGTTTTTCACATGTAATCTCTGAAAATTTTAAGTGAGTAAATTTTATAGTAAAAAGGCCTTTCAAATGTATCTAGTTCAGCCTTCTCATTTTGCAAGTAGAAGTAAGATCACAGAGAGTCAGACTTGTATATAGTTACATATCCAGGCAGCCTTCATTTCTCTTTACAAGATTTAAAACACATTTGTAATAACTTTACAATCTTTCTGACTATAAAAGTGACAAATGTTCACTGGAGCAAAATGAGGAAAATAGAACCCAAAATAGCAAAATGGAAAAAAAAGTACTCAATTCTACCATTCAAATCCTCATTCCATTAATATTTTGGTATATTTACTCTCATCCTTTTCTATACATTTATAATGAATTTGTATTTCATAATAATGGGGCCATATACTATAAAACTTTTAAGATCTGATTTTGCTTCAGAGATTTTTAATAAATTAAAAATGGCCGTATTGCTTTTTATGACTATCAAGGTAATTACATATTTAGTGTAAAACATCCACATACAATGGAAATTATAAAGAAAATGAAAATGACCTGGAACTCCACCATTTAAAGATAGCAACTGAAAATGATTTATTTTCTTCCAGAGTTTTTTCTATGGTGCCCTTGTAACCCAAAGTCCGTCTGCCTCACCCATTTATAGGATCACATGAGGTCTCTTAAAAATGAGTGTCTTTGCTCACATTTTCCTGCCAGCTGAAGAGTGTGGGATGGATCTCCAGTGCTGCCTCAACTTTTCCAGCAGTCATCTGGGAGAATCTGAGGTAGCCCGGGATCCCACATACTCACCCTCTCCTGTTCTGCACTGTGGATGTGCCCTGGCCACAGAGACTTGAGGGAGTCATGTGGTCATCCCTCCAGGGAGCAGAAGTGCTCTGTGAGAGGAGCCCTGCTTCCCTGCCCAGTAGGCTGTCTCCTGGGATCTTGAGTCTGCAAAATATTCTTGGTGTCTAGAGACACTAGAGCCTCCTTAGCCTTCCATATAGCCTGCTTAGAAGGGAGTGTGATGCCTCCCATTCTGCCCCATGGCTTTGTAGGTTATGCCTTCCCGTCTTTTTGTGGGGTCAGGTGCTTAAGAACAGCTTCTCCTATCCCACCTGTCCCAAAGCAAATAACCTCAGGCAAAGTACTAACTGAGAATGTAACTGTCTTTATTTAGCTTTGGCTGTGATGCATTTTGAATTCTTAAATATTTTGGGTAAATTTTTGGATGTGCTTGAGTTTCAAGTTTTTGCAAATATATGTCCAATTATTTCAGCATATTTGTTGAAAATACAATTTTTTCTCCACTGAATTGCCTTTGCACCTTTGTCAGAAATCGCTGCCCATTTTGTGGGTGTCTATTTCTGAACTCTGTATCTATGCCCTTGATAGTTTATCTATCTGGATGCGAATCCCACATTGCCATGATTGGTATAACTTTGTAATTAGCCTTGAATTCAGGTAGTGTTTGTTCTCCAACTTCATTCTTTCTCAAAGTTGTTTAGGTTAAGTCCTTTGTATTTCTATGCAAATTTGAGAGTCAGTTTGTTAATTTTTATAAAAAATAGTACTGGGATTTTGATTTGAATTGTGTTGAATCTATAGTCCAATTTGGGGAGCACTGATATGCTAATATTGGGTTGGTGGAAAAGCAACTGCTCCCTTTGCTATTACTTTTAATGATATATCTTTTCATTTATTTAGATCCTTTAAAATTTACCTTAGCAATATTTTGTAGTTTTTTGTGTTTAGGTTATTCACATCTTTTGTTGGATTTATTTCCAAGTATTTCATATTTTTTATGCTATTTTAAGTGGTAAAGTTTTTAAATTTTGATGTCTGATTTTTTGTGTTTAATATAAAGAAATACAACTGCTTTTTTGTATGTTGCTCTTATCATCTCTAACCTTGTCAAATGCACTTGTTAGTTCAAGTAGGTCTTGGGCAGATCCACTGTATATTCTATGCAGACAATTCTCATCTGTGAATAAAGACAACATTGCTTCCTTTTCAATACATATGTCATTTTTTTTTTTTTTTAACTTGACTTCTTGCACTGGCTAGGGTCTCCAGTACATTGTCTACCTGAAGTGATGAGAACAAAAACCCTGTCTTATTTCTGATCTTAGGGGGATCTTCACTATCAAATATAGTTGTACGGTTAGTTGTAGGGTTTCTGTAGATGTCTCTTACCAGGTTGAGGAACTTTCCATCGATTCTTACTTTGCTAAGAGGTTGGTTTTTTTTTTGTTTTTTTTTTTTGTTTTTCTTTGTTTTTTTTTTTTTTAAATCAGGAATGGATGTTGGATTTTGTCAAATGCTTTTCATTTCTTTATTAAGATGATCAAATTTATTCTTATTTTTTAGTTTGTTAATATGATGAATTAGTCAGGGTTCTCCAGAGAAATAGAATGAACCAGATATATATGTACAGATCAGTGTGAGGGGATTCAGTATGGGAATTGGTTTATGCAATTATGGAAGCTGAGAAGCCCCTCAATTGGTCATCTGCAAGGTGGAGAATCATGGAAGTCAGTGGTGTAGCTCAGTCCAAGTCTGAAGGCCTGAGAAACAGGAGAGCCTATGCTATAACTCTCAGAATGAGGCAAAATGCCTGAGAAACGGAGAGTTCCAAATCCTGGAGTCCGAAGGCAGAGTACCTGGAGTTCTGATGTCCAAGGGAGAAGAAACTTTAGAAGAATGAATTTGCTTTTCCTCTGACTTTTTGTCCTATCTGGGCCCTCAACTTATTGGATGGTGCCTGCTCACAATGCGTGAGGGTAGATTTTCCTCAGTCCACTGATTCTAATGTCAGTCTCTTCTGGAAACACCCTCTCAGACACACCCAGCTATAATGCTTTACCAGCTCTCTGAGTATAAGTATCCCTTAACACAATCAAGTCAATACTTACAATCAACTACCATATAGGGCAAACTAATTGATTTTTGAATGTTAAACCTATCATGCATTCCTGGATAAATCTTACTTGGTCATGATGTATTATCCCTTATATATATTCTTGGAATAATTTACTAAAATTTTGTTTAGAATTTTTTGTATCTATGTTCACAAGAGATACTGTTCTTTAGTTTTTTGGCCATACCTTCGTGTGATCGTATTAGGATAATGCTGGTTTCGAAGAATGAGTTCCTTTCTCTTCAGCATTCTGGAGGAGTTTATGCAGGGTGGATATTTCTTCATAAATGTTTGCTCTAGTACCAGTGAAACCACCTGGGCATAGAAATTTTCTCTGTGGGAAAAATTTTAAAGTACAAATTAAATTTCTTTAATGGATATAGGGCTATTCAGGTTATCTATTTCTTCTTGAATGAGTTTTGGTCATTTGTGTCTTTCAATAAATTTTTACATTTTATCCAAGTTGTCAGATTTGTAGGCATAAAGTTGCAATATTTCCTCATTATCCTTTTAATATTTATATAATCTGTAGTAATATCACCTTTCTCGTTCTTGATATCGGTAATATGTGTGTCTTCTCTCCTTTTTTCCTATTCCATCTGGCTAGAAATTTATCAATTTTATAAATCTCAAAAGAACCAGTTTTTTGTTTTATTGACTTTATTTTTTTCCTGTTTTCTATTTTATTGATTTCTACTGTCATCTTTATTATTTCCATTCTTTTAGTTATTTTGGGTTTCATTTTCTCTTCTATTTCTAACTTCTTCACTTAGTGAGAGCTAAGATCTATGAACTTTCTTCTTGGGCCTGGCCTACCTATGTTGCTCAGGCTGGTCTTGTAGCCTACCTGAGCTCAATGTATCCTCCCATCTCAGCTCCCAAGTAGCTGGAACTACAGGCATGTGCCGCTGCAGCTTAACTTTCTTCTTTTCAAGTAAAGGCACTTAGTGCAATACATTTCTCTCAAGTTCTGCTTTAGTAATATCCTACAAATTTTTACATTTTTAAAATTATCATTCAATTCAAAATTATTTCTAATTTCTTTAAAATTGTATTATATAAAACATACAACTTACTTGTACATCTGTTATGAACCTCAACTTCATATTTAAAATACAGAATTTTTCAGAGCTGTTTCTGCTATTGATATCCAATTTAATTCCATTGTAGCCAGAGTACATATTTTGTATAACTTAAGTCATTTTAAATTTATTGAGGCTTATTTTATGCCTTAGAATATCTTATCCATCTTGATAAATGTTCTGTGTGTAACTAGGCAAAGCATTGTAAGTCGAAGTGTTCTATAAATGTCAATAAGTTGGTTGATAATATTGTTAAAATATTCTGTATTTTTACCGAATTTTAAATGCACTTGTCCCATCAATTATTAAGAGGATATTGAAACCTCTGACTATAATTGTGGACTTGTTTAATTCTCCTTGTAGTTCTATCAGTTTTTTCTTCATGTAGTTTAAAGCTCTGTTATTAGGTGCATGAACTCTTGGGATTCTTCTCATGAAATGGTCTCTTTATAATTATACAATGACTTTCTTGATCCTTGGTGATATTCTTTGCTCTGAAATCTACTTCATAATATAGCCCATTCCAGCTTTCTTTTGATTACTGTTACCACGACATGTCTTTTTTTTTTTTTTTCTCCATATTTTCACTCTTAACCTCTTTGTGCTTTTATATTTCCTATAAGCAGTACAGAGTTGGGTCTTGCTCTTTTATTCTAATCTAACACTCTGCCTTTTAATTGGAATATTCAGACCACTTACATTTAAAATGATTACTTATGTTTTTATGTTTAAATTTATCATGCTATTGCTTTTCATTTTTTCAATCTGTTCTTCATTCCCTTTTTCCTCATTGTTATATCTTATTTTTTGTATTAAATATCATAAATGATTCTATTTTGTATCCTCTGTTGACTTAGTAGTTCCTTTTTTCAAAAAAATTTAAGTGGTAGCTTTAGGGCATATAGCATACATCTTTAATTTATCACACTCTACTGTCAAATGATATCGTATGACTTCATATACACTATGAGAATCTAACAATGCCATACTTCCATTCCTTCTCCCTCAACCACTGTGGTATTGTTGTCATACCATGTACTTGTACATACATTATAAACACCACACTTTGTTATTTTTGTTTAAGTAATGAGTTATCAAAGATGCTTAGTTCATAATTAAACAGTTTATATATTTATCCAAGTAGTTTTGGTTCTCTTATTTTGTTTGTGGGATATCTGATTTTTCTTCTATCTGATTGATATCCTTTAATATTTCTCACAGTTGGGGTTTGATGGTGATGAATTATTTTGGCTTTTGTACGTCTAAAAAAGTATTTTAACTAAGCAATTAAAAATTTTTTTCCTGGGTATAGAATTCATGTTGACAACTTCTTTTAGTACTTAAAGACATTGCTCCACTGTTCTGTTTTCTGATAAGAAATCTGATATCATCCTTACTTTTGTTGCTCTGTATATAATGTGTCCTTTTTCTCCTGCTGATTTGAAGATTTTTTTCCACTGTTTTCATTATTTGTGCTTGATTCTTGTGCTTGGTGTTTGTTGGGCTTCTTGAAATTTGGGGGTTATAATATTCATTAGATTCAGTAAAATTTTGGCCATTATTTCTATAAACACTTTTTGTCACTTCCCTCCCTCCTGACTCCCACTTTGGAGGCTCTGATTATACATATATGAGGTTACTTGAAGTTGTCACACAGCTTTCTGATGCTTTAATTTTTTAAAAAAACTATTTTCTTATACTATTTTATCTTGCTATATCTTCAGATTCACTAATTTTTTCTTCTGCAGTATCAAATCTGTCACAATACCATCTACTGTATTTTTAAATATCAGATATTGTAAATTTTACATTTAGAAGTGTGATTTGGATCTTTAAGAAATCTTCTATGTCCCTACTTGAATGTATGGAATATAGTTATAAATGCTTTCATGTCCTTGTCTGATAATTCTAACATCTGTGTCCATTCTGGGTCAGTTTTGATAGATCATTCTCATTGTGGATCCCATTTTCTTGTTCTTTGCATGACTTTTTTATGATATTCTGGACATTTTAAATTTTGTCTTGCTGGATACAATACATTTTTTATATTCCTATCAATATTCATAGACTTTGTTCTGTGATGCAGTTAACTTAGTAGGAAACAATTGGATCCTTGTAGTCTTAATTTTAAGATTTGTTATATAAGACGTGAGTAGTGCTTAGTCTAGGGCTTATTATTTTCCATTGCTGAGGTAAGATCCTTCTGTGTAGCTATTTAATCAATTGTGAAGTTTTAAAAATCTGTCTGTGGGAACATGCTCTATATTCAGCCCTGTGTAGTGTTTGGTTTTTTAAAAAACTGTCAACATTTATTTTAGGTTCAGGGGGTGCATGTGCAGCTTTGTTACATGGGTATATTGTGTGATACTGAGGTTTGGGGTATAAATGATCCCATCACCTAGGTAGTGAGCATGCTACCCAATAGGTAGTTTTTCAGTTGTTTCCCCCATTCCTCCCTCGTCCCTCTAGTAGTCCTCAGTGTCTATTGTTCCCATCTTTATGTCCATGTGTACCCAATGTTGAGCTCCCACGTATAAGTGAGAACTTGTGGTGTTCAGGTTTCTGTTTCCGCATTTCTGTTCACTTAGGATAATGGCCTCCAGCTGCATCTGTGTTGCTGCAAAAGACATAATTTCATTTTTATGGCTGCATAGTATTCCATGGTTTATATGTACCACATCTTCTTTATCCAAATCACTGTTGATAAGCATTAGGTTGGCTCTGTCTTTGCTATCGTGAATAGTGTGTGACAGGAATTTTGACCTCTAATCCTATTAGGTGGTTCTTTCTCCAGCCTTTGGTGGTTTCCTCACATGTATTTTCTGATCAATACTCAGCTGAATACTCAAGGAAGACCTTCTGCGGATCTCCGTGAAGCTCTTACTTTTCCAGTACTTTGCTCAGAGAACTCTAATTTGAGTTTCTGACACTCTCAGCTCCACATCCTAAACTCTAGGAAGCCTCCGGACTCCACTTGAGTTTCCCCTCCCTGTATCGTGGTCTAGGAACTCTCAAGGCAGTAAGTTAAGCAATTGTAGGGTTTACCTCACTTGTTTCCTGTCTTTTAACGGTAATCATCTTTCATTCCTTGCAGTCTAGTGTCTTGAAAATCATTATTTAACATATTTTTTCTTTTTCTTTTTTGTAATTTCAGGCAGGCAGGAGAGTCAATCCAATACCTTTTACTTCATCTTGGCTGAAAAGCAGAAGGCAAATGAACACTTTAAATGTTTTTAATACATAAAGCAAAATTGCTGTTCAGTAACATCAGATAATAAATGACAGAGATGTTGAACCCAAGGTTATTTATCTTAATGGCTATCATTTTATTAAATATGTATCAATTTGATAAGTAGCAAATATTTTTAAATATGCCATTCTTTTAAAGACCCATGAGACATAATGTACTTTCACCTCTTTATCTGCCATTTCTATTTCCTCTTTGGTGGTACTGACTGTTCATCACCTTTGTCATATTTTCATTAAGTTTCAAGGAGTAGTATCAGAGTGAGCACCAAGGGCACAGAGGCCAGTCAAACCCTTCAGATTCCTGTTCCTGCTCTGTGTGCAGAGAGCCTGTGGAACAGGAGGAGGGGTGAAGTCGGATGGAGAAGATAAGCTAAGGTGCTCTGAAAGCCAGAGAGAGCCTATTACCTAACCCAGAATATCAACTAACTAGTTCTTTGTTAGCAGCAAATGGAGATGGAATTAAAATCTAAGAACCAAATCTAAGTTTCTTCCGACTATGGGCTTCCTGTGTGTGTTTGCAGGTGATACCAGTGATCTGGATTTACTGGCAACCTTGTAGAAGTGACTGGGGTGTTCTGGCAAATAGAACTGTATTGGTGAGGTCCGAGATGACTCGAATTCGTGTGTGCTTGGGCCAAATAAAACTATTTTAAATAAAATTATGTTCATTCTTTGGCCCATTTCATTTGGGAAGAAAATGGCAATTTCATTAATTGCCCTCATTATCCTATTGAGAAACATACAGATAAGAGTGAGTAGAGACAGCGTTATCTTAAATTCCAGGTTCACTTCAGCAAACTGAAAGGTTGTTTTTTAAATAGCCTACATATCTTTGATTATATGACTTTAATATAGTATGTGCAAGAATATTTTATAATTATGTCAATTCCCAAAATGAATAAATATCTTAAAATGAGACTGACAAGTTTAACTTGGCAGATCAAGTTGTAATAATCTGCAGACTGTACAGTGTCAATCTGCTCAACAATCTTTAAATAAGGAACCTATATGCCAAATTACAGGGTTGGAATAATACAAAATATCTATATGTAAGCATATTCACACATATACCAGGCTCATTGTTAGTTTGTGCATTTACTATAAAGAATTAGGAGCTGGTCAAAGGTATTCCAGTGATTCATTTGTATATTAGTCTGCTCAGGCTGCCATAGCAAAATACCACAGACATGGTGGCTTAAACAATAGAAATTGTTTTTCTCTCATTTCTGCATTCTAGAAGTCCATGATCAAGGTGCCATCAGGGTTGGTTCTCCAAAGGCCTCTCTCCCTGGCTGGTAGATGGCCGCAATTTTATTTTATAAAATAATTCTTGCTGCATGTGGCCTTTTCTCTGTGTGCACACCTGCTGGGTGTCTCTTCCTCTTCTAAGGACACCAGTCCTGTTGGATTAGTGCCCCACCCACAGGACCTTACTTAATCTTAGTTGTCTCTTAAAAGGCCCTATCTCAAATACAGTCACACTGGGGGTTAGAGTTTCAACATATAAATTTTGTGGGGAAACAATGCAGTCCATAACAATTTGCAAGGGGGTTCCAGGCTTCAAGAGGAGGAAGGGAAATACAGAATTTAGGCTTAGTTCCAGTTTCCTGATGGTTTTAGGAAGAATATTGTTAAGAAGGCATGAGCATCTTGCTATTATAGACCCTGAATATAGGAGTGGTGGTCGGTCTGGGAAGAGTATTATGTTTGGGAACAAGATAATTCACCAAGGCACAGGAAACATCAGTGAACCAGGGTCTACCTCTAGAGATACTACAGAATATTACCAAGGTTTTATTTCCTTTTTAAAGGCAACTAGGAAGCTTTAAATGATGTACATGGGTTTCCTAATTTTTGAATCCTTTTGGGTTCAAGGCTTACTCGAAAAACAAAAGTCAGGCCAGACACAGAGGCTCACACCTGTAATCCTAGCATTTGGGAGGTCAAGGTCAGCGGATTGCTTGAGCTCAGGAGTTCAAGACCAGCCTGGACAACATGGTGAAACCCCATCTCTACAAAAAAAAAAAAAAAATACAAAAATTAGGCAGGTATGGTAGTGTGTGCCTGTAGCTCCAGTTACTTGGGAGCCTGAGGTGGGAGGATCACTTTAGCTCAGGAGGCAGAGGTTGCAGTGAGCTGAGATTGTGCCACTGCACTCCAGCCTGGGCAACAGAGCCAGACCAAAAAAAAAAAAAAAAAAAAAAAAAGAACGAACGAAAGAAAAGAAAGAAAGAAGTCATCATAGCGTAGACATATCCACCAGAAAATGAACCAATTTAACAGTTAGTGACCACTCAAACATCACTTCCTGCTGAACACTAGTACCTGGCCAATGGTGTGCTCAAGCTGGCTCAGAGGGACTTTCAGAGTCAACATACAGATCTTTTCCGAACTCCCAATTCAGTGACATCACACTGGAAGCTTGACATTGGCCATAGTGCAGTATTTACACTATGGCAGTTGGCCAACAGTATAAGTCAGAGCTTTTGGCTTTCTGATAATTTTTTTAAAATTACCAGAAAATCACTGGATTTGTTCATGTCCATTGGGTTATTATTATTGCTGGACCACTTACTACTGATTGTTGAAAATGCCTAAAATAAAATAAAAATTCAGTAAACAAAAGGCAAAGTGAAACTATATACTCTATAAAATTTTGCAAAAGATTGAAAATTTTAAGACATTGATGAAAGTGATATTGAGCTGCTATTCAAAACACACATAGCCATTGACAAATAAAGACACCAGAGAATTTTGTAAGTTATCAACTAAAGAAGGGAAATTGGCCAAATACACACTTAAATGTAATGTATTACATATAAAAATATGAAGAGAGGCCCTACTGAAAAGTTGTGAAACTGTCAATATTTTTTCAAAAGTATTCCTTTTACTTATGGCACAATAATCCAACCTGAAATTACAATGTCCTCATTGATGCTATCATAAATTTTTTTTTGAAAAATTTTCACCCTCAATTTCTAAAAATAGTACCTAATTATATATAATCTATATTTGTATTATAAAAGAACTTACTTTAATAATTTTAATGTCATTTTAACATAAAATTTAGGTTAATTTTTTCTTTGTCATGTAGATTTTAAGTGATTTAAAGGGTTCTTTCCAAGTTTCAATTTTGCTCAGATAACGAAACACTGGAAATGTTTATTAAGCATCCATCCATCCATCCAAAGGCAGAGTGAAACTCTATCCATTTAATCATCAAACGTTAACCGAGTATCCACTACGTTTTAGATACTGTAACAGTGTTCGGGAATACAGAGATGAGTAAGATAGTGTTTTGCCCTTAAAAGTTCATTCTAGCAGGAAGACATATGTATAATTAAATTACAGTACAACTAGAGAGGAGGTGACAGTAAGAGCACATACACAGAGAAGCTTGGTAGTGAGAAGAGTGATGAACTTTATGTGATGGGGCTAGAAAGCACCTGAGATAACGGAAGTCTGAATTCCAGCACCACCCCCGTAGAAAGCCCTTCTTCAATCCTTGGTCTGGTTTAACTGTCCCTCATCTATTCTGTGGTGGCAACCTATTGTAATTGTAGCCTTATTTATCTGTCTCTCTATCTAAACTAAGTACATCTTGAGGGCAGAGAGAGATTTTCTTTTTTTTTTTTTTTTTTTGAGACAGAGCCTGGCTCTGTCGCCCAGGCTAGAGCACAGTGGCGCGATCTCCGCTCACTGCAAGCTCCGCCTCCAGGGTTCACGCCATTCTCCTGCCTCAGCCTCCTGAGTAGCTGGGACTACAGGCGCCCGCCACCACACCCGGCTAATTTTTTGTATTTTCAGTAGAGATGGGGTTTCAGCCTGTTAGCCACGATGGTCTGGATCTCCTGACCTCTTGATCCATACACCTTGGCCTTCCAAAGTGTTGGGATTACAGGCGTGAGCCACCGTGCCCGGCCAGAGATAGTTTTTATATCCCTAGAACGCAGCAAAACTCTGCTATATGCTTGATGCTCAGTTAAGAGATATATATATATATATATATATATATGAATGAAAAGATGAAGAAGGGCATTGGAGACCGATGTTACTTAGGAGTGTCTTAGTCTTGGCTGCTATGACAAAATACCATAGACTGGATGGCTTAAACAACAAATATGTATTTCTCACAGTTCTGGAGGCTGGGGAGTCTAAAACCAAGGTGCTGGCAGATTTGATGTCTGGCAAAGGCCTTAGTCCTGGGTTGCAGATGTCTACCATCTTGTTGTTTCCTCACATGGCAGAGAGAGAGAGAGAGAGAGAGAGAGAGAGAGAGAGAGATCTTGGCTCTTCCTGTAAGGGCACTAGTGTCTCATAATTGCATCTAAACCTAATTACCTTCCGAAGGCCCCATCTCCAAATACCGTCACTTGAGGGATAAGGGCTTCAACCTATGAATTTGGGGAGGACATGCATATTCAGTCCATAGCAAGGAATTTGAAGAATAAATCGAATTTACCCAGAAGCTCTCGGAATTCAGGGTGGAGAATGAAAGCAGAGAGATTAGCATTCAAATATAAGGAACCATAAAACCAGCATACAGTGTGGCAAGTTTAGGAAACTAAGTTGTTATTTTTGAAGTCTGGGACAACAGAACAGTTAGGGAGAAGCAGGGTCCATGTCCCTTAGCTTTCATGTTTTATATAACTGTTTCTGGGAGAAGCAGTGTCCATGTTCCTTAGCTTTCATGTTTTACGTAACTGTTTCTTTGCAGGGAATGAAAGTTATTCAAGGCTTTCAAGCAGAGACCATATCTACATTTTGGAAACATCATTCTCTGGGCAAAGCAGAGAATGGTTTGGAAATAGAGAATCTAGTCCAAGAGGCAGGAACACCACTTTGGAAGCTATTGCAATAATCCGAGGGAAGGATAATGAAAATTTGAACTAAGGGATTTTTTTTGGTGGGGGTAGGGGGAGTTGAATTCTTCCTTGTAGATTAGCAGAGAGTAGAAAAGGGGAAGCTGGGGGTAAACACTGCACCCCTGGGAAAGAGAGGAATCTTTCCTTAATGCATGTTTGGCCTGGACTCAAATCTTTGAAACAACAGCAACAACAGTGGCTGCCACTTATTGAAGACTTACTAACGGCCAGGCACTGTCGAAGGTCTTTATACATATTAGCACATTTGACACTCATAAGTAAGGACAGGGCTGCGATTTCAAGCATCCCCCTTTTCTCTGAGCTCACCCGTATTGTGAAGGTTTGTCCAAGTACACACAGCTTCTGGCGCTCTCTGGTTGTTTCCCATGAGTTTCTTTTTCTCCCCTGTCTAGACTGATGTTTCTTAAGAATGGGAGCTGTGTCTTAATCTTCTTATGATAGCTCCTAAACTGAAGTAGATACTTATATTTTGTCAGTTAGGATGTAACAATGCAAACATGTAATTTAGATGCCCCTGAGACTGATTTATTCCCACAGCAAGGAAGCAAGGATGACCATAAATTTTCTGAAGCTAGGGCACTCCAGATTTCTCCTCAAATCCATCCTGTTTGGATTCCAACATTTGGCTCCATCATTCTATCAATACTTATTAAATCAGGGATCTGTGGCAGGAGGCCAGGTAACACCTGACGGCTGAGATCCTCTTTCAAATTTTTACGCTCTGTTGAATAGAAGATCCCTATAAAGTGTCTCTCGAGGGAAGCAGTTTCTCATCCTCTTTCCCCATGTACACGAGCAAGAATCTGTCCTCCTGAACGTGAGTCTAACATTATGGGAGCTGAGAGATCCAGGGCTGGATCCACAACTGGCCAACCACGCCTGGCCCCCAGCAACATGGCACTGCCCAAATCACCTACATGCCTGTCAGGAGCAGTCAGGGGTGCATGGCTGTGGTGGGTAGGAAGAAGCAGAAATTTCAGGTATGTAAAGGCAGAACTAGTAATATCCGTATCTCATCAACATCGTAGTAGTAATACCAATTCTATATTTTAAAGAGCAAATTAGTATCCAAGAGACATTGCCCCACATCCAGCCATCATTATGCGGGAGGATGGTGGGAGATGCTTTTCATCACGTGTCTTAGTGTGGGCATTCCTCCTCCTTGCTCCTCTCTTACCATAACTCAAACACTTTTGTGCCTCCTATAGGCTTTTAAACACAGCCTCCTTCCAAGGGTGAAAGCCCCAGTTGCCCCCTCCTTCCACACACAGACTTGGAGACCTGGAGTTCCATCCCTCCTGTCGTCCCCTCTGCCCCGAGCTGGCCTGTCTGAAAATGCCCAGGGACTACTTTAGTTCCTAGGCAAGATGGGGCTATTCTAGTTTCCCTAAATCATTTTGTGATTTCTATTTTCCCTAGCGATTTTTTATACAGGAGTACTTCTTTAAAAGGCATTTTGAAGTCTTTAAAGACTAATTACGAGTATATTGGGAAGTGCACTATGATGAAATGAATAGCTTTACAGGCCAAGGGTAAAACGTTTTGCATGACTCAGTGGGGCCCTTGGGCATATTTCAGTGGGTTCCATGGGCTTCTCACAGTACAGAGTTGTCTGAAAAGGGGAGGCTCTGCCCAGGTGATAATTACATAGACGGCAAGTGTGGTAAAAACCAGCTCTGGAAAAGCCTCTCATGGGAGATTCTGGCTAGGACAGCTATAATTTTGTGCCTATTCTCTCTGACCCTGGGGACTTTGAGCTGGATTAGCCAAAGGCATTCCCTGTTGATTCCAGCCTTTGAGGGCCCTCATCACACACCTCCACTCCCCTGCCTTCTGTGCCCCCACTGCAGTCCTGTCTGGGCCTCCTTGATTCAGCAAGCCCCACAAATTGCTAATGGGCTCAGGGCTGGAAGACCCAGATTTTGAACAAAGCTAGGGCAAGCCCTGGCATATGTGTTTTGGTATCTGGCATTTGTTCCTGAAATAGCCAGCTATTTAAGCAGGAGGGGCATGTATCTGGAGCTGGGGAAACTTGGTCCTGGGTTCTTCAATAATGACTTATGGGACCTTCAGCCCATCATTTCTCCTCCCTGGGTTATGGTTACTTCAGCTTTAAAGTGAGAGAATTTTACTAGGACTCTGCGATCTCTTCCAGCTTTTAAAATGTATAATGTTTTCAACTCTGGGCACGCATTAAATTCAAACCCAGGCAGCTTTCCAAACATGCTGATGGCCAGGCCACATCTCCAGAGACTCTGACTTGGGCTGGTGTAGTACCTAGGTCCAGGGACAGATCCAGGTCTATGGGGCCTGAGGAGCATTCAGTTTGAGGGCCTGGTTAAGAAGAACAAAATATCTTACTTTTACGACTTTTACAGAAGTATGACTTTATGAACACATCACTGTGGTCCCTTCTATCCCAGAGCCTTGGAAACAGTTCGTGCAAATGAGTGACCCTGAAGGTTAACTTTATTGTTTGAGAGTAAGTCTAAGGATGCCCAGGCATCAGTATGTTGCAAACGTTCCCCATGTGATTTCACCATGCACAGTTGCTGTGTGAGAACAACTGGTGTAGATAGGTTTTCAATCCAAAGGTTGTTACCCCAGAGTATGAAAGTACGTGGTAACCTGTTTGTCTCTGCCTAGAATGTCTTTGTTTGGAAATTTCGCTTCCAGGCATCTCCTAACTGATTCCCACTCACCACTAAGGCTCACATTGGAGATCACCTCCTTTGGGCAGCCTTTCCTGGTCCTCTAGTTAGCTACTCCCTTCTGTATTTGTCTCAGATTCATGCATATCTCTGACCTAGCTCTTCCTATACTCTAATTATTTCCTTGTACTTCTTCCTCCCCCACTAATCTTGGCATTCCCAGGACCTGGTACAGTATCCAGCACATGAGACCTTCATGAAAAATATGAAAGAAACAAATTGGAAAGTATTCTTACTTTTACACAGAAGACCTTCTTCATCCCCCACTCCACCTATATATTTTCCAACCTCTTTTTTCAATAACCAATAAAGATGCCATCCTTAACATTCAAGCAGATTCTCCTTGTTTACAAAGGCAAGCTCTCAAACCCCCTACCAATGACATCCAACAGTTTATGGGGCACAAACAACTAGATGAATTGTTGGATGGCATTGTTGCTGGGCAGGAGGACATCGGCACAGAATGTGGTGTGTCACACAGGGTCCTGGCAAGAACCAGGGGGACCAGGAGGCACATTCAGCTGAGTTTTTTTTTTTTTTTTTCTTTTGAGAAAGAGTGTCACTCTGTCATCCAGGCTGGAGTACAGTGGAGTGATCTTGGCTCACTGCAACCTCTGCCTCCCGGGTTCAAGTGATTCTCCTGCCACAGCTTCCTGAGTAGCTGGGATTATGGGTACATGCCACCACACCTGGGTAATTTTTGTACTTTTAGTAGAGACAGGGTTTCACCATGTTGGCCAGGTTGGTCTTGAACTCCTGACCCCAGGTAATCCACCTGTTTTGCCCGACCAAAGTGCTGGGATTACAGGTGTGAGCCACTGTGCCCGGTCTCAGCTGAGATTTTTAAGACAACTTAAGGTAAGAACCATTTGCCCTCCACTTTCCTGCTGGTGCCTCCCTTTGATGGAAACCAACTGGAAGCCAGAGGAATGGGGCCCAGTGATACACAAACATAAGGATCAGATACCCCAACCCCAGCTCAGAGTTGGGTGGAGATAGGTGGATAATGGATCCAGGGAGGGAAGATTAGACAGAAAAACCAGCACATAATGGATGATGTTATACTGCTAGAAGCAGGGGAAGTAATTGGATGTTGTCTATATCTGCAATTAGTAGATGTTATTTTAAAGTGGCTCTGCTGTACTTTTTACTTGAAGTGAAAAACTTACCAAACTAGCTTAAAAGTAAGGATAGATAGCAAAAATATTTCTATGTCATCAGCTGCTATGTTCTAGAAAAGAAAAGAACCAGCTTGTAGGAGTTTTGACTCCCACTTTCCTATTCCTGCCCCTCATTTTTGAGAGGCAATTATTCTTGTTTCTACTGGAATCTCATTTTCTCCCCAGGCCCCACAGCTGTTGGCACTGACTTCTTTCCTTACCACCTCCCATGTCATATCAGATGTCTAAGGGGTTCTCCTTCCCAACATAAAAGGCAGAGCTTGCTTATCTGGATATAACTTATACCTTAGCTCTTTGGTACTGTGCATGGCTAATTACCCCCATGGACCATAAAATTAGGATCCATTCGTCCCCTTCTTAGCCAGAAACTCCACTGCCTATCTTTTTTTTTTTTTTTTTGAGATGGAGTCTCACTCCGTTTCCTAGGCTGGAGTGCAGTGGTGTGGTCTCAGCTCACTGCAATCTCTGCCTTCCAGGTTCAAGCGATTCTCCTGCCTCAGCCTCCTGAGTAGCTGGGAGTACAGGCACCTGCCACCATGCCCGCCTAATTTTTGTATTTTAGTAGATACAGAATTTCACCATATTGGCCAACCTGGTCTTGAACTCTTGACCTCAAATGATCCACCTGCCTCGGCCTCCCAAATTGTTGGGATTATAGGTGTCAGCCACTATGCCTGGCCCCCATTGCCCATCTTGAAGTAAAAGAACAGCACCTGCCGGTGTTGTGCACTCTGGAGAGGTAGGGCTAAAGGAGGACTCCATCTTGGTCCCTGGTACTGAGGGACAGCAGGTATCTGCAATACTGGAGGAGGCCAGTAGGGGTGCCCCACCTCACACTCTCCTTTTATCCTCATCTGTCTCTCCTTACAGGTCCTCTGCCTGCTCCTGCTTACCCTACTGACCTATCTCCTTCACACAGGGAGTCCCCAGAAGCAGAGAGAGGAGCGTCCTCTCAGAGCACTTGCCAGGAAGCTTTCTTCTGCCTGGGGTCCACCGTTTTCCCTCAATCTGGCTGCCCACCACCATTCTTTCTCTGCTTCTCTCGCTCTCATATTCCCGCAGATGGGAGATGACAGCATAAGGGGGAGGTGAATGGGATTATTTTGTTTCTCTGGTCCTTAAAGTCTGTAGGGGAGAGTTTCAGAATAAGGATGTGACTGATCCTAATCACTTTTTTGAATTTTCTAGTCTCTTAGGCTTGTGGTTAAGACTGTCATCTGGTATGGGGAACCACATTTGTCAAGTAGGTAATTTTTTCTGCTGGGCTTTCTAGAAAGAATGAGGGATTTTAATGGAGCTAGAGCAAGAGCTCAGCAGAGCCAGGGAAAAACAAATAATTCTCTTGGCTAAGACTGAGGGTGGCTTCAGGAAGGGCTGAGGTACCTGGGCATGTAAGGCTGTGTCTGCCTGGAGAGGACATCAGAGGGCCTCCTGTGAGAGGAGCCAGAGGAGGCCAGGTGTTATTCTGTGCCTGATCCTACAGGTGTGGGAGTTGAGCCAGGAGCCTTGGGCCTGAGGCTGCAAAGATGTTTCCTTCCTACTTCTTCTGGGGATTATGAGTCACTGAGTTGAAGACAGGGGATGACTCCAAAGGACTAGGGAGTCACTAATACAGGTGTCCTGTTACACTGGGATTTCCTTGAGGGCACGGGTCATGGTGTCTTCCTTATAACTTAGCCCCCAGAACAATACCTGATACTCAGTAGGTGCTGAAAGGATGGTTACTGAGTGAATGAATGAAGAATGAAGACCGTTGATATTTTTCTGTTAACTTTCTCTTTAAGCATGGTGGTAAAAGCACTCATCAGCTGGAGTTTTTCTTTCTAGATCATAGGTGGGAGTAACTACCAAAGTAGAGTAATCCGCTTGTCCCCTCCTCATCTTCAGTGCCTTCTCCTCTTCCCCCAGACAATATAAAGGTAACTTGGGAGTAGGTTTGGGGATCAAGCCAGCTTTCTGAGCTCCCAATTCCAAACACGTGTCTATTCCCTGGTGCCCTGGAAAACTTGTGCCTGAGAAAAGCCCGTAGGAGAACTGTGAGTCTTACTTTTCTTTTTATTCAACTCTCAAGTCCAAGGCTATAAAACCTGGGCCAGAGCTCTAGATGGGGTGTGCCCTTGGTGCTTTGGGATCCAGCAAGGAGAGCCTTCCAGACCACAGGCTTTGTCCAAAATCAATCACTCTTTATGTGGGGGACAATTGTGAATAACCATCCCCATGCCAAAACTGGAGATTGCCAGGGCTTAAAAGGCCAATTAACATAACCCCAGGAGTTCTGAGTACATTGCCATAAAAACCAACAGCCCTGCTGCTTACTCCAATTCAGAGAGATCTTGACTCACAGGGCCCATGACTCAGAATGCCCCAGGCAGATTTTAATAGGTTCTAGGAACATCTCCTCTCACTACTGTCTGAGGACAGGAGGCTCTGCTCAGGTGATAATTGCCTTGACCTTGAGTCTACTGAAAACTGGCAAGAAAATGCTATTGTGGCCAGGGAGTTTTTAGTGCTTGAGAAGGCCAGAAGCAAAGCCAGGGCTCATAGAGACACAGTAAAACCTGGTTTAACCACTGGGCTGGGAAACTGCATGGTCTCAGGAGACCCACAGAGACTCCTCAGTCTTCCATGAAAAGTCCAGCCCTACTTAATAGGCAGGAAACCATAGACGGGATTTAGTGTGATAGTTCCAAGTGGGACCTATAGTCTCAGACTTCCGGCTGCACAATCATAGGGAAGCTCCTAGCTTCTATGAGCCTCAGTTTACTCATCTTTAAAATGGAAGTAATCATAAGTTGTTATGAGGTTTGTTAAACAAAAACAGCATAGTGTCTGGTAGGCAATAAATGTCTGATATACTCACTTTCTTCCTCTGCACTCAGTAGGGAGCCAAGATGAAGTCAAACATTCGATGTCAGTGGTAGGAAGAGAGGAAAATATTTTATCTAATGTAAATGTCCAGGAAGAGTTTCCTGACTGACATCGAATCTAACAAAGAAAGAAATACAAATAATATATATAAACTGCAACTGGAGGGTTGATTCTTTTACCAATGTGTAGCAAATTCTTTGCAGAACCCACAGTACTTAAGCAGTACCCAAGGCCACATGAAGATACCATTTGATTACTCAACAAGCTTGCATTAAGCTCCTATGAAAAACAATATGGCTTAGTCCTGCCCTCAAGAGGTTCACAGTCTAGGTGGGAAGACACGTTCAAACACATTAGGTGACTCTAGGGCAAAGGCTTGAATGCAGTCATAGTTAAACAAGCCTCTCTCAGAATCATTTGGCAAACTTGTTAAAGCGCAAGTCCTAGACTCCATCCCGACTGATACTGGATCAGGGATCATGCCTATTATCTTACATTTCTAGCAAACTCCAGTGATGCTGTTCTGCTATTTTATGGCTGTTTGAGTAGCATTGTTATAATAGAAGTCAAAGTTATGGGGTTGTTTATAGAGGAGGGAAAGAGTAATTTCTTGTAGTGGGGAGGATACTATCTGGAGTGACTTCATGGAGGAAGTACTGTAGTTTTTAATCGAAGCCTAGAAGTCTGGGTAGGATTTCAGCAGGCAGCAACTGTAAGTGTCTTCACATAAACAAAATACTAAAAAGTCAGGAAACAACGCAGAAATGCAGAATATATTCAGCAAGCAGAATAGCAGGGTGCATAAGGTGTGGAAGGAAGAGTGACAGGAAGCAATGCTGGGCATTGGTTTCTAGAAGACCTTGAGTCCACTAACTGGGTGCTGAGGCAGAGGAGGTCAGGCTTATTTTGTAACTGACAGGGATCATGAAATATTTTTGAACATGAGAAGAGTGTCATCAGTCCGATGACCTAATGCTTCATGTCTGAGTGAGAGATGGATTGGAGGAAGTGATGAGGAATGGGAAGATGAGTTTGTGCACATACTTATTAAATTCTTTAAGTGATAAGGAGGTCATCTGGAAGCCTAACCTAGGCCAGTGGGAGTGGTAAGAAGGCCTTAGGAAGAGAAAATGGAGGACATATCATCAGAATTTTAAAATTAAATTACACATGGTAGGTGAGAGAGGAACAAGTCAAAGATTACCCTAAGGAGCAGAGACTGAGTACTGATGCCAGCAGAAGAGAAAGTAATTTTAGGGAAAGAAAGGATTCAACAAGGAAGATAGTGACCTTGGTTTTGTACCTGTTGAATTTGAGGTGCCTACAAGTTATCTAGTAGCTTGCTTTGCAAAACCGAGGTTCAGTAGAGAGGCTGAGGCTGTGCAGATATTAAATATTTTTCATTATCTGAGTGTGTCACGCTGAAGTGATTGTGGAACCCAGGAGAGTAGATGACTTCATCAGGGAGAACACACAGGGTGAGGAGAGAAGGATGAAGGCAACTGAACCTTAGGGAGTGTCTACATGTAAGTGGTTGGTGGAAGTTGCCTGCAGAGAAAACTCAGCAAGAATGGTCTGGGAGGTCCTGGGGAGGCAGCTGAATGCTGTGTCCAGAAGAACAAAGAAGAAGACTTTGGCAGGGAGTGATTTGCAGAGTTAACTGTGACATAAACTTAGAAGGAAGAAAGAGAAGCCATTGGATGTGTGGCTCAGGACGTTCAGGAGTGCACTTTCCATGGTGGGGCAGGATCCAGGCTTCCGGGAATCAGTAAGTAAACCGGGGTGAGGAAGTAGAGGAAGCAAGTGGTGAGTGGTGACAGAAAGAAAATGGGACAGTAACTTGAGAGGGAGACAAGGTCTTGGGAGGATTTGGTTGTTTTTTTCAGAGTCTGGAGATGTGCATGTGTATAGGCCAAGGGGAAGGAGCCAGTGGGAAGGGAAGGATTAAAGAGGTAGTAAGAGAGAGAGGAGATGAGTGAGGCTGCGGGTCTGGGAAGGTTGGAGAGGCTGGGACAGATAGCTCTGGGGCTGAAGGGCCACTTCCGTATGAGGTCCTCTGGGTGTTCTCGCAATGAAACTGACTTGGACAAGGTCCAAGCAAGACTCTCCTTTCAGTAAAGCGAACAGCATGGTGGCACTAACACTTCTCTAAGAAGCTCAAATACAGAGGTGTCTCCTTTTCCCCAAGACCAGTCTTCTCCACTTTCAAGCATTCAAAAAGGTCCAAAAGTTAAATTAGAGTTTCAATATTCTAATTTTCCAGCAAATTTATTTCCTTCCTGTGTTAGCCAAATCAAGGAGTCTTTTCCCTCACCTGGGTCCCCAAATTTAATTAGCCAACTTCCTCCTTCCCTTCTGAGAGTCAGAAAATAGACTTTTTCTCTCCTTCCCCTCCTGGCTTTTGCTTATCTAAGCTAAGGTCCTCATGAGAGCTTTCAGCTGCTTTATTTCAGCTGGTCCCTCATAGCCACACTGACTCTGGTTAACCTTCTCTAGCTCCTCTGGGACCACTTTTAGGAAAGTTTGCTAGGTATTCTGACCTACTAATAGGTCCCTTACGGGGAAGTCCACACCGTCACAGTAGATCCTACTACCTAACACCTAGTGAAATCCTAGGCTTTGCTGAGCTCAGCCAAGACACCACAGGAAACACATGGTCTGGGGTTCCCAGAGAGATTGTCTATCTCTCAAAGAATAATGCTAAACAGACAAAGTACAAAACTGTCTGGAATAGAAGGCTTTGGGGTTTTAAAGAGCCCACTTTTTGTTTTTTCTAAAAATTTGTTTGGGAGGGATTAGCTTTGTGACTAAGCATAGGAAATAGACGAAATGTGTTTCCTAGATTTCATCTTATTTTTAGGTAGTATTACGGCATTATTCATCTCACCTTGGCATTGCTCCACATGCTAATGCTTTTTAAAAAGCATGTCATTAGTTTGAGTGACAGAAACATGTTCTGCACCCTTCATAGATATTCAATATCTGTTCTTAAAACATTTTCTTAAACATCAAGGTCTGTTCCATAACATTTACACAACCACAGCACTGAAAATTGTAACTGTCTCATCTTTCATGTTAAATTGAAGATATCAGGAGAAAGAAAATGACCAAACACGATTATAAAGATGGCAAGTGGGACGTAAACTTCTGCTCTAAGGCATAGTTTCAAAACCTTTTATTATACTTTAAGTTCTGGGATACATGTGCAGAACATGTAGGTTTGTTACATAGGTGTACATGTGCCATGATTTGCTGTACCCACCACCCTGTCATCTACATTAGGTATTTCTTCTAATGCTATCCCCCTCCCCTAGCCCCCCACTCCTGTGACAGGTCCATGTGTGTGATGTTCCCTGCCCTGTCTCCATGTGTTCTCATTGTTCAACTCTCCTATGAGTGAGAACATGCGGTGTTTGGTTTTCTGTTCCTGTGTTAGTTTGCTGAGAATGATGGTTTCCAGTTTCATCCATGTCCCTGCAAAGGACATGAACTCATCCTTTTATGGCTGCATAGTATTCCATGGTGTATATGTGCCACATTTTCTTTATCCAGGCTATCATTGGTAGGCAGTTGGGTTGGTTCCAAGTCTTTGCTATTGTGAACAGTGCTGCAATAAACATACATGCGCATGTATCTTTATAGAATGATTTATAATCCTTTGGGTATATAGCCAGTAATGGGATTTCTGGGTCAAATGCTATCTCTGGTTCTAGATCCTTGAGGAATCACCACACTGTCTTTCACAATGGTTGAACTAATTTACACTCCCAACAGTGTAAAAGCATTCCTATTTCTTCACATCTTCTCCAGCATCTGTTGTTTCTTGGTTTTATAATGATTGCCATTCTAACTGGTGTGAGATGGTATCTCATTGTGGTTTTGATCTGCATTTCTCTAATGATCAGTGATTATGAGCTTTTTTTTCATGTTTCCTGGCCGCATAAATGTCTTCTTTTGAGAAGTGTCTGTTCATATCCTTCACCTACTTTTTGATGGGGTTGTATTTTTCTTGTAAATTTAAGTTCTTTGTAGATTCTGGATATTAGCCCTCTGTCAGATGGATAGATTACAAAAAATTTCTCCCATTCTGTAGGTGGCCTATTCACTCAGATGATAGTTTCTTTTGCTGTGCAGAAGCTCTTTAGTTTCATTAGATCCCATTTGTCAAGTTTGACTTTTGTTGCCATTGCTTTTTGTGTTTTAGTCATGAAGTCTTTGCTCATGCCTATGTCCTGAATGGTATTGCCTAGGTTTTCTTCTAGGATTTTTATGGTTTTATGTTTAAGTCTTTAATCCATCTTGAATTAATTTTTGTATAAGGTGTAAGGAAGGGACACAGTTTCAGTTTTCTGCATATGGCCAGCCAGTTTTCCCAACACCATTTATTAAATAGGGAATTCTTTCCCCATTTCTTGTTTTTGTCAGGTTTGTCAAAGATCAGATGTTTGTAGATGTGTGGTGTTATTTCTGAGGCTTCTGTTCTGTTCCATTGGTCTATATATCTATTTTGGTACCAGTACCATGCTGTTTTGGTTACTGTAGCCTTGTAGTATAGTTTGAAGTCAGGTAGCATGATGCCTCCAGCTTTGTTCTTTTTGCTTAGGATAGACTTGGGCTACTTTTTGGTTCCATATGAATTTTAAAGTAGTTTTTTCTAATTCTGTGAAGAAAGTCAATGGTAGCTTATTGGGGATAGTATTGAATCTATAAATTACTTTGGGCAGTATGGCCATTTTCACAATATTGATTCTTCCTATCCATGAGCATGGAATGTTTTCCCATTTGTGTCCTCTTATTTCCTTGAGCAGTGGTTCGTAGTTCTTCTTAAAAATGTTCTTCACATCCCTTCTAAGTTGTATTCCTAGGTCTTTTATTCTCTTTGTAGCAATTGTGAATGGGAGTTCACTCATTATTTGGCTGTTTGTGTGTTATTGGTGTATAGGAATGCTTGTGATTTTTGCACATTGATTTTGTATCCTGAGACCTTGCTGAAGTTGCATATCAGCTTAAGGAGTTTTGGGGCTGAGACGATGAGGTTTTCTAAATATACAATCATATCATCTGCAAACAGAGACAATTTGACTTCCTCTCTTCCTATTTGAATACCCTTTATTTCTTTCTCTTGCCTGATTGCCCTGGCCAGAACTTCCAATACTATGTTGAATAGGAGTGGTGAGAGAGGGCATCCTTGTCTTGTGCTGGTTTTCAAAGGGAATGCTTCCAGTTTTTGCCCATTCAGTGTGATATTGGCCGTGGGTTTGTCATAAATAGCTCCTATCATTTTGAGATACGTTCCATCAATAACTAGTTTGACAGATTTTAACATAAAGTGGTTTATCAGAGGCCTCTTCTGCATCTATTGAGATAATCATGTGATTTTTGTCAGTGGTTCTGTTTATGTAATGGATTACATTTATCGATTTGTGTATGTTAAATTGGCCTTGCATCCCAGGGATGAAGCCGATTTGATAATAGTGGATAAGCTTTTGATGTGCTGCCGGATTCATACCAAATCTGGCAAACCAAATCAAAACTTTTTTATAACATGAATATGAAGAGTTTATTTCCTACTGTCTTTCATTTTTGTTTCAGCCTTTAAAATAGTATTCATGGACATTTATGAGAAATATAGATTTAATAAAATACAGAGAATGAACTGTGCTTTAAAATTAGAGAGGGAGTAATATATATTATTGCATGTTTTTGGTGTAATAATATTGCTATCAAATCTTTATTTTCAAAAGTATTCATCTTGGTCAATGTTGCAGTAATAAAAAATATTTAATATCTGCTCGTGATATATAATAATCATTTTGCCTGAGTAGATGTGACCACTAACCAAAGTGACCTGGTGAGTATGTAAGGAAAAGAGTTTGCCCATTTATGCTGCTTCACATCTTCCAATGTGAAGAGCAGGTTCGTATGCAGGATACACACAGATGCTAGAGTCAGACTGGTTTAAATCACAGCTCTGTGTGACCTTCATCAATATCCTTGCTGTCCCACTGTCTCGGATTCCTCTTCTGTAATATGGGGATTATAAAATAGTAATCTACCTGAAACGGTGTGGTCACTAGATAATTTAACGTAGGCAGAGTGCTGCAACAGACACTGTGGCTACTCCATGCAGATACCCATCCCCCACCTGCTGAGGGTTTGGGCCACTAGAGACTCAGACCTGGCCAGGCATGGTGGCTCATGCCTGCAATCCCAGCACTTTGGGAGGCCGAGGTGCGCAGATCGCTTGAGGTCAGCAGTTTGAGACTAGCCTGGGCAACATAGAGAAGCCCCGTCTCTATTAAAAATAAAAAAAGTTAGCCAGTCATGGTGGTGCACAACTGCAGTCCCAGCTACTCAGGAGGCTGAGGCAGGAGAATTGCTTGAACCCAGGAGGTAGATGTTGCAGTGAGCCAAGATTGCACCACTGTTATCCAGCCTGGATGACAGAGCAAGACTTCATGTCAAAAACAAAACAAAAACAAACAAACAAACAAAAACCAAAAAAAACCCTCATACCTGCACCCTTCTCAAGAGGCTTGCCCCTGGCTGACAGACGTTGTCTTGAGGGGGATGCTTGTTATGCACTCTCCCAACACCCACTACTGCAAGTGGCCCATAGCTAATGAACTACTGGCTCAGGGTGATAAGAGCCAGCACCCCTGCTTCTGGAGGACTAAACACTGTAGTACAATCCACTGGTCGGAACTCCCATAGGATCAGGCTGGGGCTAGACTGTTGAAACCATACTTCGTTTATCTTCTTTCCCTGTCCTACTTCTCTCATACCTTTCCTGGTTTCCCCTCCATAAAATTATTCCTTCCCTTGCACAGAGTCCCTGGCTCAAGCTCTGCTGGGGAACTGGACCTGAGACCAGTACTTCAAATAGTGCTTGGCACTATGTTAGCAATTATGAAGGATTAAAACAATCAAACTTTTTGGTCTAAGTCAGATGTACAAATTGGAGACTTTATTGTTTAGAATGGAGTGACTTGCACATTAGTGATCAGAGCTGATAAATAACTGCTTCCACATCAGCTTGTCTTTAAAATTTTCTTTCAATGGAAATGCTTAAAGAAAGCCCATTTCAGAGTTGTCAGGGCACAGTCTGAACAAGGACAGAGAGTGTCCAGCACAACTGGGGAGTGTGAGGCCTGACTCCATAGCTGATGAGCAGGTAAGGTTGCAGGTGTCCTAGGTTTCAGAGTCTGTGGAACAGAGCAGGAGAAGGGGCAAAGCAGCAGGCACTGGGAGGAGCCATGGTTCAGCTCTCCCTCATTTCTTGAGAGACAGGAAGAGGTTTGTACCCTGGGGTACTTTAGCTGCTTGAAGTAACCAAGTCTTAGGCATTGTTTTGTTCAAATCAGGATAGAGGAAACTTCTCTCAATATTGAAAAAACAGAAAAGGCAATGGAAAAAAAAAAAGGAGGGAGAGGATGGGAGCTTTAGTTACCAGAAAGTGAAGACTGTTCCTGTGTAGCCGGGGAGAGAAGGGAATTATCTAGATTTAGGAGAGTGGACAGAGGGAAAACTCAGACAAATTTAACTGCTAAAATGCTAATCTGTGCTGGAAGGGCAGGAAGTATCCCCCTGGGAATGTGTTACTGTTGAGGAGAAAGGCCATCAGCAAACCTAAGGGGGCCATGTTGCAGGAGCAAAGCCCCTACAAAAGAGCTAAGCTGCAAGCCCGTAGGTGGCAGTGTATGCCAGAAGGGACAGCCAAAACAGGCAGCTAGGCCTAGGAATTTTATCTTCAGAAATCCAAATGCAGTCTTGAAGATATTATCTTCCATCTCCTATCTCTTGATGGAAAAGCAAAGCCACCATGCATCAGTTTGCAGTTGTGTAACATCCATTTGGTCAATGACTACCTCTGGTTTGTTTCCTGGAAGCTGTGCAATCATCACCGCTATCATCTAGGGCTGATAATTTTGAGATACCTGTGTCCAGATAAAAATCTGGTCTCCTGGGAGACCAAATCAGACATTGATTTTCTTTACTACCAGGATCACTCACAGGATAAAGTAAGACAATGGCCAGGAGGGAAGATGGGTTCATCTGGATATTAGGCACTAAGGCTGGCTGCATCACTGCGATGGAAGATACAGGAGAGGCACTTGTAAGGGTCTCAAGTCCATTCTGACAAGGCTTCTTAGCAAAATTCAAGGCCAAAAGAGGAGGAAGGAGGGTTCTCTGGAGCTCTGGCTCATGCTTAGCAAGGCCTATCTCCCTAGGCCTTGAGTTCACTGCCTTGGAGTGACACAACCATGTATTGGAAGAGATTTTAAGGTTAACTGTACATTTTTTCACATTATTTTGGTCAGCCCTCAAAACAGTGATGTTATTTCCTCTTTTTTAATTAAAATGAGAAAACTGAGGCTTAGAAAATTTAGCACCTTTAGGAAGTGGCAAAATAAGCATTTCGACCCTGGCTATTGGCTTGAGAGGCTGGTGTTCTTCATTAGAGAAGAAAGCACAGCCCTGCTGTGAATATGTTCTCAGAGAATGTATCTTTTACCATAGGACTTGCCATTTTCATCTTTTGATTTATTTTTTGAATACTATTACATTTGCATCTTTGAAAATCCAAAAAGGGTAAAATACTCCATACCATCCTTGTCCCTCATCTGCCATGCTCTTTCTTTCCAGCGCCATGGTAACCACTATTCTTAGTTTCTTCCATAGTCTCTTTATGTTGTATCAGGAAGCATGAGCTTCTTTTCTTCTTCCTTCTTTTACACAAAAGTTACCATGTAATAAACAGCATTTAATACCTTCCTTTGTCCAATTAACTATACATCCTAGAGCTCTTTCTGTATAGTTTTACAGGAGGCTTTTTCATTCTTTAGAGTTGTATAGTATTCTCTTGTATGGATGTTCTATAATTTATTGAATCAGTTCTCTATTGATAGAAACTTGGGTTGTTTCCTATTTTTTACTACTACAAAATGCTCCAAGGAACAACCTTGTACATTCATACTTTAGTACATATACAAGTATATCTGTAGGTTACTTTTCTAAAAGATGAATTGCTGTAGAAAAATGTTTACATATTTGTAATTTTGTGAATAGTCATCAGAAACTGATAAAGCCAAAAACCGAACCCAAAGCCGTTTCATCCCTCATACCAGGGTTTAACAATTGGTTTACATAGGACACACCTAACTAATGAGGACTCCAGTTCATTTCCTTTACGAACTGAGTAAATACAAGGCCATTCTTCATAGCCAATTCTTCCAGGGCTCTTATCTTTGACTTTTGGTTGTTTTTTTTTTTTTTTTTTTTTTTTTTTTTTTTGGTAGGGGCTCTAAGGCAAGAAAATTGGAGATATTTTTGAAATTCTTCCTCTTGTCCTTCAGATACATCATGCTGGAAAAAAGCTGAGATAAGCATCTCTCTGCAACTGGCCTTAGTGAAACAGAAAAATCACAGGCTCTGGGGTCAGAAAGATCTAAATTTGAAGACTGGTTTTCTCACTTTTTAAATGCATGATCTTGGGTGGGAATTTTAACCTCTCCAAGTCTTGGTTCTTTCATCTGGGGAAGAGAAAAAAAATACTTGAACCCATCAAAAATGGTTGTGGTGAGGTTAAAGATAATGTCATTGGAAATTGATAAAGCCAAAAACCAAACACAAAGCCATTTCATCCCTCATACCAGGGTTTCACAATTGGTTTAAAAACACACCAAGGGCTCAATGAATGATTTCTGTTATTTTGTAAAACTGTCCTAAAATACATGCTTATAAACACTTTTATATCAGTGTCCCTGGGGGCCTAGGACCAGCCTCTACCTGGCATCTACGTGAATGACTCATGACCTCAGCTTCCAAACCATCTCATTATTGATGGTTTGCCTCTTGGTAAGCAGTTGAGGAGTGGTTTGCCACATCCCGCTGATGATACAGTGTTCCTCATGTACGGACGCATTAAGCTGCAACCACACTTGTAACATCAAAGCACCCTGGCTCATCAATTAGTCAGGAAGCAATTTTTCACCATTTGGTCCAGCACCTAAGCTGACTCTTAAAAAGCACCAAGGTTTATCTAGGGTCAGATGGCTTAGAAATACTACAAATAGGGCCACCCACAGCCACATAGTTTTGTGACAGGTGTCTCGACTCACAAGAAGCAAAGACCCACAGAACACAGAGCAGCCATTTTCAGCTCTGATCTGAGAGCTGCTGTTTCCAATTCTGTAGTTTCATCATTTTTGCATTTTTTGACACTCAAATGAGTGCACAAAGGTCTGTGTCCTCCTGGTGAAGGAAATAAAGGCTCTTTGAAACAGACAACTCTGGTGATGGCAGGAATACGATGATGGATTATCTTTATGTTTCTTCATTCCCCGAATCCATTAAAAGGGGGGAATTGAATTCTATCTTATCAGGATCCTCTTTCCTTTCCTTAATTACTTTTTAAATGACTGAAATGAAAATTTGCAAACGAGGCACATGTTAGGTATTCCTCTCATCTTCAGCCTATCCCTGCCACTGTTCCAACTTCTGCCTTTCAAAGTAATTCAGCAGCAAAGATATTCTACAGTGTGAGTCACTCACAGATTGTTCAGGGGGCTGAAGGAAAATCTGCTAATGGGATTTGCCGTTCTACACCAGAAAAGAATGAGATAGGAAATGGGCAACGTGTACATGATTCTTTCATGTCATTCAGAATAATGAGATCTTGGAGCAGCTTCTTCCTGAATTGAAATCATTGACAATGTATTTGCATATTCATTTTTGGATACTTTGATCTAAAAGTCAGTCATGGGAAGTCAGTCTAACATCTGAGAATTGTAGGTCTAACATCTGAGAATTGAAAAGAAAAGAAAAATTCTCTCCTATGCTTATCTCTTTCCTCAATATTTCTTAGGACCTTGAAGAGGTTGAAGGCACACTGAACCATATTTGGGGTGATACTTTTAAAACTTTAATAAAGATTTGTGGAGAGACTATTGACCTATAACATTTGCAGCTTTTGTCTTTTATTATCAAGGATTTCTTAACACTCATTGTATCATCATGAAGATTTGAGTGGAAATGTTCTTTTGCCTGTACTGTGCAATACAGTAGCCATTAGCTACATGTGCTATTTGAATTTAAATTAAAATTAAACCAGATGAAAATGTCAGGTGCTTGGTAGCACTAGCCACATTTCTAGTGTGCCTGGTGGATGATACAACTCTCGGGTGTAGAAAGTGGCAGGCATTTGTGTGAATGAAGGAAATCTCCCAGGCTGAATGTGATGGAGACTTCTATAATGATTAATCAACTAAGTGGCCTCTTTTTCCTCCTTAACAGCTTGGAGTTTTACTCATCCTTCCTCCATAACATCTCTAACCATGGCTAGTGGTGGAGAAAGAGGCTTGCAAATTAAAGTTCATGCATTCATGGTTCAAGACCTAGTTAAGCGTAAGTGGGTTATTTGTAGTAATCAATCCTTAAGAATCACCAAGCTTATCCAAATTTCTTGATTAAGAAAAAAAATCAAGTCACATAACCAATGGACTGGCTTTGGGAGATTATATTCTCCCTAGGAAAAAAAAAAGTGAATCAGTTTTGCATATTGATGTTATTCAATTTACAAGCATAGTCAAATATAGCACCATTTGAAATAACACAAGATTTGGGTTAGATATATGCAAAAACAAGCAAGCATACAAAACTTAATAGCCTGCGTTTTCTGATTATGAGTTCATTCTCAAGTCTTGATGATTTAAGTCAACCTCACCCTTGATGCAAGGCAATAATTATGTGTTTATTAGTAAAATCAAGTCATCATTCAATATTCATGTGTTCTTTCAGAGAAATATCTTAGGCAGTTAATGTTATTTCTCCCTCCCTCTCTATTCTCCCTCCAAACCCCACCACCCATCAGCATTGTTATTCCAGCAGATATAATAAAAATGTACACCACCAAAGGAAGTCTTAGAAGAACAAAATATGCTTAGGGCTTAAGCATGAATATCAATGTGAATCATTCTATGAGCTTCAGCTAGGGGGACAAAGGTGGTAGAATGGTCTTATTTGATGTATATAAAATGATTAACTTTTACGGAACTTATTCCCTACCAGGCACTGTTTTGTATACTCCGTATGTACCAACTATCACAGCAGTACCCTTTCTCTGATGAAGAAACTGAGATAAGGAGAGGTTAAACAATTTCACTCAAGTTACCATAACCGGGCTACAAAAAAAAGGCAGTTTAGGACCACTGCCTGTACTCTTGACCTTGAGGCCAAATGCTGTGTCTACTTAAGTACCTGGGCTGGGCTGCCTCCTTTGTCCTGAGTACAGTCTGGTAGAATGGGCTGACTTCTGGAGCTATGGGAGGGCCTCAAAATATAGTGAGCCCTATGGCATGTGTCACTGACTTATCTGGAAGGTGTGAGGTGAGCTGAGGAACCACTGCGATACTGACTTCCATTCTTCCCCTACCTGGGCTGCTTTTGTTGGTCAGATGTGGAAGGGAAAGCTGCCTTCTCTATCACCTTTGATCAGACCTAGGCCACAGTGTGAAGAGGAGAGCGTGCCCGCTTCTTAGAGAAAGCTAGGAGATGAAAGTTCCCAGTCCTGCTAGTACACTCTTTGCAGGCTCTTGGGTGGGCTTGGGATAACGCAGCCCTTCTGAAGGCTACAGGGTGTGCTTTGTCTCCTAGATACAGAAAGCTCTTTGGCAGGGTCTAGCCTGGGTCCACAGTGCCCCTTGGGTAAGGTGAGGGTAAACAGGCTCCAAGGTCCAAAACACGTCTGCTCTGAAGCCCCATATTAATTAATTAAAACCTAAGAGATAGTTGAGAAAGAAAAGCAAAAGACTTTCCTTTGTAGGAGCACCAAATTAACTTATTGCTAGTAGCCTCTTGGGCACACAAATGAAAGCACAATGTCATAAACAGCAGTCCAGTCAGGACACTTGGTCAGCTCATCATCCAGCTTCTCTGTGGGGAGCTGCTATGAAGGGCAGAGCAGCCCTGGGGTGGTACGTGGCTGGGAATTGCCTCCCCTACCCTTTATCTGCAGCAGAGTCACTGACAGAAGGTAGGGTTATGAGGCCAGATAAAAGGGGAGATTCCTTTCCCTGTCCTGCCTGGGTGGTCCTTTTGTCCCTATCTTCCTGGAAAAGATGATTAGATACAGTTCTGTGGTGGGAAGGAACCCACCCGCATTGTTGCTTTGCAGATAAGAAAACTGAAACTTGAAGTGGTAAAATGACATGCCCAAGGTCAGTTAAATGTCAGAGATTATGATCATTGATGTCATCCAAAGAAAACTCCAATTTTGTTCTAAGCTATGAAGTGGAACCAATTTGTAATACAGCTTTCTCTAAGGGCTGAAATCCTATTTCTTAAAGCCTCAGTTTATGTTGTTCATGCATTGAGCACTTGGGACAGAGGGAATTGAGGCAAAGGAAATTTTTTTATTATTTATAATAGAAATTCCACTGTCTAAAGGGATTTGAGGTGCCTTGTAATGAAAGGCAGGCATATCATAAAGCTGTAAAAATATTTTAAAAGGAGAAAAAAAGTTGAAGGCCAGGAAAAAAAAAAACCATATCAAACCCCTAAGTTAAAGGCAGCCAAGGAGAACAGTATGAGTAATTCAATTCTCACTGCCTGTTGAAAGGAAGCATGGTAATGCTTAGCTACAACCTTCTTGGAGAAAAGTTAGTTGGTTAGTTTACTATTATTCTCTACTAATTCTGGAGGGTCTTTTTAAAAATTTTAATGTATTCAGGGATAGGGCTCTGGGCCAGATTGATGCTCTGATTCTTAATGACATAATGGATAGCCCCAGAAGCAGGTGCCAGAAGGCATCACTATCATGGCTTCACTATTACTCTGAGACACTGTTTTCATTGTGCACTATTTTATCCCCATATTAATGAGTGTAGATTTTACCCAGGCACATGTATTGTTACCTAATTATTTAGTTATCTTTTTACAGACTGTCAAGGTCTTTACTTCTTAATACAAGGATATGTCAAGGCAGGACTGCAAGCCAGGGAGACCTCATCAGAATTCATTCATCTGAGTTCAACAGCATGGAGTACCCACTGCATGTCCCAACCTTGCTAAGGAGCAAGGGATAAAAATATGAGTTGAGCCTGATTGATCAGACAAAGATTCAATGATTTATAATACAATATGATGACATCATATAACAGTGATCAGAATGATGTGTTTTAGGAATACAATAGAAAAAGGACAGATTCTGCCCAGAGACATTGGAGGTAGGTTCCCAGGGGAGGTAATGTTTTATTCATTCTTTTAAAAAAATTAAGTATATATTTTCTTCCAGATACTATGTTGGGTGTTGAGATTATCAAAGCAGTCATGGTCTCTATTTTCATGGAACTTGAAGTAATAGCCTATTTGTAGATGGAGAAAAAGACTCATAGTGTATTGCAGAGGAAAAAGTATTGCAGAGAAAAAAAGAGCTCTATGAGCAAAGATGAGAGGGACATGCAAGCTAAAGGGTGACCAGATAACGTGTGGGGCATGAGGACACTTGAACTGTATCACACAGGCAATGGGGAGACAGTGAAGGACTTAGGAAGGGAGTGGCATGAACATATTTGTACTTTAAAAGTTAGCCACAAAGATTTAATTACATAAAAAATAAAACCATAAAAGTACTAGAAAAAAACACATAGGTAAGTATATACTTTTAACTTGGGGAAAAGCTTTCCACGTATGGCATCGAAAAGTTAAAACTACACAGAAAAGAGGGATAGATTTGAATATATAAAGATTTAAAAGTAAACCACAAAACCACTAAAGTGAAAAGGATAAAAGTTTTTAAAAAGTTAAAAATGACAAATTGGGGGATATTCAATAGCCTTGATATACAAATGACTCATACATACAAATAAGAAGAAAATGCCTTATAGAACATGAATAAAATATTTGCAAAAGGAGATATTCAAAAGTTTCTCCCAAAAAACAGATGAAAAATGTTCAAACTCACTAGGAATCTAAACAAATTAAAATAGGTAGGTATCATTCTTTACTTACCATATTAAACAAATATATTAAAAAAAAAAAAAAACAATAATGCCAGGGTTAGTGAAGGACTAGAAGAACAGACTCTTAAGTACTACCTGTATATGAGTGGTTTAGAAGACCAATTTGTAACAGGTGTCAGAATTCTTAGAAATGAATAGATACACTGATTAAACAAATTTATTTTTAGGAATATATCCTAAGGAAGTTGGCCAACTCACAAAAATGTTTTTTCCCCCCCAAATGGCTTATTTCAATGTTGTTTGTAATGGCTAAACAAAATACAAAAAGAAAAAAAAACAAAAACAAAACCCCAAACAACAACAAAAACCCACAAAACAATGTAAATGCCTAACCCTGAAACAAAGGATTGGATAAAAAACACAAAGGCACTGCCACCCACTCAGATGCTATGTAGCCATTAAAAAGAATATGAATCTATACTTACTGACATGGAGATTTTCCCATAATATATTGTTAACAAAGAATAAGAGATTACAGAGAATTATAGCAGGATATCATTTTTGAAAATACTTATTTTATGTACATAAAAAATCCAGTAGGAAAGAAAATATTGTATCATTTTTCTGATTATAGTTTGTAGTTTTTTTCATTCTGCTCATTTTTATTTTCTCAGTGTTCTACATCAAACATGGATTAATATAAAAATAATTCAATATTATAACACATTAAGGTGATTAGCCTCAGGCACAAAAGATGAAGGGCATTCAGGAGGCATTTGCCATAAACTAGGTAAGAAGTGAGAAAGGCTTGTGCTGGACTCCAGTGGTTTCCAGTCCTAGCTATACTTTAGAAACACCTAGGGAGGTATTAAAAAGTACTCATTTCAGGCACAACACAGAATAATTAATTTAGAGTCTCTGGGATGGGACCTTGACACTGGTATGTTTTAGTGTCTGCCCCCTGTCTCACCCCAGGTGACTAAAATTCGCAGCTGGAGATAAGTCCACTGCTCCAAGGCAGTGGCAGTTAGAAAGGAGAAGAGGATTTGGACCTGAATTATGTTCTAGGGGTGGGATCTCTAAAAAGGGTATAAATCTTAAGACATGAAGTTGGCTTTAGTGGGTTTCCTTTCATTCTATATAGCTCTCAAGGTCAAGTGCATTGCTGAGGAATGGACAATAGCCTCTGCTGATCCCTCTGGTCTAAGCTGCAGCTGGCATGGCAGCATCGGAGGCTGCATCCATTCTCAGCACATTTGGAGTGCAATGATGCTGCAGGAACAAATCGCCCACCTTCCAAATGCCCTGTGAGTGAGTCAGTGCTCAGCAGCATTGGCAAGGCAGAGCGCTATAACTGCAGAGAAAGGATGACATCTCATATACATGTGTGAACAGGACTGTTTACTCATCGGTTTTTTTTTTTTTTTTTTTTTTTTTTTTTTTTTAAGGAGAGGTTTGGTTTTCTAAGGTCCGTCAAGTTTGTTTCATCACTAATCGCAGTGGGTGTAGGTGTTAGCTGACATACCGGTAACTGAATGTTCTTAGCAATACTGCAATAGCTTCCCTTAAGGTTTAAAAATTATGATTTAATTGCTACCTCTCTTAATAGGTGTTACTCAAACAGGAAGGAAAATGCCACATACTCTCACTGGTTCTTGATGCCAGAGATTACTAAAGCAATTTGGAGAGATATTGAAAAGGTGTCGAGAAAATACAGGTGAATTTTAACACATGATGTGTATTGACATTTTTACTCTAGGTAGCAACAGAGAGACTTCTGTATGCTGGGGAGGAATTATATGAGATTTTTGGCTCTGGAGACAGGATTTCTCACTTCTTATTGGCTGAAAAAAAATAAATGAAGCCATTATAAGCAGTATTGAAATATTAATCATACCTTCCAAAATTAAACACCCTTTTAAAAATAAAAGTTACACAATCTGTCTTTCACTTCATCTTTGACTTTCATCCCAACACTGGTGGGAGGAAATAAGCTCTGGTTAAAATCAAGACTGAAAGTGACTCTGACTTCGCAGAGAACCACTAGTGTCAAGGCGAAGAACTTGACTGTATCTTCTCTCCCACTTGGGGTCAGTGTTTAGGCAGATGAGAGAAGATGAGGAAACAGGACAGGAAATGGCAGCGTTTCCACCAAAGGTCAAGGGGAACATTAAGATAATGGGCTACATTCCAGACCCAAGGCTGATGATCCTCTTCAAAGGAGTCAGTGGTAGAAACAGACACAGAACCACTCCCAAAAGGTACGATGAGGTCAGGAGCATTGAAGAGAGGCAGTGCACAGGGGGAGGTTGGGTGAGCATCTCTGAAGTTACCTTTCCGGTTGGTCTTTGACATCAAAGTGCATATGTCTGCCTTTCATGGGCAGGTAGAAATGCTGTGCAGGTGACAACAGGCCTCTGGCAAGATAAGAACAGAAATTTTTGAGCTTCAAATTATAGATCTTTATGCTTCACTGAAGCTGGTCTTTACAGGCGTGTCATTCCCCACTGTGACTGACCACAAAACCCTGCAGGGAAGAGGCTGTGGGGTTCCCTGTGTGGTCTCCAGACCCTAATATGGCCTTGTGGCTGCCGAATATACATCTCTATTTAAAATGTTCAGAATCTGTGTACGTGGTAAGTAAATTTCAAACAATACCCTCTCTCTCTTCTGCTCCCTGTCTCCAGACCCCCATTTTCCCTCCCCGGAGATAACCACTGCTAGTGCATTTTTAGGTTTCCTACCAGTGATAGATATTCTTGTACCGTTTCTCTGTCCCCGACACCCCACACGCACGTAAATGCATACACACACATAAACATAACATATACATATTTTTACATAGAACTTCACACACCATTCTGTACCTTGTCGTGTTCCCTTACGTTCACTTATCAATAAATTCTGGAGATCATTCCACACCATTCCATACAGGACTGATTCAATGTGTGCATGAATGCATAGCACTCCACTACAGAGGTGAACCACAGTCTGTTCAACCAGGCCTCTCTAACTGATGGAATTTAGAGTTTTTCCAATTTTTGTCAACATTGCAATAAATGTCTTTGTATAACTATTTTTATGTCTGTGGAAGTATTTCTGAAAGATTAATTCCTGGATATTAAATTTCTGAGTACATGCACTTTAAGTTCTGATTGATATTGACACATTTTCTTCAAATATCAAGCCAATTTATACTCTATCAAGAATATACGAGGCCTTGAGAATATTAAGGGAAAGAAGGCCACAAAAGACCACAGAATATATATGATTCCTATATAATGAAACATCTAGCATAGGCAAATCCATACAGAAATAGATTAATGGTCACCAGGGGTTGGGGGAAGGAAGGAGCTAAAGAGTAACTGGTATTGGGTGCAGGATTTCATTTTGGTGTGATGAAAATGTTCTGAATTCAGATAGTGGTGATGCTCCTACAACTACAAATATGTTAAACCCTACTGAATTTTATATTTTAAAAGGATTAATTTATGATATGTGAATTCTATCTCAATAAAGCTCTTATTTTATAAAATGTATGAGAGTGCCTGTGCCTTCCACACCCCTATTGACAGTGTATGTTCACACTTTTTCATCATCACCATTCTAATTACAACATCTTGCTTCATTCCTTCTAAAGGAGGACTAAGCAGGAAATAGATTGAATGGGCCAACTAGGGATTTTAGGATTTGGGCTGTCAACTTTATAGTCTAACAATGGAAATGTCTAAGATGGAAACAATCAAAACAGTCAAGTTGTCAACAATTGCCAATGAGTTCAGCAGCCTAAACGAAACAAGCAAGGAATGAGACTTAAGAATTAAAAACGGGATGAAGGACCCAGTTCTTCCAGCCTAAAGGATTTTGCAATCTGTTTGCTTAACCACGGACATTAATGCCACTTCTCCTGAATGCAGAACTTGATCCAGCAGCCTGCCTTCAGTAGAAAATATGCTGAAGCTCTATGTAGGTGAAGAAGGTATGCGAGCTGAGTAAGACATTATTTTTGTACACCATTCTAGAGCTACTGATAGGCTGAAAAAATTAACCATTGCTTGCCCCTCTTAAAACTCATATTTTCATTGAGATGGGTTTCCTTTGGATTCCATTTCACCCCTTTTCACCTCTCACCTCTAGATTAACCCTGCTAAATACTTCTTTTTCTATGATGTCTTATATTTCAAACTGCTTGTGCCTTGTGGGATTAAAAGCTAAATACTCTTTAACAAGAGTAATCCCCTAAGTGGACATGTTTCTGAGATTGTTAGGCATTTGATCACAAGTGAAAGATGAGAATGCAGAGTGAAGGTATGAAAGCGCAGGGAGTAGAGAGGTTCAGGATTTTCACCTTAGTAATAATTGATTGCAAAGGGGCTCTCTAAGCCAGTATTTGCATGAAAATAGGCCCATTCTTAATTCAAGAATAAGCTCATTTTTCTCCTTTCCATTGAGAAGCAATATGACCCCAAGGAACTACACCCCAGCAAGGGAGGCCTTGACACACTTGACCTTTCCCAGTTTTTGACTCAGCTTATGTGGCTTTAATAATTAACAGCTAGCACTTACGAATAGTGCATTTAATATGTGGCAGGCACTGTTCTAGGCATGCTATATATACTGGCTCATTTAAGACTCAACAATCCTATGAGGAAAACACTATTTGTCCTGCTGCTATGGACTGAATTGTGCCTCCCCACCCCTGTAGAAATCATTATGTTGATGTCTTAACACCCAGTGTAGTGATATTTGGGGATGGGCTTTGGGAAGGCAATTAGGTTTATATAAAGCCATGAGGGTGGGGTCCTCATAATGGGATTAGGGCCCCTGTAAGAAGAGGCTCCAGACAACTTGCTTCCCTCACCTGTCTCTGCCATGTGAGGACACAGGGAAAAGCCAGCCATCTGAAAGTCAGAAGAATTTCTCACTGGGGGATCAAGTTGGTGATCACCTTGATTTTGAACTTCCCAGTCTCCAGAACAGTGAGATATAATTATTCATTATTTAAGGCATTCAGTCTATGGTATATTGTTGTGGTAGCCCAAGTTGACTAATGTAAACCAAAATTAAAATTCTAAGGCCCCCCAACCATCTGAATGAACTCTTCCTCTTGGCCAAGGGCGTTCCGAAGTTAACCTGAAGAACAAGTTCAGGATATGATGGGAAACGGGAGCTGGACATGCCTCATTATGCCCTCCTCCCTTTTGGAATTACTGGTAGAACAGACTCTAAGTTTGATAAGAAACATTTACAGTTTATTCTCTCTGAAGCCTGCTACCTGGAAGTTTCATCTGTGTGACAAAACCTTGGTCTCCATGACCTCTTATTGTACCCAGATATTCTTTTCTATTGATAATAACTCTTTCAACCAATTGCCAGTTAGAAACTCTTTAAATCTACCTATGACCTGGAAGCTCCCACTTCAAACTGTGCTGCCTTTCTGGACTTAACCAATGTACATCTTACATGTGTGGATTGATGTCTCATATCTCCTTAAAATGTGTAGAACCAAGCTGTACGGACCCCACCACCTTGGGCACATGTCAGGACCTCCTGAGGATGTGTCATGAGTGTGTCCTTAACTTTGGCAAAATCAACTTTCTAAACGGATTGAGACCTGTCTCAGGTACTTTTGGTTTACATAAATATAACTGCTATCTTATAGAGGAGCAAATTGAGACCCACAGAGGCTGTCATATCTTACCTAGGGAGAAGTAGAAGATGATGAAGGCAGGATTCAAACTCACATAGTCTCGCTCCGGGGTCTGTATTGCTCATTACTATGGTCAAATGCCTGCAGTGAAGGCAATAGTTTGTGTATTCTGGCCTCTTCTTCTGCCATCTTGAAACTCCAAATTTGTGAGTCGTGTGGACTCACAAAAGATTGTGTTCAGGCTTCCACTGTATGTCTCATGTGTTTTGGAGTTCGTGCCATATACTCCATCAGGGAGCCTGGTAAGGGCTGGTACTTTTTTTCATTTCCACTCCCTCGATTCTTAGTACAGTGCCTGGGTAGGTGTTTACTAAATCTTGTTAAGTGAATATGTGTAAAGATGAAACAGCCTAATCTCACAAAGTTTTACAAATAAGAATAAATCATGTGAGTTCTTTGAAAATAAGAATATTGCAGTATGAGAGGCTGATTTGGTAATAACTCAGCTAAGAGACCTGCTTAAGCAGTTACCCAAGCCCGAGAGGGAGTACTTTTGTGCTGTCTTATGATAGTCTGAATGGACTTAGGGGGACACCAGTTTTCTATTTTGCCCTTGGCCCGTTGCTCATAAAAAGTACTACTGCAGGTTGGGCTGCCACAGAAGTAGGCTCTGAGATAGAATCTAGTGTGCAGGATATTTATAAGGAGGGTCCTTGGGATCTATGCCTGCTGCAGGAAGAGACTAAGGCAGAACTGGGTAGAGGAAGAAGTTGAAATGTGGTCCAGGCCCAGTGACAGCATGGCCGAGCTCATGAGAGCTCTTGAGCTAGAATAGTCTTGCCAGAGTTGAGCCAGATGGCAAGGTCTTCTTACTCCAAAGCTACCTAGTCACTAGATATGGGCTGCCCAGGAGGGGCTTGATAGTGAGCAAGGCAGCTTGCCTGAAGGGGTGGCAGCTGAAGGCTGTCCGTTGACAGACTCCCAGCAGCTGGGACAACAAGCTCTTATTTCAGGGAGGTCTGGGTGGTGTATCTCAGGGTCCCACACATGAACATTACTTTGGAATGAGTGTTTCCACAGCACAGGAGCCCAGCATGGTGAGTATTCTCATTATTACAGAATGTTACTTTCATCTCTTGAGCCAGATTTTCTTTTATGACTCTTGGCAGATGCCCAAAGATCCTATGTCTGTGTAGCATCATTTTGAAAGGTTTTTCATACATAATATCTCTTGTATGAGATTCCTTTCTAAGAACACTTCACCTCCCAGAGTCTGGCTTTAAATTTGTTTTCTCATCTTTCCTTCATAGCCCAGAAGAAAAAGTTCCCTCCCCCTTTCTCAGGTTAATTTTTCTCCTATAACTTTGACTTGACCCTTCTTGGCCTCCTACAAAACTTAGTTCTTTCAGTGAGTCTCAAGTCCCCTCAAAGCCTTTCCTCTCCTACGCAGGGTAAGGCCCTAGAATATTATTGTATAGGAAATTGGGTCTTAGTAAGGGAGTAAACACAGTGATGTCTGGCCCTAGAAGCAGGGAGGCCAGGAATGAGATGCAGTTCTGCTAATGAAATACAGTGTAACACACTATAAGCAGGGGTTCTTCTAGGAAGTTTTGATGAATAATTCTTAGTTGCTTGTTCCTCTGAGGAGCCCCTGAGGGTTGTATCAGTGCAAGGTCTCATGGTGAAGTAGAAGGAATGTGGTTTTTGGAGTTATTCAGGGCTGATTTTGACTTATAGCCAAGCCACTTGCTAGCTGTGTAACCCCCTCAGTTTACTTACCTTCTCTTAGCTTTAGTTTCCTCACCTGGAACACATGGCTTACAAAGTCCTCCCTCAAAGCGTTGCTGTGAAGGGGACACTCAATGAGATGACACAGGGGAAGACTTGCATAGCATCTGGCATATAGTATACCCTGTCACGCACACGCTGCTTCCCCACTGAGGCAGTTGCACTGGGAATCCAGTTGGCCAGATGCCAACTCTCCTCTGGCTCATTCACACACATGGGCCCCACTACTTTTTGATTTTACATTTAAACCCCATGCTCTGAATTCCTGTCTTGCCTTTATTGGTGAGACATCTCCATCTCACTTACAGCTGAGCAGGTGCATTATGAGCTGAGTGAATGCAAGATTGAACAAATAAAAAATACAACATGTAAGTAAACTCAAAAAATGCTTTTGGAGTACCCTGAGTTCAAATGGTTTGTGCCTATTCCATTCACAGATGACACATTCTATCTGCAGTGACTACCAAGCTGAGTATGGCAAGATGGTTTCTTAGCATGATGAGACTAACAGGACCTACTTCTCATTTGTTAACCCCTCACAGTGTACCAATATTAAACAAGGTATTTTAAAAAGATCTGTTCCTGCCTTTGTGGTTAATTTTTAAGAGTTAAACTTCTTTTTGTTCTGTGAGCCCCTGAAAATTCATTTTAAATCAACAGGCAAAGAGCCAGCTACAAGGAAGGGCAGAGCAAAAATAAACTTTATCCTGCAGTCATGTCTTAGGGAAAGAATTGGACAAACCTGTTCCTTGTTTCAGTAGAAACTTCAATCCATGCAGCAGAATTAAGGAACAGCTAGACTGGTGCTTGTAGAGGCAAAAAGAGAGAGTAAATATATTTAGTCAGGCTAATCAAGCACACATCTGTAAGTGAATTTTAAAAATGACTTTGCTTTGAGGAAGTTGACTCTCATTTTGCTTTATTTCATGATTGACTGAATTGTTCTGTCTTGCATGTCACCTTATTTGACTTGACACTAATCTGACAGAGGGATGTAGAGGAAAATCTATAGGCCTGGGTGTCAGCTCTGAGTCAGGACTCTGACTCTGTTGCTTCTTAGCTATGGCACCATGGGTAAGTTACTCAATCCTCTGACCTTCAGTTCCTTCAAATAGTAAAATGAGGTTTTAATACTTACTTTTTTCTACTATAGTGTGTATAAAATGTAATATACACAAAGTGCCTGGAGTGAAGTAGGTATTAAAAATGCGATAGTTCCTCTCTCCTTGCCTCTGAATTTCCAAAATATCCAATGGCTTTTAGTCATGTGATAAATTTTGGTTGCTACCATTTTTCCCTATTAGGCACTATTTACTGATACAGAATATTCTATACTTAGTGCTGTTGTCATAAGCAAGTCTCTAGACAAAGAGATGAAATTGCTGAGGCAGTTTAGCTCGATGGCTTTGAATCCAGGCTCTGGCACTTGTCAAATGTTTGACCTTGGTCAATTAAACATTTTGTGCCTCAGTTTCCTCATCTGTAATATGTGGATATTAAACCTCATTCCTAGGGTTGTGTTGAGGATTAAATGAGTTAATCTATTTGAAGCCATTAGCATGGTGCCTAACAATTGCAGGAACAATGTTGATGTCAGCTATTGAAACTGCTGTCCCTCGTTGCTATGTTTGTGGCTGCCTTCCTACTCACAGCTCTCATCTTCAGGAACTGCTTCCACCCACGAATCACCTCCCTCAGTGTTTGTGTTACATAAATGGTGTTCCCATCCAAGCCCCAACTGTTTAGATCAGGAGTGGACATCTTATCTGAGCTGGAAAAAATCAGAACCCTCTCTTTGGTTTGGGAACAGTGAGTAATTGAGAACAGCCAGCTGTGGGCTGTGGAACTGGAAGGTTGTATAGACTCAGGGCTGAGGCCATCATCTGGGTCTTGATGGATGAATGGAGAAAGCTTTCTGCTAAAAGAATCAGGAAAGTGGGGACAGATATAAGAGAAAACCAGAGAGGAGAAAGTTTATTGCCCATAAGAAATGATGAGAGGCCTGGGAAGATGAATTTTCCAATTCCTGAGACCAGGCTGTGCTGAGCACTCTGTGCTTACACTCTTGAGATGCCCACATTCTTACATGATCACGTTCCAATTCCCAACCCCTTCTCGACACGCTTAGGCAACTCTGTCTTCTGTGCAGGCAAAGAAGCTGTGATGAGAACACTGAACTTCAACAGGAAGTGATCTACATCCTTGGTCTACAAATGTTTTTGCTCACATAGTTGCAGAATTTTTAAGAACTATGTACCCCTATACATTTTCAAATCGATATCTAAAATTTATATCTTAAGTTTAAATGTCACAGCCCATAGAATAGTCCATTGATTGCAAGATACTATATTTCTTTCATAGTATTATGAACAGCTAAGAAAAAATAAATGCTTACCATTTTTGTAAGATACACCCCAACTTAACAGATGTTAAAATGAAAAATATTATGTCCCTTAGAATCATTGAAATGTGAACATTAAGGATATAATCCTTATACATGATAAATACTGACATTAAAAAAGCCTGCTACATTCTTCTTTTAACTGTGTCCAAAGAATCTAAATACTATAAAGATTTAATATTCACATGATCCAGTTAGAAAACAGATGAGCATGATCTACTCTGACATTTGGAAAATTTAAATCTTTTTTCTCCCTTGAATCTAGATTTTCATCCTATTACCCATACAAGATTTAATGTAAATGTATATAATGTATTTTTATGTAAAAATATAGTAGTCTTTAAACTCTTTTACCAATTCCCCTATCATACATTTAGCATACATACAAGAAAAATATGCATATGAACTGGAGATTTGCTTTATTTTCTGTATTCATAAGGCTGTAATCTGCACTATCCCAATATGGTAGGTAGCCTTTAGCACCTGTTGCTATCTAAATTTAAATGAACTAAAATGAAATAAAGTTAAAAATTTAGTTTCCCCATATTAGCCACAAGTGCCTGATAGCCACAGTGGCTCGTCAGTAGTTGATGTATTGATACAGATAGAAAACATTAGTATTGATGCAGGACATTCTACTGAACAGAGCTGCTCTAGAGGTTAAAAATGCCTTTCATGTTCACTTTTTATTATACCTATTATAAGTATTCAATTGATCAAAACAACCTAAACATATAACATAGTTTTATAGATAATTTAATTGACACAAAGAGAAAACATTTTAAGCATTTGTGGCTTCTAATCAAATAAATGGAGCAGAACTTTTGGTTTTTAAGTAGTTTCATGTGTTCTGTGACTTATTTCTATTTTTTAGTTTTATAAATGGAAACATTGAGAAATTTTCTTTTCTTTCTTTTTTTTTTTTTTTGGAGATGGAGTCTTTCTCTGTCGCCCAGGCTGGAGTACAATGGCACCATCTTGGCTCACTGCAACCTCCTCCTCCCAGGTTCAAGCGATTCTCCTGCCTCAGCCTCCCTAGTAGCTGGGATTACAGGCTTGCATCATCATGCCCGGCTAATTTTTGTATTTTCAGTAGAGACGAGGTTTCACCATGTTGGCCAGGCTGGTCTTGAACTCCTTATCTAAGGTGATCTGTCTGCCTCGGCCTCCCAAAGTGCTGGGATTACAGGCATGAGCCACTGCGCCTGAGAAGTTTTCTTCATGAAGAACTTCATCGCATTTCACTTCTTTGAACTTTTCCTGAGCCAAAAAAAAAAAAAAAAAAAATCACATAATGATCTATCATCAAAATTTATATTTAAGGATAATTTAGCTGACAACTTTGTTAGGTACTCCTTCAGTTCTGTTCAAATCAAGGAATTGGAAACCACTTTGCTTGCAAAATAGTTTGGCATTATAGCCATCTGCTGTCTCAATTTCTGCTAAGTCCTGTATATCAAAAACATACCAGGATTTATTAAATGATCATCAGTTGAACTTTTTGAGACAGGTCCTCCCTCTGTTGCCTAGGCTGAAGTACAGTGGCATAGTTATAATTCACTGCAGCCTTGAATTCCTGGGGTCAAGTGATCCTTTCCCCTCAACTTTCCAAGTAGCTAGGACTACAGGTGCATGCCACCACACCCAGCTAATTTTGTTTTAAATTTACATTTTTAGTAGAGATGAGTTCTCACTATGTTGCCCAGCTGGTCTCGAACTCCTGGACTCAAGCTATCCTCTTTCCTTGGCCTCCCAAAGTGCTGGGATTACAAGTGTGAGCCCTCGAGCCATTATACCTGGCCTAAACTTTCATTCTTTCACTTATGGGCACTCTATTTAACTATATATATATATATTTTAAGTTAGGAATATATTACTGATTTTGTTATATTTTTGCCAATACTATCTTTTTCTGCTAAATGTTCTTTTCTTATGCTTTAAATACATATTTTTTTCCCAGAAGCTGAAGATACAACTCATTTAATTATGGGAAATGTTGGTCATGAACTCTAACTGGCAAAGTCCAAATTAACATTCAAACAAATTAGCCAAATTAGAATTACTTCCTGTCAAAAAAATTATGACTTCAATTTTCAATAAACATATTAATATGGTTTATCAAATATTATAAGATCTAAAGAGAAATAAATTATGAAATGCATCTTGTAAGACAAGTCAGCTCAAGGTTAAAATGATGACAAATATAATTAGCTCATTTTTATAATGTAAATACAGAATGATAAATGATAAATATGCTTTTTTTTTCTTTAAAGATGGAATCTCGCTTTGTCGCCCAGGCTAGAGTGCAGTGGCGCAATCTCAGTTCACCGCAACCTCCACCTCCTGGGTTCAAGCGATTCTCCTGCCTCCGCCTCCTGAATAGCTGGGATTACAGGGGCCCACCACCACACATGGCTGATTTTTGTATTTTTAGTAGAGACGGGGTTTCACCATATTGGCCAGGCTAGTCTTGAACTCCTGACCTTGTGATCTGCCCACCTCGGCCTCCCAAAGTGCTGGGATTACAGGCATGAGCCACCGCGCCCAGCCTTATGCTGTTCTAATTGATAATAATGTGAGGTAATTTGTAAGATAATAAGTTATACATGACACAAGGAGTTCCAAAAATTTATTGGTAATTGTCATACTTTTTGGTAAACGTATGTGCATGTATGTCTTAAACTCTGATTTTTAGTTTTGGGAGAAAAGGTAGAATCATGTATCAAAAAATAGCTATATTAATTTCATTAGACATTCACCCTTATATTTAATGAAAGAGAAAAGTATATACTAATAAAAGCTAATTATTTGGCAGCTAGCATATAATTACCTTTTTGGAAATATGAGATAGAAAATATTTAACATTAGATGAAATAAGACAAAAATTGACCACAGTTGGGATATATAGCTCATGATATAATTTGATAAAATATATTTTAGATATCTTATTAACCACATACATCCAATGTGAAAAAATTAAAATTATCCAAGAGTTTTCTAGTGTATTTTGAAAATCATAGTAATGCAGAAGAAAGAATAAACGCAGAAGTCTATACTATTTTGACTATTAGTGTTTTTCTTTCTAGGGTCGTGACATTCCAGGGAAGACTTTGAGAATAGCTGAACATTATAACTTTTATTTAAACATGGGGTGGGGGAAAAGCTGTTTCTGGAGTTCAGTATTTTTCTGTGCTTTTTGGTTTGGGGTCCTGGGACTCTTCCTTGGGAGTGAAGCATTCTGACCATATCTGGGGGGGCAGAAGAAGAAAAGTAGTAAAAACAGTCATTATTCTATCAAACTGTTCCACCATAGATCTGAATTTAGAACATCCAGGTGTGGGCCAAAATGCCCCTACAGCTGGGACGACTGCAGTCCTAGGGGTTTCCGGTGCCCGAAGAATACATCCCCTTTGTTTGTTGCTCTGGGAAAGCCTTACCACTGCTGCTAGGATCCAGAGTAAGATTCAAGATGTGTGAGCAGTTGGCCTTTCTTTTATATAGACCAGAGAAGGGCTTTGGGAGATACAGGCATGTTCTCTTTCTTGGAGCAAGTTAAACTTTTGGAAAAAGTACAGGCAGAAGTTGAAGATCTGGAAAAACAAATTCTCTAAGAACTACATGTGATCACCTTGCTTTTGGGAAGTGTATCTGTCTGAAAATACTAGTCCACATGTACATTTCTTAAAAAATATATTTTTCTTTTTCACAAACTATATTGTTAAAACTCTTAGGACAGCATGAAAGGGACTTCCAAAAAAGGAAAAAAATCACAACTTCACAGGCCTTAAATAACTACCCACATTTTCTCCTAGGCTTCCATCATTCATGTACACACTTCTGATTAACAGTCTTAGAAATCTGAGATTTTTGTGTTCTGATTATTTTCCTGTTGTCTTTTTTGACATAATGCTAAGAAATATTCCAAGTTGTACTCAGAGCACATAAAACCACTATCAATGATAGTCCATATGTCTATGCTAATAAGACCTCGTATTCCTTTTGTATTGTAGCTATAACAAATTATCACAAAATTAGTGGTTTAAAACACCACACATTTTTTATCTTATAGTTCTGAAGATCAGAAGTCCTAAAATCAAGGTGTCAGCAGGACTGTGTTCCTTCTGGAGGCTCTAGGGGATAATCGTTTTTCAGCTTCTAGAAGCCACTTGCATTCCTTAGCTCATGACACCTCCTTTCATTGTCAAAGCCAGTAGGGCACCATTTTCAAATCTCTCTTCGATCCGTCTGATTCTTCTATCTGTATCTTTTTTATTCATAGAACCCTTGTGACTGCATTGATTCCACCTAGATAGTCCAGGCTCCTCTTCCCATCTCAAAGCCAGCTGATTAGCAAACTTCATTCCATCTACAGTCCTGTAGCCTAACATACTTAAAGGCTCCAAGGATTAGAACACAGACATCTTTGGGAAGCCATTATCTACCTCCGACAAACCCTAAAATCAGCTTAAGTGTCACTAAATTCCCCTTTTATTTCTGGAAAAATAAAAGAGGACCATTTGGTGTTGTTATCATTCCATGTTGTTTGCCTGCCAACAATACACTGAGCTGTCCACAGAAACATATTTAGGAGCAGTCTCCGCTCAATGTGCTCAAAAAATGATATTGTTAATATTGTCATTATTTAACATTTATTGAGCACCAACCATGCACTAAGTACTCTTCAAAAGATACAATTAGTCATGGTTGATGCCCAAAGGGCTTACTATTTAAAATTAGAAAGACACATCTAATATTAGACAAATGCTAACATCTACAAATAGCAATGCTTTGTGAAAGAACTCAATATCCCAGACAATTCAAATGTAGTGCTTCATATTATGTGTTCTCCAAACTCATCTGTATTCGCATGAGACCTAGAAATGTATACTCACCAGAAACTTTATGTAGACAGGAAAGAAATTATTGTATACATGCTACTTACAAGCAATGTTTTAAAAGTTTGGGACAGCTGCATTGTATTCTTATTTCGGATCTTGTGAGGGATTAGATCTTGTGAGGGATAAAGTCTTTTTGTGTTCTATGGTTAATAGGATTCAGCTACAAGCAGAAAATATCTCATAAAAGTTGCACAGTATAAAATTTAATTGCTACTGGAGAAATAAATTTTCAAAAACTGCTGTTATAAACGACAAGCCAAGCTCCTACAGACCCATAATCATTTGGGAGACTGTTTCACACTGTACCTCAAGAGCCAGGAAGCCATTTCTACAGTTTAGAAACTTGACCCAACCTTCATGTTAATGCCTTATGTTGGCTGGTTGAAGTATAAACATGTATGTACTACTTGCTCTGAGTTTATACTGCTTCTAATGTGTTTCCTGGCAGTAACATGCTCCATGTACTATTCACAGGAAAGAGGATTAGCAGGGGGCAATTCAGTTTATGCACTTGCCCTTTTTTTAGAAAATGGAAATATGTTTACAATAGCATTTACTATGCCATTGTAGTTTCTTTGATGAATTCTAGGGACAAAATCACCTCATTAATCTAATGATGAACAACACACTCTGAGGTAAGGTGAATTAAGGTCATAAAACTAATTGACATCAGAGCCGGAACTAGAATCATATCACCTGTGACCCTCAATGGACGTTTTACCATTTCACCTGATGCTCACTGTCTGCCTCTTACCCTGACCCTCCCTAGGTCTCCTTCTCCCTCCACCACTACACACCCTTTGCCTCTAACTCTTTAGAAGAGTTTCAGTAATGCCATGTGTCTGTTATCATTGTTTTTTTTCACCAGATGTCCTGTTGCAAGTTGTCAAGTAGACCGTGGAAATATCAACCCACAGCTGCAAGAAACAGCTCAAGTCATAATGTTCCCCAAGAACAATGAATGACATGACTCTCCCCAGTCACAGTGATTAAGATTTGAGCTTGTCTGGATGAGCCAGCCAGTTAGCACTCTGGGCACAGGCATAGGTGGAGGCCTCAGCCTGTTCTCACTCCAGAGGATGGGGCTGCCATGTTAAGCAGCTGCACCAGAACAGGCCATATACATGTGTTTTTGGTGTGTGGATGTGTGGGACAGATTGTTATCTACATTAAATAACTTAGTGTTCACCCAACCATTTTTCCAGAATGAGAGTAGCAGATGGAAAGGCTGGAACATGGCTCTTTATTTCTAGGGACCAGTGCTCTTATTGAAAGGAGTCTCCAGAACCAGTTTCACCCTTTCTATGCTTTCACCACAGGCTGAGCATGGAACTCCACCTTATCAAGTCAACCTTTAAACTGCTTAATGCCACCTCCCTCTGCCCACCCCCACACCATGCTGATTATATAAGGAGAATTGCCTGGATTTTAATCCAGCTGTATTACTTGCTACCTGTGTGAGAACTGGTAAGTTTTATTGTCTATCTATGCCTATTTCCTCAAATGTAAAATATAGGTGATTTTGTATCTACCTGATAGTTCCATGAGAGAATACAGGGAAAGCATCTGTAAAAATGATCAGACGTATATTAGTGTTCAATAAATGATCCTATTATTATCCTTATTATTCCTTTGATACATATAAATTGAGCAACTCATTAAGTGCCTGGTCCTTAGAGGGAGCAACACAGGCAATGATTAAGCTATAGGCTTTGTCTTCAAGAAGTTCGCAGTCAAGCTGCAGAGGCTCTGTTATAAAAGATAAAGATCATTTGGAGAGACATTAGAAGAAGCTGTCAAAGTAGGTGGTAAATATCCGGGGAGGTAGGAGGAAAGAAAGGATCAAGCAAGGAAAAGAACCAATGGCCTACAGAGAGATGGTATCTCGTATGCATCTCCAATGCCTAAAATAGCTCCTGATCCTATAAGAGTTTAGTGGCATGTAGATTCCCAATTATATAATTTTTTTTTTAAACTGTAAGCCAAGTGGAACAGTTAGGTCTAGTTTTAGTAACTTACTATGTCATGGAGAATGAAGGAAAATCACTTTGTACCACATCCCCATTGCCTGTAGGTCAGGTCTAAAATAGGTTTTTAAAGAAGGTAGGTAGTTCCAGGCAGTCACTAAACATTTTTTGCTGGATCCTCTAAGGAAATGTTAACTGACAAAAATATAATTTGGGTCACATAGACAATTCCACATTTTCTACTAGCCACATCAAGAAAAGGAAAAAGCAGGTGAAATAAAATCTAATACATTTTATTTAACTCAATACATTAAGAATATTATAATTTTAACTCATAATCAATACAAAAACTATCAATGAGATTTTACTTTTTTTGTACTAAGTCTTTGAAATCCAGTGAGCCAACTATACCTTACAGCATCTCTCAGTTTATTCTAACCATATTTTAAGTGTTCAATAACCATATCTAACTAGTGGCTACCATATTGGACAGTGCAAATCTAAAAGTTTTAGTGAAATTAGAGATTAAAAGAAAAGCATACTTGAAAACATTTCAGAAAATAAATTCAAATACACGTGTTGGAGGATGCTGTACAGTACAGTTTTCTGATGGCAGAGTGCGCTGAGATGGTTTCAGTAACCTCTGCTCCAACAACTTTTAAAGAATAAGGGCAAACAAATCCAGTCTGAGGACTTGCTTGACGTGGTGATTAATTAAGACATATGGGTGAGCATAAAGCAAGATTTCCTCCTACAATCCATCTTCTACTGACTTTCATTAAGGACAAAGAACATTTTAATGGATGAAGCCTTCACCTTTAATAAGCCTTTACTCTGTTATTTCCTATGGAACCATGCATTAGATTAACAAAACAATGGTAGCTGGCTAATGACAGAGCTGTGGTCAGAACCCCAGGGATAGCCTATGTCACTATTAGCGCCTCAAGGCAAAATGTCACTTGGGCCACCTCTTCCAATCCAATCAAGAAGACTTTGACCTATAATTGCATTCAGAGAGTTCAAGAGCTCAAGAGGTTACAGATGGGGTGAGTGGGCCCATGCTTTGCGTCATCAGATCAGCTTGAGGAAAGAATATATGAGAGCATAAACGGGGACTGATATGGGTAAGGGGGAGGCATATTTGTCTCCTGTTTCCAAATAATATTTGGAAACAGAACAAACATTCCTGTTTATCATTGACTACTTAGGAGAGGTATATTTGTTTATTGTTTATATACATTTTTATTTTGGAATAATTTTAGATTTACAAAAAAGTTGCAAAGCTAACGCAGAGAAACACTGTACCTTTCATCCAATTTCCCTTTACATAAGGACGTGTGGTACATACGTCGAAACCAAGAAGTCAACATTGGTAACATTACTACTAACTAAATTCCAGCTTTTATATTGCATTTTTTTCAATCTGCAGCTTTAAATTTCAGTCGGAAGAAATGTGTAAAACAATAAGATATCAAATCAATTTTAAAGAACAGATAGCCCCTATCTTGTAGAGACTAGGGATAGAGATGAAAGATAGCATGAGGCAAAGTGGTGATATTAATCCAGCAACTTACTTTTCTTATCATGGATATTTTAGATGAACTTTGATCATTCTGATGCAGATCAAAGGGTACCTCCTCTGCGAAGCCTTCCCTGGTCTGACATCAAAAATGATATTGGAGTTTCCAGCCGAAAGAAAGGGACCAGAATATTCTCAATGAGCAGTTATTAAAGCTTCCCCTCCCCTACTCCTTGCTACCTTCCAACTCATGTTACCGGATGTGCTTCCAGAAAGCATCTCTGAAGGTTTTATGCATGAAGAGTTTTTGCTGGGTCTTTTGTCTTTTAAATGATAGGAATTGCTGAAGCTATATATCCCTGAAAATGTCCAGTTCAGGAATCATCACGAATAACACATCTTAGCACATTTAGGTAATAGGTAAAGCTATACACATTCAAATATGAGTTTGGGGGGAATTGGGCTTACTCAGTTTACCTCTGACCAAATTTAACAAATAGGAGGAACTGCCACGAATTTTTGGCACTGAGCTCGCTATGGCTTCACTGAGGATCACTCCTTTCTGAACAGACACTCTAAATGATACTGTAGATATTTCTCTCTACTAAACTAAGTTCCTGATGATAGGGACTGTGAGAAATGTGTCCCAGTCTTTCTTAACCTTGGATCCTCATTGCCTGAAACAATCCCTAGTATTTAACAGATGCTCAATAAATGTTTTTGGGCCAAAAATGGACAAATAACTATTGCATGGATAGATGGTTGAATGAATGCATAACCGATGAGTAATTCCTCATCTCTGCCTTTAGGAGCTTACTCTCTGGAAAGAGACATAGAGAAACACCAGATGATTATAATGCATGGTGGAATGAGGTAGTAAGTGCTGAGAGAGGTGAACATGCTAAAGAAAATGCTGTTTAGGTTCCTAGAAGGTGGGAACTACAGCCCCTTGGAAAATAAGCAGAGGTAAGCCATACTTGAGATTGTCCAGGAGGAGATGCATAGGATGGGATCAGGGGTGGGATGGGAAATAAGAACATTTCTGTAGGAGGGAACAGAGCACACTAACCCAGCAAGGTGGGAAATCAGGAACGATTAGCATTTAGTTTAGAAAGCTTATGTGGCATGTGGAAGTAAGGGAAAATAAATGAAATTCATACACTGAATTTCCACATTATGCGTGTCCTTGAATGCCTCTGTTTGCCAATTTGGAAGCAATGATAGACAGATAAATCATGAAGAGAAGCTGGCTTGGGGTGGAGGTAAGTTTGTTCATGTACATCTTCCAAAAACATGTTAGGTCTGAGAAAAATATTAGAACTGCAGGGAAGAAAAAAGTATTGTGATAATATGATGATACCATTTAGTCATTAAGTTCTATGGTGACAAACCAGAATTTTCCTATGTTTGTAATGTAGAAGGCTATGCTGTGTTTAAATTATCTGTCCAGCCAATAAAATGCAAAGAAAATCAGTAAAGCAATTTTGTTAAAGAAGCAATTGAAGGGCTGGGCACGGTGGCTCAAGCCTGTAATCCCAGCATTTTGGGAGGCCGAGGTGGGCGATTGCCTGAGCTCAGGAGTTCAAGACCAGCCTGGACAACACGGTGAAACCCTGTCTCTACTAAAATACAAAAATATTAGCCAGGCATGGCAGCATGTGCCTGTAATCCCAGCTACTCAGGAGGCTGAGGCAGGAGAATCACTTGACCCTGGGAGGCGGAGGTTGCATTGAGCCGGAATCGCACCACTGCCCTTCAGATTGGGTGACACAGCAAGACTCGATCTCCAAACAACAACAACAAGCAATTGAAATAGCAGTTTTTGAACTTAATACTTTTTCTTTCCATGTTCCATTAACAGTTGCATGATCAAGCTGATTTGAGGGTTCTGAACAGAAGCTGACCAGTCTACTGCACATTGTGAAGAAGTTAAAAACCTGGATTGAAGTGCAAAATGTACTACTCAAGGAGTCCAAAGAATAAAATATGAGCAGCTTGTGGGGGTAAAGCATTTGTAGGTAAAGAAAAGGCCCATGAGCATCATGTCAGTGTCTTTTAACTTTCTGTTGCAGTGGAATAATCCTGTATGCATTTATGAAAATCTTTGGAAAAGAAGCCACGTCACTGGGTGGTTCCTATTTATTTTCCTCTCCAGGGGCCTTTGCTGCTCTTGCTGGGTGCCTCAGTTGCTAGCTGCATGAGCAGTAACACCCCACTGCTCCCAGCTCCTTGCTTGCTGGGTGTGAGGACAGAGGCTATCATAGCAATAATTGCTGGATGTGCTGTGTTTGCACATCTGTGGTGGCCTTCGGAATTGAGTTTCGTGCCAGAGCCAGGCAGCGCCCCCCACCCCACCCTCCCACCGCCCCTTTATTTTCTGTGTCACACCATTAAAGGAAATGAGATTATGGCACAAATCATCATTCACGTGACTCTAGCATAGAAGGTTAGCGAGATATTGCAGAGATAATTCCATAGCCACCATGGCCCCTGACAATAATTACAATGTGGCCACAGGGGATCACCTTCTAATAGGCTTTTGTTCACTCAATTCAGAGTCTGTTGTGTGCTAGAGTTTGGATAATTAAAGTTGTGTCTCAGAAGCCACATGTGGTAGCTCATAATTATGTAGTCGAGTCTAACAGAAAACTGAGGTGACTGACACCAGGCCAGAGTAAGGAACAGGGGTCCTGGTGACAAGGAAGAAAGAAACCAGTCCTCTCATTTGGGGACAGGGGATTGGTGTTCACTCCATAGCATCAACTGCTTTATTTATTTTAAACAAAAATGACTAATTGTAGCCCTTTCTGGTCCAATCCCTCACTCTCCACAGGGACTTTTCCTAACCCTTTCCTATTGCTGCAACAAAAGAGTGGTAGCTGGTCTGAGCAATGAAGAAAATATACATGGCTTATTTAAACAGCATAATGGTTTAATTATTTAATCATTTGCATGTTGAGTGATTTGCATAACAGCAGGAAAAGGCCCATGTTGGAATTTGGCCTGTTCCTCACTAGAGAAAAGATTCTGAAACTTGGCCTCGTTGAAGCCCTTGAATTTAAAAAAAAAAAAAAAATGTGAACTTTGAAAAACTTAGATTTGTTATTTCAAGGATGCAATATTTGAAAAGAAAACAAATCCAAAGACTATATCCCATTGAGCCATATTTCTCAAGTCAGTCTATAGCTGTCAAATAAGCAGAGTAGCTAATTTTCCCTATAAAGTATGTACTTGAAAAGCTATCCTCCTAAGTATAGGCAGAATGCTTTGCTAAGTGGGTGCCTTTTCAGCATTCTAAGACTGGGTCCCACATTTTCTAACAATTCAATGTGAAAGAGATGGCTATTTTACCATTCTGCTTAAAATCTGAAACTTTAGTCCAGCACATCTCTTATCTTAAATCTTTAGAATGTTTAGAAGATTCTTGGAATGCACTTCTAAAAGGCTCTGAATTTCTGAGCCTTAAAAGTAAAATTCTGCTTTGTTCTAATGTAAGCCATCTTTTCCTCCAAGTTTTGCCAGGTAGAGAACAAACCCCTTCATTTTGTTTCAACATCATGGTCTCTTTTGAAGCACAGCAAGTTTATTCTTCACCCAATGTGGAAACAACAATTGATATTCAAAACGCTACCCTTTCCTAAGGCTTTGCCTTCATGAAAATGAAACATATTTCATACTGAGCACCATATGGTGTTTGTGAAGAGTGGACACGCAGATGCCTCCTAATTAAAGCATTAAAGTTTGTCATGAGAAATGGCAGCACAGATGATTTTGGCTGGGTGTGTGTGTGGGAGGGGGTAGGCAGGAAGGGGTCCCAGAGAGTGGATGAAGTGGTAGGCTGACTCCCAGTTTTTTCAAACACACACTCTGATTGGTCCTCAGGGAGCAGATAATGGCAAGAGGCAGTTAATTTGAAGATAATTGAGAGATCTCTTTCCTGTCTTCACACAATAAAAAAAGGTGTCGGGCCTCAGCTGGCACTTGCACTCTGGCAGGAAGAAAAGGGCTCGAATTGGTCTGCAAAAGCTGCCACCTCCTTTTCACTTCACACAAAGCTGGGAAACCCCTTTCGTATCCTACACCCCTCCTTCCCCCACGCTCCCAGCCGTGCAACCATGTTTATTGTTTCAACACATCAGACCATAAATAAGAGTTTCCAGAGGGAGAGCATATTGGAGGATGAGGGAAGATCTATTCTTCTGGAAAACATGAGCTGTGCCTCTAAAAACACTACCTCCCGGACAGGCTGAAGGGAAGCATCCCCTCAGATGGGGGTTTACTGGGAGACGGCGAACTGGTTCTTTGAACCATTTTTTCCTCTTTCTCAGCATCTCTGGTACTATGTGCTAAGCTGTTCTCAAACCCGTGCAGTCTAGAAACCCGGAGGGACTTTCCAACGTTAAGGGAACACTCATCTGCCCACCTGTGTGTAGATGGCAGATAGAAGCTCTTGAGGTGTCGTGCGGTAGGAACGGTCTCAAGCTGGGCTTCACACTTGCCTCAGCAAGTCACACTGCAAAAGGGAAGAGGCAATCACATGTGAGGGGCTGTTTGTTTGTTTTTTAAGGAAACTCTCCCTCTGGCCTGCCAAACTTCGCAGCTCCTTTTTATATTATAGCGCAGCTTGCTTATAAATTCTAGGAAAATCTTAAGTCGGCACTTAAAATAATCTTTTTTAAAAAACACACCCACGTGAAGAATTACTGGAAATTAGGATTACGTAAGTGTGAAGAAGAACATTGCTTTTTCCCTCAGAACGGGGAAACTGAACGTTGACAGGCCTATGGGAATGACAGTGCTAAGGGAGATTTTAAAACGTGAGAAGAGCTACAGTCACCAGTTTGTTCCTTGTCAGTAAAGCCCCAAGAAAATGGATTTGATGGAGTGGCAGAAAGGCAAGAAAAAGAGTGGCAGGGGCAATGCTGAATGAGAAAGCCAGTCCAGGAAGCTAAATCAGCTGATGAACAGGATGGTTTTGGGGGGTCATTAAAAGGTAGCTACACAACTGGCTTTGCTAATCTGATTGAAAAAAAAGTTTTCTGAAGTAAAGTGTATTTTTCGGTCATTCTGGTAAGCTGGTCAAGTCAAGTTTTTCTTCTCTCTGAGCAGTGAGACTGTGATGGCCTCTCCACCAGAGGGCTGCCTTCCAGTTTGTTCCTGGGGAGTACCTTGGAGGTATGAGTTGGTCTGTGTTGGCATTTCCGTGTTGTAATTATACAGAATGGGCAGAATGGGAAAACCTAATAAAGGGCTGGGACCATTCAAATAAAGAATAATAAGACTAAAGTTAGAAACTTCTGTTTATCTAATGATATCATAAAGAAAGCAGAGAGACAAACTCCAAACATAAACCAACAAGAGTTTAGTGTGAAGAATAAAGAATCAAAGGTAGGAAATCAATGAGAGAAAAATAGCTCAGGAAAAAATTTGTGTAAATGACAGAAATAGACATCTTAGGGTAAAGGAAATGCAAATGATTAATATATACTTAAAAAATGTATATATAACTGATTAGTAGGCAGGAAATGCAAATTAAAACCCAAATGAGATCCTATTTTACATCTAAAAGATTGGGAAACAATTGGGAAGTTTGATAATATCCAGTGCTGATGAGGACACAGACAAAGGAATTTCTTATATGCTCTGGAGCATGTTTATTCTTTGGTTCTACAACACTGGGAAATGATTTGGCATTATTAACTAACCCATAACTGTATTGTCGGACATATCCCCTAGGTAACTTCTGGCACATCTACAATAATGGTCATAACACACTGTAAGACCCAAAATACTATATCTGAACAGTTCAAAGGCCATTAATAAGCAAGTATGCGAATACATTGTGACAGTGGAGTACTATACAGCAGGAAAAATGAATGAATTAGAACTATGCACATTTTGTAGAATCTCACAAATAATACTGTGGGAAAATTTTTTTTTACAAGGTTTCATACAGTATGATGCAATGTTTCTAAAGCGTAAATTAAACAACTTAAATAATATCTTAAAGATTGAGTAGATTCTCATTTGTAGTGGTTATGTTCTATGAAGTTGGTGCAAATACTGAATTAGCAAATACTGAGCCATTTCTCTCAGGGGAAACCTACAATATCTCTGTCTGTATTTATAAATACACACAATATAGAGTTGACCCTCTGTATCCATGGGTTTCGCATCCCCACGTTCTGCATCTACAGATTCAACCGAGGATTGAAAATATTTTTAAAAAGTAAAAAATACAACATAAAAGTACATATTTTAAAATACAACTATTTATATAGCAATTACGTTGTATTAGGTATTATAAGTAACCTAGAGATGATTTAAAGTATACAAAAGCACATGCATAGGTTATATGTAACTACACCATTTTTATACTAGGGACTTAGTCATCTGTGGGGAAGTCCTGGAACCTATCCTCCATGGATACGGGGAACGAGGGATGACTATACGTGCTCGTATATATCTCACATAGATTATAATCTTAAATCTTAAAAACAGCTCTTCCTGGTAGGTTCTATTTTCCTTATTTCACAAAAAAGATGAGGTTCAGAAGTGAGTTACCTGAGGCCCCCACTAACATGTGCGCACCATGCACTTGCCCCAGAATTGAAGCCCTCTTACACAGCACTGCACTGCCCCCAATCTCTGTCCTTGTCCGCTCTGCATAGGAGCTGAAACAAGAAGCCAGAGCATCCCCTTTCTTGAACCCAGCTGGAAATGGGAGCCTCACTGGAAACCAGTGAGTGACTCAAATTTTTCATCACTCTGTGCATGTCTGCAAATGACCGCAAGTGTGCTGTATTGATTTAGGGGTTACAAATACATTTTAGCTAGTAAGTGAATTTACAAATACAGAATCTATGAGTAATGAGGATCAACTGTACACAAATAGGTGCTAAAACAAAGGTCTGGCTTGGAGGTTAGATGGTGGATCAGAGGCTTACTCCTGTTTCACAATCCCAACGCTCTATTCTTCTCTCTATATAATGCATGCATATATATTTGAGTATATTATACATAATTGTATATAGATTGTGTATATATTATACATACTTATGAATGTGTGTGTTTGTGTGTGTATTGGAGAGAAGCGACTCTTTGAAGTCCAGTCACAGTATGTACATTTTACCATTTTAAAACCGAGGTGGCTGTCAGCCTGCCAGGGCTGAGGAATGTAAAGATGGTGTAAAATGAGCCCCCTCAGATTCAAGAATCCTCCTTTCTGGCAAGATAATAAATATTGGGATTATTCCCATTTAAAAATAATTTTTTAAATTCGCAGGATATCCACTAGAAGTTAAAGAACCTTGCTTTGCAAATTTCACTTTTAAGAGCCTGATATAGTTAGAATTTTGTCAAAATTCTGGAGTACATTTCATTACCTATTGAGGTAACTTTCAAAATTGGACAACCAATAAAGTGGTTCTAAGTATTTTGAAATAAAGTGTTCCTTCAATATTTTATTTTTATTTTTTTTTGAGATGGAGTCTTGCTCTGTCAACAAGGCTGGAGTGCAGTGGCACAATTTTGGCTCACTGCAACCTCTGTTTCCTGGGTTCAAGCAATTCTCCTGCCTCAGCCTCCTGAGTAGCTGGAACTACAGGCGTGTGCCACCACACCCGGCTAATTTTTGTATTTTTAGTAGAGACAGAGTTTCACCATGTTGGTCAGGCTAGTCTTGAACTCCTGACCTCAGCCAATCCACCCACCTCGGCCTCCCAAACTGCTGGGATTAGAGGCATGAGCCACTGTGCCAGGTCTCCTTCAATCTTTATGTATTTGTAGAATATTTTTAAAAATGGGTTAGTGCATCAAAATGTAAAGTATGATCCAAATTCTAGGGTAAAAACAAATATATATACGCAAGTTATCCAAGACTTCTCAGGCCTAACACGAATATTAAAAACTCAGATTGCACCGGCTCTTTTCCCTACTACTCACCTAGGATACCCAGGTTTCCCCAATATTGCCTACATGCCACTTGGAATCCCCAAGGTGTGTCCCACAGATGCTCACACTCTTGGAGGAGGCTGATGGCCTGCAGGCATCACTGTAGCTCAGGGAGCTCCCCTTGGAGTCCTGTGTGGTCATAGGTGGCAGGCAGGTAGAACACTGCGCTTCTCTGGGATTGTCCCCTGCTAGAGCCTCTGAGCCATGTTTCTGGTGCCCACATCCTACAGAGTTGTTGGGAAATATGTAGCTTTTTCTCTTCATAGGACCTAAAGGTGCACGCAGGGACTTGGGCTGGGGACAGATTTGGGCGACTGACATGATTCTGGACTCTGGATCACCCAGGTTCCACTAAGGTTTTGTTACCAGATGAATTAGTCACATCTGGCTCCTTTGTCCCTAAGAGATCTCCCTTAAGATCCAAGAAAACTCTTCAAGACTGGTCTTTCAAACTACCTCAGTAAACAGACACAATATTACATGTTTTGACCGTCTATCAGACTGCTGGATATGTCTAGTTATACCTAAAACTTAGTTGTGAGAACTTTCCAGACATAAGCCATCTCCTAATAAGTAGAGGTGTGTGTATGTGTGTGTGTGTTCACACAAAAATACAGAGGATATCACTCAGTACTGTAACGCCCCTCTCTCAACCTTCTAAATTTCCCTCTGGTTTCCACCATGTATTACATTTATGAGAAAAATAAAATGGCCATATACTCCAAGAAAATTACACAAAGCTTCAAATACAAGTTTTCCCTCTCATTACTGTGAAAAGAAAGTAGATTATAATTTTCACTTGTTTCTGAGAGGATTTTTTAAAACCCATTTCCCATTATCATTAGAATTTGTAGATGATGTGGAGCCACTGAATAGTCAACGTGCCTGCAAATATCAATAGACTTTTCTAGAGATCAGCCATTATTAGATATAAAATAAAACGGAAATAGATCCCACAATACCAGTAAAAGACACAAAATAACTAGAAACCCTCAACAAGAAATGTGTGAAACCTAAATGAAATAATGCTTTATTGAGAGATAAAATAATTGAATATCCCAGGTACTTGATGGCTGAATGGCAATATTGCCTGTCAAAATTATGTCAGTTATTCACAAGTTAACGTGTAGTCATAAGGCAAGTATGACTAACACCCTAGTGAGGATTTTTGGAAGAAACTGACAAAGTTATTTTAAACTGTCAGGTATAAAGAACAAACATAGCTTAAAAATGTGGAAAATGAAGAACATTTCTGGCTCCTGTTAAGATGGTGGATTCGCATGGCCTGCTGCCACCATGCCCAGTAGCAACCCGAGAGAAACTATTGGAAGAAAGAAGAAAGCAAGGAGCTAAACAAAAGTGAGACCCCTGTCGGGAGTGAAACCTCTATGTGTGTGTGTCTTTGTATGTGTGTCTCTGTCTCCGCATGTGTCTGAATGTGTCCTTGTGTGTGTCTGTGTCTATGTGTGTGTTTCTGTATGTGTCTGTATCTCTGCGTGTGTGTGTCTGTGTGTCTGTATGTCTGTATGTGTCTCTTTCTACGTGCGTCTTTGTATCTCTCTATGTGTCTATGTGCTTCTTTGTGTCTCTGAATGCGTGCGTCTTTGTGTGTCTGTCTGACTGGGTGTCACATAGTGTGTCTAAATGTCTGAATGTGTGTCTGTGTGTCTTTGGTGAGTCTGTATGTGTCTGTGTGTGTGTGCGCCTCTCTGTGTATGCGTGTCTGTGTAGGGCTGGGGTAGGTGAGACGGCTGCAGGTTGGACACAGAGCAACCAGTGGCAATTGATAGAGGACAGATTGGAGAAAGAAAATTCTGCTTTCCCACGTGGCCTCTGTATAAATCTCCCTACCCTAACGCCCTAGAAACAACCTCCACAGCTCAGGGCACTGATGTCCTGGTTATATCAGGGCAGCCACAACACTACTGGGAGGAGCACTTGATGAAGGACATTCATGCCTCTCTCCTTTTTTCATATCTCAAAATTTGGTGAATTTCTATATAAAAAACTTTGCCTTCTAACAATGTTACTTCTTTCCAAGAGTTTAAAGGAACACAGATAAAGCAGGTCATTGTATACACAGCTTAAAATACATTTATTGGAAAATAAAAATGGTTAAAAGCAACACTTAGCTAAGGATTTATCTCACAAGGTGCACAGAAAGCAACAGAACATTCAAAGAAACAAGAAACAAAGAAATAAAGATAAATATATAATGTGTAAAAGAGTGCATGTATCTATACCCACACCTGCAAATGACAGAGGTTAACTAAGTCAAAAGTTATCTCTTTAAAAATATTCACAATATAGACAGGTTTCTAGAGTGAATAAATCAAGAAAAAATATGCAAGTAAACCAAGTATGGAATGAAAAGGGAGAAATTTCTACAGAAAACACAAGTTTTTATTAAAAAAACAAAATGACTAAATTTGAACTTAGTGAAATGTATACATTTTTGAAAATATAATATTGCCAAAATCAGTATAATAGAAAACTCGCATGAACCAATAAGTATGAAAGAATGAAATATTAAAGTATTAAGAAATGACAGTAAAGCACTTTTCTTTCAGAATCTCCAGTCCAGAGAGCTATACAGTTGGGTTGCTATTTTTAAAAGCTCAGTTAATTGATGATTTACATAAGTTGTTCCAGAAAGTATTTGCAAAGTACGAAAAGAGCAAAAGTTTTCTAATCTAAACAAAGGTATATATTAATCGTAAATTTTTTCTTTTGCAATCTTTAATTGAATTTTTATATTGAAATAATTTTAGACACAGAAAGTTTACAAAAACAGAACTGCTTATATTCTTTAGCTAGCTTTCTCAAATGTTAAAAATCTTGCATAATCATAGCACAATTATAGAAACTAAAGCATCCATACAATGCCACTAACTAACCTACAGATGAATGGGGACATTATGTTTATATGTCTTGTTACTGATGTTAACCTTAATCTTTTGGCGATGTCTACCACGTGTCTCCGCTGTAAAGCTCTATCTTTTCCTTTGTAATTAGTAAAGATTTGGGGGAAGATATTTTGAGGTTGTGCAAATACTGTTTCTCCTTAAAGTTTTGCCCACTCGTTTTAGCATTCATTGGTTGATGTTGCCTGCAGTAATGATTACTGTGGTATTCTAATGGTGATATTCTATTTCCCTCATTTTTTCTAAATGTATTAGAATTCTATTTTTTTAAAAAGCCATCCTTTTTCTTCCATGAATTAACTACTTAATATCAGCATGGCCCCATGGACATTTATCTTATTCTATGGGTTATAATCCAATACTGCTGTTAAATATTTTGTTGCTCAAGTTGTTTCAGTTTTGGCCACTGGGATCTCTTTCAATTTGGCTCCTGCGCCCTTTGCAACAATGCCCCCCCCTCATCCTTTCTCAAGAACTTTCTTATTTTCTGTCATTACAAGATGCTGAAGGCTTTTCTTACATTTTTCCCTACTCTAGCTTGTTTTATAAGCCTAATATAATCTTGGTTCCAACAGCAGATAAGAACAACGTGGAAAAAGAAACACAGGCCTATTTAACTTGTGAATATAGAAACAAAAAAATTCTAAATAAGATAGAAATCCAGCCATGCATAAAAAGTAACATTGTAATCAAGTGTTGTTAATACAAGGAATGCAAGGATGCTTGGCATGAAAAACTCAAATAGTGGTATCATGTGATCCAGCAATCCCACTTCTGGATATGTATCCAAAAGAAGTGAAATCAGGATCTCAATCTGTTCTCCCATCATCATGGTGGCACTATTCACAATAGCCAAGATGCAGAAACAACCTGAGTGTCCACAGACGGATGAATGGATAAAGAAAACATGGTATATACATATAAGGGGAATATTATTCAGTCTTAAAAAAAGAAAGTAATCCTGAATTTGTGATGATATGAATGAATCTGGGGGACATTATGCTAAGTGAAATGAACCAGTCACAGAAGGAAAAATACTGCCTAGTTCCACTCACGTGAGTTATCTGAGATAGACACACTCATAGATGCAAAGAATACAATTTGTATGACCAGGAAGTACATAGGAAAGTGTTTAATGTCATTAATCATAGGGAAATGCAAGTTAAAACCACAATGACATACCATACACCCACTAGAATGTCTACAGTTTTAAAGGACTGACAATGCCAAATGTCAACAAGGCTGTGGAATGCCCCACACTTTTATACAACGCTGGTGGCAGCGATGAATCTAGGGTGAGGGGGAGGAAGTGGTCATCCGGAGCAAAGGTTGTTGGGAGGTGGGTACGCTGCCTTCAGAGAATTTTAAAACAATAATAAACCCAATTATAAGTCAGTCTGCTTTTTATTATCAACATATGCTGGCAATTCTAAACAATATTAGTGATAAAATACTTCTCCCTGAAAAATATCTTTTTGTTGGTCTAAGGAAAACCTAAACAGTTGTTGAGGTTGCTCTTGAATTTTAATAATGTATATGTAAGCATCAGATTAGCACATTTTATTATCTGTCCTTTAATAAACACTGCATATTGCACGGAAGTCCAGTTACTCCCAGTTATACAGCCAGTCCCTACACATTCAGATTCAGCTACATATGTTTAGAGAATGAGCCTCTTAAGGTTTGGAATCTTTTCAGCTGCCTTCAGAGCACAATTTTAGTCTGCAGCCCGCTACATATATGCCTGCATGTAAACAGTAGATTGAAATAAACAATGAAAGCACAGTGAGTACAAAGTCAAAATAACAGAACTTTAGTTACTTTAATTCTGTCGTTCTATGTGACCACTTGGAATTTTCATTTGTGTTTAAAATTTAAAACAGAAATAGAGTGCAAACTGCAAGGTATTATGTTTCTGCTTAGATATGTGAAAATTTTAATTCCTGCATGAACCATATATTAGAATAACACTTTAAAAATTGAACTTTGTTTTTTCAATGAACTGATCATTTAAAACTTAAGAATGAATCAATAAAATAATGATTACCACTGATTACTACATGAATGTTACTGAAAATAATTTTGTTATATAGAAGAAAATGCTAAAAATTATCTACTTCAGGTGTCAAATACTCTAGATATACCACTATCCAGTGGGTATATAAAATGATATGATCACTTTTAAAAAGGTTTGAAAATTTCTTTAAACATACATCTACCTACCCTTGGCCCAGTAATTCTATTCCTAGGTTTTTATCCAAGAGAAATGAAAACAGGTCTACAAAAGTTTGTGCAAGAATGAACATAGCAGCTTTACTCACAATAGCAAAAAACTGGAAGCAGCCCAAATATTCAATAAATGGAGAATGGCTAAACAAATTGTAGTAACCATAACTGAAATGCTTTTCATCAATAAAAGAATAAACCACTGAAATATGCAATGTGGCTAAATCTCAGACGTTATTAGGCTGAGTGAAAGAATATAGAAAAAAGAGATAAGTACAGGGGTATTTATTATTCATTAAGCTATTCTGTTTTCTTTGCATATTTTTTAAAATTTCCCATATTGAAAAGTAAAACATATATAAAACAGTGCATAAATATGTGTTTTACAAGAGCACATATAAAGAAAATTATAGATATCAAGCATGTTAGAATTATTGCTTATGGAGGAAGTAGGAGATTTCAGTGTGGGAAGGTGGAGGTACTACGGAACAAAGAAGTAAAACGAGATTCTTCCGAAACAAAACAATAGTGTGTTATGAACTGTGGAGGAAGATGATCCCAGTCCTCTAACCCAATGTCTCTCCTCCTGCCCACCCCCTGCAAAAAAAATAGTGGGGTATTTATCTTAAATATATATCATAGAACTATAACTATTAAAGCAGTATGGCATTGATGCAGAATTAGAGCTATAGATCAATGACTGACAAGAGATAGTTCAAAAACAGGCCCCAGTATACTCCAGAATTTAATATTGGACAAAGGTGCCATCTTAAATCGATTGGGAAGAAAGTGGTCCTGGAATAACTGAATGGCTATTGTGGGGAGGGTGGCCAAATTTAGAGAATCAGCTCATATCAAATGCAAATAAATATATTATACTTTTCAAACATCTGGATTGCTACATTTAAAAGTGATAAGAAAAAGAAAACATTAGAGATTTTCTTGCAAAAGAGGTCAAAATCTCTTCATATCGAAAATAGCATAAAGAAAACCAATAAAAATACAATAAACTGAAAGAAATATTTGGAGCTTTAAATAAATTTAGAGGGGTCACACAATTTGATAGTCAAAACACCAACTTTCCAAAAACCAATAGGTAAAGGAAATGAACAGAAAACTTAGAGGAGGAAAAACAATTGGCAAACTCAGTAGTAATAAAATAAACGGAACTTAATCAAGTGTTACCATTTTTCAGTTTATTAAATTCACTTTTATAAATAAGAATATTAAAATAGCACAGTAAGATGGGTATTTCCATGCCCCACTCTAAGTGAAAATCAGCAGCCCAATTTTTATAAAACAATTTTACATATAAGAAATAAAAGGAAATACATAAGTAAAACAACATCTTACCATGCTGTCTTCTTTTTCTCATTATTCAACTTGTAGCAACTCTAAGGAAATAACCCAAACTGTAGTAAAGTTTCTATGTGTAACAAATACAGTGTAGTTACAACCTAAATATCTGTCAATAAAGAAATATGGATATAAATTAGTTCACCCTATAAGATATTATCTAGCTGTTAAACTTTATGAATACTTTTTAAATTTTAAAATTTAATACACATATTTTAAAAATTCAATTGCATTCAAAGTCTCATAGCAACCCCCAGCAGCTTCCTGCTCCATCCTTCCTCCCTCCCAGTTTATCCCACCCCCAGAGGCAGACACTTAAAACTCTCCTGAGTCTCTACTATCATAAACATTCGTATTTCTAAAACCAAGAGTGCTGTCTCTTGGTTTATTAATCTGAGGCTTAATTCTTGTCTTCCTATTGTGCTAGACAAAGATTTAGGTCTCTTTAATCTTTTTTCCCATGACATCCCCTTCCTTAATTCTCTGAATAATTATGTCACAATTATTCATTTAAGTAAAAGACAATGTTTATATTATTATTACTATGTAAATATTGTTTGTTAGTAAACCAAATAAGAAACTATGTTTACATTTCCTTATTTGTGGAACATTTGTTTTTCTGAGTTAATTATTACATTGACATTTTGCTAAATTTGCCATGTGTCTGTTGATGTACTTAAAAATTAAATTCTAGGCCGAGCCTGGTAGCTCATGCCTGTAATGCCAGCACTTTGGGAGGCCAAGATGGGAGGATCCCTTGAGGTCAGGAGTTGGAGACTAGCCTGGGCAACATAGTGAGACCACATCTTTACATAAAATCGTTAAAAACTAGTCAGGCATGGTGGTGTGTGCCTGTAGTCTTAGCTGCTTGGAGCACTAGGGCTAGAGGAGTGCTGGAGCCCAGGAGTTCAAGGCTGCAGTGTGTCATGATTGTGCCACTGCACTTCACCTTGGGTGACAGAGCAAGACCTCATCTCTTAAAAAACAACAAAAAACCCCACATCTTTCAATTATTTTCCAAACACCCCGAATATTAGATACCAGTTCATTTTTCCCTGGGAGACCACTTCCCTGTCTCCCTGTTCTTCATCCGCTTGCTCTGTACCCAGGGCCCTCTCAGCCTGAGGGGCAGCTGTCCACCTGGCACTTCCCTTTGCCAGGGACTTGTGTTGGGTCTCTTAGATCACATTTTCTTTTTTCTCGATTAGTCCTTCATATTGGTAAAGAGCAACCTCTAGCAGTTCCTAAGAAAGGGTGCATGGAAGGTAAGTATTTGGAAGCAATGCATGTCTAAATGTTTATTCCATTCTCATGGTTATAGAATATGTAGAAAATAATTTCCTCTCAGAATTTTGAAATCCTTCAATATAGTCTACCTCCAGATATTGATGTTGTGAAGTCTGATGTAAATATCATTCCTGATCTGTTCCCTTTCTCCATGGGTGCTTTTTTCTTTTCATTCCCAGTGTTCTCAAGTTTCATAACAATGTTTTTGGCCTGGGTGTGTTTGCCTTCATTGTGCTGGAAATTTTATGATCCTCTTAAATCTGTTGACTCATTTTTTCATTATTTAAAAATTTTCTCCCATTTTCCTGGAAGTGTGCTTAATTAAGCATTGGACTTATTTGATGCTCTAACTTTCTTGTCTTTTCTCTGTCCTCTATTTATTTGCCTTTTAATTCTACTTTCTGGGAGAGTCTGTGACTTCATGGTAGAATGCTTCTGTTGAATTTCGCATTCAGCCCTCATTTTTCTGATTTCCAAGACCTTCTGTTCTTGATTGTTCTTATCCCTTACTTCCTTGTACTTTACTTCCTATTTGTGTTTGCAGATGCCATATCTTCTCAAAGTGAAAGAAGTACATTTGCATTTAAACTGCTAGGCCAGGAAGTGACACCAATGACTCTGCTCACATTCCATTGGGAAGAACCAGCATTATGGCCTCACCTACATGTAAGGGGCTGGACAATGTACTCTAGTGGAGTGTCCAGGAAGAGAGAAGAACATTAGCAGCGTCTTCCACAGAGGATTTCCCTGGTTCGATTATCTCTGGTTTTCTGTTCATTTTTAAGAGTTAACTACTAAAAACCTTGTTGAAAGCCCTGTGTGTATATGCTAGACACGTCATTCCTTAACTGGAGATTATGTGGTAACAAGATGGCTTCTTTTTTTGTTGTTGTTGGGAGACCATCAAATATCAGTATCTGAAGTTTTCTCCAGGGACATTTTTTATTTGTTTTTGCAGGGGGCGGGGAGTACAGATTTAGTCATTAGCATTCTGAAGCAGAAGGAAAAGAGCTAGGGAGGGTTCTTCTAATTCATACCTAGAATTTCACTTAATTCTCCCGAATTTATGTCCAGATTTCTTTCTCCTCCTCCCCTTCTGTGTTTGGTTTCTCTGAGTCCAGATTTTCTCTGGTTCAATTTATTTAGAGACTAAACTTCAGGTTTCCTGCGCAAGAGGAGGGGGCTGAGAATCCAGCTTGTTTCACGATAAGACATGAACCAAGTCTTCCTGCATTTGGTTCTGCATCTTATTGCAACCCTCAGTAATACCTGCTGCCACCAAGTCCTGGGCCTTCCTGAGTTCTGTAGGGTGAAATAGTCATTCTTGGGCTGTCTACCACTGCAGACCTTGGGGTTGTACCCTCTGCTCTGAAAAATCATAACATCGCTTCTCCATGAGCTCCTAAAAATGTATGCAGAGTCTTACTTGCTGTTGTCCATCTCTAATTCTTTGTCCCTATAATTGTATGTTTTAAACTCCTTTATTCTCATTTTAAATGGATTTTAGAAGGGAGAGGATATGAACAAATGTGGTCAATACGTCATATCTAATGAGAAGCTTATAATTTCATAATCCTCTGTACAAAGAAGACCTACAAACTATATAAATAGTGTGATCCCAAGCAGGTTAAAATGTATAGAAAAAATATAGGAAAGAATACATAAAATGTGAATTTTTATTACTTATGCCTGACTGATAGAATAATGGTAATTTTTAGTTTTCGTTAAGTCTTTATTTATTGATTTCTTTCTTTTTTGAGATGGAGTCTCACTCTGTTGCCCAGGCTGGAGTGCAGTGGGGCAATCTCGGCTCACTGCAACCTCCACCTCCTGGTTTCAAGCAATTCTCCTGCCTCAGCCTCCTGTGTAGCTGGGACTACAGGCATATGCCACCACACTCAGATAATGTTTTTGTACTTTTAGTAGAGACAAGGTTTCACCGTGTTAGCCAGGTTGGTCTCCATCTCCTGACCTTGTGATCTGACCAACTCGGCCTCCCAAAGTGCTGGGGTTACAAGCTTGAGCCACCGTGCACAGCCACCTTAAATCTTTTATTTCCAAGTATTTTCATTGAGCATGATTGACTTTACTATTACTATTATTTTTGAGACAGGGTCTGGTTCTGTCACCCAGGCTGGAGTGCAATGGTGTGATCTTAGCTCACTGCAGCCTCAATCACCTGGGCTCAAGTGATCCTCAGCCTCGGCCTCCTGAGTAACTGGGACAACAAGCATGCACCACCATGCTGGCTAACTTTAACAAAATTTTGTAGAGACAAGGTCTCGCTGTGTTGCCCAAGCTGGTCTCAAACTCCTGGCCTCAAGGGATCCTCCTGCCTCAGCCTCCCAAGTCTCTGGAATTAGAGACACAAGCCACCATGCCCAGCTTAAGTATGACTGACTTTTGTAATCAGAATGAAGTGAATATTTTTTAAAAATACTCTTTAGAGAAAATATTAAGCAATGAAGAGATTATCTCACAAGTGTTTTTCTCTAGGCATAGCATATACAATTGAAATGGATCCTGTGGATTCTATCACCAATGAATAAGTAGACACACATAATGCTAACATCGTATGTTTGCTGTATGTCAAACACTTTACTCTGTATTTCATGTAATGGTTATAATGATTCCAGAGGGAGGCATTATTTTCTTCCCCATTTATAGATGAGGAAACTAAAGGCACAGATGTAGGAAGTACATGGTCCCATGCTGGTATATGAAGAGCCAGGTTTCGGATCTACTAAGTTTAACTCTAAGGAGATACCCTTAATCATTATATTACAGTCCCTTACCACATTTGTATGTGTTTGCATATGTTCTTAGTTAATTCTTTATACATAATTATGCTTATATCTATGCATATATTCATTTAGTCAAGAATATGCATAGGCTGTTGAACAAGTTATAAAGTGAGGATAAGAACAGAGGTCAGTAGGGCATCTGAGAACTGTGATAATATACACCAGAGCTGGCTACACAACTACCTGGTTCGGAATCATCTCTTTCTTTCCTCTGCACTTTTCCATACCAATAAATAGTCTCCCACCCGTGGCACAGGGGAACACTGGGCTTCTGAGTGCATTCAGGAAACAAGCAACACTTACACCTGTTTAGCCTGACGTTTTCTAACAGCTTTAGAAGTACAATATGGCCCTAGGTCTTTGTTTCAGTACAGTAGGTGGAGGGGCCTTCTTGCCAGCCAGAAAGCTTTAAAAGTTCATGGCAGCTGCCTAGAAACCACTGCAATGTTTCCCATAAAAGATGAATAAGCTAGTTTAGACTCCCAAGTATTTCCAGGAATGTAGGAGTTTTTGATCTATTGTTCTTTTCATTCTATTGTTTCAGAACTCTAAATAATGCCACATATAAGATTCCCCAATGCCCTAAGAAAATATATAATTTGAATTATTTGGGATACCCTAATTGTTTTTTCTTCCCCCCCTCCCCACCCCCAGACAGGGTCTCGCTTTGTCACTCAGGCTGGAGTGCCATGACATGATTATAGCTCATTGCAGCCTCTGACTCCTGGGCTCAAGCAATCCTTTCACCTCAGCCTCTTAACTGGGACTACAGGTATGTGACACCATGCCTGGCTTATATTAACTTTTTGTAGAGATGGGGATCTCATTATGTTTGCCCAGGCTGGCCTTGAATTCCTGGCCTCAAGTGATCCCCCCACCCCCGCCTTGGCCTCCCAAAGCACTGGGATTACAGGTGCGAGATACCACATCCTGTCCTAACTTTCTCTAAAAAGTTTTTAAGACTTTCTTATTTGTAGGCAGAAATTCCTGGTATATCGATGATATTCCAAATGTGAATGTATTCCTGATGGCCACCTTGGGGCCACATGCTTGGTTCTAACTGGCAAAAGATTTATTATTATGTACAGGTTTTGTCTATATATTTTTCCCTTTGCTTTGTGAAATAGGGTACACTCTCAGATTCTTTTTTCCCTTTTTATAAGAACGTTGTTGAGATTCACATGCCATACAATTTTCCCACTTAGAGTGTACAATTCAGTGCTTTTCAGCATATTCACAGAGTTGTGTGACCATCCCCACAATTTTAGAACATTTTCATCACTTTAAAAAGAAGCGCCAAAGCAAAGCAAGTGCTGTGATCATAGCTTCTAAGAACATTCTCCAATCAAAAGATCCAGGGGTCCTTAGAAAAATGGCTGATTTTAGGACTGGGACAGGAAATATGAGATGAGCCTGGGGCATCTTGTAGTGCCAGAAAGAAGAGAAGTGCTTAATAAAACAAACAAACAACAAAAACAGGTGTAAAACTTACCAAACCCTACATTCATAGGGGCATATCAAAGGGATCCAGAAGCCAACTGAAATAGCTCCCAAAGGCCAAAGCTGGAAAAATTAGAGCAATAAAATAAAGCAGTTTTGGATCATAATACAAAGTGTTAAATATCCACGAGTATATCCATACTGATATAAATAAATGACTGAATAAATGGGGCAGAAAAGGCAGATTACCCTTACAAAATAATTTTAAATAATTTATAAAGTTATTTTTATCTCTTTATTAATATTCTGTATTTGAGGAGACATTGTCATTATACCTACATTGACATTTAAAAGCATGGTTTCCTGTAGTGTATTGAAGCATTTCTTCTGTGAAATTCAACATCTCCCTCTCACGGGGAGTTTCTGTTGCTTGCTTTGCTCCCTGTGCATGGGTCACACTTAGGTTTTTTTTCATGTCTCATACATTTTTGATGAAAATTGGACATTTTAGGTAATATGCTGTAGCAACCCTGGATACCAATTGCCTTTCCCTTTTTGGGGGCTTGTTTTTGATGTCTGCTTGTTTCTTTGGCTGGTCCATTTTAGTGAAATATATTTCCCACTAAATGTGAAGCTTATAATGTTTTTTCTTAGAGGGTAGAGACTTGATCACGCACAGGGTAAGCCTAGGATGACAGTAGGTTAAGCAGGGCTCTGTCTTGTTTCCTGATCTGTGAAAATATCTGTTTTATTTGGTAAGCCACTCAGCTGACAGTTTCCTCTAATTGCTGGCCAACTGCACTATTGTTTTTGAGCATGCCTGGGGCATAAATTGCGCCACAGTCTGATCCTATTAATATATCTAGTCCCCTTGGAGTTTTGAGGTTTGTTCTAACCCTAGGAGGGCTTTGCTCAACTACTTCTTTCCCTTCTTCTCTCTGGTCAACTTAGGCCCGCAATTTAGTTGGCTGCTCTCAGAGCTAGCAACTGGTTTTTAGCTGCTTGCCACCAAAATATCCATTGTTTTCCTAAGTTCAATCCTTAGGCTTGAACTTCTCACTCTGCTTCAAATAAAGTCAGTTTCTTTGGGGAGAACTTCAGAGGTCTCTGTTTTTGTGGTCTCCCTTATCTCTTGGGTAAAATCTCTGAGCTCTCTGAGCTACTGCTCCAGAAATAAGGATGAGGGTGATACACCTGCCTTATGAGCAGAGTGTGGGGCAGGGGCAGTGGCCTCTAGTCTTCTTAGCTTGCCCTTCCCAGCATGAAATCTCCATCCTATGAGCAAGCTGAGGCCAGAGAAATTAGGGCTCCAGTATCCTTGGATTGCCATGCCTGAAGCAGAACCTCTGCCTTATGAGTAGTGGTTGTGGGAAGGAAGAGGGCAACCTCTTGGCTGCATTTGCCAGAAATTTAGTAACTTGGAACTAAAAGAGATGAGATATGCTGGTGGCTACTGCCTCTTGGTGAAATACTGTATCCCTTGAGTTGGAGCTGAGGGAAGAGGGAGCTGCTTCTTCTTGGCTACACCCACCCAGAGTGGAGCTTAGAGAGAGGAGTTGTGGCTGAAGTGCCGCAGACTCTTGCTTAATGTTTGATTTGCTGTATGACCCGACAACAATTTCCAGAGACTTTAAATGGTTGCTTTAAAAACAGTTTTCACTAGTTCAGGTTGTTTTTGCTAGCGTATGGTGCCATGGAGCTTCTCATGCCACCATCCTCAAAGTGGAACTCATTTTATTTTCTTGCCCTGAGTCTAAAGCATAGTTTATTTTTATGCACTCTTATTTATCTACCTACCTGATATGAATCTAGATTGTCTACAGATCAGTTTCTCAGGAGAGTGAAATAGGGCAAACTTCCCAACAGAGAGAAGTGGAAGGAAATGTGAGTTTTGTCTGGGCCATGTCTACCCAGGTTGTTCTGATTTATCTGCACAACATCCCCAGTGTGCCATGCTCAGTGATTCCAATACAGACAGGAGGCAGGGAAATACCTGGGTAGAAGAGGGCAGTTCCCCGGCAAAGACCCACCCTCAAGCCTGGAAACTGTGGCACTAAATTAGAACAGTTATCCTTGTTTTCCCACCCAAAATGTTGCTTTTTTTCAAAACCACCCTAGCCTGCCACACCCCTGATCCTGTGCCCATAAAAACCCCAAACTCCACTGGCAAAGGAGCAGAGAGGTGTTGGCAGAGAAGGAGAGAAGATGTGTCTGAATGTCGAGAGGAGTTCCGCTGGGGACAGTTGGAGAGGAATTCAGCCCAGGACAGCTGAACTCCAGGGGAAGATTATCTTCCCACTCCATCCTCTTTCCAAATCCCTATCCTGCTGAGAGCCACACCTCCATCACTCAAAATCTACGTATCCTTCAAATCCATGTGACCTGATTCTTCCTGAATGCTGGACAAGAACCTAGGTACCAAGAGGGCAGGGTATAAAAGGCTGTCACCCTGACTCTTCATTGAGCTGGTTAACACTTAGCTCTCTGTGGACAGCAACTACTAAAGGAACATTAATTGTAACACACCCTAGGCATTGCCATGGGGTTGGAGCCTAAAAGCACTTGCCCCAGCTCCTGCAACCACTCACTCACATGCTCCCCCTCCCACCAGGGGTTTGAGCGAAGGGTGGCTGGGTAAATGAGCCACACCCCTGCTGCAAGTCCCGTGAGGGGTTCAAGGGAACTCTCTTGTCTCAATTGGATCTCCAAGGAATGAGGAATAGTAAGGCTGGGGATTCAGTGATATAAACCCTTTGGACTGAGGCCACACATCAAAGAACTCTCCTCTACTCCCTCCAAATTAGCCAATCAAAAAATCCAGTTGAACCCTGTCACAGACTATAGAACATGGGATAATTTTATATAGTTCTGGACGTTTTTTATTGGTTATTCATAGGTTTACTAGAAGAATAGAACTTATATAAAATATATATAGAGTTATATAGAAGAGTGCTTCTTGGCATACAGAAATATTAAAATTCATGAAAGGTGGCAATTATTGCATGGTTTCCCTTTTAAAAACAAACCAACCAACCAGTTTAGAGTCCTGTATATGTGCAGGAGTGTAGAATGTGATGCTGTGGTTCCATTTTATTGTTTCAGTGCTCTAATTGAAAAGTGTCACATCCATACTTTATTATTCTCCAATCATCTAAAAGATTGGATATGAGATTGTAAATTTTAAAGATGACATGCACAAACTCATACATATACAAAGCCCATTAAAATTGTAATTCCACAATATTGTTGCTTCAACAAGGCTAAAATAGCTATTTTCTTTTTTCAAAGTAAGTGCATTTAAAAGTAATCGAGAGACATATCAAGGAGTGTAAAGGTTGTATGAGAATGATTGGATTTTGAAAAAAGGTATAAATATCAGGTAAAAATTTCACACGATACCAAATCTGTTTAGACAAAAAAATTAATCAAATTGGTTGTTTGACTACAAGCATGATAAGAAGGAGCATTCAGAGTTCTTTCTTCTAATTAGTTACACTGCACAGCTTAAAAAATAGGGGCCTCAAACAGACAAAAGGGGAAAATAATGGTTCCTCTTCTTCCACCCACACAGCTTTCTCATTTGTAGCTCCAGGTACATCTAATCTTTTCCTTTTCATTCTTGTTAAGGCACTATCAGGATTAGCTTGAATGAGCAGATGGCCTCAGTTAACTTAAAAGCGGAGAGTCTGCAGGCCCCTGCTGAATTATACAGTCAGCAGGACAGAGGTTAATTAGGAGCCGACCAGCAGAGTCACAGTTCAGATGGACCTGAAGCTTCCAGTCAGTTGGTGATAATAGCATAATTTCCAAGTTTAAGAGCAATCTTCCAGGGAAGGCTTGTGATCGCTTTTTTGGGCCAGTTGTTACCTAGACCATTTATGTATATAAACTCAAAGCATTGTTTTGTTTTCATCTCTTTTGTTTCAAAGTGTTGCTCCTAAAGTTGTTTTAAGATTTAGAAATTTGTCAGATCAGGCTGTGATAGAAAATAGTTGTTATTTCAGCCTTAGACATCTTCAGGCTGCCTGGTGCACAATTTCCCCATGACATAGATTTAACATTTGTATTTCACATTGCTGATGTGTTTCTTCTTAGTCAATCTTGCCCCCGCTTCCTGCCCTTCTTCTGAGTAGAGGATCAAGTTTCAGGGAAATGGACACACTCAGCACAATCCCCCCCACCTCCTCCGTGAAAATAAAAGATTTTTCTGAAAACCAAGCTTAAGCAAACATCATCAGGAACTTACTTCTCCCCCATCCTTCAATTTAATGCCAACTGTCTTTATTCACCTTTATCTTGCTTAACCAGTTTTGCCAGTGAACTTCTAAGTGACAGCATTCACCAACATGAGTTCTCTCTTTCTTGCCTCTTGTTGCCTTTGTTAGAACAGCTTAAGAATGAGGCACAATAAGGATACAGAATGGAGAAATCAAAAGAAACAATGGGTCTGGAAATTTCTTGAGAAGAAAGCATTGACTACAATTATTATGAGATATACTTGTAGTAATAATACATCACATGTAGGATGCATCCTATGGGCTGCCTCAGATTCTCCTGGCCTCACCTGTGCCCTTGGCCAGCAGTTGAGAGGGGAATGATTCTGTGCAGAACCTCATGGTCCCCCCTGTGTTGTCTTCAGCTCTTCCCTCACTTTCGATCTCATAAAAGGCCACTCCATATGGTACAGGGTCTGCTTCCCCCAGAGGTCTGCTGCCAAAAGGAGCCAGGTGACCCACCCAGAACTACAGGAGGATTAACTTCCATGGGGTTCATGTTGGTAAATGGGAATGAGAAGACAAGAGGGAATCAGCAGGCTTTCTCTCCATTTATCCTTCTGATGCATTGTTCTGAAGTATGGCTTTCCATACAAGCTTGTCCAGAGACATCCTGCACCTGTGAAGCAACTGGCTGTCACTTTGTGGCTTATTGTGGCACAGTGGCCAAAGCCATCACTCACATCCTTGCATTGGCTTCCTGTTTCCATTCTTTCTTTACTTCCCCTTCCTCTCTGATATGGTCATACTTTGTGTCCCCACCCAAATCTTATATTGAACTGTAATCCCCAGGTGTTGAGGGAGGGACCTGGTGGGAGGTGATTGGATCATAGAGGCAGTTTCCCCATGCTGTTCTTGTGATAGGGAGTGAATTCTCATGAGAGCTGATGGTTTTATAAAAGGGCTCTTCTCCCTTTGCTCACTGTCTCTCCTGTTGCCACGTAAGACAACCCTGCTTTCTCTTCCACCATGATTGTAAGTTTCCTGAGGCCTCCCCAGCCATGCAGAACTGTGAGTCAATTAAACCTCTTTTCTTTATCAATTACCCAGTCTCAGGCAGTTCTTTACAGCAGTTGTGAAAAGACTAATGCACTCTCACTCTTGCTTTTCCCGTGATTATACTTCCTACAGAGCACTCAACTTTGCCTAGGCTTGTCCCTCTCTTTTCCCAGGGAATCCCTTTTAAAATATATCCTAAAATTTCCCAGACAATTCCAAGTCGTATTTCTTTTTATCTCTATATGTTTTTGTTTGCTGAAGTAGGTAGTACAAGCTTGTCCAATACATGGCCCATGGCCTGGGACAGCTTTGAATGTGGCCCAACACAAATTCATAAACTTTCTTAAAACATTAGCAGTTTTTTGTTTTTGTTTTTTAGCTCATTAGTTATTATTAGTATATTTTATGTGTGGCCCCAGACAATTCTTCTTTCAGTATGGCTCAGGAAAGGCAAGAGATTGGATACCCCCGATGTAATCCCTTCTCCTCCCCACTCCCTTTAGAAAATTCCAGAAATGAGATGTAGAAGACAGTAGTGGTCCTTTAATTCAAATCTTAAATTTCTGTCTTTTGTTGCCTTGAGTTTAATTGATTTCCATTCCCTCCTTTTTTGTGTGTTTTCTTCTCTGTCTGGCAAAATTAGACTTATCCTTCAAAGCCCAGCTAAATGTAATCTACTGAGTGAAGGCTTGCTTACCACATCTGCCTCCCATGCCAGTCTGTGCCATCTCAAGCCTGGCATCACAGAGCATATATCTGTGCTTCCTAGAGTCCTGGCATTATGTTTTTGTCGGAGCCAACTTGACCATGAGTTGCCCCTTCCTCATTGAGTCATACTCATCATGTTTTTCTAAATCTCCAGGACTAGCCCATAAAAGATTTCAGCACTGTTTGCTGAATGAAGGTAATCTGGGTTCTCCTTTTTGCATCCCTCATTGTTGCATCAATCCCAGTCCAAATAGGCCTCCTCACCCCAGACAGGACACTGACCATGGCCATGGCCTTACTGCTGTCAGTCTCCTTCAGACAATGCAATCTGCATAAGACCACCAGGCTGCTCTTTTAAAAAATTGCATCCTCTCACCACTAGACCCCAAGGGCCTATAGGAAAGAGGCAGTACAGCAGAGAAAGAATGTAAATGCACAAAGCATAGACAGCAATAACCCTTACATATTAGGTACATCATATCTGACATCAATGCCTCTGGTCTGGTCATAAGGTCCTGTTCAGCCTAACTCCTGTGCTCTGCTACCCCATACAAACTCTCCATTTGGGTCAGGCTTGGCTCCTCATCCCCTGCCTAAGCCTGCCCAACTGTCGCCTCCATTGGAACAACTCTTACCTCTTCTGCACCTGTCCAAATCCTGTCCGTCTCTCAATCTCTCACCCTCATAGATGCTTCAGGAGTTGATGTAACCAGGGACATGCTCCCTTATCTCAACTTTTATGGCAAGGATGTACCACCCAGTTTCTCAGGCTTGAGATCTGACTGCCTTAGCCTTTTCCCATTTTTTTCCTCCATAAGACTATAAGCTCTCCAAGAGCAGGACTATGTTTGATACTTCAATAATCCTCCTAGTGCCCAGGCAAGTAAAGATTCAACAATTAGTTGACTGATTCGTAGCAATGGAAATTAGCCTAACCAAACCTGGCAGAAGAATTTAATGACAAACTACAGCCTATAATTTAGAGGTTATTGTTAGATTTTAAATTTTTTAAAAAGGCGTTTTCTGTTATTTTCACTTATGTCAGCATCTGAGAAAAATATGACATAATTTTCTATATGTGTAGGAAGAGAAATACTACTATATGTTACATTAGTTCATTAAAGCATTCTTCCACTCTCTTATAACATATGCTATGAATCTTCATAGCAGTCAGGGTACATTTTTTTCCAATTAATTTTTCTTTTTTGCTTTACTGGCAGTCAGTTTTACTAATAGTCATTTTTCTAAGTCAAACACTTTAATTAAAGTTGGGATGAAAAATCTGATTAAAATCTAAATTGGCTCAAGGAACTGTGATCTTTTGGTCTGCTCTTTGCTGTAACATAATTTATGTCCCAAAATTGTTACATTAGGACTTTCAGTACGTTTTCCTTACCTAAGGCATTTAGAAAGGTCTGGAGCTTTGAACCAAATAATCCTAATTTAGAAGTTATTGCATACCCAATGTCAAGAATTTCAGGACTAGCAATAGGTTAAGGAGTGAATTTCTAGAATGATTTCATTTTTCAGCAATTCCAAAAGACAGGCACATGATTTATTTTCTGTTGGTTGCCTTTCCCATTGTAACCTGTTATTTAAATAAATTCAATACTCATCCTAAAATTCATTCTTGGTGATAGATGCTCTGCCACACTCCAGAAGAAAGCAATTAATTTTGAATATATAAATGAGTAGTCAGTACGGGGGAAAAACAACAACAACAACAACAACAACAAAAGCAACCAAAACTGATGTGGCTTATTTGGGCTTTTTCTATTTTCCAAAAGTTATTCTGATGATAAAATGTTTAAAGGTAGGATCCAAAAACCCAGAAAAAGCAATGTTGTGTGTCTAAAAACAAACTCAAACACTGAACTACAGAGTAAGTTGATAAATCTGATTCCCACTTAGTGTCTCAGGTGGATAAATTAATAATTTCATAAAAAATGTATGAGACCATTAGGGACATCTGAATTACAACAAAGCCCAAGAGAACAAAGCTAAGGAAAATGGGGAGCATATGAGAAAGACATCGAAGTTACTCGAGCGTGTTGTTTTTCGGGCTCAGCTTGTAGGGGTCACTGAGGGTAGTGGGTCCTATTGCTGTTGTCTACAGATTGAAATTGGCTGCCGTGGGCAAAGGTCACCCCACGGTATCAATTACTTGCTGCTACCTGGAAATTTTAATTTCATGCCCTGCAGTAGATCTGCTTTCTTCTCTAGTATGAATGGCAACTGTCTCCGATTGGTAACAAGAATAACTCATTTCCTCAGGGTCATTACACTCTAGAAACTTCTTCATTCAGAAAGTTGATTGCAGATTGCCGGCACAACCAGATCTGCGGCACAAATATGCTGAGTAAGTAGAGTAGAAACTGTTTGCTCTCTTCTTAACCTTTTAAGATGTGGTTTTGGTTTCTGCTTTGTAGTGGGGTCAGTCTAAACTCTGAAGAACTGATATTTAGGTCAACGTAGACTTTCTCTGTGGAATTCCTCGAAGAAAGAGATGACTAGAGATGTTAGCAAACATAAAATGTCTGTATTTTTAAATAGTAGGGAATCTGGTTGAAGGAAAATTTGTAGTGGGCTTGTTTTTGCCTGGAAATACTGTTAAGGGTCTATAAATAATCTTACCCAAATTGTAGCCTTTGGAAAGGTGAGGTGAGACCTATTTTGACCACAAGATTAATATTGTACTAGGAAGCTGATAGAAATATTTAGAACAAAAAGAACAAACTCTTTCCATTTGGTCTGTTCCATTATTGACCTGGCTTTGAGTTAGAATAATGAGAATGCAAAACTGCCAGAAATACATGATAGTAAGTGACCAAAGGAAACCCTTTTAAAACACATCATGTAAATGCTCCTCATTTTTGTTACTTTTGTTCCCTTGGCCTTGGTTCTAATTTCAAAATGTTCCTGATAGTTTCATCAGCACTGCAAAGAAAGAATAAACTTATAGCTCAATTAAATAGCAATGGACGTTCCAGAGTATCTAAAATTTTTAAATAAGCAGAAATGAAAAATTTGAGTTATTAAATGATGTTTCTTCCAGAACCTGTGTTTGAGGATGTTTGCACATATACGCAACATACATAACACCCTAACCATGCAGTTGTGCTTGCCCCTAAGAGTCAGTGGGCAACACACAATAGAACTCACATGCAACTTCTTCCTCTCCAAATCACCAATCACCCTGCCCATTCTCATGAATACAATCAAATCTGTCCAGGTCATAAAGTCATGTAAGTGAAAGAGAATCTCCGCATTTTAGATGTTGGGCATCTCAGTAGGTACGGAAATAAACGATGGGGGAGATGAGGGAAGATTACGAGGTGGGTGAGAATTGCTTCCTCTCTGGCCATTAGTTTTCAGAACAATGGCCCAACTGAGAAGGGCTATTGTCAGAGGAAGCAGCAAATATTACCTGCTGAGGTCAGAGGTCTTCAAGTTATTCCATCCTTTTTGATACAAAAGGCCATGCTCTACGCCTCCTTCCCCCCATGTTAGGAAATAAATGAACTAGTCATGTGTTGCTTTAGACTAAGTAACCACTATTATGGCCTATTTGAATGATTCTTTTAAATGCAAGTAAAAAATACTCACAAAACAAAAACCAACACGTTTTAAAAGCCTTTTCAGGAAAGGAAGAGAGGTAAAATGATGAATCTTGGTTCTTTTAGACCTACACATAGAAAAAGAAAGTAAAGATTTTCTAGTGCAACTCTCTCATTATGCAAAGTGAGAAAATGGGATTCAAAAAGCAAAATGACCTGCTCCAGGTCACACAGCTTCTTAGAGTAAGACATTTTATGAAAAGTCCTTGTTTCTTAAATCTGGGACAATTTGAGCTCAAAATAAGTGATCATAGTACACTCCAACCGAGTGAATAAAATAAAACTCTCGATTCCATACCATACTGATATAAGTAGATAAACAAGTAAATTGGCAAAAAGGAAAAGCCCTTCTTTAGCTCGAATGCCAATTAACAGAGAAAAATAATAGATTTATAAAACTATCAGTGGATACGAAAACTAGAGAATTAAAGTTTTAATGAGAAATAGGATATCTGCGTAGTCTACAAGGATTTCACCCCAAGGTGGCAGGGGTAGCAGCAAGTTTCCTGCTGGCACCCCAGACAGTCATCCCACTGCACCACAGGCTCTGTGCCACATGTCAGGAAGTCTTCCAGGCATGGTTACTCCTGTTTCTATAGGGCCTTTGTTCCATGATGCTAATGGACCTTTCCAATTAATATCCTCTCTTGTCTCAGAAAGATGTGTTAGCCACATGCCCTCCCTGATGGATCTTAATTTCTGCCAGATAAATGGACATCCTTTGTTTGAACAGACCAGTATTCTAGCTTCCCAGGGCCCTTTACTCAACTTCACTACTGGTGGAGGCACGTGGAAGGCAAGAGTGCAGTCAATATTGAAATGTCATATGGCCTAAAGAGTTTAAGAAAGGCTCTTCTTGGGAGATGTGCTATTCTACATTCATGCTACAAAATTCCAAATGGCAAAATTAACATGACCAGAAAATGAATTGTTCACATTTTTCTGCATTTGTGATCATTAATGACACCCAGTAACAACATTCGAGAGTGTCTCCAAAAGCCAGTGTTTACAAACTGCTTGATGAATGATGCAGTGTCATGGAGAAAGAGGTAACCGATGTTAAATCGACACCTGTAGGGAACTGCAGAGGCGAGCAGATCTATATTGTTTCAATACAAACAGGTTCCGAAGTCACAGCACTGTCAGTAATAACGGCAGTGCTACCTCTTTCTTGTGGTGGCAGACATGAAATTAGCCAGAAACAGTGCATTTGACAATAAAGAACATAAGGAGATAGTTTAGTTCCTAGACTTGAGCAGAAAGAGATGGCGTCTGGATACTATCAAGAATCTTCACCTGCACTTATTGAATGATAAGCAAATGCATAAGGGCCTCTTTTCTACTTTTTTCCAAATCTCCATTAATAAATCACAGTATATCACATGAGCCTATGAATGTTTAATAAATATGTTAAAATCAAATTGTTTATATAGACAGGGGCTCTGTGCAATCTAGTGGAGGGGTGGAATGGGGGAGCTGGCTGTGGTGATATCTTACGTTGATATGATAGCTTAAGAAGGGTTACAAAATGAATTCTTGAGAATTTGTAGTACCTCTCTGGGCCTCAGGTTTCTCACATAGCTGGTGTATATAGCTAGAAGGCCAATTTATTATTTTGCACTTAGAAATATCATTGTCAAGCCCAAGCCTGCATACAGATTGGCTGGCCAAAGCACTCTTTCCTTATAGACAAGGGCCAGGGAAGCAAAGTTATGGGATCAGAAATAGGGGAGTTTATTCTACAATGGGAATGTTTAACGTCATCCTCAGGAATTGACAGCCAGATGTATGTAAACGCATTGGGATTCTAGCTTTGCCTTCAAAGGGCATCTTCTCTCCTAAGCGGTGCTAAATGGGGCAGCAGTAACCTTCAGTCTGAGATCATCAAGCATGGCAGACAGCTGTCCTTCTCTGGCCTGAGTGTCCCTTGTGTAGCTATGTTAACATTTTCAGATAGATTTTGCCCTGCAAGGGAGTCAGAGTCATGTGGACATTGTGTATTTTCATTTGAATTCTTATATCTGATCCTTTCTCTCACCAGGGGCAAGATCTTACAAATTCTTCATTTCCAAGTTCTTGGGAGTGGCTCATGGCTGTCTTGCCATGAGGGTTCACTTGTGCTACAAAGGATGTGAGTCTGTTAAAGCTTAAATGATTGTCTGTTATGTCTCTATTGGAGAAAATATGAGAGGAAATGAAGTTTGTGTCTCAGCTTGGAAAGTCGGTTTCCTCTGATCACCAATCATCTCCCCAATTTTCATCCGTCCCAGCCAGGTAGGCAGATCCTGCCTCCCATGCTGTATTAAGGGCACATTCCTTTAGGATAACACTTATATTTCATTATGCTTATTTTACAATTCTGCCTCCTCTAAAATCATGAGTTCATGAGAGTAGGGACCATGTTTTACACACCTTGGATTTCCCAGAGCCCATATAGTGGATCAAGAGCAGTCAAGCTCTTGATCTCTGGAGTCAGACTGTCTAATGTGGGATCCTTGCTCCTGTGTTTCTTCCAAGTTCCCTCAGCCTCTGTTTTCTCACCTATTAAATGGGGGATATTAATAATAACCGCCTTGTAGATTATTGGGAAGAGTTGGAGATGCCATATGTAAAATGTTTAGCACACTAGCTGCCATTTGACACACATGAAATATTAGTATTTAGTAGTAGTAGTTGGTGCATGGGACACAGTTACTCAAAGAAATGGCACTGAGGCCAGGCATTCATGCCTGTAATCCCAGCACTTTGGGAGGCCAAGGTGGGTGGATCACCTGAGGTCAGGAGTTTGAGACCAGCCTGGCCAACATGGCAAAACCCCGTCTCTACTAAAAATACAAAAAATTAGCTGGGCGTGGTGGCAGGCGCCTCTAATCCCAGATACTCGGGAGGCTGAGGCAGAATTGCTTGAATCTGAGAGGTGGAGGTTGCAGTGGGCTGAGATGGCGCCATTGCACTCCAGCCTGGGTGACAGAGCAAGACTCAAAAAAAGAAAAAAAGAAATGGGTACTGAGTGAATGGATGAGAGATGCAGCCAAGCCTGTGAACAGAAGTCACGACTAGAGCTCCAAAACCACAAAATGGGTCCCCCTATCACAGCCCATTGACACTGAAAGGCATTTAATAAATGGGGTTGCAGTAGGAGGAGAAATTCTGGTGACTACAACAGATAGGTAAGTCAATCTCTGGGCTCCCTGAGGTTTTCAACATCTCATTCTTTGCCCAAAAGGGGCCTTTCCTGGGAAGTCTCACGAAGACTCAGCTCCATTGCATTACAGAATTAATGTGCAAGGAAGGGATATTAGAGATTGTGGAATTCGGCCCATCTCACTTCAGGAAAGATTTAGGTGCAGAGGGTTAAGGATAATATTCTTCTGAGGCTTGCCTGCCATCCCTGTGAAAAAGTCAGGCGACAGTGGTTGGAGGCAGGACTAGAGGTATACAGTGAGCTGTGTCTTCAATGTAAGGCCAAAGGCTAGCTGCCACATTTTAAGGCCCTTTTCAGGGGGAATTTTCTTAAAAGGGCTGCCTCAGCACAGATGCACTGGCATATATCACCGTGGCAGGCAGACACATCTTAAAACAAACCTCACAAACACAATTCAAAACACACCGAGTCTGTAAGGACTGGTTCCTTACATTAGCTCATGAGTTCATCCCCTTGTCAAGAAGAATCGACTCTCTAGGTAGAAGGCAAAACACTTGATCCTCTCCAGAAGGCCACGAGAATTTAACTTCTTTCCCTTTCACAACTGATAAGATCTCACAACATCACCACTCAGTTTGGCCCACAGGAGGAGTGAGGCCTGGCTCTGCTAAGAAGCTGGTAGTTGTCAGAGGGAGCTTGAGACCCCCAGACAAAGGGATTTTCAACTACCCGGCTGTACTTACATTTGGTTTTATTTCAGGCTTTCACACTCCGTGCTTACCTCACTGGCTTGTTATGTAGACCGAATGAGATGTGCATAACAGTGGGTTTAAACACAACATCTCTATGCAGATACGATCTTTCCCCATTGTTAAGGGCACTGATAATACAATGCCCTTAAAGAACTTTTGGTTTGAATCAATTTCTAATCTGTATATTCATAAGCTTTGAGTGTGTGTGTGATTCTGATCAAGTGGGCTTGGGTGAGAGCTCTTTCCCATGGGAGAGCACGGAATGGAATAGGGCATTAAAGGCAGGAGCTTGGCGCTACCTGCGTAACTCAGATCTCCCCAGGCCTCCCAAGCCTAAGGATACATAAACAGTCATTACCCCAATTCCACCACCTCTTGCTCCCACTTGTCCAGGAAGGGCTCTGTGAAGTGCTCCTTCAATATTTTGGTCTGTGTCAATGGGTGTTACCACTCTGCCACCTCCTACTGGGCCCCTTCATTTTCCCCTGCCAGGTCACGCCCTCTGCCTCACAAGCATGCTTCGTGGCACTGTGTTTGTCTTATGCTTCATTCTGTGTCCCACTTGGTTGGAGTGCTCTCACAGCAGGACTGCCTGAGCCCCTTTATTGTCCAGAGTTGAGGAGAAAAATCTCTTCTTTTTTATTTCCTGGTCACATTGTCCTCCCACACCGAGTCCAGTAGGCTCCACTAGGAGCAAAGCTCAGGGCTGTGCCTAGAATGGCCCTTCCCTCTTGATGGCTAGGACTTTGCTTCAGCTCCTACGGGCTGTACCTTCTTTTCTCAGAAGGCTTCTCTCTCTCTCAGGCAACAAACTTCTACCTCTCAAGGTCTGTGCTACCCTGTCCCACTCATGTTTTTTCAGATTTCCCAGAGGCATCTGTGGAGACTTTACTTCCTTTTTCCCTTGCCCCCCGCCCCAGCCTTTCCTAACATTCACTCATTCCACAGACTTCTTTGAATAATATTTGAACTATATGAAATGTTTTTCAAGCTGTCAAATAAAATTGTGTTTTAACTGCAAACAGCGCTGAAAACATCCTATAACTTAAAACCCTGGAACCCTAAAAGAAATTGCCTTGTGGAAAATGGAAGGACTTTGTTCAGTGATAATTTTATCACCTAAATTTCAGTTTTAAGAGATGCTTTAAACTTGAACACTGAGCTATATTTAAAAGGTTTTATTAAAAATATTTACTTAAAAATTATACCTTAGTGGAACTTTTCCTCCCCTCTTTTCCTCCTCCCTTCCTAGTTCTCTGGAGGTGAGTTCTGGGTAGAACTGGAGGTCTACAGAAGTTGGACTGGAGAGTGGTTCTGGTGTTTGCTCGGGGTGGTTTGGTGGGATGGGGAAGGAGATGAGCCCTCTATGCCTCTCTAACTTCCTCTATTCTCCAGCCCCTTAGCCTCTAGCTCTCTAGTATAGCCCTAACCTATTCTGTCTGCAAAATAGCTTCACTCAGTGTATAGTGGATAGAAAGATCCAGAAAGGGGAGAAAGAGGGCACCCAAGACAAATTTCCTTTATCCTGAAAATTTTTCCACATTTTCTCCTCCAATCAGAGAGCAGATTACAAGTTGACCCCATAGCCCCTTGTGCTGCTTGAAGAGTCTGACCTGAGAATGAGAGAAGGAAGGGTGGGCAAAGTCATGCCTCCCTGTCACAGTCAATCCTTTCTTTTGCAATTCTCTCCTCCTCTCCCCTCTGGTCATTGCTCCATTTCAACACCTGTAGGTCCCTGCAGCAACTTACAGCAGTACGAATCAACACCGTCCAGGAGAGTCCTTGGTCTTCGTGGCTTTCTGAAATCAGAACACCAGAATTCCTGTGCCTGGATTAAAATAAGTGGAGATGGAAGTTATTGGGGGAAATGAAGAGGTCATTTTTGGCCTGGGGTGCTTTCAGAGAGGTCTGGAGGAGCTGCTATGGCTTACATTGGAAGAGGATGGCGTGAGAGATCTGGGTCTTGAGAAGTCTTTTACGAGCCTCCCAATTCTGGGTTAGGTGTCTCTCCTACCTGCCCCCACAAGGCTTCTTCGCTTTACTACTTATCCCCCTGCTGGCTCTTGTATGATCTCCCATGACACAGTAAGCATCCCAAGCAGTACAGTATCCCCAGCCCTCGGTCCTAGCTCAATATAGGTTGCTTGTCACCCAGCCTATAATCCAGCACTTTGGAATGCCAAAGTGGGCAGATTGCTTAAGTTCACGAGCTTAAGACCAGCCTGGGCAATATAGTGAGACCTTGTCTCCACAAAAAAAAAAAAAAAAAAAAAATTTTGTATTTTTAGTAGAGACGGGATTTCACCATGTTAGCCAGGATGGTCTCGATCTCCTGACCTTGTGATCCGCCTACCTCGGCCTCCCAAAGTCCTGGGATTACAGGCGTGAGCCACTGCACATGGCCAAAAAAAAATTTAAAAACTAGCAGGGTGTGGTGGCATATGCCTGTAGTCCCAGTTACCTGGAAGGCTGAGGCATGAGGATCACTTGAGCCCAGAAGGCAGAGGCTGTAGTGAGCCAAGATCATACCACTGCTCTCCAGCCTGGGCAACAGAACAAGACCTGGTCTCTAAAAATGTTGCTTGTCTATGAATGAAGTGGGCTGCCAGATTGGAAAGGTCACAGCACTCAGACTTAAAGACCTACTGATTTTTTGCTCTATCGTTTACTAACAAGGTTGAACACTCAGCCTCTCTAACCCTCAGGTTTTTTCAGTAGCAGAATGGGTTCAATTTATCTAATTCTACTAATAGGATCATGGAGAATGAGATTAACATATGTAAAAGGGCTTTATAGACTGTATGTTGCTAGTCACATATAAGATATTATCCAGATAAAGTTTGAGCAAAGAAAGTATCATATTGGCCATTTTATATAAAGCAATTGTCTTAGTCTGTTACAACAAAATGCCACAGACTGGGTGGCTTACAAACAACAAATATTTCTTGCTTACAGTTCTGGAGTAGGGTGGCTCATAGGGCAGCCTAAATAACAATCTGTGTCTCTTGCTTTCACTAACACTAATTCTGTTTTTTGTCTTTGATTTTTTTTTTTAATGAAACTCTAAGGCTTACAGGTGATTCCATTCTTCACAGGATTTGCACTGGTTCCAGCCAAATGTCCCAGAGCCCTTCTCTACTTGGGGCATTTTCAACCATGCAGGTGCTGTAAATTCAAACCTCAAAACCAAAGAATGACAAGCACAAGGCTGCAAATTTTCCAGAAAGTCCTTTTTTCACCACTCAAAATCCATATAGTCATTCATGTTTTCTTGTCCTCTCCCTTTTTCAATACACCGTTTTCCCCTTTAATCTGTGCTTTGACTTCAAAAGTCCCAGGTTTTGACAGATCTCCGTTTCACCTCCCCACCTGGCACAGACCCTGTCTCCTGCATAGTTAAAACCCAAGGGCACCCAAATTGTACAACACCCTCAGGACAGCCTGGCCTCAACACCTGCTTCCCACTCGGGTTTCTATTTCCCTCTCCATTTTTGGTAGCTTGGGATTTCCCCAACTTTCTTGTTTGTTGCATTTTCCCTAGCATTTCCAGGTATTTTGTAGTAGGAATGTTTTTCAGAATAGGTAGTCTGCTGTATCAGTAGAAACTGAACCCCTACCGATATTTTTACACAAGTAATGTCTAATAATTAACATGAGAAGGGGAATAGAACAAAGAGCCTGCCACCAGAACAAGTAGTAGCCCTACTCTTCAAACCAAAAGTGAATATGTATAACTACAAGATTTTTTTTTTTTAATGAGTTCAAGGGATGGAGCATCTAAAATAAGAACTGGTCCAAGAGATCCATAGGTATAGGGATGATAGCATCACTGCCGGGGTAAGCTCATGATGACCCCTGACCAACGAGAAAGTGTCTCCAGAGGCCAGCGGGAGGGTCTGCTTCTGCCTGCTCCCAGCCCTGACTCCCTGACCTGCGCCCCGTCATCCAGTTTCCAAAGAGGAGAACCCTGAATTTCTTGCCCTGGGGAAAAGCCTTGAGTGATTCAAAGGACAGGTACTGCCAAACACGAGTATGGGTTGAAATACTAAGTTTTTCTGCCACTGTTTTCTTAAAACAGTTCAAAAAAGGATTCAGAGAAATTGGCTCTTGCTACAGGACAAATTGAATACTTGAGTCAATCATCCAATGATTTGTCACAACACTGAACAAACACCAGAGCCTTTGCTAAAGGTAAGGAGACAGATGTTCTTGATAGAATCATATCCATTTGTTGATCCCAGGAATATTCCTAAACAAGTTGATGGTCTAACTTTGAGGGGCTTGGTGGCAATGTAGAGGTGTGGATGGTGAGGAAGGGGAACCACTCTTGCTTATTGTCTTCCATGATCTTCAGACCAATGAACTGTGCACACCCTCCCTTCATCCTGCACTTAGTCATACATGAAGCTTCCTTGTCTCAGTAGATCCCATTGGATTTTCATCTTTGTTATTAAATCAGGGCATTTGGCATGCTTATTTTATAAGGACCATCTTATGACATGTAGGTCCTTTGGCTGAGGGAGAAGAAATGCCTCCACAAATTTAATTACCCTCAAGTGAGCAGCACTGGGTGCTTGTCACATCAGAACACCCCAACAATTGGGAACAAATCTGTATTTAACCTAGAGACAAGACACTTTGAGCCTCAAAGGATAATGCTCTCAGAGTTTACTTTCTCCCCTTATTCCCTTTCGGGCTACCAAGGTTTTTAGCCACTGCTGAAGCTACTTTGTATTTTAAATCCAGTCCTTTGATTAATTTTAAAACTGCAAGGTTTTTTCTTTCCTCTCACCCCTAAATTCAAGGCCCAGAAAGGCCTGGTGCTGTACCCAGAATCACATTTCTCACCTGGGGCAGAGTCTCCAATTCCTAGGGCAGTTTCAGTCCCCTATCTCCTCAGCGCTTCCCAGAAGATAGTAATGGATGACATGAACCTGGCAAACACCTGGGAATTACTGCCCTCTAAAGTGGTGGAAGGAGTGGATCTGAGGGCCTATCTTGGCCGACGTAGATTTGGTATCAACACCTGTTGAGTAGAGAGGCCAAACAGACCGCACCCGGCTCTGCCTATAACTCTCCAACCTAACTCATGCCATGCCTTGTGAGGAGTTAAAGAAACAAATCCTCGATTATGTTCTTCATAGGATCAAATCGCTCAGGGTACTTGTAAGGTGCGGACCATTATTTTATAGGCATGTAATGCTTCCACCTCTTGCATCCTTCCCTTTTTCAAAGGCTGTCACAGCAACAAGGCCCATCTCTGCAGGTGTCAGGAGACCTTCACATTAACTTTCCTTGGACAAGTAACATCAGAACAAATTCTCCTTTGAACTTAGGTCAGAGAAATCTAAACCTCATGGAGGGTATGAAATGCAAACCATCTGTATGAATTAGTCTTTGAGTGCATTATGATATTGGGAACTTACTCTTTTAAAAAAATTTTTAAAAATTATTTCAGTTTTTTGTTAATTTTGTTTTTGAGATTGGGTGTTACTATGTTGCTCAGACGGATCTGGAACTCCTGGGTTCAAGCAATCCTTCCACCTAAGCCTCTTGAGTAGCTGGGATTACAGGTGTATGCCACTACACCCAGCTAAAGTTATTTTGTTTCTAATTGACACATGATAATTGTACCTATTTATGGGATACAGTGTGATGTTTCAATACATACATACATTGTGTAATGATCAAATCATAGTATTTAAGCATATCCATCACCTCAAACATTTATCAATTCTTTGTGGTGGGAACATTTGGAATCCTCTCTTCTAGCTATTTTAAAATATACAGTATACTATTGTTTACTACAGTCACCCATCTGTGCTATAGAACACCAGAATTTATTTCTCCTATCTAACTAATTTTGTACTTGATCAATCTCTTCCCATCATCTCCTCCCTATTACACTCCTAAGCTCTGGTAACCACTATTCTAGTCTGTATTTCTATGAGATCAACTTTTTAAGATTCCATGACTGACATTGTATGGTATTTGTCTTTCTGTGCCTGACTTCTTTCACTTAACATGAGGTTCATCTATGTTGCTGCAAAAGACAGGATTTCATTATTTTTTATGACTAAGTAGTATTCCATACTATAGATACACCACATTTTTATCCATCCATCTGTTGATGGATGCTGAAGTTGATTCTTCATCTTGGCTATTGTAAATAGTGCTGCAATAAACTTGGGAGTGCAGGTCTCCCTTTGACGTGTTGTTTTCATTTCCTTTGGATAAATATCCAGTAGTAGGATCACTGGATTATATGGTAGCTATATTTTAATTTTTAGGAACCTCCATAGTTTTCCATAATGACTATACTAATTTACATTCCCATCAACAGTGTATTAAGAGGAACTCCTCTTTTTTTTGTTTTGAGATGAAGTTTTGCTGCATCGCCCAGGCTGGAGTGCGGTGGCTTGACCTCAGCTCACTGCAACCTCCACCTCCCAGGTTCAAGTGATTCCTGTGCCTCAGTCTCCTGAGTAGCTGGGATTACAAGCAAATGCCACCACACCTGGCTAATTTTTGTATTTTTAGTAGAGACGGGGTTTCACCATGTTGGCCAGGCTGGTCTCAAACTCCTGGCCTCAAGTGATCTGCCTACCTTGGCTTCCCAAAGTGCTGGAATTATACGCATGAACCTCTATGTCCGGTCATCTTTCCTTATCTTTCTCTGGAAAGAAGTAATTCTCAATTTTAGAGAAAGCTCTGTTGTGAATATTTAGCAGTTTTGCCTTTCCAGCATCTGAACTACACCTCCAGGCCACCTCAAGACATGTTGAAGGTAAGGCTTACCACAAAAGGTAACCTAACTAACCTGGCCCCTGGCGAGTGGGGTTGGATGCCACTGCCCTGGATTTTAAATCTGAAGCAGGTGATACAGGGAAATATGGGGTACTTAAAATTCTGGCAGTACCAGCAACATCTTAAGATTGCTTACTGGTGGGATTTCAGGGGCAGTTGCAGCGACATCCAGACCCTTCTGTGGCATGACCTTGGCTGTGTTTCTAGCACCTGGACTCCCTTGGCACCTGGACATTGCCCAAGCTTGGTTCTCCGTGCACATTCTCGGTTTTGCAAGTTATTCCATCTCCTTCCAATAATTTCCTTTTCTGCTTAAATTAACTAGAAATAGCTTGTTGTTTGCAACCATGGATCCTGACTAGCCCTGCCTCCTTAAAGTTGTTTCAATGGATGAGTGACTGTTTAATGAGTGAGCTATGCTTATGGCATCTTATCAAAAGGTACTGAAAGTAGGAGAGCTTCATGACTGAAGCTTGAAGGACTTTTACTTCTCCAGCTGCTGACAGTGGGGAACAGGAAAGGAGGTCATTGAAAGCCAGCAGGAGGTGGTGGTCCATGTTAAATCACCCATGTGACTTTGCTACAGCTCCCACACCCCCAACTTAAAACCAGGTACTGACAGGCATCCTGTGGATTTATTTTTCCAGCTCTGCCCTACCTCTTTTGCTGGCTGTCCTTTCCAGTCCAAAGTCAGGCCCCACAGCTGGATGAAATAAAATGGTTATATTGGGAGGCCTTAAAATTAGCATGGTTCAATATGTCTTAAAGTTGGGGCCATTCCCTGGGTAAAGAATGGAGGTTTTCTCACTTTCTCTGCTGCAGCTGCTGGGGATAAAGTCAGGAGCTGTCTGCTCCAAGGGCTCCCCCAACCAGGTCTGACTCTCTCCCCACTACTTTCCAAATTCATTCGCTGCTGCATTCACCATGTACCACAGTGAAAGACAACCCCACTCCATCAATGGCACATTATCATGTGGCTTTCCATTTTTCTTAATCACCTTATTCCTTTGCTCTTCCAAAGTTGAGGATAAATTATTTAACAAGTCTCTAGGGTTGACTTTATGAGAACTTAAAGCCAGTGCCCATCTGCTATAGGTTAGGGTGAGCCAAACGCTGAAAATTAATCCTTCTTGTTCCACTCTGGAAAACACCCAGCCATGCACACATACACGTGTGCACACGTGAGCAGTCACAGACCCCCACACCCTACAACAGCACCTCCCAGACCACATGGCCCAAGTAGTAAAACATCAAGGCTTGAATCACCATACTCAGGCCAATAAAAACTTAACTTTGCACTCTCATATAGTTGAGCTTGTGCTTGCAAAATTCCCTGCATGCGCCTGGCTCTGTGATAGAAACACTGTCATGCTTTTCAGACAAGGGAATAGGTAATATTTAAACATGAATATACACCTATACCTTTCTGACACATGCATTGAATGTGTGGTGTATCAGATGAAAGAAAAGTATACAATATACACACACATATTGTATAATTGTATAATTTATTAATTTCATCACATTTAGTTTAAGAGGCAGAGATCAGCTAATGCAATAGTTTTCAACCTTTTTCAATAGAAGTGGGTTTGAAACTTGGTCCAGCCACATTCTTACTGGATGGCCTTGCTAAGCCAAAGCTCAGTTTTCTTAAATCTGTAAAACAGGGATTAAAAATAGTATGTACCTTACAGTATTACTGTGACAACTAAATGAAGTCTTAGCACAGAGCCTGGCAGACAGCCAATGCTATTACTGGCTAAGAACATGGTAGCTATTATTGTTATTATTATTCACCCCTGAATGGATTCTATTTTGCAGGAGTTTGTCCACAAAACTGCATTTATGAATTAGTCATGAATTTACTCTCGCTAACTTCTAGTATTCAGAAACATTAATATCACCTCATCAGAACTTCTCACCTGAAACATCAGTTATAACGTCAATAAAAGATAAAGACTATTTCTAATTAAGTTTAACCTGAGTAGTCTTATTGTCAATGAGTTATAAACATTAGAATTTTAATAAGGTTTTTGATATTTATGTAGAACTGGCTTAATGCAATTTCATGTTTCAGAAGAGGAAACAGATGTCCAGAGAGGGGACTGTGCCTCAGGCCACAAAGCAGCAACACAAACCCAGATCTCGAACCATGAGGCCCCCTTCTGTCTACTTTGGCTTGTATTTATATCCAACTAAGGGCCTACGGAAGATCTGGTATATTTTACAGGCCATGTCCTTAATAAGGAACCATACTGAAAACCTATTGGATTATGTGTCCAGCAACTTACCTCATCCTAACCCTAGCCGTTTTTGGAAACTGCTCTCCCTTCATTCCCCACCATGGTGCCTGGTGGCCATGTTTGTAAGATATGAATCAAGCCCGGTCACAGTCAATGGGCCCAGGTTGGGCCCAATAGTCACTGGGTCAGGTTGCGCCAATAGGAATATTTCTTAGGAAGAGGGAATGAAGTGGAGAGAGATCTAGTCTTCTCCAGGTGGATAGACATCATTATTGGTTATATTTTCAAAGGTGTGTCCAGGGAAGCAGAGGAAGCCAAGGTATAAAAAGAGAGAAGAAAAAAGACCTTTTAAGACGAGAGATAGAAGATTCAGATTTTTTATGGCTGTGTCTCTCAGATTCTAGTTTATTTTGAGATTCACTGCATGCTTGCCCTTGGGTTTTGGGAAGCATTGTTGAGTAAATTTTTTTTTTTTTTTTTTTTTTTTTTTTTGAGACGGAGTCTCGCACTGTCGCCCAGGCTGGAGTGCAGTGGCCGGATCTCAGCTCACTGCAAGCTCCGCCTCCCGGGTTCACGCCATTCTCCTGCCTCAGCCTCCCGAGTAACTGGGACTACAGGTGCCCGGCCACCTCGCCCGGCTAGTTTTTTGTATTTTTTAGTAGAGACGGGGTTTCACCGTGTTAGCCAGGATGGTCTCGATCTCCTGACCTCGTGATCCACCCGTCTCGGCCTCCCAAAGTGCTGGGATTACAGGCTTGAGCGACCGCGCCCGGCCGCAAGTAAATTCTTTCCTGGTTTAAGCTAGCATGAGTCTTTTCTCAACTAAGGATTTGAGAAATGGGGTTATATTCCAGAATGCTGGAGCAGTAAGCAATCAACACTATATTGCCCACTAGAGCATCATACCTATGGCGAGAGATTTTTCTCGTCCATCTGTAATGATCCTTTCATTGCTTCAAATCTCTTGAAGGTGTGGCATGCCTCTGGCCATGGTCTCTGAAGACCAGGTCTACAATTATTCAGACCCCCAACTGCTGTGATATTTTGCTTGTAAAATGTCTAATGATTTTTACCAGACTGTTCTTTTCTTTCCACTTCTACCACCCATTGCCCTGAAGGCAACTTGGGCTTCCACAAAACTTGCATTTCACCATCTAGTAGAATACTCTTTGCTTCAATGTGGCAGGTATGGCTCCAGAACTTGTGCCTCTTTTGTCACTCATGTGGGGTCAGAACTCTTCCCCCAGAACACAAAATGAATGACTAGAGAGAGGTCACAGTGGAGGGAACCACACACATTACAGAACACTCTCAACTCTGGAGCTCATGTGGAGGGCACACTCACTGAGAGCACATCTAAGTTTGAGCTGGGGATTCTGCCTAGTTGTAGAGCTGACTCAGAGCTCTGGGAAAATATAGCTCATCAATTGCTGAACTGGGTAGTTAAGTATAAATATGTACATAGGTGTATGTGTATAGAAATATTTTAAGAAGAATATTTCAGAGGCAAATAATTTAACAAATCAGCCCTCTGCAACACATCGGGACCATGTGCATTTGCAATCCAAAACATGTTTACTTAGGCAGGAACTAAGCTTGTTAGAAACTATGTGAAACATTTGGACTCATCCATTCAGCAAATATTTTGTGATTACCTACTATGTGCTATTTAGCTATGTACAAAATGAATACAGTTCCTTGCCATTGTGAAACTTCTATCTCCTAGGCATGAAAGCTCAAATGGAAATATTAACAATGGCAAATAGTAATGAAAGTGCTGTCTATTCAGCACCCTTTATTTCAAAGTATTGTGCTAATACAGTTTTTATGTTATTTCTTATGTTCCACCAGAAGATATACTTTGTAAGTGAAGGAACGGTCTTTGTATTCGTCAGTGTCCAGTGCTTCACCCATATTTGGTCTCAGTAAATATTTGATTAAATGATCCCCCCATAAATTCTATGAGTTTGGTATTATTATGCCCATTTAACAGGTGGTAAATTGAGGATCAGAGAGGTTAATAATTTGGCCCAAATCACGCAGCAAAAAGAGCCAGGATTTAAACCTAGAGTGTTTTCCAATACACCAAAATATTACTTTTGCATATATTCGTTGGACTAAAGTATTTTGGAGCTCATGTCACTCTTTACAATAAGTTGGGTTTGTAGTGATGAATTATAGCACTTGCAGTCCCTGGAATACTATTCTGTGCCAACAAGAGAATGCAATCTCTGATCAAAGTGTTAACTTTATGTTACTTGCATATCCCAGGCTTCACCAGCCCAGCTAGCGACTAACAATGAGCTATGGTTAACATTAATAACCCAAAGCCCCTGTTTTTGCCCGTCTGCAGGCTCTTTAGCATCTCTTTCCTTAAATGAAGCCAACCACCCACTCCTGTTACCCCATCTCCACCGTGCACACACAAATACTTATTGAAGTTGTTGAAGATCAGCCTACATAGATCTCAAGCCCATTTGTGAGTTAGTCAACAGCCACCATGAGATATCCACAGCTTTTATCTTCTACTGCAGCTTTGCTTTGTCAACCTCTACTGTGAAAGAAGCTGTTGAGGGTAACTACACTGTTGCTGCTGTTAATAGTGCATTTTGGAAAAATAAGGACGATGCCTCTCAGCTCTCCCAAAGCTTCCATCCCTGAGGATGCCAGATGGAGCTGGATTCTGTGAAGAGCCCAGGAGAATGGCCCAATAAATCATGTGTAACCTGCTCCTGAGGCAACACTCATGCATCCTGAGTCTTAGTGTCTCTTCTTCATGCCAAGCCAAAATGCTCTCTATATGCCCAAATCCAGGGACAGGAAGCCTGGGGGAGTGCAGAGATTCTAAACATGTTCAGGTAGCAGAAGACCAGGAAGCATGGCTTCCCATGAGCTCTGGAAAGCCGTGAGAGTCATTGATGTTTTAAACTAAAAATAACTAAGTACTATGGTTTTGCTAAATGATTATCCTGGCCAATATTAACAGAAAACAAGAGTTTAAACACATGCCCACAAATACACAAACTCCTTACTGAGGAAATTCAACTCATTAACACTGTACATGTGTAAGTGAGAGAAAGATTGAGATTGGGAAAATGTCCATGTTATTGTACTTTAACTGCATGGCAGACACAGGCCATGAGGCGCCACTGTTCTGAAAAACACTCAAAAAGGGCTGAGCCCAGGAGTTATTCAGGTGATTTGGGGAGTGTTATTTGCATCTCAGAGTCTATACGATGCCATTCCTCTGAACCTCACATCCTACTCTGTAAGATAAAGTGGTTACACTTGATGTTTTATTGGTCTTCATCCTGCTTTAGCTGTCTGAGACTCCCATTGAAATTAGTAGGCCAGGGTATAGAAAGTTTTGGGGTAAAAGAACATGCTTCAAGGAGAAAAAGCCAAGAAAGGAGGTTTATTGGGTGGTAAGAAGTTTATGATACAGCTCAGAACCTCACTGTGGTCTATATCTACAAGGGTGGCACTGTAATTATAAGGAATTTTACAGGGAACATTCCCAGCCAGGAATAATATACTTTTAGCCTTTTACCCATACTTCTCAGTGCCTATGCACAAGAACTTATTGAGCCCCGTAGACTCCCAGAATGGGTTATAAGTATCATCGTGTCTTTCATGCAATAAAAGGAGTGTTACCTCTGGGTTCCCAGTTACCCACCAACTCAGTGGTCCTCCAGGGGTGGTCTTGGCTCCCCCGGTGGTCCTTCAATGGACTTCCAGGGGCCTCTGAGTCACCCTCCTGGAGCAGTCATGCTTGTCAATAGCATTGTCTCTGCTTATGCTCCAGGAGGGATTTAGAACTCACTTGTGCTGTGCCTTCTGAGAGTTAGCCAGATTTTAACACCATTCTTTTTGTTTCCCTTAGGACATCGTCCATACCCACCCTGTCCTTCATTTTTACAATGTTAAATCATTGAAGCTGTTAGATGGCCTGAGTGTTCTCTGGTTCTGGCAAGGTAGCTCTTTCCTCCAAAGTGTTAGATTCTCTGCTTCATCCTGGCTTTTGGCTAACATAATACCCTGTAATGCTGAATTTCACACCTTCAAGTGGGCATGGCATTGTTCAGAAGTGTTAGCACAGAAGTCATCTCCTGTTAGAATAACAGTTGTTTTTCTCATCCAAAGGGAAATGTTGGTTGTCAAGATATCATCCAGACTGTGCTACTTTCCTGCCTCCTAAAAGGCCAAGAAAGGAAACCATGAAAAAAATAGAGAAATTATTTGTAGGTCAAGGTTTGTTATTCAACATTAAGATTTCAGTTTAGTGGAGAGACAGGAAGGAAAAGAACATACACAGGCCCACCCAAACAGTTTATTAATGTCTACATTTTTTTTCTTGTTATTGGCTGTTATTTCAAAGGCTCTTGAGTGGATACAGAGTCGTATATTTTTCTAAAGTAGTAACTGTTTGCAAAATTTTATGTTTTATATTGAAGCTCCTATCTATTGGCTCAATTTTTCAATAAAAGAAACTTTAAACCACAACAACCTGAGATCCCTGGAACATTTAAAAACATATTTTGTTTGTTTGACAATAAAATTTCACATCTGGGCTGACAAGCCTGGTGCCAAGTTTCAACCTAATACAATGTCAAATTGATGAGCTATTACGTTCAAGCAAAAGCAAGAGAACTCAGGCCTCTGATGGTTGCTTGATAGCCCTTTGCCCACAGCCTGATGCTATAATGACAGTGTAGCTCTGCTGAGTGACCAATGAACTCAAAATCCTGCTAGAGACCATCTTTCTAGGAAAGAAACATCGCATTTTAATTTACTCTTTATTAAGAGGTTATTAGGCAGAGCCCAAGTATCTGGCCTTTTCCATTTATATCATCTGTGCCAGTAAACGCTCTCATAAGCCTACTTGTAAGACTCTAGTTAAATGTGATTTGGCTTATTCAAACTAGTCCTCCTTCAGAGGCTACTGCTTCTGTACTAATTACTTCCTGTTCTCTTTCCTCTGCACAGCAACAGTACTTCATTTAAAACTGAATGTAAGTGGTCTATAACAACAACAACAAAAAAAACCCTAAATGTGTAAGGGCTCAAGGTTTATTACTTCTTGCTTATATAAAGTTCAAAATATGCTCTCCATCAGCATGTGAGGCAGGGGCCCAGGGTCCTTCCCCTTGACTCTGCCATCTGTCTCACATGAACTTTCTGTATCCAACCAGCCTACGGGAAACAGCACAGCAAATCACATCCTGAGGTATTAAGGACCAGGAGTGGGGTGTCATGTATTACTTCTGTTCACATTCTTTTAGTCACAAGACCAAACTGACCACAAAGTCATCTAGGAAATGTAGCCCAGCTCTGTGCCCAGGAGAAAATGGGATTGGTGAATCATGATCTGACCTCTGCCCCACCCCAGCTGTAACCATAACATTGAATGTTATAGCATTCTGAACCCCTACCCCTACCCCTACCCCTACCCCTACCCCTACCCCATCACAGAGAGTATAGGGGCCCCCAGCACAGGGACTATCAGAGAATCATATCTACTCTCAGTTCTGATCCTGTTCTCTGGGTGAAAAAAATGGGTGGATTTCAGCCAGAAAAGGAATAGTGTAGACATATTTTATAAATCTTGGACCTCTATTATGAGAACAGACTATTAGAGCAGATGTAGCTGATAAGGCCATCTTTTGCAAAATTGAAGAAATTGTCTTTTCTGGTTATAAAAATAATATGCGTTCATTGTAAAAATTCAGAAAAATGCTGAAAACGTTTTAAGATAAAAATCAACAATAATCTTTCTCCAAGATATGCTAAAAAATGTTTATATACACTGATAGATTTCTTATGTACATATAATTTGAATTAATTTGTGTCTGCAAAACAGATCATATTGTGTGATATATACTATTTTGCAATCTGCTTTTTCACTTAACAAGATATGTTATGAACATCAATACATGTAAATAAATGTAGATCTGCATCATAATTTTTGGCTACATATTATTTGATCATATGGACATGTGTGAGAATAATCATATAATACATTTAGCTTAGCTGAACAAGTGCAGACTTACTCAGTTAGACCTGGGATTATGTCTATCAGTTTATCCCCAGAGCATGCCAAGATATCTTGCTTGTTAAATGAAATTTATAAGAGGCCATGGTTTGGACTAGCCTCCTGCACTAGGCTCCTGCAAATCAGACCAAACGGGAATGGAGTCACTCATGCTAGGTGCCACCTAATCCAACTGAACTCTGAAACAGGCCAGTTTTCAAAAAAAAAAAAAAAAAAAAAAAAAAAAGCCAGGAGAGTCATAGCAACCAATCTCAAGGGGCCCAGTTCACCTCAGCCAGCAAGCTAAGGAAGTCCCCTCTGTTTAAACCATACAAGAAAAGTAACTTTGAAATAACCAGTCTGATTTTCCTTTCTCTGTTTCTGCTTTCCTCTGCCTTTTTCTGTCTATAAAGCCTTCCTCCTCTGCTCAGCTCATGGGAATACTCATTTTATAGAATGTGGCCTGATTCTAAATTGCAAATAGAAGCCAATTAAGATCTTTAAAGCAAATTTGTTATACTTCTGTGTTTTAATATGCTCATGATAGGTTCTCAACAGGGCTCAATCAAGCAGGCCTTTGCGAAATTGGGAGCGCCTCTCAGGCTTTGGTGTGTATGCACATCACATGGGGAGTTTGTTTAAATGCCAACTATGATATAGAAGGTCTAGGTGGGCCATGAGATTCCAGAATTTCAACAAGCTTGCAGGAGATGCTCAAGCTGATAGACACTAAATAGCAAGGATTTAGACTACTGGTTCTCAACTAGGGGGGATTTTGCCACCCAGGGGACATTTGGCAAAATCTAGAGAAGTTTTTGGTTATGATTATGTATAGGAGAGGGAGGAGAGGGAGGAGAGGGAGGAGAGGGAGGAGAGGGAGGAGAGGGAGGAGAGGGAGGAGAGGGAGGAGAGGGAGGAGAGGGAGGAGAGGGAGGAGAGGGAGATACTGGCATCTAGTGGGTAGACTCCAGGGATGCTGCTAAACATCCTACAATGCACAGAGCAACCTCCACAACAAATAATTATCTGGCCCAAATTGTCAATAGTGTCACTGTCAAGAAACTCTGATCTAAACTAGGCTTTTTCAGATAATATTTCTCATCTGAACCATAGAACACAGAAACATTTTTTTGACTATTTTCTCAATTCTCTGAAGGATGAGTAATAGTAATCTAAATGTATAAGAGACAACTAATTCATTACATACAACAGATGCTTTAGGGAATTCCAGCTTAATTCTTGTCCAGAACTCTTAAAAACTCTTAATTCTTGTCCAGAACCGGGCATGGTGGCTCATGGCTATAATCCCAGCACTTTAGGAGGCTGAGGTGGGTAATCACTTAGGCTCAGGAGTTCAAGACTAGCCCAGACAACATGGCAAAACCCTGTCTCTACAAAAAATAAAAATAAAATAAAAATATATGCCAGGTGTGGTGGCATGCACCTGTGGTCCCAGCTACTTGGGAAGCTGAGGTGAGAGGATTGCTTGAGCCTGGGAGGTCAAGGCTGCAGTTAGCCAAGATCATGCCACTGCATTCCAGCCTAGTGGCTTAAGGGAAGTCAAAACCTCATCGTTTTGTTTTTCTCTCTGCCTCCCTATTTCCCTCTCTATCTTCTTTCTCCCTCCCCTTCCACTTCCCTCCCTTTCATGAGAAGAGGGATCTGAAATGACTTTTTGCACTTTATGAGTATAAAAATTCCCTTGAGGGCTAAATAATTGATTGGAAAAACAAATCTATGGAGTGCATGGATTGGTTTGGTTGAGAGACAGTCTGAAGAACTTTTCATAAATCTGTGACCCTACTAGACCAGTCTTAATGCAGAACTGTAGCCAATAAAGCAAGTCCAGCCAAAGGTATTCAAGATCTGTACTTGAACTTCTTGAATACCACAAAAGGGATAATAGAACATAATATTTCAATACAGAGGAAATGTAAACATTTTGTTTTCTTCATTTTCTCATATGTAGCTGTTCCCTCCCTTTTCTTGATTGAAATACCACTCAATTTCTCCACCAGCCTTACCTATTCTCAGACCCCAGTTACTCCCAATTCTGTGTCAAACAACAACAACAACAGAAAAAACAACATTGCTGAGAAGAATCTGCCTTCTTTATTAGGTAGCAAGTGTAAGACTCAGGATTCCAAGAAATGACCATCAGCCAGGAGGATTTTCAACAAACTCTTCTAGGTTACATTTCTACTCAAGATACCATGAGGTAAAATTGCTCAGTCTTCTGCTGATGAGACACCTTTTCTTGAATAATTTCGAAGTTCCAAAACAGATCTGGAGACTTCAAGAAATAGGTCCATTTAAGCCCATGCTCCATGGACATGACCTCCCTATGACTTCTCTCTCCACAAGGTAACCAGCTTTCATCATCAAAAGTGAAAATGACATTGATGAGATGCAATTGAGGCTGGAGAATAGGGTCTGGAGGCAGGAAACCTAAGGCCAATTTGTGCTGACTTCCTAGAAATGAATCAAAATGAAAACTCCAACTTTCCACGCTTAAGTAACAAAAGAACAGAGGCTGCTCCCTTTGCAAGCCCCACCGCTTTCTGCATCGCAGATGAGAAATGGCCAGTACCTCTGCTTGGTCCCCCTCCTGCAACCAATCAGACATCTGCATAGGGTATTACTTCATAACTTCACTTCAGTCTCTGACTGGTCACCTTCCACAACCCATTAGACTGGTTGTGCGCCACTCCTTCATTTACATAGGCTGTAAACCAACTAACTACTGGTAAACCTCTAAAGGGTATGTAAACCCCAGAACATTCTGTAACCAGCGCTCTGGAGCTGCTGGTGCGTGTACTCCCACTCTGTGGGGTATACTTTCGTTTCCACAAGTCTGTGCTCTTGTTGCTTCGTTCTTTGGTTGCTTTGTTTCTTTCGTCCAGTTCTTTGTTCAGAACGCCAAGAACCGGGACATGCTGCAGTCAAGACCCTCCACCAATAACACAATTAGGACTCTTCCTGTTTGGCAGAATCAGACTTCCTCTTTTCATAAACAGAAATACGAAGTAGCCAGCACGCCAAAATTGTCATAACATTGAGTGAGAGGTAAACAGTGAAGAACGCCTGGTGATTTCCTTGCTTCACCTTCTTCCAAGCCTTACTGTGCCATGTGCTCCTGGCGGCAGGTTACCCAGGAAGGAAGTATTGTAACTTTGTGGCTGACCAGGCAGGATTGTCACACGGCTCCTGGCGCAGGCCCAGACATATTCACGAATCACTCCATAGTGATTCTGATGTGCTGCCAGAGTTGAGAACTCAAGATTAAAGCCCTTGGCTAGTCAGGAGGATTCCATTCCTCCCCAACATGGGCTGTGCCCTCATTTAACCAATGCCTTGCCAGCCCATGTTAGATGGATGTAATGGTTAATTGTATGTGTCACCTTGACTGAATCATAGGTGCCCAGATTAAACCTTATTTCTGGGTATGTCTGTGAGGGTGTTTCCATGTGAGTTTAGCATTTGAATCAGTGGACTCAGTAGATTGCTCTCCCTTAGTGTGTGTGAGCACCATCCATTCCACTGAGCGCCCGAGGAGAACAAAAGTCAGAGAAGGGAGAAATTTGCACCTTTTTCTCCCAGCCCGCCTGCTTGAGCTGGGACATCTCATCTTTTCCTGCCCTCAGACTGGGATCTATACCATCTGCTCTCTTGGTTTCCTGGCCTTCAGACTGAATCTGAGTTGTACTACCAACTTTCCCACATCTCCAGCTAGCAAACAGCAGACAGTGGGACTTAGCCTTCACAATCATGTGAGCCGATTCCTCATAATAGCTCTCTCCGTGTGTGTGTGTGTGTGTGTGTGTGTGTGTGTGTGTGTGTGTGTGTGTGTGTGTGTGTATAAGGTCTCCTATTGATTCTGTTTCTCTGGAGAACCCTGACGAATACAATGGCCATCCTGTCTCTCCTAAGAAAATGGTGAGCCACAAGCACCGCCCCCCCCCCCCCCGCACACACACACCCTTCCTTTGGTTTCCAGTTGTCTGGCATTTACCCTGGAGCAGAGCTTAAGTCCTTATAGTTGCATAATGCAGGAGCACACACAAAAATGACATTAGCAGAGAATATTTGCTAAGCAAATTAACAGTGCAAATAAGATTAGAGGGAGGTAAGGAGTGGGTTTAAATGTTAAAATGCTTGAGGACAAACTGCTCAATTATCTTAAAACCATCCATTAATGTGTAAGTAATTTATGATTAATTGCAAATGCTTTTGCATTTAATTGCAGGCTCTGCACTGTTGGAATATGTGTGTGTAATTGCTAATATATAAAGATTTCTAAAATGTATGTATTGTTAAAATAAGTAAATGACTGCTTTCCAACTGTTCTATGATTCACACATTTACACCGCAAACATCCTCAACATCCCAGTCTGCATCTATAGATTTGAATGAAACGGCATGACCACTACTACCCATATTTTGGAAACACCAAGCCCCCAGCTGTTCTTACAGCACCTTGCAAGGTCCCCCACATACATATGGAACTTCCCAAAGAGTTATTTTCATCCATCTGTGAGTCACCTTAGGAGTGCTGCCTGTCACTGCCTCTGCTGGCCAAGTTCGGCCCCAAAGGGCCTCTGCTACCTCTCCCACCACAGCCCTGACCTCCACCAACTGCCTTGGCCTCTGTTTGCAGCAGTTGCAGTCTCCTGCAGATTCTGTCTCCCTAAACCCCATTCTTCCCTTTGACCTGGACCCCTTCTCAAAGGGCCTCTGCCTGGCCCAGGTTCAGCTAATTCACTCTGGCCACCAGCACCATCAGTCACCACAGGACCCTGACAGCCTCAGAGTCTCGTGTAAATTAGAAAGGAAAATTCACTGCTTCTATGTCACCTTCAGATGGGTGTGTCCCACAGCACGGTTCCTTGGGCTGATTGTAAGGTTGATTGTAACACCTGTCAGTTCACACTCCCAGCCCCTATTCTTCAAGGAATGGAGAAATGCCACCAAGGCAGCAGGGATGTGAGGATTCCATAGCCAGATACCATGCTGTGTGTTCCAGAAATCCCAACTCCACTCCAAACAGCAGGCTGACTGTGTGGCTGAGTCTGGCTGGTCAGGCCATATTTATCCTTTTAATTCCATATATTGAATTTTCCCTTGAGGAATCTACTCTTTCTCCCCTCTACCCATGCACCCCCCACCACCTCACCTTTCTAAATATGTTTGCATACATTTGAATCTCATTGAGGACATGGTTCAGGCAGGAACTTGCCTCCAAGTTGATCCATCGCCACCAGTAGATTTGGGAGTAGGAGAGAGGTGGGATGGGGGCAGAAAAGGGTGAGGTATTGATATTCAGCACTTCTCAAGATCAAATACATATTTAGTAAACTAAGATTTTAGCCCAGTCAAGACACTAAAAATGAATTCATGTAAGCATTTTCCTTAATCTACATCAGTGAGGTAACAAACTTCAGAAGTTCACTCATTTTTTCCCCTCATCAACTTTTATGTTCCAGGGTACATGTGCAGGATGTGTGGGTTTGTTAGAGGTAAATGAGTCCCACAGTGATTTGCCCCACAAATCAATCCATCACTTAGGTATTAAGCCCAACATCCATTAGCTATTTTTCCTGATGCTCTCCCTCCCTTTGCCCCATTGTGTGTTGTTCCACCTATGTGTCCATGTGTTCTCATCATTCAGCTCCCACTTATAAGTGAGAACATGTGGCATTTGGTTTTCTGTTCCTGTGTTAGTTTGTTGGGGATAATGCCTTCCAACTCCATCTATGTCCCTGCCAAGGACATGATCTCATTCCTTTCTATGGCTGCATAGTATTCCATGGTATATATGTACCATGCTTTCTTTGTCCAGTCTATCATTGAAGGGCATTTGGGTTTTCATGTCTTTGCTATTGTGAATAGTGCTACAATGAACATATGTGTGTGTGTATCTTTATAATAGAATAATTTATAATCCGTTGGATATATACCTAGTAATGGGATTGCTGGGTCAAATGATACTTCTGCTTCTAGCCCTTTGAGGAATCATCACGCTGTCTTCCACAATGGTTGAACTAATTTACACTCCTGCCAACAGTGGAAAAGCATTCCTTTTTCTCTGCTACCTCACCAGCATATGTTTCTTGACATTTTAATAATCACCATTCTGACTGGCATGAGATGGTATCTCCTTTTGGTTTTGATTTGCATTTCTCCAATTATCAGTGATGTTGAGCTTTGTTACCATATGTTTGTTGGCTTTACGAATGTCATTCAGAAGTTCATTCTACAGTACTTATAAGACTTCTACTCTAGGAGCACAAACAGAAAATCCTAGTGTATTAGGGTAACATTTTGAAAAATTAAGGTATATATTTTCCATTACATATAGAGATAAATTTTTAGGTTGTAAATTGGTGAAAAATGACATACATGTGAGGTTACTGTTCTGAACAAATAATTTAAAAGGCCAGGGAATGAATAATACAGTACATAAAATATAACAATATGTTGGTGTGGATCTTTTAAAAAGCTATTTATTCCACATTTACTCCAATTTCCCAAATCTTGATTTAAACAGCATCCCAAGAGAGCTATGAAAAATAATAGTAGACTAGAACATTGTAAGTTGACGTCTTTGAGTACCACCTTGTCCCATCAGCTTCAAGGAAAGCTTCTACTGGAATGTTTAGAGAGCTAGGAAAAGAGTTGCCTAGACTTCGTCTTTGATACTTTGGTTTTACCAGCTACTATCTTGTCCTTAAGATTTATCTTTCGTGGTTTCAACTAACACTCTTGCAAAAAGTGATGCTCAAATCGGTCTCTTCAGCCTTGATCTCTGCTAAACCTTGGATATACAACTCTAGGCCACACACCCGACAGTCCTTCTGCCTTCACCTAAAGCACAATGACTGATACCATATTCACTCATTTCCTTCCCCCAAACCAAGTCTGTCTCCAGACTTGTCCATTTTCAACCCAATCATTCTATTTTGTAATTTTAGTTACTGTAAGAAACTTAGTAAATATTTTTTCAAAGGACTGGGGAGCTTTCATAAGAGTTGTTTATTCCCTAGTACTGAGGTGAAAGTGTTTCTCTGTCTCTTATTGCTCTTCTGGGGGAAGGAACAAAGCAGAATTATAAGCAGAAGATTATGATGGATGTGGGAAAAAGCTTGAAGGAAGACAGCTACTATCTCTGTTGGCTGAGATGGTGAGTAGGCAAGGACTCCAGCACCAGATGCCAATTTGAGATGAGGCCAGTGACCTAAAGCCACTGCTCCCACATTCCCAGCATCCCAGGGAACAGGTTGCTGGGTATGGTACCTCTCCTGGATGTGATACAGGGTCTCCACTCAGCATGGCCACATGAAGATGGGCACTAAGAATACAGTGATGTCACCAAGCATAGCTGCTGAAATGTCTGCCTTAGAGTTTTGATCACAGCCTGGCTTAGCCTTTGTACTGTTACTGGCTGGGCCTGAGCACATTCTGTGCTTTCTGGCCCTTTCCACACCATGCTCTGCTTTCCCCACCCATTTACTCCACAGCTGCTGCTACTCATAGTCTATTCTCCATGGTCACTTTCCATGCCAATGTTAAGAGCAAGAATGCGAACTGACAGCTGATATTGACTGGCTCTTTGTCTTCTTGTTGAATTAAACATATTAGAGGGGAGTTGAACTATCCCAACTTTTCCTTTTACATTCTTCCAATTTCCAAATTTCCCTTAGTGGCTGAGAGCACAGACTCTCTAAGCCAGGCTGTCTGGGTTCAAATCCTGTCCCCACATTTTTATGAGCTATTTGGTGTTGACCAAATTACTTAACTTCTCTGTGCCTCAGTTTCCTCATCTATTAAAAAGGGATAGTTCTTATCTCAGTGAGTTATTGTGGAAATTAAATGATTTAATATATTTAAGAAACTTAGAACTCAGCCTTTAACAAGTGCTAGCTATTAGTTTTTATTACAGAGAAGGTATTCACTTCACAGTAGTGATCCATACCACAACTGAAATGCTAGCCTTTCTAAGAGTGTTCATTAACAATAAAAATAGATGACATTTCTATTAGCTAAATTGTAACATGTTGCAATTGTAAGGCAGTACATTCACTATCTCACTAAATCCTGTGACATAGACAAAACAGAGGCTTTTATTTTACCTAACATATAAACTTTAATAACTTGTCTGAGATCAGAGTTTATAAGTAGTAGAGTTAAAACTTATATTAAAGGCTTTTGACTCCAAATTCTATACTCTACCATACTAAGTCCCCTCAAATTTTTATTGATCCATTCAATCAATATTTGTTGTGTGGACAAAATCAAGTGTGATGAAGGAATAGCTGCCAACGGCAAGACTAAAGGTGGACAAACTGATTTACAACCATCCACCCAATAGTTGTACTCTTCATATGTATAACATTTAATTGGTAAGTTGAATAATGGATTGGATCAGCTCACTAAAACTTTTTAAAGAGAGTGACCTCCTAAATCAGTCAGGGTTTGGTCAGAAAATCAGAAAGTCATTCTAGATATTTTAGCAGGAAAGAATTTAATTCAGGGAATTATGTGCCTATTAGGAAGCATGTAATTATGTGCAATTAGAAGGACTCAGGGAAGTAAAAGTCACAAAGAGCCTCTGTAGCCTTTCAGGAAATTAAGTGCCTCTGGCAGTTCGAAAACAGATAGATCATAGAACTCACCTGGAAGCCACGACAAACCTCACATCTACCATAAGTCCACCTATTGCTGCCTGATGGGGAGTCATGATGGCTTGTTCTCTTCTGCCATCTAAATCTCACATCAGTGCCTTTTGTTGGATGAATGTGAACCAGAACTCTGCTGGCAAAGATGTCTGGGAAATGTAGTTTCTCAGCATCCAGTTATGTGAAACAAGGGAATAGGCTTAGAAGGGCAAGGACGTTACTGAATATTGATAAACACTATGTAGTACTTCTCCCGTTGATTTGTAAAAAATGCCTAGTGATGGAGGTGATTCTCTTCCTCAAGTGCAGGAGGCTGAACATTGTTTAACGGAGATAGGTGTCACCAATATATAGTCCCATCACAGTAAAAGTCTGAAAAATTTCCCCTTGCCACCGTCTTAATGGCCACAAAACTGCCAGAAGGTATGACTTTTACAATACTCTCCATATATTGGGCCCATATAAAGGAGAATGTTCAAGTTTCAGAAGATCTTGGGGACTTGGGTTGTCATTTGTGTTTCACGATAAGTATGTAGGCGATTTGCAACTAGTAGTCAGGGAAAAGCCCTCACATTGTTCATGGCTCATGTGGCTCTTCAGCATTGGTGATGGGCCGTCTTCCCTGGAACAGCGCAGATATTTCACATTCACAAACAAGCACCTGATTCCCATGCAGTTCTTGTGATTCTCCCTCTCCGTGCCGACTCTTCTCCCTACATAGTGCTTCCCTCAGAACAATCTCCCAGTCTTTGGCTGCATGTGCCCCATCCAACTCTCCTCCCTCTTCCCACCCACAGTCCAGTAAGCCTCTAGGGCTAAGGACCTCCCTTTACCGTCTTTCTAATTCCAACCTAACACACCATTCAGTTTCCTTTCAGTTCTTAAAGGCTTTTCCTCTTGAGAAAACCTGATTCTAACAAATAAAAAAAGTTGGTTTTCAAAACAACTGTTTCTGGTAAAGGCTACAAGAGCTTACTTTGTAAGACCAAAACTGCACATCAAATATTTCTCTTGAGATATTTTCAGAGTCAGATCCATATATATATGTGTATGTGTGTGTGTGTATGTGTATATATATATATATATAGAGAGAGAGAGAGAGAGAGAGTCACTTGACGTGAGGCACAATAAGAAAAGGATTTTTTTATGTCATGTAGAAATCATTAGATATCCATATAAAAAATTAACCTTAACCCCGACCTCACATTATACTTAAATATTAATTCAGGATGGACAATAGCCTTGAATGTGAAATAAGTTAAGCATTCTAAAAGAAAACATGGAAGAGTATCTGTATAACCATGAGACAAGCAACAATTTTTAAAAATTCGGACACAAAGAGAACCAGCCATAAAATACAATGCTAATAATAAATTGGATTTCACTAAAATTAAGAACTTATGTTCATCAAAAGGCACAAGTAAAAAGGCAAGCTGCAGACTGGAAAAGTATTTTTTTACAGTATATATGCTTATTGAAAGACGGGCATTCATGATAAAGAACTCCTATGAATCAATAAGAAAAAGTAATGAATATATTCTTGAACAGGTACTGCATTACATATATGTATATATATGTATATACATATATACATATACATATATACGTGTGTGTATATATTTACACACACGTGCGCATGCACATATATATACATATATATATATAAAATGATTTATGAATTACAAAGAAGGTAAAGAGAGGCCCTTAGCCTTAGAGGCTTACTTAGAGGTGTATATATATACCATATATAAGTAAGGTATATATACTTAGAGGTATATATATACACACACACACCCCCCATATATATATATTTCCATATATACAATTTCCATATGGTTACTTAACTATATATATAATATATATATAACAATTATATATATTGTTGTTTTATATATATAATATATATATAACAATTATATATATTGTTGTTATATATATATAATATATATATAACAATTATATATATTGTTATATATATTTTATATATATATATATATGGTTAAGTAACCATATGGAAATTGTTCAACGTTAGTCATCAGGATAATATAAATTAAAACTACAATGAAATACTATTACACACTTACCAGGACACTATAATTTTAAAAAGATAGACAAAACCGATTTTTGGAAAGGTTGGGAGCAACTGAATGCTCACATATCACTGGTGGGAGTAGAAAATGGTACAATCACTTTGGAAAACTGCTTGGAACATCTACTTGAACTAAACATACATTGTTTTCCTAGACTTATACCAAAAAGAAAGAAAACATTTACCTCAAAACAAAAACATTCACAAAAATGCCCACAGAAGCTTTATTCATAAGAGTCAGAACTGGAAATAACTTAAGTATCCATCAACAGTACAATGGATAAATAGTGACATATTTATACAATGAAATACTACACATCACTAAAAACATGAACTACTGCTCCAAATAGATAAATCTAAAAGACATTATGTCAAATGAAAGAAACCAATAAAAAAAAAGTACATCCTGTAAGATTGTATTTATATGAAGTTCAGGAACAGACGAAATTACTCTACAGTGATAGATGTTAGGATAGAAGTTACTCTCCAGAGTGGCTGGGTGTTGACTGGGAAGGGGCCAAGTGAGCCTTCTGGAGTTTGTGGGAATGTTTATATCTTGATCTGGGTGGTGGTTGTATGGGTATATACATTTGCAAAAATCCACTGAATCATATGCTTGAGATTAGTGCACTCACTGTAGGCATGTCATACCTCAGTTTAATAAGAGGGCAAAACAGCTGATTTGGGAAATTTAAAGAGAAACAAATTTTTGTCTCTTTTTCTAACAATTTAAAATGTTCTCCAAAGAATGCATATACCTCTGACTGGTTTAGGAAAAGGGCCACAAAGAAGAGATTCTGGAAAGAAAAGAGCACACATTTGTTTTTTCTTGCTATATGTAGACAGACATATGTATCAGGATAGGTGGTGGAAGGGCAAAACAAAACAACCCTAGCCAGGTTGCCCTGGATGGCCCTAGTGTCGTGTCTAGCATAGTGCTTTACACACACAATAGCAAATAAACATTTGCTAATTATCCAACTGAGTGTTTATAAGCAGACTTGGCCCCATTAAAAGCCTAGGAAGCAAGCATGAGGGCATCAAGGTGCACATATTTCACATGCTCCCCTAGAATGGCCTTCTCCCCTTGATGCTGGGCTAGCCCACGCTAGCCCACACTCCCCAAGCTTCCAGTTGGTTAGCATGGCCCTCCTTATGGAGAGGATGGACTCACCTGATTGTTGCCTCTGGAGCCTGGGAACGTCCCTTCAATGTCAACTTCCTGGCATGCCTCCCACTGCTCCTCCGGCTTTGCTTGGTGGCCTCTGGGTAAACTAGACAGGCTACATCTGAACAATCCCATCGTCAGCAGACATGCTTATCTCAGTCTAGCCATAGACTTAAAAGTACCTGCACTTTACATTTTGAAAAATCCATCCTGTGTCTACAGAAATGAACGTCCCCTCCCATGAACTCCTAATAAATATCTGGAAGATCTCAAGAAGTGAACCTTGGCTGACCCACTTGTGCACATCTTTAAAATCCCTCCCTTCCGCACTTTCTGTGGAGCCAGGCGAAGGGTCTGAAAACCCTTGAACACTTTTGTGAACCATAAATTCAGGGAACTGTTAGTTTGGGGATTTGAGGAACAGATTTCAGGAAGTAGCAAGGAATAATCATGTTTGGGGTCATTTCATCATTGTCCGTTCCCAAGGGTTTACATATGTTCTTTGTCTGTATCCCTACAGATCTGCATTTCCTGTTGGAAGGAAAGGAACCAAAGTCAGTATTCAATTTGCAAATGACATTAATCAAAATTGTATTTTAAGTGACAGCTCTTGGTAATGTGGGGATAGCTCCATCTCTCACAGAAGATCTATTTTGTCTGCTTGAATATGAGCATACAGCAATGCATGTCCTCTCTGCATAAAGAATCATCTCATAAATATGTATTTCTTTCCCATATGGCACATCTTTTCAGGCCTAGTTGTATGTGCATTCAGAGGAACAGCTAGCAGTAGCTGAGCTGTACGACCAAGTTCATTCTATTTTAAGAATCTAAGACTTTGACCTCAACTCAGAGCTATACTTCAAATGGATAGATTCTATGTCTTATGATGAATAAGTGGAATTCTTTACTTGATGAATTTATTTCATCATTTCTCTGGGATGGAATAAATGAAGACAGTGATAATTAGAGAAAGATTTATTATTATTTTTTTTAATCTGTGTAGAATTCACAGAATCTGCAAGTTTGGGGTTATAGTGCAGAATTCACAGACTCTGCAAGTTCTGAGTTATAGCCTAGAAGTAGAATACTCTGGTGTTTGAACTTTTATTTTGGTCAAAATATGACTACAGGGGAAAAGGATTAGAACATTTTTTTGAAAGACTTCCAAAAGCATCTCAGACATCAAAAGCGTTATATAAAACATTTTAATGATTTAATGTAAATGAACCAGAAATTGATATATTGTATTTCCTTTAGATATACACAGGGCTTAAAATTAAAGGGAAAATGCTATACAGTTTGATTTTATTGAATCAAAAATGTTTCTAAGACTGATTCTATGTAGGATAGAATTAAAGCAGAGTAGCTTGCTTTTCTGAAGAAAAATAGTAATTTGGTATATTTTTAACTTATGAGTTCTATATCATTCCATATCCACATTGTTTAAATATAAGTCATCTCTACTCATTATTGAAAATGCTTAGGCTACCATGGTAACAATACGTTTCATTTTCTTCACACTAAATAGCAACTTACAGCAAGTCTGAAAGAGTGAAACGTGGGTGTCAGCAGAAATTACAAGGACATGTCAAGGCGGAGGTTGCAAGCTGGTGGCCCATGGGCTGAATCTATTCTATACTCATGTTTTATTTGGCCCATAGAGCATTTAAAATGTTCTTGAATTATTTACTAGCATTTAAAACTCGGGTGATTTGATTAAAAAGATTCCTAGCTTTTTGATCAGTGAACAATCTGGTTATAGTAAACCAGACTGCTGCCTGGGTCTGAGGTCAGGATGCCTCTTCAGATGAACATGAGCTCTCTGGTTCTAGTTTGCCACAGCCCCTCCTCAGCTTCAATTGGTTAACATCACCTGCCTGGTCCCTCTAGTCTGAGTGTGTGATCCCTATGGAAGAACAGAAGTAGAATGCAATGCCCTCTGAAAACTGCATCCTTCTTAGGAAAAATATAGAGCATTCCTTGCTCTATGTTCTTCAAATGAAAAGTCATCTCCAGATTATTCAAAGTTTGAAAAATTCTCAAATGCAAATTCTTTGCTTTATACCTCTGCTGCATCCCAGATCTACCAGCTTGTTCATAGACGCTTCATCAGAGGGGCAGAAGAGTCTACGGGAGCCACATCTCTGGTAAGTATTTTAGTTATTGACACAGCTGCTGAAAGGACTAGCCTTTGAAAATAAAAATAAATTAAGGAATTGACTATGACAGTTCTTTAAGTTGTATCCTGAGCCACTGAGTATGAGAAGCTACATATTTCACTGAGCTATTTAATTATTGCCTGGAATCTTTGGTAGACATGAAACAGCAATTAGTTCAGTTGGCCCAAATGTTTGGTTAAAACTTTATCCTGAGGAGGGCAAGATAATGAGATCAAGTATGGCATGGTCCGGTCACATGTTAATGACCACAGAAAATACCCTAATATCAAGCCAACTACCTTGCACAAGTAAATTGTTTATCACAAGGAAAGAACATAAAAAGTGTACCCGAATTAGGAAAACCCATCATTATCATGAGTAAATAACTAAAAACATAGTTGTAAGCAGAAAGATGTCATCTTATAACAGGGTTAATTTATTTATACTTGCTTTATAACCGTGATTTGAATAAAATGGCCAAGGCTATGCAATATGTCCAGTTTCATAACTCATAAGACAGCCACTTATTACATCCTAGAATCAGTTCACAATATAAGAATCCTACAATCACAGGGTTAGGATTTAACATGGCATTGGTTTTAGTAGAACTCAGTGCTAAAAACAAAATTTGATGTCCAGAGTTTGCCAGGATTCACCTTCCTGGCATGAACTAGAATCCGTGTTTGGTTACTTTCTAACTTAAACTGATTCCTTTCTAACTTAAACTGATGCAGACAAAACTCACTGTCACCACAACTATGCGAGGACATCATTATCTACTCTACTTGTGCTTATCTTTGACCTTTCTTGGGTTCAAATCTTGCCACTATTTCTCCTCAAAAAATTCCCTAGAATAGCCCCTTCCTCTCCATTGTGCTGAGCTCAGTGATGGGGCAGTCCTTGGTATTCCTTCTCAATGACAGTCTTAGGGGCACGGCAAAGAGATTGGCATGGAAGTTAGTCTTTAAGATCAGAAGTTGTGATTTGTTGTCATAATTGAGGAGGACATCTATTTGCTTCCCATTCTAGGTTTATTCAACAAATATTTATTGACTATGTACTCCAGACCAAATGTAATTCCCAAGAGAAGACACTTAAATGATTTCAGTTCTTTTTCAATATCTACAGTGATGGAAAATGGAATCTTCACTCTGCAACTCTTGCTAGCGTATTATCCACATTATTAAATAGTTTCTCGTGTCTAGTAAGAAATGTTTGCACTTATTTATCATATTTATTGACTTAATAGTACTCATTAACTTTTTTTTGGTTTCTGAAATTATTTCACAAGACCATATCATAGATAGTAATCAAATAACTATGGGATGCTCCTTTATTTGCCTTCAAATGAGTTGAATCAATTTAGTAGAATATTTTTGATGGGTACTTTGTCGCCAAAATGAAGGAAAAAGGTCATTCCTTTGTTGTTTTCCACATGAAAAAAAGTTAACATTAAAAAATGAATCTTCTGCTAAAAGTCACAAACACAATGTTCCATTTGGAAATGCAAATATGCTACTTTATCACTACCAATTTGTGATGTGTCATCAGGGCACATTTCAAGGATGGCATTTTCATTGCCTGCTCTCCCAGACTATCTCAGTAATCACCACAGTTGCCCAGAGTTGCAGAAGGATCTATGGAAGACAAGAGGTTCCTACCAGCTGAGGAGTCAGATAAGGAAATGCAATGCCACTGTAATGGTGTCCCCAGCATGATGGAGATATCACAGCATCATGCTGCTCTAGGTGACTCACTCTCTTCAGTAATTCAGATTTCTACAGCCTGACTTTCATGAGGCTCTGTGTATCCATAGGACTTTCCAACAAAAGACATCTTTCAAGGCCCCACCATAACTCAGCTGCACAATGGAAAGAAAATTATAAGTAGTCTTGGACACTGGAAATTTAGACACAAGAAACCCCAGGAGAACATAAGAAAATTCTTCCACCTTTCTCTCAGTATGAATGCTTGGTTTCTTTGAGATTCAGTACGTTGTAATGGGATCCCGTGTACCATAAGATCATAGTAAAAGCCAGTTACTAATGATTTTAGTTAAAGATGAACCTCACAGAGACATGGAATACTCAAATATGTTGAAACATAAGTGGAGAAATATGTTTTTAAGTTTGGGCCCAAAATTAATTGTCATTTATACCTATTTTCATGAATGTATCTTCTGCTAAAAGTCACATAAAAAGTACACTTGAGACAAATGTTTAGGTAAGAAACCCTAGCAGCAGTTTCCATACCACACGGCATAAATAGGAAGCACATCATGAGCCTAACTGGAGCTTTGCAGTCTGCATCCCCAGCTTAACCCTGTGCAACAGACTGGCCAGCTACCAAGGACTAAACTTAATTTTTACCCTTGAGTATATATTAGTCCAACACAGGACTCCAGACCTGCGGGACTCCAGAGCTCAGCTCAGACTCAGCTTGCCTGAGTCCCACCATGCACTGCAGCCAGGTCTCTTAAGCCCATCAGCAAATTAAGCTAACTTCCTGAGGGGAGAATTTCAAACGTATAGGGATTGACAGCAGTTAAATATTACTGAGGTGGTAGGCAAGGAAAGGGCCATAATCAACTCTTGAAGTCTCAGATATCATTTCTAATTTTATAAATCTATTACTAATTCCTACAGGACTGTAAGGCAAGTCTAAGACATGGAAATTATATTAAAGCTTTACCTTTTGTTGGAAAAGGCTGTTACATATATGAAAAAATTGACTCAAAAAATGTTCAAACTAAAACTTCAGAAGCATTAGGCCAGCCCATACTGAGTATAATTAGATTAATTACTCATTTTGAGAGGAAGGTAAAACACCATTTCTGATACTGTCACCTTTTTTGCCTAGTGAGAAATTTAGGACAATTATAGCTGGAACAGAAAAAAAAAAAAAAAGATACGGAAGAGAACCTCAGTAACAAATGACGCACCTTAAAAATAACCTGAGACGTTATTAGGAAATACTAAAGGGTCCGCAATAAAGTAGGAGTCAGGAGTTTGGGAAAAACAGTAAGTACTCTCCATTGTTAGAATTGCACACTGGTTATCACATGAAAAGTGAGGATGGCTCTTGGTTCTCATAAGGAAATAAGAATACATGACCACAATGTTAAAACTGATCAGCAAGAAATCAGAGATCTCTTGTCAGCGGGAGTGGAGAATTAAGTGACACCTATAGAAGGCCCATAGGTGTCATTCCAAATAACATTACATTATCTGGGAAAAGCACCCAATGAGCCCCTCTACAGAGAAGCTGTAAGGAGAAGCCTGGGCACTGAAAGGTAAGGTTAAATATAGCTTACGTTTCACAGATTAGAGAAAGGGACAAACCAGTAAACTGAGATGACAAAAAGACAAATTGCACAATGTTAATGAAAAAAGAATCAAAGTTACAGCAGAGCAGCAGTTGGTGGAGCTCTGCAGAAAGATTAGAGATGTAAGGTGAATGATCAGCTGAGGACATATGAACAATGTTGGCTGCCCTGGCAGATGCTGTACAAAAGGTACAGTGGAGTGGATTGTAGCACGGTTGCGCAGGTCTCACCTGAGGGTAAGCTGATGAAAGTAATTGACACTGAAAAAGTTTAAAGTACTGGATGCACAGAGAAGATATAAAATATATGGTTATATCCAGGCCAAAGGAAAGAATGCTGTAAGTGGGTTTTTGCAATTCCCCCTGCCCTGCCAATGTTATCTATAGACAGATGCATTATTTTTCCAATGTATGCACATGGAAGCATGATGATGATATCAAGAATGATAAAGGATCTGAGATTTTACCCAACTTGCAAAATGATAATTTAGCCTGCCACAGTTTCATGGATGCTGCCAGAGGATGTAAGACTCCTGGTTCAGAGACAAAAGACATTTTGTTGCTTCTATAAATAGCTATAGCTTGAGTATAATTTTCCTGTGTCAGTTCCCTAAGCCCCACAGGGGTGAGGTAATGAGGGCCAGGTGACACGTGCACATGCAGTAAATTGTTTTTCAGGAGAGGAATTGTCAAGATTCCTCTTGAAGGAAGGAAACTTGAGTCCTCATAGTGGGCTACAAACAACTCTGCCCCTTGCTCCAGAGGGAACACTGTATCCTCAGGGCTTGATTGCTATACAGTCATCCTTGAAATAGTCCATTAAAAAAGTTGCCAATTCTTCTGCCTACAAGATGTTCAGAAACACAACAGACTAATGATCGTCTCTCAACAGACAATATATAAAGATTCACTGACTATGTAGAAATTTTGCATAAGTCTAATTTTTCCATCAGTGAATATAGAAAAGTACAACTGCTAGCCTTTATTTCCATCCATGATATTCTTAGAAACTTACATCACCCTGTGAGGTGGGCAAGTATATTGGGCACACTAGAGACTGCTTTGTAAGGATTGCCATACCCAACATCCCCTTTTAAGCTGAAACTGCCTCATCCTTAGAGACCCTGCCTTTGATAAGCAGTGTCCTGATCCATAATGACCAACAAGAAACTGTTTCTAGAAACATTGGCAATTAGCCAAGATAAATGAACTAAGACCCCCTAAAAAATTGGGGCTACCAAGTGCTCAAGAAATAGGCTAAGGAGAAGTGAAAGGAGAAAGATGCAGATACTCAAAGGCTTTTATGAGGAAGGTCATGCAGTACATGTGAAAGAAATGAAGGGAGTAGCAAGTCCCTGGAGCTACTGCAGACTCCCCCGAGATCTCCTGCTTCAGATCCAGTAGAAAATGTCTTCTCAGCAACTTCCTCTTTTAGTTTTTCTTTCCTTTTAAAAACAATTGTTATTATTTATGTACAGAAAAGTGTAAAAATCACTTTCACAGATGGAACTCACCCCGGTGTCCAGCACCCAACCCTCCAGAAGCCTCTATCCTATTCCTTTCCTTTTTGCTAACTCCCACCTTTCAGGTCACTATCCTGTCTCCAACAACATAGATACGTTTTGCCTATTAGCAGGTACTCTTTGGTGACTGGAGTTCTCTGTCTCAATATTATGTTCATGGGATGCATTCACATTGTCGCATGTAGCCTTGGATTATTTGTTCTCATTGCTGTGTAGTATTCCATTTACGAACATGCCACAGTTTATCCTTTATCCATTCTACTACTGATGGTCATTTGGATTCTCTTTAATTGGGGGTTATTATTGATAGTGTTGCTATGAGTATTGTAGTACATGTCTTCTGAATAAACATATGAATGGGTATCTGTTGGGTACATCCATACAGGTGGAATGGCTGGGTCATGTGGTATGCATATCTTCAGCTTTTACAGATGCTGCCAAAAGTATTTTCAAAGTGATTGCAGCAATTTGCACTCTCCAGAAGTGTATGAGAGTTCTGGCAGTTCCTCATCCTTGCCAACACTTGATGTTTTCCATCTTTTTTATGTTAGCCATCCTAGCAGCTATAAATGGCTATTAGTGAGTGTTAAACTGAGTATGGTTTAAACGTGAAGCCGTTTTACCTTTCTAGCCCCTGCTCTCAACGATGCGGTCAAATCCTACTTTCCTATCACTTAATAATGTGGTGGGGAAAAACATCTCATAACTTTTGGGTCTTTTTCCGCTATTGAAATGTAGTTGGGCTCAGTTTAAATATCAGTCTCCAATTCAGAGCTCATTCCCTCTTCCAGTCCAGACTAGACCTATGGCTTAAGACCCTTAGAATGGAGATGCACCCATTTACAGACCACCCTCTTCTCCCTTGTCTAGTTCTGGTTCTAGTTTGGGGGCAGGGAAGGAGTTTTTTTGAAAAGTCTTGCTAATTAGTTATGTAAGGTCACAGTCATCTCTGGTTGGTGTGGCAATTTTCTGGCTACAACTCGTGTGGTATAATGGGAAATATTTCTCTTTGTCCCCACTTCCTGGCAGTTTCACAAATCCTTGGAATTTCCTGAGTGATAGAAATATCTGTTATGCTAATGAGGTGACTGATGGGTCCCCAGATAGCTTTGGGATAAGAGATCTGGTCACCAGAGAGACCAACCACATTGCTACAGAAATGGAACTTTAGACCACCTGACCTCCAGGAAGGTGACAGGAGGTGGAGATTCAGTTAAATCACTTGGTCAATGACTTAAGCAATTGTGTCTAGTAATGAAACTCCAATAGGAAATCTGGACACTGATGCTTAGTGGAGCTTCCTAATTGGTAAACACACATTAATGTGCCTGACATAAATAGCTATAGCTAGAGTATCATCATGTACCTGGAGGGTGATATGTCCCGACTACACTTTCTCTCGGAATTTGCCCTATATGTATCCTTTCTAATAAGACTGTAATGGTAAGTACAGCCCTTTAGTTATGTGAGACATTCTAGTAAGTTATTAAACCTAAGGGAGTTGTGAGAACCTATTTGTAACTAGTGGATAAAAAATGTGAGTGGCCTGGGGACCCCACGTGCAGCTGACATCTGAAGTGAAAGAAGTCTTATTGGGGACCATATCCTCAAACCTGTAGATTCTGATACCAACTCCAGGTGATGTGCATCAGAACTGAATTGCAATGCATCCCAGTTGGGGTAGAAATGGAAGAACTGGTTTGTCACAGTTGTCTCCATGGCCAGTGTCTAGAGGCTGGCTCTGTGATGGAGTTGCACAGTGAGTTCTACAGAAGACTGGGAGGCCTTTTTGTGACGTGTAAGACCTAGCTCCAGCTTGGCCACTTTTAGCTCTCAGCACAACTGGTCTTCTCATTAGCTCTTTGCTGCTGGAATGCCCTGGACAGCAGGCAATCCTCTTAGGTAAGAGACTGACAATACAGGTCAAGTCCAGCTCCCTTCTGCTGTGTGCCCCTGAGACCCCCAGGAACCTCGCACGACAGGAGGGTAGAGAGCTTCACCAATGCCCCCTCCTCCCACCTGGCATCTCTCTCCAAGTCTTTTTGTCCTGTTATGATTTCACAAAGGTGGGGCATCCAACTCCTCAGTAAGCAAATGTCCCATGTGGGATATGAAATGCCAGCGACCCCTTCCTGTAGGTACACCAAAGTCTCTAAAAATGATTCTCTTGGTGCTCTCCTACTCCCCACTTAAGGAAAGAAATTCATTCCCCCTGTTAAACACTCATGCCCCATAAAATGTAGGTTTCCAGCAAACTCTCTCTCTCTTCCCAGTCTGTTTTATGGCCCGGGTAGGGATTCTTGACTGGTGTTAACAGGAGTTGCCCTGTCAGCTATTGGTAAAACCTGCAGGGAGATGCCTACCTCTCACTAGAATGTAGGACATTCACTTAGAACCTCTAGTTTTCAGCTTTGAGCTTCTGCCATTTTTCCTGGACCAAGAGTCCTCTTATGAATTCACAAATGCTAAACAAAAACAGGCCAGATCAATCAGCAAATATCTTTTTAAGCATCTATTTTATGCACTAGGCTATGGAATGGAAATGAATCACAGGATTAGTGGTGAGGGACCTCAGTAGATTAAGGGAGGTTAGATATCTATAATAAGAGATACAGTTGGAAATTGTAGATGAGAGAGAGAATTGGTCCTCACAGGGGACCAGATGTGGTTCTATGTTGGCAGTTTATTAGTTTCCTTTCCCTACTTCCCTCATTGTAGAAGCACTAATAACAGGCAGGGGAAGGCGAACTGTGCATAACTAAATTGGATTATTTTTATTGTTTCCACAGGGACCACACCATGTGGGGAATGTTTGTTCAGGGAATATGCTGTGTTTGTGTTCATTTCATCCAATTGTCCACAAGAGTGACTGAATTTTATGTTCTATGACTTTAATACCATGAAATATGCTTGAAGTATATTGGTTCTAAACAGGATATGAATTTCAAAACTCCTGAGCTATTCCTTTGCACTGTCCTCCCATGTACTTGTGTTATCAATATTTTGTTAAGTTTATCTTCCCTCTTGCCCTTCCATTCAGCTTTTAAAAAATGTGAAAACATGAAGGTCATCTTCAAACCCCTGCTGTTGGATTTGAGGCCTCCACTTTTCTAGCTGGCGGTCGTTACCCTGATAAGGAGAATAACTGATGGTGCTGAAAGGGGATGGGACAGCAAGCAGTAGAATGTCCTGGTTGGGAGCTCAGGCTTAACCTGAGCTCACATTCAGGTGCCACCACTTAGCAACTCTTATCTGGGGAAGTTGCTTACACTTCCTCCGTTTTGTTATTTGTATAATGGCAATAAAAATACTACCTCCCTAACAGGACTTTGGGGAGGATTAGATGAGAAAATGCAGGTAAATCCCTTAGGAGAGTGCCTGACACATAATAGGGCTTAATAAATATGCCATGTTATTCTGAATAATGGGGTAGGGTGGGGAGAAGGAATGTTCTTAGTAAATGTGTACAGAGTCACTACAAATTTCATAAGTGCTATAGCATTTTTGCGGACTGTGCTGTCTCCAGGAGGGATCTATAGCTTTTCATTAGGTTGGAGGGCCTTCTTGGTGAAGAAGGAAATTATCTCATCAGGGTTCATGTTCCGTGGTTGCAGTGCCTGCTGATGTTGATTTAGCTCACTTACAAAGCCACACACCATGAAGCAGTGTTCATCGCCCTCTGCATTAGCTTATTAATCCTCGAGTTATTCCTCTGTGGTTGAAGGGCATATTTGCTTTTGAGTGGAGGCACCAAGAGGTAAAATAATGTGCCCCAACTGGGACGGAAAGGGACTGGTTGAGCCAGCTCTGTTTCTCCCTTAGCCCACCATGGTTGGAGGTCCCATTTGCGCTGAGGACATTTTATCCCTGAAATTGATGACTTAATTGTAGGTGTTTTATTTGCTAAGTGAGAAAGAGGCAGTGGGGGATTATAGAGTATAAACTTGACCAGTAATCACTTTGGATTTGAGTTCCTTTCCTGCCGCCCTCTCTGCTATTCAACTGGGTGCAATTAATCACATTTTCATTCCCACATCTATACAATGCAAGATCAGATGCGAGCAATCCTCAAGTCCCCTTCCAATGCAATCACTTCATGTATTCAAGATTTTGGAGAAGGGAGATTACTATTAATGACCCTAGTATCTTATTAAAGTAGAAGAGATTTTAATGTTAGCACTTTCTGCTTCATAATTAAGTAATATGAAGCAAGTTTTGCTCCTTCTGCAAGTTACAGTCAAGCGCTGCTCTGGGCATCTTCAGACCCAAAGGAAGCACAAGGCAAGTGATCAGAGGGTGTCCTGACTGCACCAAGGCTGAGGATCCTGCCCTGGGCCCACCCTGACCCTCTTGGCTTTTTCCTGATGCTGTGGGTGGTGCTGCTTCCTGCAGAGCTTCCTGGCAGCTGCTGTTTTTGGAACCCTGTTTCTATGGGTTGCCAAAGACAGTGAGCTCATGGCATGGCTGTCTGGCCCAGCATTCGGCTCCAAGATCTCCTTTCTGCAAAGGCCTCTCTCCATTCTCCTCCCAGGCAAATGTACAGCTGGCTTCGGTTGCATCTAACTGTAGTATAATTACTCAACTGTTCTCCGAGAATGTCGGGGGCTCAGTGCTACCCTCCTCAGCATAGATATGTGCACCCTGACAGACAATGCCTGTGGTTGTCTCTCAGAGTCGCTCATGGTAACATGCCGCTCTTTCTCATGAGTCTATCGCATAAGGGAGAAGCCCAAGGAAGCCAGTGACTCGCAAGTCTGTATCCATTGTCCCAAAATACTACTTTCCCTGGGCTTTGGCTTTGGGTTTCTGGGGAGAAGTCCTGGGATCATTCTTTAGATTTTAGAGCCTGGGTCATTTTCCCTCATAGCTCACTGCAGAAAAGGAAGGTACATTCTAATTTCCCTGACCTCCTGACAGCCAGCTTTTCTGTGAGACCATATACTTGGCTCTTCAGGCCAGAAAGATCACTTTCTGATGGGGAAAGGGAATGGGGATAATAGTACTAAGAGCTACTATTGGTTTGAGCATCGTGTAGATTGAGCACCTCGTGGGCCAAGCACTCCTAATAATATTATCACCATCTTAGAGATATTGGGCCTAGAGTAAATGATCTTCTTGGGGCCACAAAGCTTGTAAGTAGAAAAACTGGAATTTAAATTAGGCTGAGTCTAGCTCCAAAGCCAAGAGGGAAGGTACCAATGACAGGGGCTGATGCTTACAGGGCAGCAAGCCTCTGTAGCCCAGGAAACCACAGGGAGTCTTGTTGTATAGACAATCAGTGCCCTCTGCTGCGTTTGTCCACTTACTCAGGCAGTTGTCTCTGAAAGTGCTCACCAAGCTCCTGTTTGACGTAATCTGAGGGTGGCGAGCCCTGCCCAGTGCTGGAGAATGAAAGAGGCCTGCAAGGGAAGCTTCTGCTCTTTGGTAGAAAATGCTCCATCATCCAAAATGGTCGCCAAGGGAAAGCTGCTGGGAAACCCTACAGAGTTGGAGCCAAGTGTTCTATGGAAGAACCAGATTTGTGGCACCTGCTCTGGTTCAACCTCCACTTCCCAATCTTAGATTATTGCATATGTTGTATATATTTAATATACGTGTGTATATAATAAAGTACATATATTCTAAGTATGGAGCTTGAGGACTTTTTTTCCACAAATTGAACACACTTGTACTAACCAGCACCCAGCCTGAGAAACAAAACATTAACACTACCCAGAAGTCCCTCTTTGCTTCCCATCCACAAAAATGATCACTATCCTGACTTCCATCACCATAATTAGCTTCGGTTGTTTTTGTGCTTTATAAGTACACTATAATATATAAGTAAGCTAATACCCATGTGTTCTTCTGATTTCTCCACACAGTATCATGTTTGTGGAAGGCATCCAAGGTATTGCATAGAGCTGTAGATCATTCATTCTCCTTGCTATCAGTCTCCTTGCTGTTTGTGTGAAAATGGTAATTTTTATTTATCCATTCTTCAGCTGATGCACATGGGGGTTTCCATTTTTGTGGTACTATGAGTAGTCATATATCTTGACTTTAAAAAAGTTTTTGATGAAGTGTCACCCTAGGTGCTGAGTAATTAGGACTTGAGAACGATCACCTCTGTCCTGGATTAAGCTGGACTTAACTGGGGGTCATTTGTGGATGCTTTGAGTTAGCAGGTAAAGTCAGTGAGTCCTAGGAAGCCTATGATGCCAATTTTACTTCACATAACTACTGTCCACATTGAGAAGCTTAGGTGGGAAAGGATATGGGTCCGCTCATGCCATGAGATACTACTAAAAACTCGTGGGAGGCACAATGTCTTCTGGAGGCCAAGAATCTTGGTCTGTGCCCCACAGAGAAGTCTACATTACAATCAGAAGTCTTTGAGACAATTAGGAACAGTATAATTAATGGCCTAGATCACTCAAATTTCATGACACAGTTGGAAAATGGGAATCTTGGGGTCTGTAGATTACATTTTGAGGTAAAACTCTATAAAACCACAAATTCAATGTTGTTCTCTACAGTAAACATTTCAGGGAAGGCTTAGCTGAAGGCAACCTTGAATGGCCAGCATTTTAAACTACATATTTTAAGTCATGGCATGGTTTGTAAGTAAGAACTACCTAAATAAATGATGTTCAAAAGGTCATTAGTCTTTGGAAAATATCCAGTTGCATACCTGATTATGTTCAGAAAACCAAAAGAAACAGACTAAACTGGAGAACTTGATAGTCACAGAGTACAAGGAAGAACAGTATAAACGGAGGCCCCAGGAAGCCTAATCATATCTGAATCATACAGGTAACTATGTGAAACAGAACTACAGATTCGAAACTATTGCAATCTAGTAAAAATTTTTTCATTGCTCTTTACACCTTTCCAAAAATTGGTAATAAAAAATGTCTGACCTAATGGCATTAAACATTTGCTGACCCTTAACACATGATCTTTTTAGAAAAATTGGATTATCAGAAATGCATGGAGGAAAACAAAATTCATAATCCCATCATCCACACTTAGCCTGTGTTAATATTGTTTATTTTTCCCACCTATGTTTATCTTTGTTTCACTTAGTCTAACTGGGTTCATATACTGTATGCTAGCAGTTTAAATCCTCTTAACTTTCATATCGTGAAGATTTTCAGATTTAGATTTTCAGTATTTAGACTTCGAAAGCATTACTTTTATCTATTAGTGTATCACATGCATGTGTCCAATTTGTATAACTTCCTCCTACCCCATTTTATAGATATTATCTACCTTGCTGCATTGCTGGGCTCCACTTTATCAGATTCTCCCCCAAGTTATAATTTAAACATACACAAATTATCCTCATTAGTAAATACAGAATACAGCTGTATGCTTCTTTCCTGTTTTTCTCCTGTGGGAGGCAAATTGTGATTTACGGCCTTTTCTTTAGCAAACATGTCTGTTCACAATTGTGTTGAGAATCTGCTTATATAGCTCTCAGTCGAAAAGCCCAGGAATTTGCTACCCAGAATCGTGTCTGCCAGGAGGGAGCTCAGGGGACTGGAATCCTTAGGGGCTGGAGGCACTGCCTCAGTTCTCTCCACACTCAAGCCTGTGCATCTCACAGAGGACCAAACGCAGCCACATTCTGTGTGCAGTTGACAGTGTGGCATAGGCTTAAGTACACTGAATGATCCTGTGATACCAACTGAGCCTCTCCCCCCAAGCCAATTGCTCCTCTCACCCGATCTCCAGGAGGCCCACTTCCTTCCTACGTCCCGCAGACCAAACATGTGAAACTGATATCCAGCTTACAGCAAGTTCCAGGGAGGCACACGCAGGTTATCGGAGCCAGCAGCTACCCTGAGAGGAAGGAAACTGACTTCATAGGAAGGTGGAGTGGGGCTCCCTCCAGGATCAGAAGGGGGTCCAACTCAGCTCCAGCAGCCTGTGCTATTCACTGGCCAGGACACAATTGCCCAGAGGATGCAGTCTATTTCTGGTGAAGTCTGAACGACCTCCATTAATCCATCTAGGGCTTTATAGTTGTTCAGTTCCCTCAGTGGCACTGTCACATTCAGGGAGGGCAAAACTCAAGTCGCTCAATGTATACACTCATGCACACATGCCCTAGCCTGGCAAAGATATGGTCCCTGAACTTCAGACAGGCAGAATGCAGTAAGAGCTCAACTACTCCTCCCAGCAGAAGTGAATGGTCTCCAAGTGTCAGTGTCCTTCCTTCAGTGTGCAAAGCCACATCAGCTCAACCAGGGCTACTTATCCCCCTTGCTTCCCCTTCCAGTTGCCTCTTTCAGCTAGGTTAGCATTGGCCTCTTCTCACCCTCCCCGCAGGATTGCTCCTGTTTGTGCAGGAACATTCCTGCCACCTGGAGTCATCTCTCTGTATCTTTCCTCTTTGTTTCATTTTGGTTCACGGCAGGGCGCCGCAATTTTCTCTTTCTGTTAATAAAAATTAAGCAATCAATTTCCTTCCCCTCCATTACACCTAATTCCCTCTGTAACTCAATTATTATTGCAACTCTGGCAAGTGCTTCCCGAGGCAGATGGCAGGAAAGACACGTTGCCAAAATAAAGGGCATTGTGTGCAGAGGAATATTGTTTACATGGAGGTGATGACACTTCCCTTCCAAGGATAGATTATTTTTCTAAAATCAAATTCATGTAACTCTATTAATGTAATAAGTTTATTCAAGTGTTGCCAAGGTTAATATAAGCACATGTAACAAAGTATAGGAACCACTAAAAATGCTTCTTATATATTCCTTTTTCAGGGGTTATGACAAGATAAATCTATTACATGATTTTTTATTCCTAGAACAATGAATGCAATAAATGCACTGCCTTTTGAGTTCTAAAATACCTGATTTGTAAAGGTGTTCCAGGTTCTTGTATTTTCACAGTGCAGAGCAATGGAGGAAGATTAAGAGTATGGTCCTTTGTAATGATACTGGGTCCCAGTTTAAATGCAGACTCCAGTTGATTGATTGATTGCCAATGACAGCCTAAGCTGGGGTGGGAGAGACGTGAGAGAAGGGGACCAGAGTCCTAATAGTCCTGCCTCCTGGGGATGGCCAGAAAGAAGGTAAGGGTTATCATCCCCAGGTAGTCCTTCCTGCCCAAAGGTGAGGCTCTGCCTAGCTTCACTGGGCTATTTCTGTACCGTATTGGATAGGAGTATACATTGGAGAGGCTGTTTTCTACAGGACGGCTATAAAACCAGTCTTATTTCATGATTTCATTACATTTATAACACTTTCTGCTGTTTACAGAACTACCTTCATTTCTCCTTATTCTTGCCATCCTGTGTCACGGATTCTAGTAATCTGGTTCTCCCAGAAAACAGGGGAGTTGTTGAACTATGGATCTCAGAACCAAGACTTGCCAGTATAGGGGTTTGATACCACATCTGCCCGCATTTAAGAAAACCTGGACATCTGTGTCCATTAATTCCCAGAGTAGATGTGAGCTTATCAGGACATATGAAGCTGGAGTATCTGGCCAGGATTTTCCTTCTCGGTCTAAAATAACTTATGTAATTCTTATCCAAGTGATTAATAGAAATGTGTAAAGAGTATATTTCCTTTGTACAATACTTTTACAACATTTTGACACAGCAGGAAAACATTGTTGAAAACCCAGAAAATATAAGAAAATCAAATCATCTATAATTCCACTCCATGCAGATAATGGCCATTAGTATTTTATTGAATCTCAATTGGTTTTTAAATGTATACTCTTTAAAAATGGAATTAGCCATATATGTTTTCCATAGAAATCTGCTTTTTTCCCTTCAGTACTGTTATTGTTTCCATTTTATCAAATATACTTCTGCCATCATTTTAATGATTACAAAGTACTCTGGTACATGCATATTCCATAATTTTAAATAGTTCCCTATGGTTTACATTTAGAGCTTTTCTGAAGGCTAATTATACACACTGTGATTAACTTTCTTATTGCTAAGACTTTGCATATGTCAATTATTACCTTAAGACAAATTACTAGAGGTGAAACTGCTTAGTCAAAGATTATTCACAATTTCAAAGGTTTTGATAAATTGCCAAACTGACCTTCTGAAAGGCTGGCTATATGATGCTTCGTAAATTAATTTTTCAAGGCTCCATAATTTGATTTTTATTTTCAATATCTGAAAAGGCACTATATGTTTTGCATATATTCTATTCAGCCATATAGTTAGACATCCTAGGCATTAATGTTCTTAAGAGCAATCATTTATTACCCATTTATTTCTTTTTTCTTTCGAATTTACTCAGACCATTTCTTCTCTAGAAGTAGTATCCCTTTTAGTGCAGCAATGTTTTGAAGCTCAGTCATTTTGAAAAGTATTCCCCATTTATATAACCATTATCATACTTAGCATTACAAATCAGTGGCCCTAGGCTTGCGATGGGATTCAGATGTCTGTTCACTTAGAGTCATTTTCATAATTTATTTGAAGAATTTTGCTCAATATTCATAAAGCCAAATGTTCAAATAGTTTATTTGCCAGGCTATGATGGCCTTGTCATTGTATGAGAGAGGCCCCTGCATCTGAGGCAGGACCACGGCGGCGCCCCAGCTCCGAGGAGCACAATACAGGTAACGGAGCTTTGGCTCCACTCCCAAAACCACAGCACACAGATGGTGGAGAACAAAAGGCCGGCGTGGTCCACCACGTTTCAGCTGTTCTCCCAGCCTCATCCAACCCTCCCGGGTCTGCTCCCTCTCCCCATCTTCACTCCCCTCCAGAGAGCACCTCTGCTGCTCTTGGGCTGACAAAAGGCCATGCTCAAAATATCACAAATGTTGGTCCAATATGACAAAGCTGAAAGGAGAGTGATTTAATGTCACTCAGTCCCTCTCATTAAATGTTGTCTTCATCCTCCTCTTCGAGTGTCAGAGAAATAAAGTCCATCTAGGTGCCAACAAATCCTTCTGATAGAGCGGTTGCTATAGCAACTTTATAGCGATGAATTCAACAGCAAACCATTCAGTCAGAAGGTGCTGGCTGGAAAGCTGCCCCGCGTGGTACAGCACCTTCTTTTGAAACTAGATTGTTCTCTGTGACCCGGCATCTATTTTCTATTTCTGGGTTTCAGACACAATCCTTTGTTAAGGTATTTGATTTACTGTGGAATTAAGACTCCCAGAGGGCAGCAGAAGAGGTGGGGTGGAGAATAGCTGAAAGACTGGAAAAATATGACAAATACAGGAGGAAGATTTTTTAAGAGGGAGCAGGAGGGGGAAAAAAGCTTAAATAGAATCAATTCACTCCAAACCAGGTGCAGAAGACTAATGTGAATTCTGTGCTCTGTGAGAGGGTAAAACAAAATCAGCTCTATCTAATGTTGGGCTGGTTTAAAATAAACCTCATGCTATTATTAATATAATCCCTGCTTTGTAAGCCATGACATTTAACCAGGTAATTAAATAATAATTGAATAAGTCTGCAAGGCATAAAATCAGGCAGGAAGGCACATTCCCCTGAGGCGATTTTTATCAAATATTGACTTACTCTTCAATATTAATGATGGGGATTTAATGTTATATTTTATATTTACATACCCGACTTTGTTTGAAAGACCCTTTGTAATTTATAGGTTCTCAAGTTACACATGTGACTTGAATTGAAATCACAAAAGAAAAATCCAAGGGAGGGGAATGTGCAAATGTAAGGTGTGGGGTGGGAGGCTAACCTTCGCTGCAGTTCTTGCAGCTGCTGGGGTCTGTCACCTATCATGGTCTTCATATACTTGTTGTAAGTAACTATTCCTACTCTACAAAGACATTCACTCCTTGCTGGGCAGAAATGAAGCTCCTTTTTTGAGCAGACTTTCTTTTGCTACCCCTCTGGGAACACTGGATAGAGACGAGTATTGTATCCCAAATCTAGTGGTATTGAAACATGTCTTTGTTGTTTTACTTTCATCATACTCAACCTAAGAGAAGAATATGGTCAATATTCATGTAGAAACCATACTTGCATAGTTACATAATTATATTGTAGGTTGAATAAAGATATGAGTTCATAAAAAGCAAAATGCAATCTGTGAGAATGCATTGACTTTTATGGAATTAAGTTTTTTTTTTTCTTAAACTGAGCTACATATCCTTTACACCAGTAAAATTTAAAGTTATGTACATATGCACATATTTTTTTCTTGGGAGAGCCGATTGTAAACCATTTACCAGCACACCACTAGATTTGAGATGTGCTCTCTCTTTGCTGGATGAATCTGATTACGGCTTTCCAATACTGGAAGAGTATTCTGCCAGTGTTTTGTGCCATCCACAATGTTAACAACTACAGACATAACATGCTTTTAAAGCTTCACTCACATTAGAATTAGGGATGTGAGGAAAAATGTTAAAATCAACAATAAATTAAGCCCTTATTAATGTCTAATAAAATCCCTACTCTTATCTTGGCAAGCCACCAATAACAATGCCACTAAACAGAGTTGAGATGAGCAGTAGCACACAGTTATATAGTATTTTTGCCATGCAGATACAAAAGAAATAACCTCAAGACTATAGAGAATAGTCAAATAATTAGGAGTTTTAAGTATTTGAGCTTTGTTCTTAATATGACTTAACTGTTTGATTATAGTAATTACTGTGTTACAGAAAATTTCAGACATTCTCAGAATTTCTGAAAACTTAAAAATTGGCTTTTGGGAGGTGGTAAGAACTGGCTTTGTCTCACCAGTGCACCCTGACCCCTTCCTGTGTTCACCTCTGTTGCAGCCTGTGTCCAGGGCTCTGCCGAAGCTGCTCATACTGTTGGTATCCTCTGCCACCTTGCACTCTGGTGGGCCACCAATAAGCACAGCAACACCTACAGAGAATCAGCCACAAACTGTGCTGATTACCTTGAATGCCCAGCTAGTCTCTGGGGCTGTGGCCCTGGGTAGCCTCTTGGCTGTCCTATGCCTGAATCTCCATGTCCTGCAAAAGCGCTCCCCCTGCAAGGTGCACCCCAGTTCTTCCTGCCCTGCCCCCTTTCTGCCTGATTCAAGGCCTTGCTCTACTCTTCCTGAATTCCTTCCTACTGGCCATGTCAGTTCTGTCCTCTCAACAATCAGGGAATTGAATATAATCCCTAATTTTTTCTGCTTTGACTCAGAATGGAATCTGGTGTTCTCTCAATTCCTTTCCAGGGCATCCTTTAACTTTCTTGGGGGACTCATTGTCACAGTGCAGTGTCCCTGAACCCCCCGCCCATCCGTTTTCAATTCAGGATACACTAACCACTCTCAGATGACATGATTAGAGGTAGCTGGCTCAGCTTTCTACCAGGTATGTAATTCAGTGATATACCAAGACTCCCCCTCTGTGTGTGTTGTGTAGGTGAAAAAGGCAAAAGACACTCATCCCTATATTAGGCCAAACTCTTTTGGTAACCAATAACAACCGGCTTAAGCAAAAAGACAAAAGGGATGTATTGGTTCATGTTTAGGATACCCAGATGTGAAGGTGGCTTCAGGTAAAGCTGGATTCAAGGGTTCAGATGAAAATAATGTAGTGATTTGTCTTCTCTTTCTCTCGTTTATCCATCTTTCTTTCGTCTGTTGGCCTCATTCTTTCCTCCTGCAACTGAGCTTCCCAATGGGACCAAGGAAGGTGCATAAGCAGCAACTCTAGGCTGACATGGTCTCACTCAGCAACCACAGTGGTGAGACAGCATCTTTTCATGCACAGAAACCAGAGGACTTGCATTGGCACTGCATGGGTCATGTGCCCAAGCCAGCCCAATCCGCCTGTGCTCTGGTGGACCCAGCGTCTAGCAGGGGAAGAGAGTGGGTGGAGCAGATGCTGTCAGTACTCCATCATCATCCCCTACCCTTTCCTCTTTTCATGATCACCTGCCACACATTCAAGCGTTGGCTCCTGTGTCTTTTTGCCTAATGGCTCTGCTGTCTTGGCCTGTTTGCAAGATTGACCAGAAGTGCCTGGGATCAGCCCTCCACCAAGAAGTTGGTGTACAAAGACCCCAACTTTCTTGCCCCTCATTTGGGCCAGTGACAGCCTCATGCTTTACACATTGTTGCTCCCCAGGCTTTCCCAGCAGGTTTGATCTCCTTGCTCACAGTGGTAACCAGCTTCAAGACACAGTGTTTACTGGATTTCTTCCTAGTCCTGTCAGGTCTCCACTCTCTTCCCAGTGTCTGCTTGCACTCAAATCCTTGTCTCAGGGTTTGCTTCTGGGAAATCTCAAACTAGAAGAGAAAGAACCCAAGTTCAGCCCCTCCAGGGCCATATGGAGTGGTGTGAGGCACTTCCCTTGAGGAAAGAAGGCACTGGACAGAGTAAGGGAACAGAGGCCTACAAATCCCTGCAGCCATCCTTACAGTCCTGGCACCAAGACCCTTCTCTTTCTCTCCCACTTTGTTAGGGGACAGGATCCCACTTCCAAGATGCCCACAATCACTTTCTTTTCTAGTATTCTGGGTTCCTAGACAAATGGCTTCCAATTAGTCCCCACTCTCCCCTCCCTACCATGGAAATACTGAAGCCTGGAGAGGCTGCTACACTCACCCACAGGGGTCCTCTAGGCTCACCCATTCTTTCACTCCAATTTCAGACAAATGCTTGATTTTTCAGATTTTCCAAAGGATATTTTTAGGAAATATATAGTGAAAACTCATGTCTTAGTACTGTGCTTCTCCTCACATTGCCCTGCAACTGACTTTGAGATACCCCTAAACTGTTAGTAAACCAAGACTCATTGGCAAACTGAGGACAATACACACATATTTGTCCCTCTGTGTTCTGTGACAGAACCTAGGGGGGTTTTTAGATTTTAATTTCTGCTTATTCTTTCCAGGGATTCAAAATAATTCATATTTTATTTTTGAGACAGCTGGAGTACAATGGTGCGATCTCAGCTCGCTGCAAACTCCACCTCCCAAGTTCACACCATTCTGCCTCAGCCTCCCGACTAGGCTAGCTGGGACTACAGGCACCCGCCACCACGCCTGGCTAATTTTTCTGTGTTTTTGGTAGAGATGGGGTTTCACCATGTTAGCCAGGATGGTCTCGATCTCCTGACTTTGTGATCCACCTGCCTTGGCCTCCCAAAGTGTTGGGATTACAGGCATGAGCCACCACACCTGACCAGATTTAACAAAAGTTTTTCTATCAAAATTTTCTTTCAAGTATCATTAGCATTCATCAGAGAAAGCAAAGCCCAAACCAAAAAACCAAAACCAGCTCAACTTATGATTTAACGTTGAGAAATTTCCTCCATTTCTAGACCTCTGGCTTTTGATTTCATATGATATCCCACATTGGTTCAAAGAAATTCAGGAACTTGCTCCATACATGCAATGTTCAGAGAAAACTTCAGTCCCTTGTAGGACACAGCACTGTTCACACCTCTTAGAGGTCAGCCATATTACATAGGGCCACATGTACAAAATACTAGGGGTGTGTCAGAGGGCGTGACCCTTTTCACTATATACAAGTTGATGATGTAACAGGTACTATAGGTGCCCTTGGTGATATAATTTTAATTCGCTATATCTGCTGTCTTTGGGCAAGTTGTATTTTACATTGTGAATGTAAAAATTTAAACTTAAATTTTAAAACATTTATGAACATTTTTGGAAAATACTTCTCAAATATTTTGCATTTTTCTGTGCCTTGGAAAGAGGATGGTGAATGCATTTTGACTTAGTTTGATGTCTTGATTTAGGGTTATGATAATAAATGCCATCACCACCATCTAAGCTATAAGACAATGGTGTTATCAAGCACTTCAAAGTAAGTAGAGTTGTTTGATGCTCCCTTAGTTAGACTAGTGTGCTTTATGAAGTCCCCTCTTTTCTGCTTCCTCTCCCTCTTTTTTCTATGATTCCCTAGCCGACTTTCCCTAAAAGCCAATGTTTTCCTTTGCTCTCATTAATTAACAGCAGATAGTACTTAGCACCCACTCTGTGACCAACACTAATGCAAGTCCTGGGACTTTGGCAGTGAACAAACAGAGCAAGTCTTTGCCCTCATGGAGTTTACATTCTAGCAGTTAATGCCTAGTTATCTTTAGCTCCTCTCTTTTCTTTGTCCTCATATTCCAAACCAATGAAACAAGTAGAATTATGTTTACAGCATAAGCTCTGAACAAGGGCACAGGGTCTCATCTCAGTTCATAAATTTCAGTGCATGCAGCATGTAATATCAATTTTTAGGTACTGAAAACTCTTCAGTTCTGGTTTCTCATTAGTGTGCCGGATGTTTCAACTTACGGGACAATAGCCTTTGGATAAGTAGTGTCATTTGATCTGATTTACATAATTATACTTTAACAGAAACACTTCCCTTTCTGGCCCAATGGAAAAGACAGTGGCACATGACGTAAAAGGGTCTTATGAATTTTTGCTTAATATTCAGAAGAACTTTGGAGAATATGTGATAAGAAGTGCAAACTGGGGCTGGTTTTGCTGGTGCAACTCCGAGTTGGTTTGGCATGGAGCAGATTCCAAGGTGAAATCATAATGTTCCCAAAGCTATCTTGCAGCCCACCCCGACTATGCCTGTGCTGCAGCTTAGAGAAGAGAATCAGGTCCCAAGATCAAACCGTACTCTTTGGATTGTCCCATTTTGGGGAATGGCCTGGCAGCTGCCACCTGGTCAATGTCTCCATATTTGGCGCCTGGAACAAGGCAGCCTGCCAACCTGCCACCTGAAAGCTGTTTTTCATTGCTGACTTGGGTCACCGATTTTTTTTAAATTCTACTTATTTTCTTATGTGTTCAAGTTTGGCCAAAGGAAAAAATAGTCTTCAGTTATCCAAGTGATCATGCTGTGTATATTAGGAAAGAAAACCTGAACTTTTTCTGGCTGTCTTACTGACTGCGGTAAATTGTCCTCCAGCATACACAGAGTGTAGACAGAATTTCCAAAGAAGGACTCCAACCAGGAAAATCTGGATGTGCCTTGCTTTTTAAGAGAACTGCCCTCTGCTTTTTGGGCCCCCGGGCCAACTCCACCATCCATGGAAAAAAATTTGACTTATTACGGTTGTTTTAAAAGAGACATTGTTGACTTCAGACAGAAGCTAGACTGCAATCTAAGGACCCAGAAGTGAGCAGAACTTCTAAGAAGTGAGTCAAAAGTCAAGGATCCCACACACTGTCAATGACAAAGGCAAAAAATGAAAGACTCTTAAAAATATTTTTTGAAGTCATACATGACATTCTATTTCTGCAAACCATTTACCTGTAAGTAATTTTTAAAAATCTCCCCCAAGAAAGTACGCAGTTTAATCCTACCATATGAGAATTTGAAGTTTTAATTATGGGAAGATAAAGGTAGGGAAGGGGATCATAGGATTCTATTTTCCTCCCTCAGCACCTAAGCTACTGAGAGGCACTCACTACCTTCAGTCAAGAGGGATGCAAAGAGCCCCCACCGGCTAGCTTTTGAATCCATAAGACTTCTTGGTAGTGCAATAATATGAAACTTTTCCATGAGGGCTTAGGAAGAGAAAGGGCCCCATGTTTCACAAACTTCTCTGCAAACACAATCAAGTTGCCAAAGACAAGCACCAGTTCTGAGTTAAGACAATAAATCTTTCATCTAGGTCTACCATACATAGCATGGCAGGAAAGGGGTCTCCTACCCAGCTAACAGTTTGAGGAAGGTCCAGTAGTCTTTGAGCATGGGGTGCTCTTTTAGGTTCAAAGTGAGGTCAGTGAGATGGATGGGAGGTTCCTGCTTGCCTTACAGGAGCACATAGGTTAGGGTGAGGTGGAACAACTTTACTCCCGGGTTTCAAAATGTAATTTTCTGGAAGCAGGTTAAAATATAGCTTTGCTAAGTCACATTGTAATTACATAGAATACTAAAATTTACACAAAAATTCTTATGTGACTTGAAGTAATGCCTTAAGAAATTGTGTTTCTATTTATGTGATTAGTGAGTACTGACAGTTGTCTGTTTTAGTTATTGTTGCCTTTGAATATCTTGGCTTCACCATGTTAATTGTATGTCTCATATTTCCAAGATGTTAGAGCTCTTTATGGCTTCAAATAATACATGTTTTTCAGAAAGATACAATGCTAAAAGTTTCCTAATTGTAGAGAGAATTCATATTTAAATTTTCTTCCCCTTTGGAGTATGAATTTTGTTTCTAAGCACAAAGTAAATGCTAAAAGCCTTCTTTTAAAATTGTTTTACCTTATAGGTGCATGTCTAACTCAAATAGCATCTCTAACGTGATCCCCATTTGCTGCTCATTGATTCTCATGATATAACCTAACAGTGATATTTCTGAAACCAAATCATTTGGCAGTAATTTGGAAATTGTTTCTACTGAGGAAGAAGTGAAGCGGGTATGTACTAAAGAATCTAATTTCTTTGAGCACTGATTGAAGCCAAACCCAATTCCAAATCAAAGTTTTGTTTGGAATCTGTTATGAGTTATCTAGAATAGATAAATTAGATAATTATCAGAGTGACAGGGTAAAATAAAGTTTTGCCAACCAAAATCTCAAAGCCTTTTGACCTTCCAATGCTAGAACTGAGAATTTCAGAACTTCAGTCTCCTTCCTAGCACCGAAAAAAGCAAGCGTGGAAAGCAGATTCTAGGTTGGCATATGGACAAGGGTCTTCTATTGTTAAGAAACGTTATGGCACACCTCAGTTTCTGACTGTATTTGCAAGGTTAGGAACCCACACGTGTAAGGAAAACCTGTAGTTAGTCCAGTGACTTGGTGGATTGTGGTAGATGCAATCATTGCTAGTAAGGTAGGATTGCAGACCAAGAGCAGAAGAGAGCTGGTCTTCCATTGCTGCACCTTCTCATTCTTGCTTTCGATTTTGTAAAGTTTCCTCTGCTTCATCACTACACCCTCCCCTCCCCACATATACTCAACATACTTACCATCTGTGCAAAGATGTAAAATCCAAATGCTTTAAAAAGATTAGAAAATCTCTAAAATGCTTAATAAAAGTGCTTAGCTATTTAACAGATGAATAGGGCACCTTGTGAGAAAAACACGGCTGGCATAGGACTGTCATTACATCCCTCACGATCACGATTTTGCACCTGCTCATCTGCTCAGGCAGTACTGCTGGCAGTTGGCAATGCACTTGGGTGCAATGTGAAAGACCCACAAAAGTTCCAAGCAGCTTTCTGTCTTGCTTTCTGAACATCACAGTGCCCTTTTTGATTATTCTCCCACCTATTCCTATGGTTTAAATGCAACCTTATTTTTCCCATATTGCCAAATGCTTACTTCTAATCAGTCTCCATTTAAAAGTTAAACATGAATAGATTTTACAGTGTGCATAAGTGAGAAGACATTTCAGGCTGTGCAAACAGACAGGGTTAGACAACTGAGGGGAGTAATGTACAATCCAATGGGCCATGACTTGAGAGCAGTGTAGGAGGGTTGTTACCAACTGGTTCGTAGTGGGTCTGTTTGGATTTGAATACCACCCTCCATCATTGTGGCTTTGTGACCTTTCCATCAAAACAGGATTTGTATTAAATTAAAACACAGTGTTGGCTACAGTTTACAGTGCTCAAGCCAAAATAAAAATGCAGGCTTCTTTGCTCCAAAAGCAGGAGAAAGTGTCATTACAGGTACTAAGAAATTTCTTTTCTTCTGCTGTTCTGAGCATGGGATACTGCTGGTGCTAGGTGACCACAGACTCACACACTCTCCCAGGTACCTGAGGACCCCTCCTTGTGACTTGGTGCATGCATGTGGACTACTGGCTGCTGAGCTCTCCCTCTTGCAAGGCACTAGCTGGAGGTAGGGAAACTGGGTCAGGCAGCTCCTCTTCTCATGATCCTTCTGTCCAACCCATGGCAGAGAGGCGATCCCCTAGGGATTGCAACCTCTTTAAAGTGACTCAGTACATGGATCAGGGGTGGGTAAGAAACTCTCCTCCCCAGCAGAGCCACCTGTTGCTCATTGGTTTGCCAGTCCAGCATGGGGACAGTTGCTACCATGCCCCCAAGACACCATGGGGCACTTGTGCCTGATCCCCACCCTCCTTGTGCTAAGTCCCTTGTCAGGGGCTAGAGGGCCTCAGTGTTTGCTGTATGGGAGCTCAGAGAGGGGACAGGGTTTGGTGCAGAGAAAGAGTGGGAGGCTGAATGATGTTTGAGCTAAGTCTCTTAGACCCTGGTGCATGCATGCTGCTTTGTCCCATTGGATGGCACTTTAACACAAATTCAAATATGAAGTTGGGGATTTTAAAGAAATGCATAGCATTCAACTTCAAGTGCGAGGCTCTTCTGAGGATGGACGCTGCATAATTACACTGGTCACTCACCCATGAAGCCAGCCCTAAAAATACATAGAACTCTTTTTGTACAATGCCAGAGGCAGTCAGGAGTTAATACATGCTGTTAGCATTGTTATTAACTAGACGATCTGCACAGAATAGAACATAACATGTTCCAGTCATGTGTATGGATGTGGATATGTTGGTGTCTGAGCAAGCAATAACAAGAATCCTCAGTCCTAGGAGGGTTGTGACTCAACTTCCAAGTGGACTCTTGACCAATTCTAGAACTGTGTAGCCACATGCTGACTTAGCAACAAGTCAACTGAGGTACCAGCAATTGCTTCAGCATGACTTGGAAATGCCAGAGAAGACACACACACACACACACATTAAGTAGAGAAAAGCGAGTTTTTCCAAGTCAGCAGCTAAAGGCAGTTCCAGCTCAGCTCACCCTTAAAAAAAGGTGAAGATCTAGTAATAATGGGATTCAGCAAAGCCTTTTCTATGTCTTCTCGTTCTTGTCTGCAGCTTTCTTCTGCATTGCTAGGCAAATTGACTTTAAATTGCTAATCTCCAAACAAACATCCTTTGGGTAAAGAATCATCTTGGTAATAAATGTCAAACTTTTGCTGGAAGCTAAGTGAGCCCAGGTGAGGTACCAGCTATGCACCAAAGCCCCCAACACTTTGAGGGCCTGCTTTGAAGGAGTCAGGTTTTCCCATAAGCCTGTGAAAATGAGTTTACACACTTCCTAAGCACATCTCCTTAGACACTGTCTAAGCAACGTTCATTTGGAAAGCTTGGTTTCTCCTTGGTACACACAGATACACACCGTCACAACTATTCTGGTTCTGTTTGCACAGGCTTTTTAAATATGTGGCCCAGGACATCTAGGGTATCAAGTGACTGCCTCAGTCTGACAGAAGGATCTTTCACATCCAGAAATCAGGATAGGCATGAAAGAAGCCGCCAAAGAAGATCCTTGAAACATCAGGAAATTCCCTTTGAAAATACATAGGAAAGGGTATCTAATGGGAGGGAAGGCCTATTGTTTCCCCACTGAATAATTCATTAAAAAATAACTGTCCCTATAAACACTCTTCAGAGAGTTGACCTTTTCATGGTTAAGTTCAGTTAAAATTTCTCTTATGACTAAGAGAGGTCAAAGATATTCTAGGCTGGGCGCGGTGGCTCACGCCTGTAATCCCAGCACCTTGGGAGGCCAAGCCGGGTAGATCATGAGGTCAGGAGATGGAGACCATCTTGGCTAACATGGTGAAACCCCGTCTCTACCAAAAATACCAAAAACATCAATCAGGTGTGGTGGCACACGCCTGTAGTCCCAGTTACTGGGAGGCTGAGGCAGAAGAATAGCTTGAATCAGGGAGGCAGAGGTTGCAGTGAGCTGAGTTGGTGCCTGGGCGACAGAGGGAGACCCCAAAACAAAAAAAAAACCCCAAAAAACAAAAACAAACATATAGATTCTGGTCTGCAAATGGAAAAGGTTGCACACAAGTCATTCTGTAGTTTTCTGAACTGAATAACCACCATAACTATAGTTGAGCGACACCTGCTCTATATCAGGTACTGTCTTAAGTCCTTTATAGAAATTAATCCACAATCTCAACCAGACAAGGAAATTACTATAGCTTTGAGTAACTTGCACCACGTAACGTTGTAGCAAAGATTTGAACCCTCCAGTCTGTCTTAGAGTGCACACTTAACTATGTAGCTTGAGTTTAAATCAATGATAGTAAAAGGGTTTCATTTAAAGACTCAGCCTACAGGAGGTACAGTAAGTCTTCAATGTCATTGACTGGTTTTTGGAAACTGGGACTTTAAGCAAAACATACAGAAATCAATTTTACTATAGGTTAATTGATATAAACAAGAGTTAAATTCCTATGACATATTTCTGGTCACAAAAACATCACCAAACTTTGAAATAAAAACCAAAACACTTCTAATTTTAAACTTTGAAATAAAGGTGACTAATACGTATAAGATTAATAAAAACAAATTATTTACCTAATTATTTCAGTTTGGGGTCACATGTGACAGGACCCTATCCTGGCAGTTCAGGGTGCAAGCTGGGAACTAACCTGGACAGACCACTACCATCCCATCTCAGGGCACACTCACACCACACAGATGGTGATAATTTAGACACTAATTTGCCTCATGGGCTCAGCTTTGGAATGTGGATGGAAACCACAGTACCCAGAGAAAACTCAGACATGGGGAGAACATGCAAACTCCACACAGACAGTGGCCGTAGCTGGGAATTATTTTCTCATCAACATAAGGAAATGATATTGAACAAAACAAAGTTGTTGGAGGATCTGCTGCATTTTTAAGCCCGACCACTGTGAAACAGAAGTTACGTTTTGCTGGGGTTTTCTTAAAGTTCAGTACGTCTATATACCTGCTATGTTATCCATATAATGGTCATTTGTTACAAGTTTTAAAAAAGTCAACGTTGTATAGAGTTGGAGCAAAAGCCTAAGGACACACAAATGTTTCCAGCAGTGGTGGCACCAAGAAGCACCTCTCATTTCAAGGGTACCATCTGATGACATTGTCAAAGCAAAATGGCTGGGAATCACCTGGATCATTCCAATGGCTTTATTAAGAATAGACTGCATCAGAGAATGCAGAAGCTGAGAAGACAGTTAAGAAAGGACTATAATAATCTACCACAGAGATAATACTAGTGTGGACCAAGGTGTCAGAAATAGAGATGGTGAGAAGTGGTTGGATTTCAGATGTAAAAGACATTAAAGCCATTCGAGTTATTTTTTGAGACGTAGTCTTGCTCCGTCATCCAGGCTGGAGTGCAGTGGCGTGATCTTAGCTCACTGCAAGCTCTGCCTCCCGGGTTCACGCCATTCTCCTGCCTCAGCCTCCCGAGTAGCTGGGACTACAGGTGCCTGCCATCACTCTCGGCTAATTTTTTGTATTTTTAGTAGAGACAGAGTTTCACTGTGTTAGCCAGGATAGTCTCGATCTCCTGACGTCGTGATCTGCCCGCCTCAGCCTCCCAAAGTGCTGGGATTACAGGCGTGAGCCACTGCGCCCAACTCATTGGAATGACTTGGAAGATTGAAGTGGGGTGTAAAACTAAAGAGAAATCTTGGATGACTCCCAGGTTTTTGATCTGAGCAATTAAAAGGCTGAAGTGGCCATAGATTGGAAAGGGGAAAATCATGGAAGAGGTAAGGCTTTGGGAGAGACTCTTAGGAGCTCAGGGTTGAGCAGATTGAGTTGCCATTAGCCATCAAAGCAGGGAGGTCAATTAGACTCCAGAGGTCAGAGGACAGTACTTGACTAGAAATGCAAGATACAGTTTTCAGCATGTATTTAAAACAGTGAGAGTGCATAATGTCACTGAATTGAATAACGTTAGAAAAGTTTAGGTAGTGCTACTCAAAATACCGACCACTGATCAACATCAGCACCACCTGGGAACTTGTTAGATATGCAATTCTTGGGCCCACCTACACCTACTAAATCAGAAACACCTGGAGTGAGGCCCTGCGCCTTGTTGTAACAAGCCCTTCAGGTGTTTCTTTTGCTTACTAAATTTTGGGAACCACTGGTATAGAAATTAGGGAGATAGGAAGAATCTGATAAGGGTCAGCCAGGAAGGAAGAGGAAAGCCAGAGAATGTTGTATTAGAAACCAAGCCAGAAAAATGTTCGAAGCAGAAGGGAGTTGATCTGCTGGGTCACATGCTCCTGAAAACTGTCCGTTAAATTTACACATTGTCTACAGCCTGGAAGTCGTTGGTGTCACCTGTAGGTGAACTTTGGTAGAGTTGTTGGTGGACCAAGCCTGATGAGTGGAGATTGAGAGACAAGGGGTGGAGAGGTGAAATTAAAGACCACAAAAATAAGACTTGTTGGAGTTTTTGCCTCAAAGGTAAAGAAATCAATAAAAGCTAGAGAGGTAAGAGGAGTTAAGAAAAAAGCTTTTTTTCCCCTCCCTGCCCCTTCCTCCCCTTCCTCCCTCCCTTCCTTTATCCCTTCATCTTTCTTGTTCTTTTCTATTTCTCCCTCCTCCCTCCCCCACCCCGACCCCCCTTTAAAAATAAAAAAAGAGCGCTACAACAGTGTATCTTCATGACGTTGGAGCTGATCCAGTGCAGACGGCAAAGGTGAGAGCTCAAGACAGAAGGGAAGGCCCACGAGAGCAACATCGCTGAGCAGGGCGGCTATAAATAGGAGTCGCCAGGTGACGGGCCGGCTCTACGGAGCATGCGTGGGCGTCTTCCACCTCAACAAGCAGGAAGGAGGATTAGGAGCGCTATAAGCAGGAGGCAGAGGGTGGTGGGTGCGTTTGACGCTGAGATGAGAGCCCACTGAGGGAGTTATACTCGGATTTCTTTTCTTTACTGGGTTGTTTAGGAAGCCAGGTCACCAACTGAGGGTGAGAATCATATGCAAGGACCACGGGGGAATAGAACGACTGCCAGGCAGCAGAAGGGCCCACTAAGGGCATTCGGTTTCGAGAGACTTAGCAAGCATCAAAGTAGTGATTTTGTTTTTCTCAAAGAAGCCTTTCAGAAAAAAACTGAATCTGGTGCACTGTATCTCTCTCTGTCACACACACACTCACTCATATGTAGAAGAGGGAAGAAACATCAGAAAGCCACGGCGAAAAACCTATCCGAAGCAAACGTGGGCTCTGAATTGCCATAGCATGGGAAGAAAGGAAGGCTTTTGATTGAAAGCATGACCTGAAAGGTGACATTCGAGCACGTTCCCCAGATGGGCGTGAGATAGGAGAGAAAGGGCGGGGGGAGAGAGAGAGAGAGAGCGCGCGAGCCTCTCAGCTACACAATGGACTTGGGCAAGGGGTAGATCTCGGCACGTGTGGTTTGGGGAGTAAGGGATCAGTAAGAAGAAGGAGATGGAGACACAGCCAGAGATAACCAAAGCCAGAGGTAAAGGAAGTCGAGAAGTAGAATGAGGCATGACTGAAGGAGACAAAGCACGGATGGGCTCTAGAGGAAGATGTTTCCACCTGAGCCCCAGTTCTCCAGTTCACAGCTGTGTGTCCTTGGTCAGGTCACTCGGTTTTTGAGTCTCATTTCCCTCCTCTAAAATCACATCAGAGAGCATAGCATATACGAAGTACTCAGAAAAAGCTATTAATACTATTTGAAGTAATAGAACGATAAGGGAACGAAGAAGAGTTAAAAATGAGAAGCTGAAGGGAAAAGAGGGCTAAAGAAGAGAATTATTAAGGTGAGGAGGAAACGTAAAATAGGAGAAGAAAAAATGAAAAAAAGTAAATAAGGAGGAGAGAAAAAGAATTATGTGGACAGTGGGCCAGGTGTGGTGGCTCACGCCTGTAATCCCAGCAGTTTGGGAGGCCGAGGCAGGTGGATCATGAGATCAGGGGTTCGAGACCAGCCTGGCCAACATGGTGAAGCCCCGTCTCTACTAAAAACACAAAAATTAGCTGGACGTGGTGGCAGGCTCCTGTAATCACAGCTACTAGGGAAGCTGAGGTTGCAGTGAGCCGAGATGACGCCATTGCACTCCAGCCTGAGCTACAGGGCTGTGACTCTGTCTCGAAAAATAAATAAATAAATAAAAACAATTATGTGGACAGTGAGACTGAGAAACATACAAATAGGAAAACAGAGAAAGGAGAAAAGGAAGGTGCAAATGCAATACACAACTTTATAATCTCAAAATGAAAACCCAACCATATTTTTGATAAAACATGAAGGTTCTTAGAGCGTCATGACTTGCCAGAATGTTTTGACAATGTACAGATTTGAATCCCAGACTCAGTGTAAATATCATTAGCAAAACATTGAATTTTAGGAAATTCCAGGCTTTGATTGATAGCTTTGGCATCCTAAGATGACCACATCAGGGTCCAATAAGTCACTTGATGGCACGTTTATAATGTTTTCTATTTTTAAAGGTTTTTATGCCATTTCTTAGGCAATGATCAAAACGCCCTGAGTGTAGGATGAAGCCCATTCATATTAGCACGGTTCTGTTCGTCCTTTTCAGATGAGGAGGCGTTTTGGAACATTCACCTCACCTGCGGTGCTCCAGAAAATCGGCCATGCCGTAGATGTCAAATTAGGAGGAATCTGAGGGGGCTGTGCAGGCTCTGTCTCTGAACTCCTTTGAGGACCAAATGGGCAGGTTTGTTCTCCTAACTGATGGAGGCTTAAGGGAGCCAGGATGAAGGTTTTTCCAACCTCAGCACTTTGCCTCCTGTGCTTATTACCATGACCTGTGTGCTGTTTACAGATTTTCGAAAGCTAGTAATAAATATGCCAGAAATGTGGACATGCGGGAAAGGTGAGTTTCTGTGACCTTTCTGAACCTATCTGAACTTCATTTCCATTTCGAGCCCCATCGCCTTTCCCAGGATTGCAGCTAAGTCCCAGTTGATGACGTAGTTCTAAGGTGTTGGGGAGGGGAGAAATGAGTCTAAGTCCTGCCTGCCGCCTTTGCCGGCTGACATTCCGAGATGTATATTGTTCCATCCAAACTTCTGACATCCGAGCAAACAGCCTAGGGCCCAGAACCTTCCTGAGATTCTCAGACGTGACTGGGACCTGCCCAGTGGTGGGGAAGGCCTCGCCACGGTGACCCACTGGACTGCCATCTCCCTTCCCTTCTGACTGTCCTTTCTGTCAGTCGGGATAACTTTCCCTAGTCCAGGGTAAAGGATGGTGTCAGAGGGAAGGGAAAATAATTCTAATTACATAGTTATCCAAATATTTTGTTTGTCTTAGGCCTAGGCTTCTGAATGGGAGATGCCAAGCGTTTGATTCTCTTGTCATCCATGCTTGGGCAGCAGCATTCCTTCCTGGGGGTGATAGAGACAAAATTCCCAGGTGTTCACATTGTTGCTGGGTAGGGGTGTGTGTAGGGGAGCAGGGAGCAACGACCCCAGGTTGCTATCTCACGGTTGCCCAGCTACATGGGCATGGATGCCTCATTCTAAAATTACTTCTGAACGGTGAAACCAACACAATGCTCAGCAGGCTGTGACGCTGGCTCTGGGATGCCTGCCCATCGACGGTGAAGGGCCCGGGTGCCCTGTAGGACAGTAGGATGGTCCTGATAACGGTCATTTGAGGCAAGAGCCCCAAGCAAAGAGTGGAACATATTCTCGCATGAATTCTGGAATCCTGCTCAGAGCACATTTTCCAGTCCTGGGGAAACTTGTTTTTAAGTTTCCATGTGATAGAGTCTACCTGGGAGGCCCCATCTCACTTGGCACCATCCCACACCAAAGAGGCCTCACTTGAAAATCTCATTTTTCTTACAACAGATGCTGGGTTTCAGTCCAGATGCCTTAGACATGTTTTTAGTGTATATGCAGTGCTAGGCTGGGATGGAAATAGAGCCAAAAAATGGTGGGAGAGTGTATGAAAGCCTCCCCCTTCTCCTGCCTGGCTCTTTGAACATATTTGTTTTCTCCAAGAAAATTGGCTGGAGGTAGCAAAGGCTACAAGAGTTGAGCCTGTAAGGAGCTAAGGCTAGCAATCTGGACTAATGATAGCTTCCCAGTGGAAAATACTCCTGGGGATCTTAGCAGGACTCTTCCATCTCTGGGGCAGCGGACAGCTTTGTTTGGAATAGCAGCTTTCAAACTTTAATTAGCACAACAATCAGGGAGTTTATCAATAATGCAGATTTTCAAGCCTCCCCCTCAAGATAGTCTGGTTCCTTGTATCTGGACTGGGGTCCAAGAATTAGCATGTTTAGTAAGCACCCCAATGTGATTCTGATACAAATGTTCCCAGATCACAAGCTGAGAAGCACAGTAGTGGGACCTCTTTGGTGGCTCTTCTTGAGGCCAGCTATAAAGACACCTGAGTTTCTATGAAGCCGCCTGGCTATTCCCCTCCTGTAGCTAATCCCTAAGCCCCAGAACTCACCTATTCTCTACAGCCAGGTGGATCCACACACCTCTTGTACCTGCCCACCTGTTTTCCATTAACAATGAACTAGCACTTGGGCAATTGTGAATAACATTGAGTCCACAAGACATCTCAAAACAGGTATCTAGAAGCCAGTGTAAATAAACAATGGAAAAGAAACTTTTGGGCTTGCTTTTGCAACTCTGAAGCACTTAATTGTCAGTCCCACACAGTTTAAGACTTGCTTATATACTGCCTGGTCTGTTTGTTTGTTCTTGTGTGTCTTCTTCATCTTCCAAATAAAATGTAAGTTCTTGGGAAGAAACCTCAAACTTTTATTTTCCCTACAGCATCTACTGTGAAATTCGTATTCAAGATAGGATGAGAGTTTCTGACTTATAATCAGGTTACTTGCAAAGGTTGATTTTTCAGCCAGTTATTTGGATTTTGTTTCTCATTAGGATAAGGTTGTAAAGGGTAGTTATGTTCCCATACCAGCCCCCAAATGTCTATTTAATTGGCAATATAGCTGAGTAGTACTACAAGACCTAAAATCATCTACAACAGTGCTTTTATGGGGAAATGCATTGCAGATTCCAACTGATGATGCCAGGAGCTCATTTTTCTGGCGTTGGTTCCAGGACAGGCCTTGACCCATGTGCAGTTAGAACTATCCTCCTGCCTCTACACACACACATACATATATTAGACTGGCTGTCTTGAGGTGCATGTTCCAAAGTTGGGGAAGGGGTGGCACGAGTTCCTGTTGGGAGACTGGATGGGGATACAGGGCAAGGTGTGCTCCTGCCAGAGTCATAACAATATCTGGAAGAAAGCAAGCACATTCCAAGGATATACGTGGGGCAGTGGTACTGGTGGGAGACTGGAGGGGTCCAGAGGGCACCGACTCCCTTGGCTGCAGTTGCAGAGGCCAGCTGGGGCTGTCTTGGCAGTCACAGCAGTGGCAGCGCAAGCTGTAATGGCCACATTGGCTGGGGTCCCATCATAAGCCTGAAGATATGTTTTGGGGTAGTGACATTTTAGTTATTTATTGCTATGGGTAACAAACCATTCTAAAATGTAGTGGCTTAAAAAAGCAACCATTTTATTTGCTAATGATTGTGTAAGTGGGCTTGCCAGTGGCCATCGTGTGACTGCAATCGACTGGTGGAGAGTTTGGGGGTCTGTACTTTCATGGAATGCCGGGACTACTGGGTTCTCTCTCTCTTCATGTAGTCGTGGAACTTCACTATGTGGCCTCTCCAGTGGAGTAGCCAGACCTCTTACATGGCAACTCAAGGATCTGAGAAGCAAAAATAAACTTCTAGGACTCCGTAAAGGTAGGTTGACCACTGGCACAATTTCACTTCTGGTTTAAGTGGTCCCAGGACAGCCCAGATTCACGGGAAGGGGCTTCACAAAAGCATGAATTCCAGGAGGCATGGTCCAGTAGGGGCCACCAAGCTAACACACACCGCATTTGGTGTTCTGTGAGAGGCCCTGAGGCCAAGAGTATTTAGTTAATACCTCAGGAGGCCAGCAGTATTTCCATTACAACCACCATAACCAGATTGCTAACATTCCTAGAAAAAGCCTCTAAATAATGTTTTCACTTCTCACATCTTTTCTAAAAGTCAGTCATCTTTCTGCAGAATCCATCCTGTCACTTTTGCCTTCACGTTTTCTCAATCCATTTTTTTCATCAACACAGCTACCTACTTTACATAGGCAGAGTTTTCAGTCATAATGTCACAATACCTTGGCAAATTACAGTGGATTTTGAGGTGTGTCAGGATAATAGCACATAAATCCCTAAAGTTTGCAAATAGTTTATTCTTAAAAAGCCAGCTAATGTAGGTACGAGGTTAGCCCTATGATAATATTCCTCTTTGATTTATGTATCTACTTGAGGAGTAGAGAGAGGGGTGGAGTTGGTGATAGTGCTTTGGAAATGGGTGTGTAACCCTGGTATGGCAGAGGCAGACCTGGCTGCTTCCCCAATCTCCTCTTCCCTCTAGCAAAACTTCTATTTTGTGGTGGCAATGTGCCCAGCCTCCTCTCCAACTCTAAGTATGGCAATATGACTAAGTTCTGGCTAATGAAATAGAACGGGAAATAATGTCTGAGACTTCTAGAAAGGTTGCTTAAAGGAAGCAGACTTAACTGGGAAGGGAGCCTTGCAGCTCGCTTTGGATTTCTTCCTCCTGTTGCCTGTACTATGGATGTAATGATTGGTTCACCAGCAGCCATTTGGGACCACAAAGTGACTTTAGGTTAGAAACCAGACTCCAGGATGGTAGGTATAGAGATAGATGGGTTAGTAATGACCATGGAGCTTTGTTCCAACCCTGGACTCTAGAAATAGAGATAGAGATCAAGATCAAGGTGGACATAGAGAGGTTCTTTTTGTTTAAGCCATTATTTTGGATTTCCTGTTATAATTAACCCTATCTTCTGTACTTGGTCATACCCATGAGGATATATAGCCTGTGGTGAATTCCATTGCTATGAATATTGCACCAGAAAAAATGGGTAGGAACCAATGGTCAAGGCTGTGGAGAATTTTCACTGGGACTATCTCTCAATCTCTGTGTTCATCAGGCCTCTTGCCAATCCTTAATGGATTGAGGAAGTATTGTTCTGCTTGGGCTATAATGATGCCCTTCTCCATCTCAAGGGCTTCCCATTCCTTTCCTAAAGATCTTTATTATCTGCACTCTTTCATTTGTGTGTGTGTGTGTATCCGCATTGACTAGCATAGCACCTGACACAGTGTAAGTTTAATAAGCAGTTGTTAAATGAATAAACAAACTTCTGATCTTCCCTGTGTCTATGCACAGAATCTAGAATGCCTCTTCCCTGTCCTGTTTACTACCACATTTCTATTTTGGCTGTATAGCTTGTGTTCACCAAGCCCAGGGCTGAGCCAGATAAGCTTGGTAACCAAACTCCCATTAGTACCCATGAGCAATACTTGCCAAGTGGATGGTGTGTTTGTTTCATGTTTAAGACATTGCTTTACTTGGGTTCTGTAAGAGGAAGGAACAGAGTCCCAGTAGAAGAGGAGGGATCATTCATTGCAAACCAGTCACTCTCCTAATAAAAGCAGAGATGAGTACGTGATTTTAGTCAGGACAGGGATGGGGGAATAAGGAATAGAAGTGACTGAAGAGATGACTACTCAGGGGAAGGGAAGAGGCATCTCTCAGCCTTGCCGTTGAGGAGACAAGGGCATGGGGAGGTAGTTCCCATAAAGCAGGAAATCAAATGGCAGTGTCTGTATGGAGGTTTAAGCTGAAAAGCAAAACTTGGGTACCATGGGATGTAGGGCCCACCTACGTAGGCATCTCTCATGGGGCCATTCACCTGGTATTTTCCACATAACTGCATTGTAGTAGCCAACTGGGTTTTCAACCTTGGTATCACTTTATATTTATTCCTATAGATATTTTTCTTTTTTTTTCTTGTTTATAATTAAACCATTTTATTTCAATTATTTGAATTATGAAGGTGCATATTTAACATAATCCAAATAATAAAACTGACAGTCCCTTACCTCTGTGTTAATTTTTAACTGAAGACTTTATGAAGATGATAAAAGGGCTTGATGAGAATGATTAGGCCCATACTCTGAAGTAAGAGCCAATGTAATTTTCAAATATTAACTGCATGCAATTAATAAAAAGGTATACCCTAAGCTTTATAGCATTCCTGATTCCCTTCTCACAGAGGCCCCAGAGACAGCCTTTAAGCTGCGGGGCTAAGGGAGCCATCTCTCTTTTGGTCTGGTCTAGAGCCTCTTGGATGTTCCATGGCAATCTTGCCTCAAACACTGTTATCCATGTTTAGGTGTCTGCTTCTTGCTTCGATGTCTTCATTATTAAATTTTACTTTTTGTCTTATAATTTGTCCAAATGCAGGTTTTGAAGATGATGTCTTTATGAATTGATTTCTATGGAAGATCCCACTTTCCTCTAATATCTTCTGCAAAATATTGGCTGTCACTCTAGGATAAGGTAGCTCTGTTTCCCTAACTTGAAGGCTTTATGATTATCTTTGCAAAAATCAGCATCCTCTGTCCTGGTACCATTTGCAAGCTCACAGGAGGAGTCCTTTAAATACTCATTGGTTGGAAAGAGGTTCTTTCTGATTGAACTTTAAAACAAAAAAGGAGAAATGCATTCCTGGGATCCAACCTGGTGGGCAAAGGTGTAAAAAACATGAGCAGACTTTTAACCCACCCATAAGGAAGATCTCCATGGAGTGCTAAAACCAGGAAAGTGTGTGTGTGTATGTGTGTGTGTGATGTGTGTTTTGTGTATGTTATAATGGTTGTTCCATTTAAGCTTGCAATAGCCACTACTGCTCCTTATACCACATCATGTATGATATTAATATTTTCTATAGGTCCTTGCTTTGTTTATATTTATGACTAAACATGGTTTGGCTGGTAGTGCATATTTCTCTAATGTCCATCCTTGGGTGTGCTATCTCAAGTCTTAAGTTTTTAGAAATATAGCTCCCTGCTAATTTATTATATAGCACAGAACTCCATGTAAACATGGTGTTAATTTTGATGATGATAATTTATCAAAAACTTTAGAGAATGATACTGAGATGCCTTTGAACAAGGTTGAGGTTTTGGTATAGCTCCACTGCTGGAGTGTCTTCCTTCAAAAGATGTAGGCATTTTAAAACCAGATGGAAGCACAGTATAAAAAGCATTTGGTCACACTTTCCAAGGGATTAACTGAACTAAAAAAAAAAAAAAAGCATAAACATCTCACACAGATTGGCAATGCTGCTGCCGATGACAATGATCTCAACCTTTTACTTTAAGGAATCTAAAACGTTTTTGGAAATAAACATATCTGGACTAGAAGCCAACCATGTAAATAAGAACTAGCCTCTATTGCTCCTGTCTGAAAAGAAATCTGAAGGGGTTGGTTGAGATTTGTTGTGCTTGTCTTAAATAAGTTGAATATCCTCAGCCTTTCCCTTCTCTTACCTTTATTGTTTATTTGATTTTTTTTTTCCATAAGAATCTGCATCATTGCTCAAACATGGGCAAGAAAACAGCCTTCAGGTCTAAACATATTTACTTTCAGAGCTTGTATTACAGTCAGAGCTGGAAAATGAATCCCAAACATAAATTCCTACATGCAAAATGCTTCCCCATCTACATGGGCTTGACAATGACCAAGTCTGGGACTCAGGATGGTGGAGGCTCGTTTTAGGCTGTAACCTCCATGAGGCTGCACCGGTTATGCTTTGAACTTTGACTGTAACCCACAAAGTGATACTTTTCTTTGTGCCTTGTTGAGTTTTGGAAATCTTTCAAAGTTACCATAAAATATTTAAGACACAAATAGAAAACTCTCAACTATTCCTGCACATCATTAGCATGAGATTGTGGAATCTTTTTCGCAGTGTTGACACTGTCCATTTTTCTGTGTACTTAAAAATGTCTATTTTTAGTTTCTTTTCAGTCTGCTTTCCAAAGATTACCTGGCTTTCAAATATCATTTTCTCCAGGGAGTCTTTACTTTTGCAAACACTCTGAATAAACATTCCGTGGTAATTAAGGCTGTCAGAGGAAAAAAACAATACTTGTAGTGTCTCATCATCCTCACCAAGTTGTCACCTTCTTGAGGAAACCAGTCTCAAAGTGACCCACTACATATTTTAGTATGTTGACTTTTTGAAGGAACTAGGATATTCATCATTTAATTATCCCCAGGGACCACTGTTTGACAAAACATTTTTAAAAGGAAAATTGGTGTTTTCAGGGTCAATTCTGCAATCTTAAACATTATTTAGTCAGCATCAAATACCCTTTAGAGATGAAAGGTGACCTCATCAGCAGCACACTGAGATTTAAGCTCAGCATATTTTTCCAGAAAACATGGATCTTGCTCTTGGCTTTCTCACGGTGATCTAATTTTCATGGCTATGTTAAAAAGAAAATACACAATAAAAGGATTTGAAGAGCTCTGTTTCATGTTGGAAAAGCACTGTAATTTATGGTCATGTACTTAATCAAAATGCTTTATCTTAGTGTTAGGAACTCTTAAGTTTCATTTCAAAGGGATATCTGAAGATCACCACCAAATGGAAAAACCAGGATTATCTGGGTAAATTCCAGACATGTTCTTCTGCTGGAAGAAATCACAGCACAACTGCTTTCTAATGTTTGTCCTGGTGGATAAGGCTGAAGGCCATGTTCCAGAATATTGAATTCTAGAGCAGTGGTTCTGAAACTTGAGGATGCTTCAAAATCACCTGTAGGAGGGGGGAGGTTATTAAAACACAGATTGCTGAGCTACCCTTGGAGTTTCTGATTCAGATTTTGAATTCTTCCTGAGAATTGAATTTCTGCTAATGCTGTTGGCTCAGGGACCACACTTTGAGAACCACTGGCCTAAAGTTTGGGCAGGAGATGTTCATCAGTGGTTCAAATAAAACAGACTGGGAGGTATCAGAACATAGAATTAAGTATATCAAGGGGAATGAGGGGATACAAATTGAGGCAGGGAGGTCAGGCTTATGGTGAGATTGAGCAGAAAACCTGAAAAGAAGCAAACAAGAAGTTGGCACTGGAATATCACGTCTGCCAAAGCACCTCAGTCCAGTGATGAGAGAATACAGAGGTAAGAAATTCTCCACAGGCCAGATGGATATTTAGCATTAAGACAGCAGCTGTCAAGGTTCAGTTCACTCAGCTGGGGTTTAGGGATGGCTCCAAACTTGTAGGGACAACTGATAAGAGTATTGCAGGACCCTAGTCTTCAAAAGGACTTGGAAAAACCAAGAAGATTGCAACAGGTATTCAATGTATTGGTTAAGGTAACTCTTGCTGCTGTAACAGATGCAAGAGAACCCCCAAGTCACAGTGACTCAACTCAGAGTTAATCTCTTGCTCACATACATTTCAAACCAAGTATTCTTGATTAATAAGCACCTCTTTTTAAGGGGTGACTCAGTTACCCAGTGACCCAGGCTCCTTTCATCTTGTGGCTCTCCCATCATCAAGTGTAGCTTACGAGAGGAAAGCCTGGAGGATCACATGTAGGAGGTTTTTAATGGACCAGGGCTGGACGGGACCCTTACCACTTCTGCCTAAAATCCACTGGTCAGGAATTGACCACATGGCCACATTAACTCAGCAAATCTACCTTTGTCCACCGGCTAAGTGTCCAGGAGGAAGAAGAAAGAGGTTTGCTGGCCAGCTAGCCTGTCTCTGCCATATTCAGATAAGAGGAGTAAGGCAGAATTATAGTTATTAAAATTGAATCACAAGAGGAAGTTTTGCCCACCAACAAGTGATGCACTGGATGCACTAGCTGGGGATGTTAGCTCATCATTGCATGGATCCTGTAGGTAGGGAGCAAAGAGGGTTGCAAGGCTGCAAGACAAGGACTAGACATGGATTAACAGCTTTTCCTGAATATGGTTGAGGGAAGTTTGCATTCTTTCTCTGAAAACCTCTCATCTAAAAATAACACATCGAGGAACTCAATAATGTCCTACAGCTATAAAAGAAGATAAGTGTTTTCTCCATCTTACATCTTTTAAATGAATCCATCCAAAATATCCTGGATAAAGTTCATGTTACTAGTACAGGTACACTTTTTCTTGCTTTGAATGTATTTTTAAAATTGTATTGTTGGAAATGTTAATTGATAAACATTACTGCCAGTTTTCCTCTCTCTAACACATTTAGAGAAGTTCTTCATGATAACACAATTACATGTGAAAGGTTTTCAACAAACGAAAAGACTGAAGACTATTCACTCTGGGGAAAATGAAGACAGAGTAAGAATATAATCACACACACAAAAAATAGGGAAGTATCTTAGTGTCCCAATTCCCCTTTTCACCACTGCTCAGGAGAAATAGCCCACTCCCTACTTCAATTTGCCTTGAAAAACAATATAAGATCTGGCAGTCTGATCTCAAAAAGCATGCAAACCACAGAATGGTTCTAAAAAGTTTTAAAAGGCTCAATCCTTTCAAAAAAGTAATCTTGCCATTTTGAAATAATTAGGGATGATTCCATGCCATGCCTGCTATGGGGTGATAGTGTGATCCACAGGCCAGGTAAGTCGGGTTAGCAGGGTCATGCTTGAATCCATGGTGATGTCATAGCAATCTTACTGATTGCTCATGAACTTTTGTTGCTTTTCTTTTTAATTTTTAGTCATTGGTTACTTATTAGTTGCAGCTGTTTTTGCTTGGGGATGGAGTAATAATTGGTTTAAAGCACTAATTTATATCATTGTGCAAAAATCTTACATAAAAACATCTTTATAAAATCATAGCGTGTTTTTGATCTTATGCTCCCTAAACACAAGGAATATCCTTAATGGCAATTAATTCAGATCTCATCATTTTGGATAAGCAGTCTTCTGCAACACAGTCTGCCATCCATATCTGTAGGCTCTGCATCCACAGGTTCAACCACAGATCAAAAATATTTTTTAAAAATAGGCCAGGTGCAAGGGCTCATGCCTGTAATCCCAGCACTTTGGGAGGCTGAGGCGGGGTGGATCACCATAGGTCAGGAGTTCAAGACCAGCCTGGCCAACATGGCAAAACCCTGTCTCTATTAGTACAAAAATAAGCTGGGCATGGTGTTGCATGCTTGTAATCCCAGCTACTTGGGAGGCTGGGGCAGGAGAATCACTCAAACCCAGGAGGTGGAGGTTGGAGTGAGCCGAGATCATGCCACTGCACTCCGGCCTGGGCAACAGAGCAAGATTCTGTCTTAAAAAAATAAAAATAAAAAATACAAGTAAAGGCAGCTATTTGTGTAGCTTTTGCGTTGTATTAGGTATTATATGTAATCTAGAGATGATTTAAAGCATATGGGAAAAGGTGCATAGGTGATATGCCCATCATATACCATTTTATATAAGGGACTTGAGCATCCTCAGATTTTGGTATCTGCATGGGCATCGTGGAACCAGTCCTCTGAAGATATCGAGGGACAATTGTACTTAAAAGTGAATATGTGAGAAAATAACCCTTCAGATTCTTTAAAGGAAGGAATGGAGATGGCTCTTATACATCTTAACTATTCACATGAAGAAGTAAGTATGTGCTGGAGGAGAGAGGGATTTATATCTGGCCGGGATGGTGCTATCAACCCCAGCTACACTTGAAAATCATCTAGGGAACTTGTGAAAAAGACCACTCCCTGGGGTTCCTCCAGCCAATTAAACCTGAATCTCTGGGATGGACTCAGCATTAGTATATTTTTAAAGCTCAGAGAACCACTGGCCTGGAAGATTCTCACTCACCTCCCTTTGTTTACATGACCTATGACTGAAAGTGGAAGTGGGGGAAATGCCCGAAATGGGCAAGGAGAGCACTCTGGGAAAAGAGAAAGTAGATGGGAAAGTGCTCTTGCCTTCTTCTAGTCCTACAAACAGAAGGGCCTCAACCTAATCTGACCCGTACACAGTCCTACCAACTGGTTTGGGCCTCCCATCATCTCTTGTTTTGTCATGAGGATCTCAAGGTTCTCAGATGCCAAGAATCAAGAGTCCAATTGTATTATGTGCATCCAAGCCTGCTGTAGTCATGGGTCATGGCCTGTTTCCTCTCAGTATGGTTATGAAGCTGAGATAGCTGGCTCCAGATCCAGAGTTTTTTGCTGACCGTATACTCAGTGGCATTCATCCATTTATTTACTCTACAGATACATTCACTTGCCTATTCTAGGTACAGGCAACTTATTTGGCACCTGGTTTAATGTGTGTAGTGAAGTAACCAGATTCAAGGCCTCACACTGAAGCCCTGTGGTTACGATGCCACCTTACTCCTGAGCCTTGGTGATTGTTGCCATTGTCAGAGGCTGGCTCCTGGGGTGCAGCCTGCTGATGGGTAGTGACAAGCTCCCCAACACATCCATGCTCAAGCAGTGGAGGTTGCTAGTGACCAATACCCTGTATCAGGTTAATACCAACCAGTGCCACCTAGGGATTAGAATCTTTACAAGTTAAAATAACAGCTAGAAAGGTCCTCTTTGATGCTAACCCTTTCTTCTGGGCCATGATTTCAAAGGAAAGACATGATTTGGCATAATGTTTTGTAATTGAGTCGCTGTTGGACCATGCAGAGTGGCTTTCTCCAGGCAACTATTAACCATTTCTGTTGCTAAAGAGGTCTCCATCTGACAGACACAAAAATAAATGAGGCTATATTTTGTAGCCTCTCAGAAGAACAATTCAAAATACTACCTTAGAGTGTGCCATAGGTAGATTATTTTATGCCCACAGGTAATACCTGCCTTTAAAAGTTTCTGGACCAAAGTTGCCTCACCTTTGTGGGAAATTTCAAGCTTTAATAGCTATTCAGGTAATTATTTACTCACAGTAAATTCTGCCCATATATATATATATAGCCTAGAACCTGGGAAAGGTAGGGTAGTCCTACTTTCCAGATAAATGTTTATCTCATGTCTTAGTCTGTTAGTGCTACCATAACAGAATACCACAGATTGGGTAGCTTAGGAAGAACGGAAATTTATTTCTCAAAGTTCTGGAGTCTGGGAAGTCCAAGACCAAGTCACTGGCATCTTGTGTGGACCTTCTTGCTATGTCTTCACATAGCATAAGATACAAGGGCAAGAGGGAGTGAACACCTTTCTTCAAATACTTTTATAAGGGCACCTAATCCCATTCACTAGGGAGGAGCCCTCATGACCTCATCACCTCTTAAAGGCTTCACCTCTTAACATTATCACATTGGCAATACCTGAATTTTGGAGGGAATGCATTCAAACCATACCATCTCATGATAAAATTCCAGTGTTGATACCTGCCATCAGAGCTTTGCTTTCAAACCACATAGACTTGGGCTCCCACTTCTGCCTAGCAATCAACACAAACAACTAATTCTCAAGAGTGAGCATCTCTGAGTCATGCTAACCACCATTTCTCTAGGCCCTTTGAGGTCTCCCTGTATGTCAAGATAAATCACCAGGAAGTTATGGGTCTAAACTCCCAAAGAAATATCTTCAGAGTTATGATTTAATAAACAGCTTGCTCTCAGTGTTTATTGCAGGTCAGTGTAAGAAATGGCTGCATGAAAATCATTTCTACATCTTTGTAAGCCACTTTTTAGTCTATATTGTCATTTATGTAAAAACCCAATGAAAACCTCCCTCAGAAAATTTATTGTCAGGAAAAAAACAAGTCACTACCAAAGAACTTATTAAGCTTCTCTTATCACACACTGAAAATCATAAGGCTAAACATATTTCCCCTTTTCCTCCGACTGCTATGAGGCTTAGGGTTTAATTTCATGCTCAGTTACAGCAATTTTATTTAACCTAGGTCTCTGATGTATTTATCATCTCTCTCTTCTAATGTCTAGCTTTTAGTCCATTTTGATCCTTATTTTATGGTTCTAATGCACCTGTCTTCTTTCAGAATGTGTTACTTTTGGAAGTGTGCTGAGGCATCCAAGCCTCACTACTTCATGTTCTGACTCTTAGTCTCAGCGAGCTCTCATCTCACCAAAGGAAGATCCCAAAGGAACAAGATGCAAATCGTGTTCATTTTGACAAGGTTTGGAATGTCCCATGTGGGTCTGGGCCCAAGAAGCAGGCTGAGGTGGGGGGAGTGCCAAGCATCTTGGGAAAATCTTTGTCTGAATAGGGAGGGTAGGAAACTGAATGGACCAAGGTGGTAAAAAATGGGAATCCTGAAGACAAATGAGTATTCAGGTGTCTGTTAAAAGCATCAGCTCTGACTTGGAATATGTAGACTGCACATAGGTCTATCTTATAAAAATGACATTTGCTGGAAAGTTCATATATTGCAAAGTCATTAAAGCTGTACTTATTGGCACATTGTTTTTTATTTCCTGCTCATTAACAAATCAAAAGTAAGAGGCAGAGCTGTGGATAGTTCTACTAGAATGTGCTGCCAGGTCCATTGGTTTTGAATAGTCCTAAATAATCTTCTGAATTGGGGCCAAGTGGGTAAGTGTCCTAGCCCATCTCTGTTTTAATAACATGCAACCCTTTCTACAGGTATGTTGATGGCTACAGGTGTGTGATATTACTGATCGGCAAGATGATGCCTCTAGATTTTCCATACCTGAACTACTCACAGATAGGATGGAGGAGAAAGAAGGAAGAACAATCTGAAAGGCACTTGCAAAACCTTGGGAATCAAAGCAAGGCAGTAGGAAAGCCTTTACCCTGGACTAAAGGCAGACGTTTGCAAGTGGGGGGTTTAATCTGAAAGGAAGGCTGAACTTGATGAGAGGTGGATAGTGCATGGGAGCAGAGAATGGCAAGATCTTTGGAAACCCAAAGCAGAGGTTGGGGACTGGGGGCCTGCTGGCAAAAGGTTGAAACAGAGAAGAGATAATTGCCAAAGGAAAGGAGATGCTGAATGCAGACATTTCTTTAAAAAAAAAAAATCAACAAAGATCAATACACATGACCCAGGCAGGTGAAACCAAAAGAAGGATCTCCAAAAGAATGAGCAGGTAGATGTAGATTCTGGGGCAGCTGTTAAAACAGAATCAGTCAAGTTCATCTTGCCAAGTTGTAAAACTACTTGAACTGTGTGGGTTCTGGCCTGAATACAAAGTTTCTGTATAGACACAAGAGGACCTTCAGGTTGAAAGAAAACAAAATTATAAGTGGAGATCAGGTATATTTTTAGACATCAAATGGTTCCTACAAAATGGCATTTTGATTAGTTAAGTATAAATGAATCAAACACATGAAAAAAATTTCTCTTGAAGCATGTATGTAGACATTTTTAAAGAACTTCTGTAAAGCTGTTGTGTAAAAAGTTTCTGTAAAACAAAGGAAACTATCAACAAAATAAAAAGGCAGTCTGTGATTTGGGAGAAAATATTTGTGAAGCATATAGCTTGTAAGAGGTTAATATCCAAAATATGTAAGAAACTTACACAGCTCAACAGCAAGAAAAAAACCCCAAATAACCCTATTTTTAAACATGAGCCAAGGACCTGAATAGATCTTTCTCCGAAGAAGGCATAAAAATGGCCAAAAGGTATGTGAAAAGGTGCTCAGCATCACTAATTATCAGAGAAATACAAATCGAAACTGCAGTGAGATATCTCACATCTGTAAGGATGGCTTTATCAAAAACACAAGAAATAGCAAGTGTTGATAAGGATGCGGAGAGAAGGGAACCCTAGTACACTGTTGGTGGAGATGTAGGTTGGCATAGCTGTTGTGGCAAATAGTATGGAGGTTCCTAAAAAAATTAATAGAACTACAATATGACACAACAATTCCTTTGGGTATATACCCAAAGGAAATGAAATCACCACCAAATAAAGATATCTGCACTCCCATGTTCACTGCAGCACTATTCACAATAGCCCAGAGATGGAAGCAACCTCAGTGTCCATCGATGGATGAATGGATAAAAGAAATTCTGGTGTGTGTGTGTGTGTGTGTGTGAGAGAGAGAGAGAATATTTTTCAGCTTTTAAAAAGGAGATCTTGCCATGTGTAACAACATGGATGAAACTACAGGACATTATGCTAAGTGAAATAAGCTAGACACAGAACGAAAAATACTGTATGATGTCACTTATATATGGAATCTTAAGCCACTAAAGGCATAGAAACAAAGAGTGAAACAGGAGTTACCAGGGGTGAGGGGAAATGGGAACACGTAGATCAAAATGTGCAAAGTGGCAGTTATGAAAGATAAATGAATCTAGAGATTTAATGTACAGTATGAAGGTTACAGTTAATGATATTTTAGTCTGGGAATTTGCCAAGAGAGTAGATTTTTGGTATTTAACCACAAATAAAAACAGAAAAAAGAAAGACAACTATATGAGATGATGGGTGTGTTGATTTTCTTGACTGTAGTAATCACTACAGTCTTATAAGTTATAAGTATACTTACAAGTATATCAAAACACATTGTACACCTTAAATATATATGTTGAATACTTTTACAAATGAAGTGAAAGTGCTCACATAATACATTTGGAAATCTGATAAACGGATGAGGTGGAAAACAGAGTTTGAGATGTTCTGCTCAACCCAAATGACTAGTGGGATCTCACTGTCCTCCCTTGTTATTTTCACAGTAGGATTTCTATCCTCTCTGTGTCCATGTTTTGGTGTCTCCTCTTAACTAAATAACTCCAACATCAGTCTGAAAAGTTTCCCAAAACCCTTCATTATAGGTGTCTACTAAAAAATACTATTTCTTAATCTGAGATTAGAACAAGAGCATTGCCTTAATCTGTGCTGACTTAATATCTAACTCAGAATCTGTAGCTTTCCTTGTATCTCTTGGAAACAGTACCTTTGATAAACTGCTCTTGTCCCATCCTTCTGTGACATATTACGTGAATGTCTTTGAGTCATGCTTCTGATGGCAGAGACAGACATGCCCAGGAAACTGAGGCAGACGCCGTGTGAAATTTCTGGTCCTGGTGATTTGGGCAGAACTGGGGACTTTAAACACCAAGTACTCCTTTTGTTACTGTACAAGTATAAGTTAAGTGTTGTACAAGTAGGTATTGAAAACACTTCACCAAAGGTTCTTAGACAAGTGCCATCCAATAGAAATATGAATCACAAATGTGAGCTACATTTTCTACTAGCAAGTGAAATGAATTTGAGTAGTATATTTTAACATAATATGCCAAATATTACCATTTCAACATTGAAGCAATATTAAACATTTATCCTGAGATTTTGCATTTTTAAGTTGGTACTAAATATTTGAAATCCTGCGTATATTTTACAGTTAGAGCCCCACATTTCAACTTCCCATTATCCACATATTGAACAGCCTAGCCCTGGACCTAGATTTTTAACACTAGCCCTGAGGTTGCATCATTGATGATGAGAGAAAGAATAAGATGTTGAATTAAAGAGAATGATGAAACTGGGGGAAGAGGAATCCATCTCTTTAAAAGGTGTGTTACTCAGAGTGAAATCTATGAACCTCATATGTCAAAATCATCCAAGAGGTGTATTAAAAATGCAGAATTCTGGGTTTGACCCTACCTCTACCTAATTATAACCCCCAAGGTTAGGACTTAGGAATCTGAGTTTTCTGGAATAATTCTCTTGCACACTTACCACTCTGATGTCTAGAAGAGAAATCATGAACATAGGCCATTTGCTATTCACAGAGTAGCTGTATTTTCTTCATCCTTAATGGGTTTTTAAATGTTTGAGTTGCTGTTTTAATATCAGGATCACATACACGCATTTTAAAATAAGCTCGAAAAAGTCTGAAAATCTATAAAGCTACTGCCTGCATTTCCACATGGCAACAATAGGCTAGGGGTGAACAGTTGGGCATTCTCTAGATAGGACAAGAGCTGACCAGTTTGTGATGGGCCCAACCTGGCCCACTTAACTCCTCCATATTACATGCTAGCTGCCATAGACTGTTTCAAATATTGTAAACATTTTTACAGGAATTTTAGATTTACAGAAAAAATTGCAAAGATAGTTCAGATATTTCCCATATACTCTTTACTCAGCTCCCCTGATGTTAACATCTTACATAACCATAGTGTATTTGCCAAAACTAAGCAATTAACACCAGTATAATGCTGTTAAACTATAGACTTGATTCAGATTTTACCATTTCTACCTTGAAAGTCCCTTTTCTATTCTAGCATCCAATCTAAGATTCCATGTTGCACTTAGCCCCGTAGCCTTTTGAGTTTATGATTGCTGGTGGAGAGCAGCAGACCTAAGCTGGCTACTTCATGTCCCTCCCCACCCCCACCCTTTTATTTGAACCTTCCCCAAGTCCTGTCAGGCTCATCAGGGGGAGGTGATTCTACTCAAGCAGTATGCAACCCCAGGCACACTTTAATTCCAACAGCTGCACTGGCTGTGCAATAACAGCTGCAGCTGCAAATTGAAGAACAGTCTTCACACATCCAGTGTGGAAATAACTCTTCATTACAGGGATCTTTTAGCACACCTGCACTCACTGATGGCAATGCCAGTAGCACCGTCTTCTTTTTTTTTTTTTTTTTTTTTGAGACGGAGTCTGGCTCTGTCGCCCGGGCTGGAGTGCAGTGGCCGGATCTCAGCTCACTGCAAGCTCCGCCCCCCGGGTTTACGCCATTCTCCTGCCTCAGCCTCCCGAGTAGCTGGGACTACAGGCGCCCGCCGCCTCGCCCGGCTAGTTTTTTGTATTTTTTTTTTTAGTAGAGACGGGGTTTCACCGTGTTCGCCAGGATGGTCTCGATCTCCTGACCTCGTGATCCGCCCGTCTCGGCCTCCCAAAGTGCTGGGATTACAGGCTTGAGCCACCGCGCCCGGCCTAGCACCGTCTTCTAATAAGTCAGACAGCATTATGATTTATCTATGAAGATTACTTATATGACTATAGTCAGATGGGATATGAGCTGCTGGATTTGTGGCCACACAATTTTGTATGCATGCACTTTCTCCAAAGGACTACCTAACCTAATACCTTTTTGGTACGTAGAAATGCTTAAATACATTGCATCTGAATCTCCCATCCCAAGAAGTGAAATTTAGAAATAGAGAACTTTCACTTTCCTTTCTGGCTCTGTTTAACATGTAAATTTTCTTTCAGTCCAGTAGGACTAAACCTCTTGAGAAAGTGCCTTTATTTCTTGGCCACCTTTCCTTGAGCAGAATTCCAATTTTGCAGTGCCTGAAACCACTAACTAGAATATATGCTGATTTTGCCTTAACTGCAAGAACAAATCCAATTAACAAGTCCACAAGGAATAGGGTTGGAACTGAGCCATTCTTCCAGGTGGAAACATCTTTCTGTTAGACATACTTCTTGTACTATTCACCCCCGGTCCTCTGATTGTCCAGATAATCCACGGCCTGATTTTGGGGGGATTTGGAGTCTAATAAATTCATCTTCACAAACTCTGGGGATCAATGACTAACATATTCAATGACTTTTCTTTCTAATCTTTATTATTTCCAAGGCTGTCACCCTCTGACTCTAACACCTGAAATAATTTAATGAACAATTTAAAACAGAAGCTTTTTGCAAGTAGTGAAGTTCTGGAAAGGTTAGCTAGTTAAGATAGCATGAAAGTGAAGGTTCAAATAAATCAAAATAAGAGGTTGGGTTTCTATGGTTGAGCCATAAAGTGTCTCCTATCTTAAGCATCTGATACTGCAAACATATACAGTCACTCAACTTCCTGGATTACTGTCTGGCAGTTTCATCACTGTGTTTGTTGTATCATAAAAAAGATGAGACTTCCTAAAAATGCATGCACTGTTTATAGACAACTCTTCTTCCTTTTTCTTTTTCTTTTTTTTTTTTTTTTTTAAGAGACAGGGTTTGCTCTGATGCCCAGGCTATAGAGTGCAGTGGTGAAATCATAGCTCACTGCAACCTCAAACTCCTGGGTTTAAGTAATTCTCCCTCTTTAGCCTCTGGAGTAGCTGGGACTACAGGGGCACACCACCACGCCTTGCTTAAATCACTCTTCTTTTTAAAATAATTTCGACTCACTTCCAGTGTATTTATTGGTCCCTGATATCCCTGGAACGTCAGCTCTACTTTACACAAGACCAGGAAATTGCCTTAGAAAACAATAGTTCATATTTGTAGAAGACTTTCAGATTTTCAAAATCCTTTCAAACTATCATTTCATTCTTTCTCTCAGTAGCCTTCGAGGGAAGCATAAGATGTAGGGTAAGAATTATGATCTGTCAGATGGAGAAACTTCACTCTTATGAGACATCAATTCCTAAGGCAACACATCTTCCCAGCAACAGGCTGGAAATAGAAAAGCTGTCTCGAAACCTCTGTGCCCTGTTTTCTCTAATGGTACACCCACTGTGGGTTCCCAGGGCCTTTGTGAGTTCTCCCTTTTTCCTGGCAAAATGCTTCACTTTTTGGGACATTTAAATGGGCACGTTTAAAAGTGTTGCCCATCCTACTGCTATTGAATTCAGAGCTTCAGAATGAAGCTCCCACTGTAGGATTCACAGCCAGCCAGTAAGTAGAAGAGGCAATGAGAACAAACTCTTCTGAATTCACCGAAATCACATTGGGGCACATTGGGGCGGGGCGGGGGGCAGGAGGAGACTTTTGGTTTCTTTTTGTTTTTGTTTGTTGTTTTTGTTTGTTATTTTGAGTTTGGGAACAACAGAAAGGGGCTTCTCTTCAATGCAAGGCATCAGGATAATGCTGGCCTGGTGCAGACATACTGATTTTCTATCTTTTAGAACTGGATTCTGGTGGGCTCAACTTCTAAAATCAGAGTCAGTGACAAGTCTTGATTAATAAGGTTCTTAGATTTGTGAAATAAAGAAAACAAATTATCCAAGGAATTTGTCAATTCCAAGTTAGCATTTGCCTTTGTTTCATTGCTAGCTGGACAAAGTCATTATGCTACTGGCAAAATAACTAGATAAAATCATTTTTAAATTATCTGATAGAATGAAAAGTTAATGGTACTACCCTGATCTAAAAAATATGCGTCCTAAGCCAAATAGTCAAACAGTATTGAAATTAGAAAGAGGAAGAAAGTGCCAGAACTTGAATATATTTTTCTGTCACATTTAACTCGTTGTTGGAGGACTCCTCCAATGTCTGCTTGGCTTCCTCTCCCTGAGGGTTTCCCATGGGTCCTCAATTTCCCAAGACCTCCCAGCACCTGGGGTCCCACTTACCCCTCCTTTTCCCAGCAGTGTCCTAGGGACCTTTGAGGGTAGGGGTAGTCTCATGCATTTAATCCAGAAGCTAGTGACCCTCATGTGGTTTGCATGTGTTCATAATGACATGCTCAGAGTGTGTCAGCCACTACCATCTGGGGCACCTGGAGCAGTGTCTGGGAGCCTGTGACAACTCAATCTCGGGCCAGAGGATGGGAAAACATTGGATGATTCCAATTCCCTTTTAGGCAGGGAGACTCTCTGGCATTAAGATGTCCACATCTGCTAAACCCATTACAAAGTCTCTGTTCTTCATGAGTATTACAATAAGAATAGCCATTAATCTGGCTAAATCATGGCTCCTTTCTGGCCTGATCCAATCTGTTCCTAAAAACATGTTGGGGTGTGTTAGTCTCTAGTTACAGCTCCTGGCCAGTATTCTGGCTGCTTATGCTGGAAAAGTCGAGCCAGGCCACTTGGTACTGAATTTGACAGTCCCTGAAAAAGGCCAAGACCTGATGTCACCCTGGGGACTACTTGCTGGGGAAAAGTACATGTATCCAGAATTCAACGCTTCTGGCCCTCACAGCACTTAATCTCTTACCAGTGCTTCTGAGTGTTTAGAATGTATAAAAATTACCTGGAGAATTTGTTAAAACACCATTCATGAGCCCATCCCCATGGATTCAGATTCAGTGGGGTCTGGGGAGGGGCCTGGGAATTTGATGACCATACTTTGAGTAGCATTTTTCTATCCTGTTGCAATGCAAAGTGTGGTCCTTATCCCAACAGCATTGCCGTCACCTGGGAATCTCTTAGAACTGTAAGTACTAGGGCCCCACTTAGAACCATTAAATCTGAATCTGTATCTTAACAGGCATTCTTTGCACTTGAAAGATTGAGGCACACCAATCTATATCACTCATTCAGTGTCTAAAACAGAGCAGCAAATCATGGACTTGGAAGGACCCTTAGGAGTTCAAGTGCTTTAGGTCATTGCCTGCAAAATCATATGTTATTAATTCTATATTGCTTTTTGTTAACTTTCTGTGGATATCCATGTCTTTCACCTAAATTGTAATAACCTCAAAAGGCAGTGGCCATGTCTTAAAATTCTTGCACAAAATATCCTGCATATAGTAGGCACATATCAAGTATTCATTTGTTGATTAGTTGGTTGTGACAATATCCCAAAAATATCTCATAAAATGAAGGGATGGTCCCTGTTTCATTCATTAAAAAAAAAAAGGTGTATCACCAGTTGTGGTCTGTGCTTATTTTTAAATTTACAAAACACTGTTTTAAATTTACAAAGTAGAAAGCTGGGGAATAATCTACAATTGCAGTATCTGAACTCTCACTGGCATAGTCCCCCTGTTCTGAGAGTCTGTTGCTCATTGTTTTATAGGGAAGATATCAACGATAAATAAGGACTCGACTCTGCTGGAAAGCTATTGTTCCTTTCCATTTGGTTCAGTGCTGTATTTGGAAAGTTTTCCTTTAAGGAATGATGAAAGGAATCATGGGGAGAGGGGAATAAAACCTTCAACAGAAAATGGATCTTATCAGGCCTTGAAACCACTGTGGGAAGCTGGTATTGTTCTCTAAGAGCACAACAAGGCCCTGATAGATCTCAGGCAGGGGGAGTCATTATCTGATTCAGACTCAGGATATATGTTGTTGTTGTTGTTGTTAATCCATAGGCTTCACTCATGAACTTGGACGTAGGGTAGGGCTGGGTGAATAGGGGCTGAGAAATAGAACTTGAGAATAATTTCTTGATTTTTGGAAGATTATAGTGCTATTGCCAAGGTTGGGAAGGTAAAGGCAATATTGGGGGTAGAATCAAATGTTATGTGTCAGATGCCATGAGACATGTACGTAAAGAGGTGGGCTTGGCAGATACAAAAATCTGGAGATGAAGGCAAATCATGGCTAGAATTTGAATTCTGTAGCCTCTCAGATGCCATGTCATACTCAACTTTAAGTGGCAGGCAAAGGGCCATTTGTTTCTAGTGACATTGAGCCATTTTCAATATTATGCTCAGTATTCTGTGGAAATACCAAAGCTCTGCATTTCTGAAGAGCCATGAAGTGGATAGTCCCATTGCTTGGGAATTGCTAAGAAGGAAACAGAAATGGACTCTGAGCATACAAGTTTCTTGGATCTTAGTTATTCTTATTTATTATTTATTTATTTATTTATTTATTTATTTAAATTGAGACAGAGTCTTGCTCCATCACCCAGGCTGGAATGCAGTGGCACCATCTCGGCTCACTGCAACCTCTGTCTCCCAGGTTCAAGTGATCTTCTTGCCTCCGCCTCCCAAGTAGCTGGGACTACCGGTGCATGCCACCACGCCCGGCTAATTTTTGTGTTTTTAGTAGAGATGGGGTTTCACCATATTGACCAGGCTGGTCTCGAACTCCTGGCCTCAAGTGATATGCCTGCCTCAGTCTCCCAAAGTGCTGGGATTACAGGCATGAGCCACCACGCCTGGCCTAGATCCTATTTATTCTTAATTTAGGCTTAGCCCTGCTATGTGTGATTATTCACTGCCCCAGACTGAAACAAAGGAGAATTATTTTTGCTTAACTTGTGGCTTCTTTGCTGTTTGACTCTCCTGCCAGCAGGTATGCTCCACGCGGGTAGGCCCTTGGTACTGTGGTCTCCGTCTGTCTCTTCTGCATATAGAAGCAAGCCCTGCCACACAGCAAGTGCTCAAAATGTAGTCCCTGAATAAAAGGCTGAGGGTGGGAAATGGTTCCTAGAGACAAACACAAGACAGTCACAAGTAAAAACCTAACATTTAGGGAAGAATTAGAAAAGTTGTATAGGCTCAATAAATCTAAGGCCCTGAGACCATTTACCTAGGAATTTTCCCAGCGCAGCTCATAACTCAACAGGCCCTGACGTCATTGTTTATCCGTAGCACAGTAACATTATTCATACTCACGGTGAGGACTCTGAGTCACCAAAAAGAAGATAAAATATGTTTAGTCAATAGATATAAAAATGGCAAGAAATACAAAATTACATCTTTAAAATCATTTCATCTAAAGTGGTCAAGATGAATACTTTGGGCCTGAAGTCTTAGGATAATCCTACAACCCATACATGGAAAACGTTATCACCCATCGATGCTATCTGCACAAATGAGGCAAAACTGCATTCTTCTTCACAAATGATGACTGTCTGAAATCTACAGTCAGTTTCATTTTGTGATGAGTATATGCTTCTAATTACCTATAATATTCATCTGAACATTAACAGAATTTTTTTCTGGAAGAATTACAGACTCTTATTACATGCTAACTAGGATATTTTCCTGCCATACACAGTTACCACTGCAAACAGAATGCTGAAACTATCAGATAGTAAACAAACGTGAAACACCACATGAGGACAGGTAAGCAAAGGAATGAAAGCCACGTGTGTGATTACCATCTGGAAAGCCTGTTGGCAGTGGACTGATTCTCAGACCCCCTCTGGAGCAGAGGCTGTGTTCACATAGATGCTCCCAGCATGGGAGCAATACCATGTATGCTGTACCAATTGTAGGTGTTCAGTAAACATGTTTTTGAGAAAAGAGCATATATATATTTCTTTCCCATTTCCCTTGGAAGGGTGAAGATTATAGTTGGAGTCTCAGACAGCTCCAGTCCTGTGAGCCTTATTGTATTCAAGGGATCAGAGTGGGTATTTAAAGGAAGTTATCTCTGAAGAAACTACTTAAAACTTTACAGGGCATTATGGAAATGGTATGTGATGAGTTTTGGAAGATTGTCTAAACTCCCAGGGTAGCACACAACTGAAATATGTTGAGTCTTCATGAAAGATAGCATTTGTTCACTATGTTCTTTTCCTTCATTGCATTAATCACACGCACGTACGTACAATGAACACTTGTTTATTGACTGTCATCTCTATTTGAACCTAAATTCCCTGAGGGTTGGGACCATGTCTTTATCCATGAATATTCATATATAGGGAGCTGTATATAGGGGCTGTGAGGTGAGATATGTTTGGGTTTGAGGAGGAGTTGTTTATTTCTGTTGATCTGACCTCATGACAGTATTTGTAAGATAATTTGGATGTTTTAGATTCAGTAACACCAAAAGCCATGTTTGTATATTACAGGGCAATTACACAACATTGGGATGTATTTTGACCACATCCCTGCCAGGCTGGCTTTTAGGTGCAAGCACCATCTAAAAACGTGCATAATATGCAGTTTAGAATGACTAGTTCTCTAGCCAAAATGACTCACTTAAATCAAAAATAGAATCTAGAAAAGAAGTACAATTAAGGGGAAAAGATCTTTCAACTCCCGATAACAGAGGCCCACTGAACCATGAGCTATAATCATAATGAAAAGTAATGATAATCTCCAGTAAAATTTTACAGAGGATTTCTGTGCTAGCACCACGCTAAAGCACATTCATGGAGCAGCTCATCTAACCTTTACAACCCCATGTGGAAGGTCCTATTCAGTCTCAACTTACAGTTGAGGAAACTGGAAGACCAAGAAATCGGCTAGGAGGCTCCTGCAAGGGAGGTGACAGATGATGGTGGTTGGAAGAGGGGCTAGCAGGTGAGGCTTAGAGAGGTCAGTGACTTGTCTAAGGTTAAAGGACAGGTGAGTGGTGGAGACAGAGACTGTTCTGACCATACTGCCCGTGCCGGGCCCAGGCTGGGCACATGGTAGGGCTCAGTGGTTAGTTATATCAAATGGATCCATTTTCTCCAAGCATATTCCTACTCACCAAAGCTTAAGTAAAGGGAGATATGGGAATACAAGCACTTAGCAGGGCAAAGAAAGTCTTTTTCAATTCTTCTTGTAACCGCTGGGCCAAATGTCAGTTTCTATGCACATAAGAATATGTTTCTTTGAATATTAAAATACCACCAGATGCACAGACATGTCTTTATGGCTACTCAGAGAATAGAAGTTTGATAAGACGGAGTCACCACACCCAGGAGGAGAAAAAAAAGTCTGAAACTCTAAACTTTTGTGAAATTGGCTAAAAGCCAAATGTCAGCATTTTTCACCTCTTTTCCCATATGGCAGGAGGCATTTCACACCACTTTCCATCATTTCAATAAATCTAGTAAATGATATGAGTACTCTGCATGCCAAGAGACATATAATATGTGTATCAAAATAGATGTCTAGGTCGGTTTGTGACAAGAACCAGATTTCAGCAACTGCAGAGAACAGATCTGGCCTGGCTTCGGTTCAGTGAATGGGTGAGCGCTATCCAGGATCACTTTCTGCTTATTTTCTTTTCCCTTAGTTTTCAAATAATACTTTTCCTACATTCACTTTCTTCTCTAAAAATCCTTGACCATCTCAATAGTTTCTTTTTATTGGCATCCCCATCACCACCTACAGCCTTATGGGGCAAGTTCCAGCTGAGGATACAGGGCATTAGGACCAGGAATTCATTCATCCATTCAATATTTAGTGAGCTCCAGCTATGTGCGCAGAATTGTCTTAGGCACTGGGGATACTGTAGTGAACAAAAGAAAGTCCCTGTTCATAGATACAGTGGCTCACACTTGTAATCCCAGCACTGTGGGAGGCCAAGGCAGGAGGATGGCTTGAGGCCAGGAGTTGGAGACCAGCCTGGACCATACAGTAAGACCCTATCTCTACAAAAAAATAAGAATTATGCAGGCATGGTGGCACCTACGTGTAGTCCCAATGACTCAGGAGGCTGAAGCAAAAAGAGTTCAAGTCTGCAGTGAGCTATGGTTATACCACAGCACTCCAGCCTGGGGGACAGAGTAAGAACCGTCTCAAAAATAAAAATAAAAATAAAATCTCTGCTCACACAAAAATGCTGACAACAATCAAATGAACAAATTTCAACTTGATGCATGTCAGGTAGTGATCAATAATGTAACAACCAAAGCAGGGCAGGACAGACAGTGATTGGGGTGTCAAAGGCCTCAGTGACAAGATGGCATTTCATCAGAGACTACGAGGAAAGAAGGGAGCATGCTGTGAGAGGAGAAGATTCAGTGTTCTCCTTAGAGAGCATGGCAAGTGCAAAGACCCTGGGGTCCAGGCTTGTTTTTGTTCAAAGACTAACAAGGAAGCCATTGAGGGGTAAGAACAAGTGTAAGATGGGAGGGTAGTGGGAGGTAAGCTCTAAGAGTTAACAGGGCTATATGGGCCCTGATAAAGACTTTGGATTTCATTCTGAGTGAAATGGGAAGCTATTAGATGGTTGAACAGAAGAGCGAGATGGCTTGACATATTTTCAAAGTTTATTCTGGCTCCTGTTGGAGAAGTGACTGAGAGCAGCCAGGGTGGAGGCCGAAAGGCTTCTGCAAAGTCCCCCTAACAATGACAGCAACTGGGCTGTTTTGAACACAAGGACTACATAGTTACTGATGGATGAGAGATTGAATGTGAGAGAAGTTAAGATAATTTCACATTTTGGGGGGGAACTTCGGTTATAAACTTGGAAAAAAATATATTGCCTATGACAAAAAGATATGCACCCTCCAGCTGAAGACTCTTTTTGTGTCATATTTTGTGCAAACACATTTCAGTACACTAATAGGATGAATAAATCCCAGAGCACTATGTAAAAGCCTCTCTCATCAGGTTGTTCTAGAACTTTCCTAGGAGACATGTCCCTTTCAAGTTTCCATCAAGGAATTATTAAAAATAAAAATGGGTGGCTCTTTCCTGGAGCCATTTTAAAGGAGTGACTCTGCCTTGAATGGCCCTGTTGTGTAACATTGTTCCTACAGAAAAGTCAGGGAAGGAAAAGCAAATTTTCAAGGAAATTTGCAAAATTGCCAGTTTGAGTGTCAATCAGGCAAGCTACGCATTACAGAGAAGCTGCTTTTGTTTCTCTAGAAAATAGCACTATTTTTTGATGTGCAAAAAGCACAAGGAAGAAGAGGTGAAGAAGTTTGCCAATGCTTGTCTATACCTTAAGTGAGTCTACAGCTTCGAGGCTTGTTCATTTTAACTTAAGTAACCTGGAGCTCCTTAAAGATGGGGACTGTGTCATAATTATTCAGAGCAAACAGTTTTTCCATGTGGCCTTGATTTTCCCAGTGGGTGATTGCATACACCCCTCCACACCCTTCTTCTCTAGGTGGTTACCACATGTTTTTGGTGCAGATCTAGACACCAGGAATATAGAGAGAAGAGAGACGTGCCTGGCAACCACCGAGCCTTCCCTCACTCCAGTTAACCCCTGCTGCTGAGAATCAGGGATGAAAAGGTCCCTTGCCCTGTAGTTTCTTACTGCCCATACCTCCCAAAGATGACTGTGAATAGAACCGGAGAAACAGGTTCCAGAGGTTTCAGGGGGTGGACTTTGCTGCCTCCCCAAGGGAACAGAATAACAAAAGTAAGGTCGCAGAGGCAAGCTGTCCCCAAGGGAGCTTCATATTTTGGCCACAAGCCCCTTTCCCCTGATCCATTTTGTGCTTTGTCTCAGTAAGTACAGACATGGATTAGGAAATGACAGAGCTTCATAATGTCATGGGACACCCTTGGGAGATGAAGCTGGATGTGGGATCAATGGCTCTCTGGGATGTGCCATGTGCTGCTGACAGGGAATCAGGGTTGGTTCCACAATCATATTCTGGAACCATGTTTGACCACAGTGGCTGGAGAAAGAGATGATGGTGGTTGAGTAGTAAGTTGGAGGCGGCTGAAGAGAGGATGACCAGAGCCAGTTGCCAAAGGACTTCTGACAGTGTGACTGTCCTGGAGGACCTTTCAAGGCTACCTGTGTCTCAGAGACCCTTGCCTTTACCCAAACAGGCACTAAGGAGATTCAAGAAAGTTTCATAACCCTTTGCCCAGCATCTGAGTGAAAAAGTTCTAAGGATACCTAATCTCCAGGTCCTATGTCTGATGTCTCCCTTCTGGATAACTTCCAAGTCTTTTTGTCTTCTGAGGTCACGTCCTTAATGTTCCAATAAAATGGCTTTATCTTTCCCCATCTAACATACTATGGCAGCCCAGACTACCCCATAGCCGCTTCCTTGTGCCAGTATACTTTCTATTAACAGAAGGAGATTGGAGTCCTACTTAGCTCTGAGATGGTTTCCACTGAGACCTGGATCTCTGCTGTCTCCTGGATCCCAGGCACCATTTTCAGCTCCTGCAGCTGTGCCTCCATTTGGTATCACTTTTGCCAACTCTGGACACTCCTTTTCCTTCCTCCCTGACAATACCCCACTAAACACTAAATAAAGTATTGCGAAAACCAGACACATACTAAAGTTCTGGAGGGTCAGGGGGTAACAAAGAGAATTATAAAGCAGAAAAATTCAAGACAGAGAGAAGAGTCGCACAAGGGATGGCCTGTGAACCATGCCATGTTTTAGCTCGTCCTAAAGCCCTTTTCCTCTGAGAACCTTCTTTCTCTGTTTGTCACCTGCCCAGACCCCTCAGCTCACTCACCCAGGCTGCCACCTGAAAAAGCCGAGGTTCTGTTACTTGAGTGAGAAAAACAGTTAAGCACTCTCATTCAAGCTGGATCTAAGCTCTCGCCAAGGAGAGCCAGGCTGTTCATTGCCCATAACCACAAAGGCTCATGAAGCTGTGGTGGACGTGGAGTATAAGTGCTTGTCTTGCCAGACTCACAGTGTGAGTTCTTAACCACCGCCCCATACTGCTTTCTTGCCTTCCCTGCACTTTCCAGGCTCAGCAGGAAAATGGCAAGACAACAAAGGAACGCTAGGGGAAGAAATTCCCTCTCTCCCCATCTCTCTCCATAAGGCAGAAGTCGCCAGTGAGAACCAGCATTTCGACCAAGGAAACATACTTAAGCCTATACACACTCGTTAGGTCTCTGTCTGGGTCTTTATTTGCCCTGACTCCAGCCATCATCAAACTGAGGGTTCAGACTGGGTCTAGTTCTGGACTCTCTTGTGTGAACTACTCACAGAGCCCAGACAACTCCAGCTGAGCCTTTAAAGTTGTAGCATTGGCAGCCATTGGCACCGTTCACAGTAATCCCGCCACTGTGTCCCATGAACTCTAAGAGGCTTGTAAATGTTTACCATGCACAGACTGAGCAAATGTTTGCAGTGAACTTTTACACAGAACCCAGAGAAGCTCCCTAATCCATAGAAGTCTTCCAGCAAAAGCAAGCCCACAGAATTCAATGTATGCGCAGGCTGTAGCCTACACGCTGAATGGCTCCCTTCAAAGGCCATGAGGTCCGGCTGCGGCAGAGAAGTGTCCACGTTTGTGGTCTTTGCGATGTTTTCACAGTGAGGACCTTCGTTCAGACAAAGTACAATAATCTTTCATGATTCCCATAAATCAGAAAACTGAATATGTCAACGAGGGTTAGGTCGCTCTGGGGGCTCCCCGTCTGAAGCTTAAGAAACAGAAAAAAAAGGCATGTTTGAGGCAGTAACAGAATCGGGAGGGGAGGAATGTTATGAATTTTGTTCTGAAAAATTCAGCTCAACAGTTCTAATAGGGCCAATATTTAGGCTACAATATTTGGCTGGATCTGTTACATAATTCGTCTTCTCACAAGCAGACCCAACTGATCTGACCCAGAGCCAATTTATTTTTATGGAGTTAAATGAGTCGCTATTTATAAACTGAAGAGGTTCAAAAAGGCTATTTAAGGAGGGTGTCACTACTTTTTCCACCAGTGTGTTTGCCTTTTGATCCTTCTGGTTTGCTTTGGTTTGATTGTGGTTTCTGGGTAAAAGGGTGGGCACTATTTGTAAGCTTGGTAAAAATAACTTCAGCCAAGTATGTAGATCACTTATCCTTGAAATGGGAATGATAGGTTGGGAAATTGTACACTGGACAGGAATGTGAGTTGGAGGCCTGAGTCTGCTGTGCAAGTACAGCTAAATGGTACCTGGATATAGGTTTTAGTTAGTGGCAAAAAAAGTGAAGTGGGCTTCATTTCACAGCATGGCCTGGATCTCCTTCCCATATTTCTTTCCCCACTGGTACTAGATCTAAAGAAAGAGTACCAAAGGAATTACTTGACCAAACCTGTGCTATCTCAGACAGATGCCAACATTGCACAAAGACCCAGTCCTTGGGCTCCCAGCCAGCTTTTTCAAAATGACCCATCCTTCCTCACTCTTCTCTATTAAACTCCATCTTCGGCAAACCAATATTGGTGACCTGAGGGAAGTACGTCAGAAGATCACAAAGTGTTCAGCTGAAAAATCTTAGAGATCATTTGTTAAGGAAACTCCTTTTACACAATGGATGGCAAGAGAGGTAGGAAGCTCGTCTAAGGCCATATACAGAGCGTCAGTGTTAGGGCTAGAACTCAGCTCTCCAGATCAGTGGCCTCCCTCACATCTACCCAATAGGACACAGCCAAAGACGAGGCATTAGTTTGAGAAGGTGGGAGCTGGAAGTGTCAGGCTGATCTCACCATGCTGACATTAGACCCTCATCTTTCCATTCACCATTCCTGAAAAAGGAGGAAGCCCTGCCCAGATGATAACCTCCTCTTCCCCAAATCACCTGTCTATCTTCAGTTAAAGACCAGTTTACAGATCTTCTTTCCCAGGCCTAGGCTGCTCTAGGAATCAGTTCTTGGAACGATTCTCCTTGCTCATGTCTCTTCCTGGCTCCCGACTAGACAGTTTCTCTGCTCTCCTAGTTAGTGCCTAGTAACCAGAAATCACTTGTTTCTACCAAAATGACTTATTTAATCTGCTCCATTTCTGACTGGGCAGGTTCGTTCACCCCTTCTCAGGCAACCTAGTGGACCTCTGCTCCCAGAAGGTCGCCACATTGATGCTGAACTTAGTGTGGACACTCCATCAGCATAGCTTTCTATAGCCCAGAACTCCGGGGCTCAAGTTATCCTCCCACCTTAGCCTCCCAAGTGGCTGGGACTAGAGGTGTGCCACCATGCTTTATTAATTTTTTAAAAATTTTGCTAGAGATGGAGCCTTGCTATGTTGCCCAGGCTGCTTTTGAACTCCTGGCCCCAAGTGATCCTTCCATCTTGGCCTTCTGAGTAGCTGGGACTACAGGTGTGTGCCACCATACCTGGTAGCAAAATACCTTATTTGTATCCAGATATTATCCCTCCATCGAACAGGGTTCATCCAAATACTTGTAAACCACAGGACTCATGGAAGAAGTATGAGACAACTGTTTTGATGGCAGAAGAAAACAGCAAGTGCCCTTGGCACCATCTTCCTCCTAGGATGCTTCTTTAGCTGCCATTACTGTGCTCTCCAGGTGTCATCTCTGATCCTGGATCCTTTCTCCTGCTCTCTGCTCAGAATCCTCACATCTTCCTGCTTCCACCAGACAGGAATCCAAGAAGCTGTCTCATTTGTCCCCTCAGAGTTCTATGTCAAGTTTACAAAATACAAAATAAAGAGCCCCCGTATCTCCTATTATGTATTCCAAAATGCTGATTGCTAACAACAAATCTGTGAGCCCTGACTCAAACCAACTTTGTCAGAAAAAAATGAATTTTAGTCTCAGATTTGCCACTAATTTTCTATGTGACCTTCAGCAAATTACAACCTTGAATTATACCTTCCTCATCTGTACAATGGGGATGATGATAGTTTTTACACAGCAGCATTTATTGACCCCTGGTCCCCCGGTTTCTAGATAATGGGAAACCACAGGAACACAGTGAGATGCCTACCTTCAGGAAGCTCCACAGATCTAAGTACATAGTATGGCACCCCTTTCAGAAAAGTTGCCCATTCTTGCACTAAACTAAGAGTCAGTATCTAAGAACTTTAGAATATTGTATCTTCATGATTTCACATGATATATATGAAAGCTACTTGTAAGGTAAAAAAGAAAAAAAGAAGAATCTATTTTTTTTATTTTAAGCAAAGAGCAAATTCAGAATTATTTTTCAAACTTGCACTATTTTCCAAGTATAAACTAAATAAAGTAGGGCAAATGTAGCAAACTTTGAAACTCTGTAATCCTGGAGTTTGGGGCCGAAATACTTCTTGTATTAGATCATTGTACTTAAAAGAAGAATATTGATTAGTAGACACGATTAGACTATCTCTAACAGTGTTCTCCCTCAGACTCAGACAAAAGGGAAAGAACTAATAAAGTTCTCGAAGCCTTAACTGTAGAGTTGAAGTTTCTATGCAGCAGGCATTTTCCTTGTGTTTGCTGAGTGCCTAATACTGTGCCAACTGTTATAGGAAATAAGGGAAAAGGCTACACACGGCTTTACCCCGACTGAGCAGGAATCTTGATGGAAAGTGAAGACATACGTACACAGGAAATTATGCAATTTGACATGGTGGTTTTATTAGGGTCCTCCAGAGAAACAGAACCAATAGAATATAAGTAGATCTATACAAGGAGATTTATTGTGGGAATTGGCTCATGTGATTATACAAGCAGGGAAAGTGCCATGATATGCTGTCTATATAAGCTAGAGAGCCAGAAAAGCTGCTAGTTTAAATCCTGGAGTCCAAAGACCAAAGAACCAGGAACTCTGATGCCTGGGGGCAGGAAAGACAGATGCCCCAGCTCAAGAAGAGGAGAGAATTTTCCCTTCCTCTGCCTTTTTATTCTATTCAGGCCATCAGTGGATTAGAGGGTGCTCGTCCAAACTGGTGATGGCAGATATTCTGTACTTAGTCTACCGATTCAAAAGCTAATCTCTCCCAGAGACACTCTCACAGACACACCCAGAAATATGTTTGACCAGTTATCTGGGCATCGCTTAGCCCAGTGAAATGGACACAAATCAACCGTTGTAGCAGTACAAGAAGACCTAGGAGATAATGAGTGCTCTGGGTGCCAGTGAGGGCTTCAGCAATGATGGTGGCCAGAGAAGACAACAATGGCTCAGAAGAGGAGCTAAGCCTGTAGGATGGTGAGCTATGGATATACGTGTCAAGAGAAGGGCCTGAGGCAGAGAAGTCCTACAAACAGATGATGGCAGGGCCTACAGGGCCTATATAACCTGGTGTCCTGCTGCCTCTGACCTCTTCCTCCTACTCTCCTGCTTGTTCACCACAGCACAGCCACACTGGGCTTTATGCTGTTTCTCTGCATGCCAGGCTCCTGCCACAGGACCTCTGCACTTGCTGCACCTCTTGCTGAATGATCATCCCCAGCAGCCTCATGGCATACTCCCTGCCTTCCTTCAGGTCCTCGTTTGAATATCATCATCTCAGCAAAGCCTTCCCTGTTCATTCCCACTTCCATCTTGGCTCTCCCTATCTGCCTTCCCTGCTTTCATTTTTTTCCATAGCATTTATTGCTATTTGACGTAGTCTACATTTTAGCTATTTTTTTTTATTGCCTGTCTTGTCCTTCCAGAATGTACTCTCGAGAGGAGAGATTTGTGTCTGCTTTGTTCACTGCCATTTCCCTTGCTCCTAGAACACCATGTGGCACATAGTAGTCTTTCAGTAAGTATTTGTGGAATGGGTGAGTGTTGCACTCTATGGGATTGGAAATAACCATCAGCCTTCTTCCCAAGTGTTTTCAACTCAGCATACTTGATGGATTTTTTCCATGGCAACGGAGCCCTGATTATCATAAAAGTCAACTGGGAAATATCATCTGTTTTTACCAGCATTTGTTCTCTTTCCAAGCCTGCTAGGTGGTATCTATTCTATAAATCAAGAAATATACTTATTTGCAAGATTTCTGCAGAAAGATCACTGAAAATATCACCAGCCACCTAAAAGCCTGTTATTCTCAATGATTCTAATTATGTTGAAATACAAAGGCCTGTATTCCTAGGCAATTTGGCAAATAATGTACATGTTTAAGCCAACATAGAAACTTCCACCCCTTGGAGAAAGTTCAACAGCTTGGAATATCATGATCAAGTGTCCTAGGTTTCATGGAGTTCCTTGCAGACTAGGTCCTGCAATCTTTTTTTTTTTTTTTTTTTTTTTTGAGATGGAGTCTTGCTCAGTCATCCAGGCTGGAGTGCAATGGTGTGATCTCGACTCATTGCAAGCTCCACCTCCTGGGTTCACGCCATTCTTCTGCCTCAGCCTCCCGAGTAGCTGGGACTACAGGCGCCCAACACCACGCCTGGCTAATTTTTTGTATTTTTTAGTAGAGATGGGGTTTCACTGTGTTAGCCAGGATGGTCTTGATCTCCTGACCTCATGATCCACCCATCTTGGCCTCCCAAAGTGCTGGGATTACAGGTATGAGCCACCACGCCCAGCCTCCTGCATTTTTATAGTGGATGCTTTTCCTCAAGGCATTGAATATTTCTCAGGGCTTCCCTAATGAGTACAGATAAGGCTCTATGTGGCTCCTGTATCGGGATGAGCATCTGTCCTAAAGGGTCAAAGGGTCAGAGGTGCAGTCACTGAGGAAGTGGCAGGCCAACTGAAGAGGGGCCACTGGCTATGGAGGTACATGCCACCAGGACCAGGCTGTACTGGGGGAAAACCACCAGATGGTCACTCCACCCGGAAACATGAGGATTCCATGGGTCCTTGGTTTAAGAAAAATTCAGGAAATCAAAAGAAAAAAAAAAAGAGATCCATTATATTAAATAGCATGGGTTTTGTTTCATAATTCCTGAATCAAAAGTCCCGTCAAGTTTTGTCTTCTCTTCCCTGAGTCCTGTTCCTTTCCCTTCCTTGACCATCCAAAATCAGGAAAGACTCAAAGGCTAGAAGAGCTTCAATCTCTCCCCTGTGGAGTGAAGCAATTCTAGCACAAAGCACTGTATCCCCAGGAATTAATTATCTCCTAGCTCTATTATAAATGTCTATTCCAGGGAGTATTTTCAAAGGCAGTGCAAAGCTTTCTGAGGGATTTATGTAAACCAGCTAGTGACCCAAGATTTCTTGACAAAAACTCCTGTCCCCAGGAGGTAAGATGGCTCAGCTGGGCTCACAGAACTTTCCAATCTCATCTGCTTAGCAACAGCGGAGTCAAGGAACCCTGAAGGGACTTTATCAGCCAAGGAGAGCTGTTGGCCTCTTGTTTCTCTTTCTGGGCTCTGCCAAGAATGACATCACCTCGCTGGATTATTAGCAAGCCCTATCAGCAACCTCTATCCCATCCGTCACATCAAAGCTGTCCCACGTATGTTCATGCTGGTCAGGGGAGCCAGTTTCCATCAGCTCTATGCCTTGGTTTAAACATTCCCGGGATGGTCAGGAATGGAAAAGTGAACTGAAAAAGTCACTGCTAGTATTACTTGTTAACCATGGAGGAAGACTCAACAGGATACCATGATAACAGATATATTATTATAGACATTTGAATATACTATGGGCCAAGTTGTTCTTCCCAAAACTAAAATAAACCAATACTTTAGTAAGCACATGGATTGGCATAGCCAACTGGCAGGTGAGGGCCACTAAGCTTGTAAAGAGTCAGACACTCCTTCTCTTGCCTTGGTCAAATGCCCCAGACTAACTATGGTTAGAACACTCCAGAGAGTGAGGGAGTCACTCTGTAGCTTTTCTTGGGGAGAAAATAGCAGAAATGGTTCACTGCTAAAAGGAATTTTCTATCCTGTCATGACATCCTGCACATTTATCTGGGCTGATCCGTGTTCACACCAAGATGGGCATTTCACAGAAACTTAGCATAGAGAAGGACCTTAGAGATCATTTATCCTAACCACCTCATGTTGTAATTCAGTTCATTTAATTACAAAAGACAAGTTTGAGGCCCAGCAAGGTTAAACGCGCACTAGTCAGCTAGCTAGCTAACTAGTGGTGGTGATTAAGGCCTAGGATTAAAGTCCCTGATCTAGCTTTAGGAGGTTACTACCAAGGTAAATGGTTCAATTGATAAAAGAGGGGGTGTAATTGTTTATTTTAATAATAATACCAACCAGTTAAAAAGTCACCCAAAGACCATTGCTCTTGCCTCCATGACATAACTGGTCACGTTATGAATTCATGAGGGTCTGCCCTGTCTGTCTGAATGCAGTGTCTCACAGCAACCAGGTTCATTGTGATTGCACTTGGCTTCCATAAGGTCATGCTCTTGTCCAGGTAATGTTCTTATAATCAGGACCTCATCATCAGCCTGTCTGCCTTCTCCTGCCCCCTCTTGCCTGGAGAACCCACCTTCCTCCTCCAACCAGCCTAACTTTAGAGAACATGGGAGGAGAAAAGGTTTTCCATTCTTTCAGTCAGTCAGTCTGTCTGTCTGTCAGTTGCTGGGGCCTGCTATGTGCTAGACTATGGGAGCTCTGCATGTTTGAGTAAGGACGACAGAAGCAACATTAAAACTGGCATAAACTACATTAATTTCTAGAACACTAAACAAAAGACATCTATGGCATCACTAACCATACCTAGTGTGAAAAATACACTTTTTTTGTTTTATGACTTTTAAAACACTGATAAACTAAGTCAATTTGAATCAGAATTAAACCTACATATTATTTTCTGATGCTTTTGTTTAAATAGAGTATTGTGTTAGTCCAAGACCTCCAAGACATAGACATCAAGATGCCATTAAACATGCAATGATTTATTAGGAGACTGGGATGCAGGCTTGACCTGCAGTGGAGGCGAGAGGAAAGGAAAGGGAAGAAGGTGAGTGAAGCTTCCTAGACCGCCTGCAGAGTAACGGAGCCTTGGCAGGCTGTCAGGGAGTCCCTGAACCAAAGTGGGCCACCATGTAAGTCCCATATCTCCCAGGAACGGGATGCCTTAGTCTCCCTGCCATTGTTTGGGCATTGGCTGGGAGCAGCCCATGGGAAGCGTGGCCTCAGTAATAACATAGTGACAGGTTTCAAAGTGCAGGAGCTGGGGCCTTTGGTCGATTGAGTTCCCCATAGATGGAAGTCTCTGAGCCACATTCTCACGGCTACCACAGACATCAAAATAGTCTCTATGCTGAACCCCATAAAGGAGAGGCTATGTAGAATAGTTGTTGACGGAATCTGCTGTGGAATTAGACTACTATTTTTGAGTCTGGTTCTGACTTACCAGCAGCGTGACCTTGGGCAAGTTACTCTTGCCATGGACTCAATCTGCTCATTTGTAAAATGTGGGTAATAATGATACTGACTTCATAGGATTGTGAGGATTAAATTAATTAATGTAAGGCACTCTGAGCAATGCCAAACTCAGATGATGAATGCTCAATAAAAGTTAGTTTTTATTATTACATTCCATTTTAATTGTGGTCTACTATGGGTTAAATTGTATCCCCTCAAAAAGATACACTGGACTCCTAACCCTCAGTACCTCAGAATGTGACTGTTTTTGGAGACTGGGCCTTTACAGAAGCAATCAAGTTAAAATGGAGTGACGAGGGTGGTCCCTAATTCAGTGTGACTGGCATCTTCATAAAGGGGAAATCTGAACAGAGACACACAGAGAGGGAAGACATTGTGAAGAGACAGAAAGGAGGGCCCTCTACAAGCCAAGGAGAGATGCCTGGAGCAGATCCTCCCCTCACAGCCCTCAGAAATAACCAACCCTGCCTACAGCCTCCAGAATTATGAGCCACCCAGTCTGGAATAGTTTTGTTATGACAGCCCTAGAAAACCAATACATGGTTCATTCTTGAATTTTGAAACTCTGGTCCTATCCAAGAAAGTTCTGAATGAGAATACTGGCTGGAAGCGGGTGCATTGGCCCCTGGCCCAAAGGCACTACAGCCTCCTTCAACACTGCAGCTGACAAACGTGTCCAGTGTCAGAACCCACCAGGCAGTGCCTTTTCCTCTGTGGCGGCACATGCCCTCTGTGTGTGGGTCCCAAACCTAGGGCCAGAGCCGGTGCCTTGCGTTATTTTAGATCAGGTACAATTTAACTGACAGTGGCAGACTTGGAAACAGACATTTGCCCATAATTGCCATGATCTGTGACCAGCATAGCTGGAGGATGAAACCACTGTGCCTTATTCAAAGTGGATGTCCTGCGCAAAGTGAATCACAAAATTCAAGATGAAGTTTTCTGAGATTTCATGTGAGCTTATCCTGAAAAACAGTGGCCAAATAAATTCAGTCAAGAGAATTGGGGGAGCTTTAAAAAACCCATCCAGGGTCTAATTTGCTCCATCTGAAGTGCAATACGATCTTATTTCATGTGAACAATTGCCTCAGCAAAGAGGTAGGGATGTGGGGTGGGGGTGGGGGACAAAAAAGAGGAAAAGAAAAAAAACACACATTTTTCTGATGTTATCTGTGGTTGCCCAAGAGTCAATGCAAGTTTAATGAGCTTTGATCTGAGTTTCAACCAATTCAATTCTTTCCATTATCTAAATGGAATCAGTTTCTAACTGCCTCACAAGGACTCACTGCTACCTACGTTAGTTAGACTTGAGACAGTACCAGACATCATAACTGACGGCAGAGCAAGAACCACCTCCGTGTGCTGTTGCCTGCCCCTCGCTTTGGCTGGGTTGCACAGCTCAGGGAGTGTCTGTTAGGTTCAAACATCTCGTGAGTAAAGGGTTAGGTGGTTCTGGGTTTGAGGAGCTGATAGCATCTTACCAACTGCAGCTCATGCCGGGCCTCTTGAATTGACAAGCATTTGCCACCCCAGAGGGATCATGGGGTCAGAGGCTGGTCCAAATGAGGTCCTCCTTCTAAAAAGAATATATATATATATATGGATTTTCAAAGGGTTCATAGGTAGCACCGAATACATGAGGTTAAAGAGCATCCTGCAAACGTTGGATTTTTCCAGGATAAAAGAAAATGCCTATAGGAGCAGTATCTCTCAGTTAAGTAGGTTTTGCCAGGGGAAGGTGAGGCCTGTGGGAATGCAACTCTTTCTTTCTCCCCTCTCACCTTTCTGTCTCCTGGCGGGGATGCACGTTGCTAAATTTATCACTTCCTATATCATCTGAAGCCAGAGAGTAGATGAGTAAGAAGCTCCAACCCTGTGTCCTAATAGATCTAGGGCAGAGGGCGTGGACCAGGAGAGAGTAAATCATTGGTTCTCAATGCCGGCTGCACGTCAGAACCACCTGGAGAACATTAGCAAATATTTTTCCCGGTTGTGTCTCCAGATACTCTGATTTAAAAGGGCTGGGCTGGGGCTCGGGCAATGGTAGCTTGTAAGGCTCCCCAGGTAATTCTAATGCACGGCCTGGGTTGGTAACCAGTGAGGTCGACGCTCACCTCAGGCACCTCTGGCAATAAAGTAGCAACTCAGAAAGTCCGTTCCTCCACTCCTGAGTGCAGCCCAGCCCACTGCCCTCACTGATGGAGAAGTTTCCAGAAATGAAGGAAGCCAGTCAAGGTGAGGGAAACTCTGGGACCCTGAAGCTGCCACGGGAATGTCCCTCCATCAAAGTCGTGCATGAGGCCATTGGAATCACTCACGAAGTCTGTGGAGACTGCCTTCCCAGGCAGGCATTTGGGTGGAAAGGGGAGCACGGAATTTGTTACGCAACAAAAGAGAGGCCCAAGGGTTTCTGCCAAAAGGAAGAAGGTAGAAATGGGTGTTAGGGAGCCTGAATTTGAAGCCAGGAAACTGCGCAGAGGCAAGAGGCTGTGTGGTCCTCACCAGAGGCTGAGGAGAGAGGCACTGCTCTCGGACCTGCCCTCAGGCCCCAGCTCCACAGCACCCAACTCGAGGAGGGTGGGTCACAAATCACAAGGCGACTGCAACGGTGGTTTTCTTCTCTTTCTTGAGAATAAATACAGAGACCCTATTTTTCCTTTTTACCCGAAGGAATTACTTACAAAGGAGGCCCTTTATAAGCTGAGCGTTTAATCCTTGTGCTTCTCTAGCCTAGTGAGTGAGAGAGGAGGTGTCCTTCAATCCCTGGCTGTGGTGTGGGACAGGGACAGTAATTCACCTGGGCTAGACTGAAAGAAGGAATTGCGTTTTCTCACCTGCTTACATTCTGCTTCTGGGGATAGTTCCTTCTACCTTCTCTAGATGGAAAATTTTCTGAAGTGAGAAATGCTTTTGCCATCTGCCATGCCCAGGTGGTCTACCTCAGATGGAGTCACCACAAACAATTGTGCACATGTCTCCTGATGTCTTTCGCTGTCACAGGGGGAGAGGCTGACTATCACCCCACTGGAGCACTCCTTCTGGAGGGCATCAGTGCCCCTATCCTGTCTGTAGCTGGGCTTAAGGCCAGAATGTGCATGTGACACACACGTAGCTGGAGCCCGGCTGCAGCTGCTGCATTGTGGGTTCTCCATCTAGCAAGTACAACCTTAGAGCAGAGGAAGACTTTCCAGAGGCATTTGCTCTCACCGGTTGGAAGAGACAGGAACACATGAAAACTACATAAGAGGAGGGGTGTAGGTTTGAAACTGCCAGTAGCTCATTTTGTGAAGGAGACAAAATTGGCTTTGCTAAATTGATGGGCTCCTGTTGGCTGCTGTCACCTACTACTCATAGTAGCCACAACCTCAGAGGGGAGAGAAAGGACAGTGTAAATGACAGCTCTGGGAAGGGTGTGGGCCAAGAGGGTGTCACAAGGGCAGAGGGCCACTATCTTCCTCTCCTACTGCTTCCCTGCGGTAGGATTCGTGCCATACTCCATCTGGTCATGTGGCCCTGACATGCACTGGAACTTGGCCTGGAGACATCCCCTGCTCCCTTTGTCTAGGTCATTTCTTCTACCCCTCCTCCTTCAGATTCATGGTCAATCTACCTTAAGTCCTTCAGAAACTTGTCTTGACCTCTCTGATTAGGCTCAGTTCCCTTACTGATGCCCTCAAACAGCAGGCACTTCTCCTTCACGGCACTAACCACAGTTACAGTTTTACTATCCATCTCCTTCAGTAGACTGCAAACTCTAGGAAGCCAGAGGCAGTGTCTGTTCCTGCTTACAGTTTTATTCCCATCACCTTCTACAGTATCTAACATAGTAGGAACTTACCATGTAACCAATTTACTGCCTACAAGAAGATTTGTATGCATGTGTTTATGAATGCATTATCTCTTAAAAATAGCAGGTGTGGCAACTGTAATATACATTGACACGGCCCTCTCCCACCCAAACATGCACCACTTCCCCATATAGGTTTGAGAGCAGTAATCTCTCCCCCGTGGGTGAGTATGGGTCATAAATGGAGGCCTAGCCAATGCCTTGGGGACGCCGTGCCCGGAAACCAGACAGCGCTTACCCACCTGGCTCTCCACTACTGCCCAAACCTCAGAGTCAGCCAATAGTCCTTTCAGACCACAAACAGAGGAAAAGGGAATGGCCTCTGGAGAAGTTAAAAGGGATATGAAACCACATTACTATGCTTTGGGAATGAAAAGTATTAGAACAAATCCTTAAGGATCGAATCTCATCCTTGGAAACACTCTTCTAAAACCATACAGGCCTCTGACAACTGTTAGCTCCACCCCCACTTATTAAAGCCATCCGCTGGCCATTTAAGGAAGGACAATTCCATTCTGTGCACCGTGTCATTAGGTTAAAGGCACGGGAAAACAAATGCACTTGGACACAGGCCACAGACTATTTCCAGACAGTGGAACCTCAGGGAATTGGCTCCATCCAGATCCTCCTGGGAGACAGGAAGCTGCAGAAGTGCCATTAGTAGTTCCATGCAATTACCATGGATGACTGGCGACAGTGGAGAGGGCAGGGCTTGTTGGGTTTAAAAGCAGGGAGTCTGGTCATATAGACCAGCATAGGGACTGGGCTCCACAATTTAGAGTAGACTAACTCAGCAAATCAGTTAAACTTGCTATCCTCATTTTCCTTATGTAAAATAGACATGATAATGATATCTATCTCAGAGAGCTGCCATACAAATTAGCAAAGTAATTCATGAGGCCACCATGCCTGGCCTCATGTAAGGCACTTTGCTTAGCACATAGAAAATAATTAATATTAGATATTAATATTAAGAATGAGGCAAATGTTAGAAAAGAAAATCTGTGCATTTCTAAATACACAGGTTAGCTCCTTTCCAAGTGATCAATAAATGAAACACTGTACTATTTATATATCTCCTTTCATTCAAACATCTTTTGCAAAATATAGTCGCCATCCCAGCGCCCACTGGTCTCCCTTGCTTTCTTTCAGGATCTATAGTAAATGAGGTATGGTTGTTGTCAAAGCTGCTTTCTGTGTTGAAATTATGCATTTAAAAGAATTTTTGGCAAGGAAGGAGCATTTTGTGTAGTTTGGATACCATGAGTTGAGAAATTTGAGTTCACAGGATTATTGTCTCAAGTGATTGAAAATTCCAACAATTCATGAGGAAGTCTCTTAAAAGGTATATTCAAGTCTGGAAGGACCAAAGCATAGTTTCTCTAAATGATATGTCTTTTAGGACATTCCTTAAGTGATTTCCTTTGTTTGGGGCTCTTTTAAGAAACCACATGTAATTACATTCAAGTATTCAGAAGGTTAAGCCCCAAACTAGCAAATGCCAAGAAATTCAACATTCTGATTGCCAGCCCATCTCTAATTCAGCAAGCGGGCCTTTGTTCCTCCCCGAAAGCATGATGCTGTCAGAAAAGAATGTGAGCTGGAGTGTCCATGGCTTCTGGTTTCTCTCTGTAGCATTCCTTTCCATTATTTAGGCAGGTCTTTTGATATTAATCAATTCTAGTATTATTTATAAATAGTCTCATCTAGGGAGAAAGGCACATATCTTAAGACAGGCACTACATGCTAATGGCATTACATGCTAAGTCCTTCAGAAACTTGTCGTGACCTCTCTGATCAGGCTCAGTTCCCTTACTGATGTCCTCAAACACCAGGCACTTCTCCTGGTGTTTGTGAGGTTTTTGAAAGTCTACATGAGTCAGGTCTACAAAAGCATTCTGAAACTGAGTTCCCAAGGGTTTGTGATACCTTCTTTTTACTAACTCACTTCTAACAGGGGTGGTCATGCCTTGTGCCTGCAGAAATATTGCTTTTACTCATCATGGACTAGATCGCTGTTGAATCCAATATTCTTCTAATTCTTTCAGACCACTGAGACCTCAGATGTTTTTCTTTCCTGCTATTGCTTAAATGATCACCAGTCTGTAAGGTAGAAGCTGAAAGAAATAAAGTCATGCCTAAAGGAAATCAGACTTCATACAATTGTGTCTTTCAACTAAAGACAAAATGTGTAACTCTTCTCTATGACTAGTCTCTATGCTGGATTCTCTCGAAGTTTTGGTGCTCGTAGAACTACCAGATGAATACCTGTAAATGGGAGTGGAAAAGCAAAGAAAGGCTGTTGAGGAAAGAGCTTCATCCATTCATTCAGGAAAAAAAAAATTAGCAATGTCTAGTTTGAACCAAGTACTGTTCTGGGCACAGAGGATACACATAAAAATATTCAGATTGCCATGTTGGGAAACATACAATAAATGTGTGGTATGTATGGTACTTCAGTGTAAAATGTATGGCATGTTGGGACGAAGTGATACATATAAAAATGGGGAAGAGGAATAAAGAGTTCTGAGGGCAGGGGACAGGTAACTACATTTTATAGTTACAAAGGTGGCCAAGGAATCTCCACTAATATCTGAGCAAAGACCTGAAAGAACTGAATCAGTGATGCATGTGGATGTCTAAAGAAAAAACCATTCTCAGCAGAAAGGGCCCTACTTCAGTCTCGTGCAAGGAAGAGGCCAGCATGACTGGAGAAAGGGAGTGGGAGTGGCAGGAGTCAAGGTAAGAGGGGAGAGGCAGGAAGTGTCGAAGTAGCACATTGTGGCCCATTTATAAAGGCTTGGGCTTTTACTCTGAGTGAGATGAGTCTTTGTAGTGTCATGAGTAGGGGTGACCAGATGTGCCTTTTGCTTTATAAGAACCCCTCTGGATGCTGTATTAAGAATGGGTGGTATAGGGGGAAGGCAGAAACAGGCCAATTAGGAAGAATGTTGAAGACTTGGACCAGAGGTCTGAGAAGTGACCAGATGCTGAATTATTTCAAAGGAAGAGCTAAGGATTTGCTAATGGGATTAGGTATAGGTTTGAAAGAAAGACATGAGTCCAGACTAACTCCAAGATTTTTTTGCTTGAACATCCAAAAGACGGAATTGTTGTATTTTAAGAAAAGGGGGGCAAATGAGGATTTGAATATTGATATGTTAAGTTTGAGATGCTTATTAGACACCAAAATGGAGAGGTTGAGTAGGCAGCTGGAGTAAAAAATATGGAATTCAAGGAAAAAGTCTAGATTTGAGACATATTTTTAGGTTTTATCAGCATTTGGATGATACTTGAGAGACATGTGACTGGCTGAGGTCACTCACGTAGTGAACGTGGGTAGAAAAGAGAAAACATCCAAGGACCAAATCTTGCGGTATTCCAGCATTTGAAAATATATATCTGGTGCCACTCTGGACAATTGCATTACTCATAAATGTCTTAATCCTGCTTTGCTCAGAAAACCTCATTTTGTTAAGTCAAGCAATTTAATATCGTCTTCCAAATTTTCTCAACCGGAGTGCTCCTATAATAAGGTTATACTTAATGCTACAGTTATAGAAACTCTAAAATCCTTTTTGTACTGAAGGAATTCTTAGCCATCAACCTTCAGAAACAATTATTGAAAGTTTCTTTGTCAATGACTAGGCTAGTGCTATAAGTCCAAGCAAAGACAGATATCCAAAAGTCTTTCTGTATTGCTTACACGAAATCAAGTGATACTGTCCCAAAATCAAAAGTGTAAACTCAAATCTTATGTTTTACTAAGAAAGAATGTATTTGTTATCTATTACTGCAAAATAAATTACCTCCAAAAATTTTAATGGCTTGAAACAAGCATTTATTATCTCATAGTTCCTGTAGGTTGGGAATCCAGGCACGGTTTTGATGGATTCTTTGACTTAGGGTCTCTCATGAGGCTGCAATAAGGCTGTTAGTTGGGACTGTGGCCTCATCTGAAGGTTCAACTGGGGGAATAATCTGCACTTGATCAGAGGCAACCCCCAGTTCTTTGCCACATGGGCCTGTCCAGCTTAATTCATGAGAAAAAGCATGTGAGAAGGGCCAGAAAGAGAGTGAATGCAAGCAAGAGGACAGTCATAGTCTTTTGTAAACCAAACATAAAAATGGTATCCCATCACTTTTACTGTATTCTATTAATTCGAAGCCAGTGAGTAGGCCCAGACTACACAAGAGAAAGAGAGTATCTAAGAGTGTGAATGCCAGGAGGCAGGAATTATTAGAGACTGTCTTAGAAGTTTGCCTGCCACAGAGAACATGAGTAATTATTCTTTATAATTAATATGCTATTTTTAGGACAGTTTTAGGCTCACAGGAAAATTGAGCAGAAGGTACAAAGATTCCCATGTACTCCTTGACCCCTCAGACACATAATCTCCCCCATTATCAACATTCCCTCATCATAGTAATACATTTGTTATAATCAATCAACCTACATTGACACATCATTATCACCCAAAGTCTATAGATTCATTCTTTTTGTTATACATGGATAACATATATGTATTCTATGGATTTTAATGTATAATGAAGTGTATTCATCATTGTAGTATCATAAAAAGTAGTTTCACTGCCCTAAAAATGATCTGTGCTTTGCCTATTCATCCCTCACTCCCCTCAACCCCTGGCAACCACCAATCTTTTTAGTGTCTATAGTTTTACCCTTTCCAGAATGTCATAGAGTTGGAATTATTAAATATGTAACTTTGCATATTGGCTTCTTTCACTTAGTAATATGCATTTAAGTTTCATCTATGCATTTTCATGGCTTCACAGCTCATTTCTTTTTAGTGCTGAATAATATTCCATTGTCCAGATGGACAGATTATTTATTCACCCACCTACTGAAAGGCATTTTGGTTGCTTCTAAGATTGGGCAATTATGAATAAGATTGCTATAAATGTCTGTGTACAGGTTTTTGTGTAGACCTAAGTTTTCTATTTATTTGGGTAAATACCAGGAAGTGTGATTGCTAGATCATATGGTAAGAGTATGTTTAGTTTTGTAGGAAACCACCAAGCTGTCTTCCAAAGTGGTTGTACAATTTTGCATTTAATGGGCATTCCCATTGCTCTATATCCTCACCAGCATTTGTTGTTACCACTGTTTTGGATTTTGGCCACTCTAACAGGTATGCAGGGATACCTCACTGTTTTAATTTGAAATTCTCTAATAACATATGATGGTGAATATCTTTTAATATGCTTCCTTGCCATCTGTATATCCTCACTGATGGGATGTCTGTTCAGGCCTTTTTAAATTTTTTAATTAGTTGATTTTTTAAATTGTTGAGTTTAAAGAATTCTTTGCATATTTTGGATAATAGTCCTTTATCAGCTGTGTCTTTTTCAAATATTTCCTCCCAGTCTGTGGCTTGTCTTCTCATTCTCTTGATGCAGTCTTTTGCATAGGAGGAATTTTTAATTTTAATGAAGTATAGCTTATCAATTGTTTCTTTCATGGTTTGTGCCTTTGGCATTGTATCTAAAAAGTCCTTGCCATACCCAAAGTCATCTAGGTTTTCCCTTATGTTACCTTCTAAGAGTTTTATAGTGTTGTATTTTGCATTTAGGTTCGTCATCCATCTTGAGTTAAATTTTATGACAGTGTAAGAGTCTGTGTTCTGTGTCTAGATTTCTTTTGTGCATATGGATGTCCAGTTGTTTTAACTATTTCTTTAAAAACCTGTCCAACAATAGCCATTGTCAAAGATCAGTTGATTATGTTTACATGGGTGTAGGTCTATTTCTGGGCTCTCTGTTCTGTTCCATTGATCTCTTTGCCTATGCTTTTACCAACACCACACTACCTTAATTGCTGCAGCTTTATAATAAGTACTGAAGTGGAGTAGTGTTAGTCCTTCAACTTTGTTATTCTCCTTCAATATTGACTTGACTATTCTGGGCCTTTTGCCTCTCCATACAAACTTTATAAGGAATTTTTCAATTTCCACAAAATAACTTGTTGGAATTTTGGTTGGGATTGCATTGAATCTATAAGTCAACTTGGGAAGAACTGATATCCTTCCCATATGGAGTCTTTGTATCTATAAACATGGAATATATCTTCATTTATTTAGCTCTTTGTTAATAGTTTCATCAGAGTTTTATAGTTTACCTCTAATAGATTTTGTACATATTTTGTTAGATTCTTAAGTATTCAGACTTGGAGGATGTTAATATATTTACATTATAATATAATATATGTTATATACAATGTACATATATATCATATACATTACGTTATATTACATATAATTATATTTTATTATAATATGTTTTTAACTTCAAATTCGACTTGTTCATTGCTAGTATATAGATAAGTGATTGACTTTTGTATATTAACTTTGTGTCCTGCAATCTTGCTATAGCCACTTACTAGTTTCAGGAGTTTTGTTTTTTGTTGATTCTTTCAGATTCTCTTTACAGGCAATCATGGATTGCAAAAAAGACAGTTTTATTTCTTCTCAGCCTGTATACTTGTATTTCCTTTTCTTGTTTTCTTGCATTAGCTAAGATTTCCAGTATGATGTTGAAAAGCAGTGCTTTATTCCTGATGTTGATGAGAAAGCTTTGAGTTTCTCACTATTAATTATGATGTAGATTTTTTATAGATGTTCTTGATCAAGTTGAGGAAGATCTCTTCTCCTAATTTGCTGAGAGTAGGGGTAATTTTTAACATCAATACATTTAGATTTATGCCATTATTACTAGGAGGTTAGATGCATCTTTAACTCAAAAATATTATTTTGTCATTTGAAATCCCAATTTTTTTAATACTTCAAGTTGTAACTCCTTAGTGCATCATAAAATAAATTTAGTGGGCATGGCCAGCATAAAAAAAAAACATAAATAAAGCAGAAGTGACTATACATTGTATACACAAAGGCTTAGAAGATGTACTACATTGTGAAGTAAATTGTGTTTCTTTTTAAGAGTCGTTGTCAAAACTAGTGATTTCCATAATACTGTTAAGTATGAGTGGGCCACCAAAACATATTTGGGAGAAACAGCCACCCCCAAACTATATAAAGGCATGAATATCAGAGGAAAAGAAATGCACTCAGGTGAACTAACACAAATATGAGTTTGCCAGTTCATGCTTCTTATCCATTCCCTCACGGGTCCTGTAAAGAATGATCAATAAAAGACTATGAAACTCTGAACAGACATGACATATATGACACCTTGCCTCTGCAGAGGCAAAGCAGACATACGCAACCTGATGAAAATACCCAGCACAATCCTACCCATCTTGAAGGGTGAGAAGCAAGATTTTTTTTTTGACCAAAACAACAACAAAAATAATACAAAACAGTAGGCCTTCTTAAGACAAATGATGCCATTTTTCAACTGGAGCACCCCCTTCCCTCTCTAGGGAGGTGGCCACCAGACAGTCAAATTTCCCAGCCACAGAAGAATGCTGTCAGTGCTTTTCTCAAGGCCGCGGCCTATTTGAAGCCTGAGATCCTATTATCACTCTGTGCCTCCCCCAATTCCATTTCCAGCTCCTGGCCTGTTTAAATGTCCAGGCAGCTCCAACTTTAGCAGTGATTACCAATAGGTAGAAAGTTAAGACTGTCCAGTTTAATCACCCGTTCTACCTGAAAGGTCCCTATTAAGATCAATGCTTCTGCCATGAGACAGCAAAGCAAAATCTTCATCTCTCATCCATCCTTATCAGCCAGACAGCAGACAAGCCAAGTTTCGGTTACAGAATCCAGATTTTAAAAATACATCATATGCCTGATGTTTCACATTTTCCACAGTGCTGCACTGCAGATCTTCCTGGTTTCATGTGAGTGCTTCAGATCCATGAAACCAAAGCCAGGAACTGGTGAGACATGCTGAAAGTCAGGGTGTCTTGGCAGTGTTGACTTTGTAGAGGAACGGGGGTTCCATTAACAGCATGTGTAATCTATTAGCTTTGGGTTTCGAGGGAAAGGAGAGACAGAGGTGGAAGGGCTTACTTCATGGTTTTAGTCAAAGCTTTAGGCTCCCCTAATTTTTAGAGATGAAAAGAACTAACCATTTTAGAGGTTTTGCATAAAGTGAATTTGGAAGTATTTCTGCATTTTCATTTAGCATTTAGTAACCATAGTCTAGAAGATTTCATTTAAAGTTGGATGATGGGCCAAAAGGCTTTATTGTTTTACACATCTCATCTGTTACAGACATAGAATCACAACATAGAAGTTTGAAAGTTAAAAACCGTTTGCTGATATAGATTATTTATTTAATTCCAAAATAGCTTTGAAACTAATTTGAAGGTAATGTCTAGGTCTTAGACCTACTGGAAGTTGGGAAAAAGGATATTTCTACTTTTCTTAAAAATGAGTCACATTCTTTAAAGCTTTTTATGTTATAAAGTATGAGAAATGTAGTATGAGATGTATTTATTTATTTTTGCTATGAAGATGGAAGAGCCAAATCATCCTTAGATATAGAGTCATCTGGATTAGCATTATTATAAGTTGCTATTTGTGGTCTCATCGGAAAAACAAGATATCAAAAGACAAAGGCTGTTACCCCTTCTCGAGTCTAGGCCCCTTAAAATATTTACATTTAGATTAATATTAGATTCATATTAGATAAGATTAGCTTTATATGAAGATTAGATTTATATTTAGATTAAGATTAAATTAGATTAAGGGTACATTTAGATTTAGAGTAAGAAGTTGGGTAAAAATAGCCTATCTAGCTTTATCAGTTAGGAATGCTTTGGGCACAATTAATAGCAAGCCAATGAATGCAGCCTTAAACATGCAGAAATTTACCTCCATAACAAAAAACTCTCAGGTAGGCAGTGTCCAGAACTAGTCACTATGCTAACAAAAGCCAGGTTATTTTTACTCTCTGCTTCATCATTCTTGGCACATCAGCTCATTACTCCACAGTTGCAAGATGGCTGCTGCATCTCCAACCATCATGTCCACATTCAAGGCATAAAAAGTAGAAGATGTTGACATTAGCAACATCTGTTCCTTTTATCAGGAATGCTAACAACTTCAGTTTGTATCTCATTAGCCCCAACTCAGCCTCCTGGCAAAGCCTAACTTTGGGGGAGACTGAGAAAGCAAGTATTTAGATTTTCCATTCTTTAGAGTGGAAATGGGTAGGAGAAAAGGGTCTTAGGAATTGATGTCGAGTCAGGAGAGAAGCATTAGGAGAGAAACAAATGCTTACCACAACAATCCATTAACAGGAATGCCAGGGACTCAAGGAAGAACAGCAGTCAGCTCTGAACAATAAGGGGTAGAGCCTCACTCAGGACCACTGCTACTGCCCACATGGGTTGAGAGATTTGTACACCACAGGTAGAAATATAAGTAGAAATCTGGACTTTTGAAGATCAATGGCAAAGTTCATTACTATATCTGTATCACTGTATAGGACACTAAAACTATGCAGTCTAATATGGTAATAATAACTATGTCAGAATTACAAACTGAAAATTAGACATTATGGACCATATATGTTAAAAAAGGAAACAAAGTAATGTTTGTTATAATGTTTATGTGCAGCAAATTAGATAGACATGTTTTCAATGAGATCTGGTTTAAACCCTGACATTTCTTATAATCATCTCTTACACATTGTTATCTATGCATTCATTCATTCAAATATCAATTGATCATTTAATCATTCAACTCAATCATTGAAGTTAAATCATTTAAACTTTGTCAAGGCTCTGGTCTAGGCACTGAGGATTCAGTGGTGGGCGGAAGCAGCCATGGTCCCTGCCCTCAGCTTTAATCACAATCGTAAACAGTGTCATCAAGCGGGGGTGTTGTGAGAATGTCTAAGAACGAGATCAAACCTAAGGAAAGGGGTATGTGTGAGAAATCTATCCTGAGAATATAAGACATACTCTGAGTCCTGGGAGATCCCCAGGAGTTGGCCAGGCAGACAGGCAAAGCAAGAGCAGTCACTAGAGGAAAAAGGACTCTGCCAGGACCTGGAAACCACACAGTAGTGCCACATGATTCAGGCTTCAAAAGAGATTTACTGAAGAATATTTGTCCAAGCTTATTTTGGGATGTTTATTTCCCCTATACCCAAACTATGATAAAAATAGTTGAGAGTGTTATGTCAAAAAAATCTATAAATATAATTTTCACATTTCTAACTCACATGAAAGTTAACTCAGTGACTGAAGATGAAAGCTACTTTATTTCAAACAAAAGCTATAACTATAAAAGTGTGGTTCTCTAAAATTGGCATTATTCATATTTTAAGCACAAAATGGAAATAAGTTAATGAGTTAATCATCTCAGGGTATTTACCTTGACCATACTATAGGACCTTGAAAAGAGAAAGTTTCATTACAAAGTCACTATAGGTCTTAACAAACTAGCCACTTAGGACTTCTTGCTAGGGTCATTATGGGCATCTCAATATTTATACAGTTACTTTTGACCATTTATGTTCATGCTGGTCTAGCAGCAAAATAAAATGTTCAAAATCTAATAAATGAATTATAGATTGTTGATCATTTACATGATAAGAACATACTAAAAGCCGAAGGACTTGTGGCCCTGAGGATGTGGATGGAAGGAGAGAAGTTTGGATAATTAGAAAACAAATAAGTATTGGGTTAATTACTAGAAGAATGGAGTTCCAGATGAACACAATCAGAAAATACAGATGTTGTGTTTAAGAAAATGGAAATGGAGGAAACAAGTGGGAAATCAACACTGAACTGAGAAGATCATGAAGGTTTTTGAAGGCAGGTGAAGTAGAAGGGGCAGGAATGAAGAATACTGACACCAAGCTGGTTCGACCAGTGACTGTCACTGGGCAGACAAAGAGAAATAAAACCACCAATACAGAAGAGTTCTTAATTGAGAGGCTGGGGTCTACTGTACCCAAAGGGATCAAATTACAAGGTTAGGAGTACCCAGTAGTCTGTAGGGCTATGCTCTAGTTTTGGTGATATGCAATGTTGATATTTCTGAAAGATTATTACTGTTGGATCTGCTGATGGATGACCTCCATGCCTAGACCAGAGATGGCTTTTCAGGCCCTCTTAGGAATCAGGACAGAATACTGCTGTCACTGTCTGGGTTCATGCTACAGAGCTTGGGCCACCAGTTCTTTGGCAGTGTGGATAACCAAACTCTTTGAGACTTAAAGAATGAAGCCGCCCCCACCTCTAACTCACTGTGTTCCCTATTCTTGACAGAGACTAAGTGAGAAGATTGTCCTTTTCTAAAAGTTTAATTGAGCCTTTAAAAGCATAATTTCTAAGTTGTCAGCCAGGTCTTGTGTGTTGTACATGGCTCAGCAGCAGGTCAATTTCTTATTCCCTGCAGGTTCAAATAATGTACTTTTAAGAGATTGGAAATAAAATCTAATTTCCATTCTCAGAGAGAAGATCATGCAAATTCTGAGGCAATTAGAAACACTTCCACTTTCTCCTTATGCTTTTAGCCTATACTGCATTTAAGAATTAATACATGTTTTTGAAAGGTCTATTTGTATGTGTTTGAATCATTACCAGTTAGACAATAAGAAAAATAAGATAGATATCTAAGTTTTATTGATGGGAAGACCTCCATGTGGATTAGATGAATAATTCCTGATTATTCTATGAGACTTAGAACACCAAAGCTTCCTTCTGGAAAGATCTAAGGAATATGGAATGCCCAAACCTTCCACCATAGATTCTCCTGCTGGAGTCCCCTTGGGTATCACTATGAGCAGAATAACTCACACTTAAGGGAATACACTATTTGAAAAATAGATTAATCTTAAAGACAAAAACAACTTCATGGGTAGGTTTGGGATTTCTCAAAAGGTCTATGAAGATTGTCATGCAGATTACAAAAAGAGGTTCTCCAAGAGATGAGGGGAGACATGAAGGCAGATACAAGAGCTTGATTCCCTGTTAGCTCCTTCAAGATATTTCATCTGTAACCTGGGCAGAGTCATGCCCATAATGTAGTGTTATTTCTTCACATATTCTTATTCCCTTTGGTTCCCTCAGGACTTCACAAAATCTGATAAATCCACACAAATGTGGATTATGCTTTTGTCAAGGGAAGTGAGAAATGGGCCCTACCCTATGCTGCTTGCTGCCTCCATGGAGACCTCGTCGAGGTAGTAGAAATGTATCCTGGACACCTTATCTATTATTGGAGGCCAAGATCATCATCAAGGGGCAGTGGCCTGCAGTGGAGCTAGGAAGGATGCACTCTATGGAGGAGCAGCTGGCTGTTATGTGGACAGTTTGGAAGCTGAATTGAAATAGCCTCCCTTTCCCAACATGTCATGAGGGAGGTGATCCTTAAGGGAAAAAGAGAATTTGTCCTTGGTGTGGCCTTTTGAAGATAAGACCACAAACTTCTTGACCTTCTTCCCATTGAGAAGTGGTATTGACATCCCCTCCCCATGAAGCTGGGTGAGCCTGTGTCTGCTTGGACCAGTGGATTATGGTGGAACTGATGTTATATGACTTCCAAGGTAGGTCAAACAGCCCATGTACCTTCTGTCTTGCTCACTGGAATATTTTCTCATGGAATTTTGATCCACACAGAGAGACCATGCATAGATGCTCTGATGGACAGTCCCAACTAAGCCTACCCTTTCAGTCATGCCAGCCTAGAGAGCAGGCTTTGGAATGAACACATCTCCAGATGATTTCTGTACCAGCTGTTCTAGGTTAGCCCCAGATGAGGCCACAGACATTGCTGAGCAGACACAAGTCATGCCCACTGAGCTCTGTTCAAATTCCTGTCCCACAGAATCTGTGAGCACCACAAAGTGATCATTGCTTTATGCCACTGACTTTTGGGAAGATTTCTTAGGCAGCAATAGATAACAGGAACACTCAGGTTATAAATGTGATTGAACTACCTGCCATTCCCTAGTTTCCCACGGTTCACAAATTTTTTAAAAGTGAATGATTGATTCAAGCCCAGTACAGTACGACTATCTTAGTCATTGTCTCATGTAATAATCCCGCTAACGGCATACAGTCTGTTTGCATCAATTTCCAGTGAAGTGTGTATTGTGCTAAAAGCATGTTAATGAAGTGTCATGTCAGCATGTTGAAGGCAGGAATTCGTGTATTGGTCAGACCAAAACTCAGAAAGCCTGACATGCCCATAACATCCTTCTAAGAGATTAATTCAGCAAAAATAATCCCTATATGAGCCCTATTATTTTGACCAATAATGGTTAAATCAGGAACAAGCACCTAACCTAAGAATAGTCAACAGCACGCCTCAACTGGCTGACAGTGTGTAAGCTAGAGCTGGCCAAGAGGAATGATAACTAACTGGTCCAATGGGAGTCTTTCTCTGTGAATATCTGAACTCAAGAGACAAAGAGAGGTGCACACAGACACACATACACACACAGAAGACATTTGGGAACTGATAGTGGAAGGTAGATATGTAAAGGCAACACAGAGAAAGCTGTCAGAAGTCCTGAGACAGTAAGAGTCCTATGAAAGAGACACCAGAGAACACCAAAGTCATGAGCAAGCAGGAGCTAGGAGACAGAAGTGTAGCCAGGTCAGTTGCTGACATCGGGAGCAGAGTAGGAATATGGCACTGGGAATCAACGAGTGCTGATTGCAAAGGAAGCTGCAAGATGCAGAGGACACTAGAGTTGAAGTTTATCCAAGCCTTTATTTAAATGTTCCTTTCAAATATAAAATTGTTCTGAGAGGAAAATAAATTTCCTTTTGATCAGTTAGTGACAGCATGTTTATTCAGATATAAAGCACACACTGTACACATTTCCCACCATTTTTCCCACTTAGTCAGTCATACCATGGAAAGACTTTAGTATGTTTCTGCTTAACATCCTCTAGTGGTCGCTGGGCCCACCCTCTTGCTAACATCATTGCCAGAGCTGAAACCCCACAGAATTGTGAGTTCTGAGGAAGCAGCAGCCACAGCCACATAGTCCCGAGCTGGGGGGAGCACTGGGTCCTCACTCAGTGGGCTCCTTCATCTGTCCGTGCCTGGTTTCTGTAAACCCAGCATAAGACTGTCACAATGTGGCCACAGAAGCCTAGGACTCCTCCTCAAGCTCACCCCGTGGTGATGGTCAACAGTCAGCAGAACAGAGTTGGACAAATGCCACAAAGCCACTCAATCCATTGGGACATTGGGGTGGCAGCAGCAGCAGAGCCATGACGAAGAGACTTGGAGAGGGAGACTGGATAGTTTTGAACCTATGGTGAGGACAATGTTTGCACACAACTGAGATCATACTGACACCTTAGAATTCCGGCTCATCTCTGAAGATTTTCCTTATGCAACATTCCAAGTAATCCATGAAATAGCCTCAGCCTTCCACCAGCAGCTTTAGCATGAGTGCTCAGAGTGGAGGCTGGAGCAGAGAAATCCACCTCTGCCCTGGGGCCCACATTCCAGTGAGTGCCAGAGAGAGCATGGGCTTTCTCCAGAGGACACCAAGGGGAGGAACTTCACCTGTGAGCTGCCTCCATCCCATCTTAACTAATGGAGATAACCCTGACTTTATAGAACTGCACTGTGCCTTCTACTCACTCTGGACCTGGGCATAAAATAAACAATGTGGCTGCTTTTTCCAGACCCCCATTGTTGGCAGCCATACACCTCTCATCAGAGTAATCGGTACTCCAGTCTGAGGACCACATGGGGCAAGTCTGTTAATGCTCAGTTAATGGATAAGAAGTATTTGCCCAGATATGCTGTCAACCAGACAGACATCTTCATGCGAGTGAGGAAAAGAAGGCTCAGAGCAGAACCAGCACTGTCAGGGTGGATGAATGAAGTCTAGGAAGCAGGAAGGAATCCCTGCCTACCACGTGCTGGGTTTCCATAAAAAACATCATTTAATACTAATAATAGATGCCCTAAGAAATAAAGCAGGGAGGGGCCTGACAATACAGCTGCAACACACAGGATTAGGAGTGATTAGTAGGAACAAAGGAAGGGCCAGTTAATGTTTTGGGCAAACAGGGTGACTTGACAGGTGCAGCATGTGCTGTGTACATACAGTGGTAGCGAGGGTTAAGAGTGGCTTCCACACAGCATCAGGTTTAGTCATGTAAGATGTGCTTCAAGGACTAATTGACATTCGCTATTATATCCTTTGGCAACAGTGCTCCCTTTGTTAATGTCCTTGGAGGAAATAGAAAACCTTCTGGTTTTGATTTTGCTTCATTGACCCTTCTTTGCCCTGAATCTGGTCCTGGCAAGGCGGTGTGTATCTCAGATGCACTTTAGAAGTCATGACCTGAGACTAAACTTAATCCTGGTGGAAAGACAGGAGGGAAAGTCATGCTGCAGGTTTGTGACCTTTATGTCAATGGCTAGGGGGACAGAGGCACCTCAGTGCTACTCTAAACAAAGGGCTCCCTGAGGTCCCATGCATTTGTTCTGTGCTACCACCTGCTTTGCCCTTGGGAATAAAGCTCTATCCCTATGCTCCTCTGAAGTTCCCCTTTCCATCAGGGATTACCTGACATGCTTTTCCCTGGAGGACAGAAACCCACCTTTGGGGGGACTCATGCTATAGAGGCTACAACCCTTCAGAGAGCACTTTCTTTTCAGAGAATTCTAGACGGGAGGAGTCCGTTGTACTAATCTGCCCCAACACTTGTTTACCTCGACATTTCCTTCTGGGAGATTTCTGCTATTAAAACATGGAGCTTTGTTCCGGGAAAGAGGTCATCTGCTTGCACAGGAACACTTGTTCATGGCGACAGTCAGACAATGTATTCCTCGAATTTTTCTTCTCCCCGCTTGCTCCAAGGCCAGCAAGGGCTGGTTTTCTTGGCCTTTGGCACTGAAGGCAAAAAAGCCTGTGGTGTGCTTGCCAGATTCTGTGGCCACAATTGAGCCAAAGCTGTTCTTGAAATGCTCTTTCCACTCCGGCACACGGCCCTCCCACCCCCACTTCCTGTACCCAAGGGAACCTTCTCCCACCACCTGCTCAGCCAAGCCTCTCTTTCGAGCGCCATCTAGCCTGCTAAATGCAGAGGACTTTATCAGGTCATCTCTGACTCATTGCAAATCATTATTTATACCACCTGCATTTATAATTAACAGCAAAGGGGAGTTCTTCAGGAGTTGAAGTAGCAACCCAAAGCAGATGTTAAAGACCCCAGAGAATAGAAGCTGACGGCAGCTGACCTAAGAGAATCACACTCTGTTTAGGAAGAATGAAGTGAGTGAAATGAAGGAGGCTAGGAAAATGAAGACGGCTAGGGAGGAAGCATGAGAGTGGATCCCTATGGCTCTGTGGCTTCAGAAAGGAAATGAATCACTTGGATTTGACTACAGATATTGTGTATAAGATGACAAATTCTGAGAGTTTCCTGAATGCAGGGTCATTTGATTCTCATTCTGGCTCAACCCCATCTCCCCCATGGGAACCAGCCCCAGCAGCCTGTCACCAACCCACGGGCTCCGAAGATAGTGATGGCCCTGGGAGAGGCAGGGCCTCTCTTTTCAGAGTAAACACTGACAAAAACCACTCAAGATATCCATGGTCAGGAGATGATGCTGGGAGTAATTAAAATCAAATTCTGAATCCTCTCCTGGCACTCACATCCCAAATCATGTATATCCCAATTTTGTGCTTAGAGTTTTAAAAAACTTACTGCTGAATTACTCAGATTGAGTTAAGTTGAAAGGGCCCTGGGGTGAGTTCTAGGAAAGCAAATAACTAGTGTTGTTTCTCCATCCAAGCTCTTACAGCTTTGTTTCCAAACGGCCATGCTCTAGCCATGGAGAATACTGCCCCTGGCAGTGGTGAGTGAGACTGTAAACTTCAGGAATATCTAATAACAACTTACATCTACTGTAACTGGCTTGTGCCAGATATTTTATTAATATATACACAAGCTTCTAATTCTTACAGATCTATAAAGTCAGCATTTTCATCTCAATTTTACAGATAAAGAAACAGGTTCAAACAGGACTAGTAACTTTTCCAAAGTCATACAGTAAATAGCAAGGGTGAATACCCATCATGGGTTAGGATCCCCAGAAACAGACAGTGAGACAAGGAGTCATGTGAAAGTGCTTCATTAGGAAAGCTTCCTAGGAAAACTGGTCAAAGAATGGGAAAGTGGTACCACAAAGGGAAATAGACCAAGTAAACAGGCAATGTCAGGGAAAGGTCTGAAAGTAAGCTCTGAAGACAATGTCAGTCTTAGGGTGATCCAGTCAGGAGGCACGACAGTGGGGGTATTTATACTCCTGCAACAGTAGGTCCTTAGTTAAGGACTCTTCCCAGCAAAATGTAAACTTCCAGGTATGTTCCTGCTCTGCTAACATGTTGGTTCCAGCAGTCGTTGATGTCATTTACAGCATGGAAATTCTCTGGCTAAGAGAAACAGAAGCTGGTTGTTGGGATGAGACTAGACAGGTGCTTGCCAATGGTAGAGGGACCCAGGCATGGGTAGAGCACTGACACCAAGAGCTGTCCCAGATGTCCTCAGGTCCAAAGCCTGTGCTTCCCCACTGGCATGTGCCCTTGCCACAGACATGGCCAGAAGGTTATAGGCCTTCTGCATCCACAGGCTGCCATCCTGGGGGCAGGGTTGGCATAGGCAGGGCCTATTTATAGTGCTGTCTCAGGGGACAAAGAGGGGGTAAAAACCCATCGTTCTCATGCCACACAGTCACAGAAAGCCTCAACTTTTAAGCTTGTGGGTGTATAGCAAAGATAAAATTAGAGGATGGAAAGATGTCACCATTCAATTTTAAATTTCCAGACCCAGACTGTCTCTAAGGCACTATAAATTAATATTTTCTATATTTCCTAAAATTATCTTGTAATTAGCCCATTTATATTGTGTGACACTTCCTTCTATGATGGGCCATTTTTGGTTTATTTTTAGAATTAATAGATTATGAACAGAATGTAACAATGATTTAAATCATAGTAGTCATGATATTCTGTTTTATCAATTTTTAAATTATATTATTTTGTTACAAAATTTTTGATGTCTTGTATCAGACCAATATTTTTAATAGTGTTTTTATATATAAAAATCAGCAAAGTGTGAAATTTCTTATTAAATGAATCATTTTCTTAAAAGTAAATATTAGAAAGGCCACAATTTTCATTAGCTTGTTTTGGTATCTTTCATTGTTAACACACAGGAAACCTTGATATAAGAAGAGGGAAAATGAGCTCTCTGAACTCCTGAGATGGCTCCAGAGACAGCACAGTTGATACACAGCCGGGGGACGGCCACCTTCCTGGACAGAGAAGAAAGCCCAGGAAAAGGTTGGTCTCAGAAGCAGAAGGTCCTGCATCCATGCAAATGGCCACCACGGCCACAAGCTCTTCAGGAGCTGGGCCCAGAAGTGCAGGAAGGTGACACGTGCCCAGGAAATGTTGGTTGGCTAGATGAAAGGATTAAGCATCCTAAAGACCCATGGACAGTGAGGACAGTTCCAGCCCAGGCAAAGGGCCTTCCAGTCTGGAGGGGCTGGGCCAGCAGCCTGATTCATCTAGGTTTAAAGGCAGCAGAAAGCCTGGCTCACAGCAGTGTGAAAGGACTCCAACCTGGGCACCTTCCCCAGCTTCATGGCCTGGGCTCCAAAGGCATTGACCCCTGACTCTTTATACCCACCTCAGGGGTAGCTGCCTGGGATACCCAGATTCTGCCTTGGACCCTTGAAAGTTGGAGGAGCCCAGCAGTCTGAAGGAATATGCATGCTCTTGACTCCATTTACAGCTGGTCTCCAACCTTTTTCTTGGTATCTGTATTGGGTTAAAAAAAAAAAAAATACATTCCCAATATCGGCAGGACAGAATTGTGACCTAGCTCATTGAATTCTTAACCCATGAGGTGATATATGTGTAATGGCCTCCAGAGCAGTTATATCAGAATAACTTGATTTCAATTCTGTTCATCATGTCACTGGCCCCTGACTGAGTACCAAGCACTGTGCTGGGTTCTGCAATCCAAAGTCAAATAAGACCTATTCCCTGCCGTGGAGAAGCTTATGGTCCTTTGGGGAAAATAGCCTGTATCTATAAGGTAAGGGCATAAATCAGGAAGTAAAGCCAGGGTTTAGTGATAGGTCACACAGGACTCTTAGGCTGGAGTGAAGCTCAATTCATCCATCTTTAAGAAGAGTGAATATAATTATTATCCCAACTACCAAATGCACTAACGGTAGTGGGAATATCAGAGTGTAAAGGCAAAATCTTATTTTAAGTGCAATAGGACTGTATTTTTAGACTTGAAGCAAGGAGTTCTGGCTTGGGTGGGAGACTTGGATGGAAGTGGGACTTCATAACATTCTCTGCAGAGACCCAAGAGAGGCAAATCCTAAGCCATACTCTCTAGAGACAACATTCCAGTTTCTAAAATCTGATGTAAAGCTCACAAGGTTAGGAGGCAGGAACAGGGAGGTAGTGTGCATCTACCCCTTTGGTAGGTGAGCTATGCCTTTGACCCTCTGAATAGAACTTTCAGAAAAAGAGACAGCCCAAAGCTGATGAATAGGTGCAAAATTACGGCCAGGTAGAAGGAATAAGTTATAGGGTTCCATAACAATGTAGGATAACTATAATTAACAACAATTTATTATATATTTTCAGATAGCTAGAAAAGGGGACTTTGAATGTTCCTAACACAAAGAAATGACATGTGTTTGGGGTGATATATGCTAATTACCCTGATTTCATCATTACCCATTGTATACATGTATCAAAATATCACACTATACCCCCAAAATATGGACAATTATGTCAATTAAAAATAATAATAAGTCCAGAAACAAACAGTTAAGTCACTAACTATGTTTTCCTTCTTAGTGAATTGATCTTCAGTAGACTTTTTTTCTTTTTCCCTGCTACCACCCCAACCCTCCTCTCTCTGTTTTCTTACCCAAGCTTGTGTCCTCTTGCTTTATGGGTGTTGCTATCCTCCCAGCTCCTGCCTGTACCAACTGCCCATTCAGCCTCTTTCTCATGCTCCTTCCCTGCAAGAAAACTGCTATAGCTGAATGTTTATGTCCCTCAAAATTCAAATGGAGAAATGTAATCACAATGTGATGGTACTACTAAGTGGGGTCTATGATCAGGTCATAAGGGTGCAGCCCTCATGAATGAGATTAGTGCCCTTATAAAAGAGGTTCCAGGGAGCTGCTATGCCTCTCTTACCATGTGAGGACACAGCAAGAAGGCATCATGTATAAGGAAGCAGGCTTTCATCAGACACTGAATCTGCTGGCACTTTGATTGTGGACTTCTCAGCCTCCAGAACTGTAAAAAACTAATTTCTGTTGTTTATAAGCCACCTAGTTTATAATATTCTTTTATAGTCACCCAAATAGACTAAGACAGAAACATTATCCAAAAGCACTGGAAGCAGAATATGCAAAGATAGTCCCATCACTTCTCAGACGGAAACCCAGTCCCATGAGTGTTGGCCACTTCAACTGGGGAGGCTTAGTTTGGCTCAGCTTTGAGGAGGAGGTAAACAGCTTCCAAGTAATGGACTGAATATCTGTGTCCCCCAAAATTCATATGTTGAAGCCCTAACCCTCAATATGATGGTATTTGGAGGTGGGGCCTTTGGAAGGTAATTAGGTATAGATGAGATCACAAGAGTGGGAATCCCATGACGGGATTAATGCCCTTAGAAGAAGAGGAAGAGAAACCAGAGCTTGCTCACTCTATTTCTCCCACCTCTCCTTTTCTCTCTCTCTCCTCCTTTCTTTCTCTCCCTCTCTCTTTCTCTGCCATGTGAGGCAACGATGAAAAAACAGCTGTCTACAAGCCAGGAAGAAGGCTGTCACCAAGAACCCAACCATGCTGGTACTCTGATCTTGGACTTCCCAACCTTCAGAACTGTGAGAAATAAACATCTGTTGTTTAAGTCACCCAGTCTATGGTATTTTGTGATAGCAGCCCGAGCTGTCCAAACACAGGTTAAAATGGCTAAAACATTATGCAGTTTTTTACTCATTTTATTTTTCAAAATCCTCTCTCATTTAGACCATCTTTCAATTAACTTGAAAAATGACTCTATTGTGCTGTTACATATTCGCCACACAGAGAAAGTACAAACTATGGAGCAAAGAACTGCTATTACCTCCATTCTGACTCTGGCAAAAGCAATGTTTTGAGGTAGTTCTGTCTATTAGTGGTTCTCAGAATGGGTTTCCCTAGCATATAATCAGAATTTCTTGAGATATGAACTATTCAGATTCTTGTCCTACCCTCCCCTGTCAGGGGAGAGTAGGTGAATGAAGGTAATTTTTTTTTTTTTCCTAATTGACATTTGGAACTCATTGCTCTGGAGAATGTAAGTTGGAATTGCTTTTCTTCCCAATTTAGAAATTATCTAGTTTTCCTCAAGTCGTGAATATTCAGACTCTCTGAAAGCCTGTGTTTTCCCTCCAAAGGGAATGACACATTGGCCCCCACTCCACTGCACACACAGTTGCCTCCCTCCTCCTCTGTTCACAGCCAAGCCCATGGCACATTGCCCAGCTGGTGAGCACGTTCTGGCTGCCCAACAGCTCTTCAGTCATCTCTTTAAAATTCATTATCCAAATGTGCAGAAATGATCATTTGGAGTTGCTATCATATTTCTCTGCAATGTGACACTCCTCCGACGGGATCATGTGTGGAGAAAACGTGCCCCTTTGACAGAGATGCTATTTCAGCGGGGTGTCTTCTTTCAAAGGGATCTCACTTTATCTGAACTATCAAATTGTTCCTAGTTCCATAAAAGCAGGGCAGCTATTGTGATGGAAATTTACAAACACAGTATAAATGCTGAGCTTGTTATTTGAAAGAAGCTGCTAGAGACTGAATAGATCAGGTGTGTCCTAGTCCTTCATTCAGGCGGTGGATTCAAACGCTGGCCTTAAAGCAAATCCCTCCCTTTTCCTTATTCAGGTTACAGAGGCCACCGATGAGGAAGCATGTGCCACCTACCAGCTGAGCACAAGTACCCAGTCTCCTCACCCTGTCAGCGTGTGCAGCTCCTGCCTGGCGTTGGGTGCCTGGTTTCCCAATGCTTCAGCATAATTATTTTTCTCTATCTCCTGGGAGAACTCACTGCTCCCCTTTCAAGTACAATAACACTTTTTTTGGTATTTACTTTTCCCACTCCATACCTGGCCTTCTGTTCCCATAGACCATATTTCATAAAAGATGGAGAACTCCTGGTTCACTGGAGATTAACTATATAAAATCTAGTCTGTGGGCCACAACCTGTGAGTCATTCTTGATTGAGAAAGTTTCTGAGTGGCCACCTCAGAAAATAAGAGTTTTCTAAATCTGGTGAGAACTTAAAGTCACAGCAGGAATAGAAAGGGTGTTAATGCGTGAAGCACCAGCATTTTAAACATAGTAAAACACTCAAGGGCATTTTAAACATAATAAGATACTCAAGGGCATTTTAAACATAGTAAGATACTCAATTGTGAGCACAATTATGGCTTTAAGGGATTTCTGATTCATGTATTCCTATTTCCAAAACTTAAAAACAATTATACATGTAGGCCCAAGTATAAGCCATACCGCCTAATGTCTGTGAGCAAGACGGCAACATTTATTTTTCTCATAAAACACAAATGGGAAAAAATAAATTAGAGGCCACATACAGCAATGAGCAATGGACTCAAAAGATCAGAGTTCATATCCCACCTCCATCAGGACTTGTGTCCTTTCACATGTCATTAATCCACATGTATTTTTTAATGAATAGTATTAGTAGAAAAAAAGGCAGACAGAAAGAGACTTTAGGAACTTCACTGAGTACCACATTTATTAGATAAAGAAACTGGCCACAAGAGAGGTTAACTGACATAGCCAAGGGAACCCAGCAATTTTTAGCATAGCATGGGCCAAATCCCATTCTGACTTCTAATCAGTGATCTTTCTCACTGTGGCCTCGATTTTATCACCCCTCACATGGAAACATTCATGCTTGTTCTACCTACCTCATAAAAGTCTTAGAAAAATCAAAGATAATATGCGGATTGGATTGAATTATCTCTAGAGAGGTATTTAAAGCAATGTGCTGGTTCTTTTATAGTTTTCCTTATCACAATGAATGGCACCACTGTCTATTCTGTTATATAAGATAAAAATCTTGACACTTCCCTTTCTCTCGTTCTCAAATCCAGACCATCACTAAATCTTATTGAGCCACCTTCTCAAGGCATCTTAAGTCTGTCTACTTTTTGCCATCTTTTTTAAATTGTCTTTGTCTAAGTATCGGTGTCTCTCATTTGGACTACTGAAGTAGCCTCTAGATTGGTCTTCCCTCACCCATTCTTACGCCTTTAAATGAATTCCCAAAACAGATCCAAGAGGGGTCTTTAAAAATACAGTCATAGTCATGGCCATTCCTGTTTAAAATCCTTCAATGACTTTCCATTGCTTCTAAAATATAAGCAAAATCTTAGCCCATTTGATACAGCAGAAAAAAAGAAAATACTTAGCAATACATTTAATGAAAGAAACATAAAACTTATTCTCTGCAAACTGTGAAACACTGAAAGAAACTAAGACCTCACTAAATGGCGAGATAGCCTATGTTCATGAATCAAATATGTGATATTGTTAAATGGAAATACTTTCCAAATTGATCTACAAATTTAATGCAATTCCTATCAAAATCCTAGTTGGCTTTTCTATAGAAACTGACAAGCTGACCTTAAAATTTATATGAAAACTCAAGAAACTCAAAATAGCCAAAATAATCTTGCAAAAGGGGAATAAAGTGGAATTTACACTTCCTGATTTCAAGACTGACTACAAAGCTACCATAATCAAGACAGTTTGGTAATGGCATAAAGATAGATATATATGTTTATAGAATAGGATTGAGAGTCCAGAAATTGACTCTCGCATTTATGGTCAGTTGATTTTTAACAAAGGTGCTAAAACAATTATAAAGGAGAAAGAATAATCTTTTCAACAAATAATGCTGAGACAATAATATACACATGTAAAAGAAAGATGTTGGACCCCGTTCTCATAAACATACAAAAATTAAATCAAATAGATCATAGACCCAGTGTAAAAGCTAAAACAACAAAATTTGTAGAAGAAAAGTATACGAGTAAATCTTTATGACTTTGAGTTAGGTAAAGCCTTCTTAGATAATGACACTAAAAGCACAAATGACAAAAGAAAAAGCACAAGTGACAAAAAGAAAATTTTTGACCTCATCAAAATTAAATTAAAAAACTTTTGGACTTCAAAGGGTACCATTATGAAAGTTAAAAGAAATCCACAGAATTGAAGAAAATATTTGCAAATCATATGTCTGATAAAGAACTTGTGTCTAGAATATGTAAGAACCCTTACAATTCAACAATTTTTAAAAATCAAATTAAAAATGAGCAAAGGAATAGACATTTCTACAAATATTATAAACAAATAACCAATAAGCATATAAAGAATATTCAACATCAGCCATCAGGGAAATCCAAATCCAAACCATAATGAGACATCACTAACATTTGTTTTTTGACTTTTTGATAATAGCCATCCTAACAGGTATGAGGTGATGTCTTCCACTAGGATGCGTATTTTGAAAAATGATGAACAATCACAAGTGTTCATAAGAAGGTGGACAAATCTGAGTCCTCATATATTACTCATGGGCATGTAAAATCATACAGCCACTTTGGAAAACAATCTTGCAGTTCCTTAAAAGTTTAAACATAGAGTTACTATGTGACCTGGCAATTCCACTCCTAGGTCCATACCCAGAAGAAATGAAAACATCTGTCCACACAAAAATTAATATATGAATGTTCACAGAAACATTCATAGTAGCCAAAAGGTGGAAGCAACTGAAATGATGAATGAATAAATAAAACATAGTATATCCATGCAAAGGAATATTACTTGGAAATAAAAGAAATGAAGTACGAATACATGCTACAACATGGATGCATCTTGAAAAAATTACCTCAAGTGAAATAAGCCAGATGAAAAAGACCATATATTATGTGATTTCATTTATATGAAAGGTCCAGAATAAGCAAATCTATTGAGACTGAAAGTAAATTAGTGTTTGCTTAAGGTTAGGGAAGACAAGGGTTTGGGGGAATGGGAAGTGACTTTTAATGGATATAGGATTTCTTTTGGGGGTGATGAAAATGTCCTATAATTGATTGTAGTGATGGTTGCCCAACCCTGTGAATATACTAAAAGCCATTAGTTGTATATTTTAATGGTTAAATTTTATGGCATGTGAACTCTGTCTCAATAAAGCTGTTGTTTGTTTTTTTTTTTTTTAAGTAGCTTAGCCTGCAAGACCCTGCACAATGTGTCTCCGAATGATCATTTCAGCTGCATCTCCCTGAATAGGTCAATGACTCCTTTATATATGTCCTCATAATACCATGTACCTCTCCACCAAATCATTTCTCATGGATACAATTGTGTATTTGTTGTCATGGTTCATTAATTTTTGGTTCCCCTTCTAGGCTATAAATTCAATGAAAATTGAGACAGTGTGAGTTACAAATGTAAGTATTCATTAAGTAATAACCATCCTATATCCAGTGTCTAGCATAGTGTCTGGCAAATAATAAGCACTCAATAAATACATGTAAAGTGAGTGAAAGAATGAATTACAGAACTGTCCACAGACTGAATATTGGGCCCATGGGTAGCAGAAAAGAAGCTCTTTGCCATCTGTTATACTGCATCCTTAAAATGATACCTTAGAAGTAATAGTGAAGGTTCAGAGTCTAGGGCTCTCACAGAAGAGAACTGGAGATCATCTCAATGTTTCTATAAATGTTGTGCCCTGTGTGGTGGAGACATTCATTCATTCATGTAATAAATAGCTACTGAGAACTTACCATATGCCACCCACTGTGTTAGGACCTGGGATACTGCACGAAGCAAAAGACAAAAGTCCCTGCCCTTGTGACTCCAGTCGTGTGGGAGATGGGTATTAAGCTAATACACAATAAATGACTAAATCATTTCATGTGTAGGAAGGTGAAAGTGCCAAAGAAAGGAAAAATTGAGCATTAGGTAAAGGGAATCAGGAGTGCCGGTAGTAAATGATGAGTTTCCACTTAATAAGATGGTTAGTCAGGGCTAGCCTTCAGTGTGGGCTCTAATGACCCCCACTTTCTGGTCTTCACACACTGGGGTAGTCCCTTGCACCACTGTGCCAGAGTTGGTCCGTGTGGCCAATAGTATATGGCAGAAATACTGATACATCATTTCTGAATCTAGGTCATACAATACAATGGCTTCTGCCTTTCTCTTGGGTCACTAAATCTAGAAGAAGCCAGCCACCATGCAGTGAGAAGGGCCCACATGGGGAGGCACTGAGGCTTCCTGTTAACAGCCAGTGGCAGGAGATTAGAGGACCCTCCTGCCCAAGGAACCCTTCAGATGACTGCAGCCTAGATGGCACCAGGACTGTGGCTTCCTGAGAGACCTTGAGGCACAACTACTCATCCGCTCCTTCCAAATTCCTGATCCACATTAACTGTGGGATAATAAATGTTTGTTGCTTTAATCCACTAAGTTTCAGGATAATTCTTTACGCTGCATATGCAGGGTGGGCCTCATTATGAAGCTGGCGTCTGAGTGAAGCTTTAGAGAGGAAATTAGCTATGTAGTTGTCAGGGGAGAGGTGTTACAGGCAGAGGAAACAGCTGGTGCAAAGGCCCCAGGAGGGAACACGCCTGGTGGGTACAATGAGCAGTAAGATGGCCAGGAATATCTGAGAGGGAGACTGGGAGGCGATGCAGTCAGAGACACGATGGGGACCTCATGAGCATTGAAATGACTTTGACCTTCACTCTGAGTAAATTGGACAGCCATTGGAGGGCTTTGTTTTATTTTTTTCTGAGACTGAGTCTCGCCCTATTACCCAGGCTGGAGTGCCACGGTGTGATATTGGCTCACTGCAACCTCTGCCTCCCAGGTTCCAGTGATTCTCGTGCCTCAGACTCCTGAGTAGCTGCAATTACAGGTGCGTGCCACCACACCTGGCTAATTTTTGTATTTTTAGTAGAGATGGGGTTTCACCATGTTGATCAGGCTGGTCTCGAACTCCTGACTTCAAGCGATCTGCCTGCCTCAGCCTCCCAAAGTGCTGGGATTACAGGCGTGAGCCACCGCACCCAGCAGCCCATTGGAGGGTTTTAAACAGAGAAGTGATGTGATCTGAATTAATATCTAATAAAGATCAGCCCAATCATTCAAGTATTTGACTCTTTTTCAGAAAGCATGTAACACTGAAATCTGGAAAGAGACATAGCTGCCCTCCCTTCCAAGGGTCCCCAGCAGGGTAATTGGTGCACAATGCCAGTTTCAGTTCTTATAACAACATCGACCAGCTGCCCTCATCTCTCCCATGTCAGCTCTCCTCCTGTAGGGGTCGTCCAACACCCCTCTTCCTTTGGGTCATCTTCTAGTGTGGTCTCACCAGCTCCACTAGCCTGAGACAGGAACAGAGTCTCACAGGAGCCACTTTTGGTGGTGAAGCTCTGAAAATATGTGCCTAACAGGACCCTACTTCTGAAGATTCTGATTCAGCTGGCCTGGGATGGGGCTCCACATATGTATATCTGTTCCTGTATGTGCATCTATATCTATCTCTAACATATAGCCCAGTCAAATGGATGCCTATAGCTATGGCTTTATTTTTTAAACCCTTCGGATGATTCTAATGTGTATGACTGAAAATCCCTTCTATAAGAGGTGTGGAGAGCTGGAGTCATGTCACATTTACTGTTGTACCCACATCAGGTCCTGGCACTGGGTAGGTGCTCAGTTTACGTGTCATGAATGAAGTAATTACTCACATTGAAACATGGGAATAGCCCACCCAGGACCCAAGGTCCTGCCTCTGCACTACCCAAGTTAACCCATCAGGACTTGGTGATGTGCAAGGCTCTGGGAAGAATGCAAATCAATGAAAAAGCTTGGTTCCAGTTTTCAAGGAGGACATCACCTTTTTGGAGTGAGGGGCAGGCACACATGTAATGGGAAAGGATCAGTCCAGCAGAATATAAAGCGGTTGTCAAAAGGCAGGATTCCTGGAATAAAAGCGTGAGCTGGAAGAGCAGAGTCTGAGCTCTGTCCTTTGCGGAATTTTAAAAAAAATTGTTCTCTAAGTTTTAGGACCTGTGTGCCCAGGAAGATGAAAATTGTTGAGTAGGGTTTAAAGAGAGAATGATCTTGAATTCTGGGCAACAGCATTCTGTTGGAAGAAGATAAGGAGGCCAGCGGGGCAGGCAGATTGAGGAAGGGAAGGGGATCAGGAGAAGGCATCAGAGACAGAAGGTTGCAGGTTGCCAGACTGACCTTTTAGGCCAATATAATGACTTTGTTTTTTACTCTGAGTGACTTGGGGAGTCAGCAGATGATTCCGAGCAGACAAGTGGCATGCTCTGGCTTCAGTAGGGTAGGGAGAAGGGAGATCAGTTAGGAAATTCTGTGTAATAACCTAGGTGAGAGAAAGCAATGGGTCAGATCAGGGTAGTAACTCTGGAAGTGGTTAGAATAAAACGCCATCCCCATTGTGCCATAAATAACAAATAGTGAGGGCTTATATGGAGCCTACTGTGAACAAGGCTTGTACTAACAAATTCAGCCCTCACAACAACCCCATGAGGTAGGTACTAATATTGCCATTCCCATTTTACAAATAAAGAGACTGAGGCACACAAATATTAAGTAGCTTGTCCAAGATCGCATGGCTGGAAAGCAGCAGTTTCAGGATTCACCTCCAGAAAACCTGACTCCATGCATGATTTATGACATTTGTCATTTCCACTGCCTCTTGTGCCAAATCTGGCAAATCTGGCACTGCCAGATTTGGACAAGACCATCTAATCTATGTCCTGGGCTCCCTCCATGTCTCTTTAAGCCAATACAAAGCCTGGGTTTCAACCCAAGGGGACAAGTATATGAAGAGAAAGTACACTGGGTGAAGGCAATCAGTGGCAGGTACACAGTTCTACAATGAGGTAGAACTGGTTCCCCAGCCCTAATGACTCCATAAGCAACTAATGAGTTATACAAACACAGGCTCAGTCAAGTGATGCCTGTGAGATTTGCACTTTCTCTCTCTCTCTCTCTCTCTCTCTCTCACACACACACACACACACACACATTCATACACACATACACATTCACGCTCACCTGCTGCACATTAGAATTTCGTCACCCACCTTTACCAATGGACCTGCCATTGGAGAATTTTTTTTTTTTTCTTAAAGCAAGGATCTGTGGTTGGTTTGCAGCTGTCAAAGGGTCAGGTTTGTTGGCAAGCATTGAATAGAGCGCACACTCTGGGATCCTGGCATTATCGAGAGCTGGGCCACATGACTGTTCTCTCCTGAGGGGGGTGTGTGTGTGTGTGTGTGTGTGTGTGTGTGTGAAAGAGAGAGTGAGTGTGTGTGTGTTTGTAGGGGAGAGGGTTGTAGGCAGCAGGGGCCATGCCACCAGAAGAGTAACACATAAGGAAAAGAATCCACACATCAAAGACAAGAAATATGGGTACACTAATTAGGAAAACACAGAGTCATTCTGAAGTGGGGGTAGAGATCATGTTACTCTTTCATGTGAAGCCAAAAAGAACTTAAGACTGAGTTGATTGTTCCTGAAAAACAGCCACAGTCACACAGGACTCAGGTAAGTGTGAACACAGCAGCAGGAAATGCTGTATTTCTGGCCTCAGTGCCCCATTTATACCAATATAATAGGTCTGGGACCTCAGTTAGGATCTGCCTCGCCTTGGGAAGCTACCACCTCCATAGATCCCCCCGAGCCCACACAGAGCCTGATGAATCCTATTGGGCAACTCACTTAAAAAGATCCAAGGACTTCCTTAAATAACCCCATTCACCTCAAGAGAACCGGAAGACGGTCCTTCTTGACATCTGCCGTGGTACAGAAATGCTGGGGCATTGAGGAATGATCTCAGAAACACTAGTGATGTAGGGAAAGGACAAGAATGAGAGACACACACAATGAAGAGCACATGAGCATGGAAACACGTCCCAAAATCTGACTTTTGCTTCCAACCCAGGGGTCCCAATCAGATACTGTCTGTTTTTAATATTTCACTTAAAGCAAGAGGTAAGGAAGGAGTTCTAGGAATGGGACGTTTGGATCACTAGTGAGGAGAGGAGTTGTAAAGAAGATACTGACCTCTAAGTGTTTGCAATCTTTTCCAACCCTGCCTGGCTACACTCTAAAAGGAAGATACCCAGGGATCTTCCTGGCAGCTGTTCTGCCTGTGAGTGTTACAGAGCTGATGGGGTTAAAATGGCCACAGTGAAACCAAACTGGAGAAGAATGAGAGCTGGCAGGTTCCCATTGATTGGATAGAGAGGAAATGAACAAGAAAAAGACATCTGATAAGGATCGGGGGAAAGGAAAAGAGGAGGAACAAGATCCTACCTCTGTCAGCTGAGTTAAGGACTCCAATGCAAGGGGCAGAGGAAAGGACTTTGGAAGGAGCTACGGCATGTGTGAAGGGGGTGAAGGTGCAGGAGACAGAGGAGAAGTTATGTTTTGGTGATGAAACTAATATCCTTTGGAAGAATTTTTTTGAGGTGAAGCCATAAGTGTTTTGTTTGATTTGTTTTCATTGTTTAAAAACTTTAGCAAACATTTAAATTGCTTTTTAATTGGTTTCCATATTGGATTGATTGAACTGAGATGAAGCCACAAAGCAATTTTATTAGGGTTTCATTTCTTTTTAAAATACATGACCTTAGAGATGAGGGGGTGAGAGCCAAGGTTAAGTCTGGTTTCACAGTTAGTTCCCAGAGATCTAGGGTTCCTTGGGGTATCCAAATAGAGGCGGGTCAGGGAAGGCCTGAGTTCCCAGAGATCTAGGGCTCCTTGGGGTATCCAAATAGAGAGGGGTCAGCAGGCAGAGAGGGAGCCTCCCCTTCTCTATTTCAACGGGAATAGCTCCATTTTTAACATCTATTTTAAAGACAAAATGGAATGCAGTATAAGATTTTCTTTGAGAAAAAGAAGATTCCTCTGCTAAATTCAAAAAACAAGTTCATCTCACTTATCAACAAGTAAACTGAGCCCTGGAGTTTGTGGCTTGCTCAAGCTCTGGCTGTTCAGTTCTTGAGCCAACACCAATTCCAGGCCAGCCTCGCCACCCACCTGTCTCTCTACTTCACATTCTCCTGTTTCTGGACACACACATATTTCAAACCCATCACTGTGCTCTGCTCCTCATCTGGGAGCAGACAATTTAGGGAATATGAAAAAAAAGCAACAAAATCCTAAAGCCTAGAGAGAAACTATTCCCCAAATATTACATTATAATATATACAAATCCCACCATGCCAGCTAGAACACCAGCTGCTAGAAACAAAATGTGCACGGCTACCCAGCACCTTGCCTTTACTCCTAGAGCAGTACAGTTTTGGTTCTATGTCTTTTTTGCTTTAATTCTAAACTCAGTCACAATTTTCTTCAGACGATTCCCTGCCAGCAACCTGCGTAGCAACATCCTGGAAGTAAATGGTGGACCTGCTGTGCTCCCTGGTTAAGTGCTCAGCTTTATCTCCATCCATGTCCACCAGCACTTTACAGGCACCTTACAGACTCCTTTCTAATGTCTCAGATCCAGCAACTGGCATCAACCAAATTCATGGAAGCTACTTTCCTTTCCTTTTCTTTTCTTATTGAAAACAAACAACAAAAACAGAGAGTTGATAAAACAGACTTTAAACCGACAAAGATCAAAAGAGACAAAGAAGGCCATTATATAATGGTAAAGGGATAAATTCAACAAGAAGAGTTAACTATCCTAAATATATATGTACCAATACAGGAGCACCCAGATTCATAAAGCAAGTCCTTAGAGATCTACAAAGAGACTTAGACTACCACACAATAATAATGGGAGACTTTAACACCCCACTGTCAATATTTGACAGATCAATGAGACAGAAGGTTAACAAGGCAATCCAGGACTTGAACTCAGCTCTGCACCAAGCAGGCCTAATAGACATCTACAGAACTCTCCACCCCAAATCAACAGAATATACATTTTTCTCAGCACCACATCGCACTTATTCTAAAATTGACCACATAATTGGAAGTAAAGCATTCCTCAGCAAATGTAAAAGAACAGAAATCACAACAAACTGTCTCTCAGACCACAGTGCGATCAAATTAGAACTCAGGATTAAGACACTCACTCAAAACTGCACAACTACCTGGAAACTGAACAACCTGCTCCTGAATGACTACTGGGTGAATAATGAAATGAAGGCAGAAATAAAGGTGTTCTTTGAAACCAATAAGAACAAAGACACAATGTACCAGAATCTCTGGGACACATTTAAAGCAGTGTCTAGAGGGAAATTTATAGCACTAAATGCCCATAGGAGAAAGCAGGAAAGATCTAAAATTGACACCCTAACATCACAATTAAAAGAACCAGAGAAGCAAGAGCAAACACATTCAAAAGCTAGCAGAAGGCAAGAAATAACTAAGATCAGAGCAGAACTGAAAGAGACAGAGAAAAAAATCTTCAAAAAATCAATGAATACAGGAGCTGTTTTTTTTTTTTTGAAAAGATCAACAAAGCTGATAGACTGCTAGCAAGACTAATAAAGAATAAAAAGAGAGAAGAATCAAATAGATGGAATAAAAAATGATAAAGGGGATATCACCACCGATCCCACAGAAATACAAACTACCATCAGAGAATACTATAAATACCTCTACACAAACGAACTAGAAAATCTAGCTTATTTAGAAGAAATAGATAAATTCCTGGACACATACACCCTCCCAAGACTAAACCAGGAAGAAGTTGAATCTCTGAATAGACCAATAACAGGCTCTGAAATTGAGGCAATAATTAATAGCCTACCAAACAAAAAAAGTCCAAGACCAGACGGATTCACAGCTGAATTCTACCAGAGGTACAAAGAGGAGCTGGTACCATTCCTTCTGAAACTATTCCAATCAATAGAAAAAGAGGGAATCTTCCCTAACTCATTTTATGAGGCCAACATCATCCTGATACCAAAGCCTAGCAGAGATACAACAAGAAAAGAGAATTTTAGACCAATATCCTTGATGAACATCAATGCAAAAATCCTCAATAAAATACTGGCAAACTGAATCCAGCAGCACATCAAAAAGCTTATCCACCACGATCAAGTTGACTTCATCCTTGGGATGCAAATCTGGTTCAACATACGTAAATCAATAAATATAATCCATTATATAAACAGAACCAAAGACAAAATCCACATGATTATCTCATTAGATGCGGAAAAGGCCTTTGATAAAATTCAACAGCTCTTCATGCTAAAAACTCTCAATAAACTAGGTATTGATGGAAAGTATCTCAAAATAATAAGAGCTACTTATGACAAACCCACAGCCAATATCATACTGAATGGGCAAAAACTGGAAGCATTCCCTTTGAAAACCAGCACAAGACAAGGATGCCCTCTCTCACCACTCCTATTCAAAATAGTTTTGGAAGTTCTAGCCAGGGCAATTGGGCAAGAGAAAGAAATAAAGAGTATTCAATTAGGAAAAGAGGAAGTCTAATTGTCCGTTTGCAGATGACATGATTGTATATTTACAAAACCCCATCATCTCAGCCCAAAATCTCCTTAAGCTGATAAGCAACTTCAGCAAAGTCTCAGGGTACAAAATCAATGTGCAAAAATCACAAGCATTCCTATACACCAATAACAGACAAACAGCCAAATCATGAGTGAACTCCCATTCACAATTGCTTTAAAGAGAATAAAATACCTAGGAATCCAACTTATAAAGGATGTGGAAGACCTCTTCAAGGAGAACTACAAACCACTGCTCAACAAAATATAAGAGGACACAAACAAATGGAAGAACATTCCATGCTCATGGATAGAAAGAATCAATATTGTGAAAATGGCCATACTGCCCAAGGTAATTTATAGATTCAATGCCATCCCCATCAAGCTACCAATGACTTTCTTCACAGAATTGGAAAAAAAAAACTAGTGTAACGTTCATATGGAACCAAAAAAGAGCCTGCATTGACAAGACAATCCTAAGCAAAAAGGACAAAGCTGGAGACATCACACTACCTGACTTCAAACTATATGCTACAAGGCTACAGTAATCAAAACAGCATGGTACTGGTACCAAAACAGATATATAGACCAATGGAACAGAACAAAGGCCTCAGAAATAACACCACACATCTAAAACCATCCGATCTTTGACAAACCTGACAAAAACAAGAAATGGGGAAAGGATTCCCTATTTAATAAGTGGTGCTAGGAAAACTGGCCCTTCCTTACTCCTTATACAAAAATTAATTCAAGATGGATTAAAGATTTCAATGTTAGACTAAAACCACAGAAACCCTAGAAGAAAACCTAGGCAATATCATTCAGGACATAGGCATGGACAAGGACTTCATGACTACACCAAAAGCAATGGCAACAGAAGCCAAAATAGACAAATGGGATCTAATTAAACTAAAGAGCTTCTGCATGGCAAAAGAAACTACCATCAGAGTGAACAGGCAACCTACAGAATGGGAGAAAATCTTTGCAATCTACCAATCTAACAAAGGGCTAATATCCAGAATCTAAAAAGAACTCAAACAAATTTACAAGAAAAAAGCAAACAACCCCATCAAGAAGTGGGCAAAGGATATGAACAGACACTTCTCAGAAGAAGATATCTATGCAGCCAACAAACACATGAAAAAATGCTCATGATCCCTGGTCATCAGAGAAATGCAAATCAAAACCACAATGAGATACCATCTCACTCCAGTTAGAATGGTGATCATTAAAAGGTCAGGAAACAACAGATGCTGGAGAGGATGTGAAGAAATAGGAATGCTTTTACACTGTTGGTGAGAGTATAAATTAGTTCAACCATTGTGAAAGACAGTGTGGTGATTCCTCAAGGATCTAGAACTAGAAGTACCATTTGACCCAGCCATCCCATTACTGGGTACATACCGAAAGGATTATAAATCATGCTACTATAAAGGCACATGCACACGTATGTTTATTGTGACACTATTCAAAATAGCAAAGACTTGGAACCAACCCAAATGTCCATCAATGATAGACTGGATTAAGAAAATGTGGCACATATACATCATGGAATACTATGCAGCCACAGAAAAAGGATGAGTTCATGTCCTTTGCAGGGATATGGATGAAGCTGGAAACCATCATTCTGAGCAAACTGTCGCAAGGACAAAAAACCAAACACCGCGTGTTCTCCCTCACAGGTGGGAACTGAACAATGAGAACACTTGGACATAGGGCTGGGAACATCACACACCAGGGTCTGTCATGGGGTGGGAGGCTGGGGGAGGGATAGCATTAGGAGAAATACCTAATGTAAATGACGAGTTGATGGGTGCAGCAAACCAATATGGCATATGTATACCTATGTATCAAACCTGTACATTGTCCACATGTACCCTAGAACTTAAAGCATGACAAAACAAACAAACAAAAAACCAGAGAGTTATGACTCTGAGAGGTGAGCTGACCAGCCCAGGGCCCATTGATTCCCTACCACAGGACTCCTATTTCTCAGCTGTTCTCTGCATTTTATGGAAAGGTGGGTGCTGGGACCATACCTGCTTCCCAACTGTCCTAATTATCTTTAAAGACTTACTTAGAGCAAATGACTTGGCACAACTCAGGAATCTGATTTTTGTAAAAAGGTGAGAATGTTTTGAAACACAACCAGCATATGCTAAAGAAAATTGCACCATTTAACACACCAATTATAAGTTAAAGTGCAGTAACAACAAAACAGCTTTCCTCACACTGAAAAATCCAAAATAAGCCACTCCAACCAAATTTGAAATGTGCTGATTTAATTTCAACCAATACAAGTCAGGGGGCTTAAATATCATGTCCAATTTGGAAATTCACATTTGACCAATAAAAAAATTATGTCTGGTCCTCATCTTTGGCCACCTCACCCTTTACCTTCCTTCCGAGCAGTATGGCCTGGGGGAGCCTTTTTTCTCTGGGCTCCACGTGGGCCAATGTAACCCCCTCCCTCAGGTACTGGGCTGGGTTCTTGCCTGCACTGAACTCACAGTCCTTGGAGGGAAATAGTACCATGGCAAACAAACAGGGTGGAAATATAATCACAATGTATTGAAGTGTGCTGTGCTGTGGCAGCAAAGAGCAAGTGGCTTGTTCTGCCAGAGGGCATCATGAAAACTCTCTGCCCACCTTAGAGGGATGGGTTTTGAATGAGTGGCAGGGGCTCTCTAGAGATCCGGACCACAAGGAACAACATGTGTAAAGACATAGATTTATGAAAACACAGGATCCAGTTCAGAAAAGGCCAAGAAATTCATTGTTGCTATAGCAACATTGAGCTGGTAGTGGGTACTCAAGGGAGGTGAAAATGGAAAGGTAGATGGAAACAGGGTCTGTATTTGCCACATTTAGAGGATTTGACTTTATTCCGGAAATCATTTTAAAATATATACATTGACTTTTTTCTTTCCAAATTATAAAAGTAATACATACTATGAAAATTTCAGAAGTGTTAAATGGAGGAGGGAATCACCCCTAATCCTACCTCCAATGAGAACCACTGTGAACATTTTCAGTCATCATTTCAGATACACATGCACATATACACACACACTTATAGGCCCAGATGTGCAGATGGTCTTGATACTTGCTGTTTTCATTTAACTGCATGTTGTGAACATGTTCCATCTCATTAGAATTTATAAAGCCTGCACGTATCTCATCCTATAGCTATATCAAAATTTTTTAACCAATCTTCCGTGAGATATTAGACTACTTGTAATTTTTCCACCTTTTAATGAAGCTATAAAGAATATAGGTGACCAACTCTGTTTGCATAGTTGCTCACTTTATTCCATAATTTAAAATCACAATTTCTGATTCAAAGATAATACAGATGCTAAAGTCTTTCACATGTATGGCAAAATTGCTCTTGAGAAAGCCCATACCCATATAAGACACCACTTAATAGGGCATAAAAGCATTGATTTCCTTATTCCCTTGCCATTATTGGTTATTGCAATTTTTATAATTTTTGCCAATGTGTTATCCAAAACTAATACATTATCAACATTTAACAAGCTCTTTGTTACTACAAGAGTAATTTTTTATGTCCATTGATCTTTTGATTTTCTTCTTTTGTGAAATGTCTGTCCCTGTTCTAGGATCATTTTTCTATTAGGATATATACATTTTTCTGATTTATAAAAGCTCCTCATACATTAATAATAAATTTTGTCTCACAAATACTTTTTCCAGTTTGTCAATTCTTTGTAATTTTGTTTATGGTAATTGTAGGCATAAACAAGTGTTTAATTTCTATGTGAGCAAGACCATCAATCTTTTATGTTTAAAAAGGCCATCTCTGAGCTCCAGTAACTATTTGCCTTAATACCTTTTAATTATTTGACACATCATACATTTATTCCCTGTATGGGTGAAATAAGAATTCGGTTCACCCCTGTCACAGGCTGAATAATGGCCACCCAAAGATTTCAGGTCCTAATCCCTGGAACCTGTAAATGTTACCGTATAGGTAAAACAAGACCTTGACAGTTGTATTAAGGATCTAGACCTGGTAGAGTATCCTGGACTATTCAGGTGTCCATAAATCCAACCACAGGTGTCCTTGTAATAGAGAGACAGAGGGAGGTTTGACACACACAGAAGAGGGGAAGGCAATGTGTAGATGGGGGCAGAGATTGGAGTGATGTGGCCACAAGCCAAGGAACACCAGCTGCCACCAGAAACTGGGGAAGGCAAGGAACAGATTCTTGCCTAGTGCCTCCAGAGGGAGCTCAGCCCTGTGAATGCTGATTTTGGCTTAGTGAAACTGATTTGGGACTTCTGGCCTCCAGATTTGTGGGAGAACAAATTTCTGTCACTCTAAGCCACCAAATTTGTGTTAATTTGTTACATCAGCCACAAGAAATGAATACAACACCCCATCAAATAGTTTTCCTAAAACCATAAAGAATCTTTTTCTTACTTGTCTGAAATGTCACCTCTTTCACATATAAAATATTTATATGTAGCAGTCAACAAGTCCCCACCAGCTGCTGGTTCCTGGGAGTAAATTTGTATGAACTACAACCTAATCGCTATATTCGTCCAGGTTGCAGATTCATGGAGAATCACCAGCTCGTGATGACCAGCAGCTGAGCATGCGAGCCAGGAGCACTGGGGTTTTCAGAACTGAGCACCACTGCAGGATTTTACACCTGGCAGCAGCAGCTCAGCCCAAGAGGTGGCGACACACCCAGAAGAGTGTCAGTTCCACAGACATGAGCCATTATGAATATGGATTCTGAAATCCTCAATGGCTTCAACATTTGTTGCAGAAACATGCTCACCTGGTGCATCAAGGAGGCCATTCTTCTCAACAGAGCCAAGAGATGTATCTGGCAACTTTTTTCTGGGACAGGCACGTTTGGTATCATTTATTAAATTATTGAGTTTCCTGGCATTGTCCCTTGCCAACCTGCCCAACAGGAACTTATATATCTTTTAATAAATGTCCTTTTACAAAAAATGTATATTCATATATACATGTTTGTTCCTGTCTTTTTAACCCATCAGTCTATTCTTGTATCAGTAAGCATCATTTTAATTATTTTATCTTTTAAATTTCATATCTGACAATACCAGTATCCCCTAATTTTTTTAACAAAATTTATTATTCTTAACTAGTCTTCCAGATAGTAGAAGATTTAGAATAGCTTTCTTAAAGTTCTTTTTAAAAATTTCATTTATGAATACATGAAGTTTACAAATTAATTTGGAAAGAAATTACTTTTTCAAAAGATTACTTGTTCCCATTCAAAAAAGTAGATGTCTATTATTAAACCTTGTTTTATGTCCCACAGGAACTCTCCATATTTCCTTCATACACTTCCTGCACATTTCTTAAGTTTCTATCTAGTGTGTCTGGTCTCCCTCCTGCCTGCCCTTCCTTCCTTCCTTCCTTCCTTCTTTCCTTCCTTCCTTCCTTCCTTCCTTCCTTCCTTCCTTCCTTCCTTCCTTCCCTCCCTCTTTCCTTCCTTCCTTCGTTCCTTCCCTCTTTCCTTCCTCCCTCCCCTTTTTTCCTCCCTTCCTTTGTGCCTTCTCCATTCTCTCTCCCTCCCTCTCTGCCTTCCTCCTTCCTTTTTTCTTTCTTTTCCTGGTGTTTATACAGTGTTTTTGAGCAGAGGAGTGACATATGATTTCTTCTTTGGCAGCTAATTTTAATTTCTAACTTTGTTTTGTTATTTTCATAGGCTAATACTGAAACTCATTTTTAGGTTCTAGCAGATGCTGTGTGGGTGGTGGCAAGAGGTAGTGCAAGTTTAAGATGGGTGGGACAAAGCCTGTAATTTTTAATTAGCTCTTTATAATCAAGGGATCATTATTCATGCATTTCGCAATTGCATCCAACAGGACCTTATGACTTTTTAAAAAGAGAAAAATAGCTCTCAAAAAGCAGCAATTAGAAGCTTTGTGAAATCTAATCACTTGTGTGTGTTGTTTCTTTACCTCCTTGCTTTAGACGAAGGAGGAAAACTTCTATGCATCAGTGCGAGCTCTGAGCCCCACTCCAGCCTCAATCATGCTTTATATTATAAATCTAGGCATTAGGAAAGCTTTAGAAGAAGAGGTAGCCTACTCATCAGGTCTGAGAAATAGCCCTCTGATCACATCTTCCAAACTAAGACAGTTACAAGATAGAATTTGGTGAAGACCTACTCTGTAAAAAGATAGAAGAAAGATATGATTTCATTTTTATCAATGGCAGAAAAAAAGAAATCAGTCTCTACTTCATTTTTGCCATCCTCAGTGAATAGAAAATGTTGGGTAGAAAAACTGAAGGCAATGATTCCAGGCTTGGAATGAAATGAAGTAGATGTTTTAATGGCACCTCATCTTAGGTGCCACATTAATGATCACTAAAGATTGATTAATGTTGGTGGTAATGACTATAATATCATTTTTATTAAAGTGCAAGAGCAATCTGTTTAAAAAAAAAAAAAAAAGAGTCTTCTGGGCTAAGCAGACTTTAACTAATCAACACCCTGCCAAGGAAAAGGGAACATTCTGCCAGAATTTAAACTGAAAAAAAGAAAGTCCTCAGGCAAGTTTATATAAAACCCAAGAAAAGTGATACATAATAAATTAAATATACTGAAATAAGCAAAGCATGAATATTTAATCACTTGGCTATTTTAATTTAAAGGGAGCTGTAAGACCAACCAAGGCTCACTCACATAGGATGGAAAGTTTAAGCCTTGATTGGCAGTACCAGAAGCTGTCCTGAATCTTTCTTTATTCAGGAGACTGGCAAACATTACATGGCACCAACATGGCATCAAACTGCAGGCTAAGCCAAAGGTTTGCCAGGGACTGATTGCATCCCAGAATCGACGTGGCTGAGGGACTTGGATGCAGAACATGCAGCGCATCTAGCTTCTTGCATCACTGAAAGCTTGCAGGCGCCAAATGACAAGACGGAACCTTCTGTTGGTATCCTGGGATGGGGCCAGCCCCCTTATGGAGAACAGTTCTCCTAGATTAAACCCCAAAGCAGAGATGAGTGCAAACACATCTAAATACTAACCATTCAGTGGACTGAATGGGTGAACAACAAGTAATGGGTTCAGAGAGAGCAGCTGAGGAAGGCGCCCAGAGAGGCAGCATGGGGATCTCACTACCATACAGAGGGATGCCTGTTCCACCTTCAGCAAAAGGAGGCTCTATGTTTTGGGGAAGGCTATTCTCCCTCTCTGGGCCTCCATTTCCATTGGTGTTTGAAATCTTGCCCTTTGTGAGTTATAGCAAATTGATTCCACACCCCTCCATTCTATATCCTGTGAAGTCCAAGGACATGCTCCCTGATATTTCTGTGCACAAAATAGCACACAATTCTCTGCCCTCATGAGGTTAACTATCTGGGAGGGAGAATGGATCCAAGACAAAATAGTAGGTAGGAAAAAGACAAAATAGTAGGAAATCGTAAGAAAAAGAAGGGACATTTACTGACTGGTCCACATCCTGAGTGAATAGCTCGTAGAACTGCAGAAAGATGGCAAGAAGCCGAGAGAGTGGAAGCTGGCTTTGCAAACCACAGGAGACCAATACCGTCTGTATTGCGGTATGGGAAAGAGGTTCCAATACACTTATAAGATGGGTATTCCCTACCTGGCACTGGACTAAGAGCTTACTATGCATGATTTTATTTTAACCTCCTATAGTTCTGTGAGATAGGTGTTATCATCATCCCATTTTTATAGATGAGAAAACAGACTCAGAGAGGCCAGGGAACTTGCTAAAAGGAAAAAGTGAATGAGCGCCAGAGCTGGCACCCAAACTCCAGCCTCTGCTCCAAACTCATGCTCTTTAGCACCACACTATACCTCTTTTCAGTGGCAGAGGGGGCCAGTCAGTCAGTCCAGGATTTAAAAATATTATGTGATCTATGTGGATTCAGAACCGGTGGATAGGTCTGGGAGAGCCTATGGTCTTATTTGACTATGTGAGAGCTTACATGTATCTACAATAGGTATTGCTTAAAATGCAGAGAGGTAGTGGATTCTTGAAAATAATTATAATTCGACAGGTAGCACTAGAAGATATAAGCTAAAGCAACAAATCAAAGTATTTAATAGTATAAGCAAAAATAGACTTTTGGTACTAGCAGAATGCAGTAAAATGCTTTATAGTTCTACAGCTTTTTCCACTTCATTGCTTACTGTTTCCCTAAAACTCTTGTAAACCTCTCTATGTCTTCATTCTTTTAAGTTATCCCATTGTCTCTGGGTGATGTGTAATGTAATAGAAACCTCTAGAAAATGTTTCTTTCTTCCCAATACTATCACCAGAGTATTCTGTATTTATCTTATATTCAAGGAGAATGAAGCATAGAGAAATTGACTATGTCCTGTATATGCACTAAGGCATCAGGGCACAGAAACGGGAGAAGTGGTGCAGGGATTCTAACGATCAAACCTGTATCTTTTATGAGACGCAAGTCATTCCTTTGCAATCAGTAGGCAGGAAAAAACCCAAATTTCCTCAGAAGAAATTACCTACACAAACAGATTCTTAGCAGCGTACCTAACATGCTTTTCACAGGCAACAGTGAAACAGAGGAAATTCGTGCTGGCAGCCTTTATTCCTTGTCAGCTTTGTAAATGTGAAGGCAAGAGGGATAAATGAGAAGGAATAAAAGCTTTCTTTAAGTCTTACTTACTGATGGTTTTTGTCACCGCTTTATAAAACAGCTCAAGTCTAATCTAAAGTGCAATTTGACTGGACTTTTACACCATCAACAGCCTTAGGAGAACACATTTCACTCCTAAGGTTGACATGTAAGCAATGCCCTTTGGTCTGACCTTCAGAACCACAGCCCACCTTTAAAAACCAGGGTTGCGCCCTGGGTTGGAGCTCTCCATGCCTCAGGTTACCTTCTTGCACTCCTTGAGTGGAACATTAAAATGTGACCAGCCCAGTTTCTCAGTGCTTCTCCTGGGCAGAGGCATTTCATCATGGGCACAGTAGTCAGAGTCAGCTGGGCCCTGCCTCCTCCGGGACTGTGTGGTTTCCTGACTTAGGCCCATTAAACTGAGATGATAGTTATTAAATTGTGTTCAGATACTAAATCCATGGGTATGCATTTAATTAAGTCTGGGTGGTGTTTATAAATGGTGAGGGTTAGAAGCTCGCCTAATTTTTTTCTTTGAAAAATAACGGTAAAGGAGGATTTTCCTTTATAGTGCATGTTTGTATTTATACTACATATTATATAATACACAATAATATACATTATATATTTATACTATTTACTATATTGCTTGAACTTTTACAGTTAGAATATATCCATTTACTGTGTAATTTAACAGACATTTGGAAAAAGGTGACTGTCACATTTATGTTCAGAATTTTTAAAAATAGCATGGAAAGGTTCATTTCAAAGAAAGCTCTGGACACTGTATTAGCCCGTTTTCGTGCTGCTGATAAAGACATACCCAAGACTGGGTGATTTCAAAACAAAGAGGTTTAATGGACTCACAGTTCCACGTGGATGGGGAGGCCTCACAATCATGGTAGAAGGCGAAAGGCACATCTTACGTGGAGGCAGGCAAGGGAAAGAATGAGAACCAAGTGAAAGGGGAAACCCCTTATCGAACCATCGGATCTTGTGAGACTTATTCACTACCACGAGAACAGTATGGGAGAAACAGCCCCTATGATTCAATTATCTCCCACTGGGTTCTTCCCACAACATGCGGGAATTATAGGAGCTACAATTCAAGATGAGGTTTGGGTGGGGACACAGTCAAACCATATGAGAGGCACTGATTAAAAAGACTTTATAGCAGACTGTCCATAATCATACTTTGCAGAGGTAACCTCTGATGATACTTAGATGTATGGCATTTCATCCTTTTTTGTTCTCCTAAAGATATACACATATACACATATACAGAATTACATATTTGCTGTTTTGAAACTATCCTCTGCTCTTTCACCTAAAAATATATTATAAATGCCTTTGCATTTGTGGAAATATATATGCATATACATACATGTACCTACCTAACATACGAAATATGAAATAAATTTTAAAGTGGGAAAGTATTTCATTGTTACTTGACCCTGTTAATCCCAGATTTTTCTAATATAAACAATACTGAAAGTAATATTCCTGTCCAAACATTTTTGTGCTCGTGCCCTGTTACCATCGTGGGATAAACCCGCATATAAAAAATTGCTGGATCAAAGGGCATATCTTTTCAAAGGCTTTCCACGCCTATTGCCAAATTGCTCTCCAGAAAAGTTGTACTGTTTCTTCCTCCCTCCAGCAGTGTGTGACAGAGTTCATTTCCCCATGCTCCAGACAATGCGGACATTAGAATTCTTTTTACTCTTTACCAATTTGATAGGCAAAAATGAAATGGTGATTCGTTTTTATTTGATAGGCAAATATAAAATGGTGCATTATTACTTTTGTTAAAGAAATTATATCCTCGTATTTTTCCTGTTGGACTGTTTATCCTTTCTAATTTAGTTGTAGCATTTCTTCATGTTAAGAATACCAATTATTAGTCTTTCATAATGTTACAAAAGTTTCTCAGTTTTAATTTTTCTCAATTTGGTTTACTTCTAAAGATTTTAATTTGTCTGTAGTTAAACTTGTCAGTCTTTTTCTTTATGGTTTCTACCACTCATGACATTTGCTACACTATTGATTACATGTTTTGTGGTATATTTCATAGATGGAATATAAGCTCGTACATACCCTGAGTCAGTTCAGATTCCAGACTGAGTGCTGTGTGTGCTAAATAGCTTTGAAAGAATAATGGGATTTCTGCTAGAATTATAACAGAGATCCTGAGTGTTAAGAGCCTCAGAGGTACTCACAGGTATCCAGAAAACATAGATGTTCACAGGGAATAAAAGCTTTATAATGTGTCTCCTAAACGTCACTGAAACATCGGTGTGGCACATGGGTATATTCTAGAGATAATCAATATATTCCATCCCACACGTTCTTTTTACCACGTGACTTTGACCCTCGTCTCATGGAGAAGTGGGGTCTGCTCTCTCTCTCCTTGAATCCGTGCATTCTTGGCAGTACGGAGGAGGTGACACTGTGTGACTTCAGAGGATGGGTTATTAGAAGGCACCAAGCTTCTTCCTGGTCCTCTTGGTACACTTGCCTTTGAATCCCTGGTCCTCCAGATAAGTCTGACGGCACTGAAGCCACAGTGAGAAAGCGTAAACTAGCCCACAGGGAGAGACCCCACAGAGGGAACTCGAACTAATTGGGAAAGATGTACAAGAAATTATCATGTAGTGTGATAGGAACTATACCTAACATTGTCATAACATATAAGAAGAGACCCGACCTAGCCTTGGGGGTCAGAGGAAGCTTCCTGGGGGAGATGATGCAGAGACTGAGTGAGATCTGAAGGACAAGTAGCAGCAGGGGATGTAGGGCAGACTTAGCATGGAGGGAACTCCAACCAGAGGTGGCAGCAGGTGTGACTAAGGCCTGGAGGCAGGGGTGAGTTGTACTATTAAAGGGAAAGGAAATAGTTCAGTGTGGCTGAGAATGGAGCAGAAATGATACAGAGATGAGTGATGAAGCTGGAGAGGTTAGAAAGGAATAGATGATGAAGGACCGTGTTTACCAGTCTGAGAAGTAGACAGAAATGTGTGTATTTTCAGCAGAAATTTTTATCATTAGCATTTCCAGGCCTTGCTAGGATTTAGATATAAAATGTGGGACTTGGACAGTCTGGGTATTTTTCTATATGTTTTTTCGTAAAAGTGAATTCCATCTGTCTTTGTTTGCCCTTCCTGGGGGTACATTTACTCATTCCATGGGAAACTGTGCCTTTGTCTTTAAGCCCTTGGCCTAGAGCTTAGATTCTCAATGGGGGCTATGTCCCATTCTCCTTTGTGCCCTCAGAGTGCCTAGGACAAAGACAGCCCTTGTCCTGGTCAATGCTTGCTGCTTTGTGGTGTCTTAACTTGCCCATCCCTGTCCTCCCTCTCTCTCTCTCTCTTTTTTCTTCTCCTTTCCCCTCCTTTCCCTACTCAGAACTTCTTTGTAGTCAACCCACACATATGAATCACAGTAGCATCTCCCAAAGGGGAAACCCCCCCTGCCAACCAGCTGGTCCAGCCTCATTCCATTAACATTGCTGAGTGTGAACTTCCCCGTTACACAACCGATTTCATTATGTATGGGACTCAGATGCTGCCCCTGAAGAATTCTGAAGGAGGGCATTTGGGAGTACAGCCCAGTATGGCTAAGCACACCTCTCTCATTTGGCCAAACTCCTCCAAATCCTCATCTTTCCCATCATCTTCCGTCTTGTTTTCCTTTTCCTAGAGAATCTGATTTTTTGCCTTCAAGTCCCATTTATTGTCAAGTATGTGTATCTTGGCCTCAGAGTAAAAAGAAGAACTTATCCAATTGATGAGAAAGATAGGCTCCCCATAGTGTGCTTAGAGAAAAAGATCAGTTCAAGATAGAGAAATTACAGAGTTTAGAGCTCGAATGATGGAAATCCTTTAGACCAAGGTTGAACAAACATTTTCCTTAAAGGACCAGATGTTGAATGTTTAGGCTTTGTGGGTCATAAGGTTTCTATCACAACTCTGCCTTTGTAGCGAGAAAACAGTCATCGGTAGTACCTAAACAAATGGCCATGGCTGTGTCCCAGCACAATGTCACTTATAGTAGCAAGTTGGGGGTTAATTGGGCCACAGACCATAGTTGGCCAACAACCCCCAATCTAGACCAACTATCTCATTATACAGATGAGGACACTGAAGCCCAGAGGAGATGTGTTCCAGTTCATCCCCAGGGCTCCTGACCCTTGGTCCTCTGTCCTTTCCACCACTCTAGTCCTTAAGTCTTGCCTGTTCCACTTTGACTTGTATTCTCACCACTGCTCACCCCCAGCCACTTTGTTCCACCCTTTGAAACTTCCCAACACTTAGGAACTGAACCAAGGTATCAGAACCTTAAAAGCTGTGAATACTTTCCAAGGCTTCCTGTAGTTTCTAAACTCAATCTATGCTTGTGGAATGATGAACCCCAACTCCAATGGATTGTGTGTGTGTATCACCCAATGTACAGAAACATGCACATCTCCAGATAGGCTGTAAAACACTGACAAATGGATCTTGCTGAAATTAAGAAAACAACTTTTTCTGGGTTGCTCAAATCCAACCCAAATGTCTACATTTTTAGGAAGAAGTCTTTTACATAATGCAAATATGAAGAGGCTGAAGATGAAAAGCAAAGTAAACAAAGCAAGGAAACCTAGCTGAGTCAGTGGTTGGACATTCCAAACTGCTTAGCGTGCTGTTAATGACTTAAAAGGCAAGAGGGACAAGGGAAATAGTTCCCACAAAGAGGACTGTTTTGTCTCATGTCTCAGCCAAAACAGGCCCTGAGACTTGAATGGTCTGAAGAGTGTTCTCCATTATATAACAATTTATCTGTCCTATTAAAAATAGGTGCCTTGAAGCTGTTTCTTCAAAATGCAGAAGGGGGATGGCAGAACATTCGTAAAGGCTTAAGCAAAGGCACTGCTGGCTCTTCTCTGACCTGGGACCACAACAGCAAATGGCCTGGTTTGATAGAACAGCAATGAATAACAAGGTTCTCCTAGGCCCAAGGGTCTGTTCTAACTGCTAGACCATTGCCAGCAATCAGGAACAGTGGCTATGGATATGCAGCAGAGAACAAATCTTACCTGGTGTATTCATCTATTCTCACATTGCTATAAAGAGATACTTGAAACTGGGTAATTTATAAAGAAAAGAGGTTTAATTGGCTCATGGTTCTGTGGGTTGTATAGGCTTCTACTGCTAGGGAGAAACTTACAATTGTGGCAGAAGGCAAAGGAGAAGCAAGCACATCCTCACATGGTCGGCAAGAACTCACTATCATGAGAACAGCAAGGGAGACGTCTGCCCCCATGATCTAATCACCTCCCACCAGGCCCCTCTGCCAACCCTGGGGATTACAATTTGACATGAGATTTGGGTGGGAACATGGAGCCAAACCATATCACCTAGGCATAACGTGGTGACATCTTTCATTCCCTATTGGCCACGTCAGCCATTCTCCCAAAACAAATATTAATCAATTTCAGTGGGGTCATCTTCAAAACGGGTCAACAGCATTCAAAAGTATTAATTAGTGTATAAAATGGCATAGAGCTATATGGGGGTTGGGGGAAGAATCATATGTATTCTAATGATGACTTAAGGATTATGTGAAGTGACTATCCTGATGATGACCTTTGGCAGCTACTGTAGTGAAAATAAACAGGAATCTCCTTCTCTGACTCTGCTCCAGCCATTTTTAAAAATTTGATTCGCAGCACCAAAAATCTCTCACCAACCAGGAAGTCAAAGGAAAAGGGCAACTGACCAAAGGTAACAAAACTCATTCTTAAAAAGGAGGAATTTAAGCTAATGTACCCCTCCCCCAACCCAGGGGACTTACCCAGATTTGTGCCAGTGCCTCCTAGACATTTTAACTTTGTATTTATTTTCACATTTATTTAATAAAAGAGCCAAATTCCCTATTGTTATTATAGCATCAAGAGAAACTTAATTGGCAATCCTGCATACCTCTGGTGAAAAGTGAATAAAAGGGCAAATAGAAGAAATACAAGCAAAAAGGAATAAAAAGTCTCTATTCACTATGCATAAACCAAGAAAACAGTAATCCTTCTTGAAAAGATTCTTGAAAAATCTCCATTAAAAAGGAGGATTTTTTTTTTCTCCAAACCTTCAGAAACTGTTAATTATAACATTTTACATAATATAATAAGGGAGAAAAACTTTCCTGAATGCCTAATATGCTGGACATCTTACTTAGATTATTTTACTTAATTCTCATCTCCTTTCTGGAAGATCGTTGTTATCCCCATTTTACAGATGAGAAAATTGAAACTCAAAAAGGTTATGTATTTTGATCCATGTCACGAACCAGTAAATAACTCTAGATTTAGAGTCCAACCCCCAACTCCCTGCACTTTCTCTAGCACAACACTGACTCTGATGAAATAAAGGGAAAAAAATGTCCCATACGTATTAGATGACCACAATACTTGTGATAGGAGGGAAGGTAGAGATCAAATTCATTATTTAAAAAACAAGTATTAGTCCTATTTCAAAGTTATAGATAACGAAAGGCAAGAAGTTTAAGGTTCCATTGAAAGTCACTAGTGACACCAATAGAAACTCAAAACTCTCAAATTCCCAATTCACATTTTTTGTCCAGTAGGTCACATTGATTTAGACACTTTGGAGACATCTGAGATGACCAACAGACAACAAATTTAAAAATGAGTGTGAACCTCAACAAAAGTGCTATCACTCAAATCTCACATCCAGACCATGATTAATGCCACCGTAAATATTAACGAAATGTAAAATGCTCACTAGAACACAGTCATCAATAATGCAGCATTTATGGGTGGACAATCACAAATAATATTTTTATTATTGGTGAGAAATTTCTTTCCCTTTATTTAAATCCATTAAAGAATGATTTCAACACTTTGGAATGCAGGTCTTAAAGGTTTGTTTTACATTGTATGGGAGAAAACATGGCCTCACTATTATTATTTTTATGCAACTTGTGCATAACTGGCCTCAGATTCCTTTTTTTCTTTTCTTAATTTTATAAGATACTGATAATGCCTCTCATTTAATGAAATAAACGTGACATATTCCTTTGCATTGGATGGTAGGGTATGTGGCCTAAAACACATCTTGAATTGAAAGTCTCCATTTTATTTTGTGCAGATATAGAAAGATGCTAATATGTAAATATTGACAGTGAGAAATGACCACTGGACTATTTAGCAGACATGCTAACACAAATAAAAACTATATGCAAAAACATATGTAAATCAAACCGTTTTGCATATGTACAACCCCCAAATTGACTTGACTTGACTAGCTGTTGGACATTTTATAGACATGGCTTAGGTCCACTGTCTTGTCAGAATGAAAAAAGCAAAGATATTCAAGTCATCTAAGTTTTTCTCTATATAATAGGGAGAATGCCACATTCATATTTTTATAGTGAGAATTAAATATTGCAATAGATATAAAGTGTTAGGAAGTTCTAATAGGTAGCCACCCGAGGTGGTTGTAATTACTGTTGTTATTGCTATTTCTACTGCTATTATTACAACACAGCCTTCACTCAGTCACCCTAGTGGATCAGTCAGTATGATGCATACAGTGACGTGTAGCAAGACAGTCACCCTATGTGAGGTAAAAGAGGCCACATTCCAGAAAACTACTAAGGAAAGTGCAAACACTGCCACTCTTCCTTTCTTAGATTAGGGAGGTCAAAACTTCCCAATTCCATTCTTGAGTTACCAGTTCCTGAAAAACTAAGAGAATAGTTGCTAAACCTCAAGAAATATGCTTTGAAAGGCAAGTGTCTCCGAAATAAAAACTGTTTTCTTAAACCTAATTTGAATAAGAAACTGTAATTCAGAACATTCCAAGTGGAAGATCTATGAATTATGCAGAAGAATAAATTGCCTTCTTTGAAGGTAAAGGCCCTTGATGTGGTGACCGTCTGACAACAGACTACTGATAGTCGTTCCAAAGACTTTGTCCTTTTCAGTCTATTCTCAGTGTTTCATAACTCAATACAGAAACTTACCTGAAAAGTAGACTTCTGAGCCAGCTGGGCTTAATGAAGTTTTGGCCATATTGGGTTGGAATGCAGGCATAACTTTGATTCATACTAAAGCTGGTCCAGAGTGCATACTGGACTTGCATCTTTCTGTCTATACTTGAAATTGTCTTCCCATCCATATCTCTTTAAAGAGATTTCAAAGCCATAGACACCTCAGAAATTTCTCCTCCCCACTCTAAATTTTCCCAGCTCCTGTCTGTAATCCTGGGCACAATATCAGACCAAAGGTAGATGTTTGATCCAAGCAAGGCCAATCAGATTTAATCTCCCAGGGACATGGAATTAAGACCCAGAAATTGGGTTGGTCACCTCTGCAGAGGGGAGATAGAAGATCATGAAAACTCTGGGACTAGGATGGCTATTCACAGGGGGTTATGAAAACTCCCTGTAGTTAGAGTCAAGAAGAAAGTCTTCGGGTAAAGAAAGATGAAGTGAGCATGTGGGGAAATGGACAAGAGATGGACCCTTCCAGAGACTTTCCAGTTCCCAGAAGGCTTTGCTATCTTTCCTGTGTGTTTCTATGGGATCCCTTTGCATTCTTATAAACTCCCTATTCACTTGAGCTTCCTTGAAAGAGTTTCTGTTCCCCAAACCCAACAGTTCCTTGACTAAAACATCCTTTAGCCACACTGGCATTTTATTTTGAACTCACCCTCTCCTTACCCTAGTCTCCAGAGGCTGCAGTCACCTTCTACGTTAGGGAGTGCCTAACTGGTAACTGCCTTGATTGCTGACGAGAAATGGGAAAGAGGCAGACACAGAAACTGGTGAGAAGTAAACAGTGAGTAACACCAAGGAGAAGATCAAAGTTCTGTCCTGCCCTAAACAAGGTGGGGCACTGCTACTACCTTTGAAACAGGTTGTCCTTTCTCATCTGCCTCAGGTAGGTCTTTGGTTCTTTCAGTAACATTTGGAGCAAGAACTAAAGGAATCTTTGCAGCTCAGCCTCGTCCTTTTATTTCAAGAGGAAGATTGATATATATTGACCCCAACACAGATACACACACACATAAACAATATTATCTGTCCTAATAGATAACAAATCTCTACAACATTTAAACTAACTATTGTAAGTAATTCATAAGAAAGTCTTACCTGAAGAGGAAGCAGAATTGCTCATGATTAAACAATATCACAGAAGGGACCTAGGTACAAAAGAGAAGAAAGAGTGATTTCAAAATAGAGAAAGAAGTTGTTTTTGTTTGTGTGGTGTTTATAATTCTATTGAAAATGGAGACTCGATGATTGAAAGAGTGTGGTTCGTTGGAAAGATCCTTGGACTTGGAATCAAGGAGCTTATTATTAGGAAGAAAGATGAGACAAGTGCATAAATAGAACCAGGCAACAATAAACCAACAAATATCATGAGAGAAGGACACAAAGAGGTGTGGAGCTTTGGAAAAAGGGAGATATTACTTCCACATGGAAGTGAATGTGGAAGGTTTCATGGTAAAAGGCAGAACCAAAGGATTAATTTTAGGCAAACTAGTGGGACCATGGAATAGATATTGTCTGGACCACAAAGCTTTGATAGGAATATTTGGAACATGGTGCTTCAAATGACTACCACCAGAAGAAGGTTGACTTCCTCATCCCACAATATATGTCTTTGTGGCCATATCTACTATGGGGACCCAGGGTCGAATATCTAAATTTCAGTGTTAACACCTCTAGGAAAGAAATTAGGAAGAGCATTACTATCAGGAAAAAAGGTGATGACTGACTGGCTGTGGCAGTTTTCCTGGGGATTAGGGTGTGCAGAGGGTGAAAAGGGAGAGTGAACTGAAAATGAAAACAAGCAGATGCCATGCATTTCTCTAGACGTTGAAACCTTCCCCCAAAGCTCCTGTGCCTTTTGAGGTTATATGTGCAAGACTGTGAGGGGATGCTCTTCCATTGGTCAGTGAACGAATTAGGAGATTATTTGGAAGTGTCCATATAGTTGCCTCAGCCTAGAATCTACAGGGTTCACCGGTCCAGGACAGGCTTTTAGGTTGGTCTCTCCATTCCTGTACTACGAGTTTTCCATACTGCATGTGACACAAGAATTTAAGCCCCTTGGCCCCATCCTGTGCCACAGAACTGGGGTCTGACTGGCTCTCAATCAACTGTTTCAATATGGCCTAGAGCAGGGAGCCGAAGTCTATGCCACTCTAGGGATGGGATGGAAATTTTCTTTGCCCCATTCATGAGAACCTTTTTGGTTCTCAGCTTTGTCCTGAGAACGCAGTTCTGGCTTTCTCTGATGCATGAGGCCAGATGACTTCCACTCCCACATTGGCTATAAACCTTTTCCTTTAAGCCACACATCCTCTCTCTCACCACAGGCCATGTGGCCCCCACTTCCCCTCACCATTACAGTTTCCTCTTTATCTCTGCTCTTTGAAACTTCCCTTCTTTTTTTTTATGAATTCAACTAGGTATTTTAATTTTTTTAATGTTTAAAAGTATATTTATGCATTAAAACTGGGGTGGGGGGGGGTGTCCATGGAAGCTCAGTCCACTATCTTGGCTGAAAGTCCTTTTTAGCTAATAAGTGGCGGAGCTGAGTTTCAAATCTAGATATTCTGACTCTAAAACCAAGGTTAGTTTTTTATGATAACATGTATCTTCCAAGGAATCTCGATAAGGCCGAAAGACTATCCAAAGTGAATTTGAACAAAGAATAGATAGAGGCAAACTCATGGAATGATTACCCCCAAAAGCTATTATGGGCTAAAATATTTGGGAAGTTTTCAGAAAATGGCAAGAAATGAAGCTCTGTCATGAGTTAGGATATTCTAAAGACTGTCTGACCTTCTGAATATGGCAGAAGGCAGCTTGCCTCTCACAACACTCTCCTATGTGAACAGGGGTCTAACTCCACCTGGTAATTTCTACACCCTTCTTGGCTATAGCAGGAAGGAATCATTGTATGCAGATGCTCTTCTCATCACTCACATATTCATCTGCCTGTGCACATACATCTTGATGCAAACCCGAGATGATGTTAAGAGCATGGGCTATGCTCTGAGAAGATGTGAGGAAGTCATGTAACCTGGTGTCTCTTGGGGGACAGGCAGAAGAAATATGAGAAACATAGATACTCCTTAAAAAAGAAGGCCTTTGTCCCCAGCTGCTACCACCTCAGGGAGGCTGCCACATTCTTTGTACCAAGTTTCCACACACTAGACAGCAAAATCTCATCACAAACACAGCTATATTTATTCATTTTTTTCCATTTCCACTAATGCTACCTTCTATAATGCAAGTAATTGAGTATTGATTGAATATTGACTATACTATAACAATTCAGTTAACTGACTTGCCTGGGAAATGGAGTGCTTGGTTAAGTGAGTTTCCTGTTTCTAAATAATTTAGGAGGTTGGAACCTACCTCTGAAATTTTCTTTCATGCATGTGTAGATATATTGATTGACTTAAATTAATAAACATCAAGTACAAAATATGAGAGCATAGGCTTTGGCACAAGCTTGAATATGCATCAAGACTTTGCATCTCATTGGCTGCATGATTTTGGAATACTTGTTAATTCCTGAGCCCTGGTTTCTTATAGATTGAAGATAACCTCATTTCCTAGGATTATTGTGAAGATTTTATTAGATCATGTATGAAGAATGCTTGGCAGAAGTCCTGATGTAGAATTCATGTCAACAAGTAGCACCTATTATGATTATTATTGTTATTATGAAACTGAAACTGTCTCATTTCAGGGGAGGCTCCCACAGCATGACAGATCCAAGGTAGACTCGGAGCAACAGACAATCAAAGTCATTTGGAAAAAGTGAGGTTGGAAAATGAAACCAACAATTGGCCTATGGATTTGCACAAGAGAAAGTAAGCAAGTAAAGACTAGATCCTGGGCACCCTTTTGGTGCCTGAGCTTACTTTGCTTGAGTCAATACCCTGAAGCCCATGTGGTTTGTTGTTGACAAAGAAGAGAATTCCTTGTCTTTATCAGATGCAAATCCCCAAGAGGTTCAATTTAAGAACCATTTCTTGGACTGGCTACTATAATCCAGCAGTTGGAGCCAAGATTATCTTCTGTGTGATTATAGCCTGGTTGGAAGAATCATGGCCTGAGTCTAGCTAAGGAGATTCAGACTGTTGTCACTTATGGAATCCCAGCTAATGAACTCTCACACAGCAGGACATGGTTTGAGGTACATCATAAGACATTTATTCTTTAGAAAAGCCACCCCTCTTTGGCTGTTCCAGTCCACCTTCCAGAGCCCCTCTCTGGTTTCCCACACACAGTGTTTGTTCCTCTGGGCATTGCTTCTCAGGAGGCTGGGGAAAAAAAAATATTGGTCTTCCAAGGTTACTGAACTTATCTCTTTTCCCTTGCTATACAAACAACATGTGTGAAGGCCACCCAGACTTTTGCAATTAAAGAGGAACTTGCAGGGAAGGGTATGGCCAAGGCTGTTTCATAGTCTGCCAAGTCAAGGCTCAAGTTGCCTCTGTGGGAGAACTCCCCTGCCATTGCTAACTAAGCAGCCTGTCTGTCCATGGGAGCAGTGGGTATATGGGACTGGGAGCTCAAGTCCCAGGTCATTTTTCCACCACTGGGAAATGTTTTGAGCTCTGCCAGCATCTGCTCATGGGCCACAAGTTGAAAGTGATTTCACATTCGCAACAGAGATTCAAACAAGGAACATCCAACAAATCCTGGTGACCTGCAGCAGTGGTTCTCAGTGTGCCCTGGACCACTAGCAGCAGCATTACCTGGGAAATGGTTAGAAATGCAAATTATTGGTCTCCACCCCATTCCTACCTACTGATTCAGAAACTCTGAGGGTTGAGCCCAGGAAGTGGTTTTAAAAGCCCTCCGGGCAATTCAGATGCAGGCTAAAGTTTGAGAACCACTGGCCTAAGGAGCTCTGGCAGTGGGAATGAAGAAAATCATTGCAGGGGTCTTAAGAAAACCCAGGTGTGGCTAAACAGATATGCCTGTCCCCATTTCCCACCTACCCGCTACACCCACCCCCATGATCTAAGAAAGCAAAAGCTCCTCAAGGCAGGTGATGTGTTAGACAGAGGAAATATGTGAGAGGAACACACTTGAGCCTGCCTGAGTGGTGTTCAGCATCTGTCCTCATTTGCTCACTTATTCCTTAATTTTGTCATTCCTATATGGAGGTTTGTGTTTGTTCTCCATAAATAGCCATCATTGTGTACAGGATTATCCAACTAGCAAGGTGGGGAGGTGATCCAGTATGGGCAGGGGAGAGAGAGAGAAGCAGCACCAGTCCTGAAGGTCAGAACCAGACCTCAAAACATCTCCACTAGTCCACGGCTCAGAGGAGAAAAGAAGACTGGATATAAAGGGAAGGCAAGCAGAAAAGAGAATGGATGAAGGAGTGGGCATGGGCAGACCCACTCCAACATTTGCAGAACCAGGGGCAAAATTATAAATGGAGATCCATGTACCATGTATCTAAACATTTAAAATGTATAAATCAGTGAACATCAAGTGAACAGACTATTAAGTAAATTATGTAATATTTTCTTATCTTGACAAATATATCTTCATAGCAAACTGGAAGCCCAGGCTTGGTCAATTTAGAATTCCTGGACTCCTCAGAGTTACAGAATGCAATAATGCAAGGAGGGTGGTCACCTAGCTCAGTCTCTGGCCCACGACCTGCTCCCATTCTCTTCCCACCCTGGCTCTGTCCCCATACCATGAAGGGCTTCATTGAAATGCATAAATACACGAGCCCGTACATCCAAGCTCCATCCACACCTCTTGTAAACATCTTCTCTTGGTGACCCCTCAGACCTAGGAGTACCTTAGCACCACAGGCTGGTATAGGGGAAGATATCCATGCAGGCTCTGGAAATAGGATCATGCCTTTTGGGTGGAGAATTCTAGGGTCCCAGTTTCTTGGAGCATGGTCTTGCAGGGGAGCAGACGCTAGTCACAATTCCTTGGCCTGTGGATTCGTCAACCCACGGGAAGGGTAAGAAAAACAGGCGCAGATTCTCTGAAGCATGGGTCCAGGACAAGGACCACCTTGCCCAGGTTCGAGCATACAACCAGATAGAAAAGAGGAGGAAAGGTCAAAGATGTAAGACAGAGGGAAGGAAATAACAGGTGAAAAAGACTTTAGAAGAAAGTCTTCATAAAGTGGCTTTTATTGATACCTATGTACCTTGAGGGACCTGATGTTTCTCTGGGCGTCAAGAGAATGGGAATGATTCTTCCTCCGAATTAGCCTAACTCCCAAATGGTGGGGAGAAGTAAATGTCTATGCCTGCTTCATGTTTTATTCTTCTGCATAAATTACAGTGCAGAGACTAGAGACATCTAATTTTCCTGTCATAATAACCATAGATCTACTATAACTCTCTATGCTACACATTAAAGGGAAGGAAAAGAGAGAGGGAGGATGGAAGTTAGTCAATGATCAGAGACAAGAAGTTTCTCTGGTTGAAACAAAAGAATATTTCAGGAGACAAACAACTGAGAAGCAAGTTTACACAGAAAATTGGTAACTTGATGCAGCATTTTGGGCTTTATCATGTGGGTTGGTTGTTACTTGTCTTAGCTTCTGATGTTGCAAAAATTTCATTTGTGAAGGTTTCTATGGCCAATTGTTTTGATGTAGATTACTTGAGTTTTGTTGTTTGCTGTTTAGCAGACATGAAATATGATCCATTTTCTCTGGGAATGTTTCATTTCCTGGAGCTGGAAATGCAATGGGGTTAGGTGAACTGCTCCATTTCTGAGCCATATGTTATGCTGCTGAAGTACAGGGCAATCCAGATCATAGCATTCTCGGACTTTCAGAATAATTCTTTTAATTTTTTTCTCAGGAAAAAAATTACTTTCTAAGGATTAGAAAAAAATGATAGAAAAACATCATAAAAAATGTAAAACATCATGTAAGATAAGTCAAACTTAGAAACAGATATGTTACAAATATGACAAAACCAATAATTATAAACACTTTATATAAAAACTTATGCACATGTATTTTTAAAAATCATCAATGCTCCAATTTTAAAAACATAAAGATAATAGACCATTCACAAAGGAAAAATTACAATGACTAAAAAACATTTTAAGATATTCGAAATGACGTAAGATAAAATTAGATTATATTAATTGATATCTCATTTCAAATATGTTTACAAATACGTCAACGTCCTTAAAAAATGTCCACGGCCTTGACCTGGGCAATTTTTTCCTAAGGACATATTAAAAATGTGGAAAAATATTCATAAAGAAGTGATCTTTGCAGGATTCTTTGAAATATAATTTTTTAAAAAAACACTATCTCTGCTCTGTCAGAGTTCACTCATGCTCTGGATCTTACACTTTGGCTCAACTCTTTGGGGATTTCATTCATTCAGTTATTCTCTTATGTATCATCAATCTCTTTCTACTAAACACAAATATGCTTGGTATCCCATAAATGTTCAAATCCTTTTTTGACCCCACATCTCTGTCAGGCTTCTACTCTACTCCTCTGCTTCTCTTTATGGGAAGCTCAAGAGCTATCCCCACATATTCCCTCCACGTCCTCGCATCCCGCTCACTGAACTGCATTTCCTTGTCAACATTGCAGGTGACCTCCCTCTTTGCAAATCCAACGAACAGTATTACAATGTTTAACCTATGTCTTCTGTACTTTTCTTTGTCTTCCAGGACACCAGTCTTGTTTTTCTGTTACCTCAGTGGCCACTCTTTATTGTGCTGCTTTGCTGAATCTCCCTTCTTCGTCCAGCTTTTAAAGAAGAGAACTCCTTCAGGGTTCAGTAAAAACATCTTCTCCATCCATATTTATTTCCTTAGGTGATCTCATCTAATTCTATAGTTTCTGATGTCATCTTATACCAATGACTCCAAAATTTATATCTCTGGATTGAACCTCTCCTCTGGAACCTCGACTCATATAGCCACCTGCCTACCTGATATTAACACTTGAGTATCTCTGCCATTTTAAACTTTAGATATCCAAAGCAGACCGCTTAATCCCATCTCCCTCTTCCCAAATACCCAGATCTCCCCCTACGTTTCCCATCTCCTTAAATATCTCCATCTGCTCAATTATTAAAATGAGATAATTGTGTGTCATCCTTGACTCCTCCCACTCTTCAAACTCCACATCCAAACAATCAACAAATTTCATTGGTGCTACTTCCAGAATATGTCTTACATTTGACCACTTTCTTCCTTCTGCACTGCTACTGCCACCCTTAGTCCAAGTCACCACTTGCTTCTGCCTTAACTAAGTTGATTTTCTTCTAAATGGTCTTTCTACCTCTATGCTTGCCCCTACCCCTACAATTCTTTCTTTAAGAAACACCAAAATTTTTAAAATGCAAATCAGAGAATGGCTGTCCATTTCACTTAGAATAATTACTGAATTATTACAATGGATGGCTAGGCCATGCATGCTCCATCTCCTGCTTGGTGGTCTGACTTTATCTCATAGCAACTGCCTGCACGCTCACTCCAGATCTGCCCACTCCTTCCTATGCTACTTCCTGGAACACAGATTTATGCACATGTGCCCACACAGCGGTGCTCTCACTGTGGTCATCCATAAGACACAGAATGTAAGCTTTGAAGGACATGAAGTTAATTTATTTTTAAACACATTAAATGAGTTTATTAACATGCATCTTAAATTTGGCAACTGAACTCAAATTCCACATTAATTAGAAGTTACTTTTGGCTAAAACTGCAATGGCACAAATCATATTGAGGGTTTTACTTCTTTCATGGAACATAAAGTCCTGAGGTAGCCCATTCAAGGCTGACAGGCACCTATTCACTATCAACTACGTCCTTAGTTTCTTCTATATTTTCACTCCTCCACCTTATATGGGGTTTCCAACCTCAAGGTCACCTCCTGGTCTCAGGGGGACTACTGAAGTTCCAGCCAAAATGTCCACATTCCAGAAGAGAGGAGGAAGATTGTTGGAATTCCATTTGAAACTAATGATGTAGGGTTTTGCAAAGGGGAAATATAAAGACAGATTGTCTTTCCATGATTTCTCACATAGGAAAGGAGGAAAAATTACATTGAAGGCAAAGGAAATACATTTCCTTCTATGCCAGAGACAAGGAATGAAAATTGAGAGAAGGAAGAAGGAAAGCTAATATTTTTAGCATCTTTATTTTGTACCAGGCACTTTATCTGCAATATTTCAGAACACCCCTTTAGGAAAGATGTGTGCTATGGGCTAAAGTGTGTCTCCCACCCCCACAAATTAATATGTTGAATCCCTAACCTTCAGTACCTCAGAATGTGACTACATGTGGATATACAGTCTTTAAAGAAGTACTTTATTAAAATTAGATCATTAGACTGGGCCCTAATCCAACATAACTGATGTCTTTATGAGAAGAGGAGATTAGGATGCAGTCACCCAAAGGGAAAACCATGTGAAGACACAGAGAAGACAGCCATCCACAAGTCAGGGAGAGAAGCCACAGAAGCAAACAACCCCACCAACACCTTCACCTTGGACTTCTAGCCCCCCAAAACCATGAAAGAATAAATTCCTGTTGTTTAAGCCACGCAGTTGGTAGGACTCTGCTATGGCAGCGTTATCAAACAAACTCATGCAATTATGCCTATTGTTCAGATAAAGAGACTGACACTCCAAGAAGGCAACTTACTCAAGATCACAAGCCAGCAAGTGGCAGTGCCAAGATTCCCAAGTCCAGCCTCAAAGTCTGTGCCCTTCCATCCTGCCAGGTGATTTGCACTCACCTCTCCTCTTAACAGTTGAGAGTTTATTTCCCCCAAAGACTTAACTGGTCCACAATCTGTTCAGATGTTTCATTAGGAGGGGGGACACAAGAAACAAGTGTGGATCAGATAGAAAGAGGAATGTTCCAAGTTCAACTTCTGAAAACCAACCGACATGGCAATGAAAATCACTTGTGCACATGCATCATGTTCAGAAATACTTTAAACACTTGAAATCATCTGTCAACCCAGGTGGAAGATAATCAATGATTTATTCCCCATTTAACAAAACTGTAATTGTTTAGGAGTTTTAGTCTCTTAGGTTCTGACATTCTGTTTACAGATCCTGATGATTTTAGAATTGTTGAGTCCACATGAAATTAGAAGGGCATTATTATTTTTACTTTTCCGTGGGCGACACTCTGCTCTGCTTATTTTGTGCCAAGCTGCCTTGATAGATTAATGACATTTAGAAGTAGCTTATCTTACTGATCAAACAGATGAACACCTAGAAATCCTCCTAAATTATAAATTAATGTCATCTGTGCACACAGACAAGGTCAGAGAAAGAGTCCAGCAGAGCTGGGCCTTACTAAGTGATAACAGCTGACTGATAAACTAATTGACACTGATGTGCAAATAAAGAATGGGGTTTTATGGAATAGCGTGGTATGTTAATTAGAAACTAAATCATAAGTTTCTGTTCAAGGTGGCAATTTGAGACCACATTATTATTTTCTCTTCACCCACAATTCTGCTAAAATGAACAAGAAAGCACAAAAATCAGAAAATATCTTTATCAATATGAAATGGGGAAAGATAACATGAAAAGCCAGATGTTGTGAACAATATTGGCCATATGTAAAAGCAGAAGGAGACTGAAGACACCTCCACCTGCAAGTTACCATGTGTGTTCCACTTATCTACTGCTGTGCAACTAAGCACCCCTGAACTTAGTGACTTAAAACAAGATCATTTATTTTGGTCATGAATCTTAATTTGGGCAAGACTTGGCAGGATCAGCTTATCTCTGCTCCACTGGAGAAGCTCAAAGGCTGGAGTATGGACCCATCTGGAGGCTCACTCATTCACATGTCTCGTGGTTCATGCGAGAAGACCTATGGAGCTTCTGGGACATTTCCCTCTCTCTCTATGTGGTCTCTCCCCCAGTGTCTCTGCAGCATGGTGGTTCGGGGCAGCAAAGGTCTTGCATGTTGGCTCAGGGCTCCCAAGGTGCATATACCCAGAAAGGAGAGAAAAAAGAAAGAACAGAAGACAGAAGAGAAACAGGAAGGGAGAATCAGGCTAAAGCCAGATTGCATTTCTTGTTTCGTCACTGGAAGTCATGAATGTCACTTCCACTGTATTCCGTTCATAAAGGACAGATCATTTGCAAGGGGAAGGGAACCATACACCCTTTGTGATAGGGGCTGCAGAAATGAATGGCATGTGGCCATTTACAAAATATAATCTGTTAAGTACAAGGCAGAAAAACACAACTAGGAGGAACTGATTGTGGTCACTAACAAAGCCAAAATATACCTTCAAGGTCAATGTGAAAGGAACTAGAAACGAAGGTGAGCTGGGGGACAAACAGATCTGGGAAATCCCGTACATGTGGCAGCTCACCATGGGGACCTTACTGCAGTGTCACCTGATGTGGGCTGGAGGACCAGGTAAAGCAAAGCTTTCTTTTGGTTGTTTATTAAAAGAGGGCATCCACCTCAATCAAAAACTAGGAGGAGTTAACTTGGTTTTGCCACAGCAGGTATACATAGGAAATGCTTCTCGGAGCAGGAACTTCCCTGCCCCAGGGCTGGGCTTCACAGACAATGAGAACCTCAGTTTAATTAAATTGGACTAGAGAAAAACAAAACTTCGAATGTTCACCTTTCGTTGGGGACTAAAATATGCAGACAAGTACCTACATAAACTCTAATAAAATCTACCTCAACACTTAGTATTGAACATGCATAGACTTTTCTCTGTGGTGGAGAAGAAAGCAAGGAACAACGGAAGGGAGGAAGGAATGGAGGGAGGGAAGGAGGGAGGAAGGGAAAGAGAAAGGAAGGAAGGGAGGGAGGAAGGAAGGAAGGGAGTGAGGAAGAAAGGAAGGGAAAGGGTGTGAGAAAGGAAGGAAGGTCAGTCACTGGACATACACAAAGATAACATTGTTCAAAACAAGGACCAATTTTAAAATTCAGAGCAAATACACGCCCTACCTCCAAGAAACAGTGAAACACTTTTTTAAAAATATGAGGCTGGGTGTGGGGGCTCATGCCTGTAACCCCAGCACTTTGGGAGGCTAAGGTGGGTGTATCAACTGAGGTCAGGAGTTTAAGACCAGCCTGGTCAACATGGTGAAACCCCGTCTCTATAAAAATACAAAAATTAGCCAGGCGTGATGGTGGGTGCCTGTAGTCCCAGCTACTTGGCAGGCTGAGGCAGGAGAATTCCTTTTACCTGGGAAGTAGAGGTGCCGTGAGCCGAGATCACGCCATTGCACTCCAGCCTCGGTGACAGAGCGAGACTCCACCTCAAAAAAAAAAAAAAAACAACAACTGAGATCTGAGAAAACACAATCTGTGGTGAATAATGATTGCTTTCAGATTTTAAAAAATTAGAGACAACAGAGCTAATAAACAGTAAGATACTAAACTAATAAATGAGAATTTTAAGACAAGATATTTACCTACCATTCACCAGGAAAAGATAAAGAAAATTACAGAATGAACCAACCTATCAAAGACAGAATGGACAAATCCAATAAAACTTTTTTTTTTTTTTTTTTTTTTTTTTCCCAGGAGAGAACAGCAACAGGATCCCTGAAGAAAGACTTGAGACTTCTAATCAAAGGTTTACAAATGGTTTGGGAAAAAGTTTCCATACATGGCATACTCTGGTGAAGTTATAAAAATTCAAATTCAACTTCAAATTTAAAGACTATGGAAACCTACAAACATTTCGGTATATAAAATTACATTGAAAATGGAAATAAACTAGATTATCACAATTTCCCATAATACTAAATCACAAAAGGCAAGAGTCAAATAATTCCTCCAAATCCTGACAAATTATTAGAACAAATGAGGTAACTTGATAATATGGCTGGTTACAAAATAAATAACCAAAAGTAAAAATCTTTCCTGCTCCTGAAAATGTGGCAAAGTAAGCTCAATTCTGAAAACTTCCAACAAGTGAGAGGGAAATTGAGAACCCAGGAGCCTAAAAAAAAAAACAAAAGAAATCCATGGGGAGATACAAGGGTATTGGGTCTTGACTGAAAGCTGTACAGAAGAAAAGTGGGCACCACCAATGGGGGATGGGATTGGTTAGTGCTTTCTTGTGTTTGCCCTCCTTACAACTCCACCTTGCATTGGACAAGTCATTGCTGACCTTATTACTCCAGTAGGACAAGAAAACATCAACCTCAGCTGAGTGCCAACTAGGCCAGTTGGAGGTGATGGGTTGCACTGTGGCCGTGTCACAGGCTGGTGGGTGAACCTGGGTAGAGCAGGTGCCCATGTGCTGGCCAGGTCCCAGTAGTATCTCCTCACCCATTTCCCTAGTGGAACACTACCTGTTTCTGTCTGCATATAAAATAGGGAGGCAACCACAAACACAATCCTCATCTCCCTACCGATAAGTTCCAAGAACCTGTATCCTCTAGCATTTTCTCTCCCCAGCATAGGATGTCTGCTTGACTTCATCTATGGCAGGGAATGTATACCAGGAGAAGCATACTGAGGGATGTTTGCTGTTCACCATAATGTGCTGTTTCACTTAACAAAGTGGAAGCAAAAAATCTTTTCTCCAAGGCGTTCACAATATTCACCATCACACCACATACACAGCACACATGAACACACACACACCTCAACATCATCACCACTTCCTCTGCATTATCCCCACCATCATGCCACACCTACACCACACACACACACACACACACACACACTCACTCTTATTTTAAGATTATCCATAGCATAAGCCAATGGCTCTTTCAACATTTTTAGGCCAGTATATAACTCAGGGACTGAGTGATATGCACTCGTGTTTGTTAAGTAGGATAAAGAAAGAGGTTTAGGTGAGTATACAAGGAAAATTGTATTGCCAGGAAGTCATTGTTGCCTCTGCTTGTGTTGCTTAGGGAGCAAAAGGCTGCCCCCTCCAACTGTGGAATGGCTTAGTGCCTTCCTGAATCACTACTCCCCCAGCCACACACACTTTCAGAGCCGCTCCCCCTCACATCCTGCTGTAAATATTTCTGAAGGCCGAGCCATCCCTCCCTCGTAACATGTCCATCAAGCAGGCTTACATTAAGCAATGCTTTGTTCATGGTTTCTCCAGGATGTCTCCTCCCACAGCCCAGAGGAGACTGAGGAAGATGGATGCATTTGACCTGATATGGAAAGGAGCAAAGTAGGTGATCTTCTCACTCTGGCATTTGCCTGTGAACTTTTCCTGTGTGCACAAAAATCATGGAGGGCTTTGAGTGGCTCCCAAGTCCTATTGGAATCAGCACAGTATCTAATCGAAGCTTTCTTTTGGCTTTATTTCTTGGGAATGTCATCCAAAGGAACGGAGTGAAGCAATACAGAGAACCTCAACTTGTGCTGTAGCTTTGATCCATTTGGCCAGGCTTCAGTAGAATTTCCCTAAGCTTCATGTTTGAAATGATGAGGACATTTTTCCATGGGGATGATGCCGTACATCAGATTCCGGCTCTGAGGACACTTACAAATGCCTGTGTGATACATGATGTTTTTAGACTTAGAGGCTGACTCTTGCAGCAAAACCTGTCAGCCACCTGGGCCACGGCTGAGTGAACGCAGGACCCATCAGGCAGAGCAGCTCAGGCCCCAGCCTTGGTTCTAATTCAAACTCTCCTCTTACCAGCAGTGAGACCTGGGGCAAATCCCCTGATCTCTCACTGCCTCAGCTTCACAGTTAAGATGGGGAGAGTAAGAGGTCTTCCTCCTAGGGTGGTTGTGCAGATTAAATGAGATCATACAGGAAGATAGCACAATTCCTAAGTTATTACAAATAATGTTAGCTTTTAATATTCAACAAAGGCTGACTCAGTGGGGCCAAGCTCTGTGCTGGATGCTGGGACACAGAATGAGTGAAAAAGAAAAATCCCAAACTCCCCTCCTTCATTCAGGCCTTGGATGCGGAGACGTCCGGTTGGCAGGGGTCCAGCTGAGTGGACAAGGACGTGTAAGGGGCGAAGATCTCCTGCCAGGGCAAGCTCCAGGACACCTGCAGGTCCTGGACTTGGTTCTTGTCACTGTGCTTCCTGCTCAGGGCTCCAAGGTGCCTTTTCCTGTTTCCCCCTTGCTGCTGAGGCCCATCCCTCCCTTCCCAGGTGACTGCCAAGTTGAAATGCTTTCTGCCTCCCCTCATCCTCCTGGCTGGCAGACAGTTTCAAGAGGTGTTTTTTTGTTTCGTGACATTGGGAAGGGCACACTCCTAGGCTCAAGTCTTCTCACCCCTCACCGCCCGTCCAAACTGCAGAGAAAAAGACACTGATTCATGTCATGTGATGAATCTTTCCATACATGAAGGACCAAAACACAAGCTCATGAATACTGTCATTGCCAATAGCTGCTTATATGAATGCTTGAAGGACATTTCTGGCCATTTCTATTCAGTGGGTCTTCAGTGAGGCACGAGTATTTTTTCAAACTTTCCTGGTGATTCTGATAATCAGATTCCAATAGGATCAAAGGGACACCCAGCTCCCTAGGACTCCTGGCAACTCCGGTACACAAGCACGTTCAGATAGCTGGGCTGAGTCTGAAGCCTCATAGGGTGATTGTGGAAGACAGTAAATAGCCATGAGGTTCTCCCTCCCACCCATACCCTTGGCCACTGCCACCAGGGAAAAAGAACAAGCAGAAAAAGTGGCAGGAATATCCCTGATGAACATAAACATAAAAATCCTCAACAAAATACTCACAAAAGAAACCCACCAGCACATCAAAGAGATAATACATTATGATAAAGTGGAATTTATCCCAGGGATGCAAAAATGATTCAACATACATAAATCAATAAACATGATATATCACATCAACAGAATGAAGGACAAAAACTGTATGATTATGTCAATAGATGAAGAAAATCATTTGATAAAATTCAACATCCCTTCCTGATAAAAACTCTCAATGAACTGCGCAATAGAAGGAACCTACTTTTACCTATAATAAAGGTCATATATGGCAAACCCATAGGTAACATCATACTGAATGGAGAAAAACTGAAAGCCTTTCCTCTAAAACCTGAAACAAGACAAGGATGCCCACTTTTATTACTCCTATTCAACATAGTGCAGGAAGGCTTAACCAGAGCAATTAAGGCAGGAGAAAAAAATAAAGGCATCCAAATTGGAAAGAAGAAAATCAAATTGCCCTTCTTTGCAGATGACATAATTTTATATTTAGAAAAACCTAGACTCCACCAAGAAACACTTAGATTTGATAAACAAAGTCAGTAAAGTTGCAGGATACAAAATCAACATACAAAAATCAGTAGCATTTCTATATACCAATAATAAACTCACTGAAAAAGAAATCAAGCAGGCAATCTCATTTACAATAGCTACAAAAAATAATGAACTACCTAAGAATAAATTAAATGAAGGAGGTGAAAGAACTCTTTAAGGAAAGCTACAGAACACTGATGGAAGAAATTGAAGCAGACACAAATAAATGGAAAAACATCCCATGTTCATGATTGGAAGAATTAATATTTTTTAAAAGACCATACTACCCAAAGAAATCTATAGATTCAAAGCAATCCCTATCAAAATACCAACATTTTTCACAGAAAAAGAAAAAAAATCATAAAATTCAAATAAAATTTCAAAAGAACCAAAATAGCCAAAGCAATGCTAAGCAAAAAGAGCAAAGCTGCAGTCACTACGTGACTTTATATTACAAGGCTGTAGTAACCAAAAAATCATGGTGTTGGTACAAAAGCAGACACAAGGACCAGTGGAAGAGTATGGAGAACTGAGAAACAAATCCACATATTTATAGCCAAGAGATTTTTGAGAAAAGGTGCCAAGGACATACCTCAGGGAAAGGGCACCCTCTTCAACAAATGGTGATGCGGAAACTGAATATCCATAAGCAGAAGAATGAAGCTAGAGTCCTACCTCTCACCACATAAAAGAAAAACTCTAAATGGATTAAAAATGTAAACACAAACCCCACATTACAAATCTGGAAGAAAACATAGGAGAAATTCTCCAGGATATTGATCTAGGCTAAGGTTTTATGACTAATAGCTCAAAAATATAGGCAACAAAAACAAAAATAGACAAATGGGGCTGTATTAAACTAAAAAGCATCTGCAACAACAAAGGCAACAATCAACAGAGGGAAGAGACAACCTGTTGAATGGAAGGAAATATTTGCAAACTGTTTTTCTGACAAGGGACTACTATTCAGAATACACAAGGAACTCAAACAACACAATAGCAAAAGTCAAATAATCCCATTAGAAAATGGACAAAGGATCTGAATAGACATTTCTCACAGGAAGACGTACAAATGGCAAACAGGCACATGAAAAGAATGCTCAACATCACTAACTAGGAAAATGCAAATCAAAGCCACATGAGATATCATCTCACCCCAGTTGGAATGGCTACTATCAAAAAGACAAAAATAGCAGGTGCTGGCAAGACAGCCAAGAAAAAGAATCTCTTAGACACTGTTGGTGGGAATATAAATTAGTACAGCCATTATGGAAAACAGTATGGAGGTTTCTCATATAACTAAAAATAGAACTACCATAAGATCCAGCCATCTCACTACTGGATGTTTATCCAAAGGAAATAAAATCGGTATATCAAAGGGATACCTGCATGCCCATGTTTATTGCAGCACTATTCACAATAACCAAGATATGGAATCAACCTAAGTGTCCACCAACAGATGAATGAATAAAGAAAATGTGGTATCTATACACAATGGATTATTATTTGGGCATACTATTTGGGCATAAAAAAGAATGAAATATTGTCATTTGCTGAAACATGGGTGGAACTGGATGTCACTGCAATAAGTGAAATAAGCCAGGCACAGAAAGACAAATATTGCATGTTCTCACTTGTATTTGGGAAATAATAAAGTTGATCTTATGGAAGTAAACTAGAATGATTGATAGATACTAGATGCTGGGAAGGGTGAAGAGGGGAATAAAAAGAGGTTGGTTAATGGGTATAGGGGTCTAATGTTTGATAGCAACGTAGGATGACTATAATTAACAGCAATGTATTGCATATTTCAACATAGCCAGAAGAGAGGACTTGAAATGTTCCCAACACATAGAAATGATAAGTTCTTGAGGTGATGGATTCCCTAAATACCCTGACTTTTGATCATTACACATTCTATGCACATAACAAAATATCACATGTACCCTATAAATATATAGGAATATTATGTATCAATAATATATATAAAGATGACAGGAGTTCCTTAAGCAGGAGGTGGAGCAGGTGAGAGTACCAGGGGTGGGAACGGTTGTGGGGAATCCCACAACTTTTAGGGAGGGTAGAGAATTCCTTTGGTCACAGGGCTGGCCCAGCCAGTCTTGAGATCCCAAGAAGTCTTGGGGCCTCTCAGGGATGCCTATAAATCAATTCACACAAGCCAGAGACTGCCTGTGTGTTGTAAATTGCCATAAAATATTTTTTAGTTAAAAAAAAGAAGCAGCTCTGGCCCCTTTTGTTAAGTTACAAGACCCCATCCATCCTGGCAGATCCCAAGAGAGACAAATTGCTGAAGAGTAAGCTCTGTGCCCTGGCCTCCCACTTGTTGAACTCTCGGCTGGCCCTCTGTGAGCCTAGGCTGTTGCTATCGCCCCGGGACCGGCCATGAGGCTGAGTCTCCTGACAGGTGTGCCAGCAAGGCAGCAGGAGTCTGGGAAAGACAGAGCTTTGTATGGGGCCCCTTTTTGGACCCAGAAGCTGATCCAAGCTACATTATTATGAAAAGTTATTAACTGATATTCAGTTACAGGATCATGGGCTGAACAAAGAATGAGGCCCGGTACAGTCGAAAACCATATGGTCTGGGAGGCTGCACACACCTGCGAGAGAACAGGCAGGCCTGGTTAGGAACCGTCATCAATTCTAGGAAAGCCATAAAGTTTGGACTTGCTTCATGGCACTTTCTAATTAACTGTGCAGTGAGTTTTCTCCACTTCTTTATAAAGACCTGTGCCCCCTCCTCCACCTGGCTCCATCTCCCATGGCCCCCCAACATCTGGGGAGAAGGTTCCCTCTAAGACTTCTAGCACTCAGGCCATGGAAGATGTTGTAAATAGGAAAATAGCATTTATCTCTGTGTCCAAAGCAAAAATAGAGGTGAACCTCTTAGAAAGTTATAAGGAAAATATCCAAAAGGGGAAAAAAAACATAGTGCTTTTATATACCAGCAAGAAGCCAAAAGCCACTTGCCTTGATTAAGTGTAGAAAAGTGATTAATTATATTTAGCCAATGGACTGGATTAGCAGAGAATAGAAAGATGAATGTAAATTCTATGTGACAACATGGAAAAAAACTTACCAGATAATGTTCAGTTAAAAAAAGTTGATGCAAAGATCTATGTCTGCTATAATTGTGCTGGTAAAGTTACATATTCATGTGGCACTCAGTAGAAGATGATGACAAAAACTGAAAGCAACTTGGCTGGTTGTGGTAGGATTGTGGATGTTTTCTTCCTGCCTTTTACTTAGAATTTTGTTAATGCTTTTGTAATGTTTGCATAATGCCCATTTAAAAATAAAATGAAAAGAAAAATAAAAGTAAAGATTATTATTTTAAAAAACAGGGTTGGGGTGGAAGAGAAACATAGATAGATAAGGTGGTCAGAGCCAAACTTCCACCCAAGTTTTCCAGAACGCAGCCACATAAAGTTACTTTCATGAGGAAGAATTATTTTTCACCACTGCTCATCCGCATGAAAAAGAAGAAGAAAAATTAAAAGTGTCTTGGAAGGGAGCAGAGGTTTCCACAGGCTTCTTTGTTGGGCGGGGCGATGATTTGACCATAGAGAGACTGAAGTCATTGGTTGGCAGTTACCAGGGTGAGGCTGTTCCTGGCTTTACTCCATTTAACCTTTGCCATGTGAGCTAAGTAGGAAGATAAACGTCAACCAAGCGCAAAACAAGGCCCCCCAGTGCCCAGGCAGACGCTTGTGTCCCAACAGCTGCAGGGGGAATGGCAAGGGAAGATTTGTGAAGAATTCCCAGAAAGCAGCTCTTGGCCACCTCTCAGCCAGGGTCCCAGCTCTGGGTCAGAGCCCCTGATGCTTTCCTGGAAGGCTTGGCCGCTAGCTGCCTGTCTCCTGGAACGGCAAAGCTGTGGTGCCCAGGTCCCAGCCCACCATGTGCTTTTCAAAAGGAATTGGCTTACAGGAACTCAGAATTTTACTCTTGGTTAATTAAGATACATTTCTATTGTTCGGGGATTCGCGTAAACCTGGAGTTGGGGGCTGGCCACTTCTCTTAAACTTGAGGATTGAATTAAATAGGTCTTATATTTAAAATTCAAGATACTCTTTAGAAGAAGAAAACTCATCTGGGGGCTAGGTTTTCATCCTGTATGACTCTGGGTGTGAGAGGAAGACTCAGAGGAAGGGATTGTGCCTTCCAGGGAGGAGAACTGAGTGTGGGAAGGGTCAGGGAAAAGGGGTGCTTCAGAGAATGAGACAAGCTTATAAAATAGCTCCTATTCCAGCCCCAGAAGGGAGGCGGCCGCACCATGTAGTATTTCCAGTTAAGGGAAACACATAAATGTTCAAAAAACAGCCTGGAACCATCAGGGTTATAACTCCTGGCTGCAGCACCCGGAAGGGAGGGAGCAAAAGCAGCCACGCAAGAGTAATTAGGCAATTGCTGACCACAGTTCTAAACCTGCAGTCACTGATAAACACAACATAAGTTTTTAAGGGGCCACTCTGCATGGAACACAACTTTGATATCTGAGAAGCAGCCAGACTTTGTCCTTATGAGGAATCAACTTAAAGCTTGTAAAATACACCTGTGATTCTAGCATGACTTTTTTTTTTCTTTTTTAGGCAAATAAGCTGCTGCCTCCTGGCCGCTCTGCAGTTTCTAATGCCATTTGCATGTCTTCTTTTGAGGAACTGGCCTCTTGGTGCTTCAGGGACGCTTTAGAGACAGTGAAAATAGTTTTACCAGTTGCTGCCTCCCAGTCACTCAGGGGTGATATTAAATCTGGGGGCAGTTAACACTCCCTTGAGAAATAAATCTGGGAGATAAAAGTCTCTCTTAAGCCCTACAAGACTCTCTGCTTTCAGGCGTCTTCAATGTTTTAAAAACCTCTCCCTCGCTCTCATTTCGTGGCATTTCTCTTTGTGTTTCAGCAGACAGATGGAAGAGAGGATCTTCAAGGGGATTTCCACGGGAAGCAGGTCCAAAGGAAGAAATCCTGCATTCCCAGAATATATTGTACTTTCCTGTCCTTTGCTCAAAGCTTCCCAAATTCTTGCATCTTGCAGCTGAGCATCTTGAAGGAAAAAAAGAAAAAGAAAAACTAGGAAAATCAAATGTAAGCATAATGTATAGGTTATGTTGTCAAATTGAAAATCAAATAAAAAACATAATAGCTTTTATTTTTTTCCTTCTTTTTTATCCTTTATCAAATGGAGATTAAGTCTTACACTCAGCAACATTAAGTCATACTGAAGATATAGACCATCTATTCCTGACCGCCACAGATGTGTTGGCATCCAGAATGCACTCCCATTCTCTACCTGCGATGCCCTGCCCTCTATTTCCAAACATCTGACTCCTACTGGTTCCTCCATAGTCAGCTTCTAACGCCCCACCCTCCGTGAAATTTTCTCTGATTTTCCCAGTCCCATAGGTATGAGAGACTTCATAGTGTCCTGGTTAGTAGCACAGATGCCAAATCCAGTCTTCCTGTGTTCACATCTCAGCACTGCCTCTGGACATCTGTGCAACCACGTACAAGTTGCCCAACCTCTCTGTGTACCAGTCTCTTCTCCCACAAAATACACAAGTAGAATCTGCTTCATAGTTCTAAAATTAAGTGTTTTGATACACTTGAAACACTTTCAAGAGTGTCTTGCCTATAGTAATCACTCAAGTATTAGCTACTATTAATACTCTATTATTACCTTTTTATTTCTCACGGGATTATCTGAATGCTTTCTATTGGCACCCATTTGTGTAAGATATTTTGCCTGTATTCTTCTTATTTGAAACCATATCTTATCTTCCATCTCTTAAGGGAAGATTTGGGACTCTATTCTATTTTCCTTAAAGTCATCTGGTAGAAAAGATGGATTGATTACCTAACTCAAGAGCTAATAAAAATGGCGTACTAGGCCACACAGCCTCCTTGACATCCGGAATCAAGATATAGAGAGGAAAAATTAAAGGAAGTATCACAGAAGACTTGAGCTGTGAGCAGAGTATATAAGGAAAGAAGGGCATGAAATGAAGAGAGAAAGACTGCAAGATCCAAAGAAAAATGTGTGGAAAGTCAGGGTACCACTGGGTCAGGCATGTGCAGGGTGGGGAATTAAGGGAATGGTGGAAAAACATTTACTAAGACTGTAACCTAAGGAACCACTGTGATTTTTTGGAGAAACAACAACAACAACAACAACAACAACAACTTCCTTTGGCATCCAAGTAACCACGGCTTCTGTGTCTTTGCAGGGGGCGCTGCTCTTCACGCTGCCCAGTTCCTTCCAAAGCAGCTCCATTTTTGCCAAGGGCAGAGGAAAACAAACCCATAGACCTCTGAACTGACCACTAGCACTCTCTCAATGACACCTGCTGCCCTCCTCAACCTCCACTCCCTACCATCAGCTCCACTCTGAGAGCCACTCCCTAGTCCTGAGCCCTGCCAGATTCTCCCTGCCAACCTTGCCCTCCCTCCAACCCCTGCCAGGCAGTGCAACTTCCCTGTGGGATACTGTTGGTGCCAAGCAGATGTTCTCTCCCATGCCAGCAGCAAGAATGAGCTCCCATGGGTGGCCTCTTGTGTGCTCTCCCTCTGTACCCAGCTGGGGAGGTTCCCTGCACTCCGAACCACTCATGAGGCTAGGACTTGAAGATATCAACGCAGGTGGGTATGCGCGTGTGCCAACACTTCAGGAAGGGACTAGACGCTGAGTATCCATGTTAGTGAGAACACCAAAGATCATCCGGTTGAGCCCCTCATTTTAGAAATCTGGAAAGGAGGCTCTAAGACACACGACCTGCTGCAAGTCACACTGCAACTTTGCTGCAATGCTACAGCTCCTTTCATTCCTTTATCCTGTGAGAAAACCCCTTCCAATTCAGACGCTGTTGTTTTCTTCTTTCTGGTCTCATTTCCCATATTGAAATTATACTGAGTTTTAACGAGTTAGAATGTCAAAAGCATTTAGAACTATGATCTCCAAACTCTTTTGACCATGACCCATAGCAGCAAATAAATTGTCATCATAAGCCAACATATATAACTGAATGAAAGGGTTTGTGATTCGGTACTTATTCTTACTAACTGTGATGCATAATGGTATTTTTTCTATTGCTGGGAAATGTTGCTTGGACCCACTAAATTGAATTCATGACAGACAATTTAGAAAATATTGACTTGGGAAGTGTCTTTATATGGGAACCACACAAGAGCAGATGAGACAAGGACTTTACTCAGCAGGTGAGTCCAGGAAACACCAAACAGGGGTGAGAAAAGTAAGATGGGAAAAGAGAAAAGCCACGGGTCACTTGTGTAGGCAAACTGAACCTCAATCCCACTAGGACCCTCTAAGAAACTGTTCAGCATGCATCCTGGAATTATCCCACCATGGGTGGGGGACCCCAGGTATTTATTCATGGACTTCATAGCCTTATTGTTGAGGATTTTCACTGGGAATATTAAATCCATAAAACTGCTGCACTGCTCTGGGAGAGCTGAGCTGCTCCTTTTGAGGCCACAGAAAGCCCTCAGGCAGAGAGAAGTAGAGAAAAGCAGAGGGTCTAGGTGTTTGAGGTGGGAACTGTCAGCGGCAGAAGCCATCCACTCGTGCTGCAGGTGAACTCGGGGTGGCGGGAAACGGACCTGGAGGGCTGTTAACAGCAGTTGCTGCAGAAAATACCATGTTGTCTGAGGCTGCTGTGCCCTCCTGTAAAGCATCCTTACTTGGTTTCCAAAGGAAAAAGTCGACTGAGCGCGGTGGCTCACGCCTGTAATCCCAGCACTTTGGGAGGCCAAGGCGGGCAGATTACCTGAGGTTGGGAGTTTGAGACCAGCCTGACCAACCTGGAGAAACCCCATCTCTACTAAAAATACAAAATTAGCTGGTGTGGTGGCTCATGCCTGTAATCTTAGCTACTTGGGGAGCTGAGGCAGGAGAATCGCTTGAACCCAGGAGGCAGAGTTTGCGGTGAGCCGAGATCAGGCCACTGCACTCCAGCCTGGGCAACAAGAGTGAAACTGTCTCAAAAAAAAGGAAAAAGCCAAAAAGTACCATGTAAGTAGGAAAAAAAGGGTTAACAAAATGAGAGATGCTGTTAGATTCAGTTAATCCAGGAAACACTAAACACTCCCTTCTCATTTTTCACTTCATTGTAATATTGCTGACTTAAAGAAAAGGCCAGGAGAAAATTAACTGCATTCTGTAATCAAACTGTGTAGAATATTGCCGCTTGAAATGTTATGATCTGAAATGTCTGTGACTATAAATCCACACCTTAATGATATAAAGATTTTGACTGCAGATTTTCTTCATCTATTTTTGGTTTTCTACCCACGTATCTGGATGTCCAACAGCTAGGCACCTCCATGATACTTGGGCTGTAGAGTGACCCAGGAAGCTACACAGAAGGCACTCACATACTTATTATCTAAACAAACTTTGAAGCCGTTGAGGTTGAAAGGCTCCGTATAACTACAAATTGTCATCATAATACAAATATGTCTGGATAGACAAGTCCAATGGAAGACTGCATTTTCAGCAAGGACTAGGTCCTCCTGTTCACTGATCGAACACACACTTCAATTTCCCAAGCCTGGCATGTTCACACCCTAGCATATGCAGTCCATCTGGAACACATGGACACGGGAGGCGGACACACTCTGGAGCTGCTGGAGAAAGAGGCCTGGATGCTCAGCTCACTTCTGTCTGTAGCTTGTTGCCTTGGACAAGTTCTTTGAACCCAGTTTTTCTGAATCAATGAAGCACTTTGAAGGGTAAGAAAGGACTATGTCCTAGTCCTGGATAAGGCATCAGAGAATTGCATCTTCTCAGTTACATAACTTCAGATGCCCCACTGGTCACTGCCTTGACCTTTCTATCCCAGTTTCAGATGCATAAACTACAAATGAAACCAGATATTGGAAAAAAGTATCAGGGCTTATTAAAATGGGACTGTCTGTCTGGCTTTTCATAATCATCTTGCTTTAAGCTCCATATAAGATCTGAACAAATGGATATGCTCTCTTTTTATGATTATTTTTATCACCCTTGTCATCATCTACTACCATAACAGCACACTTATTGAGTGCCTTCAGTGCACAAAGCATTGTGCTAAGTAATCGGTAGGGATACAGGGCCCAATAGTCATGGTTCTCAAGAGGATTTTATTGAAAGTTAAAACTCACATGTATAAATAGAGACATAACAACATGAGGTATCATGTGATAAAGAGAAGATAAGTGGCCTGAATACCTGATGCCATCAAAGGTTAGAAATGCCCTTCTGGTAAATCAGGCTAATAGCCTGTGATTTGCACTAACCCTCAACAACCATTCCTTCTCTTTCTAATATTTACAACCAGTTCGCCACTGGACACTTCCTATAAGATTTTAAAAGGCTCAAGCATTTTCTATTCAAAACAAAATTATCCACTGGGCCCCTTCTGACTGACTGCTACTATCTTCAGGCTAGCATCTCTTAAGAGTCATCACCCTCACTGTCCCCATTTCCTCCCTTCTCACTTACCCCACAACTGCTTGCAACCTGACTGCCACCCTGAAACAGCTGTCCCTAGGGTTACCAGTCACCAGCCTGCTACAAAATCCCAGGGACACTCTACAGTCCTCATTCTTCTTGACTTCTCAGCAGCCTTGATCACTCCGGCCTTTCATTCTTTTTTTTTTTTTTTTTTTTTTCTTTTGATAGAGTCTCACTCTGTCACCCAGGCTGGAGTGCAATGGTGCAATCTTGGCTCACTGAGACCTCTGCCTCCTGGGTTCAAGTGATCCTCTTGCCTCAGTCTCCAGAGTAGCTGGGACTACAGGCATGGAGCACCATGCCCAGATAATTTTTTTGTATTTTTAGTAGAGATGGGGTTTCACCATGTTGGTCAGGCTGGTCTCGAACTCCTGACCTTAAATGATCTGCCCGCCTTGGCCTCCCAAACTGCGGGGATTACAGGCATGAGCCACCGCACTCAGCCCCTTTCATTCTTAAATAAGCTCTTTTATGACATGGAATATAATATTAAAAAGTGCAAAAATCATGAACATAAATGTTTACAAAATGAACATGCCTTGATAACCACCATTTGGATAAACAGGTTATCACCAGACCCCTAGAAGCGCTTATCCTGGTGTTCCCTTCCAGTCGCTACTCCTACTGAGAAGTAACCACAAACAGTGGATGCTGTGGTGTGCCCCCCAGATCCCCTCCAGGACTCAAGCATTTATTCCCCTACTGGGAGTGTTGGCTACTAGCAGCTCTTAGCCTAGTAGCACTCTAAGACTTCCCTGGATAAAGACAGCCTTACCTAGGGTCCTGCTCCATTCCTCAAGATGTCTCACATCAAATGACTGGTTGATCTGTAAATGACTGAGATGGAAAGGCTGTGTGTGTGTGTGTGTGTGTGTGTGTGTGTGTGTGTGTGTGTGTGTGTTTAAAGACAAGGTCTCACTTCACTCTGTTGCCCAGGCTGGAGTTCAGTGGTATGATCACTGCAGCCTCAACCTCCTGGGCTCAAGCGATCCTCCCACTTTGGCCTCCCAAAGCACTGGGATTATAGATGTGAGCCATCATGCCCGGCTGCCATCATCATTAGAAAACTCCCCTTTAGGTTAGCTGAGGCCCTCATTGTGACTTCATCACAGTTCACCTTTTCCTTCTGACCTTCACAGCGTCCTTCATTCACTCTTATGGGTTGACCCTCAGGTCACACCCCAATCGACTTACTGTACACAGATCTCTGCTTCCTGGGGAATCTAAGATGTGATACCACAGACTAACTGCTAACATAGATTTTGAACTTTATAATAAATAAAATTATACAGTGTGTGCTTTTATGTGCCTGGCTTCTTTTAACATTCTGTGAGATTCATACATGTTGTGTATAATAGTAGTTTGCTCTTTTTTATTGTAGTATCATTTATGATATTCTTTAAATAAATGTACCACAGCACTGTTTATGGCCTTTTAGGTCTTTTCTAATTTTTGGTTATGAATAATACTACAATGAACATTTGTATACCTATCTTTTCGTTCTTATAAATAAGAATTTCTGTTGGGTATATACCTAGAGGTGTAATCCTGTTATGTAAGGTATATTTATGTTCGGATGTAGTGAATATTGCTAAGGAGTATTCAAAGTATTTGTACCACTTTATACTCCAATTAGCAGAGCATGAGACTTTCCATTGAATTTGCTATCTGGCCCTTTACAGAAGAGGTTGGCCAATCCCTGATCTAAGTTAAAGAATGAGAGGAGCACCAGTTTTAAGGCATAAAAACACCTGACATATCTTCAAGCAAGGGTAAGAACACCAGTTTGTTTAGGTAGATAAGACTAGGTAGAAATACACAGTTTATATCAGAGATCAGCAAACTTTTTCTGTAAAGGGCCAGATTGTAATTTTAGGCTTTGCAGGCCATATGGTCTCTGTTGCAACCATTCAGCTCTGCCATTGTAGCTCAAAAGCAGTCACAAACAATATGCAAAAAAAAATGAGAGTGGGTATATGCCAATAAACCTATTTAAGGACACTAACCTTTGAATTGTATATCCTTTTCATATTGTCACAAAGTATTACTCTTCTTTTGATTTAGTCCAACCATTAAAAATGTAAAAGAAACATTCTTATCTTGTGGGGTCAACACAAACGGGCAGTGGGCTGGGCTTGGCCCATGGACCATAGTTTGCCGACCCTTTTTGTAGATGGTAGAGGCCTAAATAATCTCAACTTATTTGGTAAACGAAACATTTAGCATTTTGGGGGGAATGGTACGATGTATACAAAGCAGTGTCTCAGGGACTCTGAGCTGATTGCGGCATTTAGGATGAATTGGGGAGGAAGAGATTGTAGGTTGGATGACCGGTTAGCGGGCAGAGTGGGCAGACCTAGTAAGGGTTGGTAAGGATTTGTTATCTGGTGGTGACAGAGAGAGTGTGATGAAAGAGATGGGACATATGCAAGAGGATATTAGGAAGAGGTAAGAAAAAGATTTGGTGACTGGTGAGAGAGAAAGAAAGAAGACTCAGAGCCTAGCGCCAGGGTTTTCAGCATAGGAGACAGGGTGAAGAGTTTGGTGGTAAAATGGTTGAGAGACGTTAGAGATCAATATTTAGGGCATGGGTACTGGAGCCCAAAGGCCTGACTCTCAAACCTGGCTTCCTGTTTTACAAACTGTAATCTCTCTGTTTCCTCCTGGGCAAAATGGGATTAATAATAGCATCTATTTCATTAGGTTGTTATAATTCATACAAAATGCTTAGAACAGTGCATGGCACATAGCATGCACACAACAGGTGCTGGCTTTTATTATTTGTATAGTGTCATTTTAAAAATAACAAAATAGGACTGGACACAGTGGTTCACACCTGTAATCCCAGCACTTTGGACAGCCGAGGTGGGATGATCACTTGAGACCAGGAGTTCAAGACCAGCACGGGCAACATGGCAAAACCTGTCTCTACAAAAAATTAAAAAATAAAATATATTAGCTGGGCATGGCAGTGTGTGCCTATAGTCCTGGTCACCCAGGAGGCTGAGGTGGGAAGAGCACTTGAGCCTGGGAATTTGAGGCTGTAGCGAGCCTTGACTGCACACCTGTACTCTGGCTTGGGTGACAGAGTGAGCCTCTGCCTCAAATATATATATATAATTTTTAAAATAATATAATAAAGTAAAAATGTTAAAGATAGGAAAGCAAGTTTAAGGGAAAAAGTGTTATCTGGCTTTAAATGTTTTTCAGCTGACCCTGGGCGGAAGTCCTAACATCATGGGTGTGTGTTCCCATAGAGAGCAACTTGGTTTCATAGGAGCGGAAAAGAAGGCCAGAAGGTCAAAGATTAAAGTATAAAAGCATACATTGTGGTCAAGAGCTCAGGCTCCAGTGAAATATCTTCTGTCTCTCTTAGTAGCTATGAACCCTTGGGAATGTGAGTTACTTAACCTCTCTATACCTTAGTTCTCCCATCTGTAAAATGGTATAACCATAGTACTTACTACATGGAGTAGCTGTAATGGTTTCAAAAGTAAGTGTGAGGCCCAAACAGAGCCTATCACAAAATGAGTCTTCCGTAAATGTGTAGCCTTTGTTATTCTTGTGACTACATTTAAGGAAACTAGAGACTAGGGAAGCCTCAGGAAAGGAAGGCCTCAAAGGCACAAAGGAATTTGCCCAGTGAGATTGTCCTTGAGGACTTCTGTCTCTGTCTCTGCTACACTGCATCAGGGTTAGGAAGAATGATTTTCTGAGAACTTGATCAACTCCTTTAGGATCAATGGGCAAAATCCCAAACTTTTCATTTAAATGGAGTTGACCTAAATCTGCTGAATGACAATGTCTTTAGGATCAGCCCCTGGAGATTTTCAAGTGGCATTGACTTGGCTGCCTGGAAAATCCTCTGACCTAGAGAAATCTCCTCCTTAGTGAGGCTGACATAAAACCCCCAGATTGCTCCTTTTCCTTTCAGGAGGAGGAGGGGCAGCTCATCATTGAGAAAGCAGCAGCTCAGACTCTGGCTCTCGCATTTAGCTCCGTATCACATCCATCAGGATCCCGCACTACAAAGTTGCTCATTTTCTAATCCTCGGTGACTGTGGGTTATTTCTTCTTAAGCTTCTTAATTTGCTGCTTAGAAAATTACTTTGGGTGAAGGCGATTAGTGTTATACATTTTTGAAGAGAAAATTGCAGCCTAGCCTACTCTGACTGCATGGGTCAGGGACTTCCTCTGCATCTTATTTGATCCTTCTTTCTTTTGTTCATAGCTCTGATTCAAGCAATCTGGCTCCTCAAAACTCTGAGATGGTATCCTGGTGCCATGTTTAAAATTCACGGAAGCAACACTTGGCAAAGGAGAAGAGCTTGGGCGTGAGCAATATAGGTGACAAATAGGATTGGCTTCAAAAAGATTTTCCCAGCCAGGTGCAGAGGCTCACATCTGTAATCCCAGCAGTTTGGGAGACTGAGGCAGGAGGATTGCTTGAGGCCAGGAGTTTGAGACCAGCCAGGAAACATAGTGAGACCCTGCCTTATATATATATCAGATATATCAGATATATGATAAAATGTTTAAATAAAAAATTTAAAAAGGAAGGTTTTCTCTGTTCTTATTAATTGGTAAACACTGTATGGGTTTTTGCGAGGGGTGTGTGTGTGTGTGTGTGTGTGTGTGTGTGTATGTGGTGTGGGGCAGGAGGCTGAATAGGGAGTAGAGATTGACTTAGGAAACTTTCTTTTAAAATTTTCCTAGTGATCACAGACTCTGTAATGTCATCTTGATCTTTTCTGGAAAAGTCATTGTAGAAATCTCTGCTAGGCCAGTTAAATAAAAATTACTGATGGGAAAGAAAGTCAAAGGGCATAGCACAAGCTGAAAAAATCAGTCTTAGAAAGAGACGAGCAAGAAGGAGTCTAGGGCCTGTAGGGACCTTTAGCTTTGCCTTCTCTACTTGTAGAGGTAACAGAACTAGCCAGAGGCTGACTTGGCTTCTCCCGTCTGACCACCGGCCTGACTACACTGATGGACTGCTTGGCCGAAGGTCTGACTGTGTGATTGAACGCCCTAGCCAAGGAATTAGAATTGCAGCTAGTGTGTTCAGGGCCCTTCTCTGGCTTTTTCAGTCCTTGATTTCATGATTCCTAGTTCTCACGGTTCACAGGACACAATCCTCCACCTGAGACGTGTTCTCTACCCCAGGTCCTGGGTGGACATTCGGATGGCCCCTTTACCTTTCCATGGCATGGGGTATGGGTCTTTGGATGTCAGAATCATTTTGCCCTTCCTCAGGTGGAAGGCTGGAACCTACTGGGATTGGTCCAGTAGGTCCAAAGCTGCTGATGGTGGCAGCTTTGATGACAGCTCCATGTGGAACCCAGTGAGTCGTCCTCCATCACCCTAGTGTGTGATGGTGGGGACGAGTTCTCTCTCATTGCCCACAACTCCTCTCCCTTGTCCCTGCAGCTTGTTTCTGAGAGCTTCATTGTTTTGTGCCTGGCTCCCGGGCTGTGAAAAATCATACCCCTCACAGCCCCAGCATCTTTCCCAGAAGAGAGAAATAATAATCCAGGCCGAACGTACACTCCTGAGATTCAGTCCCTAGAGCTTTGTTCTTTTAGGAGTACAAATTTTATACTTTATGGTGTTTATTAGAGGAGAGAGGGTAAAAGTGTCATTTATCTCCACATATGTGGGAATGTTATTGAATTGTCATCAATAAGGAGTGCAGCCCTCATGAGTGGAACAACCTTTTCTCCCCTGATGGATGATTGTGTTTCTGGAAATCAGTCAGGCCTTTATGCTAACAGAGCCCGGGTCTGGATTCTATAAGGCGGAGAGTAGTTTACTCAGTGGAGTCCTTCAGTCCTACAATTACGTCCTCCCCATAGACCCACCCACCCATCAACTTTTTCACTCATAAATCCAATACTGCTTTGTCTGAAATATGGCAGATTTGCTTTCATTTTCATTTGAATTTGAAGTGGGAGGTTGGAAGGGTAAGGTCTGGGCTCCAAGAGTAAGTATAAGTTATAATTATATTTCTTCACATTGTACCTTTGATTATGTTTTGATTTGATGGATTGCATATCCCCTACTGCACACACCAGGATCCTTCTGACAAAACTAAATAGATGTATTTTCATTAACCTACCGAGTGACTTTCCAGAAATACCTTTTCAGAAGTTTCTCCGGTGTTTCATGACAGAGTCTGTTTCTAAAATCTTAACTGAAAGCCACAAAATTACTAGTATGAAATACTCTCTAGAGACCTTGGGACACTTCTCTTCCAACATAGAACCTATTAAGGACTCCCGATGTGACCACTTTGATTGAACCAATTATTTGCTTTATTTAAATACCAGGACAGATTGTAGATTGCTTTCCTGGAGTGATTTCTCCTTTGACTAAATGGGAGCACACAGAATCAACAAATTATTTGACCTTGTATAGAGATGACCTCAGAGGCACAGTATCTGAATCCAGCAACCACATCCTTGTTGTGTGACCACAGGAAGAATCATTCTGTCTCAGTTTTCATGACTGTTAAGGATAAGCTGAGAGTTCCATTTAAGCCCCCAAATTGCCAGTCAATATTCGTAACTGGTAGGCTGAGATAACTATTATTAAGAAGTACTCAACAATGTTAATAATGATAACAACTATCATTTCTAGCATTTGTTTGCCTTGAGTTGGTAAGCATGGAAGGAATGTTTTGTTTTAAGGGCTAAAAGAGGAGGATGAAAGTTGGGGGTGGTTTTACATTTATTTGGACTTCTTAATGCCTAATGCCTGCATCTGTGAAAAAGTATAAAGAGACATTTTGTATGAAGGAGAGACTGTTATCTGTTCCCTATTCCACCTCTTAAGCTAGTCTTGAGTTCACTAAAAAGTTAGATTAGAATAGCAATTAGAGAAGTTGAATTTTTTAGAAACTTTGTGAGACTCTGGACAAAAACAGTGCTACTTTTAGGCCTGGAGACTTTGTGTTGAGACAAAAGACAGTTTCCCCATTGCTATGTGGAACTTAGCTCCCCCCTGATATCTCCAAAGTTGCCAGCAACATTGAAGACAGGAAGGCAGCACTGCACATGAACACAGGCATTCTCCCCATAGCACCTTGCAGTCAGTGGTAGGACAGCGGGCCTAAGGTGTAGCGGGAAAGAGAGGGAGTCCACGGCTTGGACTGAGGGAAGGAGTGTGACTCACATGCTTCTCCCAAGCCAATGGGAGACTGTCTTTAGAAGCAGTAGGAAACATCTTAAAAGAAGGCACTTAAGATAGTTGAGCAAGGTGGGAAAATTGGAGACTTTTCATGAGTGAGTATGAAGAAGAAATTCAGGATTATTGATGTCATTGTGATTTCACTTGTATCTGCAGAAAATAAGAAATAAAAATTGCTTTAAATACTTTAAAAATAAACAGAAACCAAACAATCTTGAATGTGTGTGTCTCTATTCTGGATTCCCTTCTGTTCTATTTGTTATATGTTTAGATTTATACCAATACCTCACTATTTAGTTTACTAGAGGTAAGTAAGTCTAAAAATCAGGTAAAATAAAACCTCAAAAATTGTTGGTTTTTTCCCCAACAATTGTTTAGACTATTCTAGGTCCCTTGCATTTCCATATAAATTTTTTAATAAGCTAGCCAATCTATAAAATAGAAAAAGAGCCTGATGAGATTTGGATTGAATTTGACAAAGGTACCAAAGTAACTCAATGAACAAAGCATCGCCCTTGCAACAAATGTTGCTGAAAAAATTAAATAGACTTACACAAGAGAAAAATAAAAACTCTCCATTCTTACCTTATCATATACAAAAAAAAATAACTTGAAATGGATTATAAGAAAACCATAGGAGAATGTCTTTGTGGCCTTGAGTTAGGGGAATAATTCTTGAGATATAAAGAAAAGGAACCATAAAAGAACTAATCAATAATTGTACTTTATCAAAATAAAAACTTTTACTCTAAGACACTAGAGAAAATGAAAAGGCAAGCTACAGACTGTCAGAAAATATTTGCAAACCATATATCTGACCAAAAAAAAAAAAAAAAAAAAAAACCTCTTAGAACTAAATAATAAGACAACAAACAATACAATAAAATAAATGGGCAATAAAATAAATAGTAAGTTGGACATTAATCCCAAATAAGACCTAGGAACAGCAAAAGAGTGCATGCAAAGATGCTCAATATCATTAGTCATTAAAATAATGCAAATCGAAACTATGGTAAGCTACTACCACATCCACTAGAATGGCTGACACTAAAGACTAACAAGACCAAATGTTGTGGGGGATGTAGGGCAACCAGAATTGTCATATATCACTGTTAGGAATGCAAAATGATAGTGCTACTTTGGAAAACAATTTGACAGTTTATTATAATGTTAAATATATATGTACATATAACTCAGAAATCCTATTTCTAGGTATTCACCAAAGGGAAGTGAAAATATGTATCTATACAAAGACATATAACAATTATTTTCCACTATAATTAGGATATCTTCCTAATACTTTTTTTGCCATTTTTAAAAGCTAAAATTTCTCTATAAATAATTTCCTTTTTAATATTTCGAGTGACTGAATGTCTTGATTCTTTCTCTCCTTTACTTGAAACTTAGAACACATAAACTAGAACTCTTTTATCAACATTATCATGGACTCTTAAAAGGATGTTATGATTTTCGATGGAATAGAAAAGGGACTGCAGACCCAAACTGGTACATATTAAGCTGGTGCAATAGTAATTGCAGTTTGCCATTACTTTTAATGGCAAAGACCGCAATTACTTTTGCACCAACCTAATATTATTGCTATGTGTATATACAGCTACCAGGACCTGAGAAGGTTCTAGGTTTTTAGATTGTGGGTATGTGTGTGTGTTGCTACCTCTGGAACTCCTCAAAATCTTAATGGAGCAATTATGAGTGTCATTTCCTTTAATGTTTTCCTTCAGAATGCTTTTACATGTAACCTGTCTTTACGTGTCTAAATATTTAACTGCATGAATGGAGCCTTCTAGTTTTTTCTTGAGGGTTGGATTCTGTGTAGGTACAGATCTTGACCTCTGACATCTTTATGCACAAAGAACAATGGTCAAATCAGCAGTCATTACTCTTTGGTTTAAGAGGAGGTCAGCCAGGACAATGAGCTGAAAGTCAAGGTAACAAAAGAACTGAGGGCTGCAGTGGGTCCTCTTCACAAATGAGTGAACTTGATTCTTGCTTATTGGGATGTGAGGAATCTGGGGCTATTTCAGGAATGTTAGCAATTTTGCCCTAAAGCAACTTTGATCTTGTTGCTCCTCCCCTTGCTTGGTCATCAACTGGGAACATGGAGACCAGCTCCATGCCTGCCTCTTCTCAAAGAGTCACTGCTTACTGCATAAATACATCTCCTTTTATTGTTCTCTTTTCCTGGAAGGAAAAACACCAATCCTCTCAACTCCCCTGAGAGGGGCTTCAACTTCTCATTTTCAAAACTATTTACCCCAGCTGATACCCTATCTAAAAAGCATGCCTTTGAAACTGGTAAGCAAAGGCCAGAGAAAGAAAATGAGGGTCTGCCAGCCACAACTCCCTCAAGTAAGAATTCCCTTCTGTCTTCTCCAACCCATCCTCAAATTCCATCAGAGATGGGGTTTCCAGTGGCTTTAGGAAATTCCTCAAAAACAGGGGAGGGGGAAATTATGTATAACTTCCATTGTATCTGGCCACAAAAAGGTGGCTGTTACCCACCCTTTCTTTCCCTTTAGGCTCTTAACTGTTAGCAGTGGCAATTAATATAAATTAGCCAATGACATTGTATGCTTCATTGTTCTGGAAACAGCTAGTTTGTTAGTGGTTAGGCCTACTTACCTCCCAGAGAAGTCTGGGAGTGTTCTTCATATGAAGAAACTCTCCAAAATCCTCATGTTTCCACATAAGTGAGGATCAAAGTAAGAATTCCATTGTCTCCTGTTAAATTCTATTCCTCAGACTATAGCCTGAGTAGAGTCGTCTTTCGTTCAAATTCTCCCCACACATTTCTGAGGTTTAGGGGCTGTCATCTACAAGATTTAGAGATTTGCATGCATTTTATTGTGTTTTCAAAAATTAAGAGGCAAATTCCCTCACAGCAATTACCAAGACTTGTGTAACAGTCCCTCACCTTAGGAAAAGAAATCACCAGTACACTTGTTCAAACAAAACCCACGCCAGTTTTCTTTATTTTATAATCTTATAAAAATGTTTTACTTACACCATGGGATTCCGAACATGTTTATGAACATTTTCTAAATGTTTTGAAGTCCAGGGTTGAGAGCCCAGTAATTGTCAATGGATGAGTTAGAGGATATGTTCGCACCAGCGGCTTTCGTCTTTCCCTCCCCCTTACCGGGACCGTCTCTTGCAGACTCACAGTGACCTTGGTGTGGTTGCCTAGTTTTGAAGACCCGCTTTGATTTATGAAGTTCTCACAGGGCAATGTTTGCAAATGAGTTGTTTGTGTGGCCATCAGCCCAGTGGTTTCCAGAGCGCTTTCCCACTTGCTCTCTCCTTGAGTCCCACAATAACAAAAGAGGGTAGGCCCTCGGCACCAAGCTTGAGAGACCTGGGTGGTTCTAATAAGTTCAGTTTTCTAGTTCATAGAAATTTATCTCATCTACTATCCAACGGATAAATAAAAATTTATTGAGGAATTCCTAATTGTTCACAGTTAGAATTCAGTAAAGCACTTTTAAATTTAAAAATAAAGGAATACTAGGCAAGATTGATTGATCTTTTGATGATTCAAAAAGTACCTCAGGATTCTGCAGCATTTCAGGCTCATTTTGCTGAAACTCCATTATCTCTGTTGTTGGCATTCAGTGCTAGGTTATGTTAGATTATCCTGAAAGTCATTTCATATACATATTTATGGCGCACAACGTGGCATTCAGAATTGCAGCAGGTCCTCAACTAATGAAACTGTGTGCTTGCAAGACAGATGCATGTGGCAGTAATTATTCAATTTACAAAGCATTCACCTTTAGAATTCCTTTGCATGGCATTTAGATTTCCAATTACACCTATAGCTTTATGAACATACTTCTGGTTCACGGAGTCCCTTTTGTCTCCCTCCAGCATAACCACACACTCACACATGCCTATCCCTACACAGATACTCTAATTTGTCTGACGAACTTCCCTCCCAAGTAGTAGAGTCCCTACGAATAAGATGAAAAAGAATTTCATTGCTCTCCTACGGCCATTCTGCCTTCCTCCTAGAGTCAATATGCTGCAGTGAGGTCCTCTTGATCACCTAGCCTGACCTCATTTTCTGGATGAGAACCCACAGCCCAGAGAAGTTAAGTCACTTAGCCGAAGCCACAGAGTTTGTTAGTGGCAGAGCTGGGACTAGAAACCAAGCCATGAACCTCACATCACAGCCTCTGCTCTTCCTACTAAATTCTCTTCCCACATCTCCCTTGGAAAGATATGCCTCTTTTTCCAGAGACCTACTCAGACAACAACTTTGCAGTCTGCCCGAGAAACTCATTTTCAAGATTTAATCATGTACACTCTCACTGAAGCACTCCTCTGATTTAATCTGATCAGAATTGTCCATGGTATAGAAAAAAGGTCACGTCCAGATGGAGATGGGTTGAGGTGGTCACAATTTAACACAACATATTGCTTCTACCCAAAATGGTTATACTAACCTAACCCTCTATAATTTTTTTTAACCAAGGCTGAGTATTCTAAATTCCCTAGCATTGTCTCAAAACCCTATGTTTTATTCTTTAATTATCTTGATGGACTTCTCCGAAGCCATCCTCTTCTTAGCATCCATTCTTTCCATTCCTCTTGATTCAATGGTGCAGCTGAAGTTGAAATACAGGATTGTACACAGGCCCTGCTCAGTGCTGTCCATTGTAGAAAAGTAGCACAGGCTTATTACCAATGTTAGTTGTTTCATTTTACAAAATTTTAGCACTTTCCTTTGATTAGAATAAAATTCCCACAAGATTAAATCATTTCTTCTTGTAGGCATGTGAACTAAAGCAGCCATTTCTTTGGGGCCATGAATGGAAGCATACAATTTTCATTATTACAACTATTGTTGCAACAGACTTTATTTTTAAACTACTTAATATATATATATATATGACTTTTTAGAGGCCTGATCTGTCTTTTCTTTGAGGTGGAAATATTTGTCACAATCTTGTTCTGCTGCCCAATAAATCAAAATGTTGAGCCTCTTGTAATAAAAATAGTTGCTTTGATGTATAACCTTAAATGTCTAATTTCCTACCAGCAATAATGAGGCTTTCTCCAGCCATTCTGGGGGAACTGGGTTTCCTTTTTTCTGTCCTTTTGTTTTTCTAACATGTGGGCTGTCTAATGACAGGATTTTGTATTCCAGATGTTTTGGCGAGAGAAAGCAGTAAGCGACGGTACACATCTCAGACCTTCATACCACCCAAGTGGCTGTTACATCACTGGCCAGTGTGAGCCTATCCAGACTATCTCTGCCCCCGCCCACCCTTTATTTAATGTTGCTAACCCTTTAGACATCAACATAAAATAACAGAAATTCTTTTATGCAGCTATTATTACACAGACATCCAAAGAGCAGGGAAAGAATCTAAAACCACACAGAAGTTAAAACCCATGTGGCTTTAATAAGAAGAAAAGAAAGAGATGGCTTAATTAAGTAATAAGACTAGACTCCCTGGTGGTTAATAAGGTAATTTGCCACATGATTAAAGGTATGTATATGCAAGTTGAATTTCTGCGGTAACATTCTTGCTCAAATGGAGGCTCTTTGGAAACTGGGATTGTTAGTCACTTAAATACTATGATCTTTTGAAGTGATAGCAGGGGAACAACAAAGAGTCACTTTTGAGATTCTTTCATCATCATCTCATTTTTAAAAAAAAAAACAGAGGACGTTATGCAAGACTACAATCTAGCAGCGGCACTGTCAGATTTCAGAGTGGATGTCTCCCCTCTGTGTTCTTGGCTCCGGGACTACAGAGGCACCATGAGGCTCTTGGAAAAGAGAGACCAGGTCCTGCTCTCATCATTCTCTGGAATGGATGAACAGGTGCTTAAGGTTTGATCAACTAAAGCCTCCAAGACACCAGTTCATTTAAAAAATGTTGCCATTGATTTATTTTCCATCTCTCTTCTTGCTTCTATCTCTCTTCCCCATGTATCACATTGGCATACCTCCATTCCTTCTTGAAGTCTTTGCCCTCCTTGGGGAATTCTTCTTAGCTTTGCTATATATTCAAGTGACAGGACCTGCTGCAGACCACCAAAATCCCCTGCCGCCAGGTAAACAGTGAAGGCTGCACAGCTGCTGGGGGTGACAAGGGCATCTTGTTCCAAAGCACCCCACCAGATGCCTGTGTGCTGAGAAGCTGAACTGTCTTATCTGGATTCCAGGCTCCTGCTTGCTCCTGTCTGTGTGACCCAAAGGAATCTCACTTCTCTTTATTTGTTGAATGCAAATAATGATATCCTGTCCACTTCATGCAGCTGTAGGTGCTACAGTTCAAAATGCTCTACACACTGTTAAGGTGCTCTATGAACATATCAGTTTACTGTCATTACTTCTCTCCTCAAGAGCCTCCAAATGTTCCCAGAGGACTTGTCTTGGGGCAAAAACATTCCTGCCAGTTCTAATAGTTTATAATTCATCTCTCATTCATCTATTCATTCACTTGTTCAGCAAGTATCTATTGAGCTCAGGCCACTACAGTCAATAGGAAGGCAAAATCCCTGCCCTCATGAAGCTTATGTTCTAGGGGAAGGACAGACAATAAATAAGAAAACAAATAGGATAATTAGAAAATATAATAAACATGATGGAGAAAATAAATAGGCTGATAGAACAGGGAGTCAATGAAGTGGGAGCTGCTTTAGAAAAGAATTAAGGAAGGCCACCTGGATGTGGGGCATTTCAGCTGCAACACAATAGATAAGAAAGAGAACTAGCTGCACAAAGAGCAGCAAGAGATCCCTGCCAAGGAGAGGGGTGAGGCCTTGATGCATGGAACAGCTTAGATGGTGAAGGAACAGAAAAGTGGCCAGTGTACCTGAGGAAAAGTGAGACCAGGGAAATGGGCAGGGACCAGGACATGCAGAATCCTCCAGGCCATGGCACCAAGTTTACATTTTACTACAAGTGCCAGGGGAGCTATTAAAGGTGCTAAGTAGGCAATCGGATGTACATTATTAGAATACTAAATAGGTTGCTCTATGGAGCATAGATTTTAAGGGGAAAAGATGGAAAAATCAGGACCAAGAAGAAAATATTGAAGTAATCCACATGGGCAACGAAAGTGATTTGGGCAAGGAAGATGGTGATGGATAAAGAAAGGAGTGGGAAAGTAAAAATGTAGTTTGGAGGTAGAGCTCAGATAAGGTCTGGGTATACATGGCATGTACATTACTCAGAAAGACCAGACCATGAGCACAGAAGGCCAAACTGGAAGGAAGAGGAGGAAATTCCAAAGAAGGAGCCTTTCTGTTTTGTGGCTTATTCCTTTCTGGGAAAACTGTGTTTTTAGACCTCTCAGCCCACTCCATGTCTTTTGATGCATATGGAAAGGGGACATCTCTGAATAAACCATGTCCTGGCCACATATGGCTAGGTAAATGAAAATCAATATATTGATTCCCTTGAAAGGACATGGGAAACCAAGATGTGTTTTAGGCACAAGATCATCTTGTTTCAGGCTGACCCACAGACACCTCAATTCAATTAGTGTAGTCTCCATCTAGCCAGAACTTAGACATCTTAAAGCCACTTGGGCTTTTTCTAGATACCATAAAGTCAAACAAGTATACCAGGAAAAACATGAAAATTGTAGCACTCTGTGTTCTCCCACTCGCTCTTGCTCTCTCTCACTCTCTTCTCGCTCTCTCTCCTCTTATCTTGAAATAATTGCAGATATACAGGAAATTGCAAAGATAGGACAAAGAGTTCCCACGTACCCAGAGCAGAGAGCTCCCATTTACCCTTCACTCAATTTTCTCAATATTATACTTGTATAACTATAATACAATATTCAAACCAGGAAATTGGCATTGGTATAATGTGTGTAGATAGTTCTATTTCATTTTATCGCATATGTAGATAGGTTCTTTTAACCACCATCACAACCAAGACAGAGATCACCACAAAGATCTATTAGTGTCAATATTTTACTAGTTTGAGTAAAGGGTAGAAAGCTTATTTCCTCTTAGTCTCTTCACTTTTCCCACCCTGGCTATTTACAACACAATTGTCTAAAATATTCCTCTATGTACATTGAAATTCATATTCGACAATATCATGCTTTTTTGCCTTGACTGTCAAATCTAATTTAGAAAACTTAAGAATAGAAGGAGAGACTATTGTATTTACTCATATTTTTACCCCTCCATTGTTCTTGCTTGCTTTCAGATGTTCCAAGACTCCTTTTATCATTTTCCTTCTGTTTCAAGAACTTCCTTTGACCATGCTTTTAGGGTAGGTCTGTTAGTGACAAACTCTTAGTTTTCTTTCCTCTGAGAATGTCTTGATTTTCCTTCTTGAAGGATAACTTCATGGGAAATAGAATTCAAAGCTGACAGTCACTTTCTTTCAGCTCTTAAAAAATCCTGTGCCACTTCTTTCTGGCCCCTGTGGTTTCTGATGAGGAATCCACTCTCATTTCCTCTATAGGTAACGTGGCATTTCTCTCTCGCTGCTTTTAAGATGTTTTATTTTTGTCTTTCGTTTTCTGAAGTTTGATTATAAGATGTCTTGGTGTGTATATCTTTGGGTTTATCCTCTTTGGGATTCTCCCAGGTTCTTGAAACTGTAGGTTTTCAGTGTTTGCCAAATTTGGAAAGCTTTCAGCCTTCATTTATTTGAGTACTTTTCCACCTTCATCTTCTTTCTCCTCTCTTTCTGAAACTAATGACAAAAATGTTAGGTCTTTTGTTATTTTTGCGCAAGTTCCTGAAAGAGTCTGTTCATTTCTTTTTTTAGTCTATTTTTTTTCTCTGTTGCTCAGATTGAGTAATTTCTATTGTTACACCTTTAAGTTCATGGATTCTTGCCTCTGGCCTCTCCTGCTATTGAGTCCATTCATTATGTTTTTAAAAATTTTGTTATTGTATTTTCACTTCTAAAATTTTCACTTGGTTCTTTACATTTTTTCCCAAGAATTTCTATTTTTTCATTTGTTCCAAGCATATTCACAACTGCTTGGGAAACCATTTTTATGATGGCTGCTTTAAAATCCTTGCCAGATAATTCCAACATACATGACATCTCAGTGTGGGTGTTCATTGATACCCTCTATTCTTTTAGAAAATTTTTTACTCTTGACTCCATTGTCAGAGAGATTTGACCATCCCTTGCTCCAAGGACAAGCACAGTTGTGAGTTTCCTAAGGGCCTCCAGAGATTTTGGTCCATGTTGTTTTTTGTTGCATAACACAGGCATTTTACAGTGGTTAGGAGTACAGACTTTGGGGTCTGATAGACTCAGGTTAAAACCTGATTCTACTATTTACCAACTCTGTGGCTATGGACATGTTATTTAACTTTTAAGACTCAGTTGCCTCATCTGTAATGGGATATGAAAGGATTTCATTCAGCATTTGGGTGGAGAGAGAGATGGAGTAAATAAAATAATGTTTTTGCAATTGGTATAAATTGTTCTATTGTATTTAAGAAGTGAGAACATTTCAACACAAATTTATCATGAAAGATACTGTATACACAAAAAAGCTCATAATATATGTATGTGCATTTTTAAAAAATAAAGTGAATGCTCTCAGTCAAGTAATAGCATAGCCATGGTCAAGAAATACATCATGCTTGGTGTCTTAAAAGCAGTGTTGCTAGATCAGCAAATTAAAAATGTGGAAATTGAATTTCAGATAAACAATGAATGATTTTTTTAGTATAAGTTTGTTCCATGCAATATTTGGAAAATCATCTACTAAAATATCATTTATTATTTACCTAAAATTCAAATTCAATTTGGGGCCCTGTATTTTGTCTTCTGTCCCTACCTAGGTGGCTAATCCCCATTATATTACCCTTCCTCCCTAAATTTTCTGATAATTATTCTTTTGCTTTTCTTTAGTTTTACCATCTATGTATTAATTCCAAAGTGTAGAGTTTAGTTCTTCCTGTTTTGGACTATCATGGATTTTTTCCAATTATTTTTTTCTAAAGTATGGCAAGTCCACACACAGGTCTCCACTAACCAGTGTCATGGGCAGTCCAGTAACTGTCATTTTTCTTTACATTTCCCTACTGCTTAATCTGGTAATCCAGGAACCCAGTCAAAGATCTTTGGGTGAGGCCTCAGATTGTCAATCTACTGAGATCACCTCCAAAGGCCCTTCATGGCACACTCACACAGCCTTGTCGAAGACAGGTGGCCCCACTGGTGGCTGCAATCCCTCCATGCCCAGCTGACCTTAGGGACCCATTGCTTTTGGTGCCCAGTGCCCACATGCAACTCTGAGCTGTTTCCTTCCAAGCACCAGCACCCTCTAGAGTGCTGGGAACATGTGGTCCAAGTTTTACCACTTTTGAATCTGTCCACCACCCCCCTTTCCTTGTCCTGACTCATGGGGAATTCCACCCTTTTCTGCCTTGCACCCTTCTTTTTCAACACTTAGAAGAAAAACAACAACAACAACATGTCTTTCTACCCCTTGGTTTCATGATGGGAACAGCATCTTCAGAGGTTATTTCAGTAGACTGAGAAACTGAGGCCTCTTCCCAGATTTCCTTCATTGGGTTCCCAGATTACAAGATTAAGGAGTAAGAAAACATTTTTAAAATGACAGATATTAGACTGCTTCTAGGGAGTAGTGGTAGATGATTTATGAAGCCAATAGCCCATCACCACCAAAAAGCTGGTTTGTCTTTAGGGAAAGGAGGCTCAGCCCTTAGAAAAGCAGTAGCAGCTTTCTTTCCTCCAGGAGCAAAGAGCTCACTTCTTCCAAGTAGCATAAATAAATAATGTAGTTATATTTGCATATTCTGCTACATTAAATTCTTTAAAATTTACATATAAAGCACCCATCTCAATATCTGGAAACTAATGAGAGTCATTAAAAAATACTGCTAGTATTATGTTTTGCATGATCTCTTCTTGTGCATCAGACTTTGTTCCCAAATTGCAGAAAGCCAGAATCTAACCTTCAAGGCAAATACACCATGTCTCCTCTACCTCAAACCCACTTCTTAACAAAATCCACTTGGACTCTGGAGAAAATTGACATCACATACAGCCTGGAAGAGAAAACAAGTGGTGGCAGGGCGGGAGACAGCCTGAAGAACAAGAATGTGGGAAAGAAAGGAAAAGTTGTCTCCCTCCTCACCTTGATGGCCCAGGGAGTTAATGGGCTGCTTGTGTGCCAACAAGGGACTCTGGTCTCTTTCCCACTACCTGGCAGGCTTTTCTCCCCAGCTGCCTCTCTGAGTCACTGCCCAGCTGAGGCCCATGAAAAAGCAGCAGAGACAGAACAGGCAAGAGAGCCTGCCTGGCCGACCCCAGGGGAAGCTGGCCCTGTAAATATTTGTTGACCACCACATTGCTCGCCGTCTGTCAAGGCGATGACACGAACAAGGGCAAATAAGTCAACAAATGGCTTAGCTTGTATCTGATGAGATCAAAGCCAATAAGAAGTAAGTCAGATATGCTAATATTAAATAATTGTAATGTAAGCAATTCTGCATCAACATGTAAGATAATCTCTATTTTACAGATAAAAGGATTTATTCCTTTCAAAGGTAAAACAAAACAAAATAAAACACTACCCCAAACAAAAGCACGATACATGCATTGTAAGTGTTTTAAATTTAAATTATATTTGGAAAAGCACCATTCTATCAAACAATTGCTAAGAAAATTATCCAAAATCTGGAAATAAGTTAAAAAGATTGCTAGATATCCTTTCAGTGGAGTGCTTGATACAATCTAGTAGATCTTCTTGGAATTCTATTTTTCTACCAGGTGTGTGCACCTTTGAACAATTTTTCATTGACTAGGCTATTTTTGAAATTTGTAGAGGTGGAGGTTAACTTATTAGAAAACTGATATCGTTGCAAAGATTATTTTTTGAGTCACTCAAAGAATTCCCATGTGTAACAATGCAAAGGGATGAGATAGAATTGATGCAATTGGATGTGCTTGATTTCTCTCTGACAGAAAAGACAGCCTTGAATGTCATTGCCCTTTAGCATTTCAAACATGTTTATATCTGTTCACATATTGATTTCAGAATTCTTTTGACTGGTTATATATATCCCTGTTCCTCTAAATCAGTCTTAATATCTTACTGATTTCTTTTATTATTTATGAGTTGAATAAAATCATTGACACTTGGTCATTTTATATTTGTATGTGTCAATTTTTTAACTTTAAAATCTTTGTTATGCTTTATATTTTATACGTCATATGATAAATGTAAACAAAGACACATATGACAAATGTAAGAAAAAGAGAAATCAGAGAACTGGGTTATAGTATTACCTTAAGATTGCATCTCTGCAAGGTAAGAAATCTTTCTAACACCATACGGAAGATCTGAACTCTAATTCCTCTTAGTCTGGAAAAATGTAAAAGTGGAGTCAGTTGGAACTTTGGTCTTACAAGGTTTCTTGCGTCATTATCAGGCATTGGATTGCCAAGCCTCAATGTGAGCCATCACCCTCAGGTTTCCATATCATGTCTGCACTAGTATTTGAAGAAAGCAAAGGTCTTGTGGGTTATCTCATCAGTTTGTGGTTGCCCTGAATTGCAGCACCCCAGACTGAAAGTTAAAAATGCTTCTGGACTCAGTAACCCTACAGAACATATGTATTGGGCTTGTAGGACCAAAGTGGCTTTATGGGTGAAGAGCCCTAGGCAGAACATTTCAGTGGGTATAGGAAGATGATTCTTCCACATATATGGAATTGGCCTCATAGATAATTTTGCTTGTTAGTCACATCTAGTACTATTTCAAAGACCTTTACAAGACTTCAGATATATATCTTTGCTGGTTTTATTGTTGTTATTGTTACTCTGAGATTTAGATAATAATTCTTCATAAAGTAAACCAGAGAACAGGCCTAAAAAATGCCACTGTCACATCCGATGGTAAGGACTCCATAGAAAAGCATTATGGCCAGTTCCTAACAATGTTAATGAGAAACGCTACTCCTGCCTGACAGACAGCAGGTGACGTTTGTTAAAAGAAGTTCAGGAATTCTATCTCAGTCAAATTTGCTAAAGGGGAAGAGGAACTTTGGGCCCACATAATCCACTAATTTGTAGAAAAGAAAGACCCCTTCTGATGCTTTCCCTGAAGCCAGCCTCAGGTAGGTACCCTCTACTGATCTCCCACAGGGTGGACCAAGGGAGGAGTTCGAAGAGCTCCAAGGAATGGACCTCATGGCTCACCAAGCCAGCCTTGGCATTAACATTTGTGTAGTACTTACCAGTTCACAAAGTCCTCCCCATACACTATCTTTATGGCCGCTAGGGTCTGTGACTGTGTCTGTCTACACATGAGCAAGGAGAGGTTGAAGGAGGTCACAGTGGCTGTATAACACACATGATTAGGCTATTAGCTATTGGAGCAGGTGTCCACCTGGATCACAGGTCTTCTGATTCCACATCTGTACTTCTTTTTGTTTCCCTTCTGAAGTATTACCTGTTCACAGAGAAACTTTGGAAAGCACAGAAAAATATGAAGAAAAGGAGAGAATTTCACACCATTACCATTCAGAAGCAGGCACGATTTACATTTTACTGCATTTTTGATACTTATATTTACTTATCTTCATTGGAAAATGCAAAGTACAAGTATGTATGAAGGTAAAATCTGAGTCACACAAAAATAAATATACATTTCTTTCCATTCTTTTTTCCTAATCATGTTTTAAAACCAATATAACTGATTATATAGTATTCCCCTGCCTATGTTCTTTATTTATGAGAAAATTATACTAACTACACAGAGCAGCAAGTCTTCCCAAGGCCTTTCCAGTCTCTGGATCTAAAGTGGTATTGACAGCACCAACCCAAAGAGTGCTCATGTGTGACAGAAGATCCCTGCCTTCTTCAAACCCCAATGATATTTTTGAGACTTCCCACAATATCTCATGCTTGTTCTCAATCCTCACTCACTTTTCTCTCTCAGCTGCTGTCACCTGGTTTCCACCATCTGAAAAACCTCTTGAGGATTGTGTCCTAACTGCCACTCCTCCCTCCCTGAGACCTCAAGGTCCTGACTGGTTCTCTTCCATACTCTGTGTCCCACCCTGGGGAAAGCTTTAAGCAGACGTGAGGAGAGCCTGCTCTTTTCCACTCTCCTAGATGTATTCGGATACCATGGGTCTCCCAGGACAGCACTCCTCAAACATCAATGTGCACACAAGTCATCTGGGATCGTGCTAAAACGCAGACCCAGAATCATGAACTCTTGGGTGGGTCTACTCACTCCCAGGTGATGCTCGTGCTGGTGGTCCCAGCACCACACATTGAGTAGCAAAGCCCTAAAGTTCTTCTGGGAAAATCACCTCTCTGCTTAGGCCCATGAGGTCTTCCCATGGACCAGGTAGGTACCACTTTGTCTTCCCCATCCAGCTTTTCTCCTTTTTCCTCTATCTTTCCCTCATTCAAGTAAACTTATACAGACGGATGTCAGCAGGCCACACACTCCTTCAACTTACCCAGCAAACCCTGACATTTCTAAATAGCTCCTATGCCACCCTGCTTCCCAATGCTCTGTTCCTCATCCTCTCCCCTCCGTCTGTCCTATCGTCTGCTCTTCCTAACCCCTAGATAACTGTAAACATCATGGATGGAATATTTTTATTATCTCTTTGTCCAGTTCCTGTCCCTCACCAGACACTCATCTTCACAGGCTTCATCAGGCATATTCATGAAGCCTTAGCTTTACCCCAGAAGTTGTCACCTGACCCAAGGCAGCTTTCTCACTCAAAAGGATTATGTGACTAGCTCTTAGAATAATTAATCTTCCAGCTGGAAAAACACAACTGCAATAAACATTTTTATGCACAAGCATTGTCTGCATCTGAATATTTCTTCTTTAAGACACATTCCTAGAGCTGCAACTCCTGGATCAAAAGATACGGAAACAGTGGACCTCTTTATACCCATCATCTTTCCATTCTTTTCCCATGAGGCCACAGCCTAATACAGGCTCTTCGTGGCTTAATTTGAGAGGCTTTGAAAATGGAAAGATACTTTCTGCTCCCAAATAGCTCCCAGACCAGCTCTTTCATGATGACTGAAATCCACCCTACCCTACCTTGGTTATAAGCATAGCTATGCTGTCAAAATACAAAAGTTACCGTTGGCCAGGCTGGCAAATAGATTAATCCACAGAGAGGCATTAATGCTTTAACTCAGAGCTTTCCTTCAATTTAGGAAAACCTCACTGAGCCCTGAGTGCCAGAAAGGATGGGTTTTATTGTTGTTGGGGGGTGTGGGGATATAAAGATAAGAAATAGTATGAAAAGGGGAGAATCTGAAACATAGGTCTGGACCCCTAGCCCCCAAACCTTCCCACCCTACTTTGTAGGAAGCAAGGGACTGGGAGAACAGAGCAGCCAGGGACAGCTGAGGGTGTCATCCTATAATGAGGGGGACAGAGAGGCCCGTAGCCCACCTGGCCCCTCCCCCCACACACACACAATTCTGCCTTTTCCAGTCGAGTGTCGGTTGAAGCTTCTATGGCTGTCTTCACCCATAAATTCTAACTCTACACTCCCTGGCCCTAATGATTCCCGTACACAGGGGGCTGTGCCAGGGAGGTGACACAGGCACTTCCAGAGCTCTCCAGATGCTTTGAGAATCATCCCACATAGAACCACTTGTTCCCATGTTGCTTCACAGGAAGCCCAGGGTCTCCATTTGAGACTGCCATGCATAGTCACAATGAGTACTCGCGGTTCATCAAAAGCAAATTGTGCAAAGGAGGGCACACAAAAGAACAATTAATACAATTTATGGAATCAAAGTGGCATTGGGAGCTGTACATTTTATAGAGCCTGCTCACTAAAAGAGAAAAACAATGAGCCTTCTGACGGGGAGCCACTCCCTCGAGGCTGGCCACGGTGGATCCCACAGTCTATTATCTCAGCACCTCATTTCCAATTCAAATGGATGCCACCTGTCTTGTTTTGGCCTGCAATGGATGGTGTTTTCTGGTTTAAAAAGCAGAAGAAAAAGACTCATGTTGTGCTTTTTACTTAGCCAGGGTAGCATCTGTTCTTATCCACAACAGGACGGCTGGCTAAAGGACATATGCCAGGATTTTTCTTTTTTTTTTTTCAGTGATGATTTTTTGAAATCCCCCCAAAAGTTCCTATTACAGCTTTTTGACAGATTATCTTTAACTAACACCCACAGTCCCCTGGCTGGAAGAACTGGCATTTGCAGGCCTGGTACATACCTATCCCCAGGCTGTGGGTTGGTGTCATCAACTAATTGATCAATTGTTTACATGAAGTCTGGGGACCTGGGATTTTTCAGAAGTGATTTCAGTTCCCACATGTGAAAAGGTAGCCGCCAGCAAAATTCTATTTGAAACATTCATTATAATTTATTTTGTTAGGTGCATTTTTTTTTTTAAAGAAAAACACATAAGCCATTAGTAGTTTAGTTGGTATGCCATTGGTTCAAAAAATCAGTCTTTAACTCAGCAAAGATTGACCAAGGAGATAACTAAGTGCAAAGCACCTCCTAGCCCATGGGGTAGATGAACTGGAGTATTGTTAAATAAATGGAAGATTCTAGAACCACATGACATTAAAGGAACACTGGAAAACAAATTTGCCTATCTCACATCCCTCTTATCCTGGCATCTTAGAAAGACAATCTTCCAGCGCTAATAGCCAAGGACGAAGTAAGAGAGGCCCCTTTCACTTCTCAGCAACTCCATTATATCATGGTGGCATCTGAATGATGGAAGACTGTGCAGCCTTCTTTTCTGACATCTGCCAGGGAGACAGATGTTAAACTTGTCTGTTGATTGACTTGGCAAGATGAGTCTCTCAACCTTGTCTTAAGAAAAGGGTAATAGCTTGGTGTTGCAGGATATGCTGCTTAGAGAAATAGGAGTCGAATCTGTGCCAGACTTTTCTCAGAGACACTGGAACACCAGGCTTTCCAGAACAATAACAACCGCAGCAGAAGCAAAAGGGGTAACAATCATAACTGCCATAAATGGGACACCAGCTATGTGTCAGGCATGCAGATACCATCTCCATTTTATAGATGAGAAAGTCAAGGCTCAGAGAGATTAAGTAATTTGCTCAAGGTCACAAAGTCAGTTACTGTGATAGTTAAAAGCACAAGTTTTGGCCAAAGACTGACTTGGGTTGAAAACCAAGTGATTAACTATTAATTAATGACTTAATGATTATGTGATTAATCATTAATTAATGAATCTGCAGCTTAATCTCCATCGAATCTCTCTCTGCTACTTAATCTCCATCTGCCACCTTGTTATAATGGATCGAACACCAGTTTTGATGTTTGACTGCTGACAGCCTTTAACACTCACTCCTCCCTCTTCTTCCACCCCCAGCCCCCATCTTGACAAGCTGATTAGAAAGCCTGGGTACTTTCTCTTTGGTACGGGCTGGAATTCTAAACCATGTATGAGAACCCTCGCCCTGTTGTAACACTCAATCACCATAAAAATACCGTATTCATCTCCTTTCTCTGCTCTCTTAACCTATTATCAAACCTGCTTAGGAGCTGCCATGCTCTTCCCAGAAAGCCTCATTATGTGAGTTAAGCCTTTCACACCCTCTTGGCATATGTGTGGCATCATCAGTTTCAATATCCAAACCAAATGGGTTCCATCCTGTTTCTTCAGGATGAAGAAACTCTGAACTCATTGATCCTCTAATCTGCCTATGCCCTGGGATTGATCTGCAAAGCATCATCACTCTCCCTTGCCCTCTAACTTCCCACTGGGTTTAGTCAACAAGAAGCACAGACAGATCAGAGGGAGGAGGAGACAAAGGTTGAGGCATTTCTTCCATGCTTCTCCCTGACTTGGTACACATTTCTGGTTGTTGCAGCTTCCCTGTATATCAGCTCCCACCAGGCAGCCCCCGACCCCCTGCAACATGCCACCACTCAATCTTCCCTTCGGTTGTCCCTCCAGCACTACGGGTGGTAACAGTGTGCCAAGGCTGCAGTCTCTGGGTGCCTCAACATCCTTTGCTGGTTCCCTTATACCTGCCCCACCTCTGTAAGGAGTCCTGTCTTAAAGTGTCCTTACTGGAATCATCTGAATTCAATTGTTTCCTCCCAGTACTCTGACTGATACACTAAGCCTCAGTCCCCTCACTTGTAAAATAGAAACGACTAATACTATTTCATAATAAGTCATAGGATTGTTGTAATGATTAAGATAATTCAGGCAAGCATTTAGTATACTGCCTATATGTGCAAAGTAAACTCTCTGTGTCTCTTCTTTAGTAAAATGAGGGTAATGATACCTATTATAAAGGTTATTCTGAGAATCAGATCAAATTTAGGAAAATCAGCTAAGACAGACATATTACTATTATTATTGTTATAACTTACAACAGCAAAAATAACAATGAACAATGACCCTGGAATTAAAAATCCAGGTCTCTCTGTTTGTAAAGTTCATGCCTTTCCCACTAGATTACACTTTCTTCTTTAGAGAAAAGAGGTCAGACATCTCCCAGCCTGTCTTGGAAATATCATATTTAGACTGTTACATGAATTAAATCATTCCTTATTTCTTACTTAAACAAAGCTCCTCCAGCTCAACAGATTTGTCAGTTAAATGGGAGCTCGCCAAAAGAACAAAGTGTACTGTTTTCCTTTTAACATCTCAATGCCAGACATGATTCCATGTCTTTCACCCACCAGGGACTTTCTGTAACATCATCTCAAAAGGCAGCCAATGAGAATTCAATATGAATCACTGTAATTAGTATTCAAATGATAGGTGTTTGTAACAAGTCCATTATCAGAAACCAAATATTCATTAGGCAATAGACATGACCTTTAGAACTTCTAAACATTTGTGACCACGGCTCATGATACCCCCCATCTGCCAATGCTCACAGAGGCAGCTCATAGGAAAGAGACAATTCTGTAATCTTTAAAAATAGCCAGGAAATGTGATTCCCAGATAGAAAGATTCCCAGGTCATGGTGACACAAATAATACATTGTGTGTATACAGGATGAGGATGAACTATAGAAGGAGATAGAAAAGCTGTGGAATATTGTAAGGATTTGGGTGATGATAGAAATAACTTGAGTTTGAGAGATCATCCTTCTTTGAAGGCTCCTCCACCCACCTTCCTCAACATTTTTCCTACGAACTGTCTTCTGTCCTCCCAGTGGTGCAGAAAGCAGTGAATTACAGAGTCAGTGTTCTGGGGAATCTACCAACTTGGGAGAAGGGTTCCATTGTCCAAATAATTGAAAATTATCATAGTTCCAGGGCACACTCTCTTAACAGATGAGTCATGGACGGGAACCTGGCTCTGGGTATATTGACAGCAAGGTGTAAGGAAGAACATACCGACTTCAAAGCAGAAAAACCCAGGTTCAGGTTCTGACTCTGCCACTTTCTAGCTGTGAGCCCTTGAACAACTCACTTGGCCCCTGTGACTCCTCTGTAGTAAAATGAGGGCAGTGATACCTATTATAAAGGTTATTCTGAGAATTGGATCAAATTTAGGAAAATCATCTGGCACAGATATAGTATATCTTTAATAAACATAATAGCTATTGTTGCCTTGGCCTCTAAGTACATAACTCAAGCAGAGCTACCATGTGAGTAGGCTCCATGGGAAATTATAGTTTAATATACCAGAGCACTAACATGGGAGTCACGGGACCAGGATTCTGGCCTAATGTTGCCAATAAATTGCTATGTGATCTTGGGTAAGTCACAGCATTTCCGTTGAGCTGTTTTCAAAACCTGGGAGAGTCCAGTGGGGAGCACCTAATTATTGGAACTGAAGCTGCACCAGCTCTGCCTTTGCTTTTGGAAGAAATTATCTCATAGTCTCATGATATTCTGATTATTTTACTTCAATCTGGCATTCCAATTGGCAGCTGCATATGACTTTACCTAACAAAAGTGAAAATGATCAATGAACTACTGAAAAAGTTTAGGGTTTTAATAGAAAGATCTGACAAAATATATGGGAGAGATTTTAAAAAGAGATTCCTGGTGATGCAAAATCTCAGAACCATCTCCTAAGGTACTAATTGGCTCTACCATATTCTATTTCTAGCATCCTCCTTAAAGATCCTGATTCTCCAGAATTTTCTCCCATAAAAGGAGATTTAAAAATGTTCCAACTCATGATTCCCCTGCCTCTTCTCACCACACAAATGCTGTTTCTAGTCATGTGACACTGGCCACAGGCCACCAATCTTCATACAGTGGCCTCTTTCTGGCCATTGATCTTCTAAGATGAACAGAATATTAAGTATTAACTTATTCTTTCCAAAATAATTGTGGAGCCTATACTCTGGGCAAGGTCTTGTTCTAGATAATGGAATATAGCAGTGAACAAAACAGACAAATTCTCCGCCCTTGTGGAGTTTATATTCTGCTCGGAAAAGATAGACAGTAAACCAAATCATCACAGAAATATGTAAAGGTAGTGATAAGTGCTCTGAAGGAATAAACAGGGTGGCTAAGGGGATGGGGATGATGCATCAGGAAAGGCTGCAGAGGGAAGTTTAAAACTGAGCAGGTACTTGAGGGTGAGAGATCAAGGTTGTTGGTGTCTGGGGGAGAGGCACCAGGTGGAGCATTGAGCCAGAGGTGGACATGAGGAGCCATTAGCCACCGTGGCTAGAGACAAGCAAGCCAGACAGTGAGTGAGGGACTAAGGGCACATATCCCATAGGTCCTTGTGGACTATGGGCAGGACTGTGGGTGTTGTTCCAAGTATGTGACAGGAAACCACTGGAGAAGGGAAGGGAAGTTTTACAAAGGAGCTGCTACAGTAATAAAAAGCAGCAAATTCCGCTGCCTTTGTGTCCCTGGATCGGAACGAAACTTGTTCCCTATTTTAAACAGAAGCCTCTACCATGCTTGAAACTATAGTGCAGCTCTTTAACCCTGGCAATAACTCAAAGCAATTCAATGTAAAGACCCATTTTTAGTGTAAAGGTTAAAATGACAGCAAAGACTATTGCAGGCAAATGCAAAACCCCTCACTAAATCACATAGATTTTTAAGCTAGAATAGCATCTATCACTCACAGCTCACCTATTTCTCCATCCAGGCACGACTAGGTATGCTAGCATTTGTGTGTTGGCAGGAATAAAGCTTTTTTGCTCAGAAGTAATGATGGGGGATGTGTTCATTTAACAATAAAATCTCATTTTTTTTCTGCCTGCCTGCTTAGGACAAAGGTCTGGGGTTCCTTTCTTAATCTACAAAGTCTGCTCTTCAAGTTCTGATTGGGGACCCCAATTTTGAATTGTCAGCCACATAACTCCTATTAAAAGCTCACATAAAAGAATATATTTAAGAGGGTTTTCAGAGTTTTCCATCAAATCGTTCCAAGGGTCAGCAGAGAATATATTTATCACAACATCTATAGGTGTAGCCTGAAGTGACATGATGAAGAAGAAATTTTTTCAAAGAGATTTCATCATAAAAATATTCTTGGCTGGGCGCGGTGGCTTATGCCTGTAATCCCAACACTTTGGGAGGCCAAGGCAGGCAGATCACCTGAGGTCAGGAGTTCCAGACCAACATGGCCAACACGGCAAAACCCCAGCTCTACTAAAAATACAAAAATTAGCTGAGTGTGGCAGCATGCACCGGTAGTCCCAGCTATCCAGGAGTCTGAGGTTGGAGGATTGCTTGAACCTAGGAGGCGAAGGTTGCAGTGAGCCGAGATCGTGCCACTGCACTTCAGCCTGGGTGACAGAGGGAGACTCCATCTCAAAAAAATAATAATAATAAATATATATATATATATATATATATATATATTTGTGTGTGTGTGTGTATATATATCCTTGTGATTTTTTTGTTATATACCATACATCATAATCTGTCCCTATTTATTTTAACATGTAGAATTCTAAAATGCCAGTTAAAATGCTCACCTTTTCTCCTCCTTCCACTCTTATATTTGAGTGAGATGTGCATCCTTGATTGTGCCCTATGTTGATCATGTAGCTTTGGGTGCTCCCTGGCATCCAGGCTAGGTACTCAGGAAGAAATGCCAGCAGTCAGCCAGTTAATCCTTCAAATCAAACCACCAAACCACAGCCAAACTGTACTAGTAAATTCTCTTTAGAATCCCTTCACATCATTGTGACTTCAGATCATGTTGAGTGTTTTTATTAAGAGCCACTGTGAGAAACAGCCATATTTATAGCGAGTTGTTACCATGCCCATCATGGAATAACCCATGCAATAAATCGCTCTCAGCCCTCAGGACGTTTCTCTCTGTGAAACAGCATGCTTTTTAAAAACAAGAACTCGTGAATATAGCTTTTTTTTTTTTTTTTGCTTTAATTGATGGGAAACTTGGAGATATTTTCATCCAGTATTAGTAGCATTCATCAGTCTACATTTCTTTTTTTTTTTTTTTTTTTTTTTTTAGACGGAGTCTCGCTCTGTCGCCCAGGCTGGAGTGCAGTGGCCGGATCTCAGCTCACTGCAAGCTCCGCCTCCCGGGTTCACGCCATTCTCCTGCCTCAGCCTCCCAAGTAGCTGGGACTACAGGCGCCTGCCACCTCGCCCAGCTAGTTTTTTGTATTTTTTAGTAGAGACGGGGTTTCACCGTGTTAGCCAGGATGGTCTCGATCTCCTTACCTCGTGATCCACCCGTCTCGGCCTCCCAAAGTGCTGGGATTACAGGCTTGAGCCACCGCACCCGGCCCAGTCTACATTTCTGATATATCATTCAGAAAACACTGACAGAGCTCCTCCTCCATCCAGGTCCTGGGCTAGTCTGGAATGAGGGGCACTTGTAATGTGCAAAGTGCTTCTTCTTACTTTTCACTAGGGTAAACTAAATGGCCTCTAACGATACCTCTAGCTCAATGTGTCTATTTTCTTTCCTTAAAAAAAAAATGGATCTTACAGACTTAGAGGATCTTATTGTGGAGTATGTGTCCCCAGACACCTGCATTCCCTACTGGGCTTCCCAGAGGAACTATGCCAAATTTTTATTAGTTATATGATGAATTTTGTTGAAGTTCATGATATATCATTTGCCATTTTAAAACAAATGCCTACTTTAAGATGCCAAAGGTGTATAGAGTCTGAAGATGTGAAAGTATGTTTTGACACTGCCTCTGCAAGCTCAGATTTTGGCTGCAAAGACCCTCCTGTATAAACCATGGTGCAGGCTGGAACACAAGACCCAGAAATACTTTAGCCATGTTCCAAGTATTTGCTTCTAAATATTTAAGAAGCCACTCTCAGATGCCTCCAAGGAGGCAAATAGCAGTGAGCTATTGCTAGCTCCTAGGGCAAATGATGGCAGCCTTTGTTCCCAGTGCCTTTTAGATTTGATGTGGGACACATGGCTTTGCAACATTCATACAAACCTTCTTCCTCTGTTTCCTGCCACCTCAACATCCACTTCATATGAGATCCGGACACGTAAGCCAAGTGGTTCTCACACCAACAAGACTCCCTGGGAAGAAATCAGCCATTCTCAGTTCAAAAACACACAGCAGTGCTCCAACCACTGGGAGAACACTTCAATACCCATGCCCTTCTCACACCCACACTGTTAAATACACACATACCTGCATTTTCGCTAGACAATGCCTATTGCTTCAAAAAGTCTGGAATCCTGTTATATCACGTGGATGATTTAAAAGCAGTGTTATTAAATTACCTTCTAATTAATTGGCTCTCAGTGTTGCCAAGCCAGATCGCTAGAGGCTGAGTCCCTTTGTTATATGATGTGCTTATTACCAAAGCCAATTCTAACAAAGTATAAACAACTATAAACACAATTTTGAGAAGGCCAGGGACCAGCATGTAACCATTTCTAATCCACGTTTCTATATTTGCACCAGTTTATGCCACAGGCTAAGGGTGGGATTAAATTTACACATGAAGGCAAGTTGGGAAAATCGGTTTCCCAAGAATTTATAATGCTTTAAACATAGAGGTCATTCCATAAATATCAACGAGATTGAGAATGTTTCTCGAAGTGTACATTCTAATATTTATTGGTCCTGGGCAGCCCAATAATCCTGCCAACTGAAGCTATTTGGGTCCACTCTCAGGCCCAGCTGAGTTTTAAGACCAGCTCAAGCCTTAGATTGAGAAAACAGAAGCATATCTGGCTTAATGTGACTTGAGGTTCAGGAACTCGTCATTCTTGCTGCTACCTTTCTTCAGACACATCTATTCTATTTAGTATCATTCCATTTGTCTCTTGTTCCAACCCAGTCAACCTCCTAGCTCATTCATCTCACCACCCATCTTTCATTAATCCCCTCTAGTCTCAGAGAAAGGGTCCCTGCTTCTTTTTAAAGTTAGTTTCAACCTGAAGGCTCACCTGCCACCCACCTCTGCCAAAGTCTTACTCATTAAATCATTTCCTCTTTGCTATCTTCAGAAGTTACATCCTCCCCCACCCCTTCGACCTACCCATCTTGTAAAATATTTCTGTCCCATTTTAAAAATAAATTCCCCTTGACTCTGTTCCCCTCCCACCATAGCTTTCTCGCCTTCTTCCCGTGATGACGAAGCCTGGCACCTCCTCTTCTCACTTCCCAATCTCTCCTCAACACATGGCCATCTGTCATCTACCTCCAATGTTCCAGAAATCCAGCTCTCACGAAGGTTACCAGCGGCCTCCCTGCCACCCAGCCCACTGGTAAATCTTTCCTACTCATCTTGTGCCATATTTGGCCTTGTTGGCTGTGTCCCAAAACCACCTCTGGCTCCTGGCCCATCCTTTCTTTCTGATGTTTCTCTTTTCTGACTATCCTCTCTCTGTTCCTCTTCCCTATTCTTCCTCCTTTGCTTCCCCTATGAAATACTGTTGCTGCCTCTGACTTTCTTCTCTTTCTCTTCTACTTGCTTTCCTTGGAGGCAGTGTGGCCCTGTGCTTGGTCATGGATCTTTGAAGTCAGACTTACTTGAACTTCACATTCTGGTTCTGCTGCTTAAAAACTATTAGGCCTTAGAAAATCACTTTGTCTCTCCAAGCTTCAGCTTTCTCTTCTATAAAATCAAGGCAAATGATCAAAATAACAGTAATAATAATTGTTCTTTCACTGCTCTGTCATTCCAAGCATGCACAGGGCTTAGCCCAGTGCTACTATACGGAAAACTTGATGCACGGCAGCTATTACTATTTTATTATTATCTTCATCACCATGACACCCAGAGTGATCTCTTCTCATCTTCTCCCCCGACCTCAGTTCATGCACAGTTTATGACATTCACCTCTCCATCCCCAACCCTCTCATGTCCCCTGAGCTCGAGTGTGTGCTTCAAACCACCCATCTACTAGGCAGGTTCTCTGGAATGTCCACCAGTACCTCAAACTCTGCCTGTCCTGTTAGAGACTGAATTGTGTCCCCACAAAATTCATCTGTTGAAGTCTCACCTCAGAATGCAGCTACATTTGAAGATAGGGCCTTTATGTAGTTAAGTGAGGGCATTATGGTAGGTCCTGATTCAATCGGACTGGTGTTCTTTTAAGAAGAGGAAAACTAGACACGCAGAGAGACACCAAGGATATGTGCACACAGAACAGAGACCATGGGAGGACACAGCAAGAAGGCGGCCATCCATAAGCCAAGGAGAGAGGCCTCAGGAGACAGCAAACTTACTCAGTATCTTGATCTTGGACTTCTCAGCTCCCGAAAGTGAGAAAATTAATTTCTGTTGCTTAAGCCACCCAGTCTGTGGTATTTTGTTATGGCAGCCCTAGCAAATGAATATATGGCTTAGGCTGAAATTGCTAGGTCTTCCTTAAAACATGCTCCTCCTCCTACTGTAGACCCTCTTTGAACTTACCTGTATCTCTTTCTTCTCCCTAATGACCCACATCTAATCAGTCTCCAAGACTTCATAGTTTTAATTTCCGAATAGCTCACAGTCTATGCACCACCTTTCTTAACTCTGGCCTGCATGATCTTTCATCTGGTCTATTGCAATAGCTCTCCCACTCAATTTGTCTCTCTCACCATAACATTTCTCCATTTCAATCCTTCCAGGATACCAGTTACATTAATCATTCTAAAGCACAGGCTTGTTTGCATCTGCTGTCAACAAAAAAGTCCTTCATTACTCCCACAGCCTAGCAGTTCCTCAGCCTGACACTGAAACCGTCCACAGTTTGGCTCTAGCTTACCCATCAGCCTTGGGACTTGCTATATCCTTCCTCAGACCTTTATTCTAACCAAACAGGAAAACGTACTATTCCTGAAAAAGGACTCTACCTTTTTAACCACTCCCTGAACTAAAATACCTCACCATTCCTTGTTTCCATTCCACACCACCAAGGCTTTCTTCCCTTATTTCCTAGAGGAAGGGATCTTTGCACTGGTCTCAGCCCCCATGATAGTTCATAAGGACAGCCTGTGACACGTGTGTATCCTCTCACTTCTCGTTCTCAACTGTAAACCCACTCAGGCTAACTCTCATTCACCCTTTATCCCTCATGATGCCCAGCATAGTCCCTGGCACATGTCTCTTCCACAGTCTTGATGGAATGGGCAAATGAACAGTGCTGATTGCAAGGTCGTGATGACAAACAGCCTTGACACCCTAAATAAGCCATCTCAAAAAAGAGCTGCTATGTCTGATTTCCCTCTAGTAAGTTAGGTTGTTTGCTCAGATAACCAAAGCGAATCACTAATCTATAGTATTTTCTAGAATTTAAGCACTAAAGATGAGGCAAATAACCAAAGAGTTTCAAAAAGAAAATGGTGAGAGGCAGAGGACCCAGTTGTGATGTCATTAATACTCAGCCATCATAACTGGACCTTAACAATTCTCCAGGAACAATTTTCATCTTTATTAATGACCCTTTGAGAGCTATCCTCATACCCACCCCAAACTGTTCAATCTGTAAGAAGCATTTTCCACCGGATGCCATCATATCTGACCTTTCTAGCTTCCCAAATGATCCCCCAAGCCCTGCTTCCTCCCCTTTCCTCCCCTTCCCATGATGATCAAACATCCACTATAGAACATAAGTGGCATGGAGCCAGGTCAATGGTGTGCACTGTGGAAGCTGTTCTGACTGCTCGCTGCTGGCAGCCGCTGCTCAGGCTCAAAGCATTATAGCACTCTGGTACTTTCCCAAAGGTATTCTCAAAGGGCGTTGATGCATCTGGGTTCTCTTTCTACTGATCAACAGAACATACATTTTTAAGCATCAGATTAGACACAACTGTTTGGGTCATTTTATATGGTTTCTAAATTGAGAATGAATGCATCTCCATGTTCTGTGCCAGTGACTGACTGTCAGAGGCAATCACAATAGGGCTGATCAGGGGTAATTATGAGGTGGCTGCTTTGCCATGGCCCTCATGTGTTATAACTTGCTACATCCATTCTAAGAAAGGGAGATTCTGCCAAGCTAGTTCCTAATTTGCTCATCTATTTTGGCAAACAGAGGTATAGTCTCGTCTCTCTTAAAAAAAAAAAAAAAAAAAAAAAAAAAAAAAAAGAATGAGCTTGTCCAAACAAAGCCTCAAAATAAACTGCAGGAATACCTGAGACTCAGAATGTGTAAGCTCACATACTCATTAGTCAGACACAGTCTCTGCCCTCTGAGCCTCAGTTTTCCTGTCTGCAAAATGGTATAACACCTATTTCTCTCACCCTCATTATTGTTTGAATCCAACCAGGTGAATGAATATGTGATTTAAAAATTATAATACACCACAAAACTATATTACTTATTTTGCATATATTTTATAAGTAACAATGCTTAGCTTTCTTATCTACATCTGAAAGTTTCCTGCCATTAAATATTAGGTATTTGTGCCAATTACATAGTCCCCTGCTGCCCACCACCACTAAATTTCAGTGTAAGTATGAATGAGAATGTGCTATATTTTGCCATGTGATGGATACATGGTAGGATGCAGTAGATACTCATGGAATTAGTTAATTGCTTAGTCCCACAAGCTTTTTCTGATGTGCCTGTGGTTACACAGTGGCCAGATTCATACTCCTTAGTTCTATGGTTCTTTCTACATAGTTTACAAAAAACAATGGGCCAACCAGCAGAGGGTCTGATGCTATGGAGTAAAGTGTTTTATTCACATTCTGCTTGGTTCACTTCATTTCTCCTCTATTCCCTGGGAGGCTTCTGAGGCTCCTCCACTGTTTTCTTGGAGAAAGGCTCAAGTGGGAGATGAGGAGCTCGAGCTCCTGGGGCTGAGACTAGAAGGGGTGTGGAAGCAGGTACGGGAAAAGTGTACACACAGAACTTTGATCAGAAGACCTGGGATCGAATCGAGACTCTGACACTTTCTACCGAAGCTTCAATTTTCTCACATTAAAAAAAAGGAGTAATAAAAAGGTTATGTGATGAATAAGATAATGCTACGGATTCTAATTATTTTCATATCATAAAAGATGCAAGAACTCCTGAAGTTAAAACATTGTTTTATTTGATCATGGAAGTATTAATATAAACATGACTGTGGTTCTTAAATGAGCAACCATGTTCTTCTCCAATTCATTCTCTAAGGGTTTCTGGGAGTCAGACACAGTGTTGCCAATACTTTATCCTCACAGAGGCTTTCAGTCTGGCCCTGTTCTGGCTTTAGTTGGTGGTACATACGTAATCTTCTAATATTCCTTATCTTCCAGGTGTTCTGAGTTCTTTAGACTTATTTAAGACTTTGTCAAAGTTCTGAGAGCCACCGTCTAAAAAGCTGAATGATGGTACACATATAACTAACGGGAGAACATATTCTGGGAAAATAAAACTTTTTAAAGTAGATTAGTTTCTCATCATACCATATGGTCCTACAAGTGATCAGATGCACTTCTATGTGCTGTTGATAGAAAAATAGAGTATATTACATATACTTTTAATTGTAAGGAATTACATCATTAAAGAATTTAGAAATAGAAATTGTCTCTTATTTGAGTTAGAAGGAGTATTGGGGGAAAATTAGAACATCACCATATGGCTAACCTTAATTCTAATTTGCATTTTAATGGAAACGAAGCTTTAAATGCCTCATTCTCTTCAGAGTCTTTGAGACCGTAAGCCTTTTGTGGTTCTCTCTAGCTTAAGCAAACCAGATTTCAGCTAACTGGCTTGCCAGAGAGTTCATACCACCTAAAAGCATTTAAGGTGAAAATGTTACATATTGATTTGTTAAGCCACGTCTCTGGGAATCCTTTAAACCCTGCTGCCAAGAGTACATACTTTTTTTGTAAAAAAAAAAAAAAAAAAAAAAAAAAAAAGTTTTTGGGCCAGGAGCAGTGGCTCATGCCTCTAATGCCAGCACTTTGGGAGGCCAAGGCAGGAGGATCGCTTGAAGCCAGGAGTTCAAGACCAGCCTGGTCAACAAAGTGAGATGCATCTCTAAAAAACTTTAAAAATTAGCTAAGCATGTTGATTGCATGGGATCTATGATCCCAGATACACAGGAGGCTGAGACAGGCTCCTGAGACAGGATCCCTTAAGCCTGAGCCATGTTTGCAGCACTGCACTCCAGCCTGGACAATAGAGTAAGACACTGTCTTCAAACAAAAAAAGAAAAAAGAGAAATGTTTTCTCTAATTTTAAAGGTAGTTTACACTCTTTGAAAAAGAAATATAAAACAATAGATTGTCTGGAATCTTAACATCCAAAGATAAGCACTGTATATTTTTCTACATCTGTTTCTATACACACATAAGCAATTATAATTTTTATTGTTTTTATACTTACAAAAATGAAATACCAGATTTCCTATTTGTGATCTCTGCATGTTCCCCTAAAGCATGTTGTGAATATCTTTTCCTGGTCACATATGTAGATTAACATCAAGATTCTTATTGGCTGCAATATTACACTATACGAATATGCCATGATTTATTCAACTTGCCTCCTGGTGGCATATATTTAGATTGTGATGGGATTCAGGACACACTACCTCAAGATATGACACCTTGGCATTTGAGAAAACTGCAGAGAAAGGAGGGTCTCTCTTTCTCCTGCCCTTCTGCCCTGGAGTAGGCCATAAAACCTAGAAAAAATTTTCTGACCTTCTCCTGAAGTAGGTCATAACAAGCTCATGTGAAAGGTGCCCACTCTATACCCACAGAAAAGGAACATTCTCATTTCTGAAGACACAGAAACACAAGGGAGAATCTAAACAAACAGGCCTTTCTATGTTCCCCCCAGTTTATTACCATTAGATCATACCTCCTTTGTCCAATCACATTTCTCCACAACAATCGACTCCTTCATCAAACTTACCATAAAAATATACAGGTTTCTTTGTCTGAAGCCTCCTGTATTGTATAAAACATATTAAATAAAACTGTATGGTTTTCTCTTGTTAATCTATATTATAGTGCCTCAGCCTTGAACCTAGTGATAAGTGAGGAAAAGAAATCTTTCATCCCCTACAACTGTTTCCAGCTTTTATCATTACAAACAATGTTATAATAAGCATCCTTGCATACCGATCTTTGAGTGCCTTCTTAATAACTTTAATCTTTAAAAATGGTACCCAATAATTTGATACATCTTTTTGAAGGAAACATTTTGGCATAACTGAAAAAAGAAAAAAAAGACAACTTTCAATTATTTAAAAGTTACTAAGTATGTCAAAGTAATTCAAGGATGGTCTTCAGCAAATAGTGCTGGGGAGAAAATGGATGTCTATGTACAAATAAATGAACCTCAATCTTCACTTTACCCTATAAAATAATTATCTCAAAATGAGTTCTAGATCTAAATTCTAGAATACTATAAAATTCTACAAGACAACATGACAAAATCTTTATGACTTTGGAATAAGCAGATTTCTTTGGTAGAATGCAAAACATGCAAACCATTTTAAAAATTGATAAATTGAATTTTATCAAAATTAAAAATGTCTCCCCTTCAAAAGACACCACTAAAAAAATAAAAGGCAAACCACAGACCAGGAAAAATACTAGCAGAAGATAAGTTCAATAAAGGAGATCAAGAATATGTAAAGAATTCTTATAACACAATAAGAATAAGATAATCTGTTAAAAATAAACGGTAGAATAATTTGAAGAGAAGGTCTCCAAAGATGTGGAGACCTTTGGTAAAAGGTCACCAAAGATGTGTAAATGACTTATAAGCCCATTAAAGATGCTCAACATCATAGTCATTAGGGAAATGAGAAGTGAAATCATAATGAAATACCACTACAAATCCACTAGGATAGCTAAAAGAAGAAATATTACCGTATTAGTCCATTCTCACACTGCTGTAAAGATACTACCTGAGACTGGGTAGTTTATAAAGGAAAGAGGTTTAATTGACTCACAGTTCTACGTGGCAGGGGAGGCCTCAGGAAGTTTACAGTCACAGTAGAAAGTGAAGGAGAAGCAAGGTACATCTTACATGGTGGCAGGAGAGGGAGCGTGTACAGGGGACTTTACCACTTTTAAATCATCTCTCACTAACACAAGAACGGCATGGGGGAAACGGCCCCCCACGATCCAATCACTCCTACCAGGTCCCTCCCTCAACACATGGGGATTACAATTTGAGATGAGATTTGGGTGGGGACACAGAGCCAAACCATATCAATTACCATACAAAGTGTCTCTGAAACTGGGGTGTGGGAACTCCCACACTTTTCTGGTGGACATGTGAAATGTTCAGCCACTTTGGCAAACAGTTTGACAGTTCTGTCGAAAGTCAAACATATACTTACAACTTAGCATTCCCATTCCTAGGTATTTATCCAAGTGAAATGAAAATTTACGTCTGTGCAACAACTTGTACTTGAATGTTCATAGCAGCATTATTCATAATAGCCAAATATCCATCAACTGGTGAATAGATAAACAAATTGTAATATGATGAACTACTACTCAATAATAAAAAGGAATGAACTACTGATACATGCAACGACATGCAGAATCTCAAAAGAATTATGCTCAGTGAAAAAAGCCAGATGTAAGAACACATATCCTATGATTTCATTTATATGAAGGTCTACAAAAGGCAGAATTATAGTGAGAGTAAGCAGATCAGTGCTTCAAAGGGATGAGAACTGGCTGTAAAGGGATGAGGGACTTTCCTAGAGTGATGGAAATAGTCTATAGTTTGATGTGGCGATAGTGTATATGTTTCAAAACTCATCAAATTATATACTTAAAACTGGTGAATTGTATTGAATGTAAATTATGCCTTAATTTAAATAAATCATGGAATTATAAACTATAATGTTTGCAAGAGATAGCCTTACCCCAGTCCTAAACTTCATCCCATCCATCATCTTGCAAGGAGACCCCCATTTTTTTGGTAAAAACAATTTTTAAAATTGTTCTGATCCATCAGACAAAAATGTTGTCCACATCAACAGGCTGTTTCAAATTCATCACAGGAAAGAGATTTGTTTCTTCCCAGCCTTGCCCAGGATAAAGTTTTGTCTTTGATTCTTAATCTGCCAAATATCTAAAAGCAGACTAAAAATTTGTCAATGCTCCAAATATTTAGAACAACTTAAATGTTTGGTAAAACATGAAGTGAATAGCTGAACATTTGATTGAGTTTTTCATTTTTCATCCAGGTGTTCAGATGCAAAATGAACATAAGAACAATGAAGTGGATGGGCAGATTTCCAAGGCAGCTGGAAGTAAATGGGACAACTGTATGACCTAAAGATGTAAATCCAAAATTTCACATTCAAAGCAAGTCAGGAGGTAAAACTACACCACGGAGACGTGAGGGAGATTGTCAATAAGACTTTCATGCCTCAGAATTTGATGATGATGGTGATGATGGTGATGATGAGGGTGATTGATAACAATTGCAGCAGCAATTATTTCTTGAGTGCTTACTAAGTATCAGGCTCTGTATTGAGCCATTTACATACATTATCTTATTTATTCCTCACAATAGCCATGTGAATGAAGTACTGTTGATAGCCCTGCTTGACTGTGGAGAAAACTGAAATGTAATGAGTTCAGGAATCCTCCCCAATTTTGCACAAGTAGTAAATGTTGGACAAAAGGATCTAATCCTAGAAAACGATTCAGAGAGAAACACAGAGTGCAAGGGGAACAGAGCTTGAACTAAGTTTGTTGAAAGCAGCAGATTGGAGAGTTGGGGCAGACACACGAGGCCCACAGCTGAGGGGAGGCAACAGTGTTGAGGTAGGGTGAAGGGAGCAACATGATAGCCACAGAAATCATTAGAGAACCATAGTAGATCCAACCTTTGTGGCCAAAAGTACTTCAGTTTCCACTATTCTGTTGTTAAGGGATGTTAGAAAGCACTTTATTTTCATCTAAAATAGACTAACAGGAGAAGTATTCCAGTTTTCCCTTATCTCCCTTTCCCTTATCTTCCCTTTCCGTTATAAGCTTTAAGATGATTATTTTCTTCCTCATAACTTCTGTCAAAACTTTATTTTGTCCTAGAGGGTCTCTCTCCCACAAAATCTGGACCCATGGCAGGATGAAGTCCTCTCGTCCTGCCACTCTGTGCGGGGAGCAGCGTCTCTGAGGTGCCAAGACCAGAAGATGCCATTTTGGTCCTATAGATAAAACCAAGAGGTTTGAATGGATCAAAATTTTCTAATTAAGTCCTGATTCATTGATTTAAGTATTTAAAACTTAGTCAAGTTTTGTGTCATTCTGTCAATCTAAAATGGCTTTGTTCTTTTTCTGGGAAAACAACTCTTTAAAAATTGTAAGATCTCACGTTTATTGAGCATTTACCATGTAGCACATAATTTGCCTAGCACTTCATATGCATTGTCACATATGAGTTTCATGATACTATTATCCGAAATTTGCAGGCACCGAAACCGAGAGTGAAAAAAAATTTCAAGGGGCCCATGGTAAAGGCATGGCTGAAGCCAGCAACTCTCTGACTCCAAAGCCCTTGCTCTTCACCTCTTCTCCTTCCTGACTTTTCCTTTGGAACCAGACTGAGGAGAGTTAGATGGTTAAAAGACCCAAGTTTCTGGCCTGCCTGTGTGTCTTTGTGAGTAGAAACCTGAGCCTCACAGAAGCTGGCTATGTATCTTACCGATGGAGGTCTCAAGGATGTTTGCAAGCACAGCTTTCTTCCGGGAGTGGTCATCACACAGCAGCCCAACCCACAAAGTTGCCCCTTCTTGCATTATTTATGGGTGTTCATAGAGGATTCAATAATTGCAACATGTGCTACAGGAGTGTTGCAATGCATTGGCAACAAGTTCTTAGCTTTTAGTTAAGACAGTCAATTCCAAGGAGTTTTCATGGAGCTAGTCAAGATAGAAAGGCAACGACTAAGGTCAAAACCAACAGTGGACTCAGGAAGAAATGGTGGTACTGCTCTTGACAGATGGCTGTTGCCTCTTACCTAGGTACTTCCCATACCACTGGGATTGTTGGCTTATTTTTTAAAAGATATTAAAAATATAACAAGGAGGAGAAGGACCTAAAAGGAAAGGATTTCTCTAAGAACTATCTCCAACTTTGTTTTATTGTAGGAAGCATTGTTAGTAATCCATGCTGTAAGGAAATCAGGAGAGTAGTTACTGCTGGGAGGGGTCCCAACTGGAATGAAGCACAGTTGCACACCTAGGTCCACTAATATTCTGTCTCCTAACCTGGGTGCTAGTTACACACACAGGTATGTTCAGTTTGAAACTTCATGGAGCTGTATACCTATGATATATACACTTGTCTGTATGTATATTACGCCTCCATAAAAAGTAAAAGAAGAAACATTGCAGACGAAGATGACCAATTAAGAACTTCACCCTCTTTAAATCTGGAGCACAAAACTTTGCAAGAAGCATAAGTTAAAACTTACCTGTGATGCAGACCCAGGTATCTATGGCTCTGCTAAAGACCTCAGCAATGGCCACTGTCATGGGTTCCTTTTGGTGACCCCCTGTGAGCAGGTCTCTCTTTAAGGCTTTGGACACCTCCAGTGGAGAAAGAGGAAAGGAGGCAGAGCAGAGGTCAATTCACTCTGACTCCGACCTCCCACAGAGACCAGACTGTTGGTTCCTGCTCATTTTCCACACTTCATTTCTGATTTTAGTGACTGTCAGCACTAACATACCTATCACAGATGCCTGCCTGGCCTAACAGAAAAGACTAGATGGTTGTCTGCCCTCAGCAGAGGGATTCCCAAGAGGCAGCTCATACCACATGCACAAGTCTTCTTAAGCTCAGGATCTCCTGAGTTTTAGTTAGAGAAAGTCTAGGAATAGGGTATATTTATGAATTTATTTTGTAGTAGTTATAAATAAGTACCCTATGTTAAATTAAGTTTAGCCTAAAGCTGCCCCCTTACATATTTTAAGTTTGGCCTAAAGATTTCCAGATAGTGAACTGAAACCTAACTGGATGTATAAACAGACTATAAACGACTTTGATACAAATCATTGAGTTTCAGCCAATCACATGTGGCCAAGTGTTCAAACCACATTCAAACAAGACAAACACCCGGCTATAACCAATCCAGCTGTTTCTGTACCTTGTTTCCATTTTCTGTCTGTCACTTTTCTTTTTCTGTCCATAAATTTTCTTAGACCATGTGGCAGTGCTGGAGTCTCTCTGAACCTGTTCTAGTTTGGGGGCTGCACAATTCACAAATTGTTCTTTGTTCAATTAAACTCTGTCATATCGAATTTGTCTAAGGTTTTTCTTCTAACACCTAAAAATTGTTTCCAAAGAGAAAAAATATTTTTTTCTTCCTCAAATCTCAGGTTCACCAAACTCCTCACAAATTTATATCAGACAAGATGCTTTGTGCTGGAAAGAAACAGGTTGACACGCAGTGAGACACAGGAAAAGTCAACCAGCACACTCCCTACTTCCAAGAATGTAAGTGGTGAAGGGGATGGAAGTGGTCTGGCAAATGAAACAAGATTCATCAGATACTGATCAATCAATATTGAAGCTGGAGCATAGGTACATGGGGATTTATAATACTCCTCTTTCTAACTTACATAGTTTTGAAATTTTCCATGATTCTAGAAGTTTTAACAAGATGACAAGATATTTAAGGTGAGTGCCAGATGGCCAGTATGGGTGATTAAATCTAATACGATCAAATTCACAAATGAAGACAAATGTTCAGGTTATAAAAGAAACTGTCTTTTCATTGAGGAGGAGTCCTTCTCATTATCAACAGGGTTTGGCATTAAACAGGAAGTCCTAGAGGTGAGGGATTTTTCTCCTGTCGAGTGCTCATTTTGTAAAGCTATTCCACCTGGTGTAGTAGACAATACGTGGGCTTTGGAGTCAGGTTGACCTTGGTTTGAATACTAACTCCATTGTTTACTGGCTATATAATCTCAGAAGCAATATTTAACTTTCCAAAACTCAGTTTCCTCAACTCCAAAACACAGAATTGTGCCGTGAACTAAATGTGTTAAAGTGCTAAATACAGTGCCTAGATTATAGAGGGTGTTTACTTTTAGCAATGTTGCATTAATATTACCAACATCATTGAAACAAAGACTATGCATATGGTATAAATTACATGGATGCTTAATCTGTTATTTTCCTGAGGTATTAGCATTCCCTTCCATGACCTCTGATAGTAGTAACATTTATCAGCTTAAGATTTACCAAGAATCTGTATGATTTTAGTGATTTGAGCCATTAAGCTAATTGGGTCATGTTGTAGAATTCTCTCTCTAGATCACATTCACTTTCTTCAGTTGATATGTTGTAATGCCTAGAAGGTCATCTTTGACATCCTAATCACAAAGTTAAAGGCCTTTTCCTGTTTCTCCTGCTCTTTGATTCTTCTACAGCCAATGGGCTATTGGCCATTCTTCCTTCTTGAAATTATACTCTTTTATTTTCTGACATGATGCTGTGTTGTCCTGGTTCTCTTCCCACCTCTTGACAGCTTGTTTCTTTTTCTTCATTAGCTCCTTCTTTACCTACCTTTTAAAAATGAGAAATTCTTTGGTTCAATCTTTGGTTCTGGCTTTCCTAGGATATACCCTCTCCTCTTACTTCCAACATCTCCTCCATGCAGATGACTCCTGAAACTCCACCCAAAACCTCACTGACAATCAAAACAACAAAGCAATGAACATTTTACTTGATCACTGAACCTTCACCAAAACCTCAACATCTAGATCTAAGTTTCTCATCTGAGCTCAAAACTGTGTTTCTCTACAGATTCCTCCATTATTCCAATCTTTTAGGACTGAAATCTCAACTTTATGTCTTCCCTTTCCTCTATGGAAATTATCTAAGTAGTGACCACTAGAGTTCAGATGTGGTTCGTTTGTCCCCACCAACCCTCATGATTAAATTTCATTCCCAGTGTAGCAGTGTTAGGAGGTGAGGCCTAATGAGAGGGGTTTGGGTCATAGGGGTGGATCCCTCATGAATAGATTAATGCCTTCCCTGGGGTTGGCGGTTCTGAGTGAGTTTTCATTCTATTAGTTTCCACAAGAGTTGGTTGTTAAAAAGGAACTGGCACCTTCTCTCTCCCTCTCACTTCCTCTTGCCATGTGATCTTTACAGGAGCTGGCTCCCCTTCACCTTTTGCCATGAGTGGAAACTTCTGAGAACTTCACCAGAAGACAACCAGAGTTTGGTGTCATGCTTCTTGTATAGCCTGCAAAACAGTGAGCTAAATAAACTCTTTCCCTTTATAAATTACCCAGCCTCAGGTATTTCTCTATAGCAACACAAAATAGACTGAGAGTGTGACCAAGTCTTGTTGATTCTTATTTCACAGTGCTTGGTGTATTCCTATTGACAACAAGCTAAATCAGACTCTTTTACCTTTCCTAGGATTGCTGTAAAGGCCCCTTAACGGTTTCCTCAATTTCAACATTAGTTACCTCCATTCTATACCTCACATCTATGTCAAACTACCCCTCCCCAAAACACTGTCAGACCATGCCACTCTGCTACTCAGAAGCCTTCCAGGACTCTTCATTGCTTACTGGATTGTATCTAAAACTTTCAGCTCAGAGTTCAAGAGCCTCCACAATGGGCCTCAATATACTTTTACTACCTCCCCTTCCCTCAACTTGTCTACATAAAATAACAACTCCAGATAAACTTATTTACTCATTCTCTTCCAAATATACTTTGATCCTTCCATTCATCTTTCTTTTTCTTAGACTACTTTCCCCACCAAAACTGCCTTCCTAACCTAATCCTAACTCCCAAATGGGACCAAGGTCAGATCTCACTTCTTTAGTAATGATGTTCCTCATTCCCTAAGTTGAACTAATCACTCCTTTCAAAAAATTTTCCACAATTATTATTCAGATAATACATTTGGTAATTAACCACTTACTGCCTACTGACATCTTTTCCATGATTGCTTGCTACTATTAAGTGCTTTATTGTTATTTGTTTTCATATTTGTAAATCTTGTATCTCCAACTTGATTGTTTACCTCTTCTTTTAAAAGGGGCAAGCCTATCCTCTTTGTATCTCACAAAGCATTTAAGAGTAACTTGTACCATGTATTAACTTTTTGTCCAAATAATTTTAGAAATGCTTACCTCCAATAGTTAGGACCTATTCAGAGTCATCACTGCATATTCTTTCAGTCAATATGTCTTCATGATGGTTCTCAGAGCTTTGAGAAAGCATGCATCTCCAAAATGTGTGGTATTCTGTCATGGTTTGTCCTGGATCCTTCCTCCTGGCTTCATGTACTACTTACTATATGGCAGATTTGGCCTTTAACTCTACCACTAAACCAACTGAATGTGATTTCTAAACATAGAGAGTAGACAACTAGATTAGTTATGCTGTAGTAATGTGAACTAAGAATTTTCTTCCCCCTACCCTACACAGATCTTACTCAATAAAATTGTTTTTAAAAATGTGGGCTTGATTACTCACTGTTATTTTCATCTAGTATTATTTTAAATATTCAAGTGTTTTGAAAAGAAATGAATGTGATATGTTCATTGAGCTATTTGTAAGAAGCTAGATATCTGCAAATTGTGAAATACAGACAACTAGCAATTATCCTCATACAGATCCAGGCTTTTCCTGATGACTAGTGATCTGTGGTCTGTTGCCAACCAGTTGTCTTCTTCCTCCAGCTCACACCCAACCTACTTTACCCAACCACACTGAAAATAAATGTTCACTTGGTCCAATCTACTAATATTAATCTAACACAGGCTGAAAAATAAATACCTTATGTGCCAATCTCCATTGATTTGCACCAGCTGCCTGGATTGCAGTGATGCAAAGAATTCTAAAGCTATATCCAGATTCATCAGGAAGGGCCTGTTTGTGAGTCTGCTATGAGCACAAGACAAGATGTGTTGGCACTTGAACCATGAATTTGCAATCTCCAGCCAAAACAAAACTTACTCACTTAAGGTGAGTGCCAGGTGGAATAGCTTTACAAAATGAGCACTCGACAGGAGAAAAATCCCTCACCTCTAGGACTTCCTGTTTAATGCCAAACCCTGTTGATAATGAGAAGGACTCCTCCTCAATGAAAAGACAGTTTCTTTTATAACCTGAACATTTGTCTTCATTTGTGAATTTGATCGTATTAGATTTAATCACCCATACTGGCCATCTGGCACTCACCTTAAGTGAGTGGAGTTTCTTGCAGGGACCAAAGTAAAACTACCCCTTTGCCCTCTGAAGTTTCACTGAAAACTCAGCTGACAAAAAGAAGATTAATAGGAGAAAAGGCATACAAAATTTTATTGTAATGTGCATAGCATGGGGGATCACCAGAGAATGATAGAAGTGATATACCCTTTTCCATAGGGGAGGAAGGAGATGGGAAGTGTAGACATTTCTTTTAAGGAGCAGTAAGTCATTAGGGAAAAATAATGGACCTGGGAGGTGGGAGGCAGACATTATGGGAAGGTGAGGGGTGGAACTGCACAGGAACAAAGGTCATCTTGTTATGCAAATTGAGTCCCACAGGTAATCTCTTGGAGTTGCTCTCAGAAGAATAGATGAAAAGACTGTCTTGGCAGGGTGAAGATCCCCAGTCTCTTCTCTTCTCTTCTCTTCTCAGGTGATTAATCTTTCCTGGTTATTTGATGATGTCCCTAAGGAAAGCATTTAAGATAATTGCATTTCTTTTGGAAAAAAGCTTTTTTGGTCACATAAAGAAATTCTAGGAAGAGTCCCTTCTTGTGCTTAAGAGACAAGACAAAGGTAGAGGTAGCTTCTAGCTTTTTTGCAAAGTATTGGCTTTTCAGGCACCTATGCTCCTCAGCACATCACAGCATCAGCCTTTGGGACATCATTTTCTGGGCCCCAACATTCCCAAAGGCAAAGATTCTCTTTTATTCATCTCTACACATCTTCCTCTCTTCCCCTTGTACTAAGTCATGGCAGATACAGCCTGCCATGAAGTTGGCACCATTAGAGAAAGTATGGTTGCTTAGCTATATCTGTGCCTATAGTGAACGTGTGTACTCTTAGTCACACCCAGTTTCTACTTCCACTTCTTATGGAAACAGTCCCCATCTTCATTTAGAAATCCATTCATCTCTTCTTTTCACTCTATGTGGTCCCAGGGAGATGACCATAACACAAGCTCATTGTGACATGTGATTCAGACCACCCAACATGATTATTACATTTTTCAATAACTGGCTTAGAAAGGACATTTAACCCTATAGGCACAATGAGATACCTTAGAGTTTTCTTCAGAGGTGTTTGTGAGGGAAACAATCACTCTTCTTGCTTGCCGGATTGGAAACTAAGAACTATTTTGCTGTCACATGGAGTGGAGACTTTTAAGCTTACCAAAAAAAAAAAAAAAAAAAAATGATTAAGTCAAAATATGATAACAATAGTTGTGATTAACTAACCTAAGCCCCCAAATCTATCATTCCTGAAGCCCTGCATACCTTTCATTAATAAATTCCCTTTTCTGCTTAAGCCTTTTTGAGTTTTCTGTCACTTATTATTGACACAGACTCCCTGAGACAAAGCTTTATAAGGACCTTCTTTGACTCCTATCAACTGCAAAAACAATATCTAATAAAAAACATGAGAAACGGCTGTGTGGGTGGTATTTATGCTGATGTTAGGAAAGCTCATACCCCAGCAGTAGAAAACATAGCAATTCAAAAGCACATGTTCTGGGAAGTGACTGCTAGCTGGGTCTGTTTTTTGTTTTATATCATTGCTCTCTTCTATGAGTACCAATAATTGAGACTAGGTTATATACTTTATAAGTGCTTCAACAGCAGTGCAACTGGGCCAGGACGGGAAGTTTGGCAGCTGAGTCACCTGTCAGGATAGCGTGTTGCAGGAAATCTCCAAATCAAGGAGATACGCCTTCCCAAGAAGAGGTGGACCTGGACCAGGAAGCTGTGGAAAAAGTTGGTTTCTAGCCACAGGCTTTTTCTGTAGGCAAATTAAACCAGCCTAGGTTTCCAATCTAGGCACAGAACAGGCACTCCAGTCTCAGACACCTTGATCCTTTCCATAGAGGACAAAGAGGTAATGGGGAGAGGCGATAGCCTACTCATTCAAGAAGGTAGTTCTCAGGATGAAAGTTCATCACAAATGTGTGTGTCCTCTCAATTTTGGCAGCTTTGTTGCATGACTTGAATACTGGATCATGTCAGAACATTACCTAGAGGAATATGCCCACTGCTTAGTGAGTATCTTTGACATTATTAACCTTGAGTAACTTCAGGAAACAGTAGAGTCTTGGCCATAATGATTCTCTTCATCTTAGGTTGATATTTTTTCCAACTACAAATAGTAGCTTCCCGCTTCCCCAGATCAGACTCAGAGCGTGCCTTAAACGTCAATGCTGAAATACTCATTTCAGCTCCAGGAAAATAAGTCTGTTGTGTCTCAAAAGAATTGTTCTCTGAGGCAAAACTATCTTTTGCTGCAACGCCCCCACAAAAGCCTGCAGGAAAGGGTCACACAAGTATCTACAAAGGAAAGATCAGCAAAGATTTCCTTTCTTCTCTCTCCCTTTTTTTCCCTTTAGCTCTGAGCTATGAACATGCTTAAAAGTCCAAGTGATGAGATCAGTTCTGAATGGTCCTTGTTCTTCAGGATAAGTTCAAAGGTATCAAAAGTCAGCCTTTAAGGCTGAAGGAAAAATGCTTTCTACTTTGCCGCCAAGAGTTTAAAGTCTGGGGGCTTCATAGAAATTCCAAGGTGAGAACCAGGAGGGAAGTCATAGATTGTTCCCCGAAATTGGAGGATATGGCTTTTTTTTTTTTTTTTTTTTTTTTGTAGGCAAATCAAATCCACACAGCTGTGCCTTTAGAACAATAGACACACCTAGATGATCACACCAGGATGCTAAGAAAATGTCCCCATGAGACAAACAGTGAGCATTCTGACATCATATACACTGATTGGCTTTTTAAATTCTGAGGCCTTTTCACACAGATTTTACCCAGACAAAAATGCAAGCATCTGAACCATATGCTTAAGTGTTTTCTCTGTACTGCTGGCTGGAGCAGCTGGCAAAACATGATGTCGGACTGCTAAAACTGTTCTGACAAAAGCACTTTAGTGGGGTCTGCAGGACAGGGTCTGAAAGATGTCAGAATTTTTAAAAGGTACTAATTGCTCAAAGGATGAAGCAATCTCTCTGAAAACTAACCCAGCATTTTAATAGAACCCAGAACAATACTGAGAGAATCTCAGAGGGAAAATCTGCTTGTTTTCTAACTCCTGCTGATAAAGAGGAAAAACATAACCACTAAGGACAGGGCAATGTGGATGAATGTATTGGCTTTTCAGGCACCTATGGATCCTTCAAGAACTGTACCCAAAACTTTAGCAACTGAGCAAGAAACAAAAGAGCAGAAGCCTATTACCAAAGCACTGTTGGAAATAAGGCTCGTTGGCCTCTGTGCAAACCTCTGATGTCTGTCAGTTCAATCCTTCCAACAGCTCATGCAGAGGTCGGCCAGGAAGACGGTGAGGGGACTGTGGCCAAGGGATGTGGAAGAATGTCCTGTCCTCACAGTCAGGCCCATTAAGCCTCCAGGGAGAGCTCAAAACCCACAACAGATCTCTGACCCAGTTATTTGGCTCATGCAAACAATGGCCGTCTGATAGGAATTTATCAAACCTATGAAATCTTATATTACTAGGCAGTAAAACCAAGTAAGGACTAAAAAAACCAAATGCCATCTGAATCAGTCAGGACTTGGGGACATGGGTCCTCATCGTGATGTTTTACATGGCCACAGTGCGTTTCTACATCAGAGGAGCTCACAGATTCTGGGCTCCTGATAACCATTTCTCAATCCTGTGAATGTAAACCAAAACTAAAATTCTAAGTTCCTCAACCATCTGAATGGACCCATATTCTCAGCCAGAGGCATTCCAAAATTAACCTAAAAAACTAGCTCAGGCATTCCAAAATTAACCTAAAAAACTAGCTCAGGCCATGATGGGAAGGGGGAGCTGGACATGCCTCATTATACCCTCCTTCTTGTTGGAATTCAAGCACAGCTGACCAGCTTTTAACATCAACACGGAGACCTTAAGATTGACAGAATAGACTTTTAAGCCTGATAAGAAACATTTACCATCTATTCTCTCTGAAGCCTGCTGCTGGAGGCTGCTTCTGCATGATAAAACCTTGGTCTTCATGACCCCTTTATAACCGAGACATTCTTTCTATAACTCAGACATTCCAGGTCCTTAGATAATAACTCTTTCAACCAATTGCCAATCAAAAAATCTTTGAATCCAGCCAGGCGTGGTGGCTCACACCTGTAATCCTAGCACTTTGGGAAGCCAAGGCAGGCAGGTTGCCTGAGCTCAGGAGTTCAAGGCGAGCCTGGGTAACACTATGAAACCCCATCTCTGTTAAAAATACAAAAAAATTAGCCAGGTATGGTGGAGTGCACCTGTAGTCCCAGTTACCCAGGAGGCTGGAACAGGAGAATTACCTGAACCCAGGAGGTGGAGGTTGCAGTGAGCTGAGATTGTGCCACTGCACTCCAGCCTGGGTGACAGAGCAAGACTTTCTCAGAAAAAAAAAAAAAATCTTTGAATCCATCTATGACTTGGAAATACCCCCCAACCTCAACTCCCAATCCCGCTGCCCTCCACTTCCAGTTCTCCCACCTTTCCAGACCAAACCAATGTACATCTTACATGTATTCATTTGATGTCTTATATCTCCCTAAAATGTGTAAAACCAAGCTGCAGCCCAACCACCTTTGGACACATATTCTCAGGATCTCCTGGGGCTGTGTCACGCGGGCCATTGGTCACTTACATTTGGCTCAGAATAAATCTCCTCAAATATTTTATAGAGTTTGACGGGTTTTTTTTTTTTGACACCTATTTTATCAACAGAGTTAGGAACTTGAAGATGAATAAATAACTCAATATCTAACATACACAAATACATCACAGTAGGATCCTTGGCTCATGATCCCCATTGCCAATGGCATTTTCAATAAGAACAGATGAACTAAATCAAGCAAAGAAAGATGGTTCCAGGATAGCCATTCTATTCTCTAAATGAGCAATTAATATATTACTGCTGTCTGAAAAAATATGATCTAAATAAATAACAGCATAAAACATATCCCAGTATACACACAAAACACATTAGTCTCTGATGATACATTCAGAAATTGAGTATAAAATATTGTGTGGAAATGAGGACACTCTCATAGCAATGAAGAAGAATAATGGTTTTACAAAATACAGCAGTGAGCCCAGCATCCCATTACCCTCCCCTCAGTCCCCTTCCTCTCTGCCTTTTCCTTCTGCCTGAGACAGCAATGCACAACCAAGGGAGTCACCTGAGATGACTAAACGGAGGGCATGACTCCTGCAGATTAATCACAGCTCTGTGGCCTACTGCTCCCTCAGAACTCAATCAGAACTCAGGAGACAATCGCTCTCAGATGGTAATAGCCTCGTTACTGAGGTTATAAAGGCAGCAACGTGTCTTCTCTGAAAGATAAAGCAGTATTATCCACATTTTATTCGGTAAATTTAATCCCTTTGAGCTTATTTACCATCTTGAAGATGGTGCTATTCTCTGTGAGCAGAAGTTTCAAAATGAGATTATGCTAATAACTCATCCTTGTGTTTCACTAGCTTAGCACACAGGGATGACTAGTGACATGGTATCTACACAGAGGATGTTCTCTCCTGTCTCCAGAATATGCTGGCGTTCAGTCTTCTGCTTAGCTGGAATTTTTAGTTTTGGGGTCTTTTGATATTTGCTTAGGGAGTGAGGGAATATTATTATTACCTTGACGTTACATACCTTGGAGGTTTTAGAACTTCTGGCTCATGTATCATTTATTGAGCACCTATTTCATACCAGACCCTGTGCTTAGTTCATGCACATGCATTATCCCAACAATTGTCTCTTGAGATGGATATCATATCTCTCCATTATGCAAACTGATATGTCAAGAAGTTAAGCTTCTTGTCCTAGCTAAAAGAAATAGTAATGATTTTAAAATTTTAAGCTAAATATACATCTATTGACTATCCCAGAGCCCCCTCCCCAGGACTGTAGCTTTGCCCAACCATCAGAACCAGGAAGAAGCTGCCACTGGGTCTGTGAACTGTAGCCACACAAACATGTCTGCAATATTCCTACCTACACAAAATGTGAATGTGTCAGCATTTGCCCAGCTTCTTAATAAGGTGCCTGCCATTCTTCCCAGTCACTGGGAGCCCAAGAACAGCAGGAGCATTTATTTCTTCCTCTGCATGTGAAAACCTACAACTCAACCTCAGTACATAACCCATGGCTAGTAAGGTGGACAAAAGAAGTACCTAGAGCCTACCAAAATAAGAAACATGCAAATGGTATGTGAACCATCCAGTGTTACCAGCTCTCCGGTCAACCCAGTGCTGACTTTCCTACTTGGCCTCTTGGGAAAGAGATAATGACCAAAGTAAACAATTTTACCACACGTTAGAAAGTTCTAGGTATGGGATAGTTAAATTCAGGGAGAATACAGCCATAAATTAATACATTTTTTTGATTATTTATGGACTTATATGGTCTGGTTAATGCAGAGAATTAGAATATGAAAAGAACCATATTGAAGAATATTAGTCCTCAATGTGAAGACAAGCTGATCTCATCACCACCTCTGGCCACCTATATTTCTCTTATTGCAGCTAATCAGTATGGCCCACCATAGTGAGAATAATTATGATTACATAACTATGTATCTGAAATTTCATCAGGTTAGAATCTGCTCAGCCTTTTCCCAAATCCATGTCTCCCAATTCTGCTATCCATGTGGTCCACAAGAAATCACTGTTCTTCCAAGAACTGGTACAGAGATAGTCAAAGGTCACCAAGGGTCACCAAGTCATAGTGCAGTTCTCATACTTTTCCACCAGAATCTCTCGAGGGCAGAGGGAGCCAATACATCACTTGGAGGGTAAGTCTAAAGGCCTTCAACAAGTGAATGGCTTCTTCAAAGTTTCATGCTTAAAACTTGTGACAATCTTTCATTTTTGCCCGTAAGTCCGTATATTTCAATATAAAAATAGTCTTTTATATTACTTATATACTTCGAGCTGAAGCTTTAAGAATGTATCCTATGAATCTAGTATTTCAAGTGCTGCCTTACATTTTGAGGGTAGAAATATGGAATCTAATGTCCTCAGTTCTTAAAAATCAGAGCAAAGAGTAGGAGACAGAGGAAATGGATGAAAAGAAGCCATCTGGTCAACTGAATGGCAGAGCTAAATTTATTGTAAATTGATAATAAGAACAAACCCCAGCCTGCTCTATTTTAAAGAAGACTATGCAAATATCTGTGCATTGTCTCCCAGTTACACGGGCAGTATAAGCACCATTTCACAGCAAGGAGCACTTGTCACAGGACTATTGAATGGCTCATTTCCCAGGCAGGGCTGCTGGTCTGCAACCAGGAAGCTAACTCATGGGAATGTTTCTGCACTGACCCGGCCTGGAATTCCCCAGAGAACCTTCCCAGTCTCTCGTTCCCTCCTCAGCAGTGAGGTGAGGAGGTGAGCCTCCCCGTGGGGTTCTCAGGCACCATGTCTCAGCTGCCCTTAACTTGACAGGCTAGTTGTCCCCCCAATTGGAGTCTTCATAGGGAACGGGCCCCAAAGTGTAGTAGAAGTGGCTGCCATGGTGAGGTCCTGTTACACACGCTTCGGGCTGTTGCCACCAGGCCTTATCTGGCCATCTGTGCATATCTGTGAGGACAGTTGCCATGGCACCAGGCTGTGGGCAGTGAGAGAGGTGCTGGAAGGGAATTCAGACCCTAAATAACTCTGGGGTGAGTAACAGAAAGCGAGGAGGCAGAACAGGGAGGGGTAAGGAAGGTGCTAGAAGTTCTATGAGATCATGTCACAGGTAGTGCTGCTCCCTAAAGCTCTCTCAGAAAGAGCCACCAGTCTCCTTCCCTCACCAGACCTCCTTGGGCCATCATGGCTGCCTTGGGCCCTCAGCTGAGGCCACATGTTTGCCCTTGTCTTGTACCCTTCCATTTGCCATGGCCTCCAAGCCTGTCTTCCCCTCCAGCCTCACCAGTATACCACCCACCATATCCTCTCCTTTCTGCTTTCAAAACCTGCTCTAGGAATATTCTCTGGAGATCCTGAAAGATTCCTTAATGCACTCATCTTGGCTCTCATGTCTATACAAGGATAAAATAGATATATGTATATGTGTGTAAGGTGTTCTAGTTGCAAGCAGCAAGCCAGACCTGGAAATAAAAAATCAAAACAGAGTAAAACACTGAATCTAACAAGAATTAAGGGAAAAACAATGTCTACAGTTTTCAAGTAAAGGAGGAAAGAATCTGCATGGGAGTGGAACCTCTGTTTCCTCCAGAATACTGGGGACCAATGGTAGGGAAGGTTGCAATATCTTCTGGTATGAGGAAAAAAATCCAAAAAAAGGAAAGACAGGCAACAGAAAAAGGAACAGAGAAAAAAGGAAAAAGGGAGCTAACTCAAGAGCAGGGGAAAGCAAGGTCACTTCATAGGCAGAGAGGCAATATTTTGAGTGATTTTGGAACAAAAATACCTTCAGACTTTGCCCATAACAGAATCTGAAGAGACTGAAAGTGCGACTTGAGTACAGAATAAACAACTGGGTTTTGAATGTTCTCCTCTGGGAGCTGGGCAGAGGAACTGGAGCTCGGAGCCCAGGATGGCGATGATGACTAATATTTATATGGTGCATACTATATGTAGACACTCTTCTCCGTGGATCCCATGTTTTAATCCCCTTAATGCTCACAGCAACTCTCTGAGAAGGCAATATGACTCTCCCCGACTATAGTTGTGAAACCTGGCCCCAGAGAGGGCAAACAGCTTGCCCAAGGTCACACAGCTAGTAAGTGGGGCACCGAGGATTTGAACACAGGTGGTCTGACCCTGAGCCCAGCCCTCTTTACCACTACCCAGTAGCGTGCGTTCATAGTTACTCTCAGTAATCGTTTCCCAAAAGCAAAGTTACAAGTTTAATAAAAGAAAGAAATGGGTGCAGACAAATTTCAAGCAGGCTTTAGAAAAGCAACCTGTAAATGTGGGAGGGCTGGATAATTAACGATGCTCCACCACACAGGAGAATGAGCAGGAGTCTCAGAGAAATCCCTGGCTTAGAACCTCTGACTTTCCTTTGTTCTTCAGTTGGTTCTGGGAATTGAGTAGGTAGAGGAAAGGTCTCCTAAGGGTATCATTGTCTCATAGCCCCACTGCTGCTTAAAAAGCCTCAGCCTTGAGTTTCTAAGTGTCCTTCAGTCTTCTTTAAAGACTTAAACTGGAGCCAGATGTGATAGCATGTGCCTGTAATCCCAGCTACTCAGGAGGCTGAGGCAGGAGGATCGCTTGAGCCCTGGAGTTCTGGGCTGTAGTGCACTATGTGGATCGACTGTCCACACTCAGTTTGGCATCAGTATGGTGACCTCCTGGGAGCAAGGGACCACCAGATTGCCTAAAGATGGCTGAAATGATCCAGGTCGAAAATGGAGCAGGTCAAAACTTCTGTGCTGATCAGTAACAGCATTGTGTCTGTGAATAACCACTGCACTCAAGCCTGGGCAACATAGCGAGACCCTGGTCTCTTAGTAAAACAAAACCCTCAAACTGGAGCTGGAGACGAAAAAAAAAAAAAAAAACCCACTCTATTGTAACAACTTAAAGAGTTGTTGACTAAGGATAAAGCACTCAAGTAGAACAATATCAGGAATCATCCAGACACAAAATACACAAAATACACTGGGGTATTCTTCTTGGGCTTTCTGACATCACACCCTCTATGTATCTTTTCTTCTTCCCCCTGGCCTTGAGGAGAAATTGCTGGGAGAAAGTTGCCACCAGAATCTCTGGCCAAAGACCTATCTTTTTTCTATTCCACAGCAGTCTAGGGGTATAGCATTTGGCATCCTCAGCTTTTCATCATCTTTGAGGGGCCTTAGAAGCTACTATGTACTCAGATTGCTTATTAAGTGTCTACAGCAGTTCTACAGATGTAAGTTCCTTGCTGGAAAAAAATTTTTTTCCTTATACGGAACCAAGCCTGTTGGTGTAAATGAAACCTCAGGAAAAAAAAAAAAAGAAAACACTCTTGTTCATTGTTATAGCTTTGCCTTTCTAGATGCTGCCATGTGACCAAGTCGGACAGGTGGGAATCACTAACCATCTATCTAAGAGAGGAGTGATAGGTATACCTCAGCCTCAGGTTTCAAACCTTGGATTTCAGAGTTTCTGTAAATGGAGAGAGGCATTGTTTCTGATGAGTGTCTCTGATAAACCCACTTGGGAGGAAATAAAATCTTGTTACATGACTGGCTTTCCTTTTTAGTTTTGCTTTTTCCCTTCCTCTTGGTAGCACTGATTCCGGGGGGAACATGCTGTTTTCACTGGGTGTTTATGAAGAAATATTTTGTGTTGTAAAATCAATTCAGTGAGGAGTGGTTCTCAACTGTGACATCAGGACTCACTGATGAGTCTCAATAAGTCATAGGGAGTATCACAAATAAGTCATTACTCATCATAGAATACCAAGGTGTCAGAATGAGTTCCATTACAAAAGACAAACTACAGCTAACTCAATATTCTCACCATTTCAAAGTCATTCATAAACTCATGTATTCCAGTGTGCTTTCTTAAATGACAGAAAAAGAGACAGAATTACAGCCAGTGAGTGGAACGATATACCCTCAAAATACAACCGTGGGCCACCTCACAACCATCAGGATGATTACAATAATAAGCAAAAAATACAAAAAACAACAAAACAGAAAATAAAGTGAGAATATGGAGAAATTAGAAATGCCTGTGCACTGCTGGTGGGAATGTAAAATGCTACAGCCACTCTGAAAAGCAATATGGTGGCTCCTCAAAAAATTGAAAATAGAATCACCATATGATGTAGCAATTCCATTTCTGGGTATATACCCAAAAGAATTGAAAGCAAGGTCTTGAAGAAATATTTGAACACCCACATTTACAGCAGTATTATTCCCCGTAGCCGAATAGTGGAAGTAACCCAAATGTCCGCCAATGGATGAATGAATAAACAAAATGTGGTACATATGTACAACAGAATATTATTCAGCCTTAAAAAAGGAGGAAATTCTGACACACACAACAATATGGATGAACCTTGAGGACGTGATGTTAAGTAAGATAAGCCAGTCATAAAAGGAAAAATACTGTATGAGAGTTACAGACAGAAAGCAGAGGGGTGGTTGATAATGTGAAGTTGTTGTTTAATGGGTACAGAGTTTCTGTTTTGCGAGATGAAAACAGTTCTGGAAACTGGCTACACAACAATATGAATGTATTTGACACTACTGCACTGTCAAAAATGGCTAATATGATCAACTTAATGCTATGTCCATTTTACCACAATTTTAGATGTTTGTAATTTTTCAAAAAAGAGAACTACAACCATGGGCCCATGGAGTGTTTTGCCTGTGAAGCATCACCCAGCACACATGCATGGGGGAGAAACTACTTTAGACAATGGAGTATTGGGAAGTTGCAGAGTATTGCTAAGACCATCTTTTCTTACCCTCCTTTTTCTTGACCTCCTTCCTCATAGTCTATGTAAATTTATCACCAAAGCCCGTTATTTGCAGAATCTTGCTGACTTACCCTTTCTTTTCTGCCAATGCAATCTCCATCCTCTCATACAATCTACATTCTAAATCATCTCCTTGATTCTAGTTTTCTCTTCCCCTCCAATTCTTTCCTATGCCACTCCCATGCAAGTGTTTCTAAAAGAGCCCTTATCCCACGTCTTTAGCTTGTCCAATAAGATATAATAATTCCTCTTTAATTACTGCATCAGGTCTAACCTCAATACCCTTTACGAGCAGACCCTGTTTTCTGTTGCTTTCTTCCATGGACTTTCATCCTAACTGGAACAGATTCTTCTTCAGTCTCACCTCTGTGCCTCATGCTAAATCTTGCCATCTTGAAATACAGTAGATCCCTGATTTCATGTATTTGAAAGCCACCTGTAAGGCCTATGGCCTGTCCTTATCTGTCACGAACCTAAGCCCTGCACCCTGGAGTGGAGGCATGAGTCACTCAGCTAGGAGGGAACCTGCCATCCTCTGCATCTCAACATTGTCTTGTGGTTCTCTGCTTGTCATTTCAGAGGCAAAAACTCTCTTTGTGTTTGACTGTTTTGTGGAAGAAATTATCACGATATTGGTGTAATCAGAAGCTCACAAATGTCAGGGACCTATCAGACTTTCTTTTTCTTTTCCACAATTTAAGCTTTTCTTCCTCCTGAAAGCTTTCCCCAGGGACTCTGACACTAGTTCTCTCTCCTTTCTCTTTTCCAATGGCAAGAAAGGAACCTCTGACCTGCAAACAGGTAGCATAAGCTTCTATATAATGTCTATCTGATATAGTTTCTAAATTAATTTATTTGAATAAACCTTATCACTTCAACCACAGTATAGACTTTTTTGAAGATTAGAAACCAGGTCCTCTACATCTCTTGCCTTCACATCACCAAGCACAAAGCTGGACACATTGCAGGTGCTCAATAAATACCATAAATTGTTGATCTAGAAATAGTACACTAAGGTCTCAGAGCAGTAGTACATGACAGCCATGGAGAAACAATGCTGTATATTGATCCTCCTAGAGAGACACGTATCTTCAAGGAGACATGGCCCCTTTCAAACAGCCACCTCAGTTCTCTTTTACTGCCCTATCCTTTCACCAGGTTTCTCCTTTCAACTTTGAGAGTTGACTGACACGGGCTTAGGATACTCAATCATTCTGGAATTCTGTATCAGCATTGAATCATGAGTGGGGAAATTCTAAGAAATTTACTTCTCTTTTTCTTTTCATATTTTCCTCATTCCAAAGTGGAACTAAATCGAGGTTCCCTAGCAACCCAGGGCTCTGTGAAGATTCATTATTCTATAAAATCCCACCACCTTACAAACACAAAATGTTACATAGTTGCGCAGTTACCCCGGCTTCTGAGATGAAGAATATTATTGAAGTCAAATCTGGTGGCTATCACCCTCCATGGAACTCGGGGCAACACTTAGGTACCTCTACCCAGGAAAGAATCTCTGAGAAATAGGTGGCAGGTTCTCTAGCAGCATAAGAAGAACCTTGACAAGCATCATCCGTCAGTCCTGACAGCAGTGGATGACTAGTCAGGAACCTGTCCAGGTAAGCCCACACCCTGGCAGGGCTCTGCTAAATGGTTCCAATGGCTTGGAGGCCTTACTGAACACTAGGGATTTATTTCTGTTAAAAACAAAAATGAAAATGAGAAACAATCAAAATCAGGGCTCCTTCCAACCCTGGCTCAGTAGCCCTTTGTTTTGCATATTCTCTATGCAAGATGGTGAAATGTAGAGATATAATTAGAATATCAAGGCTAATGAAACTAATCATTTCAAATTAAGCCCATATACAACTGTGGTACCACAAAACTGCCTTCTCGTCCCTGCTATCTTGGAGGAACATCCCAGATGCACAGGAAAAATTAGCTGTCTTTTCTGGAAATTAAAATGGTAAAATGCCTGATGCACAGAACATACTTCATAAATCTTAAGTGAGCCAAACAAGGCTTTTATCCCCAGATAGCAACGTTTCATGAGCTGGACAATTGTCCCCAGTGTGAGGCAGTGAAGTCTGGCTAGCACCCTGCACATAGGAATATCAAGGCTCCTTTTCCCTTTCTTGCTTTGCCTCCTCAACCACACTCTCCCCTTTGTAGTATCTGTGTCACTAAGGAAACCATGGTAACATCAGTGCCTCTGTTGAGCACGGTGACCGCTCAAAAGACGGAGAGTGAGTTCAGCCTATCATCTGAGATCCGAGTATGATTGGGGAAATATCCTGAAATAGTTCATGATTTGAAGAAATGGATAGATTGCTAGAATAATATGCTAGATGGTATTCAAATTACTAACTGCAGAATTGATTTGATAAAATTCTCATCGTGTCTCCTAATTTAGGAGAAATATTAGGTCTGATGGATGGGTAAAATTCCCAGGTGAAAGAATTTGGTCTGTAAGATTTGGCAGCACCCTGAGGTTTGCCATATCTGATGGTCTGGCTTTAGAGGCAGCATCTAGTGAAGGCCCAGGTGTCCTTCTGACAACCTTTACCGCCTACCATTTTGTCCTTACTCATGTTGAATCACTACGCACAGGCTGTTGAATTCAGCTGTCTGTGGAAAAATTATACCAACCACATGGTTAGACAGAAGGAATACAATATATTGCTTAATTTGTATCTACAAAGCTAAGCAACACGGAAAAAAAAAAAACAAGCCTGCTCAGTCACTTCCATGAGGACAAATGAAGGCACTTCAAGGTAACCTTAGACCAAACACATATTAATCTATAATCAGATGCCATTCAAAATAATAAGAGACATTGACTTGCATCTTAGAGCTCATGCAACTGAGTGTGTCACCTCAGTATTCATCAAGTAGGGGGTTGTTTATTGGGAGGGCTTGGGCTTGCCAATCAGAAGTCATGGCTGATTCTAGGACTTCCTTGTTCTCTTTCTTCAGGTCAGTTACTTTACTTGTAAAAGTGTACTCCTTCTTAGTAGCTATCAACTCCTTCTTGGTAGAGTTATTTCTTTTACTTCTTTGTATTCCTTCCATTACAAAATACAAACCCTTGTTCATAGTTGGACTCTGGTAAATATTTTCTGAAAGAACAAATGGATGAAAGAAGGATGATTTATGATATGTCCCCGGTTGCTGGAAGAATGGGGAAAAAATGCATCACCTTGAAAAGTTAATAGATAATAAATACAAGAATTTTATTTGTAAAAAGTCAATAGATAATAAATACAAGAAGTTGTATTCATGATAAGTAGATGCTACTATTTTATCCATGTCCCAAAGAAATAAATGTGTCCAAAGAACATTTATTTGACCAATTCAATCAACTAACCAGAAATTCAGTTGAAACCTCAGTTTGACAGGTATTGACTGAAGTGGCTGGGTAGTATAGTTGATATCATTGGCCCTTTTGAGGTCCACATTTTAGTGGTGACCCAGTATTCTTCTCGGAAACCAGAAGGAAAGGAAAAGGGAGGTGAGGCTTTAGCTATGCCATGATGTGGTTCAGAGAATATTGGATGAGAGCTAGTAGACCTGGTTTCTCCTCATTCTTGGGGAGGGGCTTCCTGGCCATTGCTATGTGACCTCCCTCTCAGGACAGTATACTGAGAAGAGACAGGGCAAAGAGCTAGTCTGAAAGAGAGTGGACTATTGTCTGCTGGTCCCAGATCCATGCCATTCTTCCATTCCTTCCTCTGTACTGCAGTCCACTTGCTAGAGGAAGGCTAAAAGATAGGAGGAAGAAGGCTTTTTTGTCTGCTACTGGTAGAGCCACCAATAACAGTAGTACTGAGACCAGCAACTATGGGCTCTGGCAGCTCCATGGGTGACACTGAGCTTTAGCGGTGTCAGTCCTGGTTTCGCCAGCATCAAAATGTAGTGTCCCGGGTTCCTGGTCAGAGGGAACAGTGTAGATCCCACTGTAGCAATGGTAGCAGCAGTAGCATCTTTAGAAACTCAGCAGACAGTATGGGCTTGCAGGTTTCAACCCAGGTTGAAAAAACCCAGCTTCCTGATCTCTGGGGCACATTTCCCTCTCTGTGTGCTTCCCCAGTCCATCTAATACCTTTGTAACCTTCTTTCTCCATTAATTCCTTCTGTTTGAAACATCCAGAATAGTTTCTGTTTTTCTGTCTAGATAATGATTGATACACTTCCCATGCCCCACCTCTCACCCAGGACAGGATCAAAGTGTTGGGGCAGCCACAGCCTGCTTCACCTACAAAGTAAGATAGAAAGACAACTGAACAGTACCACACCTTACAAAGTTCAACCCCATTTTGAAAATTAGGAAATGTGATAAGCCACCCTTAAGTCAGCCAGCTACTGGGGACATGTATTCACGGTGGTGCTGTGAGATCCCCCATGAAGACTGAAGGATTTATCCCACAGAAGCTGGAATTTGCTCCCAAAAGACCATCCCCAGCTGTAGGTCCTCTCCAGGATTTGTCTAGGCTTATGAAAACTAGGCAGAGGCAGCCCCCACCCAATGACTGATCAGCAGGGAGTTATAAAGGCCCAAGCTCATATTCCAACAATGAAGCACCATACCAGCTCCAGACCTTCCCATGGAGTTAGCTGAGACCTTTGCTGGGACTACATCACAGCTCAACTTCTCCCTCATCCCAATCTGCCCACTTCCCTTCTCTTCCATGGGAGTTTATCCCAAGAGCACTCCCTAATAAGCCGTACATACTCATCTCTGCCTCAGAGCCTGCTGCCAAAGAGACATATATGTGTGCTGGAGCTGCCACAACAAAGTGCCACTGATGAGGTGGCCTAAACAGCACAGAGTTATTGGCTTACAGTTCTGCAGGCTGGAAATCCAAGATCAAAGTGTCCACAGAATTGGTTCCTTCTGAAGGCTGTGAAGGAAGGACTTGCTCCAGGCCTCTCCCTTTGGCTGATAGAGAACTGTCTTTATGTTCATATGGCAGTCTCAATGTATATAGATCTGTCTCCAAATATCCCCCCCACTGACCTTTATTTTATTTTATTTTTTTATTTTATTTTTGAGACAGAGTCTTGCTCTGTCTCCCAGGCTGGAGTGCAGTGGTGCAATCTCGGCTCACTGCAACCTCCACCTTTCGGGTTCAAGCTGTTCTCCTGCCTCATCGTCCCAAGTAGCTGGGACTACAGGCACGCACCGCCACACCCAGCTGATTTTTGTATTTTTAGTAGAGATGGGTTTTCACCGTGTTGGCCAGGATGGTTTTGATCTCTTGACCTTGTGATCCACCCACCTCGGCCTCCCAAAGTGCTGGGATTACAGGCATGAGTCACTGTGCCTAGCCCAAATTTCCCCTTTTTGTAAGGACGTCAGTCATATTGGATTAGCGTCCACGCCAATGACCTCATTTTAACTTGATTGCCTCTATAATACCTTGTGTCCAAACAAGGGCATGCTGAGGTATTGTGGGTTAGGACTTCACCACATAATTTGGGAGGGTTGGGGGGAAAAAATTCAACCCAACAGGACCCAACCTGCAAACATATCAGTTTTCTTTTCAACTAGGAGGCCATTGACATGGATCTGCCAGCTTTCTAAGCCTTTCCCCAGATTTAAGCCCAGTCACATCAAGTTGCCGTATTAAAGGATCTGCCCACTCAAAAGGAGAAAGTGCAAAAGATGCTCAGCAAGGTTAGTTATGGGTTCCCCAACACAGGCTGGCAATATTTTAATCAGGAACGACAGAGTCTGGTTCCCAGGCTAGAGGGAAACCTGAAATGGGGCATCTATTGGGAAATATGCATTTACAGGGAAGCTATTTATTACACACAGCTGGGTGATGAGAAATGTGGCTGAAACATTCACCTCTGGAAGGGTGTCTGGCAGTCTAACATAATTAGGCTCTTATGTCCTTTGTTTCCAAAATTAATAACAGTATGACAATGAATAAAGGTGGCAGGAGGAAGGTACAGGCAAATAGATGATAGATTTTTTTTTTTTTTTTTTTTTTTTTTTTTTTTTTTTTACTAGAAAAGGAGCAATTTTCCTTTTTTTTCTTCTTCTTTATTTATTTTGAGACAGAGTCTCATTCTATCGCCCAGGCTGGAGTGCAGTGGCATGATCTTGGCTCACTGCAATCTTCGCCTCCCAGGTTCAAGCAACTCTCCTGCCTCAGCCTCCGGAGTAGCTGGGATTACAAACGTGTGCCACCACACTCAGCTAATTTTTGTATTTTTAGTAGAGACAGGGTTTCACCATGTTGGCCAGGCTGGTCTCAAACTCCTGGCCTCAAGTAATCCACTGGCCTTGGCCTCCAAAGTGCTGGGATTATAGGTGTAAACCATCATGCCCAGCCCTATTTTTTCAAATTACTGATAGAGATATCATGGCATTCCTGTTTTTCTCCTCATACACATTGCCTTGGTTTCAAGCTGAAAATGCAAAGATGCATTGCTGTAGCAAGCATTGTCACGGTAAAATGCCTTGAGAGTCAGCATTTTGTTAGTGGGGACAGGGCAGCAGGAAATGTGGGCTATAGAGAAATTTATGCATGAATGCTTAAAAGCAACCTAAAGCCAGCCTGCACTTTGGAACTCAAGTTGGTGTTACAGTCTGTATCTGGAGCCATCAAAACCATGCTGGGATGGGGCATTTGAAGGAGTACAAACAGGCAGGGTTACAATCTGGCCCTGGGCCCTAAATCCCAAGAACGCTGGCCTCAAAAACATCAGAAAGCAATGGAGGTCTGAGAATCAAGTGCAAATGTGCTCATGTGCCAAGAAAACCTAAGACGGCTATTTTCACAGCATATTGGGGCTTGGCCAGGTTCCAGAAACCATCAGCAAAGTAGCCTGCCCTGATACTTCAAAGGAAGAAGTCGTACTGATAAATCCTGCCCACACTTTCCACCGCACACACTTCATCTTGAGGTATATAATACTACAACAATGAGTCACTGGGCTGGAGCCTGAGGCCTGTCCACAGGACAGAAAGAAAGAAAAAAGTCTCTCACATCTGTTGTCTAGGGCAATTCCCCTCACTCTTCAAAACTGCATAAAAACAGAATAATAAAAACTGTCACAGGACAAATGAGTTATGGCCTGGTTTACCTGTACAGTGTCCCTTAGTAGAACTACGACAAAGTTGGCCCACCATTTTTCTTCACCACATTTTATCACATTTTGATAAAACTCATCAGACAGGGAGGAACCAATCTACTTTATTCCTTAGATTGAGCTCAGATATCTCAGGAGGACTTTAAACCATGAGACAAGCTGAGAGCTTTTCTTTAACATACTCACACACTCATACCTTTCTCAGGAGATCTGAAACTTGGAAAGCCTCTGTCTTCTGAATTGTATTCAGTATAAATGAAAATTCAGCATATATTCACAAGAATACCCAAGGTAAAGAATATCAAGCCTAGGTGTCATGGACGAGAAGAAAGCAACAAGGGGATGCCGAGGTCAAGAGTAGGGCCTTTGCTTCTTCGTGGGGGTTGGGCAGGGAGAAATCATAAAAATTCCTTTGCTATAAATTCTGCACTGTCTGGACTGCTCATGGGCTGACTGGCAACTTGGTCAGGCAATCGAGTTTTCCCATCTGGTCATTTAGTGAGGGTCTATGGAGAGATAGTGGAAATCGTCTACATCTTTTGCTGGGTAAGACAAGCAAGTCAACAAATGCAGTGACTGCAGAGTATGCTGGAGGCGAAAGTCTTAAGAGACATTTGTTTAGATGTGTGCATGTGACCATGTTTGCTTTGGGGCAGTTTTTTGGGCACACAGACACATCTCCACCCACTCGTTTACCCCTACCCCACTCCCACCCTTACTCGCACCCCCACCTCACTTTCTTTTTTTTTTTTTTTTTTGAGACGGAATCTCGCTCTGTCGCCCAGGCTGGAGTGCAGTGGCGCCATCTCGGCTCACTGCAAGCTCTGCCTCCCGGGTTCACGCCATTCTCCTGCCTCAGCCTCCCGAGTAGCTGGGACTACAGGCGCCCACAACCGCGCCCGGCTAATTTTTTGTGTTTTTAGTAGAGACGGAGTTTCACCGTGGTCTCGATCTCCTGACCTTGTGATCCGCCCACCTCGGCCTCCCAAAGTGCTGGGATTACAGGCGTGAGCACTTTCTTCTTAAGACTATAGTTATGCATAACCGCTAAGAGTAAACACTTTCCAGATGACCTACACAAAAATCCTTCTCCAAAGACTCTTCTTGGTTTCAGGTGAGTTCTCATTTTCCTTTCACTCAAGTTTTTGTTTGTCTCCCCCAGGGTACCAAAGGCAGTCAGATGATGCTCCCTGACAGCATCTGAGAGCAAGCCTCACCACCACCTCTGTCAATAAAAAAGAAAACGAGGAGCCGCCAATTCGTCTATTTAAAGATGCCAATAAAATCCTGCACAGAACTTTAGTCAACAAGACTATTTCAGAAGGGGTGGCCAACGGTGTGGCCTTTCACTGGCAAGGGCCACCTTTGTCATCACTTAAGAAATAAAACCTGCCAAGTTTTCTGTGAGGCTCTCAATAAATCTTACTGAGTAATTCCATACATATCAGCCACCCCAACTTGAGGAAAGCCCACTCGGTGAGCATTATGTTGATTTACCAAGATAAGGAGCCTAGAGTGTATGGCAAGAAGTTCTTGAGGCCCCTCAGGGAGTGTCAAACAGTCCAAACCATGGGCAGGGGAGGAAGAAAATTATAGCTCTCCTTCAACACCTCCAGATCCCAGGATCCTGCCGCCTGTCAGAGCAGAGGGACAGTGGGTGCTGGCATGGCCCACGAGATGCCTCCAAGGAGAGAGGCACTGAGACAGGGGTTGCACTGGGGTTTCTAAATTCTGGGAGCTGAGAGTCAGATCCAGGATACACACTGGGGTTCCCATTGCCTAGCCCTAAAACATGGCAGTTGTGGTTAGCTCTGGTGAAGCAAAAAGACCACCAGATTGAATTCAGAAAATTGGTTCCAATTCTGCTAACTCTACCACTTACTGCTTTTTAGAACTTGAGCAAATTACTTGATTTTTTTTCTGAGCTTCATTCTTTATACAGTTCTTATGATGACTAAATAAAAAGATATTCAATATTAATAGGTAGTTTGTTAAGTATTTCCTGTAAGCGAACGACAGTGCTAAGAACACAAATATCCTAGTGTTCAGATAGGAATTGTAAAGGGTGGAGACTGAGTAACTTGCCCAGAGCTACACAGTTAAAACATGGCAGATATCTTATACATATTTTGGTTATTTTGTTTATCATTTTAGAACCACAAGAGCACCTCAGCTACCACTGTAACATATGATGTTTTTTAATCCAGTGCCAATTTTATTTTTTGGTTGTTTGTTGGCAGAACACAAAACTTATAAAAAGCTTCACCCAGGATAGCCATTGTTGTGTGATAAAGTTGGGAGATTGATTACAATGGCAGTGACATTGTGATATTATTTTTGTTTTGTGTTGTTAGTGGCCAGATCCTTTACAAACACCTGGAAACTAGTGTGGCTTCCAGTTCTAGCTATTTGGTAACAGCTCTGAGGTTGAATAAATTGGAGGTGAGAATGTGACAGTGAAAGATGGCTTGGGAACACCCCGGGTCTAAAATAAAGCTTAGAAAATATACCACGCCTTTATAGAAAAAACAGATTTCTGTTTTATAAGGGAAAGATTGGCAGGAATTCCAGGCCAGCTGCCCCCAAGAAAGAGGTAACTATTTAAGCCAATAAGGTTTCCATCTACACAAGCGCCCAAGTGGAAACCAGCCAACCAGAGTTAGCAGCTCTGTGGCAGAGAATCTCTGAAATCACCGCTGTGTTCTGAAATCACAGAACAGAGGTCTCCTAAGCTTGCCGGGCCACTCAGCCTCAGAGAGCCTCATTTCTACTTCTCTAAGATGTAGGGATTACACAATGCAAAATGGTCTAACCAAAGAATAGATTTCTTTGAGGTTTCTTTCTGTTCCAAAATTCTGAGATTCTTTTTTTTTTTTTTTTTCTTTTTGAGACGGAGTCTCGCTCTGTCGCCCAGCCCAGGCTGGAGTGCAGTGGCGCGATCTCGGCTCACTGCAAGCTCCGCCTCCCGGGTTCACGCCATTCTCCTGCCTCAGCCTCCCGAGTAGCTGGGACTACAGGCGCCCGCCACTGCACCCGGCTAATTTTTTCTATTTTTAGTAGAGACGGGGTTTCACCGTGGTCTCGATCTGCTGACCTTGTGATCCGCCCGCCTCGGCCTCCCAAAGTGCTGGGATTACAGGCGTGAGCCACCGCGCCCGGCCAATTCTGAGATTCTTAATTATGTCGAGGAAGCCACTTCGAAGCTACTTTAGATAAAATAATCAGAATCCAAAACAAAGTTCGACTCCAGCCAAGCATAATATTCCTGACCCTTTACACCAAGCTTGTCCAACCCGTGGCCTGCGGGCCACATGCAGCCCAGGACAGCTTTAAATTTGGCCCATAAACTTCCTTAAAACATTATGAGATTCTTTTTTTTTTTTTTTTTTTTTTTTTTTTTTTTTTTAGCTCATCAACTATCGTTAGTGTTAGTGTATTTTATGTGTGGCCCAAGACAATTCTTCTTCCAGTGTGGCCCAGGGAAGCCAAAATATTGGACACACCTGCTCTGCAGTGTGTATTTTCTTTCATAGTGTCTTAAAAGGAAGACATTTCAAAATCCCTACATTTTTCTTCTTTTTCTTCTCCGTCTCCTCCTCCTCCTTCATCTTGTTTGCCATCATTATCATCATGATCGTACTTAGGGTATTTGTTTAACGTGTTATGTTTTTACAGAAAGTGCCTTTTGCAAGCCACTGCTCCTACTGACCTAGTAGTGGAAAGTAAACTGAGTGTCACAGAACTCCAAGCATCCTCACACGTGTACTGAACAGGAAAACTGTGGAGTGCCTGCCCGCCAATAGACCCAAGGGAAGGGGTTCTTGCTAGGTTCAGATCAGGTGACTCTCCTTCCTCATTCACAGGTGATTGGTCTGAACCCTGTATTAGTCAGGGTTCTCTAGAAGGACAGAATTAATGGAATATATATATATATATATATATATATATATATATATATATATATGAGTTTATTAAGTATTAACCCACATGATCACAAGGTCCCACAACAGGCCATCTGCAGGCTGAGAAGCAAGGAGAGCCAGTCTGAGTTCCAAAACTGAAGAACCCGGAGTATGATGTTTGAGGGCAGAAAGCATCCAGCATGGGAGAAAGATGTAGGCTGGGAGGCTAGGCCAGTCTCTCTTTTCATATTTTCCTGCCTGCTTATATTCTAGCCGTGCTGGCAGCCAATTAGATACCAGATTAAGGATGGGTCTGCCTTTCCCAGCCCACTGACTCCAATGTTAATCTCCTTTGGCAACACTCCCACAGACACACCCAGGATCAATACTTTGTATCCTTCAGTCCAATCAAGTTGACACTCCGTATTAACCATCACAATCTAGGTGTGGAAGTCTGACCTCAGAGCAGCTCCTCTCTGAGTCAGCCTGACACAAAAGCCGAGCCCAACACAGACAATGGGGATCAATGGAAGCACTCAGAGTCCCTCTCTAGAAGAGTCTAAATGAGAATCATACAGATATTCATGAATTGAAAAGTTGGAAGGAAACAGAAGCCCAGAGGCCTTCAGCAGAAACCTAGAGCAGCAGAAGCCACAGGCAAGAGGAAGCCTGGGAAGGCAAAAGTGAGGGGAAAGCCTGCAGTCCTAGACAGCTAAAACTGAGTGACATGCAGAAGAGCAATGAGATACTCGTTGTGCAGTGGCATAAATAGTAGAAAATTAGAAAACTCCTGCTGCTGTAGGACCACAAGACAAGCCAGCCTCCCGAGTTGCTTCTGATCCTGTATAACCTCCTAGTTCCTGATGGACATACCATTCTCCATAAGTCTTGGCTCTTTGCAATTCCACCATGAGGTCTGGTACAGATTTCTGCCTACATGTATCCACCAATGAATCTCGATTTCTTCACTGTAACCTGAGTCAGTCTCTCATTCTGATCATCGAAAAGGCCTATTAAGTATAAAATGCCGTATGGACTTACTGTCTGAATAATGACTCCTAACCTGTTCACAACTCCACTAACATGGATGCTTCTGTTCTGGAAAATTCCAGGGTTTGTCTTCTGTTTTTATTGAAATGACCACTTGCCTGTTTTTCAAATGCTCTAAACCTTTTATTTCCATAATGCCTTTGTACTCTCTCATGTATTTCTCATACTGTCTCTAGCCTCTCATAACTAAAAGTACTGATACTATTACTTCAACTACCATTTTACATTGGTACTTTTCCAGATTTTTCCATAGTACTTTTCCAAGTGATTTCACCTACATTATCTCTTCTGAATCTTGTAATAGCCTTATGAGGTAACAATAGTAATTATGCTACCTAATATTTACATGGTGTTATATAATTTAATGACCATTTCACACACACAATCTCATTTGACCAGATCGATTTAATGAAGGTGTGGAGTATTTTTCTCATTTTACAGATGAGGAAACTGGGTTCAGGGATGACAACGAACCCATGCAAATCCACACAACAAAGAATGATTTCTCCTGGCTGTCACTTCAGTGCTAAAATGCTCTATAGTTTTTCTTTCTGCCACAGACACCCAGGAGCTGCTCTTACCTGTGTTCCTGTGGCATTGGAGGGTGTCTCTTTTCTTGTCTTCATTAGGTCAAGGGTCTTTTAGGTTTAGCATGCACATTTATGTGACTGGGGTCTGCCCACATGATCTGGGAGTAGCCATTTAACAAGAAAATCACCTTTGTCTTCCATAGGTGCACTAAAAATAAATTGATCATATTAATTTAGCACCTAGAACTGTTTCTCTCCAGTCCCTTGATTTAATATAGATGTGTTCCAGAACCCAGCTACCTGAGGCTGGGTTTTGCTTGAATACAGAGGGCTTTTATTTTTCAGCACCAGGAAACTGATTCTTTCAGAGTTGCGAATCAAACCAGCCTGCTATATAATACACATTGTACCGTTACAGCTTGTAGGACGGAATGTTGAGATCATTTTAGCTTGAGAGAGAGAGAGAAAGACTCAAAATATAAACTGTTCTTCATTTTTATCTATAACAAATGTGGTTGCTCTAATGATAGCACATGAAGCGGGTTGTTTTATCATTCCTTAAATAAGACCTTGACATTCAGTACCTCATCTTCCTGTCATTTGAAAGCCAAGAGAGTTTAAATTGTGTTCACCCTAGTGTCTGTTCTTCCCAGGCACGCAGATGGCTGATGCAGTTTATAATGGTAACTCTGGTGATTAGAGCAGCATTGCACACATAATAAAGCAAGCAATATGCAAACAGCATGAGCTGGATTCTGGAGGGCTCCTCCACAGGGTCTGAACTACTGCAGAGCAAGGCATTTAGAAAAAGGGTGGCAAATTCATGGCCATGGGCTCCACACCATCAATCAAGGCTTTCTAGCTCATAATAGATATAGCTTCTGATTCTTTAAAATATAGAATTCTGGGTGCTTACTTACCAATCAGATCTGACTACAAGACAAAACTTACTTGCCATTTAAAAATTAGATGATCCCTAGCAAACAAGACTGCCAAGGATTGATCTTGGTCCCATGACTAATGGACCCCATGACCTGGTCCCACTACAGATGAACTCCATGGCCCCTGCTGTAAAAGTGACAACTCAAATGTGTCACCTTATATCACAAATGTGCACTTGACACTTACTGCCCCATTCATATTGGGAACTACATTTACACTGATTCAAGGGCCACACTCCAATAATACTGGACAGTGGTTCCCCAACATATCACATGGATCCAAACCTCTGTGCCCTTACATACCCTGTTCCTTCTGCCTGGAATGTCCTTTCCCTTCTAGGTGACTTTTAAATCCTCTTTGACATTTCAAGACTTCAAGATTAAACAATAGCAACTATCCATAACTCACTTCCTCCCTGGGTTATCTGCCACCCTTCCCCAACCCCTGCCAACTCTGGGCTAAGTGATGCACTCCTCTTCTGTGCTAACCATGTACTTTGGACATTCCTCTGTCATTCACTTATCACACTGACATTATTAGTATTCATATTACTACTTCTGTATCTGTCTGCCTAATAAAGTACAAGGCCCTTGAGGACAACAACATTGTCTTATTTATCCCCAGCACCAAAGTCAATGCCTAGCACATAGTAAATGCTCAGATGTGTGATAGAAAAATACATAGATTAATATGTGAAAAATTAAAGAAGCGGGTACGTAATAAAAGGCAAAGGCAATCCTCCATGTGTTCACGTTTGCATCATTCAGACGCAACATTTCCCACTCTACTCCCCTTTAAATTACAAATTTCTGCACAAAGACACTTAGGCTTCCTTCAGTGTATTAGTTAAGAGTGCGTGTAGCTGCACAACAAAAAAACCCGAACAACCAGTTTAAACAAGCAAGGGTTTATTTTCTCACATAAGAAGTCTGGACCAAAGTGGCTGCTGATATTGATTCAGTGGTTTGCCATTATCAGGACTCGAAAATTCTATTCAATTATCACCTCAAGATGTTTCCTAAAGCTCTGGAGATAACTCCAACAGTCAGCACAGGAAGAAATGATAAGGGGGTTCCAGCTACATCTGCCTCCTCCCCAGGCTTCTGCTCATATCTCATCAGCCAAAACCAAGTCACATGATCAAGGGATAGTCTCACCCCCAAAGGTGAGGCAGGCTGGTAAGCTGAAAGGAAATTATTCGACTGACTTGGGCCAGGCGTGATCCATCACTAGGGCTGGGCACATTGTCTCCCAAACCAAATCAGAGTTCTCTTGGTAAGAAAGACAGGAGAACTAGATATTGAGCAGACAACTAAAGCATATGCGGATTCAGAAAATAGCTCAGTGCTTTAAAAATAAAGCATTACATCAGAATGCAAAAGAATCAACATTCACCACTCACTGTGAATCTTAAGGTTTCTCCTTAAAGACCCAATGAGCATACCGTCAGGTGCCCTCCTGACTGCCCCACCGCCAGGACTAAGGCTAAGACCATGGCTTTGCAGCAATGACCTCACTATGCATTCAGCACAGATCTCTGAAACAGGAAGCTCACCCAGACGTACTCAAATTCTGATTTCATGATATTACAACAATCAAATATCCTGTTCATTCAAGGAGCATCTCTGGAAAGGTGCTGATACACTGCTGGTGGGAGTATAAAATGACACCAGCATTTTGAAAAGCAGTTTGACATTTTCTAGTTGTTCTGAAATTATACCCAGGGCTTAATTTATAGAGGTATGACTGAGTGACAACACAGAGAAGCTGATGCCACTGTAGAATTTATTACTTCATTTCCCAAGAGAAGGGGGCACGTTCACCATGCAGGGCCACGTGGGAAGCATGGGTATGGTCAGGAGGCAGAAGACAGGAGGTAGGGGAAAGCTGGGGGCACAGCCTTTGTCAGAGTTTCCTTAAAAAGGGAAGGCGGGGTGGAGTAAACAGTTTAGGATGAGCTAGTTTGAATAGCCTCTATCAGCCCTTGGGTTACAGGGGTGGTCTCAAGTTGCCTGGAACTTGGCCCTGGGATAACTTAGGGCAGAAGAAGTATTGGCTTGGTGTGTGAGAGTTAGATAAGGAGGGTGGTTGGGACTATAGATCCTGGATTGGTTTGGCTTGTATATGAGAAGTATGCTTTCTGCCAAGCCCTTTGCAATCTCTAGGAATTGGCTAACTCTGGGAGGGGCAGCATCTGCCTGGATCTGCAATGCCTCCAAGCGCCACAGAATCAAGAACACAGAAAATAAGAAAAAAACAGTTAATATACTTGGCCCTGTGATGAGTGGATGCCAAACAGACACACACAGAACACTAGTCAAGTTGAAGACATACATCTCTATGATCCAGCAATTCTATTCCTACATAAAAACCCTAGATAAATTCAGGCACCAGGGAACATACCCAGATGTTAATACCAGTGGGTAAATAAATACCCAGTGGGGGTGGGTAAACTGTAGCATATTCATACCCTGGGATGCTAAATGGCAATAAAAACAAACCAACTAGAGATGCGCTTAACATTAATGAAGCTCATAAACAATATAGAGTGAAAGAGGCAAAGATACAAAATAATATCTTGTGTATGATTTTCCTTATCTAAGGTTCCAAAGCAGGCAACACTAAACTATAATGCTTAGGGATATAGAGGTGGTCAAAATGTAAAGAAAGTTGTGATCACCTTAAAAGTCAGAATAGAGTGCTTTCTCCTGGGAGATGAGGGGTTGTTGGGGGAAAGTAAGATGAGGGTTCCTGGGGTACTGATGATGTTGCATCCTTTGAAATAATGGTGTTCATTATTTGTTATACTAGACTTTTCTGTATGTATGCTATAGTTAATGATTTTTAAAGGGGTAAAAGAAAAAATATAGTTTATAGTCATTAAATGTGATTTATTAGGTACATAACTTCCCTTTATCAACGTAAAGCCTGCTGCTATAGTAGAAGGGTAAAAAAATATATAATCTTCTTCTGGTATACCATGACTACTGTAGCATAAAATATATGTTTATGAAAAATAGATTGACCTGGTGTTTTTTTTTTTTTTGATGACCCTAAATTCTCACATTGTCTTGTCTGCCTGGAGCCAGGCCCTCAGAAACGTGGTTGCTAGTGTTTGCATTCTCCCTCCTGGGTCACCTTTTCCAGAGAGGCAAATTTGAAAGCTGTTTCTGGAAGCCAGCAATGGCTGGCATTATGACCATATATAATTTTTTATATTTTTTATGTAAGGAGGAATTACAAACTTCTTGAAGTTGGGAGGCAAAGAGATGCATCAAGGATAATTACATCCTGCCTGCTTTGGTGACCCCTGTGGCTGCAACTAGATATGGTGCCACTTCTTCATTTCCCATCCTAAACCAGTGTGCGCTGCTGCTCTGTGTATGAAACAGCGGCCGGGGCCCTCCGCAGGCAGCTGCTTCTGGAGGTTGTGTGAAATTAGTTTGATATCCCTGGCGCCTCAGCACCTTGGCTCTAGGGTCCATGATATGCTTCAGTGTACAGGTAAAAATTACATGCTCAGAGCTTGAGATTTGCTTTTGGCTGCTTATTTTGTAAGCACCAAAGATCAGCATTTTATGGGAAAGCTCACATTCTCAGCAGGGATGGAGGCTAAGGGTGGTATCTAATCAGCCAAGTGGCTTGAATTTTTGCCCTTGAACCAAAGCAGGTAGCAAGGGAGATGTGAGGCAGTACCAGGACCACTCTGAAATCTTGATGAAAAATCTAATTGCATAGCCAAGTGCATTACTCTGACTGGAGTTGGCAAGATGCCTAGAGGGTAAAATGCTGAAAGTAGGGGCAATATGGTAAAGGTTTTTCTGTTTTGTTTTGGTTTTTGGTTTAATTTCTGGAAGATTTACTTATGCTATTCGATATTGTAGCGTTAAAGTGAGGAAGTGTTTTGTTAAAAAAAAAAAAAAAGAAATCTGCTAGGAAAACAAAGAAAGACAGGGATATACAGGGAAAGAGATTTAAAGAGAGACAGAACATGAAGGAAAACAGAGATGGAGAGAGTTCCTAAAAGCAGAAACACACTGAAAGACAGAGGTTCCTGTTCTGACAGTGGACAGGAACTTTCCTTGCCTTTATTCATTCTGGGGGGTAAATATGTCAAGTTAGAACACTTTGCACTCTCCAGGTTAGTACCATACTTAAACCCATTTAATTACTGTGATGGATTGCATTCTTACCACCAAAAACCTTGTTCTCACTCGCCCTAACTACTAATGGGCTATAAATAGGGCCTTTAAAAAAGAAACCATGTTTGATGTGGATTGTGTTCACCTGTGTTAATGACATGCTGGGGAAATAGATTAGCTGCTGTCTGCCCATGACACTGCATCATGCATTTTACTACTGACCTGGCCTGGCCCAGTCCAGCAAGACGGAGGGCACTGCTCTGACTGTATACAAAGCCAGGCTTTTATCATGAAAAGAAACATCTCCAGTGAAGTAGAGCATTTATAGCAGGACAGAAAGAGCTCCAGTTATTGTTTGGTAAGCAGTTGAGTCCTAGGAGACTCTTCCAGGCGATGAGCAACTTCAGCTGGAAATAACTAAACAGCTCTAAAGGGAAGGGGGGCTAAGGGGAAGGGGAAGTAATGAGCTCCAAGCCACAAAAGAGTTAGAGCATAATTAACTCCCCAATGGTCGCACTGATGGTGCAGCAGTGCTGTCCAACCCTCCCGGCGCTTCCTCTTCAGCTAGAATTAAAGTTTAATTCAGTCTCAAAAGGGCATTAGGAAAAAAGCACTGCAACAGGAAGAAATCAATGAACTTTACGGAGAAAAGATTACAACGTGGCTGCTCCTTCCTCCACAGTTTGCAGAGTGGGCTGACTTTAAGGTGCAACTATTGGACCGTCTGAAGCAGACTGAAGGAAGTCTAAGTCTGGGCCATTTGGGAAAGGAAAGGATGGAAATAGCTGCCTGATGCCTGGAGAAGCTATTTGTTTTGACTACTGCTGCTGCTATTTTCCTTAAGGTTGGAGCTCACAGGACTGTGGAAAATCAATGCCCTTAGCCGAGAAAAAGTATTTTCTTTAAACAACTGGGAGGCCCCGTGCTTTGGCACCTACATGCCTTTTTGGGTGTTCTGTGTTCAGGACAGGGAAACCTATTGTCAGTGGCCTATCTCCCACATTTCACACCCACAGCAGATCATCCTTAATACCTCCTCCTCTATTCAACAAAGTTATTTCTATCAATAATTGGAAATTTAAAAAATAATGTGGCCAGGAAAGGCAGTGAAAATTTTTCTTTATTATATTTTTGTACATATAGCCAGCCTTGCAAGAAAGAAAGGAAGAAAGGAAGGGAGGGAGGGAAAATTTATTATACATACATAAAAGGGAAAGGCACAACTATTTAATCAAGGGTTTTATATCCACCTTACAGCATGAGCTTTGATCCTTTATAATATATTATTTTATATAAAGAATTGTCTGGCGACTTCTAAGTAAATTTTAATAAAACCAAAATGTCTACAAAAAATACAAGTCAGGCAGCTGTGAAATCATGCCATTGTGGTAATATTTTATTTACTGGATTTATTATTTAGTTTTAAAAGGAATAATTATAATTTTAAAATAATAGTGCATTCCCATTTGAAAGCTATGATTTACATTCAGTAAAATATTTTATGTATGAACTAAAATTTGCACTTAACAAAAATTTCATACCGCACCAATTTTCAGTGTTTCAGTTTCAAATTTTAAACACAAATAAACACTCAAAATGTTTGAGTGTCAGAAATGAGGTAATTCAACTTCTGTTTGTCTTTTGCAATCATTGTTTTGTTTTTTTTTTTTCCAAATCTATTATAGGAATATTCAGCACAATAAGCATGGAAGAAACAAATGGCAGGCAACGCGAGCTCAAAGAATTCCAAGCCATTATGAACTGACTCTTCAAATAAGCGCTTATTTTCACATAACCAGGAAGTTTCTGGATTAACTTCCATATAAGACATATTTATTAAAAGGTAAATAATTTGGCCAGGTGCGGTGGTTCACGCCTGTAATCCCAGCACTTTGGGAGACCAAGGCAGGTGGATCACGAGGTCAGGAGATTAAGACCATCCTGACCAACACGATGAAACCCCATCTCCACTAAAAGTACAGAAATAGCCGGGCATGGTGGCGTGTGCCTGTAATCTCAGCTACTCGGGAGGCTGAGGCAGGCGAATCACTTAAACCTGGGAAGTGGAGGTTGCAGTGAGCCGAGATTGCGCCACTGCACTCCAAAAAAAAAAAAAAAAAAAAAAAAAAAAAAAAAAGGTAAAGAATTACAATGTGCTGATTTGAAGCCTATAGAGTACTAAAACTCAACAGTAACCACAGCTATCGTTTAACATTTAGATCATTAAAAATTTTGTCAGGGAAGAGTTTTTATTATGACATTATTTAGAAGTGGGGGTACATGGTGCTAGTAAAAAACAGATCTCAGGGGCTGTATGCAGTGTTTGAAGAGGCCAGGCGTGGTGGCTCAAGCCTGTATCCTAACACATTGGGAGGCTGAGGTGGGCGGATTGCTTGAGCCCAGGAGTTCAAAACCAGCCTGAGCAACATAGTGAGCCTACATCTCTACAGAAAATACAAAAATATACTGTGCATGGTAGTGCATACCTGTAGTCCCAGCTACTCAGGAGGCTTAGGTGGGAGGATCACTTGAGCCTGGAAGGTGAAGCCTACAGCGATCTGAGATTGCGCCACTGCACTCCAGCCTGGGCGAAGGGAGTGAGACAGTGTCTCAGGAAAACAAAAACAAAAAACCAAAAAACAGATCTCATTTTAGTTGATTTGTCATTGTTTTGCAATTCTTTATAGATCTGCACCCCTATTGCTGGCACTGGGTGGAGCTCCCCATGCCATGTCCTGCCCTTTGCACTCTTCTGCCTGTTATTCTCACCCATGACCCCAGAGCCAGGGAGAATCTCACCAATGCAGCACAGGGCACCTCCGATAACATCTGACCAGAGTGAGGGAGAAGAAACGCACGAGGCAGGTGTCTCATTTATGGAAGTGCTCCTCTGGGTCAAGCCCTCTGCCAATAATTTTCATGCACAATGGCCCTTTCATTCTCTCCAACAATTCTTCAAGGGAGGGGTGATAATCCCAGGATTTGGAAACAAGGAAAACCAGACTGCAAGTAGTTAAGCGACCTCCCCAATGGCCCGCTGCTCATAAATGGTAGTATCGGAATTAAAACCCAGATGAGGCTGCCCAGGACTGAGGTTTGAGTTACCCCCTGAAGGTAAGGTGAGCACCATGGAAAATGGCCTGGAGTTCCCTGGCTGCCTATAAATGCAGGAAGACATGCTAAGGGTTCTACTGCTCTCGGTAGAAGAAGCACACTTCTCTCGGGCTCTTTCCTGAATTCAAGTCACCACACCTCGCACACAAACCCACTGCCAAGAAAGAGCTTTTATTTGACTCAGGAGGTAGAAAAAGTTTCAGCGAAGGGTTTCTAAGCTTGTTCTCTTTCTTTCTTCCTTCCTTCTTTTTCTTTCTTCCTTCTTTCCTTCCTTTCTCTTTTCTTTCTTTTGTTCATTCTTACTTTCATTTTTCTTTCTTTTTTTCTTTTTCTTTCTTTCCCTTGTCCATTTCGCTTTCCTTTCTTTTTCTTTGCTTTTTTCTTTCATTTTTTTATGTTCCCCTCTTTTGCTTTCTCTGAATTTTTGTGTCTCTTTTTCCTTCTTTTTTATTCCCCTTTTAACCCACTTCCCTAACATCTGTATCTCGAGTGAAATTGCTGGAACTATCACATTAAGTTTCAGAGAATTTCTCATTTGGGACCTTGCTTATCACACATGGCTCCAAGGGGCTGGTGGATTCCTTTTATATCCTCTTTACTACTAAAGCTTATGGGGAACATCTTGTGTCTCTCTCTCTTTTCTCTGCTACATTAAAAAATGATCCTCTAGCTCTCCACATGGCCAAAGTTTGAATGAGGTCTTGCTTACTGGTTAGTATTGATTAGTACTTATTTATGACTGGTATAATATTTTTCCTACAGAGTACAAATTGCAATTTGCAGTATCAGACCACAGAAAGCTTTGGACTACATAATAAATGCAAGATTTGACAAACATGAATCATGTTCTTTCTTCTCCTCTCCACTTTTAGGCAGAGCTATCTTGTGTTCTTTTGTGGTCTTGCCTTTGAGTATGACCAGGGGCAACAAGTTTAATGCTCGCCATCTAAGACTACTGGGGGAAGGGCTCCTCCCCACTCACCAATGTGAATGGCACAATGAGAGCTAAGAACAGCCCAGGGCCATGGGACTGCTACACAGCAGAGCCTTCCTTGAGTTTGTCTCCTCTGGAGGCATGTCCTTGACAATCTTCATAGCAACAAAACAGGTCAGTGAGGCAGGGAGAGAGCAATTGAGGGCTTTCTTTCCTTACATAGCTGGCAGAGCAACAGGTGTCCTTACTATTATTTTCATTTTTTACCCATTTACCTAGTCAAAACACATAGGAAGAGAATAAGCATCTTCAGAATAACAAAAATGTATCAGTTAGGATTAGGTTCCTCTGCATATAACAGTAGCCCACATAAGTGACTTAATGATATACAAATTTATTTTCCCCCACATAAAAGAGGTCTTGAGGTGGGCAGCCCCAGGCTATAATGGAAGTTCCACAGTTACTGAAGACCAGGTGATTTTTTATCTTTCTTTGCCATCATACTTAGCTGTGGCTTTCATCCTCAAAGGTCACCTCATGGTCCAAGACAGCTGTTGGAACGCCAGCCACCATTTCTGCTTTTTAGGAGAGAACCAGGAAAAAGGGAAAGGCAAAACACGTAGCTCTCCCAGTTGAGGCAGGATTCTTGAAGGTTTCTGGAAACCCAACAAACAACTCCTACTTACAGGAGGCTAGGAAATATGTCTCTGTTTCTAGGCCCATCATCAACCAGAATAAAATCAGAACCTGTGAGTGAGGAAGGAGAGAATTGATACTGAGTAGGCATCCAGCAGTCTCTGCTCCAAGCGAGGTGCCAGTCCCTGAGCTAAGAACTTTATATACATAGTCCTGCTTCTTCCTCAAAATACCTCCACTAGCCACAGGCCATCAGAGCTACAGAAGTCTCGGGAATTATTAATCCACCAACCCAATTTTATTTTAACTAACTTTGAGTAGAGCTTTAGCATTTACAGAACTATGCCCCAAATCTCATTGAATTCTCAAAAACACTCCCTTAAGGTAAATATTATTCTTAACTTGATTTTCCAGTAGAGGAAGTTGAAATCTAGAAAGATTTAAGTGGTTAGCTCAAAGTCACATGGCTAATTAGAGGCAAAACTGGTACTAGCACTCAGATCTCCTGATATCTAGCCCAACATCTTCCTTCCTTTCTTTCTCCCTTTCTTTTTCCTTCCTTCCTTCCTTCCTTCCTTTCTCTTTTTCTTTCCCTTTCTTTCCTTCCTTCCTTCTTTCTTTTTTTCTTAGAGATGAAAGATACAGAAAAGTTCAGAGAATATTATAAATGTCAAACCATTACTCAACAAATGATGATGTTTTTGTCATTTTGCTTTGGAACTTTTTATTTTTAGATTTAAAAAATTACTGAGAAGATTGAAATCCATTTTGTATTCCTCACCAATCACATTCCTCTTCCTCTCAAGAAATAATCAATATCATGAATTTGATGGGTATCTCCCTGGTCCATGTTTCTCTTTTAATTTCTCATATGCATTCATAAATAATATAAATTGATCTTTTTGAAGCCTTTCTTTTTCAATCAACATTGTTTTTGAACTTTATCCAGGTTAATGCATACAGTTCATTCATTCTAATTGCTGTGGGATATTCTATCCATTAGTATACAGTGCATTTTATTTATCCATTTCTATTTTCCTACTACATATATTGAGAGCTTATGATGTGCCAGGAAGTATTCTAAAAGCTTTTTGTGTATTATCTCAATCATCATAACAAGTCCATGAGGAAGACGTTGTTATAATCCCTGTTGCATATAAGACAGAAAGTAAAGCAAGAGAGAAACAGGAATCAGCCCAGGGTTTTACAGCTCTTAAGCCACAGAGCTAGAATTCAACCCCAGAAGATCTGAATCCAGAATCCCTTCCCTTGACTTCCACTCTAAATAACCCAGGAAAATTCAGGCATCCTCACCAGTACAGCCATTCCTGTTATTAAAATATTGCCCCAAACACTCTGCCCTGATCTGGCAGGACCTTGCCCCACTCTATGAACAGCATATGCTGTGATTGGTTGGTGCCTGTACCTATTTTATTGCTAAATATCTTGAAAACCACTCCTATTCTGTACTGACTAGACACTTGGGTTGTTTCCAATTCTTCACCTCTACAAACAAGGAGATGTAGGGGTAGAACTGCTGAGTCATACATTATACCTATGAAAGATTTTACCAAAAACTGCTGATTGCTCTCGAGAGTTGACTACATTCATGAACCATACTAATAAGCTAATGTAAACTCCCATTTCTCACCAATAGTTTATGTCATTAACCATTTTGATTTTGCCAGTTTGTTGGCTATAAAAGGGTATCTCCTTGTCTTTATTTGCATTTTGCTGATTACCAATACGATAGAAAGTTTTTTAATGTGTTTATTTGCCATTTGGATTTATTCCTGTTTGAATTGTCTTTCTCTGCTCTTTGCTTATTTTTAAAGTGGCTTCTTTTTTATGTATTATCTCTCTTTTTTTGAATGTTTATATTTTCTTTTATTTTCTTCCCAACTTTTAGGTTCAGGGGGTATATCTGCAGATTTCTTACATGGGTACATTGTGTGTCACAGGGGTTTGGTATACAGATAATTTTGTCACCCAGGTAATCGTCGTAGTACCCAGTAAGTAGTTTACCTGTCCTCACCCTCCTCCCACCCTCTTCCTTCATATAGTTCGGACATTAATCCTTTGCCTGTAATACCTGGTATAAATTCTCTCCCTGCCTCATCCTTCCTGTTTTAATTTTACACTTTATATACTCAAATGGATAAATATTTGTCTTTATAGGATATACTTATTGGTATTTTAAAGAGTTTTCTCACTCTAGAAGTAGTGAAGAAATCCAGTATTTTCTTCTCATTCTTTTATAACTTTGTTTCTTATGTTTATTTCTGTGTGTGGTATGAGAAACGAATCCAGTAATTTTTTTCTCCCTGGAAATTGTTCCAACGCCATTAATTTAGTAAGTTATCTTTTCCCCACTGATTTTTATACCACTTTTAACATACATGTCCAAGTAACATGTGTACTGATCTGTTTCTCAATCTTCAATGCTATTTCATCAATTTGTTTTTCTCTTCTCGGTTTTCTTTCAGTTTAATTCTCTGGCTTAAAAATAATGCATGCTAGAGCCTAATGCCTTCTATCTACTCGTATAATTCCTGTTGTCCTGATGCTGCACACAAGCCTAAAAATTTGTTAAGTGTCTGACAGTTCTTCAGGAAGGTAAGCTAGAAGGCATACGGTCTCTTTGATTTCCACATCGGAGATTCCACTTGCCAGACTGAGAGATCTACCCTTTTAGAGTGCAATCCTCTGCAGTAGAAGGACGAGTAAGTTCTAAAGGTAGTGAGTAAGAAGGAATGAGTCCCAGGCTCTGCATCCACACAAATATCCCCACTGCCAACATCCATTCTCTGACATCCAAGTAAATGTTAATGACAGCACATTATTCATAACCATCATTCTTATTAATTTAAATAGACCAAGATAACACAGGTATCCAAAAAAGATTGAAAAATAATCAATTCCAGAGCTTAGGCAATAAAGCAAGTTTTAAAATCACATTGCTTTTTGGAAATGATCATATTCATACTATATAATGATCTGTACTCTATAGTACTTTACAGCATTTGGGCATCTGTATATATCCAAGGTTTAGAGTCTGGCTCTGGGAAAAGGCCCTTTGAACACAGTTATATACACTGTAGGCAGAGAATGTGAGGGTTGATCAGTGTCCTGCATATAACACCCGGAAGTAAACCAGGGTACAAAAGAAATAGATCCTGGCCTGGCATGGTGGCTCACACCTATAATCCCAGCACTTTGGGAGATCAAGGCAGGTGGATCACCTGAGCCCAGGAGTTCCAGACCAGCCTGGGCAACATGGAGAAACCCTGTCTCTACAAAAAATACACAGAGAAAAAATTAGCTGGTTGTGGTGATGTGCACCTGTAGTCCTAGCTACTAGGGGGACTGAAATGGGAGGACCACTGAAGCTCAGGAGGTCAATGCTGCAGTGAGCCATGATCACACCACTGCGCTCCAGCCTGAGTGAAAGAGTGAGGCCTTATCTCAAAAAAAATAAATAAATAGAAAGAAAGAAAGAAAAGAAAAGAGAAAAGAAAAGAAGAGAAGAAAGAGGTCCCTCACAGCAATCCTGAGTTTGACTATAGCAATTATCTCTCCTCTGCCTGAGTATAGTCTCAGCCCAGAGAACAGTGGGGATGAGGAGGATGGGGACCGGCTAGGAACCAGTATCTCATACAGCCCAGCTTTTGACCCTCACCTCAACCCAACCATAATGGTTAGAAATATGAGTCATTATTCTTTGTCAGTATTAAGAAGATCATAGGCAGTCCTGACAAAGTGCTTTAAAACTCAAACCACCAGCGTTATTTTTCCTCTTCTGTAAATCATAAAGTACCTGATCTGTGGGGTTTTTAAACTCTTGCATTTGCTAAATGAGACTCCTGCATGGCAGCTTCAAGAATACACCACAGTTCAATCAGAAGGCCGTTTTCAATATTCGGATGTATTTTTCCACAGACAATTTGACTCCCAGTGGTGGAATGTGAGGGTGGAGGAGTGGGGAGGAGTAATTCCTAAAACATCTTGACTCTCTGGTTTTGCTGGAGAGTTTGTATAAAATATAGTTATCAAGATACTGATTGCACAGAGCCAGCATTACAAATGCACATCTTTTTACTCCATCTCTTTACTCTCTGTTCTCTTTTTCCAAATGAAATTTTACACAAGTAAAGGAAGATCATTTTTGTTAACTCAAGAAATGTAAGGATATTTCTGATATTTAGCATCTAATTTCTATAATTAAAATTATATATTGCTCAGACTAAATTTGAATAGAAAGGCAATAAACTGTATAGCCAAGGATATTTATTTTTAAAAATATATTTCTCTCCTGCATTAGAGCTGGCATGATTCTTCTGGTCTTCACCAAGCAAAAAAATTGTTTTTAAAAAGGAGAACAATGCCATCTACTCATCCATTCAAAACAAGAAGTTTTGAAGAGGATGAAATGAGAACTCCACAACTCCTTACTTAAAACCATATTTGGAAACTCCCTCTAACATTGTCCCCTGGGTTCATATCTAGGGATCAAATTTTAGGTGAAGCTGTTTTTTAACAAGATTCACCCAATTCTTCCAATAATAAACCACACTGGACAGGTTCCAAGACTAAAATGCCATGTATTGTATTATGCATAATAACAAGTCATATTTATGCAGGGCCTTGGTATAATTTACAATTGTTTGTCTATTTTTATTTCTTTTTATTCTGTTTCTTGACATGTGGACCTGACTGGCATGCTTACATCAATTGCTCTTTTTTCTTGCTTTGTTATGGTTGTGTTTTAATGAAAACTCTTCTTCCTGAAAAACATCCAGCTCCAAGCCAGATCAATGGAATCTGCAGGTTTTCTTTCTGGAATATAAAACAAGAGCTTGGATTCAACTGGCCAACAAATACATTTGCTAAATGAGGCTTTCCTCAAAGGTCACTCATTCATTCAACAAGTATTTACTGAGTACCGCTTAGGCTCCAGGCATTGTGCATGTCTATGAATACAATAGTGAATGAAGCAGACACATGGCTGGGTGGTGGCTGAAACGCAATGGGGAAGACTGAAACAAGCAAATATCTAATTACGCATCGTATTAAGCAGAGGAAGAAAAAAATAGAATACTGTGATAGTGAATAATGCAGCACAGAGTGCTCCTACTTAGAACAGTTGAGGAGGCCCTCATGGAAGTCTTTTAAGCCAAGTCCTAATTGATGAGGGTGTCCCAACCATTGAAAGAGAGGAGGGGAGTATGTCAGCAGAATAGCAGATGTGAGGGTCTGGAACAGGGCGTAGACCCTTGATGCTCACCATCTTTGCCCCCCTACCTGCTGGCCAGCTTCACAGGACAAGTCCAGTCTGTTTCCCCTAAGAAGTCTTCCTGTCCATCCACGCATGGTCCTCTCTTCCACGACCTCCTCCAGCATTTCATCTGTTCCCCATGACTTACCATGGAGCCATATGCTGGGTTGTATGGTCCTCAGATGGTTCCTGTGGTTAAACCTGTCTCTTTCACAAGTTTTGCGAACCCACTGAGGACAGAGGGCATGTGCCCCTTTTGCACCCCATGCCATGTCTGCTGCAGTGCTGGAGTGGAACTGATATGGGAGGCATTGAAATGAACTGGACGGAAGGCCTAGCGGGCAGGTGAACGGCCGTGGCTAAGCCTCTTTTCTATCTGCATCTGCTCACATTAGACAAAATGCAAATAGATAGGCCCCATCTCTCTGTTCTACTTAGCATTTATATGACACCTTTCAGCACAGAGAAATGAGTAAGTGTAACCAGAAGTGGCTGTTCCATGTGCTCATCCCCAGCTCAGCTGTGGCCAGGCATCTGGTCCCCACCTGCCCCCACACCCCTTCTTCCCAGAGGGGCAGCTCTGGACCCCACCACTTCACTTTCAGCAGAGCCCTTCCCATGGAACCGCACACTGTTGAAAGAATGCATTGTCTGTGCTCAAGGGAGAATGCGGGTAGCACATTGCAAATCTGAGCTGTTATGTGATAGATGAGCAATGAAAAGCGTCCTGACATCATTAAGGTGTTCTGGAACATGCTGTCTGCTCCAGCCTCACCCACATGCAACTGCGTGAAGACAGAATTGCCTGCATGATAACCAAAGCCTGGCTTCGGAGTCAGCAAATTGGGTCATTCCAACCCCACGGGGTTTTTCTAGATTCTGCCAGTTGGGGACAAAGACATTTCATAGAAACTGCCAGACTCACATCTGCAGATGGTCTTAGAGGGTAGGACTGTCTTCAACCACATGAAAATAGACTTGCCTTTTCACTGTTGCAAGTATTCCCAGAATTTGAAGCTGTCCTTCAGCACTACCTCCTGCCCCACATTCTGGAAGCCCTCTCCCAAGACCCAGGGCATCCACATCTGGACAGGCCCCTCTGTAGAACCCACAGCACGACCTCCTGACTTTGCCAGGGCCCAGCATTAACTGGGAGTTGGGGACAGACCACCTGCTGTGTGGCAGAGCAACATATCTGACATTTATGGGATGAGATTTGTCAGGGTCAGAAAGGGTAACTCTTTAAAATTGTTTAAAGAGTGTCTTAACCTTTGGCATGCTGCCTGGGGAACTAAAAGTAACCTCTCATTCCTCCCTACTGATATTGTGGAATTTCAAGTTTCTAGAAAAGAACTTTTGAGTATCAGTCAGCAAAAACAGTGGAGTGGCTGGATTTATTCCTTATGGCTAATCACCCCTAATTTGCCTACAGGGACCCCAGTGGTCATTGGGGTAGAAGAGGATACATCACTCTACAACATACAGGACAACATCCTGGGCTCTATCCTCATGGCAGCAAGCTCATTTTGCCTCCTGTTTCATAGTAAGAGTCATTGTTCACCGAGACAGCAGCATGTGTAGTGATTGGAACATGCAATTCAGAGTCCGATTACATGGGTACAAATCCTGGTTCTGTCTCTTACTAGCTCTGTGATCTTGAGCAAATCACGTAGCATCTTGGCTTCTGCGTCTGCAAGCCAGAGGGAAATAATAGCTCAGTCAATAAAATATGATGAGGCTCAAATGATGGCAAAAGTCCTCAGTACAGTGTCTGGCATGTAAAGGGGTGTAGTAAGTATTCACTATTTATCGCAGACCTACTTACTACGTCCCACACTGAATTATGTGCTTTATTTAATTCTGTAATTTAATCCTACAACAACTCTCAAAGGTAGGGCCTATGCTTATAATCACCATGCTATGCTACTCACCTTGTTTCCCTAAGAGAAATATTTTCATGTCAGTGGCTATTCCCACCTGCAATTTTCCCTTGACAAATTGCTCCAAGACGGGTACTTCCTAAGGGGAAGCTTTCTCCATTAGCGAGACAGGAGGGGAAATGGAGGGGCAAACCTTGACCCACCATTACCAAGAAATCCACTGTGGAAGTGAGTCATCTATCTCTCGTCACTGGGCTGGACTTGATGATTAATGGGAGACATTTAAGATTAATACACTTTCTTGTTTAAGTTTTGAAAATTAAAGATCTTAGAAATGTGAACCCAGAGAATAAAGAAAAAAAAAGGAAGTAGAACAATATTCTCTTTCTAGTTACCTGCTTTCAAGAACTCAATCCCTTTATGCCAGCATTTAGAGAATTGCCTGTCCCCAACCAGGTCATCTTGCTTTCCTCTTCTCCCTCCTCACCTCCAAAAGGACATGAGTTCCAGCCAAAGTGCATATCATAGATCCTCAGCACAAACAGTTTCCAAGTTACCAAATGGGACAGTGGAACAATTGATTGTACTGGCACAGGCCATCAGTGGGAGATAAGAGAGTGACATGTGGGTCCAAACAGCTATTGTTGCTGCGTTTTTCTGTTTGGTTTTGGGTCTTTTTTTTTTTTTTTTTTTTTTTTTTTTTTTGTAAGCATGAGTGCACAGGCTGTGCTGGCCTAAGACCTTGAGATTCTTGAGAAAGAAAAGATACCTCAGCTAGAGTCTTATTGAGGCCAAGTTTCTAAGAGCTCAGGCCCAATCCTGTCACCTTAACAGAGCTGACACTGCCTCATCCTGAAATGGGCTTTCAGATACAGCTATCAAGAGCTACCCTTTGGCCCCAGATGTCACTACCAGAGTCAGGCCATTTAAATGAGCATGGCTGACATTTATTGAGCACTTTTCACTGTGATAAAAGTGCTTTTCAGGCTTTCATTTAGATCTCGAAACAGATGCATTTTAAAGGGACTTATATTTTCTGATTTCTAGGAATAAGAAGGCAGAAGCCAAGAGATCTTGAGAACCTCACCTATAACTGCACAGCTGGTCAGTGATAGGGCAAGAATCTGAGCCCAGGCCTGTGTTGTTGACCTTAAACCCATTGCCTAAGAATGAGAGGAGAGAGAAGGAAAGCACAGGAAGTGGGGGAAAGGATGAAGACAAAAGAAGAAGGTATGATGTAAGACCTAAAGTCAACACCCAATATTACGTGCTGCCTTGACATCTGGCAAAGTATGGCAGGCCCCAAATGACCTAGATGCGAGTTCCCCTCCTCACTCCGCTCCCAAGGATAAGGTTTTCTAGCCATACAACACTCTTTATCAGAGATCAGACAGGGCTGGGCATGGTGGCTTGTACCTGTAGTCCCAGCTACTTAGGAGGCTGAGACAGTACGATCACTTGAGCCCAGGAGTTTGAGGCTGCAGTGAGCTGTGAGCTATGATTATACCACTGCACTCCAGCCTGGGTGACATCATCTCTTAAAAAAAAAAGAAAAGAAAAGAAAAAGAGACCAGGTGTGATGGCTCACACCTGTAATCCCAGCACTTTGGGAGACCAAGGCAGGCAGATCACAAGGTCAGGAGTTTGAGACCAGCCTAGCCAACATGGCAAAACCCCATCTCTACTAAAAATACAAAAATTAGTTAGGCGTGTTGGCGGGCACCTGTAATCCCAGCTATTTGGGAGGCTGAGGCAGGAGAATCACTTGAATCCAGGAGGCAGAGGTTGCAGTGAGCCCATATTGTGCCATTGCACGCCAGCCTGGGCGACAAGAGCAACTCCATCCCCCCCAAAAAAAAAAAAAGCAGCAGCCAGGTACAGTTCCTGCTTACCCCTGAGTAGTGGGCTTCAGTTCCCTGCCAGACCAAGGAATTATTCAAACAAGGTAACCACATTCTCCCTCACAAATCAGGGGGCACACCACTCTCCTGATACTGCAAAGCTTGCCTGCCTCTGCTTGTTCCCTCCGTTTCCAAGCGCAGCAGCCATGTGGCCTTGCACGCATGAGATGTCCTCCTCCTGGGGCTTTGAGTGAACATATGTATAAATAAACCACCGTTCATACCATCTGTCCAGTGTCAGGTATCGTATCTCGTTCAGCCATGCCTGCATACCTAGGATGGAAATCCATCCCTTTCAAGAGGAGGTGATCAAAACAGAAGAAAAATAGTTAAAGAGGAAAGGATGAAGGATGAATCTGAGGTGACCCACCCGTTGATTCAGCCACAGGGTCTTCTACGTGGGTCCAGAGGCTGTGATGCTGTGATTAAGAGAGCAGATCTGGAGACAGCCTGGATTTAAATCATTTGTCTACCACCTTCAGGCAAGTTACTTAACCCCTCTGGGCCTTCATCCCTCATCTGTAATGTGGGAATGGATAATAGCAACCATCCATTTGGTGTAAGAATTAAATAGAATCATCCATGTATAAGGCCTAGCGCTTAGCAAAAACCCATTGTCTTTAATATCCTAAACCTTCAAGCTCTGGGATCACTTTTCCTCTTGAATCTACCAGAGAACCCATTTGCCTTTCCTCCACTGGCCCAGCCAGCTCATCTTTGCGTTTCTGCAGCATTATTTGTGGAGCTGTTGACTGCAATATTCCTTTAAAATGTCTCTAAATTGTGTGCACCAACTTAAGTAAACAACTGAAGGACCTTGTCCTCCTATGCTACCCAACAAGGAGCGCTAGTTTCAAGCACTCTAAAACTGCCACAGCCTTCACACGACAAGGACAGCAGAGAAAGTCGTTCTGAGAGTTTTCCAAGTGAATAGGCATCAACATTCTGAAAAGCTTCAGCAGCGTCTACTGGGTATTCATGTTTGAATATTTATGTGGCAGGCACTATTACAAGCATTTACATGCATTCACTCTTTATTTTCACAGCAATAGATTTGAGGTAAAGTATTGCCCTAATTTTGCAGATGAGGAAATGGAGGCAAAGGGGGGTTCACCAATTAATTCAAGATTCAGAAATTCTGTTTAACTGGTCTAGGGAAAAGGCCCAGGCAGTGGTCTATTTTCAAAGCACCCTCAAGGGTTCTCAGGTGCTGTCAGGGTCAGAAATGCTTGCCAGAGCCAGCATGCTGATCCTGCGATCCTGTAATCACGTCATGCCTTGCATTATGAACTGTTTCCTCTGAGTGTCTCATGTCTCCAATTACATCATAAATCCCAGGAGTGAAACAGCTCAACAGAAACAATGTCTTCTATTAATCTGGAATCTATTCCTTCAATACTGACACCACTGGGTTTGTTCAGAGTAGCCACTCAGTACCCTTGACATTTACATACTTGGATTGTGCACAGTGACGGGGAATTTCTACCCTGCAAGGCAGGCACTATTTTAGGCGCCTTACATCAATTATTTCCTTTATTCTAAGAAGTGGGAGTTACTCTTATTATTCCCATTTTATAGATGGAGAAACAAAGGCACAAATTGCTTATGGACACACAACTAGTAAATGGCAGAGCTCTGAGTTGACCAATCTGGCTCCAGAGCATGACCTAATCCAACATAGTAGAGTGGAAGGCAAGGGGAAGGGGAGAGGAAAACCATAAAGAGGAAGAGAAAGCCAACTTGAGAATTCCAAGTTATTTAACTAGTATAGTATCAGTTTGGTAGGACTGCTGTAATGAAGTATCATTGACAGGGTGGGTAAAAAACAGGAGTTTATTATCTATCTCACTGTCCTGGAGGCTAAAAGTCTTCAGGGGACAAGAAATATCTTTTTTTCCCCTGTTGGGTTCATGACTGTGGCCCCTATAACAAAAGACAGATTAACAGGAGAAAAGCATGGCAGATTTATTTCATGTAAGTTTTACACAGCATAACCTTTGGAGATGAAGACCCAAAAAAAGAGGGAAACGTCTGTAATGTTATCCTAAGCTTGGTGAAGAAGTGGATAATTGCAGAGAAGTATGATTGGACAAAGGTACCATGAGGTACCATTATTACCTAATGGTAATAAACGGAGTTGGTGGGGGGGAGGGGGGAGAAATTTAGCAAGTCCTGTTTGTTCAGATTCTTCTGTGTCCCTGTCCTCAGAGATAAGGATGTTTCTTTCCTCCAGCTATAGGGAGGGCACCTCTCACATAAAGGTCTTATGATCTGCTGCAGGGAAAGCTCAGAAAATTCTTTCTAGATTTTATGACCTACTTCTGGAGAAAAGGGCTAAGGGAAGGTGATAGTGACTTTCCTGCTTTTGCTGTTTTCTCAAATGCCAAACTGTCGTATTTGATGTTCAAACATGTGTGCAATCTTTGACTTTACTTACCACATAGAAGCATCTCCCCAACCTCTGCCTTTGTCTTCCACATGGTGTCCTCCCTGTGTGTGGGTTTGTCCTCAAATTTATCCTTTTCATAAGAACACCAGTCATATTGTATTAAAGCCCACCCTAGTGACCTCATTTTAACTTGACCACCTCTGTAAAGATCCTCTCTCCAAATACATCACATTCTGAGGTAGTGGGGGTACGACTTCAACATATATATTTGAGGAAGACACAATTCACTGCTCCACAGAAGTCGGGGGTTGCATGGTGTGTGGGTTAATAAGCCAGTGCTCCACAGGAGTGGGAAGGAAAACACTCCCAGGACTGGAGGCTGCCAAGAGAACAGCTCTGATGTGTTTAGATGAGGGTGGGTCAAACTTCAGCAGAGGCCAGGATAGCAAGGACCACGCTCAGGCTTCCGCTGGCACTGAGCATGAGCGGTCACCGAATGGCTCCCCTCTTTTCCTGGCAATGCCTGGGCTCCTGGATTGCACAACACTCTCATCAATGAAAACCAATAAGCTGAAAGAAAAACTAAACAACAACAAAATAAACCACACACATAAGAAAGAGTAACCTTATGTTGTCTGTAAAAAACCTCAAAAAATGCCAACAAATACTGAGTCAGGAAATTCTCCCCTAATAGCTTTTGTTGGAAACATTTAACATTTCTACTTTATCTCTTCTTTTCTTTCAGACCACTCCTCAGAGGCAATCAAATGCAACAATACCATCATTCAGGACTTTTGGTTCCCAAAGGACTCACTCTGAGCCTCGGCCAACGTACATCCTTATAATATCAGAGCAGCCTAAACTCCCCGAGAGTGGATTTCCTCCAGTCTTTCTGAGCTGAGGGAGGGGAGGATTACATATCTGATACACCAGTTTTGTTGCCATCTGGCCACCAAAAGAGAGCACTGGGTTGATTGTATCCCCTAGGTAGTGAGAAGACACATCCCCACATCTGGCCGTGGCCAAGAAATACCAAGGACCTTCCATAAGGGGCCTTTCAGTGCCACCCAATGGCAACCCTCACTTTCCAGGACAAGAGTTCAGTTAAAGACTGGACCACTGGACCTCACACAGGAAGCTCACACCCCAGCTAGCCCTGAGTTCAGAGTGTGCCAGCAAGCTCCAGGCTTGAGGCTCGCATCTACCCCTAAACTCTCAGGAATGCGTGCAAACCTCTCCCGAGGCAGTGGGTAAACCCCTGCTCTTCTGTACCTCTTGGTCAGCCAGCCAGCGAGCAGAGGACAGCTTCCCTTCTTGCAGGTCCCCCTTACATTGCAAGAGCCAATGAAGGCAAAAGCCAAATGGAGACCAAAATGCCAAATATTGAAATGTTTCAAAGTTACAAGTCAAGTCAAAATTACTATTAAATAAAATAAGTTCTAGCTTCCCACCTTGACAAATAGAGCTCCTCAATGGCCTGAAAGGTCAGTTTGCATTTAGAATGGTCAGTCTTCTTGGAATTTGAATCTGAGATTTTCCTCCCCTCCCCAGACCCTGTCGCTGGCCGACAAGCTGCTCTGCTTTTCTTCCCACCCTCAACTGCTTTCCACACCATAAGGGCAGTGAGCCACCCAGACTGTACATCCAAGATCCACCCACATCCTTCCCAAACTGCTGCCCAGAGCTGAGCACAGTCCACCTTGGGGGAAGGACCCAAAGTAGATTGGAGCAGGCCCTGGAAAGAGACACATTCTGAAGGCCTGGACACCTGGAACATGATAGGGAGGCGGAGGCACTTTTTCTTCTTCCAGGAGGACACGCCCCCTTAATCCCACAGGCTCTGGCTCCTGCTCTGTGGGGAGGAGTGTGCTGAGGAATTCCAGAGAGGGCCTGTCTCCCAGGAAGAGCGCACAGCAGGGGCCACACCCAAGGGCAGTTCTGATGAGGGTTCTTCTCAGCCCTCCTTCACCTGCCTGAAGGGGGCACCATGAGAAGGGGAGGACAAATGCCACAGCCCCGTCCCCAAAAGCCCTCAGCTCATCAGTCAGCGATTCCCCTTGCTATGAGTCTGTGTCTCCTGCTAATGTGGACTTCACGGGATAGTAGGCAGGGTGAAGGGCAAAGGGCCTGTTTGGTCTCCCTCTGGAGGGGTTGCTTTCTTTATGATATACAGATACTTACTGCCCACTGCACTCTGCTTTGGGGCTTTAGCCAAAATCCAGAGACCTCCATTTCCCTCGGGGGACAGAATGGACACATAGTTCTAACACGACAAGGATTTCAGCTGGGAGGAGTGTTTCACCTGCCCACATTTTAACACCATGAGGAGGGAGAGAGCGAGCGTGTGGTTCACATATGGGCAACTTTAAAAGCAGGCACTATCGTGTGACAAGACTAAACTTAGGGAAACGTGTCTGCAGTGACACGGGGAGAAGACACCAAATTCCCACTGGGGAAGCTCCACGAAGACTTTGGAAGAGAATGTTCATCTGGATCCACTTTCACACTCACAGAAACCTGCTCTTTCACAAACTTGGTCGTTTTGTGAAATGGCTTGGACTTGGACAGCACGGCGCCGTCCAAGGCCCTGAGGGCAGGAGGCCACTTCCCTTATACCACTGAACTACTTCTAGGTTGGCAGCAGCTACTGTCCCCACCCAGAGTGCCTTCCTTTTGTCTTAGCAGTTGTGAAGCATGAGGAAGCACTGTCACCTGCCAGGCGCCCAGCCTCTCCCGCCTCCACTCGGCATGGCGGGGACCACCTGGCCTGCGGCTATGAGTGGGCTCAGCCCTGCTCTGGTCTCTGGCCAAGAGGGAGTTGAGGAACTTAGGTCTTATGCGTCAACACAGAGGAGTGCATAGAGAAAACAGGACCTAATTTGAAACTGGAGGCTCTGAATTTAAGTTCTGATTCAGCTGCTTCTTAGTTGTAAGCTTTTTAGACATCAGTGGATTTTCTGGGCTTTATCTGGAAATTGGAGTTTCTTCATCTGGAAATTGGAGACATTAAGAACACCTGCTTTCCTACCTCAGTGAGGAAGTGAATGAACTACTACAGTATCATTTGGAAGCTGTGAATTCTGAATTGTTAGAGTTATGAGACTTGGCTTTGAATAGGAACACTGTGGTCTTTGTCTACGGTTAATTAATGCCGACTCTCTAGAACCATGGCTCTGCCTACACTGGTAGGCCAAATAGTAACAATAATGGCAACAACAACCTCTTGAAGAAGAAAAAGTCTGTAATAATATAATCATAATAGCTCAGTATTTGTTGAGAACCTTCTATGTGCTAGAACTAGTCTGCATGCTCAGATTCACCTCATTCAATACTTAACCACACCTCACGAGAACCACTATCACACCTGATCTCTGTCCCTGCACACCAGTCTGATGCATGGACTGAATGCGCCTGGATATCTGAATACTAATACATTCCACCTCCTATTGGGATACCTTGCACTCTCATTTGGGACCTTCTCAATGTTAGCCAACTGGACCTTCTTGAATTTTTACATACTCACAAGATGCCATGCTAGATGAGGCTTTCTCCAAACATAAGCAAGCATCAGGGTCTGACCTTGGGTTTATTCGTCCCAATGCAGCCCAGGTGTTCATACCTGTTCCCAGTGATCCCAGCACCACCTGAGCTATAAGAACTGGGTTTCCCATGGTTCCAGTTATTGCTGAATAACAAATCATGGTAACTACCATTAGGCTGGCCACTACCAGCCTAGTGGTAGTGGCTTCCAACCACAACAATCATTTTATAATCTTTCATATTTTGTTTGGATCAGGAATTTGGGAAGCTACTGGGTGGCTGTGGCTTGAGGGTCTGTCAGGCAGTTGAAGTCAGTTGGTGGTGAGAGCTGAAATAGTGGGGAAACTGACAAACTGGGAACTGGCCAGAAATCTCTCTTCATGCAGTCTCAGGGCTTCTCCCTGTGGCTGTTCCATATGGACCAGTTGGGCTTCCTCCCAGCATGGCAATCTCAGGGAAGTCAAGCTGTATACATGGCATCTCAGGGCTTTGGCATGAACATTCCAGTGAGTAAGGTAGAAACCATGGTACCATTTTTGACCCAGTCTTAGAAGACATATAGCATGACTTCTTCCACAGTCGCAAACATGTCAAGATGCAAAGGGAGGGAACATAGATTCCACCTCTCCATGAGAGGAGTGTTAAAGTTACAGTGTAAAATAAGCATGTGAGATGAGAGATATTACTGCAGCCATCTTTGGAAAGTACAATCTGTCATAGCTACTAGAGAAGAGGATCTACTGGGAAATAAGACAGACTCAGCCCCTAGATGCCACAAAAGCATCTGGTCCTAATGTTCCCACTCTGCCCCATGAGGAAGGCTTAGATTTTTCACCATCATCTTATGTGGGCCTTGGTTTCCCACCATCTTTTCAGTTTCTCACTGAAACCCTAGCCCTAGACTTTGAAAATTCAGGCTTCCTCCCCTAGACCATGGCAGCTCTTCCCCTCCTAGCTGGACCCCATTCCTGAGGATTGCCAACTGACTACAGTGGACACATTGTGGCCCTAATCTATACCTGGCAAATGCCACTGAGAAGAACACCTGCCACTCCCACTTCTGCCCCTCTAGTACCCTCCTGCAACGGCCATCCCAACCCAGACTGAGTTCAAATTCACTAAGTTGCCTATTTATTTTACCCATTTGTATGACTCCATTGATGACATCCAATGTGGGTTTCACCAAAGCAGCTGGCTGAACCTCAGAGTGTGCAGTATCATGACACTTAAGCAGGACACTTCAAGGTATGGGCCAAGACAGGACTCAGCTCTGCAATTTGCTAGCAATATAAATTTTAGACAAGTCACATGACACTCTGAATTCTTGTGATATGAGGATAAGAGTACTTTGCTGTGTTGTATTTATCTGCAGGCTCCAGCAAGGTGCCTATGAAAATGAGTTGAAGACATGTATCATGTACCATGTAATTATTATTACGGTTGCCACCTAACATTGCTTCTCTATTCTCTTGCCCTGTCTACAGGGAAAGACAGTGTACCCTTCAGCTAAAATATGTCCGTTCTCTCTTAGCCAGCCTGCTACAAGCCCAACAGGCTGTCCGCTCATTTTTCTCTATCACACTCCTGCAGCAGGAGATTAGAGCAGTGAATGCCATCCTGGCCCCACCTCCTCTGCCCTCACCTCACAGGCTTGCTGTGGGCAATCTCAGCCTCTTTCCAGATATCCTGTTAATGCCACCCAAAAATCGGATGACCTAAGTGGTTGGTCCCAAAGACCAGTCCCACATAGGTGGACACACCCAGGCCATGCTCCTTGAGTGAGCAGAGAGGCCTGCAGCTGGGCCTCCCCCACCACTCTGTGTTCACCCTGTCCTGCATTCCTGGGATACAGATGGGAACTGGGTACATGAGGACGGGCCAAGGCACCAAAGTGACAGCAATCAGCTATGGATAAAAGAGCAGAGTCCTGGACAAGCACCTCATTCCTCTCCCACAAGATTCAGACCATTCCAGGACAAATTCCCTAGGATGTTGCATTATCCGCCTGTCTGGACAGTCTGGCAGGAAGGAAACCTTTCAACAGTTCCAGCTTGATGTTTCTGGGCTCTGGGCTTTTCTCCTTACTCTGATGTTTCCCACACAAGAAAAAGGAGCTGCTGGCCGGGCTCTGAAGATCTGGCCCATTTCTGATGCAAAGCAGCTTATTTCTAACTTCAGAAGTGCCAATAGTGCTGGAGGGGGCTGAGTGAGGGAAAGGACGATAGAATTGTTTATCTTTCAAGGAAGCCCAGAGGGTAGAAACAGTCAAAAGATTAGCCTGGGTAGCTTTACTGCCAGGGATGGGTGGCAGGATGGGAACCTGCCTCCCGATTCTACCATGAATCAAGGTTTTACAACTTTTACAGGCATTTCTCTTTACTCCTCAAAGTAGCTTCGGGGAGAAAAAGAATGACAGTTTAATCTCTCTATCCTCGCCAATTTTTATTTCCTCCTCCTGAACTACCCCCTCACCCTCCCTCCCAACCTAAAAAATCCATCTGGTGTCACTGAGGGCCAAGCAAGGTCCATGAACAGCCACTGGAGGCTGATGCAGCCAGCGTGGGTTTGGGAGGAGCCTTGGTAGGATTGTCCTAGACTGGAGCTACTTGGCCAGTGGTGGGGCAGTGGTGGGCGTGCTGCATTAGAGGGACTGGGGGAGGTAGAAAAACAAAAAGCGATCCAGGACACATGAATGGGCCTGGAATAATGAGAAGGGAATGTGGCTAACAAAAGTGGCCAAAGTACACAAGAAAAGACAAAGAGAAGAGCCACCCTTGGAGGAAAGAGAACATGGAAGGAAAAGAAGATGGAGGAAAAGGAGGAGGAGGAGGCAGGGGGAGAAGAAAGTGCTAGAAATGAGGAGAGAGTAAAAACAAGGCAGAGAGGTTTGGAGTGAGAGGAGTTAAAAGAGTACGACAGTAAAAGAAGTAGGAAGAAAGGAAGGGAGAAATCACCAAATTATAAACAGGTTGTGCCCTAAAGACTTTCTTTACAATAGGTAAGTTTAAAACTAAAACCCATCTCCATCCAAGACATCGACTCCCATGTTGACTAAGTTCCTAATGCGACCTGCAAAATGGGCCAACTTAGACGGATCCAAGTGTGAGCACCTCCTTACGCTTTGTACCTAGGCACCTCTCTGGCTTCAGCCTAGTCCCGACCCAGATACAAAATCTCCGGGCTCTCAACCCTGCCTGCACATTAGGATTTCCAGGGAAACTTTTTTGTTTGTTTTCCAGAGTCTCGCTCTGTCATCCAGGCTGGAGTGTAGTAGCATGATAATGGCTCACTGCAATCTCTGCCTCACAGGTTGAAGCAATTCTCCTGCCCCAGCCTCCCAAGTAGCTGGGACTACAGGTGTATGCCACTGTGCCCAGCTAATTTTTATATTTTCAGTGGAGACAGGGTTTCACCATGTTGCCTAGGCTGGTCTCGAACTCCTGACCTCAGGCGATCCGCCTGCTTCAGCCTCCCAAAGCGCTGGGATTACAGGCGTGAGCTGCCACGCCTGGCCAAGGGAGACTTAAAAAGTACCTATGCCTGGGTTCTTGCTTGGATGAGTTTAATCAGAACCTCTGCTGGAGGAACACATACAGGGTTTTAAAGCACATCCAGGTGATTTTAATGCACAGCCAGAGTTAAAAATCACTAATAGAACTTACACTGTAGTGTTCAGCTCTGGGGAGAGGGGCAGTGGTTAGTGGGCTTTTGGCCCTTGTAAATAATATTGTTTCTAAGGGGAAATGTGTTTAGGTTTTAATTCCAGATGCCAGGCACTAACCAGCCCCCACACCCCGTATCCCACATACCCACGTCTGCAACACTTATTTTGTCAATGGAAGTAGGAGGCACAATAGCTGGTAGAGCTTCCGCCTCCACCCCGAGTTCCAATGGGAGGCCCCCATTCCGTTCCCAGTGTGGCGAGGGCCATCCAGTCACGTGTGGGATACTTGAGTGTTTCCAAGTCAGGGAGTTCTTACTCAAGATTGGTTAAAGCTGAAAGAAAAGAAAAAACAAACTGTGTCAACGTGAGTCTCACTTGGATAAAAAATAAATAAACATACAATAAGTAAAAGAAACAATGTATCAATAATAAATGCCAGAGATGGAGGCTCCATAAGAAATGGCAGAACCTTCAAGTCAACAAACAGGGCCGGGCACCGTGGCTCACGCCTGTAATCCCAACACTTTGGGAGGCTGAGGCAGGCGGATCACGAGATCAGGAAATCAAGACCATCCTGGCCATCACGGTGAAACCTCGTCTCTACTAAAACTACAAAAATTAGCCGGGCGTGATGGCACATGCCAGTAGTCCCAGCTACTCGGGAGGCTGAGGCAGGAGAGTCGCTTGAACCCAGGAGACGGAGGTTGCGGGGAGCCGAGATGGCGCCACTGCACTCCAGCCTCCATGGAGATAGAGCAAGACTCTGTCTCAAAAAACAAACAAACAAACAGGGAAGACACAGGCCTGGAAATGAAGTTGAAATGTGGCTTAACAATTCCATACGAGGAAACCTGTTGTGCCAAGACATCAAGAAAACTGGTTTTTTAAAGCTGTGTTAACTTGTGTTAGAGCTGCCAGACATAGCGAGATCATTCCAATCAAACTAATACACAGCCATTTCTCCTGGGGGAAAAGGGACAGGATGGAGCTTGAGCACTAAACACTGGAGAAACTCGGCATCACGTGGGGCTACTGAAGACTCCACGCAAACCTCTGCAGCCCACACGCTCCACCCACGAGCCGGCAACTGAAGGGTTAGGTCCCACTTCCTACGGATTCCGTGGAGATATGCACATGGGAAGCAGGATGCTGCCTGTGAACAACACCCAGGGAGACAGTTGGCAGCAGCACAAAGCTTCGTGAAATCCTTGAAGCCAACAAGACAGATCAGAACAGGCCAGAGGGTACAGCCAAAAACCTGTTATTTCTTCACCTCTTCCAGCATCACACAATATAAAATCAATCAAATAACTGAATTACACCAGCCACAGCCTAGGGAGGATTATGTAAATGGAGCCATTGTCTGGTGGCAAGGCAGGCTCCTCTGAATTCCACTCTGAAGAGACTCTCTGGCCAGCAAAGGGGGGCCAGGGCTCTGGTGCCCAGCTGGTGGGCCCTGGGCCTGCGCAGAACAGAATCGCAGCTCATCCTTGCTGAGTAGGTTTCTCCCACCATGAGGGTGGCTGCTCCATGAGGGGCAGCCAGGCGGAAGAAGTCTGCACACCAGCCACCTTCTCTTACTCTAATTAGTAACAGGACAACACAGTTGTGCCTAAATTATTTGAATTCCTTTGTAAATCAGGCTCCATAGTTACCAAGATTGGAGATCTTTGCACATTCTCTCAGAATAAGGGGTTCACAGAGGGGCCCAGGAGGAGCAAGAAAGACGGCAGCCCAGCCAGGGGAGAACTGGGGCGTGCCAGGGTAGTCCATAGCAACACTCTAGGCAAAGCAGCAGCTCCCGAGATCTGATCTTGTCCTTCAACAGCATGCGCTGTTGCTCCCATAATGGCAGGTCAACCATTCTCTGTTCAGATGCTACGGCCTCTTCAAAAAATTCATCCATCTCATGGCTTCTGCCTTCTCACAGCTTCTGTTTCTTGTGCCATCTGCTTACTTGTCTCTATGTGCCTCGTAGCTTATGCACATCTCTAGAATCTGGCATATTTGAATGGCACTTAGTGACACTAAGACAGAGAGACTGATTAGTTCCATTAATTACTACTCTCTATGGACCTCTCTTATTGGACAGAAATCTCACTGCAGCCTCTCACTGGCTGCCTTTTGAGTCAGGCACCATCCTCTGGACCAGACTGCTAAGGTCAGAATAGAACAGGGTCATTGTGCAAAGCATGGTACCCCATGCATAAGGAATCGCCTGTGGCTTTGTTCAGGCAAAACACCTTGTACAGGAGAATCTCAGCCTCCCTTGATCTGTGACCCTGCTTTCCTTTTGTCAGTTTAAGACACACACACTCCTGGACAAGACACTAAAGCTATCATGAGCAGTGCACAGGAAAGCTATTGCATTACTAGAAGAGAAAGAACTCAAGTGGCTTCTAGAGCTGAATATCAAGGATTCTGGATTCTCATATGATAAAGTTGAAAATTACTGCACTGAGGTTGAATCAGGTGCAAAGGGAAGAATAGACTGTTAGAGAAGGGTAAGTAACAGTTATCCAGTGCTGGCCCTGGGTCAAGCTGTGACCCGGGGAGATAAGCACTCAACCAGCATTAACCACTACACGCAGCTCATGACATTCTGACGTCACTTGGGGCAGTCTGGCAAACCTGTTTGTTGACTGACTTCAAAGGACTTCCAACCCTTTCTCCCTTAACCACTATCACAGAAGCTGAAAAAGACTTTTCCAACTCCCCTCACAGGAGAGGAGTCTTGTGGTCCTGTTCTGGCCAATAAAATACAATGGGAAGTCATGTGGGAGTTTTGGAAAAGTTGTTCATTTTCAGAGAAAAGGAGGAAGAAGCCCTAGAACGTAGACCCTTTCCCCATGCATATACTTAAAAAAAAAAAATCCTGCTATCACCTCCCACTTCCACCCCCTGCTTTCTGCTGGGAATGAAGACTTAATACCTGGAGAGGCTGATGCCTTCTTATAAGATGAGGCAACAAACATGAAGATGAAATTAAAGATGGTGAACTTGTCAAAAAGAGCATGGGTTCCTGTTGAGCAGCTGAATCAAAAAATCAACACCGGCTGCATATCCAAACTGATACAAGTAATATGACTATCCCCATCTTTTATAGAAGAAAAAGGAGGGTGGGTAAGCAACTGGTCGAAGATCTCTTAGCTACAAAAGGGCTTAGTTCAAAACCAAGCCTGTTGATTCCAGAGACCGATCCATCATGATATGCTCCTCTCCAGACAGAAGAAACCTCAGAATTGAAAAGTTCATATTTAGAAGGACTCTTAAGCCTCTGTAGCCCAATTCCTTCCAATTAAGAGATAAGGCGCACAGTGGTTAAGTGCTGGGCCCAAGTCTATTGGCTTTTGCCTCCTGAAGCTGAATCCTGACACTCATCCAGTGTTCTTTACATTATCCCATGCTCTCTCTCCCGGGAAAAATAAGAGACTATAATTCCTGTACAGTACCATGGTGGCTTCTACATTGCCTCAGCTAAGGATTTGTCATCTTGATTCATTTTGGGCCTCTGACACCACAGAAACCAAGACAGAAGAAAGGACAATAGTATTGCGTTTCAGAAAGTTATCATGCTGGCCACATTACACTTCAATGTATTTAGACTATATTAAGCCAAGATATTTTATACCAGAAAATGTTACCTGAGAAGGAGTATTATTAGTGGCTTTTGCAATATTCACTCTAGGAGCCTGCAGCACAATCCCCCGAGGGAGAACAGTATTGCATTTGTAAAGCAATGGCAGACGCCATCCCTGAGGCAATTTCTATTATTAAGCTGCTCAAAAATAAACACATAAATAAACCAAACAAAACAAAACTCTCCAATTTTCTAAAGAACTCAAGAAAATGAAAAGGTCTTTTTACACACATTTGCCACCTTCCCATAGTTTGTTGGCCATGATGAAGACTTCGGTTTTGAAAACCCAACTCTAAACATCTTTTTTCTTCCACACTCTGGCTCCTTTTCAAGCATCTCTTAACTCTCCCCAGAAGCTGCCATCATCCTATGATTGATGCATTTCTGGAGGTTCAGCTGAACTTGTCTGTTCACATTATCCAGCTGTTCAGTGCCTGTGGTTTTCACTAATGGTAGTTATATTTGATCATTCCCTTCTTGCCCCTAAACTTTCTGGCAATGCTCAAGAAAAATATGGAATGCAACTAGTACTGAGGGCCCTGCAAATTTAGCAAAGTTTAGGATAGGAAAACGTTCTGCATTTGCAATAATATAGGATTCAGGAGAAAACAAGAAGACTCGTTCATTTACTTGTTCCACCAATAAATGTTGAGGACCTGTTGTATACCAAGGTCTCTGCTCAGCACTCTAGATGCTCTATTCCATTTAATAATGCTGCAAACTTAGAAGTTAAGCACTTCTATTATGCTCACTTTAATCAGGAAATTAAGGCTTAGCAAAATAGAATAGCTTAACCAATGCAAAATATGATGGGGGACTTCAAGAAGCTTACAATCACTTAGGGGAGGTAGCAGGTAGTACACACACACACACACACACACACACACACACACACTACAACACAAAGCAGAATGTATTCAATAGATGATCCAGTTTCAGAGCTCAGAGAAAGATATTGCATTTAGGCTTCACGGAAAAGATTGCATTTAATGCGGTTCTAGAAGATGGGTCAGATTGCTGCAAAGAGAAATAAAAGAGAAACAGATCCCAGCACAGTAGAAGGAATGATATAAGTAAAAGGGTGGTGGCAGAGAAATATAGAACATGCTTGTAAATGGAGGATAAGCCAGTTTAGTAAGAGCAAAGGGTACAGGAATAGAGTAAAGGTGTTAGGACTGGTAAGGTAGGTTGGGTACAGGTTATGAGGTACCTAGAATGTCTATCTCAACCTGGAAATTATCAGAATCACAAAGAGGAGCCACTGAGTGGTTTTAGGAACCCATGATACTGTCCCAAGGCAGTAAGAAGAGTGTGTTTGACAGTAATACAAAGCATGGAAAAGGAGGTGAGGCTGATGACTGCCAGTCCAGGCAGCCAGCAAGCACACGACGCCATGGCAAACAGTGAAGGCCTGAGCCACGGTGGAAGTGGTGAGGATGGAAAGAAGACCACAGACACAAGACCAATGGCAAAAACACCTGGCAATGGATAAGTGGGTGAATGAGGTGTCAAGAAATGATTAGATGCTGATGGTGCCACTAATACGCATCCAGACAAAGCTCAGTGTCTGGGAGTAAACTGTCAAGCAAAAAAATAGCAGTGCGAAGAACTTCCAGTTTAAAATGACACCTGCCTGGCAGTCCATGACTCAACCTCTCCCAATTTCCCAGTAAATATACGTACATTCCCCACTACATGTTTTAAATAATTAAATTCAAAATTAGCATAAATACAGAAATGGAATTGCCAAAATATGGAGAAACATTTTTACCAACTTCAAGAGAGAGGAAGGTGGATTCAGAGAAACAGTGAGTGGCCAAGCTACAGGTGCTCTCCTGAAGTAGGGAAGCCCATACATGGAAAAGAAAGTGAGGTGGCTTCTGGTCCTTTCCCACTGTCTGCCCTGTCTCAAAGGCCCAGGTCAGTGCTGAACAGTAAGTTCTATTGTGCAAGTGTTTATTTCTAAGGTGCCAGAATAAAACACCAATCACCTGTTCTCTACCGCGTCCTCTCCCACTAACCCCACCCCACTCACATTTTCTATCGCATCTGTGAACTGAAAGCAATGAGCAGGAAGCTGTCGGAGTCTAGAATCATGCTCTGCATCCTAGGGGATGTAGCCCTCATATTGAAGCTACATAAGCAAGAAAAAAGACTCTAAGAAATCCAACAACAGTGTGTGCTGGGCTTCTAAATTTCCACCAACTCCCTTAGTTCAAAGTGTCAAATAATCAAGCAAGAGAATGAGATCTCATTTCTCTACAGCAGAGCCACAAAATCTGTGTGTTGGCAAACACTGAATGCAGAAGGAACTTGTCTAATCTAAGGATTAGTAAACAACAAACTAAATAGAGGGCCTATGAAAAAAAGTATGAAACCTCAGGGGAAAGGGAACAATATCCCGAAGATCAAGAAGATGAACACACCTTTGAAGATGATTTACTCTCAAAAAAAAGAGAAAATAGTATGAAATATTTTATTATTTTCAGTAGGATCTAAGAATATATGGCCTCTCTGAAACAGGAGCAGAAAGCCAAAAAGCTGAACTGAAAGAACGTGATGAGATGAAAAGACAACGCCATGGAACGTAAAGACAATAAACCCAGGTGAAAAGGAAGCTGGGTGAGATAAGGAGGCTGAAATTACAATATGAGAAATGAAGTCAGCACTGAGGGCAGTAAAACGGACCTTGGGAAATCTAACCAGTAATATGCAGAATGGAGTTGACAGAAGATAAAAGGGGGAGGGAGGGCAAAAAAAAATGTGTCATTTTTTAAGGCAAATGGGAAGATGATATTTGTAAAGCACAAAGAAAGGAAATTCAATCTGCAAATAATAGGTGTTACCAAAGGCAAGAACAAAGAACCAAGTTACCAAGACAAAGAACCCAAACACAGTAGGACCGGAGCAATGATCACAGATGTAATTTGAATGTAGTAGACATAAACTTCTCTAAGAAATCGACTTAATTTTTCTGTCTCAGGACTGTTGTCTTTAAAGTGGGGGTTTAGAGCATAATGCAGAGAGTTTTATGAATACTTGAAGGAGCGCCTATATGTTATTTTCTTGGCTTCAATATGGGTAGATAGTAAATGCTAAGTAACATCAGTTGTGATTTATTATTTCTCTATAATAGCTCATACAAATTAGTAAATAGAAAAAAATAAAAGTACTGAAAACATGATGAGTTCATTCATGAAATAAAACTATGAATAGCATATAAGCATATGAAAAATGTTCACCTCATTAGGAATCAAAGAAATCCAAATTAAAGCAATGAGTTACAACTTTTCCAATAACAAATTAGCTATGGTTTTTCTTTCTTTAATCATGATGCTCTACATTGAGAAAAGTGTACTGAAATCCCACTCCTTTGTTGGTGGGACTCTAAATTTGTTCAACCTTACATCTGATATTTTTAGATCAAGGAGATTAAAGAGATTTATATTTTTGTTATGGACTGAAGCCTTGTGTCCCCCAGAAATTCACATGTTAAAGGCCTAACCCCCAATGTGACTGTATTTGGAGACAAAGTCTGGGAGGAGGTGATAAAGGTTAAATGAAGTCATAAGGGTGGGTCCATAACTGATTCACTGATAGGACTGGTGGTCATATAAGAAGAGGAAGAAACACCAGAGCTGTCCCTCCACTATGTAAGAATACAGCAAGAAGGCTGCCATCTGCAAACCAGGAAGAGAGCCCTCACCAGAGCTGGCACCTTGATCTGGGACTTCCAACCTCAAGACCTGTGAGAAAATAAATTTCTGTTGTTTAAGCCACCAAATCTGCAGTATTTTGTTATGACACCCCAAACAAACTAATATGATTCTTTAACCAGAATCTCTTTCTAGGAGTCTATCCTAAGGAAGTAATCAGTGAAGCAGGCAAGGATTGAGGATGTAGCCTGTAGTATTACTGGAGTAGTTAAAAATAACCTCAATCTCTACCAACAGATGTTTGGAAAAGTACAAAATACACGTCATTGAGTCTTTTGCAATCATAAAAGCAAATTGTAAGTCTTATTTAATGGTGCAGTGGAGTAATTGTTATCTAATATTAATATAAAAGTAGAGCAAACTCTATATCAATATGATTCTCATTTTATTAAATTATTTATCAAGTATATCCACATAGAGAAAAGAATAAAAGGACATACATCAAAAAAAATTTAAAAATCAACTGGGCATGGAATATTATCTCCAATGGTAGAATTACAAGTAGGTCTTTTCTTTTTCTTTTTTTTCTTTCTTTCTTTTTTTTTGAGGTGTTGTAAATCTTCAACAATCATCCTGCATTATTTTTACAATAATAAAATGCATTTTCTTTTTAAACAAAACAGATGAATCTTGCATCTGTCATTAGCTTGGAAAAATCTTTAAAGAGAGCCTTGTTTCTTCATATTATGCTTATGTCCTGCCTGTAAAGTTTTAGAGATATTATCTAGGTCATGCACCTGCATTCATAAAATAATGTCATAAAGAAGTTTTCACTACAGGATGCTGGCGTTGTCACTGTGTTGGTAACTCCTGCATGATCTTACCTACAATCCCCAAACAATTGGGCATGTACGTACCTAGGAGTTCTATAATAGAGCTTAGCAAAATTCTTGCTTTTGTCTTTAAGATATATCAGTCCCATTGTGTGAGGTGGCTCATGCTTGTAATCCCAACAGTTTAGGAAGCTGACTTGGGAGGATTGCTTGAGCTTAGGAGTTCAGGACCTGCCCAGCCCAGGCAATATAGCAAGAGCTAGTTGCTAACTAAAAATATTTAAAATCAACTGGGCATGGTGGCATGCTCCTGTAGTCCCAGGTACTCAGGAGGCTGAGGTAGGAGGATCACTTAAGTCCGGGAGGGCAAGGCTGTAGTGAGCTGTGATCACACCACTGCACTCCAGCCTGGGTGACAGAGTGAGACCTTGTCTCAAAAAAATAAAAAATAAAATAAAGTGTATCAGTCCAAAATCGGATCAGTTTCCTTTGAATTTCAAAAAAGTAAGTAAAGTAAACATGAGTATTTTCTTGAAAAAGACACCACAAATACACCAAAATGGAAAATATTTTGTAGAAGAGAGAAGAAATTTACTCTAGATTGTTTCAGAAGAAGGAACTAGAATCAAAGAGTGAAGCCAGAGGAAGGAAGATTTTGATGCAGAACTAAGAACTCACTAATTAGAGATTTCTTGCAAAGTATGAGTCCCCCATTACTGGTGATTAATAGCAAACAGATGACCATGTGTTTGGAAGGAAAACAGAAAGGTTTTAATAAAAATAAATAGGTTTAAATAAAATGAAAGTTATTTATTTATATATTTTTATTTTTTTACATCTCCCAAGTCTCCATCATTCACAGAAAGACAATTTCTACATTAAATTTGAACCAAACTGAAAGGCAGACTAGATAATCTTTAAGACAAAGTAGCTATATCATTTTTGGTCTCAACTGAGCACTTTTGAGAGAAAAGAAGTGATAATAATTACACTGAGACAGGGAATTTTCGGGTTAAACTGAAATGTATGATCATCCTACTCTAGGGTTTCTTCCAACTCTTTGACAGTAACTAACTTCTATGTTCCTCAACCTTAAGTGTTTAATCCATGCTTCAGAGGCTAAACTGTTTCAGCACCTACCTTTGACTGGCTTAATTAAAATGGTCAGACATTCTGATGTATAACAACCTTCCTTTGAATGGCTGAAGCAGAGAGGAGGAGGAATGCCAAATTCCCCCAATAATTGGTCTTGGAGAAAAGAGAGAAGTGAGCACAGGTAATTGGAAGCCTACAAGGCACATGGCAGTGGCAACCCCAGAATTATTTTGAGTTCCAGTTAGCAGCATACCTAGGTGATTACTACTTGGATATTTCAGTGTTTCCCAAGTGTAGCTGGAATGTGTGGCTCTGATTGGTTTTCCAGCTGGAAATGTTACAGAAACAGGAAGATTTCTGCTTTCATGTGTCTTGTTGCATCCTGCCTCTGCTTGGCAGAAGCTCTGGTCTGACAGTCATGTACATCTCTTCCACTGTGCTTTAGGATGGACATGAGTAATTTAGGGTGAGCTACAGCAACACTCACAGAATCACCCCCGCAACAAACAAGGCCACCCCCAAGTACACCCTGTGTGGTTTCACTATGGATGATCACAGGGCCATCAGTTGGAAACAGGTGATAGAGAAGAGGTTAAAGGTAGGCTTTTGTGGACACCCATTGATGTGATATGATTTTTTAAGGGTCCCTATGTTTTCTGAACATCTCCTCATTGGCCTTTCAAAAGTACCATGGGCTAAGGCATCATGCTCTTATATTTCCTATTGGAATGCATAAGCATTTTATCCTAGAAGTAAGACAGGAATTGACTTGTGATCAATAGTGTTGATATTCCTGAACCCAGATTAGAAACTCTCCCAGGGCAGAGAGCCTTTTCGTCTTTTCGTGTGTTCTCGCGGCTTGGCAAAGAGTAGGAGGTAATGGTGTTGTTATAATAGTGTTGATAGTAATCATCATAATGGCTATTTTTTAAAAAAGAGAAGTTGTTTATTACAAACAGAAAGGGCAGGGCTGCCAAGAGAAGTTAGGAGAATTTTGAGAGGGAAAGAACCTTGTAATGACCCACAGATGCTATCAAACACGAACCCAGTTAGGACTGCTCAGCAAATAATTTTGAGCAGCTGGAAAGCAATCAGTCTATGCATGAGACTTTGTCTATTTCTGCTACTACAACAAGATACCTTAGACTTGGTAATTTATAAAAAACAGAAATTTGTTTCTTACAGTTCTGGAGGCTGGGGAGTCCAAGATAAAAACACCAGCATTTACTGTCTGGTAAGAGCCTTTTTGCTGCAAACTCATGTGGCAGAAGGAGTAAATGCTGTGTTCTCACATGATGGAAGGGCGAAAAGGGACAAATAGACTCCCTCAAGCGCTTGTATAAAGGCACGAATTCCATTCATGAGGGCAGAGCCTTCATGATCTAATCACCTCCTAAAGGCCCCAGCCTTAATATTATTGCATTAGGAATTCATTTTCAAATTGAAGTTTGGAGGGAGAAAGGAAAAGATCTAAAGGAGACTAGAAGCCTCTGACATGAATTAAATAGAGCTGAAGACAAACCATGCCTGGTTAGAAATTTTACCTAAAGCTTGGGAAATACAGAGAGAACAAAGGTGACCCTATACCTGAGCAGAGAACCAGGTCACATTCCCAAAAACCAAGAAGATGAGCTCTTTCTAGAGAGGTTTGTGTGTCAATTAATGGGTGATTGATTTAAATTGCAAGGAAAGAGTATATATTCTAAGGCATCCTTATTAAACTCTGGCAATAGAGCAGGAGGGAAGAACAAAATGTGCAGCTTATCTAAAAGCTAAATGGTGATAGCTTCAACTCTTTGTACCTTCAGGAAAGCCAGCACTTCCTTGAAGTTGTTCTAGCATCAATCCAGCATCAAGCTCCTTACCACAGTCAAAATCAGAGAATGTATTCTGTTTTTACAGGGCAGCAAAACTGAGATATTTCACAGTGACCCTTGACCTGTTAAACCAGCCTCACCTCTAAGCTTTCCAAATAACAGCCAATAAGACGGCAACAACGAAAGCTCCTGGAATGAAGCCAAGCTATCATTTGAGGAGCAATGTCCAGGCCTGAACACCTCCCTGGGTACTGAGCTGATAAGGAGAAAAGGACAGTAGTAACGAGGCAACTTTTGTGTTAAGTATCAGCCAGGGCAGGTACATTCTAGGGGTCCAACGCACTTCCCAGGTGCCCAGGAGCACAGCTTCAAGCAACTTGAAATAGGTAGGTACCTTGGGGACCTGAGTACTGCTGGCAGACTGGTGAGGCTCCAGAAATAGAATATGTGCAGTCTTCTTTCTAGCAAAGGTTATGGGTTGTTCAGAAAATCCATCAGGCAAGGTAAGAATAACCTGGCATAACAGGTGCTGTGGGCAGTTACAAACTGAAGAACAACCTACATGTGAGTATCTACTGAGGAAAGCACAATGTACCTCCCTCCTGACGGACTAGAGATGTTACCATCTTCATGAAGGATGCCAATGTGAAGCTAATACGCATCACTAAACACTGCTTTTTCCAATAGAAAACACTGTACTAGGAGCCAGGAGACTTTGGCTCCAGTCCCCACTTTGCCACCAACTTGCCCTGTGACCATGGACAAGTTACTTTTCTCTTAATTTCAATGCCCAAAGCAGTGAATTAATGATACCTTCCTTTCCGGCTCCAATTAAGTCTTGATCACAGGGCTGGGCGCAGTGGTTCACGCCTATAATCCCAGCACTTTGGCAGGTCAAGTTGGGCGGATCACCTGAGGTCAGGAGTTGGAGACCAGCCTGGCCAACATGGCAAAACCCTGTCTCTACTAAACATACAAAATTAGCTGGGTGTGGTGGTGGGAGCCTGTGATCTCAGCTACTTGGGAGGCTGAGGCAGGAGAATCGCTTGAACCCGTGAGGAGGACACACCTTTGCAATCCAGCCTGGGCAACAAGAGTGAAACTCCGTATCAAAGAAAAAAAAAAAAGTCTTGATCACAGGAGTATTGAATGAAATAAGGTCTGTGAAAATTAGACAGTAGAATTCAAATGTAAGGCATTGTTATAATTCAACTGAAGACAGTTTTGTAGGATAAAAGCTAAACTAGTGGATCCAGTGCGGTGGCTCACACCTCTAATCCTAGTACTTTAGGAGACTGAGCCCAGCAGATCACTTGAGCCCGGGAGTTTGAGACCAGCCTGGGCAACGTGGTGAAACCCTGGCTCCACAAAAAATAAATACAAAAAAAAATTAGCGGCCGGGCGCGGTGGCTCAAGCCTGTAATCCCAGCACTTTGGGAGGCCGAGATGGGTGGATCACGAGGTCAGGAGATCGAGACCATCCTGGCTAACACGGTGAAACCCCGTCTTTACTAAAAAATACAAAAAAAAAAAAACTAGCCGGGGGAGGTGGCGGGTGCCTGTAGTCCCAGCTACTCGGGAGGCTGAGACAGGAGAATGGCGTAAACCCGGGAGGTGGAGCTTGCAGTGAGCTGAGATCCGGCCACTGCACTCCAGCCTGGGCCACAGAATGAGACTCCGTCTCAAAAAAAAAAAAAAAAAAAAAAAAAAAATTAGCCGGGCATGGTGGCACATGCCTGTAGTCCCGGCTACTCCGGAGGGTGAGGTGGGAGGATCACCTGAGACAGGGAGTTCAAGGCTGCAGTGAGCCAGGATTGTGCCACTGCACTCCAGCCTGGGTGACAGAGTGAGACCCTGTTTCAGGAAACAAACAAACAACAACAACAAAACTAAACTAATTAATAGTGTTATATGTTGAAAGAGGCAAAACAGAAAATCCTTGCAAATATTTCTCAACTAAGAAGAGAACTTCGAATCATTTTCTTCTAAATAGTACCTTATGCCATGAAAAGAGCCTGCCAATGCCTTCCAAACAATCCTATTTATCACTTGAAAACTCAGGCGATGTGGCTGGAATTGATGAGCCTCTTTACTCTATGATTTCCATCCCTACCTTCCCTCCCTAATACTGTACACAGAAGTGGGTGAGTGTAACTCCTGGCAAATGAACAGACAGGAGTGTCAAATCCCAGGACCGGCTACTATCCCCTCACCTCCATTCCCCTGTCCCAGAATCATAGAGACTTTGAAACTTATGTATTTTCCTATAATCTTTACCATGTGCACTCATTTCTACCCGTCCTTTCATAATTGAGTAGTGAAGAAGATAATTTATAAACACTCATGCCTCCATGGCTCCAAAAAAAAAATTCAAAGTTCCAAAGAGACATGGAGGCAGAAAGTATTTAAGCATAACCAGGGGGTGGGAGTAGAAAGCTGCAGGCCTCAGAAGGAATTTACTTGAGACTACGTGGGCTCTGCCTCTACAAAGTCCAGCTGCTGTGAACTGTTCATTTGTTGGCAGAATTTGCACTGAGTCCATGGGACAAACATTTACTTTCTAGAAGTTTCCCTGGATTATCTCTTCAGGCTTTATCATCCATTTATAAGATTAAAAATCATATCACATAAAACTTGGCTCTAGAAATGTGAAACTAACCAATGTTGTTTTTCAAAAGTTCTCTGAAAAATAAAATGGATTATGCAGGAAAATTTTATAAATGGAAAATATTGCATATACAGAGTTTGAGGCAATCTAGGACATTTTAAGCCATAAAGCAGATGGAATAACAGCAATATAAATTACTGTAACTGTATTTTGCCAACTGCAAAGTGACTCTAACGCCAAACAGAACTTCTTCTCCCCAACTTGTTGACTGCATACATATTTGTTTTTAATTTACACTTGATAGAGTTTGGTGAGATGTTTGGAGTTTGAATGATAGAATCTACAGGTCTAGGGAACACCAAATCTAGCCAAACCACCCACAAAGTATCCAATTAAGGAAACAAGCACATAATGTACAAAAAGGTGTTTTAAGTGAAAAATAATATTCACGCACGTCATGTAAGTCAATTAACAAAAACTGTGCCTGTGGCAATTTTTAAGGAATGTCTTACAAATAGGAAGTACATTAAATACTGAACAGAAGGACAAAACTTCATCAGCAGTCCTTCCTGGCCTTGGTGCTCTCAACATGATCTCCAGCCTGTCCCTTAGATGTCTTGGCAGCTTCCTAAAGGAAGAGTCTTGGCCTGTGGTCTTCAGACTCAGAGAAAGTTTTAATCCTGACTCAGTTCACTCTAGGCCATCAATTCGGGGCTCAGTAATTTTTGTCCAAATTACCCTGACTGGAGTCAATCAATGCAGTCCTAGGAGAAGCTAACCAGCTAATTTTCAAAGGAGGAGGGAGAGGTTGACACAGATTTTTCACTGCAGTGCAAACTGTAGTAAAGGGACAACCTGATGACTTCTTGGTGACTCTTTCTCTGCTCCATACTCCAGTAAGGTGCTGGGGCCTCGAGCCATTTCCTTGGGCTAGATTTGAGCTAGGATGCGATTTCATCAGCAGGCTATTTTTAACCAAGGCAGTCTAGAAACCAGCCTCAGGGGCCTTGAGCTGAGATAAATTCACACAAATCACTCCCCGACCCACTGACCAGCAAGACTCCTGTTTGGGCAAGAAATCTTGCTCCATAGCCTAAATTATGACAGCCTTGAATTTTCAAAGCCCAGATTTTCAATGACAAGCCACTTTAGAGTCTGGATGATAAGAATGGAATGAAGATTTCCTCTGCATCTGCAGTCTCTCCTCCCAACCACATAAATATAGGGTAGCACAGAACTGCATATTCATGATAAAACAAACAGGCACTACAAGGTATTTGCTGCATTCTTACATTTTTTTAAATAGGCAAGACCTCTTTACTCTTTACTCTTTTACCTCTGCCCCTTGCCCAGTTTCAGACCTCATGCACTGCCACTATCAGATAGAAAGGCTCAGGAATCAGCATCTGGAAATATGTTAATTTTGCATGAAAATGGAGGATGATAGCAGAAATTACAAAGAGACTACACACTAGAAGCATCTGTTCATTACAGCATTTTAACGTGCAATTATGGAAGAGCATGAAGCAGGGTGGATGAGGAGGAGGGTGCCCAGGGAAGGCGCCCTCCACCCCAGATGTGAAGAGGGCAGGCAACTTTGGAGGGATCTGGGAGAGACAAACCAGGGAAATGAAACTGGCTTAACTCACTCAGATGTGGAAGAGCACATGCCCTGATATCACAGGCAAGGTGAGAGGAATTAGAACTCCCCGTCTCTAGGAAGCACAGCTTCAGCCTTCATTCCGATCTCTACAGCAGTGAGAAAAGATGCAAGAACTATTCTTCTGGAATCCCAGGAAGACTGGAAAGACAGCACATCTGACCCAGTACCCATGTGCAAAAACTCGGTCTGTGCCAAGCAAATGCAAAGATGCAGACTTTCATACAATCATACACTGTGATCATTTATCCAACACAATGGCATAGTTTGCCATAGGCCTCTGCCCTTCAGAACTCAACCAGTCTCTTGGCAGCTGCTTCTAGAATAGGGATTGGGGGTGCAGTCCACCATGAGAGCTTTTAGGCTACTGGGCAACTTCAGGCACCTCATGGCTTCTCCTTCTGAGACAATTCCCACCACAACAAACCTGTATGCCTACGGGAGTGGCGAAGGTAACCACCATCCCAGAAATAAATGGTGCATACCATTGGGGTTAAACCCAGTGCTGAAGATTTGTAAATTCCATTTCCTGCAAAGTTTCTGGGGGAGAAAAGTGGGTGGGGCTGTAGAGTGCAAACATGACAACATTCATGTACCTCAGAGGACAGTGGAAAGAAATGGCTAATAAAAATTATTACAAATCACTTCACACACATAAAGTGCTTTATAATAAACATTAATACTTTAATTCCACACTGCTCGTTTCTAGATTTTAAGAGTCAAGCTGAAAGAGTAAAAGTAGTAAGCTTCATATTCTGTCGTTTTCTAGTTTTAAGCAAAGGAAGAAAGGAAGGAAAGAGAAAGAAAGCCTGAGAAGTCAACTTTTCAGTTGCTTCTTATGTAACAGGAGCCTGTGAACTGCACCAGAAATTAATTGAAGGAAAAGTAACTGTAGGGGAATTGCTTGGAGAACTGCCAGAAGGGTTTTAACAGCTGGAAGTTGAAAAGTAATTAATTTTGACAGCAATAAAAGCCTCATGTTCATACATAATTATGCTTAGATTTGTGGGCTGCTGGAATTTTTTTCTATGCACTATTAACCTTTTGCTGTCCAAATTGGAATTTAGATACTTTAAATGAGTCTTGATTTTTAAACTGAATAATAATTTGCTTTCCAAGGCATTGACTCATCTCAAGACATGGAAGGCTTCAGGGGAAACACAGGAGAATAACATGCAGGTAGGAAATAGCTTCACATATCCTTCTGAGTATTTTTGAAACTTAATAGAAATAAAGGCATCTCATTTTGCCCTATGCAGGAACAACAACAACAGCAACAACAATAAAGCATTGAGGAAAAAGCATTCAGAACAAACAGGACAAGATACTGAAGCAGTGGTATGTTGTCAACTCTACAGTTCAGCTGAATTCATAGCACTAGGAAATAGAGACAAAACTGTAAGAAGATATTCATTATGGTTTAAAGGTCCCCTCTAAAATTCATGTTGAAAACTTAATCCCGAATGTGGCAGTATTGAGAGGTGACGCCTTTAAAAGGTGATCAGACCATGAGGGTAGAGCCATTCGTGGATTAATGGATTTTCAGGTTAATGGAATAATGGGTTATTACAGGAGTGGGACTGGTGGTTTTATAAAAAGAGAAAGAGAGACATGAGCCAGTGTGCTCAGCTCCTTCACCATGTGATGCCCTATGCCACCTTGGAACTCTGCAGGGTCTCAGCAAGAAGGCTGTCATAAGATATGACCCTTCAACCTTGGACTTCCCCACCTTCGGAACTATAAAAAATTAATTGTGTTTCTTATAAATTATCCAGTCTCAGGTATTCTCTTATGAGCAAAAGAAAGTGGACTAAGACAATATTATAATGCTACATTCAAAAATATTGACTAGCATAGGATTAAACTGAGTTATAGAACTGCAATATGGCTAATTAGCTATAAAAGCTTAGACATATCGCTTAATTTCTCTGTGACTTCTCTGTTTCCTACATAGGAAGAGAGGCTGGAGGAGATAATTTAGAATATCACGCTCACTCTAATATCCAATTATTTTAAATCATCTGTTTTGGGATTAGCCATATTCTGACTTTTTTTCTCTTAGACACCTTTACTATTCTTGTATCAACCAGTTTGACCAGATAGAGTGAAATCTTGGTAATATAAAATATTTTCAAAATAATTAGAAATAGTTAATATTTAGTAACAATAATAGCAGTTTGCAAAGCACTATTCTAGGAACTTTATAAATATTTGACATATATACCTATATAGCTATAATATTGTATGTCAATCCTCACAACCATCATATTAGACAGGATTGTCATCCTATTATTACAATTATTATTATTTTTCCCACTTTACAGAAACTGAAACAGTAGAGTGGTTACATGACTTCCCAAAGTCAATTGATACCAAGTGGGAGTGCAAAGATTTTGGGAGTTTCCTATTATTCCTAAGAAAATATATGTTATTGTAGACATAGTAAATTTATGTCACGAATGGTGGAACAGAAATAAGAACAATGAACCTGAACTCAAAAGAACTAGATTTAGCCTTGGCTCTTTCATTTTCTGCACTGTTACCTTGAACAGTTCATCAACTTTTCCATTCCAGCTTCCTTACTGGTAAAGTACAGGAGTCCTCTAATTCAGAGGCTCTCAAGATGAGGTAGCCAAACCAGTGGCATCACTATGCCCTATGGTTAGCAATGCAAATTCTTGGATCCAACCCAATTAAGTTATTAATTCTCGGATAGGCCCAAGACCTACCAAATTATAGTTTGTAGGCATAGGGTCCAGCAGTCTCTATTTTGACAAGCCCACCAGGTGATCACAATGCATGCTAATGTTTGGGAACCGGTGGTCTAGGTGATCACTAAATTACCTTCCGATTCTCACATTCTCTGATTCCATCTCTGACTGCCTGGTTTCAGGTCGTCGAATTTCAAACTAACGTGGTTCTGCTCTATTTAAATACCTCTTTCCTGATTATTTGTGCCAGAGGATGGGATACCTAATGTTGGCTCACTGGAATGATTTTTTCTTTAGTCATCATCAGAGCATTACAGAAGAATGAGGTTACTGTGAATGTTTTGTTACCTCAAGCAAAAGTGTAAGATTGAATTCCAAAGCTGGAACCTCAACAGAATCTGAGTTCTTAATCCAACACCATGCCCCACATGGGGGCTTAATAAATCCTTGTGGCTGCCTGAGGCAAACGACATCCAAGCTAAGATTAGCAGCCTGGAGGAGTTGGCATGTGTTTGCTCCCATATTCCCAAATGTGCCAGAATCAGACCTGCCTGTCTCCTCCAAGTCAAGAGGGCAGCACCCACAGATAGAATGTCCTATTTACCTCTTAATTTAACGCTCCCATTGCCATAGTGTTACCTGACAAACACATACAACTCACTTGAAATCAGAAGCCCGGACAAACAAACAATTCCAAAGGTATTCAAATTTATTTGAGACCCGATTTTAAATGGGCCTTCCTCTTGTTCTCTTTCAGTAACCACCTGCTCTTCAGCAGTGGCAGAGGAATACCTCCAAGTTTCAGGGCCAACCATGATATGAATGCCCAATGCCTCATACTTAATAAACCCTCCTGTAAAAGCAAAACACCAGGTGACTTCATACCCTGATATACAATACTATAAACAGTAGAAGAGCAAAGACTGGTGTCTGCTTCCTTTGTATTTCTCTCGACACCTCATTAACATAAACCATTGTTTGTTGGTTTTCTTAAAAAGATACAACTAGAAGAAAGAGGCAGAAATGCAAACTCCATCAGATTTCAAAACTTACTGAGAAAAAAATAGAAACTTAGGAAGGAATAATATAATTATTATTCCTTTTATATAAAGGAATAATATAAAGGAATAATATAGAGGAAAGATGGGCACATAAAGAAATACAAACTTGGTAGGAGTTATAGTTATGAAGGTGGAGTTTCACTCCTTAGAGCCAAGTAAGTCTAAGACACATGTGGAATAGCTCTACTCTTTTGTTTTATGTGAGTGGAAAACCATAAATATTTATTCTAGGCCATCCCAGAGACTAACAATTTTACATTTGGCCACGATAAATATGAGAAGGGCTAAAAAAGTTTACAAACCATTTTCCAATCCAAGTTTACTTCAAATGATGTGTTAAAAAATGCATTACATTCTTTTATTAAAAATAGGTGTAATTTTCCAACTTGATACCTGTATATTGTGATAGCTGCAAAAAGAAGTCAAGCTGACATTTTGGGATTTATTCTGGACTATCATGCACAGTCTATTAAGTAGGTGCTATTATTGTCTCTATCTTACAGATGGAGAAACTGAGGCACAGAGAGGCTAACACAGCCAACGTCTCAAAATTAACTAGCAAATAAAATAACTTAGATTCAAAACAGCAACTCTGTCTCCAGAGTTTATGCTCCTTGATAGTCACATCACTCTTGTTTTATTTATTCTAGATATCACTTAGGAATGCTTTGGTGGCAAGTAACAGAAAACCCAACTGAGAGTGACTCTTAAAAATAGAAATTCATGTGGTCAGGTGTGGTAGTTCACACCTGTTATCCAGCACTTTGGAAGGCCAAGATTGGCAGATCACCTGAGGTCAGGAGCTGGGGAGCAGCCTGACCAACATGGGGAAACCCTGTCTTTACTAAAAATAGAAAAATTAGCCAGGCATAGTGGTGCATGCCTGTAATCCCAGCAACTTCAGAGGCTGAGGCAGGAGAATTGTTTGAAGCCAGAAGGTGGAGGTTAAAGTGAGCTGAGATTGTACCACTGCACTCCAGCCTGGATGACAGAGGGAGACTCCATCTCAAACCAAAAAAAAAAAAAAGTAGGAATTCATTTTTCTCACTGAGCAGCAAGTATGGAGAAAAGCAACTGCTGGGGGGTTCAGTTGCTCTCTATGCCCTCAGGGACCCAGGTACTCTCAATTCCACTGATTCATCATCTTAGAATCCTCATGCCTACCATGTCATGGTCCTTGCTGTTTTAGATAGTACCTCCCCATTCCAGGGAGGTAGAAGGTGTAGGAGAAAAATGCGTTCTTGGGGGATTTTGTCTTTTTCTATTTGGGAAACTACACTCACCTCACTGGACTGTCCTTTACATCTCACTGGCAGCCAAAACAGGATCACACCCTCATCCTTCACCCAACGAAAGGCCAAGCAAAGTGAGATGATGGTTACTGGTTTTAACTAATCATGCTTTATATTGGGGACCTGGAAAGAAGGCTGAAAGTAATGAGCCTATACCCAGCTCCTGAATAAATTAGACTTTTTTTTAGTGAGAAAGGAGAGTGGGCAGGAAGGGGAATGAGTGTTGGATGACAATAGACAGTGTCTGCCACACTCCCCTACTTTGGATTTTTGGTTGCTCTTCATTGTTCAATACCCGATTCCCTTGAACTGTGGGAAGGCACTGTGCTAGGAAGTGGGAATAAAGACAAAACCATAATCTCTATATGGTTATAAATTACTGAAAGGCTTCATTTGAGAGAACCTATTGCATACCCAATTTTAAACAAAGAGGTGAAAGAACTTAAGTGACATATGGCTGAGTTGGCAAATGGCTGTCAAGAGAGTCCAAGAGGCCTGACTTTGGCTATGAGTACACAACAGGTGAGACAAAACAAGCCCCAAGGTACTAAGACTGTAAAATGACAGAAAGGATAAGCCTTGTGTACGTGCTTAAAAATAGAGTGTACATTCAGTATTCTCATAGCATTAAGCACACAGAGTTGGTTTATACCCACAAGTAACCATAGTATAAACTGAATTTCTCCAGGCCTTCCCTGCTGCTGCATATAGATAGAATCATGCAAAAGTAATGACTCAAACTTCCCTGGCACATGTCTCTACCAGCCTCTGCTTTGTGTTTCTGGGAGTCCCCAAGAAGTCCAGAAAAGTGCATACAAACAATCCCCATCCCACTGGGGTTGCCCCTGCTCTGGCTTGACCCAGTGCTACATAATGGCTTGGATCAGAGCTGGAGGAGCAACCCTCTCTCCTTCATGCACCCACTGTCTCAAGGGTCTGAAAACAGTGCAGCTAGCACCTCCTCTCCGTAGGACCCAAACATGTGGCCACAGGGCTGGGCTGGGCACAGATTCAAGTGATAGTGACTGTGATCAACTCAGTATCTCTTCTCTTCCTCAAATATCATAGTTTACCATTGCATCAAATCATCTTGTCTGGCTCTTTCTTCCCTTAGGACAACTGACTAATCATCTCTGTCCTAGGAACTTATTCTTAGGAAACAGCCAAACACATGGCCAAAAATATGCATAAAGAGTCAATTACAGAGCTCTTGATAATGGTTAAGAAAAAAAAAAAACACCTAAATTTTATCGGTAGGAGACTGGTTAAATTAATTATAGCATATTCATTTTGAAAAATAATAAGCATTCATTTAAAATGATGAGGTACATCTACATTTACTGACGAGGGAAGATATGATATAAGGTTGAACTGGGAAGAAAGTATGATCTCATTTTTATAAAAATATAAGTAAACACATGCTCACATGAATGTATGTGCATTAATGTGTGCACACACAAAAAAATAGAAGTTATCTTTGGACAACAAGAGAAGGGTATTTTTGCTGTTTTCTTTATATCTTTCTGAAAAACAGGAATATTTTTACAAGAAGTGTGAATTGCTTTCATAATCATAAAAAGATAAAGCCATACCTACTTTGAAATATAATTATTTTAATAAAATAGGCTTTAGTAATTGATCCATTCTTTAGGGTGAAATTGTGGAGGGGTATAAAATCTCCATTTAGCGATATCATTTAATAGAAGGACGGTCTAGTCATTTACTGGAAATTCCTGGGTAATGTGTAGGAAAACCAGCCTTGACAGAAAGATGATTGGTACTGGACAGCTCCTGAAAAATACAGTGAGTCTGGGGAGCAGTGCAGTGCCCCAACAGTGCTGTTCCTGGAAGCCCGAGAAATCACAATTTCTGGGGGAAAAGAAAAGTATGCAGAGCTAAGCAAACACATGGGCTGCTGTATTTTGTGGTTGCCTCTTTTTAGCTTTGGCTCATTTTTTCAATTGGTTATTTTTTTCTAACTGATCAGTAAAAGCTCAAAGCTTAACAACACCTGGCATTTATGTCACATTTTTTCCCCTCTATTTGTTTGCCTTTCAAGATTTTTGTGAAATTTTATGACACATAGAAGTTCTCATTGTTTGTGAGATCAACTATAACAGTCATGTTTTCTTTAATGATTCTTGGCTTTGGTATCTTGCTTGGAAATGATTTTTCTACCCCCAAAAACATCAGAATTATTCATTCATATTTTATTTAACCTATACATTTTTATCTTTTATAATTGTTGAAAATTATAGACAAATTAAATTTAACAGAGTTTAATTGAGCAAAGAACGGTTTGCAAATAGGCACCTCCCCCACCACCAGAATAGACTCAGAGACACTCCAGCACTGCATGTGATCAAAGAGAATTTACAGACAGAATTAAAAAGTGATGCCAGAAACAGCCTGATTGGTTACAGCTCTGTGTTTGCCTTATTTGAACCTGGTATGAACTATCAGCTGCCTTTCGTTGGCTAAAGCTTGGTGATTTGTACAAGAGTAGGTTGCAGTCTGTTTACACATCCAGCTGGGTTTCAGTTCACTACGTATGGAGGAAACTTTAGGCCAAAAGTCTCATAGGTAAGGAGACAGCTTTGAGCTAAACTTAATTTAACATAATTATTAATTGATTGAATGTGTGTGTGTGTGTGTCATGTATGAGGTAGTGATATAAATGGTTTGTACCAATTGGTTGATCATTCTTCCCAACACCATTTATAGATTTATCCAGTCTTTTTTTTTAACTGATTAGAAATAATATTCTTATTGTATACCAAAACAACACAAATACACAAGTGTACGTACATAGCCTTGGGTATGTTCTGGCTTATATTGTTGAGTTCCATTAGCCCGCCTTCCTATTCCTGAGCTGATACTATATACATTATAATCATCATGAATTTAAGACGGGTTTAATTTTATGATAAGGCAAAAAGACACCCTCATTATTATTCTTTTCAAAAATATATTAGCTATTCTTAAGGGATTATTCTTCTGAATAATTTAGAATTATTTGGTCAAATTCCAAATAAAATGCCATTAAGATTTTTATTGGGATGGCATTAAATTATAGATTAATCTATAGAAAAAGAACTTAATATTTTCAATAGGAAGGCTTCTCTTTAGTCTCACATTAGGATTTTGTAAGTTTCTTTTCCTGTTGTTCCTGGATATTTCTTGGTAAGTTTGTGAAAAGTTGATTTTCTCTGGCCCTTCTCACCCCTTGTTTGGTCACATGCAGGGTGTTGGAATCTCTTTATCAGATTTACAGTTGTAAGACAGGTTTGTATATCTATAGCTCTCAGGCAAAGTTTCACTTCCCACAGACTCCTTCAGTCTTCTTGAGGTGGCACCTTCCCCTGACCTCCACTATCTGGTTTCTGCTTCCAGAGAAACCATTTAATCATTCTCATTTCCAGCATGCTCTGCTTCCTGGGAGTTTATTTCCTGCCACAATGCTTACATCATGAAGACTATAACTCATTGTACCGGTTTGTTTGTTTATTTTTTTCTGCATAACAAATGACCACAGGCTTAGCAAATTAAAACAACACACATTTATTATCTCACAATCTCTGGAGGGCAGGAGTCTGAAGATGGCCTAGCTGGGTCCTCTGCTCAGAGTCTCACAAGGGTGCTATCAAGGTGTTGGCTGGCTGCATTTCTTTCTGGGTCTTGAGATCCTCTTCGAAGCTCATGGGGTTGCTGGCAGAATTCAGTTCTTGCAGCTGTGGAATGGAGGTTCCTGCTTTCCTGCTGGCTGTCAGCCAGGGCTGCTCTCAGCATCTAGAGGACCCCTCTGTTCCTTACATGTGGCCCTCTCCCAGGTCCACTCATGATATGGCAGCCTACTTCTTCAAGGCCAGCAAAAGAATCTCTCGTTACAGCCCACTAGGACAATTCTTAGATAATGTAACATAATCACAGGAGTGACATCCATCACCTTCACCTTACTCAACTGGCTAGAAGCCAGTCACAGTTTCCACTCACTCTCAAGGGGAGGGGATTATTCAAGGGTGTATCCATCCCACTCACAGGCCTTGGACCATTGTCAGCCCACCACTACTTCCTGATCACCTTTTTTCTGAGATTTGGGGTCTTGGTCTAAATATGACAGGATGGCAGCCTGAGTGGGGACAAGAGGCAGAGGGGCAGGTGGCTGTGGGAGCAACGTAAAGAGAGGCACTCTGCTCTCCTCACAAAACTGGAAACGTTTCTGTTTGATATAGGCACCAGGTCTTCAAATCGGGGAGGCAAAGTGGAGGTATGACATATGAGGAAAGCTACACCAGTTATTCTTGGTTCTCTCCATCTGGCTTAGAATTAATGTCAGTTTCTTCAAAATGCTGGAATTTGGTTGTTAGTCATTTTTCATTTTTCAGTGTTGTACATGTTATCTTTTTAAAAAATCACTTTGTATATATGTTAGTGAGAAGTTAGGGAAAATGGCGAGCTTCCTGATGCTTTGAACCAGAGTTTCAACCAAGCCAGTTTCTGGCAGGCTTCTGCTTCTGTCTTCTCGAGATGGCACCACACCTCGGTTTCTGGTTCTTTCAAAGCAAGTGCAAAATTGAGAACAACACATTTTATAAGAACTTTATTGGGTCCATTGTGCTACCTCAGGGAAACCAAAGATATAGCTAATCTATACCCTGCTCAGGAAGCTGTGGGTATCAGAAATGTATCTGCAGTACGGGTGGTCATTTCTCCTCCCAATAACCTAGTGAAGTACATATTATTATCCCACTTGATGGAAGTGGAAACAGAGGCTTTGACTAAACAAGTAACTTTCCCATTATCGCACAACTCAAATCACACGTTGCCTAACTCCATAGCTCTTTCTATCACATTATACTTTCAGGGTGGGGGAACGTCTTCTGAAATATCGAGAGGCATTTAATAATAATCAACGAGTTTCTTCCAATCTTAATTCAGCCTACAACCTCACAACCCTAATGTACACCTTTCTGAAATAGGGAGTTTTTTCACAGTAAAAATGGACAGCATTCTTGTTCCTATCATTACTCTATACCAACTTTGCCCCACGAATTTTACAACCTGAAAAGCAAAGTAAGCAAAGTCAGTTACTGAGAGATCTGGTAAGCACACAGAGCGACCACACTCGAATACCTTGTCTCATGTCTCCCTGAAGCGAGTCACACTCAATGGGGGTAAAAGCCAGTCAGAGGGAAACTCCCTTCTCTCTTTTGGGAAGCTCTCACAAAAGTCTCCAGGGGGCACTGTAGCCAGCCGGGGGAAGTCTTAGTCTGTTTGGGCTACTGCAACAAAGTACCATAGACCGGGTGGCTTAGAAACAACAAACATCTATTTCTCAGTCATGGAGGCTGCAAAGTCCAAGATCAAGGCATGGGCAGATTTGGTGTCTGGTGAGGGCCTATTTACTGGCTCATACATGGCCCCTTCCAACTGTGTCCTAATATGATGCAAGGAACAAAGATGCTCCCTTGGGCCTACTTCATAAGGCTGGGCCCTGGTGACCTAATCACCTCCCACAAGGCCCCACCTCCTCACCGGGAGTTAGGATTTCAACATGTGAATTTTGAAAGGACACAAACGTTCAGACCATAGCAGGGGAGGACACAGGTGCGAGAGTCAGAGTTCCTGGGTGCTAGAGTCAGAGATCCTGGGGCCGGGTGCCTGCCAGCTGCCTCCAGGGAAAGATCATGTGACAGGTGGTGGGACTCTAACAGACACACACCAGGAGTAAATTCCTAAACAGCAGGTGATACAGAAACTGAGGGAGATGTCTTACAAAACAGGAGACCACACAGCATGCCAGCAGGTGGAGGTATAGACCCCCCAGGTCTCCCAGTCCCCACGAAAATATACAGCTGCTGCTGACCACAAACCCATCCCTCCAGTTGCCCAAGCTACATACCTGCCTGCTAACTAGGTGCAAGTAACTACTGAAACCAACCTCAGCACATTCCTAAGTGTCTATAGGTCATAAAAGGTCTATTTCTCATGCTTAGTACCCTCATTAGGCCCAAGTTTTAGGCCTGCCTTGGGTCCATTCCCGCAGCAATCTTGGGCAAGTCATAAAATCTTGCCCATTATCAGTTTCCTGTAATACAGTAGTTCTCAAAATGTGGTCCCCCAGCCAGCAACATCAGTACCTTATGAGAACTTCTTAGAAGTGCAAGTTCTTGGGCTCCACCCCAGACCTACTGAATCAGAAACTCTGGGTATAGAACAGCAGGATCTGTTTTGACAAGTCCTCCAGGTCATTCTGATGCATGTTAATGTGGAAACCACCGCTCCCTCCAATACCTCATAGAATTGTGAGAATTAAATAAGATAATACATTCTGTTCTGCTACCATTTCCATAGTACGAATTAGCCCATCACAGATTGATCACAGAGAAATGACATCAGTATAATGTGAAAACTGCACTGGTTTCCATAATTTCGTAGGTAATTTTTGCTAACCAAGAAGTCCTGAGATAGCAGGAGTAGAACCATAACCTTCAATGGGAAGGAAAAGGCTTGAGGTTTGGCTGCTGCAACAGCAGCTGAAATCTTTTTGCTGTATTCCAGGAAATGTTTAAATGAGTACCTGCCACCAGGGCTACCTTCTCAGGTAGGTGCACCTCCAGCCTCGTGAGCTCTCAGCTTGTGGAAGGTTGTCTGGCTTCCTGTGTGCTCCTTAACAACAGCCCTGTGACTCCAAGCTACATTTCCATTGCCCTGTCCCAGACCCTGCCAGTGCCAGTCTAATTAAAGGGTTACCAGCTTTTCATCTTTATTGCTTTTGTGCATTTTAATACCCATGTGGCAGCTTCTAGCCTCTCAGCTGCTGCCAAGGTGGTCCAAATGATCTCCCCGGGTAGCAGTGATTGCTTTCCTTAATCACAGTTGCATGAGATTTGAATGGTCTGCCTTGGCCCTATTTTTCCCAGAGGTCCTATTATTTTTTATGCCAAGTTTTGCAGACAGCAACATTTTCTAGAAAGTGTAATTTTATGTTATAGAAGAAATGCCTGTATATGTAAAGTACCTGGCAAATAGTAAGGGCTCAGTCATTATTATTATTAGTTCATGTCTACCATACCTTGTCCTTGAAATGCTGACCAAAAAAAAAAAAAAAAAATGAGCCAAGAAAACCCTGCAGTGACAATTCTAATACAAGAGCAAAGGAACACAGCTTCATATAGCAGGTTTTGATAATGAATGGCAGAAGTTCTTATTCTCTTTTGCCAATATTTTTAATGACAGTCATTTGAAGCAATTTCTCCTGTTTTTTGCTGTTGTTGTTGTTTTGTTTTTTCCCAGTTTGAGTAGCCTTTTCTGAGACATGGGGATATTTTATCTACTCCTGTGTACTTAAATATTTAATTACATTCCATCTCTTTCTTTTTGACTTTAGAAAATCAGACACTTACTCTTAGAAATAGCCAGGTGGAGAGTAATTATCTTGGCCATAATTCTCTGATGTTTACAGAATATGGCACTCAGACTTGAAATCTCCGATGGCCTCTGCTGGAAGGGAGTTCAGCCTCCTCGTCTGACATGAATGGGAATTGAGGTCTGGCTCGAGGTCTAACAGCAAGATAGTCTAGCCATGAAAGCCAGCCAGGTGTCCTGGCTTCTAATTCAGTATTCCAGCTCTTAATGTTTACTCTCTAGTTACGTCCTGCTTCATGAGGTCACTTAAATTGTTTCCTCAAACCTGGGGTCACAGACTAGTGGTCTGTGGGCCAACTTCAGCCCACAGACATGTTTTATTTGCCCATGTCATATATCTTAACAATTGAGAAATTTCACATTTAAAAAAATGTCTTGCCTCACTTGAAAATTCAGAACATCTGGCACCTCTGAGCCAATATTCCCAGATGGCAACAATCAGCCCAGCTGAAGAGCACCTTCCCCTTTCAACCGGGATGAGCTCACTCAGAACTGCCGGGGTCCCCCCAACTCCCCATTCCTTGACATGCATACACACCTTTCTGTGTTAGTTTGTTAGGGCGGCTGTAGCCAAGCACCACAGATTATGTGGCTTCAACAGCTGAAATTTATTTCCTCACAGTTCTGGCAGCTAGAAGTCCAAGATCAAGGTGTCGCCAGGGTTGGTTTCATTCTGAGGCCTCTCTCCTTGGCTTGTAGATGGCTCTCTTCTTCCCGTGTCTTCACATGATCTTCCCTCTGTGCGTGCCTGCATCCAAATTCCCTCTTCTCATAAGGATATCAGTTATACAGATTGCGGCCTATCCAAAGAATCTGCATTAACTTAATCACGTCTTTCAAGACCCTATCTCCAAATGCAGTCGTATTCTGAGGTACTAGGGTTAGCACTTTAACAAGTGAATTTGGGGGAGACACACTCAGTCCATGACACAGTCCTTCCTCCTTTAGATTACCTGCTTGATCCCAAAGGCATTTGAATCTGCAACTGTGACAAACAGAAAACCTTGGTTTGTTCTTGAACAACTCAAAGCTTCGTGTCTTCTTTCATGAATTAAACAGCTTCTCTATGAAGTACCTTAATTATGAAATGCATGAAGTATACTTAGAAGAGACATAAAATTTTAAAGACAGGAAGAACCTCAGAGACTATCTCCTCCAGGGGTTTCCAAACCATTTTAAGTCATGGAAACTTCTAACAAAAGTCAACAAGGAATTGATACATAAAATAGCCAAACTCCATTCCTGTTTGCCAAAATAGCTACTAAGGGAGCTCCAGAAGACATTGCACCTCCCTATATGAAAATCATTTGAAAACCACTGATCTAATCAAATTATTTGGGTTATATCTGAGGAACCTAAGGGCCTTCCACACAGCCAAGGTCACACAGAGCTGGAAGCAGAACCAAATCTGTCTCCCGCCTCCCATGGCTCCGGGTCTCTATATGGTTCCAACCAGGATCTGGACAAGGTTGATTGAATAATACTTGTAGGTTGGTGTAAAAGTAATTATAGTTTTTGACACTACTTTTAACAGCTAAAAGCGCAATTACTTTTGCACCAACCAATATCCTCAAGACAGGAAAATCCTGACATTTTGTTGGTGAGAGGAGCAAGCTGGAGCTGAAGCCTAGGAGTCAGGAGGCCCAGATTCTAACTGTGTGTTGTCCATTCTAGCTGTATAACCCTGAGGACAAAGAATTTGGCCCCTCTGTTCCTCTTCATATTCAGCACACAAAGGGTTCGACTCTATGAATTCTAATATATCTTCCAATGTTAAAATACTAGGATCCTGGAATGTTACCCTTATGGTAATTATGCTCTCCTTTACTTATGCTCTATTGATGTGAAAGGACCATGATAACTTTTGTCCCCAGAGGCATGTATACCAGCAATGAGCAGGCTCACCCTCCCCACACACAGAGCTCCTCTGGGCCCTGCCTGCTGACCACCAAGGCCACCTAAACATTCATACTCCAGCTTGTAATCATAGAAAAGAAAAAAGAGAAAAATTAAAAAGACCTTCCCCAGAAGAGGTAAAACCATGTGGCCCACTCTTTGGTCAGTAATATAAACCAAACATTTTGCACCACAGGGAAAGTGGAAGCAAAAGAGTAGGAAGAATTGCTATGCTGTTTGGGAACTGTAATTACATGACTCCAAAGTGGAAATGGCAGGAATTTGTTCTGCAACCAACATTCTAGTAACAACAAGCATATTACTTCATGAGGTTACCTGCCATTGAGCATAATAATTTTCACAAGTAATTAGCATCTCATTTTGAGCCAAAATCTATGATCCTCAAACATCCAAACTTTGGCTACCACCAACACCCACATCCTCTTCCTCTTCATGGACACACAGCTGGACTACCTTTTCCAGGCTCCTTTGCAGTTGGCTGGAGCCAGAGAACTGCCTCTGACCAGTGGAATGTAGGCCAGGTGTTACACATCTCACCAAGCCTGGTCCATAAAATCCTCCCACATGTGATCCTTGCTCTTTTCTCATATGCCAGTTGAATGCAAGGGACTTTGGAGGCAGGGAGAGGGCAAGGCCAAGATGAGGAAACCTAGATCCCTGAATGACTGTGTGGAAGAGAGACACACCCCCACCCCCATCCTCCCTGTGATATGCACAAGAAATAAATGTTTATTTTGTTTAGTGACTGAAATTTGAGAGGAATCAGTTTCAGCAACTAGTATTTTAACTTTAACACATGTATCTTTTGAAGTATGACAAGCCTACTACTTCTTGTCTCACTTACTAGACCTTGATATATTTTAAGATAGCTGTCATCTAAAGGTAATAAGAAGACAATCTCTTGACCCTCTTCTCCCTTAGTATTTCTCCTCTTTGGTCCTTCCCCAATTCAAACAATTCCCCAATGTATAATCCTGAGCCCATCGCATCAGGGCAGGAGTTTGCATGGGAGGAACACTGACAGTCTCTTTCTCCCTAACATTTATAAAAACCTAAGCCCTTGGTATTAATAGATGAGAGAGAATTCCCAACAAAATCAGAATATTTGAGACAAATGTCATTAGTGACAGAAGTGGGACTGAGGGGACTAGCGTTTCTCCACTCCCAGGGTGGAAAAATATTCCATAGTCTCAACAGTTTTTCTCAACCAAACTGCCATGGTAGAATTAAGCCTTAATGCCCATTGTATCAAATGAATTAACTTCTATAAACTAGAGTGACACTTATCATCCTTGGGAGAATTAAAAAAAAAAAATTTTTTCTGAGTTACATGGTTTGTATGAGAAAGGCCGGCTGGAGGAAAGGAGAAAGGAAAAAAGAAAGTGAAGGCATCAAAGAATCCTGGACAGCAAAGAGAAAAGTGCCAGGGAACCAGCAGAATGCCAAGGCCATGTGGCGAAGGAACTTGGCCTTGTTGAGCTGGTAGAGGCCAGGGAGGTAGCAAGACCCAGGGGAGGGACCTTCTTCTGACCCAGGAGGTGCTTCCTGGGCACCTTCTTCTGGTCCAGGAGGCTTTGAGTCAGTGACAGCACCATTCTGGAAGGAGCAAGGCTGGCTGAAAGGAGATCCCTCCAAGCTGTAACCTGCGGGACCAACTATTAAGAATTCTCTGGGTCGGGGAACATCTTCATTAATATCTTTGAATGAAACTCAGGACTTCCTAAAATTTCCATGTCTTTTTCTTTCACCTGTCAGGCAGGGTATTCAGAAGGCCTAAAATGATTAGGCCAGATACTGTTCAGTCAATGCTTTCCAACTGTAACATCATTAAGAGTGTGTGCTGTTTTCTCTCTGTGTTGACAAAGAACTCCAAGATACCAGCACAGTCCTTCTTCCAGTGCAAACTCAGTCTTTGGACCTCCTAGAAGACTTCCCCAGACCACCACTGTCCTGACAGGCTGTGTTTGTTCCTTCATTTGATGTTTGGCCAGGGGGATATCCTTCCTTAATGAAATCAGAGTCTGGAACTTTACCCAAATTTAGGTTGGTGCAAAAGTAATGGCAGTTTTTGCCATTGCTTTCAATGTCAATGTAGCAATTCTGTAATAACAGGTCATGAGAAGAGGAAGCTCACCACAGGGGCTCCTGAGAAGACATTGATTACCAAGGGGAGGGCTGGTAAGCATATTGTTGGGATGAAATAGTTAGTGAGCAGGTGAAAAACAATAAATTAAAAATTTTAAATTTTTCATAGCAAAAGAAGATATTTAATAAGTATAAAGTGTTAAAGCTGGGAATTAAAGTAATATTCACTTAGGAGTACACAACAAACATAAAAAATATAATTACATCTATAACTTGAGAAATATTCATGTGTTATCTTACCCTGGGGCTTTGCATTTTAAGTGAGAGGAATAATACAGATCAACCCAAATTACTGAAGGCCCTGGAAGGAAGATTAAAGGAATTGAGATGGCTTTATTCTAGTGATAAGAAAGCCAAGGGAGGGCTAAATCGCTGCTTTCAAATATTTTAAAGGTTAGTCCCAAGACACAGGCCTGCTGAACTCAGCCCCTGGCCTTTCCCAACTCAGAGCCCTTGAACTCAATAGCTGACAAAGAACTGCTGTCTTAAGTGGAAAGTAGAGTCGGAAGCTCTCCCATCCTCCCCAGCAGCTTCCTCCTGGGCTTGGGCTCCCCGGATGGGTTACTCACACTCCTATCCCTCCACCTCATCCATTAAGTTAGAACATTTGTGACTCCCAAACCATTCTCCCCAACCAGTTGGGGCCTTACTGTGTCTAACACCCCACTAAGCTGCTCCTCCTCAGTCCTCCTGACTCTGCCTTACTGTGGCTTCTCATAGCCTCTTTCTTATAGCTTTTCAACAGCCATCTAATGGACCTCCCTGACTCAGCTTCTCCATCCTCCCTCAACAGTACATTTCCACACTGCCCCAGAGCTCCCATCCAAAACACAGATTTGATGATGTCACTAGCATAAATACCGGCAGTGGACTTTCCGCAGGCTTAGATTTTCATTATGAAAGGTATTTTTAAAATATCTGCCTTGGCTTCTTTTTTCATTCAATCCCATTAGCACTGCTCTCAAGCCCCTTTCCAAACTGACTCATTCAACCAGTCCCCTCTCATTTGCCCCGTCCACCCGCACTGAAGACTCTGCTTCGGCCACATTGGACACTCACAATTCCTCGAACATCCTCCTGGTTCCCTGCCTTTCTTCTTGCAAATTCCTGTGCCTGAAATGTCCATGCTTATCTCCTCCATGTGGAAGAATGTGAGTCATCTTTCACAACTCTGGCCAAAAAACACCTCTCTTATGCCTTCCCAGCATCTGGGCAGAGGTTGTGACTTCCTCCAGTGGTTCCCACAGTGCTTGGTCCTGAATTAGCACTTGTCACATATTATAATTATTTGTGTACATTTCTGTCTTTCCCATTCAACTGTCAACTTCTTAAAAGGAAGAACCATATCTTATTTATTTGGGTTTTCCTCTATTACTATTATATACTATTTCCTCTATTACTACTATATACTATTACACAGTATCTGATGTTTAGTACATATTTGATCATTGTGGAATGAAAGAATAAGCTCCCAGTTCAGGTTCTCTTCTAGTTTACCTGCTATAGCCAGCCTGGCCAGGAGCTGGGAGTGTTCAGCTTGGAGCCAGAGGCAGGATCCCAGGAGCGGGTTAAGAGGAAGTGATTGACAACTGCCCACAGTGGCTCCCGCTGGGCACATTTTACATCCCAGGGTCTGGATCAAAGCTGGCAGTTTCTGCCCTGTCTATTCCTAAGTGTCATAACTGGAGCAAAACGCCTTCATCAGCCAGTCTGGCCACACCAAAACACGTGGGTTGGACAGCAGAGGCTGCCTGGCTCTTTTCAGGTTCCTATGGATACAGTGTCTCCCTTGACCCACTGAATTCATCTGTGTGGGCAGCTGCCTCTTCTGGACTGCAAATACACAGTAAGCAGGCGTGTAGGAAAGGAAGAATGGGGTAGAAAGCACGTAGGAGGAGGGGAAGAAATAACTGAGAGAGAGCCTTTGGGCAGAAGTGGGCAGGCAGGAAGGTTTGGTCTTTTTGTTCCTACAGAAGATGTTTTTGAAAAGCTTCTTGACAATCAAACAGACTTTTGAAAAGAGTTATTTTTGCTCAATATAAAATGTGAAAATCACCAGTGGAAGATTGCCTCCCTTTCTGCAGCCAGGGCAGAGCTCCTGGATGTATTTTGATCAGTAACTTCTAGACACATCCTTCACAACCACAACTAGGCAGCCAAGCATTCTGACACGTGCTTAACTAAGACACAAATTAGGCAGCCAATTTGTAAAAATGTAATATGGCGTCTTTTCTCCTTTCTGCTTATTTCATTGATAAACACACATTCATGCACATTGATGTACACAGTAATAATAAAAATAGTTTACATGGCTGACTCTACAGTTTCTGTAGAGCTTTTGCTTAGAGCTTCACAATAACTCAGTGAAGCAGGCAAACTGCATTGATGAGATAGTATGGTTTCCGAGTTACTCAGTGGAGGTGCAGTCTAGACTCAAGCCCCGGACTCCAGCTTCCAAGACCGGCACACTCATTCCCACATCCACACCCCCGACCCCCATTCCATGCCTGGCTGCCGGCTAAGCCACAGGCTGCTCCACAGTTGGAGTGTAAGAGATAAAGAAAGAGGAAATGAATGGTTTAAGTTGGGATGGGCATCTTGACAAAGTTGTTAGAGTCTACCGGTTTTTTAAAACCCCACATTAAAGTAAAGCAAATAAATGCATGTCTAATCATCACTCTACCAGCTTCTAACGTTTTTGCTCATCACTTTCTCTGAATTTATACATGGAAGACTTTTGAATGTGGTTCCTACACTGAACCAATCTCCAAAATCGAGGTCGTGACTTCTGTCCCCATGGGGGCCTGTAAGTTGAGGTCCATATGGCAGCCCATGATGGCGATCCTTTCCCCATGAGCCACGGGATGTCTCTGGGCACAACACAACGCCTTCTTTTCAACAGCATTTTATCATTTCCTCAAATATCTGTATTTGTAGGCCGAGTGATGACAATACACTACAGTTATAGAACATCACAGTCTCTGGAGAGCCTTCTATTTCATACACCCTACCCCCTACACCCTCCCACCATAGAATCCCCTCCCTGGCCATGAGGCTGATAAGACAGATATCACCATTTTAATTTTACAGATTCAGATATATATATATTTTTGAGACAGAGTCTTGCTCTGTCACCAGGCTAGAGTTCAGTGGTGCGATCTCAGCTCACTGCAACCTCTGCCTCCCGGGTTCAAGCAATTCTCCTGCCTCAGCCTCCCGAGTAGCTGGGACTATAGGCACATGCCATCATGCCCAGCTAATTTTTGTATTTTTAGTAGAGATGGGTTTTCACCATGTTGGCCAGGATGGTCTCAATCTCTCGACATCATGATCTGCCCACCTCGGCCTCCCAAAGTGCTGGGATTATAGGCATGAGCCACAGTGTCTGGCCACCTGGCTATATATTTTTTTATCAAGCTCTAATTCCACAGTTGACTGAACTAAACGATATACTAAGCAGGACCCAAGTAACTAACCAAAATTTAAGAGAAATTATTTGAAATTGAGAAAAAATATTTGACTCTCAATGCTGTTAAACATGATATGACTAACTCCCACTCTACAATGTTCTTCCAGTTTTCCCATCCATGGACCCTGCCACCAAGCAAAGAAGAGGATTTACATATGACCAATTTCAGCAGAGCAAATGGAGAAATTATATGGCTGTGTTCCAGCCCTGGCTGGTTATATATTTTATATTTTATAGCTATTTCTCTGTCAGAATTATAAATCTGCCACACACACGAAAAGGTCTAATTTAAAATGGGGCATATCAGAAAATCACAACTCAGCAAAATATGGCATTTTCCTGACAAATACTGCATAACTAAGCTTTATATGCACATTGTGGTTTTAGAGACTGTCCAAACTACAGGGTGATTTGGGACTTCAGTTCCTCATCCCTGCAGGCTGGACTGATTTCAAGAAGATAATTAAAGTCAATAGTACCTGGTATATGAAATCAAACACCTATCCTCTACTCCCTGGGTTTGGAAGATCAAGGATAATAAGCCTGTCATAAACCAAGACAAAGGGCCACCAGGGAGTGACAAATCCCTATCAGGTTTAAATTTTGTCAGAACAGTCAGTGTAGAAATAGAGTTGGTGAACACGCCAACCCTCCCTGTAACCTAGTCTGAGCAGCATTGAAGGAAAACTGGCCAGGCCTTTCAGCATGTTGGTAAAAGCCACCCCCTGACAGCCTGGAAAGGAGCAGAAAATGGGAGAAATGTTCTGGAGAATAGAACTCATCTGTCCCGCCAGCACTCAACATAACTGTGGCCAGAACCTGCTATTGGATATTTCCATGCAGTTACTAATAAGCTGTACATAAAAACTACCTGGAGGCTGAATCTGACTCTGGGATTTGGTGTTAAATACCAGAGCGTATACAGTGTCCTGCCAAGGATAAACTTTTGTAACCCTACATTTACCCACTCTACTCCTTGAGCCAGAAAACCTCCTCTTGAATTTTATTCCTATATCATCTTCATCATCCTTCAAAGTTCAGCTTTAATGTGGTGTCTTCTCAGAAGCTTTCCTTGACCATGTTTGAAGAAACTGAACTAAAGCTAATCTGAAAAGCTTGTAAATACAAGACTCGAGTTCTGTTACATTTCCCTTGACCCTTCAGAAATTCTAAGCCCCTCAGCTAAATTTAGTCATTAAAAGATCACCGTCCATTATTTAATGTTTTAAGAATAAGTCATACTATTTCCTAGTTGACTGTTAGTGGAGCCTACAGGGGGAAATCATGGCCATTCCTAAATTCCTCTAAGACTTGTGTCACTGCAGCATCTTGGTCTCTACTGGAGATTTATATTCTTTTCCTTATCAGGTTAGAAAGAGGTGAGGGTACAATCAATGGATTCCATATCAAATCAGAAGTCCTAAGTTCTAGAATATGTGATTGAACTTGTGAATAAAAAACATCCTGGGATTTGGGATATCAATTCAACTTGTTTCTTGCACCATTATGATAAGAAAAAGGAGAATTCTTTGTAGTTTATTATCTCATGTCTACATTATCTTAATTTATCTTCCCAACTCTGCAAAGCAAGCAGAGCTGATATGCTGTTTGTTAGTGTGCAGATATGAAATTGAAGATCAGGGATTGAATAGTTTTCTCAGGTTCCCACAGCCATTTCCAGAGCTGTCTCATGTTTTCTGACCCCATGTCCAAGTTCTCTCCAACACAGTTTTTCCCAAGCAGATTATAAGGACTCTACCCACTTCCACAGCAGGTCCTCAAATAATGTTTCATTCAATATTATTTCATTATAACATTGATGAGAAGGGAAAAAATAGATTCCTGCCCAGGGCCGCTGTCTTTGTGGAGCTTGCACGCTCTCCCCATGTCTGTGTGAGTTCTCTCAGGGTCTTGCAGTTTCTTCCTACATCCCCAAAATGCGCACATTCAGTTCATTGGTGTGTCTAAATTGTCCCTGAGTGAGTGTGGGTGAGTGCACCCTGTAATGGGAAAGTGTCCCATTCAGGGTTGGTGTCTGCCCTGTGCCCCAAGCTGCTGGGATAGGCTCTGACCACTGTCGACCCTGAACTGGAATAAGCAGTTGAACAATGATCTTGCTTGTTTGTATTAATCTTTCTTAAATCTATGTATAACTCAAATTTATTTCAACGTTTGATATCCAAAGTATTTTGGTGTTTATTCAGAAGTTTGATGTTTTGAGATCAAAAATATGCTGTAGGAACTTAATTCTTGTTATATCATTTAGCCTATGGTAAAATTTCATGATACACTATTTTGCTTAAAGTTGCAGTTTCCAAGTACCTGTCAACAATGTTAGGTGAGGACTTACTGTACTGCTATCTGAATAGTCCCTTATATAAGCAATTTATCACACAGATTAAACTCCTTTATAAAGAGGTACTTTAACAATTTGACAGCTGAAATCCTTCAGGTGGATCCAAAAGGTACTCATCTGGTATTGCATTCTGTTCTCTCTATAATGGTCTAGAGTAAGTTCATTTTAATAGTTTAACTATAAAAAATATTCACATTCATTATTAATACATTAGTTTATGCCTTTAAAACAATTAGTCTAAGGCCTTTGAACAAAATTTAAAACATTTTAAAAGCAGCATTTAAGGAACAGCTTGCATTGTTTATTCAGTTCAAAAAATATTCGTTGAGCACCTATCAAGCATTGTCTAGGGCAGTAAGAAGGCAGAAGTGGTGAAGACAAGGACCCTTCTCTAAAGAACTTAAAACAGAGAGAGGAAGTCAAATAAGAAAAAATAAATAAATGCATATATTTCTCTAAGAACTAAATTGGAGCAAGGGCAGAGGGTTCTAGAAGCAGAGAAAGGGCACTTGATCCAGTGTCAGATAAGCCTTTCCAGGGAAAATAACATCAGTGCCAATAATTTGGGAGAACAGAGTGTTATAACATGTTTCTAGCCTCATCTGTACCTCCAGGGCTACTGGGGAGCTCCGATGAATATTTAAGCCCACATGTCCCTTCCCACTTCTTTGCTTCACCCACTCTACTCCTTTAGCCAGAAAACCTCCTCTTGAATTTTATTCCTATGTCTTCTTCATCATCCTTCAAAGCTCAGCTTCAATGTGGTGTCTTCTCAGAAGTTTTCCTTGACCATGTTTGAAGAAAATGAACTAAAGCTAATCTGAAAAGCTTGTAAATGCAAGACTCAAGTTCTATTACATTTCCCTTGACCCTTCAGAAATTCTAAGCCCCTTGGCTAAATTTAGTCATTAAAAGATCACTGTCCATTCTTTAATGTTTTAAGAATAAGTCATACTATTTCCTAGTTGACTGTTGGTGGAGCCTACAGGGGGAAATCATGGCCATTCCTAAATTCCTCCAAGGCTTGTGTTACTGCAGCATCTTGGTCTCCAGCTGATGCCCAAGGAGTGAGAGATAAAGTTGCCCCTTCTGTTTCACTGGATCCCAGCTGGAGTACGTGAGGCAGCTTAAACAGTGACCACTATCAGACTCCTTGGTCAACTGGTGGCAATTTGGGGTGAAAACATGTCAACATTACATTGCAATTTTTTTACTCTGAAATTACATAGTGGTTCCTTTGACCATCAGTAAATCTTTACAAATGGGATCAAAACAACTTTCTTTGGAGACACCATGGGACTAAAGAAAGAGACAATATTCCTATTATAGAATTTTGCAAACTCTCCGGATGTCCTAACAATAAGTTACAGATGTTTAATCCTAAATTAAGAAGCTAAATATAATGTGGACTTTACAAATGGCAATTTTCTATAATTTGAGGGAAATATTTGGTAGCTCAGTTCCCACTAGAAATGTTTGGCAATGATTCTGCTCTCTGTTAAACATCTCTGGCATGATTCCCTAAGGACGGAATCATAACAGAGAAGACAACAGATTTTTCTTTTAAGAAAAACAACATAGAATTGATCAAGAAACTATAATTTGAATTTTCCTCTGGGCATGTGGGTATTGTTCTATAACTGAGAGAAGCATTAAAATATCAAAGGAACTACGTTCGTATTTGTATTAATTCTATTGAATCATTTATTGGCTTATCATATTTTGTGTTATTGCCTTGTTCTCCTTTGTTTTGAAAAGAAACTTTATCAGTTATCCTGTGTCATGCCATTTTATCTCTTCATTCTGCCTGCAATAAGATATCAGCCTAATATTGTCAGAGCAACTTCCTACAATGATTCTTTGTTCTGAGAAAAAAAAATTGCATGAATAGTACATTATTAAAACAGAGAAGGAAGTGTGTTTCATTTATTATTTATTTAGTGAATATTGTCATGGTACCAGGTGCTTTACAAAAGACAAATAAAGTGAAGCAATAATACGGTGCACTTGGATCTTACATTTAATGTAAGGATCTCTGAGTACTTACCAAACATTGACTCATACATCAACTCACTTCAGATAGGATGTAAAGGTTGCTTTAAACCTACAGTCAACTTTACAGAACCTGCTGTAAAAAATGCTCCATGGCACCAAGCACTGTACAGCCTTGCTAGATTGTACACTGTCTTGCTGGATTGCTGAGACCTCTGAGGACACAGGGAAAGATGAAATCACAATGGGAGTGGGGCTATGAGAGATGGTGGGTGAATTTTGAAGAAAGGAAGCTAGAAAAAAATGGTAACAAATAGAAGAGAATCTGGGGAGCTGAAAGCTAAAGCAGTGAATTTCACAGACAACTGACAGATAACTTCAGGTTCTAAACAAATGCAAACTTGACAGCTGTCAGAGTAAATATTTTATTGAGCTTAGATTTGGCTCTTATCTTTGTCTAACACGTTCATGACTTCTGAAGTTGGTTTCTTCTGCACAGGAGAAAATTTCTCAAGATTTTTCAAATATGAATAGCCTGGATTGTATTTTTCTAGTCGCAAAGCTGAAATCTGCTCTATCCTTAATAATTATCACATATAATTTGCTGCATACCATCTTGATGTGAAAGTTGAAATTAGGAAAATCTTATCAACTCAGATCACACTAAATTCTGAATCTGTCAAAAGATAACCAGGAATCGGTAGAAGACTATGCTTCTGAGATTTGTCCAGTAATGCCCAAGCAGGGTCATGGCTGTGACACAGCAGAGGCCAAAGGCAACAGACAGCAACCATTCAGGTATCCCTGATGTCCCCCTGCAGGCCTTCACAGAGAGTCAAAACTCAATATTTCAAAATGTATATTTTTTATCTCGGAAGAGTTTGGTGACCCCTATACTCAGAAAGAAAATGGACAACAGAGGGCCAACAGCCAGGTCTTCTATTACTATTTCAAAATTAGGAAGCAGAGACCATCCCTGTGCAGAGGATCTCAGCTTGAGCCTGGCTTTCTGCCATCCACTTGCAGAGTCCAGGCCTCTCTGGGCCTAAGCTGGTGGCTTGGGCCAGATGGAGGTCTAGTGCATTGGGAATGAGCAGCCTCTTGGGAACAAGCCAGCGTTGTACCCGATGCTGGAAAGTGTATGATCTGGGCACATTACCGTCTAGTGGAGTACCAGGCAAAATTCCACTCTCAGGGAGGACGCAGGTACCCCCAGGAGACACCTCATTCTAAGAGAGGAAGAAGCCAGGAATAGGGCTGAGTAACAAAATGTTAGAATTCAAAGAAGGTGTAGGAGGAATCTACATGGAGCGAGTGGTCACTACTCAATGCCCAGCCCAGTCCCTCAGGCCACATGTTAGGTCCTAGGGAAAGGCACCATAACAAAACTTGAGCAACTGCTTCAATAGCTGTTTTAGCCCACTGGGCTCATGTCCCACATCTAACACAGTGTGACACAAAAGGATGGGAGCCCTTCTTCCTGACTCTACCAGAGGCCATGGCTAACATTGGCACTCAGTGATCACAACTGAGCCCGCCCTGCCGGACAAGCCTAATACGCTCAGCAAGAGTGACTCCTGGTTGGAGAACAGGAAAGAGGAGCTGTAGCCTCGGACAGCTCAGATCCCTAGGCAGGAGGGCCTGGGGACACTTGTAAACCTCTCCTTGAGGACACCTAGATTACTTGAGGGAGGAAAAAAAGAACATTATTAGAGAGCTTATGAGAGCTGTTTGAGAAAATAAGGTATTTGGGGTTGGGATCTGAATAACTTTATGTGTCTGAACTTTCATAACTTTCCCACATTTGCAATTTCAGCTATTGTCTGTTTCAAAATCAATACATGACAAGAGATTGCACATTTGTCTTCAGAGAACATGAGGAATAGGTTAGATGAAAACCCACTCCACAGACCCTATTGGGAAGAACACAGCAAAGTCATGGAGTGGATTATTGGTGGAAGAAAGAGAAACAGGGTAATATTTTGTGTTCTGCAATAAGAAAGAAGGTGGAGTTTGAAGAAAATGACGATCCCCAAAAGGACTTAAGAAAAGTAATGTAAATATCTTAAACATTGGGGAAGAAGAGGGAATTTTCAAATTTCATGTAGGAGTGGACTGTGTCTAACTATGTAGCAGGATGTATTTTCCTCTTCAACCAGTATGCTTATTACAAACAAATTAATCTTATCTATATAGAATTTAGCCATGTAGTACATTTTTCTTTTAATCTTCTATATACAAACATCCATTAATGTTTTTTGATAAAAAGATAATTCCAAGTCCCTAGGGGCCCCCTGTTGGCAACATTTTATAGCCATTAGTTGAGTTACTACGTAGGCATTAAAGTAATAGAATTACATTTCTTTTGCTATTCAGGCCCTTTTGGGAATTCAAACAGCTCTTTACAAACATCAGGACCAATTAGGGAGGAGATACTGTGTTTTAATTCACAGACTGCAAGAGGTTTCTCTGACTGGTCAGGAAACCAGTAGGATCCAAACAAAATGAAATGTCCTAGAAGCAGAAGGATTTACAATTGTGTCTGTATTTAGCAAAGCATTCCATAAAGAGTGAAAAAATACAGGCTCTTCTTGCTCTGTTTGGTTTTCCTCAAACAATAATCATGCTAATGATAATACTGTCTGTGCACTATGCAAACACACTTTACTCTTCCTTCTTGCCTATGTCTCTGTAACTGGGGCTCTTCGGGTTGAATTATTTGCAGTGGCTAAGAAGTGACCTGTGATGGCTGCTGTTCTCTACTGTAGAATGGGGACCCCTTAGCAAGAATCACAGTAGGATTACCTTAGTTAAATGCACTGTTAGAGAAACGAATGATCAACTACTTTATAATTTATTTGCCAAACAAGATTTCTCTCCTCTTTCCATTCTATGTTTCCTTCCACTTCATCTATTTGGGCCTCCTATCTCTTTACAATGCCCCTTTTAATTGGGCTGCCCAGGACCATAGTAGGCTGCTCACACATGAGCAGCCAGAGAATAGGGAGAAATAATGACTACACTCCACCTGCCTTTTACCTTGTTTACCTGTGTCTGCCTTTCTCCCTTTTGAATGTCTTTTGACTTCCTCCTTGGGAGTAGTCTTTTAGGCTTCCAAAGCACTTCTACATTTCCTATCTGTATCCAGTGATTTAGTCTATAGTGCCATAAGTTCAGGGATAAAAAATAACGTGTTCACATAGCAATGTTTCCATTTTGATTATGTTGCCTGATCCTAAACAGGTAATCAGATATATTCCGAAATGCACAAGGATTTATGGGTATTAAACCATCTTTTAAAACGTTTTTAATTGTAGTTTTTCCAGTTGTGTAAAGTATAACCTTTCCCAGCTTCTGTCTCCCCAAATGACTTTTCTGACTTTATTATAGAAATAGAACAAGAAGTAACGCATAAAAGAACTACCATAAGCATGAGGAGATTGGGTCAGGATGCAAGGGTCCTCTGAGGATGGGATCTACAAAAGCTGAGCTATAGATTCTATCTATCTATCAATCCATCTCTCCGTCTACTTACTGCCTAACTATCTTTTTTACACGTATAGTGGGCATCATGCTATTGACAACTCCCTGGGGTCTACCCACTCTGCAAATTTGTCTGTCTGATGGTTGCCACTTAATGTTCTTAGGCTTCCTCTGGTTGTATCAGATTCCTTTTCCTCATGCTGCCATTGCAACCTCTGCATATCCTAACTGATCATATCACTTTGTATCATAATTGTAATTGTTACTCAGTAGCTATCTGTCACTGTAAATCTTGAAATTCTTAAAGGCAGACTCCTGCTTTTCCCCCTCACATACCTCCCCCCGAGGCCATCTGCTCCTTTGCAGCTTGGAAGGACACAATGACTAGCTGCCAATAGATACCTCACTGCCAGAGGGGAGAGCCTGTCTGAGAATGCAGGCAACTGTGAGGAAGGGAAACAAGAGGTAGAGAAGAAGAAAGACTTCAGGAAGGCAAGGGCAGTCTGATGTACTTGTGAATCTTTTGTTCAATATAAAGATGATTTCCAGGAAAAAAAGAAAAAAAATCTTAGCACCTACTTTAACCATCTAGTATCTATTTAAATTTTTAAGAAATAATAATGGAAATAGTCATTGAAAAACATCCTGGTTAACAAAATATGACACCTGACAACTTCATATCCATTTCTACCTGCCTATTTTCTGTTTACTTTTTTTTCTTTTGTTGATGTCAAGGATAAACCAAAATAGGAACACTTTTCAAATTAATGAATTAGGCTTTCTGACTATGAATATAGGCTTGAAATCTCAGGCACGTCTTGATCTCTGTTACATGAAATACAATCTTCTAGAAAACAAAGACGTAGTTGACAATCTTCTAGAAAACAAAGACTATATTTTACTGGCAACCTCAAAGACAAGCTCATTACATTCATTACAATTTAATATGTTTCTTAATGACTCATCAGCAAGACATAAAATATTGCATTTTGAAAAGAAGTCTCATTTGGATGTTAATTTGCAAATAAAAGTCTGGAAGAAGTTTGTATAAATTATTTTTGTAAATATATGTACATAAAATATCTTCTAAAATTTTAACAAACCAGTGAATAAAATCTTCTTGTGAAGAATGATCCAAAGATAATCACCCTGACTTGGAATAATTTTATCACAGTCTATCTACAGTGAGCTCCTTTAGTAATCTGAAGGGTGAGATTAGACTCTCATTATGAACTACTTATAAACATCATTTAAGATGATGGGAAAGTAATTTGAAGAATTTGGGGCCTGGTAATGAGTTTCCTTTGAAGTTGAGGAGGGGTGGCAGTGGGAACAGAATTTGAGATAATTGCCGGTTGTCTCCAAGGAGTCCAAATGTTGATGAAACTTCTGTGTTTAATAATTAAAGATGCTAACCTCAGAGAAAGATGGAGCCACGTTGTCAGTTACCCCTGGATACTTCCAAAGCCTGCGTCTTGGTCTAACAATCCACTCTGACTTTGTCCTCCTCCTCCCACTTAACTCTCACTTCTGCACTTGCTGTGTCTCCATTAGGCACTGAGAGGAACAATTGAAAGCATGAAGAATGGAAGAAAACCTGCTTAGGAAACTGGACTCTGGCAGCATGGCACACTGAGTTCATGCAGTATCCACCTTCCTGCCTCACGTGCCTTTCTGGAGAACAAGGATAACAAGGATATCTCTCCCAGGCATGTTCAGGAAATCAACCAAGGTTTGCCATACTCTGAAGTTCATAAACTTTGCACCTGGGTTAAGTCCAATTAATGCATCCATTAAAAAAAAAAAAAAAAAAGACTTTTCCTAGGAAAAAGGAGCAACTCTGAGCGCAGTTTTTTCTTCCCATTTATTTGAACCTATTGCTAGACTCATGAGAACTTCAGTTAATCATACTATGCCTGCAATATTCTCCCAGGATCAACTACCATGAGAACTCAAAGTTCATTTGCAGTGTTCTACATTTGTCCTGGGTGACCTTTAGTCTAATCAAAAGTGTCTCTTGGTACAGCTGTGAATTCTAACGACTAGTAGAGAGAGTTGTGCTCATTTTTTCTTGCCAATTCCCAGAGTATTCTTCTGGTCTAGAGACATTTTATAGCCAGGCAAGCAGAACACCTAGAAGCAGCAATAAAAAATGGAAAGGATGGCCACCGATTGCCCAGAAAACAAGGTCAAAGGCATGACCACACCTGCCTCAACTTGACTAATTACATCTGCAATGACTAGTCCCAAGTAAGGCCACATTCTGAAGTACTGAGTGTTAGGACTTCAATATATAATATTTCAGGGGATACAACTCAACCCATAGCAACTAAGTTGTATCTAAATCAGTCACTCCCCAGTTCTGGTTTAGGGCCAAAGCAGATGGGAACTGCAACCTCCCTCTTGGATCAATTTCTTCCAGATCAAGTCTTTTCTGCTCTGCTGTAGGCCACACTGTGTGACCCTGTCTCTTACAGACCTCCCTGATCCCTTCACCTCTCCCCACTGCCGAGACATGCTGTCTATTGCTTCCTGCTCCCCCCAACCCAGGGAGGGGGTAGAGGAAGTAGTGGATGGGGGAAGCCGCTGTTTGTCACTTCTCTTGGCTCACAGACGATACGGGCCCCGGTAAAGAGTGGGTCAATAAAACACCTTTCCTTGGTGTCAACCTATGATAACACAGGAGCTCTTAAAATTGCTAAAACTGAAGTAACCAAGAAAACTGTATTTTCCCTCATAGATGGGACTGCGCAGCCCTCTCAGAGCATGTTCAAATAACAACATATGTCTCTCTGTTGTCTTCATGGGGGAACAGATTCTGCTAACTAAAGGATTTTGCATTTGTAGAGTAGGGTTTTCAGGGCTGGGGGCAACATTTAATTGCTCAGATCAGTCAAAGCAAAACTGAGTTCTACCAGTTTTCCATCTCTGACCTTCCTCTATTCAGTGACTACCACCAGCACCCCCCACCACCCCACTTAACAAATGTGGAATCTAAGTATTACCAATGTGAAGGTAGTTCCAAATTATTTCATAGCCTCTGGCACCTGCAAGTATTGCCCTACCCAGGATATTCCAAATGCAGTGAAGTAACACCAGAAATGATGTTTTCATCTGCATCAACGTAATTATGGGAGAATGGATTTTTAGCACTGAATGTGATTTTAAAATGTCACTCCCAGAAGCTGGACATTCGGGCTCTCCTTCATATTGTAGAGCAGAAATCTTTAAGCTGATAAACTTGCAATAAAACAAGTATCTAGAAGGTGGCATGATAAACTAAAATTTTACTTTATGATTTTTCTACATTTAAAAATTTTACATGTATCTTTCTAAACATATGTATGGGTTTAAAGTTGCTGAGCACTGTTTCCTGGGAAGGATGGTGCTGCTTCCCACTCTTTAGGGATATATTGTCCTTTCGTAGGACAAGCAATGAGAAGAGATGATCATCTTTTTTTTCAATATCCTTTCTTGGCACAAATGAAAACTGGCAACCCTAAAGCGATCTGCCCCCTCCCTTTACACACACAGAGATTTGCTTTTATGTATATTTTTAGCTTTTTTTAGAACTAAGTCTGTGATATCCAGAAGTCTAAAACCACTGGTCAAAATGACCAAAGACCAAAACAAAACAACCACAAAAATCCCTTTAGAGCTGGCTCAGATAATACGGTCTACTGTAAAGGACCTTAAGAAATAGCTGCAGAAGAGAGGAAAACAATAGGCTTCATCACAAACTCCTTCTGAAATGAAGCTAACACATGTCCCCAGTAGCCTTCCCACCATGATGCATGAGCTCATCTTCCAGCATGGATAGCAGTCTTGCCTAACTCCAAAGAACATTGCTTCTTAATCCCACCTAAAACAATCTCTCTGCAATACCAGCATCTTTATGTCTGCTCGTTGTCCCTCCCTGCCTAGCACGGTCTTTGTGCACTTTACAATATTTATACCTCTCTGTCTGAACTGCTGGCTGGTGAGCAGACTGTCTCAGACTGTCTAGAGAGCAGGAAGCAGATGGAAAATAAATACAGATGAGGAGCTCTGGGGGCAAAGCTGCAGACAGGACAAGAGGGCCAGGAAATAAACAAACAGGAAAGAGACTGACTGGTCTTTCTGCCTTTCATCCCTGGCTCTAATAGATAAGACTTAAACAGTGAGACGCCAACTGGGCTCGCTTTCAAATTCTACCCAGCTTCTACTTCAGGGTAGTTTTTTCCTTTCAAAAGTCTATCTCTGCAGTTTTAAAAAAGGATGGTTAAAATAAGCTCTTAATAACTGATTACAGTTCTTTTCTAATACAACGATCATTATTACATCAGAGAGGTATAGGATGCAAGAATTTGAAACCGTCTTCAACACAGTTGAACATAGTGCATGTACGTTAAAAGTAGGAGCACTGACTTAGACAGATCTTATGCGTTTTAAAGCAGAGTATCAGGTGTCCAGGTCTAGGGAGAGCATGATGACACTGCCTTCATCATTCTGCTAATGTTCCCTCTTCTCTCTTCTTTTGACTGTCAAAGCCAGCTTTAATGAAGGAATCTCAAACCAATCATTTACACTTCATAATAAACTTAAGTCAAAGTATTATCTCTGACCGTAAGTCATTAATCTTATTGTAAATATTTTATACTCAAAGCCTGTTTGATTTATACTCAAATTCTGTTTGATTTTCGTCACTAGGAATGCCTTCCTTAAAACTTCCCATTATTGTGTGATATGCTTTTAATACCTCACCCCAGGACCAAAGGCCTCCCTCTTGGCAGTTGCTCAGGTGATTGCTATGAACGGCTCTTGTGCTGGATTACCCAAGTTCAAATCCTGACTTCCCCATGTACTAGTCATATGGCTTTGTCAATACTTTTTAATCTGAGTCTCAGTTTTCTTGTCTGCAAAATGAGGATGATAATAACATTACCTTCTTTATAAGATTATCATGAAGATTAACTGTGGTAGAAATGTAAAGCTCTTAGAACGATGGCTGACCCTTGAGAATTAGACAATATTATTCCTGTCATTGTATGGTCAGAAATGATCAAAGTGAACATATTTTTCTTGATATTACAGGAGTTGAATTTTTAAAAGCAACCCACTCTGCAGAAAATAATAATTTAAGAAATCTTGTATTTACTAAGGTCAGGATCTTTTCACAGAATTCTGTCTCCAAGGTTGTTTTATATCACATAAGACTTTTTGTTGACATTTTTTAAAGTATAGCAATGTAAAGAGCCTTTGGGTAGAAATAGCTGTAGGACAAGAAAGTCTCTTAAATTTTCATGTTTTTCTCAATATAGAAAATAATCATCTCTTGTTACTAATCTAAAACCTTAATATATTTCCTATATCTTGATTCGATACATGCTTTGTTTCTACAAAATCTGTTTCAATCTATCTGTGTTATCAGTGTAAAATATCATTGAATAAGAAGTTTTTTGAGGGGAAGAAATGCCATAGAATGAGTTAGCCAAAGATAGAAATGGTTCCTTTTATCTTAAAATACTTTTTGCAACACCTCACATCTATAACATGGCATAATGGCCATCAGAGAAGGAAACTATGTCTATTAGACAATGTTTTCTGGCTGCAACAAGATGGGTCCCATTTTTCCAAGATCTTATTGTTACTCTAGGCCATCTAACAAGATGTTCTTTGGTACAAAGTCTTACCTCAGGCAAATACACTTAAATGTCAAAGGATCATAAGCGTCCTTGAGGGGAAGGAGCAGAGAAGTTCCTGTACCTCTGAAATCACCCAGTGTAAGTGGCAATCTGCTTGGTCTTCACGAATAAGGCTGGCAGCAGGCAAGGATTAATTCTGATGTAAATTAACTACATTTCTATTTTGATTAAATATAAACTTGTTAAAATTAAAATAGCTCTTCTTCTTGCTTGGATTTTAATTTGCAACTGTGAAAGAGAATTAAGTTTGAAGAGCAGTGCTCTCAACATTATCTTTCTGAAGGGACAAGGTTTTATTGAATGCCCAGTCCAACCCTGCCTTCCTGTCTTCCAATGCCCAGTCCAACCGCAGCTTCCCATCTTGCCTTCTGGTCAAGTCATGGAGCCACTTGGTGTATCTCCTCTGCAAAGCTCAGATCAGAATATTTAATTATCTACAAAGGATGTTCTATGAATTAACTGTCAAGAGTTTGGGGACTATTAACTACTTGATAAATGCTACTAAGATGTGTCAAGGAAACTGATATTATTTGTTTACCTAACATGTATTATTCCATCTGTCTGATTAATCACCTTAAGTTTTATTATTGTTTACAAAGACTAGTTTTTAAATAGTATTGCAACTCTATATTGTCCTCCCAATAATCATCATATTTAAATTATAAAGCCTTGCATTTTTCAACTGTTGTTGCTGAGTCGATCTTCAGGGACTGTATTAGGATCAGAGAAAAGGTATATGCCTAAGCCTTAGGTTTGAATGATAATCACCAAGACATAATAAGCCTGTGAGTTGAAACAGAGACAGTTTAATAGTTACTTTAAAGAAGGAAGATCAGCTTGAATCTGGGAGGAAAAGCTGGGCTGAATGGTAAAGTAGGGATGATGACTATATTCTAAGCTTCAAATTAAATCCAACAATTAAACCAAGGACCTTATGAGTGCTTTAGAAGAAATTTTAGAAAATATAGACTTTGCAGTTTCTTTGATTTCCATCTCTCTGACTCTAAACATATTTGAAACAAGCTACATAAGATTCATTGCAAATGTATCTCTCCTAAGGATTTTTTTTTTAAGGCATACTGCATTTACCCAACTTTTCACTGGGAGAAAAAAAATAAGAAATATTTTATTGTTTATTTGGGCTACAAAATGTCCAGTTCCATTCCCACCCTGGCCCTGACTCATTCAGAGCCCTTAAGCAGGTCCTTGAACCTATATGTCCATCACATTCCCCACCTCCACCTGTAAAAATAAAATAAAAGCAACTTGCTAGTTCCTACCTCACAAGGAAGTCATAAAGATTAGAGTTAGAACATTGAACTTCAAAGATGAAAGACTCAATATAAATTCCAAGCATTATTGTCAAGATCTCAGTGTGAATTAACAGAAATGTACTGCTTAGGCAATTGCTACCTGTCAGCAGATCTAAACCAGACTGACCTTGATACGCCCGGGGAAGGGCAGGAGTGCCTGAGACCAAGAAGCACATTTTCTCAGAGCCAATGTAATTGTCTTAATTGTCCATACTTGGTAGCTCACCGTGATCTCTTTTCTTGCTTTTCTGAAAGACTCAATACTATAATTTAATGCATACCTGCTATATACTCTATCCCCACCCCAATAAAAGAAATAAACATTTATTCTGTACCTATAGTGTTCAAGGCTGCACTAAGGATTGAAAATATACAAATTAATATATAGTTCTTACATCTTCAGAGATCACAATTAAAACAAGAGAACTGTGCATTCTCTATTTAGTCTAGAGAGAGGTGAGTCTCCCAAGAGCTTAAAGCATCCCAAAGCAAGATTTTACACAAAAAAAGTCCAATAATTTTGTAACTGGCTTTCATTAGCAATGACTGCTTCAGCCCATGACATGTACTATGACAAATCAAAATTTTGCACATTTTCTTCCCTGTATCTACAAGGGCTACAAATTATTACTAAAGATATTTTTAAAGGGCCTAAGGTATTAATACCATCATTCTATTCCCAGAATTACTAAGCTCAAAGGCATCCTTCACCCCAGTTGATGAATGCTTACACAAATGTTTGACGTCTCATTAGCCTCGAGATGATTTTTAACATGGCCAGAGGTGTAGAGAACAGAGTCCTCTGTGAGGACACGTGCCTAATTGCCTGACTCCTGTCTTGGGCCTCCTCACTTCCTCCTGACTGTTTGGTAGTGAAGGAATGAATGGCAAGTTTGGGTGCTGCCTGGGAAATATCATCAATCTTAGCCTAAGTCATTTTGAGCAGCTGTTCCTATCTGTTTTAAAGATATCCAGGCCCTGGCCTCCCTTGGAAGTATAATTCCAACATCTGACCCATTTAAAGTTGGAAAAACCTTTCCTATGTGGAAATGGAGAATAACAGTTTGGCCTGCTTCTTTAATAACTTAGAAGTAATTATTGTCACATCTTTTGTTTTTCAGCTTCTATCATTAGAGTTTGGTTTTTCTCAAAGGACATGTAATACTTGGGGTTTTTTTCCTCCAGATTCCCTCCAGTTTTTTCCTTGTGTCTTTTAAAAATACAAATTGAAGCTGGCAGGGAGAATGTGACTCTCCATTTCCTCATCTGTGAAGTGAGACAAGATGATTCCTAAGACTCCTTTTTGCTCAAAGATCTTAATTATCGAGAAACTTTGCACAATAACCTAAGCCAGGGATCAGCAGTCTTCTTCTGTAAAAGGCCAGGTAGTCAACATTTTAAGCTTTATGGCCACGTAGTCTTCGTTGTAACAACTCAACTCTGCCGACTTAGGGCAAAAGCAGCCACAGATAATACTTAAAGCAAATGATCATGGCTGTGTTCCAATAAAGCTTTATTTACAACTACAGATGACACGCTGGATTTGGCCTATGGGCCTTAATCTGCCCCTGGTTTAAAAGAAAAAAAAAAAGAAAAAAACAAGCTCTATATCTCCATACCACCCTTCCTGTTCCTGTGTTCAGGCTCAGATTTTCTAAAATGATCCACTATCATTCAGCCATTAGTGAACCTGGAAATCCCTCAATTGCCTACGTTTATAATACACACACACACACACACACACACATATGCACACACACACACACACACACAGGGGAGGGTGGGAGTGGAGAGCCAAACTTGAACAGCAAAATGTCTTCTGCTTTTTGTTGTTTTTACAAAAAACTGTTCCTGACTCTCAGGATAAGGGAAAGCCTACATTTTACTTACAGTGTTTTGTAATGAGACTCAACTTTTACATTTCTTGGGCCATATTTACCAGCAATTCTGACCATACAGTGAGTAGCAAAGTAAAGTCCATAGACCAGTAGCCTCAGCATCACCTGGGTGCTTCTTGGAAATTCAGTGTCTTGGGCCCCATCCCAAACCTACTGAATCAGAGCCTCCATCTAATCAGATTCCCACACAACTCCTATGCACATTCCATTTGAGAAGCACACAAGGTCCTGGCAAAAAATAATAGATGTCAGCCTCAGGTGGAGTGAATGGAGAGGTGACAATGAAGGGACGGCTTAGTGGGGTGCAGCAAGAGGTAGATGAACCATGGGATGGTAGGAACCTTTGGACCAGCAACAGCTGAAGCCATTACAAGACCTGAAGCTGAAGGGATATACAAGAGAAAGTGTGATACCCGAGTCCATTTTGCACTGGAGTCCTGGAGGAGGGGCAGCCCGGTAGAGCTGTCTTTGAAGAGGAGACAGCAACTTCTGTAGACGCATCCCCAGAGCAGGGAGCAAATACAGAAGAAATAACCCAAGCTGTCTGCACGCCTGCCTGTCAGGCTCTTGCTGGTATCTTCCACTGGCCAAAACTAACCAGAAGATAGGGGGCCCAGGAGATGCAGTCCTCAAGGCCCAGCCTCCAGAGCACAGAGCAGAGAGTCAGGGAAGGAGCAGAGAACAATCGGCCCAGCCAGAGAGTGCTTCCCACTGGGGTCTGGGTCCCCTGGAGCCCTAAGGTGGCATCCCTTCAGCCGGTGATTCTCATCTGCCATTGTCACTGGCACTGGTAGCTCTGTGTCCTTGGTTAACACTAGACTGTTGGCTTCTCCTGTTATTCAGAATGCAAAATTGCTCAACCTGTATTATTGCCCAAACTAAAACACCATTAAAAGAAAAAAAAACTTTATATATCTCCATGTCACCTCAAGAAGCCCACACCTCAGAACGGTTTCTTTTTACTCTCACTCCCTCATGCCAATTAAATTATAACATGCCTGTTTTAAGCCATCAGCCAGGCTGTGGGAAGGACTGCCTACCTAAGCTGGCAATTAACTTGGCTCAGAGAAGACCACTTTTCTCTCTCTTCTACCTGCAGCAAATTCCCTGAGATGGTTTTCAAATAAGACTTCACTGTGTTTCCTGTCAGAGTTATTTCTAAGTAAAATATAAGAATCAACAGTGTTGAAAGAGTAAAGAAAGGAGGTAGTAAGTACTGCCCCTTAGTCACCTTGTCTTTAAGCAAATAACTTCTTATGACAGTTTCAATATCTAAAGTGAAGCATTAAAATAATTAATTGAGAAACCATTAGACTGAGGTAGCCCTAGTGCCAGGTTCCCATGTAAGCGAACCCAAACTCAACTCAATGTGAACCGCCACATCCCAGAAAGTGAAACCTATGTTTTCCCAATCAGAAACTGCCAACTAGCCTCTAACTATGGATTTCACCAATTAGAAACCAACAACTATCTTCTAACTATGGACTTGGAGGTTATTGCTCCACTTTAACCAGTCAAATATTTTCTTTGCCTTGCTTCCTAGTTTCGCTTATAAAAGCCTCGCCCAACCCCTCTTTGTTGGAGCCCCAAACCGTCTGCAGTCTGGAGCTGCCTGATTCGAGAATCCCAGTCTGTTCAAATAAACTCTTCAAAATTGTAATATGCCTCAGTTTATCTTTTAACAGGGATAACAATAATATTACCTATCTCACATGTTTAAAACAACGGAAATAGCAGTGTATCAGAAGGTTGAAAAAGAAATGATATAATAAAAACACTTAGCTGGGCTAACAGATATAACTTAGTACCATGATTGATATTTAGCAATACCTCACATGCTACCAGAGGAGTTTTTCATTACTTCAAGCTAACCTACACTTCCAGGTTATCAGGAAAAGGCCCTGTCAAATACATCATCTTTGCTCAGGGACAGCATGTCTTCCCTTTATGCCATCAGGCCAATCTGAGTCATATGAACAACCTAGAAAGAAACTGCAGGGTCCTCTTCCTCCCAGTTCTGGGTCTAATAACAACAGCCCCAGGGAGGAAGCTCATGGGATCTCTACCTTCCAGCCTCATGCGACTGTCTGGCTCTTCAGAGACAAGGTGTCTCCAATAGAAAACTACAGGACCTCAGCACCACCCACACAGCCTGCCTGTCCCAAAGAGAAAGCATATGCATGACATCACTTCCTGTTCTCTTTTGGGTTCCCATCCATTTTCTCCTAGGAGAAGTCAGAGTTCAGGCTTTGCGTGCAGGAGCTGGGGAGGGGTATTGGCAAGAAAGAAAAAGCTGGGGCTGGGGGTTGACCCCACACCCTCCCTGTCTTTTCCGTTTTCAGATAACTTTGACTAATCATTTATTGCCAACTCCCTACACCTCCCCCTACATCTCCCATTATATATTCTTGTAGCCACCTACAATCTTTGTCTGAAGACATTACAGTATGGTAGGACAGATAGGGTTTTATTTGGCTTTTTTTTTTTTTTTTTTTGGCATCATTGGATTACACAAAAAGTGAAATAAACAGTACTGGGGTGCATGAATTGCTAAACAAAAGCAAAGAAAGACAAAGAAAAGAAGAAAGAAGGGGAAATAAGGAAGAAGGGAAGGAGGGAAGGAAGGGAGAGAGGGAAAAAAGGGAGGTAAGGAGGCAGAGGAGGAAGGGAGGGAAGGGGAGGGGAAGGGAGAGAAAAGGATAGGGGAAGCGAGGGGAAGGGAAGTGAAGGAAAGAAAAGGGAAAGGGAGAGGGGAAGAGGAAGGGAAGGGGAGGAGAAGGGAAGGGAAGGAAAGAGAAGGGAAGGGAAAGGGAAGAATAAGAAGGTCGGTATACTAGGCTGTTCTCTCATTGCTATAAAGAAATACCTGAGACTGGGTAATTTATAAGGAAAAGAAGTTTAATTGGCTCATGGTTCTGCAGCCGTACAGGAAGCCTGATGCTAGCATTACTTGACTTCTGGGGAGGCCTTAGGAATCTTACAATCATGGTGGAAGGTGAAGGGAAAGCAGAAATATCACTTGGCAAGAGCAAGACAGTGAGGGGGGAGATGCTTTAAACACACCTTTAAACAATCAGATTTCATGAGAACTCACTGTCGTGAGGACAGTACCAAGAGGGATGGTGCTAAACCATTCATGAGAAATCTGCCCCCATGATCAAATCACCTCCCACAAGGCCCCACCTCCAACACTGAGGATTAAAATTTAACATGAGATTTGGGTGGGGACACAGATCCAAACCCTATCAGTTAGACACTTTGAGATAATTTCAATTTGATATTTCAAAACTGTTCCCAATTAGTCATCAGAGCAAAAATACTAGAATCTCACTGAAGTTCCTCATACAGTTTTTATGGCTTAATATTGTTTTCATTTAAAATTATATTAGAGGAGGTGATTCCATTCTCAGCATGCCTGCACCCCAAATTAGAAAAAGGAATGTAACCTGGATTGACCTGGGAAGACCTGGAAGGTATCATGTGGACCACTTCAAACCCTTACTGCACCATTGTAGGCAGGCAAAATGACTCACTAGAAATCACCCTATAAGCCCGCCAAGTGCTCAGGGCACCTGGCCATCAAATCTGTATTCATTTCACCCATACTCTCATTCTCAGGACAAGCAGGTGGTGTTTGTTTTTCAAAAATTCAACACAATTATCAGCCACAAAAATTACCTGAATGAAGAGGAATCCAACCGCTTACTTTGTTTGAATCAAAGCTCTCTTTCAGAGTGCGTGGTACCTGGAGGTCACATACTTCCTATGTGAAGTAAAAGATCCCAGGACAAAAAGTGTTATTCAATGTGTATGGATGAATTGCAAAATCTGGGTTACCCAGCACAACTACAAATAGTTGCCACCATCAGCAAGGTTATTGGGTAACTTTTGCAAATACACATTTGATTCATTAAGCATGTTTTCTTTTGTATATTAGTGTGCAAAAGTCACAGGAAAAAATTACTTAGTAGGAGAATGTCCTTGAGGGCTGTTTAAATAAGATTTTCTCACCATTACTTGGAAAGAAGATACACAAATGAAAACTACATTAATAGACAATCTCCTCCAATAATTTCTGCACATCTTTTGATTTTTTTATGCAGATTCTTGACCAAAAAGTGAATATGAAGAGTGGAAAAACCACCAAACTGCAGTTTCCATGATATACTTATAATATATGTCTTATTGTGGTAAAATATACATAGCATAATTTTTACCACTTAAACGTGTTTTGTTTTTGTTTTTTTAAGACAGGGTCTCACTCTCTTGCCCAGGCTGGAGTACACTGGCACAACCGCAGCTTATTGCAGCCTTGGCCTACTGGGCTCAAGTGCTCCTCCTGCCTCAGCCTCCTAACACAGAGGCACGCCACACAGCCAGCTAATTTTTTATTTTTTCTAGAGATGGGGTCTTGCTATGTTGCCCAGACTGGTCTCACATTCCTGGGCTCAAGTGATCCTCTCACACTGGCTTCCCAAAGTGCTGGGATTACAGACATGAACCACCATGACCAGCCCTTTTTAGTCATTTTTAAGGTACAACTAAGTGGCATTAAGTACATTCACATCATTATGCAACTATCACCACCACTTATCTCCAGAACTTTTTAATCTTCCCAAACTAAAATTCTGCACCTATGAAATAATAACTTCACATTCTCCCCTCCTCCAGCCCCTGGTAACTACCATTCTAATTCTTGTCTCTAAGGATTTGACTATTCTGGGTGTCTCATATAAGTAAACTCACACAATATTTGTCTCTTCACGTCTGGCTAACTTTAGTTAGCATAATGTCTTCAAGGTTAATCCACAATGTAGTATGTATCAAAATTTCATTCATTTTTAAGGATGAGTAATATGTTATTGTATTACATTTTGTTTATCCAATTAAACATTGTTATCCATGTCTGTTGATGGACATTTGGATTGTTTCCACCTTTGGCTGTTGTGAATAATCCTGCTATGAACCTGGGTGTACAGATATCTGCCAAGTCCCTGCTTTCAATTTGTGGGGGTAAATGCCCCCATGTTATTCTAATTTTCTTTATTGAAATGCCTTCCTCTATCCAAAGATGACCATTCTTTCAACCTAGAATGCATTTTTGAGGGTTGTCGTTAGTCTGGTGACAGAGAGAGTAGGCAGCTCCCCATCTCCATTCGCTAAGCCAACTCTGGCAAATCAGTAGAGTTGCAAGACAAGAGTTGCAGCCTGAACACACTCGTGTTCTTTCTTTAATACTTCTTTATTTTATAAATTTTTAAATGTCTGGGGCTTCTTTGAAAAAAGATGGAGGCTATCTTCACCGTGAGAATGTATGGGATGAAATAGTAGTTCAGTACCAGGAGAAAAGATGACCAGGTTAGGTGGAAAAAGAAGTCTCAGGACCACCCCTGGCTGCTGGGAGGGACTGAAGGGAGCTCCTTTGATAAACAAAGATATCCAGGATGGACAGTAAGATAAAAATTGAAATAGAGGTTCCCAGATAAAGGACAGACAGGATTTGTGTAGGAGTGAGGACCAGGCCTTCTTTAGGATCCTGAGGCACAGGAACCCAAGAGTTGCTGATATAAAGTAGCCAAAATTACGGAATTTACAGCAGCTTCTAGGGAAACTTGGCCAAGGCCAGACAGGAAAGATAGGAAGCAGATCCCTAGTGAGAACCCAGTTTCTGTTAAAATGTCTCCCATGGAGATGACAAGTCTCACAAGAACTTGGCCACAAACTGCAGCGGTGCAACCAGCATCCAGACAGAAAAGACTCTCCTTGCCCCAGAGATCAATGAGCATCTGAAGGCTGGATCAAAGCCCAGGCCTAGAGAGCAGATGTTAAATGGAGTCTCCAGAAGGCCTGTAGTCCCAAGAGACCCAGCACAGAGCATTAAAGGTGGATTGGTACACGTGGGGATCATTCCAGCAAATAGGCTGTATGAACTCAACGAGACTTGGCAAAGACTTTGCCTAAGCTGGTCATCTCAGAGGGCCTCACAGCCCATTCAGGTTCAGTCAACCACAGGAGCCAACTGTTCATGCCAGATTTCAGTGTAAGGGAAGAAAAGGAGAAAAGAAAATGGCTGGAACCAAGGAGTTCTAAGATAAAAGGACACTTCCTAACATTCTCTCATAAGCCATTTTCACCTTCAGTTGGTATCTTCAAAGAGTGACACCCAGATCTTACCAAGCCTGAGCAGCAGACATGATTCCCTTGATCCATGTGATCCTTTTCATCCATTTGAAAATCCTTCATCTGGCATTGATTTGATTAGTTCACATTATTAATCCATGATTGTGTTCTTACTTCACACTCAGTTCTGCACCTGAAACTGAGACACAAAAAGGGCCAATTCCCTGCCCTCAGGGAGCTTACATCTAGTGAGGAAACAAAAAATTAAAGGGACAGTTACACAAAGAATGGCCAGCGCTACAAGAGAAAGAAGTTTGACATGAATTAAAGGCACAGAGAAGTTTGTAACGTAAGAGCAATATGTAACCCAGAGGATCAGGACCACTCAATATGTTTGTGTTAGTTTCCTCTTGCTGCTTAAATGACTTAAAACAATACAACTTTATTATCTTAGACTTCTGGGGGTCAGAAGTCCAAAAACAGATCTTAAGGGACTAAAATCCAGGTGTCCAGTGCCAACAGGACTGCATTCCTTCAGAAGGACCTGCAGAGATTTCATGCCTTTTGTCAGTTTCTGGAGGCCATCCGCTGCTTTGGTTCAGGGCCTCCGTCCAGTGATGGCATCACTCTGACCTCTGCTTCTACCATCACACCTCCTTCTCTCCCCTGCTCTCATCATCTTCTGATTCTAACACTCCTACCTTCCTTTTAGAAGGATCCTTATAAGATGCTTACATTTAGCCCACCCAAATAATCTGTGATCAATCTCCAATCTCCCATCTCAAGATCTTTAACTTGATCACATCTGTAAAGTCCCTTTGACCTGTAAGGTAAAATATTCACAGGTTCCAGGGATCAGGACATGGCCATCTTGGCAGGGGCAGTGAGGTAGGGGGAGTAAGGGACTGGAAGGTGGCATTATTCTCTCTACTATGTAGTTAATTCCTTTAAAATGAAATCCTTTGTGTAAATAGGTTGTATCATTGTATCATTATCCCTGTGAAAAGGGTTTTTTATCTTCATCTCCCCCTTTTATTTTTATCAAAGAAAGAACTCATAAATCTTTATCTTCTGAAAGCTAGCCACAAATCATCTAAATTACAAGTTAAAATTATGTGGATAACATCAAACATCAGAGGTCTTCTATACCGCCTCTGCTTCTTTTACCATTTCTACTTTCTCCAAAATGTTCTCATGGCAAATGACTCTGATTCTGACATGCTGATCTTCTCATATTCTAGTCCCTTTTCTCTTATGGTGGAATCCCATGAGCAGACTCAACTTTTCACAAACTGATAAAACACACAGTAGTCAATTTCACTTTGTAAGTTAGGTATAGAAATAGAATTCAGAATTATTTCCTGAAATTATTTCTTGGTATCTATAAAATCATGTGTTGAAAGTCTACAGTCTCCTATCATAATTGTATTTATATCACTGTGGTGTGTGAGGGGAAAAAAGGAAAAATGTAATCTAAACTGGAACCAAGAAGAAGTTGCACCCAAGCTTACACAGATTATTAATGGTATGACCTGGTCAAAAACCACAGCCTCTGGACTCCAGAACCAGTGCTCTTTACCCTAGCTACACTATTCTGCCTTTCTTCTCTTTCAGATTAAAAAAATTTTGGTAGAAATTTACACATTAATGATACACGTTAATGAGTTCAAATACTTGTCCTAATTTTCCTCTTTATTAAAAAGCTCCCACCAGTAGTCCTGATTGGTGTTTCATAAAGAGTCCTTCCTGATGGTTGATGCCTGACTCTGTGAAATATAAACAAGTTTCAACAAGAGGACAGAGAATATGTAATCAATACACCTTGGCTCCTGTTCAGAACAACCATGCCTGGCACTTGATATCTTTGCAGAAAATGGATATTGGAAAGAAATATCACACTTCATTTAAAAGCAGAACAACAGATGTAGGGGCAATGGTGTCAATGAGAATCAGTTACATATCTAATGAAAGTCTTTGTGAATCTCAAATAATGACAATATGGCAATCCTTTTACTTCTCTTTAGAATTCCCCAGGACCCTATCCAAACCCCCTCCCAATTTCATCTCTTCCTCACAGCCAGATGGCCTCAACAGCTACTGTGCAGAGGACACCAACGCTGACCCTCACCAACTCCCTTCACATTCCTCCTTCCCACCTCGAAAACACTTTTACCCTCATTCAGCTCCTCTCCCTTCCCCTCAGTGACATCCCCTCTTGTTTGGATATTCTGCCTTTGCTCAACTGGCTGCTTCCCCTTGATCTACTGGTATGTTGAAATCCAAACTACTCAGCATAGTGTGCAATGCAACTCATGAGTGCCTCCCGTGTCATTGCTACACTTATAGTGTTCTCTACTTCAGCCGTGAAGCTCACTGAGATCCCCCCCATTCCTTTGCACCCACTGTTTTCTCTGCCTGGAAGCCCATTCCTCCATTTTTTGCCAGAAAACTCCTAATCATCCCTCAATGCCTAGCTCAGCATTGACCTCTGTGATGCTGTTCCCAACCACTGGCCATCTTCAGTGAAAGTTAATGATAGAGGCAGACAAGGGTGGGTCCCTGGTGAAACCCCACCATCAAGCCAAAAAGCCTGAAACCCACAGCCCAAAGTGGAAACTTCTATCCCTGTTTGCCCACTCTCTCCTGATTGGTTCTTTCTGGTGATCCACCCACCTCAGCCTTCCAGAGTGCTGAGATTATAGGTGGGAGCCACTGCACCCAGCTGGTTCTTTCTGAATAATGTATTTTTACCAATCAAATTTTGCCTTTTCCAAAACTACCTATGGCCTGCCCCACCTCCTATCCTGTGCCTATAAAGACCCCAGACTCAGTAGTAGAGAAGGAGAAGTATCTTGACTGGAGAAAGGCAACTTGACTTCAGAGGGATGGCTGGACTTCAGAGGAGAGACAGCTTAACTTCAGGGAAGAGCCATGTGGAGACAACCAGACTTCAGGGAAGATTACCTGCCCATCCTGTCCCCTCTCCAGCTCCTCTCTCCACTGAGAGCCACTTCCATCACTAAAAAAAAATTCTCTGCCTCCACCATCCTTCAAATGTCCATGCAACCTAATTCTTCTTGGTCACTGGACAAGAGCTCAGGACCCACCAAGTGTGGGTACTCAAAAAAGGTTGTCACACTGGCCCTTTGCCCTTGCTAGCAGAGGACAGCCACCCCACATGATGAGGCAAGGGGCCCACTGAGCTGATAACACACTGCTGTCCACAGACGGCAGAGCTAAGAGAGCATTGTAACACGCCCTCTGGGGCTTCAGGGATCACAGGCACCCCCACCTGGGCACCACCATGTGGCCACATGGTACCTGCTCCTGCCAGCACCCAAAGCATCCAGCCAGATCCTGCACTCGCTTGCTCATGCACTCCCTCCTGCAAAAGGTTAAGCACAGTGGGCCTGGTAAATGGAGCACCCCTATTGCAAGTCCGATGAAGGGGTCAAAAAAATTCCTGCATCATTAATACTCTCTGCCCTGCATGGCGAGAGACCCAGGTTTTCCTCTCCCAGAGCTTTTAACACATGAAATTAGCCTTGTCTGTTCACCTCTCAGACTTCCTCGAAAAGTTCCCAGACTGAGAGCTCTTTAAGAGCAGAGGTTGTTCCTTTTACGTCTAAATCCTCAGCACTTAGCACAGTCCTTACTAGTAGACACCCAATAAATGTTTGTTGAGTGATTGAAAGAATGTCCAAATCTTTCTATTAAAAAAAGAAATTAAAAAGAAAAAATGATCATTCTGCTGTCTTCTGGAACAGCTATCTAATCAAACTTCCCGTAACCCAGTCTGCACCATATGCAAGCTGATTTCTGTTGCCAGCCTACCCCTGGATCTGCTTTATTGACTTCAATTATTTCCTCATCACATAGCTTACTGACTGCTCCTCATTCCCCACTCTCCTTTTCCCACTCTGCAGCATCTAATGGCCTTATTTTTAAGTTTTGAGCTGATCCATTTTCCTCTTCCAGCATCTCATCCACCCTCTTTGTCTCAGCAATAATTTGTTTTCTCAACTCCTCAATTGTTAATTTTCTAAAAGTGCTAGTCACAGCCACTCTCCAAAAGCTCTCTGTAGCTGGCCTACGGACCATGTGCCAATGGAAACTAGAATCCTCAGGCCGGTTTCTGGAAACTAGACAGCAATTAAATGAAGCAATGTGCATAAAGTACTTAGCAGTGCCTTAGGCACTTACTGAGTGTTGTCATACCTCCATCCTGGGCAAACTGGCCTTCAAACTGGCCATCCCTGTTCCCATTTATCTTCACTTGAATTCTGAGCACCACTGCTATAATGACATTTCTAATGCAGAGTGCCAATAAAAAGGAGGGGTTCCCAAATGTCCATCCACGGCAAAATGAGAAAGATAAAAGCAGTGCAGTGACCTTTCATCACATTACATATCTTCAACTCAAGGCTTTGCTCTTTATCGAGACTATGTACTTCTGCTTTCCGTGTTAAAATGCCCTTTTTATAATGAAACAATGGCAATTTTGTTTTGTTTCTTATTTCCGTATCTTTATTTGGGAAAATAGTTCAGAACCGTAAATGGCCTACATTTTGTATTTTGGAAACTATATAATCTAGTCTGTTACTCTGGATTTCCACAAGGGACCAAGTAATCCCATTCCTACATTCTTATCACATTGATGAGAATGAAGAGGTTACTAATACATATAGCATTTTAAAAGTAAGATACAGAGACCCCCCCAAAAAAATGTTTATTATAGTAAAGACCTATTTGAGATGTTCACAGCCCTATTTCTTTTATATTTGCTTATTCACGCATTTCAATGTCTTAATGGTTATTTGCCTTTAGTTTGCCTTTAGTTTTATAGACACATGCATACTAATAGTGACTGTCATCAAACACATACACATATGCATACACACACACACACACACACACTTTAAAGCAGGCAATTAATCATTTTCTCCCTCAAGACCATATTTTACAGTCAGAAGCCAATTGTCAGCACACATGCTCCTAAATGAACTGACACACATACCAGCTAATAGATTAATTCGCGTGAAGAAGGTGTCGTGGGAAGAAAACCTGTGTTCCCAGATTTCTCAGGCAGGTGCTCTGCCTGTTAACATAAAGATCAGTCCTCCTGGCTCCAACCCCTTGGGCACTGTGCCCAAAATTACTTACAGTTTCTAACACAGTTGATGCCAATGCAGTTCTGCAATCAAGAGCCTGGTTTACACAACGTAACCTAAGAACAGCTCAGCTCAGGAGCAGCCAGTGTAGACTTTTTGTATTTTGTGGAGGTTGGGGAGGAATTCTTTGTTTGTTTCGTCTCACATGTGGCTTTTCTAACAGAAGATAATCATGAAGTAATAATTTATGCCTTAATATTTCTTTGCAGCTATCACCCACTGTTCTTCAAAGCCCTCCCATAAGTGGGTGATGTTATGGGTCCTGAGGAAATGGAGACCTATTGGGATGAATTTGTTCAGAAGAGAGAAGGCTTGCACACACGTGTGCATTCTCACAGGCACACACTGGCTCGCACCAACCTCAGCACTCAGAGCTCTGCTAGTATCCCTTTCCCCTTCCTGACTTTGTATCTCTTAAGCCAGTCTTTTATCCCATGCACTCTGCCTTAGTGGAAAGTTCAGCTTCTCTATAAAACAACTTATTGAGGGAAAGATCACTATAGAGCTTCCTCAGAGCTCCAGAAAAGAAAAGCTGACTGTCTGCTATTCTATTTCACCAAATCACCCTTCTCAGAATATTAACGCAAAGGATAGCATGGAGGAGTGGGGAAGGAGGTAGGAGAACATATACATGACACAATTATTAGACTTCCAAAATCCTGTATTAAAAAAATCTATCAATAGTATTCTGTATTTAGTTTTAGCTTTCCTAAATAAGCATCATCCATGCTCTTTTCCAAACAGGATTCACAAAAATGCTAAATGCAGTTGCTGCAGACCAGTTCTGGGTCCACAATGAAGAGGAGTCAGCAGTCAGGCTAGGGCTGCTCCTGGGAAACGCTGGAAGGGCCAGATACTCCCCTGAGGAGTCTGTTCCCCTACATCAGCCTAGAGGTCCAGTAGAATGGTTGCATCCCAGCAGGATGTGACTCTGTTCTACCTATTCCTCTATTGTGACCCTTCAAAAATTCCACCTGTTTTGAAAGACATCATCCTCATTGTTTGTAACTCCTACCACCACCAACAACAAAAAAGCCAGAATGAGGCTCCCGCTGACCCAGCAACTCTCTTGTTCTGGCACCTTAAGAAGGAAATGAGTTTACTTCCCTTCCGTAACTGAAGCAAAGCCCTTCCCTCCCCACTGTGGATATGGTACCACTCTGTAGCACGTTTCCTTCAGAGCGTCAGCTTTTCTGAACAATGACCCAACTGTTTGTACAGTATGGGAAACTATCTCTTGCTAGAGTTTGGTGCACACCCTCCTACAAACCCAGACATGCACAGAAGTTCCACATTTCACCGCAGGAAGTAAGACTGGTCAGGCTTCAGGCATCATTAATCATTTTGAAGTGATTATTCTTAAAAAGAAAAAAAAAAAAAAAAACACAGGGATGCAGCTTGAGTTAAGTCATGTCCAATAAAAATCAGCACTTCTCCTCAAAAATTACATTTCCCCACTTCCATGTGGAAAGTTAAGAGGTCTCTGTACTGACAAGAGCTGGGGTGAAATCAAGAATCTGCTTCTCTTTAATTAGAGCACAGACAAATGCTTGGGATCTGACATGGTCAGATGGGGAAGAGGTGGGTGGAGTTTTACTTCCTTTGCCTTTCGGCTCAGAAATACACACATTTAGGAGGAGGATAAAGCAAGAACAATTTGAGATTTTGTTCTGGGATCTTCATTTTCCCCCACTGAAATGCCATTAAACAAAGCTTGGGACAATCCTGCTATGCGCACTCATTTAGCCATAGGAACTAAGGAGTGCCCCACCCCCAATCCCCATCACTAAGGCCCTGCAACCCAGCAAGCAAGGGCCAGAGAACAATTTAACTCCCCAAATGGGCTGCCCCACACAGAGGTTCCTCATCAAGGGAGTAGCACCAGCCCACTCTGCAAATCTGTTCACCCTACAGGAAACACCTCCTTGGCTGCTCCTTTGAAGTAAAACTGTTTCTCTAGCATGGGAAAAGTGATAAGTAGAAAATGAAATCTCCAACTCTCTCTTTCCTGAAAGATTACATTTCCTGCTATCCTGGTTCAGGAGGAAATTCACTTACATCAAATTGGATTAATTTTCTTTCTGACGTCACCTGGTCTACCAGAAGCATCTTTTGTCCATTGCCTCTTTTTGAAACCTTGGCTATGTCCCCAGTCCTCATTCATTCTTTAATCAGAACATCTGGTTCTCAAGTCAAGATTATAAATCATAAAATAAGGGCAGAAAAGAGGCTGCCTCTTCTGTCCTTGTTCCACGTTGCCTCCTTCACCCTAGTCTTGCGTAATCATTATGTAGATGCCAGCCCAGAAGGCAGCATCATCTTCACTTCCTTCCCCATCAGCCAACTACTACATATCCCAGCTAAGCCTTAGCATTTGTTTCAATTTAAAGGGTTAAAGTGTAAGAGAAGAGAATCAACAAACTTTATTTTAGTATTCTAATCTACATATTTTAAAATGTAATACATGTTATTAAATAGGTTTGAGCTTGGGTTTTTTTTGTTTGTTTGTTTGTTTGTTTTTCAGAGTTTAGTTGCTTAAACTCATTTTGTATCTACCCAAGAGGAGTCTTTTAAAAATCTGCTCGGAGTCAGATTGAAAATGACTGACAGAAAGTCTGAGCAGGGTGAGAAACGGGTTCACGTGGGACGGCAGCCTGGCATGGGGTTTGGAGCCCAAGCCAGGTAAGTGGGATATCCACAGGGAGATAAAAGCCAGAGCACAAATACAGCAAGGAAGGAGCTGGGAGTATGAGGTGTCAGAGCCCAGGCAGCTACAATAGAAGAGGGATGCAAGGAGGAGGGGTAGCAACAGAGCTGGGAGACAGGTTACATATAGGAGGTTAAGCAGATATTTAAGGGATAACAGAAAGGGAGAAAACTAGAATGAACCCTGTGTATTGTTGGATTGGAATTGGATATTGATGTGCATGAATAGTTTTCAATATACATACATAAATATAGAAATAAATATAGTTCTGTCCATGGCTAGGACCTGGGGGCAATGACATCACAGTGGCAACGAGCACACCTAGTGCCCAGATATTCACAGTATTCTAAATACTCTTCTCCACTAAAGGAAATCAGCCTACTTAGAGAAACAGCTGATTTCAAACCTGGAAGAAAGTGTAAGATGAGTACAATTTCTCATCATGCCAAAAAGCAAGGAAGATGAGGTAGAAATAGACAAGAGTTTATGTGATGAATTACGTTTATTGATGTGCGTATGTTGAAGCAGCCTTGCATCCCAGGGATGAAGCCAACTTGATCGTGGTGAATAAGCTTTTTGACGTGCTGCTGGATTCGGTTTGCCAGTCTCTTATTGAGGATTTTTGCATCAATGTTCATCAGGGACATTGGCCTGAATTTTTCTTTTTTTGTTGTGTCTCTGCCAGGTTTTGGTATCAGGACAATGCTGGCCTCATAAAATGTGTTAGGGAGGAGTCCCTCTTTTTCTATTATTCGGAATCATTTTTGAAGGAATGCTACCAGCCCCTCTTTGTATCTCTGGTAGAATTTGGCTATGAATCCATCTGGTCCTGAGCTATATTTTGGTTGGTAGGCTATTGTTTACTGCCTCAATTTCAGAACTGTTACTGGTCTATTCAGAGATTTGACTTCTTCCTGGTTTAGTATTGGGAGGGTGCAAACAGAACCAATGACAAAAAACACATGATTTTCTCAATAGATGCAGAAAAGGCCTTTGATAAAATTCAACACCCCTTTATGCTAAAAACTCTCAATAAACTAGGTATTGATGGAACATATCTCAAAATAACGAGAGCTATTTATGATAAATCCACAGCCAATATCATACTAAATGGGCAAAAGCTGGAAGCATTTCCTTTGAAAACCAGCACAAGACAAGGATGCCCTCTCTCAGCACTCATATTCAACATAGTATTGGAGGTTCTGGCCAGGGCAGTCAGGCAAGAGAAAGAAATCAAGGGTATTCAAATAGGAAGAGAAGAAGTCAAATTGTCTCTGTTTGCAGATGACATGATTGTATATTTAGAAAACCCCATTGTCTCAACCCCAAGTCTCCTTAAGCTGATAAGCAACTTCAGCAAAGTCTCAGGATACAAATTCAATGTGCAAAAATCACAAGCATTCCTATACAACAATAATAGACGAACTGAGGGCCAAATCATGAGTGAACTCCCATTCACGATTGCTACGAAGAGGATAAAATACCTAGGAATACAACTTAGAAGGGATGTGGAAGGCCTCTTCAAGGAGATCTACAAACCACTGCTCAAGGAAACAAGAAAGGACACAAACAAATGGAAAAACATTCATGCTCACGGATAGAAAGAATCAATATAGTGAAAATGGCCATACCACCCAAACTAATTTATAGATTCAATGCTATCCCCAACAAGCTACCACTGACTTTCTTCACAGAATTAGAAAAAACTACTTTAAATTTCATATGGAACCAAAAAAGAACCCGTATAGTCAAGACAATCCTAAGCAAAAAGAACAAAGTTGGAGGCATCACGCTACCTGACTTTAAAGTATACTACAAGGCTACAGTAACCAAAACAGCATGGTGTTGGTACCAAAACAGATATATAGACCAATGGAACAGAACAGAGGCCTCAGAAATAGTGCCATACATCTACAACCATCTGATCTTCAACAAACCTGACAAAAACAAGCAATGGGGAAAGGATTCCCTACTTAATAAATGGTATTGAGAAAACTGGCTAGCCATATGCAGAAAACTGAAACTGGACCCCTTCCTTACACCTTATACAAAAATTAACTCAAGATAGATTGAAGACTTAAACGTAAAACCTAAAACCATGAAAACCCTAGGAGAAAATCTGGGCAATACCATTCAGGACATAGGCATGGGCAAAGACTCCATTACTAAAACACCAAAAACAACGGCAACAAAAGCCAAAATTGACAAATGGGATCTAATTAAACTAAAGAGCTTCTGCATAGCAAAAGAAACTATCATCAGAGTGAATAGGCAACCTACAGGATGGGAGAAAAATGTTACAATCTATTCATCTGACAAAGGACTAATATCCAGAATCTACAAAGAACTTAAACAAATTTACAAGAAAAAACAGCCCCATCAAAAAGTGGGTGAAGGATATGAACAGACACTTCTCAAAAGAAGACATTTATGCAGCCCACAAACATGAAAAAAAGCTCATAATCACTCTTCATTAGAGAAATGCAAATCAAAACCACAATGAGATACCATCCCATACCAGTTAGAATGGTGATCACTAAAAAATCAGGAAACAACAGATGCTGAAGAAGATGTGAAGAAATAGGAAGGCTTTTACACTGTTGGTGGGAGTGTAAATTAGTTCAACCATTGTGGAAGACAGTGTGGCGATTCCTTAAGAATCTATAACCATAAATACCATTTGACCCAGCAATCCCATTACTGGGTATATATAAAGGATTATAAATCATTCTACTATAAAGACATGTGTACATGTATGTTTATTGTAGCACTATTAACAATAGCAAAGACTTGGAACAAACCCAAATGCCCATCGATGATAGACTGGATGAAGAAAATGTGGCACATATGCATCATGGAATACTATGCAGCCATAAAAAAAGGATGAGTTCTTGTCCTTTGCAGGGACATGGATGAAGCTGGAAGCCATCATTCTCAGCAAACTAACACAGGAACAGAAAACCAAACACCACATATTCTCACTCATAAGTGGGAGCTGAACAATGAAAGCACATGGACACAGGGAGGGGAACATCACACACCAGGACCTATCGGGGGTAGGGAGGTAGGGGATGGATAGAATTAGGAGAAATACCTAATGTAGATGACAGGTTGATGGGTAGAGCAAATCACCATGGCACACATATACCTATGTAACAAACCTGCACGTTCTGCACATGTTTCTCAGAACTTAAAGTGTAATTTTTAAGAAAAAAGAAATAAATAAACAAGAGTGAGGTAGAAATGCCAAAGGGACACAGAGACCCACTTCACTAGTCTCCACTGGCCAAATCAGGGATAATTTGAGCATCAAAAAATTATAATAGCAACAGATTATAACCCATTGAATAAAATAGTCTATTCTGAAATGAATAAACAAACAAATTGAAAGCTTGATGAGGAACAGAGTATTTACATAGTTTCAAAATACCTCCCCAACAAAATGCTTATAAATTACAAAGAGAAAAGAATAGCTTTGCAGTGGGAAAGCCTGGCAGACACTACCCTAATCAAGTGATCACAATGACCATCATCAACCGAGAACAATGTAAAATCTTGTGCTATCTGATAAGACACAATGAATAGAACACAGAATCACTCCTCTCTTATTTCTGCCAAAAAAAAAAGGCACAATCTGAATCTAATCATGAAAGAACATCAGACAAACCCAAACTGAAGCACATTCTACAAAATATCTGGCCAGTATTTCAAACGTGTGAAGGTCATGAAAATGAAGGGAAGACTGAGGATGTGGTAGTCTAGACTCAACGAGACTAAAGAGATATCACAACATAATTCAACATGTAATCTCAACCTGGACCCTTTCGCTATAGAAAACGTTGCAAGGACAAGTGTTGAAACTTGAATGGAGTTGGAAGATTAGATGGTAATCATGTGCCCCTGTGACTGTCATGATTTTAGAGATTGTACTGTGGTTATGGAGGAGAATATTTTTATTTGTAGGAAGGACACTCTAAAGCACTCTGGAACGATGGGCGTTCTATGACAACTTACTCCCACATGTGTCAAGAAACAAACTTTATTTATATTGCACTTCATACTTTTTCATATGTTTATCACTGTTGCAAAGTATTTTTAAAATCTAATTAACAAAAGAAAAGGCTGTGAGCTAGCTCATGAGCACCCAGAAGGGTAGAGACCACGAAAATTCATTCTGACCAGTACCTGGCACATGTCCAGTCCAGGTGAGTGCTCAGTACATACTTGTTGAATTTAAATGTTTGGAAAACTCTCTGAGATACAGAAGGAGCATAATAAAAGGGCTTCCATCAAGGTTTTGGTATTGTATTCTACAAGTACTTGTAGGGTTTACTATGTGACAGACGTTGTTAAATATTTTACAAATAGCTCTATGATATCTCCACCTTATGGAGAAGGAAACAGAAGGACAAAGAGGTTATGGAGTTGCAGAGCCACTTTCCCAGGCTGCCTTTCCAAGATTCCACTGGCAGAAAGTTAAAATTTTTAACATTTTTCCGTTCAAAATATTTGATTCTTGATTATAAAATTGCATTCTGTATATTCTAAATTTACAAAATAATGCCATATATTTTATTTCATAATGGATAGAACCAGCCTGAAAGAAGCCATTCAGAGCTAAGCACTCATCTTTGTGAGCAGTGCTGGTCACCAGCTTTGGTCTTTACATAAGTCTTAGTCACCCAAGCATACCTTTAGTTCTTATTATATCAACAATAGTTTATGTGGCCCCAATTTTTTCAGATTTTTATCTCCTATGCATTTCCTTTTCTCCTATTTGCATCCGTATTTTTAAATGGATTAATATATTTGTGACACAGCTAATCTTCCTTGTAGCAAGGAAAATCTCACTGGCCACTGACCGGGGCCCTGCACTACGACATGGCACCATCGTATTTCTGTCCCTCACAGAAGGGAAAAGAGGCATTGACTCAAACACACCTCCTAATGGAATGAATATTTCCATATCCCCAATAAAACAATTGAAGATACTCTGCTCCATGCAACCCTCTCTGCCTCACTTTCTCCCTCCTGTGAGATTGGAAAATACATTGTTTTATGCTCATTTATGTTGCGGGGAAAAGAAGAACACAATCAACACCAAGGGAAGATGCTCGTTAGACTCTCCTTTATAGCAAATGGCTCATAAAGTAAACCCAATAAATAAATATTGTTCTTTATAATTCAGTGTAGCAAGTTGCCTAATAAAACTATAATAGGCATGACACAATGAGCTCTAGTTCGTGAGCATGGTTTCATGATTTTTGTGGCCTATGATGTTATCACAAAATGTATCACAAGCTTCAGTTAGGCTTAGAGCAAGTTCCACGTTGCCAAATAATTCCTGTTAGCATTTTTATCTTCAAATAATATTTAGTCATAAGAACAACATCTTCCATTTGCTACGTCCCATTTCCAAAAGGGTGAAAGCAGTACAGATGAAACAGGAAGAAGGAAACTTATTTCATCTTAAGTACTACTTATTTTTTCCTTAAACAGAACCATAACCTTTTCCTATTCTTCTCTGTGCCAATTTCCAACCATTCAGGTATCATTTCCACAACAAATACATGCAAATATACTTTTTATATAGATAAATATATGGGTGTATGTCCTCTGCTGTCCTATCCCCACTATAAATTCCTTTCAGTTGCAAAATCACAGTTGCTAATGCTCTCAGCACACCACCCGTATCCACTCGCCCTGACCACATCTACCCAAATTTCTGAGAACATCTACCAAAATTTCAAATGCCAGCATGAGTCTTTCTTTACTTGAGTGTTTTCTTGTTGCCTAAGCCCACTTTGCTGCTTTGGAGACAAGCAAAGTATTGTGGAATTAATGTCCTCATGAATAGTCCTCAACTCATGACTAAAAAGAGTTGGTGCTCCCTTGCCCCTCAGGTGGGATGACTTTGAGTGAGTGTTTTCCACACTGGCTGCCAGATCTTCCCGAAAGGGACTGACTCCCAGTCCCTCAGGGTGGTAGCTGGCTTGATGACACTCTCCTTCATGCCTACCTTCTCACTTTCCTGTCTCACTTCCCCACTCTCCGACCGCTGTTCCCTAAATTCACTCTTTGCACTTTGATCTTTGACTTAGCATCTTCTCCTGGGGAAGCCCCAACTAAGCCAATCACTCTCCAAAGAATACGGAAGTTGACCGAAAGCCACAAGACAAGTAGCTGTTCTGTCTTCTATGAGGGAATTGACAACAATTGCCAACAATTCTCCCATAGAAGAATTTCGAAGCACAATTCATATCCAGTCCTTGATACCGCCTCTTATATCCCTCCTTTCCCCCCACCTTCTACCAACATGCAGCATCCCAATGATAGGCTTTTTCCTCCCCAGTTATCGATAGCCCTTACTCCAAAGTTTTACTTTCCTGTTAATCTATTGTCAGAGATGTCCACTGTTTGTGGCACTGACTCCTGTTTAATTGGCTCTTACAAATAGTGTACTTATTCTTCCTCTGTGAGCGACAGATAGAGGCTACCATATGTTTATTTCCACCGGGGTCACCCTGCCATCTGGACGATGGAAGCTTATGCCCGAGGGAGACGGAGCCATAAGCCAATTTACATTAAGACACAGATTCTAGACATACAGTCTAAGTTCGGACACAGAGCTGACTCCAGCTGACAATGCCACCAGACTCTGATTGATTTCACCCACAATACACAGAGGTTTCTGTGTCTCATAGTCAGAGGCAAAGACTGTATCTAGGTTGCTTGACTAATCTGATTGTTTATTCCCTTGCTGTACTCATCTTTATTTGATGTGAAGACACCAAGTTCAGGATAATAGTTATTTTAAGTATATTAAGATGCCATTCCCCCAACCCTCTTCAGTGCCCTCAGGTTTGGCCTGGAAGGGACCGAAAGACATTGTGCCTAGTGATCAGCATTTTCTTTAGGGCTGTTCTTGGCATTTCCATAATCATTAATATTTTTTAAAGATTCAAGGGCTGGTTACAATCTTAAAAATAGCTTAGCACCAATTTTTCACAATGTCTCTCACCACACCTTGCCCCGAAAAACACAATAAAGTATGTGCAGGCTTGATTTTAGTAACCTTCTGTCTATTGTCCAAAGCAAAATTTATTCTACTTTCTCTTATTTTTTTTTTTTTATGACATTGGGTATAGAATGAATTTGTCAGTATTTTCAGCAGTCATCTCTCTTCCCTACCCTGGATCTTCACATGATATTATGGAAAATGTTCTTTTGGAGCCCAGAAGAAGGAAGGAGTACCCTGCCCTATCTACAGCCACCATCTGCTAGCTGCACTTTTAGAATCCTTTCTGCTTTGGAGTCTTGTGGTGAGGAATGCCAGTATTCCTTGTGCCTTGGTACGGATAAGATACAACTCTTACTAGCATCTCATTCTTACCGCCCTATAGTCCTTAGCAGCAAAACTCTTAGGTAAAGAAAGCCTGAGGCTGGCAGGCTGGAATTTGGGCAGATGTGCACAGAAGTCAGAGTGAAGGGATCCGAGTGGTGTGCTGATAGCATTAGCAACTGTGATTTTGCAACTGAAAGGAATTCGTAGTGGGGATAAGATAGTAGAAGACACACAGAGCCCAAAGGCAGCTTTGTTGATAGGTTTTCACACACACACACACACACACACACACACACACACACTTCATTTTTTAAAATTAGCTGGAAACTTTCACAAGCTTTTTCCAAATCGAATCTTAACAAGGACCCTCCAGGGGGTCTTCTGTAGCATTAAATACGTCCTTGGTATCCAGTATAGTACCTGATGTATAGTAAGTGCTCACTAAGTATGTATTTCTTTGTCTACTGATCTACCAATATACCTATTTAAATTAGACATTAGGGCAATTCAGAAATATCCAGCAGAAAAATTCCACTCTTCAAAAAAATCAAAAAGAAAAGATTACTTTATGAGAATTGCTATACTAAACAAAATATAGAATTAATATCTTCCTTTTTTCCCCAAAGCTTGATTTTCTTTTTTTCTTTTTCTCACTCTGTCACCAAGGCTGGAGTGCAGTGGCACAATCTTGTCTCACTGCAACCTCCACCTCCTGGGTTCAAGTGATTCTCCCGCCTCAGCCTCCCGAGTAGCTGGGACTACAGGCGTGTGCCACAATGCCCGGATGATTTTTGTATTTTTAGTAGAGATGGGGTTTCACCATGTTGCCCAGGCTGGTCTCAAACTCCTGACCTCAAGTGATCTGCCTACCTCACCCTCCCAAAGTGCTGGGATTACAGATGTGAGCCATCGTGCCCAGCCAAAGCTTGATTTTTTTAGAGAACTTGTCCTTCAGGTCTGAGGTTAATTTAAGTATATTAAGATGGCTAAGAAAATCCACTCTATGTTATTTAAAATACAGTCTAGAAAAGAGACAATTCAGTTCTCTGATGATTTTGTGTGACAATTTAATCAGTGGGCAAGAAAGCTGCACTTCTATAATAAGAACGGAATCTTGCTCTCACAACTCCATGATTGTAAGAATTTGGGATTTCTTTGACTACTCAGGTACTTGGAAAAGAGACAATATTGATTTGTTTTTCTATCACCTGTGCCTGGCACAATTCTCATGCATAGCAGGCACTCCATGGAAGTTTGTTGAATGAATGAATGAATTGGCCAGTCATAGGAAATAACCATGTAACCCGTGTCAACAAGTTTTAAGGGCCAAAGCACTTACTTGGACAAAGTGGCTTTTTCATAGACAGTCCTCTCTGATTCTACAGTGGAGTTAAAAACAAGCTAGAGGCTGGGCGCAGTGGCTCACGTCTGTAATCCCAACACTTTGGGAGGCCGAAGCAGGTGGATCACAAGGTCAGGAGTTCAAGACCAGTCTGGCCAATATGGTGAAACTCCATCTCTACCAAAAATATAAAAATTAGCAGGGTGTGGTGGTGTGCAACTATAGTCCCAGACACTCAGGGGACTGAGGCAGAAGAATCACTTGAACCCAGGAGGTGAAAGTTGCAGCGAGCCAAGATCGTGCCACTGTATTCCAGCCTGGGCAACAGAGCAAGACTCTGTCAAAAAAAAAACCCAAAAAACTAGAACTTTATGAGGAAAGCCCTTAGCCAATGACGGAGGAGTTAGGAGTATGGATGCCTGAATTCCTGGCCTTGGGTTGGGCACACTCTAGGCCCAACACTCTAGGTCAATTTGTGCCGAACAAACTGACCTGCAAGTTCCTTTCATGATCAGGTTGAAGCCACTCTCCAGGGAACTTTTCCTGAAATTGCACTCTTTCCTGTCCTCCTCTTCCCTATCACGCTTCTCCCACTCCCATACCAGTTCCTCCAGAGAACACTCCCTTAATAAATTCATAACACAGAGAAGGAAAACCAAGTTAAAAGGGTGGATTCTGCATTAGGAGATTATACGCAGCCTATACATTCCCTAGAAGCACCCTGCTCTAGGTCAGGGACCCTTCCCTGGTCAGGGAACACCTGTTCTATCTAATTTTTGTCTTCTAAATCTCCTCCTTGAGTCCACTCAGTCTGTGTTTCCACTTATTCTCCCCAAAACTGCACCACTGCTGCTTCCTACACACGTTGCCATGCTTGAACTCTAACTTCTCCCCCTGACCAGTGACATTCTTTCCTACCACCATCAAACTTCTGTCACTCAGCTGGATGGATCTGGCATCTCTGGATGGGCTGATTCTTAACCCCATTCTGTCTCTAGAGAAAGGTGGGAGAATAAAATGTACCTCCTTGGTGACACAGCAACCTATGTGAGCAGATAGACAGACAAATAAGGACACCTGTTAAGGAAAGGCAGCCCCTATTCTGTGAAATGCATGATACAGATTCAAAACAGAGAAAAGGTGCAAATGGAAAAGAAAACATATGAATGAAGAGGCTAATGTTTTGAAATGAAAAGAAACAATGAGGCTATTTCAACAAATTTATTGAAAGAGGCAAGTTCACTTGGACAGATTCTAAGTTGTAAAACAGCTTTCTTAAGTCTGCCTCCATTCCCTTTCTGTACAAGGAGACTCTCCTTGTTAGTTTACGGAAGGTCCGTGCTAGCTTAAAAGCAGCACATTGGCTGCCATTTAGTCACCTGAACTTAGGTGATAATAATTTCCCAAGCGCTACAGACCCTGATCATCAGGAATACCATGGCCATACTAAACTGGTTTAGCTTATTTGATGAATTCAGCTTTGTGAGTGACTGCAGAGTCAATGATGATAGACACAGACTCCGGGGTCCCTTCTTTCTGGGGTCACCTGATGCAGTCATGCAGATCCCTCCTGATTCACTCAGTCTGTTTCGGCTGCTGGGGTAGAAAGCAAAGCGGTATTAGAATCTAGTTTTCTTTCTGAACAGTGTTTAATATTCTTTTCATTTAGTACTTTATATTGGTAACTGTAATATTTACAGGGAAGTGTAGCGAGTTTGCTGGTGGTCAATTTGCCTGCCGACCATGTCTCTGTTAGACAGTGTGATCACCCTACCCCTCTGATTGAACAGCAGGCCCTGGGACTCTGGTCTCAAGTCATGTCATTTAAATCAGAAGTGAGCAATCAAGTCAAGCCTAGGCCCAAAAAAAAAACTGCATTTGGAAATAGAGGGTGTCTTAGGGGGCTTTAGGGGTCTTGCCGGTCTCTCTTGCATGCTGAAACTAGGAAGTGATATAAAGTTGCAGTTGGGGCAACTATGTGAGTTCAAAAGAAAATAAAGGGGAGTTTTCTGGTAAGAGGCAGAAGGAATAGGCCAGTAGAGAGAGTCAGAGATGAGAGAAAACGTGGCCCCAGTGAGACAGAGTAATTATCCAACTGTACATGTCCTTCCAGATGCTTGCCCCCAGCTTCCATGACATACACCATATCTTTCTAATAAATTCCTATCTTTTTAAAAGTAACTTGAATTCCAGAAAAGAAAAAAAAAGAAACAAATTCATATCTATCATAATGGCCAGGCACGGTGGCTCACGCCTGTAATCTCAGCACTTTGGGAGGCCAAGGCAGGAGGTCAGGAGTTCAACACCAGCCCAGGTAACATGGTGAAACCCCATATCAACGAAAAATATAAAAATTAGCCAGGCATGATGGTGTATGCTTATAAACCCAGCTACTCAGGAGGCTGAGGCAGAAGAATCGCTTGAACCTGGGAGGCAGAGGTTGCAGTGAGCCCAGATCGCGCCACTGCACTCCAGCCTGAGCAACAGTGAGTGAGACTCCATCTCAGAAAAAAAAAAAAAGATAGGGACAGAAAGGTATGGGGTCTTGGTTAGAGTTTGTTTGAATACCACCTCAAAGACAGGGAAACATTCAATTAACCGTTTCTGTCTGATTTCTCAACTTTACACTATTATCCTTTCTTGATAGATCAGGAAAATGGTCACCTACATTTAAAATAGATTGTGTAGCCTCTTGTCATCTTTGGAAATATTCTTAGATAATAGAATTACTGAATTTCCAGACAACTCAACAGGATCACACAGACTCTCAAATCAACATACCTAGTAATCATGACTATACCGTGTCATGAGCTGATAAATTCATAGAGCCTAAAGCATTACAGAAGAAGGAGGGGGTGGAGAAGTGTGCTTATCTTCCTTGTGAGTTAGCCTCGATTTCAGAACAAACTCAGCAGTGCCAAGAATAACTGATGATTCTCCCTGTGATGAAATGTACTTTCCAACAATATTGAGTCCTTCCCACCAGTACTAGGTTACGATGTCAACATGGGTTAGTTATTCTCACGCCAACATGAGGATTGGCCTCATTATTCAGGTGCCAGCATGGGAGCTGAGACCTCACTGTCTCTCCCAGAAATGAGAGCATGACCACCCCGATAAACACGATACCCCCTCCTGCCACACATCCCTCCACAGGAGGCTGTGAACCAATTCCGTGTGAGCTGCAGTGCCGTCTCTTCCGGAACTCAATGTCGCATTTCACACATCTAAGCTGGTCGCCAGCCTTTGGCAATTTCCAAGTTTCCCACAGATGAATGAAAAATCCAGCTGTTTCCAACTATTTGGAACAAAACAATACGTGATAAAATGAGGAGAGAAGGGAATCGTTATCCAATTTCTCCAGCAGTCAGAGAGATTTGGAACATATTGGGAAGAAAAATTACAAGCTCGATTGTTCAAAGATTTAAAAAAAGAAAGAAAGCTTTGTATTAAATTTCTGAGAATGCTTTTTATTTACCATAGAGCGAGAGCTAAAAAGCTGTTCTTTGATTAATCAGGTATGAGCTCATTCTGCCTTCCTAATGCAGCCTGGGAGTCCTTTTAGTGAAAGGTGAGTAGTGATGGCTCCCACGAAGGACATTGGGACATCTTGGCTATAAATCTAAGTGGGAATGGAACTCGGGGCAGCAGTTAAAGGAAACTGTTGTGTAGGCCAGTCCTCCTCAAGCTTTCCGAGGGTCTGCCCGTGCAAGAATGACAGATACATGGAATCATCCATTATGTAGCCTTGGCTTCTTCGACTTGGCATAATAGATCTGAGATTCATCAATGGCTACAGAGTGGCTGTGGCAGCCAGGCCTCCCTTTTCAGTATCCAAAGAAGGATAGAAAAAAAAAAAAAGAAGTTTCTGCTCATGAGACCCTCTTTTCACCAGGAAGGACCTATTTCACAAAAGCTCTCAGCAATGTGTCCTTAGGTCACTTTGGTCTGAACTGACTGTCCTGCCCATGTCAAGCTACGAAGGAGGCTGGGAAAGTGAGCAGTGGACATTATTTACCTTGGAAGGTGCCACCGACAGGAAGGAACCCAGGAGATGCACTAAATCCCTGTATTCCAGGCTGTCCCCTTCATCTCCCTCCCAGGCTAACAAAACTCACACTCAACTTTAAAAGAAGAAAGGCTATGAGTGAAGGAGGAGAAACAGAATACTAAGGAGAAATGGATCAGGAGGTATTCCAAATATATGTCTTTGTTAGAAAATCATCACTCACTCTTAACCTCTCTGGACCTTAATTCCCTCATCTGTGAAATGTAAATGGGTATGCCAATGCCACAGTTGTGTGTTTCCATGATGAATTGTTCTGGGTCTAGAGAAATTTATTTGAATAGGACGTTTTGAAACAGGAAGAGGGCTTAGAATAGTGAGTGCCTGTGTGTCTTCCACAGTTATCATGATGCCTTGCCATAGAAATGCTTAATGTATACTTCAGAGGTGGATGGATGGATGGAATAAAATATCATCACTCTGAGTAATTACGGGTACAAAAAACAACTTAATTCTAGTATTTCTTCACATCTGGCTTGGCTTTATGGTTAGGTTGTTCAAAACAGCAACCAATAGTCACATATGCCTGTTTAACTAGTTAAAATTAAATAAATAAAAATTCCATTGCACTAGGTACAAATTGCACTAGGTACATTTCAGATACTCAGTAGCCACATGTGGTTAGTGGCTGCATATTGAACAGCACAGATACAGAACACTCCATCATCATATTAAATTCTATTAGACAGTGTTATCCAGGGAGACTATGCTTGTCTTCCCATCGTAGAACCTCTCATGCATGTCTCTGTGAGCATATTTCTTGTGCCTCGGTGATGAATTATGAGGAAACATGTAACTATGAACCCAACCAATCTCCTATTGGCCAAGGCCTTTCTTGCACACTGTGAATCCGTGAGGAGCTGGCCCTTTGGTGCCTGTTCCTACCTCACAGAGGCAGAGTAACTGCCTGCTCCACTGGGTCTCTCCATAGACCAAAGGTGCCATTGACATTTGGCTCCATTCAAACTATAAACATCTAACAAGCTCCAGATGCACACGTAGTAGATTTAAAGTCCTGTCAATATGGACACTAGAGCCTGAAATGAAACACTTGGCATTCAATTTGACTAAAATGTTAAACTCACAATTTATTGGTTCAATAAAATGTGAATGCTAACAGCCAGTTTTTACGTCGGAGCCTCCACATGTGTGTATGTGTGTGTGAATGTGTAAATGCAAGTTTTCAAGGCAAACCTAATAGCAGAGTCAAAAAACGGTCTTCAAAATAGAGCTTTGGCGATAATAATCATTTTTAATGGACCTGAAATGTTATTCATGATAAACGTGTTGCCAAGCAAAACCCTTTCCTGTGTTGGGAGATAAAACAAAATTGCTGATAAACTACAATGTCTATGAAGGGTGAAGACACAGACGGCAGAAGAAATGGGAGCTGTCAGAAAATATGAGCCTTCCCAAAGGCTGTGACATTATCTTCCAGTGTTTTCCTCTGCTAGCGCTGGCTGAAATGTGCAAAGCTACAAATGACCAACCTTGGTAAAAAATAAAACATGCAAGCTTTTGTAGCTGTAGAGGGAGTTTGGAAGGCAATAACAGTTTTATTAAATGTTTGACTCAATAATGACAGTTAAAAACAAACAAAACTTGTGTTTCCCAATCAATAGGAAGAGAAACATACTTTTTTCCCTGACATCAATTTCATCTCTCCCTTTCTGTTTAAAATGTAAACATGAGAAGGTGGAGTAGATATACTTTTCCCTATTCCTCCCACTAAGTACAACAAAAAAGCCTGGCCGTTACATATAAAGCAAACAGAAGACTCTAAAAGGTGAAAAGAAGACAGAACTGTTAGGAACTGTTGGGAGACTGAAAAAACAAGATGGTGGGAAGTTTCCTTGGATGTCTTTTTGCCTCATATATCCAAGACTTGGAGATAAAGAAGCTGACAACCATAAATGCCATTGATCACAGGCAAAAAACAAAAGCAAAAACAAAACCCCAACAAAAGCTTGCTCACTTTAGCCAAAAGACTAGGAATCAGACAGCCTTGCAAGACAGAAGACTTTTAGACAATAACTGCCCTGATACAACCACAGAAAAAGTATGTCCCCCGCTTCAGCCATGCCAACAAAGGCTTAGGGAAAGCCTAGATTTTTACCCTCTGGAGGCTGTTATGTGGTGCTGCTATAGCTTGAATCCACACATCCCAGGTGGTGTGGGAAACTTAATCCCCAATCCAACAGTGTTGGGAGTTGGGGTCCAATGGGAGGTGTTTAGGTCATGAGAGCTCCAACCTCACAAATGGATTGATGCTGATTATCAATGGGCTTGAAGCTGCAAGTTCCTGGTCTTGCTTTTCTTTGCTCTCTCTTTGCCCTCCCACCATGGGATGGCTTAATAAGGAAACCCTCACCAGATGCTGGCCACTCAAGGTCCCCTATGAGGATTTCCCAGCCCCTAAAATTGTGAAAAATAAATGTATTTTCTTTATAAATTACCCAGTCTGTATATTCTGTTATAGCAACACAAAGCAGACTAAGAAAAGCATGCACTAAGAAGGGAGCCAGGACTTTCTTCCCTGCTGATTTTTTACATGTCCCTCCCTTACTCCAAAATAGAGAGACCACATGGGGAACTTGAACTACTATCCTCACTCGGCAACAGTAAGGCATTCCTCTTTCCCCGATAGACTACTGTCATAGACCTGGTAGAGAGGCAGGATGCTCATCATTACCATTGTCACAAGTGGTAACAAGGCTACCTCCCCTCCTGTGCTGTCAGTGGAAGGCACATAGGGAGGAATAACAAAGCATGCCTACTACCCCTCCCAGCCAGGCAGTGTCAGAGAAGCCAGGTGGAGTGCTGGAGCTCCCAGGCCTGCCCAGCAGTTATGAGGAGGGATATGGTTTAGATGTTTGCCCCTTCTAAATCTCATGTTGAAACGTGATCCCCAGTGTTGGAGGCGGAGCCTAGTTGGAGGTATTGGATCATGGGGGTGGATCCTTCATGAATGGCTTGGTGCCACCCCCGTGGATATGAGTGAGTTGTCACCTCTATGAGTTCATTCGAGAGCTGGTTGTTAAAAGGAGCCTGGCATCTCCTCCCCTCTCTCTCTGACTCCCTCTCTCGCCATGTGACATGTCTGCTCCCCCTTCAGCTTCCGTCATGAGTGAAAGCTTCCTGAAGCCTCACTAGAAGCTGAGCAGATACCAGCACCGTGCTTGTATAGCCCGCAGAACCATGAGCCAAATAAACTCTTTTTCTTAATAAATTACCCAGCCTCAGGTATTCCTTTATAGCAATGCAAAATGGACTAAGACAAGGAGACCCCCCACAAGTGTTAATAGACGCCTGTGAGGAACCCAGACTTCTGTCTTAGTGTGTTTGTGTTGCTATAAAAAAAATACCTGAAGCTGGGTAATTTATACAGAAAAGAGGTTTATTTGGCTCATGATTATGCAGGCTGTACAAGAAGTATGATGCCAGCATCCGTTTCTGCTGAGAGCCTCAGGCTGCTTCCACTCATGGTGGGAGGCAAAGTAGAGCCAACATGTGCAGAGATCCCATGGTAAGAGAGGAAGTGAAAGAGAGGAGAGAAGTGTCAGGCTATTTTTAACAAACAGCTCTCTCGGGACTAACAGAGGGAGAACTCACTCACCTCCCCATCCTGGGGAGAGCATCAGTCTGTTCATGAGGGATCCGCCCCCATGACCCAAACGCTTCCCAGTAGGGAAACCACCTCCAGCATTCAGGTCAAATTTCAACATGAAGTTTGGGGAAACAAACATCCAAACTATAGCAACTTCTCTCCCCATCGACTGGTAATGAGGTGCTTCCTCCCCTCTCCCTGTTTGAGTGGTGGCAGAGGAAGCCAGACAAAACACAAAGTTTAAAATTCACAGTCTCATAGCATAAGACCCAAAATGTCCAGGTTTCCATCAAAAATCACTCATGATACCAAGAATCAGGAAGTTCTTAAACTGAATTTAAAAAGACAATAAAAAGATGCCAACATTGGGTAGACAGATATCTAACACCTCTGTCAAAGAGCTTTATCTGACAAAGATTTTTAAGGCAGCCACCATAAAATGCCTCAATGAGCAATTACAAACACAGTTGAAGCAAATGAAACATAAAAGTTTTGGGAAGAAAACAGAAAGACACAGTAAAGAAATAGATGATATTAAGAGCCACAGGGAGGGTGTTTGTCACTTCATTGCTGAATTCCACTGTTCTCCCCTAGACACTCTATTTGATACGCAGTTATCTATGTGTTGTTTTGCCTTTGGAGGAGATGAGTGCTGGGTGCCTCTGGTCAGCCATCTTGATAATGCCCTTTCTTTCTGTTATTATTTATTACAACTGCATGTAAATCTATTATTATCTCAAAATAGAAGGTTTAATTAAAAAATAAAAACAGGTTGGATGCAGTGGCTCACACCTGTAATCCCAGCACTTTATGAGGCCAAGGGGGAGGATCTGCTAAAGCTAGGAGTTCAAGACCAGCCTGAACAACATGGCGAGACCCTGTCTCTATCAAAAGAAAAATAAAAAAGTAAACAGTGCACCTTCTAAGGCAAACAACTTCATAAATTATGACCAACTATCTAATGATTTTGGATCCCTTTTCCACCCTCTAATCTTATGCTCATTAAAGTACAATATTTACATTTAAAATTGTATTAACTGAGATAAAGTACAAAATTAATTCTCAGTTCAAGGAGACACAGTTCTGTTCTGTGGACAAAGGGCAGGAGAGAAAAACCTAAGAATAAACAACTGTACTATTTTTCTGGCTATTTAATTCAATTTAATGTTTATAATTCTTTAGGCATAAAAATGCTTAATCTTTAAGATTAAATTTATTAATTCAAATTCATTTACATATCTACCATATGGCCAGGTTTATATTTGTTTCATTTATTATTTTAGACCTTCTGGTAATAAAGGTCTCTCTGCCCAGAACTGGACAATCACTAAACCTCCTTCCTCTCCCACCCCCACCTCTAATATTAGTAACTCCAGGTCCAACTCCAGCTGTCATCTAAGAACAAACTGTTATGAATAGAATAGTACCTTGTGACCATAACAAAATAATACCATGATTCTATCATTAACAAAATAATGCATTTACCTTTATATCAACATTGCTGGTGTAGTTAGTACCATACAAAACCTAAGAGAGACACAGATGGGTTACTGGGCAAGGAGAAGATAAGAATTATTTGGAAATTACCGTTACTTTTTACTTATCTCCTACTCCCCAGAGCCAATTTGTGTGCTGTACTTGGGGGGAAAATGCTGGGTCATGGAAATTACTTTTTCATAGGTCTGGCAACTGTGTGAAAGACCTAGGGATGGGGAATAATGTTTTCTAAAAGAGCACGTGCTTTGTCAAAAGTTCGTTTGGAGGCCGGGTGCAGTGGCTCATGCCTGTAATCCTAGCACTTTGGGAGGCTGAGGCAGGCAGATGGTTTGAGCCCAGGAGTTTGAGAGCAGACTGAACATGGTGAAACACCATCTCTACAAAAAATACAAAAATTAGCCAGGCACAGTGGCTCACACCTGCAATCCTAGCACTTTGGGAAGCTGAGGCAGGCAGATCATGAGGTCAGGAGTTCGAGACCAGCCTGACCAAGATGGTGAAACCCCGTCTCTACTAAAAACACAAAAATTAGCTGGGCATGGTGGCGCACACAGGTAATCCGAGCTACTCAGGAGACTGAGGCAGAAGAATCGCTTAAACCCAGGAGGCGGAGGTTGCAGTGAGCCGAGATCACGCCATTGCACTCCAAGCCTGGGTGACAGTGAGACTCTGTCTCAAAAAAAAAAAAAAAAAAAAAAATTAACAGGGCACGATGGTGTGCACCTGTTGTCCCAGCTATTTGGGTGGCTGACGTGGGAAGATTGCTTGAGCCCGAGAGGTCAAGGCTGCAGTGAGGTGTGATGGTGCCACTGCACCTCAGCCTGGGTGACAAAGTGAGACCTTGTCTTACAAAGAATATTAAAGAAAAAAAATTCATTTGGGGGTTACCAAAACAACTGCCTCAAAGTCAACTGTGAAAAAGATGGTGAAAACTCACTTGTATTGTTCAGACCTTGTCACAAGAATCACGGATTTGGAATTGGGATTCCATCATAACCATCCCCAAATCCATTTTTTTGTGTACAGGGAGTGAGGACATAAGGAGTGAAATAAGTGTGACATATTATAAAGAGAAATTCTCGTGAATTTCAAGGAATTCTTATAAGATATAATAGCTTTTAGTCAACACAGTTTTTGGATGAACTAAATATAAACAAATATAAAAATGGCTATTAAATTTCCATTCAGATTCATGCACATGGGTTTAATATTAATAATTAAGAAAAGAAAACTGACAAAACAAATGTTAATTTAGCCAAGCCCAAAATGCATGAAAAATAAGTCAAAGCTTTCTGAAAACATAGAGCACTACTGGCTTACCCAGCCCTAGTGACAAGAAACTGAGAAATCGAAACTAACTCCATTTAAATATTCTCTCTGCTCCAACAGATGCTACAGTTCATTCCTGCCAAGGAGCCCAAGAGACTGGCTCTTTAGTGCCAAGAACAAAGCATAGGTCTTCACATGCCCCCCATTCTGTCAGGGCTTCATGCTCAGATGCCACAAGGGTATTATTTTCTCTCTTCTACCTCCAACCAGATGACATGTTCTTGCTTTTGAGTCTTTCTTACCTCTGGTTCTTGAAAAATATATCAGCTCACAATTTGGAGTAAAAATAATTATCAACCCTCTGGAACCCTAGGCCTGTACCTATCCTGACTTGGAGTCCCTGCGGTGACATTACAAGACCTAATATGATTTCATGATAAGACTGATGCCCTGTAACTGCTATCAATTCAACATAGCAGGGCAGAAAAAGAGGGGTGGGGCAGACTTGCCATACATTGATAGGTGAGAATGTCAAGGGTAGGAATGTGTGTAGTTAAACCCTATCGATTCTTAGCCACACCTGCTTCTAACAGGGTTAACACAACTGTAATATGTGATATTGTATAGAACTCCACAGTTTATCAAATATTTTCATCCACATTATGTCGTTTAATCTTCATGATAACCCTTTGAATAGAGTATTGCCATTCTCCTGATGAGGGGAACCGTAGCTCCGAGAGGAACCTGCTTAAGTCAGTAGTTAGTAAGGAGCTGTCAGGACTTGAACCCGGGGATTGCAAGTTCAGTGCTGTATCAGTCCATTCTCACACTTCTATAAAGAGCTACCTAAGACTGAGTAAGCATGTCTTACATGGGGGAGCAAGAGAGAGAGAGAGAGAGAGAAAGGGAAATGCCACACACTTTTAAACAACCGGGTCTCATGAGAACCCACTCAATATCACAGAAAACAGCAATGGGGAAATTCACCCCTATGATCCAATCACCTCCCACCAGGTTCCTCCCCTGACATGTGAGGATTACAACTCGACATGAGATTTGGGTGGGGACACAAATCCAAACCATAACAAGGACTTCGTCCACTACACTACTGCTGAGGCAGGGCAGAGCCCTACACGGCAGCCAATACACACTCAATGCTTTAAACACATAACCCATAGGAACTTAAAAAATCACATGCTCTCCTGGAACTCTGCTGCTCAGATCCAAACTGCTAAGCCAGGAGCTCAACATTACCATGAAAGTGTTGGTATTTTACTCTTAGATGGCATGGATCAGAATGTTTCTATGTGAAGAACTTAGAATCGCCTATATGTTTAACTCTATTTTCTACCATACAAGATCCTAAATACTCCATAGATATCAAAGGCATCTCTGAAAAAATGTCTGTCAGAATGTTTTTAAGAAATGATGGTGCCTGATGAACTGAGGCTTTTATTGCATTTTTTACAGACAGAATAAAAGAAATATCTATCTGAATTTTAAAGAATTTGTGGGGTTTTTTTTGTCTGTTTGTTTGTTTGTTTGTTTGTTTCCTTGAGACGTAATCTGTCACCCAGGCTGGAGCATAATGGCGTGATCTTGGCTTACGGCCAGGCTCAAATGATCCTCCCACCTCAGCCTCCCAACTAGCTGGAACTACAGGCATGTGCTACCACACATGGCTAATTTTGTGTGTGTGTATTTTGTTGTTGTTGTTGTAGTGACAGGGTTTCTCCATGTTACCCAGGCTGGTTTCTAACTCCTGGACTCAAGCGATCTGCCAACTCAGCCTCCCAAACTGCTGGGATTACAGGCATGAGCCGCTGTTCCTGGCCTAGTATTCTTTTTCATTAGCCAAAAGATATCTAGTCCTCTCATTCAAACCTGGGCAAATAAATTAAGCTGAGATGCCGCTATATACCTGCTATAATTTGTATTTCATGATGATTGGAATATAAGACTATAACTCATTAAAGAAGTGTGTTTTGTTTCATATTAACTGTATAAAATAGTTCCCTAGAAGTCATTTGAATGAGGAATGCACTAACTTAACCTTTATCCAAAAGCCAAACCAGCTGATTTTATGAGTATCAAAAACAGGTTTATTTGTATAATTTATGAAAATAGTTTTTATTTCCTTTCACTCTTGCATACTTTGGAAATATTTTATTGAAACTGGAAAGCCAAATGTTGAAAAACAACCAGAGTTACAGTTACTGTAAATTTTGGCCCAAACAAAAGCAGACAGATCAGCAAATTTCATGAGAAAACAAGCTCTGGTGAAATTTTCAGCTCATTAATCTATTTCTATGACAGAGTAATAGGCCCAGTAGATTGAAGAGAAGCAAATGACATAATAGATCTTGATTCAAAAAAGATTTTTTTTGTTAAGTCTCACATAACACAAGAGTAACTAATAAGAAAAATATTCAGAATACAAAACTATTGGTAAGTACATAGGTAGTTGGAGAATTATATCCAAGAAGTAGCTACGAATAGGTCAATGTCAGCAAAACAAAAATATTTTCCATTTTAATCTATGGCATAAATATTTTACAGAAAAGCATGCTCACTAGGTTTGAGAACACTGCCCAGTAGACAGGGAAACCAGCCCCTTGAACAGGGATACCCCAGTGTGGTGAGACACAACCCTTGAGAAAGTTCTTGGGAAACACTGGAGAACAAGAGGAAGGAGAACAGGAGGAAGAACCAGCAGGAGAAGGTGGGACAGGTGACAGGGGGAAAGAAAGATGATTCAAGCAAAAAAGGAGTTACTTAGAAGGGGAAAACATGAATAAGGAAGAAAAGGATCTTTGGGTCACAGTGGATTATAAGTTAAATGCAAGCCAATGCTATATCTAGAGGGGACTTTGTAAGGTCACTTGGCTCAGTATTTGTCAAATGCCAGTTTTTATCAGTCTTTGGTGAAATGAAAATAGGACACCATAGTAAGTTGTTCATAGTAGGTGGTACTTTGGTACTTTGTAAATGCTCTTACTTGGCAAAGAACAAATGTTAATAATCCTATGTCGGTCTCCAAAATCACTTTAGAAATTTTATCGGTCAGTGAAATTCAAAAATCAAGAAATTGCTAGCCAAGTCTATCCTTTGGACCTTTTCATTTAAGTAAATTAGTCTGTTAAGTATCCAAGTCCACTCAATTTGAAAGTTCTCTGGCAACTCATATAAAAATTCAGTCTCCAAATGTCCAGCTGGTCCAAGATTTACTCAGTGCCAACTGAGCCACTTGCCTTGCATTTTTAACTAATGGTAAAGGAAGGTGGTGTGATGCCGGTGTATTTTAGGTGTACCAGAGGACCTGGTTCTCACACATAATTGTGAAGGGAAGATATTAGCCCACATCCCTATACCAGAAACCAACAAATTAAAACAAGGAGAGTCCTGACCCAAAAAGGAAACATCAGGAAATGATTGTTTAGGATTAAGATTTTTGTTTCTAGACACGTGCAGTAAAATATTGTCTGGTTCAATTTTATTTGCCTCCTTTGACGAGGCCAAATTAACTTAAAGCAACTGTTAGAAGAACTGCTGGTTATGGACGCTAACTAATGTCACATATTCTAAAATATTCACCCTGGAGGCTTCTTGGTTAAAACATTTTAAAACCTCTTTGATAATTAAGAATCTCTTCAGTAATAATATTCATCAGGAATTACACCTTGGTAGGTTCTAAACTAATTACTACAGAAACTTCAAACAGAAAAGTCCTACCCAATTCTCCCCCTCCGGTCTCCCCAAGAAAGCTGCCTCCACTTCCAAATCCTTGGTTCAAATTAGTGAAGAAAAGTGCTAACCAGGGGTTGGGTCTCACTCATGTGGTCCCTTCCGGGAGCACCAGTCTACTGTGTTTCTCCAGCACGACAAGAGCAAAGAGCTTGTCCTAACAGGAAAAAGAGAAGGAAGACTCGTGATGGTGAATTGTATGTGTCAACTTGACGAGGCTAAGAGGTGCCCAGATAGCTGGTAAAACATTATATCCGGGTGTGTCTGTGAGGGGGATTTTGGAAGAGATTGGCATTTGAACCAGTAGACTGGGTAAATAAGATTGCCCTCACCAAGGTGGGTGGACATCATCCAGTCTGCTGAGGTTCTGAGTAGAACAAAAAGGCAGAGGATGGGCAAATTTGCTCTCTTTGCCTGGGCTGGGACATCCATCCTCTCCTGTCTGTAGACCTTGGCACTCTGGGTTCTGGGCCTTTAGACTCGGTCTGGAAGTTATAGCACTGGCACCCCTCATTCTCAGGCCTTTGGATTGGTACTGAAACTACACCACTGGCTTTCCTGGCCCTCCAGCTTCCAGACAGCAGATCTTCCCAGTCTCCATAATCGCATGAGTTAATCCCTCATAATAAATCTTTTTTTCTATAAACATATCTATATATTTAGGAGATATATATAGATAGATAGATAGATAGATAGATAGATATGTATATATCCTATTGGTTCTGCTTTTTTGGGGAAACCGTAACACAACTTTTTAATTTGCTGATTCAGGTCACATTCAGGCAGAAGTAGAATTTAGCAGGTTTAAAACCCTGCTGATCCCCTTAACATATACTTGTGTGTAGACACATATACAAGTGCTTTTAATTATATTATTTTTGTATTCTCATTTCCCTCATAAAAGTCTCTGGCCTGAAAAACACATTGGGCTACATATACACATATAAAGCTGTCAATCACCCACACTGACCGTGGTGGTCAGCAGGTGTGTACAATATGCTGTTACACTATGTCATCCAGTAACAAGGTACCATTAGGAAGTAAAGAGCTCTGTCTGAACAGAGGGGACTCTTTACCACTCAGCTCTGCCACTTGGTAGCTGTGTGACCTCAGCCAATTATTCACCTCTCCAGGCCTCTGTTTTCTTGTCTATAAAAAGACAGCAGTAGAATACTGGTGCTGTTAAATTCTCTTATAGCCATAACATTCAAGATTCTGTACAACTACAAATGACTTTAATCACCACCACTAGGAAAACCGAGTGTATGTATCCCAGCCAGAGGGTTAGCAGAATCTGTGGCTGACCATAGCCAAACTTAGACTTTAATGTGGGGTTCTTTTTACAGTTAGTTTTGGAATACACTCAAAAACCAAAAGAAGTTGGATCCCAATCCCTAAGTCAGTCCAGCCGTTATTTTCCACGGGCAAAAGGCAGACCTGCAAGCCTTAGGAAGAGGAGGAGAGGTGCAGTTGTTGTGTACCAGCAGTTAGATTACACAGGAGTCCTAGGGATGGGGAGCCCCTGGTCAGTTATCCAGCTCAGTCTCTGAAAGCAGGCAGGATCAGGCACTGCTTCCTCATGGGCACCAGCTCAACATTACCATGAAAGTGTTGGTATTTTACTCTTAGATGGCAGGGATCAGAATGTTTCTATGTGAAGAATTTAGAATCTCCTCCATGTTTAACTCTATTTTCTACCATACAAGATCCTAAATGCATAACAGGGACTACCATATTACCTGCCATTCAGAATAAAGGCACACAAGTTCTGAGCTACCTACCCATCCTCATCCATATATTATGAAAATCAAGTTGCCCCCTAGACAAAGCAAAAACATCAGTGTTTATAAGAATACTGATGGGTTTTCAGAAATAGGCTTGCTCCCAGAATGGAAGAAAGCAGTTCTTTGAATAATATGGCACAGCTTGAGGGCCTGCCTGGGGTGAATGGGAATTAAAATAATCAAAATCAATGGTAATAATGTGCTCTAGAAGCAGTTCTGAAATGCAGATTACCCACTCAGTAGTCAACTCACTAATGACATTAGGTAATATGAAATACAAACAGGAGAAAAAACAATCTAAGCCAATTATGCTGATTATGCTTCTGACATCAAAAGGTAGGACAGATGAAGCTAAATTTCCATATATTAATATTTAAGCAAGTATAGAATAGAAAATACTGCACATAATGAAGACCCACTAGATTTCAGTACACATAGCTAAGATCTCTAATCAAGCAAAAACAATTTTCTAAATGATAATTAGCAGTAATCATGTTCTTTAAGTGCAGGATATTATGGAGCACAAACTGCAATATTTAAACAAGATGCAAAAAGCAGAATTCCATGTATTAGCTATAGCTCAGCAAACGTAATAAACAGAGCATATGACAGAGCAGCCCTTTTCAGATCTTACCAATAAATACACCTCCAATCAAGGAAACGGTTACCTGTGTGATCGGTGTGACCAAAAAGTAGATTGATACTTACCAAAGAAAGACAACATTAACTAGGCAGTATGTTCCACACCAGAGAAAGAAAGGAGGAAAGAAGGAAGAGAGGAAAGGGGAAAGTAACAGGAATGGGAGATGGGAAAGTAACAAGAATGGGAGACAGGAAAATGAAATCTACACCTTCTGAAATGTCTTGCTGAAACAACAGACAACTCTGTCCAGGGGCTTACCTGGATCTTCTTTTTATTTCTCAATTGTAAGATTGTTTTGCAAATAATCATTTACATAGGGCAAGACAGAATTCCTACCAAGCAAGCAGTGAAGAATATCAGCTTCATTTGTTTTAATACCTGTGTTCCTACTAGGAGTTAAGTAAACAGGGGGAAATGGATCATTAAAGCAATGACATACATTCACAACAACCTTACACACACATTCACACACACACATACACACCATCCAGAAAGTATTGAAAACTCTTGGTGTACAAGATACTTCATAAGAACAAAGCAGGTTTAGCATACATGAAATTTAAAAAATTCTATTGTGCCAGTCTCATAGATCTCATGATTCCTTTCAGCTCTTCAGTAATGTGAAAAATGCTACTATTATCTGCAGAAGGAACCATGGTACAGGACAGAATATAACTTTCCTAAAATCCTGTGACTGGTCCCCAGGACCAACATGGGAGGTATAGGAGGACAATGTGTTTTCACTCACCGTTTTTAGGAGACACGTCAGATGAGCAGGAAATTGATCCCAGCCCAGGAACCAACACCAGTTTGGAAAACCAGCTTTATTTTCTGACAAACATTTGATTCCTGAGGTTCCAAAGATGTTTTAACTGAATTGTCACATGAATGAAGTTCCCTTAACATCATATTTGATAACAAAGCCAGGTTTGATTTTTGGCTGTACAACTGTTACCACCACCACCACCACCACCAATACCCTTTAAAAATAAAATCCAAATTGAGTTAGTCCAAAATTTTTAAACACAAATAAAAGTTTCAGGCTAATTTATACAATGCCAAGTGCCAATCTTTTCACTCTCCAGTTGCTTCACGGGCCTACAACAAAAAATCTTGAGGAGAAAACTCTAGTATCAAAAAATCCAGCTAAACCATGAATGTACTTGTGAGGGTAAATTTTAGGTGTCACCTGGACTGGATTGAGGGATGCCCAGGTGGCAGGTGAAGTGTTGCTTCTGGGCGCCTGTGAGGATGTTTCCAGAGGAGATTGAAGTGGGAGGCTTTGGACTGAGAGGAAGACCTGCCTACCATAACTTTGGCTGGGGGCCTGGCTGGAACCAAGAGGCAGAGGACAGGGAAGTCATCCTGTCTGCTTTCTCACTCGCTTCAGGAGTAAGACGCTTTTTCTCCTGCCCTTGGACATCAGACTCAGGTTCCTCCATCTTTGCACTCTGGGACTGACCAGCAGTCTCCCCAGGGCCGTCAGGACTGACTTGGAGCTGCACCGTCAGCTTCCCCAGTTCTGAGGCTTTGGACTTGGATGGAGCCATGCTGCCGGCTTCTCTGGTTCTCCAGTTTGCAGTCGACCTGTGATGGAACTTCTTAACCTCTGTGATTGTTATGAGTCAGTTCCCCCTAATAAGCCCCTTCCAGATATTCTACTGGTTCTGTCTCTCTGGAGAAATCTGACTAATATAATTCAGGAGGTTCTTGAATAAGAATTCTTTGATCATTTTGATCAAAGTCATTTCATTACAATGTTGATGAGGAAAATACTGATTCCTGGCTAGGGCCACTGTCTGTGGAGTCTGCACATGCACCTGTGTGGCTTTTCTCAGGTACTCCAGCCTCCTCCCCATGTCCAGAAAATATGCACATTAGGTTTATTGGTATGTCTAAATGATCCCAGCATGAGTGGGTATGGGTGTGAGTGCACCCCGCAGTGGGAGGGCATCCTGTCCAAGGTCAGTTCCCACCCTGTGCCCTGAGCTGCCAGGAAAGGCTCCGGCCACCTGTGATCCTGAACTGAAATAATCAGGTTGGAGAAAGAATGAATGAATGAATGATTACAAATTATTATAAAATAGAAAATTATAATTTATATGATAATCATACAAATGAACTACAATAAACAATGCTGTACAAAAGCATTCAGCAAGCCTGCCTTATTTGTTCTCGTTTTTAAACTGTGTGGTGATAGGAGGTACTCCAGACAATTTTTGATTTGCAAACATTTATACCTTGATGTAACCCACCATCGCTCTGACTGCCATCACTCACCAATTCACCAAACATTGGATATATAATTTTTGCTTGCTTTTAATCTTTCTTTCTTAAATGTATGTATAGCTCACATTTGCTTCGACATTTAATATTAGAAGTGTTTACTATTAGAAGTTTGGTGAGGCCGGGCGCGGTGGCTCAAGCCTGTAATCCCAGCACTTTGGGAGGCCGAGACGGGCGGATCATGAGGTCAGGAGATCGAGACCATCCTGGCTAATACGGTGAAACCCCGTCTCTACTAAAAAATACAAAAAACTAGCCGGGCGAAGTGGCGGGTGCCTGTAGTCCCAGCTACTCGGAAGGCTGAGGCAGGAGAATGGCGTGAACCCGAGAGGAGGAGCTTGCAGTGAGCTGAGATCCGGCCACTGCACTCCAGCCTGGGTGACAGAGCAAGACTCCGTCTCAAAAAAAAAAAAAAAAAAGAAGTTTGGTGATGTTTTTGTGACCAGAAATATGATTTAGAAACTTAACTCTTGTTTATATCAATTAACTTATGTTAAACTGGCTACATTATAGGTCATTTCACTTGAAGTCATAGTTTCCAAGAACCTATCAACAACGTTAAGTGAGGACTTACCATACTCAATATCACTGAACAGGGCACTTAAAATGAGGCAGGTGGATCATCTGAAGTAAGGAGTTCGAGACTAGCCTGGCCAACGTGGTGAAACCCCATCTCTACTAAAAATACAAAATTAGCCAGGTGTTGTGCTGGATGCCTGTGATCCCAGCTACTTAGGTGGCTGAGGCAGGAGAATCACTTGAACCCGGGAGGCAGAGGTTGCAGTGAGCCGAGAATGCACCACTGCACTCCAGCCTGGGTGACAGAGCAAGACTCTATCTAAAAAAAAAAAAAAAAAAAAAAAAAAAAAAAAAAAATCATCAGGATGGTAAATTTTAGGTCATGTGTATTTTACCACAATTAAAAAAAAAAATGGAAGAAAAGGTCATAAAAAGTTACAACTGTGGCTGAAAATAGAAAAGCCAAGAAAACAACAGCTGTTGGGAAAAGTAAATAACTGCATAGGATGTCAACAAGGAATATCTCAGTGCTCTCTATTGGGACCTCATGCTAGTACGTAAGCATATATTACTTGCTTTTTTTTCTTTTTTCTTTTTTCTTTTTTTTTTTTTTTGTATAATCATCCAACAAAGCTAGTTGTTGATTTCACAGTAAAATCTCTTTTCAAGCAGCTACATAGTGCTGCCCGGGACTTTTTCTGACCCATGGAAGTCAGACCTCTTTCGCACAACAGCCAGTCACTCAACACTGCCAGACCACAGAGCTCTCCTTCTCGTTTTACTTAGCTTTGCCAAATTGCTTTACTCACACTGTGTTGCCTAATTTTTCCAGTCTGTTGTAATGTTCTGTTATCTGTCTCCAGCCTGGAGCAGAAAAAGATAGCAAGATGCAGTGCTTACCCAAAAAAAGCTATTTTACAGATTTAAGGGAGACACAGCTATCTTATCTGTGACACAAAGTAGCAAGGTAAGCTGCAACATGAATTGCTGTCTGCCTCTTCCTCCTCTCATCTGTTCCATCAAAGGTCCAGGGGCCCCCAGGGCCACCTCGTAAGCATGCTTGGTATCGTTGTGAAGAACCAAGAGAGCCATGGTTGTTTTTTAAAAAATAAAATTCCAAATGTTTATAGACAATATTTTAAAATAAGAATTCAAAATGAGGCCAAGTACAGTGGCTCACACCTATAATCCCAGCACTTTGGGAGGCCGAGGCAGGTGGATCACCTGAGGTCAGGAGTTCGAGATCAGTCTGGCAACATAGTGAAACCCCCTCTCTACTAAAAATACAAAAATTGGCCCGGTGTGGTGGCCCACCCCTGTAATCCTAGCTACTCAGAAGGCTGAGGCACGAGAATCCCTTGAACCTGGGAGGCAGAGGTTGCAGTGAGCCAAGATCACACCACTGCACTCCAGCCTGGGCGACAGGGTGAGACTCTGTCTCAAAAAAAAAAAAAAAAGAATTCAAAATGAGGCTTTAAAAATAGCCTGTGTATTCCATTGAGATTTAACATTATATTTAGAAAGTTTACTCTCAACTGAATATAAAAAAGCATTAGGTTAAAAACAAAACAAAAAAAAAGCCAGGCACAGAGGTAGGCAGGGCAGGCAGTTCAACATGGGATATGGAATGAAGGTTTGTGAACTTACCAAGGGCTGGGTGCTTTTCATGGTGCTGTTATCATCTGCTCAGTAAGACCTTTGAGAGGCCCAGTGGTTTCCCCATTTCACTTGGTGAGGTGGTAGACGCCTGTAGTAACAGGTACTCGGGAGGCTGAGGCAGGAGGATTGCTTGAGCCCAGGAGTTCGGGGCTGTAGTACACTATGATTGCAAATGTGAATAGCTGATGCACTTTAGCCTGGGAAACACAGCAAGACCCCAAGTCTAAAAATATACATATATCATTTTTTTAACTGAAAACATTTTTTAAAAGTCCTCCTGTTTTATGCAAAATTGCTAAGAAGAGCAATCTACAAAAGAAAGACAATTATAATCCCTTGGTATTTACAGAGCATCTATGATGCATTCAGCAATTTGCTGGACACTGTAGATAATAGGGTAAAATTAACATGGCCAGGTCCCTTAAGGAATTCACCCTCTTTTCAGAAGACAAGCCTAATCCCACAAGTCTTTATTGATGCAAGATAAGATGTCATGTCAAACAATTAGCTTCCATTCTTAAGTAACGTGGGAGTTTGGCAATGGGAGTGGCCACTGTGATATTTGTCTTCCTTACCGTTGATTTGTTTGGCAGCATCATCAACAAAGGTGCTCATGCTATTTAACCCTGGGAAAGGGATGCATTTAAGGAAGGGATTGGTATATATTCACTGTGGGGTCTCAAATATTCTGACTGATTCAGTAAGTCTACCATGAAATCTGTATCAAGTCATGCCTGCTGAGAAGTTCTATTTTTAAGTTGTATCATTCCCACAGCCTCAGGATGAGGAGGTAGCCAACACTTAGGTTGCAACCTCACATATCCTTCTTATGATCCTTCCTCCCCAAGAGATTATTTTTTCATTTATACAATAAGCATTTAATGGGATCTACTAGACATTATGGACTCAGAGATTCAAAGTTTTAATTCATAGTCTAGTAGGAAAATAGATGTGTTAATTACAGCACTATATGAAGCAAACTAAGAGAAAAGAAATAAATTTTACATGAAATAGTGGGAAAATGCAATAGCTTTCTAAGTATAAATGAAAGAAACTTTTAATGAGCAGGTGTGACTTAAAATTTGTTTTATTTATGAAGAGTTGTATCATAAACACTCACATATTTAACACCCATATTTAACAAATAGATATTTGCATTTGAGCACATAAAATGATGTAAACATCTGTCTACCAGAAAATATTCTAGATAAAATTAAAATCAAACAATAGAGGAAAATCAGTTTTCAAACAATATGATAAAGGTTTAATATTCTTAATATATAAAGAGTTGCTATAAATTAATGGGAAAAACAGTAGCAACTAATGCAAGACAGATATATGCAATTAGATAATTCTCAAGAAAATACATCTGGTTAATAAATATTAAAAAATAACCTTACTAATTACCAGTCACTAATTATCATAGGTATGCAAATTAAAACTACAATGAGATACCACTATTAAGTACTAGTAAAAGTATAGAGAGATGTCTACTTTCATAAACTGCTGGTTTATGGAAGGTAAATTGGGTTGTCTTTCTGGAAAACAATTTTGAAATATATCCTTAAACGTTTAAGTACATACACTGTAACTCAGCAATTTTTACATCAAGAAATCTTCTCTAATGAAATAGTCACAAATGTGAATAGATTTATACACAAAAAGTTCATTGTAGCATAATTTATAATTGCAAAAATTGGAAACAATTTAAACACTCAAAATAGAGAAATGGTTAAATAAAGTTTAGAACAGCAGTAAGATACGGCCCTGTAAGTCTGTGTAGACGTGAGTGATTTCTCTCTCTCTTTTGGAAGAGTGGGAGAAGTAGTGTACAATGTCACACAGTTGCCATCTCTGAGTAATGGGATTATGGGTACCTTTTTTCTTTTTACTTCTTTATATTTCTCTGTATTTTCCAAATTAATGCAATGAACATGAGTCCTTTTATAAGCTGAAAATACTTTTCTTTTTTTTAATAGAGACCAAGTTTCACCATGTTGCACAGGCTGGTCTTGAACGCCTAGGCTCAAGTGATCTGCCCACCTATGCCTCCCAAAGTGCTAGGATTACAGGCATGAGCCACCATGCCTGGCCTGAAAAATATATTTTTAATTTTTAAAACATTATAAACCCTCTGGTGTGGGGAGGAGGTACTTATGACCCAGAAATAGTGTCAACTAATGGAGTGCTCAGGAAAGCCTTCCTGGGAAGGTCACTTCTGAACTGAATTTCAAGAATGAAATGTTTGCAAGATAAACAGCAAACGGGATGCCAGGCAGAACTCTAAGTGCCTTTTCTCCCATAATTACAACCTAATCATAGATTGTATACCTCAAGCATGAAAACGTGTGTCCCTTTTGCTTCATTGTTTTCCCTCTGGTCATGAATTAAAATGTTTGAAACTCAGCAAGGCATTTTCTCATGTTATTCCCTTCTAGTCTAATAACAGCTCTGTAACACAGAACTTACTCAGGAGATCTCAGCCATTTCCTGCCTATCAGCCACTCCTTCCTAAGAATTACTGCCCGGTCCACACCATATTTCTAGGCAGCCATATTTCTACCCTGTGATCTCAGTTGCAACAGCAGTCACAGCTCACTGGACAGGGAATGGGCTCCTCAGCAAAAGGCAGCAAATCCATGACCAGTCAGCAATTTGTGTCCTAAGGGTAAAAGATAAGCTGGGCCCCATAGAATTCCTCTTTTAGAAATTTGAGCTAAAAGTTTAAAAAGAAAGCTTCAGTTGCTGTGGGAAGAGAGATGACACATCAGCATACTGGATCCTAGCGATGTAGGAGCCACAGTGTGAAAAACACTTCTGCTCCTGAAGTCCCGAAAGTAGATTTAACTATAAAGTAAACCTTCAACTCCTGTCCCATGGAGCCCCTCTCAGTATTGTGTTGTTCCTGGTTTCCATTAGTTCCAATGTCTTCTTCCCTGATCTCCAGACCCCTACATCTAACCGTCTGCTCATGGTCTCCATCTGGATTTCCAACAGGCGTTTCTATGTGTTGGAAACCAGACTCTTGATCTTCCACTTAAGCCTGCTCCTCTTGACGTCTTCCCCATTCAGTAAGTGGCCACCCTTCCTAGCAGTCACTCAGATCAAAAACATGGGTGTCTTTCCAAACTGCTCTCTCACACACGCTCCTATTTTATTTGTTGGCAAACTCTGTTGGCTTTTAGCTATGAAATACATACAAAGTCCCGCTACTTTTTCACCACCTGCACTACTACCCCTCCAGTCTAAACCATGGCCATAATGTCTCTCACCTGATTTACATGGATGGTCTGCTAATTAGCCTCCCTGCTTGCCTCCAACACAAAGATCGCGTCATTTCTGCTTAAAACCATCTCATTGCTTTTGATCTCCCTCAGAATACCAAGTTCTTATCTTGGCTTATGAGGCCCTACAGGATGTGGCCCCACTGCCCACCCTTGTCCCACTCCCCTTCCCACCCTCAGCTCTCAGCTCTCATTTCATACCAGTCCCTGCTGCGTACTTACATCCAGCTACCCTGGGTGCCCTCACTGCTCCTTGAACACACCAATCACACACCCACCTTAGGGTCTTTGAACTTATTGTTTCTTCCACCTGGGATGCTTCTCCCCTAAATGTCTGTAAGGCTCTTTCTCTAATTCATTCAAATCCCTATTCAAATATCACCCTATGAGAGAAGGCTTCCCTGACTACATTATGCAAAATAATACTTTTGCTGTGGTAGTTCTGTCACTTGAAGGGCTGCCATGTGGCTTTCAGGATATGCACTGCACAACTCCAGGGGCACCATTCACATCATAGTCATCAAAGATTTGTGTATTAATTAAGACATCTTTCAGCAGTAAAGTACCTAATTTGCACAAAAATGTTATGAAGGGTAGCAGCAGCCCTGCCCATACCCTGCCTCATTATCTTTGTAGTGCTCATCACCACCTGGCAGATGCCATCCATCTCCCGTCTGCTAAGCGCTGAGAGAGCAGGCACTTTGCCTGTTTTCGTTCATGACACTAGTTCCAGTGTCGAGAACAGTACTTGTGATATATATTGGGTGCTCAAGGTTTTTGAATGAATCAATCATTCAGTCACTTGATGATCAATTGATACTACGTTCTTGGAGAAAACCTCCCTTTAAGACTCTTTTGAATGAGTTTATCATCCTTGCAACTACACAAATCCAAAAAAAATTATAAGATAGCCTATTTTATAGATCCATAAAATGATACCTCTAGATTTCAATAAATCATGCAAGTTCTGACAGCTAATAAGTGGTTTCCACAACTACAGAGGCCACATTTCTAAAACATATCCTGCCTCCAGAGAATGGCGTTTCTAAATACTACCACCAAATAATATGGAAGCTTCACATGTATTAAATAATGAAGCTTAACAGAGGAGAAAATTATATGCTTTAATGTTTTGTAGCAATGAATCACAATATTTATTAATAATAATTCCTTAATAATGGAGAATTACAGCAATTTGCCTTTTGACATTGCATCTAAAAGATAATGCAATAAACTTTTGTTTTACATGAACTGATGAAAAAAAAGTCAAGAAGGGTAGTATTTATGGGTAAAGAAGAGTCACAGGGAAATTAAAATCCGAAAGCTTTATTTATACATTAAAAAGAAGAAGCAGCGGAGGAAATAAGCAATTACAGTAAGTTCAAATGAGATAATGGTAGATGCTTTTTCCAGCTATTTAATTAGGAGAATCTGCAGGCTAGGAGAGTTGTTTTGAAGCTCTGCATGAATACAAATGAGCACATCACATTACAGCAATGTCAATCCAAGAGCATAATATTTTAGTATTACCATTTTTTTCAGGGAGAGAAAGAACTGCTTTCTAAATACAATGGTGTACCGCTTATTAATATTTAGATGTCGTACACCCTCAGCTTTCCAGGGGAGCCATGAAAGGGCATCTGACCATGAGTAGCAACCAAAACAGCCAAGATGACAGAAGATAGGCTGTGATCAACATACTCACTATTGCAAAAAAAGTGGCATCTCACTGACCTGGTGGGGATGGCCATAAAAAACAGTATCAAAACCAATACTGGAAGGTGAGGATAAACTGGGATATTTTGCACAGAAACCAACAGTCCTGCCTGCCCCAGCCTTCTCTGAGCACACACCAAGGCACACACTCAGGATTAGCACAATAGTTTAGTTTTTCCCAAATCTGTAATAAGTGACTCTTAAACATTAAAATGTAATCTCAAAGAAAAATACATTTGGGAAACATTATATAACATATGTCCTCTTGGAGAGTCTCTTTAGGACAATAAAATCCTATAACAAACATTTATCTTTGTTTCATACTCACTTTTCATGGACTGAATTGCATCTTCCCAAAATGTATTGGTTGAAGCCCTAACCCTCAATGTGACTATTTGTAGATAGGGCCCTTAAGGGGGTAATAATGGTTAAGTAAGGTCTTAAGGGTAAGGCTCTAATCCAACAGGACTGGAGTCCATATAAGAAGAAGAGACACCAGGAGTGTGCACACACAGAGGAAAGGCCATGCGAGGACATAGCAAGAAGGTGGCCGTCTTCAAGCCAAGAAAAGAGGCCTCACCAGAAACCAACCCTGCCTGTACCTTGTTCTTGAATTTTTCAGATAAAAAATAAATTAAATAAATTTAAAATAAATTTATATTGTTTAAGCCACGCAGACAGTGTTTCTCTTATGGCAGCCTAAACAGATGAATACGCCAGTATTTCTCAAATTTATTTGAACACAGAACACTCAGGTCTCCAAAATCGTAGTAAAAACTCTCTCTTTCTTTTTTTTTTTTTTTTTTTTTGAGGCAGTCTCATTCTGTCGCCCAGGCTAGAGAGCAGTGGCATGATCTTGGCTCACTGCAACCTCCACCCCCCAGGTTCAAGCAATTCTTCTGCCTTAGCCTCCCGAGTAGCTGGAATTACAGGTGCGCACCACCATGCCCAGCTAATTTTTGTATTTTTAGTAGAGATGGGGTTTCATCATATTGACCAGGCTGGTCTCAAACTCCTGACATCAAGTGATTCACCCGCCTCGGCCTCTCAAAGTGCTGGGATTACAGGTGTAAGCCACTGCACCCAGCCAGTGACAACTCTCAAAACAGCTCAGAAAATGTTGTTCAAGGTAATTCAAAGAATTAGCTTACTTCTCTCTCTTCATACCTAGGAGTAAACACCTGGACTTTTACATAGAGTATGTAAACATTTATATAAACTTAGAATAGGATTGTTTTCTCAATGTTCACTCTCTTTATTAAGAAGTCAAGTAAGAAATGTATCTATGAAAACTCTTTACTTTTTGTAACAATGCTTAAAAGATTTATTCATTTATCTAAAAGCCTCCAATATACAGAACCACTCTTTAACAATAGTAATATTAGTGCTTATTGTGGACACTTATTTAGGCACTATGTTAAGAACGTCATGGACACTAACTCATGTGATCTTCCCAACAGCCCCTGGCAACAGATGCACACAATAAATCCTTCACATCTGTAAGCTGCACATCTACAGATTCAATCAAGAACAGATCAAAAATATTTGGAAAAAATAATAATTAAAAATAATACAACGGTAAACATAATACAAATTAAAAATACAATATAGCAACTATTTACATGTTATTTATATTGTATTAGGTATCATAAATAATCTAGAGATTATTTAAAATATATAGGAGGATATATGTAGGTTATATGCAAATACTATTTTATATAAGGGACTTGAGTATCCACATATTTTGGTATCCATGAGGGTCCTGGAACCAATCCCCTGTGGAAACTGAAGGATGACTGTACTTAAAGAAACTGTGAGAAGGAAGAATGTGCTGACCAAGACCATACAACTAACAAGCAGCAGATCTGGGACTCAAATCCAGGTCCTTTAAAGCCACCATCCATGTTCTTGCCCATGCTGCTCTATGCTGCCTTAATTCCTTCAATTCCTTCCTGGGGGAACTGATCTAAGTCAAGCTCGTCACTCAACAACGGTCAGTTCTTTAGGTAAACAGTGACAGCCTTCAGAGAGGAAAAGTGAAAAAGGATACATTAGGTTAGAATGAAAGCAATTTTCACATCAAATTGGGCCACCTATATGATATTGATTAGTAAACAAACACAAAAAAATAGCCAATACAGCCAGTCCCTTAAAGCTGGGTAAGGTCTCTCTTCTTTGTCCTCAGGCTCATCAGCACACTGCTTGCATGAGAGATTCACTCAGAGGTAGGCACAAAGAAACTCTAACAGAAGAATCAGCTAGACTCCTAGTTGGATCAGGCTCAGTAGAGTCCTCTGTGGGGCAGGGGGACATGTGGCCTGGCCCAATAGAGCTCTGCCTAATGCTATTGCGCCTGACAGATTCTCGTAAGTCATACTGATAAGGGCGATGGTGTCTGAAAAATCTCTTTAGCCAGCCAAGCATTTTTTAATATACTCTGTATCACCAATTTTAAAAAGTATTTATATTATTCTTTATGCTAATTAATAAACCTTTTTGAATAGATGTCTATAACATCTTACGAAGATGCTGTATCTGTCTCTGAAGTAGAGAGCCCTCACTTGGGTGCTTTGAATGATAACAACTACCTGTATTAGTCAGAGATTACCAGAGAAACAGAACCAAGAGGCATGCGCGTGTGTGTCATGTATACAGAGAGACAGAGAGAGGTTTATTTTAAAGAATTGGCTCATGTAATTGCAGAAGCTTGGAGAGTTCAAAATCTGATGGGGGAGGCCAGCAGGCTGGAGACTCAAGAAAGAGCTAGAGTTCAAGTCCAAAGGCAGTCTGCTGATGAACCAGGAAGAGATGACGTTACAGAAGCAGCTCAAAGGCAATCTGCCAGCAAAATTCCTTCTTGGATGGAAGACGTCAGTGTTTGTTCTATGTAGGCCTTCAACTGAGTGGATGGAGTCCATCCACATTATGTATACTAATCTGCTTTACTCAAACTCTACCTTTTAAAATTTTAATCTCATTCAGAAACACCTTTACAGAAACATCCAGAATAATGTTCAGTCAATATCTGTGTACTATGTCCCAGCCAAGCTGACAACAAATAAAATTATCATGCCACCCTAATAATAACTATTCATACCTTATACAGCTTATACTAAAGTATTTTAAATAAATTTCTACACAGTACTCATGAGACTAAACTAAGATCCTGTAACAAATACCGCTACACAGACACACTAAAATCCAGGGGCTTAAAGAATACATTTACTATCTCATGTAGCAGTCCAGGGTGAAGACTCTAGGTCAAGGGCTCTCTGCTCCATGGAATCACTGAGAGAGCCAGGACCACAGCAGCCATAACTCTGTACCAGCTTCCGAGACTACTCTGGCCACTAAAGCCCACAGGCATAAGGAAGGAGCATGGAGAAGGACGTATAGAGGCTCTGTTTGCCAGGCTAGGAAATGGCCCATATCACTACAAGTGAAACTGGGTAATGACATCAGCTGTGTTCCCAGGTAGGAGAATGGGAGAACTAGTGGTCTCCACCGTACACACACGGTGTGTGTGGTAGCTGGTGGTGGCAGAAAGTAAAAGTGCCATCAGTATATTAACTCAACATTAATACATTTCATTTTCTTCAGAGCACTTTTCTCTCTTCAAAATTATCTTTTTTGTGTACTAGTTTATCTGGTTTGCAGCGATTGGGAGGAGACAAAACAGCAGCTCAAAGTGTGAGCCATTAAAAATCAACTTCTTATTCTTTAAGCACCTGGATTTCAGTGCGTGTGTGTAAAGGGTATTTGTTACAGGATATTGGTCTACTCTTATGAGTACAACACAGATGCATGAGAGCCATCAGACTGTCTGGGGTTCATCATGACACCTCAACTTAGTACCTGTGTGACCTTGGGCATGTGGTTAAACTCTAGGAGTCTCTGTTTTCTTGTGTAAAAATGGAGATAATACCATACTGAATGCTATGGGGGGCTGCCCAGACAGTCCCACTTCAGTGCTATTGCATCTATCCCCAACTGCTAGAAATATTGACAGGTGATGGCTCTCAGCTGATGAGAAATTGTCTTCCCCATGGTAACACCTTCTGCTAGGACATCTATATCTAATGACCATTGATGGGGTATGTGGGTGGGGAATGGGAATATATAAAAACCTACTCTCTTTGCCTCAAGAAGATACAACTCTCGGGTGGGTGAGGTGGCTCATGCCTGTAATCCCAACACTTTGGGAGGCTGAGGTGGGCAGATCATGAGGTCAGGATTTTGAGGCCAGCCCGGCCAACATGGTGAAACCCCATCTCTACTAAAAATGCAAAACTTAGCCAGGCGTGGTGGCGCACACCTGTAATCCCAGCTATTCCGGAGGCTGAGGCATGAGAATTGCTTGAACCCGGGAGGCAAGTGTTGCAGTGAGCCAAGATTGTGCCACTGTACTCCACCCTGGGCAACAGAGCAAGACTCAGTCTCAAAAAAAAAAAAAGACAAATTAAAAGAAGATACATCTCTCAAAGGCCTTCCCAGCTCAAGCACCCAGTGGGATCTGCTGAGACCTTTGCTGCAGTGACGTCTTAGTGCAATTCCTTCCTCTCCCACTGCCTCCCAGTCTCACTGCCTTTACTCCCCACAGGTGTTGATCACAAAGGCATTCACCAACAAACTTTCTGCATGTACATCATATGTCTCCAACTCAGTGTCTGATTTCTGGAGAATTGACCTAAGGCTTGTGTGAATTAGAGGAGATAAGCCTGAAAAAGCACTCAGAACAGAGCATTGCACATAGTAAGCACTCAATGAATATTTGTTGAGTTGAAGGAATGAATGATGCTTTGTCCATATTGTAAATAAAAACCATTAAACAAGAGAGGTTAAGAGAACATCCATGACTACATAAACTTATCTATGTCTAAATTACATGGATAACAAAATTTAAAAGAAAGTTCGCACAGTTATTTGTAATATTTTGATGCTATTATTTTATAACCAGAAAAAGTCTTCATGATATATGATTCTAGCTATAAACTGTGCAAGAGAAAGCTGTGATATCAAGAGCCATATATTATCAAAATTTTTTATTTTGTCCTAATTTTAGATCAGTTATGTTATTCTTCAGATCAGCATGACAAGTATTGAAATGGGAGTGACAGGCAATTTTTGTCACCCTATCTTTCTTGGAAACCTACACACTGTCTCATTTCTCACATTTGCCCTTCAATTCTGATTCTTGCTGCAGACTCAGTAAAGATGTAAAATCTCTTACATCTCTGCACCCTTGCTAGCACCAATGTGACAGACACACAAATATCTGGGATGCACTTTTCATTTTCCTGCCTCCAAGGCTGCTTACATCACCATTCAAGTCAGCTTGCTTCCTCCTTAGAGTGCTGCCTTCACTTTCAATCTTGTTCACCTTGGGGTTTTATTTCTCACAACGGTGTTACATATTCTGAATGTGAAGAGGATATTAAATTAATGTATTCCCCAGACCACTCAAAGCAACTTTTAAAAAACAACCACTAAAAGAGTTCATCTGCCAACTCCCAAGTGCTGAGAGCACTCTGCATCCGCCTATGCATTCATTTCCCTCCCATGCAAATATGCACACAGCCCACAAGGAAGGAGGCACAATTACCAGCCTTAACCAGATCAATCTCCCGAAATTCAATGTCAAAGAAACATCCCAGGATGTCAAAATTTACTTGCAGGCGACTCATCACCCCTTCTGAGATGGACTACATTATAATTCACAGGAGAGAATAACCTTCTCGGAGACACACATTTACATTACATAAAGCAGAGTTGAAAATAATCATGCTTCTCCACGAGCAAATGACAGTTACATAAGGATATTCTTCTACTTTTTGTGTGTCACTCATAACACTGCTTTCAAAATTACATCTGTGGAGAGGATGCTTGGAAAGGCAGTGCTGTTTGCTACAAGCACTGTTCAAAACCACTCACAAATGCCTTCACCTTTTTCCTTCTTCTAAGTACACCTTGCTTAACTTTAGTATGTGTTATCCTCTCAAAAAAAAAATCACGTAAAATACTTTCACCCTAGAAAGGTTTCTCGGAACATTTCCCCTCTGAGAGCTTTAAGCAAAGATTGTACATTAAATGGCTTCATAAAAGATCCTGAATAAAGGCTATTATCTACATGTAACATTCACTCTCACTATATCTCATGATCTAATGACATAAAGCAGTTTATTGGTCAATATCACTGGCCAAAGACAGAGACAGAGGTATGACTCCAGCCATCTGGAAATCTATTATCAAGGTTAATGCATATGCCTTTCATTTCTAAAGATCTGGTTTCAGCTTCATCAGTTAAAAGTGAATTGGGTGGTCTTGTCTTACCCACATTAAAGAACCATTATGCAGTTTAGCCTAACAAAACACCATCAGTCATGAACATCATTTAGCAGAAGTCAACCTAGGCAAAATGTCCAGTCTGTTAAGTATGCCTCCTTCTCTAACCTCTCATTCCCTGATCAGGCTAATCGTGGGCAAAATTATAAAGTAGGCAGAGTTAGTTTGAGGTTATTTTCAGTCTATTAGTCAAAAGCAGAGTGGGAGACACAGATATAGATTTAAGAATGGAGCAAGAGACAAAAATACGCGTCCTAGTCCTAGCTAGTCGCTACCTCTCTGGGGCTCAGTATCTTCAGCTGTAAAATGGGGATAACAACCACCCTCAAACTTTGAGGGCTCTTGGAATTGAAAGGTTCCCTTATCCCCGTCGCAGGATGTTAGACAGAGGTGTGGCTCACTGCCCCACCACTCAAACCCCTAGGGGAGTGACACATATACACCATAGAATACTATGCAGCCACAAAAAAGGATGAGTTCATGTCCTTTGTAGGGACATGGATGCAGCTGGAAACCATCATTCTCAGCAAACTATCGCAAGAACAGAAAACCAAATACCGCATGTTCTCACTCACAGGTGGGAATTGAACAATGAGAACACTTGGACACAGGAAGGGGAGTATCACACACCGGGGTATATTGTGAGGAGGGGGGAGGGGGGAGGGATAGCATTAGGAGATATACCTAATGTAAACGACGAGTTAATGGGTGCAGCACACCAACATGGCACATGTATACATATGTAACAGACCTGCATGTTGTGCACATGTACCCTAGAACTTAAAGTATTAAAAAAAAAACCCAAAAAACTGTAGGGGAAGCATGCAGATGGCAGGTGCAGAGGCCATGGGGAGTGTTTTGGGGCTCTGGCCCCATGGCTGCATCTAGGGATGGGTGTCTGCGACTCCCGAAGCCCAAGTGTCAAGTGAGCGTGTGTTACAGTGTGCTCTTTCAGCTTTGCCATCTGCAGACGGCTTGTGTTAATCAGCTCAATGGACTCTCTGCCTTATTGCTGGGGCAGGGGACCAGTGTGACAGCCTGAGTTCTTGCCCATTGTATCAGAAGAATCGGATCACACGTGGGCTGGAAGGATGAGTGCAAGGTCTTATTGAGTAATGGAGGTGGCTCTCAGCGAGATGGATGGGGGGAAGGAAGGAGGGGATAGAGTGGGAAGGTGATCTTCCCCTGGAGTCAAGTCCCCAGTAGCCGAACTCTTCTCTGACCTCCCCAGCTGAACTCCTCTTGGTGTCCAGATGTCCCTCCTCTTCTCTCTTTCTCTGCTGTGCCGCCCTGCCACTCTCTGCCTCTCTGTTCCTCTGCTCCTCTCAATGTCCAGCCGCTTGTTTTTCTGCCCACTAAGGTCTCAGGTTTATATGGACACAGGATGCAGGGCATGATGGGCCAGAGTGGTCTTGGAAAATGCAACATTTGGGCGTGAACACAGGAGTGCCTGTTCTCACTTAGGTCTGTGGGCACAGGCCCCAGGGTGGAGCCCTCCTCAGGGACCCTGCCTTTCTCTACCCAGCACTTCCCTGCCCCCCTCGCATATCAGAATGATCAAAAGAACATATGGCTATGAAAAGCCATACATCATTTGCAAGTAACAAGATTACTACTATCCTTTCTTGCCCTCATTTTTACTTTCCACATTTTCCATATGGCCCTCCCCATCTACAGAGACCCGGTGCTCTCCCACTGTCTCCTCCCCTACCTGGATTTAGCTGCCCTCGGTCCTGCATCCTGGATCTTGCCTGTCCCCTAAGTATCAGTAATATTTCCCTGCTAATTTCCCTTCTTACAAGGTGTGATCTCTGCTCTGTGTTAACTGGTCAATCTGGGAAGCTGTTACTCCCTATGGTATCAGAAAAAGTGCTGCCTTGCCAATCACTTATTAGAGACCCTGAATTTTCCAGAGCAATTTCAATTCTGGCACAGGATGGCTAGGAATGCATAGAAGTAAAGGTAGAGCTTTTGTCAGTTTTCAAACCTGGGCTGGTGAGGGTGGTGACTTACTCGATATCACTCTAGCTACCAGGCCTGGGAATCCAGGGCCAGCCTAGACCTAGAGAAAATAAAGGTGACTACCATACATCCATATCACACACTCAGTGTGACTCTCTACATTCCCAGACCACAGAGAACTCTGTAACAATGTCTCACCTGTGATTCTCAGAGACAGGCCCCAGTTTGGAACTTCCTACCAGCGGTAATGTTTTCCCTTTTATTTATCTCATGTTACCTCAGATACATTAGTTGGTTACATAGAAATCAGATCAGCTCAAAATTATCCACTTGTGGATTGTCGGTGAATTTTTTTTTTTTACCCAAGTAGGTTTCTCCATATATCCATCAATGCTTCTGGGTCACTTTTCCATAGCCACAACTTGGTTTATTCTCAGGAAATGCAAGCTACGGTTTTTATAGATCTGAACCAAACCACTAGAGAGATAACCATACTGCCCTGAAATCATATCCAGTTAAGTGTGCATCTCACGTTTTTTCTGTTTTTTCATAACCAGAAAAACTCTTCATCATGTGTGATTCTAGCTGCAAACTGTGCAAAATGAAAGCTATGAAATCAAGAACGGAAATGGAAATGTTTTCATATCAGCACCTGTATGGAATATCCCTGGCTGTTGCACTCCCACCTTCACCCCCACCATTCAGGAAGAACCAGTGTGATCAAGGTCATCCTATGAGGGCAGAGCCCTGGCACAAAAACACAAAACTCTCCCGCTCCCTCACATCAGCTTGTCCCCCAACACACACACCCATTCCTAAGTCAAGGAATGATTTAATTTGTAATGCACAATTTAATTTGCTTCACACATTACATCATTTCTCTATGCACTTTAAGGAAAAAACTTACAAGAAGAAACCAGAAGGGTTTAAGACCTGGTGAGGAGGGAGATGATGGGTTCAGGTGCAGGGGCCACAGAGGGGTTGGTGCAGTGACCAGGGAAGACAGAAGACAGGAGTTAATGGCTGCTTGTGCATATGGAGACCTGAAGGCTTTCTTAGCACCAGACAGGCCCCACCCTCAACATTCCTTAGCTGAGAGCCAGTTCTCAAACTTTCTTAAGCATCAGGAATAACAATAATGATTAGGGAGCCTACTAAAAATTCAGATTATCATGCCTCATCCCCAGAAATGGGTCCATAGGTCTGGATTTGAGGCTCTGCATTTTTAACAGGTACCAGGTACTCCAGGTTATTCTGCTGCAGGTGGCCGGAGACCCACACCTTGAGATCTTCTGCCCATTGGCTTCATTCAGTAGAGCAAAGCATGCAGTGAGTAACTCAAGGGGAAGGCTCAGGGCCTTATGAGTGGAAATCCCATATGCAAGCATGATTCCACGGGAAGCTGTATGCGAAAACACTCGAGGAGAAGGGTGTTACTCGAGAGCATTCAGCTGACATGTGACAGCTACACTATATGCATGCCTAAAAGGAGGTGTTACGGTGTCTAATTCTTACCTTTAGACAATTTTAAAGATGGATTCTACGATCCTTGATCACTTGAAATTTTGAACCAGGGGAAAGATATCTAAGAACAATCCCTATAAATAATAGCAATGAATAGGTGTGAAGAGTGACGATATTTGGCCACAAAGTGAGGTGATACAGGCATTTCCCCCAACTTTACAGGAGCACCATTTCTGTATTCTTTTTACTCCTACAAGATATACATGATGTTTACATTGTGCTTTGTGTTATACAAAGAGTGGATACTTAAAACAGGCCTAGAATTTTTGAAATATAAAATAAACGCCTATGTTGTTCATTCTATTCAGTTGACCATCTCAAGACAGAATCTTCCAGCAGTGATATCCCTCTTGGGAAACTCAATTTTGAAAGTACTCAAAAATAGTAATGTGAATCCAAAAAGATTCACATTATTTCTAATATTCTATAAAGGAAATCTTATTTCCCTAAGTTAAGGCCATATAGGCTAATAGTACATACTCTTAAGCATTTGAGTATATTAAAAATCTTTTAGCAAGATACAAGGAAAAATAATAGCAGAGGTCCTCAATAGAAACAAAAAACAACAACAACTCGGGAAATTTTATTTCAGAGGAATATCTCACTCTTCAGCTATATCCTGGTAACAAGTTTACTTAATAAAGAGTCAAATTCATTGCACAATTAAAAGGCTTTGGAAATGTTCTGCTCAAGATCTATCTCTGGAAGCACAAATCACTACATCTGCCATGGAATCACATGCAATGTCAGGTTGGATTTTTGTTTTTTAATGATTTTCTTTTGGTCTCAACAAAGTAACGCCAGAAAGATAGCACAAGACAGAGAAGCTGTCAGAAAAATGAGCGCATTCCAAAAACCAAATAAGCTGTCTCCCCAAAAAAGCATCACTTTCTTTGTTGTTTATCATATGCTAAAGGGATTTGCAGATTGTCTTTCAAGGTAGAACTTTCCACTGCATTTGCATTATCTCGAGAGCCAGTGGCTGCCCCTCTGCATGCTGTCTTGTTGCTATGGAAATGAGGGTGTACAGTAGGACAAGGAGCAAAGGTAATGGGCTTTAAACAGAACTATTAACAAGAGAGTCATCTTGCTCTGTCACCCAGGCTGGAGTGCAGTGGTGAAATCTCAGCTTACTGCAACCGCTGCCTCCCAGGTTTGAGTGATCCTCTTGCCTCAGCCTCCCGAGTCGCTGGGATTACAGGCACATGCCACCATGCCTGGCTAATTTTTGTATTTTTAGTAGAGACGGGGTTTCACCATGTTGGCCAGGCTGGTCTCGAACTCTTGACCTCAGGCGATCTGCCCGCCTCGGCCTCTCAAACTGCTGGGACTACAGGCGGGAACCAGCACACCTGGCCAAAAAAAATTAACTACTTTTGTAATCCTCCCTGTAATAATATCTAGCAATAAAGACACTTAAGCAAACTGATTTTATTTTTAAAAACCTCAATATAAAATCATAGAGTATTACACAGCTTGAATTTGATTTACTTGCTAAATGCCTTTAGCTTTTCATGTATAAAGAGACTGGTTTAAAACTGACCACACTAAATTGGTAAAAGTCATGTCAGATTCCTCTCACCCATAGAGAAGTTTCTAAGACTCAAGTTATCAAAAGTGAGTGGTTAACCTAGAAGTCATTCTACTCTGCTTTGAAATGTGTGTGTGACCCTAGACAAGTATGTTGAACTCTCTAAATCCTTGTTGCCTTTTCTGGAAAATAAGATAATACCACTTACGTTACAAAATTGTATAGACATTTGACCTAATGAAAAGTCTGGCACATGATAGGCATTTAATAAATACAAGCACGGTGGTGGCATTAAAACTGATTTCCTCAGCACACATCAGCTGAGTAGGGGAGACAGTTTAGAGGATCGTAGTGGGTGGCAAGACAGTTGGGAGAAAAGGATCCGGGCTTGGCCTAAAATTTGCTGTGAATAATCCATAAAGTGAGTTATCCACAGAAGCAGATCATCAAGCATTGGCTATACATGGAAAGGGGCTTTCCCTACCCATCCAAGATGAAGGCCCTCCTGGGCATGACAATTCCAGGTTGTGGTTTGACTCTGAGCACTGGGGATGTTGGCTTTCGCTGCAAGCTTGGCTATTCAGAGCACAGGAATATCACATTATAGTAACTGCCCTGTGGCAAAGACGATTTGAGAGCAGTGCAAACTCCTCCCTTTTTCTCTCCACTAGCATCCAGACTGCTAAATATTTGGTGCCAGTGGTTACGGTTGATTCCATTTCCAGAAATGCAATGCAGCTGGAAAATATTTTTTCTCATAGTGGAAAAAGGCTGGACTATTACATATCTCTTCAGCAAACACAGGAAACGGTTATGATACATAAAGAAATGGAATTTAATGCAATTTAAAGCACACTGTTTACCAAACCCCAAAATGGAGAATAACGTCTATGTTGGTACAGAAGTCCTCGCCACCCTGCTGCCCCATCCACTGTTTTGCTTGTTGCAGTTTCAGTTACCCATGCCCAACCACAGTCCAAAAATATTAAATGGAAAATTCCAGAAATAATTAACTTATAAGTTTTCAATGGTGTACTATTCTGAGTACTGTGATACAATCTCAGGGCTGTCCCTCTCCATCCTGACTGAGACAGGAATGGTCCCTTTGTCCGACAGATCCACGCTGCCGACACTCCCTGCCTGCCAGTCACTCAGTAGCCAGCTGGTTGTCCAATTGACTGTTGCGGTATCCCAGAGCCTGTGTTCAAGGAACCCTTATTTTACTTAGTAATGGCCCAAAGCCCAGGAGTAGTGATGCTGGCAATTCTGACATGCCGAAAAGAAACTGTAAAGCGCTTCCTTTAAATGAAAAGGTGAAAGCTGTTGACTTAAGGAAAGAAAAAAAATCATGTGCTGAGGTTGCTCAGGTTTCCAGTACAATAAGATATTTTGAGAGAGGGCACAGTCACATAATTTTTATTACAATATATTGTTTTAATTGTTTTCTTTTATTGTCGTCAATCTCTTACTATGTCTATTTTATAAATTAAACTTTATCATAGATATGCATGTATGGGAAAAATATAGCCTATATAGCAGGGGTCCCCAACTCCCGGTCTAGGGACCCTTACCGGTCTGTGTCCTGTTAGGAACTGGGCTGCACAGGAGGAGGTGAACAGTGGGACAGTGAGCATTACTGCCTAAGCTCCACCTCCTGTCAGATCAGGCAGTACTGGATTCTCATAGGTGCATGAACCCTACTATGAACTGTACACGTGAAGAATCTAGGTTGCACGCTCCTTGTAAGAATGAAACTCCTGATGATATGAGATGGAACAGTGTCATCCTGAAACCAACCCCTCCCCACAACCACTCCACCATCCACGGAAAAATTATCTTCCACAAAACCAGTCCCTGGTGCCAAAAAGGTCGGGGACCGCTGCTATAATGTTTGGTACTATCTGTGATTTCAGGCATTCTCTGGGGGTCTTGGAATGTACCTTAGGGATAAGGGGGGCCTACCGTACTGTCATATAGATTTGCCCACATTTCATATTAGCATTTGTGATCACTGGCTGTGAGGAAAACCAGCCCTTTCTTCTATAAATCTGGCTGGGTGGATTTGGAAACATTTTGGATACGTAAATTTGTATTTCTTAGCATAGGTTCTTTCCACTCAATTCCTTTAAGTATTTTTCGAGAAAAAAAAAAAATGAGAAACTAAGCTGACACTGGCCCTTATACTTTTGTTGCTTCTATTTTTATCGTGTAAATGAGCTGGGGACCTAAACACTAGAAATATATTCAAAAGGTTTAAATAAGCCACACTTAGTTCTATTGTTTTTCTTCCAGGCTCAATAAATCTACTTTTAATTTAATTTATATTTGGAAGAAAACCTCTGCTTATAGACACCAAAAATGTGTCATGAAATGTGGTAGGTATGTTATTACATTATCACGTTTATTTCTCACAACAACCTTGTGAAGTAGGTATATGGCTATTAAACAAGGGAAGGAACCCAGTCTGGAAGAGACAACATCACTTGCCTAAGGTCATAAAACTAGAAATTGCTGGAGCCAGAATAGCTCTTTTGATTCCAAGCCAAATGCTTTTTCTTCTAGGACTAGAACACCTTATTGAACTTCTCTAAATGTTGGAAGCCAAGTTGTCCCATAACTTTATTAAGAGTCACCCTTAGTTGGTCTTTGATTACTATAATTTTTCCTTCCACTAAAGGCTGTAAATAACAAAGGTTTCAACTCTTGGGGGCTTTTTAAATATAGATGCGTATTCTCCCATCTCAATTAATTTAATATAATCTCTGAGGTGAGGACCAGGTATCTGATTTTTTTTAATGTTCCAGATGATTCTAACATTGAAAGCATTAGCCAGGATTGAAAACTACAGCTTTAAGATACCAGCTCAGCCAAGACCCTAGAAAGTCTTTGATTTTTATTGACCCTAGAAAGTCTTTGACTGTAAGTCACATCCCAGAGATGTTAACATTGGAAAATTGTTAAAGGGGATTATAAGATACCAGGGATTATATTTTTATATAAATAACATTTATATAAATAGCTATATTATATAAATAACATATTTATATGACTAACATAAATAACTATATAACATAGTTATTTATATAAGTTTAATAAAAATCTATTCTCCTTGTACAGGATACAGTTGGAAACACTGGTTATATTCTGAAGGCATTGACTGGAATGTCATATTTTCAGATGTGACCAGACAACTTAAGGAACTAAGGTTGACTTTATGGTGCCAATAAAGCCTCTTAGGGGAAAAAAACTGACCTGATACTCTGCATACATGGTTCTTATAAATGGTTCCCTTACATAGTTACAGGTGAGTAAGGGATGTCACTTCCTGGCAGGCTGAGGAACATCAGAAGATTTTGAGGACTTTGAGAAGAGAGGAATTCAACAAAACTATAGGTATTGCAGAAGTCTGATGGCCAAGTCCTTGGATGAGGTTCTTAACCTCAAAAGACTTTTAAAAATCTAGTCTGAGATTCCTTATGAAAAGTTCCAGCAAAGCAAACTTTAACAGAGCCTACATGGTCAGTCACTACTCTTCCTACACTTATGTATATAAACAGGCCAAGTTTAATGAGACTAAACTTAATTTGCAAGTGAATTTATCTACTTTGGTTATCTTTGGTAAAACTGGGGATGACCACAGAGAAATAAATTATGTTTCAGAAAAAATTTATAGTGTGGCTGTTATTAGATTCTAGCCTTGTTCATAGTTTTTTGAGGTTTTGTTATTTACCTGCAAACTGGATTGGATTCTAAATTCTTACAGTTTCCTCCAACATCTGGCTGCAACTCTCCAGACTAATGTTTCCCCACCCTTTTGACATAGAGTCACTGAAATTAAAACTGCCCCTTTCCTGAAGCCTTGTGAACTGAAGCTAGATGACTTGATATAGACTTCAGAGAAGTCACCACAATAGCTTACATATGGACAACCTTCATGACATTCAAACTGCAAACCAGAAAAATCTGTCAGAGTGCCCCTGCTTGTCCTCACTCCATCTGAAGATGCTTCAAGCTCAAATTTAGAAATCTTCTCGACTATCTGTCATCTGGATTCAGAAACTGAGTTTATAGTTTGCTCTAACCATTAGCTTTTGTTTTTCTTTGTTTTCATAGAAATGACTCATTTAAATACCTGATTGATCAGACCATATAGAGGTCTAAGTCTAATGGAAGCTGACCTGCCACACTAACTCCTGACATGAAACACAACTGTTAACTGTTTAGCTGAACTGGTCTATACCCACGACTAAAAGACAGGTTCAGTAACTTGTAGGACAATCCAATACCCAGTTTCTGGACTGTAAAACTTCTTGGGGAAGTTTCAGACAAGGAATGATGGGGTTTAAAACACACTAACCCCAAAATATGGCACCTTGGCATTTGAGAAAACAGCAGAAGCATGTTCTCTCTGACTTTCTTCAGCCCTTCTCCCTTGAAGCTGGCCATAAAAGAATTCTCTGACCTTCCCCTAAAGTAGATCATAAGACCGTCATAGACAGGTTCTCCCTATACCCAGAGGAAAGGAACAAAGACACAGGGATGCAGAGAAGAATCGGAGAAGAAACAGGCCTTGCTAAGTTCCTCTCCATTTACTGCCATTAGATCATACCCATTTGTCTTTCATTCATACTTCTGCATGACTGTGCATAAAAATACACAGATTTCTCAGTTTCTCTGGGTCTTCATTTCTGAAGGCTTCCAGAAATTCTTTCTCCCCTATACCACTCAACAGTTATCACTTGTCTCCTTAATACGGAAGGTGAGAACTACACAGTATGTTGCCCCAAAAAGTTTACCCTGCAAGTCAGCCAGGAACATACCTAAGTCCCGAAGAAGGTAAGGGTGGAAGATAAGCATTCACCTTCAACCCACATAGAGCCCTTTTTAGGTGAGAATCAAGGGCAACACCCCTCCCACCCATTCCTCAGAGCACAGGGGTCTTTCCTTCAACATTCTTCAGGCCTGGCTGTTCCCTCTCTGGTCCCACAGATGTTGCCAATAGATTATTCAGTTTTCCCTCTCATGTTTACAGATGTGAACAGAGTGAACATGAAGGGTAACAGACAAAAATTCGTTAAATGTGTGCATATCTTAATCCATATATAATAGAATTATATGGAGCCATTCAAAGTCATGTTTTAGGCCAGGTGCAGGGGCTCACACCTGGAATCCTAGCACTTTGGGAGACCAAGGCGGCAGATTGCCTGAGCTCAGGAGTTCAAGACCACCCTGAGCAACATGGTGAAACCCCGTCTCTATTAAAATACAAAAAATTAGTTGGGCATGGTGGCAGGCACCTGTAGTCTCAGCTACTCGGGAGGATGAGGTCTCCTGAGAATTGCTTGAGCCAGGGAGGCAGAGGTTGCAGGGAGCCGAGATCACAGCACTGCACTCCAGCCTGCGTGACAGAGCAAGAGACTCTATCTCAAAAACTATGTAAATAAATACATTTTTAAAAAATAAAGTCATATTTTAGAACAATTATGGAGGAAATTTTCATGATACATTAAATAAAAAAAATTAGAGCTATAAAACAACAATCAAGACTAGAGAAATATACAGAAAATACTATTACATCAAAGTGCTGCAATGACAGATAATTTCACTTTTCTATGAACTTTATTTTCCAAATTTTTATAGCAAGTGTATATTTATGAAAAGTGCTATATAAATATAAAGTATATGTGGTTATTATAAAAATTAGAATAATTACATGGAAAATTCTTAAGAGCCAATATTAAATAAAAAGAAAAAGATACAAAATTATAAATATATGATGAAAATTATTTTACTATGCATAGGTTAAAAAAAAGACTAAAAGGGAAAATACCAAAATATTATTAGTAATTATCTTCAGGTGGTAGGATTATAGATCACTTTTAATATTTAACTATTTGATATTATTCTTTATATTTCTAATTTTTTCAGTGAGAAGGTGTGGCTTAAAATTTTCTTATCTTTAATTATGAATTTTTCAAGCCTATAACAAATATCACATATCCACTACTCATATTTAACAGACATTAATGTTTTGTCATATTTAATTTGAGTCCCTTTAAGGAATAAAACATTAATACAGCTAAACTCTAACCCCTCCTTCATTCTTCCCCCTCCCTCTGGTTTTAGAGGTAACCATTATTCTGTAGTTAAGATGTATCATTCATGGGCATGTTTTATAACTTTTGCTACTTATATATGTATCTTTGAACCACATGATTATGTTTGAAGTACAAAGTAGTATCACTATACATGTCCTTTTGCAATTTTTTTTACTTCGAGATTTAGTCATGTTAATACATTTAGATTTAATACCTTTACTGCATACTATTCTGTTGTATGACTATACCACAATCTATCCATTTCTCTATCCCATTGGTCCTCAAACTCCAGCATGCATCGGAAGCACCTCAAGGCCCTCACAGTACAATACTTACATGAATGTGTGTGGTTGTGTTCCAATAAAACGTTACTGTGGATACTAAAATTTGTATTTCATAAAATTTTTACATAATATAAAACAATATTTGTCTCTGATATTTTTAAGCACTTAAAAATGTAAAAACTGGCCAGGCGCAGTTGCTCACACCTGTAATCCCAGCACTTTAGGAGGTTGAGGCGGGTGGATCACCTGAGGTCAGGAGTTCGAGACCGGCCTGGCCAACATGGTGAAACCCCGTCTCTATTAAAAATACAAAAATTAGCTGGACGTGGTGGCACACACCTGTAATCCCAGCTACTCAGGAGGCTGAGGAAGGAGAATTATTTGAACCCAAGAGGTGGAGGTTGCAGTGAGCCAAGATCGAGCCACTGCACTCCAGCCTGGGTGACACAGCAAGTCTCTGTCTCAATCAATCAATCAATCAATAAAAATGTAAAAACTATTCACAAACTGTGCAAAGAGGGAGTTGGCTGGATTTGACCCCAGGAGGCTTAATTTGCCCAGCCCCTGCTCTAGTCACCAGAGAGTTTGGTCCGTTCCACTGTTTTGCTGTAACCAACAGAGTTCCTTTAGCTTTTGTGATAGACCCTTAGAGTAAATACAGTCATGCGCTACATAATGACATTTTGTCAACAACAAACCACATATATGACGTTAGGCTTATAAAATAATACCATATTTCCTCTGTCTCAAACAAAAAAATTAATAATACCATATTTCTACTGTAACACTGTAACTTTTCTATGTTTAGATATGACTAGGTACACAAATACCATTGTGTTACAGTTGCCTACAGTGTTCAGTACAGTACCACGCTATCCAGGTTTGTAGCCTGGGAGCAATAGGCGATACCATATAGCCTAGGTGTGCAGTAGGCTACACTGTCTAGGTTTGTGTGAGTACATTCTATGATGTTCATACAACCTAACCATGCACTTCTCAGAATGTATCCCCATCATTAAGCAATGCATAACCATACTTAGAAGTGAAATAACTAAGTCTTAGAGGACTCACTGGGTATCACCAATTTGCTCTACAAAGGAATACCGCAAAATCTGCCTTCTACCAACCACGAATATGAGTTTCTATTTACCTAGATCCTTGACAAACACTTGGTGTTAGCAGGCCTTTTGAAGTTTGTCTGTCTGGTGGATATGAAATGGAACCTACTGCTGAGTTCATTTGCATTTCCTTGGTCACTCCTGAGGTTGAGTGTCTTTGCAACTGTTGTTCACATTTGCCCTTCCTCTCTACGAGCTGCCCCTTTATACTTTTTCCCATTTTAAAAATTGTTGGTGTGAAATCACTCATATATTTTTGATACCTATTGTTTGTGGAATTTTAGAAATGGAAAAATTTCCCAGTCTGAGTTTTATTTTTAGCTCTATTTACAGTGCTTTGTCATGCAGAAGTTTACTAATTGTAATGTAGTCAGGTGTATAAATCTTTGTTATATATTCCTTATGTTTCACTTAAGAAATTCCTTTCTGTTCCAATGTCTTCAAATGTTAATCTTCCCTCTTTTTTCTCTAAAGGTTTCTAACTTTTGATTTTCATATTTAGCTCTTTAATCCACTTGAACCTTATTTTTATACTGGTGAAAGGTATACTTTTTTGGGGTAGGGGGCAATATGGTTAGATAATTGTCTATGTTGATTTGTAACATCTCCTAGTTTAATGTAAATGTAAACATAAATTTTTTTAATGGAGAAAAAACTTTGCCTAATGTTTATGCTAGAGGCATAGATATGGGAACAAAGTTAATATGCTACAGGATAAGTAGTAAATAATATGCATTGCTGTGTTGCTGTGATACAATATCCAATATATGCATCAGCAGTGCCAGAAAGTATCTGTTTGAAAGAAAAAATTCAGCTACATGAGTATTTTACATGGAATTTTTTGATGATGCTGAGATAAAATATGAGCAAAAGCTTTGTACAAAAAAAAAAAAAAAACCTTCCTCCCACCCCCTGCCAAAAAAAGAGATAAAGGAAAGCAGGGCGATCTCTTTAAAAACAAGTGGGGAATGACTGGACAGCTCTCTGTGTTAATAATAGCAGACATGCAGCAAAAGCATAATCTCTGAACCTGACATTGGCTACCCAAACAGAGAAGCAGAAAATCAAGTCCGGCGGACCTGGGCCATGGCAGGCACTGAAGACGAATGGTGCTGCATGAATGGGCAGAGCTGGTGCCCCATCTGTGTGAAATCAAGAGGGAGCTTCAATTTGTCTTATTTCAGAGAGCTCAATAGGAAGTGAAAATAACAGGCCGTAACAGTCTCATGAAGAATAAAGCACCCCTATATTTCACACCACTACTGAGTTTTGCTGACGTATTAGATTGGACTATATGAAATTGTCATTTCTGAAGTTAGAAAAAGAAGGTTGACTATCTTCACTTTCATACAGCTCAACATAATAGAAAAGAAGAATAGTGCCACATTACATACTCAGGTGTCTCCTGCTCAAAAATGAGTCAGTATAATGAAATTGGACACTCAGATTCAAGGAGGACTCTCACTGGCATGGGAATTACGGACTCTTCTCCCATATCATTACCAGGCTGGCAACCCTGGAAGTCAAGTTTTCTCAGGCTAAAGGAGAGAAGTCCTCTGACTAGGAGACTTGGTGACTTCTCTCATCCACCCATCAGGATAACGGTCTCAAGAGCATGCTCCTAGGTGTTCCTTTGTCTAAAAATCTCCTCTCCAGTGACACGAATAATGCTTTTCTCAACGATGGCATCCTGTTCTGCTCTCTCACACTCTGCAGTTAGATCACCCAGGAAATGAGATGAAACTCCTGAAATCAATTAAAAACATCTGATACACTAAACAAAGCCTCTTGGGTTGTTCAGAAAGAATCAGCAGAGTCAGTGATTTCCTCCCATGACGTCCTGTGAGAGCACCCTCTACAATCATGTTCTCTAGTCCAGCTCTTCCTGCTATTTCATACCAAACTTGGGGCTCAAGAGTCAAATTAGTTCATCTTTCCAGCTGCCAGATGGGCAGTCAGCTTACACTTGGTCACATTCCAGCTTCTCTAAACATATGTGTTTCTGATGTTATGCAGAATTTCTCATTCTGACACTAGGAAATCAGATTCTATTAGTGTACCAAGGAAATGTGAAGGGACCCAATGGGCTGTGAATCTCTCTGACTAAAATCCTAAAGTACGTACATTAGAGTAACTACAATCACTTTCAGATTTTCTTATTTCACTTTGTTCCCCATATTTTCAACACTTTCTCAGGCTGTTCCCTTAGGATCACAGATAATTAAATAAGAATATCCTAAATGAAGGAAATTGAATTGGAAGCTTTTAGAATTCTCTTCTCATCATCTAATTACATGAATAGCATGTATGGGCAGCCTGGCTCCTAACTAATTCTCTCTCTGAATTTTTAGCTATCATACAATTTGAACAGCAAATCCTAAAACCACAGGGTGGGTATTTTCCACTGCTTTGGTGACATACTTGTTTTTTCAAGTTTTCCTGAAGTGCACTTTGCCAGAAGACTGCCTTGAGGCTACCTCTGGTCCAGAGAGTCTTCAAAAACCGCATTTAAACAATTGTTGTTGCTCTTATCCTCTTCAACATCTTGCGAACCTCCTTTCCCCATCTTTACATCTACAGTCTCCATAGGGAGACTATTAACTTCCCACAATGTCCTTTCAGCCAGACCACGAAAAACGTCAGGAAGAGGAACACTGTCAAGGCAGCCACGTCTGTTCAATTGCACTAATCAAGATTCTGGAGCAGTATGTCATAAACTCAGACTGAATGGAGCCAAATCCCATGGTCTGATGATAGAAGAACAAAGAAACTCAGGTTCTCTTACTTTACCCTCACATTACAGAATGCTTGTGTAACCTCTGGTCTCCAAAATGTGTGGGGATTTCTCCCCTCCAAGCAATTATCCAGCTGATCCCAGCTGGGTATCCCCTAATTTAACTCAATTCTGACATTGTCTACTTGGAGATGGTGTGAGATCCCCCAGGTTGAGGGCTCAGTCCCACAAGACTGCCCCCGACTTCAGATGCCAATCAAAAGCCCCGGGTTGTTTTACCTGAGCTTCTGAGCAACCACCTATAAATCGGGGGTTTCCACAGCTCCTTTCTTGAGTTTGATTAATTTGCTACAGCAGCTCTTAGAACTCAGGAAGACACTTACTTACATTTATCATTTTATGATAAAGGATATTGCAAAGGATACAGATGAATAGCCAGATAGAAGAGACGCATAAGGTGAGGTATGGGGAAGAGATGTGGAACTTCTTTTTCCTCTCCAAGAGCACCACCCTCCAAGAACCTCCACAGATTCAACTGTCAAGAAGCTTTCCAAATCCAGTTCTTTGGGGTTTTTATGGAAGCTTCATTACACTGGCACCATTGATTAAATCATTGGTCATTGGTGATCAGCTTAACCTTCCACCCATCTCCCTTTCATGGAGGTTGGGGATGGAGATGAAAGTCCCAATGTTCTAACCATGCCTTGGTCTTTCCTGTGACTAGTCCCCATCCTGAAGCCATCTAGGGGCTCCCAGATACCAGCTCTCTAATAAGAGAGCAAAAGATATTCTATGCAAAAGATACTCCTATTATTCTGGAGATTCCAAGGATTTTAAGGTCTGTGTGTCAGGAAATTGGACAAAGACCAAATGTATATTTCAGAATATCATAGTCTACCCTCTGGTTTTTTAACAGAGATCTGTTAAGTCAAAACAATATACCACTACAAAAGATGCTGGCTGGCACATTCCTGGAATCCCATCCAATCATTAATAATTAGTCCAGTCCATCATCATTATACAAAAATGTCTCCCAGGGTGAGGCCACTCAGGTTTGTAAGCTTCCTTATCACACATGGGTAGAACTGGCTTCAGACCATGAAGTGGCTTCAGACATAGCTGGATTCAAAGGTCAAATGAAGTCACCAGGAATTCATTTCTCAACTCTCTCCATTATGGGCTTCATTCTCAGCTTCATCTAAGAGATCCTAAGAATGCAGGTCTTCTGTGTCCTAAGCCAAGCCCCGACCTCAAGATTTGTCAGGAAACCCCAGAGCCACTCCCTGTGTGTTTCTTTTTTTTTTTTTTCTTTTTTTTTTTTTTTTTTTTTTGAGACGGAGTCTCGCTGTGTCTCCCAGGCTGGAGTGCAGTGGCGTGATCTCGGCTCACTGCAAGCTCCGCCTCCCGGGTTCACGCCATTCTCCCGCCTCAGCCTCCCAAGTAGCTGAGACTACAGGCGCCCGCCACCACGCCCGGCTAGTTTTTTGTATTTTTAGTAGAGACAGGGTTTCACCATGTTAGCCAGGATAGTCTCGATCTCCTGACCTCGTGATCCGCCCATCTCGGCCTCCCAAAGTGCTGGGATTACAGGCTTGAGCCACCGCGCCCGGCCCCCTTGTGATTTTTTTCCTTCCTCAGACAGACCCACAGCTACCAGCAATATTTCCTGGAAGGATGATAGCCCAGGGATGGGGGGTTTGGGTTGTGATCTCAGCTCTGTTACTCCTCTGTTGTGTGTTTTTGGACAATTTATTTTGCCTCTCTGGGCCTCAGTTTCCTCATCTGTAAATGACTCTTTCTCTGTGAAGCTTCCCCAAGGGCCTGCCCCTCCATCTAGCTGTGTACCTCCTCTGAACACACTACACTCTGCACTGTACTTACTCTGACACACAAATGCTGGATTGATGGCATCTGGAGAGCAGAAATTATCTTATTTCTCCTTGTAGCCTAGAACCAGAACAAAATGGATGCAAAATATTTCATTCATTGGTAGGATCAGAAGATCTCCAGGGCTCTCCTAACCTTTGAAATTAGTCATGATCCAATGATCATGACTTATCTGATTATTCCATCCAAACTTGGATTTATCCTTAATTGGCTGGACCAGCCCTCTCTGTGTCCTTCCCTTCTCTGGAGCAGCTCCCAAAATCCAATCACCACCTTTGAGAATTTCCAGACTAACTAACCTCTACCCATCTCCACACCCAATTCTCATTCTCCGCATTACTCAATATGTTCCATACGATCCCAAGTATTCCTTCCCTATAGTTGTGTACAATGAAAAGGTCTTAACTGCGATCTGATCTTGCCAATATACCAGTTCCTTCATGCCTGACTACTGCAGAACCATCTTAACTTACAAGGTGCCAGAAATCAAAGGATGTGGATCCATCTAGACAGTGCCCCAAGCATATAGATGTCTCCTATATGCGTTTAAAGATAATGAATGGTAATGACATTCAGATTGATTATGTTATAATATTCTGCAGTATGTGCTCCCACTCCAGATGAGTGTGGGGGTCCATTATAAAACTCTAATTCAGTGATTCCCCATGGGATGGGCAACTCACAAATGTATGATGAGGAGCATATAGTTTGAAGAAACATATTCAATATGATCATGTAACTTTACATATTTGAAAAATATTTTTAGAAACTATTATTATTGAAAACACACTACAGAAACAGCAGAGATAACATCTGAACTCAGGGTTACTCTTTTAGACCGCATTGTTTCTCAACAAAAGAGGCAGCAAGTGCTGCAAGCCTGGGCCGTAGCTGGTTTTGTAACTTGTCATTCAGTCTCCATGCTTGTTCTAAATGGGGAAGAGCTCTGTATAGGGATCTGGGTAGGGGACAGGCTGTGTATAGGGTTCCGTAATGGGGAAGGGTTCTGTATCCTTGGGGACACCAGAAAAAGTTTGTCCCACAGAATGAGGAGAGCAGGGCTTTCTCTCCTATAGTCTCCAAAACATTATCCAGGTGCCAAGGTTCGGCTAACACTAGTCTCATAGAAGAAGATCCCATGTCCTGTTTCCTATGTCAAGTGCCTCCTGGGTTCTTCCCTGAAAAACAAGGTGGTTGGATGATGCCCACTGAAAGCTCACAGCTCCAGGAGCTCTGCTCACTCTGTGAGAAGCCATCAGACAGTCAACAGATGCTTCTAAACACCCACTCTGAGCCAGGCATGCTCAAGACAGGGTTGCTATTTGGTTTTTCTTCAGAGTGGAGTTATTAGGGAGATGAGTGGAGTGTCCAATGACTTGAAATGCAGTAGGGATAACAGGTTATTTGCCCCCCAGTGGTAATCTGGTAATGGTTATTTTGTTTGAATCAAGAAAGTCTCATTTTTACAAATCCTGGCATTGTGTTCCCCGCTTCATGGCTGGCGGTTCACGTCTCCTGTCATCCTACATTTTGTGTAATGATTTTTAAAGAGTCATTTAAATCATCCACTCCTCAGGGTTAGGAATCACTTTCAAGAAAAAGGCTTTAGGGTGAGATTTCACTCTTGGCAAATTTTAAAACCACTGTAGAGGCATAGAAAGCAGAAGCAAGAAGAGTTTTCAGGGTAAATTAGGTTATAAATTTTGGTCAGATATAGAACTGGCCTCAATAAAGACCTTGCTAAGAAAGTTGTAAACAAAAACAAACTGGCACATCACAGTGGTTCTGAAGAGTGTGGCACGCCCTGAATAAATACAAACTAAAGAAGTTCTAGTAAGTAGCTCCACCTCTAAGTACAGCAGAGCTGGCAATGGAAAACACTATTGATAGGTTTTGAGGGGGGTTTTCATTTGGTTTGGTTTGGTATGGTTTGGTTTGATTTGGTTTGAGATAGTGTCTTGCTCTGTTGCCCAGACTGAGCTGCAGTGGTGTGATCATAGCTCACTGCAGCCATGCCCAACAAATTTTAAAAAATTTTTTTGTAGAGATGGGGCCTCCCTTTGTTGCCCAGGCTGGTCTCAAACTGCTGGGCTTAAGTGATCCTCCCACCTTAGCCTCCCAAAGTGCTGAGATTACAGGTGTGAGCCACTGCGCCTGGCCTGTAAATTTTTCTAATCACCGCCCATTCACCTTCCTTCTCTTACGGCCTTCGCTACAAACCCTGCCTCCCATTTTCCCATTAAAACTGTACTGTGAGGCTGCAATTTATGTTTAGGAAGAGGGCAAAAGACGTGAGAACAAATAAAGCAACCACATTTCCAAATAACAATTGTTGAAACTCATAGTAGAGACAATCATCTTGAAAACCAAGACCCTCTGATTTGTAAAACCAGGCTTTTCAACAGTAAAAGACTATCTGAGGTCTAAAAGCTTGGATTTGAATATCAAGAGCCAAAGCCCTGAAGGAATCGCTATATAAAGCTTATCCATGAATAATGGTTTAGAAAATCATTTTCTCTCCACTGGGGAGAGGGGAGATTACAAATCTTTCTAAGTGGGAGTAGAGTGTTGAGAATGAAGCAGGATAGCAGTAGAGTTACCTGCTCTATTCCCCATGCCCCACCCCCATGCCCTGCCCCAGGTAACTTGAGTAAGGAGATCCCAGGGTCCCAGAGCAGTACGGCCTGTGCAGCAAATTCATTCCCCAGGGTCCAGCGGGAAGAAGCAGAAAGAGCCAGTCAGGTGTCTGTGGAGAGTCCTTCCCCCCACAACTGGATTATAGAAAGCCAGAGAAAGGGCCACAGATGTGAAGGGGTCTCATGATTGGAACGAGGTGAATGCAGAATGTGGGGGTCTGGTAAGTGGAGGTGACGCTATGATCTGAATGCTTGTATTGCCTCAAAATTTCTATGTTGAAATCCTAACCCCCAAGGTGATGGAATTAGAAGGTAGGGCCTCTGAGAGGTTGATTAAGTCCGGAGAATAGAACTCTCATGACTGGGATTAAGTCCCAAAAAAAAAAAAAAGACCCAAGGCCAGGCTCAGTGGCTCACATCTGTAATCCCAGCACTTTGGGAGGCCAAGGTGGGCATATTACCTCAGGTCAGGAGTTCAAGACTGGCCTGACCAACATGGTGAAACCCCATCTCTGCTAAAAATACCAAAATTAGCCGGGTGTGGTGCCGGGCGCCTGTAATCCCAGCTACCTGGGAGGCTGAGGCAGGAGAATGACGTGAACCCAGGAGGCGGAAGTTGCAGTGAGTCGACATCGCGCCACTGTACTCCAGCCTGGGTGACAGAGCAAGACTCCGTCTCAAAAAAAAAAAAAAGACCCAAGAGAGACTTCCTCTTCCTTCTGCCATGTGAGGACACAGACAGCAGGAAGTCACTGTCTATGAACCAGGAAGAGGGCCCTCCCCCGATATCAAATTTGTTAGCACTTTGGTCTTAGACTTCCCAGCTTCCAGAACTTTGAGAAATAAATTTCTGTTATTTATAGACCATCCACTTTGGGTGCTTACTTACAATAGCCCCAGTGGACTAAGTCAGACCATGTGGACCTAGTAGCACAATCCAGAGGGATTGAGGCCAATAGCCTTTAAAGAACAGAAGGCCAAAAACACCTCGCAGAGTGCCAACCTGGGCCAGAGAACCAGAGGATTCCTCAAACCCGTTCTGCAAGTGCCACCAACCCCTCCCCATCCGTAAACTTAGATGCCACCCCTAAGAAAGGGAGGAGAGCAGAACCCTGCAAATGACTAAATCATTTGACTGGGTCATCACTACGTGGACTGTTTCCCTTGAGTCTGGAAGATTAAATTTTCAGCTACCAAGGAGAACGGGGTGTCAAGGTAAAGATTAAGTTGAACTGTTTTTAAATTCTTATGCATTATTTAACTATTAATTAAGCCATCAAAAATTTTGGAATTTATATGTTCAGCAGAACAATAGATAAGTCTAGAAAAAGAATGTGGGTCGGGGGGAAGTATCTATAGTATTCTTTTCCAACTTCAGCAACACACAACAACAATATAACCCATTGTAATATTAGAAAGCTTCTCAGAAACTTAGAGTTCATCACTGAATACATGTCACTCCTTAAATTTTCCTAGAATTAAAAGTTTCTATTCCAGTAGTTTACCTGAATTATATAATTATCTATAAAACTTAAAAGTAAATGAGGCTGAACTTTTCAAAATGCAGATCTGATCATGTCACTTTTACCCAACATCCACCTCTGGAGAGAGGGAGCTGGTCTACTTCACTCACCATGGTGATGCCAGCACTGAGCACACAGTGGGCCTTCATTTGTTGAATGAATGTAGAAATGAATGAATTAATATGATCAGGCGAGTGAACTCTTAAATATCCTACCTTTGACATTCTGCAGCTACATGAGTTGCATCTACTTCCCCACATAAAGGATGACAAAGAACCCCTTGAATTTCAGAGTTTAAACTGATGAATATTTGCAGTAATGTAGAAATAGTTTTAATATGTTTCTATTCCATTAATTGCAGTTCTAGCATCACATATACATTTATGCATATATATTAATTGAGCTTATTTAATACAGTTCTTGATCCCTGAAACTTAATTAACAAAGGCATTCAGTTATTGAAAACATGAACATTGTCACCTCTGGTGTAAATATTAGAGTAGAATCAGGTATTGTTCTTTCATGTTGCAGTTAAAATTTAAATTAATATATAGACTGGCTATGTTTTGTTTCTTAACGAAAATATATAAGGAAAAGACATTCTATTAAAATACAGTATTTCAAAAGAAAAATCTGTAGAGGAATTAATTTATGTCCATGACAAAGCTTTGGCTCTGAAAAGAGTAGCAAAAAACGTAAGCTTTGGGTTTTTATCACCTGATCTTTTGTTCATCTCTGCGCACTTTGTTGCACACATAAACAATTTCGTAGATTTATGGCTCTCTATATAAACACCTTTTACTCTAGCAGTTCCCACATTTTCAGCAATTACAGAAATTTAAGATTCTCAATTCTCCATAAAATATGAGCAAAAACATTGCAAATTCCTGTTCCCCATCCACCAAAATCTCTCACACAGTAATTAAAGTCCTTATCAGCATCACCGTGTGCTACACAACAATCTAGTCTTCCTAAAAGTAAATTCACAAGGGGGAAATTCCTCTCGTTGATAAGCAAACAGCAATTATTATTCCCTGTTATTAAAATGTTCTCAGTTAATTGTACAGATACCAGCAGAGAGATTACCTTAAAAGGCTGGACACCAGAGGGGAGTTAGAGTTTAGAACCTTCTGGTCTAATTTAGAGGAGAGTTTACAAAGAGATTCAGTAAATATTTGTAAGGAACCATTAACATTGAGTAAACAATTCAATGCCTGCAAAGAAAAATGTATTTGAATAATTGTAAAAGAACCTCCCTCCGTACATGCTGGAAATGAATTATTTCAAAATGAAAATAGCTCAAATACATTCACAGAAAAATACTACCAGCCACGTTTTCTAAGCATGCTTTGTTGTATACATAGTGGATCATCCTGGACTGTATTTATAAGAAGCACATGTTAAAAAAAAAAAAAAGGAAGAAGAAGAAGCTGTTTTCACTCCAGGCATAATTTTACAGGGAACTCAGCAGGCTCAGCCCTTCCTTAGCATTTTTTCTGTTTCCGTCCCAACAGCAATGAGATTTTAGTGTTTGTCTTTTATGCTGCTAATACCCAGCCTGCCAAGGCATCCCCGTTTGATGCTGGACTTCCATTGACGGAGTGAGGGAGGAAAGAGCGAGTCAACGAGGAAGCTCTGAGATTTCTCTTCCCCTCCAAATGGCAGAGATAAATCTAGCCAGTGAACACAAAGGCGCCCCGGCTCAATTAAAAACCAACTTTGATAAAATATTTTGTTTAAAGAGAAAAATGGTGTCTCCAGTGAAAACTGTTTAGGGCAGCTGCTGCAGGGAAAGCAGGTGTTGAGTCTACCCTGAGGGCTTCAGAAATATTAATATTTAAACCTCTCACATTTCACTAAAGTTCACGACAGCTTCCTAATGCCTGGAGGAAGACAGAGCAGGAAAATCACAAGCCACAAAGTGGGGAATGCCTTCTAATTTGGCCAGAGCAGGGCCTGATTGTCTGACTCCCCGACTCAGCCTCTCTGATTTGCTGCAAGCTCACAAAGACCATGCATTAGAATTTCAAAGCTGGCTCCTTCCTCTACATGCTGTAAAGACATAACATGTCATCAAAACACAGGGTTTTCCAGGCCGTGATTTGTTTGTCTAGACTCTGGCCATTGAACTCTGTTTATTACTAAACATCGTGTGGAATGGGCAACAAATCAAAGGGGGCTCTGAGAGCCCTGAGTGCAAGCGGACACTCTTCCTTCTCAGTTTCCACTGCTCTTAGAGGTCTATCTTTCCCAGGACCCAGGGGCTGATCACTAGACTAACGTTTCATCTTTTTTTGACCTGGGACATGACCCTGGGCCATTTGTAACCCTCAGATCCCCTCCCCATCATTGTGCAAGTAGGCAGCCCTTAATAATTATATTCTGGCGGCTGCATGGGGAGGTCATGAAGAATGACTAATGATTAACATTTGAAAATGGAACGTGATAGGAAAATACTACCAATCATGGCAAAACCGTCTGTCAAAAGAGCAGAGGGCAGCAACAACAAAACGCCATTTAAAGAATATCCTCTTCCAAGATGAGAATGTGCCATTCAGAAAAGATCTGTTTTCCAAAAGACACATAATTATCAGATACATTGTTATCATTTTAATACACAATTGTTAGCCTACTTATTAATGAATATGTATTTCCTACTTTAAAAGACTTGATGTACAGGATAAAATGGAGATTCACAGCTCTTTTTAGAAAATAGTGTACAACTTGATTCTTTGAAAGAAAAAGCATCTCTGTTGCCTATAAAAATATAATTGCTTTGTACAAAAATAAATTCTCTCAGGCAGCATTTCTAAAACACATTGATTACGTTAAGAAAGACCTATGAGCTAAGAAAAGGCTTGTAAGCTCAGAGGCTAAGGATGGAGGTCTCTAAATGAAAAGGCTTAGGTACCAACTCCCAATGAACCTTACACTTTATCTAAATGGGCACAAGCTATCTAATCTGTGTTTCACTTCTCCTGCCAGAAATTGAAAGCTATCACTCCAAAGGGATGCTAAGCAAAACAAAATAATACTTCCGAAGAAGGTCTAGCTTCTGTTCTCTGACAATTTGGTGATCATTCATCAGATGGACAAAGAAGCCAAAAGGGTCAAACCAACCAGAACTTAAAACGATGGTCAGGAACTTCTGACCTACCCTTTGTGGCAGTTTCAAGGAGCCCAGTAGAAGATGTGGCCCCAGCCAGTCACTATGATCTCTCTACCTGCACCCACGGGCCAGGACTAGAGACCCATCTCATCCCAGAGGTGTCAGTCATAGGCCTATACACACTCTGCACAGTTCTAGGGAAATTTAGGTGAAAGGAGTGGGGAAAGAATCAACCTAGATGTTCCTGGGACCGATCCTGACCAAGGCCCTTGGTTTGGCTTCCAAACCCCCAAAATGACGAAGAGGACCTTATGTTTGCGGCCCCAACAAACCTGGCGTAATTTTACAATAGATCCAGGTCTATTAACAAAGGCCTCTGGTTTAGTTTTAACCCTTAAAAGAACTGCAAGTGAAGTCAGTTACCCTAATATTATTATCATCCCTGTCAAACGCTCCTCGGTTAAGGAAATTGTAAACAACTATATCCTTTCTGTCTTGGAATACGATTCCATTTACCTAGCTGGAGCGGCAACACCCCTCTAGGTCAGGCACTGTGGGTCTTCTGCCTGTGATTTCATCCTCCCCCCGCCTCCACCTCGTCAGGCAGGTGTCTATCCATGCAGAAATGATGGCTGAATTAAATTGAATAAACGTTAGAACTCCAAAACAAAACAAAAACCAAATAGTCATTTTCATCCACATTCACACATCAAGTGTTTTTCTTTAAAGGTTGAAAGGGATAGCAGGTGAAAGTAGAAAGAGCAGATGTGTGAGAAAACACCCCTCACCCAACCAACTTGGTCATTGATTTTTTTTAAAAAAGGAGTCTTTATCTTTACACAGAAGGTAGAAGTTATAATTTAACTCTCAAGTTAACTATAGTCCCCTTGCCTTTCAAGTCATATGAACACAAAAGGCCTTAATGATTTCTTAACTAAAGAAGGAAAAAACATACCATATGAAAATCACTTCTCCCCCCTAACACGAATACAGTGGCCACTCAAAGATAGGTCTGTGAGATCCTTATCCACAGGATCTATTAATAAGAGTAGCACAGGAAACTCTCCACGATCACAATCCAAAGTTTAGTTTGACAAACACAGGAAGGCCACTAGCTTAAGAGGCCCTGCATACGCAGTTAAAACTTCATTTGAACACTTGAATAATAATTTCCCTCCTAAAAAAAAAAAAAAGGAGAGTGGATTTTTACTTGTAAGTTCTCAGTTTCAAGGAGACCAAACCGAATGAACATCTTTTTCCACCACAACGAAGAAAAGAAAAAGGAAATTCCATGGACTCCAATAACAATCAAGTTTGCAGAAACACAAAATCATTTTTATAAGACACTCATCTCTTAAGACTATTCATATACACAGGAGGCGAATTTTTACAGGCTAATGTGACATAAAATTTGTATATAAAGTCATCCCTTAATGCCTCAGAGGACTGACTCCTTTACAAAATCCTTTAAAAAAAAGAAGACAATGATCATCACTGGGTTCTGAGATTATGAGTACATTTTTATTGTTCTTTTTCACTTATTTTCAAGCTTTTATACAAAGTTCAATTTTTGCCTTTAAAATCAGAAAAAAATTAATTAAATCCTATGGTAGAATTCAAGATGAAGAATCTCTCTGAGGGCTGTGTGTGAATTTTTTTTTTTTTTTTTTTTAGAAGCAGGGTCTCACTCTGCCACCCAGGCTGGAGTGCAGCAGTGCCATCTCAGTGTAATTTCCATCACCCGGGTTCAAGAAAATCTCCCGTCTCAGCCTCATGAGTAGCTGAGATTACAAATGCACAGCACCATGCCTGGCTAATTTTTTTTTTTTTTTTTTTTTTTGAGACGGAGTCTCTTTCTGTCACCCTGGCTGGAGTGCAGTGGCGCGATCTCGACGCACTGCAGGCTCTGCCCCCTAAAACGAATACTGCAAGTTCACGCCATTCTCCTGCCTCAGCCTCCTGAGGAGTTGGGACTACAGGCGCCCGCCACCATGCCCAGCTAATTTTTTTGTACTTTTAGTAGAGACAGGGTTTCACCGTGTTAGCCAGGATGGTCTCGATCTCCTGACCTTGTGATCCACCCACCTTGACCTCCCAAAGTGCTGGGATTACAGGCGTGAGCCACTGCGCCCGGCCACGCCTGGCTAATTTTTGTATTTTTTGGTAGAAACGGGGTTTCACCATGTTGGCCAGGCTGGTCTTAAAACTTCTGACCTCAAGTGATCTGCCTGCCTCAGCCTCCCAAAGTGCTGGGATTACAGGATGAGGCACCGCACCTGGCCCCTTTGTGTAGATGTTTAAAAGGCAATACCTCGGGGCAGACACATCCTCCAGATGCAGACTGGATTTAGCTCCAGTCACCCCTCTGACTAGCTCTACAAACTGCAGTCCTAGCTCAGTCCTGATTGTCCATCTTTCTGTAATCCAGATTTCTCTGATATCCAGTTGTGCTTACATATTCATGTGCACTTATGTGTGACTATGGGACCAAAGTCCTCAGTCTTCACACACTGACCAGGAATTTGATTCCTGGCGCTGTGAAATCCAAACTGGCCCTGATATTTTACCCAAAAATCCTTTCTAAAGAAGGCATGACAGACAGTTATATCTTGAGACCCAGAGCAATTTTACTTACACGTCAGCATGAAGGAACAACAAGGGCCTCACCAAAAAAAATAAGGGTATGCCTATATGAAGAAATAAAGAGAAAAGGCCTGGCTTCATGTACCCTGTCTGCACGTGCAACTTAATCAAGATGGATCTTTACTCACTGCAGCTTTCAGGCTTCATCAGCTTCAACATCCCGTTCTATTTACTTTTACTTTCAAAACAATGCCCCTGACCACTCCCATCCCCACAACTCTGACACCTTCCTAAGTGGACGTACAGATCTTCATAGCTGTGGACGACACAGTCACTTCTAGTCTTCACTCCAAGACACACAACAGGTTCCCTGCAGAGGTGCCATGTGTTCCTGAGTATCAGAGCATTCTGCCGTCCACTCAAATCTGGATTGTGCACTCACAGCCCTCACCCTTCCCAAGTTGGCCAAACCTCCCAGCTAGCAGATAGAGGCTGTGAGAAGTGAAACAGTCATCTTCCTCAACAAAGGGGCACCAAAGTGACATATATGGACCAAAGAGGGAGGGAAGGAAGAAAGGAATTGCCACCTAGGCAGGCAAATGAACGGGGTAAGTCTGGCCATCAGGACTAACCACACAATTTTCGGGGCCCATTGCAAAATGAAAATGCAAGGCCCCTTTTTCAAAAAGTATTAAGAATTTCAAGACATCCTCAGCAGAGCATTAAACCAGGTATGGGCTGCTTTTAAGGATGGGGCCGTGGGTTACTACACAGGTCACACGCCCATGAGGCCAGTCCTGCTGGCTGTCAGTGGTAAAGTCACTGGCCTCCATGTCCAAATTAGCAGCAGTCAAATGGGCTAGAGAGGACAGTAGTGAAATAAATAAATAAACCTTCAAGGGGTCAAAAGCTGTGTGTCTTAGGTCAGCTTCTTGTTTATAGATAGCTCTACACATTTTTCAAAATATTTTTCTATTTTTTTATCTGGAAAATGGAGCATCAGTAGTTACCGACATCACAGTGATAGGATCAAATTTGGCAGCTCCTGATCCTGCAAGTAACGAGAATGTTAAATATACCATCTAGCCAATCAAGGAGAGCAGTTTTCATTGTAACAGAACTGGATGGAATTCAAATGACTTTGGCAAAGAAACACAAAGCCATAATTTTCTCCCACGGCGTACTCAGGTTCATATAGAAGTTAGTTATGAATGAAATATCCCTTTATCTGGACTGCCAAAGACAGCACTGAAGGCCTGTGCTTCCTGGAAAACCCTAAACCAAGCTGGGTTCATGCTCCCACCCAGATCAGCCTTTCCTCAAGGGTCCCAGCAGCGCCTCATCCCAGCCTTTCTGGGAATTCTCCAGGTTCTGACATTCCCGTAATTCCTCCCCAGGTCTCGGCAGGGATCCCAACGTGTAAACTTATGTACATATTTTAAAACCAATGATTTTCTTTTTATGCTCAAAAAGTGGTTGGAGCTGAATTTTTGACAAAATTCATAGGATTTCAGATATCTCCAAGCTAGATTCTTCATCCTTAATAAACAGTTAAAGAAAAGAAATGTCCAGGCACCAACTCCACAGCACGCCAAGGCCAGAAACTGCTCTGCAATGTAAATCACTTTTTTAAGGCGAAAAGAGAAAACATCAAAATTCTAAAACTGGCACTAAAAAAGTCATGCTGGGGTGGATGAATGGTTTGTGGAGCTATAAAAACATACTCAGGTCTTGTATGAACATATCCTTGAATTTCAAACATATGAGCCACATCATTATTAATGGCCTGGTATATACACTGCCCAGTTCTACCCGCTCATACATCGACCCCACGTACACTCACAGTTCCTCCCCTGGGGGACTAAGCAAACACATAAAATTCCTAGGGCCTGTGGCTAACACTTCTTTATTTTGAGTAGCTGTATTTCACATGGAGAAGGCAGGGCGGGAGAGCTAAGATTTATTGATAGCCTACTGTGTGCTAAGTCCTGTGTCAAGTGCTTTCATAAAGGTTAGCTCATCTTTTCTTCTGAGGGAAGCCCTGATTGAAAGAGGAGTGACCTTATGAAGGCCACACAGCCAATCCATTGGGGAGATAGCATTCAATCCCACTTCACCAGGCCCCAAAGCCTTCTTCTTTCCACTCCAGCACAGCGCAGTTCTGACGCTTCATGAGCCAGCAGGAGATTCAGTAGCTGAGCTGAGGACACAGTGGGGCAGCACCCAGCTAACTGTCAAAGAAGGGACAACTGTGGTGTCCAGGGGCTCACAGCTTGTCCCCCCTCCCCACTGGAAGGAATCCAGCCCTGCAGATAGAACACAGGCACTGGAGGCTGTAATAATAAGAATAGTCCAGTAAAGCAGCTGGACAGAGAATCAGAGTGTCCAGACTGGCGAGCAGAGCCCAGCCTAGCGGATGCAGAAGTGGGTGCCATGCAGACAGCCACATGGTCAGGTAAGCTGTGGCTAGGCAATCTCTGCAGGGCAGAGGCCTCGCCAGCCACAGCAGCCTACCAGTCAGTGACTATCAGTTGGGTGCACACCACGAGAAGTGGTATACCCCAGGCTAACACCTCACTGCCTGGTTCAAAGGCTAGTTCTACCCTCTTTAAACTGGGTCACCTTGACCAAGTGACTTAAAGTCTCTGCCTCAGTGTCCAATACCAAACACAGGTTTTGCGGATTCAAAGGAATTAATACATGTAAAGCACTTCGAGCCGATGCTGGAACATAGACAGTGGGTGGCCATTGTTAGATATTACTATATACCAAGAATGTTCTGAAGCAGGCCTAAGACCCCATTAATTTTTTTGACTCCAAAGAGACAGCATCCTTTGTGAGAAGTCTTGGAGCCCCAAGAGTAGCCCCATATCCAGCAACCCCTCACACAAACAGTCCCAGCTCTGAGAGGGAAGAAGACAATCTGCTTTAAGACCCAGGCAGACCATGCTCTGTGGGCAGCAGACTGCAGATAGCGTGCGATAGCCCACATTTCACTTGACAAGACTCCCAATCCCTTCCCTAGGGCTCAACATAAAGAATGGGCACTATCATGGCAGAAGAGGATCCCTTTCCCTCATCTGGTGCTTCTGAGAAAAGCCGTCGAGTTGCTGGAGCTGAAAATATTTGCAAATTCCAGGAGAATGTTTCCAAAGGAGTACCATGCATTCCCGTTTGCAATTGTAATAAAATGCTTGGGTGCTGCCAGGGACTTGCCATCCCCCCAACCAGTCCCTGGAGCTCCCCCAAGGGAGGGCCACCCTTCTAACCAGAACTTTCCCAGCATGGAGCCTATCAGCATTTTCATCAACTAGAGAACTGGTTTTCCTTTAAGCCGAATCACAGAGATTAATGGTTCAATTTGCAGCTGCTTAATGGTGTTCTGTGGAGCCTCTCCCTTCTGTCATTTGCCCCAACTCCCCACCCCACCCCCCCGCCACCCCCCGTTGGCCTGAGAATCTGCAGTTAATGGGGCAGCTAGGGAAGCCTTTCATTTCCCCTTGACTAGGTGTGTTAAAACGCTGATCTGTTTCTCCATCAGGTCTCTACTTCTTAATCTCAGTCTTGCCCTGATGGAATGTTCCCCTTCATGCTCTACCAAAGCCAGGTATTGAATATCTAGAAAGTGATAGCTTTGGCAAATGCCCTGCTTGCTTCTTCCAAGATACCAGTCCCTAAGAGGGTAGATATCTAAAGTAAGCTTAAAACAAGAACATGCTTACCCCTGCTTATCAATATGATTGCTATCTTTTGCAGTATTGATAGCTCCGTTTGCACCTTTGCTAGGGACATAAGATTAGACAAGAAATGGTTTTGTTTTGCTTGTTTGTTTCTCCCGAAGCCTCCTTCCCCACCTCCCCAACCCATCACTTTAGATTTCTGTTCACTCTCTGCGCACTCTATTTACTGAGACTCCTTTTGTATGTTTTGTCTTTTTCAGTAAAACCTTTTTTCAGTGACATAATTATATGTTTGTATCTGAGTCTACCAAACAGAATCCAGAAAATCCAGTACAAAGAGCCTAGAAGTCTACTCCCTAGGGGCTAGCCTTCTTGCCCAGTGACCTAGCCCACAAAACCAAGGTAGCTTTGCTTAGGGCCTGCCCCTGGCCCTGAAGCTTCCTCATGAGGGAAAGCTAACTGACTCTGGAGTCTCCTCACAGCCATTTGCTGCATTGGAAGGGGGTAGGATTCTCAAACTAGGCAGGGGAACCAAACAGAATGTTCCCAGCCAGGGACTTCCCACCACTTCTGCTGAGAGATTTCAGCTGCCTTTGCTCAGAGGGGCTGGAACAATTTGGCTGTTCACAATTTTCTTATTCTTTTTGGTAAATATTGGTTGTCTCCAGGGATTTGAGATGGTGAAGGCAATAGGACTTCTCCCACGCACCTCATTCCTAGAGCCTATATGTTAGGCTATGGTTTTCATATTTGTCCCCTGCAAAACTTACATTAAAGTTTAATCCACAATGTGACAATATTAAGAAGCAGGGCTTTAATAGGTGATTGGGTCATGCGGGCCCTGCCTTTATGAGTGGATGAATCCATTCATGGATTAATGGGTAAATAGCTTAGCATGGGAGTGGGACTGGTGGCTTTGCAAGAAGAGGAAGAGAAACTTGAACAAAGATGCTCAGCCCCCTCACTATGTGATACCCTGCACCACCTCAGGACTCTGCAGAGAGTCCCTACCAGCAAGAAGGCTCTCACCAGGTGTCCCTCCTTGACCTTGGACTTCCCAGCCTCCGGAACAGTAAGAAATAAATTTCATTTCTTATAAATTACCCGGTTTCAAGGTATTCTATTATAAACAACAGAAAATTGACTTAGAGACAATTCTCCGCAATTCCCTCACTTTCTGCATGTCTTGTTAGCAAGACATTGACTGCCTTTATTCTGGACTACCTTTTCAAGAATGTTTGTATAGTGAATAATCTTGGAAGACAGAGTCTCTCTCCAGAGTTTACTTCCCATTATAAGATATATAAGATCCAGTTTCCCTCAATGAAGGGGTCATCTCCTGTAACATAATCCACTCCATGTATTGGTGTCACCTGGCCCTCCCATCACACTTTGGGGATTGAGGCTTGAGAAACTGGTACAAAAATGCTAATACTCTGGCTACTGCTTTTGCTGTGAGGGATAAACTGTCCTTCATCTCTGACTGAAGAGTCTCATGTCTTCTACCAACATCCGTGAAACTATGGCAGACCACTTTGTTAACTTGTAAGTAGGGTTAAGTCTCAGACCAGTCACAGTTCTTGACAATATATTATAATAACAATAAGTATCAAGCTACCTTTCAGCACACATGTAAACATTTATTAACAGCCACGCCAAAAAAAGTCATGTAATCTGTTCTTTTAATGGGTGAGGTCCCACCTCTCTGTCCTTTAAGCATGTCAGCAAACACTTTCCATGAAAAGTTTACCTGAGGTAGATGTGGCCATATTCTAGTGGCACGATTAAGCTAATATTCTATTTTGATTAGGTGACAGAAGCACCTATCAAGTGGCAGAACACTGGACTAGACTGAAGCTCTAAACCAAGTATCCCACCACTCCAAAGGGTATTAGGCTTTTGGACTCACCAGAGTCTTGTTTTCTCTTCATGCAATTGAATATTTCAACTCAATGCACATAAACAGAATGTCATTCAGCTCCCCAATAAAAAATGTCTAGCATCCCTTATAAGAATTAACAAATTCTCTAAGGCAGATCTCGATGGGCCTAGTTCAAGTCTACTTATGGTAATGGCCTCTGGGTATGAATTCCAAATTAGGGTCTTTCAGATGCTCACTTACTACCCCTAGAGTATGAATTCCTGATTAGGAGATAACTTCAAATGTTTAATCTATCCTAGTTTATTATAACCAGCAAATCACACTTGGTTCACACTGTCTATTCTGAAGTAAGTTCAATTACAACATTTTGTTTTTTAAAGATACAGCTTCTAGGACACAGCTCTTCCCTCTTTCCCTTCTCTTGGGCTTTCTCCATTATAGGAAAACAAACAGTTGGCTAGTCGGCGCTTTTTGGCTTGCAGAGCCAAGGGTCTTTGGCACAAATGACCTCAGATGAGTGCCAGTCTCATGTTATTCAGTTGACTTATACCCTTAAGCCCAGTTTAAAACCCTAATAACTCTCTTTCTCCTCCCTTCAAGCTACCTAGCTCCTTTGCTAGCCCTTGTCATATGGTAGCCTCCAAGTACACTACCAGGCAGGCTATCCCAGGGTCATGGAATAGAAAGAGTCACAGACTCACATATTTGCAATAACATGCTCATATTGCACAATGTACTAAATTTATTTAAAACACATGGCAAGATGTAAGGGGAACTAGCCAGGCTAGGTTAACATACTTAGGGTAAGGTAAAGATAAGCCAATTGGGAGGACCACACTGCCTGATTCCTACTTACACGATTGTTCATATGCCTTGTCTCTTTCTCCTCCACATGAGTCTCCTCTGCTACTGATGTGGTTATAAGGACCCAAAATGAGATTTGAGCAAAGAGGCCCAGCAAATGTAATGTGCTTGGAGCTAAGATGTGCTCATACTCCACAGAGATCTGAGTTATAGCTATAACATGCCAAACAGTCTGCTGAGCAACTATAGATTTTTATTTGCATTTTTGGGGCCAAGCACACATGGGCCCATAGTGGGTATAATGGATGTTCCTATTGAGTGCCAATTTAGGGATGGCATAGCTGTCATCCCAGAAGTGACCAAATCATATGACTTCATCTTTCTGTTTCTTCTTTATCTAAAAGTATTCATCTTATTTGTTCCATTATATATTCCATTCCATTCTTAACATGTCTTTCAGGTTACCCACTACCTATATTTAACATATACCCACTACGTAAATTCTGCCCACGTTGCACAGGCTGCTTGCTTCCTCACTATCTGCGAGCCTAACACAGCTAGTGAGTTTGGCCTGTATCACATGAGCTACTTGCTTACACAGCAATGTGTGCTTAACATGTCTTGTGAGTTTCAAACATCCTGTTTATTTTTCTTGTATTTTTTGAATATTCTCAATAATATAGCCAACAACCATCACAGATATCCTAAATGAAAATGTAGACTATAAAATGGTGCATATGATTGCAAGTATGTAAGCATATGAATGTACATGAATAATAATCGGAAGATAATACATACAAATAAAAAATATGCTGGGATAGTGGGATCATGAGTAACTTTTGTTTCAAAACTTGCTTTGACATCGTTTGTATAATATGTCCTTTTTTAACTTTTATTTTAAGTTCAGGGGTACATGTGCAGGTTTGTTATATAGGTAAACTTGCATCATGGGGCTACAAAATATTTCATCACCCACATATTAAGCCTAGTACCCCTTAGTTATTTTTCCTGATCCTCTCCCTCCTCCCATCATCCATCCTCTGATAGGCCCCAGTGTGTGTTGTTGCCTTCAGTGTGTCCATGTGTTCTCATCGTTTAGCTCCCACTTATAAGTGAGAACATGTGGTATTAGGTTTCCTGTTGCTGCATTAGTTTGCTAAAGATAATGACCTCCAGCTCCATCCATGTTTCTTCAAAGGACATGATCTTTTTTTTTTTTTTTTTTTTAATTGGTTGCATAGTACTTCATGGTGTTATTGTACCACATTTTCTTTATCTGGTATATCATTGCCGTTTAGGTTGATTTCATGTCTTTGCTATTGAGAATAATGCTGTGATGGACACACACATGTATGTGTCTCTATGACACAATATTTTCAGTAACATTCATTATTTGTAAATAGGCTAAGATTCCATATAATCTATATATAATACTCCCTTCTGACTAAGCATTCAAATGAGGAGTATTTAACTGCAAAACCGATCTCAAGCTTATGGAATTTGAAGAATTAAACTGAACTCTTAAAGAAGAATTTTGACTGTAAACCATTTATTTGTATCTCAAAGAAAAGGCTTTAAAGATACAGGCTATTTACATATTTTACAGCACAGTTTTTAGGCAATAGATTTAGCCACAATTTTTTATTTTATTTAAAAGTAACTACTGAACCCATCTAGCAATATTTTCTCTTCCTATTTACAAGCCCTTTTGAAGTTTCAACGTAATACAGAAAAAAACAAAATTATTTATGTGTTCTTGAGTAGAATGTTCCCCTTTGCTTGATTGACTACAGCAAAAACTAAGACTATGGTTCTAGCTCTATTTTGATTACCTTCTGAGCAAGTTTCCAGAGTGCCAACAGCCCTCAGTTATGATGCCACAAGTTCATCTCTTACATTCATATTTTACTGTAAATCAATGGGTCTCTCAAAATGGACAGAGATTTAAAGGGGTCTCAGAGCTTTTAAAATACAACTGGTTTCCCAATCTAGTGTTCAGAAATGAGAGCACCTCAGAGGATTCCAGCTGAAGATCTGCCAAACCCACTTGCAGTTTAGTGAGAACTGAGCTATCCCTTCATCAAATAGCCTGGCAATTTAGCGAAGTGTGATGACATGAATAGATAGACTCATTCACATCTTATCTTTTGAATTCTGCTGAACTGCCCAAGTTGAAGAGTGTGTAACTTGAGCAAGGGCAGACATCCTTAACTTGAAATTTCCAAATGCCAAGGAAAAAAATTTAGAATGTTCTTGATATGTATGGGGGTTATCTAAAGCACTCAATTGCTCAGGCAACTAAAAGGTCCATTACAGGCAGAAATAATTTCTAAGTTAAGTTTGAGCCTGTTCAAGTAGAGCCTCTTTCTTAGTATTTGTCACTAATAGTAAGTGTCCCAGCTAATGTACATTAGGCTTGTTTTAAATCTTCTCACTCTATCAACATGTAGTGAAGAAAAGCTGTTAGTCCATCATAGTTGTGCTAACCAAAGCATTCATTCTAGTAAAATCATACTGCATTTTCGTTTTTTCAAAGCCAATCTTTTTAATCACCTTATTTGTGTAAAGAACCTTATAAATAGGGAAACAGTTTGTTTTAGACAAAAAACAATTCTCATTCAGAACTATAAATTTAGTATTAGTTGGCAAATAATAGTAGGCATATGAATTATATATATGAGAGAAATAGGTTTAAAAAATAAATTAGCCACATTACTAAGGGGCTTATACATTGTCATGAAAATATTCATCTTGAAGGATGATTTCAACTGGGCTGCCATTTTTTGGAATCATTATTGTTGTCATTGCTTTCAGAGCCATTTTACATGAAGAAACTAATATTAGGATATTACAATCAGGCCTACTTTATTTACTGAACCTGACTCCTAAGGACTGTGGATGGTCTTTGAGAATCAATTTACCTTCCAAGCATAAAGACTTTTCCTCACTGAATTCAGTCAGAGAAAATGACAGAGGGGCAAGGGGGGACTTTCACTCCACTTTGGAACTACTTTGAAAGGTCTCACACTCACTTACTTGGAAGAGTATGCACTGGTGTGTTGTGTTGTTGAAAAATAAATTAGGTCCCTTACTTCATGGTTTCCCCCTCTCCGTGCTGAGAATAAGGGAGCTCTCCTAGCAGACTGGAGTCTCCCACAGAGCACCGTTTCACAGGACCATGAACAAGAATGTCACAAAGGATCAGAGGGGTTCCTACAGGGGATGCTGCCACTGTGGAGCTAAGGTACAGCTTTCTGGGGCTCCAGCCTTGCTTCAAAACAGCCTTGCGAGGTACTCCTGGAAAAGGGATTCTTCTAAGCCTTCTCTGCTTGTTTACTCACCATGGAAAATTGAACCTCCGGTGTGATGGAGCCCCGCATCCCTTCACCACTTCCTTGGGACCAAAAAGAAACCCAGGACCAGGAGGATGAGGTTACCCAGTGCCCTGCAGATGGATCAAGATTTACAATGCAGGTCAGAGAACATGCTTCACAACCTTTAACTAGTTATTACAGTAACAAAAAGAATAGCCTGGAGAAACTACTAAACAAAAATAGTGTGGTCTACCTTGAGCCAAAGTGTCCAATCAGGGGCCAGGAAAAGGGCAAACTAAGTGTCCTTTGTTTTCCAGCCAGGATAGCATTCAATTTATAACTGTCCCAGGAACAGAGTAAACAGGTCAGTTCACAGGATCCATCATGCCTTCACAGTAGTCTGTTCCCTCATCTCAGGATTTTAAAAATCCCAAAAGCAGAATCCCAAACACATACTAAAGTCTTCCCCTAGGGGTTCTTGATATTGACTCCTCAACTCATGGCCCATTACTACCTAGAGAATAAGAAAAGGATTTGTCCAAAGACTTCCACCCCAGTCTATCACTCTCCCAGCCTAGGACTCTATTTCTCCTTTTTCCCATGGCTAGTCACATAAAAGCAGTGGAGGAACATCTCAGGGTTCAAGACTAGGCTAAGAGACACTGTTCTCTGCAATTCAGTTAACGGGACTTGGGCTTTCAGCATGAACCAATTTCCTTCCATGTACTCACATTTCCAGTCTCCTGCAGCAACGCCAGAGGATCATGCTTCTTTCCAGCAAGTTCATCTATTTCCACTCCAGGCTTAAATTGAGCACTCTCTGAGCCTCCTTAGTCACAGAAAGCAGGGACCATTCTGCTCGGCCACAGGTCCACTTCTAGGCTTTAGATTCCTACACCTCCTGCCCAGCCTCTTGATCCCAGGATGGACAACATGCCCTGGATTCTGCCACAGAAACTCCCCCAGGGAGACAGCCAGGGAATAGAACAACTGCCGAGCTTCCCGAGCTGCCTCCTGCTCCCAACACATTCATTCCTCTGTCTACTCACTGGCCCTCTGTAAATTCTTCTTTGCAAATTTCACAATTTCTTCCCCCAGGAATTAGCCTTCAACATCACAAACAGGAACACCTCCAAATAAATACAGGTCACCAACTATTCTATCCAGTGAATATCCCAATCTATGAAACCTACATACACAAAGACAGGCACTTGTGTGCTTTGCCCCTATTTCCTGGCATGTTTTAATTCCCAAAACATCCACTGATAAATATTTGTGGAGATGCAAGCCTCTGGATTTCCCCCCTGGTCTGACAGCATACTAAAAAGTATTAGGATTAAACGCTAATGATGAATACATCAGTAACTCAACGAGACGTTCCATAAACATTGGGATTATATTTATTTATTCCACTGGTCACCACAAAGGTCATGCTATTTTTTACCTCCCAATGCTAATTTCCCCACTTTGCAAACACACCTGCCACATATTTCTCATCTTGAGGCCTACAGGCTACACACTTCTTTCAAATATCCCTTGACACTCTTCTACAAGATATGGCTACACTGCTTATGTAACACAGAATTGAAGGCTTTATACCCCAGGCTTAGAGCCTACATTTACTCCAGGCCAAGGCTACTCAAACCACAGTATAGATCAGAATTACCTGGAGGGCTTAGTTTAAATGCAGATTCCTGGGTCCCATCTGCTTTGGATCTTAAGAATCTCCTTTTGTAACCAACCTGTGATTCTAAGAACTACTCTTTGAAAAGCACTCCCATTTGGTGTCTTAGGTGTTTTAATATATTGTAAATCTCTTGAGGCCAAGGTTCACTCCTTGTTCTTCTTTGCATCTTCCGTAGGCTTTAGTACAGCTTCCAGGACACAACAGGCCTTTAATAGACCGAATGATATTGAAAATGTCATAATATTGACATTTAGTACTTCTTATCACTTACAGTATGTTACATTGATCCTCCAACATTATCGTGCCTTTTGTAAGAATGCTAAACAAGGAGCTGTTTAAGAAAAAAACAGGTGTGTTTGGAGGTACCGTGTGCAGGGATGATAAATTCGTCTTACCCCACTTGCCTCTCTCTCTTCTCATAATAAAGCTCCATGTGTGAAGCCTGGCCATTACCTTCTCAGCGGGAGCTAGTGAAATGTTAACTTTTAGCTAGCAATTAGTGGACAGGCCCCCAGATCACTTATCTATTTTCCCACTGTTTAATCTCTGTCCTCAGAGATGCACTTCTCACATTCCTTTAGAATGACCTGGCTCTTGAAAGCACAAATGCCCAGCCCTAAATCCAGCCATCCAGCTGAGGGATTTGTAAGAACCACTATAACCATCCTCCTCCTTCTCCTTTTTTCCCTCCTCCTCCTCCTCCCTCTTTCTTTTCCTTCTCCTCCTTGGGAAAATGTAAAAGAGCCAGTGTGAATCCTCACTCCAGTATTTCCTGGTTATTCCTAGCCATAGCATGTGACATGAACGCAGATGGATTACCCCACAGACACCAGTGTCCATCCCAGGATCCAGATAGGAAGAGACAACTCACTCCCGGAGGCATCACTCAAGCCTGGGAACATGTTCATAGGTGTATCTGTCTTTTTTGTTTTTTAATTTTATAGAGTTGTAACCCTTCAACTTCTACTAGAACCCTTATTCTCCAATAGCTGGTGGGTATTTTAAGAATACTAAAATTTGGGGGGTTCTTTTACTTCAAATTTAAGTAAACAATAGGAATTTCAAAGTCTTTTTTGTTTGTTTTATTTTTTTGTTTTGTTTTTGTTTTTGTTTTGAGACAGAGTCTCACTCTGTTGCCCAGGCTAGAGTGCAGTGACACAATCTCGGCTCACTGCAACCTCTGTCTCCCAGGTTCGAGCAATTCTCCTGCCTCCGCCTCCTGAGTAGCTGGGATTACAAGCATGTGCCACCATGTCCAGCTAATTTTTTTGTATTTTTAGTAGAGGCAGGGTTTCACCATGTTGGCCAGGCTGGTCTCAAACTCCTGACCTCAAATGATCCATCCTCCTTGGCCTCCCAAACTGCTGGGATTACAGGCATGAGCCACCACGCCTGGCCCAGAATTTCAAAGTGTTAATGCATATAATTGAGCATTTTACAAAGGAGTCCTAATGATTCTGTATAGTGCATTACATTATATATAGGATTGGAGCCAACATCTATTTATTAATTATACCAGGCACTATTGTAGCCCTCCATACATAGTGACTTATTAAAGCAATACAACAATCCTTGTATGGCAGATGCTATAATTATCCGCATTTTACACACAGGGAAATGAAGATTAGAGAACGTAGGAATGTTATACAGGATGCATTTAAGCAGGGCCAGACTTCTCTGAACACCATGCAAGTCATCTACTATGTCCTACTGATCTCCAGACCAAAAGCCAGAAGGCTAACCTCTGTCCCACATTCCTGCAATGAAACGCAGTCTTTGGGAAGACACATTCATTTTAAAGAAGTACCATGTTTTTCAGAGAGGGTGCAACTGATATTCTGATTAGGACCATTTTTCATTGTATAGTACTGTCTAGAGTATTAAAAGATGGTCAGCCTCCTTAATCCCAGGATATTAATTGCCAATACCACCACACAATCAGTGTACAGCCAAATATATTGACAAGTAACTCCTGGGGACAGAAGACACCCCTTGCTTAGGATACATGGAAAGGACAAAGACAAAATTTCACTTTAGTACTGTACTGTGTAAACCAAATAATTTGTTTGAAACTCATGACCTCCCAAGGATGGAAAATGAATGGAGCATAGATCAGCCATGTTTTGATGGGAGAAGAGCCAGGGACAGGCTTAATGTTGGTTTGATTCACCAGCTGCATGAGTAATGGAAATGCTGGTCATTTGTATTACAAGGCACAGAGGAAAGAACATGAGTGTGAAGGTCCCAAGGATGGGGCTTGGAATCTGATGAGGGGTCACAATTTGTCAGCACAAATTAATTTGCCTCTCCAACATCTCAACTCCCTCATCTGTAAAGTGGGGTGCTAATTCCTACGTCACAGAGTCAAACTGAATGAAATAGCTGACATACAAGTAACTAGAGCTCTCTCTGCTGAGGACAGAAAAGCTCTGAATAAATTTGAATCCCCTTCCCCCTTCTCTCCCTTTGGCACTGAATCAGTGGTCATAGACGTGGGTTCTAGTCCTGCCCTGCTGTGTGACATTGGCCACCTCTCTTCACATCTCTGGACCTCAGGTCCTGTCTCTGAGCAAACTTACAAGCTAAAACTATGATCTAAACTGGGTTGGGAGGGGGTGGTGTGGGCACGGGGAGATCCACGAGCCAGGGCAGGAAGACAGAAATGTGAGAGCATAAGAGCAGCCACCATGAGCAAACCCCCTCCAGGGCCCCAATCTCCAGGGACAAGACCAGCTCCAGCACTCCCGGAAAACACTCCTTCTGGCCTAATCACAAGCATTAATTACTTCAATGTAGAAACTGCCGTCTTAGTAGGATGTCCATCTGTCTCTGCCTCTGCATCAGCTCCTGTCAACAGCATCTCTCCTCCCCAGGCATCCTTTGCTTTCACAATTTTTCTACCCTCCATGCTATTTCTACCCTCTATGCTATTTCTGTTCCAAAATCACCCCTTCCTAGCTGGGTGCAGTGGCTGATGCCTATAATCCCAGCACTTCGGGAGGCCGAGGTGGGTGGATCACCTGAGGTCAGGAGTTCAAGACCAGCCTGACCAATATGGTGAAACCCTGTCTTTACTAAAAATACTAAAATTAGTCGGGCGTGGTGGTATGCGCCTGTCGTCCCAGCTACTCAGGAGGCTGAGACAGGAGAATTGCTTGAACCCAGGAGGTGGAGGTTGCAGTGAGCCAAGATCACAGCACTGATTGCACTCCAGCCTGGGCAACAGAGCGAGACTCCATCTCAAAAACAAAAACAAAAAGAAAAAACAAAAAAAAAACCCTTCCTCTTCTCCAGTGCCCATCCTGCCCCACCCCATACTTAGGCCACTTCTCAAGACACTGCTGGAAAGACTGAGTCCAGTGAAACACTTAGTGCTAAGATGGCAATGATGATGACACCCCCAGGGCATGCCATACTCCCCGCGGAGCTGCCCCTAGTGCTGCTGTCAAACACAGGTGTGGTCATGGACTGTCTTCCTGTTTGCAGCTCTCTCAGCAAATCAGAAAGGCTGAAGCCCTTGGAACTCCAGGAGGCCTCCCTGTTCTTGCCCCACCCCCCAGTCATGATAAATTCATTTACATAGTAATAAGGGGAGGTGATGGATTTACTTTCTTCAGTGACATCCTCCGTGACTGACCATGCCTGCTCCATCAACTCACAGGGTTCTGTGGCCTTGCTCATCACAGGACTGCACCTTCATCTGAGTACTTCTTGCTTTGTTCCTAAGTGGAAGTGCCAAGAAGTTGGGGTTGGGGTCAGGAGAGGAAAGGGGAATGGCCCACAGTCATTACAGATCCCCGGTGGTGAATGATGGCCACAGCCCTGGGACAGACGAAGCTCCCATCCTAAATAATGGGTAATGGGGCTGAAATGCACTGACACCCCGAATCTTAGACATTGCCCATCCTGAGCTCAGAGGATGTTTCCAGCCAGGAGATATTTAATTATACATGCAGTTTGCAGGTTCCAAGGGGGCTGAAACCCCAGGCTGTCCAAACTGCGAAGAGGCCTAAAGATCAATTAGTCCAAACTTCTCATTTGCACTGGAGGGAACTGAGTCTCAGGGAAGTGGAATGACTTGCGCAACCCTGCACAGAGGTAAAACAGAACAAAGACCAGAACCAGGCTCTGGGACCAGTGCTCATTCCTCCAGACCAGGCTCCCCAAACCAGGCTAACCTCCTTGGCCAAGGCAAGGAAAACAAGCACTGGCCTTTAGGCTCATGAGATTGGGGAGAGGACCTGAAGAAAACCAAGACTAAAGGAGAATCTTACACGTGAGTTCTTTCTCTGTCTTCTTTTGGTTATTTTGTTTTCAAGGGAACTTTTCTTTTGGAAAATTATGAAATTATTTGGGGCTACAAGATCAGTGTGTTCTCATGATCTGGTGAGAATAATTGCCTAGAGGTAGAGAAGATGGGTTAGTGAAGGGTGGGGGTGGGGGGCAGGAGGAGGAGGAAGAGGAGAAGGAAGAAGAAGAAGGGCTTTTGTACTTCATACGTGCCACACACTTTATAGCCACCAATTCATTTGATGCTCGGAATTCCTTGAAGTAGATACTATTAGCATCTCCATTTTACAGATGAGGACACTGAGGCACAGAGAAATAAAAGCAGCTTGACCAAGTCACACAACTAGGTAGGTATGATTGTAAATGAAAATTAGGCAGACTGCTCAGCATATCAGAGGATACTTCTAATTCCTTAAACTCATTTCAAAGAGCTTCCATTTGTCTACACCTTCAGGAAAAAGAACCTTCTAGAATTACTTTTATTCCAGAAAGTAAAACATCAACGTCAATTTTGGAATCTGTTTAAGGCCATAAATTTTCCAATGACTGTCCTCAAACTAGCCACCAGGTAAAAGAATTTCACAAAGGCAACTGCTCAGAAAGTGTCTCAGAAACATGATCCCCCTGCTCACCACATACACACCCCACAGAGAGGACCCTTGCCCTTCAGCCTTTACTTCAGTGAGATAAGGTCTCTTTTTGAGCCCCTAAACTTCTACTTAGTGTTTTCTGCATTGTTTCTTTTTGTTTGGTTTGGTTTTTTTTGTTTTGTTTTGTTTTGTTTTGTTTTGTTTTGTTTGAGACAGAGTCTCGCTCTATCTCCCAGGCTGGAGTGCAGTGGCACAATCTTGGTTCACTGCAACCTCTGCCTCCCAGTTTCAAGAGATTCTCCAGTCTCAGCCTCCTGAGTAGCTGAGATTACAGGTGTGCACTGCCACAGCTGGCTAATTTTTTGTATTTTTAGTAGAGACGGGGTTTCACCATATTTCCCAGGCTGATCTCAAACTCCTAACCTCAGGCAATCCGCCCACTTTGGCCTCCCCAAAGTGCTGGGATTACAGGCATGAGCCACTGTGCCCAGCCAGAATTGTTTCTTGAATGTTCATGGAGGACAATAAATCTGTGTTAAAAATGAGTAAGTCCAGAAAGTCCACGGAAAGAAATGTGTTTCCTTTGCTTTTTTTTTTTTTTTTTAATTTACCCTCTACAAAGTAGGTGATGGGTACTCAGTCTCTTCTAAAGAGCTGGCAAGTTTACCGCTTAAAAACTGAAGACCAGTGAGGAATCCCCACTTTAACCCTATAGTGGACCTCATACTGCAGTATTAAGTAAAATACTTCTTACTTCTTAATGATTATTCCAATAAATATGCCAATGTTTTCAGATGGTCTTTAAAGAAAGCCCTGGCCATTCCCAGTGTCTGTCCTGCACTCCCCGCCAGCACCATGCACAGCAGTCACTTGTTCTTCTGTCAGAGGGAAACTGGTACAATAAGAGCCTTGTTTCTGATAAGAATATCTGTCACTGACAAAGAAAAGGCAATGTGTTTTTTATTGAGCTGACCCCCCCACACACAATAAGCAATACACAAAAGTTCATTAATCATAAGCCATCCTCTGTCTCAAGCGCACACACACATTTGCATTTTCAAAAGCTCCATTCTACCCGTTTGAAAAAGCTACATCCTGGTTTTTCTGAGCTAGTGAGGAAATAACTGCACCCAAAGGTACCGCCATCATTAACTCTCAGGGCACAAGACATATATTTAAATAGCACAGGCTCCTGAGCTTCATGGGGAAGGATGTTCACAGGGAGAGGTGGCACTATCCTTATTTCTCACCACTGTAAAAACAAATGTCAGCTAGGAAGAGTGACGGCAACATCTGCTTCGTGGAGAAGATCCTGCTTTTTGTGCTTTTGTGACATGGCATGAATACCACCTACACGGAGTTTTGCTGAATTTTGGGACTGGGCACAAATGAAAGAAAATATCCTATTTAGAATAACTCATTCTCCCTGGAAATATGTATTTACTTTTCAGACGAAAACAACTCATCGAAGCCACTTCTTCAGATGTGCTTTGTGTGCACCACACACAGACAATTCTTGTGTTTGTATTTGACATGATGCAATATCTTATAAGGATTATTTGTTTTAAAAGAACAATGAGGGCGGGCCTGTTCGCCCCTGTGCCAGAGGTGTGCAATGTGTTCTGAAAGGCTGGAGGACATGCTATGTGTCTTTGTCACACTTAGGATTTGGAAAATGGGAAATGTGAGGAGCGTGAGGAATCCTACCTGGTGAGCCCTGGCCTAAAATGAAGTCTAAAGTCTTCTACATCACTCATTCTGGTTTGTTGTTGTGTGTATTGTTTGAGACAGTCTCACTCCTGTTGCCCAGGTTGGAATGCAGTGGTGCAATCTTAGCTCACTGCAGCCTCCAGCAATCTTGCCCCCTCAACTCAAGTAGTTGGGACTACATGCATGCACCACCATGCATGGCTAATTTTGTGTGTTTTTTGTAAAGACAGGGTTTTTGCCATGTTGGCCAGCCTGGTCTGGCTCAAGCAATCCACCTACTTTGGCCTCCTAAAGTACTGGAATTACACGCATGAGCCACCACACTTGGCACAACACATTCTTAATATCGCCCTTTTATCCCTTAAATCTTACAATTTCTATATTGTGTAATGCAATTATCAATAAAATGGCATGTTCCACAGTTGTTAATGGCCCACACTGCAAAGTGGGTGTGTACCTGTTCTGTTCAGCCACACCATATGATATGGTTTGGCTGTGTCCCCACGAAAATCTCATTGATGAGATTTGAATTCCCACATGTTGTGGGAGGGACCCAGTGGGAGGTAATTGAATCATGGGGGCACGCCTTTTCTTTTCTGTGTTGTTCTTATTATAGTGAATACGTCTGACAAGATCTGATGGTTTTAAAAAGGGGAGTTTCCCTGCACAAGGCCTCTCTTTGCCTCCTGCCATCCACGGAGGATGTGACTTGCTCCTCCTTGCCTTCTGCCATGATTGTGAGGCCTCTCCAGTCACATGGAACTGTAAGTCCATTAAACCTCTCTCTTTTGTAAATTGCCCAGTCTTGCGTATGTCTTTATCAGCAGTGTGAAAACAGACTAATACAGTAAATTGGCACAAATAGAGTGGGCCATTACTGAAAAGATATCTGAAAATATGGGAGTGACTTTGGAACTGGGTAACAGGCAGAGGTGGGAACAGTTTGGAGGGCTCAGAAGAAGACAGGAAAACGTGGGAAAGTTTGGAACGCCCTAGAGACTTGTTGAATGGCTTTGATCAAAATGCTGATAATGATATGGACAATGAAATCCAGGCTGAGGTGATCTCAGATGGAGATGAGGAACTTGTTGGGAACTGGAACAAAAGTGACATTTGTTGTGTTTTAGCAAAGAGAGAATGGCAGCATTTTGTCCCTGCCCTAGAGTTTTGTGGAACTTTGAACTTAAGAGAGATGATTTAGAGTATCTGGCAGAAGAAATTTCTAAGCAGCAAAGCATTCAAAATGTGACTTGGTGCTGTTAAAGGCATTCAGTTTTAAAAGGGAAACAGAGCATAAAAGTTGGGAAAATTTGCAACCTGACAATGCAATAGAAAAGAAAAGCCCATTTTCTGAGGAGAAATTCAAACCAGATACAGAAATCTGCATAAGTAATGAGGAGCAGAATATTAATCACCAAGACAATGGGGAAAATGTCTCCAGGGCATGTCAGAGACCTTTGCAGCAGCCCCTCCCATCACAGGCCTGGAGTTTAGGAGGAAAAAATGGTTTCAGGGGCCAGGCCCAGGGTCTGTCTGCTGTGTGCAACTTAGGGACTTGGTGCCCTGCATCCCAGCCACTCCAGTGTTGCTGAAAGGGGCCAACATAGAGCTTGGGCCATGGCTTCAGAGGGTGCAAGTCTCAAGCCCTGGCAGCTGCCACGTGGTGTTGAGCCTACAAGTGCACAGAAGTCAAGCATTGGGGTTTGGGAACCTCCGCCTAGATTTCAGAAGATATATAGAAATGCCTGGATGACAAGGCAGAAGTTTGCTGCAGGGGCAGAGCCCTCATGGAGAACCTCTGCTAGGACAGTGTGGAAGGGAAATGTGGGGTCAGAGCCCCCACAGAGAGTCCCTACTGGGACACTGCCTAGTGGAGCTGTGAGAAGAGGGCCACCATCTTCCAGACCCCAGAATGGTAGATCCACTGACAGCTTGTACCATGTGCCTGGAAAAGCCACAGACACTCAACACCAGCCCAGCCTGTGAAAGTAGCCAGGAGGGAGGTTATACCCTGCAAAGCCACAGGGCAGAGCTGCCCAATGCTGTGGGAGCCCACCTCTTGTATCAGCCTGACCTGGATGTGAGACATGGAGTCAAAGAAGATCATTTTGGAGCTTTAAGATTTGATTGCCCTGCTGGATTTCGGACTTGCATGGGCCTATAGCCCCTTTGTTTTGGCCACTTTCTCCCATTTGGAATGGTTGTATTTACCCAATGCCTGTACCCACACTGTATCTAGAAAGTAACTAACTTGCTTTTAATTTTACAGGCTCATAGGTGAAAGGGACTTGCCTTGTCTTGTATGAGACTTTGGACTATGGACTTTTGAGTTAATGCAAAAATGTGTTAAGACTTTAGGGGACTGTTGGGAAGGCATCATTGGTTTTGAAATGTGAGGACATTTGGGAGGGGTGAGGGGTGGAATGATATGGTTTGGTTGTGTCCCCACCTAAATCTCATCTTAAATTCCCACATGTTGTGGGAGGGACTCCATGCTGTTCTTCTCATGCAGGTCTTTCCTGTGCTGTTCACATGACATAAATCTCACAAGATCTGATGGTTTTGAAAAGGGGAATTTCCCTGCATGAGCTCTCTTTGCCTGCTGCTATCCATGTAAGATGTGACTTGCTCCTCCTTGCCTTCTGTCATGATTGCGAGGCCTCCCCAGGCACATGGAACTGTAAGTCCATTAAATCTCTTTCTTTTGTAAATTGCCCAGTCTCTGTATGTCTTTATCAGCATGTGAAAATGGGCTAATATGCCATGGTTGCTGATAGCCTTCCCAGCTATAATGGTGAAATAATGGGACAACCATAAAGGAAGCCCAAGCCCAGGCCCCTCTCCAGTTCACCTTTCTTTGTTCCTTATGATGGTTACATTCCAGTAGCAATATAAACTTCTCCCTTTCAAGTTCTTATCACTCCATTCAAGTTAATTAGGAGGAAAACTTTAAGTCTCCTGAACCATTACCCTGCAGAAGTTTTGGTCCAAAATATATCAATTCTAGTTAACATTTGCCTGAGCAGTGTCCATTCCCCCACTGAGTTGTCAGTAATAAGCAGAGAGATCTGCTGAGGCACCAACATAGGGCCTGGCTTATAGTAGGTGCTCAAATAATACTTATGGAACTGAAGGACATCAGTTGTCCTCTAACGAGAACAATATCATGTTCTTTGCCTCAGACAAGCACTTAACTCTTTGTTCTCACTATTGGAAAAAGAGTCCCTACAGGGATGGGTTTGCCCAGAATGTCGAATAGAATGGCAGTTGAACATTCAGAAAACAGCTTGCTCTGTTAAGAATATGACACTCATTGAAATGGATGCATCTGTACATGGTTGTAAAACTGGGGCCACCTTGCTGTTCCTGATAATTGAGATGTGTGAAGGAATCAAGGAATCTCATCCTTAAAAACAACAGAACACAAAAATATATGGATGAGTTTAGCATAGGGATTAAGGGCATGGTCCGGATTTGAATTAATCGCTGTGGGACCTGAGGACAAGTTCCTGAACCTTGCTAAATCTCAGGTTCATCTACAAAATGCAAATAATAGAATTACCTCATGAGGTTGTTGGCAGGATTATGTGAGATCACATGCTAACAAATAGTAAGTGTAACCTATTAATTACAGTGATCTTGATGGAATAAAATAATCCAAGGGACAAGATAAAAATTAGCTCAGAAAAGAACTGATTCAGGTTGGAAGGAATGAGGGCCTCAACCAATATCAGCTTTCACCCACAGTTTCTCCTCCTGCCAAGATAGAGGTTCTTTACTTGGGATCTACAGAGCCTTCTGGCTCCCTAAAACTGGACACAAACTTTTGTGCATATGTACATTCTTCTAAGAAAGGAGTCCATAGTTTTCATAAGATTCTCAGAGGAGTCTGGCACCCCCCAAAATTAGAAATCCCAGCCCTGGGCTATATTAGACTCTTACCACCAATCTTGTTTTCTCATCTAAATGTACACAAATCTCCCTTTCTTCTCCTTCTTTTGGTTCAGCTGACATATGGTGGGCTTTTCAAAAGAACTTTGCTAAGATTCTAAGGAGAAATTAGAAAGGGAAATAAAGCACACACAAAGGCTAGGTGAACATCAAAGTACAGCACACACTAGTGATTCTAAGATTCCGCGACAGCATAGCCACACATTGGCTGGGCCTGCTGCAGGTGCGTAAGCCCAGATTTTTTCCCTTTCTTTTGTCCCTTGGAAGACTTGCTGCTTTCTTTTATTTAAAAGTTGAATTCATTTACAGACTGTCCTATCTTCTTAGACTTCTTAATATAGATTCAGACCATTGCTTGTCTCTTAAAACAAGCCCTAAATGAGAGTTTACTAAAAACCAAGAGAGGCTGAAAATTATTCAGTCTCTTGGGGAGTAGGTGATTGGGAAGAGATGCAGAGGTAATCAGAAAGAAAGAGAAAATGGGGAGAATCAGAAAAAGAGAGAAAAAAATCAAGATTTAGCCTTATATTATCAATAAAAGGGTTTGTTTTGATAAGCAAGCATGCCATTACTAGTCATTAAGACCTTAATGTTGTTAATACATTTCAAAGGTTTCACTGAATAATAGATTCTTTTCCTGGTGGGGAGGAGTCAGAGGTAGGTAAGGGATACAGATCCCGGTAGGGAAGTGTTAGATCCCTGAATATGCTCTCCTTTGCCTCCCTTATCCTTAACTTTGAATAGGCGAGGGCCTTCCAGAAAAGGGAGGCAGGGAGGGAAGCATGAAGAATAGGGACGTTTCTGAAAATCATTCACATCTTTTTCACAATCATTTGCTGAGCTTTTGTATTGGGTGCTAGGCTCTGGATGAGGCCCTACAATGTAACAAAGTGAGTAAAACCGAGGTCATGTCTTCAAGAAGTTCTTAATCCAGGAGAAGATATAAATGATAAGCAAATATTATTCAAAATGATAAGCATATTATCTATTGTCATGAGAAGTCCAAAGAAAAATAAGGTTGGAGAAAACACACCTCATGTTAAAAACTAGATTGCCCTGCTTTAAAATTACCTTTAGGATCTGCCCTTTCCTGTCTACAACCACCCCATGTTCCTCCTGGATCCATAAGCCAAAGCTGACATGAAATGATATCCTGGAATCAAAGCATTTTATGGTAAAGTCCAGAGATGAGGTACTCTGAGCATTTTGAGTACCTCTTTTCTACTTCCAAGGAAATGAGGAAGAAGACAAGGGAAGTTCTTTTTCCCCATAGACTTTTCCCCAAAAGAATTACAGTTCTCCCTTGGAACTGTAATTTTGCCCTGTGCTTCTAGAATGCCATGTTCTGCAAAACTGAGTTTTACCAGTAACTACTTTGCCAGAATGTAAAGAAATCTCAGGCTGTGAGCTCCGTAAAGGTAGGCAAAGTATGGTCACACGGTCTGGTGCCTTAGACTACCTTGGCACCAATCAACTCAATAAACAAGCTTGAACCAGATGTTACTTCTATTTCCTAGTCCCACTTCTGCCACCAAGAAAGCCAAACACTTGTTGTGTGGACCCCAGTCTAATTCTAAACCAAAACCATTCTCTCCACTATCAGAGGAACCTTTCAGAGGGTCATTGAAAGATGGAAACCTTGCAGGAGGCAACAGGTGTGGGGAGGGAGAAAGAGAACAAGATAGACCAGCCCTGGGGGGCACCAGAGGGATAAAGGAGGGAGAAGAGGAAACAGCACTTGTATTGGCAGGAGGCCTGGCCTCTTACGTCTGAACTTCTTGGAACTCTCCCAACCCACAGCCCATCATGCCCAGCTTGTCTCTCTCCCTAGGCTCCAGGCCCACCTTTCAGACCAGGCCTGCCCAGGTGAAATCGCCAACCTGAACCAGGTTAGTCAGCATCTTAGTTGGTAGACAGATGTTTCCTCACTGGTGCGGCAGCAGAAGAGCTGTTGCTGGTCCAAAGTTAGGAACTGGAACCAAAGCTGAGCCCTCCAGCTAACATACACACACACACACACACACACACACACACACACACACACACACACACTCCTGTCCCTCTCTCTATATTCCTTATCTCTGGTATGGATCCATTATTCTTTTAGCTCTCCATACCTGACAGCAAGGGCTCACATCTCACCCTTCCTCATGAATAGTCCAACTACTGAGTAGTCCAACTCCTGGAAACTCAAGCCATCGTCCCTTCTTGCCTAGATTACTGCGTCTTCTCTAAGTACCCTCTCCCTGCTTTGAGCCTTGTCCTCTCTCACACCCTTTTCCAAATAGTTCACCATGGAGCTGCCACAAAAATAATATGAATCTGTTCATGCTTAAAATCATTCAGAGGCTTTCCAATGCCTAGGGAATAAAATTGGGATGCTTCTGATGTCATACAAGACACTGTCTAGGCCAGGTGCAGTGGCTCACGCCTGTAATCCCAGCACTTTGGGAAGCCGAGGCAGGTGGATCAATTGAGGTCACGAGTTCAAGACCAGCCTGACTAACATGGTGAAATCTGTCTCTACTAAAAATACAAAATTAGCTGGGAATGGTGGCACATACCTGTAATCCCAGCTACTTGGGAGGCTGAAGCAGGAGGATAGCTTGAACCCGTGAGGTGGAGGTTGCAGTGAGCTGAGATTGTGCTGTTGCACTCCAGCCTGGGCAACAAGAGCAAAACTCTAACTCAGGAAAAAAAAAAAAAAAAGAGAGAGAGAGACACTTTCTAGTCCGCCCATCTCTCTAGCCTCTCAACGACTTCCTTCTACCACTATGCATGTGCTGCGCTCCACCATGCTGAACTTCTTGCTGTCTCCCAAAATGAAATAGTTTTACCATTTAAAAACAAAATAGTATTTACTGAAATGATTTGAGGGTTGAAGCTTGCGAAAAGCTTGGGAAAAGGCAGGAACCATGGACACTTGGGAAGAAATAGAGAGTATAGCAAAAATGTTCTGATAGGAACAGTCCAGTAGGCCTGCCACCTTGCAATGAATTTCCTCCCAGGCTTCTGTCCAGCCTGGGATCAAGAGCAAAGTTTCAGCAAAAAGCATCTGAGTAGTATACCGCAGCTTGGTACCATGGTTGTACTGAGGTCAGCTAAAGGAGAATGTGATTCTTTCAACTCCCTAGTAGGAGGAAGCGACCCCTACATTACCTCCTGCCAATAATACAACTATGGAGGACAGGTACAGGAAGAGGTAATTCCCCAAAGGAAGTTGGTGTGATATAAGGAAGGGGGTAAACTGGGAAGGGTTGGAGGTGGGAGGATGAAGAGAGGTTGGTTCGTGGGTATAAGCATACAGTTACACAGAAGGAAAAATTCTAATGTTCCATAGCAGAGTAACATAACTATAGTTAGCAATAATGTATTGTATATTTTAAAATAGCTATACAAGAGGTCTTGAAATGCCCCCCCCCCCCACATAGGTATGATAAATGTTCAAGGTGATAGAAGGCCCAAATACCCAGATTTGATCATTATACTCTCTATGCATTTAACAAAATATCACATGTACCCCATAAATATGTGCAAATATTGTATATAAATAATACAAATTTAAAAAATAAAAGCACCATGTTAACATAAAAAAGGAAGAGGGTGCAGATGCTGGTCATCTGAAAAGTAATAATCATGTATGTCATGACCCCATTTTTCTCCATACTTGAAATACTGCAACTCCCCTTACTCTTACCTGCTACCACCATCCCATTCTGCCTGATGCATGCTTATTTGTCCATGAAAGGTTAGCTCTGACATTACCTCCTCTAGGAAGTCTTCTCTGACCTTCGTAGGCTGTGTTAGGGAACTCCTCACCTGCATATCTTTATCCTGTCTCTTACCATATGAATTAAAATTGTTTCTTTGTCCATTTCCACAATCATGTGTTAATATGGCCCCTTGTAACAAGGGGTCCTAACCACCAAGTGTAATGCTGGGAAAAAAAATGTAGATGAACTTCAAAGCTCAGTTAAAAATAGTGACCTGCCAAAAATGATTTTTTGGACTGCTTACCACACCATTTTTAATAATGGAAATTGAGGTTTCTCTGGAAACCCCTTATGTATTCTTGCATAATTTATGTGTCTTTATGCTGTTTCATGATTTGCATACTGCATTGCTAAGGTGATTCTAAACCCAATTCCCCTGTATCCCAGCCTCACCTCTGGTTCCTCGTTGATGTAATTCAACACCATGTCATAACTGTTCTCCCAGAGCTGAAGCAAGTCAGTTCATTGAAAGCTTGGTTGGGATTCTTAATCTGTAGGAATTTTCTATTGTTTGTCTTCTTATTGGCAAAGGATCTTAGTTTAATCTGTGGAAAGATAGAAACCCATTAAAATACTTCTACAGCCATGTTGTGTGCTTTTGAGAATGATTCACTCATTTTTAAACCATGTTCCTTCCTAAATCAGTGTGGCGTTTCTCCAGATCGATTTCTTTAGAGAATATTGCAAATTTATTACAAAAGTGGCTGCTAAGTGAATCATTAATGAGCTTAATAAAGTCATTTAAGAGAGAATTAATCTATAGTGAATGGGCTTTGTCAGACACAGAGCCATTTTTAGGAGAATAATGCTTGTTAGATGGGAAACAAAGGACAATATTAATGTAGCAGTAGCGGTAATGGTAGCTGTCTCAAAGATGGCATCATAGGAACTGCTGCTATTTTCATCCCCAGAGCCTGCCTCTGCAGATCAAAATGACATTGTAAGCTCATGCTTTGAAGTCACTACCTGCACTCCAAACACTTAGCAATTATAAATAAAATATTTTAAGAATGAATTTAAAAGAAAGTTTTAAAAAAAGTAAACCACATGCCCGTACATACATAAAGAAAAATAAATATCTATGTGCTAGAAACAGACCAGAAATATAACACAGTAGTTACTAAAGCTGTGAGCTTGTGGGCTCTGGAGACACACACAGATAGGCAAGATAACTCCTCTGCAGTATTGGGAGTAAAGGGGCCCTAGATGGTTGGAGCCTGGATCCAGGCTTATTGCTTGAACCTAAATGGGGTGGGGAACTTCTGCCCTAAAAAAGGTGCAGCTGTTACCTAAGGTTAGGACTTACATAAATGTGCATCTAGAAAAGTAGAAACAAGCAGGTATAACCAAGACTTGGGCCAAGCTCCCTCCTGACTCAGTGACTAAATCTGTAATATCTGAATACCATCGCAAGATAAAAGTTCAGAGCCACCAACATAAAACCAGGTTGTGAACTGGGGCCCTGTGGCCAAGCAGGGAGGGAAAGGTATAACAAGAAGAGAGAAAGTGTATACGATGTCACTCAAAATGTACATCACACAAGTTAAAATTCTAAAACAATTAAAGAAAGCTAACATTAAGAAAAGGAGCCAATGAAATCAATATTTGGGATACATTCATTTCAGATGAAGTAGAAATACAGGCATACCTCGTTTTATTACATTGCTCTTTGCAGACACTTCGTTTTTCACAAATTGAAGATTTGTAGCAATCCTGCATCAAGCAAGTCTATCATGCCAGTTTTCCAACAGCATGTGCTAACTTTATATCTCTGAGTCATAGTTTGAAAATTCTCACAATATTTCAAACTTTTTCATTATTATTAGTCTGTTATGATGATCTTGATCAGTGATCTTTGACATTACTATTGTAATTGTTTTCGAGTGCCACAAATCACACCCATATACAACAACAAATTTAGTCGGTAAATGTTGTATATGTTCTGACTGCTCCACCAACCAGCCATTTTCCCATCTCTCTCCTCCTCAGGCCTCCCTATTCCTTGACACACAACAATATTGAAATTAGGCCAATTAATAACTCTATAAAAGCCTCTAAGTGTTCAAGTGAAAGGAAAAGTCCTGCAACTCTCAAGTTAAATCAAAAGCTATAAATGATTAAGCTTAGTGAGGAAGGTATGTTGAAAATTGAAACAGACTGAAAGCTAGGCCAAATGGTTAATCAAATTGTGAATGCAAAGAAAAAGTTATTGAAGAAAATTAGAAGTGCTACTCCATTAACACACAAATGATATGAAGACAAAACAGCCTTATTGCTAATATAGAAAAAGTCTGAGTGTCTGGATAGAAAATCAACCCAGCCACAATATTCACTTAAGTCATTCTATGAAGGCTGAGAAGTGAGGAACTGCACAAGAAAAGTTTGAAACCAGCAGAAGTTGGTTCATGAGGTTTAAGAAAAGAAGCCATCTCCATAATATAGAGGTGTAAAGTGACGCAGCAAGTGCTGATATAGAAGTTGCAACAAGTTACCCAGAAGATCTAGCTAAGATCATTGATGAAGGTGACTACACTGAGCAACAGATTTTCAGTGGAGATGAAACAGCCTTCTATTGGAAGAAGATGCCATCTAGGACTTTCCTAGCTGGAGAGGAGAAGTCAATGCCTGGCTTCAAAGCTTCAAAGGACAAGCTGACTTCCTTGTTAGGCACTAACGCAAATGGTGTCTTTAAGTTGAAACCAATGCTTATCTGCCATTTGAAAATCCTAGACCCCTTATGAATTATGCTGAATGTACTCTGCCTGTGCTCTGTAAGTGAAACAACAAAGCCTGGGAAACAGCACATCTGTTTATAGTGTGGTTTACTGAATATGTTAAGCCCACAGTTGAGACCTACTTCTCAGAAAAAAAAAAGACTTATTTCAAAATATTAGGGCTCATTGTCAATGTACTTAGTCATCCAAGAGCTCTGATGGAGATGAACAAGGAGATTAATGTTGTTTTCATGCCTACTAACACAATATCTATTCTGCAACCCATGAATTAAGGAGTAGTTTCAACTTTCAAGTCTTAACTATTTAAGAAACACATTTTATGAAGCTATAGCTATCATAGATAGTGATTCCTCTCATAGATGTGAGCAAAGTAAATTGAAAATCTTCTAAAAAAGATTCACTATTCCAGATACCAGTGAGAACATTTGTGATTCATGGGAGGAGGTCAAAATATCAACATTAACAAGATATTGGAATACGTTGATTCCAACCCTCATGGATGACTTTGAGGGGTTCAGGACTTCAGTGGAGGAAGTAACTGCAGATGTGGTGGAAATAGCAAAACAACTAGAATTAGAAGTGGAGCCTGAAAATGTGACTGAATTGCTACAATCTCATGATCAAACTTGAAAGAATGAGGAGTTGCTTCTTCTTACAGATGATCAAAGAAAGTGGTTTCTTGAGATGGAATCTACTACACCTGGTGAAGATGCTGTGAACATTGTTGAAATGACAGCAAAGGATTTAGAGTATTACATAAATTTAGTTGATAAAGCAGTGGGAAAGTTTGAGAGAATTGACTCCAAGTTTGAAAGAAGTTCTACTGTGAGTAAAATGCTATCAAATAGCATCATATGCTACAGAAAAATCTTCTGTGAGTTAACTGATGCTGCAAATTTCATTGTTGTCTTACTTTAAGAAATGGCCACAGACATCCCAATCTTCAGCAACCAACACCCTGATCAGTCAGCCACCATCAACATCAAAGCAAGACCCTCTACCAGCAAAAAGATTACAACTTACTGAAGGCTCAGATGATTGTTAGCATGTTTAGCAATGAAGTATTTTTTAATTAAGAGACATACAATTTTAGACATAATGCTATTGCATACTTAGACTATAGAACAGTATAAACATAACTTCTATATGCACTGGGAAACCAAAAAATTTGTGTGACTAACTTTATTGTGATATTTGCTTTATTGCATTGTACTGAAAATGAACCCACAATGTCTCTGAGATATGCCTGTAATAGCAGAATCTGAAAGTGAAATTACAATAGGGATTGTAGCCTGGGCAACATAGCAAAACCCCATCTCTACTAAAAGTACAAAAAATTAGCCAGGTGTGGTGACATATACCTGTAGTCCCAGCTACTCAGGAGGCTGAGGTGGGAGAATTCCCTGAGCCAGAGAAGTGGAGGCTGCAGTGAGCCAAGATTGCATCACTGCACACCGACCTGGGCAACTGGAATAAGACCCTGTCTCAGAAAAATAAAAATAAAATAAAATAGGGATTGTTAGAACCATCAAGGAGAAAAAGAAAGGAGGAATATTCGTAGAAATGAATAGTAAATTGTGAAAGAAAACAAGTAAAAAATGAAACAAGAGCAGGCTGATATGAAAAGGACAAGTTGGAAATTCTGGTAATAAAAACCACAGTATTTGAGTGAAAAACTCAATAAACAGGATTAACTCTGTCTTGGATATAACAAGACAGAGAATTAATACATTAGAAAGTTATATAGAGGAGCTTACCCAGAATGCAGCAATAAAGAGTTAAGGAAGGGGGAAAAAACAGGAAATAGCAATTAAGAGATGTGGAAGACATATTGAAAAGATCTAATATATGTCTAATAGGAGTTCAAGAATAAAATAGAGGAAAATGTCTGTGAATCAATAGTCAAAGAGATACTATGAACTTTTCAGATGGAAGAAAATGATATATGTTCTCAGAAGAAAAGTTTACATACACCAAGTGCCAAAAAGAATACACAGTAATGAACCTATAACAGGAAACATTTTTCAGTGAAACTACTGAACATTGGAGGTAGAGAGAAAATCTTGAAAGCTTCCAAAGCAAAAAGACAGCTAACCTGCAAGGAAAAGACAGTTAGACTCTCATCTGCAATAGGTGCCAGAAAACAGCAGAAGAATCTTTTCACAGCCAATTATCAACCAAGACTTCTATACCCAGGTAAACTATCATTCACAGCAGAGTAAAATAAATCATTTTCAAGCAAAAAGACTAAGTGTGTTATCACTCACATGCTAAGTCCTAAAATTGAGAAATCATTGATAAATATGATTAACCATTTACTTTAAGTAACTAATGTGTGTTTTTAAAAGACAAATCTAAAAACCTAGATAGTAATACTATGGGAGTGGTATTCAATGAATAGAAAATGCATGGTAAGTTCCTTAACCCTTTCAGGAATATAGAGAGAGTTAATCACTCTAGATTTTGTTAGAAATTTTACAATAAATATACACGAAAATTTAGAGGTAATCTCAGAAAATAAAAACTATAAAATAGAAGCCAGAGTCTTATAATGAACAGTCTTGAAAAATCTGTAGGCTAGGACTTGAGTTGTGGAGGTAACGGTTCACTGAAGGCTGCCCATGGCCTGAAAAAATAAAATTTCTCAATATTTTTTTCTTTGCTACTAAAGAAGAACTTAAGCGCTAAAGAATCAAATGCCATGAAATTGAATTCAGATACAAATTTAAGTTTTTGCTTTTTAGTAACTAAAGGATTTAAAAGAGAAATTTAACATGGCCTCAACTCTTAAGTTCCTATTGATTATCAGATACAACATTATGTAAAAAACAACTTTTTTCTTACTTAACCGTTGATGAGAAGGTGCCACCTGATTTCCAAAATCTTAACATTTTAAATCAACAAAATACATTAACTTACTTGACTTTGAGCCAAGTAAAATGGTTCTCAAGCGCCTTGGACTCTTCCAAGGAAGCATATTAAGATGCAGATCCTGGGGACACTCTAAGAGACTCGGATTCTGAAGATTGGAAAAGGCTAGGGATTTGCATTTTTAACAGATAGTTCTGACACAGATGATGGGAAGACTGCAAATATCTGAAATGTTGACTTAGTAAAATCAAAATAATAGTAAAATTAGCCAGGCAGCCCTGAGGGAATCTTAACAGCAAACATAAAAATTGAGCCACCCATTGTGAAAGACATCCAGGTTGGAACTATGACAATTCTAATTAATGAGTTAAATACTTGTTGAATACTAATCTAGAAATCAAAAGACCTGGTTTCTGTTCCAGTTCGGCTGGTAATTAGCTTTGAGACTTCGGGAGAAGTGGGGGGATTATTTTTCCTCTCTGGGCCCAAGTTTCCTCATCTATAAAATACAGTTAAATTATTCTCTGCCAGCTTTAATGTTCTTTGGCTCTATGAGTTCACATAATGGGATTGTGGGTCAGTAATTAATCTAATCTTTATAGGTTCTTCGAAAGAGGCCCCCCGCCTTATTTCCCCAGGAGATGGCAGTGGGAAAGTACAGCATAGAGAAACCACCATTATGATTTCTGCTTGGAGACAGCATAATGCTGCAGAGAGGCAGGTTCTGAGTGAGACACCAAATTGACCCTCAGTATCTGATCTCCACCTTTCCCGGTTACAAAACTTGTTCTTTAAAAGCTTACCAAATGAATACAGCAAAGGATGGGTAAAGAAAACGCAGTCGATCTCTTCTAAATGCAAATTACCTTGGCAATTATGCAAGCAATTTAAAATAACGAGTTGCAAGCAAGAACAACAACAAAGATTTGATTCCCAAGTTAGAAACTTTCAATGCAGCTGAAAGCTACATCCTGGGAGATGCAGGCCCCCAGAGCTGTATGGATGGTGGTAACAGAGACATGTAATGAAACAAACTTCCGAGAAAAACTAGACTTACCTAGTTCTTCTAAGAAAAAAAGAGTTTTTTCTTTAAAAGCGGTCTTTTGTGAGGCTTGGATTCCTCCAGCAATGAATGTAGAGCCAAGCTGTGAACCCAAAGACTGGAGCCCTACACACCTCCCCAGCTTTTACTGTAGAAATCTCTATTTGTTCTGGAATCTCTTTTATCAACACTTCAGTTACTCCTACAGTGTGAACTCCAAACAGTCCTGCTTAAGAAACTATCTGCAAATACCAGAATGGCTAATCCTAAAAATAAGGTGTTAATTGGTCTCTTGGTGATTCCAACCTCAAACACAATAAACTAGTATCCCTTTTTAACCGTGGGGGTTTTGCCCTACTGCTAGTCTGAAGTACTGGGTCTTTCTTACCTGAATTTGGCTCTTTCTTTTTCTGCTGCTTTTCAGCTTATGTTTTAGGTAAAAATAAAGGAAAAAGAAACTAGTAAGAAATACAGTGCATCTTTCTCTCTCTTCATCTGACAGTAATTATAGGGTGTTAAACCCAAAGTAAACCAGGTCATACTGTGTCTTCAGGAGGAGCCAAATTAGGAGGGAAGCTTGCCATTCCTGAAGTCTTCCTTATGGACATAGGAATCCAACAATTAAAAAAATTTTTTTTCTTTTTAGAGACGGAATCTATGTCACCTAAGCTGGACTCAAACTCCTAGGCTCAAGGGATCCTCCCTCAGCCTCCCAGGTAGCTGGGACAACAGGTAAGCAGTACACTGGGCTTCTCAGGAATTCACTTTTTTTTTTTTTTTTTTAAGACAGAGTTTCACTCTCGTCACCCAGGCTGGAGTGCAGTGGCATTATCTCGGCTCACTGCAACCTCCGCCTCCCTGGTTCAAGCAATTCCCCTGCCTCAGCCTCCCAAGTAGCTGGGATTACAGGCGCACGCCACCATACCCAGCTAAATTTTTTGTATTTTTAGTAGAGACAGGGTTTCAACATGTTGGCCAGACTGATCTCGAACTCCTGACCTCAGTCAATTTGCCCACCTCCACCTCCCAAAGTGCTGGGATTACAGGCTTGAGCCACCGTGCCCAGCCAGGAATCCACTACTAAACAATAAGCACCTGTTAGTGCCTCTGGCCCAAATGCCCAGTTAACTGTGGCCCAGTTTCCCTGGGCGTTGACTGAGTGGTTAGCTGGGGCAGAGAGCCAATCAACAAATTAGGGGCATTGATCCTTTTTATTATCTTTGTTTTTATCTGTCACTTCTGACCTGCAACAACATCCCATTGTCAGCTCAGATTCTGGAGCATTTAAACCTTTTGCCTCCCACTGAGAAAGCGTTTTCCTAATAAGGAAGTAGTGTGACTGCAGAACGGTAATACAGTAGGAGGGATCTCCCCCGGTACCCATCACTCAGGGACAGACTGGCTCTGGGTTCTACTCCTAACTTCTCTCATCATTTGTACTACTATCCACAACCATCATTTCAGAGAAATTTCTCTGCTTCGGTATATACAGGAATTTGACCTGGGATTTGTGTGAAATATTTATATTGTTTTTCATTTGGGTAGATGGCACCAGAACAATGCAGTTCTCAATTTCCTTGTGCTGTTCTCCTTTACTTGCAAGCAGGACAGGAGCGGAGAATTAGAGGAAAGGATTTCACTGAGTGGTGACAGTCTTTCCTCCAAACTTTCCATGGCAAACACAGTGTTGATATGTACTTGTGAGACCCTCCTAGGGCTGCATGTACTTCCTGATGGGCCTGGCTGCCAAGCTGCCTCTTGTGGGACTGGCCTGGAGCCTCTAGAGCAAGGGTCAGGAGACAGGATACAGGGTTTATGTTGCTGTCCGAACTGGGAGCACAGATTGAGCTGCCCTACACTGGGAACTGAAGGCTCAGACATTACTTCACATCTCAGCAGAATGATGCAATGATCGCTCTGCTGCAAGTTCTGCTAAACAGCCCAATGTTTGTTTCTCCATCCTCAGTAACATTCTTGTCACTGAGCCAATGGCCTCATCAAAGGAACTAAGCAAGGATCCTATAATAGCCTTTTTTCAGTTATTGGTAATAACAGTAATAATTATGGGCTCCCTATAACAAGCCCTGTGCAAAAGCCATAAAAGGGAAAAATGGCCCTGTTTTTCCAGCATCCCATCTTCCTAAAGATTAAGTTTTTCTATATCAACCATTCAACCATTCACTGAGCAGTCTTCATGAACATGGCAATATGCTGGGTGTTGGGTTTGCTGGTGGATGAGTTCAACTCATCCCTGCTCTCAAGGAACTTACAAGACACCATAGAGGGCAGATGGATACGAAAAAACTAGATTGTCCTAAGTGCCACTGGGGAGACCCAGAGCCAGATGGAAGGCAAGTCCATTTCTGTTTTTGTTTGTGTGTGTGTGTGTGTGTGTGTGTGTGTGTGTGGTTTTTTTTGGGGTTTTTTTTTTTTTTTTGAGACAGAGTCTCACTCTGTCACCCATGCTGGAGTGCAGTGGCACGTTCTCAGCTCACTGCAGCCTCTGCCTCCCGGGTTCAAGCAGTTCTCATGCCTCAACCTCCTGAGTAGCTGGGATTACAGGCACGCGCCACCTCATCCAGCTAATTTTTGTATTTTTAGTAGAGATGGGGTTTTCCCACATTGGCTAGGCTGGTCTCAAACTCCTGACCTCAAGCAATCCACCTGCCTAGGTCTCCAAAAGTGCTGGAATTACTGGTGTGAGCCACCGCACCCAGCCAAAGGCAAGTCCATTTCTAGCTGAGGAGGGGCAATCAGGAGTTGGGCTGTGTTGAGTTATCCTTGTGCATATCTTGTACTCAGGGCTTATTTATCTCTATTAGAACCCAATGAGCTGGTGGTGTAAACATCGTCTCTTCTCTATATCAGAATGTAACGGAATAAGTTTTTTATCTAAAACCTCACTTGGCGTAGTCTTTATGTTATTTCCACTGTGATAGATGAAAGAAAAAAGAGCAGTTTAGAATGACATCTACTAATAAACCTCACTGGTCATTCAAGATCTAGTTTCACTTGAAATCTGAAGAGGATTTCTGCCAGAGAATCAAGGCCTGTGGTTATCTTCATTTCTTTACCATAACTCCCCTGCATCCTTCTATCAGCAATGTACTCTCAACACACCCCCAGTTTCCTCTTCCCACTGCCTAAAACCTCATCTCCCAAAGACGTATCCTGACAACTCTGCCCAAGAGGCCCTTCCGACCTCTCACCCGTCCTTTCTCTATAAGAGCAGCCTACCTGTTTCATTCACAAAATATATCACCATTTGTAACTTTTTTTTTTGACACAGAGTCTTGCTCTGTTCCCCAGGCTGGAGTGCAATGCCACGATCTCGGCTCACTGCAACCTCTGCCTCCCAGGTTCAAGCGATTCTCCTGAGTAGCTGGGATTACAGGTGCCCGCCACAATGCCCAGCTAATTTTTATATTTTTAATAGAGACAGGGTTTCACCATGTTGGCCAGGCTGGTCTTGAAGTCCTGACCTCGGGTAATCCTCCCACCTTGGCCTTCCAAAGAACTGGGATTACAGGCATGAGCCACAGTGCCTGGCTGTAATGTTTATTTTCTTATCAGCAATCTTCCAGAACACACTGTAAGCTCCTTTAGGATGGAGGTTCTTTCTGTCACAATGCCCAGCATATAGCAGATGTGAAAAAATTCTTGCATGAATAAATTAGTAAATAAATAAGCAGTAGCACTATGACTTTAGGAAAGTCCTCACAGCGCTCTAGACCATGGTTGCCACATCAGTCAAATAAAAGAACTCAAAACAAGGATCCAGACTGACTATACTATGATTCCAGGACTTGGTAAAATCAGCAATAGTGCTTCACCAGAAAATGTGGAGCGTCTCTGACCTCAAGGCAGTTTTCCTAGTAGAAAGACATAATAGGTAATGGATGGAAGGATGTTCGGTATTATTATCCCACTTTATAAAAAATGAAGATGCCTAAATACATTTTGTGTCTGTCAAGAAGCCAGGAAACTTAAAAAGAGGCTCCTCCACACATGCAAGTAGATTGATTCAACCTGTGTCAGCAGCCAGGGGCCCTGGAGTCAGCCCCTCCACTGGAGGACACTAGCAAGAAGATATTTGCAAAATACTTTTTCTGATGGAGTCAAGAGAACCTCTGGTCTAACCCATGAGCTTGCATTAGTGCCTCAGCTCAGCCTAACTCCAGCACCATCTTATAGATCCTGAAAGTGGGTGGTCTGGAGATTCGCTTCTAAACTGCCTCAGATTCAAGCAAACTCCACATTCGTTTGAAAGACAGAGGCCAGAGGGACTGGCTAGATCAGGGAGGTTGGTAAACACAGTGCCTTTTTTTTTTTTTTTTTTTCTTTTATCAACAGGAAATACAAGCTCTGGTTCTGGATGAAAGGGAAAAAAATCATTGAAAGTAATTTATATCTGAAGCTGTTTAGTGGTGTCATCCTAATTTACAACAGAACCAGTTTCAAATTAAAAAAAAAAAAAAGCAGGCTTTTTCTGTTTCCTGTTAGCAAAGAACATGGGTTATTAAAAAAAAAATCCACTGGATTTTCCCAAGTGTTGATAAGGTTTGGAATCCTGCAGTTCTCATGAGAAGAATTCAAACCTCCTAATTAAAAGTTTTGTTCTCACAGTCAAATCTTGAGCCTGTGCCGTTTGGCTCCACTTCTCTATGGTTAATTCATTTTGATCTTCCTCCAAAAGATAAATTGACAGTGTGGGACAAACGTTATCAGAAGTTTATTAATGATTATGATTTCTGGTTTTGAAAGGAGAAGTATTTTGCTGTAACATACTTCACCTCATACGGAACCCAGGGCATACCCGGCTATGAGTGAATACACGTTGAATGGAATCTTCCCTGGATTAGTGACAATTGTTCATCTCTAGGGCTAGCCAGGTAGGGAGAAATGGTTTATTGAATAGATTGTGTTTGGGCTCAGGTTGAATATAGTGACAGGAAACTGAAAATAGTCCTGACATTGGATGACTTGATATTTTTCATAATTTTAAACAGATAATTCAGATGCTGGTGTTTTGGAACGCTGCCCAAAGATCTGCTCTCCATATAAGCAAACTATAAAATGCAAACTAGGGCTATGATGAACCACCTACCTCTTTCCCTGAGGCAGACTTCATACTTCCTGAACCAGAATACTTGTCTGACCACAATATTTAATATTTGGAATTGGGACTCTCCCAGAAATCTGGGACATATGGTGAGGACCTGAAGCCTGTAGTCAAATTGGAGTTTTCTTAAATATTTGGTTAAAATTTGAATATTTTCAAGTCCAGTCCGCTTATAACTTAGTGTACTAAGTTGTACTCAAAAAAGATGTACAAAAAAAAATGGACGTACTCAAAATTTACATACCTAATACAGTGGTGGAGTTAGCTAGGTAACCTCCTTTTGTTAGCAAAAATGAGAGTCTGACTTCTGAGATCTTCAGAGACTATTTGGAAATTTCTGGAAGGGAAATGTCATGGTTGCCCTTTCTGCTACCAAGACTGTCAGTAGTTACACAAAATTATACTATTAAAAGTCCCCAGATGGGGAGTGGCTCATGCCTGCAATCCTAACACTTTGGGAGGCTGCAGTGGGAGAATCATTTGAGCCCAGGAATTCAAGACGAGCCTGGGCAACATAGGGAGACCTCATCTCCACAAAAAATTTAAAAATTAGCCAAGCATGGTGGTGCACACCTGTGGTCCTAGCTACTCAGAAGACTGAGATGACAGGATTGCTTGAGCTCGGAGGTTGAGGCTGCAGTAAGTCATGATTGTACTGAGGCACTTCAGCCTGGGTGACAAAGCAAGACCCTGTCTCCAAAAATAAAAATAAAATAAAATAAAATAAAGTTCCCTTTTACCTATATTAAATAGTACATCTGTGTTTGGAAAGCTTTGGGTAGAGGACACAGGTAGGAAGGCCATTCTTGTGCCCAGGTGGCAGCAGCCATTGAGGGTCTGAGGGAAGTCCAAACTGAAGGTTAGCCCAGGACCATTCTCCTCAGAGACTAGAAGGCCTCTCCATCTTAGGACTGAGGCTACCTGAAACAATGAGGAAAGGTGATGCTGAATGGAATACGTGTTAATCAAGAGAAAGGCCTTTCCTGTAGTTTATGCCTCTCTTCATTACTCTCCAGCAGGTTCTGCTGGTGCCTGAAGCCTCTTCCAGTGTTTACATCCTTTTTGGCCATTTCTAGTAGTGTCTTTACAGAAAACAGGGTGGGGGAAGACATAAGAGGCGAAACTCAAATAGCCTACTTTTCCCAACCTTTACAACTAAAATATTTTTCTAAACAGAAAATTGGAAAGCTGTGGCAAATGATCATACCTGATAGTTCTGTTCCCTTTGCCCATGCGTGACTGAAACTGAGCCAGAAGGATTGAATTTTCTTACTCCATTTTACCTTTTTATATATATATTTTTAAATCATATTTTGAGTGCACACAGGAACTTTTTTTTTAACCAAAGAGTAGCACCCTGTTATAGATATTCTCCAGTGACCCAACTCCCATGCCCTAGCTTTTCTATAAAAGGAGCCTGGCGTTATAGGAAAGACAGGGTAGCCCTCCAGACCAGGACGTCATGGAGAGGTCAGCCCACCCAAAGAAGAGGTAGCGCATGCAGGGCGTGGAGAGGGAAGTTCACGGGTGATGGGTGATGGGAGACACTGCCCTACACCACTAAATCCCTGCAGCCTCCTCCCCCTTATCCCTGGAAAGTAAGAGGAGCTCACTTGTCAGACTCCTCCCAGCCCAGAGTTGAAACAAGCTCTCCTCCACTCCATACTGCATAAGCCACAATGCTCCAAGCCTCCTCAAATTCATCCATGAAGCTCTGTGGGGCCTGCAGGCAGGCCCATTCCAAAAAAGACCTGAATATTTTATTGACAGTGGAACCCTAATTAGGTGGTTTCTGTAGTTGCTGATTTCTCCAGCACTTGAAGGCAGAAGGCAGCATTTTTGTCCCCTTCTAATTTGCCCTCTCTACCCCTCACACCCCAAAGCCAGGGCTGCTGGCACTCCTGCTGAGAAGAATAGATGGGGAAGAAATATTTCCGGGATTAGTCTCATAAATCTTTCACTGGCTTCCCTGGAAATTCTCTACCCTTGAGCAAGGAGGGGGGTGTGGGTTGAGGGGGGAGCCTTAGATCACTCCTGACTCATTAGCGTGTTTCCACAATGTGCCAGCTGGATCATCTAAAAATTATTCAGCTGCCCAGGAGGAAAGCCTTTTTGCCAAACTACAGGTTTATTCGAAGAACTTAATGCAATCCTCAGCCCCGGCATCCAACCACAAAGCCCAGCAAGCTCTTCAGAGAGCCATTTCCTGACCCCAGAGGCAGTCAGTGACCCCCTGGAGTGGATTTTTACATAGAGATGCTGTCCTTACCTGCAAAGCTTTCTAAAGAAGGGATTTGGGAAAGATAATCTACTGTGTTGTTGGCTTTGTGCATGTCTGGAAGAAGTCATAAAATCTTCGTGTTCTTGATGGAGTGAGTTCCAGGAAATATTACCTTTCCCTTATCAGGTCCCCATGAATTGAATCAGGCTGATAACGTAGCCTTCAGGTTTCCATGTGTGCATTCACCACCTACGTTTGCAACAACTCTTCCTTTTTCTGTTTTGTCCTCTCTCATATCTAAAAGATTTTTATCAGCACTTTCTCACTGTATCTGTGTCTGTTTTCAGCCCCTTGTTAGTGTTCTACATGGTGTGTCCAGTTTTATTAATAGCAGGAGGCTGGATGTAGTGGCTCACATCTGTAATCCCAGCACTTTGGGAGGCCAAGGCAGGTGGATCACTCGAGAGGCCAAGAGTTCAAGATCAGCCTGGCCAACATGGTGAAACCCTGTCTCTACTAAAACTACAAAAAATTACCTGGTTGTGGTGGCACACGCCTGTAGTCCCAGCTACTCAGAAGGTGAAGGTTGTGGTGAGCTGAGATCGCACAACTGCGCTCCAGCCTGGGTGACAGAGCAAGACTCTGACTCAAATAATAATAATAATAGCAGGAGTTACCATTTATTGAATGCTGACTGTGTCAGCCACTGTGACCCTACATACATTTATTCATTTATAACTGACAAACTGCAAAGTAGATCTTTAAAAGCCTACGATCCAAATGAAGAAACTGAGGTTTAGAAAAACAGCTGGAAAGTACTAGTCAGGATTCAGAGCCTGCTCTGTGTGATTCCCAAGCATTGTCTCTCAGCCACTTCACTGAAACACAGAGAGCCCGGGAGATGTGCATTGCTTTTGGTTAACACCCATATCCAGGCACATGCTGCAGAGCCCGAACGATGTCCTCACTGTCACTTCTCCAACCCTCTGAAGATGGTGATAGAAATGAGTGCGCCATGACAATTTCTGCGGAAAGATTCCAAGAATTGTCAGAAATCTAGAGGCCAGGGCATGTCTAGCTCCCTAACCCACAGCAGGGTGCTGAATAGGTTTCTGATGACATGCTTTTGATAAAGAAAGAGAGTTCCTCAGGCAATGGAGCCTGGAGATCAGTGAGGGGAGGGGTATTAGAGGAGCCCCACAGGGAGCAGAACCTGGGGTGCCATCACAGGCAAGAAGACAAGTCAGAAAGCATAGACCCAGCACAATTATTAACAGCAAAGGCCATTGTTTGGAAGTCTGAGGTTTTGGAGAGGGTCAAAGTTGTAACAGAAGTCCCTCTGCAGTGACTTTTGGACTCTAAGCTCTTTGGGATCCTCTCTTCCCCAATACTAACTCTCTTGCAACGTGGGCTGAAAAATTGCTAGAGTCTAATGAAGTTTGAGTTCAAAAAGATTATTGGAGCTAATTAGAAAAGGCTTAGTTTTGGCATCTTTAGTCATCTTCAGTCCTTACTTTTCCCGCTGATCAAATATATCCATTCATTCCAATCTGATGAGGGCCTGCTGTACGTAGGGCTTTTCCCTAGCACTGTGAGAGATGCAAAATATATTAGACATGATCCCTGACCCTGAGTTGCTTGCTGTCTAGGTTGCAGAGCAAGAAATGCGTACATAAAAAAGGTGAATAAAAACATTTCAGACGCCATCCCCACTTAGATGTCTAGTAGACACCTTGAATTTTAACATGTCCAAAACAAACCCTGGTTTTCCCAGGATCTCGAGCCATCCCTTTCACTGTTCTCCTAATTCTTCTTCAAGGCTCAGTTTGTCTCACTCCCTCTATGAAGTCACTATGAGGCCATCCAACTCCTACTGACTTTTCTTTCCTCAAAAACACTTTAACCTGTGCCCCTGTCAGGCTTCTGCCACTTTCACTTCAGTAAACAGCAACACTTACCACCCGACTTCCCAAGCCAAGGCCAAGACCTCCCAACAACTACATCAATCACTCAACCGGGACCGCCATCTTTGTCTCCCAAACATACCCCAATTTGCACCCTCCTCTCTCTCTCTGCACTCACCACCGTCACTCACTCAGACTGTTGCAATAGCCTCCTCACTAGGCTCTCTGTCTCCACTTGGTTGATCCACCACCATTTCTCCACACAGCAGACAGAGTGATATTTTTAAAGTTAAATCATATCATTGTTTGGCTGAAAATCCTCAAATGTCTTCCTGTCACACCTAAACTTAAATCTAAAACCTTCTGCTGGCCAGGCACGGTGGCTCATGCCTGTAATCCCAACACTTTGGGAGGCCCAAGAGGGTGGATCACCTGAGGTCAAGAGTTCGAGAGCAGCCTGGCCAATATCGTGGAACTCTCTCTTCTAAAACTACAAAAATTAACCAGTTGTGGTGGCAGATGCCCATAATCCCAGCTACACAGGAGGCTGAGGCAGGAGAATCACTTGAACCCGGAGGCGGAGGTTGCAGTGAATCAAGGCTGCACCACTGCACTACAGCCTGGGTGACAAGAGCAAAACTCTGTCTCAAAAAATAATAATAATAAATAATAATAATAAAACCTTCTACCTGAGGCTACAAGGCTGTGCCTGATCTGAGGTTTCCCCACCTTTGGGACCACCTCTCTCAACCGCCCTTCCTCATCCCCACAGGCAACAGGCCTTTTTCTCTTCTTGCAACCACTAAGCTTCTTCTATTCTTGAGGCATTCAACTTTCTATCCTCTTTACCTAGAAAATTCTTTCCCCAGATCTTCCCAGGGCTGACACATCTTATGACTCACATCTCAGTTTAAATGTTCCCTCTTTGGAAAATCCTTTTCTGCACAGCTAACTCAAAATAGACCATCAAACACTTTCAAGTCCATCAGCGTTAAATCTTCATCATAGCACTTATCACTAGATACCTTCTTGATTGCTTACATACTTATGTGATTGTTAACTACCTCTCTCATAGACACACACACAGACACACACACACAATTAGAATATAAGCTTTCTTATATGCCCTATTCCACAGTATTTTCCCAGTCCCTAGGAAAGAGCTCGGTAAACATTTGCTAAATGAATTAATCTGGTCTGATAGAAGTTTTCTAACTAGGACATGGTAGTGTTAATACCCAAGTACCAATGTGTTTCAGAGGAGCATGAAAGCAATGTGAGCTAGCTGGGTCAGGGAAGCTGTGTGGAAAAGGGGAGGCAAACTGAGCCATAAAGGACGATTAGGATTCCAGCAGCAAAAGGGAGCAAGCTATGCACTTGCAGCCAGGGGTTTGGGACCAGGACAAGCCCTTTAATATACAGTAAGAAGCAGCAAGGCCTTGACACAAACCCAGGCAACCCAACTCCAAATGCAGAACCAAACCTTACCCTCTCCTGATGGGTTGGGGAATACGGTATTCATTCAGACTAGAGATGATGAACTAAATTGGAGTTGGAATGTAAATGGCATGGGAATGGAAAGACAGAAAAGTGTAAAGGACATTATGGAGAAGAGGCAACAAATTATTTTAGTATAATCAAATAGAGTGGGCAGAAATAGAAGTAGCAGGAGGAATCAAAGGTGAAATTGAAAACCAGAACCAAAGAAAAACTTGAAAAACTGGGGCAAATGGTGGTGTCACTGATTGTGAAGAAAGTGACTCCAGGTTATGTGAGAAAGTGGATGTGATTCTAGTACAGTTGGGTCTGAGAGAATGGCAGGAGCTTCCTGTGGAAATAGCTAGGAAGCCACAGAGCTGCTGTCTGAGGGTAAAGTGAAAGCCAGAGAAACAGCTCTGTGGATCATCTGCACAGAGATCCCAGAGGATGTTGCGATGGATTCCATGAGGCAGGAGATTGAGGAAGGGACATCAGCTCCCGCCCGCCGGCTTCATGAAGGGAGGATCTGCCCAGGCTAACAGTGGGTGGTGGTGGATCCCAAGCACCAAGAATACAGAATGCCCTCACTGAAGAATCAAGCAGTGAGTTGGAGCTCATGGGAAGCAGGTGTCTAGGCAAGAAGGCACCAGTGCAGCCGCTGGTGCCCAGAGAATGGCACATGTTGGACAGACTGAAAGGGTGGAGCCCAGTGGAGAGCAGGTAAGCAGGGAATGCATATTTGGCCCACTGGTGGGGATGTATAGAGAAAGGAAAGAAAGCCAACAAGGATATGCAACTTATATGGTCAGAAGGGCATGAGATGACCGGGGGTGGTAGAGTCAAAGAGCCAAGGGATGACACTTCCAGCAGCAGATGTGAGCAGAGTGTCTTTCGTGTTGCAAGGATGTGAAGGAGAATAAGGTCTGAGAAAAGGTCACCGGCTTTCCAATCAATGAATGTGCATCAACTGTTGGGAATCATTTTAGTCAAGTGCCAGGGTAGAAACCAGATTGCTTTGGTTTGTGAATAAGAAATAGAAACTGCAGGTGCAGTTGGTTCAAGAGCAAGAATGGCAATAACTAGTTTTTAAGTGTTCCATAAGGCAGTGGACAAGGTCATTGGCTGAAGGGTAGAAAATGGAAGTAGGGAGTCAGAGGAACACGGGAGTGTCAGCATAGATGCTACGGAGACAGTGCCAAAGAGTCCATTATCACATGTGGTTATTTTAAAATAGAAATGTGGGGTACATTGTCATTTATTCACTCAACAAATACTTTTTCAGTACTTTCTTTGTGTTAGGCACCATCTTTGGCAAAGAGATACAGTCTTGAGCAGATAGCGAGTTCATGTCCTTTTGCAGCTCGCAGGGTATGGCCAGGGAGGCCAGGATAACACTTACCGCCACTCTTCTATGATACTTTATAGTTGGCAAAGCACTTCCACTGTCCATTCAAACCTGACAACAACATCCCTTTGGAGATCATTGTTAGGAAATTCAATTAAAAAAAATAATAAACACCAAACCCGAAACTGAGATTTAGAAGATTATGTCAAAAACTCAACAACTAGTTATCATGAGACCAAAAACAAGAACGCTGGTGTCTGGATTCAGGTGCAGATACTCCCCAGCAAAGGGCTGGATGAAAAGAAAGTGACTAATTTCTGCATCTCTTTTCTTGGTCTGGGATCCCCAACACTGAAAGGACAATTTAAGTCAGCCCAACATTGAAAGGACAATTCAACTCAAACACTTTACTTAACTTTGGATTTGATTGCAGCCAAAGATAGTAGCCCCCAATTATTAGGTGATCACTGTGGAGTACATTGTTAAGGGACATTAACTCAAATCCTCATGAATATGGCTATCCGGTGGGATTTCCTTGTCCCTTGAGCTCTAGTAAACTTGGCTTAAACTTTCCAACTCTAAAGAAACTGTGCAAGTTCAAAGCCCTCCTCTCAATTTCCATGAATTCCTGGAGTTTTAGAGCCTAATCTCTCAGCATCTGGTTTCTGCATTCACACTTGCTGCCTTTTCTTTCTGCCCAAATGGAAAGCCAGCCCCCCTTTGCTTGTTTCCACACCAATCCAGTGAGTTTAATCAAATTTACAGATTTGCAAGTGGGTAGGAAAGGGAGATGTTTGGAGAAATGCAGAAAGAGCCCATCAAATAACACAGCTCCCTCCACCTCTCACTGTTTCTCCTCCCACCCCATTTCTGTCCCACCTGCCCCAAGTTAGAAGCTAAATAAAGTCCTCCTTTTTTATCTAATGCAATTCAGTGTATCAATCATATTATGCACCTCAGCTTGCTCTTGGGGGTCTCGTCTTTTACCCAAAGTGGCTTATCCTTATCCAAGTATTCCTTCCAAGTAAGTGTATTAGTCTCTGTATGAGAAACTAAGGCAAATAAAATGTCCTCGATTTTCTGACATTTATAATAACCCTCTGGAGTATATATTATTATTTCCATTTTGTAGATAAAGAACCTGAGGCACAATAAGTCTAAGTCACTTGTCCACATTTTTGCAGTTAAGTCAGAAAGCCCAAACTGGAACTGAGACCTGTCTGACTTTGAAGCCCATATTTTTTGTAAGACATCGTGATCTTGAGATTGTCCCAGGAAAGTGTAGGTAAAGGTTCAATCTCAGAGGAAAGAAAACAGGAAAGGGCCACTTTCTTTCATGTTCAGAAAGGAATTGCCAAGCAGAGAATTATGCTTACGAAAGACATTTCTCTTCGCATATCCTAGTGAGAATAAGGCCTAAAACACCAAAATTGTATTTTGAAATGGTCCAATGCAGATGTGTCTTTAACTTTCAAATCTGACAGAGGAAGATATCTGAATATGTTTAATCCAAGTAGCAGAAGAATACTTAGGCCTTAATATTCTACATTCCCCAAACTAAACTCCATGCTTTAGAAAATTCCTACAGACTGGCCCCAGAGAAAGTGAGAGCGTATCAGTCAAACGATCCAGTGGCTAGCCATAAGGATGTTCATGGATGACTGAACCTTACTTGGGAAATGAACCAGCTGGCCCCAGGACTCCCTTCCTGCTGACACCGTGAATCTAACAGTCTATGAGAATTTACCTGATCCAGCTGACATCTATGAAACACCTTGCATGGCAGTGTAGAGCCTGGAAACAAGGCCTATACAAACAGAATGAGCCACTGCATCTGACTTCTGAGTCCTTTCACAAATATTGTAGAAGGAAACCCTGAAAGGGTGTCCCTCGTCATCATCCAATATGTTTTACAAGAAAACATCAACATCAACGTCAACATCATCATCATCATCACCATCATCACTTGTTACCATAAGCCAGGCACTGTGCTAGGCACTGTAGGTAGGAGGGGAAGTAAAAGCAGAGTTGTTGCCCTCTCAGAATTCCCAGTCTAGTAGGGAGAGATTTCAGTTTTAAAAATCACAGGTACAGCACTTTGGGAGGCCGAGACGGGCAGATCACGAGGTCAGGAGATCAAGACCATCCTGGCTAACACGGTGAAACCCCATTTCTACTAAAATAAAAAAAAAAAAAATTAGCCAGGCGTGGTGGCAGGCGCCTGTAGTCCCAGCTACTCGGGAGGCTGAGGCAGGAGAATAGCGTGAACCCGGGAGGCGGAGCTTGCAGTGAGCCGAGATCGCACCACCGCACTCCAGCCTGGGCACAGAGCGAGACTCCATCTCAAAAAAAAAAAAAATCACAGGTACAAGTGCATCATTGCACTAACAAATTCCAAAAACATTACTTTCATTAGCTTATTTGATTCCCATAACCCCTAAAAAGTAGGCAGTATTGTTCTCATCTTATGGAAGAATAAATTGGGATTCAGACAGGTTAAGAAACCAGCCTAAGGTTACATAAGACTGGGATGTGACCTAGGTCTAAGTTCAAAGTCTTACCCTTAACCCCATAATTTTATGTATATCGTGCATCACTGCTAGCCAACATGAATATTATATAGTACTATAAATGTTTAACTGTACTAGCACCTACAAATACACACGTATGGTCAATGCTTGAAAAACATGCTTACAAGCGAGAACTCTAATAGCTTAACTAACTATAGAACATAACCCCAAACCTCCAACGCCAAACCTTATCCCCAGGGATATCAACTAGTACTTTAACTCCTTAACAGTACATAGCACATTCTATCATCCATCGGACATAGCACATCCATATTAAACAAATCCTGGTCACCATGGATACCCACCTCAGATAGTGGTTTCTTGCTTACCATCCTCCATGAAATCAATATGCCGCACAAGCTACTCTCCTCGCTCTGGGCCCATAACACTTGGGGGTAGCTATAGTGAACTGTATCCGGCATCTGGTTCTTACCTCAAGGCCATAAAACTAAGATCGCCCACACGTTCCCCTTAAATAAGACATCTCGATGGATCACAGGTCTATCACCCTATTAACCAGTCACCGGAGCTCTCCATGCGTTTGGTATTTTATCTCTCGGTTGTGCCAGCATCCACATCGCGGAAGGCATGGTCTCACCACATTCTGTGTCGCAGGATCTGTCTTTGATTCCTAGCACATACCATTATTGATCGCATCTACGTTCAGTATTCCAGCCGTGCATAACTACCATGAGGTGTTAATTAATTCATGCTTGTAGGACATAACAATAATTATTAAATAGGCTAACAACTGCTTTTCACACTAAATACTACAATAAAATTCCACAAATCCCCCCTCCCCCATCTCTGACCTCATTAACCCAGAAAAAGGCACCTTTGCCAAACCCCAAAAACAAAAGCCTCAATCCAATTCAGCCAGAGCCTAAATTTTTATCTTTTGGCTGTATACAACTTTAACAGTTACCCCTCAACTAACACACCTTTTTTCTTTTAGTTTTATTCCGCTGCCTACCAAATTTAACTCCCCCCTTTACAGTGACTTCACTCAGCCTATATACCCGCCCACTACTAGATCCATACCCTAAACCACCACAACCCCAAAGACAGTACTTCACAACTAAGCGCACACATGCCCTCTAAAACCCAATCTGGCCCCGTTTATACAGCTTAACTCATCTAAAGCAAGACACTGACAATGTCTACATGGACCTACACTGCCCCATAAACAGACACGTTTGGTCCTAGCCTTTCTGTTAACTCTAGTAAGATTACACGTGCAAGTATCCCCACTCCGGTGAAATCATCCTCTAAATCGCTATGATCAAAAGGAGTAAGTATCAAGCACGCATTAATGCAGCTCAAAACACTTTGCTCAGCCACATCCCCACGGGAAACAGCAGTGATAAACCTTTAGCAACAAACAAAAGTTTAAGCTATACTAACACTTAGGGTTGGTTAATTTCGTGCCAGCCACCGCAGCCCATATGATTAGCCATATGATTAACTCGAGCTAATAGAGACCGGCGTAAAGAGGCCGGGCGCGGTGGCTCAAGCCTGTAATCCCAGCACTTTGGGAGGCCGAGACGGGCGGATCACGAGGTCAGGAGATCGAGACCATCCTGGCTAACACGGTGAAACCCCGTCTCTACTAAAAAATACAAAAAAAACTAGCCGGGCGAGGTGGCGGGCGCCTGTAGTCCCAACTACTCGGGAGGCTGAGGCAGGAGAATGGCGTGAACCCGGGAGGCGGAGCTTGCAGTGAGCTGAGATCCGGCCACTGCACTCCAGCCTGGGCGGCAGAGCGAGACTCCGTCTCAAAAAAAAAAAAAAAAAAAAAAAAAAAAGAATTACTCTCAATAAAGCTAAATTTCATCTCAATTGTAAAAAATCCTAGCTGATATAAAATAAACTACGAAAGTGGCTTTAATATCTCTGAACACACAATAGCTAAGATCCAAACTGGGATTAGATACCCCGCTATGCTTAGTCCTAAACTTCATTAGTTAAATTAACAAAACTACTCACCAGAATACTACAAGCAATAGCTTAAAACTCAAAGGACCTGGCGGTGCTTCACATCCCTCTAGAGGAGCCTATTCTATAACCGATAAACCCCAATCCACCTCACCACCTCTTGCTCAGCCTATATACCTCCATCTTCAGCAAACTCTAGTAAAGGCCACAAAGTAAGCACAAATACACACATAAAAAAGTTAGGTCAAGGTGTAGCCCATGAAATGGTAAGAAATGGGCTACCTTTTCCACCCCAGAAAATTTCACGATAGCCCTTATGAAATCTAAGGGCAAAAGGAGGATTTAACAGTAAATTAAGAGCAGAGTGCTTAATTGAATAAGGCCATAAAGCACGCACACACCGCTTGTCACCCTCCTCAAGTATATTTAAAGATTAACTTAACTAAATTCCCTTCGTATTTATATAGAGACGATTGCATGAATGGCACCATGGGGGTTTAATGTCTCTTACTTTTAACCAGTGAAATTGACCTGCCCATGAAGAGGCAGATATAATATAATAAGACGAGAAGACCCTATGGAGCTTTAATTTATTAATGCAAACAAAACTATATAAACCCACAGGCTTTAAATTACTGCATCTGCATTAAAAATTTTGGTTGGGGTGACCTCGGAGCATAACCCAACCTCCAAACAACCTATGCTAAGACTACACCAGTTAAAGCGAATTACTATGCACAATTGACCCAATAACTTGACCAACAGAACAAGTTACCCTAGGGATAACAGCGCAATCCTATTCTAGAGTCCATATCGGCAATAGGGTTTACGACCTCGATGTTGGATCAGGACATCCTAATGGTGCAGCCACTATCAAGGGTTTGTCTGTTCAATGATTAAAGTCCTACATGATCTGAGTTCAGAATGGAACAATCCAGGTCAGTTTCTATCTATTTTATATGTCACCCAGTACAAAAGGATAAGAGAAATAGCGCCTACTTCACAAAGTGCCCTCTCCCTATAGATGATATATTCTCAATCTAATATAATATCACACACCCGCCCAAGAGCAGGGCTTGTTAAGATGGCAGAGCCCAGTAATTGCATAAAACTTAAAACTTTACAACCAGAGGTTCAACTCCTCTTCATAACAGCATGCCTGTAACCAACCTCCTACTTCTTATCATACCCGTACTAGCTGCCATAGCATTTCTTACACTCATTGAATGAAAAATTATAGGCTACATACAACTGCACAAAGGACCTAACATTGTAGGCCCCTATGGACTATTGCAACCCTTCGCTGACACAATAAAACTCTTCACCAAAGAACCCTTAAAAGCCTCAACATCGACCGTCACCCTCTACATTACCACCCCAACCTTAGCTCTCTCCATCGCCCTTCTCCTATGAGCACCCCTCCCCATACCCAACTCCCTAATTAACTTCAACCTAGGCCTTTTATTTATTCTAGCCACATCCAGCTTAGCCGTCTATTCTGTTTTACAGTATTGAAAATTAGGACCTAAACCGAGCATTTGACATTGAATTCTATGACACGTTAAAGCATGTCACTGTGTTAAGTTAACAGTGCAAGACAGGTGGAATGATTATCTGTTAAGCCCATGGAATCTTCTTGGGAGCCCCTTCAATTTCTGCTGTCACATTCCACCAAGTTATGAATATGAACAATTCCTTGGATACTTTCTTATTCTGAACTCTCCTTGAAAGTGAGATGCTTTTAGAAACTACTTTTGATCACTCCCTTGTATCAACCAGAAAATGAACACAAATTCTTAACACGAGTAGTCCCTCATGACTCTCATTTGCTTGCCTTGGGAAAACCTTCCCCACCTACCACAGGTATTTCCTCCTTTGTGTTCTCATCTTTATTAAAAGATGCCTCATAAAGTATTTGTGCCTCATAAAGTATTTGTGCCTCACCAGATGCACCCTGAGTTTCTTCAGGTAACAACTGTGTTATATCCATCTTGACAGATCTAGCACCTAAGAACAGGCATTAGGAAAGCACTTGATAAATGTTCAGTGGATGGATGCATGAGTGAGTGAATGAATGATTGAACATCCTGTGACCCAGGGCTCTAGGATTCCGGACAGGCACAGTTTCGAATCTTCCAGTAAGCCATTTCACTCAAGCAAACTAATAACTGGAAATCACAGAATATCAGCTCTGGAAGGCCCCTGAAATATCACATTCGACACTTTTATTTCTGAAATGAGGAACTCAGGTTTGAAGAGAAGAGACTTACCCAAGGTGGCTTCTGCATTCCTCTCCACTTACCCCTCAACCACTCTTGGGTACAAGTGCTTCATTCTTCTAACCTTGAGCTCTAATGTAGCTTCCAAGGCTTTTTAAAATTGAAATTAATGACTGATCTGCAAAGAAGCCTGTTAGTGTTACCATTATCTAGGGACCTTAAGAAACACTCTGGCGGTGGAGAGAGGCAGAGACAATGAGATCATCATGGTGTCTGTAGTTATCAATAGGGATCTTAGTTCTTTCCCTCTGTGAAGACTCTCTGCACTGAATGGGGAATTTTAAAAGCCTGTGGTTTGCAATAAGATCCATCACTGCGGCTCAGTCAGGCCTATTGTTCATTGCTGCTCACTGCAAGTACAAAGTGGGACTCAGATAAACGTGGGTTGATATTGAATAAATATATATATACCATCAGCAACATACAATTAGCTCAGTCACAGATAGTGCAACTCATACCTAGCCGTGTGCTGCAGCCAAGAACTTGGCAAAATCTCACCCCTGAAAGTTATTAAGGTGTTGAATTCTTTACAAAGAGGCTTTATCGAAAAAGATTTCTGTACAAAGTATGATTCACCAGCTTACCAGAAAGGAAGCAACCGGACATCACATCAGTGGTCCTGCCTAGGCTTTTTGGCTATTGCTCTTCCTTTTAGAAAGCAAGGATTTGAGGTTTGAGAGCAGAATTGTTTTATTTTTTTTTTTTCTTTGAGACAGGGTCTCATTCTGTCACCCAGACTAGAATGCAGTGGTACAATTATTCAATCATTGTTCACTGTAACCTCAAACTCTTGGCCTCAAGTGATCCTCCCTGCTCAGCCTCCCAAGTAGCTGGGATTACAGTTGCACGCCACCAACCCAGGCCAATTTTTTTAATTTTTTATTTTGCATATTGACAAAGTCTGCTATGGTGCCCAGACTGGTCTCAAACTCACGGCCTCAAGTAATCCTCTCATCTCAGCCTCCCGAGTTGCTGGGATTACAAGTACGAGCCTCTGTGCCTTGCCTTTTTTCATTTTTGTATCTCCAGTGCCTCAAACATAGTAGGAGTTCAATACATGTTTTATAAAATAATAAGTCAACAAAAGAATGAGTGTACTCATTAAGATTAGGTTTACTGGTACATCACTGAAAACCAAAATGAGAGGCTCAAACAAGATACAGTTTTCTCTCTTCTGCACAAAAGAGAGCTAAGAAATCCAAACTGATATAATATCTCTGCAGTTATATCAGGATCCAGGCTTATTTTATCTTTGCACTGCCTCCTTATTTACTCAAGTTTGCCTCCAGATCAAGGAGGCTGCTAGAGCACTGGTCATTAAATCTAGAATGAGGGCAGAAAGAAGAAAAAGAAAAATGCACCCCACCTAGTTAAGTGAATCTCTTTTTTAAAAAACTTAAGAATTTTTAAGGCCGGGCGCAGTAGCTCAGGCCTATAATCCCAGAACTTTGGGAGGCAGAGGCAGGCAGATGACGAGGTCAGGAGATCGAGACTGTCCTGGCTATGGTGAAACTCCATCTCTACTGAAAAAAATAAAAACTACAAAAATTAGCCAGGTGTGGTGGCAGGCACCTGTAGTCCCAGCTACTCAGGAGACTGAGGCTGGAGAATGGTGTGAACCCGGGAGGCGGAGCTTGCAGTGAGCCGAGATCACACCACTGCACTCCCGCCTGGGCGACAGAGCGAGACTCCATCTCAAAAAAAACAAATTTTTTTAAAATCTCTTGTTGTTGTTGTTTTTATTATGGTAAAATATACATAATAGAATTTATATGTGAACTATTTTTAGATGTGCAGTTCAGTGGCATTAAGCACATGTCCATTATTGTGTAGCCATCATCATCATCCATCTCTAGAACTTTTTTATCATACCAAACTAAAATCCTGTACCCAATAAACATTCACACCCTATGCCCCTCTGTATTAGTCTATTCTCACACTGCTAATAAAGACATACCCAAGACCGAGTAATTTATAAAGGGAAGAAGTTTAGTGGACTTACAGTTACACATTGCTGGGGAGGCCTCACAATCATGGTGGAAGGTCCGGCAAAGGCACATCTTACGTGGTGGCAGGCAGGAAATTTGTGTAGGGGAACTTCCCTTTATAAAACCATCAGATATCATGAGACTTACTCACTATCACACAAGAACAGCACAGGAAAGAACCACCCCCAGGATTCAATTACCTCCCACCAGGTCCCTCCCATGACACATGAGAATTATCTGAGCTACAATTCAAGAGGAGATTTGGGTGGGGACATGGCCAAACTGTATCACCCTCTCCCCCAGTCCCTGGCAACCATCATTCTAACTTCTGTCTGTAAACTTCAATACTCTAGGTACCTCAGATAAGCAGCACGATACAATATCTGTCCTTCTGTGGCTGGCATATTTTACTTCGGTGTGAGGACCTCAAGGTTCATCCATGTTGTTGCACATGTCAGAATTTTCTTCCTTTTTAGAACTGGGCAATATTTGGTTGCCTATAGATACCATATTTTGTTTATCCATTCATCTGTCATGGATTTGGACCTTTTGTCTATTGTGAATAATACCACTATCGACATTGGCGTAGATTTCTTTTAAAGAGCTTAATAGAAAGTCCTGCCTTCTCCTTTAATTGGCCACCCCTAACTACAAGAGAATTTAGGGTAAGCAGTATCTTACCTGGACACATTTGCAATCCCAAATGATATAGTCCACAAATAAAAAAGAGAGATAGAGGGCACATTGTATAGGGAACCAGCAGACCATGCCACTCTGCTAAAGAGTATGAGTCTCATCAAAGTATCCATGGATTCTTAAGAAATTCCCAATGCGCTCCCATGCCTGAACTTTCCTCCGAGACAGTTTGTCTGTGGGCAAAAGGACTATATCTCCAGAAAGCCTTTTCCCTTAAAAGACTGGCATGTTCATGCCTGAATAAGCAATTCTGCTGTATGTTTTAGGAGCATTTTCACATATCTGTTCTCTCATCTGAAGACCTACATTGGCAATGCCCTGTTTAACATCCCCTCTTGAAAATCCACTGGCATTTTTACTCAACAGATCAGAAAAGATAATTTTCTTCCCCATGCTCCTCACCTCCCAACCAGTTCTTCCCTCTGACTTCTTGATTTCAAGTCAAATAGATTCTCTTCCTATAACCATAAAGAGTCTTTAATATAATAGTTTATATTGTGAAGCTCCAAAAGAAAGATTTAGACTAGAACACTTTTCAAACGTATTTGTCCAAGGAACCCTTTTCCCATTTATGAATCAACTCACGGGACAGGTGTGCTGAGCAACACATTATGGGGAAACAGCCAACAAGCCTGGAAATGCAAAATCATCTTCAGGTTCTTACCTTTAGTGATTTCCAAGTCACCTCAGTTCTGCCACCACAAAGTCTCTCTTACCTCTCCATTCCCTCCCTTCTCTGCCTTCCATTTCGACAGCCACCATTCCATCTTTCTCAGTATGACTTCTACCCCTGAGCTAGGGTTTTTGCTTCATTTATCCATTCCACAAACCATACACCAGCTACTGTGTTGGGCACAAGGGATGCAATGGTGAACAAAGCAGTGGTCCCTGTCCTTGTGCTGCACACTGACTACACTCCAACGAGCATGGAGAGACAGATATCTAGTCACCCCACAGTAAGTGTCAAATGACAGGTGTGATCACTGCTGCAGAGGAGAGGAGCAGGGTGCTATGTGGCTCTCTGGGATGGTCCCTGGGGAGTGATGTTTGAGCTGAGAGCTGAGGGATGCCTAGAAATTAATTAGGCAGATGGGAGGGAAGAGTTCACCAGGCAGAGGGGAACCTCATGGAAGGCGGAGTTGTGGCACAGGCAACCTGGTGAGGAGGGCTGAAAGATGGCCCAGAAGCTGCAGAACACAGAGGAAGGCTGAAGTGGAGATAAACGAAAGGGGCCAAAAGAGTGAGAGGGGTCTTGAAAGCCTTGGTAAGAATTTTAATCTTTAGTCTCTAAGCCTGGGAGTGACTTATCACCATTTCCATTTTGAAAAGGTGGCTTTGTCCACTATACAGAGGACATGGGACTGTAGACAGGGAAGGACGGACGCACAGAGACCACATGCAGGTCATTGCAAGCCTCCAAGTCAGTGATGATGGTGACTTGGGCCAGAGAAGGTTATGGCTATGGAGAAACATGGACAGATCCTAGTGGCATCTAAGAGATAAAACCAACAGGACATTGGATCAGATTGGATTAGGTCATCTGTGGACAGGCCTCATTGTCACTAAGAGATTTTAAATTCCTTGAGCACAAAAATCTGTATCTTGCTTATTTCTTGGTTTATCACACTGAATTGCAAACCTCATGTTTAGTAGGAGAAGGCTGCTAAATGTGTTGAAGTGATTACTCGCATTGAATATTCAACCTACAGAGAGCAAAGGTCTAGGAAATCTAACCCAAATAGGTACATTTCGAGGTAAAAAAGAAAAGGGACACATCCCGTCCTGCCAGACAGTCCCTGAGGAGGGCCAGCTGAGTTGGCTACCACAGAGGAGCATGTCTGGGCCTATCATGGGGACACAAAAGGCAACGTTATCTCCCCGCTGCTCTACCTGATAGCACAGACATGGAACCACTCTGTGTCAGGAATGTGATAATGATCATGTTCCTAATGCATTAGGGAGACAGACAAAGCCCTACTGCAGCACACAGCTGCAACTATAGAAGAAGAATCGAAGGCCTTTCTTCAAATTTACATTCTGCAACACAGAGCAATTGCTGGGCCATTTCAATTCACGTGGCAATTATTGCTCTTAGATGTCAGTTGTACCTAAAAATTGGAAAAAATAAACGAACCCACAAACAGTAATCTAAAGAGCTTTTGAATTAATTGCTATAGTTCCACACTCAATGTGGACACCAAATAATGGTCAGCATGATCCACCTCTCTTGTGAAGACTGGAAGTAAAGAAACATTTTGTCCTAGCCACAATCAGTTGATTTGTTATCTCTGCCCAAGATGCTAAAGAAAGTTCTACGCTCAGGGTTCAATCCTTTCCATTTTCTTCTGTGCTGAAGTGATGCTACGTCAGAAACAAAGGCCTCCTTGTCCTCACTTGTCTCTTTTTTAACTCTAAGAAACATTAGTGTTCTCCCCAAATCTTGGTCACTGACCCCACACCATCATTACAGCCCAATCTGAAAACTGTCTAGAGTTCAATGGCTGGCACCCAAGAGATACACTTAGAAATAGAAAAAGATTGTCTTTGAAACACCACAATGCCGTCAAAGGCTGTGCTGCTTTGTAACTGATTAGACAGCACAGGAACAGGGATGGAATGGGGGAGTTGTGAAATCGTAACTGGTCATGGCATAAGAGGAGGAAAAGGCAATGCCTGAGGGGAATTACTGCTGCTAAGTCAGGACATTTTTCTTTTCCTTTGCTCTGCATTTTCATTAGTTGCTGTCTGGATCTGAAAAGGTCATAGGCCTAATTATACCTATGGATGCTACATAATAGCAGCATTGACATGGTGCCCAATGACCCATCAGGGTGCCCCTCCCCACCAGCCTGGAAGTTCCCAAACCAATTAAGTCAAAAAATCCATGAAATGTGGATGATATTAAGGAACTATTGTTGGAATTTTTTAAGCGTGATAATGATACTGTGGGCATGTTCAAAAAGGAGAGAAAGTCATAGCTCCTAGAGACATACAGTAAAGTATTTACAGATTAAATAATATGATGTCTGGGATGTACATCGAGATAATCCTGTTAGGGGTGGGGAGCGAGGGGCGGAGAGTGAGTGAAGCGCTGTCTGCTCATGTGAATCGCTGCTGACTCTGGAGGATGAGGAGATGGGGTCAGTATACTGTGCTCTACTTGTGTATGTGTTTGAAATATTCCAGGATTAAAGGTTTTAAAATACGCTAGGCATTTTCTTCTTTTTTTCAGAGACCCCTAAGAAAGCCAGGCTTTGACACCCAGAAATCCCCTTTCTTGAGGCCAGGAAACCAATATAAATGTGTTTGTGTTACTGCATGATCTTTGTGTTTCTCAGCCCTTCAGTGTTGCACTCTTTGCCCTCAAAGGAGGGAGGGAAAGCTAGAAATGAGGTGGAGACCCACTCTCACTCCATAAAAATATGAGACACGTTAACATTTTTTTCCTCACTTCTAATCGCATGTGCCCCACGGCCTGCCAGATGTTAGCCAACTGATTCGTTTCAGGGGAATTTTTGAAATTCTACTACTGTCCTCATCAGACACAAGGCGCTGTGGGTAATACACTCTAAACAGGAACAAAGCTGTTATCTGGTTCTAAATTCCATGTTCACAATAGCTTCCCCTCAGAAGCTATATCCACAGTCTCCCTAGAAAACCTCCCCTGTTTGGATTTTAAGGATTTCTTGGCCCAGAAATCCAGCTCTTGAAGTTCCTCTCGGATGGCTCGCTTCTCAGCCCTCTTCATCTCCTTTCGCAGCAAGAGACTGATCGGTCTTCTGGAACTTCCCTCCCACCCTTCTGGCTTCTCCTTCTCCTGCAGAGCGGCGCAGGACAACCTCCTTCAGAGCTCCTGCTACTGCCACTATTCCCACAGGACACACTGCCTCTGTCTGCCCAGGCATTCTCCTCACCCAAATCAAGCAAGAGCAAAAAGTATTGGTGCCTTCTGTGTAACCAAAGCTCTCCTATGTCCTGAAAGAAGGAAAGGAAGAGAGTGGGAGGGAGAAATATAGAGAGAAAGAGATGAAGGGGGCGGGAAGAGGAAGAGCAGAAAGAGGAGAAGGAGGAAGAAAGAGAAGGAAGAGAAAAAGAAAGCAAAATGACTTCATAATAACCATCTTCCTTGTCTGCAGGACATGAGATTACTTTTTTCCGGAAAATCTCTTCCTCAGGTTGGCCAATACAGAAACTTCAAGAGAGAAAGAACTAAGCCTGATTTTTAAGATTTGTTTCTTCTTTTTCTCTTTTCATCTTCAGTCACCTTAGGTTCAGAGGCTATTTCTGTAAGCTGCATCAGCTGGACCTGGACCATATGGTGGAGGCAGCATCTACACTCGATGATTCAATTGACCCCGTGGATGACTAGATCGTTTTAAAAGCCTTTTGTGTTCTCGCAGGTCATTTGTCTATATCAGATGCAAAAGGAAGCACTACAGCCACCTCAGATCGCCCTGGAATGCTCTCTCAAATGGGCCGGACTCCGTGCTTTGTCAAGGAAAATTGAACATTACCTGGTAAATTTCTTCCTAAACCATGGGCCCAGATGTCTGCTTGACAAATGTCCCTTATGCTTGTTTCAATTTAAAGAGTGTGGTTAAAAGACTTTGGCGTGATTTACTTTTAGTTTGGCATATTGGTGGAGTAGAGGGAAGGGGGCAGAAATTATATGGCAATTTAAAACATAACAGATTTTGCTTGGCACTCCTTAGTGGGAATGTGAAATCAAATACAGTAGCAAAGTCATCTGTCAAGGGCAACTTGCTCTGAGGTCCAAGAGAACCTCCTTAAAAATCTATAAGTCATTGAGGTAAGAAATAAATGACATTTTCATTCCTTCCATTCCATATGTCTTGGGGATATAAGATGCAGGGAATGAGATCTTAACTTGTAAATCATGGTGACCTGCTGTTAAATCTAAGACAAGGCACCTAAGTTAGCCTGCGTGTTCAGCTTGGTTCATTTCTAGTTTTCTCTCTCCCCACTCTCTCTCACCTCCCAGACTTCTCAACCCCTTTAGGCTTGTTATACACCTTCATTTATCTTGGTAAGGAAGACATAATGGAAAATTGTTAAGGTTTGAAGGAATTGCAAAGAAACAGTCATCTGAAAGATTAAACATAGTCATGCCTTCTTTCTTGAACTTGTGATAAAACTTAATGACAAATGAGGATGGGGCGAGGCGGAAGGAATTGAATTAAACCAGCAAGTTTTTCTCAGACTGAAAAAAATATGTTTTTTGTTTTTCAATTTTTTGATCTTTTTTTTGGTGAATGTGATTCAACAATGGCATCTGCTTGAAAGATCTTTAATAACCTGATGGTACAACTAAGAAGATAAATTCCAGGCTGTTTATGTCCTTGCACCTAAATGAAGTCAGGTTGTATAGGTTTACCTAGAGAACAATGGAAAATAAATTTGCTTTGTTTTATACAACATCACACAAATGCGGCCTTGAGTCCTCCTTAGAGTAGTGTTTGTATGTGTGCATGTGTATATATGTGTGCACAAAGGTGTGTGAGAGTGTGTATGTGGAGGGGCACATGCGTGTGAGTGTGTATTTGTGTATATGTTTGTATTGTGAATGTGTGTGCCTATATGTGTGTGCACATGTGAGTGTGTGTGCATGTGTACATATGTGTGTATGTGTGTTGGAGGGGTGTCACGGGAATGTAAGGAGAGGATTAAGAGGTTGTGTCACTCTCACCAGAGCCCTGGCCTTTTCCAATAATGTGTAGCTGGAGCCCTTCTGCTGGGACTTCAAAGCTCCCATGGAGACCTGGAGCGTGTGCCCCCAGGGGCTGCCAGCGTGGGTCTCTGCTCCACTCAGTCTTGGGCACAGTCAAGAGCAGAATCCAGGAGGGGCTAGGGCTGGGAGGAGTAATTATCTCTTCCTGCAGTGTCGAAGAGCACACTGCTTTTCCATCTCCCCGGGAGCACGAGAAGGCACTGGCTGACTCCATCTTTTTGCAGAAAACCTCTTTTTGCAAAAGGAAAAAAAAAATGTTATTTTAGTCAAGAAACTGACACTTTGATTTGAATTGGTTCTGGCAGGAAACTGGCAGGAAAGTCAGTTTTTACAAATGAGCAGTGGGTGCTGTGGCCCTTAAAATGGCCTACAGCTATCAGTCATCCCCAGCCCCCACATCTAAAGGTGGCATCCCCATGAGCAGAAATTTTATTTTTACATGTGATTACTCAGGTTCTCTGAGAATAGTAAGAGAGCAAAGGGAGTCAAAATAGTGGGTGGAAAGAAATGGAAGTCAATTAAAATACACATGAAACTGAAGCACAAGCTGGTAAATGAATGCAGAGTCACTCTCCAAGTCCAATCTATAGAATGAGAGTGGCCAACAGCTCCCAGGGAAACAGAGCAGCCCCCAGACCATTCGACAGCAGGTTCTCTTCAAGACCAGGAAGACTCTGGCTACCAGTCGTCCTACGTCTCAGGTCAAGGGGAGAAGTGTGTTCCTCTACACCCCTTTCCTCTTTCTCTCCTTGCTCTGAATGCTGTCTATGTCATTTTCACTGAAATCACAGGAGATTGGCCAGCAATCCAAAATTCTAGTGTATTACTTTAGGAATAAACATAATGGCCAAAATGACCAAACTTCTCACGTTAACCTCATAGAGCCTTCTGTTCCCAGTAGGAAAATCAAAATAATAGCAGAAGGCCAGGCACAGTAGTTCATGCCTGTAATCCCAGCAATCTGGGAGATCAAGACAGGCGGATCACTTGAGACCAGGAGTTCGAGACCAGCCTGGCCAACATGGCAAAACCACATCTCTACTAATAATACACAAATTAGCCAAGTGTGTTGGCATGCACCTGGAGGCATGCACCTCCCAGCTACTTGGGAGGTTGAGGCATGAGAATCCTTGAACCCAGGAGGTGGAAGTTGCAGTGAGCTGAGATCATTGAGATCGTGCCACTGCATTCCAGCCTGGGCAACAGAGTGAGACTCTGTCTCAAAAACAACAACAACAAAAGAATAATAATAGCAGAAGCTTGCTTAATGAATAAAATTGTGCTAAGAGGGTTGGACTTGAGGTATATTTTTATCAAGGTATTACAGCTTGGGAAATCATCTTTCTCCTCTAAAGGAATTCATCTGCTACTTGGACCAGAATTGGTTTGTCCTTCCCTTGAGTTTACGGCCTGGAGAACTTTAGGTACACCCCAGCTCATCCTGCTGAGAAAGAAGTCAGGAATTTGGGGTACACGAACAAACTATGTAGAAAAACTTTCAGCCACATGCAGTGGCTCACGCCTGTAATCCCAGCACTTTGGGAGACCAAGGGGGGGTGGATCACTTGAGGTCAGGAGTTCAAGACCAGCCTGGCCAACATGGTGAAACCCCGTCTCTACTAAAAATACAAAAATTAGCCAGGCGTGGTGGCACGCACCTGTACTCCCAGCTACTCAGGAGGTTGAGGCAGGAGAATCACTTGAACCTGGGAGAAGGAGGTTGCAGTGAGCTGAGATTGAGCCATTGCACTCTAGCCTGAGCAACAAGAGCAAAACTCCGTCTCAAAAGAGAAGAGAAAAAACTTTCTCTCTCAGAACACCAAATGAGAATAGACAACTCTCAAAAGAAGATATACAAATGGCCAACAAACATATGAAAAAATGCTCAACACTAATGATCAGGGAAATGCAAATCAAAACCACAATGTGATATCACCTCACTCCTTCAAGAATGGCCATAATCAAAAAATCAAAAAATAAGAGATGTTTAGTGGGGATGTGGTGAAAAGGGAACACTTTTACACTGCTGGTGGGAATGTAAATTAGTACAACCACTAGGGAAAACAGTGTGGAGATTCCTTAAAGAACTAAAAGTAGAACTACCATTTGATCCAGCAATCCCACTACTGGGTATCCATCCAGAGGAAAAGAAATCACTATACAAAAAAGATACTTGCACACACATATTTATAGCAGCACAATTTGCAATCGCAAAAATTTGGAACCAGCCCAAATGCCCATCAATCAAATGAATAGAAAAATTATGGTATATTTAAACCACGGAATGCTCCTCAGCCATAAAAAGGAATGAAATAATGGCATTCGCAATGACCTGGATGCAATAAGAGACCATTATTCTAAGTGAAGTAACTCAGGAATGGAAAACCAGACATCGTATGTCCTCACTCATAAGTGGGAGCAAAGCTATGATGATGCAAAGGCATTAGCATGACACAATAGACTCTGGGGACTCAGGGGAATGGGTGGGAGAAGGGTAAGGGATAAAAGACTACAAATTGGGTAGAGTATATACTGCTTGGGTGATGGGTGCACCAAAATCTCAGAAATCACCACTAAAGAACTTATTCATGTAACCAAACACCACCTGTTCCCCAAAAACCTATGGAAATAAAAAATTTAAATTAGAAAATTTAAAAAGAACACCATGAGGCAAGAGTGTAGAGAATTATAAACACAGTAATGGTTAAGAGTTTATGCTCTGGATACAAAGCCTGACTCTACCACTCACCAGCCATGTGACCTTGATCTGGTTCTGCATCCTCTCTGAGCACAAGTTTCTTTGCCTATAAAATGGGATAATAAGGTTGCTGGGAGGATGAAATGAGCTATGAAGCAATAATACACAGTGCCTGGTCCATGGTATATGTTCAATGCATGTGAGCTAGTATAATTATTATTATTATTATTATTATTATTATTATTATTTTGAGATGGAGTTTCCCTCTTGTTGTCCAGGCTGGAGTGCAATGGCACAATCGTGGCTCACTGCAACCTTCACCTTCTGAGCTCAAGCGATTCTCCAGCCTCAGCCTCCCGAGTAGCTGGCATTATAGGCATGTGCCATCACACCCAGATAATTTTCTATTTTTAGTAGAGACAGGGTTTTACCATGTTGGTCAGGCCGGTCTCGAACTCCTGACCTTAGATGATATGCCTGCCTCAGCCCCCCAAAGTGCTGGGATTACAGGCATGAGCCACCATGCCTGACCATAATTATATTTATCATCAGCTGTCTTGATTTTGCCATTTTCACCTTATACACTCTCAACCTTGCTTTCGATTTATCTATTATGCAAGTAGATAACTACATAATTATAATTGCAAATAGATAATTGTATATTTTCTTGCCTTGGATTTATCTATTACGCTTTCTACTTAGAAATATGGGTTTCACTGACCCGCTATATTGTCAGAAATGTTCTTATCAAAGGTGAACATAATTTAAATATTCCATTGGAAAGGAGAGAAAGGACTCACCTTAGCATTGCATTCCTTTTTTCTCAAAGAGGAAGTCTGTGACCACAGTGACCACTTGGCTGGTACCAGGAGACTTAGGTGCCTCACTCTGGGGCACGGAGACCACAAAACCACCCCTGGGGCATGAAGACCACAAAACCTGTCCTCTGAGTAGGGCCTTCATTCCACCCAGAAGCCAGGCCTTTCATCACCCAGTCCGCATTAGCTCCTGAGAAGATTATATACATGGCCTACCTCCCCCATTGCCTCATCCTCAGCCACCTCTGCCAACTCATAATGGGGAGAACAAAACATTCTCTTGCTTTCTCCAAGGCCAGTGTAATTTTATGCAAAGCAGCTTTCTTTCCAAAGGACTGTTCGTTTGGGTGTCTCTGTGCATTGTTCAGTGTCCAAGGCCCTGTAACCCATGTGCTCCTGGGACAGAATTATTTTGAGTAATAGCATATTCGTCAACTATAGATGAGGACAGGTATAGCCTCCAAAGGGGACTCAGGAGGAAATGATTATGAAAATAGAAATAGAAACCAAAATACCTTTTATCACAAACAAAATAGATACACCGTAATCAACATGTAACTTACTACTACCTTTCCCTTTGTTCTAGTAAACAAAAATCTTCATACCCTTCTACCCAAAATTTCCACTTATAAATTTGGCCTGTGTAAGTATATTCATTGTAGTATTGTTTCTAATAAAAAAAATTAGAAGAAGTCTATGAAACCATAATAAATTGTACTCCTATATTTTAGAATACCAGCTAGTAGTTTTAAAAAATGATATAGATCCTCAGGTAGAAACTTGGAAAGATCTCCAAAACATATTCAGGGAATAAAGAGCAAGTTGAAAAGCAAACATAACCCCATGTATGCTAAAATATATACACACATACCCAAAACAAAAACAAAATATACTTTTTTATATGCACATATACACATATAAATGTAAATAGATAGAGAAAAGAGGGAAGGCTGGGCACGGTGGCTCACACCTGTAATCCCAGCACTTTGGGAGGCCAAGGCGGGTGGATCACTGAGGTCAGGAGTTCGAGACCAGCCTTGTCAACACGGTGAAACCCCGTCTCTACTAAAAATACAAAAATTAACTGGGCGTCGTGGTAGGCGCCTGTAATCTCAGCTACTCTGGAGGCTGAGGCAGGAGAATCGCTTGAACCCAGGAGGTAGAGGTTGCAGTGGGCTGAGATCACCCCATTGCACTCCAGCCTGGGTGACGGAGCATGACTGTGTCTCAAAAAAAAAAAAAAAAAAAAGAGGGGAAAGTGGGTCAGAGTCACTGGAGAGAGAAGAATGGGACAATTTGGCAAGAAAGCTTTGATTTTCAGTATTATTTTATTTATTTATTTATTTTATTATGCTTTAAGTTCTAGGATACATGTGCACAATATGCAGGTTTGTTACATATGTACACACGTGCCATGTTGGTGTACTGCACCCATTAACACATCATTTACATTAGGTATATCTCCTAATGCTATCCCTCCCCACCCCACCTCACCCCACCCCACCACAGGCCCTGGTGTGTGATGTTCCCCACCCTGTGTCCAAGTCTTCTCATTGTTCAATTCCCAACTATGAGTGAGAACATGCGGTGTTTGGTTTTCTGTCCTTGCGATAGTTTACTCAGAATGATTATTTCCAACTTCATCCACTTCCCTACAAAGGACACGAACTCATCCTTTTTTATGGCTGCATAGTATTCCATGGTGTATATGTGCCACATTTTCTTAATCCATTCTATCACTGATGGACATTTGGGTCAGTTCCAAGTCTTTGCTATTGTGAATAGTGCTGCAATAAACATACATGTGCATGTGTCTTTATAGCAGCATGATTTACAATCCTTTGGGTATATACCCAATAATGGGATTGCTGGGTCAAACAGTATTTCTACTTCTAGATCCTTGAGGAATCGCCACACTGTCTTCCACAATGGTTGAACTAGTTTACAGTCCCACCAACATTGTAAAAGTGTTCCTATTTCTTCACATCCTCTCCAGCACCTGTTGTTTCCTGACTTTTTAATGATCACCATTCTAACTGGTGTGCTATGGTATCTCATTGTGGTTTTGATTTGCATTTCTCTGATGGCCAGTGATGATGAGCATTTTTTCATGTGTCTGTTGGCTGCATAAATGTCTTCTTTTGAGAACTGTCTGTTCATATCCTTCACCCACTTTTCGATGGGGTTGTTTGATTTTTTTCTTGTAAATTTGTTTCAGTTTTTTGTAGGTTCTGGATATTAGCCCTTTGTCAGATGGGTAGATTGCAAAAATTTTCTCCCATTCTGTAGATTGCCTGTTCATTCTGATGATAGTTTGTTTTGCTGTGCAGAAGCTCCTTAGTTTAATTAGATCCCATTGTCTATTTTGGCTTTTGTTGTCATTGCCCTTGGTATTTGCCCATGCCTATGTCCTGAATGGTGTTGCCTAGGTTTTCTTCTAGGGTTTTTATGGTTTTAGGTCTTATGTTTAACTCTTTAATCCATCTGGAATTAATTTTTGTATAAGGTGTAAGGAAGGGATCCAGTTTCAACTTTCTACATGTGGCTAGCCAGTTTTCCCAGCACCATTTATTAAATAGGGAATCCTTTCCCCATTTCTTGTTATTGTCAGATTTGTCAAAGATCAGATGGTTATAGATGTGTGGTATTATTTCTGAGGGCTCTGTTCTGTTCCATTGGTCTATATCTCTGTTTTGGTACCAGTACCATGCTGTTTTGGATAAGCTTTTTGATGTGCTGCTGGATTCGGTTTGCCAGTATTTTATTGAGGATTTTTGCATCAATGTTCATCAGGGATATTGGTCCAAAATTCTCTTTTTTTGTTGTGTCTCTGCCAGGCTTTGGTATCAGGATGATGCTGGCCTCATAAAATGAGTTAGGGAGGATTCCCTCTTTTTTTATTGATTGGAATAGTTTCAGAAGGAATGGTACCAGCTTCTCTTTGTACCTCTGGTAGAATTCAGCTGTGAATCCATCTGGTCCTGGACTTTTTTTGGTTGGTAGGCTATTAATTATTGCCTGAATTTCAGAGTCTGTTATTGGTCTATTCAGGGATTCAGCTTCTTCCTGCTTTAGTCTTGGGATGGTGTATGTGTCCAGGAATTTATCCATTTCTTCTAGATTTTCTAGTTTATTTGCATAGCGGTGTTTGTAGTATTCTCTGATGGTAGTTTGTATTACTGTGGGATCAGTGATGATATCCCCTTTATCATTTTTTATCGCACCTATTTGATTATTCTGTCTTTCTTCTTTATTAGTCTTGCTAGTGGTCTATCAATTTTGTTGATCTTTTCAAAAAAACCAGCTCCTGGATTCATTGATTTTTTTGAAGGGTTTTTTGTGTCTCTATCTCCTTCAGTTCTGCTCTGATCTTAGTTATTTCTTGCCTTCTGCTGGCGTTTGAATATGTTTGCTCTTGCTTCTCTAGTTCTTTTAATTGTGATGTCAGGGTGTCAATTTTAGATCTTTCCTGCTTTCTCTTGTGGGCATTTAGTGCTATAAATTTCCCTCTACACACTGCTTTAAATGTGTCCCAGAGATTCTGGTATGTTGTATCTTTGTTCCCATTGGTTTCAAAGAACATCTTTATTTCTGCCTTCATTCTGTTATGTACCCAGTAGTCATTCAGGAGCAGGTTGTTCAGTTTCCATGTAGTTGAGTGGTTTTGAGTGAGTTTCTTAATCCTGAGTTCTAGTTTGATTGCACTGTGGTCTGAGAGACAGTTTGTTACAATTTCTGTTGTTTTACATTTGCTGAGGAGTGCTTTACTTCCAACTATGTGGTCAAATTTGGAATGTGATGCTGAGAAGAATGTATATTCTGTTGATTTGGGGTGAAGAGTTCTGTAGATGTCTATTAGGTCCACTTGGTTCTGAGCTGAGTTCAATTCCTGGATATCCTGGTTAACTTTCTGTCTCATTGATCTGTCTAATGTTGACAGTGGGGTGTTAAAGTCTCCCGTTATTATTGTGTGGGAGTCTAAGTCTCTTTGTATGTCTCTAAGGACTTGCTGTATGAATCTAAGTGCTCCTGTATTGGGTACATGTATATTTAGGATAGTTAGCTCTTCTTGTTGAATTGATCCCTTTACCACTATGTAATGCTCTTCTTTGTGTCTTTTGATCTTTGTTGGCTTAAAGTCTGTTTTATCAGAGACTAGGATTGCAATGCCTGCTTTTTTTTGTTTTCCATTTGCTTGGTAGATCTTCCTCCATCCCTTGATTTTCAGCCTATGTGTGTCTCTGCCTGTAAGATGGGTCTCCTGAATACAGCACACTGGTGGTTCTTGACTCTTTTTCCAATTTGCCAGTCTATGTCTTTTAATTGGAGCGTTTAGCCCATTTACATTTAAGGTTAATATTGTTATGTATGAATTTGATCCTGTCATTATGATGTTAGCTGGTTATTTCGCTCGTTAGTTGATGCAGTTTCTTCCTAGCATCGATGGTCTTTCCAATTTAGCATGTTTTTGCAGTGGCTGGTACTGGTTGTTCCTTTCCATGTTTAGTGCTTCCTTCAGGAGCTTTTCAGTGTTATTTTAATATTTTACAACAAAAAATGTGTGGATTATTGACATATTTAAATATAGATTTATTTGTAAAGAGTTCTTAGGAAATTTAATGAAATAGTATAACCTAAATTAGATGAAAATAATATATCTAACTGCAATGTCATTTTACCACAGGAGAGTTCTTTTGTCATTTACCAGTCATTTCAACAACAGAAGCAACCATTTTGTTTGGCATAGAAGAAAAGCCTGAGGCAAAGATTTAAGGGAATCAGAGGACTACATATTTTAATGAAATGAGGTTTAACAGTCTGGTCAAATTCACAATAGCCCCTCACTTGTTGAGAGCCACAAATCATTTACTAAATATGAACCTACCTACCATGCAGGCAAAAATTAATTTGCCAAGCCCAGCAGTGATTCAACCAAAATCACTGCTCTCCTGCTAATAATGCCTTTACTAAATAATTTTCTGTTTCTCTTATGTTTATAAAGTAGAAGCAAAAAACTGAAGTCACATCTCACACAGCAGGGTAGCCAACATGCATTAGGGAAGATGAATGATTTACATAAGATTTACATAAACTCTAAACTCTTCATTCAGTATCTTGGTGTGGAATAAAATAAATGTAGGATTGATGCTATAAACATGGAGATAACTGTTGAATTATAAAGTTTATATTCATCAGCTTATTTCTCAGCCATTTAGCTGCAAAATCTCATATTTTAAAAAATAAGCCTTCTTGATAAATAAAATGATAAAGAGACATTCTGTATAAAGTTCACACTAAGGCCTGAAAAACACAAAGTTAAGTGTTGCCACCCTCCTGCCTTACGCCCTCCCTAAAATTGGCAGATTGGTGAAGAAGTATCACTTATATGGTGAGTAGCCTACTTTTGAAACTCATTTCCCCAAGGCATTGTCAAGAAAAGTTTGAATAAATTCTAAGGACACAATGAGCATAATTGCTTTCACTATTGTCAAAGCATTTTCACATCTATTACTGGTTGCTACAACAACCCTATGAAATAGGCATGCTGATAATGGTGTTCCCATTGCCCAGATGCAGAAATTATGAGAAAGTGAATTTAAAAGTCCAAGATGGTACAGCTAAACACTGACACAGCCAGGGCTAGAATCCAGGTATTGGTTGACCCTCAGTCAAGGTCTCTGGAATTGTTCAAGTAAAATATCAGTTTCCTAATTCAAAAAAGGATACTTAATTCTCTAAAAACGACATGACTGGTGATTTAATCAAGTTTTATAGAAAAGACCACCTGCCTAGAGTGGGACTTCAAAGTTCCTTAGAGAACAGTAGACCCATACTTCCCCAGTCTGACTTCAGCTCTTACTGTTTTGCAGGTCAGCCTTGTGCAGAAACTTCAAGTTGTATTCAAATATTTCTGGCAAGCCATTGTCATTGCCTGTAATGTTTCTATCCAAATCATGTCAAGTCAAAACGTGGGCACCAGAAGCACATTGGAGAACAGGTGCTATCTGCTTTCTTATTTTAAGATCCATGTGCTGCCCACAGGATCTCTGGATAAAAATTTCAATATATCTCAGAATAAGCAGCAACTTGTCTTGTTGATCTGTCTTTCAAGCTTTTCCACTAAGATGGCAATCTGCATCCTATTACTAATGCTTCTCCAAGTCTCCCAGCCCCTAGAAACGAGAGCTTCATGACTTTGGAGAGGACTATAGCTATCTAGTGACATCATCCTTGATGCTATTCAGCAGCAGCTTTTCCTTCCTTGGAGAAGTGACTTGCACAAATGACTTGGGGCTGTTATTGCAGGATCAATGACCTGAATATATGGGAGTAAAACTCCCCTAGAGAATTGGAGTCAAGAGACTTGGAGCTTCCCAGGAATCCAAAAGAATGGCATTTAGTTTTTCATGGCCCACTAGAGCCGGTTAAAAGGTCAGAAATAAAAGGTTATTGACCTGAGAGATTTTCTTGAGAGGAGGAGGGCACCAGGACTGTGGCCCCTGGGTCCCTCCAACTCAAGGATCATAAAGAAGCCCACAGGTCACTGACTCCAGAGAAAATGAAAGTGGAGAAACAAATGGAAAAAATCGACTCCCCTTTTTACTTGATTTTTACTTGAGTTACTAGATGAAGTTCTGCTTTCAGAAAGAATAGACCAGCCCTGGAATAAGCTGTATCAGTTTGTCCAGGGTTTATCATCTAAATTCATATTCTTTTAATAATTCCTGGCCGGGCGCGGTGGCTGAAGCCTGTAATCCCAGCACTTTGGGAGGCCGAGACGGGCGGATCACGAGGTCAGGAGATCAAGACCCTCCTGGCTAACACAGTGAAACCCCGTCTCTACTAAAAAATACAAAAAACTAGCCGGGCGAGGTGGCGGGTGCCTGTAGTCCCAGCTATTCGGGAGGCTGAGGCAGGAGAATGGCGTGAACCCAGAGGCGGAGCTTGCAGTGAGCCGAGACCAGCCACTGCACTCCAGCCTGGGCGACAGAGCGAGACTCTGTCTCAAAAAAAAAAAAAATAATAATAATAATAATAATAATAATTCCTGCATTGGGACTTCCTGGGGTCCACACAGTTGGGTTCATGGTCTCCAATTAAGTGAAGAACTGTGTATCTGGCTGATTCTCTACTATCTCCTAAAAATTACCGCATTGACTTGGAACTAGTAAACAGAGCAAACATAAAATCCTTCTTAGCTTTGATCAAGACAAAATGCCAGTCATCTGAAACTGCATTCGACAGAGTGAATGTGCAATAGGAAGTGAACTAGTAAACTGGGCTATGAAATTGGAGAAAAGGAAAAAAGAGAAAGTTCACTCATCAAAAAACCATCACAGCAACTAAGACAAAACATCTCCAGCCATAACACTAGACACCCTTTTGGAAAGATTAGCCTATGGAAAGTGCAGTTGTATATTTCCTTAGCATGTCTGAAAACACTCCATTTCAGAATAATCAGGAGCCTGTGAAAATGCCACTTTCCCTCAGAATCCACAACAACCTGGAAATGCCCTGTTCCTGGCAATTTATTACACCTGGCCTGAGCCGTTAACATGCAGCTTCATAGACTTCTTGGAGTTTGACACTGGTTGAGCTTGTTTTTCCGGTCCCCTGGAGCAAAAAACAAGCAATAGCCAATCGTAATTTTACATTTTAAAATGTCCTTTCCGCTCCTAAACTTCTCCCCACAACCACAGTGTAGTACCTGAGCTCATATTTACAGGAGAAATAGGAAAGCAGATTTGACACAGCTCAGCAACCAACACATCACAGTGAAACAATAAGGCCATTGGTCATGGACAGTTGACCACCAATGACTGGACTGAGACCAGAGAACCACTTTGCACAGGCCTCGGAGCAGCCATTAAATGGAAATGACTTGGAGCTGAGTGAGGCCTGAATCAAGTGACTTGTTAAGGCATTTTGGTCTGTCATCAGTCTCAAACATTATAGTTCCCTGTGCCTTTTGATCTTTTTTTTTTCCAACTTTTGTTTAAGATCCAGTGGGTACATGTGCAGGATTGTCATCTGGGTATGTTGTGTGATGCTGAGGTTTGGGATATGAATGATCCCATCACCCAGGTACTGAGCATAGTACCCAATAGTTTTCCAACCCTTTCTTCCCCAATCCCTCCCTGCTCTAGTGTGTGCAGTGTCTACTGTTCCCATCTTTATGTCCAGGAGTGCCCAGTGCTTAGCTCCCACTTACAAGTGAGAATGTGCAGTGTTTGGTTTTATGTTCCTGGGTTAATTCACTTAGTATAATAGCCTCCAGCTGCATCCATGTTGCTGCAAAGGAATGATTTTGTTCTTTTTTATGGCTGCATGCCATTCCATGATATGTATATATATACTACATTTTCTTTATCCAACCTGCCATTGAATGTGTACCTATGTTGATTCAATGTCTTTGCTATTGTGAATAGTGCCACAATGAACAAACAAGTGCACATGTCCTTTCTGAGAACAATTTGTTTTCTTTTAGATATATACCTAGTAACGGGATTGCTGAGTCGAATGGTAGTTCCATTTTAAGTTCCTCGGGAAATCGTCAAGCCACTTTGCATGGTGGATGAATTAATTTACATTCTCACAAATAGTGTATAAGTGTTCCCTTTTCTCCACAGCCTCACCAACATCTGTTGTTTCTTGATGTTTTAATAATAGCCATTCCGACTGATGTAAGATGGTATCTAATTGTGGTTTTGATTTGCATTTCTCTGATTAGTGATATTGAGCATTTTTTAAAATATGTTTGTTAGCTGCTTGCATGTCTTCTTTTGAGAAGTATCTGTTCATGTCTTTTGTCCATTTTTAATGGGGTCATTTATTTTGTGCTTGTTCAATCATTTAAGCTCCTTATAGGTTCTGAGTATTGGGCCTTTGTTAGATGCATAGTTTGTAAATATTTTCTCCTGTTCTGTAGGTTGTCTGTTTACCTTGTTCATAGTTTCTTTTGCTATGCAGAAGTTCTTTAATTAGGTCCCATTTGTCAATTTTTGGTTTGTTGTAATTGCTGTGCAGAACTTAATCATAAATTCTTTCCATTTCCAATGTCCAGAGTGTTTCTAAGTTTTCTTATAGGATTCTTTTCTTTTTTTTTTTTTTTTGAGACGGAGTCTCTCTCTGTTGGCCAGGCTAGAGTTCAGTGGTGTGATCTCGGATCACTGCAACCTCTGCCTCCCGGGTTCAAGTGATTCTCCTGCCTCAGCCTCCCAAGTAGCTGGGACTACAGGCACCTGCCACCACACCTGGGTAATTTTTGTATTTTCAGTAAAGATGGAGTTTCACCACATTGGCCAGACAGGTCTCGAGCTCCTGACCCTGTGATCCACCCACCTCGGCCTCCCAAAGTGTGGGGATTACATGTGTGAGCCACCGAGCCTGGCCTCTTCTAGGATTCTTGTAGTTTGAGGTCTTATATTTAAAACTTTTAAAAATTTTTGTCTATTTTTATTTTTATTTTTATTTTTTGTGGGTATGTAGTAACATTTAAATTTCTAATCCATCTTGAGTTAATTTTTTATTTGATGAAAGGAAAGAGTCTAGTTTCTTTCTTCTGCATACGGCTAGCGAGCTATCCCAGTACCATTTATTGAATAGGGAGTCCTTTCTCCATTGCTTGTTTTTGTCAGCTTTGTGGACAATTAGGAGGCTGTAAGTGTGCAGCTTTATTTCTGAGTTCACTATTCTGTTCCATTGGTCTATGTGTCTGTGTTTGTACCAGTACTATTCTCTTTGGGTTGTGGTAGCCTTAGTATAGTTTGAAGTCAAGTAAGTGATGCCTCTGTCTTTATTCTTTTGCTTAAGATTGCTTTGGTTATTTGGACTCTTCTTTGGTTCCACATGAATTTTAGAATATTTTTTTTCAATTCTGTGTAAAACAACATTGGTAGTTTGATAGGAATAGCATTGAGCCTGTAGATTGCTTTGGGCAATATGGCCATTTTGATGATATTGATTCTTCCAATCCACGAGCATAGAATGCTTTTCCATTTGTTTGTGACATCTATGATTTCTTTCAGGAGTGTATTGTGGTACTCCTTGTAGAGATCTTTTACCTCCTTGGTTAGATGTATTCCTAGGTATTTTATTTTCTTGTGTGGCTATTATAAATGGGATTGCATTCTTGATTTGGTTCTCAGCTTGAATGTTACTGGTGTATAGAAATGCTACAGGATTTTGTACATTGATTTTGTATCCTGAAACTTACTGAAGTCATTTATCAGTTCCAGGAGATTTTTGGTAAAGTCTTTGGGTTTTCCAGGTATAGAATCAAATCATCCACAAAGAGAGATAGTTTGACCTCCTTTTTCTATTTATGTGCCTTTTGCTTCTTTCTCTTGCCTGATTGCTCTGGCTAGTACTGCCAGTACTGTGTTGAATAGGAGTGGTGACAGTCGTCATCCTTCTCTTGTTCCAGTTCTCAAGGGAAATGTTTCCAGTTTTTGCCCTTTCAGTATGATGTTGGCTGTGGGTTTGTCGTAGATGGCTCTTATTATTTTGAGTTATGTTCCTTTGATGACTCATCTATTGAGGGATTTTATTATGAAGGGATGTTGGATTTTATTGAAAGTTCTTTCTGCATCTATGGAGATGATCATATAGGTTTTTGTTTTTAATTCTGTTTATGTGGTGAATCATATTTATTGATTTGTGTAGTATGTTGAACCAACTTTGCATCCCAGAAATGAAGTCTACTTGATCATGGTGAATTAACTCTTTCATATGTTATTGAATTTGATTTGCTAGCATTTTGAGGATTTTTGTGTCTATGTTAATCAGGCATATTGGCCTGTAGTTTTCTTTTTTCATCGTGTCTTTTGTCAGATTTTGGTTTCAGAGTGATCCTGGCTTTACAGAATGAGTTAGGGAGGAGTCCCTCCTCCTCGATTTTTTTGGAATAGTTTCATTAGAATTGGTACCAGCCCTCCTTTGTGTATCTGGTAGAATTTGACTGTGAATCCATCTGGTTCAGGGCTTTTTTTGGTTAGTAGGTTTTTTTTAAATTATGATTCCATTTCAGAACTCGATGTTGGTCTGGTCAGTGTTTCAATTTCTTCCTGATTCAATCTTGGGAATTGTACATTTCCAGAAATTTATCCATTTCCTCTAGATTTTCTAGTTTGTGTGTGTAGAGGTACTCATAATACTCTCTGAGAAGCTTTTGTATTCTGTGGGATTGGTTGTAACGTCACTTTTGTCATTTCTAATTGTGCTTATTTGGATCTTCTCTCTTTTTTTCTTTGTTAATATAGCTAGTGGTCTATAAATCTTGTTTACCTTTTCAAAGAACAAATTTTGGTTTTGTTGATTCTTTGTATGAATTTGGAGGTCTCAATTTCATTCAGCTCAGCTCTGATTTTAATTATTTCCTTTCTTCTGCTAGCTTTGAGGTCAGTTTGTTCTGGTTTTTCTAGTTCCTCTAGGTGTGCTGTTAGATCGTTAATTTGATATATTTCTAACTTTTTGATATAGACATTTAGCACCATAAACTTTCCTCTTAACACTACTTTTGCTGCATCACAGAGATTTTAGCTGTGCTGCCTATTTGTTTTCATTTATTTCAAAGAATTTCTTTATTTCTGCCTTAATTTTGCTGTTTTACCAAAAGTCATTCAGGAGCAAGTTGTTTAATTTGCATGTGTGGTTTTGAGAGATCTTCCTGATATTGAATTCTACTTTTATTCCAATATGTTCTGAGAGTATGGTTGGTATGATTTCAATTATTTTGAATTTATTGAGACTTGCTTTATGGCTGAGCATGTGGTCAATCTTAAAATATGTTCTGTGTGCAGATAAAAAGAATGTATATCCTGTGGTTGATGGATGGAGTATTCTGTAGATTTCTATTAGGTCCAATTAATCAAGTGTTGAGTTTAAGTCCCTTAGATGGCTTCTGATTAGTGCTACCTGTCCAAGGGAAAAAAGTAAATATATTATTTGTATAGCACTATATCAAAGTATAACAGTCATGTAGGTATAATTCCTAAAGCAGCACACCTAGGAAGCTTTTAGAGACAAAAGTCATTATTGTGTGTGTTCACAGCATACCTTTCTTTCCTACAGGCTTTTTAAAAAGTGGGCTTTGCTCATTTAGCTCTGCTCTCTGTACTTGTATGATGCAGAATCAGGGAAATGGAAAGAGAACTGGAGAGCAGAAGGAATGGAAGAGACAGGAAACAACAAGAGAAGAAAAGGAGCTGGATATGGTAGAGTTTTTGTTTCTTGGGGTTTAGAGTTGCTTATTGATTGGGAATTAAGGGTGCTGGAGAGAGATATAGGGAAGGACAGCTCATTTCTGTAAAGACCACCTTAAGAGTGGCTGAAATGGAAAAATAAGATTTTGAAGATAATATGGTATAAATTAAGGATGTATTTCCTTCTCTCCTTTTATGGTTTCTCTAGACAAGTTAAAAATAAAGTTGGTATTAGTCATATTTTTCTATTGAACAATGACTTATTTGAAGCACTTTGAGATTGGACCACATGGGGCCCAAATTATAATCAAGCCCTTGAAACCAGTACTGGCTAAAGGAAGCTCAAATAGGATCCTGTAGTCATGGCTGATTCGGGTTCTATTCAGCAGAGACTAATTTTGCCAACATTAACCATTCTTACTGACTGATAAGAAGGACACCTACATGACTATTATCCATTAATGAACTTGAAAGATAAAAGTATACCAGACTAGCATCAACCATATCATTATACTAATAAAAATGTTCAATTAACCAGATGTCTATCTTTGAGTAAACAAAAGATGTAGATGATTAACTAGACTTTTCATTTCATCTCAATACTTGCTGTCAGGGAGATATGGTCATTGACTCCTTCAACTGTCAAAACTCTAGTAGGTCTGGTACAAAGCAGGCTGGTATTTCAGTAGAAAATAAACTAAGAATAAGGAGACCATGATAAATGATGGTGATGGGGTTCAGAATATGCTACCCCAAAATAAGGTGCCTTGGCATTTGAACAAACTGCAAAAGCAGGAAGGTCACTCTCACATTCCCGTCACCCTTCTCTCCTGAAGCAGGTCATGAGACCCTCATTTCAGAGACGCTCTCCCCATACCCAGAGGAAAAGAACATCTTTATCTCTGAAGACACGGGGACAGAGAAGAATCTGAACAAAACAGGCCTTGCTAAGCTCCTCCAGTTTGTTACCATTAGATCATACCCTCTTTGTCCAATCACCCATTTCACAACTGTCCACTCTTCATCGAACCTAAGCATAAAAATAGACAGGTTTCCCTGCTTCTTCGGGGCTTCATTTCCTTCTGAAGGCTCCTATACCACATAAAACTTACACTGAATACTTTGTATGCTTTTCTCTTATTAATCGGTCTTTTGACAGAAGGGCCTCACCATGAACCTAGCAATGGGAAAGAAATATTTTCCCCCTATACTGGAATGAGTCCACTGGGGAAAAGAATGGCCTATAATCCAAACCACAGTGCAAAAGAAGTAGTGTGAGCTCGGACTCAGTGTTGTAGCCAGAGTATTTAAGACCTTGAGTGAACTATTTTTAACACTCTCCATAGAAAACAATTATTTTTTAGTAATAATCATGAAATAAGTTTAATAATCATGTTTAAAAAAACACGCTGAAATTTTTTTATTGAACTGCTTATGTATAATCAGCCTGTTAAAATAATAATAATAAAAAATAATAAAATACATATTAAAATATATAAAAGGAAAAAATATAGTAATTCTTTCTAATTTACATTTATGTATTTTTTGAAAGGAGAAAAAAACTCGTACATACATATTGGCCTCTTGTAGTAATGAATCTTGCAGTTCACATTGTTTCTCTGTTTAAAATTATAAACACACATAAAAACTCCAAGTGATCATGTTCTTCATGTCACTGTTCTATCACTTTCATTTTTAATCCCCTGGTTAAATGCAAGAATATTTGCTCCCAAAGGAATAGAGAGACAAATTTGAACCCTAACTGAACTCAAATGCTTTTGAATCATTACAAACATGGGTCTGAGTGTGCCTCTGTTGGAGACCAATTGTATAACTAGGAGTCCTTAGAATTAGATTCTATGGAAAGTACAATGTGTAAAGGACAATAATAAAAATTGCTCCTTTGAAGCTTATGTATAAGCTTATTATAATTATTAAAAGTCAGTTGTTTAGAACTTAGACCAACAAAAGATTTGGCAGAGCATGGGAGCATTTTGTCACTGACATTGTTTAGGATGATGGTCAGCTCGTGGTGATAATAGAAGACCAACTTTTAGTTCCTTTTATTATTATTTTTTAAACGTCTACAATATGCCCCCTTGTTTTCTGCACCTTGCCCTTTTCCCCCTGCCCTTAAAATGCAATTGTCCAACCAACCTCTTTTCTGGGCGAAGATTGTCTATTTTGATAAAGGGAGCACAGTAGTAGAAATGTCTAAGTCAAGGGAAATGGAGTAGAAATCAGAAACTAAATGCCCACAATGGGAGTTGGATGGCCACAGTTCACTGGGCACTTAACACTGACTTCATACCTTACCTGCTCATAAGAATTAGGTGTTTAGGCCGGGCACGGTGATTCATGCCTGTAATCCTAGCACTTTGGGAGGCTGAGGCGGGCGGACCACCTGAGGTCGGGAGTTCAAGACCAGCCTGGCCAACATGGTAAAACCCCATCTCTACTGAAAATACAAAAATTAGCTGTGCATGGTGGTGCATGCCTGTAATCCCAGCTACTCGGGAGGCTGAAGCACGAGAATTGCTTGAACCCAGGAGGTGAAAGTTGCAGTGAGCCGAGATCACACCACTGCACTCCAGCCTGGGTGACAGAGCAAGACTCTGTCTCAAAAAAAAAAAAAAAAAGAAAAAGAAAAAGAATTAGGTGTTTAATTTTCTGCCAAGTTTGTTCCTGATGGTTCAGGACCAACTGGATGGACTAGGGATCCAGAGACAGTTATTTGATCTCTGCAGTGGAGTGGAGCTGGAGCAGGCAGGTGCCAACTCAAAGTGGCCCTTCAGGAAGTGTTTTATCAATACCAGATGATGATTGGAAGCCTGTCAAAGCTCTTCCAATCAAACATGTTCACATTATTATTCCAAAATCATAATTCTTTATAAAGAGAGTGTTAATTTTGAAAAGTCCTTATCTATCTTTTTCACTAAATAATCAAAAAAATAAAATGGTTAAATAAAAAGATGCTATGGCTATCATTTCTTTTGCTCTTTCTTTGGGTTTCAGATGTGGCCACTTGAAAAACATTCACAGCCAGGCACAGTGGCTGATGCCTATAATCTCAGCACTTTGGGAGGCTGAAGCAGGCAGATCACTTGAGGTCAGGAGTTCAAGACCAGCCTGGGCATCATGGTAAAACCCTGCCTCTACTAAAAATACAAAAATTAGCCAGGTGTGGCAGCACATGCCTGCAATCCCAGTTACTGGGGGAGCTGAGGCAGGAGAATCACTTAAACCCGAGAGGTGGAGGTTGCAGTGAGTCGAGATCGGTCCACTGTACTCCAGCCTGGGTGACAGAGTGAGACTCCATTTCAGAAAAAAAAAAGAAAGAAAAATGTTCACAACTTTCCCAAGTTATTAGGTGACTATAGTGCTTCAAAAATCACTTGTTCAGCAGGTTCCTGTGCAAACCTTGATTTTTAATTATTATAACCACCATTTATTGGGCATTCACTGTGTTCCAGCACTGTGTTAAGCTACCTCTATAAAAGAAATAATAATAATTGGTCTTTTGGGTGCAGATTTAAAAGAGATAGCTCCCCATCACAAATAAGAACAATAAGCAGAGAATAGCTCAAAGGAATGAGTCATAGTCCCAGCTGGTAGATATAATCATGCCAAAGTATGTCAGAGTCAGGAAATGCCACAAGGTTAAGACTACAAAGTACGAAGATGACTGTAATTACTCACCTTTAACTGAACAGTATAATTGAATCACATAATTCATTTCCATTATCTGAGTTCCCGGCTTAGGCTCTTTGAGTACCACGAATCAGGAATGACTATGCTCCACTTCACCCTTCGCTAGTCAAAGACTGCAGGGAGGCCCGGAGTTGTGGAATTCAATGTTACAAACATAAGGCCCTCCTGCCCACCCAGCGCTCCAAATATTTCCTGACATATGAAGGCTCTGACATTGCAAACCGGACTACAACAAGCCTTTGACTTCTCTGGGTTGTGAGGAGTTTTAGAAAATAACTGAAAAGCAACATTTTTAGGATGGTGTACTTAAGCAGAGTCCTGTAATAGGAAGAACACAGTATTTGGCAATAGGAAATCTGGATTTGAGTCTCCATTCACACCTAACTGGTTTTGGATGTTAGCAAAGTCACAGCCTCTCAGACTCCTGTCTGAAATAGCTTGTCTTGCAGGTCACTCACAAGGATTACATGAGATGCTACATGTGAAGGCACTTATGGTGGGTCTTAGTGTTTATAGAAGGAAAAGGTAATCATCAACACACGTATTCCACCTTCCATGCTAAGTGTATGGTAATAACCACGTTTTTTCTGAGCAACAGATCATATTAAATTTAAAAATTAAATTCAGCCAGGCATGGTAGCACATTCTTGTATTCCAAGTGCTTTGGGAGGCCAAGGCGGGAGGATCACTTTAGGCCAGGAGTTTGAGACCAGCCTGGACAACACAGCAAGACCCCATCTCTACAAAAATAAAAATATTAGCAAGGCACAGCAGCACGTGTCTCTAGTCCCAGCTACTTGGGAGGCTGAGGCAGGAGAATCACTTGTGCCCAGGAGTTTGAGGCTGCAGTGAACTATTTTTCTACCCCTGCACTCCAGCCTGAGAGGCAGAGCAAGACTCTGTCTCCAAAAAAAAAAAAAAGTAATTTCAAAATATACTTTATTGTAACAATTATTTCAGGCAAAGCAATCTTTCTGATTTTCTTTGGAAAAAAAAATTGCCCTTTACGAGAAATGGTTTAGTCATTTTGCTTTATACAGTCTGCTTTTAATCTTTCTCTCATATTCCATTGGACCAAACAGAAACCTAAAGAAGTTAGGCAAGCAGAGGAAGTCTCGGCCAGATTCTTGCATTGTTTCAGTTCCACAGAGAGCTCTGAGAATGATGCAGATTTAATATACAGGGGCTGGGAATGAAGGAAAGCAAGGGAGGGAGGGTATTTCCAACTCTGAGAAAATATCCCTAGCCAGGAAACAAAGCCTCAGGCCTCAGATTCCAGAAAGGCACCAGCTTGGTGACAGCCTGAGCCCACTGGCAGCCCAGCCCTCACCTGCACTGCTCTTTCACAAGAGCCCAGTTGGAAAGCCCACCCGTTGGGCCATAGAACTTGGTGCATTTTGCTGCAGCTTTGTGTTTTGGAGGCCAATATCATTTGTGGCCTGGAGGGTAGTATCAACCTCAGAACAGAGTGTTTACTTAGGTGTGGCAAGGCTGGTTTCGTGTATTAGATTAGGAAGCAATTTGCTTACCCTGTCAACCACTCTGGCCGTCTCTTTGTTTTGGTGTTTGTGTGCGTTAATGTTTTGTACCCATTGGTTTGTGTGACTGAAGGGGGATAAGCTGCAGTGCAGGTGTGTAAGAGGGGTCTCTCAATAGATTATTTCAGATAATCTACAGTCATCCCTTGGTATCTGAGGAAGATTGGTTCCAGGACTCCCCACAGATACCAAAACTCACAGATGCTCAAGTCTTTGGTATAAAATGGTATAGTATTTGCATAGAACCCTTGCACATCCTCCCAGTATACTTTAAATCATCTCTAAATTACTTACGATACCCAATGCAATGTAAATACTATGTTAATCATTGTTATACTATGTTGGTTAGGGAACGATGACAAGGAAAAAAACATCTGTACCTATTCAGTACAGAGGCAGTTTTTTTTCCAAATATTTTCCATCCAAGTTGGTTGAATCCTTGGCTACAGAACCCATGAATACAGAGGACCAATTGTACTTCAAATGAAACGATGCATTTTTAATATAAAACAAACTTTTCAGTTGAAAGTAACAGACCATTAACCAAATCGTATGTTTGGTCCCACCAAACTTCTGCTTGCAAGACGTTTAGACTACCTTCACATTTTCTGATTTCCACTTTGCTTTGATACCATGAAAATTTTCTTCCCTGGGAATATATATTATACAAGGGGAAAATCAGTCAAGAGGTCATTGAATATTAATTCTCTGTTATTATTTGTTCAACACTATGTGCCCAACACAGATGCCTCAGGAGTTAAACAGAGTGATGCATATGCTTGACTTAAGACATTGTGTCCCCCAACCTCCTTCCCTTCTTCATTGGGGCAACAGAGGGCCCACAGACAGCAAGCAACCCACCCTAGGCCAGCAGTGACATGAGCAAGCCCCATGCCCAGAGACTGCTAAGACCAACCTTATCATTACAACCTTTTTGGAGAGTCTTGCTGAAAGGCTGGGCACTTTGAAGAGAAGCACGGCATCAGTAAGGGACCAGATTGCCTGTGTTTGCATCCTGGCCTTGCTGCTTACTAGCTATTCCCCTCAGGCGAGTTTCCAATCTCTCAGTGCCTCAGCTTCTTCATCTGTAAAATGGGGATAAACATGGCACCTATTTCGTGATGTGATTGTGAAATGTCACTGATTTAATACATGTGAAGCAACTAAAACAGTGCCTAAGTTATAGGAAATGCTTATTATTATTATTAGAAAATTACACTACTCAGCAATTATACCAAAAAAAAAAAAAACAACGAATCTTTTCTCCCCCTAATCTCTCTAACTAAAGGCACTAAAACTCAAAGAGGTAGTAACGGAGAGAGAAAAACTTCTGTGCTCACAGAAACACTCAACATGGTAGCCACAATCCTAAAATTATCTGTAACAGAAGTAAACCCAGATAAAAATAGCTGTTAAGGCAGAGTTCTACAAAGGGGATCCTTGGATTTTCATGCTCTGAGCCCTGATATTGACTTTCAACGTCTTAGCAGGTCTACCAAATAAGGTACCTCAACACAACATTACCTAAGAGTTCCTTAACTCACAACCCTGTGAGGACAACAAAAGATTTTTGTTAGGAACAAAAAAAACCACTCTCCATGAGAATTATGCACAGTTTGCTTTGCATGGGTACCATATATGTGTGCATTTTAAATAAACATAAAGGTTATACAACTGCTTTTGATCTCAGTTTTAATTTCTCTTTAGCACAAAACCAGTCGTAACCTCTTCCCTTGTGATAAACAGGATTGATCGGGATGTGGAGCCTCATTTGTGTTTCCCCAGTTGTTTGGACGATGCCTCTCAGTGTGCACCGCCGGCTTCAGGGCCGTTGTTTCCAACCACAAGTAGTCCTTAGTCTTTGTTGCTTGCTAACCCCAGGAGTGACATCATAGTGTTATCACTTGTACTTACAGTAACCACTCTCCGTCTGTCTCATTGTATTGTCCAGCAAAAGGAAGATGTGGCACCTAAACCCCTTTTTCGTCAGAAAGAACCACTTCCTGCTTAGAGTGAGAGCTAAAAGTGAATCTCTCATTGTACAAAAATACGGGTCCAGGCTGGGCTCAGTGGCTCACGCCTGTAATCCCGGCACTTTGGGAGGCCAAGGTGGGTAGATCACTTGAGGTCAGGAGTTCGAGGCCAGCCTGACCAACATAATGAAACCTCGTCTGTACTAAAAATACAAAAATTAGCCAGACATGGTGTCAGGAACCTGTAATCCCAGCTACTCAGGAGTCTGAGGCAGGAGAATCACTTGAATCTGGGAGGTGGAGGTTGCAGTGAGCCGAAATTGCACCACTACACTCCAGCCGGGGCAATAGAGCAAGACTCCATCTCAAATATATTTTATATATATATTATGAGGAGAAGAAACCTCCAGCCTCTGCTGCCCACCAATAATTATATATTATATATTATATATTATACTATATATATAATATATGAAATATAAAAGTTTTTTATATCATATATATATATATTTGCCATGGTGCTTTCTCTGGGACTCAAAGATTCTTCTGGCCACAGGAGCAGAAAGTCACTTTTTGATTTTTGGGGGCCCAATATTGTATGAGGGGCTTTCATTTCAGGCCAAGTCTCTCCCAACTTTTTCTTTTCCATGCTTACTGAAAAAAGAAAACTGCTCCTAGATACTTGCTCCAGATTTTCTGCAGGAATCAGGCCGTGCCCAAGCTCTCCAAAGATCCTCTGTGAATCCCAGGATTTCCAGTTTTGAGGACCTTTGACCTTGAGGCAATCTTCCTACCTTCAGATTTGGCTAATGTGGGAGGCAAGTTGAGGAATTTTATTTAAAAGCAATATTAGTGTTGAACCTTGAGTACTTGCCATGAACAAGTTTGCCACTAAAAACAGCAACATTGGAGCCCCACCCTCAAGCCTGAGGCCCCAAACCACATGACCTACTCATCCCCTATTTCTCGTGTAGGATCTGTGTTTGTTCCCACACAAATAATTCCCCAGAAGCCTGTATAGCAGAAATGTGGATAACGTTGCAGTTCTTCACATTTGGGGGAACATAAAGGGCTTAAAGGAATAGACCTATTCTCTAGGAAAGGTATACATCACAAAATTTGCATGAAATTTTGAAAAGCTTTGCACCCATCACCTCCGCAGCCCTCTTGGACTTTAAGAGATCTGTGGGACCTGAACCCACAGATGGAAGTCAGGGTGAAGGATATAGGGAAAGTGTTTACTTTCCCGGGGAGAATGGGAAGCTAACCCCCATCTGCACTCCAAGAAAAGTCTGTCACACCATCTTTCGTACTTGGTTGATTGTTCCTGGGAACCAATTATGAAAGAACTCAGCTCAAGTAGCAGTGGATTGGATGCCAGGGAGTTTCAGGAAAAGCACCATCTCTGAAATCCTTCTCAGGGACTTGCAGTGAGGAGAGGAGGCCTCGAGCCTCTGCTGCCCACCACAGAAGGCTTAAGCTGCAAACCTTGGAAACTTTCACTTTCAGGCTATCGGTCAAATTCTCGTGAAACACATACTCTGCCTCTAATAGTCTGCCTCTAGCTGGAACTAGGTGCTATGGGAAAAGGGACATTTCCAAAAACTGCGTAAGACGAAGTCACTGTCTTGAATAGATGAAAATCTCTTTGGTGTCTGCAAAACAAATACACTTCATTTAAAAAAAAAACAAAGAGCAAAACCAAGTAGTCAGAGGCCCATCATGATCTAAATTCAGAATATATTATACAGGCAAGTGTGCCATAGGCACCTAGAGCCGAGAGAGCAGAAAGGCTTCCCGGAGGAGGTGGAGCCTAAGCTGGGCTTATTTTACGTTTCCTTCTGACTACTGTTGTCTTCAAAGAACACTTTCTTCTACCCCACCTCCACCTTAATCCACTAGAATCTGTTCCTCAAATATTGTCTTAGCAACCCGTTTACTGATTAACACTAACAAGCCAAACAGGCCAGCATCAATGCTGCCGCCGAACTCTGACCTCTGGCTCTGAGCTGCTTTTCTTTTCTTTTTTTTTTTTTTATTTTGAGATGGAGTTTCGCTCTTGTTGCCCAGGCTGGAGTTCAATGGTGCGATGTCAGCTCACCGCAACCTCCGCCTCCCAGGTTCAAGCGATTCTCCTGCCTCAGCCTCCCGAGTAGCTGGGATTACAGGCATGCGCCACCATGCCCAGCTAATTTTTGTATTATTAGTAGAGACGGTGTTTCACCATGTTGGCCAGGGTGGTCTTGAACTCCTGACCTTGTGACCCACCTGCCTAAGCCTCCCAAAGTGCTGGGATTACAGGCATGAGCCACCGCGCCCAGCCCCTGGGCTGCTTTTCTAACATCGAAGAGTGTCAAGGTCGGAGGGACTTTAGAGGTCACCCAGTCCAAATTCCCTTCCACTCCTTAGGAAAGAGACATCTGGGGACAAGTTCTGCAGACTCCCTAGAAGAGTGAACCCAGCGGCTCTGGAAGTCTGGCCAAGAAAAATCAGCCTCAAAGAAGCAGAAGCTGTTAGGACACAAAACACACCTGAGCAGTCTCAATGGTGTGAGTAAACGCAATCACCTTGGGGACGGAGACGCAGGCAATCACACCCAACTGTGTAATTATAGCCACACACTGAATTAACCCTCAAGGCAATCCCAAATCACCAGACCAACCCTATTGTAGTTATCAAGCCTAAATCTCCAACTTGGTGTGAAAGTTAGACAGTTTGTACCCAAGCGATCTTAGCCCAGCTTAGAACTCCTGGAGAGCAAGGATTGACCATTCACTTGTGCATCTCGAAGTCCAGTGCAAGGCCTGATATTCAATAGACAGTTTAATGTGGCTTTGTTGAACTGAGCTGGATTGTACTGAATGTGATACAGAATTCATTACCATGAGTGAGAGTAACACAAACTACAGGAAATGTGAGAGACTGGAAAGAAATCAAAAGAGGCGCTGCGGCTGACACCTGTAATCCCAACACTTTAAGAGGCTGAGGTGGGTGGATTATTTGAGCCCAGGAGTTCAAGACTGGCCTGGGCAATATAGTGAGACTTCTGTCTCTACAAAAAATACAAAAATTAGCCAGGTGTGGTGGCATGCACCTGTAGTCCCAGCTACTCAGGAGGCTGAGGTGGGAGGCTCATCAAAGCCCCGGAAGTTGAGGTTTCAGTGAGCCGAAATCATGGCACTGCACTCCAGCCTGGGTGACAGAGTGAGACACTGTCTCAGAAAATAAAAAAATAAATAAAATAAAAAGATGAGGAAACCGACTCCCCTCTTCTATTCCCCAGCCACCCTTAGGATCTCTCAATCCAGAGAGAAATATCCATTCATAAGTACAGTAATAAAGGCACTTATTCCACTTAGAAATAATATTCATAATGGCCAACGTATACTAAGAGCTCCGTAAATGGCAGACACTATGCTCAATTCCTTACATTGAATCCTCACAACAGTCCTATGAAGTAGGTTCTCTGATGATCTCCATCTTGCAGATAAAGAAACTGCGTCTCAGAAAAATGAAGTTATGATCAGTAACTCTAGAAATGAGGTTCAATGTTGGAGAAGCGGAAAACAGAGTGGGTTTCAAAGGACGGGTAAGACTTTCACATCAATATTTAGGTAGGAAAAAAAGGCGATGTGAAATGACACTGTCAGAGAGGTAGGAAGAGGACCAGGACAGAGCACTGTCATAGCAGCCAAGAGGAGGTGGGGCCTCAGAGAGAGCTCACAGAGTTTCAATGGCAGCAGAGAGGTAAATTAGACAAGGGCTGAACTTTCCATCCAATTCGGCAACTAGGTCAGATTTGACCTTGGCCGGAGAAGTGGAATATCTGGGATGGAAGTCAGACTGCAACAGCCAGAACAGGAATGAGAGTCGGAGGGCCCCAGGGGGAACCATTTGGTGGACATAGCCTGAGTGAGGGGTGCAGAATCAAGGAAGATTCTTTAGGTGGAGACAAACTTGTGTTTGATCACAGGTAAGGAGGCAGGAGCCAGTGAAGTGGGAGAGGTTGGGGAATGCAAGAGAAAGAGGGATGGTAGAGATTAGGGGGGCATGATTTACCTTAGAAAATAAGAGGAAGAAACATATACACAAAACATCCTGCACTTGGCCAACCTTCCTCTTCCTGCATCCTATGCACAAATATTTTTTTAATAGGCTTTTTTTTTTTTTTGAGACAGAGTCGCTCTGTCACCCAGGCTGGAGTGCAACGGCGTGATCTCAGCTCACTGCAACCTCCACCTGCCGGGTTCAATGGATTCTCCTGCCTCAGCCTCCCAAGTAGCTGGGACTACAGATATGTGCCACCTAATTTTTGCACCCAGCTAATTTTTGTATTTTTAGTAGAGACGGGGTTTCACCATGTTGACCAGGCTGGTCTTGAACTCTTGACTTCAGGTGACCCATCCATCTTGGTCTCCCAAAGTGCAGGGATTACAGACATGAGCCACCGCACCCGGCCTAGACTTTATTTTTTAGAGTAGTTTTAGGTTCACATTCTAAAACTGAATGAAAGTTATAGAGACTTCTTATATATCCCTTGTCCCCACACATGCATAGCCTCCCCTATCAATAGCCCTTACTCCCAATAGAGTGATGCAATTGTTGTCATTGATGAGCCTACATTGACACATTATTATCAGCCAAAGTCGACAGTTTCCATCAGAGCTCACTCTTGGTATCATACATTCTATGGGTTTGAACAAATGCATAATGATATGTAGCCATCATTATAGAATCATATAGAATAGTTTCACTAACCTAAAATCCTCAAAAACCCAGAGTTTTGAGAAAAAAGTTTAGGTTTGTATTTTTGCTTTTTTGAAAAATGGCAAGGCAAGATGCTTATTTGATCATTTAAAAGTCTCAGATGCTTAGCTGGCTACAGGAAGTGAGACAGCAGCCTGGTGACATCTGGTCCCGGTTCTGTGAGGCTGGAGTTCAGGGCATCCAAAATACTTGTGCTGAAGGAACAAGAGCATGCAACCCACTGCCATCTGCCCACTGAGAGTTCTAGGATGGCAAAGAGAAAACAATTTATCTTTGGCATCCCCCTGAACAGGTCTCTCCTCCATTAGGCAACTCCTAAATTAGGCCAGTTAATCACCAAATCTTATCATCTTGTCCAGAAAAATAAAGTACCCTCAGGGATGAACAATTTGCTTATTCACTGAACAGACTGTATCAATTTGATACATAATGATCCACCCCCAAAACAACAAATATGTATTATTTCTCACACTTTTATATACCCAGGTAAAAATCAAGGATTCTGATGAAGGAATAGTGGTGACCCCAAAATGTACCAGAATGGCTATTTCTGCATAAGGAGCCTGGAGAAGACTCTCAAAAGAGAAGCAATTGACGGTGGTTTCAGACATGGGATAGAAGTTCATCAAGCAGCTGGACACGGTGGCTCACGCCTGTAATCCCAGCACTTTGGGAGGCTGAGGCAGGCAGATAATTTGAGGTCAGGAGTTCGAGACCAGCCTGACCTACATGGTGAAACCCAGTCTCTACTAAAAATATAAAAATTAGCCAGGGGTGGTGGTGGGTGCCTATAATCCCAGCACTCAGGAGGCTGAGGCAGGAGAATCACTTGAACACAGGAGGCAGAAGTCACAGTGAGCCGAGATCACACCATTGCACTCCAGCCTGGGAGACAGAGTGAGACTTTGTCTCAAAGAAAAAAAAGAAGAAGTTCATCAGGCAAAAAAAGGAACCAAGGTGATTGAAGAAAAGGAAATAGTAGGTAACATGCAGGGCAATGTGAAACAACAGCATTGATAAATGCCCAGGAAACCAGCGCGAGTAGAGCCTAGGGTGAGGTGGGGGCCAATAGGAGATGACAACGGAAAGGTTGTCATCAGATCTTGAAGGATGGTAGGTTACACAGACAAACCTGAACTCTATCCCAACCGCAGTAGGGAGCTGGTGAAGGACTTTAAGCAAGGGAGCCAACAAATCTAATTTGGAGGTTTCTGTTGTTTTGTTGTGTGTGTGTGTGTGTGTGTGTGTGTGTTCATTTTTGTTTTTGTTTTGAGATGGGTCTTGCTCTATGACCCAGGCTGGAGTGCAGTGGTGCTTTCATAGCTTACTGCAGTTTCAAACTCCCGGGCTGAAGTTATCCTCCTGCCTGAGTCTCCTGGGTAGTTGGGACTATATGTTATAGGAAAGAGGTTCCAATCCAGACACCAAGAAAGGATTCTTGAATCTCACACAAGAAAGAATTCAGGGTGAGTCTGTAGAGTAAAGTGAAAACAAGTTGATTAGAAAAGTAAAGGAATAAAAGAATGGCTACTTCATAGACACAGCAGCCCTGAGGGCTGCTGGTTGCCCATTTTTATGGTTATTTCTTGATGATATGTTAAACAAGGGGTGGATTATTCATACCTCCCCTTTATAGACCATATAGGGTAACTTTCTGATGTTGCCATGGCATCTGTAAATTGTCATGTGCTGGTGGGAATGTAGCAGTGAGGACAACCAGAGGTCACCCTCATCGCCATCTTGGTTTCAGTGGGTTTTGGCCAGCTTCTTTACTGCAAGCTGTTTTATCAGCAAGTTCTTTATGACCTGTATTTCGTGCTGACCTCCCATCTCATCCTGTGATTTAGAATGCATTAACCATCTGGGAATGCAGCCCAATAGGTCTCAGCCTCATTTTACCCAGCTCCTATTCAAGATTACCCTGGCTGGTCTCAAACTCCTGGCCCCAAACGATCATCCCACCTCGTCTTCCCAAAGTGCTGGGATTACAGGAGTGAACCACTGTGCCTGGCCTAATTGTTTTTAAAGGGTTGCTCTGGTAATTAATATGGAAAGGCTGGTTTGGAGGTTGGTATACAGAGAAGGTAGGGACTTAGTGAGGGGGATGCCTAGCTCATGCCAAGCAAGGCAAAGACTGACCAAATTAAGCCACAGAAATGGAGACAAGGAGACATTTTTGAGAGCTATTTTGAAGTAGACTTGACAATTGGATACAAAAAATCAGACAGGGAGAGAGAAAGATAAGGATGATTCCCAGGTTTGGGGCTGGGGTCATGGAAATTAGTCAGGGTGGAAATTGCAGAAAGAGTAGAGCAGGATTTGAGTGAACAGTGATCCATCTGTGGGGCCTCTGCAACATCCTGAAATGGCTGTTCAATGGGTTGTGTCAATTGGTTTGGAGCTCAAAAAGAAAGTTCTGGGGTGGGGAGGTGGATTTGCTAGCTGTCAGCATATGTACTATTGTAGGGATATTAAAAAGAATAGATATCTTCATTGTGAATCATCCCAGCTGGTAAAAAAGGAGAAGAAAAAAGTAATTTCTTTTTAAAAAATGAAGAATCATTTTCAAATTATTTTCTCTCCCAACAAAGGAATTAGCCAAGATTTTGTTTCAAGACCAAACAAAAAGAGGAAAGCAATCGGCTTTCTCCATGAATGCAATGGGTAATTCATGAGGCTCTGAAAAATACAGCTGCAGTTTTGCCAATAATTTCTTGTGCCTGTGTAAACAGTACCATATTCTCTGAAGCTTTCCCCCTTCAAAAAGGTAAACTTTGCATTGCCAATAAGTAGGGACAGAACAATGTACTCAGCCTCCAAATCCTTTCTGGGTAAGACCATGCTCTTTACAAGAAATTTCGGATATCAAATTAATGGTTACTCCTATCTACCCTGAAGAACTGGGTTAGGAACATATGAGGTACAAGTGACCAAATACAGTTAGCTGTTATTACTTACACAGCTGAGGAAGATTGAGGAGGGGAGGGAAGATGGATGCTGGCAACAGATTTCTCACTGTGTCATTTCCCTTCATTGTCTGTCAGAACTGTTTGCTACTGTTTGAAGAGCATTTTGCTACTCATAAAAAAGAAAAACAAAAAAGTTTGCCATCAAGTAAATTTGGAGAATGTTGGATACTAAATCCACTCAGAGGATCACAATAGTGAAGGAATTTGTTTACTTTTAAGTCAGTGTTTCCCCCACATTTATTTGGCTAAGGAAACGTCTTTTCACGGAGTTCTTATTAAGATCTTATGAAACACCAAAATGCATTTTGGGGAACCCTGTCCCCAGGGCATTCGGCCACTAAGCTCTGCAGAATGTAACCAGCGCCTCCCACTAGGCATTTCTAGTAGGGCTAACGTGGTATTTGTAAAAAGAGGCGGCACATTATCCCTTCCCCACAGACCTGGGGATGGGATCTCAGCTCTGGGTGATCTCTCCCAATTTACATTCTGAATTTGAGTGGTCAAAAATAGCTGCCTCCCTTCCCCAAACCTGCTCAGTTTTCCTATTGAAGAGGAAATCTACCATTTCCTGCCCAAGCAGTGCCTCTGGGCCCAAAGGAGGTTTTGGTGGAGTGCACCTTTGACCTGCTGAATTGGGGGTCTGTCTTTGGAATTTTTTTTACTAGGCAGAGGAAAACCTCCTCTTAGAAAAGATTCTTTGTCCTTGAGCAGCCCACCTCTAGGGAAAACCCCAAAATGAACACAGTCAGATTTTTGTAGCGTTACTTTCTATTCTATTCTGTAGGTCAATAGGAAGTACTTTTTCTTTTTCCTCCCCACCCCCAACAAAATCCCATTCAGGAAGAGTAAAAATGTTTGTGACAGCATATTTCTTTGAGATATTATATCCTATTTTAAATCAGGAAATACAACATCTGCATCTGCTCTTAAGGATTCTCTTTTTATTTCCTCATCACCAAAGGTTTTCTTTTTTGGCTAGCATGTCAGATACTATAAATCTGCGTGCACTATAACTTCTGATGATGATGTTGCACCTTTGAAGTAACTCTGTAAGATGAGACTTGTGGTGCTGAGGCAAAGTGCTTAGGAAAAATGGGAAGGTGGAGGGAAGGAGGAAGTGAGTATTGATTGGCATCGAGCTTCACCTGTGACAAACAAATAAGTAAGCAAATCAACCATTGCATGGACCTCATTAGATTTCTAACAGCTGGAGAAGTAGGCAGAGAGAAGTAGTGGGAGAGAAGCGTGTCAGTGAATCAGAGACTGGGCCTGTGATGGAGAAGAAGGGTGTCATTATACGAATAACTGACTTTTCATTTTCACTCATAATATATAAAATCGTTAGACTGGAACATTCTAATTGGATAGCTTCTTGCATAGGTGTAGTGGAGGCAGGGAATAATCCTTAATCTTTCTCCTGAGGTCTTTGACTTGTTCCTTCAACTTCTCCCATATCATCCAGCAAGTGCTCAGACCCAAATGCCTTTTCCCAGCACTGCCTGGATAACCCAAGTACTGAAGATGTCCTAGTGGAAGAAGGAAAGTTGACAAGTTATTATGCTCAGGAAGCTCTTTCTCAGGCGCACATACAAGTGTAAAGGGTTTGTATCAGTTAGGATTGCTCTCAGCTGCAATTAATCAATAAAGTGACTTAAATAGGAAGAAATCTAGAAGGAGGTTGGCTTCTGTTCAGTACTTTGCCAAAGGCAGACTGATGCCTGCAACTTCTCTAGCTTTTCCCTTTTACTGATAAGATGATTATCTGAGTTGTGGATATCACATCTACATTGAATCTTTCTTCTTGGGTTTAGGAAGGGGAGGGTAGATCCAGTGTTGCCTTTCCTTTTCAAGAGGAAATAAATACTTTTCAGAAGCCTCCAGCAAGCTTTGACTTGTAATTCTTTAGCCAAAATCATGTGACGTGGATATGCCTGGCTTCAAGAGAGGCTGAAAAAGAGGGTACTGAGCTTTTCCAGCCTGTAAAATGGAGGCAACAAGAAGGTTGAGTAGGTCTGATGGCTTGGTCAATAATAAACATCTGCCACGGAATTATTATTTTGGGATGATCATCCCTGAAATTAGGTCAGGGGCGCCATGATGAAATTAGTAAGGCTACATTCTGTACATCACTCACTGCACTCGACCACATACAGCTGAGCTATCTATGGTGTGAGTGAGTTAATGTTAGGCAATAACTTTGTTTCCATTTAAAATAAAAGCTTTTACATTAGTTTAATTTTTTTTTCAGGACCACTCATGTCTTCCAAAAACCCTCAAGTTTCTTTGATTTATATCAAAGTCCTATCTAATTTGCTCCCAAGAGGAAACCTACCACAATAGTAAAGTTGTATATTTCCACAGGGATTTTCCCTAAACTGTTAATGAGTTGTGACTTCCTTATATGTACATGCAGACGAGACTGGTGCACTCCAAGCAGGTAGACAGAATTTGAACCAGATGGTTCAAGGAAAGAAAACTGGATTAGCAGATCATTTCAAACACCTCCATGTGTTGACTGAAATCCATAAGGGGAATGACAAAACATGTACCTTATTTTCTCAACAAACTGTGCACCATATTGAATGTTAAACATTAAATTGAGAGAGGGGTAGAGCAAACTCTGGTTTTTCTTTCTTTGTCATTAGCACCATAAGCCTAGTTTTGCCTCATTAATGTATCTAGAGAGATTTTTTTAAATAAATAAATAAATAAATAAATGAATAAATAAATAAATAAAAAAGCATGGCTCCTTCATAAACTCATAGCACTGAAGGACCCCGTGGTAATCCTGCAGCAGTGGTATTTGAATAAATTGGAGGTAGCGAGGGTGTGTCTCATTTCTTTGAGCTCCTGGTTTGGAGAGCAAATCTCATTTTGCTTGATTTTCCAGTTTAAACAGTAAACCGTAGGGTCCTCTCATCCCTACCCCTAAGCCACCTTCATTGAAACTGGGGTCGATGCACATTAAGGCACTTTCCAGCACTCATCATGCCTCCCACCAGTTTAATTAAAGCCAAATTTGGTTGGGGAGTAAACTGGCATTTACAAATCAGGAGAAAATCTGGTTCCAGTAATTAAAGGGATTTTCTCAATCTTGTCCTCCATGTTAGAACACTCGTTTTAATAGTTAATTAAAGACCCTTTAACCATCCTTTGAAAGAAATTTTAAAAAGAAAAGATTAGGGAGCTGCCACATGGATACTACAGACAACAGAAACGGAAATTCTTTGTTAAACCCTTTAGGGGAAACTAGGGTCTTCTTTTCCTTACAATGCTTTGGGCTTGAAGATTTTTTTTTTGTCTTAATAAAAGGAGATACTCATTTGCTTTTGTATTGCTGAGGGTAGCCCTGCAAATTTCACAGCTTTTCCACAAATATAAGCCAGATTGTGAGTCACCCACATAACACTGCCATTTCACTTAGGGTAGGTTGGGAAAATACATGTTTTATTCCTTTGGTTTCCCGAGCTATGGGTAGTGCCAAAGAGCCGAACACCTTAGGCAGAGGTCCCCCAGGCACAAGGATGAGCAACATTCCTCCTGCAGAATCTTGTGCGTCTCGTATTCGAAATGGTTTTAAACTAGGTAAGATTGGCCAACCAACATTTATCCAGCCCTGTGCTAGGTGCCAGGAGGGCACACAGGTGAATACAATATAGTCCTTGCTGCTCTGGACATGAACCTAATGAAGGAGACAATACATGTTCAGGCAATGATAATCCAAGGCACACAGATATGGAAGATACACAGGAAGTAGAAACAAAGGACAGGGGGACAGGGAGAGAGACTCTGAACAAGAAGCCATCCCAGAGGGGTGAGTCAAACTGTTCCTCAATAGGTGGAAGAAGCAGATAGCTGCAGAATAATATTCCCAGACAGAGAACAAAGGCGCAGTGGAGAGTCTGTAGATGCCTGAAGCTGGAGCAAAGGGCTCCTGGGGAAAGGGGTTGAGAAGAGGGGAAGAAAGCATAAGTTCAGCAAAGGCCGTGTTGTGGAGGGACCTTCCCATCAGCTGTGAACTTTGCTTCATAATACAGAAAAAAGGTTTGGGAGCTATGGAACTAAACGGTTGGGGACCAAAAAGAGACTTAGGCAAAAGACCAATTCAGATGTCACTGCTCAATGGTGTGACTGTGTTATAGGAAAGGGGTCCCAATCCGGACCCCAAGAGAGGGTTCTTGGATCTTGTGCAGGAATGAATTCAGGGCGAGTCCCTACAGTAAAGTGAAAGCAAGTTTTTTAAGAGAGTAAAGGAATAGGCTGGGCATGGTGGCTCACACCTGTAATCCCAGCACTTTGGGAGGCTGAGGAGGGAGGATCATTTTAGGTCAAGAGTTCGAGACCACCCTGGCCAACATGGTGGAACCCCATCTCTACCAAAAATATAAACAATTAGCCGAGTGTGGTGGGGTGCACCTGTAATCCCAGCTAGTCAGGTGACTGAGGCAAGAGAATCACTTGAACCCAGGAGGCGGAGGTTGCAGTGAGCTGAGGTCATGCCACTGCACTACAGCCTGGGTGACAGAGCAAGACTCTCTTGCTCTCATATTCAAAATGGGTTTAAAAAAAAAAGAAGAAGAAAAAGAAAGTAAAGGAATGAAAGAATGGCTACTCCATAGAGGGAGCAGCCCCGAGGGCTGCTTGTTGCCCATTTTTATGGTTATTTCATGATGATATGCTAAACAAGGGGTGGATTATTCATGCTGCCCCTTTTTAGACCATATAGGGAACATCCTGATGTTGCCATGGCATTTGTAAACTGTCAGGGTGCTGGTGGGAGTGTAGCAGTGAGAACGACCAGAGGTCACTCTCATCGCCATCTTGGTTTTGGTGGGTTTTGGCCAGTTTCTTTGCTGCAACCTGTTTTATCAGCAAGGTCTTTATGACGTGTATTTTGTGCCAACCTCCTGTGTTATCCTGTGACTTAGAATGCCTTAACCATCTGGGAATGCAGCCCAGTAAGTCTCAGCTTCATTTTACCCATTCAAGATGGAGTTGCTCTGGTTCACATGCCTCTGAGAGAAGCAACATCCAGAAGTGAACTCGAAGGCAGACGTCTTCAAAGAGAGCTACTCACATCCCTGGGGTCCACAAAGACTTACGGAAGGCCATACGCTAAGTGGATCATTCTAAGGGAATCGATATCTAGATCCTCAACTTCCGTATGGTGTCTTTTCTAAAACTGCCTAATAACCATAATCACACTTGAAAAAAAAAGCCATACCCTTAACCTATCCCATATCTTTCTGTAGCAGGGTAATGATTCATCAAGGTCCCTTAACCCCACAGACCTCCTGTCTTTCCCCATCATCTTGGCTCTTTCTGTTAGGATGAGCCTTGATCTTTTTTGAAGATAATGAATTCAAAATAATCAACTGGCATAGAGATTTGTGGCATTGATTATTTAATGTTCCTGGATGTTTCCTACAATTACCAACTTTTAAAAATAAAACCCATAGGTAAAAATTATATTTGAATTCATTCTGATTCGGTGTTTCAGAAAGATACTTAAAATCTATTTTATCAAATCTATCATATTTATTTCCACTACAGTCAGCTCTAATCTCATTTCAAATTATAATATGCTTAATGTTTTCTATCTTCTATTAACAGAGAGTGAACTTCTTTAAATCCATGATGGAAAATTTTAGTTGTTAACTTAAATATTCACAGGGGAACACGTAGATTTTGAAAATTCTTTTGGGAGTACCCACACAAATATGTTTTAAGAAACACAATTTCCTTGGAATGTCAGCAGGACTTTGGTAGGGAAACAACATGGCAGAAGGGTGGTGGGGCAGGTTTTGGTAGTAACTTAAATTTGAGAAATGCTACGTTTAAGTTGAACAGAACTTGGATCCCTTAAGATGCTCATAGACATTAAGATTATTTCAAGAGGGGGATTTATGCTATTCAGTTTCTCCTGAGCTTTGACCATGGGAGAAGGGCAGCACCAAGGGGTAACTTGAGAGTGTCTTTTACCTCCCCTCAATAATCTCCATTTGCTACAACCACTCCCTATGAAAATAAACTAAGTACAGCATCTTACTATAAACATAAGCTTCAAGCAGTGGTGTGCTGGAGCCTGCTCATACAGACTCACACCAATTTAGGCACAATTGACAATCGAAATGTCTCCTCGGAAAAAAGTTCTGGAGCAACATTTTTTGTTGTTGTTGTTGTTTTGTTTTGTTTTGTTTTGTTAGATGGAGTCTTGCTCTGCCTCCCAGGCTGGAGTGCAGTGGCGCAATCTCGCCTCACTGCAACCAGCACCTCCTGGGCTCAAGCAATTCTCGTGCCTCAGCCTCCCGAGCAGCTGGGATTACAGGTGCATTACCACCACAGCCAGCTGATTTTTGTATTTTTAGTAGAGATGGGGTTTCCCCATGTTGGCCAGCTGGTCTCAAACTCCTGACCTCAGGTGATCCACCTGCCTCAGCCTCCAAAGTGCTGTGATTACAGGCGTGAGCCACTGTGCTCGGCCTGAAGCAACATTTCTTTTTTGTTTGTTTGTTTGTTTGAGGCGGAGTCACTCTGTCACCCAGGCTGGAGTGCCGTGGCACCATCTTGGCTCACTGCAACCTCTGCCTCCCAGATTCAAGCAATTCTTGTGCCTCAACCTCCCGGGTAGCTGAGATTACAGCTGTGTGCCACCATGCCCAGCTAATTTTTTGTATTTTTAGTAGAGACGGGGTTTCAAGGTGTTGGCCAGCCTGGTCTCGAACTCCTGACCTTGTGATCTGCCCACCTCAGCCTCCCAAAGTGCTGGGATTACAGGCATGAGCCGTGGTGCCCGGCCAATGTTTCTCAATATCATTTTGTATGAATACACACAGCTTCTGTTCATAGATCATTTCTGATTTGGGCTTTACAAATGGCATATTCTTCACACCATAAAGTGTATAGAAAGAAGCCAGTCAGCTAAAGGCACGAGGCAGAAGTTGAGACAAACCCTGTGATAAAGAACTTCTTCCTGTATCATCAATTCATGCTGCAGATCAAATCCTATCCCCTATGTATATATCACATGGTATACCTCCCCAGTGCAACCCAGAATGCTTACAAGTATTGTCTTTGCTCTTCTTGAATAAGATTCTAAAAGTATGTTTGGTTGTCCAAACAATACCCCTAAAACACCTCTCATTTAATTAATTCTCTGGAAAAACAAAATATATCTTTTCAATTCCAAAATTAATAAAATTTATTATTTGATTTCAATTTAACAAGATGACCTATTGATTGACTGAATCTTTGACTTTTCAATTGAGCATTTTGCCTTTGTGTTTGCCAATGACATATGTCATTGTGTGAAATGGAAAGGCCATCTGGCAAGAACTGCTCTGCTAGATAAAGAAGAATGCTGGTATTCTTACAGCACTGATGCTCAATATTGAACTATGTTGAATGCTATAAAAATGAAAGCTTCTCCAACAAAAAATGTCCTTCAGAGGCAAGCTTTGTATCTCCCCGTCACATCTGTGCTTTCTCTGCGTGATGACGAGTGATTCTAACATAGCCTTCGTTTGCCCTCAGAGTCCCCACAGAGCAATGGAAAGAAATTGGGTAATTCTCTTATGTAGGGTAAGCAACATATAATTTCAGAAATGAAATGGGAGTCTCTTTTTAAAAGGCAATGCAATTGCCTATGAACTTTCTTTTATTACAACACATCATTACATTATTTTGTAATTACATATTTTCCAAGCCATCTGTTTTTTCTGCTTGACAGAAGCCCTCCAAGGGCAAGGATTGTGTGTGTCTTATCTTCATATCCTCAACGGCATAGAGACGGACACGAAGTAGGCAGTCAGTAAGTATTTGTTAAATGAGTGGATGAAAAATGGAATGAATGGATTCAGGACTTGAATCCCTATCTTCTCCTGGACACCGTGATCTGGTCCATCCAAGAACCATCTTAACAGTATCTTTTGGTCAAACTAGTTGTCATGACCTGTCTGCACAACAGTGTGACAGGAAACAACAGATATATTTCTGTCTTAGAAATTTGCTCTGCCCTATATTCTCTGAATAGTTTGACGAAAACATATTGCCCATTCAGTTTTGGAGCTATTCTAGGTTTAGATTTTCTTTTACACTTTGATATTTAAGTTTCCCATTTTCCAAAATGCTAAATACTTAATTTTTCTGATGATGATGACTGCTTTTAAATTTACATTTCTGCCCTGTTCGTCTTCTCTGACACTTTTAAAACACACTCATCCTTCCTGTCTATATTTTCTGATATTGTTCCAGTTAAATTTCTTCTTTGGAAAATAAAAATATCTTTTTTGTTTCCTTTATTTCTTTCCTGTAATTTGTTCCCAAGGCCTCAAGTCTAAAAGCTGTCTTTGACCCTTGAACTTATAAGGAGTTCCCACAGCCACTTCCTCAGCTGGCCTGCCTGGCGCTATCTCTAAAACATTCCTAGAATTGCTCCTTGCTGAGACCGAAACCCATGTGCTCACCTTAATCTCAACTTATCTTGACTCCAATTTTCCCATATATGGTCCTCATACCTCCCTATTGTCTGAAGGTCCACAGAGGAAATCTGTTCCACATCAATAAGTGTATATATATATATATAAATTTCTTGGTTGTTCTCTTCTCCTCTGGCATTTTGGAACTTCCCTGGGCTAACTTCTATCCTCAAATCTGATATTGGTCTTCAAATTATTTCATTTGAGCCAGTGATCACATGTAGAGGCTTGTGTTTTATTTTGTTTTGTTTTTCCACTGGCTCTGCTACTTATAGGATAAAAAGTTGAAGACAAGGTATTGAACTTGACTCAGTGAGTAGAAAGCAGGGATTTAAAATACCTCGCATATGTCGTGCTTTGGAGTGCAGCTCTAAGGATGAATGAGTCTAAAACCATAGCAAAGAATTTATTACTGTAGCAGTACTATCACTTTACTGATGATGGTAATGGAGCTCATAATAATATAAAGAAATGTGTTAGCAAACATGGAAGCTCAGAAAGGTTCTATTACATGGCCTTTAAGAATTACCTGGGCTGGGTTCAGTGGCTCACACCTGTAATCCCAGCACTTTGGGAGGCTGAGATGGGAGGATTCCTTGAGGCCAGGAGTTCAAGACCAGCCCAGGCAACATAGCAAGACCCTATTTGTACAATAATAATAATTAATTAATAATTAATTTTAAAATAAGAATTACGTGGCTGGGCACAGTGGCTCAGGCCTGTAATCCCAGCATTTTGGGAGGCCGAGGCAGGCAGATCACGAGGTCAGGAGATTGAGACCATCCTGGCTAACACAGTGAAACCCCGTCTCAACTAAAAATACAAAAAATTAGCCGGGCGCGGTGGCGGGCACCGGTAGTCCAAGCTACTCGGGAGGCTGAGGCAGGAGAATGGTGTGAACCCAGGAGGCAGAGCTTGCAGTGAGCCAAGATCGTGCCACTGCACTCCAGCCTGGGCAACAGAGCGAGACTCTGTCAAAAAAAAAAAGAAAAAAATTACCTGCCCACAGTGCTACCTCCCTTCTCTAAACCATACTGGATTTTTTCATGACTATCAAACTACCCAGCGATTAATTACTGTCTTACCATTTTCTGTGGATTAGCTTTGCCCTGATGAGACACACGGAAACAAGACCCATGGAGTCCAGCTCTAAGGATGAATAAGTGTAAAACCATAGCAGAGAATTTATTATTATGGATCTCTATTAGCAGTACTATAATGTTACCGATGATGGCAATGGAGCTCATAATAATATAAAGAATTACATTAGCAAACATGGAAGCCCAGAGAGGCTCTATCTTACTCCTGCACTCTGCAGTAGCAGCTTGAGGACAAGCCACATAATAAGCTCACAAGAATACTTTTTGATTGGCAATATAATTTCATCCTGATGATTCTCTTTATCATAGTGAATAAAGAATGGTTTATGGCTTCTAATAAGATTGCAAAGTTGAAAAATCACTAAGTTCAATTATATCTCTAGGAAAGAGTTGCTCTGAGCCTTCCCAAAGCCCTGAAGGCAGTCCCCAGCAATCCCTGTGCACTTATAGCTGAATTTCCTGCGTATTTCCCTGCTCTGGCTAGTCTCCTGCCATGGGAGGCGATGCAGAACAGCACCACCTGTCTTTCTAACTCGCCCACCTTTCCTGATCACATTCCTCTTGGCCTCCTCACTTTTGTAGGTCAAACCCTGAAAATGCCACATTTATCAGAGACAATTGACTCAAAAGGAATAAAGATGCCCCACAGCCACTCACTGCTGTACTAGCTTCTCGGTCCTCATTCCTTGTCTCTGCTGCCAAAGAAAAGGAGAAATTCACACTTGTTAAGCACCTGCTCTGGGCCAGGGACTCCTCTACTAGGTTGTTTTACTGGATGTGTGTATGTGTGTGTCTTCACGACTATCTCTCTCCTCCCTTTCTTATTCTTTCTGTACTTTCCTGTCTCTCCTTCTCTCTGCTAAAGCTAAGTTTAGAACTGGTTTAAGATTGATGTGCTGGAAATGTATAACAAGCCAGATTTTCAAGGTGTAATTAGTGCCGCCGTGATTAATTTCTTTTTTTTTTTTTTTCTAGACAAGGTTTCACTCTGGAGTGGCACATGCCATCACACCTGGCTAATGTTTGTACTTTTTGTAGATACGGGGTTGTGTCATATCACCTAGGCTGGTGTCGAACTCCTGACCTCAAGCGATCTGCCCGCTTTGGCCTCCCAAAGTGCTGGGATCGTAGGCATGAGCCACTGCACCCGGCCATGGCCAATTTCAAGTTACAAACATGGTCACTGAATGCAGAGTGAGATAGGAACAATCCACTCCCGTCAGCAGGGTGGAGGGCCTCTGGTTTGGAGTAAGAGTAGGTAGCTCTGCAACTCAAAACTCTCTTTCTCCAAAGTTCTGTGAAACCAGTTCATAAAGAATACATACAAATCTGGCTGCTTTGAGTGGGTGTGGGGGGCACAGCAGAGCACAGTGGGGCATCTTACTTTAATTTTTTTTTTTTTTTTCCTAGGGACAGTCTTGTTCTATTGCCCAGACTGTAGTGCAGTGGTGCAATCACAGCTCACTGCAGCCTGGAACTCCTAGCCTCAAGCAATCCTCATGCCTCAGCCTCCTGAGTAGCTACAACTTACAGGCATGCACCACTACGCCTGGTTAATTTTTCATGGGTTTTTCTTTTTTCAAATATAGGGTCTCGCTATGTTTTTGCCCAGGCTGATCTCAGACTCCTGGCCACAAGCTATCCTCCCACTTTGGCCTTCCAAAGCACTGGGATTACAGGCATGAACCACCGTGTCCAGCCATTACTTTTACATTTTGACTTGGGCCTCTTGTTATATGTGGAGGATCAATTATTTATCCACCACTGCCCAATGTTCATTACAGGAAAAAGGCTGCTCAGCTTGTGAAAAGCATTTGCTCTAGTTTCTTTTATTTGAAGCATGCAAAGTAGTTTTAACAAATGGCTCTTAATAAAAAATAAATGGTACCTTAAGACCATTCATGCAGGGGACTTCCTGACAATGACTGGAAGTGCCAACTGGCCCATGAGCTAATTATCCTGTAAATTCCCTTTTCTTCCCCAGTGTGGAGGTGAGATCTAATTTGAAAGATTAAAATCTTTGCATGATTACAGTATATGGTAATTGTTAAGCTCTGTAGTTACATGTTCAATAGCTACTAAGTAAGTGCAAAGAATTACAAGGTGATTTGTGCCTGTAAGATAAATTCCAAGAATTTTGCTTCTAAAAAGGCCAGGAAGTGGAGGTGGCAGAATAACAGATGTACTAAGTGAAGTGGTTTATTTTGAACTTTAGGAGAGAGAGACTTTGGGGTCTCAGGATTCACAGACAGGCCACATCATAGAATGCCTTCACATGCATTTCTTAGGTTGTGCTAAACTTTACGTAAAAGCACCGCTTAAGTGGATGAAGTTGTCTAAGGAGTATTTAGATTGTACTTTGGGAAGGGTTCCAAATGTCTGCTATTCTCATAGTAGAGGAAACCACCAAAGTATATTTCCAACAACCTCAAGCACAAAAAGCCAAGTCCAATCTTCTTCAACTCAGTGCCAGAGAAATAATATTATACACACACACACACACGTGGAATAAAAACAATAAAAATGTTAAAGAAGAAAGAAAAATAATAAAGCTTAATGTTAAAGAAGAAAGAAAAATAATAAAGCTTTTAGTAGTTATAGTTCCAGCTCCACCACTACTTCGTTTTGTGCCAAGAGTTCTTTGGTAGATCTTAGTAATTCTTTAGTAGACTTAGTAGATCACACCGGAAAACTCATTCATTAAACAAATATTTGTTCAGCACCTAGGGCATACCAGGCTCCTGTTCTTGGTACTGGGGACATGATTTTTAAAAAGCTAGATTAAGATCTCTGCTCTCTTTGAGCTCAGAGTCCAGCAGGGAGAAAGGTTTAAAAGTAAGTATTGGGCCGGGTGTGGTGGCACATGCCTGTGGTCCCAGCTACTCCAGAGGCGGAAGTGGGAGGACCCCTTGAGTCCAGGAGGTCGAGGGTACACTGAGCCATGATTGAGCCACTGCACTCCAGCCTGGGCACCAGAGCAAGAGCCTGTCTGAATAAATAAATAAAATAAGTACTAATTACAAGTCCTAGGAAGAAGGACAGGGTGCTGTGAAAAGTGTAAAGGTCTATCCTAGTTTGGGAGTCAAGGAAAACATCAATGAGAAAGTGACAATGCATAATTTGACCTAAGGATGAGTAGGCACTAGCCAGGAGAAGGGGAGAAGGGCAAAGCCAGGCCTTTCTCCAACCAAGCAATGCAAAAGGAGTTTCCAAAACTATTGTCTGGTAATGCCTTTCTCCTCTCATCCTTGAAGATCCTCAGACTAGTTTGCTCATTGTAGCTAAGATATCTTTAATTTTTCTAGCTATAACTTCTGATGTTACTGATAGCTGTAGGCATAATTTTAAGAGAACAGGAAATATCAGATTTGATGAAATTGGGCCCTTAGGAAGACAGGCAATAATGAGTTTCTAGAAATTAATTCTCAGAATGGTCCAGGAGTGGCTTGAGAATCCAGACTCTGCAGGTATCCAGGAGTCTGGCTTACTCACACAACATGGGGTAAATGGCAGCTCACTGGTGGTTGGTAAACAGAACCATCTCAGGCCACCAAAAAGGATACAAAGTGACAAACACAACTAGATAATTGTCCATTTTACACTTCATATTTAATTGTAATGCCTCAGCTTAAACCATGTCAATGTTGAAAGTTTTTGGAAAATTCACCCATTTCCCTTAAAGGTAGGATTTTTCATCTGACACCAGAATAGGAGCTTCACTATTCACTTATCTTAGCCTACTTAGTATGTTATTATTGGGTAGGTTTTAAACTCATATGATTATCTCAATAAATGCAGAAAAAAATGTTTAATAAAATTCAACATCCCTTCATGATAAAAACCCTAAATATGTGTAGAAGGAACATATCTCAACACAATAAACACATATGCGACAGACCCATAGCTAACATCGTACTGAGTAAAGAAAAGTTGAAAGCTTTTCCTCAAAGATCAGGACCAAGACACGGATGTCCACTTTTACCACTTCTATTTAACACAGTACTAGAAGTCTTAGCCAGAGAAATTATGCAAGAGAAAAAAATAAGGGGCATCCACATTGAAAAGGAGGAAGTCGAATCATTCCTGTTTGCAGGCAACATGACTTTATATATAGAAAAGCCTGAAGACTCCACCAAAAGCCTGTTAGAACTAATAAATGAATTATGATTTTAGAAGTAAGTTTTGTTTTATAAAGAAAATTAGAAAAGTAAGAAAAAAAGAAGTACATCATTATCCAAATAAAATCACAGCCTATTGTTGGATATAATTCTTTTCAGCCTGTTTTACACATTATTTTTGGGTTTTACTTTTTCTTCTTTTTAATATGACTGATTTAACACTCCACATACAACTGAGTGACATTTTATTTTTACTTAACTTGCCATCATAAACATTTTGCCCATTGTGACATACCTTTTGTAAACATTATGCTAAATAATTGTACAATATTTCATGAAGTGAATATGTCATTGTTTGCCTCACCAGTCTTCTGTGGTGGGACATTTAGGGCTTCCATTAACATTCCTTTTAACTAGAAATTTGTTTTGTTTTGGTTTGGTTTGGCTTGGTTTGGTTTGGTTTTGCTTTTTGAGATAGAGTCTCACTCTGTCGCCCAGGCTGGAGTACAGTGGTGCCATCTTGGCTCACTGCAACTTCTACCTCCGGGTTCAAGCAATTCTCCTGCCTCAGCCTCCCAAGTAACTGGAACTACAGGCACACACCATCACACCCAGCTAGTTTCTTTATTTTTAGTAGAGACAGGGTTTCACCATCTTGACCAGGCTGGTCTCAAGCCCCCATACTCAGGTGATTCACTTGCCTCGGCCTCCCCAGGTGCTAGGATTACAGGCATGAGCCACCATGCCCGGCCTTAACTAGAAGTATTTTTAATCAGTGGGATTACTTTCATAGTAAGGACTCTTAGATGTTGCATAATTGGGTCAAAGGCATAAAACTTTTAAAGATTCCTAAAATGTATATAGTTCAAATTGTGTTTTCAAACAGAATATCAATTTATACTCCCCTTGACAATGTATGAAAGCACCCACCCTTGTCAGCTCTCTCTCTCTCTCTCAACATTTACTAAGTGTAACTTTTACTAATTTCTTGGCCAAAAAAAAAAAAAAGAAAGGATGGTATTTTGTCTTAGTTTGTACCTCACAAGGCCAACATTACCCTGATACCAAAAGCGGACAAGTACACAACAAAAAAAAGAAAACTGTAGGCCAATATCCCCGATGGACATAGATGCAAAAATCCTCCACAAAATAATAGCAAACCAAATCCAACAGCATGTTAAAAAGATCATTCACCATGATAAAGTGGGATTCATCCCAAGGATACAAGGGTGGTTCAACATAAGTCAATAACCTGATACATCACATTCAGAATGAGGGATAAACCACATACGATTATCTCAATAAATACAGAAAAAGTGTTTAATAAAATTCAACATCCCTTCGTGATAAAAACCCTAAATATGTGTAGAAGGAACATATCTCAACACAATAAACACATATGCAACAAACCCATAGCTAACGTCGTACTGAGTAAAGAAAAATTGAAAGCTTTTCCTCAAAGATCAGGAGCAAGACCCAGATGTCCACTTCCCCCACGTCTATGTAACACAGTACTAGAAGTCTTCACCAGAGAAATTAGGCGAGAGAAAAAAATAAGGGGCATCCAAATTGAAAAGGAGGAAGTCAAATTATTCCTGTTTGCAGGCAACATGATTTTATAGAAAACCCTGAAAACTCCACCAAAAGCCTGTTAAAACCAGTAAATGAAATCAGTAAAGTTGCAGGATAACACTAGACATATAACTCCCAGTACTATTTTATTTGTATTTAACATCCCATCATAAACATTTTCCCCATTGTGACATAGCTTTTGTAAATATTATGTTTATGTTAAAATTCTGTGGCATCTGTTGAGAAGCAAGGAGAACAGGGAAAAATTAGTAGCATTTTAATATGCCAACAGCGAACTATCTGTAAAAGAAATCAAGAAAGCAATCCCATTTATAATAGCTACAAAATAATAAAATGCATAGGAATAAATTTAACCAAGAAAGTTGTCTAATTTTTCTACAATGAAAACTACAAAACACTGATTTTAAAAAAATTGAACAGGACACTAATAAATGGAAAGATATCCTGAGTTCATGGATTAGAAGAATTAGTGTTAAAATGTCCAAACTACCCAAAACTGTCTACCGATTTAATGCAATCTCTATCAAAACGCCAATGACATTTTTCACTGAAATAGAAAAAACAATCCTAAAATTTGTATAGAACCACAAAATATCCCAAACGGCCAAAGCATTCTTGAGCAAAACAACATAGTTGAAGGTGAAACACGAACTGACTTTAAAATATACTACAAAACAGTAGTAGGCAAAACAGCATGATATTGGCAGAAAAACAGACACAGACCAATGCAACAGAATCAATTCATTCATTTAAAGCTCTCTGAGTTTTCACAAAGGCACCAAGAAAACACACTGAGGAAAGGAAGTGTCTTCAATAAATGGTACTGGGAAAACTGGATATCCACATGCAGAATGAAACTAGACCCCAATTTCTTACCACTTACAAAAATCAAATCAAAACAGATTAAAGACTTAAAATAAGACCCCAAACTATGAAACTACCTAAAAGAAAACATAGGGGAAATACTTTGTGATGTTGGTCTGGGCAATAATTTTTTTAAGAAGCCCTCAAAAGCACAGGCGACAAAAGTGAAATAGACAAACAGGATTACATCAAACCAAAAAACTTCTGCACAGCAAAGGAAACAAGCCATAGAGTGGAGAGGCAACCAACAGAATGGGAGAAAATACTCACAAACTATGCACCTAACAAGGGATTGCTATCCAGAATATGTAAGAAATTCAAACACCTCAATAGCGCAAAAAAAGATCTGATTTTAAAATGGACAAAAGACTGACATTTCTCAAAAGAAGTTATACAAATGGCCAACAGGTTATGAAAAAGTACTCAATATCACTAAGCATCGGGGAAATGTAAACCAAAACCACATCTCACCCCAGTTAGAATGGCTACTATCAAAAAGACAAAAAATGAACAAATGTCACGAGGATGTGGATAAACGGAAACTCGTACACTGTGGTGGGAATGTAAATTTGTATAGCCACTACAGACAACAGTATGGAGTTCCTCAATAAATTAAAAATAAAACTATCATATGAACCAAGAATCCCACCACTGGCTATATATCCAAAGGAAAGGAAATCAGTGTGTGGAAGAGGTATCTGCATTCCCATGTTTATTGCACCACTAATCACAATAGCCAAGATATGGAATCAACCTAAGTGTCCTTCAGTGGATGAATGTGTTAAAAAAATTGTGGTATATATGTAAAACAGAATACTATTCAGCTGTAAAAAAACGAAATCCTTTATTTGAGACAACATGCATAAATGTAGAAGACATTAAGTTAAGTAAAATAAGCCAAGCACAGAACAAATACCACACGATTTCACTTATGTGGAATCTTAAAAAGTTGATCTCATAGAAGTAGGGAGTACAGGCTGGGCATGGTGGCTCATGCATGTAATCCCAGCACTTTGGGAGGCCGAGGCAGGTGGATCACCTGAGGTCAAGAGCTCCAGACCAGCCTGGGCAAACATGGTGAAACCCTGTCTCTACTAAAAATACAAAAATCAGCCAGGCATGGCGGCAGGCACCTGTAATCCCAGGTACTGGGGAGGCTGAGGCAGGAGAATAATTTGAACCCAAGAGATGGAATTACAGTGAGACGAGATCGCACCGTTGCACTCCAGCCTGGATGACAGAGACTCTGTCTCAAAAAAAAAAAAAAAAAAAAAAAAAAAAAAAAAAAAGTAGTGAGTAGAATAGTGGTTACCAGAGTTTGGGGAGAGAAAAGAAGGGAGATGAGGAGAGGATAGTGAAAAGGTACAAAGTTACAGTTAGATATGAGAAATAAGTTCTGGTGTGATATTGCACAGTAGGGTGACTAAAGTAAATAATAATGTATTGCATATTTTCAAAATACCTAGAAGAGAGGATTTTGAATGTTCCCACCAGAAAGAAATAACAAGCTTTTGAGACTAATGGATATGGTAATTACCCTGAGTGATCATCATAACAGTGCATCAAAATACCACAATGTACCCCATAAATATGTACAATTATAATGTGTCAATTAAAAACAAAATAGTGCTGGGCACAATGGCTCACGCTTGTAACGCCAACACTTTGAGAGGCTGAGGCAGGTGGAGGTCAGAAGTTTGAGACCAGCATGGCCAACATGGTGAGACCCCCTCTCTACTAAAAATACAAAAAAAAAAATCCAGGTGTGGTGGCGGACACCTGTAATCCCAGCTACTCAGGAGGCTGAGGCAGAAGAATCGCTTGAACCAGGGAGGTGGATGTTGCAATGAGCCAAGACCACACCATTCCATTCCAGCCTGGGCAACAAGAGCAAAACCCCATCTCAAAAACAAAAAAAAAAAGAAAAAAGAAAGAAAAAAAAAGAAAACGTTTCAAAAATAAAAAACAAGAAAGGATAGTATTTTAATTTGCATTTCTGTGAAACTGACAATTTTCACATTTTATTAGATTGATTTTCTCTTTAATATTTCATGTTTCTTTTTATTTTCAATGAGCCCACTTTTATCATTTTAAAAAAAATTTCAGCCAGGCACAGTGGCTCACACCTGTAATCCCAGCACTTTGGGAGGCTGAGGAGGGTAAATCATCTGAGGTCACAAGTTTGAGACCAACCTGGGCTACATAGCAAAACGCTGTTTCTATTAACAATATAAAAATTAGCCAGGCGTGGTGGCGCACACCTGTAATACCACCTACTTGGGAAGCTGAGGCAGGAGAATTACTAGAAACTAGGAGGCAGAGCTTGCAGTGAGCTGAGATCGTGCCATTGCACTCCAGCATGGGTGATGAGAGCGAAACTCCATCTAAAAAAGAAAAAGAAAAAAAGAAACTCAGTTTTTGCTTTAAAATGTTTTAACATATAGAACCATTTATATTACTTCTGACCTGTGACCATAACACAAATAATACAACTTTCATTTGAGATACTTATTTAAATATAACTCATTTTTATCTCAAATTAACTCAACCACTCTAAAACTGACCACCATATACCTTTTTACTGGACATACAGTCTTTTCTTGCTTATGTTCTTATAGCTTGCCTCCTTTCTTTTCTATATGTATGTGTTTTATGTACAGTCATACACTGCAGATTGATGTTTCAGTCAGCAACAGACTGCCTATACAATGTTGGTCATATGAGATTGTAATACTGTATTTTTACTATACCCTTTTTATGTTTAGATACACAAATTGTGTTACAATTTTGCCTGCAGTAACATCCTATACAGGCTTGTAGCCTAGGAAAATAGGCTATACCATACACCCTAGGTATGTAATAGGGTATACCATTCAGGTTTGTGCAAATACTCTCTATGATGTTTGCACAATGACAAAATCGCCCAACAACACATTTCTCAGAAAGTATTTCCATTGTTAAGTGATGCATGATGGTGTATATAAAAATACATATACAATCATAATACACATGTATATACCTTTATTTATATACTCCTATTCATACACATGTATATAAAGGAGACATACGTGTGTGTGTACCTATGTGCACATACATGCATACACAATGTGCAAGCAGAGGCAAAAAGAAGAGATAAAATTGAATTTATTCTCTTTGGTTTAGTCACCAGCCCAAGAAAGTATTTGACTAAGTTATAGGTGTCAATTATACATATAGATGTCAAATATTCTTGTCCATAGAAGCATAGAAAATTAAAAATAAAAATATTAAGTAATGAGAACATTTTATTTAAAAAAAAAAAAAAAGCAGGCATGGGTCCGGGCGTGGTGGCTTAAACTTGTAATCCCAGCCCTTTGGGAGGCCAAGGCAGGTGGATCACCTGAGGTCAGAAGTTCAACACCAGCCTGACCAACATGATGAAACCCCGTCTCTACTAAAAATACAAAAAAATTAGCGGGGCATGGTGGCACATGCCTGTAACCCCAGCTACTTGGGAGGCTGAGGCAAGAGAATCTCTTGAACCCGGGAGGCAGAGGTTCCAATGAGCTGATACGTGTCATTGCACTCCAACCTGGGCAACAAGGACAAAACTCCATCTCAAAGGAAAAAAAAAAGCAGGCATGTGAGTTTTGTTTTTTTTTTTAAATAACTGCTTGGAAGGTTGTACATTGATTTCACTGAAAACATTTTCTTAGAGTCCTCATTTGCAATTACCTTCAAAATTAGTTTCTGAGTCTCCTTTGCTTTTATTCCAAATATTACTCTGGTTGACTACGATTTTTATTCATTTATTTCGATTTAACCTACTTTGGGAGGATTCCAATAGTAACGTTTCTCTCATGTGAAGTACTAGAGAATTGCCACAATGTGTCTGTCCATATTGGTACATATTCCCGAGAATCTAACAGAGGTAAGGAGGAGGTTTTATTTATTTATTTATTTATTTATTGAGACAGAGTTTCACTCTCGTTGCCCAGGCTGGAGTGCGGTGGCACTATCTGCAACCTCTGCCTTCCTGGTGCAAGCGATTCTTCTCCCTCAGCCTCCTGAGTAGCTGGGATTACAGGCATGAGCCACCACGCCCGGCTAATTTTGTATTTTTAGTGCAGACCGGGTTTCACCATGTTGGTCAGGCTGGTCTTGAACTCCTGACCTCAGGTGATCCACCCGCCTCAGCCTCCCAAAGTGCTGAGATTACAGGCGTGAGCCACCGCACCCGGCCGGTAGGTTTTAGAATACGAATAAAAGACATTTGAAGGTGCTGACTTTCAAGGAGTCCAGGTTCATCTGCATATGTTGGTTTCAGTGGACCCCTCCATCACATCAGCAAGTGTGTCATGCATAACCTGTACCACCAAATGTGATGGCCCTGCTTCTTCAATGTGCACTTGAAAAATCCTAGAAAATCTTGAGTCCTTACTCAGATTTGCTTTTATTTTCCAAAACCTCAGAAAAGTTGTGTAAAATCAAAATTAAACTGAAATTAGTGTAGGAGAGAGAGAGAGACCACCTCCACATCCATCGCCCCCACTCCCTCTTAGCTCTCATGTGAACTCTTTGACTGTGTCTAGGAACCAAACTGACATAAGGCAGATTAGCAAGAGAAAAGCATATACGTTTTTGCTTTGCAGGGGTTTTTTCCTTGTCTGTTTTTGTTTTTAGGGTCTCACTACATTGCCCAGGCTGGTCTCAAACTCCTGCAATCAAACAATCCTCCTGTCTTGGCCTTGCAAGTAGCTGGGATTACGGGCATGACCCAGCCACAACCAGCCCAAGTTTCATTAGTTTTACATGTACCTGGGGTCTCCACTTTAAGAGTGAAGTCCAGAGAAATGGCCAAAGCACGATGCTTTTATACTTTTTAGACAAAGAACAATAAATTTGTGAAGAAATGACAGGACAAAGGGGAACTGGCCAGGGACATAAATTCTAGGGGAGTCTCTAGGAGATATCTGGGGGAGTATAAAAGCAGTAGATGATCAGGGTTACTTTGGGAAGTTTATTTATTCGGGTCCATTGCAGCCCTAACTCCCAGTCTTCCGGTGATAAGGCCTATTTTCTTGCTGTGGTACAGGAAAGGCCTCCCTCCTGGAGTAATCTTTACGGCTGGCTGCAAGCAAGAACAGACAGGTCAGCCAGCCCTTTCTGAAACTATCATTTCCCCAATATTTTCAACTCAAAATAATGAATATAACAATGTAGCATATTTTGAGATGGCATGTCCTTCACTCCTTTATTAGTAAGGCTTCACTATATCAGATTTAACAAGGTTTTGTTAAATGACCTGTATACCCACGATTTGGAGCACCACATTTTCTGATGAAATATGGATAAGTGAAGTCTACAACGTTATAATACCACCATTTAGAACATTATCATGTGGCGATCCTTTGAGTATAGAATGGTGCTTATGTCAATATTAATTCTGAAAATTCCTAAGATGCCCATTTTCTGAGGTGAAATCAGCAATGTGATTGATTATTCATTTAAAATACACTCGGACATCTCAGCAACCATGAACTCATGTCTTTGGCAGATCAATAATTTTTTCACTCTAATCACAAGAAGAAACCCAGTGCATCAGAAAAGTCATCAGTAAAAACATTAAAAGATATGTGCCAGCTGTTTCTGGCAGCGTGTTGAAGAGGGGATGGAGCAAAACAATAAGAAATGTTTGCCATATGTTGGAAAATGAAGGGTAATGGAAAATATTCATAAACAAAGACTAACACTTGTCTGTATGTTATTCAGGTGCAGAGATAAAGCATATCAATCTTCAGCGACTCTTCTGAATGCAAATGACTCCAAGGCTCAGGCAGTCATTTCCAGAGTCTTGAAATCCCTTATGCAGTCTGAACCATCACTGGTGTCAGTTTTGCCTGCATAAGCACTTTAAGATGAAATCCTAACCTCTGAATTAGCATAAAACATTCTGTATAAAAATCACTCACATTAGAGGTTCTCTTTGTCAATTTTTGAATTGGCATTGCTATTGTCTTGTATTTCAAATCAGTTTAGAAATCTTTCCCCTTCTCTAATTCGTTTCCTTGGTTCTCAGTCTGACATTCCTCATCATTCCTGTCAGGTGGGTTACATCTGCTGTATTTGCTGGAGCCCACAGAGATTGGGGTGGGGGGAAAGAATATGTGGAATTCACCCGACTAATGTGGTTCAAATCAAGCTCACGAGAAACCATTTTCCCTGCTTATATTTACAAAGGTATGATAGATTTATTTCCCCCAGGAGTCCTCTGTCTTCTCCTGAAATTTGACCATGTGTGACTCATCTGTCTGTATGTTATTCAGGTGCCCAGATAAAATACATCCATCTCTTCTAAATGCAAATTCTCAGCAAGGGTAAGCTGAGTAAGCTTTGTCACAGCAAGAAGCAAGAGGGCAGACATAGTGGACAAGAAAAACCCTACCAAGTAAAGGATCTCAAGATGCACACAGCCCTTCCCAAATGTTAGTCAGTGAGTGAGTCAGTCATTGATGAATCCGACTGTGAATTTGATAACGTAGTTGGGGCTCAAACACTTGAGAGCTATGAACCCAGGACTTATGGGAGGGCCAGAGAAGCCAACACTCAAGACTGCAGGAACCCAGGTGTGACTTTGGTCTCCACTATGTGGTCATGTGGCTGTTGTGTAGCCTCCTTACTTTGGACCACTTTGTTGAAATGGGGACCTATGAAGGTTGCCTAAAAAACTTTGCTTTAAAAATTCGTGAGAAGCAGAGGATTGACTAACTCAATTCTCAAATGAAGGGGTATATCCCTGGAACTGTATGGAAATCCGTGGGAGTATTTGATTTTCACACTGATGGGGAGGCACCACTAGCGTTTAGCGGGTGGGGCCAGAGGCAGTAAACACCTGCAATGCGTGGGATATGGTCCCCATGACAAATTTCCCTAACTTCTGCCCAAATTTAAAATGTCCAATCATGCAAGTGAAAAGCCACATGATATAATTATCTGAGCCTAATATCTAACTCCATTTAACATATACATGAAAGGTATTTTTAACAGTTTTAATACACATTGACATTTTCAAGAATGCAACCATTGTGTGTAAATACTTCGTTTTGTTTGAAATTGACCAGCCTTTCGGTAAATCTCTGAGAACAAGGCACGGGTCTGCATAGATAACTGTCACATTTTGTGTATTGATACAAATGTACTTACCTTGCCTTTATTTCAAAACGTCAAGTATAAAGAAAAAGTGTTGAAAATATTCAGTTGAGTATTATCTTATTTCTCTGAAGCTCAAACTCATTCATTACAAATAGTTGTATCGGACTTAGAACTATCTTTTAGTTTGGCCATGCCAAAAATATGCACACTTTTATTATAAATTACTTTCCTTTTATTTTTCCTTTCTATTAGTTTGTGCTGGACCCTGCAGGCCCCACTGAGATCCCCACTTCAGGACCTCCCCAGCAGCCTAGAGTATTGACCATGAGCAGCCAGGGCTTAGGGTCACCACCACCTCCCCACAATTGCTCCTATCTTAAAAGGACTGCCTCTTCCAAGGTCCTGCCCCATGACTCCTCCATAGGAGGAGCCCTCATCCACTTACTGGTCCCTGGGGAATAATAAGGCCCCAGTTAGGCACAATTCTACAAGATCACTCTGCTCCAGATCTCCCTGTGGGATCTGCTGGGTAATCTGTGGAATTGCATGGTAGCTTGACTCAACTTTTCCCTCTGCCCAACCCTGCTTCCATCTCCCTCCCACAAGTGTTGATTCCAAGAGTATGTCCCCAAACGCAGTCTCAAGTTCTTTTTCCTGGGGAACCTGACCTGTGGCACAGTGAAAGCATTATAATCGATTTTGGACATTGGGCATTACATTATATAGCAATTTTAATTTGGGATAGTAAAGGGGGAAATGAAAAAATATTTGCAATAAATGAGAGGCACCAGATTTCGTGGGGTTGAGAACCACTGCACTAGGTGATATCTTCAGGGTCCCTCGACCTTAAGATCTTCCCCTTTTGGGTAGGAACACTGCTTTTTCTAGATCCTGAAATTAACCAAGACTCAAAATAATACTTTATGTAACTGTTTTGCACCCACTTGAATAGAATAAGTGGTCCTGTACAGCATCATTGCACATCAGCGCTTTTCTTTCTAGATTATCCACCCACCATTCGATGTATCCCTGGGGGAGTAATTGCTATATGTAATGCAGCTCAAAGCCCAAGGCGTGTGTGCCAGCAGAGCAGTGTGTCTATACCACAGACTACATTACTCAGGCCTCACAGCAAAGTGGCCATGGGCATATTTAGCTCTCTCTGAGAGATACTAGGTATCCAAGAAGATAACAAATTGGCTCAATAACATCAGGCACTTTGCTCTTTGAAATTTTTTTCTTTTTCTTTTCTTTTCTTTTTTTTTTTTGAGACGGAGTTTCGCTCTTGTTGCCCAGGCTGGAGTGCAGTGGCGCAATCTAGGCTCACCGCAACCTCCACCTCCCGGATTCAAGCTATTCTCCTGCCTCAATCTCCCGAGTAGCTGGTGTGATTTACAGGCATGCACCAACCACCACGCCCGGCTAATTTTTGCATTTTTAGTAGAGATGGGGTTGCTCCATGTTGGTCAGTCTGCTCTCAACCCGCCTTGGCCTCCCAAAGTGCTGGGATTACAGGCGTGAGCTACCGTGCCTAGCCTGCTCTGTGAAATGTTTTAGATGACATAGAGTTTTAATTTTATTCTTAATACCCCAATGTTGTAATTCTCTTTGAACCATCAGCTAAAAAAGATTCACAGAGCCAGAATGCAGCTGAGGAGCATGTGTGCATGTGTTTGAGTGTGTGTGTGGTATGTGTGTATATGTATGTTCTGTGTGTCTGTGTGTGAGCGAGTGCTTGCTGGCCTAAGGGACAGTAGGGGAGGAGAATCCAAAAGTGAGACCAATTAATACTAAGTTCTTACTTTCTGACCAGGCTGCATTTCAGGATGCAAAACCCCTTGAAAGCACTTAGTTTCCTCTCGTGCCAGAAAAGTGTTCTTTTATACTTGATCAAGCAGAACGAGGGCTATTTACCTGGTACTGTCACTCCTATCAAATCAATTGTTCATCTAAGTCTTCAGTGTGCCACTAGGTCATCAACTTCCTTGGTCATCTGACGTTCAACACCGATCAGAGTCTGAAAGCTTGGCCCCACCTCCTCAGCGCTAGCCTGCTGCCCCCAGGCTGTCCAGGTATTGCAGAGGCTGTTCAGTCACTCAGCGTCTCTTTCTTAATTCCTTTACCTGTAATACTGAGATGCTGGTCAGAGTTCCCACCTTTAATTCTTCTTAGGGGTGTGGGGATGATTAAAGCAATAATGTTTTTCAACTACAGAGATATTCCAGATTAAAGACACCACGTAACCGAACGCATTCTGCTTCCAATGACATAGGTTTATGTAATTGCAAGTTAGGAAAATAAGGTTAGACTAGGTGTTCCTACTGCTGCCGTGATACTATTTGCCTTACTTTCATGATGTGGTGCCTGTCTCAACATTTTTTTAAAAAGCACTAATTCCCAAGAAAGAGGATATTGGTTTAAGAAAGAAATGCTTGGCCGGGCGCGGTGGCTCACGCCTGTAATCCCAGCACTTTGGGAGGCCGAGGTGGGAGGATCACGAGGTCAGGAGATCGAGACCATCCTGGTCAACACGGTGAAACCCCGTCTCTACTAAAAAAAAAATACAAAAATTAGCCGGGCGCGGTGGTGGGCGCCTGTAGTCCCAGCTACTCCGGAGGCTGAGGCAGGAGAATGGCGTGAACCCGGGAGGCGGAGCTTGCAGTGAGCCGAGATTGCGCCACTGCACTCCAGCCCGGGAGACAGACCGAGACTCCGTCTCAGAAAAAAAAAAAAAAAAGAAAGAAATGCTCTCATTCACTGAACTTTCATTTCATTAATACACAAATATGTACAATTCTATTCCACACTCAGTTCAAGGCTAAAAATCAAGTTAATAATAAATGGCACATTTACTACTTCATCATGTCATTTGTACTTCAGAGAGAGCTTTTATAAAGATATTACTGTCGCTTCTAAAGACAGGAAAGCTGTGTAACGTACCCCAGTCAACCTGAGTAAATGCTTTGCATGTTCATTTTCTTCCTGAGATAAACAGGTCACCTTCTCCCCCACATATAATTAGCGTAATATCCTGTCACGCACCTGCTCTACTGCTCAATGCATCAGCTCTTACATCCCAAGGCAGTGTTGATTACTGTAGATCCTGGCACATCACTGTGAGAAGTTCAGCCATGCCAAGTCTACAAACCACAATGGGAATATCAAATGCATTACAAAGATAATAAGAAACGTGGTTTGAAAGGCTGGGCGTGGTGGCTTACACCTATAATCCCATCACTTTGGGAGGCCAAGGCAGGAGGATTGTTTGAGGCCAGGAGTTCAAAACCAGCTTGGGCAACAAAATGAGACCCTGTTTCTAAAATAATGTTTTTAATTAGCCAGGCATGGTGGTGGACACCTGTAATCTGAGCTACTTGGGGGGCTGAGATGGGAGGATCACTTGAGCCTAGGAATTTGAGGCTGCAATGAGCTATGACCATGCCACTGCACTCCAGCCTGGTTGACAGATCAAGACACTGTCAAAAAAAGTGGTTGGCTAGTCTGAGCTGTTTGCCAACAGACCACTTCTGTAAAATAACGCTATGGAAGATTGAGAAATCCTGTCCCTCGCCAAGCCACTGAGAATACACTACTGATTCCATCCATTCAAACATGCTTGGAGTGCCTGTTCTAAACTGGTAAGGGAACCAAAGAAGGAAGTTACAAGTGAAGTACAAGTACGCTCTGTCCCCCCAGCCTGCAGTGCAGTGGTGCAATCTCAGCTCGGCAAGATCAGCAACCTCCGCCTCCTGGGTTCAATCATTCTCGTGCCTCAGCCTCCTGAGTAACTGGGACTACAGGAACGCCACCAGGCCTGGATAATTTTTTTTTTTTTTTTTGTATTTTAGTAGAGACAGGGTTTCACCACGTTGCCCAGGCTGGTCTCAAACTCCTGAGCTCAGGCAATCCACCTACCTCAGCCTCCCAAAATGCTAGGATTATGTAATTGCGTGAGACACGGCGCCCGGCCATTAGTCGTCAAAGTCCTTTGGGTGAGTCTAATAGAGATGAAAGGTTGAGCACCTTCAGATATTGAGAACCACTGGTTAAACAGGTCACCAATCTGGTCTGGCCCCATTGCTATTTGTTGCTGACCCATGGCCTTCAATGGAACAGGGTGTTTCCTGTAGCAACGAGCTAATTAATATTTTCAAGCAGTTAAATACATCTAGTACTTCTCAGGAGTATACAGTCTTTCAAAAATTTATTAGTTATAAAGACTTAGCCAAGGATTTACCTTGATTCTTAATTTTTCAAAACTGCGTTATTTTAAAAATTACCTTCCAATAGCAAGCTAGTATGTCATTATTTTTCAGTTGGGCTCTTGGTGCGTTTTTGGGCACCATCCCAAAATAGGTGGGACATAAAGACCCAAACCTCACCTCCAAAACTATTTCTTCTAATTCCCTGGAAGATATGCCTACCAGGAACTATGACAATGAGGTTAAATAGCAAGTTGAGTACTTATTACTGTTTAAATCAATACAGTTGTATGCACCACACTAGAAAAGCAACAGCCCGAGTTACTTAGATATTTTAATTTGGGTGAAAAGAAGATTGAAATTATATTTATCAGGCTGAAGCATAAAGTCTCCAGTCAACTTTTTCTGCATTGAAAAAACTTGTTCTTCATTATCCATCATTTCTCCTTCAGTTTAAATTCTAAGATGAATTTACAAGAAGGCAGGTGGCTGTCAGTGATTCTATTTTAGCTCGTCAATATTTCCTCTGGATGAAGGACAACATACTGATTAGGTTTAACTTCATCTTCTTTTAACATTTCAACAGAAGGGGCTCTTCGTGGAAGTCGCTGAATAACTCTCAAATTATAAATAACTTCATGAGATAAAAAGGGAGGCCCCAGACTTTTTTTTTCTGTGACTAATACGGTTTCTGCTCCTCCTTCCTTAAGACTTTTAATTAAATCACAGAGACAAGTGGAAACAATGTGTCAGCTTTTTAATGAGCTTTAATTGTCACCACAGAAAATTAAGCATAGGCTGAGAATCAGGATTCAAGATCAGCTATAAACCCCAGACTGGTAACCAGTTCTGATCCCATGCTGGTGTGAGAGCTTTGTCTTTGGGGTAGAGGGAGGGTTCAGAGAAAACCTCCTTGGAACACAGAAAGCTAAGTTGCTACAGACAGGATTCTACCCATTCAGACTACTATCAGTCGTTTCCTACACTCTTAGAGTTTGGCCAAGGGGTGCTAGATGAGGATTACAGCCTGCAATGCTTGCCCCACTAAGGGGCCCAAACGCTTCTCAGGTCCTGGCAGATGGCATCAAGATAGTTGTTAGGTCCACAACTACGCCAATTGTCAGGTCCAGGGTCAGGTTCGGGCCCATACTGAGGTCCGAGGGCAGTGGATGGATGGGCGAATAGCTGAAAGAACACTCGGGGGGCTCTAAGCAGGTGAAATGTAGTTTTATTCAACAGCTCTCTCATTGGCAGCTCTATTGCACCGTCCACCTTTTTCTCGGCTGTCTGCTCCGGCTCTGCAGCTCCTCTCCGCAGCCGGCTCTGCAGCTCGGCTGCTCCCACACACAGCTGCACAGCAGGCTGTCCCCTTGCCTTCAGGGTCAACAGCTTAACTCTTTCCCTCTGGCCACCAGCACAAGCCATGTCGAGTGGTGAGCGGTGCCGTGCCCTGGCTCCCGTTTGTCCATCTGCAAGACAGCTCTGGTTCTCTTTCTCTGGGCACCAGTGCACCCCCAAGCCACGTCAAGCTGAGCCCAAGAGTGCCCGTACAGTGTCAGCAGGGCAGTTATACCTTTTACAGACCATAGTAAGTAAATTCTGAGCCAAGAAGGAGCTTACACAAACAGGTTATAGAACAAGTGGAGGTGTGCGCCTGCGTAACAATCCAACTGACTCAGGCAGGCCTGGATGTCCGCGGCAGCCTAACTCTTGACCAAAGTACACCCATATACCTTTCAATAATGATGTCAACTTGTGGTCTTTTCCAAGGCATTATTCTTTAGGCATCTTCCAAAACTATATAGAAGAAACAGAAAACTGACCTGAAGAAAGACACGTGCCGAAGAGGGATCAGGATATATAATAAACTGAAAGTGACCAGGGTGGGCTTCTCCTGCTTCCAAAGCCACAGGGTCCTTGCAGATGTATTCAATCAACCTATTTTTTTCCTGAATTACATTCTAGCAGTTTCAAAAAAAAAAAAAAAATGAGAGGAGAAATCGCAGTGGAACTCAGTGTCCTTGGCATCTATTTCATAACAATGCTCAAAGGTCTCCACTAGAAAATCTTGAAGAGATATAATAGGCATGCTTTTAAAATGATTGGAAATTGCGGGGCCATAATGCTATTCGTAGAACCACATTATTTTACAATGCACCTTAAATGGCTCCCAAATCCTTTTATTTAAAAGCCCAAGACAGGAGGACTAGTTTTTCTCAAAGAAACCATGACTATTTCCTTCTCAGAAAATAAGCTGTTAGAACTGGTAAGGCATTAGCAAATGGCCCATCCGAGCTACAAAGAAAAATAATGGTTTTGTTTTGTTATCATGAGGAAGCGACATACCTTTAAGGCTTTTTTTATAGCTTGCCACAGGATAATTGCTACTGCTGTTAAGCAGAATGTTCTAATTGGATATTAGCTCATTTATGGGACAGAGTTAGGAAGAGTTTTTGCCCAGGTGTCTTGTAACAAAATGAAATAAGCAGATGTTATGTATCTTGAAATTACCACCAAGTTTTTATGCGTTGTTAGGTGCTCAGATGCTCTGAAAATTTTGTCCAAAATTGCAATGTAGTTGTGAACAGAGCAGTCATATCACTATGCTTAGGCAGATGATGCCAAACGCTGAGAAGTTTTCAAAACCATTTAGTCGTCTCCCAAAATATAAAAAAGAAATGGAAGAAACAATCCCTCTGGAAGTGAGCTGCCCAAAGATGGGTCACTGGGGCAAACTCGTCCCCTCTAAAGTCTTTCCCTCACCTGCCCCTACACCTGCCCTACCCACACAGGAAATCATAGGGCCATAGAAATGAGTGATAGGTAGGAATGATTTCAGCCCTTGTCTGTAGTTGTAACCCTCCTGATTTAGTTTGGGTCCTCCAAGAAGCAGACAAAAGGCAGGATTCAGTGAGCAAGAGATTTATAGGGAGAAACTCTAGTGAAGAAATAAAGCGGGGAGAGCCGGAGAAGGTAGGGAGCACTTCCAGATCACAACCCAGGCCAGACCCCAGTGAAGGAAAGCAAAGGATAGAAAATATTTTTCGAAACGGTGTGGTGGTTCACACCTGTAATCTCATCACTCTGTAGGGCTGAGGCAGTGGATCGCTTGAGCCCAGGAGTTTGAGACCAGCCTGGGCAACATAGGGAAACCACCATCTCTACCAAAAAAGAAAAACACACACACACCCAGAAATTAGCCGGGTGTGGTGACTACCATAGTCCCAGCTAATAGGGAGGCTGAGGTGGGAGGATTGCTTGAGCTAGGGAGATCGAGTCTGCAGTGAACCGTTATCGCGCTGCTGCACTCCAGCCTGGGAAACAAAGTGAGACCCTGTCTCAAAACAAACAAGAAAACATTTTCTCTAAACCCTGATGTTTCCCATTTGGTAGTGGGTAGTGGGTAGTGGGGCTCCTGTGCTGGGCACAAGCTGCTCCTCTCCTTTATCTGTCTTACTTTACTTTTCTTGTAGGTTCTACCAGTAACCATAGTTCACAGAGACTAATGCTGTGCCCATTGTAGACTCTGATACCTTTCTAGGCCCACCTGTGAGTAGGAGTTTGTGTACGTAGGCTAAGCCTGGAGAGAGGAGGATGGACAGGTGGCCTCCTCTCTCTGTCTCCCCTTCTTTCTGCTCCTGGTGGAGGGCTAATGCCTGGCCCCTGGTGTCCAGGTGCAATTCCAGCAGCCCCTTCCACGGCAGCTCCTCCCCCTCCTGGTTCTGAGACAGCATGTATCAGCATCCTTAGAGACAAAGGGAGGAGTAATGCCTATCCCTCGTTCTCAGAGGTAGGAAGACATCTGCTAATGACAGCTCACCACCCAGCCTTCTGTAACTCACTGAATGTTATACGACCAAGCACAAGCAGTGCCCACCCAGGGACCTTGGGACTCCAGGGTTCTCTGCCTTTGGTCCTGGTTCTTGGAAAGCAGGAGAACCTGTTTTCCAAGTGCCATTCCAGAGTTTATGCCAGCAGTCACTGGCCTAGACTCATCCTGGCCTTCTGTCCAGTTTGCTGGGTGCAAAGGGCACCCAGCAGCATCTACACAACCTCATCATGCCTTTGCGCCCTACCCCACGCCTCCTCTACCCCAGGGGTCCCAAGGCCACCTCTTCACAGGAAGTTTCAGGAATCCTGCCCTAGCACAGGCCAGCAAGACCAACCTACTGCCATGCAAGAGGAAGGCTCTGCCTCCCTCCAGCTATCTCTAATCAGCTCTAGTGGAACTCTTTGAAAGGGCCATTGTTCTTCCCAAATGGTTTGGTTTATCTCTTTGAACATTTCCACATTTCCGTCAGTGAGTATTACCCTTTTCATGGTTGTTTTTTCCCCAGAAATAAATGAATGAAGAAATCAATTTCTAGTCATGTGGACATTTAACTTTCTGCCCCAAGGAAACACCTGAAAAGGAAAATAAAAATATACTGCAGTAATTAAATTTTGAACACTAAGTATTCTAAGAAGTAAAATATTACAGAAATAGAAATTTCTGATTCAGTATTTATACTGGGAGTGGTATAACTATGTATAGGTATTTGCCAAAATACAGACTAGCATTAACTTATGAGTGAGTTGAGAGCTGGTTGTTGAGAATATAGGATTCATATCCTCCTGGAAGTGATGTTATAATTGGTGGCTGTGTTCTGGGTCAGGCTTCAGGACTCCATTCTCTGAGCTTCCACTGGTGCTGGCCTGATTCTGGGTCCTGGAACAAGGAATGCAGGAATGAAAGTGTTAGAGACAGGAAAACACTGAATGGGGTTTTTCCCACACTAACTCAGTCACTCAATACTTTCAACACGAGACGCAGAGTAGGGGTGGGGGTTCCCACACATCAACCAAGCAATTATGCAGATTCTGCAGCAGACACCAGTGGGATGTCCACTAATACAATTCAATCTGACACTATCTGCATGGAGATAGTGAGACGGGTGAGTTGCCTGACCACTCCCTCCAGCCCCCCTCACCCCGCAAGATGTGCGACAGGGGTATGGCTCATCTGTTCCCAACGCCAAGTGCTCAAACCCCTTATGGGAGGGGTAGCATGCAGACAGGCAGGTGCAGGAGCTGGGGCAAGTGCTTTTGGGCTCCAGCCCCACAGTAGCATCTGGGGGTGAGGGCCTGCAACTCCCAAAGCCCTAGTGGGCATGCTACAGTGCTCTTTTAGTTCTGCCATCCACAGACGGCTTAAGTGTTAACCAACTCAGTGCCCTCTTGGTAGCTGGGTTCTTGTCCCGCATCCAGGAAGAATCCGGTCACATGGACAAATTGAAGGATGGTAAATGCAGGGGATTTTAGTGAGTAGTGGAGGTGGTTCTCAGCGGGATGGATGGGGAGCTGGAAAGAGGATGGAGGAGCAAGATGATCTTCCCCTGGAATCTGGCCATTCTGTGGCTGATCTCCTCTCCAACTGTCCCCAGCCAAACTCCTCTTGACGTTCAGGCGTTCCTTCTCTTCTCTCCTTCTCTGCTACGCCACTCTTCTGCTCCTCTGCTCTTCTGTTCATCTGCTCATCTGTTTGTGGAGCCTGGGGTTTGGAGTTTATATGGGTACAGGATAGGGGGATGTGGCAGGCCAAAAGGCAACATTTCAGTGCAAAAAAGAGGAATGCCTGCTTCCATTTAGGGCCATGGGTTTCCAGGCTTGAGGGTGGGGCCTTTGTCGGGTAATTGCCCTCTTCCACTCAGTGTTTCTGTCTCCTGTCAGTACCAATAGTGTCAGATCCCAAAGGCTGAGTGTGCAGTCCCACAAGACTGCCCTTGCTTCAGATGCCTGTCGCCACTGTCCAACTTACTAGAAATCAGGGTTACACAGCTTCCTACTTGAGTTTGGTACGTGTTACTTATAGCTTCTCACAGAACGCAGAAATACTTACGGTTACTGGTTTATTGTAAGTACATTAGGAAGGATACAGATGAAGAGAAGCATAGGGTGAGATATATGGGAAGAGACAAGGAACTTCCATCCCTTCCCCGGATGCATCACCCTCCAGAAATCTCCATGTGGTCAGCTATCCAGAAGCTCTCAAGCCCAGCCCTTTTTGGGTTTTTATGGAAGCTTCATTATGTAAGCATGATTGATTACATCCTTAATCATTGGTAATCAACTTAACTTTCAGTCCTGGCCTCCCACAGAATTGGAGGGACTAAAAATCTCAGTCCTCTAATCATGCCTATGCAGCTCTCACCCTGAAGCTACCTAGGGGCCCCCAGCCACCGGTCTTCTTATTAGTATACAAAAGATGCCTGTCGCTCTGGCAATTCCAAGGGTTTTAGGAGCTGTATGTAAGGAGAAGGGGACCAAATGTATATTTGACAATATTTCAGAGAGAAAGAGTTTTCTCTCTTTCCAGTACATGGAGTTCATTCAAGATAACGTTAAAAAAAAATACACCCTATGCTTTATTAAACAATTTATCTGACAACCCTAAAAGACTCCTTTTGTTTCCAATGTTTTTGTAGGGTGTTTAGGGGAGAGGAGAGCATTATAGGCTTTATTTTTTAAGAGTAGTTTTAGGTTCATAGCAAACTTCAGCAAAAAGTTCAGAGTTTCCAAATACCTCATAGCTCCACACGGGCACAACCTCCCTCTCCTATCAACATCCCAACCCAGAGTGGTACCTTTGTTACAACCCGCATTTCTTAGGCTCCTACTGACACATCATTATCACCCAAAGTCTGCAATTTAATTAGAGTTCAGTCTTGGTGTTGCACATTCTACGGGTTTTGACAAATGTTTAATGACAGGTATTCCTCATTATAGTATCGTAAGAATAGTTTCACTGCCCTAAAAATCCTCTGTGCTCTGCCTATTCATTTCTTCCCCTCTCTAGACATAACACTTTGAAGTAAAAATTTGCCTTTCTCATTCTTCTCCCACACCTACAAGCCTCCTAATTCCTGGTATTCCCCTAGGTCTGAGCCCCACTCCCAGCCGCCTACCCGGCCTTCAGATGGACCTGATTCATATAAATGTGTGAATGACTAACAGCCCTCAAATGCAGTTGAGGTATTCCCGTTTTGAAAAAGGGTGCTGATTGGCAGCCCTGTCTCTCGAATAGGTGGACCCTCTGAAAGTACCAGAAAGGGCTGTGAAGAGGCCACCACTACCAGAAACATCCCCACAAGGTTATCTTCTGCTTTTCCTTTCTCCTTTCATTCCCCTCAGAGTATAGAGATTATTTCAAAATTACAAAAATTTGTTCTCTGCAAATGGTTCCCCTGGCAGCAATGCCTTGGCCAGAATGTATGTGGGTGGGTGAGTGGGGCAGGTGTATTTGCAATTTAGAGCTTTCATATGTGTTCGTTAGAGCCTCAGAGAGAAAGAGAAATTTTAGTTCCCACTTTGCAGGTGCCTAGTTTGTGTCTACCAAGGGGCTGATTTCATCTTCTTTGTGGATACAATATTAGCATATCTCATGGACAAAAAAATCCTCACAGCCTTTCTAGAATATCCAATAAACACTCTCCACGTTATCTAAAAAGCGGGTGTAAAATAACTTTTCATAACAAAACGAATCATCTGATAACACCAGAAAAGGGTTAGTGAGAGTCTTTGCTGAAATTCCAACTGCTTTTTCTTGCTGCCGTCCCCCATCTTTGCAGAGATAAAGATTATGGTTGCCACGGAAACAGGACCAGAGAGAGAAAGACAGAAACTTTGTCTCATTTGGTTTCCCCAGGACTCACAAAGAGAGCTGGGCTGTAAGTAGAGCTGGACAAGATTATGGTAGATTTATAATTTACTTAGTCAAATTGCTTTTAATTCATCGTCATGCCTCAATGTACATTTTTTTCCCTCTGAAAGTTAGGTCTTGCACCTAGTTGTCCAATGTCTGACATGTAACAGAGCCTTAAAATTCATTGTCTACGATTAAATTCAAATTCAGGACAGATGGCTTAGTCTGAGTATGTGTCAGACAGGCAAAGCACTTAAGATTTGTGACAGGCAAGACCAGGAATTAACTGCTAAGTTTTTGCATTTATTTGTACAGTCATGCGCACCATGAATATGGCTATAAAACTTATTTAAGTGTTCTCACTTTATTCAAAATATTCCCAAACAAAGCGACTGTTCTCCTTTTGCAAACCAGACGCCCTAATCTCAAGCCCATTAACTCAAAATCCATTTTTCTCATGCTACACGCATGTGTACATTTCATTTACTCAGTCAGGAGGATAACAGCAACCTTCTGAAAACCCAGCTTGCCTAGAACCCAGAATGTTGGTACCCACTTCATTTTTGTGAGTCTTTTTATTGAAACATTTAATTATTTTATTGAGCAAACATTTGTCTGTGGAAATAAACAATGACCAGCCAAATGTGAACAAGCAAAGACTGTTTATTCAGAGCTTGCTATATAGCAAGGGAGTCAGCCACTGTCACTTGCATTTTGGCAGAGACTCAAAGGAAGACGGAGAAAAGGGAAAATTTCAGTGTGGGGAAGAAAGGGATGTCTTCAGGTTTGATTGGAGCCTGTTAGCATGGGGAAGCTGCAAGTGGGCCAACCAGAAGTGGGCATCCTGTGGTGTCTGGGTAGGGGTACATGTTTGGCTTTCTCTGGCTGGTCCTTAGTTAGAAGCAAGGACGAAAATCAAGGAAGTAGTCAATTATTAATCAAGTCCTGGCCATTTGGGGCTGACTGCGAATAATACAGGGGTTATGATCTGGCTTTCTAAACCAGTTGCCAGACATAGTGGTCTGACTTCCTACAGGTCTGACTTACAGAGAGCAGGCTGGCTTCCTGGGCTGATCACTATAGACAATGTATGGGTTTCCTAGGCTGGTTGCTGCAGACTAGGGGGTCAGAGTTCCATTTTTATACATGGTCTGGCCATGATCCACGGGTATATTCAATCACTCAGTCAATAAACATTTTACAAACAGAAGAGCACAAAAAGCATACGTGTACAGCTCAATGAGTGATCAAGTGTAACAACCACCCAGGAGCCCCCATTTATTTTTAAATTCTCTACAACCTTATCTTCTGAAACTGGCTGTCAAGGAACATTTTGAGTCTCAATCAACTCTTTCCATTGGCTTCTTCAGTCCTCATGTCCAGGGCGGGGCTCACCAGATGCAGGTCTCCTCAGACCACCTCACAGAGTTGGTGTTTCCCACACAATGGAACGCAGGGCAGCCCTGGGTTTCTCACAGTCAGGCTCAGCCCTGTGAATCACCTTCCTCTACATTCCTGGACCTGGAGGAGCAGGTCAGAGTGTGCCTTGAACTCCACCTCCACCACTCCCTTGGGCAAGTTGTATAATCTCTCAAGACCGGTTTCTTCATCTCCAAACTGAGAGTAATAATAGCGCCTGCTCTCACAGGGTTGCCAGCAGGGATGAGCAAGGTGAGAGGCATGCAAACCCTTAACGCAGTCCCTGGCACAGCATAAGCACTCAGATTTTTATGTGTGTCTCTCTCCCCATAAAGTTTTAAAATGACAACTAAAAATTACTGAAGACCTACTATGTGCCAGGCACTGAACCTGGTACTTGCTCTTAAATTTCTTATATTATTAAATTTTTCTATTAGAAGGAATGTTAGTCATGCTTATTTTACAGGCAGAGGATCTCTGGCTCAGAGATGTTAAGAAATCTCCCTATATTCACCTCAATTTGTCATGAGGATTAAATGAGATAACTGTAAACCAGGTCCTTAGCACAATCTCAGCTCATCATTCAATGAATGCGGCTATAGTTTACATTGACTCTTTGATGATTCCCTGTAGTACAGGGGTCCCTAGCCCCTGGGCCATGGACCAGTCCCCGTGGTCTGTTAGGAAGTGGGCGGCACAGCAGGAGGTGAGCCTTGGGCGAGTGAGCATTGCTGCCTGAGCTCCGCCTCCTGTCAGATCAGCAGAGCCGGGGAAGCGGAGGCAGTAGATTCTCACAGGAGCTTGAACCCTATTGTGAGCTGCACATGTGAGGGATCTAGGTTTCGTACTCCTTATGAAAATCTAATGTAGGAATGTCCAATCTTTTGGTTTCCCTGGGCTACAGTGGAAGAAGAATTGTCTTGGGCCACACATAAAATACACTAATAATAGCTAATGAGCTAAAACAAATCACAAATAATTTAAGAAAGTTTATTAATTTGTGTTGGACTGCATTCAAAGTCGTCCTGGGTGGCAGGTTGGACAAGCTTGATCTGATGCCTGATGACCTGAGGTGAAACAGTTTCATCCCAAAAACATCCCTGCCGCCTCTGGGCCCAGTCCCCATCCATGGAAAAGCTGTCTTCCACAAAACCAGTCCCTGGTGCCCAAAAGACTGGGAACTATTGCTGTAATAGATAAGCCTACCTACTACAGAGAATAATCTGTGTAGTTCCCCCTCCAACGTCTGCTCTCCCTTTGTTCCTTACTAATTAAATCACATTGCTATGGGGTGGCAGTGTGCCAGATAAAAGTACTGCCTCCCCAGGCTCTCTTTTATCTTGGGAAGTTCACGTGTCCCAGTTCTGGCCACTGAGAGGTAAGTGTAAGTCTCCCGGTGAGCCTTTCGGGTAAACTATTACTATTCCAAGAAAAAGGGAGAATGTCCTCTGGCCTGAGCCCTTTTGCCTTTGTTTGCCCCCACTTTTGCTGCCTGGAAAGCAGATGTGATGCCATAAGGTGCAGCTGCCATCCTGCAAGCATGAGGCCTGATGGCCTCGTCGGGGTGCTGTCCCGGCCCTGGAATGCTGACCTCCAACCCGTTACCCTACTGTGGCCAGATTTTTATTACCATAGCCACTGTTTGGTGTGATCTATCTAAATGAAATCAAATTTCCAAATGAATGAAAATTAAGAATTTGAAGTATCTTTTTAATCTGTCTACATGTTCCAACTGAGATGATAAAGAGAAACAACTCTAGAGAGTGAAATGTCTGTTCACGATCATTTCTACAGGAACCATTCTCAACCCCTCTAGGGATTAACATCAAGACGTTTTCCTGAGCCTAAATCCCATCCGTCAACTCCTAACTAACCTGCCCTTCTTCCCTGTCATTTAGTGTCATCCATATGGTGTCATCAACAGGGTTTCCAGAGGTCTTCAACATCATGCACTTGGAATCTGAGGGCTGACACTGGTCCCCAAAGGCTTGGCTGTAGACCAGCTTCACACGGCACAGAACCGAATGATCCTCCTGTCAAACCCAAGGCATCTGCTCTGGCATCTTGGTCAAAGTGCAAAGGCTATAATTGCATTATGCCTACTTGTGAGGTCTCCTAGAGTTCCCAATTAGGTAATATTTATTTTCTACCCAGAAAAGGTTATGCCCAACCTTGCTCTGCACACTGAAACAATAATGGTTCCAACCCGAGCGATAAAGGAGCATCTCAGTGTGATATGAAGCCATCATGAGATGGGGGCAGGAGGCTTCAACTAGTCTTTTGCAGAGCCAGCTAGGACAGCCATCAGCTTGGAAGAAGCTAGGTGTCCATGAGGGGTTAAACTTGTGCTTTTCTGTTGCAGTACAGAAATAATATGCATATATTTCCACTTTAAATGATTTCTAAAGCAGATGTCAGCAGATGAAAAGAGGATTGAACTCCAGCTCCTTCTCTAACAGCTTTCTGTCAAAATATAACCCACGTGAGGATTTCAAAAACTAAATTCATTCTAATATAAAGTACTCTGTCTTAATATCGCATGGCGTGTGACTTGTTATATTCCCAGCTGCGAATAACCCATAAATGAAGGATTTTGTTTTGCTTAAAGAGATACTCTAATAGTCAACAAAAGTTTTACTTAGTATGCAAAATTACCTTTGTAAATATCACTAAATGGTGAAATAAAACACGTTCGGAATATCTGAAACGATCCTCCTTTGGACAGACGAGAAAAGGCACAAGTTTACAATGCCTCAAATTGTGTCTTATTCAAATAAAGACCCACACACATAATGAAGAGAAAATCTCTAATAATTTATTGACCTTCAGTTTCACATTGTGAAAAAAAAAATAACAGTTTTACAAAACCTCAAAATGTAGTCATAGCAAACAAGTACATATGAACATGAACATTTTCCTTCAACTTATACAGTTTTGTACGTGAACCACATGGTCAATAGCCAAGAGAGGGACATTATGCGGCTCTAATCACTCTTATTCAAGACAGGTGTCAAGCCCAGAGAAAAGCGGCTACACAATTATACCAGAAGTGGAGGGCTGCCCTTTGTTATGTGTTTCTACAGCAACCAGCCCACAAAATAAGAAGAACCTTCTCTGTCTTATGCCAAGGTTTTTGTGTGTACTGTGCTGTGAATTGTATTTGCTTCAAAGTGTGGGACGTTTCACAGGGTGAGAATGGTCAAGTAGTGAGACCAAATGCCTGTATCAATTCAAAGAGCAGGAGTCCAGAAAGTTCCCTGCAGGCTGGGGGCCCAACCCTTACCACAGCTCCCTCTGGTTCACACACAGTAATTAATAGAGGATTCAAGGACAGAGCCCAACTTTGAAACAGCTGCAGAAAATCCATCCTGCCTTCAGAAGCCATGCAGTGACACATACATCTCTCTTGGCAGATTTGCATCATAAACTACAGAGCTGTAACTGCTACAATATAAACGACACTGACTATGCCCACTGGGGGACAATTAGACATTTGCATTGCTTAGAACACATCTAGGAACCAGGGACTGACTGCTGGAAAGTACTGTGATTCTTTTCTTCCAACAGCTCATTTATTTTGGCCCAACTACAGCCCACTCATTCATGGCATGGACGGACAAGCACAATTAGTCTAAAGTACTAAGGTGGAGAGAAATGTTAAGGATTTATCTGTCATTAGACAATGCAAACACGGTCACAATGTAAAAGGTTGTTATCAGTCTTAACCCCTATTTTCTAAAATACAGCAATGTGAGAAACGTGGACAAAAGCAGTTCAAGTTGCAAACTTTGGTCTTCCCCCGCACCTCGGGGGAAGCACCTATTTGAGACTAGCACTAATACCTACGACGGCACATGCTTAGTAAACAAGCACTCCAACTAGCAAAGAATGTATTCACAACTGATTTCCAACTCTGCCGGAAACCTTCTCAATAGGGGCCACTGCTTACAATTCTTTGGTGTTTTGTGGCCAAATGTGTTACTCGTGCACCAAAGAGTTTTTTAAAAAGAGATTTGCCTAAGGGTGAGCACTGAAGTATACATTGTGCCAATGTAATTATTTTCTTGGAGACCTTCTAGAACTTGCTAAATCATATAGCAAGAAGAGAAGGAGTTCGGGTCAAGAAATCTGGTGAGTTAATTTCCATCTGTGATACTTCCGTTTTTCCCATTAACTGTGGTTGTGGCAAAGCATTCTCATAAGGTAATAAATAAATAAATAAACTTTGGACAATGCCTTTACCTGTGTCCTATATACAGAACTATTCCATAGAATTTTCCAGGATTTCAAGATATTACACAAAGAAAAAAACTGTAAAGCAATTTGGTCCTTTCCAAATGTCAGCAGCTGAGACTGAATTAGGTAAATCGGATGGGAGTGGGGAGAAGGGCAGAAAGAAGCCTCCCCTTACCCCATCAGCACAACCAAACCCCATGAAATCCCATTAAAATCTGGTGAGTCTGAGAAAAGTGATCTCCACGGTTTTTCTACCTCTAGGATGTCATTTAAATTTCCATTTTGTCATCCTTCCCTGTCTTGACATTTTTAAAATCCACCCCTCCCCAACCCACCCTCCAGTTATACTCCAAATTGTAACTCAAAAGTTTTCATGTTTGTGCAGCAAAGCACATCTCAACAGCCACAAAATGTGCAAAACATACAACCATTCACACACGTCCATACATGTGAAGACAGCTGTAGGCATTGTTTCAGCATGCAGGCATCGAACAATAAATAGCTAAATCTATAACAAACTTCTTAACAGCCAAGGAAAAGTTTAAAGTCACTTATAAATAGAAAAGAACATCTACCAAATGGCTACCAACAAAGTCCCCATTGTTCGGAAACGCTCCTGGGGAGCAGACCCCTTAGAGATTAACGGAGAGTCCAGTGGTCCTCATTCTTCAGCCAGCCCAGCCAGCTTCCCTCTTGGACCCACAGTTGGGCTTTGACTCTCCAGCAGCAGCTGGTGTGGAGGCTTCAAGCTCTCTCCTCAGAGAGGTGACAACCATTTCAAATTTTACACATAAATGGTGGAGCCCATGGAAATCAAATGCTGAATATGGTACAGCAAGGGAAAAGGTCCAGCTTTTCTCTCCCTTTGAGGGGGCTGATTAACGTTGACATTAATCCACAATTACAAGACAAGGACTAGATCACAGGTTTGTTCATTCATATTTAAACCATGTGCTACTTGCAGCAAAAATCCCACCCCCCCGCCCCCTTCCTTCATGTCCAGTTAGAGCATTTACAAGGTGGAGCAGATTTTATTCATGTCTTGCAACTTCTTTTAACTTCTTTTCCTTTTTTTCTCTTCATTAAACTTGGCCTCTCCAAAGCAGAAATCTCATATTATAGCATCGAGTGATGGAGTGAGCTGAAACAGACGAAAAAAACGAAACAAAAAAGCATGAAGGATTTGTATGATGCCATAGTTAAGATTTTTCTTTTTAGCCACAAAATTTTAAAAATTAAACTAGGTAGGGAGCTGGACAATATTGCTTCCAAAGGTCTTACATGTTCAGTAGGAACTGTGCAAAGATATTTAAAGTGCTTGCCTTAAATGCACAAGTGTGCATGTACGCATCCATGCAGATGGATGGCCTGACAAAAACAGTGGTGTCTAAAGAAGGACCTTCACTTCTTTCCTAAGTGTATATATACGTTCAAATCCAAACCTATATGTCCAGATGCTATTATGAGTTGCCATCTTCTGCTTCCAACATTCATAAAATTTCTTTCTGTGGTTAAACAGAGCCACCGTAAAGTGATCACTAAAGGGTGAAAAGAAGGGAGATTCCTCTGCAAACCCTCCTTGGCCCATGTACCATGAAAGATTCCAAATTAACTTTACCATCTCGGAGGCAGACATACTAATCCTCGTATTTAAACGCATCTCTGCTATCCATTATGGCAGAAATCAGTCTCGCTTCCTTTCACATGACAACGTATCAGGCCTCAACAGCCCAAGGTTGGAGTTTATTCTCAAAGTTCATTAGTCCACACTTAGATGCCAGCAGTTACGGCATACCAGTGCTACAGAATCTACCTACATCAAGTGTGAATATCAGTTCAAAGTGCCGTAACCACAAAGCCTGCACATTTCATAGAGCTTGCATTTCCTCACACTGCTCACCCTTCCCATTTATTTATTTCTCATTTCATCTGGGGAAATTCTGCAGACGGCTTTTGTATCCTTATTGCTGTAACTCTAAGTACAGACAAAGGGAATTCTGGAGGAGCCACTCATGACTTGCATCGAATTCTTCCCACTTTGCTTTTGTGTGTTCAGAAGCCTGATTCATTTCATGAGTTGTTTCTTTTGGCTGTTTCCTAACAGTGATTCAAGCTTTCAAGGCATTCCTTAGACTATGGTGTCATTGCCCCACCTCCACTTCCTTGTAACCTATATGTCAACATTAGGCCAAAAGAATGTATCTTGTAATAATATAAAATTTCAAGACATCGCATATTCAAACAGGAAAAAAGCAATACACACCACCCCCCCCCCAAAATTGCATATTCAAACAGGAAAATAAAAAAGGACACATACCAAAAAAAAAAAAAATTCTAGAGAAGAAACAAAGCAAATCAAAGCCTAAGTTAGGTTGAGGCCACACGGGCACCATGAAAACAGAGGATAATCAAAGTAATTTCCTCTCTGCCCTTCCCACCCACTGACAGAGCAGCAGGAGGCAGATAAAACCTCCTTGGTGGATGAGCTTTAAGACCTAGGGAAACTTTCTGTTAAACACTGTATTAATTCAGTTAACACCTACATTTGGAGGGCAGAGGAATTTGCAGTTTGGGACTGAGACCTACCTACCCAGCACTTTAGGGCACTTCAACCCCCTCTTAAATGTTTTAGCACTATCTTGTGTAGTAAACTTTAGACATTTTAACCAACATTCTCCCTGTCGGAAATTCAAAGAGTGGCTTTGATCAGGCGCTTATGCTGCCCTTTAAAAGCAGCAAACTTGGCCCTGTCAAATTTAGTTTTTATGTGTTTGACTCTCTCACTGGTAGCACCAAGGATGAAGAGGATGTTATTTCATGTATAAATTAACACTTTACTTGCTCTGTTTCCCAGGGACCGGAAGGGTATGATTCAGTTCAAACACCCAGGGTAGGGTGAAGTCAAGTGTTTGCCAACATGTTCACTCTGGGCTGAAAAAGGAGGAACCAAAAATGAAGTCTAAAGATAACAAGCAGATAAAAGTCAAAGAAACCTCATTTTCCTACCACACACAAAGCTAATTCCACTGCCATTATCTCACAGTGAGTTAGGGTCTAAACTGAATATTGAACACTTACTACATGCCAATCACTGGGCTAGGTATTTTCACCTCTTTTAATTCCCCTATCAATTGACCCTAGTCTGAGTTGGGACAGATCACAGGGGAATTATAGATCAAACCACTCATTTGACAGAGAAGCAATCTAAAACTCAGAAAGGTCTAGAACTTAAAACTAGGGCCAGAATACACACGTGGCTTCTCTCCTCTTTCTGCCTCAATTTCCTTATCTTGTTCCAAGGATGCCAGCCAGCCTGCCCATTGTCGTTATGTACCACCACCCTGGTAGCAATTTTTATGGCTCTTCTGTGCAAATATAGTCAGTTCTGGACTAACACCCGACTAAGTGTGCTGTTAATTGATGCTTTTGCCTAGGAGGTTCTTTAAACCTGCTTTAGAGGTGAGTCATGCATTCATATCTCAAATGAAATAACCACTTTCAGAGCATTTGTTTATTCAAGATTACTGAGATGCCAGCAAGGCTACAAAAAACCAGTTTGGTGTGGGACGTTATTAGCCCAGTTGCTCCCCAGAGGAGGTGTCTGACTGTTCCTGCTGTTTTGAAGGAGTTTCATTCCAGGAAAGCATGACATAACTCAGAACTCTCATAACTGTACGAAGGGTGGAAGAGATAACTGAAGAAGTGAAAAAAATAGCAAGCTGAAGGCTATGCACGGTGGCTCACGCCTGTAATCCCAGCACTTTGGGAGGCTGAGGTGGGTGGATCACTTGAGGTCAGGAGTTGAAGACCAGCTTTACCAACACGATGAAACCCCATCTCTACTAAAAATACAAAAAAGCCAGGTGTGGTGGTGGGCGCTGCAATCCAGCTACTTGGAAGGCTGAGGCAGGAGAATCGCTTGAACCCAGGAGGCGGAAGTTGCAGCGAGCCGAGATCTCGCCATTGTACCCCAGCCTGGGCAATAGAATAAGACTCTGTCTCAAAAAAAAAAAACAAATAGCAAGCTGAAATGTGAGAGTAAGGCCAAGTTTAATGATGTTTCTAAATGAGTTGTAAGGGATGGGGAAAGAAAAGACCAATGAGATGAAACCCCTCTGTGCTTAGCTTGCCACTAGGCCTAGATCTCCTTTTCTCCCTTTGAAGTCCCCTTCAAAGGTGTGAAATATACAAGGGAAAACAGAGCCAAAAGTTCCCAAGTAAATGAGTTTGTTTTCATTGTAGTTCCTCCAAAGCAGTTACTTTCTTCTCTTATTATTAGTAATAAGCCCATGAATCACCAAAACAAATCAACACATTCTGTGTGCGCTGGGCTATACTTACACATGCCTAAGCAATTTCTGGGGCCAATCCTAAGAATGCTTAGCAGCAAAGCAGCCATGAGCTTTGCGAACTCTGAACTGTGTAGGCCTATTAATTATCTGAGCCAAGAGCATTATATACTCTTAAATACACAGACAACTATTATGTACTCAGATATATGACGCAGAAACACAACTTTGACAATAGCCTTGACAATAGGGGCAGCCTGACTAAGTCTGAAAGGCCATAGTTTTGGAAGTTTAGGTGGCTCAGTGTTATCTGCACAAATTTCTGCTACGTACATGCAGCCTTTTACAAAGACAGATATAGATTTATCTTTAAAGGTAATAAATGCCCTAAAGGGTGCTACTTTTTAAGGAAAACATTTAAAATAAGCTAACAATTTTGGAGAGAATAAACTAGGAATGAATTTGGGCAATACATTTTTTAAACCCTATTCATTCCACAAAGGGTTTGAGGAAGCAAAATTTGAATAGAAATGAAGTATCACCTGGGATGACATTGGTGTCACGGATGTGAAGCTCAAGTTTATTCAGTGGCAGTGCAACACGATGCTCCAGCGCAGATGTCTGGAGCCAGACCCCCTGCATTGACTTCCTGACCAGCTCCACCGCTTACTAAGCTCTGCTCACTCGGCAGCTTAGCCTCCTTAATGCATGAAGTTTTTTCATCTATAAAACGAAGCTAGTAATAATTCCCCACAGAGTTGTTGTGAGGATAGAATGAGACGATCTTGGGAAACCACGTGGCACCGCTGCAAGCACACAGTGAGGGCTCAATAAACATTAGCTGGCATTCTCAACAGAGGTCAGGGATTCTCAACCTGGTTGTTCATTGGAATCATCCGGAAACTTTCTAAAAATACTGATGCTTGGACCCCACCCCAGACCAAATGGAACTAAGTCTCTGGTATGGGCAGTTTTTAAAAAGCTCTTCAGGGTCGGGCGCGGTGGCTCACGCCTGTAATCCCAGCACTTTGGGAGGCTGGGGTGGGCAGATCATGAGGTCAGGAGATCAAGACCATCCTGGCTAACATGGTGAAACCCCGTCTCTACTAAAAATACAAAAAATTATCTGGGCATGGTGATGGGCGCCTGTATCCCAGCTACTCGGGAAGCTGAGGCAGGAGAACGGCGTGAACCCGGGAGGCGGAGCTTGCAGTGAGCCAAAATCATGCCACTGCACTCCAGCCTGGGTGACAGAGCGAGACTCCGTCTCAAAAAATAATAATAATAAAATAAACAAAAAGCTCTTCAGGAGATTCTGAGGCTCAGTAAAAGCTGAGAACCACTGGCTAATGCCATTGGGGGGCTGAGGCTGTGGTCAACACAAGTTGGTAGGTTCTAGGGGCACCAGCTCTCTTATTTTTACAGCTTTGGTAGTACCTCTGCAGCACAGTCTCTGTGGATCAGATCTCACCCCATGTACTGAACTTACGCAATAGCCTCATTATATGCAGACTTGCATCTATAGCTAAACTTCTTACCTCGTGCTCACTCTCTTTAGAATGTACTGCATTTAAGAAGGCAGATGTTTCCAGGTGCTGACAAATGCAGTAGGAATCAGCGAGTACGGGACGGTGGTGATGCTGTTCCACACATCTAATGTTGGATCGTAGCAGTCCAAAGTCTTGCATCGCTGAATGCCAAAGTATCCTCCAACCACGTAGAGTTTGTTTCCAGAGGCTACAGCATGGCAGCTCATGCGCTTTGCTGTCACATCTCCCACCTTGGTCCACTGGTAAGTCTCACTGTTGAATTTATAAGCAGAGCAGGCAGAGAATTCTGTATCACCCCCCATAATAAAAATCTGGTTCCCCAGCACAGCTGCTGCTGTGTAACGCCAGGGCTGGGGACAGGTGGCTGGTACAGTCCACCTGTTTTCACACTGATCATAACACTGAACTTTGGGGAGCTTGTCATGACTGACACTGGTACCTCCAAAAGCAAACAACTTGAGCTTGGCGCTCACTACTGCGGCGTTGCTAACGCCTTCTCGGAGTGGGGCCACCATGGTCCATTTGTTGGTTGTGGGGTCATAATGTTCTACCTGCTTTAGAGAGACTGAGGGGGAGGCCGGGAGGCAGCCAGTTGCGGCCGTGTGCCCCCCAACCACATATAGGCAGTGCTTCAGTTCAGCAGAGCCATGGCCAAACCTGGCCACCAGCATGGGGGCAGCTTTGGACCACTCCTCGTGCAGGGTATCATAAACCCAGACATCTTTCGAGACCCCATTTTCAGACCCCCGCCCCCCAGTAATGTATACTTTGCAGCCAATCGCACATGCACTAAACTCTTTTCTTGGGCTGGGAATGTCAGCCTTGGGAATAATTTCTTTGGCCTTCTGGTCTACCAGATACAACTTGTCACACATGAAAGTCTGTCCTCCCAGAAGGAAGAGGGCATGGCCGGTTTTCCGAGGTCGGGCACAGAGGCTGGTTACCACACCGTCATTCTGCAGGATTTTCAGTTTGCACCTGATGGCCTCTTCCACAATTTCCTTACTCTTTCTCTGCTTGGTGATGAGTTCCTCCATGGCCACATTCTCCATGAGATAGATGGCTGGCAGAAGTGCCAGCCTTACTGTCTGCAACAGTTCTGGGAGGTAGCAATAGCGCTTCTTCAGGTCATAGCTGATCCAGTTAATTGCAGACTCGTACACAAGCCTTTCATCTTCTGTCTCCAGCTCTTCACTGGACAAGAGTTGCACTACCATGTCCTGGGGCAGCTGGAGGAAATCTTCATTCTTCCTGATGGTTTGGAAGTTGCTGAGACACATTCTCCAAGATAGTTCGTACAGCTTGGTGCACTGGTGCGCGTCAGACAGCAGCAGCATGCCCAGGCAGTTGGTGGGATGAAGGTTCTTTTCCAGAAACTCTGCACATGCATCCCGGATGTCTTGAAACTCCAGCATGTCACCAGCTTCCAGGAGCGATTCTGCATTTTCTTCATTGATGATGACCCGGGAGGAGTACGCATAGTCAAGCAGCAGCTCCAAGACTTCTGGGTGGATGGAATTGTCGAAGTTGACCTCACTGTCCTGGCTCTCTTTAAGGCCACCACTGAACATGGCCTCAAAGTAGCGACTGCATGCAGCCAGCACTGCCCGGTGGCAAGGGAAGGTCCTATTTCCGGCATGGAGAAGGACGTCAGTGAAGAGACGCTGCTGGCGTAAAAGATTCAGGTGAGTAAGGACGCTGTCAGCGTACGAGGACTTGTGAAACAGATAGATGTTAATGGAGCCGCTGCTGGCCCTGGACTTGCGGTTCTCATGCACGCTGACTGACATTTTGTTTCCACTCCTAAAAATAATAATAATAATAAATTGAAAATGATGCTCCTGATGTTCAGAACAGCAGAACGAAAGCAACAATGGTTTGGGACAAAAAACAGAACACTTTGTAGTTGACCATGCCACCTACTATTCTAGAATAGTGTATGGCCATTCCAGGACAAAGCCAGAGACAGCTACCCAGAAGGAAAGATATTCACTGTAATACTGTTGAGCTATTTGAACTCTGCACCATTTAAAAAAAAAAAATCACTGCCTAAAAAGCAGGTTCATCTTGGAAAACCTGATTGCCAACTTTCAGGCCATTGAAGTCTTTTAGAATATAAGTCAGCAAAAGCCAAGAGGAGTGAGGTCTCATTCTCACAGCTCCCTGTCGTAGTCCAGCTGATTCACTGTGGGCCACTTAAAATGCCAGGTCTCCTGCTCTCATAATGCCAGGATGGGCACTGGCTTTCACGCCTCATGCAACATAAAGCCATGTGTAAAACAAACACCTAATAATTAATTCCATTAAGAATTCCTTTGGTAAGACCCAATCTCCCGGCACATACAGTAAATGGGAAATGTAAGGCCAACTTCTGCAACGATCAGACCTTTATTTAAATGTTACAGATAATGTATTTCATTTTATACATATTTTTGAGACCAAGTCTCGCTCTGTCACCCAGGCTTGAGCACAGTGGTGCAATCACAGTTCACTGCAGCCTCGAACTCCTGGACTCAAGTGATCCTCCTGCCTCGGCCTTCCGAGTAGCTGGCACTAAAGGTGTGCACCACCAAACCCAGATAATTTTTTGTATTTTTTGTAGAGACAGGGTCTCAAACTCCTGCTCCTCCCACCTCGGCATCCCAAGTTAAAGATTAATTTCTAACCACACAGCTCTACCACTGAGGAGTCCTAAAAGCACCCCAATTTGAATACCCATATATTGATCAGCAAGCCTTTAGTCAAAGCACGGAATAAATTCTGGCCATAATCACCAACTACCTGTCTTGCTCTGGACAGCTTCCAATGTGAGGATTTGGCACATAAAAAGAAGAATATTTTGAGTAGCATACTCATGACTGCTGTTTTCTGTTCTTCCCGCTTTATATCAATTCTTGGAAAACCATTTGCAAGAACAAAAGATCCACCCCTGTCTTTTGATTAAATAGTGCATCACCAGGACTGTTCCTATATATCTGCAAATGCTGGCACCTGCATAGAGGGAGTTCAAAATGCAAACACTGCTTTATTTAAATCAAAAAATACGTGTCTGTGTGTGTGTGTGTGTGTGTGTATTTTGCCAGCTGTTGTTCATTTAGGACCACCCCAGAATTTATTTGCTGACTACAGTGCTTTCCTCGGTATCTACAATGAAATTATAGTAGAATCTAATGCTATCTTTTGGCTTTCTTCAGTAAGAAAACAGTAGGCTAGAGACATAGGAAATGCTTGTCATCCATCTTCAAAAACTGAATCACATGCCTTCATCCTTTTCTTTCATACCACCCCTCTGTTACTTCAAAGGAATGAAGTCCTCAAGAAGCTGCCTGTCCAAGGATTCCTAAGGAAGCTGTTTATCCCGTTGTTTATCCCCAGAGGGTAAACTGTGTGGCTGGTTACAGTATCTGTTCCAGACACAGAACAGCCAGTCCTGAAAGCGCAGCTGAAACTCTGTTTCCTTTAACCATTCAGATATTTTTAAATTTACATTCTAAGAATTATTAATAAATGCAAATGAATGATTTGCCACAGATTCATGGGCTAAAATACTAACTTGCACCTCCCCAACCAGATGTGAGCCCCGCTGTGAGACTGCACAGAAAACCACAAAGGCAGGGGCAGGACACATATACCTCACGCCATTAGGTGATGCAACTAGTTTTCTTTCCTTTTTGGAATGTAATTTTTTATGATGAGTAAACATGGCTTAGTGGAAGAAAGGAAGCAACAAAGTCCTAGAGCTACAGTGTTAGGAAGACTTTACAAAGCACCCAGTAATCTCCACAGTGACTTGGGATATAAAAAATGGTGAGGAGCCAGCCTCACTCCCACCTCAGGCTAAGTGTCTACTGTCTACTCCATTCTAACCAATGCCCAGTGTTCTGGAAAATGACCATGTGAACCTAGGGGAATGCATTAGGTTTCCAAAGGGTTAAAACATCCATTAGCATTCTCAATGCTCCACCACTGTAGTTGTTATTTTAATTAGTACATTCAGTCTGAAGTATTTGGAGGAAGACTTTAAGTCTAAACCTGGATAGACTGTCTACATCCTCCTATGAAGCTACTGCCTCTCAGGCTAAGAGCAAATGCTGCCCTGACTGAAGGAATAATGAGGTTCCCTGAAACTAGGTGCACAGACACCAAAATGCTTACACGTTGAGCTGGAATCATGCTGGGCCCAGAACACATTTCCCTGAACATTAGATTCAGGATGGTGCAAAACAACATTCACAACCAGACCTACAGCTAAGAAAACAATTTGTTTAGAAGACCTTAGGATATAGGATCTACATCTCTCCGCATCCTGTGTTTATGCTCCTGTATGTTCCAGGCTGGCCCAACAAGCCAGAAGGAAGAGCCTAGCCTGTCACCTTGGATACCATCCAGATGGAAAAGCACGTCACAGCCAAAATCACAATCAACATTCTTGCAAAAATGTTTGATTAAAATAAAAAGTAAACTTGGAAACCCAAGGGGAAATACTTGCTTTCTGGTTTAAAAGTGTGCAAACTTCAAAATATCAGCAGAAACCACGTATACAAGTCACTGAACACACCTTCAACATAAAATGAATCATCTTTCCAGCATTTTTAAGCCCCCAGAGAAATCACATTTGCATATCAAGTAAGTGGCCAAGAAAATGCACACTTATACTTAATCTGCGTCTACAAAGAAGACAGAGAAAAGGGCTATTACTGTGAACATCAAAAGGGCTTCAGTTACAGTAACTTCAGTTCACTTCAGGCTCCTAATTCAGGCTCTCTGCCTCCAATGCTTAGCGTCCCGCACGCTTCTCCAGGTTTTGAACCTGATCTCAATCCAATCAAAAGAGAAACTAGGCAGATTTTTTTCTGGGCATTTATATTACCGGTAATAACAGAACATTATAAAGATCTTGTTAACAAAAGTAGCTTCTTGCCAGAGTCTTTTTATTAACACTTGCAAAGCTATTTAACAAGCTGGCCATGCCTGTGTGACACCAAACTGCATGTGGATAAATTCAATGTTTCATCTCCCCGCCCACCAATTCCTGTCCTTTGTAACTAATAATGTTAACACGACAGATCAAGAAACTAGTTTTTCAGAAAACAGTTTTCATTCATTCTCTATAAGACATTTCCGCCGCAGTGAACATGCCCGCTCTCAGGGTGTCTGTGCGTGGCCCCAACTTTCCTCTCAGCCGGGAAGGATGCAACGTGGGCCAACGATTCCGCGCGCTCCGCCCTGGAGGCTGCGGGGAGCGACGCAGCGCGACATTCACCCCCAGGAAAGCGCTGCTTTCCGCGGAGGAGAGAGGCTGACTGTATCCTTAGCTCTGCTCCTCGCTTCCCCAGCGGCTCGCCCCGGACATTGCACCGCCGGTCGACCTCTCTGGCGATGCCCGGCTCCTGCCTGCTGTGGAAGGGCAGCGGCGGGCACCATGGTCTCCGCACCTAGAAGAGTTCCCCCTGGCCTCAAGTGGAAGCTGCCGGCTGCCCGGGGCACGCTCACCTCTCGCGAACACACCCCTGCAGCCGAAGCAGCCCCTGAAGCCGGCAGCGCCTGCAACAGGTCCGGGGCAGTGGGGGAAACTTACAGCAGTGGCGACTGGCCGCAACGCACAACTGAGTTCTAGCGTCGGTCACGGGCAAGGAGGCGACGAATCGGTCGTCTCAGCCCCGGGAAGCGGTGGCGAATGCCCCGGAGAAAGGAGCGCCAGCCGGGGAGAGGACTGCGCCCCGAACGATGGCTCGCTGACTGGCTACCGCTGGCGTTCGCCTCTGCCTCTTGTCCCCACGCCGCGCACCCGGCGTCCAGGACCCGCAGAGCGTCTACCGGAGCGCGTCACCGGAGCGGAGAGCAAGCCTGCCACTGCAGGCGCCGCGGAAGGAGGCGGGCTGTGTGCTCGGGGGAGGGAGCTAGAAAGCGCCTTGTGCGCCGGCTGCTGCCAGGCGTCTGGACGCGGTCTCCGCAGCGCCACCGCCGCACCGCCTCCTCTCCGGCTGCCAGAGCAGTCTGCGCCCCGCCGCGGTGCGCCCCGCTATAAGTGGCGCGGCGGGGAGGGGAGGGGGCGCGTATGCAAAGAGACCGACACCGGGGGAGGGAGGAAGCGCATTAGCGCGGCCCGTGGTGTAGGAGGAGGAAGAGGAGGAGAAGGAGTGGGAGGAGGAGAGGAGCTGGGGAAGAGCGTGTCGGGGGAGTTAATCGGGAGAGGAAGCGGGAGAGGGGGGCTGCGGGGACTGCAGAGAGACAAAGCGGACGCGCGGTCTCAGCCGCTGGCAGCTGCAACCCCGGGAACCGAGAATAAAATAAGTTTTCCCGGGTTCGAGTGTGTCTGCGCCTCTCTGAGCCAGCCTGGTTAATGGACAGTCCCGGATCTGAGGGACGCACCTCAGGGGAGCGCAGCCCGGCGTTGTACGCTCGGTGATGCCAGAGCCCGCGCGATGCTCTAAAAAGGGCAGCAAGGGGCGAGCTGGATATCCACAGGACAGGCCCTGGGCACGCATAGATAGCTCCTTGGGTAGGACGCCCAGAGTGGGGAGAGATAGTGGCAATGGAAGGGCAAAAGTCTGAAAGCTTTGGGGACACTCGGGTTGAGCAAGCCAGGACTTTTAAGTTTCTTACTGGCAGAGAGCCAAAGAGACTCCAGCCCCAGGCATTTCCCATGTGTCCTCCCTCCCCATTCCCCAGCGGGTGCGGCACCCCCGGCTGGACTCTGCCCTAAGCCAGGCGACTGCAGCGGCAGCCGGGGTGCAGTTCTGCGGGGCGCGCACCACGTGCTTTTCAGCCAATCGCCGCGGCCGCTTGATTCAAAGTGAACTCCTCAAAGCAGCAGCCACGCCGCCTCCTCTCCTAGCGATAAAGCCTCCATCACCCTCTCCTGTTTTTTATCGCTCGGTGGTGGTAGTTTGGAGTTCAGTAAAGAAATGGCTCAGCGCACACACACGTTTAATAGCCCCGCGTGCCAGGAGAAAGGAAGGCGATTCGAAAAATAATCTCGCGTGGTGATCACTTTTACTTGTCTTTCCACTGGGAGCTAAAATGTTTTTTATTCGGTGTTTGGAATTAAGTGTATAAAGGAACGGGATAGATGACCGGTCCAGCTCCCTTGTTTTACAGGTGGGAAACCGAGGCCCAGGGAGATGTGAGTTGCCTGGCTCGTAGTCACTTAGCAACAGTGTCCCAGCTCTGCAGCTCGAGAGTGAGGGCCCCACGACAGAGTTAATTCTGTCCCCGGGTCCGCGCGTCCCCGAGCGCCCGCGCTTCGCCTCCCAGCTTGCTTTAAAACACTAGGTGCAGGAGCGGTTTAAACTGGCTACGGAGGACCCACCGTGGTGCTTCCAGAGTCCAGACTGCTGAAACCAAGACTGTCAGTTCTTCACTCTAATTTCACTTTCCTTTACCCTTGTTCCCTCCTGGTATTTGCGCCGAGAAATTTCGCTCCTTGCAAACAAAGAAAGACAGTGCCCTCTGAAGTCCTTTGTTAGCATTAACTCGGCAGCCTCACCACGAACCTTTCAACATATATATTTTTAATGCAGAGTCAGTCTCGGCTTGAGGCTGCTTCACAGACACAGCCCGGATCAATTCATGGCAAGAACCGCGAATGGAGAGTCAGGGGGGCTGCGAGGTTACAGAGCGCGGGCAAGCAGCACCCAGGTTCTGAAGCGAAGACCAGACAGATGGAAACTCTGCAGACTCCAGAGATAGGTGCTGAAAAGATGGGAGGTGGAAATGTGTAACTATTGCACATGTGTCTTTTTAAAACATGTTTCTGTGGCCTGTAGCAAGGTGTGGGGGAGCTCATCAAGGCAGCCACTAACGCACCTTTTAGACACCTTCTAGACCTGCTCTGTCTGCCTCCTTTGTGAGTCAAATCTACCTAAAACGGCACCTAGATGCCCTTGCCTAGAAATGGACTCTGTACATAGCTCAGCTGGTTGGTTGGAGATTTTGCCACTGGAAGCGACCGAACTAGGGACAGGTATGTATCTTTACTGCCTGGAAACTGCGGGATGTCCTTAACCAAGGGAACAGCAAAGTTCAGATCTCTTTGCGAAGAACTTTGCTAAGCAGGCAGGGCTGAGAAAGGAAAGAAATCCTCTGGCCATTGTATCACCATCCACTGGTGCCAGTTTCCTGTATCTTTTCTACCTAATGTTGCCACTTTCTATGCTTCAATAAAAGAAAGAAAAAAAGCTGTAGACTGGAAAATCTTGAAATGCATTCAGTGACCGTATACATTCGCTTCATCTGCCTCGGGAAGACAAGCAACACAAGAGAAAAGACGTTAGCTTATGTAAGTTCTAAAATCTGGAAAACATTTTCCTGCTGAAAGTCACAAGAACTAAACTTGTAAGTTTGGAAATCATGTGTGCTACTGATGACCTCCTACAAACTGTACTCTGGTTTGCTTGAGCCAATGTATGACTAGTTTTCGGGCAGTTGGGCAGTTTTTAATGTTTATCTCAGCTGAAAATGATTTGCAAGTTAGCAAATTTATGATCATAGCAACTCAAACTGTATAATCCCACAGCATCTCTCAGCCAATCCTAAAGGTAACTCTTATCACCCCACTCACACAAAGAAAAGCTGAGCAAGTCTTCATTCTGTACAGGAAGAAACTTCTAAACAGGGCTGTCATCAAAACTGGACGGCCATAGACATAGCAGATATCTGAGTCACAAACAAGTCAGGAAATGCTGCTTGTACTGTATCCGCGTTACACAATAGCCAACACTTCACACAAGATATTAGGCCAGTCCTGTAGGCCCCCGGGAGCAGGTCTTTGCCTCTGTCTTGTGACATCAAACCAAAGTCTCATTTTTTAATGCTATTAAGAAGCTGTGCCCAAGGCTTTGGGCTTGTTATCTCCCTTAACAATGTTATTTTGTTAGGCCGCAAAATAAGCAGCATGGGGTTAAATGTATTAGCTGCCTTCAAACCTAATTTATCTTCATTCCTTCCTAATTTACACTTGGGCTGAATTAATGAGAATGATTTAATTAACACGGTGCGATCATGGTACCAGGGACAGGACAGCTCAGGGGATTAGAACAAACAGTAGGCTAAGCAGCTGCCATCCTGCCTCCTGTGGTCTCCTGAAGCCCCACCCAAATTCAGACATGTTCCCTGCTGGTATTCCAAAAGTGCCCTCTTTGTTTTGTGAGAACACTTTCTGAATCTGTGCAAGGAAGATAGCACAGCTTTCCTTCCCCGTGTTATTTGCTAGATGGACTTCAAAGCGTGTACTGGAGACACAGTGTGGCAGAGAGGCCAACTGCCCACCAAAGATTTGTGCTCCTCTTCCATAGTGTCAAGTTCATGTTGGGAAGTGGACGCCCAGCCAGGGACCACACCTCCCAGTAGCACATATGTTGCGATCAACACCCCTGAAGGGGAAGGGAGGGAAGCAGGGTGGACAGATGGAGACACTAAGCTGGAATGTGGTGTCAGCCAAGACTTGGCTGACCCCATGGGGACCTCTGGAGCTGAAATGGCCTCACAGTGTTGTCCGCATTTGAGGCAAGAAGGCTAAGCTTTTATAGGGCTACGTTACCCAGTTGCTGAATGCAGCTTGCTCAGGGAAGGGACCATGGCTTTGGGCAAGGTGGCGCTCTTTTGCAGAGGGAGCTGCCAGCACAGCACACCCAAAGGCTGGAGGAATAAGCACTCCATTCCCAAAGGAGGATCTGAGAGCCTCAGAACAGTGAGAACACAGATATGTAAACCTAGGAAAATGAGACCTCAGCTTCCATCAGCAATCCTCTTATTTTTAAAAAGAGAGAGAGAGGAAAGTCTGGCTGTTTATTAAAGAAATAAGAATAACGAAAAAGACAGGTCAATCAATACAAGAAGTTATCAGCATTCTATAAATCAATTATCACTTTTTTGTCTGGGGAAGACAAGTGGTCTAAATCGATAGTTTTCTAAATTTTGGTTTGCCATCTTCTATCTTTGTGCATTAAAAAAAAGTTATGTTTATGTTAAACATCCATCATGATATCATGATAAAGCTTGAGAGTATTCTTCTTCTTTTTTTTCCTTTTTTTTTTTTTAAACAGTCTCACTCTGTTGCCCAAGCTGGAGTGCAGTGGTGCAACCTCGGCTCACTACAACCTCCACCTCCCAGATTCAAGCAATTCAACTAGCTGAGATTACAAGCTCCTACCACCACATCTGACTAATTTTTGTATTTTTAGTAGAGATGGGGTTCCATCATGTTCACCAAGCTGGTCTCGAACTCCTGACCTCAGGTGATCCACCCATGTAGACCTCCCAAAGTGCTAGGATTACGGGTGTGAGCCACCACTCCTGGCCTCCTTAGGAGTATTCTTAAGATTGCATCCAAATTGGTTTGATCATATTTTAACATTTCAGTTGCTTCCTACATCCATTATGTGTGTCACCTTATGTGTATTTTGTGAATTAAACTGGATTATATAGTATGATTTTTTTTAGAGGTGGGCCTGTGCTAAGTTGCCAGGCTGGAGTGCAGTGGCTATTCACAGGCCAACATGGTTCACTGCAGCCTCTGACTCCTGGGCTCAAGCCATCCTCCTGCCTCTTCCTCCTGAGTAGCTGGGGCTGCAAGTGGGTGCCATGGTACCTGGCTCCATATAGTATGATTTTTAACTTCAAATTCCAGTTGTTCACTACTGCTACATATAGATACAACTGACTTTTGTATGATGATTTTTAATGGAAAATTTTGTGTGAAAGTCTGCGTTTGTCCTGTAAGTACTAAGCGCCACTGTTCATATTGAGCTCCTCTATTAGGGCTTGTTATAGATGGGAAATTCATTCTTCCTTTGAGACTCCTTCACCTTATACAGCCCCAAGTGACATTTCAAGGAGTAGACAGTTTATTGGCTGCTTACAGGACTGGAGAGAAACATATTTGAGTCACTTTCCTTGTGTTACTCTATAAAGTTTGGTCATTAGGAAATCAAGTGATCTAGACTGCTTATGTTGTTTCTACTCCAGAGCCTTTCAAGACAGTTATCTTCACAGCCTATTGTAGGTTACAGATTTTAGGGTCAGGATTTAAAACAGCACTTATGATTTTCTCAAAGCAATGTATGGTAGAAATATAGAAAACAGAGAAAAGCAAAAGAAGAGCCACAAACCTATCACTTGGAGATAATGACATTCATTAATCTCCATTTAAGTTCCAGTCTTCCTATGGCCGCATACTATTTTATTTTTAACAGTTGTGTTAAAAATAAAACCAAGCTTCAATCCCTGCTTTTATATTTAGTAGCTGGGTGTTTGAGGGGCAAGTATTATAATACCTCAGTGCCTTCATTTCCTAATCTGTAGTTTGGGATAGTAACAGTACCTGGCTGGAAGGTTGTTTTGTGGATTAAATAAACTAGTATGTATAAAGTACATAGAACAGTGCTTGGCATGTGAGAAGGGTTATATAATGCTGGCTTTTATAATGATTCCTTAGTAAACTGCTTAAGGAGAATAATATTCCCGAAACCTGTAGATATTTCGTTCCGAGTAACTCTCCTAAATAAAAGTGACTTGAATCTTTATCAAATTCTTATTTCCACATCTGCTCAGTAGCACTGGGTTAAGGGACACACTGGTGTCTTGTATGAGTTCACAGATCTCTTAGAGTGTCTACTTGAGGCTCTGCTCTTCTTGCGCACCCAAGAAGCAGACAGCTTGTGCAACAAAAGCTCAAATTCAAGGAGTCTGCCTTTGCCTTTTCCCATCTCTTACTGATACTGTCTTCTTGTTTTGTACTGGGACCACTGGTCTTAAGTTGACGATGAGGAAACAATTCGTTCTTCATTCTCCATTACTTTAAAAAACTAAGCTGCTGCAAAGGGAAAAGAATTTAAGAAATCACACATTTTAAAAAGAAATAGCCAGTTATATTTAGGAGAAGGTAGCCCTGCCAAAACACATCATACATGGAATATAGGCGCCTACTTTTTCCTGCCCTGAAGATCTTGAAGAGTGTGCTTGGTAAAAGCTCACTCGGGTCTATCAGAATCACACAAGGCCTCTGTGGGGTGTGGCCTTGCACAACCCAGGGGAATCTTGAACCATTTTTCTCCCTGGTTTTCATAATCTTTTGAGTACCCCAAGGCTCCTGGATCCAAACTCTTAATTTGTTCTAAGTAATTACATTCAACAATTGACCGTTGTTTGAAGCAATGAAAATGAAGGTTTTGTTTGGCCTATATGCTCTGCTTCTAGGGCACGATGCCAAGTCTCTGAGCATGTCTGGGCATGAAGAAGGGACTAGAAGAAGGGACCTTTGTGGTCCAAGGGCTTGCACCTTTGAATGAATATTAAAAGGATTTTATGGTACTCTGCAAGCACAGATGCTACTCACTGCTTACAGCTCAGCTTGGGCGGGAGTCTGAAATCAGGAAGCTGCAAGTTAACATTAGCAGAATGAACAAAGAATGAAGAAGGAGATAGAGACACTGATGCACGTGTTGTCAGAAAGAAAGTTCCCAGAAGTGTTTCTCCTCATGATTTTGAAAACAGAACGTGAACAAGGATATATACAAGTATCCTCAAATTTCCCTTAGCCGCATAAGTAATTTTAGAAAGCATTCACTATAAGATCCCAAATAAAGTTGGAAGACTTGCAATTTCTTTATCTGAGGATATTTGGAAATATTGAAATATCAGGAGGAAATGGTAACTTTTTAAAATTGTGTATATTCAAATAGTTATGTCAGTTTTCATACCCACAGTTATGTGAGAAGTTGTGATTTCATTCATTTAGCCAATCAAACAGTCATTCATTCAACAAATATTTATTTACAGGCATCGTGTTAATAGTTGGTGCTAAGGAATATCCCAGTTTCACTAGGCTTCTTTCCCAGCCTTTCGGTGTCTAGGCTTGGCCTGCCATCAGTGTACTTGTATTTGCATTTGGAAGGTATCTCCTTTCAACTCTGAAAGACAGAGGTAGTCTAATGGAGGCCAAGATAACCCATGTTTAGGCTGAAATGCCACCATTTAGCAAATATGTGATCCTGGGCAAAGTATTTATTCCCTCAGACTCAGTTTCTCATCAGTGAAATGGGGCCCAATAATTATAATATCTAGTTTGCAGGGATACTTGAGGATTACAGAGCATGAAAGCACTCTGAAACTGAAGATCTCTGTGAATGGGCTTTTATTTAATGCCTGAGAAACTTGCATTGCTTTAAGAAAAGTATCCCAAATGGTCCAAACATTAGATTATTGTAAGAGATGAAACCATTTCTTTTGACTATTGTATTAAAAAACATATTTACTTTTTTAGTTGACTTTTAAAAATTCTTAATATTAGTCAAAGTAGTAAATACACATGGAGGCACACTCAAATAGTACCGAAGGACAAGAGGAAAGGCAGCAGTCCCCTGACACCTCCAATCCCCTTCTCCAGCCCAATCTGCCGAAAGAACCATGTGACTGTTGCTATTTTCTGTTCTTCAGCTTTGATATTGCCCTTCAGTAATATTGCCCTTATACTGTCTTAACCGTGGGAGGAAACATCCCAGGGTTTTCCAAAACTGCAACAATTTCTTCTACACCTCTTCTGGGACACTTGTTGAAAGTGAACAGGAACACCTAGGTACATTCTAATTTTCCAAACAGTGGTTTTCCAGGCAGAATCTTGATCAATATCATCAGCATACATGTTCGTTTTTTAAATTCCATACCTAATTTTCTATGGCTTGATAAAATATAAACAACTTTCCACATCCCAATTTTTTGTATGTGTGTTATTATGGACAAAAGTTTGTTTTGCTTTTTTTGCTTGTTTGTTTGTTTCTTGTGCTAGTCACCTAAGAATGAAACTGCAACCCTCAACAAAACCAGGAATGGAACACTGTAGCACAGAACACAAATGCCGGTTTCCATAGACCACGGCACAGAATTTGGGTAAAGCAATAGTGCCCTCTTCTGGCTACAATGAAGAACCAACTACAGAAGGGTCTGATAATGTTCAAAGCAACCCTACCGAAAAATAAAACAATGAACATTGTGTGTCGACCCTTGTGGATCCGTTTGAGCAGCCACTCTTGCCGTCGTAGCCCTAAACTGCGTTCAAATGAGCAATCCCAAATGTAATCTGGGGTCCAGACAGCCTGCAACAATGCCGTGAGCTCCTGTGTTCCAGACTGGCTAGTAGAGGGCACAGCTGGGTCATCTATTTTCTCAGCAGAGACTGAGCAATTTCCAACCAGCCAACCCAGTGCCACTGCCCCCTCTGCGCATAATAATAAGTTGTCCTGAGGGCCCCTGGACAGGGACTCATTTGTCCAACGGGATGGTCTTGGAGCTAGTAACAATGACTAGAATCCCTGACATTTACATGGTCTTATGTGCTAGGCACTTTTTATGCTTATCTCCTTTAATCCCCACAGCAACCCTGAAAGAATAATGTCTCACTTGGGTGAAGCCAAGAGCTGAGTGCTTAACCACTGAACTACATTGCCTCCTATTTTCCTGATTATCTAAGGCCCATTCTTTTCTGTTCTCTGGAATGCCAGCTTTGAACACCTGGCACATACCCAGTGGATTTACAAGAAATGAACTTCTTGGTTTACTTTGCTCCATGTTGACAGGCCTGATAAAGGTGTGACAAATGAGAAGCTGGAATCAATTGACTAAAATTATATAGTTGTGTATTTTTAATCCACTTTTACTTTTTTACCATAGTTGATTGAATGTCTTACCAGATCATTCTTTCATTCTGGCACACAGTACCCGCAAGAGATTGTTACATCAGTTCACAAGCAAAGGAATGTCCTAATCAAATTGCTCTTTTAAATTTAGATCAGACATAGTTCCTTAACTATGGAATGAAGCACTGTATCCCCAACTATGATCAAATCCCAAATATTGAGAGAAGCATCTTTTTCCCACTTTGAAATCTGTAATCCAAATGTCCAGGCAAGCTCTGGGTATCCTCCTGGAAGGACCTGGAGCAAAAATGCAATGGAAAATGAAGGAAGTGTTTAACTTCTTGGCTGTAGCCAATGACTGTGCCATTATGTTTAAACACCCACGATGCACAGATTCAGCTGAATCTTGAAGTCTTTATACAGGACAATGGTTTACAGATGCAAAGCATGCTGTCAGTGAGTGGACACGGAACCTCCTTGAGCATGTTACAATGCCTTTCACTTCTTGAAGAAGCCAAACACAGTAAAACTTCAATTGTCTAGAAGCTGACTCACTAGAACGATTAATAAAACATTTTTCCTATACCGAACTTTTAGAGGACAGATACTAAACACACAAAAACATATCGCTGTTGGAGCATTCTTTTAAAAGCAAATGATGTTTACCTAAGCAACAAATTAGTAAGATTTACTTGATAAACAGGAATTAACAGTATAAGGGCAATATTATTATGGGTAAAGCTGAAGAACAGAAAATAGCAACTGTTTCATCGCGTCTTCTGCAGATTGGGCTGGAGAAGGGGGTTGGAGGTGTCAGGGGGCTGCTACCTTTCCTCTTGTCCTTCAGTACTATTTGAGTGTGCCTCCATGTGTACTTACTACTTTGACGAATATTAAGAAGTTTTAAAAGTCAACTGCAGGCTGGGTGCGGTGGCTCACGCCTGTAATCCCAGCACTTTGGGAGGCCGAGGCGGGCAGATCACGAGGTCAGGAGATCGAGACCATCCTGGCTAACACAGTGAAACCCCATCTCTACTAAAAATACAACAACAACAAAAAAATTAGCTGGGCGTGGTGGCATGCACCTGTAGTCCCAGCTACTTGGGAGGCTGAGGCAGGAGAATGGCGTGAACCCAGGAGGCGGAGTTTGCAGTGAGCCAAGATGGCGCCACTGCACTCCAGCCTGGGCGACAGAGCGAGACTCCACCTCAAAAAAAAAAAAAAGTCAACTGCAAAAAGAAATATGTTTTTTAATACAATAGAAGAAATGGCTTCATGGCTTTATCTCTTACAATGATGTAATGTTTGGATGATTTGGGATAATTTTCATAAAGCAAGTTTCTCAACCATTCAGTAATATGAGCATTCATAGAGATCTTCAGTTTCAGAGTGCTTTTATGCTTTGTAATGCTCAGGTATCCCTGCAAGGTGGATATTATAATTATTGGGCCCCATTTTATGGATGAGAAACTGAGTCTGAGAGAGTAAATACTTTGCCCAGGATCACATATTTGCTAAATGGTGGCATTTTAGCCGAAACATGGATTCTCTTGGCCTCCATTAGACTACCCCTCTGTCTTTTCACCACTGTATGTCTAACCCCTAGCACACCACACAGTAGTAACATAATAACTATTTATAGCATGAATAAATTTAATATGTTTAACAAATGGATGAATGGCTCTTCCTACTACCTCACAAAGAAATATCAAAATTACGCCCTTTGCTCTATACTTGCTAAGGCAAGAAAGTCTAACAAAACATTTCAAATAGATTTTCACCTTGGACTAACCCCAAATGATTTGCCTTATGCTATCTAGAAAGCTTCATTTCCAGAATATTTTGCTTAATCAGTTTCATTGGATGCCTCAAGAAATAGGGCCACATTCAGGGATATCACTTAAAAGAGGATTCCCCAAATCTCCAAGCAAGGACAATCATTGACATATGATGAATAAACCTGTGCAAATAACCGGGGTCTCTTTTGAAGCATGAACCATTCTATGGATAAACTAACCAGCATCTCTGTGCTTTTCCTCTCGTGATAAGAAGTGTTAAATCACCCAAACAGCAAGTCACCCAAAGGCCGAGGTAATTTATTTCTGCTCCTAGGTGATTAATTGGTCTGTATTTCTTGGTGCTAGAAATGATAAGACTTAGGTAATGGAAAACCAGAGCATATCTCCAGGTTCACAATAAGTAACAGGTTATTAATTCGGACATGCCAGCACAAATCCTCCTGGCCTGTGGTCAGGTAGGTAAGTCTATTCACCAGCTCTGTGTAAAACTACTCTTATGCCAGACAAACTAGGACATGTCTAAAAAGTCAGACTCTGCATTCTTTTGCTTGGTCTAATACTCAACTCTGGCATGAACATGGAAATTAAAATGATGAACTCTTTTATGTGAGTAGGTAATACATATGCATGGATCACCCATAAATAATAATTAATGTCCATTTAGAGTCACAGCGGTTTACCTCTCAACAATCCCGGGAGGTAGATACTATCATTATCTCCATTTTGCTCATGAGGAAACAGGGGCAATGATGCATTTGAACTTGTCCAAGAATCTCGTTATTAAATGGCAGAATCCAGACTCTTTGCTTTCTTTTTCAGAACTGTACTCTCCTAGTGCATGGGCCTCCTGGTCCATGTGTCCAGCAAGCAAGTTACTCCTGAATACACAGTAGCCTTTTGCCTTCATATATTTTCTCAATCAATGGTACGAAAATTGCAACAGCTCCTATGTGTTGGGATGTTTTGCAAAATGTTTTACACTCAAAAGAGTCCTTATAGTTGGGTATAGTTAGGACGAACAGACCATAAGAAAATGTAACTTAATTTTTCTAGAACAGAACTTTTTACTATAAGCCCCTAATCTGCTAGTTTGGTGGAAACTCCATCTGAGTCACGTAAAGGATTCCCTCCCTTGCCCTCACTACCCCCAGGATTGTGTCCAAGTTCCAAACTGTTGCTGAGGAGCCAAAGATCAGGAATGGAGGCTCATCTGGTCCTCCCACATCTGCCCACAGCACCAGCTCTGAGATAACCATCACCATCTCTGAGCTCCAACAAGGTGGCTACTCAGTCTTGTCTCACTGCAATCCCAGGCCCATCCCATAAGGAGCAAGGGGGAAAAGCCTCCCTCTCGAGTGACTACACACGTCTACACTAGTGACACGTATCCCTTTATATACCAGTCATTTTTAATGCCCTCTTTGCTTTACTGAAATGGAATGTATAGATAATATACTCTATTGAATATAACTTCAAGAAACTTTAACATTTCTTAACTGTAATGTAAAGGAGGACCCAATAGAAAATTATAATAAAATCATATGTACTCAAATATGTGAATGCTCTAGCTTGACTACAGTAGGAGGCATTATAAAAGGAGTCAGGTGGTTATACACACATGCAGAATCATTGTGAATACGCGTGTGCAAATACAGACTGAAACTGGGTACTCTATTAGCCCTTCAAGTGCCATGACTCAATTACATCAGTAATTTTTTAAAGTAATTTTTACAAAATGATCAATTCTTGCTAAAGTTTAAAAAAAGTAGCTGTCCCTCAATTTACACAGTAATCCCACTCCTGGATAATTCAGTGAATATTAAAACACTACAAAAATACTACGTAAAAAATATAGGCGGGCAACTTTCCCCTCTGGCCAAGATGAAGTAACAGGGAACCACTTTCCGCTCCCACCTGAAACAACAGAAGGCAGCAAAGCATATGAAACCATTGGGTCAGCAAGCTCCAAAAGTCAACCTTTTAGGCCATGGTTTCAGGGCTTCTGTGATCAATTCCAGCAGGATCTCAACTTTAAACCATAAAATACATCCTCTCTCTTTGCTTGAATGTACAATATAGATTTACAGTTTGCTAAGGGATGCTTCCATAGGAGTTGTGATGTTGATGTCGTAGTTACTTTTGGCCAAAAGTGATCCTGTCAAGCCCTGATAAAGTTCGTGGAATTGTAAACCTGGCATGACTGAAATCCTTCTGTTAAAATCAGTGGACTGTACACTCTGCTGACCAGAGAGTTATGAGAGGCACAATGGAAAGATAGCACATAAGCCAAAATTCCACAAAAAAAATTTAATGAATGCCTACTATGTATCTGGTTATAGAGGTCGATAGGTCACATCTTCAAAGAGCTCAGAGACTAGTAGGGGTGTGTTCTAGTTGAAGACTTCTAAATCAGTGGTAAGGCCATGCCCATGCCAACCATTTCAATTTCCTATGCAAAAAAAAGATCAAGATGTCGCTTATCCTATAGACACCAGCTTGAGGGGCTCCATGGTGTAGACAGTGAGTCCTCCCAGCTCTCTCCTGGTGAAGCTGCCCTCACTCCCTTTGCCCTGCCCAAGATCATGCTTATGGGCCCAGGTGTAGCCAGCTCACACTAGGTGCCCATGAGTGTGAGGAGCCAATGCATCTCTGGAATGTGGCTCACTGAAAACATCTGTCTCCAAGACAGCAGGTATTTATTCACACCAGTGCTTCTCAAATCTTGATGTGCACACGAATCACTTGGGGAACTTGTTAAACTGCAGATTCTGATTCAGGAGGTCTGGGGTAGGGGCAGAAATTTTGCATTTCTAACAAGCTCCCAGGTGATGCCAATGCTACTGGTCTGCAAAACACACGAATCCAGAGGCCTGACAAGACACAGCATTGCAGAAGACGGCTGTGACCACAGAATCACACAAGGACATTCCCCCGAGATGTACTAACAGCTCCCCAATTCCCTGGAACAACGCCTCCTTGGAAGTGAGGCAAACCCTCATTGGTTAAGAGGTTCCAATATATAAATAAATACATTGCATACAATGTAGGAGAATGAGAGACTTTCTGGGCAGATGAGAGAAGGCTTTCAGAAAGAGGTGATTTCTGAGCTGGGTATGATAGTTTAGTGGATCTAGATGGGGAAACGGGGAATGAGGAATGAGCCTCACAAGGCACATGGGGCCTAAAGCCACAGGGAGCCTCTGAAAGATTAAACTGGACAGACATATTTTAGAGCAACACTCTGGCTGCCGTGTGGGGAGTGCACTAGAGGGGAGCTAGGCCAGCCCAGGGGCAGCTGTGAATCGAATGCAGGCGATGATGAGGGGCTACACTAAGAGACAGGCCGGGAGGCAGGACACACACAAAGTGCAGATGACACCATTGACTGGGACAGCGGGGGAGTGGAGAGATGGTGAGCTCAGGACGGCTGAATCTGGGAGGTGAAATGTCCAGGGACCTGAAGCTGGTGTTTGACCTGCAGGCGGATCTGGACCCCGCAGGCACAGGAGCAGGGGCCCGGGCATGGGAGCAGGTGAGCCCCCACAGAGAGGCTCCCAGAGAGGGTGGAGGTGAGCGCAGCACTGGGAAAGCCATACTAGTTGCTCTTTGGTTCTGGGTGCCCCTTCTCATTAGCAACTGCACCAAGTATCTGTTAAGAAAGGGATAGAAAATGATATGGTTATTCATACCAGGCACTAAAAAGGGCTGCAATAAGAATATCAAGCTTTCAAGAATGTTCTAACCAATACCTGGACAAACACGGAGATAATAACCCTTCAAACATTAAACTTTTGTTTTTGTTTTTGTTTTTTTGAGACAGGATTTTGCTCTATCACCCAGGATGGAGAGCAGTGGCATGATCTCTGCCACTGCAACCTCCATTTACCAGATTCAAGTGATTCTTCTGCCTCAGCCTCCTGAGGAGCTGAGATTACAGACCTGTACCACAATGTCCGGCTAAGTTTGTTTTTTTGTTTGCTTTTTATTAAATGTATCTTAGTAGAGACAAGGTTTCACCATGTTGGCCAGGCTGGTCTCAAACTCCTGACCTCAAGCGATCCGCCTGCCTCAGCCTCCCAAAGTGCTGGGATTATAGCCATGAGCCACCATGCCTGGCCTCAGAATCATTCATTTTAATTATTTCTTAAATTTTCTCCACATATATTTAGTGAGCATGTTACTCTCCAAATTGCTGATTAAAAGAAATCAGTTAAAATAATGATTGTCATCTGCATTACTTTTTACATACACAATATCTTTTTATCCTCAAAAATTCTGTCTAGAGTTTTAGAAAAAAATTATCTCCATTTATAGGTAAGAATACTGGCACTTGGAATGATCAAGTGACATGCCTGAGATAATACAGCTGTCAGTAGCAAATTTGAGATTCCTGCTGAGATTACCTGTTACATGATGACAGTTGCATAAATATTCTGAAGTGACACAATTCTTCAAGGAAAAGCAAAATATTTAGAATTGACTAGAAAAGGCTATTAAGTAGCTAGTTCATTAATCATTTAATGGACTTTGTAAACAGAAATGAATCCTGAATAAAGCTGGGCCACCTTGGGGTTGGTCTCAGCAGAGCACTATGTCCAAAAGAATCATGACTCCCACTCCAAAAAAGCCTTGCAACTTAATATAAGAAGTCTCTTGGAGGCCAGGTGAGACGGCTCACACCTGTAACCCCAGCACTTTGGGAGGCCGAGCTGGGTGGATCACTTGAGGTCAGCAGTTCGAGACCAGTCTGGCCAACATGGTGAAACTCCGTCTCTACTAAAAATACAGAAATTAGCTGGGTGTGGTGGCAGGCACCTGTAATCCCAGCAACTCGGGAGGCTGCGGCATGGGACTCACTTGAACCCAGGAGGCGCAGATTGCAGTGAGCTGAGATCACGCCACTGCACTTGAGCCTGGATGACAGAGTGAGACTCTGTCTCAAAAAAAAAAAAAGTCTTCGGAGAAGCAGATGAGGAACCACATTGCACACATTGCATGACACACAGTGGAAATTCTAAAATCTTTTTGTTTTGAGATGGAGTCTCCCTCTTTTGCCAGGCTGTAGTGCAGTGGTATGATCTTGGCTCACTGCAACCTCCACCTCCCGAGTTCAAGGTTCAAGCAATTCTCCTGTCTCAGCCTCCCAAGGAGCTGGGATTACAGGCGCACGCCACCACGCCCAGCTAATTTTTGTATTTTTAGTGGAGACAGGGTTTCGCCATGTTGCCCAGGCTAGTCTTGAACTCCTGGCCTCAGGTGATTCACCCGCCTTGACCTTCCAAAATGCTGGGATTACAGGTGTGAGCCACCGCGTCCAGCCTCTAAAACCTTTTCCCAAAGTCTCTCTCATCTCAGTGGCAGCCCCCTTGCTGGCTGTGCCCTCCGGATTCCATTTCGTTCCACAGTCACTCCATAACCTTTCTGATAGGAACAGCTTTAGCCTCTCAGCTCCCTCTAAGGCTCTTCCACAGTCACCCCTGGTCAACACAGTGACAAGAACAGGAGGCAACACAGAACCTCCCAGACCGTGGGTGGGGAGGGGCGGTGTGTGTGATTTTTGTTGTCCCTGATAAATGTACACTTTACACCCTCCAGTGGCTTCCATCTCCTTTCCATGAGCCACAAGGCCCTACTTATCCGGTCCATCTCTGTTCCAGCCACACTGGCTGCCCTGTTTGTCCACAGATGCCCCCCACTCTCCAGCCTCAGGACCCTGGCACTTACTGTTCTGCCTGGAACGTTTTACCATAAATAACCACATGACCAGGTCTTCCCTTTCATTCAGCTCTCTGCTCAGATATCTCCTATTAGCGAGCCTGTTCCTGAGCTCCTGGTCTAAAATAGCAACCTCCTCGCTCTCCTTCCCTTCACCCTGCTGGATTTTCCTTTGGAGCACTTATCACCACTTCACAATGTCTGTTTAGTTATTATTTACAACTCCCACGAGGAAGCAAGCTCCACAAGGGGAAGAACTTCATCTACTTTGCTCTCGGCTGATTCCTCATGCACAAAAAAAAAAAAATTTGTTAAATAAAATGAATGCATAGTTAGCTATTCATCAAAATTTTATTAGAAAGCTAATAAACCCTTAAATAAGAATGTGTTTTCCTTTGAACACTTGACGCTAGTTATTTGTGTAGTCACATGGTTTCTAATGATCTCTGTGTCCTAGATGCTCCTTTTGCTGCTGTTGTGGCCTCTGTGCCTCACATGTCGTGTGGCGTCTTCTGATCTCAGCCTGTGTCACCCTTCAGTTTTATATAAAGTCCAGATTTTTCAGTCCAGTTTCCAATTCAAGCTACTTGGTCTCTTTGAATCCCCTAAGCCTTTGCTCCCAAGAATCTCCAGTGCAAGTGTTCACAGACTGTGACCTAGTTGATGGCAGGTCATCAGCTTCCAGAAATGTCAATTGCCTATGAATCCCTAGGGTCCTGGCATCTTGAAATACTGAAGGCCCCAGAGCCCTTGCCTTGCCAGCATGTCTGGTGTCTGTGAGCTTTGGGAACTAGCAGCGCTGGGGGCTTCAGCACATGTGCCTCCCAGCATTAGGAGGGCATTCCTGGCAAGAAGGAAAATGGGCCTCAAAGCGACTGCATTTGAAGGCTGGCACCCATGAACACATTTCTGCCTCCAGAATGTCCCTGATGGCCTCTCTCACTGAGCACTCTCCCAGAAGCACCACCACTGATGTCAATAATAACTAAAAAGCAAAGCATCCTGCAAGGTAAAGAATTTGGCCTTGCCCAAAGATAGGTCAGCCTTTGCCCTGAGCTGCTTTCTTTGTTTACGGCAGGGCCTAGGCCCACCAGGTCTTAGGGTGGAGCCAGCCACACCATAGAGGCCATTTATGTAATTTAGAGTAGAGGCTTTGGGTTACATGGTATCAGTTGACCTAGAGGCTAAGATCAGGTAGGTGGGCAATCAATCCATCAATCAGTCATGCATATGTCTCAGGACCCCAGTAAAACTCCTGAACCCTAAGGCTCAGGTAGGCTTCCCTGGGTGGTAATACTCCTTACGTATTGTCACACTTGGGTACCAGGGAAATAATGTGTCCTAGGGGTGACAAAAGATTCACTTTTGGAATCTTCCGAAACTCTGCCCTCTGCATCTCTTCCTTTGGCTGACTTTAATCTGTATCCTAATCTGTATCCTTTTCCTGCGATACAGCGTAACTAGGAGCATAATAGCTTTTGGTGGGTTCTGAAGTCCTTCTAGTGAATTCTCAAATCTGAGAATGATTTAGGGGACCCACCCCCTGTTGGTGTCAGAAGTAAGGCCAATCTTGGATACCATGTCCTTGAGCCTCGAAGTTTGGCTAACTGTGGGTGTATCCCCACACACTGAGAAGACTGGAGCTTCTGCTCCAAGGTATTTCAATTCAGTACAATATGTAGCTTTCTCCTTGAACTTAACTTTCATTTTAATATATATTTATATCACATTTAAAAGCTTTTGTGGGAGAAAGAGACTTTAAAAACTGGAAAAAAAAAAAAACCTTATCTTTGGTACTTATATGATATTTGCATCAGTAATCCCAACATACTTTGAGAATATTGAATTTTGAAATTATTTCCCAAAGAAGTATACATTTTTCAGCACAAGTCACCTGCCTAAGACCTCACAGCATTCATGGCAAAACTAAGAACAGAATATGCAGTGCCTGATTTCCTAGTCTGCCCTCCAGACCATGGTTAGGGCCAGGAGCACATTAAGCTTGGAACATGCTGGACAGCACACGATCCCCAGGGCAGGGCAGGTAGAGGGCTGATCCTGGAGGAGACAAAGCCACTTGTCTGCCTCGGGGAAATTACAAAAGTGATAGAGGGAAAGCTGCAGGTGATTCTAAACTCAAAGTGATCACAGGGTAGTGAAATATGAGGTTCCAGTCAGCCACAGACATGAAAGTAGAAAGAAAAAATAAAAGATGTAAAGAAGGATGGGAAGGTTCTTAGAAGATGTGAATATGGAGAAAAAGTGGAGTGGGTCTCCAATAGAAGAAGGGTAAGCATGAGAGCTGGAGAATAAGCCCAGCTCATTCCTGCTCTGGGAAAAACCAAGGATTTTGCTAAATTCTTTCTCCCTTATCTTTTCAATCAGCCAACACTTAACTTTAGCAAAAACTAATATTACCTTAGTGTCAACTGAACATGAAGTGCTCTTCTTCAACCCAGGAGATTGAATTTTGATGAGAATAAATGAAATTTAAACCTTAAAAGTTTGATAAATATCTGAAATTTAGTATCATACTTCTGAAGTCAAAGCAAGCTTTTAGCATAGAAATAATGTTCTTTCCCACCTTGAGGATGAAGGGCAGAAGGGGAGGGTGAGGGGAAATGCTCTGTCTATAACTGATGGAGTGGAGAGGATGAGGAGCCAAAGACAGAGAGGACATCACCACCTTTACTCAGCAAGAAGCAAAGGGAGAGGAGAGACCCTAATCTTTGTAAAATAATAATAATAATAATAAATAAATAAAGGGACATTTGGAAAAGGAAGAAAGAGGAGAGCAGTGGGGTGCACGGACCCTCAACTTAGCTGGCCCCACGCATCTCATGCCCAACAGCCATTCCTCCCTAATAGCCAAACTCTAATTGTATCCCAAACAATATGTTCAGCCCTAAATAATGGACTTGTGACTGATCTAAGCCAATGATTGCAATCCTGTTCCTGTTACCAGGCAGTTGATTTCCCAGCCTCCCTTTTAATGAAGAGTAGCTGTGTGACTCAGCTTGTGCCAATGAAATGTAAAAGGAAGCCTGCTAGGAGGTGTCTGGGAAAATTTTTGCTTTTCTGTTAAAAGAAGCTGATATGGCTGATGCCTCCTCTTTCTCTCTTCCTGCTTCAAACACAGGTCATGATGTCTGAAGCTGCGGCAGCCAGCTTGTAGCTTTAAGGGACAAAAAAAGAGTGTCACAGGGACACCAGCCATAATATCATCAAGCCACTAAATGGAGCCATCAGCTCCCACTCCAGATGCTCCCACTCCCAGTCAATGAGAAAAATTAGAACTTGTTTGCCTAAGCTACCCTTGGTTGCATCTGCTCTGCCTAGCAGCAGCTGAATGCAACCCCAATCAAAACTCATATTCTAAGAAAATATTGCCTTTATGACTGGTAAAATCATATTTTGGATTACCACTGGAAAAAAACCCATAAAAAATGTTCTAGTGCTCATAGATCTCATCAAAGAAGCCTCTGATCCCTGGGGATCCACAAATTGCAGTTGGAGAAGAACCAAACTAGGCCAGAGAAGCAACCACAGACAAGTAAGAAAGACAAGGCATTGACTGGAAGAAAAAGATCAACTCAAGAAAGCAAAAATATAGGAAAAAGGCACTGAGTATAACAGCATCTCACTGGTAGAGGGAACATGGCAACAAGAAATCCATGGGTCAGTGTGAGAGAGAGAGAGAGAATGGCCTTCACCCTTCATTCCAGACAGCACCAGCTGGAGCCACAGTGAGCCACATATCTGTGGGTGTCGGGGGCTGCTGAGAAGTCGCCTCTCTGGCTTTTGGGATGACAAGCCCAGCGCTGTAGCAGAGGCCAGTTGCTTCTGTAATAAGCATTCATTAGATCCCCCTAGCCTTCCAGAAGCTGAACATACATCAAAATCCACAGTCCTTGAACTCAAGAGTTATCCTCTGACTGAGAACGAGAATGGGGTGAAATCAACAAAAATGGAAAGGAAAATCAGGAAAAGGAGGAGGAAAGCCAGCTGGGGACCATGTCTTCCTCTATCTTCAGAAATCTTTACTCCTTTAGTCCTGAACAGCATGACTCATATTTTTTAAAAAATAATATTTTCTATTGTTTTAGGACCTTTTGATTAAAGACAGTGGTGTTATAAAGAAGAAGTCATGAATTCATTTTCTCTCTCTCTCCTCTCTCACTCTCTCTCCTCTGTGTGTGTGTGTGTGTGTGTGTGTGTGTGTGTGTGTGTGTGTGTGTGTGTCTTTCATCTTGCCAATGTTGCCTAGACTGATCTCAAACCCCTGGCCTCAAGGGATCCTCCTGCCTCGGTCTCCCAAAGTGCTGGGGTTAAGGGTGTAAGTCAGAACATCTGGTCTGCATGACTTGTATTTGAAACTGAGTTCTACTTAAAGGAAATCAAATACATAAAATTCCAAACCTACAAAACAAATTGAAAGATCAATAACTTCTTAAGTGGATAGTTCGTTTTTTCATACTGCAGGGTTTCTTTTTCTTTTTTTTTTTTTTTTTGAGACGGAGTCTCGCTCTGTAGCCCAGGCTGGAGTGCAGTGGCCGGATCTCAGCTCACGGGTTTCTTCATAAAATGAGCTTTCCTAGTACATTTACTCCAAGATCTGAATTAAGCAGGAGTCTTGAGCAGCCTGGCCACATGTAGCCACAATAACAAGTGCTTCTTGATTCACAAAATAACATGTTTGTCCTCATGACAACCTCATTTGATCTTTATAACAACCCTACGATTACAAGAGGAATAGATACTCTTTCCAGAATGTTTTTTGTTCAAAGAACAAACATTCATTTAAAAAATAGGCTTACTTTTAGCTGAGCATTAGATTAATGTGTTCATTGTAGAAAAGTAGAATGAAGAAAAGAAATCCTGCATACCCCAAAGAAAACCACCATGATTTTAAGCTTTTTTTCAGTCTTCATGCTGTGCACAGACACGATAATACTCACTAGACAATTTTATTTTCAGACTTTTTTTGCCTAACATTGTAACATGAAGATTTTCTCAGGATATTAAGCTACTCTTATTAAGTGTCATTTTTCATGATTGCACAGTATAATTTCCATAATTATTTCTAATAATTGAAATGCTTCTTTTTTTTTTTTTTTTTTTTTTTTGAGGCGGAGTCTCCCTCTGTCCCCCTGGCTGGAGTGCAGTGGCGCGATCTCGGCTCACTGCAAGCTCCGCCTCCCAGGTTCCCGCCATTCTCCTGCCTCAGCCTCCCGAGTAGCTGGGACTACAGGCGCCCGCCACCGCGCCTGGCTAATTTTTTGTATTTTTAGTAGAGACGGGGTTTCACCGTGGTCTCGATCTCCTGACCTTGTGATCCGCCCGCCTCGGCCTCCCAAAGTGCTGGGATTACAGGCGTGAGCCACCGCGCCCGGCTGAAATGCTTCTTTGCCCTTTTTTTTTTTAGTTATTCTGTCAGTGTCATTCAAGCAAAAATGTAAATGAATTATGCTGCTACAAAATGTAACAAGCTAATCATTCTCCATATTGTTGAGGTTTGCTTCCTACCAATTATTCTCTGATAAACATCTTTATGTATAACTCTTTTTCTATATCTAAGGTGAATTTTTTTAGAATAAATTACTGGAGATGGAGCTACTGGTCCAAAAGGAACAGATGTTTTAAGGTGCTGTTTGCAAAAGTGCTTCCCAAAATGACTGTAAAAACCTATGTTCTCAAAATATCCCTTTGACCACACACTTACCAGCATGGAGTAAGCATTTTAAGAAACATTTGCTTATTTGTAGGTAAAAATCATATTTTATTATTATATCAATGTGCATAGCTTTATCACTGAGCTTGAACACCTTTCCAGAAATGTATTAACCAGCTATAATTTTGTTTTTTGTAAAGGATGTGGTCCTAGAACAGAAACAAACCTCATTTTACTGCTGAGTAAACAAAACCTGGAGGAATTTAAACCATTTCCCCAAGGCTACACAATTACTAAACTGCCTAAGTGAGGAATCCAACTCAGGCTTTTTGAAGCTGACCTAAGAAATTTCCCCTCCCCACCACCATCATACGGATTTTTTAATTCTTCAAACCTATCTGCAAGATTTAACAAAATAAGTACTTTTAAAAATACACACTTCCAAGTCATAGCTTCTCTGCCAGTTCAGAACTGAGTAAATGAAGACCCAAGAACCCACATGGGCATCTGCTACAGACCTAGAGTCAGTGTCTGATTACAAAGATGACCTCTTTCTTTTTCTTTTTTTTGGGGGGTGGGGGGTCTGGGGCAGGGGGGCAGAGTTTCACTCTTGTTGCCCAGGCTGGAGTGCAATGGTGCAATCTCAGCTCACTGCAACCTCCGCCTCCCAAGCTCAAATGATTCTCCTGCCTCAGCCTCCTGAGTAGCTAGGAGTACAGGCGCCCGCCACCACACCTGGCTAATTTTTGTATTTTTAGTAGAGACAGGGTTTTGCCATGTTGGTCAGGCTGGTCTCGATGTACTAACCTTAAGTGATCCGTCCGCCTAGGCCTCCCAAAGTGTTGGGATTACAGGCATGAGTCACTGTGCCTGGCAAAAGATGACCTCTTTCTAATTATGTGCTGCCTGACTGCTCTTAGGCATAAGACTTTAGATGCTTGCACGATGGAGATTCATACCATGTAGAAATACAACAGGCAAGCTAAGAGCAAAACAGAAAATAATTAGTTTCTAAACAGAACTGTTGGGAGTCAAGAGTTTCAAAGTCAGGCAGAATTGTGATTTGCAATCAGCAAAAATAGATCAATCCTATCCATTACATATAGATCAAGGGGAAAGAAATTAGTGAATTATCCGTGAAAATAAACACATTTAAGAAAGACCCAGAGGGAGAAATAACCTACACTTTTAACATTTAAAAGATGGATTACTTAAAAATGGAATATTGGAGCCGGGTATGGGAGCTCATGCCTGTAATCCCAACATCTTGGGAGGCTGAGACAGGAGGATTGCTTGAGACCAGGATTTCAAGACCAGCCTGGGCAACATAGTGAGATCCTATATCTACAAAAAAAATTTAGGCCAGATGTGATGGCACAAGCCTCTAATCCCAGCACTTTGGGAGGCCAAGGCGGGTGGATCACCTGAGGTCAGGAGTTTGTGACCAGCCTGACTAACGTGGTGAAACCCCCGTCTCTACTAAATAAAAAAAAAAATTAGCCAGGTTGGTGGTACATGTCTGTAATCTGAGCTACTTGGGAGGTTGAGACAAGAGAATGGCTTGTACCTGGGAGGTGGAGGTTGCAGTGAGCTGAGATCGTGCCATTGCATTTCAGCCTGGACAACAAGAGTGAAACTCCATCTCAAAAAAAAAAAAAAATTTAAAAACTAGCCAGGTGTGGTGGTGCACCCCTGTAATCCCAGCTACTCAGTACACTGACTGAGGTGGGAGGATCACTTGAGCCCAGGAGATGAAGGTCGAAGTAGCTATGATCATGCCACTGCACTCCAGCCTGGGCAATAGAGCAAGACTCTATCTCTAAAAAGAGAGAGAGAGAGAGAGAGAGAGAGAGAATACTGAATAAATGGTGCTGCTAACCATTTAAAAAAGAATAAATTATATTCTCCCATTTCATGTAGTATGCCAAAATCAGTTCTGGATAGATTTATGTTAAATATAAAAATGAACTATAAAAAAACAAATTTAAGAAAAGTGAAAATTGATAATCTGATTTCAAGCTGGGAAGGCTTAAAAACTGAAGAGGACTCCATAAAAGAAAGGGTTACAGAAGAGAAGGTTAAGACTTCTAAAGAGGGTCAGAAGGAGAGAGAGAGGGAAAAAAATCTGGCAAAACAAATAAAATTTTCCAGCTCATCGTCCAAGTTAAGAGGCAAGTATCAAGCTAAGGAGACAATGTTAATTAATAGGGCAGGCAGAGGATGAATATCTTTACTATGGAATTGTTCCCAATGAGAGGACCTAGCAACTGCAGAAAAACAGGATGCTCACACTCTCGTGGGAGGGTACGACATATCCCATTACACTCTCGGAGAAGCACATTTGGGACAGTGCATACTAAAACAGACTCAAAAATAAGAGCTCACACCCTTTGATACAGTAACTCTACTTTTAAGAACGAATCAGAGGTCTACAAAAAGATTTTCACATAAAGATATGTATCACAGACTATGGCAGTGAAAATGTCTGAAAATTTAAAATGTCCCCAAATAAGAAAGTGGTTCAATAAAAATGAATCCATCCAGATTTATACCTTAAGGGAATATTTTATAAAAGGAAAAAGGTTTCGGTATTTGAAGTGACAAAAGCAAGTGACAAAGCAATATAGGAAGCATAACTGAAATTATACAAAATGAAAAGTACATAAGTAAACAGCAGTTATAACTGAATAGAATTCCATAGGATTTTTAAATTTTTCTTTCTTGTACTTTTTTTCCCAACTTTCTAAAAATATATATGGATATCTATACACGTCCTCATGCCCACGCACGCTTTTCTGTGTATGTGTGTGTGTGTAAGAGGAGGAGAGTTGTGCAATAGTAGCCCCATAGACAGTGTTCTAGGCATCTCCCATGCCCCTGCTTTCCTACACACACATGTTAAAAACATCTTGTTGGAAACCTACAAAGGACTATAAAAATAGAGACTACACAGGTGGGTTACCAGCTAAGCTTTCTTAATGAGAAACTGGGAAGAAGTAATAGCAAGCTTGATGAAATCATATCTTCAGAAAGCTATAAATATTACAGAAGACAGATAAGAACATAAACAACTGCAAGATCAAAGACTCTGTGGAACAAATTCACTAGGAGAGAAAGAAAATTTATATACCGAATTCTTTTTTTTAAGCCAGTTCCCTGTGAGTGTCCAGTTTAATGACCGTTTAAATTAGACCTGCAATTTTCTGAGTGGTTCCCTTACTTTTCAAGTTTATAAACCAACACATCAACAATTCTCAGTCAATGGAAGAGCATTTCTCTGGAGAGCTATGAAAATATACCTTGCATTTTAAATGCAATAAAAAGCATGACTAAACATGCCTCTGTTCTTTATAACACAGAAGTACCACATCTGGTCATTAAAAAAATGCATTATACAGAGTTGTACGGATGCCAGATACTTATTACAGAGAACTGTTTTATCCATTTAGCCCAATTTTCCAGATGTTTTATTACTTGGAGACAGGAGAATTGTTGAAACTGATGATTGAAGCCCATTTATTTCAAGGGGCTCGACTGCAAACCATAGAAAGCATTTGAGGGACAAGTAATTTATGACAGGCCACAAGGCAATGCTTGAGGAAGGCTGTCATCTCATTGGGTCACAAATAATACCAACAAAGGACAAAACACCCTATTTTAGAAACCCCAGGCTTCATTTACAAAAATTGCCTCTTAGGCAAGCACTTAGTTGTCATTTCACATGCAAATGTGTATGCACGTAATTGGAGCAATTTTCATAATAGTAGGTCAAGTTGGCAGTGACATTGAAAATGGCCCAGGTTGGCTCTGATTGGAGGCCTGATTCTCATTGTCTACAAGCTGGCAGAATTCTCACTTGGGCCAGTTGGAAGTCTTGTCCTTGTAAAGACAACAGGATCAGGTTCAGCAGGAGCAGGTGCTGCTTCCCCACCCCTTCCCCAACTACCCCATTCCCTGCTGTCCCCAAAGTCACAGCCCTAAGGGGCCCTGCCTGCACTGCAGAGCAGCAGCCTTGGGGCTTTGGCAGAGCTGGCCCTGGCAGCCACAGTCATTGCTGCTAATTAGAAGGCACCTCACCATGATAAATTCTCTCCCTCTGTCAATCAACCTGCTCAGAGCAGAAATGGGGACTAGAAAAGGGAGCAGAATCTTTTTTAGCTTCACTCGTCTGAAGTTAGCATCTCCGTCTTTGCTCCACACACATATATATATAGGGAAAAGCTCTCAGGACATAATGGAGATGTGTTCTTAGGCCACACTGAAAACTCATCTAAGTCAATGTGTATAGCAGCAAGTGCTGGGGAATTTCGTTTTTCTATGTTGTTATTTTCGTAAATGCTGGTAGCCGCTGGCATTAGAGACAGTAGGGTCTATATATCCACTCCCTGACAACCTTGCTACCAGGTTGTGTATATTACAGTGAAAGCGAATCTGACACCACATTCTGCCAATATGTATTAACAAGCAGGTATTAATTTAAAAATTATCAGCCGGGCACGGTGGCGCACGTCTGTAATCCCAGCACTTTGGGAGGCTGAGGCGGGCAGATCACCTGAGGTCGGGAGTTCAAGACCAGCTGACCAACATGGAAAAACCCTGATCTACTAAAATTACAAAAAAAATCTATCCAGGCATGGCGGTGCATGCCTGTAACCCCACCTATTCAGGAGGCTGAGGCAGGAGAATCACGTGAACCTGGGAGGCAGAGTTTGTGGTGAGCTGAGATCACGCCACTGCACTCCAGCCTGGACAAGAGCGAAACTCTAAAAAAAAAAAAAAAAAAAAAAATTACCATACAAACTCTAAAAATTTGTAATTACCATACAAACTCTAAAAAAAAAAAAAAAAAAAAAAATTACCATACAGTCCATTCTTGTGAGTTTGGGAAAGGTCTCCTCTCTTCAGGCATTATAACACTTCTTTGCCTGAGAGCTTCACTCCAAGGAGGAACAAAATATTCTAACCACAGAATTAGTCAGTTTTCAAGTTCAGTCAGGAGACAGAGTCCACAGGGAAGTGGGAGAAGACAGGGTCAAGTGAATGTCCAGAGGTCAAGTGCTGCTACAAAGACTTGGGCTGGGCTTGCTGGGTTTGCTTGTGTGAGGGCAGCAGGGCTGGTACAGCCTTTGCAGTCAGCCACAGATTTCAACTTGCATTTCACTAACGGATCCAATCATTCCCTAACACTGCGTTGTTAGATTTCAACAACAGTATTCAGATCCGTACTTCTGGAGTGCGTCTTCTTGATTAGGGCACTTCAGAGTCACTAATCATCCCTAAGTGTGGATTCCTGATTAAGGGACCCTCAAATGCTAGCCACCGTCACCCCATCACACTGTCTATAATAGATTATATTAACATAAATTACCACACAGGTTATATAACATCCACTGTCCACAAGGAGTAAGACTGGGAAGGGATAAATAGTTCTCAGGGGACAGACAACCTGTCCTGTTGCTCCACGAAGTGATAGAGCCTGGCTCTTCAATATCCAGCCATAAAATGCCTTAATTGTAGTCAATTTGGAGGCTGGATTACCTCATGGGGACAAGTAACATTTACCTGGGAGAGGGCATCGGGAGAGCTGCAGCCATACGCCTCTTCCAGCAGCTAGGTTTTTTGTTTTACTTGTTTTGTTTCTTTGTTTTTGTTTTGTTTTGTTTTGTTTTGTTTTGTGTGTTTGTGTGTATGTGTGTTTCTCAGCACTCTTTGTTCTTTGATTTTCAATTCTGCTTTTCTCTTCTCAGTTCTGTTTTTTTTAAACTTGTTCATATATCTTCAGGACTGAAGGTAGAAGAGGAAAGAGCAGTGAAGATTCAGGCTGCAACAGCAGAAGCTAACTTTTTCTTTGCTGTGTAAGAGAGTTTCAGAGAGGTAGACTGGCCCCCATGGCAAGAGAATAGGATGTGTAGTTAGGCCAAGTAGAGTTCAAATCCTGACTCTCAAACTTCCTAGTAGTGCCTCTCTGAGCCTCATGTTCCTCATGTGTGAAACGAGACCAGTCCTATGTACCTGGCAGGGTTGTTATAAGGATTTGAGATACTGTGTGTAAATAATCTGATATATAGCAAGGCTTTAAAAATAGTGGCTTATATTAGCCCCCAGGGACCTCCTGCTGTAAGCAGAGGACCCATCAAGACACAGAGAAACACAAGTCATGATCAAGAATAGGTAACTATAGTGTAATTCATTAAATGTTCGGATGGTCTCCAATCTTGAGTAATTTAGTCAATGAAGGATTGTATCTCCTTTTTTAAACTGTATGCATATTCAAGTGCAGAAACTGAGACTAAACATTCATCTCTATGTTCATTGAACAATTGCATTTCCTTATTTGGATGCAAGTCCTCTGTCCATTTTTCTACATAATCTGTATTGGTTTGTGTGGGCACTTTTTTTTTTTTTTTTTTTTTTTGACAGTTTCGCTCTTATTGCCCAGGCTGGAGTGCAATGGCGCAATCTTGGTTCACCACAATCTCTGCCTCCCGGGTTCAAGCGATTCTCCTCCTCAGTAGCTGGGATTACAGGCACGCACCACCATGCCCTATTAATTTTTTGTATTTTTAGTAGAAACAGGATTTCACCATGTTAGCCAGGCTGATCGTGAAGTGTAAGCACTTTATATAGTAAATATACTATGCCATCACTAGCTGTGTTTGCCATGGTATTTTTTAAAGTTCAAAGAGTACCTTTAAATTTAGGTTACTTTTTTGACATACAAAATTTAATTTGTTTAACTATTGATTCTTTTTCTGTTATGAACATTATTCAAATCTAAGCTAAAAGGGAGACAGTCCTCCTTCTACCAAAGGTTTGATAAATATGCACTTTCAATTTCTTCTAGGTTTTAAATAACTTACCTCATCAATAAATCTAGAATTAATTTTGGAAGGACTGAGATAATTATCTAAATTGATTTTTCCCTAAGGAACTCATCAATTCTTCCTGTGCTATTTATCGAAAATCCTTCTCTTTCTCCCTGATCTGTCATGTCTCCTCCAGCATAAATTAAATTTTTACACTGAATGGGATCTATATCAGGATATCAATCCTACATCATCAATCTGTTTGCCTTTTCTTAAACCAGCACCATGCTGACTATAGAATGTTGATAAGCAGAGCTGGGGAATCAGGGTGCCAAGTGGCTGGCAGAGGAGAGAGGGAGGATTTCCAGGGAAGATAGTGTGGTCTTAGCATAAAGAGGGCAAAGGGGAAGTTCAGGGCCTCATAAGACGATGAAAAGTATATATCTCAATTTGGCTGAACACTGGAGGAAATAAGTAAGAGACTGGGGAGAAAAAGAACTGGAAGGTAGTGGGTGATGCAGAGACAGGCCAGGAGCCCCAGGTTACCAAGATCTTCCCATGTGCGACACCGTAAGTGATATAAAACTGTGGAACACATGTTGATAGAGGCAGACCAATCCTCGGCAGACAGGGGCGAGTCCCCAGTGAAACCTGACCTTCAAACCAAAGAGAGTTTGAAGCCTGAAAGCCAAGCTACTAGTCTTGGATAAATCCACAGACTGATTGAGAACCTCTCTTCCTGTTTGATGCACTTTCCTCTGATTTATCCCCACCCTTCACCTATTTTACATATACCTACCCTTCCCTAATTGTTTTTTTTCTTTTATACTGTCATGCCCACCTGTGAGGGTGCCTTTGTTTTAGCCTTTTTTTTTTTTTTTGCCTACTCACAAACCAGTCAGCACACACTCCTCATTCTGAGCCCATAAAAGCCCCGGACTCAGCCACGCTGAGAGAGAAACCATCAACTTCAGGTAGGAGACCACCTTCACATCCCCTCTCCACTGAAAGCTGTTTCATTGCTCAATAAAATTATTCTCCACCCTCCTCACCCTTCAATTGTCAGCCCAACTTTATTCTTCTCAGAGACGGGACAAGAACTTGAGACCCGCAGAATGGGAGTACACAGAAGGCTGTAATACGGTGACCCTCTGCCCTCTGCCAGTGAAGGGCAGCTGCCCCATGCAACAGGAAGCAGCAGCAGGGCCAATCCAGTCCCAGAGCTGCCAGCCAGGGTGGGGCAAGATACTAATAGAACTGTCAACATGCCACTGTCAGTCAGGCTGTGGATGGCAAGACTAAAAGAGCTAACTAGCACTGTGTAACACCCTCTCTGGGACTCTGGGTCTTGTTTAGATGTTGTAGTCTACTGTGGGAGTGGCTTGCAACACATCTGGTCCAGCCACAAGCCCCACACAGAGCCTGCTGCTGTGCTGGTGCTTGGAACAATCGGCCGGACCCTGCACTTGCTCGCTCATACACCCCCTCCGACCAGGGGCCAAGTGCGTAGTCATGGTGGCCGCAGGATCTACACTAGAGTGCTGGCCAGGTGCGGCCCAATGGGCCAAGTGGAGCATCTCCTGCAGCAATCCCAGGTCCCAGCAAGGCTGGGCAGGAAGTCTCCTGACAGGAAGTCTCCAGCCAGTAAAAGTGACTGAGAAAAGTCCTATATCAATATTATTGTTGTCCTCAAGGGATAGGGTGGTACACAGAAAGACTGACTGTAAAAAAACAACTACAGTAAGGGACAACAATGCCACAAGAGTGCTAGCAACAAGGTGTGCCAAGACCCATAAAAATAATAATCGTCTCCTCATTAATCTTATCTATTCATCGGACCTTATGTCCACGGAACCCTGGAGTACTGGAAACAACTCAAACGTCCATCAACTAGTAATAGATAAACAAATTCCACACACTGAGCACTACTCAGCAATAATAGGAATAAACTATGGATACACACTACAACCTGGATGAATCTCAAAATAATTATGCTGAGTAAAAGAAACCAGACATCCCCCCGCCCAAAAAAAAGTCATATGATGCATTTGTATACAATTCTAGAAAATGCAAACTAACCTGTAGTGACAGAAAGCAGATCAGTACTTGTCTGGATGGAAGGTAGGGCTGGGGGCAGGGAGGGGAGAGAAGGGTGGAAGGGAGAGATTGCAAAAGGGCCTGAAGAAACAATGGGGGTGATGGGTATGTCCAATATCTGATTGTGGCAATGGGTCCACCGCCATGTATTTAAAACTTACCCAACTGTATACTTTAAATATATGCAATTTATTGTATGTCAATCATACTTAATAAAACTGTAAAAATACATTTTATCGTATACTTGCTGATACTTTTTAATAGATCTGGGCCAGAACTCAAGCACTGATATTTTTTCAAAGCTCTCAAGGTGAGCCTGATGCACTGTGAGGTTAAAAATCCCGGGTCCCACGATACCTGAGATGCTTCCTGGATGTCCGATTCTGTCTGTCTGCAATGGGAGGACTCCTTGGTGAATGCTAGGAAAGTATTCTCCTCACATAGAGACCAGCGCCTCAGTGAGAATAGGCGGTGGCCACTCCTTTGCTGTTGGTTATTCCTGCTTCTGTGCCTCACACTGGGATCTGGGCTGATGAGGTCTGTGTAGTTTGTTCCCGCAAAGCTTGCTGTCTGATCCCGGCTTCTGCTGTCCCAACATATGTGATGCTTCTTCTCAGGCAACATCCCCCACCCTGACCCCTCTCTAGCATCATGACATGGTGAACTGTCAAAGTGGTCACCATGTGCCCCTTATCCATCTCCCTGCCTGTGGTACACACTGCGAGCCCTTCAGGGAATGTACTCCTGGCTCCCATAGGGCAGCTCTCCAGGGAAGCCCACTGTCCCCTCTGCTAACCAGCACATCTTCAACAAAAAAGAAGCAGTTATTTTTCCACTTGCTTCTGGAGGCTTCCAGCTGAGCTTTCTGGTCCTTTGCACATCACACAGCTCTTCGTGCCAATGTTGCCCAGAGCACTTCCACCAGTGCCAGCTGCCTGCCTATAAGTCCTGGTGAGAAGTGAGCCCTCACCCCATATCCCAGAGTCAGGCTCACAGCCTCTGAAGCTATAGACCACACTGAATGCCTCTGATAGAGAGCAGAACCAAATTGCAATCCCTAGCCCCCAAGAACTTTCTCTCTCAAGAAGACAAACTCCCCACCTCTCTCTAGACTTCTTTAAAAGGGAGGAAAGGGCAGGCTGACATGCCATCCAATAGCAATGTCCTCTTAGCAAACCCTGCACTGGGTAGCTAGTGCCATTTCTGCTCCCCTGAGAGACATCCTGTCACACTTCCTTGTTCATATCCACACATCAAATTAAGTCCCTTGTCTATTACATTTCCCAGTCCCCTCCCGGTTCAGCTTCTTCCATCATCTCATATATAAGACAAATCGTGGAGGGTGGAAGGAAGGTTAAGAAGGAATATTTTTAGGAGGGGTAGGAGACATGCAGTTGCCAACATGAACTTTGCCCCCAATCTGGAGATTCTGGATTTAGAAACCTTAGAAGGTTCGCTTCTTGTGGCATCAGAGCAGCCTTTGGTCACCAAAATGTTTCCAGATGGATTCAGATTTTTTTTTCTTAGCATCTTGGTACTTGGTCTGCATTAATAGATCAAAAGGTAGAGAACTGGGGAACAAGATAGAGTGTGGATTCCCACCAGATGGCACTGTTTAATAGATAAGGAAGAGAAAGTTGTTTTTGTGGCTAATTTTAGCAAAGCAGGGAGAAATGCTTGCCAGTTGCCAGAGCAGATTTAACTCCAAGCCCTTTTCTTGCCCTTCCTGACAGGCCAATTTAGCCTCTCCTTGCCAAATGGCACTCAACCTCAGTTTTCATAATTGCAGTGACAGAATTCACAAATATTTCAGAGTTGCTTATGGATATGTCATGAGAGTAGAGAAATGTGATCATCTAATTTCAGGAGCTCCATCCCTGCCACAGAATGTTCCCACTTCTTCAGGAGTTAGGCAGTTTTGCTTGCTTATCTGCCCAAGTCCTAGGCTGTCCACCCACCTCAACAAATTGCATCACTGTCCATGGGGATGCTGAATTGGCTCACTAGGCATCCATCCATCTCTCCTCCTCCTAGTGTGTCCTCCTGTGGAACAGAGGCTGGCAACTACACTTCCCAGACTCCCTTGCTGCTGGGGTTCCATGTTCTTTAGTCTCTGCTCATTAGATGTGATTGCATGAGCCTTGAATTCAGCAGTGAGTTAGGTAGAGACTGAGACAGGGCATGAGGTATCCCTTTGCTGTGTAGACTGGAGCTGAAATGGTGTAATTCTAGAGTTAGCAGCTATAGGAGACGCTTCTCCATCCAGCATGCAGCTTCCTGGTCATGACAAGAGCAGCTGCTCGAGGCATTTCAGCCAAGAGCCAAGTTCTTCAGCTCTCACAAGGATTCTGTGAGCCACTGGATACTCTGTAGTTAGTTAATTCCTCCTAAAGCTAGCTGGAGCGGATTCCGTTCTGTCAATCTAAAATAATCAAAAGGGTCAGAACTGAATTGTATTCAAAGTGCGAGGATGAACCACCAAGAAACACCAACTCCAAAGGAACGGAGTTGGCATTCAGAAGTAGGGAAGTAAAGATTTCATTTGTATAGGCGGGAACAGAGGAATTTTTAGCAGGATTTCAACATTATTATTCATATAAGGCTGGCACATTCTTCTAGCAATTTAATTGGCTTTAGGCCACGTTTCTTTTTGAGAAGGGTACATTTAACATTTTTTAACAGAGGGTATAATAATCATTGGTTGTTTGTCGTTTGGTCTAAACAAACTAGAACAAAGGGGAAGTTAAATCTGTAAGAGGCCAAGGGTCATCAATTAAGAAGAAAGGAGGTTTTTATCCCAGATGCCATTTATTTATCTCTAGTCAGTATACAGAACGAGAAAAATAAGAAAGCAAGCTAATCTATAATCTGAGAACAGAAGTTGTAAGCATACGTGATGCAGATCACAGTCACATCTCTGTCAAGGCTTAAGGCATTTTTGGAGGTTCCAACAGCTTCTAAATTTTATTTTCTCAGTTCTCTGTAACTAAGCATTGAATGACTGATAGATTATCTACCTATAAGTCTGAGCTAGAAATCCGATAAATTTCCTAAATTGCTCTTTCCCTCATTTCCCATAGCTAACTGATCCACAGATATTGTGAGGATGTTATCTAAATAAGTTGTGTTAAAGAAAAAATTATTTTGACACTTGTTAAAATGATAAGGAAGCCTTTATTCAAGACTATTCCAATAGGTGTCAAGACTATTGCAATAGGGGAGTCAAATCAGGTTGAACTCTGAATATTGCAAAGACAGCTGGAGATTTATAAGCAACCAGCAGAGTGAGGGGGTCAGTGGATGGAAACTTATTAAAAGGAGCCATCAAGGGTAAGAGGATTCTTGCTGAAGGCAGGCCAGTGTGATCAGACATCAAGGATGGAGACGAGAAATTTAATCAGGTATCGAGAGCAATTAAATATCAAGGGTGGGGGATTCTTACTAAATTGAATTATCTGGATTCTTGCTAGAACTGGGCTATGTAGGCCCAGGGAGAATGGGGGCCAAAGTTGAAATCTAGTCCAGAAGAGGCTTAGTCAGGGCTCAGAGCCTGACTAAAGTTTGGTCAAGAGAGAGTCTTCGTCAGTTGATACATAAAAAAGTGCTCAGCACAGAGCAACAAGAGGCTCCACTAGTTCTCTTTTTCCTCCTCATTTTGCTATTACGTAAGGCCAGGCTGTGAGGGAGGAGAAAGCTCAGTAGATTTAAGTAAATGAAGGTCACTGCCCCTGGAGCACACAATTGAGGGTGCAAGTGATGTGGTCAGAGAGGTGGGCAGACGCCAGATTGTGCCACACTGTGCAGGCCATATTAAGGATCCTGTATGTTTTCTAAGGACAATGGGGAACAAGCCATTGAAATGTTTTAAGCAAGGAAGTGATATGACTGACTTTACATTTTACAAAGATGACTTTGTTAGCTGTGTTTCCACAGCTGATTGGCGTGGGGGGCCTGAGGTGGTGGTATAAGCAGCAAGTGGACAGATCTCTCCAGGCCAACACCTAAAATTCTACTTCATTCTTGTATAATCTCTGGGAGGAAATTAAGTGGGGAGGGACTCTTATTAATAGCAGCAACAAAAAGAATGAAGCATGCCTAACAGGAAATGTGAAAGATCTGTGTTAAGTAGACTAGGAGACTTTGGTGACAAGCATAAAATAACTTTATGAATTAAGAGAAAGTATTTCTAAGTGGAAAGCCCCAATATGGCAAAGATGTCAGTGTTCTCTGAATTGATCTATAATGTGAATGCAATTCCTACCAACAGCAGTTTTTGTTTTTTGTTTTGGACCTTGTCAATCAAGTCTTTAATTTCATATGTAAGGAAAAATTATTATTGTTGTTGTTATTATTATTATTATTATTATTAATACAAGTAGAGCAATTTATTTGGGCCAAGCTTGAGGAGTGCAACCCAGGAGCATAGATTCAAATTGCCCTGAATATACACTCTGATTACCAACAGTTACAAGTGCACTTTACTTTAGTTTTTGTAAAGACGGTGTCTCGCTATGTTGCCCAGGCTGGTCCCAAACTCCTGGCCTCAAGCAGTTGATCTTCCCACCTCAGCCTCTGGACTGAAGTCCCAGTCCGAAGTGCTGGGACTTTAGGTGTGAGCCACCATGCCCACATGTGAATTTTTAAAGGGCAAGAAGGGGCTGGGTGCAGTGGCTCACTCCTGTAACCCCAGCACTTTGGGAGACCAAGGTGGGCGGATCACTTCAGCCAGGAGTTCGAGACCAGCCTGGCCAACATTGTGAAACCCTGACTGTAGTAAAAATACAAAAATTAGCTGGGTGTGGTGGCACATGCCTGTAATTCCAGCTACTCGGGAAGCTGAGGCAGAGGTAGTACCTGAACCTGGGAGGCGGAGGTTGCAGTGAGCCGAGATTGCACCACTACACTCTAGCCTTCATGACAGATGAGATTCTCTCAAAAAAAAAAAAAGGGGGGGGAGCATTGGGGAGAGGGGGAAGAAAGGGCAGTTCCTAGTTGTTTACCCAGAATTTACATTAAAATAACGTAACCTATTAATTGGCTAAACGTTGTTCTCTGGATTTTTGTTTGTTTTGTTTTGTTTTGTTTGAGACGGAGTCTCGCTCTGTTGCCCAGGCTTGAGTTCATTCTCAATGAACTCAACCACGCCATTCTCCTGCCTCAGCCTCCTGAGTAGCTGGGATTACAGGCGCCCACCACCATGCCCGGTTAATTTTTGTATTTTTAGTAGAGACGGGGTTTTACCATGTTGGCCAGGATGATCTCGATCTCCTGACCTCATGATCCACCCGCCTCAGCCTCCCAAAGTGCTAAGATTACAGGCATGAGCCACCGCACCCGGCATATGTTGTTTTTTGCATCACAAATTCCAGAAACATGAAGATAATGAATGGAGCAGCTAGAAAAAAAAAAAAAATAAACAATTGCCCCCAAGCATAAAGGGAGACCTGTTACACATTTGCATGACTAAGTTCCAAACTGTTGTCTCTCTGGTCTGTAGATTTCATATAGCTCAGACTGCTCCAGGTTATTTTCATTTTCTCTGGTGGTAAAGGAGAGATATGGTAAATATCAATTTTACTCTCAGATTCTATTGGGGCAGGACAGCTGTACTGCATTCTATTAAATGGTTTGCGATGGGTTTTTTTGTTTGTGTGTGTGTGTGTGTGTGTGTGTGTGGTTTTTTTTTTTTTTTTTTTTTTTTGGTACTACTCTCAGAGGTCCTTGCCAAGTTTAGCTCTCTTTGCCAACACCAGCAATTCAACAGTGCACTTTCATAACAGGTTTTATTTAATCTTCTTCCTTTCCTGTCTCTCTCCCCACTGTCACTGCTTCTTTTTGGAATTATTTTCCAAAGAAACGACCTCAAATTAAGTCTTTTTTTTTCTTGCTTTATTCCAGTAGCTTCCGGGGTACAAGTGGTTTTTGTTAAAAGGATTAATTATATAGCAGTGAATTCTGAGATTTTAGTGTACCAGTCACCTGAGTAGTGTACAATGTACCTAATGTGTAGTTTTTTTAGCTCCTTTCCCACTCTCCCCCTTCTGAGTCTCTACAGTCCGTTATATCGCTCTGTATATGGAAGGAAAAATTATTTAAAATAGGAAGAAATTTTAGAAATAAAACAATGTGTGTGCATGTTCTTCAAGATATCAAAGCATAACTCAAAATTATAATGATTTAAATAGTGCAGCCAGGAGCAGTGGCTCACACCTGTAATCCCAGCACTTTGGGAGGCCAAGGTGGGTGGATCACCTGAGGTCAGGAGTTCGAGACCAGCCTGGCCAACATATTGAAACCCTGTCTCTACTAAAAATACAAACAATTAGCTGGGCATGGTGGCGGGCACCTGTAATCTCAGCTTCTTGGGAGGCTGAGGCAGGAGAATCGCTTGAACCCGGGAGGCAGAGGTTGCAGTGAGCTGAGATCGTGTCACAGCACTCCAACCTGGGCGACAAGAGCGAAACTCCATCTCATAAATAAATAAATAAATATCATGCAACATTAACTGCATAGCAAGTGGCTCAGAAAGAAATATGCAGACCAACAGAATAAAGAGCCTCATCAGAACTACATAGCTTTATGAAAATTTAGAATAAACTATACAACATGTTTTAAATCAGTGAGGAATAGCCTATTCAATATATGGCATTTTCACGATTGGCTAGACATTTGGTAAAAAAAAAGTTACAGCCTTACCTTAACTATGTACAAAAGTAAACATTAGCTGGAGTAAAGCATACAATTCAAAAACAAAACTATAAAAGCCTTGGGGGAAAAAGGGGAATTTTTATCATCGTTGAATAATCATGAATCCTAATCAGGACAAATCCCAAAACCATAAAAGGAAGAGTGACAAATTTGATCTAAAAAATAGTTAAAAGCTACCATAAGACAACATATCACATAAATAAAGGTAAAAGAAAATTAACAGGGAGGAAATATTTATAATATACAGCACAGATTGATACTCGATTTAAAAATCACTCATACAAATCACTAGAGTGAAGAAAACAACCCAAAGGGCATAAAAAGGTTCTTAGTAGAAGTTATAAAATGGTTCTTTTATTCAATTTCACAAGTAATCAAAGAAGTGCAAATTAAAACAACTTATAAAATTGAAAAAGATTATAATGTGGAATGAGGTTGTAGAGAAATGGATACTCATACACTGTTACCATTTTTGGAGGGAAATTTGGCACTATCTACCAACATTGAATTGTACATATCTTAAGCCTTGGTAATTTGCTACACAGCAACAGATAAATAATACTTGGGATATATAAACTGATACTTGGAAGTAGGATGCAGTCATAACAAACACCTAAAATATGGGAGTGATTTTGGAATCAGGCAGTGGACAGAAACTGGAATGACATTGAAGATAGGGTTAGTGAAAGCATGAGGTACCTTGAAAAGACTTTTAGTAGAGGTATAGACTTGAAGAGACTCAGTTTAAAACAGTGAGGACAATGTTATTGGAAACTGGAAGAAATAGTTCCCTGTTATGCCGTGGCAGAAAGATTAGCAACACAGTAGCCAGCAGTCATGTGGAAAGTAGATGTGTCTACCTAAGCGAATTTGTCATCTAACTAAGGAGATTGCCAGCTAGTGTTCAGGGTGACTTCTAGCATGTGAGCTGTGCAAGATAAGCCAAAGGGAGGGCTGTTGGCCAGGCGCGGTGGCTCATGCCTATAATTCCAGCACTTTGGGAGGCCGAGGTGGGCAGATCACTTGAGGTCAGGAGTTTGAGACCAGCCTGGCCAACAATGGGGAAGCCCTGTCTCTACTAAAAGTACAAAAATTAGCCGGGAGTGGTGGCCAACACCTGTAATCTTAGCTACTTGGGAGGCTGAGGCAGGAGAATCACTTGAATCTGGGAGGCGGAGGTTGCAGTGAGTCAAGATCCTGCCGCTGCACTCCAGCCTGGAAGACAGAGTGAAACTCCATCTCAAAAAATAAAATAAAATAAAAATAAAAGGAGTACTGTTGAACATAAAGGAGCCAAACTTGATGTTTTTTTTTGTTGTTGTTAACATCCAGACTCTTTAGACAGCCAACAACATTAGACTGAAAATATGGCTGGCCGGGCGTGGTGGCTCACGCCTGTAATCCCAGCACTTTGGGAGGCCGAGGCGGGCGGATCACGAGGTCAAGAGATTGAGACCATCCTGGTCAATATGGTGAAACCCTGTCTCTACTAAAAATGACAAAAATAGCCCAGCGTGATGGTGTGTACCTGTAGTCCCAGCTACTCAGGAGGCTGAGGCAGGAGAATAGCTTGAACCCGGGAGGTGGAGGTTGCAATGAGCCAAGATCGCGTCACTGCACTCCAGCCTGGGTGACAGAGCGAGACTCTGTCTAAAAAAGAAAGAAGAAGGAAAAGAAAAGAAAAGAAAAGAAAAGGAAAGAGAGAGAGAGAAAGAAAGCGAGCATGGCTTTCAGACAGAAATCAAGTCCAGGCACCCTTAGGAAGACATGGTCTAAATAGGAAACCCAAGTTGTAATTAGAAAATCCCTTAAGACCTCAGAAAGATCTACTGTGGTATCTTAGAGTATCTTTCAATCAGACAGAAGGTCCTCTAAATATTTTAACAGTATGACTGACAAATCCTCTCAAACAATAGAGCATATATTGAAGAGATGTGTGGATGTGGCTTTTGTCTAATGGCATGAACTTCAGTGAGATTCACAGGGAACCAACATAGTCTTTAACAGCAGAAACACTGCCAGCAGGAACTGAAAGGGATACTATCTTTCATGAAAAAGGAAGGATGACTGGAAAGTCAGAACTGCCCACAAGGTGGCATCAAGAGCCATAGGGAATTATTTTCAGTCTTTGAATCTGGATCAAGGAACTTCAACATTTGCCTGACTGGATTTTGGAATTGCTACAGACTCGTTGTTGCCTCTCATTTTTCCCTTTTTAAACAGGAATGTTTACAGTGGTTATTTTATGCCTGTCCACCGCTGTATTTTTGTGTGGGGGAGGAGTGGGAGGCAGATAACTTGCCTTTAGTTCACAGGTCTTCAGACTGAGAGGAACTGTACTTGAAGAACTTTAAGGAACTGCATCCAAGGAATCTCATCCACACCTGGATGTAATTTATATGCTAATATTCTAGATTTCAAGCTGCTTTTCTAAAGGGATGAGACTTTTGGGGCTCTTGGGAGAAAGGGAATGTGTTTTGCATGGAATAAATAGAAATAATTTGTGGTCAGAAAGTATACTCCTCCCTTCAAAAGGTGGAAGTTAATTCCCCTCCCCTTGAATGTGGGAAAAATAAAGACAAGGGAAAAATAACAGCAGGTACACATGTTAGGATTAGGATTCCATTTTGGGGGTATTTAGCACACAGTGCACCCAGGTGGAGAAACTTGATTCAGATTCTGATTAGACTAGTAGGTTGATGGTCTTTAATGAAGGTTTGATTTTACCCTATAGAAAGTAAAAATCCAGTGATGCATTATAAGCAATGGTGTTACATATTTAGAAAGGTCCTCAGGGAAACCAGATACTATACAGATGAATTCAATGGTAACACATTTGCCGTAAATCCATAGCGGTCCACTTTTTTGTATTTCAGTCATCTGGGGAAACTTCATTTCAGCTCCATACTGTTTCAATTCCATGCACTAGCTTTAATTAGCTGTGGTATCTTAAGCAAATCATTTAGTTCTTCGGGGCCCTGGAGCCTCAACATAGTCCTCTAAAACGGGGACAATAAAACCTACCTCTTAAGTTGTTTGGGGATAAAACAAGAGATTGATAATAATATGCCTGGCACTTTGCTGGTGAATAAGTTGCAGTGATTATTGCTTAGACCAATGGTGCTCAACAATATTTGGCAATATCTGGAGACATTTATGTTTTTTACCACTGAGGCTCAGGGGTTGGGGGTGGTGCTATTGATGACTAGTGAGTAGGGCCCAGATGCTACTAAACATCATATAATGCACAGGACAGTTCCCCAGAACAAAAAACTATCTGGCCAAAAATGTCACTACTGCAGAGGTTGAGAAACCCTGTTTTAAAATATAACCCAAGCCGGGTGTAGTGGTGTAGGCCTGTAGTCCTAACTGTTCAGGAGACTGAGACATGATTGCTTGAGCCCAAGTTCAAGTCCACCCTGAGTAACATAGTGAGACCCCATTTCTAAAAAATAAAATAGAACCCAACCATGAGTATGTTAATATTATTCCATATTATTTAAAAGGGTGCTGTAACACCCTTTTAAATAATGAGTCAGAGTTAATAATGGGGTGCAATAAAAAAGAGATCTGATACTTTCACAAGATTTCAGGGCTTGATGAATATAACTCCAAATCTTCCTGAAACCACCCTCCATCACCCTAATTCCTAAATGCCCACAGTCATTCCCACCAATAATTTATCTCTTCCTAGGCTTCTAGCCTTCAATTTCCTTGCATCTGAGATCTGCTCTTAAACTCTTCAGTGCCTTACTTCTAAGGACTATAATGTGGTAGCAGTGATGCATGTCACTTACAAGATTAAGCTGTATAAAGGCATTGTGGCTTCCTCTTTGCTGTCTCTCTTTCTCAGATCATTTGGTTGGGAGAAACCAGCTGCTATATTGTGGGTATGGCAAGTAACTCAGGCTTTCAGCCAGTAGCCAGCAAGAAACTGAGATCTGTTGCCAACAGCCATGCAAGTTAACTTAGAAGTAGATACTTTGGCACCAGCCAAGCCTAGAGAAAAAAACCTTAAGACAACTGCAACTTCATGAGATAATCTAATCCAGAATCACCCAGCTAAGACTCCTAAATTCCTGAACCACAAGAACTGTGAGATATTTATCTTATTACTTATCTGTTGTTGTTTTAATCTCCTAAATCTTGGAGTAATTTGTGACACAGCAATAGATAGCTAGTATGTAATGTGAAGTTGTAATTAAGTATGTAGTAATTGCAACAAGGTAAATTGAAGATTGAATCTTGGAAACATTATGCCGTGCTTCCATTGATAGTAAAAAGTGGCAGTGAGGATGGATACTGCAAATTATATTTGTCTTAATCATAAGAAGAGGGGAGAATAGTGTGCCACTGAAGTTTGCTTTTATGGAAGAATTTTAAACATGCACCATGTAGGGGTGGAAAGATGTGATACCTTTCCTCATCCATCATGAGTCATGGCTGACACTTGTATAACAAAAGAGCAGATTAACACAAGGAAAGCATAACAGATTTATTTAACCAGTTTTACGTGACATGGGAGCCTTCAGAAACGAAGACTCGAAGACCCAGGAAAAGTTGCCTATTTTGATGTTTAGGTTTGATGCAGAGCAGACAGGTAGAAATGCAATTGGGCAAAAAGGATATGACCAACCCAACAGTAATAGAGAGGAGAAACCTGGCAAGACATGTCTGTTCAAATTCTTCTTGGCCTCTGTGTGCCGTATTCCTTCCTCCAGGATATGGTGCCACTCCAGAACAAAAGTCTTGAGAGCCTCTATCAGACAAGGTAGGTCCGAGAACCTATTTATGGCCGGCTCCTACAGAAAGGTATGGCAAGATTAGAGTAATATTTCTAGATTTTATGACTGGCTTTGAGGGCAAAGGGGCTCTAGTTTCTTTTTTCTTTCTGAGACAGAGTCTTGCTCTGTCACCCAGGCTGGAGTGCAATGGTGCATCTTGGCTCACTGCAACCTCTACCTCCCAGGTTCAAGTGATTCTTGTGCCTCAGCCACCCAAGTAGCTGGGATTACCGGCGTGTGCCACCACTTCCAACTAATTTTTGTATTTTTAGTAGAGATGAGGTTTTGCCATGTTGGCCAGGCTGGTCTCAAACATCTGGCCTTAAGTGATCCAGCTGCCTTGGCCTCCCAAAGTGCTGGGATTACAGGTGTGAGCCACCGTGCCCAGCAGTGGCTCTAGTTTCTCTGACCCATTTTGAGAAAGAGGGATTCTAGTTTCTATGGCTTGCTGTGGGGAAGAAAGGGGAGCAGGAGAAAGAAAGGCAGGAGAAGGTCAGAAAGATCTTCTGACCCTCTTTTCTTCAGTTCCAACATGCCAGAGTGCCACACTTTGGGGTCTCATTTTCTGAGGCCCAATAATCATTACATTTCTTTTCTTTTTTTTTCTGAGATGGAGTCTTGCTCTTATTGCACAGGCTGGAGTGCAGTGGCGTGATCTCAGCTCACTGAAACCTCCACCTTCCGGTTTCAAGCGATTCTCCTGCCTCAGGCTCCTGAGTAGCTGAGATTATAGGTGCCTGCCACCACGCCCAACTAATTTTTGTATTTTTAATAGAGACGGGGTTTCACCATGTTGGCCAGGCTGGTCTCGAACTCCTGAACTTGTGATCCACCCACCTTCACCTCCCAAAGTGCTGGTATTTCAGGTGTCAGCCTCCGCACCCGGCCTAATCATTCCTTTTTTTTTTTTTTTTTTGAAGTCTTTCCTTAAAGCTCTTCCACCCTCATTTTCAGAATACTTACTAGAGCAGATCTGTGGCTTTGGTCAGCCTAGCGTTTTTTCCTTCTAGTAAGAGAACATCTCTTCTCCCTTTGGCATGGCCAGTCCGTGTTGGTCATGTGACTTCACTGGCTCTTTCTTAGGGATGGGTTATGAAATCAAACTAGTCAGTTGGGATCCTTTATCGGGATCGACACAGATAAGCCAAGAGTTCTCTCTCAGGATTTCTTGGGCATGCTCTGCCCCAAGGAGTTCTGACGGGAAGGCTTTATTGACTACAGCTGAAATGCCATTACAGAAAAGCCTCAACCTAGGAGCAAATAAACTCAGCTCTCATCAGTTATCTGGTGGTTGAGCTGAGAGGAGAAAAGTGCTCCCCAAGCTTGGCTTCTCCAGCTTCACCAAAGCCAGGGACCTAAAGGAGAGCGCCAGTGTCGCCAGCGTGAGCGGGCGGCGACCTGGTGCCGGGCTGGCATCCCCAGCCTGTGCACTGGGCACTTTTCTTTTTCTTTCTTTCTTTTTTATTTTATTTTTTTATTTTTATTTTTATTTTTTTTTTGAGACGGAGTCTTGCTCTGTCACCCAGGCTGGAGTGCAGTGGCGCGATCTCGGCTCACTGCAATCTCCGCCTTCCGGGTTCAAGAGATTTTCCTGCCTCAGCCTCCCGAGTAGCTGGACTACAGGCACCCGCCATCATACTCGGCTAATTTTTGTATTTTTGTAGAGACGAAGTTTCCCCATGTTGCCCAGGCTGGTCTTGAACTCCTGACCTCAGGTGATCCGCCCGCCTCGGTCTCCCAAAGTGCTGGGACTACAGGCGTGAGCCGCCACGTCCGGCCAGCACCGGGCATTTTTCTTACTTTAGCCATCCCGTGTTTGAGGTTGCTGTCTGGGCTCTGCTCCTACCCGAGGGCAGCCCGGAGGAAATTCTCGAGGTGGCCTGGGCAGGGCGGGCTGGGCGAGGGCGCGCCCGGGGCCTGGAGGCGGAGTCGGGGGCGGGGCGCGCCTCATCTGACTCGGTGACTCACCCGCGGCCGCGCTTCCTCTGACCTGGCCGGGCGGAAAGTCGGATCCCGAGGCTTCAGCTCGGAAAGCAGCCGAGCGACCATGGAGCTGTGCGGGCTGGGGCTGCCCCGGCCGCCCATGCTGCTGGCGCTGCTGTTGGCGACGCTGCTGGCGGCGATGTTGGCGCTGCTGACTCAGGTGGCGCTCGTGGTGCAGGTGGCGGAGGCGACTCGGGCCCCGGGCGTCTCGGCCGCGCGGGGCCCGGCGCTGTGGCCCCTGCCGCTCTCGGTGAAGATGACCCCGAACCTGCTGCATCTTGCCCCGGAGAACTTCTACATCAGCCACAGCCCCAATTCCACGGCGGGCCCCTCCTGCATCCTGCTGGAGGAAGCGTTTCGGCGGTGAGCGCTCCCGGCCGGGAAGTGTCCTGGGGGAGGGGAGGTGGACCACCCCGGGGCGCTCTGCAGACCCTCACCACCCCACTGCGCAGACGAGGAAACGGCCCCCGGAGCGGGCAGGCCATCTGCCCAGCGCCACACGGACTGAACCCACGCTCTTGCCCCCACCCTCCTACTGCTTCTTAAGGGACACCTTGGGTGCTCAGGAACCCTAGTTTGAGAGCAGGATACTAAGTGGAAGAGGGAGTTTGCTCTGAGGCCTTGTTGGGCAAATGACATGGATGGAGGGGACACCCGGTTCCCCAGCTCCAGAGCTGGGGAGGAAAGTGACAGCTCCTTATTTGAAGGACGTTCAAAGGGATAAGTTACCTGAAGGGCTTAGACAAGCTCTCTTGAGGGACCAGGAATTCCCCAAAGCTGACTGTCATTTATAGGCCAATTTCACCCTCTTGCCTCTCCTCAAATCTCCTGGTAATAACTCAAATGGCGGAAGTCCTCAGTTTCGAGCACTGCCTAAAACTCCCCTCTCACCTAAAATCTCTTCCACATAAAATGTGAGATGTTTGCATCTAACTACGTTTCTGCAGCCAGTGGTTAGACAGTATCCAACTTTGTTTCTCAACACCAATCATGTGCCTGCTCTCCCTGCTTCCTCTTTTACAGAGCCCTAGATAGCGCCTCTGTCTCCCTCACCCTTTGGCTGCGGACAGGGTGAAATTTGTCGTGGGAGTCAGCCAATCACACAGTAGACAAGACAGTTTCCCCTGGGGAGATGTTTGAAGAAGCCACACACTGTCCCTTCAGTGTGAGACTTGTGTAGGTAGGACTGTCCTGAAGGCGTATCGTGCCCCGCAGAACTGTAATTTGGTGCTAACTGTACTGCCTCCTGGCATTCCCCAAGCCTGTCGCTGTGCCCAGTAGATACTATAGAGCTTAAGTGTGCTTGCAGGACACTGAACAGGTGGGTAGGAAATGCAAAACTAACTGAATAACGTGTTCTGACCCCAGATAGGACAGGTGCCTAGGCTCAAGCTGAAGAGGCCCGAGATGTTGATGGCAGAGATGGTTCATTCTCTACAATCAGAAGGCTCACGGTTTCCTTCTGTTTTGTACAACTAAATGGGTATTATCAGTCCCTATTTTAGGCACACACACTAATGAGCCTTTGGTATCCAATCTGCTAAGGCCAGAGGGGGGTTAAGATGTAGAATCAAAGTGTTTGGTTGCATTGGGATATTCAGAAAGATTGCATGGAAAGTACACGAAGGTTGTCTCAGAAGATCACGACTAGGGTTGGAAATCTTTTAAAAACAAACACCCTTATTATGTTTGCCTTGGAGTTCAGCTTGTAGAATTGGATTTTCCTTCTGTGTCATACTGCTAAGTAAAACAAGGACTTGGTAATACGCTGAACTGACGATGACAAGAAAGCATAGGTGATGTAAGTTAACAATAGGTAAATAACCAGGACTTGAATCAGCTGAGATGATTTGAAGGCAAGGCTTGGCATTTCAAGGCAGGTGCGGGTGACTGCCTGAAGAGTTTGCCTAATTCATGGCCTCTGAGTGGAGCAGCCATTAATTATGCCTGGCGTTATTAGGAAGCAGGTCATAAAATGTATTAGCCCTTATGGCTAAGACATGAAGGCATGCATGTGAGCATTCTAGGAGCTCAGCACGGGCGGTAGCTATCTCAGAGTAAAAGCACAGTGGAGTTAGAAAGATTTGGAAATATGGGGTGTTCAGAAAGTGTGACGTGGTCAGGAACACACAACCGGGGCCCCAGATTGTTCAGAATCACATAGCCCCTGTCTCTGAAGAGCCCAAGTTGTATCACAAACCCTGCTTTGAAACAGTATGTTTTTTGCAGGCAGAGAGTTCAGCTGTTAGATGCATAGCTGCTGCTTCAGCTTCTAGGACAGCGTCCATCACATGCTAGTCACTCATTTTAAAAAATAAATAGCTTCACTCCTTCATTTCCTGGAAGGCTAAACTAACCCACATACCTTTGACATACTGCTTCACAGCCCTTTGAGTTTTCTGTTAGAATTTTACTACCTAGGGTTAAGGTTCTAAGCCAGTTTCCAACTCTGATCTCGAAGCTGTTGGCAGCTTTAATTTCCTTTTTTAAAAAATTTTAAGTATGGAAAAAATATAAAATTTACCATCTTAACCTTTTGTAAGTATGTATTTCAGTGATCTTAATTTCCTTTTTTTTTTTTTTTTTTTGAGACGGAGTCTCGCTCTGTCACCCAGGCTGGAGTGCAGTGGCCGGATCTCAGCTCACTGCAAGCTCCGCCTCCCGGGTTCACGCCATTCTCCTGCCTCAGCCTCCCGAGTAGCTGGGACTACAGGCGCCTGCCACCTCGCCCGGCTAAGTTTTTGTATTTTTAGTAGAGACGGGGTTTCACTGTGTTACCCAGGATGGTCTCGATCTCCTGACCTCGTGATCCGCCCGTCTCGGCCTCCCAAAGTGCTGGGATTACAGGCTTGAGCCACCGCGCCCGGCCCGATCTTAATTTCCTTTTTAATCTGTCAAGGTTTTCTGTCAACACCTTCATCCATTCCATTCTCTCATTGGTTAACTTCCATACACTCCCAAACATGTCACAATTTTCCAACCTCCTCTTCTGCGAAAAAGCGTAAGATGTTCTTACACATAAGTAGCATATATAACCTTCTGGCTTGCCAAAATCTGTAAAATATTTAAACAATTGTCCTGAAGCTTATCTGATCTTTTTTATTTAGTGCCTTTACATTTTTATTTAATATTCTGATTTTTGGATACCAAAAACAATTGCTCTGAAGCCTATCTGATCTTTTTTATTTAATATTCCCTGGTTTTTGGATACCAACAAAAGGTACTTTTTTTTTTTTTTTTTTGAGACAGAGTCTCACTCTGTCACCCAGGCTGGAGTGCAGTGGTGTGATCTCGGCTCACTGCAACCTCTGCCTCCCAGGTTCAAGTGATTCTCCTGCCTAAGCCTCCCAAGTAGCTGGGATTACAGGTGCCTGCCACCATACCCGCTGATTTTTTTGTATTTTTAGTAGAGATGGGGTTTCACTGAGTTGGTCAGGCTGGTCTTGAACTCCTGACCTCATGATCCTCCCACCTTGGCCTCCCAAAGTGCTGGGATTACAGGCGTGAGCCACCACGCCTCACCAACAAAAAGTTAATTTTAAAGGCTCTGGTGAGAATTCTGGACCTTCTTTTGGGGGTTTATATATAAGCTAGGATACTTTTGCAGGAAGGTAACAGGAACCCTGACTCAATCTGGCTTAAACAATAAGAAAACTTATTTCACACATTAGGATGTCCAAAAGTAGGAATGTATTTAGGTCAAGTTGACTAAGTGACTCAACAGTGTTACCAGGGATCCATATTCTTTCCATCTCTGCTCTGTCCACTTTAGTGTAGCAGCAACTGGTCCAGCTCTCACAGAGAAACAAAGTTTTCTTGTGATTTGCTCGGAAGAACTCCCCCTAACCCCCACATCCTATCACTGGGCAGAATTGGTTTTTCATTCCCAAGAGTGATGGATTACCATGATGGTTTCATTATTGGTTATTAACAGGGGCTTCATATGTCACTTCGGAGTGTGGGGAAGCTTTTGAAATTCCCATGCCTGAATCCCATTCTCATAGATTCTGATTCGGAAGGCGTGGACATTAGCATTTTCGAAAAACTTCCCAAGTGATTCTAATGTACAACTTGGGGTGAGAATCTCTAGTTGGACTTATAATGGGCAGCGTGGATTTGAGGCGTTAACTGCAATGTTACTAGCACATCCATTTTTAAAATTTGGCTAAAATCCTTTTAAAATGTGTTTACATTTATTTCTCAAACAGATATCATAGCTATATTTTTGGTTTCTACAAGTGGGATCATGAACCTGCTAAATCCCAGGCTACAGCCCAGCTTCAGCAACTTCTTGTCTCAATCACCCTGCAGTCAGAGTGTGACGCTTTCCCCAACATATCTTCAGATGAGTCTTGTAAGTACCTCTGCAATGTGAGTGTATTATAGCCCAGGTGCTCACTGACGGACTTCAGTGCCAAAAACTGGCTCCATGTTAGGAACCACTGTGAGTTCTCAACCAGTGAGTTTATGATTCCTATTTTAAAAATAACCTTTAAAGTCTGATTATAAAAGTAGTACATAGCCTTTGTGGAAAATTTGTAAGTACAGTAAGTGCAGAAGAAGAAGAAATAAATCACTCATAGTCCCAGCAGACAGAATTAATCACTGTCATTTTAGGTGTATTTTTTTTTTTCCAGAGTAAAACATATAAACATTTTACATAGACATAAATACAAACATGATAAGCATTGAGATGAAAATGGCAGTAATTCTGTACATGTGCTGCTTGTATTTTTGTTATATTTTTGTATCATGCTTTTTTGCAAAATACATTATAAACATGAATTTCACTAGTTTTCTGTGACATCATTTTCAATGGCTGAATAATGTTCTGTCACTGTATGGATAAGCTGAATTGGCTAATCTCTTTTGAACATCTAGGTAATTTCTTAACTTTTGTCTTTGAAAACATCTGTTTGTATCCATGATCTCTATTTATAATCTATAATTTTACAAAAGATAATGCAGAGCTTGGGGGAGAGGGTGGGTACAGCAGTTTCATTTGATTGACAATATAATCGACATTTAGCTGTATGATTTTGTCCTTGTTGTTACCTAAAACATTATTCTCTAGGGCTTTTCCCAAATTGTTTTAGAACAAACAAGTGGACGTGCCTTTTCTATAGGGTATACTGCCTGAGAATAATGTGGAATTGCACCAAGGCATCAAAGAAGAGCAGTATAAGGACATGTGTAATATAAGATTCGTGCAAGAGACAGCAGACAGGGGAACTGAGTGTAAAGATAGAGGCCGGGCGCTGTAGCTCACACCTGTAATCCCAGCACTTTGGGAGGCCGAGGTGAGTGGATCACTTGAGGCCAGGAGTTCAAGACCAGCCTGGCCAATATGGTGAACCGCATCTCTACTAAAAAATACAAAAAGTCAAATGTGTTGGTGCACACCTGTAATCCCAGCTACTCGGGAGGCTGAGGCAGGAGAATCACTTGAACCCAGGAGGCAGAGGTTGCAGTGAGCCGAGATCATGCCGCTGTACTCCAGCCTGGGGGACAAAGTGAGACTGTCTCAAAAAAAAAAAAAAAAGATAGGATGCCACAAATTTAGAGCAAAGAGCAACTCCGTTACCCCCAGACTGCCTCACAGTTAAGTACATGTCTTCATCCTGCTGGTTTAGATGAGATTTCTCAATAATACATCTCTTTGAAAAACAGCTTGCTTTCTCTTCAATTCTGTAGCTCTTCTTAGAAAAGAAATAGGAAAATTCACCAATGTCAGGTATCATTTCAGTTGATACTCAGCACTGACACCACGTGAAGTAGGATTTGCAACCTGAATTGAGATGAAAATGGTCATTACATTGCCAAGGAATCTTTGCTGTCCTTTGGCAATACAGATAACAGATTGTAAATTCCACAAAATGAAGTTTGGAGACTGGAGAGTCATAGCTTATCTTTCAGTCAGTTCTACAAACCCTCTTTATTCTGAAAGGGAAGTTTCTTGAGACAAGGTGATTGTGAAATTTTTGGCTGAAGAATAAACTAGTTTTTAGTCTTTAAACTAGTGATGATGATGATAAAAGTAACATTCTTATGAATGGAAATAAGGTATCAAACATCCAGAGTGGGAGGACATGTTGGAGGAGGTGACAATGTTAAAGCACCACTATTTATTAAAAATAAAAATATGCATGCCCTGAGAAGTGGACTAGTTTTTACTGCAGATAAATGGACACATAAATCAAGGATGTTTGATTCTGTTTCCCTGTAATGTGAAGAATTGTCAACAAAACTCAATATCCATCAATAGAGGAATGGCTGAATGCATCTTGTCAATCTTTACTCAATAGTATGATCACAACAGTTAAGAATAAAGAAGCAGTATTACAGAGAACACACATGGAGAACTGCCAAGTTAAACTGCTGAGCTGAACAAAGGAAGCTGTATAATTATGTGTAGGGGTGGACCCCATTTATATATCAACACACACGTAAAGCAATACTATTCTCCTTCCATGTATATCTATGTCAAGCCTAAGAAAGGCCCGATAAGTATTTCCTCTGAGGAAGGTAGAAGGAGTTGGGTGAGTATCTCAAAGGAGATTTTAGCCTTATCTATAATGTATTGTTTTTAAACAGAATATATAGATACGTTATTTGTATATTCACCCTCCAAAACAAATGTATTTATGGTGCAAAAAGATACAGAATGGGCTAACTGAAAAGTCAGTGATATCATTCCTTTCACACTTCAGGGAAGTAATCATTGTTAACACTAATAACTTGGTTGTGAAGTAAAAATGGAAATTCTGTAGCTATGTGTTCATATATTTAGAAAACCAAATTTCTAATTGTTATATGTATTTTCCACTGAGTTGAATTAGTCCTTTTTAATATCAGCCAGTTGTCAGCTATTAGAAAATAATTGGTATTAAGTATATGTAATATATTAATGTTTTTGAGGTGACTGTCTATTTCTGGAAGATCTCAAAACTAGAATGTGGCAAAAAAAAAAGTTTTTAAACAGTGACCAATGGAGCAGTGAGCTCTAGGTAGCTGATTAAGAATTTGATACAGGTGGGGTGAAGTGGCTGACACCTGTAATCCCAATACTTTGGGAGGCTGGGGCCAGTAGATGGCTTGAGCCCAGGAGTTCAAGACCAGCCTGGCAACATGGCAAAACCTCGTCTCTACAAGAAAAAAGAAAAATTAGGCATGGTGACACATGCCTACAGTCCCAGCTACTTGGGAGGTCGAGGCTGCAGTGAACCGTGATCGTGCCACTCCACACCTGCCTGGGCAGCACAGTGAGACTGTCTCAACAACAACCCAAGAATTTGCTATAGATGTAGAGGAAACATAATTAGACTATGCTCATAAATAGCAATATAGTTCTTAGCCTGGCACTGGCTGACTCATCTAATGGAATGTGGTTATCTAATGGAAAAGGCTATCTTGTCAGAAGACTGTCACCTGAGATGCTCGCACTATTGCTAGAGCACTTTTGCCTACCTGCAGCTAACTATTCTGTGAGCATCTGAATGGTGGTGGTGGTAGAAGGTGATAAACCAGCATAGAGGACACAGTATTAAATCATTAACCTCCAGCCCTTAAGCATCTTTGCTGTGGCAAAGTCCACAGCTGTTACACCCTTTAGCTTTCAATCTCTTTACCATCTGTGGGTTTACTATGTCTGGTTGATTCCACTCCAGACCTCTCTAAAAGACTAGGTGACTATTGGGCCAACCTTAGAATGTGTTTCAAAGATTGAAAGATTAGCCTCTCACCAGAAGCAGCTAACTGGAGTCCCATTCTGGATGATGTGAACTTTTAATTGAGTGGGACAAAGCTAAACTAAGCTAAAGGGATTTGGAGAGTAAGTCTTAAGGCAGGTTTGGATGATACTGAGGGAAGGTGGGTGCAGGGCAAGTAGAAAATTCTGAAGGCAAAAGAGTGGAGATAACTCTCTGGCCTCAAAGGGAATAGATTTGAGTGACACCTAGGACGTTACCAAGGATTAGTAGGAACTGAGGAATTTTTGCATTTTCAACTAAACTCTTAGCTTAACTAAGACCCTACTCTGTTGAGAAGTTGGAGAGACTAACTCTCTTGGGAAGATGAAGAAAGATGGAGATGACACCCAAATTCCGGTCTTGAGTGACTCAAGTGACTGGATGGTGGTGCTGTGACTCACTGAAATGAGGAACAGAGAAGACCAGCAGGTTGAGGTGTGCGGAGGAGGGAGGGAAGAGTTCTGTTGCGGCATGTGGAGTTGAAGGAATCCACAGGACATCCAAATGGAGATGTACAGGAGGCAGTTAGAGAAACAGGTCATGTGCTTGGGAGAAAATAATAGTCCAGAAATATCAGTGACATGTTTAGGAAACTTATTGTGTGTCATTGAGGGATTAACAAAAGTATGTGTGTGATTTTAAATCCCCAATACAGATACTCTACTTGTGAAAGAACCAGTGGCTGTCCTTAAGGCCAACAGAGTTTGGGGAGCATTACGAGGTAAGTTCCGTGCAGTTTCACCGTTACTTTCCAGTAAAGGAAAATTTTCAGTTGGTGCTTTGTGAGATCAAGCACAGCAAACCTTTGCTGCCTTGGATCCTTTACAGAATGCTTGGTTATGTAGTTCCAAAATTATTTCCATTGAACATATACTTCGTAAACCATGGGAGAGGTTGGCACAGTGGCTCACACCACTTTGAGTCAGCACTTTGAGAGGCTGAGGTGGGTGATGATTGCCTGAGCTCAGGAGTCTGAGACCAGCTTGGGCAACATGGCGCAACCGCATCACTACAAAATACACAAATTAGCCGGGCATAGTGGTGTGGACCTGTAGTCCCAGCTACTCTGAACACTGAGGTGGGAGGATTGCTTGAGCCCAGGACGTTGAGGCTGCAGTGAGCCTAGATCACACCACTGCATTCCAGCCTGGGCAACAGAGCAAGACCCCTGTCTCAAAAAAATACAAGTAAATAAATATAGCATGGGAGAAAAGTCATTTGACCTCTCAAAAACTATTTGAAGGTTATTACATTCCTACAGTGCTGTAATTCACTGATGCTCTTGGGACTGTAATGTTTATAGCACTACACATGGCCCCAACCTGTTCTGATGAGGGAATTTTGTTTCAGCTATCGCTTCTGTTGACTTCAGAAGCAAGCATCTCTCTTCCCTAATTTCAAATTCCTGTGGATTTAGAAGCATAACTAAATTTGTATAAGGAGCAGTATAAAAAGGCAAATGTGCTATTGAGTTGGTTAGAGGCAGTGGGCAGGGAGTAACTTGAAAAGCTTTTCCTGAGAATTTCAGGGTCTGAACTTCAAAGTTTGACATCAGGACATTTGCTGTTCAAAAGTTTATTTTACCTTTCTAGGCAGATAAGATACTGTACTGACTTCCAAATAGAGTTTTTAGAAAGGGAATTTTAAAAAATATGAACTAACCAAATTTATAGTCATTAAAATAAAGGCTTGGGGCCGTAGTCATTCACACCTGTAATCCCACCACTTTGGGAGGTCCAGGCAGGCAGATCACTTGAGGTCAGGAGTTCGAGACCAGACTAGAGATGGTGAAACCCCATCTCTACTAAAAATACAAAAAAAAATTAGCCCAGCATAGTGGCGCGTGACTGTAATCCCAACCATGTGGGAGGGTGAGGCAGGAGAATTGCTTGAACCAGGGAGAGGGAGCTTGCAGTGAGCTGAGCTGGCACCACTGCATTCCAGCCTGGGCGACAGAGCGAGACCCCGTCTCAAAAAAAAAAACAAAATAAATAAACATTTGGAATTTGACTCAGAGTGTTACCTAAAATAATCATTGTTATGCTATATATTTTTATACCATAAGAAGATTATGATTTTATTCAAAATAGAATATGAAAATATCTAGAGATTTACCACAAATGTAATTTTATTTATGTATAATGTTAGTGATTTTAAGCTTTTTAAGTTTTTTTTAGTCCGATCTGCCTGTCTTGTCTGCGTCTGCTAAGGAGAAGACACTTACTGATATTTGTTCTGATCCATACCAAAATAAAGAACTCTAGCAAGGCTGGGCACGGTGGCTCACGCCTCTAGTCCCAACAGTTTTGGAGGCCGAGGTGGGTGGATCACTTGAGGTCAGGAGTTGGAGACCAGCCTAGTGAACACAGTGAAACCCCATCTCTACTAAAAATACAAAAATTAGCCAGGCGTGATGGTGCATGCTTGTAGTCCTAGCTACTTAGGAGGCTGGGGCAGGAGAAGTACTTGAACCCGGGAGGCGGAGGTTGCAATAAGCTGAGATCACGCCGCTGCACTCTGTCCTGGGTGACAGATCGAGACTGCATCTCAAAAAAAAAACCAAAACAACAACAAAAAACCAGTCTTGCGAGTATGCAGTGGCTAGATTTCTAGTCCAAGAAGTCCGTATTTTCTGTTTACCATCAGACTTTCAGAGTAGTGTACTCTAAACTGATCATTATTGAATGTAGTGTCACTTAACAGAAACTTTCAAAGTTATTCTTCCCAGCATGAACCTGTACTTGACGAGGTTGGGGAGAGAGGAAGGCATAGGAAAGATGACTGTACTGTTCTTAGGATATAAATTCCCTGGCTATATAGCTGTCAGCTAGAATGAGGAATCTGAATCAAGTTAAGGCCATTTAGAAGAATTAGCCTGTCAACTGGTATATTCAGGGAATAATCCACTTGAGTAAAAAATGTTCAGAAGTTAGTCTTTGCAGCTATAAGTAAAACGCTGTATATTGTAAATTGGCCTTTATTTATAGTTTCATCGTTTTTCCAGCCATTTTTCCCTGTTACATTTAGGTACCTTCTAAAAGTGACTATATTTGATTATAAAAATTCTCTCATAATGCTATAAATTTATTAAGAAACTGGTATTTTATTAAATTACTATTCTTCTTTTGTGTATATTGAAACAAACCCCAGGGTATGGGTACAATGAAGTAAAGCACTTTTATTAGATGAGTAGAGAAGTGCAATGGATTTTTTTTTTTTAATTTGGCTTTGATTTTAGAAATTATGGTAGAGGCTGTAGGTGTAGGTATAACAATATATTTTAGAGGATACAGGTATAACACTATATTTAATTATATTTGCCTTACCTGGTTATGAGTCTGGTTGAATAATATAGCTTTTATCATCTCAATTTGTTTATAAATTAATGCAATAAATTTTACTTTCCTCAGGTTTAGAGACCTTTAGCCAGTTAGTTTATCAAGATTCTTGTGGGACTGTAAGTATGATTATTATGTTACTAAAAATTGTTAAACAAATTACTAATAGAAAAAAATGTAACCTGTTTAGCTGTTGTTTCCTGAAGGTTTCTTTCCCCCAGATATTTATCTTAACTGGTAAATGTAAATTTCATACTTTTTATTGTTCTAAATTAATATTTTATGAAATGCTTGTATAAGTAGCTGTAGTCTTCACTGAGTTCAAGACAACAGAAAATTCTAAAACTAAACCAAAATTTTGTTTTGTCTTATAGTTCACCATCAATGAATCCACCATTATTGATTCTCCAAGGTTTCCTCACAGAGGAATTTTGATTGATACATCCAGACACTATCTGCCAGTTAAGATTATTCTTAAAACTCTGGTAAGTAAGTACTTCATTCTAATCCATCGTCTATTCTGAAGGTGTCTCCTTTGTGTTGTAACTTTACGTTGGTTACTATTGGTAGGTTGGAATGGGGGAATTTGTATAAGCACCGGACATTCTTTCCTCAGTCCCTAGTGTATTTCCTCAGCTGTGATGTGGAGGTCCCCTTGAGAGTCACCCTCCTGTTTTCAGTGCGAGAGCCATGTATAACATGTATTTAGCCAAGACTGTAAAGAGAAAGTTTAAACACTGCCCATTGGCCCTTTACATATACTCCTTTTTGTCAAATCATGTGTGTAGACTTTTGGTTAGGAATACATGGCCACCCAGGTGCGGTGGCTCACACTTGTAATCCCAGCACTTTGGGAGGCCAAGGCAGGTGGATCACCTGAGGTCAGGAGTTCAAGACCAGCCTGGCCAATGTGGCAAAACCCCGTCTCTACTAAAAATACAAAAATTAGGCGTGGTAGTGTGTGCCTGTAATCCCAGCTACAAGGGAGGCTGAGACAGGAGAATTGCTTGAACCCTCCCAGGGTGGAGGCTGCAGTGAGCCGAGATCGCACCACTGCGCTCCAGCCTGAGCAACAGAGCAAGACTCCATCTCAAAAAAAAGAAAGAAAACATGGCCACCATACTTCTAGTTAGTGCCCTTTAAATTTTGTGACCTCCTCTTACTTTTTTTGTAAGTGGCATTAGAAAGGAGTCCAGGTGCTGCTTTATACCTAGGGAACTATTCCAAAGGAATACGGAACCTCCAGGGTGGTATGGGTTAGGAAGAAGGTTGACAATAACTGTTTTCTCCTATGGGCTTTTTTTTATTGGTTAATCCCCACCATCACCTGCCAATTTGTAGGGGTGGGGAGGTTTCCTCACATGTTTTTTTGCACCTTCACCTGATCATTTATGATGACACTATGCTATATGCTATTTTAAAATTGTTATTTTTTTTTAGTTGAAGTCCCAGTCTCTCATCAGGTTGGAGGGCAGTGGTGCGATCTTGGCTCACCGCAACCTCCGCCTCCCAGATTCAAGCAATTCTCCTGCCTCGGCCTCCCAAGTAGTTAAGATTACCGGTGTGTTGCCACCACACCCCGCTAATTTTTGTGTTTTCAGTAGAGATGGGGTTTCACCATGTTGGCCAGGATGGTCTCGATCTCTTGACCTTGTGATCCGCCTGCCTCACCCTCCCAAAGTGCTGGGATTACAGGCATGAGCCACCACGCCCAGCCTAAAAATTATTTTTACATTCACATTATACTCTGCAATTTTTCTCCAAAAGACACTCTTGTCACTTTTAAGAAATAAATGCTTAGTGTAAAAAGTTTAAACAATATAAATATGCAAAAATAGGCAGGCATCCCATAATTTCATTTGCCAAAAAAACATACATTTTTATGTCCTACTTATCTCATTTTAGACTTAAAAAATGAATATATTAGGCAGGGTGCAGTGGCTCACGCCTGTAATCTCAGCACTTTGGGAGGTGGAGGCAGGAGGATCATTTGAGGTCAGGAGTTCGAGACCAGCCTGACCACCATGGTGAAACCTGTCTCTACTAAAAATACAAAAAATTAGCCAGGCGTGGTGGTGCACACCTGTAATTCCAGCTACTTGGGAGGCTGAGGCACAAAAATCACTTGAACCTGGGAGAGGGAGGTTGGAGTGAGCCAAGATTACACTACTGCACTCCAGCCTGGGTGACAGAACGAGACTCCATCTCAAAACAAACAAAATGAATATATTAACATATACAATGTGACTTTTTAAAAAACTTAAATTAGACCATACTTTTGCTACCCCTCACACCTCCCCCCCCTTTTTTTTTTGTGAGACGGAGTCTTGCTCTGTTACCCAGGCTGAAGTGCAGTGGCACAATCTTGGCTCACTGCAACCTCCGCCTCCCGAATTCAAGTGATTCTCTTACCTCTGCCTCCCAAGTAGCTGGGATTACAGGCGCCCGCCACCACACCTGGCTAATTTTTGTGTTTTTAGTAGAGATGGGATTTCATCATGTTGGTCAGGCTGATCTTGAACTCCTGACTTCAAGTGATCTGCCTGCCTTGGCCTTGCAAAGTGATGGGATTACAGATGTGAGCCACCGCACCTGGCCTTTGCCACCCTTTTAACAGTTGAATATTTCACTTTTTTTTAACTAGTCTCATGCTGATGGACATCTAAGTTAATTTATTATCAGTGCTACTGCAGAGTTTTTACACATACATATTTGTACACTTGTCAAGATTATTTCTTTTTTTTTTTTTTTTTTTTGAGGCGGAGTCTCGCTCTGCCGCCCAGGTTGGAGTGCAGTGGCCGGATCTCAGCTCACTGCAAGCTCCGCCTCCCGGGTTCACGCCATTCTCCTGCCTCAGCCTCCCGAGTAGCTGGGACTACAGGCGCCCGCCACTTCGCCCGGCTAGTTTTTTGTATTTTTAGTAGAGACGGGGTTTCACCGTGTTACCCAGGATGGTCTCGATCTCCTGACCTCGTGATGCGCCCGTCTCGGCCTCCCAAAGTGCTGGGATTACAGGCTTGAGCCACCGCGCCCGGCAAGATTATTTCTTGAGGATAAATTCTTAGAAGTGGATTTCCAGGCTTAAGATGTATATATTTTAATTTTTGGTACATTCTAACTTTTGGTATATACTGTCAGGCTGCCTTCTAGACAGGTCGGTCATAGCCACATATGCTTGGCCAACAGTGTGGTACATCTTTGCCACGTTTGTTGTTGATCTAATGATAAAATATATCTCCTTGTTTTAATGTGCACTTCCTTGCTTTTTAGTGAATATAAGCTTTTTTTTTTTTTTTTTTACATATTAGTTATTTGTATATTTTATATTATAAACTGTAAGTTTCTTTTTCTTTTTTCTTTTTTTTTTTTTTTTTGAGACAGTCTTGCTCTGTGACCCAGACTGGAGTGCAGTGGCCCGATCTTGGCTCACTGTAATCTGCCTCCTGGGTTCAAATGATTCTCGAACCTCAGCCTCCTGAGTAACTGGGATTACAGGCATGCACCACCACTGGCTAATTTTTTGTATTTTTAGTAGAGACAGGGTTTCGCCATGTTGCCCAGGCTGGTCTCAAACTCCTGAGCTCAGGCAGTCTGCCCACCTTGGCCTCTCGAAGTGCTAGGATTATAGGCATGAGCCACTGTCCCCAGCTGTATGTTTGTTTTCTATGTTTACTTTGTCATCTTTGAAGATAAGATTCAGTTATGCCTTTTTGGCAGGAATAAAGCAGAAAGGATGCTGTGTTCTTCTCAGTGCATATCAGGTGACACCATGTCTTATTTATTTCATATCTGGTATTGTTCACTTATAACTTGACTAAGATGTCATCTGCCAGGTTTTTCCACTGTGATGTCAATTAAAAGCGTTTCATACTTAACAAGTAATTAAGTATCTTGTGGGAAGAGATCTTGAGACCGTGTAAAATCCCATTCTTCAGCCAGCATTCACTCACTAGTTTTAGCATCCACAGATAGTTCTTGCCTAAATCAGTTATTACTAAGGTAGCTACCCAGTGGTGATGTTTCTAATTCCATCATTCCTTCTATCATTTATTACTTGGCATTTAAGTGTAAGGTAGAGCAATCTCTTCTCTTTTATTTAATTATTCATTATTTTTATCAGTGTTGACTCATGGGTTACTATGTTATTCAGGATTGTAATCTGTTACTTTCCCTGTTTTTTGTTTGTTTGTTTTTTGTTTTTCTGAGATGGAGTTTTGCTCTTGTTGCCCAGGCTAGAGTGCAATGGCGCGGGCTCAGCTCACTGCAACCTCTGCCTCCCAGGTTCAAGTGATTCTCCTGCCTCAGCCTCCTGAGTAGCTGGGGTTACAGGCATCCACCACCACGCCCCGCTAATTTTTGTATTTGTAGTAGAGACGGGGTTTCACCATGTTGGCCAGGCTGGTCTCGAGCTCCTGACTTCAGGTGATCCACCTGCCTTGGCCCCCCAAAGTGCTGGAATTACGGGTGTGAGCCACCGTGCCCGGCCACTTTCCCTGTTTAATAGTCAAATTATCTCAGCTTTGGTCACTGGAAGTCCTTCAAGTTGCCTCTTATATCCCTTGCAGGTTCCCTTTAATCTTGGAGCACTTTCTTTCTTTTTGGCACATGATGTTCCAGGCCTGTCTTCCCTGTCCCAGTCTTTTCTGTGTCCTCAGACTTTTCTTCAGGGAACCCTTTTAGTGGTGAACAACATTTTGAAACCAGTATCTAGGCTCTAGGTGTGCTCATTGCTACTAGGGTGTCACTGTAGACCCTCTGAGCAGAGACAGCTAGAAAATGTGTGTACCTATGTATGTATACATTTATATGAACATACACACATCTTTCCCAATTTTTTATCTGTTTATATCAGGAGTTGGCAAACTGTAACCCAAAGGTCAAATCCAGTTCACTATCTATTTTCACAAACATGGGGTTTTGGTCTCGCTGTCACCCCCAGGCTGGAGTGCAGAGGTATGAGCTCAGCTTACTGCAGTCTCAACCTCCCAGGCTCAAGCAATCCTCCCACCTCAGCCTCCAGAATGGGTGGGACTACGGGCATGTGTCACGATGCCCGCCTAATTTCTTAAAAATGTTTTAGTAGAGATGAGGTCTCACTATGTCATGCAGGCTGGTCTCAAACTCCTGGGTCCAAGCAATCTTCCTGCCTCAGCCTCCCAAAGTACTGGGATTACAGGTGTGAGCCACCATGTCTGGCCTCACAAATAAAGTTTACAGGAATATAGCCACATACATTTGTTTACATATTGTCTCACTCTACAATTGCAGAATGGAGTAGGTGTAACAAACTCTCTGGCTTGCAAAGCCAAAATATTTACTGTCTAGCCCTTTATGTAAAATGTTTGCCAACCCCTAGTCTATGTTAAAAACCATGAGTTTGTATTAATAAGCTCAATTCCAATTAACACCTCTATTTCTAGCACCCTTCTCTGAGAGTGAAGATCCTCCTTTAATCCTCAATATATTTATCTGCACAATCCCCTTTTATGTAAAAGATTTCCTAACTCCATCAGCCAAATCCCTTCAGCCTTGATGAAGAGGGAGTCTTTAAGTTTTGATGATCTTGTTGGACAAATCTTTTCCCTTATTATTTTTCATCTTTTAAAAGTAGTGTTTATGTTTTATATAAATATTATATTGGTTATTCCTCTAGAGTATACATAAAATTAATAACTCAATTCACCCAAAAATTTCTCTGGGAGAATTGTATTGAGTTTGCAATGAAATTCTTGGTTGGGACTCCAATTTCAGAACTGTGGGAATTATAAGTCCTGGTACTTAAATGAATGCCCCATTTTCCCTTTGCTCTATTCCCAAACACAGTGGCAGCCAAGAACCATTTTGCATTCTTGGCAGTCCCCTACATACTTGGAATTTATAAGCTTGCTCTCCTCCCATAGAGCAAAGTTACAACTCACAGTCTAGAATAAATACATCTCCAGAGGCTTTTTGTATACTGACGTGTCATGTGAAGTATGTATGATGAAGAATTTCTATTTCTTCTCATTCTTTCTTCACTGAAAAATAAATTTTAGCCAAATCCCAGCACTTTGGATGGCTTGAGCCCAGGAGTTCTAGACCAGCCTGGGCAACATGGCAAAACCCTGTTTCTACAAAAAATACAAAAATTACCTGGGCATGGTGGTGGGCGCCTGTAGTCCCAGCTACTCAAGAGGCTGAAGTGGGAGGATCACTTGAGACTGGGAGGTCAAGGCTGCAGTGAGCCAAGATCGTGCCACTGTACTCCAGCCTGGATAACAGAGTGAGACCCTGTCTCAAAAAAAAAAAAAAAAAAAAAAATTATTTTTAAAGGAAGCAGACATATTGGAAGCAATTCCAAATGTAGATAGGTAATATGGGTTGTATATGATACCTGCAGTATATAATTTTTAAATATGTTTGCTTGCAGGATGCCATGGCTTTTAATAAGTTTAATGTTCTTCACTGGCACATAGTCGATGACCAGTCTTTCCCATATCAGAGCATCGCGTTTCCTGAGTTAAGCAATAAAGTGAGTAAATTGTATTGTACTCTGTCTACAAAAACGCTGGGTATAGTTTCATTACAAGTTTGTAACTTAAATGTTTGTTCTTATGGATAGAATCAAAGTGTAAAAATCAGATGTTTATGGTTTTTAATTTTTTTTGGGGTGTGACTTAGCATTTTACATCCATAAAACTTTTTTGTTACTGTTATAACTGTTACTGTAATTGTTATTGTGAATATAAACAATCTCTGGGGAAGTATAAATCAAAATTTAACACCTTAAGGTAGAAGCCCTGAATAATTCTCAAATTCTATATGGTTAAGATAATATGTTTATCAAGTTGTCCAACAGTGTATTTGTTTTAAACATAATTGTTTGGAAATCCATAAATGACTGTTTTTCTCTGAGAAACTACATGAAGTAGGGAATTTTAGAGGTGAGAGTGTTTTCTTAGAAAATAATGGTAGTCTCAGTTAACAGTGTTCAAATTGACTGTATTACGGACCAGTGGAGCTGGGAGGGACCCTCAGTGTCCCCTAGTTTAATATCCCTGTAATACAAAGAAGGTACCTGACATTCAGAGAAGTGATGCGCCTTGTCTAAAGTTGTGGTTAGGATGGGACAGAGCCAGGACTCTAAATTCTGTCCTCTGGCCATAATTCCAAAATGTTCTCCAATGTTATGTATGTAGACTAAAATGTGCTAACAGCACTTATGTTTTTGTTTCCTTTTGTTTTACTTTTTATTATGGCAAATTTCAAACATATACAGATATAGAATAGTTTAATGAATTCCCATGTTCTGATCACACAGGTTCAAACATGAATACATGGTCAATCTTGTATCACTTAAACTCCTGCAGACAAGCCCTGCCCCATCCTGTTGTTTTGAATAAAATCCATCATCATATCTCACTGTCAAAAGGCCTGTTCTTTAAGAAAAAATAACCATAATACATGATTGCAGCTAAAAAATTAACAGTAATCTAGACAGCCAATCAGTGTTCACATTTCTCCAAGTGTCTTTTCCTCTTATTTAAAAAATTATTTTAAAAAATTTGCAGTGGGATACAAATAAGCTCCATAATTGTGGTGAGTTAATATGTCTAGTAATTCTCTTTTGATCTATGGGTCCCCTCTTCCCACCTTTTTCTCCTGTAATTTGTTGTTGAAGAAACTGAGTCGTGTGTCCTACAGTTTCCCACAGTCTGGGTTTTGCTGATAGCACCCCATAGTGTCAATTAACATGTCCCTGTGTTTACTATAAACTGGTAGTTAAATCTAGTCTTGACAGAAATTTGATATGCGGTGCTGGGAGACAAGACTACTTTTCTGCCATTGAGCACTTATAGCCCATAGTTTGAGAAATGTGCTAAGGAACAGCTTTGATAGAACTTTAGTTACAATATTGAGTTCTAATTTTTCAAGTGACCTATAAAGGGACTGAGGTAATCATTAAAAACCAAGTCACTTATTACAGAGTCTATATGGGAATTTTTCAAGCTGATAGTAATTCAAGCTGATAGTCCTTTGCAGGACAATAGCTATGCTTTGTAATAAGGTGTACATTTTGACTCTAAAATTGACAAGAGCAGTGTTTTCAGAAGTCTCACTTTGGAGACATTTGTTTTGTTGTATGCCTACATGGAAGTTGAAACAGCATGATAGTAGACACTCTTGAAACAGGAGGCACTGATGGAGACAAATATTTCTACCAGTAAATCTGGGATTAGCTCAAAGTATACTGAGAATTTATTGCTAAAATATGGTAAACAAATGATTTGACAAAAGCCCCAAAACGGCTATCATCCTTTGAGTATGTATGACTTAGTAGAAATTTTCTTTCTGAAATTTCCTACTCCTGAAACTATGGCCCTATATTATTTTTAAATGAGTCCTCTAATATCACATTAAACTAATATGTGAAAAAATTCGCTGTCACATATCAAATGCAAGCACAATTGTTATAGTGAAAAAATTCATAGTGAAAAAATTCGCTGTCAGATATCAAATGCAAGCACAATTTTTAATTTCCAGGATCAAATCTACATTGTACATTTTAACTTGAATAAATATGACTTTTACAGGGAAGCTATTCTTTGTCTCATGTTTATACACCAAATGATGTCCGCATGGTGATTGAATATGCCAGATTACGAGGAATTCGAGTCCTGCCAGAATTTGATACCCCTGGGCATACACTATCTTGGGGAAAAGGTAAGGAGTTGTTTTATTTTATCTTATTTTTTATTTTTTGAGATGGAGTCTTGCTCTGTCACCCAGGCTGGAGTGCAGTGGTACAATCTTGGCTCACTGCAACCTCCACCTCCCAGGATCAAGCAATTTTCCTGCCTCAGCCTCCTGAGTACCTGGACTACAGGCATGCGCCACCATGCCCAGCTAATTTTTGTTTTTGTTTTGTTTTTTGAGACGGAGTCTCGCTCCATTGCCCAGGCTGGAGTGCAGTGGCGTGATCTTGGCTCACCGCAACCTCTGCCTCCCAGGTTCAAGCGATTCTCCTGCCTCAGCCTCCTGAGTAGCTGGGACTACAGGCGCCCGCCACCACGCTAATTTTTTGTATTTTTAGTAGAGACCATTTTAGCCAGGATGGTCTTGATCTCCTGACTTCATGATCGGCTCGCCTCGGCCTACCAAAGTGTTGGGATTATAGGCGTAAGCCACTGCGCCTGGCCAGGAGTTGTATTTTATAAGTTGCAAAAGTAAATATTTGAGGTACTGCATTTATTTTATGACCTAGTGTTTGCTCATTTTGTTCTTAATTGTGATTGGTCTATCAGTAACGCTATTGACAGATACAATTCAGTAACTACTATGTGTCTACTGTGAGCAAATCATTGTGATTAGGTATGGCCTAAAGTATAAAAAAGGGAATAAAAGAAAACAAAAAGTGATTACAAAAGGTAGAACATAAGTGAATTCAAGAAATGGTTTCATAGATGAGGTGACACTTAAAATGCTTTTGAATGATCACAGAATATATTCACGTTTCTGGTAGAGGAAATGGCATAAGGAAAGGCGTGCAAAAAGTGTAAGATATGCTTGACAGGTATGTAGCTGGAGTAGAGTGTAGCAGAGTAGGAGGCATTATAGGGTGATGATTAGAACTTTGGCTTTGGAGCCAGACAGCTTGGGTTTGAATCTTGCTTCTGCCATTATAAACTAGGTGACGTTGGGCAAGTTACAATATCTCATCTTCAGTTTCTCCATCTCTAAAATGAGAATTAGTAGTAGCTATCATGTAATTTTTTTGAGAATTAAATAATGTAAAGCACATAGCACAGTACCAACATTTATAATTGCTCAATATTATTAGAGTAGACATGGGGAATAGTGAGAGGTAAATCTGGAAGAGTACATTAGAGGGTCTTTGGTGAGGAATGTGAACTTCATCAGGACACACTGGAAACCAGTGAACATTTCTGAGCAGAGGAGTAACATGATGGGAACCACACTTTTGGAAAACCTTTGGGAAAGTGACAGATTGGAGTTCTGGACCAGGAGGGTGATAGTGGGAATGGAAAATAATGGACAGAACTGAGAGACATTCTGGAACTATCCATGGAACTTGGCAACTGATGCACTCCAGGAGAGAGAAGAGGTATATACTCTAGGATGATGATGGTACCCTTGCTAGAATACGAAAATCAGAAGCTAGAGAAAGGGAGCTTAGGGACTGCAGATGTTGTGTTTTGTTAGCTTGTATTTGAAGTACAGTTAGGATTTCCAGTTGTATCCAGCATGGAATTTGAAATATGAATTGAAGCTCAAGAAAAAGGGTTGAGGCAAACTAAAGATTTAGGAGTTAACATTTGATAGATAAAATCTCAGATATAATGGGAAACAAAGAGGCAAAGAGAACAGGATTCAGGAAACATTTCCTTCTTATTTGGAAGAAATTACTAGCTCTTAGTAAACATGCTCATCTTTTGTGTATATAATCTTGTAGCTTCAATAAAATGACATAATAAAATCATGTGGAAAACCAGATCTTTATAATGAGTTCACTTCTTTTAAAAAGAATCTTAATAATAATTTCTTCTAGGTCAGAAAGACCTCCTGACTCCGTGTTACAGTAGACAAAACAAGTTGGACTCTTTTGGACCTATAAACCCTACTCTGAATACAACATACAGCTTCCTTACTACATTTTTCAAAGAAATTAGTGAGGTGTTTCCAGATCAATTCATTCATTTGGGAGGAGATGAAGTGGAATTTAAATGTTGGTAAGATGATTCCTTAAAACCTCTTTAAAAAAAAAAAAAAAGAGGCTGGGTGCGGTGGCTCACGCCTGTAATCCCAGCACTTTGGGAGGCCGAGGTGGGAGGATCATGAGGTCAGGAGTTCAAGACCAGCCTGGCCAACACAGTGAAACCCAGTCTCTACTAAAAATACAAAAATTAGCTGGGCTTGGTGGCAGGTACCTGTAATCCCAGCTACTCAGGAGGCTGAGGCAGGAGAATATCTCGAACCCGGGAGGAAGATATTGCAGTGAGCTGAGATCATGCCACTATACTCCAGACTGGGTGACAGAATGAGACTCCATCTCAAAAAAAGAAAAAAAGAATAAAAAACCTGTTGCATTGAAGTAGCTGTAGAGAGCTCCACACCGTAAGGCTTAACAGTAACATGCCTGCTTGTAAGGGTTTAAATTGGGCAACATGACTCCTGAGATGGGGTAGATTTTTGTAGAATGTACATTTGGGTGGTATGGCAAAGTAAAGCTTAAGGAAAAACAAGATGCAGAAGAAAATGGAGATTCAAAAAAAGACTACTGTGAAATGAGAACAACTTTAGTGAAAGAGGGCAATCGATGATTAAATAGGAAAGATTTTTCAAATAAAAATTCTCTCTGCAAATAGCTTTAAATGGAGGAGAAAGGTGGTAAGGTAAAGAAAGCCATTTTTACAGGAAGTCAGCTTCTTGAAAAAACTGTTTGCAATGGATAATTAAGATAACTTGTAATTAAGTTTTTAGGCTTCTTTTTACTACCTACAAACTTTAATAGTTTTAAGTCTGCACAACTGATATTAAGGATATATACTGCTTTAAATAATAAAGTGAGCATATCAAACTTCTAATGAAATTTTAATCACTTTTTGCTGTAGGGAATCAAATCCAAAAATTCAAGATTTCATGAAGCAAAAGGGCTTTGGCAAAGATTTTAAAAAACTAGAATCTTTCTACATTCAAAAGTAAGTTGTTTGAAAGCCTATTTCTGTTTTTATTAATGCTTTTTGTAAAAGTTTATTTAGTAATGTGCTTTATTTTTACATTTTCTCTACATCCTTTGCCTAAGTGTAGATGTGAAAAATCACTAAAGCAGTACCTACTGCTTGTTTTAAATAAGTAACATGGTGACTCCAAGTATTTTCCAATACCTGTTGAAATATAGGAAGGCAGTCATCTGTTCTAAAAATTCAGCTTGGGCTGGGCATGGTGACTCACGCCTGTAATCCCAGCACTTTGGGGGGCCTAGGCAGGCAGATCACCGGAGGCCAGGAGTGTGAGACCAGCCTGGCCAACATGGTGAAACCCCATCTCTACTAAAAATACAAAAATCAGCCAGGCGTGGTGGTGGGTGCCTGTAATCCCCGCTACTTGGGAGGCTGAGAGAGAATCTCCTGGGAGGCGGAGGTTGCAGTGAGCCAAGATCACACCACTGCACTCTATACTCCAGCCTGGGCAACAGAGTGAGACTCTGTTTCAATCAATCAATCAATCAATAAAACTCAGCTTGAAGCCCTGGCTACCCTGTGAAGTCTTCACTACCATCCAGCCCCTAGAATTCATTCCATTTTGTCAATTCCAGGAGCATTTATTTTACTATATAGCTGTGCTACCCAGTATAGTAGCCATAGCCACAGGTGTCTGTCCATATGTAAATTAATTAAAATTAATGAAAGTTAAAAATTCAGCTACTCAGTTGCATTAGCCACATGTCAGGTGTTCAGTAGCCAGCTGAGGCTAGTGACTGCCATACTGAGAAGTGCATATATATACATTTCCATCCCAGGAAGTTTTACTAGACCATGCTGCTCTCTACAGGGATTGGCAAACTTTTTCTGTAAAGGGCCAGACAGTAAAGATTTTGGCTTCATGGGCCACGTACAATTTTCTTTTAACTTAAAAAAAAAAAAAAAAAACTCAAATTTTAAAACTTAAAAAATGCTTTACAAATATAAAAACCATTCTTAGCCCATAAGACATACAAAAACAGCCTGCAAGCTGTAGTTGCCAACCCTTATGCCGTACCATTTATTTGGCAAGCCCAGGTTCCAGCCTTTGCCTATTCAGCTTTTTGTGTGATGCATTTAAATTTTATTTATCTGCAAAGCACCTGGCATTGTCTAAATATCTGTAAATATTTGTGGACTGATTGTCAGCAACTTTTACATGTAATTTATGTGATATGACAGGCTAGATCATGGTCCCTATCATTTTAAGACAGCCATAAAATTTTAAGAGATTGCTGCTTATACAATTTCCTGAGTTGCCTACCAACTCAATTTGAGGCCACTTCTTAGGGGTATGTTTAACTCATTCATTCAGCAAATAATTACTAAACCCCCAAACTACGTTAGGTTCTATATCATGTGCTAAAAAGGGGGAACTACTTGTGACACTTCCCAACTTTAGCTGCTTCTGCTATAAAGCTGTATTATACAGAAAGGCACCTCTCAAAATGCAAGAAATCCTTGATAGAAAAATACATGTTTTGGCCGGGCGCGGTGGCTCAAGCCTGTAATCCCAGCACTTTGGGAGGCCGAGATGGGCGGATCACGAGGTCAGGAGATCGAGAGACGATCCCGGCTAACACGGTGAAACCCCGTCTCTACTAAAAAATACAAAAAAATAGCCGGGCGAGGTGGCGGGCGCCTGTAGTCCCAGCTACTCGGGAGGCTGAGGCAGGAGAATGGCGTAAACCCGGGAGGCGGAGCTTGCAGTGAGCTGAGATCCGGCCACTGCATTCCAGCCTGGGTGACAGAGCAAGACTCCGTCTCAAAAAAAAAAAAAAAAAAAAGAAAAATACATGTTTTAAACATATTGTTAAGCTTGTGATCTAAAATAACTATAATTTTTTTGTAATACTAGGGTTTTGGATATTATTGCAACCATAAACAAGGGATCCATTGTCTGGCAGGAGGTTTTTGATGATAAAGTGAAGGTGAGCATTGTGAAGACTGCATCTGATCAATGTAAGAGAATTATTTTTCTTGGGGCAACTGGGAATTTGCAAGTCTAACTACTAGTATTACCTTTCCAGTGTGGTTATAACGTGACCACTTTGGACCTCATAGTTCCAAGGTAAGTTTGGTAGAAATGAGACTAAAATGCAAGTCTCAGCCTTAGTTAACTGAACCTAAGTGGTATCCATATATAAGCAAAAGTTAAATATCCAAACTTAAGGTTGATGAAACTTTTCATTTTAAGTCCCTAAAATGAATATCACATGGCACTAACTCTGAAGGGGAAAAAGGAAGTGCAGATTTTTTTTAAGGATCTTAGAAAATGATGTTCCTAGTAATAATGCCTTAAACTTTCAATTTCAACTACTATGTTCTACGCCTAATAATATGTATTGCAATTTGTAACGTTAATAGCTTGCGCCGGGCACAATAGTTGAAGTATGGAAAGACAACGCATATCCTGAGGAACTCAGCAAAGTCACAGCATCTGGCTTCCCCGTAATCCTTTCTGCTCCTTGGTACTTAGATTTGATTAGTTATGGACAAGATTGGAGGAAATACTATAAAGTGGAACCTCTTGATTTTGGTGGTAAGTGAAGCAGTTGGTCCAAGTGTTGTGAGTTACTGTGAAGCTGATGGTAAGTGAAGCAACCATTGTTACCTTTATGAGTTTTCTTCCCTAACCTCCCACCCCAGAAATCCTTACCTAGATATCACCTACCACCTAACCTATCTTTTATCTTTGATCCTTGATTTTATGTACTTTTTTTTTTTTTGAGACGGAGTCTCGCTCTGCCACCCAGGCTGGAGTGCAGTGACTGGATCTCAGCTCACTGCAAGCTCCGCCTCCCGGGTTCACGCCATTCTCCTGCCTTAGCCTCCCGAGTAGCTGGGACTACAGGCGCCTGCCACCTCGCCCGGCTAGTTTTTCGTATTTTTCAGTAGAGATGGGGTTTCACCGTGTTAGCCAGGATGGTCTTGATCTCCTGACCTCGCGATCCGCCCGTCTCGGCCTCCCAAAGTGCTGGGATTACAGGCTTGAGCCACCGCGCCCGGCCGATTTTATGTACTTTTTTTTAAGCTCAGTATCATTTTAAACTCTCAAGAAACCATATAGTTGCCTAAATTCAAGAACTTCTAAAGTCTTATAGATCCCCCTAGATTTTATCTCCATTTTCAATGATGACTCCTCACTCTCTACATTCTAAAGCTATTTGATTGCATTAACCTTATATGCCCTCTTCTGAACTGCTTCTCCAATGTAAGACACCTAACCAAAGCTACAGTTTTAGTTCAGTGGATTTCAGGCTGTGTTGTCTTAGGATTCTGAGGAGTAGAATCCTTGGTGGATGGGACATCTGAAGGGTGGAGCTTCAGGCTTTCAGATCCCCTTCCTAAAGAACACTCTACTTTGTCCAATTTTGTACATCAACCTTTAGTACAAAATCCTTGAAAAAGGATTTTGGTATTTAAAAACGTTTCAGAACCATAGGTCTTATTAATTGGTAATTTTATATGCAATGAATTTTATGAGGATCAAAAAGTGTTAATTACTGATTTTTAAAAAGCATTAAGTGGCTGGGTGCAGTGGCTTACGCCTGTAATCCCAGCACTTTGGGAGGCTGAGGCAGGTGGATCATGAGGCCAGGAGTTCAAGACCAGCCTGGCCAAGATGGTGAAACTCCATCTCTACTAAAAATACAAAAATTAGCCGGGCGTTGGGGTGGGTACCTGTAATCCCTGCTACTCGGGAGGCGGAGGCAGAGAATTGCTTGAACCCAGGAGGTTGCAGTGAGCCAAGATTGCGCCACCACACTCCAGCCTGGGTGACCAAGCGAGACTCCATCTCAAAAAAAAAAAAAAAATTAAGTATTCAATTTTTGTTTTAAATGCCAAGAGGTAGAAATTAAAGGCAGGAATGGTCACAGTCCACTAAAAAACTAGTATTCCAACTTATGTTCCCTGGCACACTACTAAATAGATAACCAGGGATTTGAAAAATGGTTTCCGGTGTCCAGATAAGTTTGCATACAACCAAAATAAAACTGTTTAATACTGGCCCACTATGTTAATCTATGGGGCTAACACACACTGTGAACCATGGGTCAGGGCTGGGAATAAAGTGTGCAACCATTATTTTTTGGGAGGGGGAAGAGGGGCCACCTTTTTTGTGCCACAACCATTAACATCTCCCAAGGTCTTGCTGACCACAGGAGAGAAATGTTGCCCTAGGATAAAGACAGAGGAAACAAATCTTGATGAAGAAATTAATATTGCCTCTGTGCACAAGCTTTGAGCTTCTGAACTTATATCAATTCAATGATTTTAATTTAGGTACTCGGGAACAGAAACAACTTTTCATTGGTGGAGAAGCTTGTCTATGGGGAGAATATGTGGATGCAACTAACCTCACTCCGAGATTATGGTATGGGATTTACATGATAACATTTGAGTTAAGAATTAAGGTGCCTTAGCTTTCCTTCTCCATCTAAACACAAAAGTACTAAACATAAACTGCTTGGGGGGATGTGTGGTTTAAATTTTAGGCCTCGGGCAAGTGCTGTTGGTGAGAGACTCTGGAGCTCCAAAGATGTCAGAGATATGGATGGCGCCTATGACAGACTGACAAGGCACCGCTGCAGGATGGTCGAGTAAGAAATATTTGTTTCTCAAGCTAGGATACTATTAAGTCCAGTGTGATTTTTAGCCTTCCTATTCAGTGTTAGCTAGTTTCTTTTGCTATAAATAGAAATGTGTGTTACCTAAGAAATAATAATTAGAAGAAACCAGGAATTATTTTTTTGTAGGTAATAATACCTGTAAAGAAGATATACTCAGACTTACAACTGTTTTATAGATACAAAAAATTTTGGTGTAACTTCGAACTCCATCTTGAGTTGCTTTAATTTTCTTCCCTTATTTTCAGTAATGCTGTGATTTAGTGATTCTAATGTAAATTTCTAAGATGACATAAACGATACCTAAAATATCTTTATTCATGTTATCTATCTACAGACGTGGAATAGCTGCACAACCTCTTTATGCTGGATATTGTAACCATGAGAATGTGTAAAAATGAAAGGGAAAAAAGCACAGCAATCTGTACTACAGTCAACTTTATTTTGAAATCATGTAAATCAAGATATTAAGACTTTTTTGAATAAAATATTTTTATTGATTGGACCTTTGACCCTCTTATTTCTTATTACATATAGAGGCCTGGCATCTTTCTTGAGATAAGCTTAAAGACACAAAAGAAACACAACTTCGTGATAGCACTCTTCTGAAGAGTTGAGTGTTTGCTACGAATAGTAATAACTTCATAGATGAACAGCATGATTCAGGTACAGTGGCTTTAAACATCAAAGCATATTTCTCATTAAATTAAAACGGGTGGCTCCAGCGCCACTATCAAAGCTTAAGTTATATCTTTTATCTAGTTCTCTGAAACAGTACTTTATTTGTGCAATAAAAATTGTTCTTACTGAAAATGAAGTAGCTAGGTGCTCCTGAATTTCTCTCAAAAACTAAAACATTTAGGTCAAACCACTTCTCCGGTTGAGCAGTGTATTTTGATCTTGAGAATTCATGGCTTGATAAGTAGATAGTTCTAAGGCAAAAGTAGCTGAGCCTGATGTTAGCGTTCGAAGCACAGTTGAATAACCCTAAGCAAAATAATTTAGGTCATTTATATTATCAAATTTAAGCCTCAGGTTTCTCTTCCTGCTGATTATCTTTTGACTATTAGGGAAAAGTGATGTTGCCACTTATGTGGCTTAGCCATATCACTTCCTTCAAACATCATTTAACTTTTTTCAGGGTAAGTTAGATATAAAAATATCGAGGACAGAAAGCAGAGTAGTGCAAGTATGCTACAGATGTATTCATTAGATGGCTGTGCCCTTCCTACTACTCTGCTGGCAACCCAGGTGCCTGTCCTGGAGCAGAAGAGGCTGATAGGGGAGAAGAATGATAACTTGCCTTAAAACTGACAATGGTAGAAGTAAGATAAATGCTTGGCAGGGAAAAAATGATCATATAGACTGGCACCACATTTTGGTACAGCACATCTCAAGCTTTGTAGGACTACAAATACCCCCTTGTAATGGTAGAATCCCTGGATTTCCCAACAATTTAAATTCAAAGTCCTAACCATTCCTGCTGGTTGAAATGTAACATTTATTCCCTAAATCAAAGCCTTAATGTTCCTTTCAGGTTATTGATTGTCTATTCACTGGCATATTATAACCCCTGAATTAAGAAGAATATGTACTTTTCCGTTACAAAGTACTTACCATAATATCTGCTAAGGGAACAAATCCAATAACAACTTTGTTGTCCTGGCGAGTCTGAATTTCCTGAATGTTTCCTCTTCTTTGTGCCAGATCTGCCAGGACAGGGCTGAGATAATCTCTAGCTACTGTAACCTCAAGATTCATCAGAGGCTCCAAAACTTGCTTATCAGCTTTCTTCAGAGCCTAAAGAAATTAAAGAATGTTAACTTATCTTTCATAAATAAATACTGCCCATACTCTTAAGCCTAGAGCTCATACAAAAAGACATAAGCTTGTTTTAACTCTCTCTTTAAAGGTAACATTTTATAAGATGTCAACAACTACAATATTTGCTGGTATAATAAGCATGGTAACATAATTTATAGATCTTTTGTATGGTATGATGCAAGGAGGGGTGTTTAGTAAAGTCTGATTATAAAAAATGACTGTGAACATGTGGTCAGAGTCACAGAAGTCCTCTCCTTTCAAAGATTCATTTGTTCATATTTAAACCTCATGTTGCTGTTCCTGATGTCCATAATTACAGTCCATGCCATGCCACAGACAGCAATAAAGGGGAGAGCTTGGAAAAATGTAATGCAATAAGGTAATAGAAACATTATGTGAAATCTTTTATTTAGAATCTTAGATTTCAAAGGCCAAGAAGAACACGCATATAAAGACTGTGGAAACTGAAAATGCCTTTCAGAATAATGGAATTGAAAAAGATGTAAAAATTAAGAGAAAAAACTGCTACAATAAAGAAAAGGATTGAATTCTGTGTATCTAGGGCATACCATGGTCACAGAACTGTTCTTAGTCCTCTTTTCATAATTTTTCCCTGGCAATATTACCTATCTGGAGAGCTTCAAAAACACCTTCAACATGGCTTCCTCAAAAGCTTTAAATCCTATGCAGCCCATAGTTTCTGAGTACTCCAGTCTTGTACTCCATTGGCCTGCTTTGGGATAGTGTCTGAGTATCTACAGCTCTCCAACATGTCCCACACTGAGCTCATCATTTTCTTTTCCAAACACTTCTACACACATCCCTTTTTCTTATGATGACATCAGTAGTCTTCAGTTCACCTTTGACTTCCTTTTCCCCAAGTAAGCTGTAAGATTTTTTTTTCCGCTGTTCCTATTGCTGGTATCCTATGTCAAACTTAGTCCATTTCCTGTCCTCAACTATCTCTTCCCTATTCAAATTCCTTCTGTACTTTGATACTTCTCCCTTCGAAACCTTTAAATTATGCTCCACTATTCTCAAAGTTCAAACTCTTTAATGTAGTTTTTAAAGATTTCTCTACAGTCTGACACTATTTTACTTTTTCAACACACGGACTCCCCTGCCTTCATCTGATAATACAGTTAAAAGGACTCATCTCTGTCTGGAAGGTCCCCCACCGTGCCCAAGTCCTCCAAAATCATCTCAGCTCAAATATAAATCTTTCCAAGAATCCTCCCCAATTCCCTGCTTCCTACTTTCATGGCATTTGCCCATTTTATCTAATACTTTGGTTATACTTAATTCCCTTACAAAATCACAAGCTCCTTTAGGTAGAGTAAAATCTAATCCTATTTGTGTCCTTCTCAGTGCCTGGTGAACTATAAGCACAACACAGATGACTCAATAAATACATGAAGCACTTACAAGCAGAGAGAAGGAGACTCCCCATTACAAGAAGCTTAACAAGGGTAGCAGTACTTCCATTAGGAGTATTTTGTTTGAAGTAATGAATTAAAACTAAAGACTAAATGTAAGCCCTCATAAAGTTAATTCTTGTTCTCTGGTATAATCTTATTAAAAAGGTGAATGAACACAGAAATACAGACTTTATTTTTAGAAGACATGTTACACTTTGAAGGACAGGCCGATATATTGGGGGCTTGGGGTCAATTTAGAAACATTATTTTTCAGATTCCCATAAACTTTAAAAATTACTTGGGGACAGGCAATGATGGTGGCTTACACCTGTAATCCTAGCACTTTGGGTTTCGAAAGCTGAGGTGGGCAGATTGCTTGAGCCCAGGAGTTCAAGACCAGCATGGGAAACATAGTGAGGCCTTGTCTCTTAAAAAAAAAAAAAAAAATTACTTGAGGGTGAATTTTCTCAATAATATAGTCATAACTACTTTGCAGGTAACATTTCTAACTATTAAGTGAACAACACTTAAACTTTTTTCAAAGCTTTGTTTTTAATCAAAAAGCTATTTAAGAAGTATAAATTTAAACTCATGTGAAAGAGATATTAAGTTTGGCTTTCTTAAGTCAGGGGCTTGGGATACTTAAATTAACTTTGTAATTATAGATTCAAGTACAATTACAGAAAATTGGGTCTCAATCACAGTCCACGTATTAGAAAATGGCTATAAAAGCAAGCATAGGCCGGGCGCGGTGGCTCAAGCCTGTAATCCCAGCACTTTGGGAGGCCGAGACGGGCGGATCACTAGGTCAGGAGATCGAGACCATCCTGGCTAACACGGTGAAACCCCGTCTCTACTAAAAAATACAAAAAACTAGCCGGGCGAGGTGGCGGGCGCCTGTAGTCCCAGCTACTCAGGAGGCTGAGACAGGAGAATGGCCCAAACCCGGGAGGCGGAGCTTGCAGTGAGCTGAGATCCGGCCACTGCACTCCAGCCTGGGCGACAGAGCGAGACTCCGTCTCAAAAAAAAAAAAAAAAAGCAAGCATAAATAATGCAAAATCAATCACCTAAAAAATTAGGGTAGTTCAATGCTGAGAGGAATGTATGGAATCAGCATTCAGCATACCACACTCCTGGGAGTTAATCCAGTTCTGGTAGGTTAATGAGGCAGGAAGTGGAGAGTCCATGACACTTAAGGACAAACTCCCCAGATAACCATACCAAGAAGACCACATTGCTTGATGCTTTGAGAAGAGAAGGTGCTTAGCCTGAATCTGTTATTCAGTGGGACTTAACTAGTTTCAATGATCCTTAATTAAAGCAATCTTATAATTTAATATAAGTAGAGAAATAATATGGAACTCTGCACGAATTTGCATGTCATCCTTGTGCAGGGCCATGCTAATCTCTCTATCATTCCTATTTTAGTGTATGTGCTGCTGAAGCAAGCACTAAAGCAATCTTATTTGAATAACAATCTCCAAAATTGGAACCAATATTGGATCTTTAATGTTCTTTAAATTACAGTCCATCTTGGGCCAAGCTAGCCTCAGATCTGTCTTCCAGTCAAACCTACCATGCTTGCCTCTAATAGCTGTCTGTCAGGGATGGGGAAAGCAGAAATGCCACTTAAGGAAGCTTGCCTCTTTATCAGAGTATATTCCAATAGCAATCCATGTTAGATAGTAATTTCTAAGATCCTCTTTGAAATAAAAGCCTGGTGATTAAGAAATCAAAAGATTCTCCATGATAAGAACTCTTGTTGACCACAAGGCTGAGGAGGCAAAGACACAAGATAAGGCTCTGTAAACACAGCTGTCTGCAAGATCAGTGGTACTATACTCAGAAGAGTCACCTGAAAGCCATAAAGATTAGGATAGTTCTATACCTTTTGCACGCATCTTGAGACACAGGCAGAAATCATAGTTGTGGAGGTACCAGGATGAATTGTCAGGGAATATAAAGTAATTGCTACATCTTGAACTGGGGATCCAAGCAATGGTCCTAGACAAGGGAAAAAAATTGTATCATACTATGCTCGATGTGTATTGAGAAGTAATGAGAAATGCAAAGGAATAGGGAGAAAACACTAACAAAGTTAGGAAAAAGACTGAAATAATCTATAATATAAGGAGTGATTAAATGGTTGAGTGTGATACTAATGCTTCCTCTCTCATCTGAGTGCCTTACCTTGGAGGCATGCGCTGTGAATTCCACTTTCAATGGCCTCTTTGGAGACTTTCAAAAGGCCTTCACTGATACTTTCAGCATACTCAATCACTGGCGTAACAGACGATGTTTCAGTTGGCCTTGCTTCCACTTCTACGGTCACCAGATGCCTTTTGTCTCCTAAAGTTCTATCTAATGTATCTGTAAACAAATTGAATATGGTACCTCAGAATTAATTCTGGAAAGGTATCAAGGTGCTATAAAACAGCAAAATTATCATCAACAAGCTCAGGGTCTCATACAAGATAAAGTGGGAGAGAATATTAACAATGGGAATGGCACTAAATACAGTATAAAAATCAGAGTAAAGAGCTCTACCAACAAAGCATCTGCTTCTATGTTGATCAATGTTAAAACCTGTTCTGTATCACCTATTTTAACATTAAGGTATGCTGAGGCACATGTTATGAAGATTATACTTTTAAACTTTTCAAAATGTCTTGTAGGTGATTGAAATCCTTTTAGTTACAAACTTTTAAATAAAAATTAAATGATAAAACCTTTAAAAGTACAAAAGGTAAGCTAATGAAAATTAACTCTAAATCCTGACAACCCACAAAAGTTTTACATTGTGTATTTTTCCAGCAATACTTTATGTACTTACTGTTTACTATTTCTTTCCCCAAAAACTAGTAAAATGTTTTTGGTAAGACTGAAAACAGTATCCCTTACTTGCCAACAACCAACAATCTCCAATATTTTACTAAAACAGAACTATGCCGTATTTATGTGAGGGGCCATGTAATGCACTGACTCATGGCCCAAATTCAAAACTAAGAATTAATTATAGTCTATAATTCTCCATAATTCCTCTTCAAGCTCACGTTTATACTGTGAAACATTTTCTATTTAAAATTATACAGGCCTAGGTGTGGTGGCTCACACCTGTAATCCCACCCAGCACTTTGGGAAGCCAAAGTGGGAGGATTACTTGAGGCCAGGAATTTGAGACTAGACTGGGCAATACAGCAAGACTCTGTCTCTGTAAAAAAATAATAAAAATTAGCCGGGTGTGGTACTGCACACCTGTAGCCCTAGCTACTTGGGAGGCTGAGGCGGGAGGATTGCTAGAGCCCAGGAGTTCAAGGCTGCAGTGAGCTAAGATCTTGCCATTGTATGCCAGCCTGCTCAACAGAACAAGACATTGTCTCAATATATATGTGTTTATATATAAATATACATGTTTATATATGAGTAACTATACACATAATTTATGTACAAGCTAAAAATGAGCATTCATGAAACCTAAAACTACGAAAGAAACAGAGTATTACCAATATCTAGATGCCTTCTGAAGCAACCACTATCATATATTATCCTCATTATTTTCTTTAGTGTTACATCACATATGCATGTATCACTAAGCAATAGTTTACTTCTGCTTCATTTTGAATTTGTTATGCTCTATGTATGTGGCAATTTTTTTGTTCCACATGTTTGTGAGAGTTGTCTGGACTGTTTTCCGATTCCAGCCCTACTCCCCAACATCTAACAGTCAGCACTTGGTATTCCACTATAAGGAATAACCCTCTCTCTTCTTCCCTATTTATCTATGTATTATTCTAAGTATGAACTTAGAAATTATTTTTTCACAATGGTCTATACTTATCTTGGTATTCAAATTAATCCAGATTTGGCCAGCAGAGTCTCTTCAAGCTGGTTCCTGTGTCCTTATATACCCCCCTCACCATCGTTTTTTGACCATTTTCTCTCTCACACATAGCATGATATTCCATTATCCTTTTTAATGTTTTATTTCATTTTTAATTAACAAATAATTGTATATATTTATGGGGTTTGTGATCTTTCAATACATGTATACATCGTGGAATGATAAAAAGCAGGCAAATTTACAATCTATCATGTCAAAAAACTTATTTCTTTGTACTAAGAAGATTTAAAATATACATTAACTATAGTCACTGTGCTGTGTAATAGATCACGAGAACCTAGTTCTCCTGTCCAATTGAAACTCCGTACCCCACTTCATCAGCATCTCTCCTTTCCCCAGCTTTCCAACCCTCAGCCTCTGGTAGCCATCATTCTACTGTTCTGCAAGTTCGACTTTTAGAAATTCCACATATGTGAGAGATCATGCCCGTTGCACCTAGTTTTGATAATTTCTTGTTCATTACTAACACAAGTGGCCCTTAAACAATGTGGTGGCTAGGGGTGCCAAATCCCTATGCAGTCAAAAATCCATGTGTAAATTTTGAATCCCCTGAAACTTAACTACTATAGAATACTGTTAACAGGAAGTCAGTCTTACCAATAAATAGTCAATTAACACGTTATATGTATTTTATAGTGTATTTTTACAATAAACTAGAAAAAAAGAAAATGTTACCAAGAAAATCTAAGAGAAAATATATTTACTAAGTAAAAGTAGAACATCATAAAGGTCTTTATCCTTGTCATCTTTGCATTGAGTAGCCTGAAAGGAGGGGTTTGGCTTGCTGTCTCAGGGATGGCAGAGGCAGGACAATAATCCATGTATAATTGGACCTGCACACATACTTCAAACCCATGTTGTTCAAGGGTCAACTGTACTTTCCATCCCCTCTTTTATTTCTTCAGAGATAGTATTCGTATATTCTACATCTCATAACTCCAATAACTGAAGCCTTTGCTGGTGTGACTATCTATTGTTTCTATTGCCTTTTTGCTCATTGTGCTTTTTCTCATGGTTTTGTGATTTAAAGAGAATTTTATTGTGAGTAATATTCTTTTATGTGTGGGAGTTCTTTCTTTTTTTTTTTTTTTTTTTTTTTGAGATGGAGTCTCGCTCTGTTGCCTGGGCTGGAGTGCAATGGCGCGATCTCAGCTCACTGCAACTTCACCTCTGGGATTCAAGCAATTCTCCTGCCTCAGCCTCCTGAGTAGCTGGGATTATAGGCACGCACTCACCACTATGCCCAGCTAGTTTTTGTTTTTTTAGTAGAAACGGGGTCACCATGTTGGCCAGGCTGGTCTTGAACTCCTGACCTCCTGATCTGCCCACCTCAGCTTCCCAAAGTGGTGGGATTATAGGCGTGAGACACCACGCCTGGCCATGTGTGGCATTTCTTTGAGGCCTGGGTTGACTGATATCTTTGGAGAAGCCCTTTTCTCCAGGTTCCCTGGGATACTACCAAGCCATGAGCACTTTACACTAAAGAACTAAGTTCTCCTTGGTCTGGAGTTTTTCAGGGCACACTGGTTCTATAAACTTAGGTTAAAGACCTGTATCAGAAGCCTATGATTACAAATTCTCAGAAACCTTGTCCCCTCACCATAGAGCCAGACAAGCAAGTTTACTTGCCCTCTGCTTTTGCGGAAAGGACTTTTCCTAGTTAATTCTTTCCATGAGGATATGGCTCTCAAGCACTAGGTTAGAGATGATTACAGATTCTTCCAGAATAACTATAGCCTATATTGCTGACTTATTTTCCCAGATTACTACTCCTGCTGCCTTTTTGACCTCTGGAAAATTCTATTACATTCTAGTCAGCTCAGATATTAAAAGTTGTTATTTAGAGTTCTCTAGCATTTTTAGTTTTTCCAGATAAACAGTCCAGAAAGAGCACTCCTCATGCTATTTGCTCCTGTATTCTGCTTAATTTTTCAAGTTTCAGTGAAATGTAACCATCAGGACTTTTCACAAACTAACGAGCAGCTTGAAAGTACCTGGTTATCCTAAACGCCTTTTTTTTTTTTTTTTTTTTTTTTAACAACTTCCCACAAACCTGTCCACATTTTCTTCTTGGGGGTGAGTAGCAATAATTGTTGTCATGTTTTTTGGCTTAAGGGAACCAAATTAAAATCATATGTAGAAAAATTATGAATTTTTACATTTGGGAATTGAAGTATAAAAACTATACCTACTCAAGATTACTATCAGCATAGAATAATCCTATTTATTAAGTACTGAAACTGACTTTCTACTTTTACTTTATAGAGTAAAAATAACACATTGACTTCAAATTCTTAGACTAGTTCTGATAGTGAGGACTGGGACAAGCCGTCGACTTCCATGGCTTACTCTATTCCATGACCACTGAAAAGCACATTTGGTTGATGAGTGGTCATCCAGGAGATGTTATGGGTGATAATGAAATAGGGTTTTCTGTATTCAAAACAAAATCTTAAAAAACAAAAACCCCACATACGTAAAAACCGTCTCCTCTGATAGAAGACATTAGTGACTGTGAACACTGCTTTAAGCAACTAAATAGAGAAAGACAGAGAGAAAAAGCAAATCCTAAATGTTTTACTTTTTACCTGTGGCACGAACTGAGTTTAGGATGGTCTCTCGATATGCCACCTGGAGTGGCCCGAGATAGGTCTCCAGTCCATATTCCCTCTTGATTCGATCATGAATAATCTCTATATGTAACTCCCCCATACCACACAGAACAGTCTGGTTACCAGAGGAAGGAAATAAAAGATTAAGGGTAAATTATATTTATTGCAGAATACTATATAAAAGTATGATGTTAATATATATTTATTTTTCATTAATTAGTTTCCTTTGTAATTCTTTTTGGCCAGGGGCTGTTACATCAAAACATTGCTTTTGACTTTTCTGACTGGAATAATGAATCAATAAAAAGTGAATTACTTAGCCATTCTCTCCTCCTTCTTTGACAGTTAAATTATCTGCTGGGCAAGTGGCATTTGGCTAAGACTAATGATGCCAACACTTAGCTAGATACCAACATTTCCCAACCACAAAGCCAAATTTCTGGCCAGTGGAAGACGAATATAATTGATGTGGACAGCTTCTGGGTGGTGCCTGTAAGAGGAGGGCACCTCTTTCTTAACGAAAATGTAGGCAACTGACATGACACATGAGAATGAGGGCTATACCTTGTAAATGGGCGGAAGAACCTTTCTCCAAAACCTTTCCCAACAACATGGGCATTTCCCAACCATCCAGGGCACTTTACAGCTTTGTAAGCAGTCAAAACCTTCAGACTAGCTTGAACCTTCATATGAGGGAGAAACTGACTTTTATCTTTTTTGAACCAATGAAGACTAAAGGTATTAGTGTATTAGCTTGGATCTGTGGAAGGGACTGGAGACTAAAGGTCAACGACATGGACAGTATGTGATCAAGCCCTAATAATAATTCTGGCCACCAAAGGTTTGGGTGAGCTTCCCTGGTTGGCAGTACTCTGCCAGGAGGGTAACATGTCCCTGAGGATAAAGGAAGCATTGCAAAGGTTTAAAACCCTCCCAGACTTTGCTCTATGTGTCTCTTTGGCTGATCCTAATTTAAATACTTTTGCTGTAATAAAACTGTAATCACAAATTTTAAAAAATCACTTGGTATACGACTGCTATACTTTAAGTTACAAAGTGAACTATCTGGGGAAAATAGTTGTAAAATAATACAAATAAAATTACTTGCTTATAGATATCTGTACATACATACTTACAAAAATATATTATGCTGCATAACACAGCACAGCAGAAGAACATGTTTGGGTAAAAAGTGTGAAAGGCACAGGCGCTGTGGCTCATGCCTGTAATCCTAGCACTTTGGGAGGCCAAGGCAGGCAGATCACCTGAGGCTGGGAGTTCAAGACAAGCCTGACCAACATGGAGAAACCCTGTCTGTACTAAAAATACAAAATTAGCTGGGCATGGTGGCACATGTCTGTAATCCCAGCTACTCGGGAGGCTGAGGCAGAAGAATTGTTTGAACCCGGGAGATCGCACCACTGCATTCCAGCCTGCGCGACAAAGTGAGACTCTGTCTCAAAAAAATAAATAAAACTATGAAAGGCTATTCACCAAGTTTTCATTCTGCTACCCTGCAGAATGAGATGGAGGAACTGAGAAAGGGACTTAATTATTTACTTGGTAGATTTGTGTATTATTTGCCGTTATTTTTAAATGTAGTGCCAGTTTTTATTTCATTTATTTTTACTTACTTTTTTCAAGACAGGGTCTCGCTCTGTCACCCAGACTAGAGTGCAGTGGTATGATCATAGCTCACTGTGGCCTTGACCTCCCTGACTTCCCAGGCTTAAGTAACCTTCCCATCTCAGCATCCTGAGTCGCTGGGATCACAGGTGCATGCCATCACACCTGGCTAATTTTTATTTTTATTTCTTTTTTGTAGAGACAGGGTTTCCTTATGTTGCCCTGGCTGGTCTTGAACTCCTGGGCTCAAGCGATCCTCCCAAAGTGCTAGGATTACATTTCGATTATTTAAATAATAGATTTTTAAAAATAAAACATTTCTGTTTTAATTACGATTATCATACCCTTCAGTATCAATTAAACTAAATTACTACCTCATTTGGCTGGCATTTTGGGAAAATAAAGTACTCCATGCTTTCCAGGTTAACTATATCAGTTTATCCTTTTTAAAGACAAATTTATAATCTTTTTAAGAAACTCCTTCTAAAATCTTATATAAACATCACCCTGTCCTCCTAAAAAGAGGATGCAGAATGTAATTTAATCTTTTCTTGATGAATCAAAACATCTGTTCTACTGTGCTACATTATACAGTGCAGTTCTGCACCTACTTTAAAACTCCACTTCCTCTCACATTGTTACACTGTAGTCTATCACTTCTCTCCCATTTTAGGTGTTTTACTGTCTTCAAAAGCACCTTCCAATCCTCCTAGTATGCTTCTTTTATAAACCTTAGCATAAAAGGCTCAAGGCTTTGTCTTGATTAAACCTTATTTCAAAATTTCACAAAAAGCTGTCTTCAGGAGGGGTAAAAAATGTTGGGGAATAGTTTATATATGTGAAGTGTAATTAACTACATAGAGAATTAAGGAAAATGTGCTTATTTAGCTTGATAGTCAACATAAAAGCAGAAATTAGTATTATGAGAGAATTTTAAAAGGCTTTTCTTTCGGAGCACAGACTTAATCAGTGCTTTAGACAGACAGACAGACACACACACACACACACTCTTATAGAAAGGCTTCTGGAGTTAAGCAATAATATACCTACTTGTCCAGAGTCAGGATCTAGTCTCACTTTCAAACTTGGATCTTCACGCTGAAGACATTTCAATGCATGTTCCAAATCTATGGGATAAACAACTGTTATATTTACATTTCATTTTTTAAAATAATTATATGGTCTAGTGGGTAAAATAGATGGATAAGCAAACAAATTTTGAAAAAGAAATTTCAACCAGGTGTGGTGTCTCATGCCTGTAATCCCAACACTTTGGGAAGCTGAGGCAGAAGGATCGCTTGAGCCCAGGAGTTTGCGACCAGCCTGAGCAACATAGCGAAACCATGTCTTTACAAAAAAAAAAGAAAGAAAAAAGAAAACTTCAAACAGCCATACATACTGCAGAGACAAAAACAAGCTGACATAATAATGATGGGAGGCTACTTGAGATTGAGTGGTCTAGGAAGGCCTCTCCGGGGTGATTTAAGTAAAGACAGAAATGGATAAACAAACTATAAGCAAAATCCTGAAGAAAAGGAATCCCAGATAGAGGGAATGGCTATACAAGGAACAATGTGCTGTTGGGAAAAAGAGCAAGAAAACTAGCAGCTAGAGATCAGTGGACAAAAGGAAGAATAGCATCAGATAAGGAAGGCCAGCCTGGGTGACAGAGCGAGACTCCGTCTCAAAAAAAAAAAAAAAAAAAAAAAAAAAAAGGAATAGCATCAGATGACGAAGGAGATGTGTGGCAGGGATCATATCATGTAAGGTCTTGTAGGCCATGGTGAAAAGTTTCGGTTTGCACTGCGAAGCCACCGAAAGGTTTTAAAAGGAACAGTAACATCATCTGATTATATTTTCCAAAGATCAATTTAGGAGCTGACAAAAAAGTAAAATGCCTTCAGAAAAACTGGCAATAATGAAGTGCCAAAAGCAGGCTAAAATTACATCATGAATAAACAGGTACTAGTATAACTCTATGATGATGAATTATCACAACCACAGAGAAAATAATGCATATTTTAGATGGCATTAAGTATGCCATCTAAAGTGATATTTTAATACACTCAATTAACTGATAAGTATACTCTACCTCTTTTTATAAAAGAGATATGTTAGAAGTTCCACAAAGTGTAGCTAAAGAGCTGAGCACTGGATTAATGAGCTAACCTTATCAGTCACACATTCAAAGTATCTTAGGTATACAAACCAGGCATTTTAGACCCACACTATCCAAATGGTAACCACTAGCCATTTGGAGGTATTAATGTTATTAACTGCCAAGTGCTGTAAATGTAAAATAAACACCAGGCTTCCAAGACTTACCATGAAAAAGATACATTTTAATACTGATTATATGCTGAAATAATATTTTGATATACTATGAAAACTTATTTCACCAGTTTGTTTGCTGTGGCTATAAAAAAATTTTACATTATATATGTAGATCACATTATATTTCTACTGGACAATACTGTTCTAGACCCCTGACATCCCAAAGTGGGCACCAAGGACCAGCAACACTGATAACACCTGGAGTCTGACGGAAATGCAGAATCTTAGGTTCTGGACCTACTGAGTCACAGTCTACATTTTGACAAGAATCCCAAGAGATGCGTATGCATGTTCAAGGTCAAGAGGCATTATTGTAGATAATATTTTATTTTAAGCACATACAGATACTCAAAGACAGTACATGCGTATGACACTAAGTGACTTTTGGAATAAAAATAACTTTACTGTAAAATAAATTCATTTAAAAATATTTACAATGTTAGCACTGTAACAGGTATCCAGGGTTATAACCAGACTATGGGGTAAGTACAATAAAAGCACAGAAAAAAGAAACATGTAGATCTGCCTGAAAGAAGTCTACATAAGGGAGCTTTGGTAAATCCCTTCCTCTTGGGGGCTCAGGACCCCTAAGCTAATGCCCATTAATGAGACTTTGGATACCAAACTTTTTCTCCTAAAGTAGTTAAAGGCTTAAATTCTCAGGTGCAAAACTGGCTGATGCAATGTAACTGCAAGCCCACAATTTGAATTTAGGTGCTCATGCTGCATCTGAAATATAAAATGACTCTCAAACATATTTCAAAGAATCCATGGGTTACTTTGCTTGGGCAGCCCCTGCTCTTAAGTGCCTGGTCACTCCTGATATAACCAGCTTGGTTAAGTTTGATAATTAGGCAGCCAGATTCATCATCATCTGATCCTTTTCCACTAGAGTAAAAACTATACCTAACTGGCCTCAGAGCATTTAAAGTAACAGAAAAACTGCTGTTAGGCCCTTTTTAACTTAAATGCTGTTCCTTCAGCAAAGTGGACACAAAAAGACTCAGTTTCGGTTTCCTTTGGTACTGGGGGGCTGTCTTACATCTATACTCAGATTTCTTTCATGTGAACTCCATCTGGGGAGGTGAGCAACTGTAACCTCTACTGGGCTAGGGATCTTCCTTCTTTCTCCCCACAGGGTCCTCAGGAAGACAAGGGGAGGCAACAGAGATTGCTTTTTTTCTCCTATAATCTGTGAGTCCAACTTGTTTTCAAAGGAAAAAGAGCTTCTAATGCCACCTCTAGAACCAGAAGGTTTGTCCTTAAACAGTCTAATATAGGAATTCAGTGAGAGCCTCATAAAGTGTGATGCTTGAGATGAGACCTAAAGAAACGGTAAACAGGGCTGGGTGCGGTGGCTCACGCCTATAATCCCAGCACTTTGGGAGGCCGAGGTGGGCGGATTACCTGAGGTTGGGAGTTTGAGACCAGTCTGACCAACATGGAGAAACCCCATCTCTACTAAAAATACAAAATTAGCCAGGAGTGGTGGCGCATGCATGTAATCCCAGCTACTCAGGAGGCTGAGGCAGGAGAATCGCCTGAACTTGGGAGGCAGAGGTTGTGGTGAGCCGAGATCATGCCATTGCACTCCAGCCTGGGTAACAAGAGCGAGACTCTGTCTCAAAAAAAAAAAAAAAAAGGGTAAACGTTTTCCAGGCAGGTAAGTTCATGGGCTACTATTATAATGCAAGAGAGAACAGAAGAAAAGAAATAGCGATGCAAAAAAGAGCACAGTATCTTCAGGAAATCACAATTACTTTACTGTGGGAGTATAACGTGTGGCTAGGTACTATAGTTTTATTTTTCTTTGGGTTAAAGAAGAGGGTCAAAAGGAAGGCGGAAGTTTCAATAAATGAAGCCAGACAAGAAGGCTGTGGCAGGGATGACTAGCAGCCTTCCACTCTACTCTGCTGCCGCCTACTTAAAAGGCTGCTTTTACCAGACTTCCTTGCAACAGGTGGCCATATGTCTCAGTGCTGGCCAATGACATAGAAGAAATCTTAAGAGAAAAGGGGTATTTCTTCTTCCTTCCCCTTATTCCTTTCTGTTGTCAGCAACTCCAAGGTGATACCCGAGGCTGCAGGAATTATGCACTCAGGTAAGACAAAAAGATTAGAGCCTGGATCCCTGACAACACTGTGGAGCCACTCTAATCCCTGACTACCAATTCAAGGCTTCTGTTATGAGATAGAGAGAAATAAATTTTTTTCTTATTAAAGCAATTGTTATTTGGAGGTTTTCTGCTATATGTAACCAAATCTAATTGGAAATTATAATTGGAATCATGGGCTTTACATACCACACTAAAGAGTTTGGGTGTGTGCTAGAAGTAATGAGAAGCCACTGAAAAAATCTGAGCTAAAATGCTAAAGAACAAAGTAACTAACGAAAGTTCAAACGAGGTTATCCACAGTATACAAATTTCTTCATTGAGTTCTAGAGGTTGAGGTAGAAAACAAGGTAAAACAGCATTTTTATACATGATGATGAGAAACTGAATGGGTTATGAATCAGTTACTGTCTAATCTAATATACTAGAAGGGCAGTTCTAAGACCAGTTACTTAGAATCCCATAGATAGCACTACAAGAGTAAGGAAGAAAATGAGAAGAATGGCCAAGAAATAAGAAGAGAAAAAAATGAAGGCATTTGTAAAAATGGAAACATCTTAAAAAACAAGACCAACCACAGGAAATGTTTACCAATATATTCAGATAAAGTTTACCTCAATCACATAAGAAATCTCTTGAGGGTATATTGTAACTATTTTATATAAATTATCAGAGCACTAATTAGTTGACACACTAGGACCATTTATACCTGGCTGCTTAGACACTGACGGGGGTTCTATGGTACAGAAGAAAACAGGTTCTGGAATCTCCACTCCAGCCAATAAAACTCTCTCTGCTTCATTGTTTTGTCTGTGCTTCTTTTCTCCCTCCCTTTCGGCTCTACGAGCTGCAGCTAATGCGCTGGACTTGGATGAGACAATGGTGTCTCCAGTGGCAGTCTGCAAGCAAACAAGATGACTTGGAACAAAAGTGGCATTTAGCAAGCGCTCATCTCCACCAAGAATCACAATATAAGAATTTTTTTTGTGGCACTTTCTTTTCATCAGAACTTAAAAGAGAAATAAAATTCAAAAAGCTCATTAATAACTGCGTAAGTAAAGCTAATTTAACTTGCATAAGAATTCTATCCAAAATATTATTGTAATAAATTCTAACAAACAATAAAACACACACATACACATCCAAAATTATTTGGCAAAACAAATGTACTTTCCTAAATTTTCAATCATGACAAGACAGGTTAGGGAGAAATTCATTAGAGTGTTCTACCACCCATAAGAATTTATTCTTTTTTACAGAAAATCTCCTATTAACTAAAATAATTAACCAGAATACCCTTAACTGTGCAGATTGCTGGCTTCCATGTAGAGCCCAGCTATCTTTTAAAAACTATAATTTCACTTTTAAACTTTTATATTGTGAAGTTCTGTGCCAGTTTCTTTCTCTGTAAAAACAATCCTACTAGAACAATAGTCCCAACGTATTTGTAGAGCTCCTTCAAATACATACAAGGAGCTCCTGCCTTCAGGGAGATAGAGGGGACATTCCAATGCTAGAAGTCCAGTAACCAGTCAAATAGGAAATAGGAATTTTCTATTGAAGGATTTTCTTTTTTTTTTTTTGAGACGGAGTCTTGCTCAGTTGCCCAGGCCCGATCTCGGCTCACTGCAAGCTCCACCTCCCGGGTTCACGCCATTCTCCTGCCTCAGCCTCCCAAGTAGCTGGGACTACAGGCGCCCGCCACTACGCCCAGCTAATTTTTTTTTTTGTATTTTTAGTAGAGACGGAGTTTCACCGTGTTAGCCAGGATGGTCTCGATCTTCCGACCTCGTGATCCGCCCATCTCAGCCTCCCAAAGTGCTGGGATTACAGGCGTGAGCCACCGCGCTACTGAAGGATTTTCAAACTTGAAACTAATCATGAAGAGTTAAAATGTTTAAAATAACAATGTTTACTACATAAAGGTTAATGAGAAAATTATATTTTATTTAATCCATATAAATGAACTATCCTTAGTTTTAACCCATCAAAAATAAATACAGCATCAAGTATTTTCATTTATTCATCCTACAGTTATCTATGGAATGTCTACTATATGCAAGCACTGATCTATGGACTGTAGAGCAGTGAACAGAAAAGACAAAAATCCTTGCTCTCATGGCGCCTTCACTAACAAAACAACTTGTTATTACCTGATCAGTTGTAAGTCTAGGTGAAATTTTCTGCAATGCTCAAGATAGGAATAAACTCAATGGGAACAAAACAATATTTTATATAAACTTAAAACACACATATATGTATATACATAAATACCTATAAACAGTATGCTATTTTACTTGGATTTCAACTTTATATGAACACAATCCATCCTGTCTGTGGTCTTCTGTAATTTACTTTTCTTCCTAGTAAATGTATGAGATTCAGCCATGTTGATATATATGCCACAATATTCTTTATTCTACTATTGAGGGACATTTGCATTGTTTATGGGTTTTTGATATTACAAGTTGCTTACTTGTAATTAAACATTTAAGCTGTTATTTCCTAGAGAAATCATTTGGTCACTTACATGTTTAAGCCCAACAGTCAAAGCAATGTTACCAGCAGTCAGTGAAGGGATTTCTACATGTTGGTCAGCAAACGGCAAAAGCAGACGACTTATTCTCTCCCTGTAAAATCATGATTTTATATTAGTAAAAGTATTTTTAAAGAAATGAGTACAGTTTTATAAAGTAACCCAAGCTTCTACTTACGTGCAGTTTCCATTAACATTATGAATGGCCAACTGGGGTTTTATTGTGCCTGAGTAAATGCGCATAAAAACCAGTGGTCCTCGCTGCTTGTCATGGAGAACTTTAAATGCCAATGCACATAAGTCATCCTTATACCACTGCCTAGAAAATAAACATTCCAAAAAGTCCTATAAAATATACTTCCCATAACTGCAGAAACTTATCCTTAATGTCCCCAAAGATCTCTTTTTTCTTCCAGTAGAGCTACTTAGAGCCACTAAATGTCTTTGTTACATAACTCTCTTTTTCCATTGACTACTCAATGGAGATCTTACCATTAATTCCTCAAAACTAAAAATAATAGATTATCTTCCAAATATCACCTCTATTTGCGAATAATTTCATTGCCAAGAGCTCTCTCCATGAAGACTATACCTGGGAATATTACACCACTTATCAAGAAATCAGCATAGGGTAAATAAACAGGTACTTTCCAATTATTGCTTTTATGCTCTCCTTCCACTTTCTATTCATTACATAACCATAAAAATCTATACTATAAACTTGAAATTGTTCACATAACCAACACTCACAATAGAATGATGTTCTTAAACTGGTGATCACTGATAAGTTTTAGAATTCAGTTCTCCTGCAACTGCCAAATTTTGTGCATCTAAGGAGAGCTCCATATTTTCATTAGTTTCAAAGGAGTTCCTAACTTAAAGTAGTTTAAACACTTCTGTGACAGAACTTCTCCAATCTTATTCCCATTCCCTCTAATTTTTAACTTTAATAATACTAATATAGAGCTTACTATACCAGGCACTGTTCTTTGTGCTTCACAAATCATTTAATTCTTATAAGAACACCATGAGATGGGTCCTATTCTTTGCATTTTATAGATGAGATGTTAAGCAACTTGGAAGAGCTAGGATTTAAATCCAATAGTACAAAGCCTGTGCTCTTCACCATCATGCCTCTCCAATTTAGAGGTATGAAAGTTATTAATGTCAGAATTAAGATAATTAAAGTCCATTTCTCTGCCATTTTACACATTGCTTACTCAGATTTTAAAGGACTTACTACTTAAGTACAAAGCTTTTAGTGACAATAGGGGTAAAACAATGACTTTCTTTATAGCCACAAAATATTCTGAGCTTATGAAAAATCCTGAAATCTAGATGAATATAAAGATAACTACAGAATATTTAACAAACATCCCCAGGATATCACTTTTCTAAGACTAAGATGGCAGGGTCAACACTTAAACTTTTACACAGTGAAAAGACATACCTCTTAGCTCTATCTGTAAGATATCTCTTTTTACAAGAGATGAAAAATGTTCCTTTCAAGCAAAAATTACTATGGTTCCTTATTATATCATTTGCAATAACGCTCACCATTATTATTCAAAAATGGTGATTTAATTACTTTTCATAGAAGTATTTGCCTACTTGTTTCTTCAAAGCTATAGAATTTTAATATATGTGACTGCATACTTACAGAAATTCATAGTTACGCTCTTCAGGTGAAGGCAAGTACACAGTAACAGCATCTAACAAGGGCTGTATCCCTTTGTTTTTCAGGGCACTTCCACAAAGCACAGGCACTGCTGTCTGAGCTAGTGTCACTCTATGTATTGCAGTCTGCAGCTACAAAGCAGATACAAATGAGCATTTATTTTGTGTTCTGGTCTTGGCCAGAAGCTCAAAATTAGAGGTTTTCTCTAACCAGCCATGTACACAGCACTCCTCACCACACCTCCATCATTTTGTTGGCCTAGTTTTTCTTTTTAACACTAATCAGTACCCGGCATGTTAGATATTTATTAGTTTATCTGTCTCCCATTCGCTAGAATGTAAAATCTATATAAGCATTACCCCTGGAAATACTGCTAAATCCCCAGAAACGAGAAAAGTGGTTATAATAGGTGCTCAAAAATATTTCTTGACTAAATTAATTAACATACTTATGATTTAACCTTGATAGTCTAACAGAGAAACTGGTCATAAATAAAATATATAAATCTGAGTTACCATTTCTTCAATTAAATTAAATCCATATTAAACAAAATCCAATGGAAAAATGAGAAATCCAAGTAGGAAAATTTTTAGAAAGATTTCAAAAAACCAGAAAAGCTTGAGTGCGTTTGCAAGGTATTACTGGTGGGTCAATCCTACTTTAGACTGTGAGCTCTCTGAAAACAGAAATCATGCTATGTGAAGACAGGGTACAATAAATATCACATTTAAACATCCAAAAATAAACAGTTTCAAAACTGACATTTCATTCAAAAGAAAAAATCACTTTCATTCTAACTTATGAGTGGCTCAAAAATATGTTTCAGCTCTTGTGTTTTTAATTACTCTAATGAATACTAAGTGAATTTGCTAGGCTCATCTTTGGCTAATTTTACAGATTATTACTTAGAAACACTTTGCTTGGCAATTCTTACGTTTCATAAAGAAAAATAAAGAGTAAATTTGCCAAATTCATGGGGAATGTCCCTGGCAGAACAAAACAGCGTTTCCTTCAAGAAATCTGTCATAATTCAATTACTATCAATATTTTAATTGCCTCTTCTCTGGCTTACTGTATGTCAAAAGACAAAAACAAAGAACTGTAATGAGTTTCAATAAAAAATTTAAAAAGATTCAGAAAACAATGCTCTGAGAAAAATGATCATTGTAGTAGCCTGAAACAACAGTAAATTTTAATACAAACTTTCTGTGATTTCCCTTAACATCCTTAGAGGAATTATCAGGATGAAAAGACTACAGAGAATGAGTAGTTAACTGATGCTGACTCAATAGAAGTTAAACAGATTCAATTTTTAATTTTGTAAAGTATGTGTGAAACTAATAAATCACTGCCATTAAGTATTGTATTAGTAGTGACTTTAACTTAATGTTTCTCCCAACTTAAAACTTACCGCTGTCTAACAATATGCAAAGTTTAAAAAAAAATGCACACACATCAAAGGCAGAGAAATCAAACTACATCCAATTAGTAACATTTTGCCAAAGCTATTGAATAATAAAATTTACCTTTTCAGCTGGTAACAAATCAAAATTTTCACTAAATTCTTCTATAACCAAGTCAGCAAATTCATCATCCAAATCTGCAACCTATAAAGAAAGGTTCTAGAGTTCTATAACTTGCATTTATCTTCATAACTATTAACTTGTCCAAACCCCATAAACAGACCATATTCAAATATTTCAAGACAGCTACCTTATCCAGGCCAAGCAACTCTTCACTTCTTCTAACGAGATAAAGAAAAATGTTTTTCTTTGAAAGGAAAGGAAATGGAAAACTAAAGATACTATTAGGAGTTTCCTAAATTCACAGAAAGTCAGAGCCTGATAAAGCATCTTAATTAAGTGCTATCAGTGTGCTCAAATCAAAGAAAATGTGCAACTTACAATGAAAGTACATACAATGGATTGGCCTTTTTAAGATAAATTTGGAGGTTTTAGATTATAAAAAAGTTTCATCTGGTTTTCCTCTAATATCTGAATGTTCACCAGATCTCCCAAGTCTGTCAAACTAAAAGAATTAATGTTGCTGTAATTCTGCACTGAAGAAATACATTTATATTAGGGAAGGGAGGCATAGGCAATATTTCAATAATAAAAATGCAATAGTCTATTTCACATTCTTTTCATAACCATCCGCCTATACGAAATGGGATCATTCAGCTGACAAATTAATAAAACAGCTTCAAAAGCGTGTTAACAGTACAAGGGAGCAAAACATTCAAACTTGGTAAAAAAACCACACTGTTAACAGGATTAAGTATAGCAGAAATGTACCTAACCATCCTTCTGGAAAGCATTATATGTGATGGTTAAGCTCAACTTCTGGAATCGGACTACCTAGAAATGGTTCCACCACTTACTAGCGTGTCCAAATTTTGGTCAAGTTACTTCACCTCTCTGCCTCAGTAACTCACAGAGCAGTTATCTACTTCTTGAGGCTGTTATAAGGATTAAATAACCAATTCAAATTATGCTTTAAGAATATATACTAGTGTATAATAAGTATTAGCTATTATTACTGTACACCTTCAATATTGGAAGTTGATTCTATTCCACATTAATCTTATTCACTAATTTAAAGGAAAATTTTAAATTGTGGCAAAATATATAGAACATAAAAATTGCCATTGTGCTTTTTTTTTTTGATATGGAGGCTGGTTCTGTCACCTAGGCTGGAGTACAATGGTACAATCTCGGCTCACTGCAACTTCTGCCTCCTGGGCTCAAGCAATTCTCCTGCTTCAGCCTCCTGAGTAGCTAGGATTACAGGCGCACACCACCACGCGTGGCTTTTTTGTATTTTTAGTAGAGACGGAGTTTCACCATGTTGGTCAGGCTGGTCTCGAACTCCTGAGCTCGTGATTCACCTCCCTCAGCCTCCCAAAGTGCTGGGATTACAGGCGTGAGCCACTGCGCCCAGACCATTGTACTCTTGTACAGTTCAGTAGTGTTAAATACTTTCACATTATTGCACAATAAATCTCCAGAACTCTTTTCAACTTTCAAAACAAACTCCATACACATTAATTAAACAACATTCTATTCTCTCTGCCCTTCCCCAGCCCATAGCAACTACCATTCTACTTTCTGTCTCTGAATCTGATTACTCTGGATCCATGGATTTGGGCTGCTTCTACCTTTTGGCTATTTTGAAGAATGCTGCTAGGAACATGCATGTGCAAATATCTCTTTGAGACTCTGTTTTCAATTCTTTTGAGTACATACCCAAAAAGCGGAAATGTTGGGTAATATAGTAACTCCATATTTAATTTTTTGAGGAATCACCACACTGTTTTCCATAGTGGGTGCAACATTTACATTCCTACCAACAGTGCACAAGGTTATAATTCTCCACATCTTTGCCAACACCTATTTTCTGTTTTTGACAGTAGGCATCCTAATGGGTGTGAAGTAGTCTTATTCTGTAAATTGTATACATACTTATGTGTTTCTTATAATCAGCATATGATTAGCTACTGATAGTCTCAGATTTTCTGAGATTTCTGTCACATCCTGTCACATCCTAGAAGACCATGAGATATGGGCAAGTGTGTGTTGGCTCCTCAACTAGATTACAAGATCCTTCTTAAGTTTATTCTTATAGTTCTTCTGTATTAAAACAACACAAAAAAACTCAAAGAGGAATGAATTATTAATAAACGTCGGTTCCACTTTTATATTTTCTATGCTCCCCAAATTAAAAAAGCAGTATAACAAAGCAGGTAAGAGCTTTAGCTCTAAACTGAGATTAACCTGGGTTCAGATTCTAGCTCAGCCACTTTATTAGCTGTGTGACAACTTATTTAAGCATTTGAGCTGCTGTTTCCCCACCTGTAAAATGCAGACAATATAAGGTTCTTGTGAAGGTTAAATTAAAAAGTATACATAAAGCACTTAACCTAGCATATAGTAGGCCCTCACTGACTCAATAACAAAAATAATTATTATGTTAATGATAAAGTTGCAATGATTACTACATACAGTCAGGCATCAGTTAGTGACAGGTACAAGTTCGGAGAAATGTGGTGTTAGGCAATTTCGTCATTCTACCAACATCATAGAGTGTACTTAGAAACCTAGACCTTATCGCCTGCTTTTACACCAAGGCTATAGTCTATTGCTCCTAGGCTACAAATCCGTATAGCATGTTGCTGCACTGAATACTGTAGGCAATTGTAACACAACGGTAAGTATTTGTGTATCTCAACATAGAAAAGGTACAGGAAAATATGGTATTACAATCTTATAGCACTGTCAACATTCATGTGGTCTGTTCTTGACTAAAATGTCATCATGAAGTACATGACTATACTTCAAAAAAAAAAACTACATACAAAAGATGAGTGAAAAAAAAATTAATGCTGACAGAATTTATTTGGACCAATTCAATTTAGAAGTGAAAAATCAAGGGCTCAGATTCCAACATTTTTCTCTACCATGATATTCAAGAAATTTATTTAAGGTTTACTTATTGCCATATATACTAACAATATAATATAAATATTACAAATATTAACAATCTTGCTATTTTCCATTATAATTTTAAAGGTGGATGAGGTCCAGAGCTATATACCAACTATAAAATTGACGGTTTTAAAATTTTCTAAATAATTTGACATCTGGTGAAAAAGTAAAAGACATGCATATCCTTTGACCTAGCAATGCTACTCCTTAGTTTAATACTAAATAAACTATTGCCCATGTGCACAAGGAGATAGATACAAAAATGTTCATAGCCACATTGTTTGTAACAGCACAACCTCAAAGCCCATCCACAGGAGAACACCCAATAAAGTGTGGTAAAATCATATGTTAGAACAATATACAAGATTGAAATGAATAGACTATACACATAGCAACATGGATAAAGTTCCAACAATGTTGAGCAACGTCATAAAATACAAACAGTATCGTTTCAGTTATGTAAAGTTCAAAATATGTAAACCCAAGTTCTTTAAGGATTTATGGTAAACTATAAGTAAAAGCAAATGAGGCCCGGTGCAGTGGCTCATGCTGGTAATCCTAGCACTTTGGGAGGCTGAGGCAGGCAGATCACCTGGGGTCAGGAGTTCGAGACCAGCCTGGTCAACATGATAAAACCTCATCTCTACTTAAAAAAAAAAATTAGCTTGGTGCGGTGGTACATGCCTGTAATCCCAGTTACCCAGGCAGGAGAATCGCTGGAACCTGGGAGATAGAGGCTGCAGTGAGCTGAGATCGTGGCAGTGAGCTGAGATCGTGCCACTGCACTCCAGCCTAGGCCACAGAGCTAGACTCCGTCTCAACAACAACAGCAAAAAAGCAAATGAAAGAGAAATACTGAAATAATAGTTTGGGGGACAGGTAGATGATTAGTGGGAGAGAGAGATGAACACAAAATGGCACACAGCATTTACATTGTATTAGGTATTATAAGTAATTTAGAAATGATTGAAAGTATAGAGGAAGACATGAATAGGTTATAGGCAAATACTACATCATTTTATATCAGGGACTTGAGCATCTGCAGATTTTGGTATCCACAGGAGGTCCTGTAACCAATCCCCCAGAGAAGCTAAAGTATGACTATATTCTATTTAAGATGAGTGGTGCACACATTGGTGTTCATTTTATCATTCATTATACTTTACTTGTTCAATTAAGGCATTCCTTGCTTCAGTTGTTTCCTTCAGCAATTCAGGATCACTCATTTCCAAGAGGGGCTTTCTCTCAAAGTCTTTTCCATCATTTGAATTGCTATTCCAAAGAAGTTTTTCTTTCGTTACTACATCCACCACTCCTTTGAAAGTTTTGGCTTCACCAATTGGTAACTGTAAGTCAGAGTGAGATTAACATTATTAAATGATCACTCACTGAAAACTACATTGATGACAAGTCTTTTCTAATTATACCATTTTCCCCAAAATGTCTATTATCACCATTACTATAATCTGTGGCTATTTTTATTTATACTCCAACTTCTTAAAAAATGATTTGAGATAGCTTTGGAAATGTATACATTGTCACAAAATAAATTCATGTCCTCATGAGAAGAAGCTGATGCTATTAACCAATTTACCTGTAAAAGCAAAGGCTTTGCCTTTAACTTCTCTCTGATGCTTTCAACTGCATACTTAAAGCTATAGAAAGCAAAATAATTATAGTTAAAAACACGGTTAAAAATTATTTACCAAAGGTATCAAAAGAGGAAAGAAAACCCTTACAGGTTTTAAGAATGTTTTCTAAAATTTTAACCCACTTTATTCTCCTTAACGCTCACTATTTAACAGTTTTCCATAGGAAAATGTCTGGAATAAACTTTTATGTCAATTTCAGATATCAGAAATTACCCTAATCCAGCCACAGAGCTGTTTAGGATATTATTATTGTGAGCTTCACATAACTATATTTTGCAATTAAGATTAAATGAATTGATAAAGGTAACATGGATAATAAATTGTAGTTGGGATTCCAGTGCAAGATTTGTGATAAGCTAAGGATTCTTTCTTCCGCTACTAGGTTTGCTACCATACAAAGCTACCAGCTTTCTTCCAAGAGCCTGCCTAGTCTTTGGCATTCTTCATATCGTATGCTATGCTATTCATTTCTATGCTAACACTGCAGCTACCTCTAGAACACATGCCATCTCTGGCACATGGGCTGATTTATATATACATGCAGGTCATTCCAGTCCCAGTGTTTTTTTCAGAACCAGCCTATTATCCAGTCATCTCCCTCCCCATTGCCAAAGGCACTGTCTGGCAATAAATAAGTACTTCCATCTACCACAAGGAACTCCAAGCAGAAAAGGGTCAGAACTTGAGGCTAGTACATTTTAAAGGTTGCTAGGCTGTTATTAATCAAGACAAGGTCCTTTAAACCAACAGCCTCAGAATTACTATAGAGAGGGAGAAAAACACAATGCATATTAATTACCGTGTAGTTTTAGGGGAGGTATAGTTTGTTTCATTTCTGCCATTCTCCTACCACAGGTCACAATCTCTCCCTATCACATTTGTTCTAGAATTTTTAATATTCTTGATTTTCTCCCTTTCATGTTTTCTCCAAATCTTTCAAATATTCTTGATTCTCTGAATTATGTTCTCAGAACAATGTATCCACCACCCTATGGTCTCTGACTATGGCCACTACATTTCAGCATTAACTCTCTTCTGCCCTACATGCAGGTCTTACAGCATCTACATTCTCTTCTTCCAGTTCTTTATTGAGAGTATCTTCCCCAGTAGCTAAGAAAATCAGAGAATAAGGAAGAACACCTTCAGCTGCAGGAAACAATTCTCTATTCTCTATCTTTAGCAATGATGGGAAGTGCCATACCTTCAGCAATATAGGGACTATACTATACAGTTCTAAAGAGAATCAGTGGAATCATCAAGATGCCACTTTCATCCTAGAAATATGATTCAGTCTCTCTATACTAGAAACAGGACTCATCATCATCTATCAGCTATTAGTCCCAAATTGTTACATAACCTATGGATTAGCTGCTTTGAATTTTTTTATGGGAATAAACTGGGATTCCATGGAATATTTATATACTATAATACAATAAAAAAAAAAAACAGCTACTTCTAAATTTAAGCTATAGTTCATTAACAGTTCAAATTGTAGTTTCACTCTGATAAGCCAACGAAACACATTTTAAATACCTTGCTCCAGTTTTGTCCATCTTGTTTAAAAAACAGATTCGAGGTATATTGTGTTTATCAGCTTGCCTCCATACTGTGAGAGTCTGGGCCTAAAGCAAATATGAGGAAAAAAATACATACTGAACAAAAGTAACGATGTTACTGGAGCTGGAATGAAGAGATCCAAAAATCTACTGTCAGATAAATTGGGCCCTATTCTAGCAGAGAATTAGTGCAATGATACTTATATTTCTAGGGTCACTCTTCAGCTATCAAGTTAACACAGCCGGGAACATGATGAAGTGTGAAGGGGAGTGTGCTTCGAACCACTTGAGAATACTCTGGGTGAACTAGGTGGCTACACAAAGAGAATTAACACCTAGGAGGTACTGAGAATCACAGAAAGTGAACTTAACTGAGAATCAGGAGAGCTACTTTTTGTTTGGCTTCACTTTTCCTAGTAAATGTCATATGACACTTAACTCATTTAACGTCAGGTCTCTGATCTATGAAATAGGAATTTTGCCTTAATTATTTCAGATACTTGTTTTGAGGTAAAAGAAATATAGCAGTGTACTATAAAGAAGCCAGTTTATTTTTTAGGTAAAATTTATATACAATAAAATACAGATAGTAAGTGTATATATAGCTCAATGCGTTTTGAGAAAAGTATGTTTGTGTAATTATTACCCCAATTAGGAGATAGAACACTATTATTCCTGAAATTTTTCTCCTCCCTGTCTCCTATAAGCAACCTGTTCTGATTTCTGTCACCACAGCTTCAGTGTCTTACTCTTGAACCTCATATAAAATAACATGGCTTCTTCGGTTCAACATGTTTTTAACATTCATCCACATTGTTAGGTGTATCAGTTCTTTTTAATTATATAAATGCACCAGTTGGTTTTCCTATCCACCTGTGGATATGCACTTGGATTGTTTCTAGTTTGGAGCTCTTGTGAATTTAGCTGCTATAAACATTCTGAATCTGTCTTTGGTGGACAAATGTCTTCATTCTGCTGGATAAAGATATAGGAGGAGAACTGCTTAAGTATATTTAAACTTTATAAGAAAATTCCGCTGGGTGCGGTGGCTTATGCCTGTAATCCCAACACTGCGGGAGGCTGAGGCAGGTGGATCACTTGAGGTCAGGAGTTCAAGACCAGCCTGGCCACTCTGTCTCCACTAAAAATATAAAAATTAGCTAGATGTGGTGGTGCACGCCTGTAGTCCCAGATACTCGGGAAGCTGAGGCACAAGAATCACTTGAACCTGGGAGAGAGAGGTTACAGTGAGCCAAGATTGCACCACTGCATTCCAGCCTGGGTGACAGTGAGACTCCTGTCTCAAAATAAATAAAATAAAATAAACAAACTTCCAAATAGTCTTCCAAAGAAGTTGCATTATTTTGCAGTTTTTTTTTTTTTTTTGAGACAGGGTCTCACTCTGTTGCCCAGGCTGGAGTGCAGTCGTGCGATCAAGGCTCACTGCAGCCTCAACCTCCCCGGGCTCAAGCAATTCTTCCATCTCAGACTCCTGAGTAGTTGGAACTACAGGTGCACGCCACCACACCGAGCTAATATTTTTTTTTTGTATTTTGTAGAGATGGGGTTTTGCCATGTTGCTCAGGCTGGTCTCTAACTCCTGGGCTCAAACAAACCCACCTGCCTCAGCCTCCCAAAGTGCTGGGATTACAGGTGTGAGCCACCATGCCTGGCCTCTATTTTGCAGTCTTATCAACAATGTGTAAATTTTCTAGTTGCTCCATATTCTCACCAACATTTGCTATCACTCTTTTTAATTATAAGCATTCTTTTGGGTATGAAATTGAATCTGTGATTTTAATTTGCATTTTCCTGATGACTAATGAGATTATGCATCTTTTCATGTGCTTACTAGTCATTCACATGTGTTCTTTTGTGAAGTGTCCATTCAGGTTTTCTGTCCATTTTTTTCTGGGTTGTTATTATTGATTTATAGTTCTTCATATAGTCTGGATACAAATCCATGGTTATAGATATGTACTGTAAATACTTCAGCATTTATTTTCCAAGAATGATCATATTCTCTTATATAATCAATACTATTATTGCATTCAGGAAATTTAATATTTGTATAATATGTTTATCTAATATTACAAGTATTTTCTCATAGTCCATGCCTTGTGTTTTTAATTTTGTTTTAATGAACACCTGTAATTTTGATAAAGTTCCAGGAATCGACTTTTGTTATTTATGTTTCGTGCTTCTTATGTCCTCTAAGAAATTTTTACCTACCCCAAGGCTGTAAAGATATTTTTCTTCTAGAAGCTATGTATACATAACTTAACACTGTGATACACTCCAAATTAATTTTTGTGTATGATGAGGTGTGTATGTGAGGGGTAGGGGGTGAATATCATAAATTTTCAAAGAACAAAAACATATTGCAAATCAAAACAAACAAAAAACTTCCACCATCCCACCTGCCAGCTAAAAGCCCATCCATTGTTTAAAACAAGTGCCGTCTCCTTCATGAATTCAGAAACTTCCTATTCAAGCACATTTCAATCTTGTAAGTAATGCAATCTGTTTGAATGATTAAGCGTCACATTTATCTAAAGTTATAACAACAGAAAGGTGGAACTATTAGGAAATAGTGACAGAAATAACAGTGTATAATCAATCTCACACCATAGTGTCTTCTGCCAGAATCCATGAAACTAAGGCAGGCTAATTTGTTAGCTCGAAAGTAAGGTAGAATCTCTGATCCTTCAAAGTTCTTGACACTAGTTTTCATATTTCTCCTTTTACCATGAAATATCTGAGATCACATATAGATTACATCTCAATATTAAATTCTGATTTCCTTTTACCATTATTTTATTTATATGAACTTACCAAATAGATGGTTACGGTTAACTAAATTTGATACATTCTACTTTTTAAAAACTCATGCTGTTCTATTTCCCTTTACTCTGGCAATATTATTTACCTCTACACCAGCAGAAGCATCAAATATAGCCACTGCACCATCCAACACTCTTAGGCAGCGCTCAACCTCCAAGGTAAAGTCCACATGACCTAAGAAAAAGATAAGACGTATAATGCCTAAAATCTTTTTAACAAAACAAACAAAACCATCATATGATCTAGCAATCTCACATCTCACTCCTGGGGTGGGGGTGTGTGTGTGTATATCCAAAGGTATTGAAAGCAGAGTCTCAAAGAGCTATTTGCACACCCATATGCATAGCAGCACTGGGAGACAAAAGGTGGAAACAACCCAAATGTCCACTGATGTATGAATGAACAAAATGTGATATATACATACAATGGAATACTATACAGAATAAAAAAGAAGCTATTGTAGCACACTGTCACATGCTACAATATGGGAAAATTTGAAGGCTTTATGCTAGATGAGATAAGCCAATCACAAGAGGACAAATACTGTATGATTCCACTTACATGAGGCATCTAAGCTAGTCAAATTCATAGGTATACAAGGTAGACAGTGGTTAGCAAGGGTGAAGAGAGGGGGCAAAAGGGAACTGTTGTCCAATGAATATAGTTTCATTTCTGCAAGATAAAAAAGTTCTCGACATCTGTTTCACAGCAATGTGATCATACTTAACACTACTAAACTGTACACTTAAAAATGGTTAAGATGGTAAATTTTGTAACATGTTTTTTACCACAATAAAAAGCAAAACAAAAACCCCATACAACAAAAAACTCCAAATGATGCAGCATCTCTGTATTACTGCAATAGTACCATACCTGGTGTATCAATTAGATTGACTCTATACCCCTTCCAATCAAACGTAACAGCAGCTGATTGAATAGTAATGCCTCTTTCTCGCTCTTGGGCCATGAAATCTGTCACAGTGTCTCCATCATCAACATCTAGCCAGGAAAAAGATGATAAAATTTAGTCTTAATAGCAAGTGTATTTTATTGGTGCTCAATATCTACCTGACACAGTTTAATCTGCCTTAAGAAAAATTTTTCCTAAAATATTTGGTTTAATAGAGCCTTTACTCTTTCAATAAGTAAATCCTCATGGTAGAAAAAGTTTTTCAGCTAGATTAGTAATTTTGCCATAAAAGTAATTTTTCACCAAGATGAAAATCTTTTAAGTTTACTGAACCATATACTTCATTTATTTCTTACATAGCTTAACTATCATTACCCCCTCTTTATCTGATGTCCGTCCCTCCTGATCCCTTGATAGGAGGCAGAGTGGTACAGTGAAAGAATACAGTCATAGCTTTAAATCCCAACTTTACCACTTAGCACTCTACGATCTTGAGGCAAACTACTTAACCTAGTTTGTAAAATAAGGCTAATAAAGTCATCCTTGCTGGGTTGTTATAAGGATGAAATGAGACAATATATATAAAGTACCTAGTCTAGTAGATGATAAATGATAGCCACATGGAATGAGATAGAGAAAAAAATTCATCCAATATTAAATTATCCTTTACAAACCCATCTCATCACTAAATTTTCCAAAGAGAAGGGATTTATTTGTACAAGTGCAAGTAGTCTCATACAACTTCAACAGTATAAAGTCACAAAAAAATTATCCTGAACTTTATCCAAAAAGTTCACTGAAATTATTCTGCAGTAAAATTCTGTAGTTGAATTACGTATATTATTCTAATTAAATTTATAGACAGTAAAAGAAATAAAAAAGTTGTTCTTTACCATTATCATGGCCTTATACTATCATTTATTTCAGCATTAAACCCCTAAAATGGTAGCTAGTTGCTCCATGTATGTGTATGTGTGTGTGTGCATGTATGTATTAATATGTATACACACACATAATGTAAACACCAGAGGAGGAAATAGCAAGAAAAATGTATTTGACAGAAACTCAAATATAACTCTATGTTAATATCTATAATTGTATTACTGTCAGTTATTCCCAACATCACTGCCAAAGAAAATAATATCATTAAGGATACAAAGACCAAATAACTATAAGTTCTAAATGAGACAGTAAGTTTTAAAAACACTTACACAGTACTAAGATTTTTCACAATTATAAAGATCTTTATTTCACATTATCTTTATGATTATTCATATGACTAATGAAGTCAATCTTAGGTCAGCAAGTTCTACAACAACCTGGATAGTTTTTAGGCTATGATCTGAACTAGAAAAGAACTTCAAAAGATAGCCGTACAAAAACACATGGACAATCACTGCAGTTTGGCTCTCAGGAAGCCCCATCCTTAGGGTAAGCGGGAGAGCCCCACATCAAGGGAGCACCCCGTGAAACAAAAGAATCTGAACAGTAGCCCTTAACTGCCAGATCTTCACTCTGACATAGTCTACCCAAATGAGAAGGAATCAGAAAAACAATTCTCATAACATAACAAAACAAGGTTCTTTAATCCCCCCCCAAAAAAATCACACTAGCTCACTAGCAATGAATCCAAACCAAGACAAAATCTAAACTGCCAGAAAAGAGTTCAGAAGGTCAATTACTAAGCTACTCAAGGAGGCACCAGAGAAAGGTGAATACCAACTTAAAAAAATTGTTGGCCGGGCACGGTGGCTCAATCCTGTAATCCCAGCACTTTGGGAGGCTGAGACAGGCGGATCACGAGGTCAGGAGATCGAGACCACCCTGGCTAACACGGTGAAACCCCATCTCTACTAAAAAATACAAAAAACTAGCCGGGCAAGGTGGTGGGCGCCTGTAGTCCCAGCTACTTGGGAGGCTGAGGCAGGAGAATGGTGTAAACGCGGGAGGCGGAGCTTGCAGTGAGCTGAGATCCGGCCACTGCACTCCAGCCTGGGCGACAGAGTGAGACTCCCTCTCAAAAAAAAAAAATTGTTTAAATATTACAGGATATGAACGGAAAAATCTCCAGAGAAATAGCCAGCATAAATAAACAATCACAACTTCTGGAAATGAAGGATACACTTAGACAAATGCAAAATACACTGGAAAGTCTCAGCAATAGAATTAAGAAAGTAGAAGAAACAACTTCAAAGGTCAGGTGCGGTGGCTTACGCCTGTAATGCCAGCACTTTGGGAGGCCAAGGCAGGCAGATCACGTGTGGTCAGGAGTTCAAGACCCACCTGGCCAACATGGTGAAATCCTGTCTCTACAAAGATACAAAAATTAGTCAAGCATGATGGTGGGTGCCTATAATCCCAGCTACTCGAGAGGCTGAGGCAGGAGAATTGCTTGAACTCGGAAGGTGGAGGTTGCAGTGAGCTAAGATTGCACCACTGCAGTTTAGCCTGTGTGACAGAGCAAGACTCCATCTCAAAAAAAGAAGAAACAATTTCAGAGTTCAAAGACAAGGCTTTTGAATTAACCCAACCTGACAAAGAAAAAAGAATTTTTAAAAAGTGAACAAGGCCTCTAAGAAGTTTGGGATTATGCGAAATGACCAAACCTAAGAATAACTGGTGCTTCCAAGAAAGAAATCTAAAAGTTTGGAAAATATATTTGAGGAAATAATCAAGGCAAACCTCCCTGGCCTTGCTAGAGATCTAGACATCCGAATACCAGAAGCTCAAAGAACACCTAGGAAATTCATCACAAAAAGACCATCGTTTAGGCACACAGTCATCAGGTTACCTAAAGTCAAGACAGGAAACAATTTTAAGAGCTATAGGGAAAAAGCATCAGGTAACCTATAAAGGAAAACCTATCAGATTAACAGCAGATTTCTTAGCAGAAATCCTACCAGCTAGTAGGAATTGGGGTCCTATCTTAGCCTCCTTAAACAAAACAATTACCAGCCAAGAATTTTGTATCCAGAGAAACTAAGTTTCATAAATGAAGGAAAGATACAGTCTTTTTCAGACAACCAAATGCTGAGAGAATTCACCACTAGCAAGCCAGCACTACAAGAACTACTAAGAGGAGCTCTAAATCCTGAAACAAATCCTCGAAATACACCAAAATAGAACCTCCTTAAAGCATAAATCTCACAGGACCTATAAAAAAAAAAGAAGGTATTCAGGCAACAAATAGTGACAATAGTAACCTCACATCTCAATACTAACATTGTGACCTAAACATTCCACTTAAAAGACAAAGAATGGCAGAAGGGATAAGAGTTCACCAAGTATCTGCTGTCTTCAAGAGACTCACCTAATACATAAAGACTCACATAAACTTAAGGTAAAGGGGGGAAAAGATATTCCATGCTAATGGACACCAAAAGTGAGCAGGAATAACTGCTCTTATATCAGACAAAACAAACTTTAAAGCAGCAGCAGTTAAAAAAGACAAAGAGCGATATTATACAATGATAAAAAGACTAGTCCAACAGGAAAATACCACAATCCTAAATATATATGCACATAAAAACATTGCAGTTCCCAAATTTATAAAATAATTACTACTAGACCTAAGAAATGAGACAGACAGCAACACAGTAATAGTGGGGGACTTTAATACTCTACTAACAGCACTAGACAGGTCATCAAGACAAAAAGTCAACAAAGAAACAATGGACTGGCCAGGCGCAGTGGCTCATGCGTGTCATCTCAGCACTTTGGGAGGCTGAGGCACGTGGATTACCCAGGTCAGGAGTTCAAGACCAGCCTGGCCAACACAGTGAAACCCTGTGTCTACTAAAACATACAAAAATTAGCCAGGCATGATGGTGGGTGCCTATAATCCCAGCTACTTGAGAGGCTGAGGTAGGGGAATCGCTTGAACTCGGGAGGTGGAGGTTGCAGTGAGCCGAGATCGCACCATTTCACTCCAAGCTAGATGACACAGCCAGACTCCATCTCAAAAACAAAAAAAGAAACAATGAACTTAAACTATATCCTAGTACAAACAGACTTAACAAATATTTATAGAACATTCTTCCCAACAACTGAAGAATATATATTCTATTCATCAGCATGTAGAACATTCTCCAAGATAGACCACATGACGGGCTACAAAACAAGTCTCAATAAATTTAAGAAAATCAAAATTATATCAAGTACTCCCCCAGATCATAGTGGAATAAAACTGGAAATCAACTCCAAAAAGAACCCTCAAAACCATGGAAATACATGGAAATTAAATAACCTGCTCCCAAATGATCACTGGGTCAACAATGAAATCAAAATGGAAATTAAAAAATTATTTGAACTAAACAATAATAGTGACGCAACCTATCAAAACCTCTAGGGTACAGCAAAAGTGGAGCTAAGAGAAAAGTTCATTGCATTAAATGCCTACATCAAAAAGTCTGAAAGAGCACAGACAGACATTCTAAGGTCAAACCTCAAGGAACTAGAGAAACAATAACAAACCAAACCCAAACCCAGCAGAATTGAAATAACCAAGATCAGCACAGAACTAAACGAAATTAAAACAAACAAAAAATACAAAAGTGAAACGAAAAGCTGGTTGTTTGAAAAGATAAATAAAATTGATAGACAGTGAGATTAATTAAGAACAGAAAATATCCAAATAAGTTCAATTAGAAACAAAACAGGGGATATTACAACTGATACCACAGAAATACAAAAGATCATTCAAAGCTACTATGAACACCTTTACACACATAAACTAGAAAACCTAGAGGAGATGGATAAATTCCTGGAAATATACAATCCTCCCAGATTAAACCAGGAAGAAATAGAAACTCTGAACAGACCAGTAACAGTGAGAAGGAAATGGTAATTAACAAGTTGCCAACAAAAAAAGTCTAGGACCAGATGGATTTGCAGCTGAATTCTATCAGACATTCAAAGAATTGGCACCAATTCTATTGATGCTATTCCACAGATAAAGAGGGAATCCTCCCTAAATCATTCTAAGAAGCCAGCATCACCCTAATACCAAAAGCAGGAAAAGACACAACAAAAAAAGGAAAACTACAGACCAATATCCCTGATGAACATAGAAGCAAACATACTCAACAAAATGCTAGCTAACTGAATCCAACAGCATACCAAAAAGATGATCCACCATGATCAAGTAGGTTTCATACCAGGAATGCAGGGATAGTTTAACATCTGCAAGTCAATAAATGTGATACACCATATAAACAGAATTAAAAACAAAAATCACATGATCATCTCAATAGACTCAGAAAAAGCATTTGACAAAATCCGGCATCCCTCTATGAGTAAAACTCTCTGCAAAATTGGCACAGAAGGGACATCATACTTTAAGGTAACGAAAGCCATCTATGACAAACCCACAGCCAACATTACACTGAATAGGGAAAAGTTGAAAGCATTCCCCCTGAGAACTGGAACAAGGCAAGAAGGCCCACTTTCACCACTTCTGTTCAACATAGTACTGGAAGGCCTAGCCAGAGCAATCATACAAGATAAAGAAATAAAGGGCATCCAAATAGGTAAACAGGAAGTGAAACTGTCACTGTTTGCTGATGATATGAACATATACCTAGAAAACCCTAAAGACTCATCCAAAAAGCTCCTAGAACTGGTAAATAAATTCAGCAAAGTTTCAGGATACAAAATTAACGTACACAAATCAGTAGCCTTGCTATATACCAACAGCAACCAAGCTGAGAGTCAAATCAACAACTTAACCCCTTTTACAATAGCTGCAAAAAAATAAAAATAAAATACTTAGGAATATACCTAACAAAGGAGATAAAAGTCCTCTACAAGGAAAACTACAAAATACTGTTGCAAGAAATCATAGATGACACACACAAATAGAAACACATCCCATGCTCACAGATGGGTACAATCAATATTGTGAAAATGACCATACTACCAAAAGAAATCTACAAATTCAATGCAATTCCCATCGAAATACCACCATTTTTCACAGAAGTAGAAAAAAAAATCCTAAAATTCATATGGAACCAAAAAAGAGTCTGCATAGCTAATGCAAGACTAAGCAAAAAGAACAAATCTGGAGGCATCACATTACCAAACTTCAAACTATACTACAAGGCCATAGTCACCAAAACAGCATGGTACTGGCATAAAAACAGGCATATAGGGCCAGGCATGGTAGCTCACACCTATAATCCCAGCACTTTGGGAGGCCGAGGCGGGCAGATCACTTGAGGTCAGGAGTTTGAGACCAGCCTGGCCAACATGGTGAAACCCCATCTCTACTAAAAATAAAATTCAAAAAAATAGCTGGGCATGGTGGTGGGCACCCATAGTCCCAGCTACTTCGGAGGCTGAGGCAGGAGAATTGCTTGAGCCCAGGAGGCAGAGGCTACAGTGAACTGAGACTGCACCACTGCACTCCACCCTGGGCAACAGAGCGAGATTCCATCTAAAAAAGTAAAAATGGCACGCAGTCCAATAAAATAGAATAGAGAACCCAGAAATAAAGCCAAATACTTACAGCCAATTGATCTTCAACAAAGCAAGCAAAAACATAAAGTGGGAAAAGGACACCCTATTCAACAAATTGTGCTGGGATAATTGGCAAGCCACACGTAGAAGAATGAAACTGGATCCTCATCTCTCACCTTATACAAAAATCAACTCAAGATGGATCAAAGACTTAAATCTAAGACCTGAAACCATAAAAATTCTAGAAAAGATCATTGGAAAAACCCTTCTAGACATTGGCTTAGGCAAAGACTTCATGACCAAGAACCCAAAAGCAAACGCAACAAAAACAAAGGTAAGTAGACAGGACTTAACTAAACTAAAAAGCTTCCACACAGCAAAAGAAATATGTATATGTTACCTGGATGGAATTGGAGGCCACTATTCTTAGTAACTCAGGAATGGAAAACCAACATCATTTGTTCTCACTCATAAGTGGGAGCTAAGCTATGAGGATGCAAAGGCATTAGCATGATACAATGAACTTTGGGGACTCAGGGGAAAGGGCGGGAGGGGAGTGAGGGATAAAAGACTACACATTAGGTACAGTGTACACTACTTGGGTAACGGGTGCACCAAAATATCAGAAACCGCCATTAAAGAACTTATTCATGTAACCAACCACCTGTTCTCCAGAAGCCAATTGAAATAAAAAATAAAATAAAATAAGCCTTAGGGGAGAAAATTGTTAACCTAGTTGCTTTTTAGAATATGAAGTCTAAGATTCTTTATCTTTAATTATAAATATAATAAACCAGTTATGATAAGGACATAAACTTAAGGGCAATCACAGAGAAAATGTGTGTATATAAAAAAGAGAGAGAGAACATTCTATGTGGGTTCTATTTTTATATATTCAGTTTCTTGACATCATAAGATTGTGTACATGTCTAGTTTATCTTACTATGAGAGCAAGGTCTTGATATTCTCCTTTTTAACTGTAAATAAGTTATTGCCATGACTTTTGTAGGTGATTTTTCAGCTTAGTGACTATAATTACTATAAAGCTTGATTTCCTTCTCGTTATAGTAAACTGCAATAGTTTGAAGTAAATAAATAAAAACACATGGAATATTATTCAGCCTTATAAAAGGAATCTTCACTTGAGCCCAGTTTGAGACTAGCCTGAGCAACATACTGAGGCCCTGTCTCTACCAAAAATACAAAAGTTAGCCAAGTGTGGTAGCACCTGCCTGTAGTCCCAGCTACTCAGGAGGCTGAGGCAGGAGGATCTCTTGTGCCCAAGAGTTGAAGGCTGCAGTGAGCTGTGACTGGGCCACTGCACTCCAGCCTGGGCAACAGAGCAAGATCCTGTCTCTAAAAAAAAAAATTAAAAAATTAAAAAGGAATCTTGACACATGCTACAACATGGATAAACCCTGAGGGCATTGTGCTATGTGAAATAAACCTGTCATAGAAAGACAAATACTTACGATTCCACTTATATGAGGTACCTAGAGTACTCAAAGTCAGGAAGAAAAAGTAGAAGGGTAGTTGCAAGGGACTGGGGAGAGGGGAAAATGGGAGTTGTTTAATGGGTATAGAATTTCAATTTTGTAACTTAACATTTTGAAGATTGGTTGCACAATAATGTGAATATATTTAACACTACTGAACTGTACACTTAGAAATAGTTAAGATGGTAAATTTTATGTTTTTTTAACCACAATTAAAAAAACAAAAGATAACTAGGTTAAGGATTAACAAAATCCTCTCCTCTTTGATATGAGAATTTAACTTCTGGTTACCTTTTTTGGTTCTTTTCTTCTAGAAACCAGATAACAGAGGTATGTCAACTACATTCCTAGGCAATATATCTTATGGGAAAAATAACTTCTGATTGGTAAACTAAATCTGAATTGCGAAGAACTACAAATGAATTATATATATAAATACCTTATGGAGATACAGAACTCCGAGCTTCCCTGGCTATGGCATGTACCTTATGTGGCACCTGGAAGCTATGCCTATAAAGTTATAGCAAGAGATATTCATTCCTATAGGGCATGAATCTTCTAAGCTAGGGTGGCTCCTGTGAATCTTGTCACCTTGCACCTAATCTGTTACTCTGGGGCAGCCAAAGAAGATAGCTCCCAGATAGCTACAGGGACTGCTATAAGGACTCTTCTAGAAAGAAACACCTAATGCTGCTCTGTTGGCAAGCTATGGTTCCTGTCCTGTTGCATTCTGAGTAGGTAAGTGTCAAATGGGGCCTATGATAGTCTTATAAGTCTGAATATTTAGTTGAATCTAAGAAGACCCTTTGGTGGATATTGCAACTACCTTATCTTTAAGTTGTGGTTTAGACATCAGTAGCTCTATGCCATATTCAAGGTGTGTAGGTTGACTTCTTAATCAAAATATTTTTCAATGATGCTTTTGCTAATGGGGAGTGGGAAGAGGAGGAATCCATTCTAACCTCCCAGTGATCTTGTATATCCAGAATAGTACAGTATTCTTTCTGTGGTGGTAGTTTTGCCTGCATCAATATGAGCCATAATTCCAATATTACGGATTCTGTTTAAAAGGAAAAAATAAGGTAGACATTACTAAAATTGTAAAACCAAAGTATATATGCTGTTCAAATTTCAAAGCTGGTATTTCTATAATTTATAAAACTGTAAAAACTAGAAAAATGGAAAACATTTAGAGTATATCCACATTACTCTGATAACACAGCTAAGTAACAAAAGGGCTAACTACAACCTACAATTCTGAGACTATCTTATATTCATTCTATGAAAAGTGTGGTGTTGTTACATTAAAAAATTTTAGCATTAAATTGAGAAAAATAGCTAAAATACATTATCAACATCTATTTAAAATTGGCTAGGGCAGAAAGTCATAAAAATTACAGCATTCACTCTTGTCCATCAGAGAAAAACTGCAAATTTTCGTGACAGTCTATGGAAAAGTGTGATATCAATGATAGTACTTACTTAGCTATGGGAGGATTGATGATGGAATGAAGGGATTTGATATCATTTCCTATTAAGCCTAGAAAGTTAAAATTGAACTGTTACATTTATGAAATTTTCCTTTAATTTATAAATGAAAGACTTTAAAATAACTTTAAGCAAATACTGTAATTCCAAATAAAGTAAAGTAAAATTCAAGCTAAATAAATCTAAAATAAACTAAAATTTATTTCCTTGCAATGTATAAGGAAAGCTATGGATGACAATACAACAAGGTAAAAGTTTTAAACATCAAGTTCTAGATCATATCCTTAGAAAAATACAGATTCACCCCAATCTCTGCCACCTACTTCACTTCCATTTACAAAACTGTAGAATTAGAATAAATGCTCACAATAATAATCTTAAGGCACTGATCCTGAGTCAAAGAAAAATTTTTAAATGCACAGTCCTATAAACCTGCCTTTTCCAGGGTTCGAAGAGCTAAGGGTGATCCTTATGTCAGTTGATAATGAATTATTACACAATGTGGAACTTGCCTTCCTCAGCAATCCCAGGACACAATACCTTTAAAGACAGCCTGGGAGGTTTCACTGAATAGAAGCTGTAATAATTTAATACTTTTGAAAGGCCAAGCAGTATTTCTTAAATTAAAAAGTCCATATGGCTTATTCTATGCTTAACATATAGTTTACTAATATTAAGAACTAATTCTAAAGAAACAAGGCAGTTATATTCATAAATTTATTTAAAACCCTCCTGTTATTTAAACCATTTCTCCCATGTTTCTATGATACAAAAATGAGAATTTTATATTATTTTTGAAACTCCATAGTGGTTTGAAGATCAAAAGATAATCTATACTACTACAGTCAAATTCACATGAGCAAAATACAGAGACCTAGATACACACCAACAATGTAGCCCATTAAATTAATCCTCCCTTGTAAGTCAACAGCCAATCAGTATTTTTATTCTATTATTCTCACTTGACAAAGACAGTAATGAGAACAGCAACAGAATTAAACTAATTTCACAGAGTCTACCATACACTTGCTTGTTTCAAACACAGAAAGGACATTCAAAAGTAAGTCAACTCCTCCACCTTCCAGCATTTGATGCCATGTATCTAACCTAAACAATCCCAAATACTTAACCAAACTACTTACAACAATCCTCAAAATAAATTATTCTAGTAAATCTCTCTTGACAGAAAACACTTGCATAAAAAAAAGAAATAAACTAGAAAAAAATTTTTCACAAGACTACTCTACAAGTACATTCACATGTTAAAACTTCCAAACTAGCTACTAAAGCCACCATCCTTTCCTTTGCTCAGCTCATCCGCATGTTCCTCAGATGAGGAGCACAACTCTACTAGTATTTCCTTCTGGCACCTATCCGAACACTCCCACCCCTAATACTCTCTAGGAAATAGCCAAGAAGTAAAAAATGGTTTCAGAACCCTAATAAGAGAGATTCTTGCAAACAAGAGAGAGAAAAGAGATGAAGCGAACAGCTTAGATAAAATTAGAAGAATCTAAAATTTGTACCTGGTAGGGAACTGTAATTTCTTCCAAGCGGCACATGTGGCTTTAACCTTTTTAAACTTGCTCTTACTTTATAGCAGCATATATTCTAGTAAAGAGAAAAAGAAATGACATTAATTTTATTTTAGCATCACTTATTACAGTTTTAACATTGTAATTGTGCTTTGTCAGAAGACAAACTATTTTGTATAGCTTTAAAGTAGTTCTAATTTATTAACTCCAATTCTTTTAAAAAGTGACAACCCAAATATATCCTAGGGGAAAGAATAAGGATAAAATTAATACTGATTTGCTATTTTGGGCTGACCTTAAAACAATGGTTCTCCTCAACCTGCAGTATTAGCATGGGCTGAGGGCTTGTTTGAAACACATGCTTAGGCTCCACTCCAGACAAGAGAATCAGAAACTCTTGGGGATGCAGCCAATCTGTTTAAACCAGCTCTCCAGGTGATTCTGATAGCTATAGTTTGAGAACCACAACCCTAAAGTTCCGAAAGTCAGAAGCTGAGAGAGTCAGAAAGGTTAAATAAGGTATCTCACCCAGGATACACCTTGGTTTTCCTCTGCATCTGCTGAAAGGTCTGTGCAGGGCAATGAGCTCTAAAACCATTAGTTGTTTTCAGGATTTATTATAGTAGTTACACATTAGAATCATCTGGAAAGCTTCTTGAAGACACAGGGGTGGGGAGAGAAGAGAAGAACTGGAGGAGCTGGGCAGCGGCATTTTAAAAAGTTCCCAGGTTGTCTCCAATGTAGCATTCAACTGAGAATTACTAAGTTAGAGCAAGTCTGCTTAAGGCCAAGCCTACCTCCCCCATCTTAGCTGCTTACCTAACCTTCTCATGTTCTCATGTAGAGGCTGAATATTCTCCACCTCAGTTTATGCCCAGACCACTAGATACACATTTAATAGCTGCCAATATAGTCGGAATTGTTAGTGTATGTAATGATTTAGGGCCACCACAATCTGCTTTTTGTTTCATGAACTGCATATCTGTGCTATCTATATTATTTCTAGGTTAGTTACCAAGTTTCTGGAAATAATATGCTACTATCCTTAGAAAATATTTCCACTGCATAATGACTAGGATAAGACCCAGTGTCTATCACAGAGTGCATAGTCTGAAAGTGTCAGCAATCAAAGCACTGAAGAAAAACTGGGTAACTCCTTGTGCCACTTAATGAGATCACAAATGGAATATAGAAATATATCTTCTTCAAAAGGCTGCTCAGGTGATTTTAAAGTAGCAAAAAAAAAACAAAAAAACAAAAAACTGTAGACAAATGTTAAGGCTTCTTAGGGTTACAGGTTCTCCACTACAGCAGTCATACCCCATCCACAGGGGGTATATTCCAAGACCCCCAGTGGATGACTGAAACCTCCGATAGTACTGAACCTAATTACTGTCCATCAGAACATGTTTCTGTTCATGTCTTCTGCCCACAAATTGAATAGCTTTTCCATCTTAACTAACCTCTTATCATGTTATGTGACCATAACTTTTGCAGTTTGAAGTACAACAGTAAAACTAGCAAAAATGTCTTTTTCTTCACAATTTCACAGATAGAAGATTCATTCCTATCATAGATCTTAGTAACCTCAGCATATGACTTTTTTTTTTCCTTATTAAGCCAAGAATTTTCACCTTTTCACTTAAAGGGAACACTTTATGGCTTCTCTTTGGCATATCCAAATTGCCAGCATCACTACTCTTGTGCTCTGGGACCATGATTAAGTAAAATAAAGGTTACTTGAACACTAGCATGGCAATACCACAATCTGATAACCCAGACGGCTACTGACTCATGGGTGGGGAGTGTATACAGTGTGGATATGCTGGGCAAAGGGATGACTCACCTCCCAGGTGGGATTAAGTGAGATGTCATGAGATTTCATCACAATACTCAGAATGGCACACAATTTAAAACTTATGAATTATTTCTGGAATTTTCCATTTAATTTTCAGACCACAGTTGACTTTGAGCAACTGAAACAGCTAATAGCAAAACCATGAATAAGGGGAAACTACTGTACTCCCTGTTAAGTCACTGAAGATAAAAAGAAATAACCCAAGCAAGCTTTAAAGTAATCTTTCACTTAGCACTAGATAAAAGGGGTATTATTACGTTTGAGGTTTAATATCTCTGAAGTATACTGAAGACGCGATAGTTCATAAAATAATTTATAGTGTTTCGGAGAGGATTCAGGAGTCAGACCAGAGCTTAAAGACTAAAACAATGTTCCTGAGACAAAGATCAGACTGCCCAAGAAGTTGGCTTCCAACAGCTCTGCAGAAGACAGCCAAAAGTAGTTTTATCAACCATTGTACAATTATGTTATACTTCGATATTAAGAGAAACTTTATTTCATAAGAGTTTTAATCTATGGATACTTAACATTACAAAGCACATTTTCTGTTAAAGATGTACATTAAGTGATGACATTCTTAGATATAAAACTGTACCCTCCTTCAAAAACAACTGGCATTTTAGTACTCCATGAGACCAGCATTTAGCTACAGCTGTTCTTTTACTTTTAAATTAAGGTAATTTCCTCTCATATTTCTTAATAAATTAAGGTAATTACTTTCAAATTAGTTTGGCTTGAAGATTTCCAAAGGTTATGACTCAACTAAGTCTGGAATAAACAGCTGATGAGATATACTGGGCATTTTAGGCAGTAAAGTAGCTGAGGTTGTTAAAGGACATTTAATTTTGTAAGAAATGCTTACATTAATATGCACACTGGATATTGTCTGATGACTCACTGCACATATCCTCAAGTTGCTCAACATTTTGATCCTCCAAACTGTTATTGTCTGAAAAAATAAATATACAAAATTATAAAACTAAAGTTATGTATTACATGTCAGCAAGGCATATGTAAGTTAGACATATGTAAGGTAAAATCTATTACTTTTAAAAAGTTGGAATGATATTTTTAGCTACCAAAAATACAATGCATCATTCAGAAAATGAAAATTCTGATTAAATATGAGAAATATGGTTCTTAGGCTTAAAATGTCCCTTTTTGTTAATGTAATGTTTAAAGAAAGACATGGAGATACATTAGAAATCAACTTATTGAAATTACAAAACACTGTATCAACCAAAATGCATTGTTACGTAAATGAATAGAATTAAGTATAAAAACTAAGAATCCACACTTGGTAATTTCTAATTGGCAGTAAAATTTACTGGTTCATTTGTATATTCTGATTTTCCTACCATACCATGTAAAAACTAAATTATGTAAAAAATATATAAAAGTCCTCTTCCTCTCTGATTATAGAAACTAAGCATCTTTAATTTAAAAACATTTGCTAAATATTCACTACGTTTCAAGTACAATATCAAAGCTATTAGAAATCTAAGGACGCAGCTGAGACTGGGGGTGCTGGGGAGACAAACAGATCACGTTAAACCAAGCTTGTCCAACGCATGGTCTGCAGGCCACATGCAGCCCACGATAGCTTTATATGCAGCCCAACACAAATTTGTAAACTTTCTTAAAATATTGTGAGTTTTTTTTTCTTGCGATGTTTTTTTTAGCTCATCAGCTATTGTTAGTTACCATTAGTGTATTTTATGTGTGGCCCAGGGAAACCAAAAGATTAGACACACTTGTGTTAAACCATTGTGATCCATGTTATTAAGAAGATATGTCAAAACTCATTACTACTCCTAAGTCTGTTCTTTTCTGGATTTTAGCTAAGAAACATTCACTACTCTTATTTAGAAAGTCATCTAATACTTTCATTTGATTTCCTAAACATATTTGAATCTGTTTCCTTTTTTTTTTTTTTTTTTTTTTTGAGACAGGGTCACCCAGGCTGGAATGCAGTGGCTCGATCTCAGCTCCCTGCAACCTCTGTCTCTTGGGTTCAAGCGATTCTCCTGTCTCAGCCTCCCGAGTAGCTGGAACTACAGGCATGTGCCACCACGCCTGGCTAAATTTTGTATTTTTAGTAGAGACGGGGTTTCGCCATATTGACCAGACTGGTCATGAACTCCTGACCTCAAGTGATCTGCCCGCCTCAGCCTCCCAAAGTGCTGGGATTACAGGCGTGAGCCACCATGCCCAGCCTTGAATCCATTCCCTCTTCATGGGTAATGCCAAAGTTCAGGGCCTCATAGTCTCTCTACAGTTACGACTGTAATAGACATTTAATAGACATTTTCCTCTTCTTACTTTAACTCAGTGGTTGCCAATAAAAAGATAATTTGCATAACCCAGCCCTCCCCCGCCCAAGCCTATTCCTTCCCATTTATTCAAAAAGAATTTACTACATGTCTGTCTACCCACTGCTTTCTAGATATTAGCGTTACTGCAGTGAACAAAAGACAACAATCTCTGCCCTCATACTGCCTCTATCCTAGTCAGGGGATAGAGACAACAAACAAAAGTAACAAATACAATACATAGTCTCTCCTATGATGATAGGTGCTGTGGAGAAGAATTAAGCAGGAAAGAAGAATTGGGACAGTTAGAACTGAAGTAAAGAGATCAAGGAAGGCCTCATTCAAATAGTGACATTTAAGCAAAGACCTGGAGTAGATGAGGGAGGAAATTCGGGGGGTGGGGGGGGGGCGGCGGGGAGGGGTGCATTACAGGCAAAGAGATTATATAACGTACTGTACCTAAAATATACAAATGCTAGTTATTATTTCTGGTTTTAAAGAGAATGATGGTATCACCTTAGAAAATGGAGCCTTAAAAACTGCTTCAAAGGCCGGGCTCGGGGGCTCATGCCTGTAATTCCACCACTTTGGGAGGCCGAGGCGGGTGGATCACCTGAAGTCAGGAGTTTGAAACCAGCCCGGCCAACATGGTGAAACCCCGTCTCTACTAAAAATACAAAAAAATTAGCCGGGTGTGGTGATGGGCGTCTATAATCCCAGCTACTTGGGAGGCTGAACCAGGAGAATCGCTTGAACCCGGGAGGCAGAGGTTGCAGTGAGATGACATGGCGCCATTGCACTCCCGCCTGGGCGACAAGAGCGGAACTCCGTCTCAAAACAAAACAAAACAAAACAAAACAAAAACTGCCTCAAAGCCGGCCGCTGTGCCTCGCGCCTGTAATCCCAACACTTTCGGAGGCCGAGGCGGGTGGATGGCTTGTACCCAGGAGTTCGAGACCAGCCTGGGCAACATAGTGAAAGCTCGTCTCTACAAAAAATACAAAAATTAGCCAGGCGTGGTGGCGCGAGCCTGTAACTCGCTACTTTTGAGGCTGAACTCGGAGGATCGCTTGATCCCGGGAGGTCGAGGCTGCGGTGAGCAGAGCTCGCGCCCCTGCACTCCAGCCTAGGCGACTGGGCGAGATGCCGTCTCAAAAAAACCCACAAAAACAAAATACTGCCTCAAATCCAAGCACTAAGAATTAATGAAAGTATTCTTTTGGTACAGTTCTTTTTGTTCATCAACTGAATCACGTACAAGCTGTGAAGTAATTAAAGGAACTTCTGCAACTGTGCAGTAAAAGGGTAAAATTGACAGTGTATTCAAGCAGACGTACTTTTTCTTGTAGTGAATTACTTCTTGGCCTCTAGGGGGCCACTAACTACAAGTCCACTCACTTAGCATTTGATGCGGTGCACCAAAACGCCTCAGAAATTTCTGGAATCAGTCCTGTACCTCCAAAAAAACCAGAATGTTATCTTCGTCTTTTCTAACAGTTGCAAAGGCCCAGTAGTTCTATTTTTCTGTACACGAAGTTTTCATTCCTCAGCATCCTTCACAATCGTGCACACATTACAGTGTGACCGGAACAAAGATGAGTCCCCCTCGCCGAATGATAGAGAAAAACTTCCATATTGAGCGAACACCGAGGGGAGTCCGGAGGCCTTGTTGTCCTCCTCCGTGGCTGGCTGTGTCTGTCGCAGCCTGGAAGGTCAGCAATACCCAGCGCGGGACAGGGTCACAGGCGTGCAATGTCTCACAGCTCGGAGCAGTACTCACCTGGTATTAGGCCGCGTGCCGCAGGCCAGCTCGTCACCGCTGGGCTGTTGAAGCAGGAGGCGCGGGCCGCGCCAAAGTCTGCAAAGGCCTCAAGTCTCCACACCAGCCTAGACAAACGGCCTTGTACCTAAACGAAATGAAGCTAGGATTTTTCCGCTCTGCCGCCTCAACCAGCCACACCTCCGCACTTCCGGCGGTGTACCGGCCAAATGCCGCCTGCCAGCAACTTCCGTCCTCTTAACCTAAAAGCGGAAAACGGAGGCTCGGAACCGCTGCGTGGTTCTTGCTCTTCACTCGGCCGTTTTAAAGGGCGACCCTTTCCTGTCCCGGCCTGCGTGGCGTGGGCTTGTGGGTCTTTGAGCCCCGAAAATTGAGAGCGTTTTCGCACCCCAGGGGCTGCTCCTGGCGGCCCTGCGGCCGTCACCATGGTAAGGAGGATGCGTCGGACGCCCGCGACATACAGCGTTTGAGTTAGTGGGACCTGAGGGCTCTGGGGCGCTGGGGCAGGGGGTGAGCGGTGGTAGGCGGAAATGAAAACTGCTAAGGGAAAAGGATGGTGGACTCCGTGGGGTGCGCTCTGAGGAGTGAAAACAACTTCACATTCGAGACACAGAGGGTATTTGCCAGAACACAAGCTTTGGAGCAAGATTTTACTCTTTTTTTTTTTTTTCTTTTTGCTCCACCGCTAAGAGTCCTAAAAATTACTGATTTCACCACAAGCGTGGTTATCAGCACCAGAGCCTAATGGGAATATGGTTGTGCCTTGTACAATCTTAGATGTTAATCCCACCCCTTTCATTTTACTGTTAAGGAAACTGAAGGCGTCAAAATGAAGGGGTCCTTGCCGAAGACCAGACAGCTAATGAATTGCGAAGCCGGACTTAACGGCCCAGATCTAACTGCCAGATCCTTGCTCTTTCTGTTACGTCTCTATCATCTTGCGTTTCTTTGCGAAGTGGCATTCCATATACCCTTCATGTGATTGCTGCAAAGTTTATATGATAGCAGTTGGTAGCAGCACGCCTTGCTATTTGTTACTTAACACTGTTCTCTGTGCTGGACTTGGCTTTGTATCATTTTTATTTTTGCAGCCTTAAAATACGAATAGACACGCCTGGTCTCGTGTTTAAAATAAAACGTGTCTAAAATGCAAAAAGCGTCCCATACATTGGTGGTGAAATGAAAAATAATGCACTTTGGAAAACGGTCTGGCAGTAAACACATGTCCACATGAAGACTTGCATGCAGTTTATTGCAGATTTATTCGTAATCACCCAAAACTGGGAACAACCCAGATACCTATCAACTGGTCAGTGGGTAAACAGTGGTATATCCATACAATAGCATACTACTCAACAATAAACAGAATTGAAGTACCTATACCTGCAACAAATTGGGTGAATCCCAAACCAGATTCAAAAGGCTATGTACTACTGTTGATCCCTGTTTCTTTCTGGGAAAGGCAAAACTAGGGATAGGTATCAAATTGAGGGTTGGAAAAGAGGATTGACTTCAAAGTGACATAGGGAATTTTAGGGGGAAATAGAAATTCTCTATTTTGATTGTGGTGGTTACAGAACTGTGTAGTTAGTAAAAACGTAGAACTGCGCGGTGGCTCAGGCCTGTAATCCCAGCACTTTGGGAGGCTGAGGCGGGCGGATTACGAGGTCAGGAGATCGAGACCACTGTGAAACCCCATCTCCACTAAAAATACAAAAAATTAGCCTGGCGCGGTGGTGGGCGCGCCTGTAGTCCCAGCTGCTCCGGAGGCTGAGGCTGGAGAATGGCTTGAACCCGAGAGGCGGGGCTTGCAGTGAGCAGAGATCACACCACTGCACTCCAGCCTAGGTGACAGAGCGAGACTCTGTCTCAAAAAAGAAAAGGGGGGAAAAAAAAAACTTAGAACTGTATGCCTAAAAAGAACAGGTTTTACTGTGTGTAAATTATGCTTCAATAAAACTAACTTAAATTTTTCTAATGTGAAATGAAGATGTTATTTAAAAAGCAAATTATATCAAGGAAAAAAGATACTGTAATCAGTTCATCCCTTTTGTGGTCCAGTAGATTTTGGAACATTCCCTACTGAGATTATTAGAAATGTAAGCCCTGATGCCTCATACCATTCAAGATCAAAATTTAACTTACATCATGTGAATAGACTTAATGGTGCAATAATCATTCAAGTAAGTGAACATTTGGATGAAACAGGGTCTTTATGCTGTGTAAAAGCAAGCATTTTAGAATAATTGTCAGTACTTTTAAAAACTAAAATAACATTTTTTGCATCATTATAGCCACAGAACGAATATATTGAATTACACCGTAAACGCTATGGATACCGTTTGGATTACCATGAGAAAAAGAGAAAGAAGGAAAGTCGAGAGGCTCATGAACGTTCAAAGAAGGCAAAGAAAATGATTGGTCTGAAAGCTAAGCTTTACCATAAACAGCGCCATGCTGAAAAAATACAAATGAAAAAGACGTAAGTGGTCTCATTTGTCATAACAAGTTAACATCTTTTGAGTCATCATTATTAAAACAGGTAATTTTGAATCTTTTTTCCTTCTTGGTAGTATCAAGATGCATGAAAAGAGAAACACCAAACAAAAGAATGATGAAAAGACTCCACAGGGAGCAGTACCTGCCTATCTGCTGGACAGAGAGGGACAATCTCGAGCTAAAGTACTTTCCAATATGATTAAACAGAAACGAAAAGAGAAGGCGGTAAGCAATAACAATTGAAGTCTTTGTTTTGTTTAGGAGAATTACTTAAATTCAAATTTGAGGTTCTTGTTTCTTGGTTTAATTTCAAACATGAAGTACAGCTATTCCCATTATTTAGATGTTGAGGTCTTTGTAAATTTAGTAATAAAAAAAACTTGCTTTCCCATCATAAGGTTCTAAAATTTAAGTTTTAAAAAAATTATTAGAATGCCATATGAAATTAAAAAGCTGATAAGGAGTGAATTTCAAATTCAATATTTGTCTTCCTGTTTGAAAACCCACAGTGCTATGCAGTCATAAAGAAAAATACAAATGCTGCTTATTTGTGCTGTCCTGTCGTGCCAAAATTGGTTCAAAAGCAGAATGGTGGAAAACTCCCTGAGTTATCACAAAAAATGTGGCTTTTTAAAACACCTGTGAATAGATTAGCAGAAATGCAGATAAAAGAATATACTGTATCTATATTTAAAGAATTCTTTCTACTGCCTTACACTACTTCAGTTTTTTTCATAGAATTTGCACTCAAGGGAGGCATAAAACATCTGGTGAGGACTTTGTCTTACTATTAATGTAATCTACAAATCCATTTCAGGAAGAAATACAGAGACAAGAGGTGGAAACACTCGTCCAGTGTTATGCTGTTAAACATTAGTAAACACATACACTGCTTATAGAAGTCACCATCGACTGGGCACAGTGGCTCACGCCTGTAATCCCAGCACTTTGGGAAGCCGAGGCAGGTGGATCACCTGAGGTCAAGAGTTCAAGACCAGCCTGACCATGTGGTGAAACCCCACCTCTACTAAAAATACAAAAATTAGCTGGGTGTGGTGGTGTGTATCTGTAGTCCCAGCTACTCGGGAGGGTAAGACAGGAGAATTGCTCATACCCAGGAGGCAGAGGTTGCAGTGAGCCAAGATCGCACCACTGCACTCCAGCCTGAGCAACAGAGCGAGACTCCGTCTCAAAAAATAAAAAAAAAAAAACAAAAAAAAATTACCACCACATTACAGGTGGTATTTTCTCACCCATAACACAGCAATAAGATTTTTAGCTTAAGTCAACCATTTATTTAATGTACCCATGATATATAAACTTGTTCTGTTTAATTTGCAGCTTATGAGACAATACAGAACTCTAGAATAACAGTTGAGCCAATGATGGTTAAGCAAAAAAAAATAGATCTACTGCTTTGTACAACTAAAACATACTTGACTTATTCTCATTGTCCTTTAATAACAATGTAAACTTTTAACTGTGGCATATTTTTAGGGAAAATGGGAAGTCCCTCTGCCTAAAGTACGTGCCCAGGGAGAAACAGAAGTATTAAAAGTTGTTCGAACAGGAAAGAGAAAGAAGAAAGCATGGAAGAGGATGGTTACTAAAGTGTGCTTTGTTGGAGATGGCTTTACAAGAAAACCACCTAAATATGAAAGATTTATCAGGCCAATGGTAAGTCCTTGGAAGAGTGTAATGACTGAAATATTAGTTCACTTTGTTAAATCGGATAAAGAACGTTATAATTTCCTGAAATTCTTTAAATTGATGTGGAACAGATTGGAAGATATTTTTATGCTATTTTTGTTATTTTAAGTTAGTGACAGAAGTTATTTAGTACTTTTTCCACTAGTTAAGAATCTTTAGCCGGGTGCGGTGGCTCACACCTGGGATCCCAGCACTTTGGGAGGCTGAGGTGGGTGAATCACCTGAAGTTAGGAGTTCAAGACCAGCCTGGCCAACATAGTGAAACCGTATCTCTACTAAAAAATACAAAAAGTAATCTGGGTGTGGTGGCGGGCGCCTGTAATCCCAGCTACTAGGGAGGCTGAGGCAGGAGAATCACTTGAACCTGGGAGGCAGAGGTTGCAGTGAGCCGAGATCACACCATTGCACTCCAGCCTGGGAAAGAAGAGCAAAAATCCGTCTAAAAAAAAATATATATATATATATATTTTTTTTTTCAGCTTCGTAAGAGATTTGAAAACAGTGTCATAAGACATTGTCAGTAAATTCTGACTTTTAAACATGACATATTAGAATCTTCATTTTCTTCATATTTTCCTCATTCAACTAGTGATCTGCTATATGCCTGATATTGTCTAGGTCTCAAAACACTTCTTGTCTTTGACAACAGTTCGAAAACTTGACTAGGACTGTTTTGTAAGAGTCAGTTTCAGTTTGGTAAGGAAAGTATCCAAATGCTCTTGAAAATCATTGAAAAGCCAGGCGCGGTGGTTCACGCCTGTAATCCCAGCACTTTGGGAAGCTGAGGCAGGCAGATCACGAGGTCAGGAGATCAAGACCATCCTGGCTAACACTGAAATCCCGTCTCTAATGAAAAAAAAAAATACAAAAAAATTAGTCGGGCATGGTGGTGGGCGCCTGTAGTCCCAGCTACCTGGGAGGCTGAGGCAGGAGAATGGCATGAACCTGGGAGGCAGAGCTTGCAGTGAGCTGAGATCACACCACTGCACTCCAGCCTGGGGGACAGAGCGAGACTCCGTCTCAAAAAAAAAAAAAAAAAAAATTTGAAAAAAGGAAGATAATTTAATATAGCTTAATTTCTATTGAAGGCAGCAATAGTAATATGACCCCAAACTTCCCCACCCCGGGGAGAAACATAATTGAAGATGTATTTTTGCAAAATCCCTTCAAAGAGACTGAACTATTCTCCCAGTTAGATACACAGCCTCAAAAAAACAAAGTATCAGAGAGAAGAAAGTTGCAACATGCCCAAATCCTAGTGTTCAACCTATTTTTTTTTGTTTTTGTTTTTGAGACGGAGTCTCCCTCTGTCGCCCAGGCTGGAGTGCAGTGGCGAGATCTCAGCTCACTGCAAGCTCCGCCTCCCAGGTTCTCGCCATTCTCCTGCCTCCACAGTAGCTGGGACTGACTACAGGCGCCCGCCACCATGCCTGGCTAATTTTTTTGTATTTTTAGTAGAGATGGGGTTTCACTATGTTAGCCAAGATGGTCTCTATCTCTGTGATCTGCCCGCCTCAGCCTCCCAAAGTGCTGGGATTACAGGCATGAGCCACCGCGCCCGGCCAACCTGAGTAATTTTTAATAGATTAAAATATTGGCAAACAGCCTGTTTCTGTAAATAAAGTTTTAATGGAACACAGCCATGCCTGTTCATTTACATATTGCATAACCCCCACCCTCAGAATTGAACAGTTGTAACAGAGGCCATATGGCCTGGCAAAGCCTAAAATGTTGACCTTTTGGGTTCTTTACACAAAGTGTTTGCCCACCTCTGGATTATATCATGGAATCGACTTGTTTTGGTTTCGTATTCATATTCTGAATATATTTGGGTAGCCTTACCAGTTCTACAGGGAGAGAATATACAAGTCAGGCTACTCTAGGTTTTCTGTAGTTTCACAGATTTGTCATTGTGAATTAATCAGATGGCATCCTGAATGGTGTCAGTTTCTTAAGAGCTTCATTAATGAATCTGTTACTAAGAAACTGATTTAGTGTTGTTTTCTCCCCATCCCCATACACGCAGAAATCAAGACTGCAAAATGTTGTGATGTTTGAAGTACTACACCCTAAAAGACCCTATTAGGTGACTGGGTGATTCCATAACCAGTTTCTGTAACAAAGACCTCTCTGGGCCTTCTCCAGTCTCATATTACTATCAACCTAAAGAAAGCTAACAATCCACTCCTTTTTTCATCATGGAAGGTAGCTGAGGTATATAAAGACTTGGAATCACGATATTTAGGTTTGATTCTGTTTACCACTCACCATTTAATCTGGAAACAAGTCATTTAACCTGCTGCTCCTTGTTACATCATTCAAAAACAAGAGAGAGAGGGATGTGTTTGTTGTGAGGTTATTGTGTTTAAGTGAGCCAGTTGTGAGCTAGCATAGTGGCCTGGTATATATCAAGTCCTTAGTAAGTCTAACTGTCGATGACTAGACAGTAAAAATCTGAGGATGTTGCTAGGTAGCTGTTTCAGGGCAAAAAAAAAACTTTTCGGAGGCTAGCTGTGGTGGCCTGGAATCCCAGCACTTCGGGAGGCTGAGGTGGGTGGATAGGTTGAGAGCCCAGGAGTTCAAGACCAGCAGGCAACATGACGAAACCCCATCTCTACAAAAAAAAAAAATGCAAAAATTAGCTAGGCATAGTGGTGCGTGCCTCTAGTCCCAGCTACTCAGGAGCCTGAGGTGGGAGGATGTCTTGAGCCCAAGAAGCCCAGGATGCAGCGAGCCAAGTCATGCCACTGCACTCTGGCCTAGGCAACTGGGCAAGACCCTGTCTCAAAAAAAAAAAAAAATAAAATTCTTAAGTATATGTGTGGGTGTTTGCCCTACGTATTTATACTGTAACCATCAGGTTTTTACTTTGTAGAACATATTTTGTTAGCTGCTTTAAGATGACATTATGCAACCATAGTTTTTTGGAGATGGTTGAAAAAGATAAGCAAAAACAACACTACTCATCACTGTTAACATTTTGGACGTGAACATTCTTATGTTGTGTTTGACTTACTAGGGCTTGCGTTTCAAGAAAGCCCATGTAACACATCCTGAACTGAAAGCTACCTTTTGCCTACCGATACTTGGCGTAAAGAAGAATCCCTCATCCCCACTGTATACAACTTTGGGTGTTATTACCAAAGGTACTGTCATTGAGGTAAATGTGAGCGAATTGGGCCTTGTGACGCAAGGAGGCAAAGTTATTTGGGGTAAGTGAATTTTTGAATATAGGGCTGTTGCTGTTCTGCAGTACTAATAGAAATACTCTTCAAGTTGATGTATTAAAATACACAGCAAAATTTTTTAATGCAGTAGAGCTAAGTTAAAACAATGTAAATCAGATGTAAATCTTTAGTAAAAAATACTTTATAGAAAAAGTAGTAAATACAATTGTTTTAAAATTTAGCTTACTGGTTTTAGTTACATAAGGTGTAATACATTCTGTTAGATTTATTTTGATCCTTTTTGTCCAGGCGCAACAGCTCACGCCTGTAATCCCAGCACTTTGGGAGGCCGAAGGGGGTGGATCACCTAAGGTCAGGAGTTTGAAACCAGCCTGGACAACATGGCAAAACCCGTCTCTACTAAAAATACAAAAAAAATTGGCCGGGTGTGATGGCGAGCACCTGTAATCTCTGCCATTGGGAGGCTGAGGCAGGAGAATCACTTGAACTCAGGAGGCAGAGTTTGTAATGAGCTGAGATTGTGCCACTGCACTCCAGACTGGGAAATAGAGCAAGACTCCATCTCAAAAAAAAAATTTTTTTAACCTTTTTAATAAAAATTATTTATTATAAGGGAAGCAGATGCAAAGTTATAACTAAGAAATATTTTAAGAAAATAGAATGAATTAACCATGAGCAGAGGAAGGGAGGCATATATCAAACATATTTTAAAAGCGAGGTCAGCTGACATGAAGTATTAGCCAATGACTTAAGATGTTTTCTGTAAGAAAAAATTTCTTTTGCCATAAGTTTACAAATATTATGGAAATACTTCTTATATTTACATGCTAACATTAAGAGAAAATACCTATTAAATTTAAAGAAATAGAACTATCTGTCCCACGCAGGTAAACTGATAACTAATTGAAACTGCCAGGAGTGGTGGTTCAGCCTGTAATCCCAGCACTTTGGGAGGCTGAGGCAGACGACAGATCATCTGCGGCCAGGAGTTCAAGACCAGCCTGGCCAACATGGTGAAACCCCATCTCTACTAAAAATACAAAAATTACCCAGGTGTGGTGGCCCACGCCTGTAATCCCAGCTGCTTGGGTGGCTGAGGCAGGAGAATTGCTTGAACCTGGGAGGCCGAGGTTGCAGTGAGCTGCAGTCGTGCCATTGCACTCCAGCCTGGATGACAGAGCAAGACTCTGTCTCAAAAAGTAATAATAATAATAATTGAAACTGATTTAACACAGTTTAGTTCATTCTGTTAATGGGATTCTCCTGACCTCCCAGAAATCATGTAGAAGCTTCCAGGCTTTAAAAAGCCCCCTTGCTATCCGGGCGCAGTGGCTGACACCTGTAATCCCAGCATTTGGGGAGTCCAAAGCAGGCAGTTCACTTGAGACTGGAGTTGGAGACCAGCCTGGTCAACATGACAAAACCCCGTCTCTACTAAAAATACAAAAGAATTAGCCAGGCATGGTTGTGAGTGCCTGTAATCCCGGCTACTCGGGAGGCTGAGGCGGGAGAATCACTTGAACCTGGAGCTTGCAGTGAGCTGAGACCATGCCACTGCACTCCGGCCTGGGAGACAGAGCAAGCCTCCATCTCAAAAATAAGTAAAATTAAGATATTTTGATCCTTTTTAATAAAAGTTGTTTTATTACAAGGGAAGCAGATGCCTTCGAAGTTGTAATTAAAAAAAAAAAAAATTGTAAAAAAATAGAATAAGTTAACCATGAGCAGAGGAAGGGAGGCATACAACAAACGTGTAATCACAATAGATCAGTAATAAAACAGAAACGTGTCATGCACTAATTTTAAACGCCCTCATTTGCTTAGTTTTCTACCTTTAGTACCAGATCCAACTACCAGATCCAACTTCTTTGAAAGGGAAGAATACACACTACAACTTCTTCAGTGATTGGCTTATACTTCATGTCAGCTGACCTCAGTTTTAAGATACGTTGTTACCTTGGCTTGAAACTCATTTAAAACTTGATACAATTTGCGGGAATAATTATGTGAAAAAGTGACAATGCTCAGGTCAATCCACAGAAGCCTGTTAATGCAATGTACTAGTAACATGGAGCTGACCATTATTTGCAAAAACACTATTTATATGAAAATTGTATTCAGAACTTAAGTTCTTAAATGATTGAATTTTGTAAAATCTCATTTATCCTTTACGGTTCATTTCTTACTTATTAAAAGTGGTAATTAGTAATATTTTAGGCATGGTTGGGCACAGTGGCTCACGCCTATAATCACAGCACTTTGGGAGGCCAAGGCAGGCAGATCATTTGAGCTCAGGAGTTCGCGACCAGCCTGGGCAACATGGCAAAACCCCATCTCTACAAAATACAAAAACAAAAAAATTAGCCAGGCAGTAGCGTGTGCCTGTGGTCTCAGCTACTCAGAAGGCTGAGTCAGGAGAATCGCTTAAGCCCAGGAGGCAAAGGTTGCAGTGAGCCGAGATCACACCACCGCACTGCAACCTGGGGAATAAGAGTGAAACCCTGTATTAAGATGGGAAATAATAAAAGGGCAAAAGTTATATTCTTTAAAATTAATTTTTATTAGGTAACAACCCTCCCTTTTCCCTTTTTTGGTTTTGTTTTCCTTAGGAAAATATGCCCAGGTTACCAACAATCCTGAAAATGATGGATGTATAAATGCAGTCTTACTGGTTTGACAGCAATTTCATATATAATTATCGAGGACTACACACCAATTGAGAAAACTGCCATTACTGTGATATTTCTGAATACTACCAAACAGCCATACCTGTCTGCAATGAAGAGATTTATTAAATTGTAAACATTAAAATGGTCCTGTTTTATAAATGGTCTTTATTTTGAAATCTGCCTAGACCCCGTGTTCATAAAATTGAATGATTGAAAAAAAGCAAATATACAAATACCCTACCTCATCAATATCTGCATTTGTGCGTGGGTATTCGGTAATTTCCTGAAAACACTACAGTGTTCGTTGAAAATGCCTTTCAGAAAGGTTAATACACAATTATGTGTCTGAGAATTTAACTGAAGTATCTTCTACCTCATTAATCATTAATCCTAAAAAAGGTAGCATTAATACAGATGTTAAGTTTACAGTGTTTACACTAAAAGTATGTGAGAAGACACTAAAAGTTCAAAACTCTTAGAGAAATCTTTTCACCTGTGAAATCCAGTACAGCAAAAGGTCTAGTGAATTACATTCTAAACATTTTCATTTCATTTACCATGTGTAATAATACGTACTTGGCACTATTTTCTACTTGAATTTCATGAAAATGAAAAAAAAATACTAAAGTATTTGTACTTTCTTAGCATTTTCTGTATTCTAAACAGTATATTTATATTTTCAGAATGGTATTAAGAATTAGTTTAAGTAACTCCAGCTAAGTTTTAAAAGGAAAAAGAAGACTGCACTGATTCCCTGAGGAGAAATTTATTTGCAGTTACTTAGATGATGTAAGAAGGTAAGGTTTTAGGGTTGTAACTTGGTGAAAGCACTTTTGTGATCTGTTATATGTTGTGGCTTTAAGGGTGGCAGTATATTACATTAATCTATAATCACCACATTGTTTTAAATTGTTTATTTTTTTTTTTAAGAAGTCTGTCTTCAGAGTACAACCAATGTGATTAATTGTGCCTTTAACAAAGTCATTCAATGTCTAAACAAATTCAGTATCTGAAACATCTTCATGAGGAAAACAGAAGGAAAAGAATTTCAAAACACAGACCAGGAAACAATCACAAAATATAGGTTTAATTACTACTTTTAAACTTAAAAAAAAAAAAAAAAAAGGAAAACAAATAATAAGTATTCCAGTAAGACTTGCTACTCTGAATAATGTAACATTTTTTCTAAGTTCTATAAATATACTAGAAGTTTTAGAACACATACAGACACTTAGGAAAAGAAAGGCTAGTTCCTTGGAAATGGCAATCCAGGATGATACAATCACTTGATGACAGAAGGTAAGCCTTTCTTACAGTTAGATTTTAGCAGATAATTTTGCCACTAATATAAATGGGTGATGTGTGGATCACAAGTTCTATAAGGCGAATAAAAATATTGACTCCAGGTAATTTCTGGATACTACAAAAATGAAGTTTGCTTGTTTTTTTTAGAACCAAAATTACTATCTTGTAAGATACAAAGAAAGCTTGATATTAAGTATGAAAACATAAGCATAACACTTGTAACTAAACACACCCATGAAAGACTAGATGACACCTGAAACGTTTTCCAAAATACTGTAACACAGATGAGTAATACTAGTATAAATTATTTATTTACATTAAGATCTGTTTCAGTTTGCTGGTGTGACCAAACCTTAGAAGGTAATCCCAAGGGATAAAGCAGAACATAAGAGCAGATATTTAGATATTAGTACAGGCTCAATTTGATGCAATCATAAACCTTCAAGATTTCTAGTCACTGAAACCCCATTGTAAGTAGTGTTCTGGAGTCTGCTAAAAGTAAATCTTTAATGACTAGATGTTTTCCTTACCATCTACACTGAATGGAAATACCATGAATATAGACACATTTTAAGTAGAAGACCGACGTTCTAAATCATGCTGTTTGATTTTATAAAAAATCATAATAGACCCTCTCACCTTTAAAAGTTGTAGAGGAGCTTTATAATAAATTCTTAAATATACTAATTTCTGTGATGTCTAGCAATTGAATAATTTATAACTTGAAAGAACTAAAATACTGCTAATAACCATCTGCTTTATATTACACAAGGAAATATACACGTATGTACACAAAAAGTGAACTTCCTTCACAAACAAGTTCACAAAGGACTATGTGTAATGTGACTGGACATTCAACAACTAGCTGGTTGAAATCACATTTTCAGTCCCCTGTAATTGTGAAATTTTTTCTAATGCCTTGCAAAAACTACAGATAACTGATTAAGTTCATGTAGGTTCCTTATTGAAGATAAACTGTGGTATAAATTCTATACTCAAGTTACTGAACATGAGTTAGGTTTTTCCAAGTGATCTAATTTTTCCTTTTATAATCTATAAATCCCAAAATAACATTTTCTGTCAGAGATCATCTGTAACAGAAGTGTTCTTGTGTGCTAAACAAAAACCTTAGAAATTGCTTAGAATTCACTTACTATTTAACCCAAACAAGTTTAACAAGAATAAGTTTATACTGTTAGCCCCCAGTGGTCATATATGATTAAACATTTTTTGTAAACTCAACTATATTCACACATCAAGAGTTGAGCCAGTGAGCTCAATCTTTAAAAAACTACACTTCCCAAAAGAAAGTCTTTTAGTGCTCACTTCAGCAGCACATATACTAAAATTGGAATACAGGGAAAATTAGCATGGCCCCTGTGCAAGGATGACACACAAATTCATGAAGCGTTCCATGTTTAAAATAATTTAAAAAGAAAGTAGTTTAAACAAACCCAAGTAAAAATAAAATATCTAAAAGTATTGTTTTCAAATCTAAGAAATGAAAAATGTAAAGGTTAAGCATTTACTGAATCTTAACAGAGTATTTCCCTTTGTGATGTTGACAGAAGTTTCTCATAAAATGTATAAAACAGCATAAATGGTAGATTAACTAATAGTAGTCATACTTTTTTTTTTTTAACTTAGTATTAGATTTGTTGAGAAAATAAATGGCCAAAGCACTTTAATTTTCATTTAGTATGAAATAATCTGGCTTACCTCTGACTAATAATTAAAGAAAATATAGGATAATACAGGTGTTCAAAATCTAACACAAATAAGAGGGTTTACTATTTTGTCTGCTAAAAGATTTTAACTAATTAGATCGAAAATACCAACATCCCCAAACAAAATTTATTGACATGACATCAGCTTACTATAGACTGAATAAACTTTCAACATCAATCCTTAGCTATCTCAAATAATGATACAAATCGCAATGTTTCTTTTGCGTAAGGATCAAGATCAAGCTATTTTTAAAACAATCTAAATGGTCTCAAAACATTCTCCAACTTAAGTGCAAACTTGAGTACACATAATATTTCCAAAGAGTAGAATTGTTTTTAGATTTTCTTTGGATTCTAATAACCATTTTGTTCATTTTTAAATAAATTACAAAAATTAACAGTTCAGGGTTTTTTTCTTCAAATTTTCCTAGGCCTTTGCTATGGCAACACAATATACACTTAACAGGCCAGCTTGCAACCAGTACTCACAGTACAAATCAAAGGATGACTGAAGCCTCTTCCAATTTGATTGAAGCCCTTGTAACCATAGTTCCCCAAGGCAGTTTTACCCATGCCATATAGGTCTAACATTGTGGAGTGCACCTCCAAACCTACCCAAAAATGGACATCAAGGGCATAAGCCAGCAGGCAGGAAGATCTGTTGATTGGAGAATCACTCCATGAGTTAGAGAAGTGATGAAAGCTGTGGGGGAATAGAAATAAGACTGTAGTAGAATTAGGGAGGTGGCAAAATTTAAGGAGATGCCTTAGGAAGGAGCCTCACACTTCTGAAATATAGATGTTAACTGGGTTAGGATAAAAGTAAAATCTCCAGCTTAATTTATCTGTCTGATCAGGACCAGAAGTCCAAATTAAACTATGTCTCTAAATTATAGTTGTGATTTTTACCTGATTAAAGGTGAAAGTGAAGTCTAAACTTCTAGGCATCTGCACATATGCAGACAAAAAATTATAGCAAACTAATACTTCAAATGAAATTTTAAATAATTAGTCCCCACATGCCACAGTTAAATCCCTGACAGTACTGTTAACATCAGATGATAGAATAAATATGTGTACCTTTCCATAGTGAAGTCAAAGGAAAAAAACGCATTATATCTAGGATTAAGAGGCCAAAACCAAAATATCTTCATGAACATTTGACCGTAAGTTTGTTTCTGTTTTTGTGCTCTCGTTTACTTGAAGTTATATTTATTCTAATTTATTGACACTTTTGTTTAGGCATGCCTACATTTTAAAAAATTGGTGATTGGTTTTGAAATTTAAAACTTCTAGAACCCTCACCAAGTTTTACTATTAAAACCCTTAGTATAAAAGATTTCTGTGATCCTTGTAAGTAATGGAAATCCTGCTACTTTCAGTTTTTTAATTATATTTTTGAAATAATGGTCAGATGTACCACCTGATAAAGAAAATATAATATGATCTGGTTTCCAAAATTGAAACATGGTTAATAAAAATAAAAAATTGCATTTACCAAAAATAGCCTGAATAATTAAAAAGAATGGTGAATTCTACGTTCTAAAGGGAAGCGAAAAACTGCATAGTAAATAAGTTCAAATTGAAATTTTGGAAATTTTTGTCCTGTGCCCCATGCTGTTTATTAATTACCATATTTTAAAAACAATTATGTTACAAAGAAGAGGGTTTATCATCCACTTTTCTTCTTCCTTCAGGTCAGCTTAGCTTTCTTCTTAGCAGGTCCTTTATGCCCTTTGGCCTTTCTTCTTAAATTCCGCCTGTCTACCACAGGCACTTCCACTTCTATTTCCTCTGAGCTGCTATCAACAGCTTTTTCTGCCGATTGTGTAAACTGATCCAGTTGCTCAGAAGATGCTTCAGACTGCTCCTCTGACTGGTTCTTCTGTCCTGCATTCTGTGAAAATGGCACATCTTCAAGTTCAACCTCTATCAAAGAACTCTGAGGAAGAGCAGTAGATGTTTCCTGGGGCTCAGATACCCCCTCCTCACCCTGGTCTTCCAATGAGGAAGTAGTATTGGGAGATAAGTTCTCAGAGACTGGTTCTTCAGAAAATTCAGCTATCACAGAGTTTGGAAAACCACCATCAGATCGTTCTTCATGTGACATAGTAGCAACATTATCTGAACTCCCAAGGTGTGCTTTCTTTCTTGGAAGTAGGGACAGTTTCTCTTCCGTGTGCCCCTTTACATCAGATGTGCCTTCATCCATCAACATTTCTGAGTCAGGTATACGTGGGGTCTGAAAATTAAAAACCTAGTCAGTAAATAAACTTGTAATACAGTTCTAAAAGTAAATTCTTCTCAGACTCTAATATGCAATGACACTGAACTATAATTTAAACAATTCAGTATTCATTATTCAAAATCATGTATTTTTTTGAATTTCTGTTCTGCTAAAGGTATATATATTCTGAATACAACTCAATTTCTTCAAAATTGTGTCACATGGTAATTTTAATACACTAAGTTCTTTGAGGATATAATAAAATAATTATTTGTAATTAAGACACATTAAACTTCATATCAAGATTCTTCAAAATCATGAATCAACTCAGTTTTTTTAGTTTCCTGGTGTTACTGGAGCCAGAACCAAAAATACCTTGGGACTTCACTGTGCCACCACACTTAAGTTTGACTACGGTTTCATTAGGTAAGTTAGGGCAATGGACGTTTTATTCTTTTACTTAGGTGAAACACTAATAAATAATCCCATACAACAGTTTTTTAGCCATAAACTATAATATTCAAAAGTAACAAAATTAAATTTCTTTTAAAATACTCCAGGATTTTTTCCCCCACTAACTTAATCTGTCTGCCTAATTAACACAAATATAAATTACTGTTTTAGTCATAGACTATATAACCAATATAGGTACTCAAATATTTGATAATGCTTTATCCATTTTTCTAAGCATTTCCTAAGTACAAAGTATTAAAAGTAATAAAACTCATTTTGTTACCACATATCAGATATGAATGTTTATAATATTTGAATTTATAGTATATTACTGATTACATTTTCTTATAATATCAAATCTACTATAAAAGTTAATCTTCCTAAAGCACTGTACGTGTTAAGGTGGAAGCAAATATGTATACCATGCACCCTCCCCCCTAATGTCACCAACATTGGTATACTTTATTAAAAAATAGCTCATCGCCCCCTTACCTTATCTGGTGCATCTGCCTCAGAGAGTTTTGAAGATTCTACCACCAGTGGAACAAGATTTGTAGAATCTTCACTGGAATTAAAAGGCTGCAATTTTAATTCTTCATCTAAAATTTCACTAGTGGAGTCTTCCTCTTCTGTTATAAGTGAGGTCTTAAGAGAATCATCCATTATCTCACCATTCATAGGCTCTAATTCAGATTCCTACACCATGAGAAGAGGGGGAAAAAAGGACATGATTACAAACTAACTTATTTGTCATGCATGACGGGTCCCTTCTCAGTGCCTACCTATCCTATACCAAGACTCAAGTTTACATTATAGAACATAGGTTAAAGAACAGTCTTATTGGGGGAAGAGGGAAACTCATAAGCCAGTATCAGCAAAATAAAATAATCCTGAGTACCCCATACTCCCACTGCTCTTAAGGAAAGATAGGGCAGGACCAGGATGCTCTGTGGATACACAGTGTGGGTCGGAGATTCAATGAAAAGACCCTACCCACTTCTTGTTCTTCCTTCTTATAGGGCAATCATGGGAAGAACCTTTTCAGGAAAAAGGCACCAGAGTATAGACTTGATGCCCGTTCTTTACATAACACCAGCTGTTCAAAATCTGGAATCTTTGGGTCCTATGGGAAATTACAGTTTACTGTGCCAGACGTAGGAAGCACTAACAGTCTAATGGGAAGTTCAGTTTAGGTGCTGCTGCTTGCTGGGAGGAGAGAGTCCCAGTCTCAGTCAACGCCAGGGTCATTTCTGAACAGTCCTGCTCCTTGCATATCATTAAAATATGGAGATGCTATTTGATAACATGAACTCTCCAATTTCTAAAATTCTTCCAAAGTTTATCAATTAACTTATATTTAATGTCAAGTATTTCTAATCCTGACATTCTAATACTTAAAGGGAATTTTATTACCATTATTAAAATTATAAAACTGATGCACTCAAGTGTTCACAAAAGATTTGACTGCATTGTGTAGGACCCCTAAAAGCATATCAAGGAAATTTTTCCAAAAGAGAAATCAGGGATTTTAATTTTTCTATAGTAAGAAAGCAAATTGTTCTAAAATAAAAATCATCTATAAAATAATATCTATTTTATTATACCAGATGATACACAGAATAGAGTGCACACAGAAGGTAATATAAAGCTCATAAAAATGACCAGAGTGGGAGAGAGAGGTAAGTCTAGAGTTACTGGTCATTCCCAGAGATAAAACAGTTGAAGTCATGAGATTGGATGTATTTTCAAAAAAGAAAACATGAACCAAAGTTCAGAAAATCAAGGACTTTTTCCAGTGTGTCCACAATAAGGGGGAAAAAGCAAGTATGAGAAGAGTCAAAAAATAAAAATAATACTTCAGAGATAGAAAAACCAAGAAACCAGCCTGGCCAGTATGGTGAAACTCCATCTCTACTAAAAATATAAAAATTAGCCAGGTGTGGCGGCACTCGCCTGTAGTCCCAGCTATTCGGGAGGCTGAGGCAGAAGATTAGCTTGAACCCAGGACGCAGAGGTAGCAGTGAGCCAGAGAGATCGTGCCACTGCACTCCAGCCAGAGGAGACAGAGCGAGACTCCGTCTCAAAAAAAAAAAAAAAAAAAAAAAAAAAAAAAAAAAAACAAGAAACCAAAGTGCAGTAGTGTTATGAAGTCAGGAGACCAGAGAACCTCAGGAAGAGAGGATAATCAACCCAGGTTAAAAAAAAAAAAAAATTAAAATGGAAGTTGTCACTGGCACTGCTATATGTCTTATTGGATGAAATAGGTTCCATGAAGTATGTACAATATAATCTTAACTTTTTAAAAGTGAAAAAAAGGACAGGCGTGGTGGCTCACACCTGTAATCCCAGCACTTTGGAAGCCAAGGCAGGTGGATCATGAGGTCAGGAGTTCAAGACCAGCCTGGCCAAGATAGTGAAACGCCATCTCTACTAAAAATACAAAAATTAGCTGGGTGTGATGGCAGGCACCTGTAATCCCAGGTACTGGGGAGGCTGAGGCAGAGAACTGCTTGAACCCGGGAGGCAGAGGTTGCAGTTAAGCCGAGATTGTGCCACTACATTCCAGCTTGGGCGACAGAACGAGACTCTGTCTCCAAAAAAAAAAAAAAAACAAAAGTGAAAGAAAACCCCCACAAATACATATTTCCATAAACGTCTAGATGCATACAAATCTTGTTTTTAAAAAATTTGAGGTTTAACTTCCCATATGTGCTTTTTTTCATTTTCTCAATTTTCTACAATAAAAATGCCATTTAAAAATATAGTTTCCAGCCAGGCACAGTGGTTTACACCTGTAATCCCAGCACTTTGGGAGGCCGAGGGGAGCGGATCACTTGAGGTCCAGAGTTCAAGACCAGAGTGGCCAACATTGGCAAAAACCCTATCTCTACTGAAAATACAAAAATTAGCCCGGCATGGTGGCACATGCCTGTAATTCAAGCTACTCAGGAGGCTATGGCATGAGAATCGCTTAAACTCAGGAGATGGAGGTTGCAGTGAGCTGAGATCATGCCACTGCACTCCGGCCTGCGTGACAGAGTGAAAATGTCTCAATACACACACACACATATGCATATATATAGTTTCCTATCAAAAAGTGGGATACGAACATGAATAGACAATTCTCAAAAGAAGATACACAAATGGCCAACAAACATGGAAAAATGCTCAACATCACTAATTGTGATGGCTAATACTGTAAACTTGATTGGATTGAAGGATGCAAAGTATTGATCCTGGGTGTGGCTGTAAAGGTGGTGTTACCAAAAGAAATTAACATTTGAGTCAGTGGACTGGAAGAGGCAAACCCACCCTCAGTCCAGGTGGGCACCATCTAATCAGCTGCCAGCATGGCCAGAATAAAAAGCAGGCAGAAGAACATGAAGAGATTAAACTAGCTTAGCCTCCCAGCCTACATCTTTCTCCTGTGCTGGATGCTTCCTGCCCTCAAACATAGGACTCCAGGTTCTTCAGCTTCGGGACTCAGACTGGCTTCCTTGCTCCTCAGCTTGCAGACAGCCTATTGTGGGACTTTGTGATCGTGCAAGTTAACATTCCTTAAAAACTCCCCTTTATATATACACCTATCCTATTAGTTCTGTCCCTCTAGAGAACCCTAACAGACTTTGGTACCAGGAGTGGTTCTAGAGGAACAGAATATTAAGGATGGAGTTCTTTTGTCGGTGGGTTTCTGGAGATGGCTCCTTAATATGATCAGACCCCAAAATGCTAAGGACTCTACTTCTAGTAGTACGGCGAACACTGATAGTCCTTGGCATGAACTGTTTAGAGTTATGCAAAATAAATGCATTTGACACTCCTGATTCACCGCTTCTGAGAGGGAAAAAGTTTGGTGACTCTACACTTAATACCTTTGACCATATGTGGAGAACCAAGGAACACAATGAAGTTGGTTGGCTGCTCCTAAGTTCACTGGACAAAGTGATGAAAAACAATGATGAACTCAGGGATTCTAACTCCAGGTTTCAAAAGCAGATACTTCAAAAGCCCTGAGTGAGAGTCTTGTCTCCTGTAGACAAAGAGCTGAAATTGTGGAAAATCAGACACAACCTCTTATCTTGTGAGTGGCTGACCTGCAATGAAAGGCACATGCACAGCCTCGCCAGGTGTTTACTGTTAAAGTGAGAGCCCTGATTGGAAAAGAATGGGAACCTGCAACTTGGAATGGGGACAGGTAGGAGGACCCTGATGACGCTGGGGACACAGAGCTTATAAACTCTGATGAGCCTTTTTGCCAGAAGAAACAGCTTCACCATCCCCAGTAGTGGTAACATTACCTCAGGAGAGGAGAATCAGCCCTGTTTGCTTCTAGACCTATAAGGACTAAAGTCCCAGCGGCCCCCTAGAGGTGAAGTTCAGAGTGTAACCCACAAGGAGGTGTGCTACACTTGAAAAACACTGAGTTTTCTAATTTATATAGGCAGGAATCTGGAGAACAGGTGTGGGAATGGATGTTAAGGGTGTGGGATGATGGTGGAAGGAACACAGAGTTGCATCAGGCTAAATTTATTGATTTGGGCCCACTAAGCAGGGACTCTGCATTTAATGTTGCTGCTCAGGGAGTTTAAAAAGGTTCTAATAGCTTGATTGCTTGGTTAGCTGAAATACGGATTAAAAGATGGCTCACTCTGAGCGAGCTAGAAATGCCTGATCTCCCTTGGTTTAATGTAGAGGAAGGGATCCAAAGGCTTAGGTAGATTGGGATGGTGGAGTGAATTAGTCACGTTAGACCTACTCATCCCAGCTGAGAAGGTCCAGAAGATATACCCTTGACCAATGCTTTGTGAAAGAGATTTGTGAGGGCAGCACATGAATCTTTGAAGAGCTCTATGATTGCTCTTCTCTATATGCCAGATCTAACTGGGAACCACAGTCACTCAACTACAAAATTTAAATACAATGGGAATAATTGGATCCAGAGGTGGCAGGGGCCAAGTGGGAGCACTCAACCATCAAATGCAGGGTGGGCGAGCTACCATAATGGACCACAGAGGCAAAGCAGCAATCAGAATAATCTGACTTGTGTAGAGCTTTTGCACTGGCTAATTAATCAGTGTTCCCAGAAGTAGAACTGATAGGAAGCCTACTGAATTCCTACTTAATTCATATAAATGGAAAACTTCCAGGTCAAGTGGACAAAAGACTAATTTGAATTACAGAAAACAAGAGAATCACAGCCCCTCAATTTCCAGACTTGAGCCACTTTATAGACCCAGAACCCCTTGAATTAAGCCCCCTGAGGAAGGACTCCACTACAATACCGACAATTTATGCTGTGAATCTTTCTCCCATCCTTCTCCAAGGAGACTTCTGGCCTTTGACCAGGGTAACTGTGCACTGGGGAAAGGGAAATGATCAGACATTTCGAGGACTACTGGACACTGGCTCTGAGCTGACATTGATTCCGGGTGACCCAAAACGTCATTGTGGTTAAAGTAGGGACTTATGAAGATCAGGTAATCTAATGGAATTTTAGCTCAGGTGTGACTTACAGTGGGTCCAGTGGGTCCCCGGACTCATCCTGTGGTCATTTCTGCAGTGCCAGAATGCATAATTGGTATAGACATACTTAGCAGCTCACAGAGCCCCCACATTGGATCCCTGACTGGTGGGGTGAGGGCTATTATGGTGGGAAAGGCCAAATGGAAACCATTAGAGTTGCCTCTACCTAGAAAAATAGTCAAACACACACAGTATCACATCCCTGGAGGCACTGCGGAGATTAGTGCCAACATCAAGGACAGTGCAGGGGTGGTGATTCCCACCACATCCCCGTTCAACTCTCTCATTTGGTCTGTGCAGAAGACAGATGGATCTTGGACAATGACAGTGGATTATCATAAGCATAACCAAGTGGTGACTCCAGTTGTAGCTGCTGCACCAGATGTGGTTTCATTGCTTGAGCAAATTAACACATCTCCTGGTACCTGGTATGCAGCCACTGATTTGCCAAATGCCTTTTTCTCTGTTCCTGTCCATAAGGCCCACCAGAAGCAATTTGTGTTCCACTGGCAAGGCCAGCAATATACTTTTACTGTCCCACCTCAGGGGTATATCGACTCTCCACATTTGTGACATAACCTTGTTCAAAGAGACCTTGATCGCTTTTTGCTTCCACAAGTTATCACACTGGTCCATAACATTGATGACATTATGCTGATGGGATCCAGTCAGCAAGAAGTAGCAAGCACACTGACTTACTGGTGGGACATTTGCATGCCAGAGAATGGGAAATAAATCCAACTACAATTCAGGGACCTTCTACCTCAGTAAAATTTCTAGGGGTCCAGTGGTGTGGGGCCTGTGGAGATATTCCTTCTAAGGTAAAGAGTAAGATGCTGCATTTGGCCCCTACTACAGCCAAGAAAGAGGCACAACACATAGTTGGCCTACTTGGATTTTGGAGGCAACAAATTCCTCATTTGGTTGTGTTACTCCAACTCATTTATCGAGTGACCCGAAAGGCTGCCAGTTTTGAGTAGGCTCCAGAACAGGATAAGGCTCTGCGACAGGTCCAGGCTGCTGTGCAAGCTGCTCTGCCACTTGGGCTGTATGATCCAGCAGATCCAATGGTGCTTGAGGTGTCAGTGGCAGATAGGGATGCTGTTAGGAGCCTTTGGCAGGCCCCCATAGGTGAATGACAGAAGAGGCCTCTAGGATTTTGAAGCAAGGTCCTGCCATCTTCTGCAGATAACTACTCTCCTTTTGAGAGACAAGTACTGTTTGGAGCCTTTGACAGGCCCCCATAGGTGAATCACAGTGGAGGCCTCTAAGAATTTGGAGCAAAGCCCTGCCATCTTCTGCAGATGCTCTCCTGTTGAGAGACAGTTCTTGGCCTGTTACGGGGCTTTGGTAGAAACTGAATGTTTGACTATGGGTCATCAAGTCACCATGCGACCTGAACTGCCTATCATGAACTGGGTGCTTTCTGACCCATCTAATCATAAAGTGGGTCATGCACTGCAGCATTCCATCATCAAATTGAAGTGGTATATATGTGATCGGGCTTGAGCAGGTCCTGAAGACACGAGTAAGTTACATGAGGAAGTTGCTCAAACGCCCATGGTCTCCACTCCTGCCACTCTGCCTCCTTTTCCCCAGCCTGCACCGATGGCCTCATGGGGAGTTCCCTATAATCAGTTGACAGAGGAAGAGAAGACTAGGGCCTGTTTCACAGATGGTTCCACATGATATGCAGGCACCACCCAAAAGTGGACAGCTGCCGCACTACAGCCCCTTTCTAGAACATCCCTGAAGGGCACTGGTGAAGGAAAATCTTCCCAGTGGGCAGAACTTCGAGCAGTGCACCTAGTTGTGCAGTTTGCAAGGAAGGAGAAATGGCCAGATGTGTGACGATATACTGATTCATAGGCTGTAGCCAATGGTTTGGATGATGGTCAGGGATTTGAAAGAAGCATGATTGGAAAATTGGTGACAAAGAAATGTGGGGAAGAGGTATGTGGATGGACCTGAGTGGTAAAAAACTGAAGATATTTGTATCCCATGTGAGTGCTCACCAAACGGTGACCTCAGCAGAGGAGGATTTTAATAATCAAGTGGGTAGGATGACTTGTTCTGTGGACACTACTCAGCCTCCTTTCCCAGCCACCCCTGTCATCGCCCAATGGGTCCATGAACAAAGTGGCCATGGTGGCAGGGATGGAGGTTACACGTGGGCTCAGCAACATGGACTTCTACTCACCAAGGCTGACCTGGCTACGGCCACTGCTGAGTGCCCAATTTGCCAGCAGCACAGACCAACACTAAGCCCTTACGACACCCTTATGACACCAGTCCTCAGGGTGATCAAACAGTTAATTGGTGGCAGGTTGATTATACTGGACCTCTTCCATCATGGAAAAAGCAGAGGTTTGTCCTCACTGGAACAGACACCTACTCTGGATATGAGTTTGCCTATCCTGTATGCAGTGCTTCTGCCAAGACTACCATCCATGGACTCACGGAATGCCTTATCCGTCATGGTACTCCACACAGCATTGCCTCTGAACAAGGCAGTCACTTTACAGCTAAAGAAGTGCGGCAGCGGGCTCATGCTCAGGGAATTCACTGTTCTTACCATGTTCCCCATCATCCTGAAGCAGTTGGATTGACAGAACAGTGGAATGTGCTTTTGAAATCACAATTACAACACCAACTAGGTGATAATACTGTGCAGGGCTGAGGCAAAGGTCTCTAGCAGGCTGTGTAGGCTCTGAATCAGCATTTCAGTATATGGTACTGTTTCTCTTATAGACAGGACTCACAGGTCCAGGAATCCAGGGGTAAAAGTGGGAATGGCCTCACTCACCTTCACCCCTAGTGATCCACTAGCAAAATTTTTGCTTCCCGTCCCCATAACATTACGTTCTGCTGGCCTAGAGGTATTAGTTCCAGAGAGAGGAATGCTGCCACCAGGAGACACAACAATGATTCCATTAAACTGGAAGTTAAGATTGCCACCTGGACACTTTGGGCTCCTCCTAAAGTCAACAGACTGAGGGAGCTACAGTGTTGGCTACGGTGACTGACCCAGGCTATCAAGATGAAATCAGTCTACTACTCCACAATGGAGTTAAAGAAGAGTATGCATGGAATATAGGAGATCCCTTGGGGTGTCTCTTAGTATTACGATGCCCTGTGATTAAGGTCAATGGGAAACTACAACAGCCCAATCCAGGCAAGACTACAAATGGCCCAGACTCTTCAGGAATGAAGGTTTGCGTTACTACACTAGGAAATAAAAAACACAACCTGCTAAAGTGCTTGCTGAAGGCAAAGGGAATGCAGAATGGGTAGCAGAAGAAGGTAGTCATCAACACCAGCTTCAACCACGTGACCAGCTGCAGAAATGATGACTGTAATTGTCATGAGTATTTCCTCCTTATTTGGTTAAGAACATGTTTGCGCATGTATACACTTGTAATAAGAAAATACCTTCATTTTATTTCCCTTTTCCTTCATCATGTGACATAAGATTTATTGACTTCATATGAGCAATTAAGTGTTAACTTTACATAATATTATTTGGGTTGGGGGTTTCCAGTTGTACGAATGACAGTTGTATTGTGTTAGGCATAATTATTACATTATTGTCTTTATTTAAAGACTATGTATGATCTCAGGAAGTGTGTATGGGTTCAAGCTGACAAGGGGTAGACTTGTAATGGTTAATACTAAGTGTCAACTTGATTGGACTGAAGGATGCAAAGTATTGATCCTGGGTGTGGCTGTAAGGGTGGTGTTACCAAAAGAAATTAACATTTGAGTCAGTGGACTGGAGAGGCAAACCCACCCTCAATCCAGGTGGGCACCATCTAATCAGCTGCCAGCATGGCCAGAATAAAAAGCAGGCAGAAGAACATGGAGAGATTAGACTGGCTTAGGCTCCCAGTCTACATCTTTCTCCAGAGCTGGATGCTTCCTGCCCTCAAACATCAGACTCCAGGTTCTTTAGCTTTGGGACTCAGACTGGCTTCCTTGCAGATGGCCTACTATGGGACTCTGTGATCATGTGACTTTATACTCCTTAATAAAGTCCCCTTTATATACATCTATCCTATTCTGTCCCTCTAGAGAACCCTAATATACTAATTATCAAGGAAATGCAAATCAAAACCACAATTTGATACCACCTTACTCCTGTAAGTATGGCCACAATAAAAAAAACAGATGTGGGAGTGAATATGGTGAAAAGGGAACACTTTTACACAACTGGTTGGAACTAAACTAGTACAACCACTATGGAAAACAGTGTGGAGATTCCTTAAAGAACTAAAAGTAGAACTACCATTTGATCCAGCAAGCCCACTACTGGCTATCTACCCAGAAAAAAATAAGTCATTATATCAAAAAGACACTTGCACGTGCATGTTTATAGCAGCACAATTTGCAACTGCAAAAACTATGGAACCAGGCTAAATGCCCACCAACCAATGAGTGGATAAAGAAAATGTGGTATATATAGGCCGGGCATGGTGGCCTGTAATCCCAGCACTTTGCGAGGCCAAAGTGGGCAGATCAGAAGGTAAGGAGATCGAGACCATCCTGGCCAACATGGTGAAACCCCGTCTCTACTACAAATACAAACATTAACTGGGTGTGGTGGTGTGTGCCTGTAATCCCACCTATCCGGGAGGCTGAGACAGGAGAATCACTTGAACCAGGGAGTCGGAGGTTACAGTGAGCTGAGAGCATGCCACTGCACTCCAGCCCAGCAACAGAGCAAGAGTCCATCTCAAAAAAAAAAAAAAAAAAAAAAAAAGTGGTATATGTAGACCATGGAATACTACTCAGTCATAAAAAATGAATGAAATAACGGCATTCACAGCAACCTGCATGGAGTTGGAGACCATTATTCTAAGTGAAGTAACTCAGGAATGGAAAACCAAACATCGTATGTTCTCACTCATAAGTGGGAGCTAAGCTATGAGGATGCAAAGGCATAAGAGTGATATAATGGACTCTGGGGACTTGCAGGAAAGGGTAGGAGGGGGGTGAGGATAAAAGACTACACATTGGGTATAGTATACAACACTACTTGGGTGACGGGCGCACCAAAATCTCAGAAATCACCACTAATGAATTTATCGATGTAACCAAACACCCATCTGCTCCCCAAAATTACTAAAATAGGCCGGGCGCGATGGCTCACGCCTGTAATCCCAGCACTTTGGAAGGCCAAGGTGGGCGGATTGAGATTGAGGTCAGGAGATTGAGACCATCTTGGCTAACACGGTGAAACCCCATCTCTACTAAAAACACAAAAAATTAGCGGGACGTGGTGGCGGGCACCTGCAGTCCCAGCTGCAGTGAGCCAAGACTGTGCCACTGCACTCCAGCCTGGGCAACAGAGCGAGACTCTTGTCTCAAAAGAAAAAAAAAAAAAAAGGAAAAAGAAATATTACAAAAATAAACATAAAAATATCATTTCATGAGGCCAGGTACGGTGGCTCATGCCTGTAATCTCAGCACTTTGGGAGGCTGAGATGAGTGGATCAGGAGTTCAAGACCAGCCTGGCAAACATGGTGAAACCCTGTCTCGGCAGATCACGAGGTCAGATCATCAAGACCATCCTGGCTAACACGGTGAAACCCCGTCTCTATTAAAAACACAAAAAATTAGTCGGGCGTGGTGGTGGGCGCCTGTAGTCTCACCTACTCGGGAGGCTGAGGCAGGAGAATGGTGTGAACCTGGGAGGTGGAGCTTGCAGTGAGCCAAGATGGCACCACTGCACTCCAGCCCGGGACAAAGCGAGACTCTATCTCAAAAACACACACACACACACACACACACACACACACACACACACACAAATTAGCCGGGCATGTTGGTGCACCTGTAATCCTAGCTACTTGGGAGGCAGAGGCAGGAGAATTGCTTAAACCCAGGAGGTGGAGGCTGCAGTGAGCTGACACAGCATGTCACTTCATGAAATAGAGGAAGCAGGAGCTAAATCAGAGTAACTTAAGAACACAAAACTAGTGGGGCACGGTTGCTCACGCCTGTAATCCCAGCACTTTTGGGAGGCTGAGGCGGGCAGATCACCTGAGATCAGGAGTTTGAGACCAGCCTGGCCAAAGTGGTGAAACCCTGTCTCTACTAAAAATACAAAAATTAGCTGGGCATGGTGGGGGGCACCTGTAATCCCAGCTACTTGGGAGGCTAAGGCAGGAGAATCACTTGAACCCAGGAAGCAGAGGTTGCAGTGAGCCAAGATCACACCACTGCACTCCAGCCTGGGTGCAAAGAGCAAAACTCCGTCTCAAAAAGAAAAACAAAATCAGTAATATATAGTTTCACTTGTTCACCTGCCTGCTGGACTTGGCAAACAGCTGAAAGATTTTTTCAAGAAACATATGAAAGAAGAAATAGGGAATCTGTGGAAAGGAAAAGATGGAAGACATTAAAGAAAAAAATGGAAATGGATAAAGAAAAAAGAAGCTGGGGATAAATACTTTAAAGCTGCAAAAATCAACCCAGATGAAGAGTTTACTTATTTACCAAGGGTTTATATATTTTTTTCTAGTGTTTAAAAAACATGAATTTAGTTATTTTTCCAGAAATTTGTGAGATCAATAGTCATCAAATATTTTTTTTTCTGGACTAGTAATTCTTAGCCCTCTAACGAAAATGGGGGTGCCATTGAAGGTTTATTGCACCTGAAAGCATTTTAACTGGTTCTATACGAGATCTTATATCATTTGTGTATGTGTGTTTAATTCTACAAATTAACTTATATTTTAAACGCACCGAAAGATCTTACTAAACATCCCTATTTTATCTTTGATATAATTCAAATTTTTATAAGTGCAAACTTTTATAAACTAAATTATCCTTGTAATTTTATCCTCTCCCCAACTGTAGTACCTGACCTTGCTTAATATATATATGCTTTTTAACACTACACACAATTTCTAAGACTCTAAAATATATCAGTATACTTTTCTAACAACATATGATTACGAAAGGTAAAATTTAGTTTACTTATTTTCATTTTACTGAGTAAGTGATCTCATACCTTTTCACCATCTTGCTTCTCTTGCTGTGGCGGCGTTTCCAGTGCTGGCCGTGCATCTTTATCACTGCTTTCATCCTCAAATTCAATCCCTCTCTGTTCGGGTTCTTCTTCCAGGAATTCTTCTGAGCTCTCTGATGGGCGTGCAGTGGACTCCAATCTAAAAAACAAAAGAAAACCATTCTCACTTGTTTCATTAAGGATAAATATAAAATCTCAGAAGTCCTTTCTTAAAGTAACATTTTAGAGAATCAACTATGTTGTCAACAACTTCAGATTTTACAAGTCTAAAACCAATCTCTTCATCCTCTTATAATATTACCATCTTCTCAATTATGTAAACTAGACCCTTCTTCTTTTATTTTATCCATATCTTATTGGATCTTATCTTTTTTTTTTTTTTTTTTTTTTTTTGAGACAAAGTCTCACTCTGTTGCCCAGGCTGGAGTGCAGTGGCGCGATCTCGGCTCACTGCAACCCTCCACCTCCCAGGTTCAAGCAATTCTTCTGCCTCAGCCTCTCGAGTAGCTGGGACTACAGGCGCGTGCCACCACACTCAGCTAATTTTTTGTATTTTTAGTAGAGACAGGGTTTCACCATGTTAGCCAGGATGGTCTCCATCTCCTGACCTCGTGATCCACCCATTTCGGCATCCCAAAGCGCTGGGATTACAGACGTAAGTCACCGCGCCCAGCCTGTATCATACCTTTTTTTTTTTTTAACCTCATTTATACTGAAGGACCATGGATCTTACTCTATTAGAATCAGCATATATCCTGGTTTACCTGGAGCAGTCCCAGTTTACAGACTTTTGTCCATAATTATGGATACTGGCATAATTATTAATAATGCTCCTTTCATTCTCAAAAATGTCACCTTGGACAACACACTATATGGTTTAGTTCTAACTCCAAAGCTGCCTTTCAAATATATTCCTGACTTTCTATGCCCATTTTCACAGCTCTGCTTCAGGTCCCAGTTCTCTCTGGAGCACTGTACTTCTTCCCAATTCATCTTCAGACTTACAGTACATCTTCATCAAGGCTTTCAGAGCTGTCTTTCTAATGCACATTATCTATACCTGTGATAGCCCAGCTCAGAAACTTCTGGTGGTTCTCTATAAGCTCAGTGAATAAAGTGCACCTTCTTTGAAAGCCTAACATATTTGTTTGTTTTTGTTTTTGAGGCAGGGTCTCCCTCTGTCATCTAGGCTGGAGTGCAGTGGTGTGATCTCGGCTCACTGCAACCTCCACCTCCTGGGTTCAAACGATTCTCCTGCCTCAGCCTACTGAGTAGCTGGGATTACAGAAGTGTGCCACCACGCTGGGCTAATTTTTGTATTTTTAGTAGTGACAAGGTTTTGCCATGTTGGCCAGGCTGGTTTCGAACTCTTGACCTCAGGTGATCCACCCGCCTCGGCCTCCCAAAGTGCTGGGATTACAGGCATGAGCCACCATGCCCAGCCTAGACCCTTATATTTACCTTATTCATCAATTATCCTTAGTAACATTCCTCCTAGCTTTGTGCCTTTGCTCATGTCAGTGCTTTAGTTGAAATCTGTACTGATACAATAGCCACGAGACACACTTCACTATTTTACATTTAAATTAAAATTAAATGAAACAATTCAGTTCTTTAGTTGCACTAGCCTTACTTCAATGGGCACACTGGCTAATGGCTATTATACCGGGCAGTGTAAATACAAAACATTTCCATCACTGCAGAAAGTTCTACTTCTCAGCCTTGGTGTAGAAAAGGGATCAGCAAACCTTTCCTTTAGGCATCGTGGGCCATATGGTCTCTGTTCCAACCATTCAACTCTGCCATTCCAATGCAAACATAACTAAAAATATATAAGCTTAATAATATATAAAAATATATGTATGCTTAATTTAAAATATATAAGCTTAATGAGCATGGATGTCTTACAATAAAATTTTATTTACAAAAACAGGTGGCAGGTCAGATTTGGCCTACAGGCCATAGTCGGTGGACCTTTACACTAGAAAGTCTTCTGTCTCAGCTCCACTTGTTGGGTTTCTATTTACCTTTGATGCCCAGGCCCAAATGCCAAATCTCTCCATTCCCTCAATTAGAATCTAACACTCTTTCCTCAGTATCCACAGCATTCTGCACTTTCCATTATTGTACAATCACAATCCACCTTACGGTGCTCTTAAACTGTGTTCGTATCTCTCTTTACCCCTAGGCAGTCAATCCTTTGAGGGCTAAGATGATGTTTTGTTGTTCATATGTTTGAGCAAACAGTCAAGCATAAACTCCTACTGTTCTGCTTATGAAAAGCAAACAAAATTCCACAATAATTCTGGGAGGCTCAATTTAAAATACATTGTTACCCTTCTAAAAAGGGTACTACATCAAAATATGGCTCAGTGAGAAAACCAGTTTTCTAAACTCATTTTTTAATTACTAGATTTAAATATTTCCTTATATCTATCTTTAACATTACAAATTTTTCACCAAAACAAACATTTACAAACCTAATTACCCAAATTTAAAATTATTTGCGTAATAGGATAAGCATAGCTACAGAATTCTCTACTTGACTACAATAATTTGACAGTTAAAATGGCGAAGTTTTGAATTAACTAAATGGTTGACTCAGGAACAGCTGGCAGAATTGTTAGGGCAGAAATCTAATTTTATTATAAAAGTTAGAGTCTTGCTTTAAGATTCAAAGACAGAGGATACAAGTTGAGACTCAAGTGTTCTGTTGATTCAGCTGGCAACTAAATTCCTGAAGGAACTGACTCTACTATTTATGGTTATCATTAATTTACAAATTATATCCAATAGCCCAGTAAAATGAATCAATAAAGTAAAACTGAGGGTATTTTAAAACTGACTAGAGCCTGTTCACGTCAACTCCCCCAAGTCTGCGAATCCTCTGCTCTGAGACCGTCTGGACTGCCTCGACCCCAGCTTTCTCTCCTTTGAAAACACTAAGAATAATGTCACTGCATCAGTTTTTACTAGAGCCAATCAACTGTCATGCCTGAAACAGGGATCGTACTCAGATTGCCCTCAGTCTCAATAACCACGAAGTGCACATCTATAAGAAGGGACACCAGTGGGTGAAAGCTCATGAACTCAAGGAGCACAGTGGACACATCACAGGTACTGACTGGGGCTCCCAAGAGCGACCGTGTGGTCACTTGTGGGGCAGACCACAAAGCCTATGTCTGGAGTCAGCAAGATGGTGTCTGGAAGCCAACCCTGATGATCCTAAGAATTAATCACACAGCTACTTTTGTGAAGTGGTCCCCTCCAGAGAACAAATTTGCTGTGGGAAGTGAAGCACAACTCATTTCTGTTTGTTACTTTGAGTCTGAAAATGACTGGTGGGTGAGCAAGCACATTAAAAAGCTGATTCGCTCCACAGTCCTCAGCTTGGATTGGCATCCCAACAAAGTTTTGCTGGCAGCAGGATCATGTGACTTCAAACACAGTGTGTTTTCTTCCCACATTAAAAAAGTGGATGAAAAGCCAGGCAGCATGACCTGGGACAGCAAGATGCCTTTTGGGCAGCTGATGTCAGAGTTTGGTGGCAGTGGCACTGGTGGCTGGGTCCACGGGGTCAGCTTCTCTGCCTGTGGGAGCCACCTGGCCTGGGCCAGCCACGACAGCACCGTGTCTGTTGCTGATGCCTCAAAAAGTGTGCAGGTCTCAATCTGAATACGGAGTTCCAGCTGCTCCTGAGTGTGTCATTCATCTCAGAGAACAGTGTCGTGGCTGCTGGCCATGACTGCTGACCAATGCTCTGTAACTACGATGACTATGGCTGCCTGACCTTTGTCTCCAAGTTAGAGATTCCAAAACAGAGCATCCAACGCAACATGTCTGCCATGGAATGCTTCTGCAATATGGACAAGAGGGCCATGACTGAGGGCTGCAACATGGCTTTGGAGATGCTGCACCAGAATAGCATCGCTCAAGTCTCTATTTATGAGGTGGACAAGAAAGATTGTCACAAATATTGCACTACTGGCATCGATGGAGCCATGACAATTTGGGATTTCAAGGCCCTCTGGATAATGTGAAGCTGAGTGAGCCTCCACCATCCAGCATGACAAACTGTGGCTGACCACAGCTGCGCCATGGCACGATGGCGAGGAAGCCAGCCCCAAGGAAACACAAAAACACGTATCACGCCAATACCGTGTGGTTTTGTTTGAATATAAAATTGGTGAAACAGTTGGTATTTTAAAAGCAATGGTTTTTTTTTGTTTTTTTGCAATTTCATTCCATTCTTGACCAAAGCTTCTCTTTAAGCAGTTTATTATGGAAAATTGTCACACTAACTTAAAAGACAGCGTGAGGGAGATATGTAAACTGTCCACTAGAAAATTAAATAAAAGAACTGAATGTGGGGGGAAAAAAACTGACTAAATCTCAGCATTACTTAAAACCATACCATCAAATTGAGCATTGGTGATAATGACTAATTTGGGATAATATAATGGCTAGATATTCTCCTAGATTTTCACACATGAAGTGAGTTTATGCCAGTCTCTTATTAACAACTTCTCCCAATAGCATTGTCAAGGTAACACTTAGCACTGATAAACAACTAATAATCTTGTACAAGAATTTAAATATGGATAATTCAAATATTACCTCCTAAACCAAAGTCATCTGCTACACAAACAATGTAATAAATAGCCTCTACCTTAAATGCTAAATACTAATATGAAAGTGCAAATAAACAAAAACTGAGAGTAAAATAAACAATTATTTACTTGTTTAATGAAGCTGTAGGTGAAGTCTGGGAGGTCTTTTCATCTTCGCCTTGAGAACTGCTAAATTCAGAATCCTGAAACCGCTTTCCAATCTTTGGCCGCTTTAGATTACTACTTCGAGTACGAGTGGAAACTGATGTTTTTTCATGACCTGAGGAGAAAAACAGCAAAACTGCACTTAGTTGATTATATATTAAAAGGACTACCTATTAAAATACACAGAAATGCAAGAACTACACTGGTTTACACATATTCTCCACATTACACAGGTTCACCCTCCTCTCACACCAGGCTAAGAAAATTATTTAGATTATTATATAATCTAAATTATATAATAACTTTGTCAAGTTATATGAACTGTAGAATTAATTTCTCACATTTCCCTGTTACCTTGGGCTTTGCAAAGTGTTTTTGTATTTCACTTGCATTCTCTCCCAATAATCTTGAAAAACAAACAACGTAGACATTACCATCCCTATTTTATAGCTAAGGAAATAACGAAGAGAGAGGTACAATAGCTTACTCAGTGTTCACACAGCAAAATCAGTGGCAGTGGTGGCACGAGAACCTAGATCTAGATTTTAGAGCTGGTTAAGTATTCACTTACTCAGGGTGACATACCACACACGCATGCACGCATATACACACACACTGCCCTAATGTGAAGTGTCTCAAATACTTACTGATATATCAGTTGAATTTCTTACCTTCAGAAGTGCTTGCAAAGGCATCTTTTAGAGAATCAATCTAAAAAAGAGATAGATTCAAAACCAAAGTTTTAGACTATTTTTTCTCCCTATGGATCTATTTACAGTTTCAAAGAAAAACTTGTAAAATGTTTTTCAAATAGCACTTTTTGTTAAGAACATTTACTTTAAAAATAAAAAGATTATAGTTCAGCTTCAGTTTAAAAGACTGAGAACATATGCAAGTCATTTAATATGTCACAGTGTGTCCACTAGTGTCTCCTAGTTCTGTCCTCAGCCACCTTCTCTGCTCAGTCCACATGCTCTCCCTTCGCTATGCTTACTTCAGTATCTGCTTATTGATGAATTCAAATATGCGACTTAAGCCTCCAAACTCTCTTCCTGATTTCCAAAGCTCTATTTCCAATGAGATATCTCCCAGTGCATGTCCCATCCAATTTCACACTCAATTATTCCCAAAATGAACTTTATCTTTCCCCAACATTATTCCCTATCTTGCTTAATGACAATTCAGTCAGTCATTCTAGCCAGAAAACAGTGAGTCAGTAATGACCTCTTCCTAACCCACATTTAATCAATCACAAAGCCTTTCAATTTTAACTGAAGAATCTCTCAAAACTGCCCTGTCCTTTGTATTACCATTGCTTTAGTTTATGCCTTTACTCTCTTGAACTTCAACTATTCCAACAGCCTCCTCACTCATATCCCGTGCTCTAATCACATCCAGTCTACACCCCTCCATCCTGATGACAAAGTGATACTTTCAAATCACAAACTGTACCATTTTTTTGCTGAAAAAAAAAAACAAGAAAAAACTTTTAATGGCCAACCACTGCTTAGAATACAAATTCTCTACCTATTCAATACCAAATACCTCTTTCATATCAAACATGCCATTTCCTTTACACCTCTGTAACTTTTTCACATGCTATCCTCTGGAATGTCCTAACAAAATTCCCACCCACCCTTTAAAAGTCATCCTCTCCTATGTACCTCCAATTACTTGCTATAATAAGGCAATTATTATGCTATAGTATATTATATATTTCCAACAATGGACCATCTAGTTCTCCCATGTCTAAGAACTGTATCTTTATATGTCCAATGCTTGCCATAGTAACTACTTCGTTCATCCATTACATGCTTACTAAAACTCCACAATATAGTGGGCACACAGCCTTCAATTTATAGAACAAAAGCAAGGGAGCAATTGTGATAAATCATATGACAAAAATCTTGCTTCAAGAAACTTGTAGTTCAACAAGAAAAGGTTAAAATGTAGATTAAGATGAATAAATAAAAGGTGCAAAAAGTATAAGAGAAATATATGTAATGTTTTATGTATAAAAACAGGAAAAAGCACATAACAATACCATCATCGCCTAAAGAATAAATCATGTAGTTGAAATAAACTAAACTATTTGTGGTACTAACAAAAAGAGATATAACATAGTTTAAAACAACAAACATTTTCCTTCAACTATTTAAAACATTAAAGTAATATGAAGAATATGAATTTCTAAAATCTTAAATAGGTTAGATTCTAAAATCTAATTTATGCTGTCAACTGTATGATATAGTACCACTGTAATATATTCTCACTCAAATGACACATCTAAAATTATTTGGCTTAGTATTAAAGTAAATCATTGCTCTCATTACATTTATAGGAAGAGTAGATTTTCTACTTTCCTTGATTTTATAACTGGCCAGTACTAAATGAATCTGTGTATATCTGAGGAATTTGGACTGCAATAGGACAGGAGCTTATTTTCAAGTTTGAATTTCCAAAAGTAGGAAAAAAATTCCCAAAAATCTAACTCCTTATATATATAGTTATTCTTTAAAATATTAACAAATTTTCCACTCAAATAGTCAACTCTCATGCTAATTAAGACAGAAAATAAGCACAAATAATTCCCTAAAGTAGTTGTTTCTAAAATATGCCTATGCATTTACATAGACATATTCAACACTCACCAAAAATAAACTTAGATACACAGGTACAAAAATATGACTGCAATAAATGCCATCCCCCAAAACGCTAGACTGCTAGAGTCCCATCAACGGGCCTGTATTTTAAGCAGTATCAAGTACCACAAAACATCACTTCTAGAAAAGGACCTGGTAAGTCCTGTGGAGTTTGGTAATGGGACCTGTCCTTCTACTTTCAGGATACCTAATATTTGCAAAGTGCATTACATTCTACAAAGACCTAGCATATACAGCCTCGAACTTTACATAACAACTTCATAGCCTTTCACCTACTAATTCCACTTCTGGAAATTTGTATGTTAAGAGAAGTAATTACATATGCACAAGGATTCATATATAAATGTGTTTGCTCCTGGGTCATTTAAAAATGTTAAAAATTTAAGGATCCTACGTTAAGGAAACAAATAATGATAGTTACATAAAACAGATAATAGAATAGTGTGCTACTATTTAACAATCATGTTTTAATGATTTAATGCCACAGAAAATGCTTCCAATATTACATTAATGGAGAATAGCAGTTAAGCAATCCAAGAGAATAAAAACAAAAATACAATATATACAGATATATGCTTTATAATATGCAATATAACAGTGGCTATATCTGAATAGTGGGATTATAGATTTTTATTTTCTTCTATATTATTTTATGTTTGTCCTAAATTACCTTTAATTAGCTCATAATACTTTTAACATCATTAAAATTATTTTTCAAAGAAAATTAAAGTCTTTAGTAATATTAACAGAAGATGCCAGGAAAACTAACACAGTAGAAATTACATAGCTTTGTTGAATGAACTATGACATTTAAAACTCAAATATAAACTGAATCTATTTTTTAAAAACACAAAAATTATTTACAACAATAAACATACAGACAGTGTACCTACAGTTAGCTGCATCTCACTAGACTGATTGTCTTCAGTTCTTGCTTCATATTCTGGAACATATGCAGGACCATATTCTCCAGACATAGGTCTTTTAGGTTCATTTTGAGAAACTGCTGTGTATAGAGGAATTTTTAAAACTGTAACCCAATCAGTATTTGGTTTTAAGTGTAACATTGTACTAATTTTCCTAACAGCTCTGAGGAGCAGCCTAGACAGAAAGAGTCACAAAAATCTAGGTGTGAGATGTTCTCTTCACCAATACCTTATAATGCAACATTGCCATTATATACAATGTTAAATAGTTGTTTTAAGTACTTAGTAGCTTTGGGGAGAAGTGCATGAGATTAGGGGGTACTCTGGACCCCCTGGTGACTATTCTATGCCATTTCAGTAATCTATGTTTATTTCTTACCCACCAATTCCTACTGGGCTGTTCTAGGTCTTCTTGTTACTAGGGACTCAAAAGTTAATACATCACAAATATTCAAACTTTAGACAAGAGTCTGTTACTAGAACGATCACATTATAATACACCACTACTCTGGACTCTAAGACACAACCATTACTAGCCACTGCTTTTTAAACTGGACTTACAAGCCAGCAAGGACAGGTTACCAAAAATAAATACATAAACTGAACTCAAACTGAAAACACTCTTACCTGGAATTTTAAGTGCTTCTCTTTGTAATGCTCTGGTGACTGGTATTCGCTGGTACCAGTGTCCAACACCTTCAACTTCCCAAAGGAGTTCATGGTCTCCTGGGTACTTCTCAAAGTATTGCTTGCAAGCTGAAAAACACATTCAGAATTTTCTAGAAATCCCAAATATCCATTGTTTTGGAAAACAGAAGATGAAAAGTAAGCTTCCCAACTCACTTCATGGAGCTAGCATAACCTTGATACCAAAACACCACCAACACAACTCAAGTATACAGTAGTTTCATTTATAAATAAATTGAATTCTGAAGAAGAAAAATAAGGACAGAGACTTGTCCAAGTAGATACCAAGTATATGAAACAAGTACCAAGTATTTGAAACCGAGTATTTAAAACCATAGTAATTGAAACAACCTAGTATTGACATAAGGATATATAAACGGACTGGGGATAGGAGGGAGAAGGAGAAGAAAAATACCAAAAAACAAACAAACAAAAAACCCACAAATAAGTAACAAAGAAACTCCACTAGGAAAGAACCACACATACACTACAACTTGCCAAATGACAGAAAAGGCATTATATTTCAGCAAAGAATGGATAAACTATTAAAATAATTGTGCTGAAATAAAAATCCATGTAAAAAAGCAATAAAGTCAGATCCTGACCTCACATCAACATAAATTCTAAACAAATTCTAAGACCTAATGTGAAAAACAAAATGTTTAAAAGAAAACATAGGAAAATACCTCTAGGACATTAGGGTCCAGATGGATTCCTTACAAAAGACACAAAAATCACAGTCCATGATGAAAAATTATGATCTATTAAGATTTAAAACCTAATGTATCAGGACTGTGCAACAGAACTTTCTGTGATGATAGACATGTCCTACTATCAGCACTGTCCAATACAGTAGCCACTAGCCACATGTGGCTACTGAGGAACTGAACTTAAACGCGTATTTAAATTAGTGACTACTGTATTGAACTGCACCATTCTACATGAAAATGATACCAGAAAGACACAGATTAGGAGATATTTAGAGTAAAACAAAGGATTAGTACTCAGAAAATATAAAGAATTTCTGAAATTGAATTCAAAAGACAGTTATCCCAAAGAAAAACTGACAGAGACTATGAACAGGAATTTCACACCTAATGAAATCTGAGTGGTCAATAAACAAAGATAAAGATGATAAACCTCACTAGCTGCCAAGGAAAGGTAAGATATGATTTTTACACCTGTGGGATGACATGCACCAAGAAGAATAAGGGAAATGGAAACACACACTCTGCTGGTGGGACAATAATTTTGCAACGGTAAAGTAGAAGAGAACTTTATGATCCAATTCTACTTCTAGGTAAAAACCCTAATTCCTTATACTGATGCTCCCTGACTTACACTGGGGTTACATTCTGATAAACCCATCATAAATTGAAAATACCACTAAGTCAAAAATGCATTCACTACACCTAACCTACCAAACATCATAGCTTAGCCTCACTTATGTTAAATGTGTTCTGAACACTTACAGTTCAGAACACAGCCTACAGCCTACAGCCTACAGCCTACAGCCTGGCAAAATCATCTAACACAAAGCCTATTTTATGATAAATTGTTGAATATTTCATATACTTTATTGAATACAGTACTCTGTAGAGTACTGGTTGGTTGCCCTTGTGATAACCTGGCTGACTGGGAGTTGTGATTGGCAGCCACTGCCCAGCTTCATAAGACAGTATCATACCACATATCATTAGCACAGGGAAAGATCAAAATTCAAATGACTGTTTCTACTGAATGAGTATCACTTTTGTACCATCATAAAATCAAAAGCCAAACCATCAGAAGTCGAGGGCCATCTGTACATATGCAAAAAACATTTATAATATTCATTACAGGACTAATTTTAAACTAGGATGACCGGATGTAACCTAAGTGTCAAACAGTAGGGAAATACATGAATAAACTGTAATATGTATGTAATAAAAATACTATATAGTATTTAAAACAAATGAATTATGGCTACCTAAATCGATATTGATAACACTTTTTAAAATGCTCAATAAAAATCTGGGCCAGTAAATGAACAAAATGATGCCACATATAAGAAGTTTAAGAAAACACTAAACAAGGCTTGGGCGTGGTGGCTCACGCCTGTAATCCCAGCATTTTGGGAGGCCAAGGTAGGCAGACCACAAGGTTAGGAGTTCAAGACCAGCCTGACCAACATGGTGAAATGCCATCTCTACTAAAAATACAGAAAATTAGCTGCGTGTGGTGGCTACTCAGGAGGCTGAGGCAGGAGAATCACTTGAACCTAGGAGGAGGAGGTACAGCCACAGTGGAAAACAGTTTGGCAGTTCCTCAAAAAGAATTACTGTATGACCCACCAATTTCACCCTCAGGTATACATCAAAAGAAACGAAAGCAGAGACTCAAACAGGTATCTGTACACCAACATTCATTGAAGCATTATTCACAATAGGCAAAAGGTAGAAACAACCTAAATGTCCATCAATAGATGAATGGCCAGACAAAATACGGTATATTCAAACAAAGGAATAGTATCCAGCCATTAAAAGTAATGGAATTTTGATACTGTATATGCTACAACATGATGGACCTCAAAAACATTATGTTTAGTGAAGTAACCCAGACACAGAAAAACAAATATTGTATATAATTCCATTTAGATGAGGTAGCTAGCATGGGCAAATTCATAGGGACAGAAAGCAGAAAAGAGGTTACCTACCAGAAGATGGGGATAGGGGAAAAGGGGAGTTAATTGTTTAATGGGAGAAAGTTGATGTTGCGGATGATTGAAAAGTTTTGGATATAGACAATGGTGATGGGTACAAAACACTGTGCATAAGAGCCACTGAACTGTTCACCTACAAAAAGGTATTATATATAATTTTTTACAACAAAAAGTGGTTTGAAAAACAAGAAAGCACACTAAATAATATTTTATTATGTTTACAGACATAAATATGAAACAATAAGTAGGAAAATAAACACTAACTTCAGGAGTGCAATTATCTCTGGGGAGGAAAGGAGAAAGGAGAATGGTCTTAGGGAAGAGTTCAAAGAGAACATCAATTGCTTCTTTTATCACAATCAATAAACACTGTATTTAGTTCTCTTAAACTAAAACAAATACAGCAAAATCTTCACATTTGTTCAATCTAGACTTGGTACAGAAATTAGGACACTAGTCTATCATTTTTTTCCCTGTATATTTGAAAATACTTCTCATACGTTCTGGGTTTAGTTTCCAAAACTAAAAGGAAGGAAGAAGCTGGAGAAAACCAAGGCCACAAAACAAAACAAAAAGGCATGGCTAATAAACCAACTGTTGAGATAAAATAGAACACTGATAAATACTTCCAAAAGGAAAGAAAAAAGGAGAAAGAACAAATGGGACAAATAAAGAATAAATAGTAGGATGGGAGATTTAAACATTTAAATATCAAAACTTACTTGCAAAAAATGCACATGGACTAAAGAAAACATTAAGAAAATGAAAAGGACATGAGAAACAATTAACAATACACACATATAACAACTCATATCCAGGATACATTAAGAACTCATAACTCGGCTGGGCGCGGTGGTTCACGCCTATAATCCCAGCACTTTGGGAGGCCGAGGCGGGCGGATCACGGAGTCAGGAGATAGAGACCATCCTGGCTAACACGGTGAAACCCCATCTCTACTAAAAAATACAAAAATTTAGCCAAGCATGGTGGCAGGCGCCTGTAGTCCCAGCTACCCAGGAGGCTGAGACGGGAGAATGGTATGAACTCGGGAGGCAGAGCTTGCAGTGAGCCAAGATCGCGCCACTGCACTCCAGACTGGGCGACAGAGCGAGACTCCATCACAAAAAAAAAAAAAAAAACAAAAAAACTCATAACTCAGTAAGAAGACAAGCAATTCGGCCGGGCGCGGTGGCTCAAGCCTGTAATCCCAGCACTTTGGGAGGCCGAGATGGGCGGATCATGAGGTCAGGAGATCGAGACCATCCTGGCTAACACGGTGAAACCCCGTCTCTACTAAAAAATACAAAAAACTAGCCGGGCGAGGTGGCGGGCGCCTGTAGTCCCAGCTACTCGGGAGGCTGAGGCAGGAGAATGGCGTAAACCCGGGAGGCGGAGCTTGCAGTGAGCTGAGATCCGGCCACTGCACTCCAGCCCGGGCTACAGAGCGAGACTCCGTCTCAAAAAAAAAAAAAAAAAAAAAGAAGACAAGCAATTCAATACAACATAAGCAAAAGATGTGAACAAACACCTCACTTGTTCTACACTTTTTTAGGGTAGATGATTATCCAATAATTACACGAAGAGATACTCAAAAATCTTTAGTCTTCAGAAAAATGCAAATTGAAACCACATAATGAGTGAGATATCATTATCCACTTACTACTAGGAATGACTAAAATTAAAGAGATTGACAAAATCTAGTGTTGGTGAGTATGTAGAGCAACCAGAACTTCCATAAACTTACACTAACGGGAACGCAAAATGACATAACTACTTTAGAAAATGTTTGCAACTTCCCAAAGTTAAACACAATCATAAAACCCAGTAATGACACTCTTAGGTATTCGCTCCAAACAAATGAAAACAAATGTCCATCATACAAAGACATTTTCATGCAGCTTTATTCGTAATAGCCAAGAAAGGGAAAAAACCAAATGTCTATCAACAGGCAAATAAATTGTGGTATAATGAAAGTGAGCAATACACAGCAAAATAATAAAAAATTAAAAAAGGAATGAAGTACTGAGACATGCAACATCAATGAGCCTCAAAAATAAGATGCCAGATACAGAAGTATAGATACCGCATATTTCCATTTTTCATGAAACTCTAGAAAAATCTAAGTGGTACTGACAGAAAGCATATCAGTGCTTGCCTGGAGTGAGAGTTTGGAAGGGAAGGAAGCTGGGGGACTGGTGCACAAAGGGAACTTTTGGAAACAAAGTTATTATCTATCTAGATTGTGTCTACAGTAGCAAAGGTTCATATGTTTGTCAGAAGTCATCAAAAATGTACCCTTAAAAATTGGTACATGTTATTGTATATAAATTATAACTTAATAGATATTTGCTTTTTTTTTTTTTTTTTTTGAAACAGGATCTGACTCTTTCCCTGAGTCTGGAGTACAGTGGCTCACTGCAGCCTTGAACTCCTGTACTCAAGTGATCCTGCTGCCTCAGTCTCCCGAGTAACTGGGACTACAGGCGCACACCACTAGGCCTGGTTTTTTTTTTTTTTCTTGAGACAGAGTCTCACTCAGTCATCCAGGTTGGAGTGCAGTGGCACAATCTCGGCTCACCACAAATTCTGCCTCCCAGGCTCAAGCAAAATCTGGTGACTCAGCCTTCTGAGTAGCTGGGATTACAAATATGTGCCACCATGCCCAGCTAATTTTCGCATTTTTAATGGAGATGGAATTTCGCCATGTTGGCCAGGCTGGTCTTGAATTCCTGGCCTCAAGTGATCTGCCAGCCTCGGCCTCCCAAAGTGCTAAGACTTTATGGGAAGACAGAAATTAGCTGATAATCATCTGTAAATCATTTGGTATTCAATTTATTTATCATTAAAATCACAGAAGAGAGTAAGTACTAACAGATTCTGCCTGCAGTGGATGTCTCTGCATCTCTCCTCAAATTCAGTAAAGCACTAATTAGGGGGTAATGCATTTTAGGATTATCCAAGGGCACACAATGCCCATCCCACTCTCATGTATGGATTTAGAGAGAAAATATGATTCAAGATGGGCACCCAATTCAGTACTTGGTTCCTGTTTTCTGGATTGCTTTTGATATTAAAGAAGGTGCGGAAAGTTTGGAATAAAAATATATTCAGTGGAAATAAATGTCTACTGTTAGACTGAAATCAATAGTAAATAATACTTTAAAAGAGTTTCTAGGTTAAACACTATCTAGCATTAAATCTTACCTCATTGAGTAGTTGTATACCTTTACACAAATGCAAAACCAAACCCACTAATGGTTTTAAATCACCACCAAGTGATATGTCCATAAAATGGAATACGGCATTGAAAATAAATGGAACTATATGAATTTGTATGGATGAATCTCACAAATATAAAGATGAGTAAAGAAAGCAAACTGCAGAATTCATACAGTACATATTTATAGTTTTTAAATATATAAAGCAACCTGATATACTGTTTGAGAATACACACATATGTATTACAAGTCTAAGAAATGTATGAGAAAAATAAAGCCAAGCTAGGTACAGTACTCATCCCAGGGAAGGGAAATGAGTCTAATTGGGTAGAAGTACACAGAAGGCTTCGACCAGATTGGCAACAAGCCATTTCTCGTGGATAGTACATGCTGACATAGTACATGAGTATTTGATATCTTATTTTTATATCTTTTTATTTTTTTGAGATAAGCTCTCAATTTGTCACCCAGACTGGAGTGCAGTGGTACAATCTCGGCTCACTGCAGCTTCGACCTCCTGGGCTCAAGCAATTCTCCAGCCCCTCAAGTCACCAGGACTGCAGTCCCTCAAGTCACTAGGACTACAGGCACAAGCCACCACACCCAGCTAATTTTTTATAGGGATGGGGTTTTACACCATGTTGTCCAGGCTGGTCTCGAATTCCTAAGCTCAACGATCCACCCACCTCGGGCTCCTAAAGTGCTAGGATTACAGGCATGAGCCACCATGCCCAGCCAATGCCTTACTCTTTAAACTTTTTTTTTTTTAATTGAGGTGAGGTCTCACTATGTTGCCCAGACTGGTCTCAAACTCCTAGACTCAAGCAATCCTCCCACCTCATCTTTTGGAGTAACTGAGATAACAGGCATACACCACCATTCCCAGTTTCTTTATTCCTTTTTGTATGTCTGAAATTTATTTTTGTTAATTTTAAAAGCTACCATAAACAAATAACAACCCCCGCCTCGACCAAAATGGTCAAAGGATCTGAACAGATTTCTCCAAAGAAGATATACAAATGACCATTAAGCACATGAAGATGTTCAACATCAAAGCAAAGCAAAACTATGAGATGTCCCTGCACATCCACTAGGATGCCTGTAATAACATACAGATAATAACAAATGTTGGTGAGAATGTGGAGGGCTATAATACACAGGTAACAACAAACACTGATGAGGACGAAGATGTAGAGAAACGGTAACCCTCGTATAACATTGCTTATGGGAACGTAAAATGGAGCAATCACTTTAGAACAGGTTGTGGTACAGCCATACAATGGAATATTATTCAGTCATAAAAAGAAATTAAATAATAATTTATGCTACAACATGAATGAACCTTAAAAACATGCTAAGTGAAAGCAGCCAGACACAAAAAGTCATACGCTGTATGATTCCATTTATATGAAAAATGTCCAGAATGAGTAAATCCACAGAGACAGAAAACAGATTAGTGGTTGCTACAGGATGAAGGGGAAATGGACAGTGACTGCTAATTGGTACAGGGTTTCTTTTTGGGGTGATAAGAATGTTCTAGAACTGCTGGCTATGATTGAACAACTATGAATATACTAAAAACCACTGAATTATACACTTTTAACAGGACAAATATTATGGTATTTTTCTTTTGGTTTGGTTTTTTTTTAAGATGGAGTCCTGCTCTGTTACCCAGGCTGAAATGCAGTGGCATGATCTTGGCTCACTGCAACCTCTGTCTCCCGGATTCAAGCGATTCTCCTGCCTCAGCCTCCCAAGTAGCTGGGATGACAGGCACGCACCCCACGCCCGGCTAATTGTTTATTTTTAGTAAAGACAGAGTTTCATCATGTTGGACAGGCTAGTCTCAAACTCCTGACCTCAGTTGATCCGCCCGCCTCAGCCTCCCAAAGTGTTGAGATTACAAGTGTGAGCCACTGTGTCCAGCAATTTTATGGTATACGAATTACATTTAAAGTTTTTTAAGACTACCAAAACCCCAGAGAACAAATACATAAGGGCATATTTGCAAAATTAAGTTCTAGAGAGCCAAAGGTTCCAAATTTATGTGACACTGATATATACACATTTACAGTATTCTGGAGAAACAAGTCAGAAGTGACACAAAGACAAGATCATCATTTTTTAACTTAGTCCATTTACCTGTGTACATGAGAGAAGACAGCGGATACCGCAAGCCAAGTGCATCTTCTGTAAAGGAATCAACAAAGTCCTCCAACATGTGAAGCCCAAAATCTTTACCTCTGCATTTCTTTCTCAGAAACATTGTATCAAGAACTGGCAGTTGGTAACTTTGGGTAAGAAAAGAGGCACATATGCTTCCTGCAGTAATAAGAACAGAAACCCAATAATTTTTCACATTAAAAATATACATATACATTTAGTGACATGAGTTAACAGTCTTTCTAAAAATGTTTAATTTTTTTCCCATATCAAAAAATGTTAAATAATAAACGTTATAATATAAAGTGTTTTCCAGCTACTATTAGACATTATAATGTATACATGCAATAATGAAAGGAGCTATGTATTTTATGTTTGCTAGTAGTATCATCAAACATAGGACAAATAGCTCAGTACCATATTCTAAAATACATACTTCATTATATGTATTATATATACCATCACTGTCTATAGACTTAAGCAACTTTAAAACTCATCAACTATTGAAATTTCAAATTTGAAGAGTATTTCAAGCCTATCATTCTAACCTTAGTACCTGGATATCCTTTTTTTTTCTTTGAGGATGTCTCTGATCTGCATTTTATTTCATTTTTTTAAACATTCATATTTTCCCTCTACATTGTTCCTAATGAGTACCAATTCATTTTTATCTACTTGATGATAGTAAAGAAGTGAATTAGTTCTCCAATTTTTTAAGGACTGTAGATAGGGGCAAATTGGAAACATTTGTCTTAGACATGGATATAATTTCCTGTAGATAACAATGCTAAATACATTTTGTATGTTTAAAGTTAAACAGGAGAAATAATTTGTAGTGTCTATATATCTCTCTCCTTATTATACAGCCATGCTGATTTGTCTTTTAAGAACCCTGCTCTATATCTGAGTTTTGACCATTCCAATACATGTATTAACTCCTTTAATATATCAAGGTAGTTTACAAGTTGAGGGAACGTGGTGGTGTGTCATACTTCCTGTTAATATTGGAATTCATAGTTATCAGTCATTATTCTATCATTTTTGCCTCAAATAAAATAATCTATTATTCTCAGATTATTCATATGATTTTGGGTAACTCCAATAATGTAGTTCAAGCAAGAAACAAAATGTCAAATAAACACCTCACAAATTGTCTTACCAATCATATCACTTAATGAGTTGATCAATATAACAACTTTTCTTCAGTTCAACCAAGTGATCTGAATTATTTATGACTGAATTGGATTACTCACATAACCTTCTGGAACAATCTCCGAGACTACCAACTAATTTAAATTTAGAATAGGTAATGCATATGGTAATATACTTACATCTTTTTATTTTCTTTTTTCTTTTTTTTTTTTTTTGAGATGAAATTTCACTCTTGTTGCCCAGGCTGGAGTGCAATGGCGCAATTTTGTCTCACTGCAACCTCCACCTCCTGAATTCAAGCAATTCTCCTGCCTCAGCCTCCCAAGCACCTGGGATTACAGGTTCCCGCCACTACACCCAGCTAATTTTTGTATTTTTAGTAGAGACGAGTTTCACCATGGTGACTAGGCTGGTCTTGTACTCCTGACCTCAGGTGATCAGCCCCACCTTGGCCTCCCAAAGTGCTAGTGTGAGCCACTGCACCCAGCCAATATACTTAGATCTTAACTGCTGACAGTTAGGCTATATCTAAGGGTCTATATTTCTTGTACGAATCTAACAAGTATTATTGTCAGAGGTGTTTGAACCAGCACAACTCCATCTTAAATAGGAGCTGGGTAAAATGAGGCTGAGACCTACTGGGTTGCATTCCCAGACAGTTAAGGCATTCAAAGTCACAGGATGAGACAGGAGGTTGGCACAAGATGCAGGTCATATATACCTTGCTGATAAAACAGGTTGCAGTAAAGAAGCTGGCTAAAATTCACCAAAACCAAGATGGCAATGAGAGTGACCTCTGGTCGTCCTCACTGCTACACTCCCATTAGCACCATGACAGTTTACAAATGCCATGGCAACATCAGGAAGTTACCCAATATGGTCTGAAAAATGGGAGGCATGACTAATCCACCCCTTGTTTAGCATATCAACAAGAAATAATCATAAAAATGGGCAACCAGCAGCCCTTGGGGCTGCTTTGTCTGTAAAGTAGCCATTCTTTTATTCCTTTACTTTCCTAATAAACTTGTTTTCACTTTATGGACTCGCCCTGAATTCTTTCTTGTGCAAGACCCAAAAACCCTCTCTTGGACCCCCTTCTGGTAACAGTCTCATCAACAAGCTAACGCAACCATTATGTTTTTAATACCTTGAAATTGAGGGGTTTTCATAGTAACAACAGTAGTCATCATAAAATTAAGAGACATTGCTTTATAAGTAGTAGTAAAGTTTGAAGTACAAAGCAAAAATGAATGAGAAGAGAAAGCACTGTCTAGTTCTAGTTCTCAATACAAAGTCTGAGGATCTATGGTTCTTCATTACTCTGCATGCTTCAGGCTCCTTACAAAAGAATACTACTTATATGCAGAAAGTTTCTCATAAATTGATTTTTTTTTCTATTTTCACAGAAACATTCCTTCTAGTAGAGAAAAGGGAAATTCCAGCATCTCAGACTAGTGTTAAAACGGCCAGTTTACGGAACAAGCAATGCGTTCACAAAGTTTAAATTTCTTCTACTATTTACTTGCCACGTACATGTTTCCTTTCAGAAAATTAGAAAATCATGCGGTTCTCTTCCTTCTCCTACACTGTGCATATTAATACTTCTGCTCTCCAGGGTCTGACTCATACAAATGCAATCAAATAAAGAGCAGAAAAACTTTCCATATTATCAGGGACTTTTAAGATCCACCAAAAGCTGTGGATTTATCTAGTAAAGCAAAAACTATACCTGTTGTCTTAGGTAAAGTTTTCATTAAATTTACGAGCTCAGATTACATTTAATATAGCATTGTACATGTTAGATTGCTTATATTCCTCAGAATTCCATATTTAGCCTTCTCTTTTCTATGTGCTCTGAGTATTGTTATTCACCCCCAAGCCTTCTGCCATTTATCCAAACGCTGATGACTACTAATGCCTATCTTTAACCTCTGTAAAGCATGAGACTTCAGAATCAAGAATGAAAGAGCTTATCTGAATGTAAATAAAACAAAAGCTACTTGATCATCTCAATAGCTGCAGAAAAAGCATTTGACAAAACCCAACCTTTCATGATAAAAATACTCAACTTCCTCAAATACAGGGCATCTACAAAAAAAAAAAACAGAGTTAGCACGATAATGGTGAACCACCGGGTATTTCCTCCTAAGATCAGGAAAAAGTCAAGGATATTTACTCTCACCACTTGCATTTCGACATTGTACTAGAGGATCTAGTCAAAATAATTAGGCAAGAAAAAGAAAGAAAAGGCATTCAATATCAGGAAGCTAAATGCAAAACAGTCTTTATTTGCAGGTAACATGATCTTATATATAGAAAATTCTAAGGAATCCACTTTAAAAAAAAAAAAACCATTAAAACTAATAAGTTCAGCAAGGTTGCAGGATACAAGATCAATATATAAAAATAATTTGTATTTCTATACATTAGCAATGAACAATCCAAAAAATGGAATTAAGAAAATAATTCATTCATAATAGCATCAAAAAATAATAAATTTAACAAAAGACATGCAAAACTTGTAAAATAGAGATTACAAACACTGTTAAAAGAAATTAGAGAACATCTAAAATAAATGGAAAGATATCTCATGTTCATAGATCTAAAAACTTAATATTGCTAAAATGTCAATATTTCCCAAAACAACCTACAGACTCAAAATCCTAGCGAACTGTTTTGCAAAAATTGTCAAATTCATCCTAAACACATATAAAAATAAGGAGCCCAAATAGCCAAACTAATCTTGACAAAGAACTAGGTGGAGTAGGTTTTGGGGTTGTCTATGCAAAATCTGATTATGAATGGTTTACTGGGCCAGGCGCGGTGGCTCACGCCTGTAATCCCAGCACTCTGGGAGGCGGAGGCGAGTGGATCCCCTGACATCAGGAGTTTGAGACCACCCTGACAAACATGGTGAAACCCCACCTCTACTAAAAATACAAAAATTAGCTAGGTGTGGTGGCAAGTGCCTGTAATCCCAGCTACTTGGGAGGCTGAGGCAGCAGAATTACTTGAACCCAGGAGGCAGAGGTTCCTTGAAACGCATACAAATTTTAACTGCAAATGGATTCTAAACCTAAATATAAGATCTAAAACTATTAAAATTCTTAGAATAAAACACAGGTGCAAGCCTTTGTCACCTTGGGTTAGGCAGAGCCTTCTTAGATATAAAACCAAAAGCACAAGTGACAAAAGAAAAAGTAGATACATTAGACCTCATCAAAATTAAGAACTTCTGGGCTTCCAAGAACACCATCAAGAAAGTAAGACAACTCACAGAATGGGAGAAAACATTTCCAAAGTATATATCTAACAAGGGTCTTGTATCTAACATGTATAAAGGGCTCTTACAACTCAAAAATAAAAAGACAACCCAGACTGAAACTAGATTAGCGGTTTCAAGGGACTGTGGGGGGTAAGGGAAACGGGAAGTGACTGCCAGTTAGTACAGGACTTCTTTCTGAGGTGATGAAAATGTTCAGGAATTAGATAGTGGTGATAGCTGTGTAAATATATGAATATACTAAAAGTTACTGAATTCCACACTCTAAAAAAGTTAATTATATGGTCTATGAATTATAACTGGATGAATCTCAAATTGTGCTGAAAGAACCCAGACCCCACCTCTGCCACCCAACTGCCAGAAAAAGTATATACTGTATGTCCTTATTTATATAAAATCCTAGAAAAAGCAAGCTCATCTACACTAACAGGCAGCAAAGTGTTTCCTCGGGAACAAACGGGAGGGAGGAAGAGATTACAAAAGGGCATAGATAAACTTAAGATTACAGATATGTTTATTATCTTGATTATGGTGATGGTTTCACAGTTATATATATGTATGCCAAAGCACAATTTTAAACTTTACATATGGGCAGGTTTCTGTATGTCAGTTATACCACAATAAAGCTGGGGAAAATGTTTTTTAAAACAACCCAATTAAAAATGGCAAACGATGGCTAGGCACAGTGGCCCACACCTGTGATCTCAACACTTTGGGAGGCCAAGACGGGTGGATCACCTGTGGTCAGGAGTTCAAGACCAGCCTGGCCAACATGGCAAAACCCCGTCTCTACTAAAAATACAATAATTAGCTGGGCGTGGTGGCGTACACCTATAACCCCAGCTACTCAAGAGGCTGAGGCAGGAGAATCACTTGAACCCAGGAGGCACAGGTTGCAGTGAGCTGAGATTGCACCACTGCACTCCAGCCTAGGTGACAGAGCAAGACTAGTCTCAAAGTAAAAAGAAGGCAAATCATTTGAAATATTTCTATTCAAAGAAGATATACAAATGTATGTGAAAAGCTGCTCAACATTCTTAGCCGCTAGGAAAACACAGATCAAAATTACAATGGCACTTCACACCTGCTAGGTAAACTATAATCAACATGACAAACAGCAAGTGCTGGCTAAGATGTGGAGAAACTGCAAACTCACACATTGCTAGTGGGAATGTAACAAGGTCTATGAAAGAATAGTTTGGCAGTTTCTCAAAAGGCGAAACAGAGTTAGTTACCATACGACCCAGCAATTCCACAACTACATACACACTCTAGGAGATGTGAAGACATGTCCAAACAACAACTTGTATACAAATGTTCGTATCAGCATTATTCAAAATAGCAACAAGACAAAAAACAGAAACAACCCCAAACTGTTATTCATCAACTGATGAATAACAAAACTGGTATATCAATACAAGGTAATATTTGGTCATAAAAAGGAATAAAGTGCTGATACACACTACAATATGAATAAAACTTAAAAACATTATGCTAAGCAAGAGATGCCAGACACAAAAATTCACATATTACACGATTCCATTTATGTAAAATAGATTAGTGGTTGTTGAGGGCTGGGGCCTAGAAGTGGGGAGGAAATGGGGAAAGACTGTTAATGAGTAGAGTTTCTTTAGTGGAGGGATGAAAATTATCTAAAATTAGCTGTGGTAACAGTTGTATAATTCTGTGAATATATTTTTAAAAACTGAAATGTATCTTTTTTTTTTGAGGCAGAGTCTCTCTGTTGCCCAGGCTGGAGTGCACTGGCACCATCTTGGCTCAATGCAAACTCCATCTCCTGGGTTCAAGCAGTTCTCATGCCTCAGCCTCCCTAGTATCTGTGATTACAGGTGTGCACCACCACGCCCAGCTAATTTTTTGTATTTTTAGTAAAGATGGGGTTTCACCACGTTGGCCAGGCTGGCCTCAAACTCCTGACCTCAAGTGATCCACCCACCTCAGTCTCCCAAGGTGCTGGGATTAGAGGAGTTAGTCACCGCACCCAGCCTGAACTGTATACTTTAAATGGGTGACTTGTATGGTATATGAATATCTCAGTTGTTAAAAATGTAAATAAACAAAATATCAACTTACAAGTGACTCCAATAAATCATTTAAGAGCTAGGGGTTTTTTTTGGTTTTTTTTTGAGACAGGGTCTCACTCTGTTGCCCAGGCTGGAGTGCAGTGGCGAGATCTCAGCTCACTGCAACCTCCGCCTCTTGGGTTCAAGTAATTCTGCTGCCTCAGTCTCCCAAGTAGCTGGGATTACACTCACTTGCCACCACACTCGGCTAATTTTTGTATTTTTAGTAGAGGTGGGGTTTCACCATGTTTATCAGGGTGGTCTCAAACTCCTGACCTCAGGGGATCCACCCGCCTCCGCCTCCCAGAGTACTGGGATTACAGGCGTGAGCCACTGTGCCTGGCCTAATAAACCATTTATAATCAGATTTTGCATAGACAGCCCCAAAACCTACTCCACCTAGTTTACCAATTTTTTAGTAAATCTCACCCCCACTCGCCCACTCTAGGAACTAATCTTTGACTATTCCTTCACAGCCCACGTACAATCCATCAGAAATCCTGCAGCAATATCTTCATAACTAATCTCAAACATGATCACTTCTTACCACCTTTACCCCATCTCCCTTGTCTAAGCTACCATCACCTCTCACAAGGGCTTCTACAATAGCCTGTTAGCTAGCCGAACTCTTAACCCTGCCATCTCTCCAGCACCCAGAACCCCTGCACCCAGTTTCCCACAGAGCAGCCAGAGTTGCCTTTTTAAAAGACAAACCAGGCCGGGCGCGGTGGCTCAAGCCTGTAATCCCAGCACTTTGGGAGGCCGAGATGGGCGGATCATGAGGTCAGGAGATCGAGACCATCCTGGCTAACACGGTGAAACCCCATCTCTACTAAAAAATACAAAAAACTAACCAGGCGAGGTGGCGGGCGCCTGTAGTCCCAGCTACTCCGGAGGCTGAGGCAGGAGAATGGCGTGAACCCGGGAGGCAGAGCTTGCAGTGAGCTGAGATCCGGCTACTGCACTCCAGCCTGGGCGACAGAGTGAGACTCCGTCTCAAAAAAATACATAAAAAATTTAAAAAAGACAAACCAGATGCTACTCATATACCCAAAACCCTTCAACAGTTTCCCATCACCTCCAGAATAAAATTCAAATTCTTTCTTTGGCCTAAAAAACCTCTCAGGATACAGTCCCTGCCTCTCTCCTAACCCATATCAATCACTATACTCTGGCCACACTGCTCTTACTATTTCTGAAATATCCCAAACTTGTTTCTGCTTCAGGGCTTCTGCATTTTCAGTTCTTTGCCTGAAAACTTCTTCTCCTGATCTCATTATTCCACCACTTCATTCAGAGAGACTTCCCCTAACTATTCTATTTAAAAGAGTACCTGCCATCCCACACATTCCATTCTTTTAATTTACTTTGGTTGTCTTCACAGCATCTGACAGCATATCATCTACTTGTCCATTCATTGCTATGTCTTCTTCTAAAATGTAAGTTCTAAGAGGACGGAGCTTACAAAATATCTGTAACTATCTCTCAATTTCTTCTTCTTGCTCTTTCTCACACTTCCCCCACCTCCCTTTCCCTATCTATATGGCACTTATGATCAACTTTTTAATAAATGAATAAATTTCAGTGACACCACTCAGGGTCTATGTATTGAATTCAAGAACAGATATTCTGCCACGACTGAGTAGCTGCTTCTTCTCATAGACTCACCGTTCATTCTTTGTACACTCAGGAATATGCCTTCTCTCCTCTCCCCTTAAAACTTAACACCTCACGAAGCCATCAGTGTGTGACTGTCTCCGTTGAAGACATACATAAAGTGAATTTCAGACAACGGGATTATCCTCAGATGAGCAGCCTTGTCATATACCACTAGGTATTCTCATTACAGTCTTCATGCTCTATACATTAGTTAAGGCAAAGCTAGCTGCCGTAACAAACCAAACCTATTATGTTTACCATAATAAAAGTTCCACGTTCCTGGGAAGTGGATGGTTTCCTCCTCACAATCACACAGGAACTAAAAACCAGCCCAAAACATACTGGCTTAGAACTAAAATTTATTTCCTATTTATCACAACTCTCATATGGCATCAGCTAGGGCAATGGGATGTCAGAAGACCCAACAGCCTCACTCTCACAGTGGGACAGTCTGTGCTGGCTGCGGCTTGAAGAAGGGTTGGACTTGTCAGCCAGAACCTCAGTTCTCTTCAACGGAGCTGCTGGGGTCTCCTCACCTCAGAGTGGTCTCCAGGTCATTGTATTTCTTACATGGTGACTAGCTTCTAAGAGTGCCAAAGTGGAACCTGCCAGCCTTCTTAAGGCTGAGCACAATGTTATACATTCTCCTGGTTAAAGCAAGTTATAGAGCCAGCCCAGATTCAAACAGGCTATAAAGGATGTAAATACTGGGAAGTGTGGTTCATTCACCAGGGCCACCAAGTTCCTTTTATCCTGTGGCTTCCTCATCCCTTACATCTTCAAAGTCCTCTGTATAGATGAGGAAAAGGGATGCATCTTAACCACCCTGACGCAAAGTCACATGCATCATCTTTTTCATTATTTTGTAGAGAAGTAGTCACACAGCCCCATGTAGTTGTAATAGTGACTGGAAAATAGAATCCCTGACTGGGCAGCTCTGGCCAATGACTAGAATATAGAAAACGAACCACAAATATTTTATGGACGGCTAGCAGCCTCAGCTAACTTTCCTCTTATCTCTCAGCAGATAGGCATTTCCTTGTTAACTCTCAGGTCATCAGTGGTCACCTCTCAGGAGAGACTACCTTTAGCCAGGATACCCCCTCCAGTTATGTTTGGTTACTTTAGGCTGTTTTCAGTGTAATTTCCTCATACCAATATTCACAAATACACTCACTTTATACAACAGTTTTGAGTGATCTCATCCACGCTGTAAAATTACTTTAAGTATTCCGGGGCCCACATAAATATCTATACCTCTTCCATGTGCTCCAACTTACATTTCTAACTATGTTATGTCTACTTATATATGCCTTAGGGACACATATGCCTATGTCAAAAGTGAATTAAAGTATTATCGAACTACTCCTTGTTTTATGTTCCCAATCTTAATTAACAGCCTCCCACCAATACCTAAGCACCCAAGCCAAAGCCACTCAGATTCATCACTAGTTCCTCCTCTCCCTCCCCACACACTATGGAGTTACCACACTCTGTTCACCTGAAACTATCCCTCGGATGTTCCCTGCTCCACGCCTACTGGTGCTTTCCTAGTTCTGGTCCTTCACTCACCTGAACTACTAAAACAGCTCTTTTAATTGACTTCCCTGACTTTAAAATACAATTTTCTAAGTGCTCCAAAAATATTTAATCATGTTACTTCTACATAGAATTATTTGATAGCTTCCTGGCCAATAAAGTGCCACACTTCTTAGTAGGACATTTAAGATCCTTTGCAGTGGGACCTCCATCTTCACTTCTTCTACTTGTTAGTCCCACCACCTTATTTAGGATACAGTTCCAAATATGCCCAAAACTTTCATGACTCTGTGCCTTCTCCATATATTTATATTCCATTCATATGTTTACCAAGAATATTCTTTCCCTTCCCGCTTCTCTTACCGACAACCTACTCACCCTTCAAAGCTACTTTTAAATATCACTTTCCCAGTCACACCTTCCTCCAGGCAAAATTAACTACTCACTCTTCAATGACTGGTATTGTTGATACCTCAAATATATTACTTATGAAACTGAATTATGATTAATAATATAGCTTATCAACTATGATGTTGTGATTTTTTTTGTCTCATCCACTAGATTTTTGGTGCTTTGAGAGCTGAACCCACAACGAATCATCTTTGTGTTTCCACTAAAGTCAACTGTCTCTCTCGAATAAACAGAACCCTTATTGGCAAGCATGTGGTTGTTTAGATAGCTAGAACTTCACCTAAACAAAGCAGCCATCTCATTTCCCAATGATACATTCCAGGTAGCCACAGAGTAGTATGGGACTCTCACATGCCTTTGCACATTTCCCAAAGACAAGGATCACACCTAGACAGACTCAAGTCCTTAAAATAAAACCTCACTCTCCCAACAAAAAATTCAGCTGGGTATCACTTTTAGTTATACTGTCAATCCTTATTGCTTTACATCACAATGTTTGTTACTTCTTAAAATAACCTTAAAAGGCCCAGAAATCTGAATTTTAGTGAACAGGAAGTGAGTAATCTGTCCAAAAAGGTAGAGAAGATCATGGATATAGCCTCTAGTAAGAGGTCTGGAAGCCACAAGGAAAGCTGACTAGTAAATGTGGACAAGAAAAAATGCTTCCATTACAAATTATCTCAAATGAAGATTACAAAAACCAGAAATACACTTCCTGGTATTATTGGTCATAAATCCCTTCAGTAGTGAGCTAAACTGACTTATAATAGTTGTTGACTAGATTGTTCTTCCCCAAAATATTAAGTCTTCAAATCGGATCAAGGCAATTGACAGCTGAAGCCAAATAACAATGAGTACTTCAAAACTAGCGGCTAATGATAGCGACCTCAATTGTGTTTTTTCTCTGAGATCACCTACACTAAAATACGGTATGTGATTTACAGAAATTTGCAACTTTATATACTTCTTGATATAGGCCAACAATCACAAAACTTCCATTGAATTAACCAGTGATTTGTTTTGTATTATTTTAATAACTGTATGAGATTTTCCATTAATTTTCTAGTTAGCATAGCCCTTTAACAGATAGTCCTGATCATTCCAGGTCAAGAAGGATTTATAAAGTTCAGCCAGTTTTGTGGTAGATAGTGATTACACTCTAGACATGGCCTCATTTTTTTAAATGTATACTTCTTGTTTTTAATCAAAGTTATCCATAACATTGTTTAGAATACAATAGTCACATAAGACTTAAGAAAAAAAAAAAGCAGCTCTGTGACCACTTTACTGATACACACACACACACACACAAGCACACACTTTCTACAACCCAAAAGCTACTACTTTGAAGTCATTTAGCTGATATTTTTGGTATTTACTTCTACTTATCTAAGTAACTTACTATACTTCTTGATTTCTATTTCTTGATTTTTCCATTTTACGCATAACAGCTAGAACTTGGAAGGTGAGAATTCAGCTCTTAGATACATTCACACACCCCAATCTCAACTCCAACATAAACACACTTCCCACACAAAAAACCCCAACACCCCTAAATAGTAATTTGTACTTTGTTAGATCAATTTTCAGTATTTACATTGTGACTACATAAATGCTTCTGACACTGAGCCATATAGTGTACCATGAATGTTTCTTTATTCTTGCACTTTTTGATTTCCCTTAATACTATTTATTACTTATCTCCCTTATCCTTGAAAGTCTCAAGTAACTATGTAAATCTTACCCCAATAAGTTCAAACATATCAGGTATTCTATCAGCTCTATCTTCTTAAATCAACGTCCCAAAGCTTTGTAATGTGCTCCAATCTAGAGCAGTCAATCTTTAGAAAAAGGAGCGTCCAAAAGATCGTTCTGCAATGATGGAGAAGTTCTCTATCTACTCTGTCCAGTGCAGTAGCCACTAGCCACATGTGGCCATTGAGCTCTTAAAATGTGGCTAGCATGACTAAGAAACTGAATTTTAAAATTTAACTTAAACAGCCACATAAAGCTAGTGGTTTTAACAGACAGCAGCTCCACAACTGACATAGCTGTGATGTTGGGATCTCCTCTCTTTTCTCTCTTAGTTTCCTGATCCCATCTTTCCTTCTTGATTTACTTTATCTTAGTAGATCACAAACTCTACTCACTTCTGGAAAAGGGGTATATGAGAGGTAAATTGTTTTATGACTGACAATCTACAAATTTCCTTCTTTTACTCTCACTCTTTGTTGATAATCTGGGCACAAAATACATTGGAAATCATTTTACCCTTGGTATCTTAAAGGCAGTATTCCACTTCTAGTATTCATGTTGCTGTTGAGAACTCTAGTAACATTTTGATTCTTGATCTTTTGTCTAAATCATTCTCTTACTTTATGGAGGTTTTCAAAATATCTTCTCTATTCCAGATGCTCTGAAATTTCACAATAATCTTGGTATGGGTGGATCTTAATTCATTGTGATGGATGCTTAATGGGCCCTTTTAATCTGGATTTCCTGTAGAACTGTAGAACTGTAGAACTGTGTTCTACAGTTCGAGAAATGTTCGCGAATTATTTCATTGATTTTTTCTCCTCCAATGTGTTCTCTCCTCTGAAACATGTGTTATTTAAATAATCCCTCTAATTTTATCATTTCTTCCTATTTACCATCATTTAGGGTTTGTTTTTTGTTGTTTCTGCGTTCCTTTCTGATCAATCTCCTCAACTCTTTGTTCCTTGTATTGGATTTTTTTAGTTTCTAAGAGCTCTATTAACATTCTTGTTCTTATTTCATAAATGCAATGACTAATTTTTCCAAAAATTTTAAGGACATTTTTTGCATTGTCTTCTCCTCCAAATCTCTTTTATTCTCTTTTGCTTTAATTGCCATTTTTCACATCAGTGACCTTCCTTACCTATGACTATCTGTTCACAATTAAGAATGAGATATTGAAAAGCTAATTAGAAGCTCCGCGTGTATGGTGGGGTTTGCTGGCAATGGACTTCACAGCAGGATGAGCTGGCTGGAGCCTTTCCTAGGGGAACCATTTATACTGGTATTTTTAGTTTTTTTCTTTCGGCCTAGTCAAACTCCTCAAAGGAGACATTTTTGCTCATGTAGCCATTAAAATAATTTTGAAGTGCCACATATTCACACATCCTTGTGATATCTAAAATTTTCATCTAAGTTTCAATCAATAATTACAAAAAATGTGATTTCTGACATATTGTTGACTTCAAAAAACTATTTATTTTAAAAATAACTGTAGACTTACAGAAAAGTTGCAAAAGTATTACAAAGAGCTCCCATATACCCTTCACCCTAATGTTAACATCCTACATAGCCAAAATACTATTATCCAAACCAGGAAATTAACACTGCTATAATACTGTCAGCTAAACTACAGACCTTATTCAAATTTCACACATTATTCCACTAATGTTCTTTTCTGTTTCAGAATCCAATCCATAATTCCTTCTTGCATTTAGTTTAATATCTCCCTAAACTCTGGTCTTTGATAACTCCTCCATCTCCCCTTGTCACTCATAACCTTGATACTATGGGAGATTGTCAGTTACTTTATAGAATAACTCTACTAATTTGGCTTTGTCTAATGTTTTCTCAAGAATGAACTGAGATCATAAATTTTGGGCAAAAATGCTACAGAATGACACTGTGTCCTTCTCAGTACATCATATATCATGGGGTACATGATGTTGATATGTCTTATTACTAGTGATGTTAACCATAATCTGTTGGTTAACATGGTACCTGCCAGGTTTTTGTCTGTAAATTTACCATTTTTCCCTTTGCAGTTAATAAATCATATTGACTTAAAGAAAACAAAACTATTACATCCTTCCTTTATATGTATCAAATGGACTCTAGAAACTACAATCAGTGTGATAACTGCTACCATCCATTGAACAAACTACTCCTTAAAACGGTTTTACACTGTTCCTTCTTCTCCTTGCACTAATATTTCTATGATATTTATTGCACAGAATGTTATCCTGATGTAATATTTTTACACATGGAAGTTTATTGATTAGCCAATCATTTTTCTCTACAAGAATGTATCTGTATATAAATACAAATTTTAAAAATATCTTGTGATCCTAATGCTCTAAGTACTGATCCAAAAGAAATTTGGAATTATTATAATTATTATATTAGTATACAACAAATCAAAACACAAATATATATCAGGAAGACTACTAAGCAAAAAAAAAAAAATACTATTTTAAATACACCTGTTAATGAAATGGATGGAGCTTATCTTTTTATTTCTTTTTGAGATGGAGTCTCACTCTGTCACCCAGGCTGGAAGGCAATGGTGCAATATCGGCTCACTGCAACCTCCGCCTCCTGGGTTCAAGTGATTCTCCCACCTCAGCCTCCTGAGTAGCGGGAATTACAGGTACCCGCCATCATGCCCGGCTAATTTTTGTATTTTTTTTGCACTGATGGAGTTTCACCATGTTGTCCAGGCTCATCTTGAACTCCTGACCTCAGGTGATCTGCCCGCCTTAGCCTCCCAAAGTGCTGGAATTAACCACGCCTCGCCTGGAGTTTATCATTTTTTAATTGGTTTATGAGTTCATGAATTACTTACTACCAGAATGAGACAGGGCATTAATCCTACTCCTATTTTTTTATTTTTATAGATGTAAGTGCTTAAGAACCTTGTTCAAATAAGAAGGAACCAGAAAACCCTTCGTTATAGCAATGTAAGTGTTATTAGTTATGTGCCACATATCACACAGTGGTCTATTATAAAAAATTATCTTTAATAATCTGGCATTATTAAACACAACTCAATTAAATCCTCTTTCATTTTTGTTGAAAACAAAGAAATAGAAGCCACCTGACTTACAAAAGAATATCATCTAATTATATCCAGTCACTTTTACACTACTACAAAACTATTTAGAGCCCTCTCCCTGCCTTCTCTTCTCTTTTATTAAAGGGGGACTTTCAGACCTTTTTACAACTCCAGATTAGTAAGATAAAGGTTTGATGAAAGATATACCTTCATTTTATACAATGGGAGAAGGAAGATAATTTATTCCCTAACACAAATGTTGCCACCATACCTGAAAGTCTTCATGTGCCCCAGGAGCATGTCTTTTCCCAGAGGCCCAGCTGTGCTGCATTAGGGAAGGAACTTTCAGCCAATCCTTTTCTAAAGCTCCACCTCCCAGAAGTACCTAGTGTTATAATGACTGAATCTTTCGAAGGTTCTACAATATAAATGTGGTGCTTTCTGCTTTTGGCAATGGCATCTTAGGATTCAGTTACTACATAATCTACCCTTTTCCAAGATTATAAAGTTTTGTTCCTGTTACACTCCCCTCTTACTCACTTTGTCATGTGGGATTTATGCTGCTTAAAAATGTCTTTGTTATTCTGGTGGTGTTGCAAGAGAGAGTAGAGGCTGATGCACATGTTCAACCCACCCTCTTTAACCAAAGCATTAGCACTATAGCCATACCCTGCCTACCACTAGCAATGTAAACTCAACATGCCATCCAAATTTTCACTGTAAAATTATAAGAAAACTTTGCAGGAATACATGTATGACTTATACAGACTTTGAATACAAAGTTCTACGCCTGAGGTCAATGAATTCTGAATAGTGTCCTGAATAAACTAAAAATATTACATAATACTTAGTATAGCAATTATTGTAAAACTCAGTATAGAACAATTTTTTTCTTCTTTTATGCTCTCTATGTCATAAAAGGGCTTTCTCTGCAGTTTTCATCCTTTTATAAACTATTTTTGCAGGTTTTTGTTACACATGAAGTACTCATATGGAAAGACTATAAAATACCTGATTTTGCAACCATGAATATTTTCTATTATCTTTCATCAGTGCTTTCCTTTTCATCTTTAGTGCCATGCCATAAAACAAAGGTATTTGTGGATTTAGCATCTATGGTTTCTTGTGAATGCAAGGCACTACGCAGATCCAAGATAGGCAATAATTTGCCATTTTCCCATGACACAGATCTATTCTCTATTTGTTGCTAAGCCCATGTTTTATGAATTAAGTTATACAAACATAGGTACAAAGAAAAGTAACAGCAAGATTTCGTTCCTTAAATAGAAAACTAAAATACTTGAGAGGCTAAGGGAAGTGAATCAATTGAGCCCAGGAGGTTGAGGTTACAGTGAGCCATGATTGCACAACTGCACTCCAGCCTGGGCAACAGAGCAAGACCCTGGCTCTAAAAAATAATTAAACAACCCTCTAAAAGAAGCTCGGCCAGGCGCGGTGACTCACGCCTATAATCCCAGCACTTTGGGAGCCCGAAGCAGACAGATCATCTGAGGTCAGGAGATGGAGACGAGCCTGACCAACATGGTGAAACCTCGTCTCTATGAAAAACACAAAATTAGCCGGGCGTGATGGCACATGCCTGTAACCCCAGCTACTCAGGAGGCTGAGGCAAGAGAATCTCTTGAACCTATGAGGCAGAGGTTACAGTGAGCCAAGATCGCACCACTGTACTCCAGCCAGCCTGAGACTCCGTCTCAAAAAAAAAAAAAGAAATATGGAAAATAAAATAAAGATCACTTAATGATTTATTCCCTAAGGTGGTAGCATTTTGAGTGTTCTACCAGAATTACTGTATCAACTTTGTTCATCTAATGGTCATTAGGAAGAAGTAAACAGTACAATATTAGAAAAACTAAATAATTCCATTTACCTAGATAATAATCCCCCTCACAGAACAACATAAAAAGAGAGGAAAGAGAAGTCCTTGATGATGGGGAACTTGCAACTTGACTTTAGATTACAGATCGCTATAAAATTACCTATAATATAGGAAAAGAGAGAAGTAACTATAACTCCAATGTCTAGCATGATGTGCTCAACAAATACCTTTTATTACTAGTCATGATCTGTTGCTAGAAGTCTAAAAAACTGATAAGGATAATGAAAACCAAACTTGAAAAGTAGAGGGACTGTTAACTATGGATCCTGTGAAAATGTGGTCTAACCCCACTCAGCAATAATGACAACTACAGAAAACAATACTAACTATCCAAGTGGATTGTGGGGAAGGTGCCAATAGACAGAGAAGATTATGAGAAATACAATGCAACGGGTGTTTATTATTAGGAACTATCATTAAATAATTCCTCGCCTTAGAAATGTTATTAAAAAAAACCTGCATATATCCCAGTTCACCATAGACCATGTACCTGTCATCATGACTATCACATATCTATTTTTTTTAACAGTCAGGGAATACATAATTTTTACAGTCTGTATGTAAGGAATAACAGTAAGATAACGCCCAAACTTGAAACTATCGAGTCTGAAAATTAGCCTACTAAGAATAAATCATAAAATCATTTGACCCAAAATATTAATATATAAATGAGTAGCCGAAGAGTTTTGCATTTTCTTAATTTTGCCTATTGAGAAATAATCTTTATTCCTATATAGCATCATGTCTCAGAGTCATACACTGGGGCTTTGATGACAAAACACTACATGCATTTACTCTTACTGAATCTTCTCAAGACTGCAAGAAATAAATCTTCCTTTACTATCTATCATAGTCTTTCAACTTACCTACCTTTCTCTCAAATTCAACTTTTTTTTGAAAGTCAGCCCTGAGACCAAGGATTTCTGCCCACAGATAGTCCCCACTTCTAACTACAGAATTCAGAAAACTTTAGAGCCAAAAAAAGTCTCAATGATCATCTGTGGTCAAGCCTAATTCCCTTATTAAAAGGAGAAAAGTAAAAGCCAAAAAAGACTGTTACACAACTTATAAGTTAATGGCAATACTATAACAAAACCCAAAATCTCTTTGATACTAATATTTGATTTTGTCTTAAGATAATTTCTGAGTTGTACAGTAGACTAAATAGGGAAGTTTCCAAAGAACAGATCGACTTGCCTGAAAAAGCTGTTCCAATTGTTTCATTAATAATTTCTTCAAACTCAAACTCATCAGCAGTCTTGAGGTATGCAAATGAAAAAGAATAGAGAGTAACTAAGGTACAGACTGAATAACCCTTACCCAAAATGCTGAGAACCAGACAGGATTTCAGATTTTGGGGGGAATTTCAGAATATTTGCATTTTCCTTACTGGCTGGGCAACCCTAATCCAAACACCCAAAATCTGAAATGCCCCAACAAGCATTTCCTGTGAGGGTCTTGTTGGCGCTCAAAATGTTTCAAATTTTGGAGCATTTATTTCAAATTTTCAGATTAGAAATATTCAATTTGTGTATTTTCAAATTTCTTATGAATCCTTTCACTTTCCTGGACTTGTAAGGAGTGTGGTATATGTTAAGACATAAATCATTTTGCTTCTCTTTGTTCCGCATCCTCCCTAGAGCTTAAGCACAGATTTGAACCAGCCATCATAACCAAAAACATTGAGATATGGACAGATCTCAAGAATTAACCATGACGAAAGCCGTGACAATACCTTCAATCTCTCTATGTTCTTTTTCAAAAATATCTGATGAAAGAATCAATTACATTAAGTGAACAACTGTTGGTCAAAGAAATAAAAACTTATTTTACCAATAAATTAAGATAAATTCAGGAATCCCAACCAACTATTTTCTGAAGCTTTCCTTCAACTGCAAAATAAACATAATTTATTTAAAAAAATTTTTTTACTTCATTTGAAAGACTAGTTTGAAACATCTGGTGCTTTGGAGAACTGTTTGAAAATATAAAAAATCATATAAATAATGAGAAAAAATGAAATATACCTTAAAAGAATGAGCTCATTACATTAAAGTAACAGTAGAAAAAAAAAAAAAAAACACAAATATCTTTATAAGAAAACTATCTACCTAACCCAAAAAACAGTCTCACAGTGATCTCTTTATTTCAGGCAAAGAAGAATTTATATAGTTTCTTGAATTTCATTGTACTGTAATAGAATTTGACCTCATAAACAAAGTCTCCTTTTTCTATCAAGGCTATTCTATGTCCTAATAGCTCCATAAACTTATTTGCTATTTAATTTTAAAAATCATAAATAATAAATTATTTCACAAGACTTTCATTCAACTACAAATCTTCTTAATAAAGATTTTATCTTTTTGCTACCAGTGTAGGAAAAAGTATTTTACATATATCAGTATATATGAAATAGATGTTTATATAATACATACTTTATGTTTATATACTTTATATAAATATACCTTTATATACATAAAAATGGGATATATATATCCTTTATATATATACCTTTAAACATATATATCTCTTTATATATATATAATATATATCCCATATATAATATCCCTTTTTTATATATATATATCCCTTTATATATGTATCAGAAATACTTCCATCACAAGGTGTTTAGTATTTGTTCTGGACAATTTCTCTAAAATATTTAAATTATGTTTAGGTTTCCTTTGTAGAAAAAACACTTCCAGCCTGAATTAAATGGCTACTGATTCAAAGGCCAGTATAAGCACACCTAACTCCATTGTTTTCTGGTACAATGGGGAAAGAACTAAAATAAATAGTAAAGATGTAAGACAATTAGAGAAGTATGGAAGGTACTAAAAGTGGCATATACAGTAGCACCTGGAAACCCGAGGCTATAAAATAGTTAACTACCAGAACAAGCAGAAATAGAGGCCAGATGCCAGAGGAGAAGGAGCCTCAACATGCATAATAAGAAGAGCACACTCCTGCAGTTAAATACTGATCAGAAATACTAAATAGGAAGGCTGTGCCTTTTACTTGTGTGTCTTTCATAGAAAGAAGCCCTCAATAAAAAAGTATAAACTAGTTGTGCTCCAAATGTCTACGAGGTAGTTTCAGGTAGGAAACTCCCCTGGAGCCAGTATTAAGAACAAAAAGCCTCCAATTCCCATAGGAATTGCCTTATATAAAATAAAGCTTAAAACAATTAATTCACACCCCAACTCCAAAAATTAAAACATTTAAAAACAACAAAGTGATGTCTTTTCTGCAATGCACACTAAATTTCCATTGAACACTCTTTTTCCTCACGTATAATCAGTATTTTTCTGAAGTTACAAAAATTACTGGTTCTATTTCAAATTTACACAAGAACAAAGACAATAAAGGGCACCCAAAGCATTTACCTAAAGAAAAACCATTTTAAACTGCACATCAGTTTTTCATTCTTGGGAAAAAATGACCTTTCTTTAACTAACTATATGCACTAATTCTCATCACAAATGTGTACTAATTATGGGATCAAGGTGTCAAAAACAACTGTTCATCAGATCAGCAGTTAATCTGGTAGGATCTTTAGACTGGATGTGACCAGAAGAGCTAAGTTTGGAAAATCTGAAATGGAAATAAAAAGAAACTAAGTGTATTCTCTGCGAAAGGTCTTTTGGTCAAGGTACAGAACAAGGCAGACTTTGTTCTTTGATGGTAACAAGGTGTGGGTTGTATATGCACACAAGGTAAGTAGGTTAGAGCTTCCCAGCTCCAGCTGCTCTAGGGAGCTGAATGAATGGGAGGACAGGTAAAGCAGGCATGAGGTTGCACTATTTTTTAAGGATAGGGTATAGTTGGCTCTTACGATCAGAAACCCAAACTTTAGAGTAACAATTTCAAAGCTGTTTGTATTTACTAAATATATTAAAGCATTTTGTTTTTCTTGGTAATTAGCCAAGTTGCTCTTTCATATGTCAGGCTGAATGAGGTGTGCTATGCAGAAACAGGCTATGCATCTGGGTCACAGGTAGACTGGGGTTTTAGAAGGAGCCTGTAACAGTAACAGCAATGGGAATCAAAGTAAACAACAACTTTTGGAAATGTGAGCGCAAGAAGATAGACAAATATGAGGCTCAACATACAATTGTGTCTCTATATATGTGAAGAAATCTTATTCAGGATCAAATGTTTATTTTTATTTTGTTTTTTCAAAACACTTTCCCAATAATCCTCACGGTCATAGGATGGTAGAATCAAAGTACTCCCAAGAAATACTAAGTATAATCACCTCAATTTGCATGCCAGAGTTTAATTTAACAGAGATATTGATACAGTTGGAGGGGTCTAAAATGGAGATTTCCATAATACACAGTTTAAATAACTTTTAAAGACTCACCTGTAGGCTTAACTGAATAAAACCCAATGGCCTCTCCTTTCTTCCACAGAATCTTAGCATAATCAGTACTGCTATGACACAGGAATGGGATCTCATTTCTCTCCATTTCCTGTTTTCTATAAATAATTCGATTCAGAACATACAGAACCACTCTCTCCCCAAGAGTGCTCACCTACAAAGAGAGTCAAACACCAGGCACAGCAGTTATAATATGCATCAATCACAAGATGCTATTTACTTTGCTCCCTGCTCCCATACCTCATACTGGCATTCAAAGCACTTTAAATGCATTCAAAACAATTTGCAAAACATTTTATTACCACAGAGATGAGACTAATCATTCACACAGATTACAATCCATTTCCACAGACACATATTATGCATAGAATACTCCCTTTCAACAAAATTCTAAATCAGGCAAAACAGGTCCCCAACGTACCAATTCCTAGCACCTCTTTCAGCACTCGCCATCTTCTTTCTGCTTCCAGCTGCCCAGATCCAGGGTCTTACCAACCCTAATCACAGCCCTCAGTATAGTAAACTACTTCAACTGCTTTTCAGTCTCCACATTTTTTAAAAAAAAGGGCAGCTTAGTGTTATCCCCTGAACACTTTAAGAACAATTACATCATTTGGTGAGGGAAGCCACAATTATGCTCTTGGGAAAGAAAGGTGTCTCATCTTTTCCTGGTAAAATGTTCATTTAATAGCCCTATCTTTGCTGTCAACAAAGACAGGGACACCAAAGTCTAATAAAAACATACTTAGGGCAGTAACAGAACAGAAACAGAGCCTCACTTCCTACACACAGGGCTACATGGTCACAGGGACCCCACCAACACTCAGGACTTTCCAATATCAAATAGTGAGGTAGGTGTTCCTCATACACAGGCCAGTGGGGTGGCTCATGCCTGTAACCCCAGCACTTTGGGAAGCTGAGGTGGATGGATCACTTGAGCTCAGGAGTTTGAGACCAGCTTGGGCAACATGGCAAAACCCACTGGTCTCTACAAAAAAATATAAACATTAGCCGGGTGTGGCTGTGCACATCTGTAGTCCCAGCTACTCAGGAGGCTAAAGTGGGAGGATCACTTGAGCGCAGAGGTTGAGGTTGCAGTGAGCTGTGATTGCACCACAGCACTCCAGCCTGGGCGACAGAGTAAGACCGTGTCTCCAAAAAAAAAAAAAAAAAAAAAAAAAAGGTCTGTATATAAGCCTATTTTCCCCCAGGTCTCTTAAAAGAAAACAAATTCAGCCTCTAATTAGTTTAGTGAATAGAGAAAAGATTGACCGTATACATATACTACTCTCAAAAATACCCCAGGCAGGGGATCTCACATACCAAACACAGGAAATAGCAGCTGACTAGCAATAGCTTCCAAGGCAACCCATTCCTTCCCTGAACCCACAGTTCTGACCAACAACAATTCTTCCTTATTCAGACCTGAAATCTATTTCTCAAAGACTAATTTTGATATTGTGCAGCCACACAGCCTATAAATATTTGAAGATAGAGGCATGATGTTTCCCTAAATTTCACACCAACATTAAACATGGTTAAAAATGAAGGAAAAGGCTAATCTAACACAATTTGGGATACTCTTGCCATTTCAGTCCTCTCTCTTGAAATTGCTCCAGATCCGTAACATCTCTCTTCATGTTTGGGACGTGGATTTCATGAAGATATTTTGAAGGTGCTGCTGAGACAATGGGGCTTTTCTATATAAACAAAGTTTTCATTAGCTTTTTTGCTTATCTGGATTTTACTGCTAATTAACTAAAGCCCAATACTTTTTCATATGTACTATTGTTTCAGTTTGGTGTTCATGGTGTACAGTTAACTTTTTGAACCTATAGGTATTACATTTCTCCTTATTTTAATTTTATTATGTTAGATCTTCCTCTTTGCTTCTTCAGTCTGCCCTTCACAGATTAGCTCCTCCATTCAGCACTGTGACATGCAGAATTGATAAGCATGCCTCTAAGTCACAGACAAAATGAAGGACACAATGGACAACATTTTGCAGCATGCTATTGAGGACCTCCCTTCCATATAATTGAGCATCAGGTTCCAGGTACACAGAGGTTTATAAAAATAAAGCCACTTGCTCCAAGTCAAGTGTTTGTTAAGTACAAAAATAGTTATACCCTCCTGTAACTTTACCAACCAATTTTTCCTTACTGGCCAGGATTTGACTGGAATAGCAGTCCCCCTTCACTGATTTCTCTATTTAAGAGGCAATGGAGGCCAGGAGTGGTGGCTCACACCTGTAATCCCAGCACTGTGGGAGGCCAAGGCGGGTGATCACTTGAGGTCAGGAGTTCGAAACCAGCCTGGCCAACATGGCGAAACCACATCTCTACTAAAAATACAAAAATTAGCTGGGCAAGGTAGCACACGCCTGTAGTCCCAGCTACTCGGGAGGCTAAGGCAAGAGAACTGCTCAAACCCAGGAGGTGGAGGTTACAGTGAGTCGAGATCACGCCACTGCACTCCAGCCTGGGCAACAGTCTGTGTCAAAAAAAAAAAAGAAAGGGAATGTTGTCCCTAAGGTAACTAAGGCTGAAGAAGTCCTAATAGCTGTAGTCTTATTTTTGGTTTTGACTCCTCCTCTTTTCCCAATCCATATCTGGAGGTTTCATAGTTTCTCCACTTGATTAGGAAAAGCTACAATATACCATCATATTAAGATTCTCCCTTCTCCTTCTCCATCCTTTGGCTTTCTTATCTGTAATGTGCCAAACCTTGGTCATGTTAAAACACATCAAAATGTTTACTTTCTTGACATACATACTTCCTTTCACTATCAGAACTGTTTCTGAGAACAAATTATACTCCTTTATTACTATCTACTCCTCCAATTTTACAGCTTTATGCAGGGATTTAATTCCCTCCTCCCCTTCAGTTTTGTTCAACGTTTCTTATCAGACTGGCAGATAACCAGGTGTACACATTCTCCTAGCCTTCAGCAGATGGGCCTACCACTTTGGGAATCTTAAGGCCCACTGAAGAATTAATGCAATATTCAAAAGTTACTAATACTTAATAATAGTAAGTGTGTTATTCTCATATTCTCCCATCTCTTTCAAGGTTCCTAACTCAAAGGGAAGAAAATAAAAACACCCTAGTAACCTGTAAGTTTCTTCAGTTTCTTTTTTTCCTGCTGCCGCTGCCCCTTTAAGCAAACATCAAGTTATGCTTTATTGTGAATTGGAGCAACGCGATCAAAGTTTCTTGATATGCTTTCCTTGTTTCTTCTGATTGGTTCAACTGCCCACAAAAAAATGAACAGTAGCTGGCACCCTGTGAATGTGACAAGTTTTTAACAGACTTGGCTTATCCTAGAAGTATTCTAAAGGAAGAATATCAAGACACATAAATATTTCTGTTGAATTCATCCTCCTGTTGGCCGGGTGTGGTGGCTCATGCCTGTAATCCCAGCACTTTGGGAGGCTGAGGCGGGTGGATCACTTGAAGTCAGGAGTTCGAGACCAGCCTGACCAACATGGAGAAACTCCGTCTCTACTAAAAATACAAAATTAGCACGGCATGGTGGCGCATGCCTGTAATCCCAGTTTCTCGGGAGACTGAGGCAGGAGAATCGCTTGAACCCAGGAGGCAGAGGTTATGGTGAGCCGAGATCGCACCATTGCACTCCAGCCTGTGAGACGAGAGCGAAACTCCACCCCAAAAAAAAGAAAAAAACAAAACATGATCCTCATCAAGGGTCTTTTAGGATTAATTAACAAGAAACTCTATACTTAATTAATGAATAGTACTGCTTCTCCAAAAAGTCAGTATTCTTGTTAAGTAAGCAAAGTCTAATGCACTTCTACCAAGTCAGTTTCCTATTTCTCCAATATTATAAATCTCACTGTTCCAGCCACCAAAGATTTCATCATTATTTTATTATGCTCTGCCTCCTCAAATATGTTACATCTTGGTTTCTATGGATTTTCCACATCCTGTCCTATTTATCCTCCAATAACTAGAGCACCAGAGATGTCTCTTAAACCCTTTCATCTCTGGCATGAAAACCAGCTTCCTTCCTGCAACACTCTTCAGCTGGCTGGCTTCTACTATAACCCTGCAGAGGCTGGAAGCTTGTTCTCTCCCGAACCTGGTCATTCCACTGTTAGGAACATTGTATAGACGACCTGAGGAGGCCCTACTAATAAACAAGTTTCCTGGTCAGTCTCTCCTAGAGACAGAAGCTAAACAATTACATAAAGAGAACTAGCTTCTCCTCTAACAAATAAGAAAATCAGAAGCTAAAGTGGTTTAAGGTAGCCAAAGCTCAGCTGATCCATAGGTATTCATTCTTCCTCACCCAATCTCAGATACTTACAGAATCACATAAAAATAGAGGAAGCCCAACCTGAATGCTGGCTTCTTCATAAGAATGAAATTCTAGAGTTTAACATAACCTGATTATTTTTAAATAGGGAAGAGCTCAAAAACTATCACTGTTTACAGGAAACACTGTGAATTGGCCTCAAAAGAAACACTCAAAATTAGAGGATCTTGTTACCTGCTTAAGCCCCTCTCTTGAAGGAACAGATGTTTTCACAATATCATCAATAGCCCACCACTGATCAGCAAGGTAAAGTGCCACAGCTAAAAGAGAATAAATAATCATTAACACCTAAGTTTTAAAGTACACTTTTAGACTTAATAAGGCCACATTGTACTATAAAGTATCCATATACTTTATATTTGAATATCTATATAAAACTTACCAAATACTAATATTGTACTTTATAGCCTCATTTACACCATTTTTATTTTATTTCATTGATATGGTTCGGCTGCATCCCCACCCAAATCTCATCTTGAACTGTAATCCCCACAATTCCTACATGTGGCGGGAGGGACTCGGTGGGAGGTGATTGGATCATGGCGGCATGGGGGTCCCCATTATCACGAGATCTGATGGTTTTATAATGTTTGACTGTTCCTCCTTCACATGCGCACCCACACTCTATCTTGCCTGCCACCATGTAAGATGTGCCTGCTTCCCCTTCTGCCATGATTGCAAGTTTCCTGTGGCCTCCCCAGTCATGCGGAACTGTGAGTCAATTTTTAATTTTTTTTTTCTTTTTTTTTTTTTGGAGATGGAGTTTCACTCTTGTTGCCCAGGCTAGAGTGCAATGGTGTGATCTCGGCTCACTGCAACCTCTGCCTCTTGGGTTCAAGCGATTCTCCCTGCCTCAGCCTCCAAAGTAGCTGAGATTACAGGCATACACTACCACGCCCAGCTAATTTTGTATTTTTAGTAGAGATGGGGTTTCACCATGGTGGTCAGGCTGGTCTCGAACTTCTGACCTCAGGTGATCCACCCGCCTCAACCTCCCAAAGTGCCAGGATTTCAGGCATGAGCCACCGCGCCTGGCTGAGAGTCAATTAAATCTCTTTTTGTTATAAATTACCCAGTCTCAAGAAGTTCTTTATAGCAGTATGAGAAAATTTAGCTATAAGCAATTAAGAATTACATTTTCCTAAAATGTTATAAATTACCCAGTCTCAAGAAGTTCTTTATAGCAGTATGAGAAAATTTAGCTATAAGCAATTAAGAATTACATTTTCCTAAAATTACAATTTGAAACACTTTTTTTAAAAAAACAAATTCCTTCATGTAGCTACCTTTTAAATACGTTTCTAACAGTTTGGAGGAAAATTTCTTAATTTATAAAAATTAAGCAAAAAGAGACCTGTCAGTGAATCTTCAGGTGCAAAGAGAGCAAGAATTTTCTGGGTCTGATCTCCACCGTAAAGAGGTACAAAGCCTACATTTGACAGGCTAATAGGAATCTGAAATGACGAATTAATAAAAATTAGTGAACAGTCTGTTAAGAAAATACATTTAAAAAAATATTTTATCAAGTAGTAAACTTTTCCTATGTTAATTTTAATTAACTTTATTTTACAGGAGACATTATTTCTAGTCTCTAAAAAAAAGAGTAAATCAAATAGACTTCCCTTTTGGAATAATTTTATTGTCTTAGGGAAAATATGAAAAGTTGTTTCAATAAATATTATGTTCTAGTCACATATCTGAATAAAAACCAAAGCTATAATATGGCCCACAAAGTCATTAAAAAACAACTATAATCTATTATCTGTTATTTAGACTACTTGAGGAAGACATCCCATTTTCTAGTTAAAAAAAAAAGCAGTCAAGTAAATTAATTTTTCTGGGAAGATACATGCTATTAATATGCTTTAATATGTTTTTGCCTTCACTTAATTCAACACTTATTCCCTATTTAGAGATAACATTACAATTCAGAGAATTATAAAAATACTGGTGCTGGGGAAGACTCAAGAATTAAGTATTTCCAGAAGAAAAATCCAAGGCCTAGAGAGGTTAAGGAATTTGTCCACCACAGTTCACAGTGAAACTCTAATGATTCCAAGTCTAATGATCTTTCTATCACAAAATATCATAATTTACTGACTAGAAAATTTGATTTTACTTTTTTAGAAAAAGGGAGAAAAGATTCATGGCACAAAAAATGGGTAATTTAGTATTTTGCTGATTTTTTAATTTAACAATTTTCTAAACTCACAAATTCCAAATCTAAAGTAAACCTGAAGTAGCTCAAATATAGTAAACAGTCTTAGCAAAACTGGTGAACTTCTCACATATAATTTTAAAGACATAAAGTCAAATAGCAATAACCTGTGGAGTTTGTCTTTTTAAAAACTGATCAATCAATATTTATCCATTTTACTGAATAGATTTCTGTAAAGATTTCAAAAATTAATGATTAACACTTAAAATGGATTTTTTTAAAAAAGGATATTTATTTCATGTATAAACTGGACTGAAAAGATTGATGACAATCACTGCAGAACACCTTACCGTAATATTGAGAAGAGAAAAACACTCTGGATTTTCAGGGTCCCCACACCTTAAATCTGACATGTAATCTTCAGCAGAATTTTCCAGTTCCTCATGGCTGCAATTTTCCAGCATATCCACAGGGAATGCCATCCTCTTTAACAAACAATATGGAACAAACGGTTCAGAATATGAAATGCCATCTTCCTTTACACACAGAAAATAAATTTTACTACAATGTTGCCATATTTTGTTGCAACAAGATCTTTCTGTTTCACTATGCCCACAGACTACAACTTGAACCTGCTGATTTAACCATGTATGTCAAAAAGAAAACTTTCAAACATTATTCATTTGTATTAAAAACAGGCAATGAAATAAATTAACAGATACTTCCTTAAACAATAAATATGGTTACACAGGCATAGGACATATTTATATGTACATACACACAAAAATACACATATAAAATATACTCTCATAAACCACTCAACATAAAAGCCACTGTAAAAGGACACAAGGGAACTTTTTGGAATAATGAAAATGTTCTAGATTGTGATGATAGCTGCACAACCCTATAAATTTCAAACAAAAAATCTAAAAAATCACCGCAGGGACAGTGGCTCACATCTGTAATCCCAGCACTTTGGGGGGCTGAGGCAGGTGGATCATGAGGTCAGGAGTTCAAGACCAGCCTGGCCAAGACAGTGAAACCCCGTCTCTAATAAAAATACAAAAATTAGTCAGGCATGGTGGCAGGTGCCTGTAATCCCAGCTACCGGGGAGGCTGAGGCAAGAGAATCGCTTGAACCCGGGAGGTGGAGGTTGCAGTGAGCCAAGATCGCACCACTGTACTCCAGCCTGGATGAAAGAGTGAGTGTCTCAAAAAAAAAAATCACTGAATTGTACGGTTGCAACAGATGAATGTTATGGTATATAAGTTATATTTCTCATATATATAGCTTTTTTTTTTTTTTTTTTTTTTTTTGAGATAGGGTTTCGCTCTGTGGCCCAGGCTCAAGGGCATTGGTGCAATCGTTGTTCTATGCAACCTTGAACTCTTGGGCTCAAGAGATTCTTCTGCCTTGGCCTCCCAAAGTGCTGGGATTACAGACACTGAGCCACTATGCCAGGCCTATATAGCTGGGTTTTTTTTGTTGTTGTCGTTATTTGTTTTTTAAGCCAGAGCTTTAATGGGGAAACACTAAAGGTTTTAACACTAACAATTAGAAAAACAAGGACTCCACTACTATATAATATTATGTAAGCAATGATCAATGCAATTAGACAAGAGAAAGCAATTAGAGGCATAATAACCGGGGTCGGAGTAGGGTAGAAGTGAAGCTACTGCCATATCTATTATTTGCAAATAATATACTTAACTGAAAAATTTTTAAAAATCCATGAAAAAACTATTCCAAACAACAAGAAAATTTAGTAAAATAGGACATAAAATTAGCATACAGAAACCAGGTCTTCATATATACAACATAACAGTAAGAAGAAATAAGGGGCGGGGGGAGGCAAAGTAAAAATAGAAAAAAAAAAAAGTATAAATAGAGATGAAGACCTCATTTACAACAGCAAAAATCAAAATAGGCTTAAAATCAACAACAGAAACAGTATAAAATCTGTATGAGGAAAACTACAAAGCATTCCTGAAAGTGAACAAGAGGAAAGAAAAACCATGTTCTTGGAAGCTTCAGCATCATAAAGGTACCGGATCTCCCTAAGATAATCTACTAATTTAATGCAATCCTAATGAAATACCTTTAAGGTTTTATTGTTTCCTGAAGAAAAGTTGATTACAAAATTAATTTGAAAGGACAAGCAAAAATAGCTAGAAGAATGCACCCTGTCAGAGATTAAAACATCTTATAAAACTTCTATAATTAAAACAATGTGATACAGGCACGTGAATAAACAAATGGAACAAGATACAGAAATACACATACCTATGGAAATTGAGTATGTAATAATAGAGACATTTCATTTAGCGGGGAAAAGACTTTTTTAATAGGTAGTATTATTTCATCCGTCTATCTTATTTTTAAATGAGACATTAATGTGCTTATTCATTTTGAACTTCTTATATTTGAAATCATTCAGTATGCTCTTTACTGTGTTAACTCTCTTCACTCAACATTACTTCCATGAGAAACATGAATGCTGATGCATCTATCAGTTAATTTATTTACCCATTCTACTGTTGATGAACATTTGGCTATTTCCAGTATTTGGCAATTATGAATAAAGCTGCTATAAGCACTCACGCATGAGTTTTCTGGTAGACATATGTGGTCATTGTTGTTAGGTCTATATACCCAGGCTAACTAATGTTACCAAAAGTGAGACAACCCTACTGCATCCTGATGTGATGCAACAAGAAAATCGGACCTAAATCTAACCAAGCCATTAGAAAAATGTGTTAAATGATGCCTTAAGTATGCAGTCAACCAAGTTTAGAATAACTCAGTTTCTTCTAAATATATGACATGGAGTTTACAGAAAAAAAGTAAGATGGAAAGAAAATATAAATTAAAAGTAACTTAAAAGACACGTCAATGCATTGCAGAGGGTATCCTGATTTGCTTACTCCTGAAAATTTCCATGACAAGGCCAGGCACAGTGGCTCATGCCTGTAATCCCAGCACTTTGGGAGGCCAAGGAGGATGGATCGCTTGAGCTCAGAAGATCGAGACCAGCATGGGCAACATAGTGAGACCTTGGCTCTACAAAAAATATGAAAATTAGCTGGGTATGGTGGTATGTGCCTATAGTCCCAGCTACTCAGGAGGCTGAGGTGAGATAATTACCTGAGCCCAGGAGTTTGATGATGCAGTGAGGTATGATCGTGCCAGCCTGGGCAACAGAGTGGGACCTTGTCTCAAAAAAAAAAAGAAAAGAAAAGAAAAGAAAAATTTCTATGATAAAAAGTTAAATAAAAAATAAACATATGGGTGGGGCGCGGTGGCTCACACCTGTAATCCCAGCCCTTTGGGAGGCTGAGGCAGGCAGACCACGAGGTCAGGAGATGGAGACCATCCTGGCTAACACAGTGAAACCCCGTCTCTACTGAAAACACAAAAAGTTAGCTGGCCGTCGTGGTGCATGCCTGTAGTCCCAGGTATTCAGGAGGCTGAGGCAGGAGAATCGCCTGAACCCAGGAGATGGAGTACACAGTGAGCCAAGATCACACCACTGCAATTCAGCCTGGGTGACAGAGCAAGACTCCGTCTCAAAAAAATAAAAAATAAAAAAATAAACTTATGAGACATCAAATACTAAGCTATTAGTTCTTAAAGGAAGTATAAAGTTGTACAGAATATCTTCTTTTAAAAGTTACCTAGTTTGCATTTACCCAATAACCTCTTCAATTTTTATTTAAAACAGTTTTACAAAGGGGAAGGCAGAAGATCAACTAAAAGTTACTTTCCTCTTTGAAATGACCTTCAAACTTATTTTATCACAAAAATATTAGAAGGCAAGAAACTGAAAATCTAATGGAAATATGAGAGAAACTTCAAAAAAAGACACAGGACTGACATATACCATAACAGTTAATAATTATGTTTTTCTGAATTTTGAAGATATGATGATGATAAGAGGAACTATTTTTACCCTAATCTGAAATTTAGGTCCTAAGGACTTTAAAACTTGATGTACATATGGTTGGGAGCCTAATTTTATATAAATATGTACACTTTTAAATCAAATTGATTTTTAAAAATCAAAACTTAAAAACAGAAAGTACAAATTCATTTCAACTGTTAGTAAATGTAAATGTCTAAATTAAAGAGAAGGTAAGAAAAATCTGTGAAATGATTTGGAAGTAATACCACAAGATTTCCAGTCAACTTTTAAATAGCCTATGAATTTCGAGAGAGATCAACCAGGAGCTTATGCAAGTAAGATGTTATAGTTAGAAAAGGATCACAAAATAAAACAGTAGCTCTATTTGTGAAGGAAGCTTCTTTGTTAGCTTGGGCAAATATTTGTATTTCTATCAAATTCAATATGTAAAAGTAAACTATGGAAATATAATATTATGTTCTACAGTCAGATCTAACAATTCCAATGAAGATTAAAACTGTAGATGAAATTATAAACACAAAACAAATGGTCAATAGTGGATAAAAGAAGTATGACTAGGAAAACAGAACGTAGTAACTGTTTTTCTTCTCTTACAGAGAAGATCCCAAATATATAATGTCCAAATAATTGTATCAAAGACTCAAATATCCAAGTAAAGCACTGAGACATTTATTATACCATATCATTGACTAGATGAGGCTCAAGAGGATTAATGTCACAGCATTCCACTTAAATCAATTCAAAAGATTCACCTGAATATTAGCTACCAAAACGAAGTATGGATGAAACACATTTAAATTTTTCATTTACTAAGAGCAATTGTAATCTAAAGCATGAAATGGAAATTTGTATTTGAAGACTGCTTCCAGAAACTTTGTCTATAAAAGCATGGTCAATCACAACCATATAAAAATAATATGGCAGCATAAAGAATACAAAATGGACATGAGTTTTATAGAATAGCAAGTTCAAGTTCACAAGTGATTTCTTTTTCACCTACTGTTACTATGATACTATGGTTCTTAGAAGATTTTAAATGCTAATTTCATATTTAAAATTCTAAATATGCATTTTATTTTAGTTTGATCATTGAAAAGGATAAAATTCTATTAAATAAGCAAACTAGGTCATCTAAATAAAGGATCCAAAGTCATAACATACAATCAGAGAACTTTAGGGTAGCAAATAGTCTTGGAAGTCTTGGCCTCAGCCTCCCAAGTAGCTTACACCACAAGCACACACCATCACACCCAGCTAGTTTGTATTTTTTTATAGAGACGAGGTCTCCCTACGTTGCCCAGGCTGGTCTCAAACTCCTGGGTTCAAGCGATCCTTCTGCCTCAGCCTCCAGTGTGATTACAGGTGTAAGCCACTGTGTGAGGCCCTAACAGGCCTTAGATAAGAGTGGTGTACAGGCCCACCCTATTAGGTCATGGCAGGGGTGAGACTGGAACACAGGACAGGTATCCCTAAGTCCTAAGTCCACTGATCTTTCCTCTATCTCAGTGTTGTCCAAACTTCAATAATTTGCATACCACCATCAACATTTTTCTGAGTGTCAAGTGCCTATATCACTATCTAATATTTTTCTCAATTCACTTAAAAAAAAAAAAGCACTCCTCTCATCCCATCCCTGCTCCCCTTTTATAATTGTGATAAAATATACATAACAAAATTTAGCATTTTAACCACTTTTAAGTATACAGTTCAGTATACTCACAATGTTGTGCAACCAGCACCACTACCCATTTCCAGAACTTTTTCATCACCCTAAACATGGTCTGTACCCATTAAACAGTAACTATCCATTCCTTCCTCCCACCAGCCCCTGGTAACCTCTATTTTACTTCCTGTTTATGAAATGGAGTATTCTAAGAACATTTAAGTGAAATTATAGGATAACTGTCCTTTTGTGTCACATTTATGTCACTGTGCATAATGGTCACAAGGTTCGTCCACGTTGTAGCATGTATCAGAATCTCAACTCACTTTTTTAGAAACATTTTAACCCTAAACTATTAAGACTTGCGTGCAACAATAAAGGGAAAAATACTAAGACCTATGAAACCACCAATTTGATATATTAGATTATACACTTTCCTAATCAGCATTAAATTTCCTAGAAGTGTTCACCTGAATATAATCTTAAGATATCTACCAAATTGCCAATAGTATGTCAGCACATTCGAAAACACAGCACTATACAAAAAGACATTACTACAGGTCAAAGGCAAGTAGAACATCACTAAAGTATGAAAATAAAAATTAGTGATTCTTCATTCTCTTTTTCAAGTAGGGTTTTTTAACAGAAAAAATAACTTCTGGGCTTATTTTTATTATCGTCAAAGATTATTTTTTAATATACAAAATGTTATTTAAATACAAAACAACCCTGTGTCCTGGAGTCTGACAATTTAGATACCCTCAAATTTGCATACAGAAGAACACCAGGGGAGAAACCCCTTAGATATTGTGATTTCTGAACACTGTTTAAAAACAACTATATCCCCCATCAAAAAGTGGGCAAAGGATATGAACAGACATTTCTCAAAAGAAGACATTCATACAGCCAACAGACACATGAAAAAATGCTCATCATCACTGGCCATCAGAGAAATGCAAATCAAAACCACAATGAGATACCATCTCACACCAGTTAGAATGGCAATCATTAAAAAGTCAGGAAACAACAGGTGCTGGAGAGGATGTGGAGAAATAGGAACACTTTTACACTGTTGGTGGGACTGTAAACTAGTTCAACCATTATGGAAAACAGTATGGCGATTCCTCAAGGATCTAGAACTAGATGTACCATATGACCCAGCCATCCCATTACTGGGTATATACCCAAAGGATTATAAATTATGCTGCTATAAAGACACATGCACACGTATGTTTATTGCAGCACTATTCACAATAACAAAGACTTGGAATCAACCCAAATGTCCATCAGTGACAGATTGGATTAAGAAAATGTGGCACATATACACCATGGAATACTATGCAGCCATAAAAAAGGATGAGTTTGAGTCCTTTGTAGGGACTTGGATGCAGCTGGAATGCATCATTCTTAGCAAACTATCACAAGAACAGAAAACCAAACACCGCATGTTCTCACTCATAGGTGGGAACTGAACAATGAGATCACTCGGACTCAGGAAGGGGAACATCACACACCGGGGCCTATCATGGGGAGGGGGGAGGGGGAGGGATTGCATTGGGAGTTATACCTGATGTAAATGACGAGTTGATGGGTGCAGCACAGCAACATGGCACAAGTATACATATGTAACAAACCTGCACGTTATGCACATGTACCCTACAACTTAAAGTATAATAATAATAAATAAATTTAAAAAAAAAACAACTATATCCATCATAGCTTTTAATATTTAAAAAACCAGAAAACACTTCCCTAATTCCAAAGGCCCAGACACACACACACCTATATCTCTCTTCTAAAATATTTTTATGTTTGCAAATCTGTTCTTAAATCCATTACTTTTGTTTCCAGTCATTCTCAGTGCTAAATTTTATTTGAATTTAAAGGAAGATGAAAGAATTAGAAACTATTATTATAAATCAGTAACAGCCGCAGGTAACATTTACTGAGAAATATCCCTTTATCAGGCTTTAGAGACTGTCACATTTACTATATAACAAAGAACTCCTATCTGCCGCATTTGATAAATGAAGAAACAGTTTTGGAATTCAAGAGACTTGACTAACATCATACCACTAGTGAGGCTAAAGAAATATGAACCCAGGCAATCAGATATACTTTTAATTATTTTTTATTAAATATGCAAAATCAAATATAGTATTTGTCATGGTTACATAACATTTTCTTTTGTAAAATATAATGATACCATTAAATATTCTATTCACATATTACACCAGAAAGAGCAGTAGAATTGTAATTCTGTGACCTAGGCTGTGGGGTCGGCTCTGCCACTAACTAGCTTTATGACCACAGGCAAGTTACTTACCCTCTTTAGGCTTCTGTACTCTCATTGGTAACGTGATGCAACTGGACAGGATGATCCTAAAGACCTTCTCACCTCTAAATGCTTGGAATTGTTTTTTTGTTTGTTTTGGAGTCTTGGTTAATTTAAGACTATGTAAACTGCTAGCCTAACAGTAGTTCTGCTACTAGTCTAGAGAGACAGTGGAAGGGTGGTAAAGTTCCAGAGAGAAATATAGGTTGCTATGATAAATCCCTTGCTTCTCTTTTTTGTTGTTTTTAAGCTTCTGTTCTATGTTACGTAACTGTAAAGCTGTCAGATCAAATTCTGTCAAGTACTTTATGCTCTGTCCATGAGATAAACCAAAAGGCCTAACTAGATTCTACATGAATGAGAAAGCTTAATGTAGCCTTAAGTGAACTCATCAAAAAACTGACACAGAATGGACAGCGAAGTGTAAAAAGTGTCCAAACTAATTTACAAATTAAGCAAATGGTATGCTCATTAATCCAGGGTAAGCTGTATAAAAGACATAATACCAAGACCTCTTATATAAGAGATCTAAGATCATCAGCATCTGCTATATTGTATCTACCTTTTAATAATTCCTTTTTTCCCAAAAAAATTATATATTTGACAGAATGAATACCCTTAAGAATGAAAAGAGTTAGAAAACAAATTTATATTATTGTGATTTTTTCCCTACTTATTGTTGATTACTGGATGCCAACTATATTCTTCCAAGAGGGGAACATATTCCACATGTTCAGCTCCTAAGTTATTTCATGATTCTTACAGGTTACTGTTATTATTTCGGGGCTTTGTGGGGAGAGGCAGATCCAAAAAAAAAAAATATGTACACTACAGAGCTGAAAGAATTCTCAAGCAAAAAAAAATAATTATCTCAACCAATCCAAGTCATGATCCTACCTCTCACAATTGTCTCTCCAACACTGAGAATAGGTTAGGTATCCAGGCAACATAATCAGCAACGCTCTCAACCTTATTTCTGAACCTTATTATGATTCCTCTCGCTTCCTCCCTTTTCTGTTTTCTTTTTTTTTTCGAGACGGAGTCTCGCTCTGTCGCCCAGGCTGGAGTGCAGTGGCTGGATCTCAGCTCACTGCAAGCTCCGCCTCCCGGGTTTACACCATTCTCCTGCCTCAGCCTCCCGAGTAGCTGGGACTACAGGCGCCCGCCACCTCGCCCGGCTAGTTTTCTGTATTTTTTTAGTAGAGACGGGGTTTCACCGGGTTAGCCAGGATGGTCTTGATCTGCTGACCTCGTGATCTGCCGATCTCGGCCTCCCAAAGTGCTGGGATTACAGGCTTGAGCCACCACGCCCGGCCTGTTTTCTAACATCATTTCCTTCTCTAATTAACCTGGGCCCTGTACTACATCGGTTCATCATCTTTACCTTACTTACTTATTCTTCTATCGCTCCTGCCCCAAGGTCCTAAATGCTAGATTCCTCTAACCACTCACCTTTTTCTACTATGAAAGCTGAGTTTTTGAATATGACAAAAATAACTGCTACAACTATCAAAATCTCAAATGGGCCTCAACACTGTTCAGCAATCCTTTTCTGTTTTCTGAGAAAGTAAAAACATTTAATTATGGATGGGTTAGGACTGCCTATAAATTAGGTAATGGAGCAGGAAGCTGAATGGGATTCATACCTGTTGGCTCTTCTTATTTCAAGTAGGAAGCAAAACCGTCTTTTGAAGTTATAACCACTAATCCGATAGTGGACTATGTGCCAGGTTCTATTCTGAACACTTCATTTGTATTACCTGATGTAACTTTTATCAAAAACCCATGAGGTGGGTGTTTTAATTCTCTTCACTTGGCCAAAAAGGAAACAAAGACACAAAGTGGCTGAGTAACTTGTTCAAGGGCACACTAGTAAGCAGCAGACCTAGTATTTGAACCCGGCAGTCCGACTCCGATGTTCATTTTTTTCCATTATATTGGTATGTCTGAAAGCACAGCACCTTAGGCAGCCCTAATATGATTAAAGATTGCTTAATATATGTCAGAGGAAGTCTTCCAAGTATTCTTTCCAACTCAAAGTTTAATTCTCTCTCCCTGTACAGGAAAATGCTCCTGGATAAGAAATCATTTAAGCATGAAAAGTACTGTGTATTTGGCATGTTTTAGGCCTTCAAAAGCAAAATCCAGCTATATTGCAAAGGATTTTGAGAGTGTGTGAAAGGTGGTATAAAATACTGGTTAAGAGAGCTTGTTCTTGAGCCAAACTGGATTACTAGCTGTGTAACCAGGGGCAAATTACCTGAACATACAGAACACATAGAGGAAAATTCCTTCTGGTTGAGAAAGGAATAAACTGCTGCAACTAATAACTGAAAAATCAATCAAAACTTTTTTTTTTTGAGACAGAGTCTCACTCCCATCACCCAGGCTGGAGTGTAGTAGTGGGATCTCAGCTAGCTGCAGCTTCGTCCCCCAGTTAAAGCAACTCTCCCATCTCAGCCTCCCAAGTAGCTGGTATTATAGGCACATGCCACCATGCCCAGCTAATATTTTTTGTATTTTTAGTGGAGATGGGGTTTCCCCATGTTGGTCAGGCTGGTCTCGAACTCCTGACCTCAGGTGATCTGCCCGCCTCGGCCTCCCAAAGTGCTGGGATTACAGGTGTGAGCCACCGCACCCTGCCCAAAACTTTTGCATCTAAAAAGAAAAAACTCAGAGGAAATTGTAACCAATATGACTTATACAATCTAATACCTTAATACAGACGAATAATGCAGTGTTTTTTTTTTTTAAGCTAAGATGTAAATAAATAGACAAAGGGCATGAATAGAAAATTCATAAAACAGGAAAACAAACATCAAAAACACTCAACTTCTTTTTTTGAAAAAACGCCTACTTGCATTCGTTTTTTGCTTTGTTTTTGTTTGTTGTTAGAGACAGACTCTCACTCTGTCACCCAGGCTGCAGTGCAGTGGCACGACCACAGCTCACTATAGCCTCAAACTTCTGGACTCAAAAATCCTCTTACATTAGCCTCCTGAATGGCTAAGACTACAGGCACATGCCACCACACCCAGCTAAGTTTTTGAAAAGATTAATATGTTTGTACAGCAAAGTCTGGAAGGATACATTATACTGTTAACAGTAATTACTCCTGGTAGGGTGAAGGAAGACGAGAGGGCCCCAAGGGAGGAAACACAAAAGAAGAAAGTCAAATCCCCTTACGGCCTCCTTCCTCCAGTAGCTCACTTTGCAGGGCAGTCTCTCTTGGATACATGTGATAGGCAAAATTTGGGTTACACGCCTCCATCCTAATTCCAAGGGAGACAGAATATGAGCTTTTAGTGTTCTATCCTGGGGAGGCAAAGCAGGACTTATAAGGCTGAAATGAAACTCATAAAGAGGCCGGGAGCAGTGGCTCACGCCTGTAATCCCGCACCTCGGGAGATCAAGGCGGGTGGATCACCTGAGGTCATGAGTTTGAGACCAGCCTGGCCAACATGGCAAAACCCCATCTCTACTAAAAATATAAAAATTAGCCGGGCATGGTAGCAGGCACCCATAGTCCCAGCTACTGGGGAGGCCGAGGCAGGAGAATTGCTTGAACCCGGGAGGCGGAGGTTGCAGTGAGCTGAGATCACACCACTGCACTCCAGCCTGGGCAACAGAGCGTGACTCCGTCTCAAAAAAAAAAAAAAAAAAAAAAGATTATTTCAAAGGTGCTCAACAGCTGGAACACAAAATACAAACTGAATTACCACACCCGGAATGGATAATAAATCATTATCTTACTATCTATATTCTATGAGCAGGATATAGAGAATGCTACTTACACGCCTCGAAACATTTGCAGAAGTCTAACAATAAATTAATAGATATTTAAGAGAGAAAGAAACAGAAATGGGCTTGTAATTGAAGCTTCCACATGACTCTACTACATACCATAGTACAGTAAAGTAATACATTTGCCTGTGGAATGTGTCAGCAACTCTGGTACTTCACAACCCAGACTACTAAATATAATCTGCAGTGTACAAAGATCAGGAAAGATAAAATAAGTACTTAAATTAATAAACCATAAAACTGTGTCCATTTCAACATTGACAATATAAAATTCCTTACATTATCCTAGCTTCTCTACCACGTATCTGACTATACAGGGACTTTATTAAAGTTAAAAGGGGTTGGACATAGTAAACCTCCAGGATACAACCAATTTTTAAAAACAGGAGTCTAAACTATATGTTCACTGTTGTAGATATTTTTAACATAAAATAGCAGAGATTTGTCTCATTTAGAACAATGAAGACTGATGTTTTGATTTTAAAGGAAACATGTCTAACTTACATCAAAAGCAAAAACAAAACAAAACTTGGCACTTAATTTTGGCATACCATTTGCGAAATATTCTGCTGAGTCACAATCCCCACCACTACTCGACCAAACTCCCTAGTATTTTCACTAGACAACTAAGAAATATAACCATGGGCTGCCACTATGTAGCAGAGTATCTCAGCAATTTGGAAAAATGTCAGCCTCTAAACCACAGATTCTCTAATTCTGTCCTTTTGGGCCTCTCCAACTCTGTACTTGGAGCCACGGCCTCATTAACCTGCTCATGCTACTCTCTTGCAAACTCAGGTGGGCTTATTTACCCAGATTCAGTACAATTCTTACCTCTCATTGGTAGCAGGCCCATGGGAAGAAAGGACAAGAGATAGTAGTCTTATTTAACTTCAAAGCATATTTACTAAATAAATGAATGACTGAATAAAAGTTTGTATAAATAAACCACACACTGGTGCTAGGAGGAAGAGCTGCCACAGATGAACAAGAACATGCTGCTAGATAAAAAGTAACAGACGGCCTTTCAACAGGCAGATAGCGGGGAAGACCCTAAAAAAAACATGCTGAGGCCGGGCGCGGTGGCTCACGCCTGTAATCCCAGCACTTTCAGAGGCTGAGGCGGGAGGATCATGAGGTCAGGAGATCGAGACCATCATGGCTAATACGATGAAACCCCATCTCTACTAAAAATACAAAAAATTGGCCGGGCGTGGTGACGAGCACCTGTAGTCCCAGCTACTTGGGAGGCTGAGGCAGGAGAATGGCGTGAACCCAGGAGGCAGAGGTTGCAGTGAGCTGAAATCGTGCCTTCTTTTTTTTTTTTTTTTGTGAGGCGGAGTCTCACAAAAAAAAAAAAAAAAAAGAATATGCTGAATGGATGACTGAAAGCATATCAAGAATGGCAAGCAGTTGGATTTACCAAGAGAATTAAGGTATATAAAGACAAATGGTGGTGAAAGTACTAGGAAAATAGATTAAGCAGAGAACATAGCAGGCCAAGAATCCCAGATTAAAGAGTTTAGACCTCACTTGGTATACAAGCAGCAGGCCATTAAGGGACCTCGGGCATGAAAGAGACATTCAAGGCTATTCTTTAAGACAAATTATCTGACAGCTCCATATAGATTGGATTGGTAGGAAGAAATGAAGGGAGACAAGTTGAGGGACTGTTATGGTAAGTACCTTGTGCATAAATCTTTTAATATACTTATCACATAACAATACATAATACATAATAATGTTCATTTTTCTTCATCTGTCTCTCCTACCAGGCTCAGAACTACAGAGAGAAATAATCTACTTTTTCAGCACAGGTAAAAAGTGAGGATGAGCCAAATGATCAGCTGTCAGCGATCTACAGGTCTACAGTTGATTACTGTCATACAGGTCTACAATTGATTACTTTCCTTCCAAGCACTTACAGCTCACCTGGAGATGGAAACTAGGAAGAAAGGTCTTAATTTACAAAAGGATAACAACCTCAAAATGTCATTTACAATCATTTTTTTAAACTCAGAATGTATTTTCTGATGATAATAACAAGAGAACCACCAAATTTACTGATTGCTTATCTTGCACCTTGCATTGTGTTGAAACACTCTACACATCTCATTCCTCGAAATGATCCTATGAATCAGGTATTCCTATACACACTTTCTGAATGAGGAGCCTCAGATGTGGAGAGGTTAAGTAAGCTGTCCAAGTTCACACAGCTAGGAAGTGGCCGAGTTCAGCTATGAGCCTACACGATCTGTCTCCAGAGGAGTTTAACCTGGTGGCCAGGTTTAAAGGTCAAGACAAAAGGCCAACGTAATCCATGATGTATCTAAGTGTAATACAATTATAGAATATAACAACCAGATTATTCAGTCACTCCTTAGGAGTTAAATGTTTTTAAACCTTGTAATAAAGTTTCTTCAGACTTTTCTATATCTAAACGCCGTGACCCCTCTTCTTCAGAATTTTTAAATGGTTACTACGCAATAAAAATGAAGTCAAGTGTTTTAAAGCTAAAGTTAAAAAAAAAATAGGAAATATAACAACTGACGAAGTAAAATGCCTACCCAATATATCTTTTATTTTTAATTTTTGTGGGTACATAACAGTGTATATATTTATGGGGTACATGAGATATTTTGATCCAGGATACAATGCATAATAATCACATCAGGGTAAATAATCACATAAGGTCAGGCACAGTGGCTCACACCTTTAATCCCAGCACTTTGGAAGGCCAAGATGGGCAGATCACCTGAGGTTAGGAGTTCAAGACCAGCTTGGCTAACATGGTGAAACCTCGTCTCTACTAAAAATACAAAAAATTAGCCAGGTATGGTTGCGGATGCCTGTAGTCTTAACTACTCAAGAGGCTGAGGCAGAAGAACTGCTTGAATCTGGGAGGCGGGGGTTGCAGTGAGCCAAGACTGCACCACCACACTCCAGCCTGGGTGACAGAGCAAGACTCTATGTCAAAAATAATAATAATAATCACATCCATCACCTGAAGCATTTATCCTTTGTGTCACAAACAATCCAATCACACTTTATTTTTAAAAGTGGAATAAATTGTTGACTGTCATCACAATGTTGAGCTATCAAGCGCTAGATCTTCTTCATTCAATCTAATATGTTTTTGCACCCATTGACCAGACCCACTTCCCTGGACCACCCACTACCCTTCCCAGCCTCTGGTGACCATCACTCTACGCTCCATCTCCATGAATTTAATTGTTTTAATGTTTTTAGCTCCCATAAATGAGAGCATGCAAAGTTTGTCTTTCTGTGCCTGGCTTATTTTACTTAACATAATGATCTCAAGTTCCATCTCTGTTGTTGCAAATGATAGGATCTCATTCCTTTTTATGTCTGAATAATACTCTATTGTGTATATGTACCATATTTTCTTTACCCATTCATTCGATGATTGACACTCAAGTTGCTTTCAAATCTTAGCTATTATGAATAGTGCTGCAATAAACATGGGAGTGCAGAAATCTCTTTGATATACTGATTTATTTCTTTCTTTTGGGTATATATCAAGCCGTGGGATTGCTGGATTATATGGTAGCTCTATTTTTAAATTGCAAGGAACCTCTAAACTGTTCTCCATAGTGGTTATAGTAATTTACATTCCCACCAACAGTATAAGAGGGTTCCATTTTCTCTACATCCTCACCAGCATTCGTTATTGCCTGTCTTTTGGATGAAAGCCATTTTAACTGGGGTGAGATATCTCCCTGTAGTTTGTTTTTTGTTGGTTTTTGCTTTTGTTTTTGAGACATGGTCTACTCTGTTGTCCAGGCTGGAATGTGGTGATGCAATCGCTGCTCACTGCAGCCTCAATCTCCTAGGCCCAAGAGATCCTCCTACCTCAACCTTCCAAGTAGCTGGGACCACAGGTATGCACCACCACATTCAGCTAATTTTTTGGTAGTTTTTGTAGAGATGGGGTTTCACCATGTTGCCCAGGCTGGTCTCGAATTCCTAAGCTCAAGCAATCTGTCCACCTCAGCCACCCTGTAGGCATGAGCCACGGTGCCTGGCCTCATTGTAGTTTTGATTTCCATTCTGCTGATGATCAATGATGTTGAGTACCTTTTCATATACCAGTTTGCTATTTGTATGTCTTTTTTTAAGGAAATATCTACTCAGATGTTTGGCTCATTTTTTAATCAGAATATTATGTGTTTTCAACTACTGAGTTGTCTTGAGTTCCTTATATATTCCGGTTATTAATTCCCTGTCAGATAGACAGTTTGCAGATATTTTCTCCCATTCTGTGGGTTGTCTCTTCACCTTGCTGTTTCCTTTGCTATGCAGAAGCTTTTTAACTTGACATGATCCCACTTATCCATTTCTGCTTTGGTTGCCTGTCTTGTGGAGTACTGCTCATGTAATCTTTGCCCACTCCTATGCCCTGGAGAGTTTTCCCAATGTTTTACGTTAACAGTTTCATAGTTTGAGGTCTTAGATTCAGTTTTTAGTCCTTCTTGATTTGGTTTTTGTATATGGCAAGAGATACGGGTCTAGTTTCATTCTTCTGCATATGGATATCCAGTATTCCCAGCACCATTTATTGAAGAGATTTTCCTTTCCCCAATATATGTTCTTGTTACCTTTGTCAAAAATGAGTTCACTGTAGATGTACAGAGATTTATTTCTGGGTTCTCTATTCTGTTCCATTGATCTACATGTCTGTTTTTATGCTGGTACCATGCTGTTTTGATTACTACAGCTCTGTAGTATAATTTGAGGTCAGATAATATGATTTCTTCAGTTGTGTTCTTTTTACTCAGGATAGGTTTGGCTATTCTGGGTCTTTTGTGGTTCCACATACATTTTAGGATTTTTTTTTTCTATTTCTGTGAAGAATGTCATTGGTATTTTGATAGAAATTGCATTGAATCTGTAGATTGATTTGGGTAATATGAACATTTCAACAATATTGATTCTTCTAATATATGGACATGAAGTATCTTTCCATTTTTTATGTCCTCTTCAATTTCTTGCATCAATGTTTTACAGTTTTCATTGTAGAGATCTTTTACTTCCTTGGTTAAGTTTATTCCTAGGTATTTTATTTTATTTGTCCAAATATTTCTTTAATGAGTTACTCCAAAATAGAGCTAGGGGAAAAATAAAATTCACTACATTGCACTATAGTTTTTTAATTATTCATTGCAGGACAGATACAAATAAGACCTTGAGATTTAGATGATACTAGATTAAATATGAACCATAACCAAGGTTTTTTTTAAGATGAAATAAATTTTCCATCCAGGGATGGAAAAATATTCCATTTTTCATGGATCAGACAGTATCTGCAGTGTTTTATTCCCTTCCAAGGTGTACATCTTAAGGAAAAAAAGGGCCGGGTGCGGTGGCTCATGCCTGTAATCCCAGCACTTTGGGAGATCAAGACCATCCTGGCTAACATGGTAAAACCTCGTCTCTACTAAAAATACAAAAAAAAAAAAAAAAATTAGCCAGGTGTGATGGCGGACGCCTGTAATTCCAGATACTTGGGAGGCTGAGGCAGGAGAATGGCATGAACCTGGGAGGCGGAGTGTGCAATGAGCTGAGATTGCACCACCGCACTTCAGTCTCGGTGATAGAGCGAGACTCCGTCTCAAAAAAAAAAAAAAAAAAATTAGCCTGGCATGGTGGCACATGCCTGTAATCCCAGCTACTCGGGAAACTGAGGCAGGAGAATCGCTTGAACCCTGGAGGCAAGGGTTGCAGTGAGTCGAGATGGCGCCACAGAACTCCAGCCTGGGCAACAGAGTAAGACTCTACCTCAAAAAAAATTCACACTGCAAAACTGGAATGCCTCCAACGGAGAAGGCCAAGAGGGCAAAAGATCTCGAAACCATGATACACCAGATAAGGAACTGAAATTGGGAGAAAAAATTCCTACTGTGGAAGGGAGGCAAGAAAGCTACCCTTGGCCGGGCATAGTGGCTCACACCTGTAATCCTAACACTTTGGGAAGCCAAGGTGGGCAGAGCCAATGAGCTCACAAGTTCAAGACCAGCCTGGGCAACATGGCAAAACGCCATCTCTACAAAAAATTACTGGCCGTGGTGGCATGCACCTGTAGTCCCAGTTACTCAGGGGGCTGAGAGAGAATGGCTTGAGTCCGGGAGGCAGAGGTTGTAGGGAGGTAGAGGCTGCAGTGAGTCAAGACTAGACTGCACCACTGCACTCCAGCCTGGGTGATAGAGCCAGACCTTGTCTCAAAAAAAAAAAAACAAAAAAAAAAATCTACCCGTAAAATATTTGAAGAATCAATATGCTGATGAAAAGTTTAGAAGTTTAGACTTATTTTGCCTATCTTTAAAGGGTAAAAGAACTGGGACTTTCCAACAATGAATTCTACCCAAAAATGAATTAATTACAGTGCATGAAAACATGACCAGCCAACAAACTAGTCAAAGAATACTGTTAGTTACAGTTGGTATGTTTCCAGCTAGAGACAGGAGAAACTTCTCTGTGCCCATTGTAAGTACTGTCACAGGCACAAGAACTTCCCTTGAGTCTATCCAAGCCAGTATGCCATTTTTTTCCATCCATGGACGCTACTCAGATACAAAAAAATTAGTATTCTCCAAACAAAATTTATTCAGAATCACTTCTATTTCTTCTTTCATGGTTTGAAATTAACTTCAAGTATTTTTAGATATATATTATATTCTAAAGCCAAATATCAAGATGTCTACAATTTGGGTATTTCATGGAATACTACATAATCCAAAAAAAAAAGAGAACAAGGCCAGGCAGCTCACGCCTGTAATCCCAGTACTTTGGAGGCCAAGGAGGGCAGATCATGAGATCAGGAGTTCGAGACCAGACTGACCAACATAATGAAACCCTGTCTCTACCAAAAATACAAAAAAATTAGGGGGGCTTGGTGGCAGGCACCTGTAATCTCAGCTACTTGGGAGGCTGAGGTAGGAGAATCGCTTGAAGCTGGGAGGCAGAGGTTGCAGTGAGCCCAGATTGCGCCACTGTACTCCAGCCTGGGTGACAGTGCGAGACTCTGTCTCAAAAATACAAACAAACAAATAAACAAAAACATCATGTCCTTTGCTGCAACATGGATGCATGCAGATGGAGGCTATTACCCTAAAGGAATTAACAAAGGAAGAGAAACCAAATACCACATGTTCTCACTTATAAATGGGAGCTAAATGCTGAGTACACATGAACACGACAAAGGGAACAACAGACACCAGGGCTTACTTGAACGTAGAGGGTGGGAGGAGTGTAAGGGCCAAAAAGCTACCTATCAGGTACTATGCACACTACCTCAGTGACTAATCATTTTGTACATCAAACCCCAGCAACATGCAATTCACCCATTTAACAAATCTACACATGTACTCCTGAACCTAAAATAAAAGTTGAAAAATTAAAAAGTAAAAAAAAATTGGGGTACTTTTTTGCTAAATTTAGCTATATTTTCCACTCATGAGTATAAATAATTAATAGAGAACAGTACCATATCTAAAATTAGAAGACAGCCTCTTAGTTTGGGACCCATAAAAACTATAGAAGGGGCTAACATGAATTATTTTCAGTTTTTAAAAACAAAACAAGGCTGGACATGGTGGCTCACACCTGTAATCCCGACACTTTGGGAGGCCGAGGCATGTGGATCATCTGAGAACAGGAGTTCGAGATCGGCCTGGCCAACATGGTGAAACCCGTCTCTACTAAAAACATAAAAAATTAGCCAGGCACGGTAGCACATGCCTGTAGTCTCAGTTACTCAAGAGGCTGAGGCAGGAGAATTGCTTGAACCTGGGAGGCGGAGGGTACAGTGAGCTGAGATCGCACCATTGCACTCCAGCCTGGGCGACAGAGCAAGACTCCATCTCAAAAAAACAAAAACCAAAAAACATACATTTCCTTCACATTAATACACAAACTAACAAAAAATGAAGGTTTTCTTAATTTTTAACATTTCTATCAACTCAACTTGTGGTTATATCTCACATAAATCAAAAGTTCTGATTGATGAGAGACAGATACATCACGATTTTTTTAAAATAAGGAAGTAAATTACTGCTTTGAAATGTACCTCAGCTGAGCATGGTAGCTCATGCCTATAATCCCAGCACTTTGGGAAGCTGAGGTGAAAGGACTGCTTAAGGCCAGGAGATCAAGACCAGCCTGGGCAACAAAGCGAGACCCCATCACTATTAGAAAAGAAGAGAACCTCAATGAAGTGTCATACATGGTACATGGGGTGGGTGTAGAGAGATAATAAAAGGGAGAAAAGATAAGAAGATGACGATCATTGAACTAGATACTAAAAGATATCCTAATTCCGCTGATAATAATATTAGTAGCTCACCATTAATACATTAGCACATTTAGGTAATTCTGTCAACAACATTTTGAGATGAATTCTGTAATAACCACTCTTACAGATGAGGAAACTGAGGCCAGGAGGGATTCAGTATCTTAATAAAAGTCAGGCAGCTAGAAACAGCAAAGTCAGGATTCAAACCTATGCCTATGGGCTTAAACTGTAGAACTGCACTGAGTAGCAACTACTGTTGATGGAAGTCTCAGAATAAATTAATTAGGTACATCACAAGTCAATCCAAACTTGAAAGCACTGGTATACATGTATAAAAGCTTTCAGACTACAAAATTCTTTATTAGTATGGTTTAGTACTTTATCTTTCATTGTGTAACAGTAAGTCAAACTCACTGACTTTTTCTCCACTTCTATGAATAAATTGGCTTCTGTCCTTATCACTATATTAATGCTACTACTCATAAGATCTACAATAACCCTCCAAGTTCCAAATTCAACTGATTATTTTCATTCTTACTTCTCTTGACCTTATGATAGACTACACCAAACTGACCACCTTCTGTCACTTAAAAGTTTCTGTCTTTCCTTGACACTCAGGACAATCCGACTTTCTGGAGAGGGATCTAGGCAGATAATACAGATATGGGAGCTACCAGTGTATATATTTGGTAAATGGAACCACTAGACAGGATAAGATTTCTAAATAAGGCCGAGGGCCAGTGGCTCACACCTGTAATCCCAGCACTTTGGGAGGCCGAGGCGGGCGGATCACGAGGTCAGGAGATTGAGACCATCCTGGCTAACAGGGTGAAACCCCGTCTCTACTAAAAATCACTTGAACCCAGAGGCAGAGGTTGTGGTGAGCCAAGATTGTACCACTCACTCCATCCTAGGTGACAGAGTGAGGCTCCATTTCAAAAATAAAAAGTCTAATAAATGGATTTGTTCCCAATTCATATTTTCAAAAATTGTGTGCATTTGGACTTAAGGAACCTTTTAACATTTCAATTCACAATATTTCACCTAACTACAAGCCTCAGTTATTCCACTTGCTCTTACTTAGAAATCTTATCCCGTCTAGAGGCTCCATTTACCAAATATATACACTGGTAGCTCCCGACTATCTATCATCTGCCTAGATCTCTGATTCATATTTGCAACAGTTCACGCAATACCTCTACCTGGATTCTCCCCCAGGAAACCCAAACCTAAATAAAGTATATCCAAAGTTGACCAGGCATGGTGGCTCCCAGCACTTTGGGAGGCCAAGGCTGGCAGATCACTTGAGGTCAGGAGTTCAAGACCAGCCTGGACAACATGGTAAAATGCTGTTTCTACTAAAAATACAAAAATCAGCCAGGCGTGGTGGTGGACACCTATAATCCCAGCTACTTAGGAGGCTGAGGAAGGAGAATCACTTAAACCTAGGAGACAGAAGTTGCAGTGAGCCAAGATTGCACCACTGCACTCTAACCTGGGCAACAGAGCGAGACTCCATCTTCCAAAAAAAGAGAAAAAAAACCAAAAAACAAAAAAAGAGACTCCATCTTCCAAAAGAAAAGAAATGTTACCTTCTCTCCCTCTACAATCCTCTCTTCTTCCTCTCCTCACATTCGATATTAACAAAGCAACCACCTACCCAGTTGTATGCTAAAACCTGTTGAAGTCATCCTCCACTCAGTCATTCTTTTTTTTTTTTTTTTTTTTTGAGACAGAGTCTGGCTCTGCCACCCAGGCTGGAGTGCAGTGGCCGGATCTCAGCTCACTGCAAGCTCCGCCTCCCGGGTTCACGCCATTCTCCTGCCTCAGCCTCCCGAGTAGTTGGGACTACAGGCGCCCGCCACCGCGCCCGGCTAGTTTTTTGTATTTTTTAGCAGAGACGGGGTTTCACCGTGTTAGCCAGGATGGTCTCGATCTCCTGACCTCGTGATCCGCCCGTCTCGGCCTCCCAAAGTGGTGGGATTACAGGCTTGAGCCACAGCGCCCGGCCCACTCAGTCATTCTTTTCCCTTAACACAACTCTTCATTGTCATCATTAACAAAATTGGGTGATACTATCATTATGCACATATCACATGTCAGTCAATGAGCTTTATACACTACTTCTGGCCATTTCAATAAGCTTGCAAAGTATGTCTCATACTCATTTTACAGCTAAAGAAGCCAAGCCTAAGTAACTATCCCTCATTTACACAACCATGGCAGCAGAGTCCTGGTGCCCTGACTTAAATCCAGTCTGTGTGACACCGAAGCACATCTCCTTCGACCTCAAATACTGCCTTTCTACTTCAGCAGATGTGTCTCAACTCTAGCCCCTCCTCTGTCACCTCCACAGCCACAGCTTTGCTTCAAGGCTTTGCCAAGATTATCATAAAGGCTCGTATCTTTTCTCCACTCCAATCCAGTGTTTAAACTGCTATTGGAATGATCTTCCTAAAAAGAGACAGAGAGAACCCCATTCTGTTCATTCCTTTCTTCGAAAACCCATTATTGGTTCCCCATCACCATGGAGCAAAACTCATACACATCCATTCACAATCAGGCCGCAACCACCATGGGACCTGGGCCAGATCAACTGACTTCCCTGTTTTCAGAACAGGACCGGTTATAACTCTACGCTTGAGCATTTGCTGGGACTGTCTTTCATCGTATCCTACATCCCCAAAAACTTCTGACAAGTTCTCACTCATCCATTGTTCAAGACCAAGTTCAACTGTCACCACCTCTGTAAAGCCCTTCCAGAGTCATTCAGACAGAATTAATGCAGCCCTCCTCTGCAAGCCCCATATTACTTTGTTCAGTTCACTCACAGGACAGGATTATCTCCTTAATGTTTGTCTCAGCTTTAATACTGAATTTCTAGATTACTTTGCACATTCATGTTTTTGTACCCAGCCTAACAGTACACATTACAAGGACTACTGGAATGAATTTTCCAAATTAAACTAATTCTATACCTGAGAAGTTACAAATAAAGTGTGACAACATGCAACTTGGCACTTTTTGAAATATGCAATTTGCTAAATTTGTTCCCAACTTGTATTTTCAAAAACCTTTGTATAGTTAGACCTTAAGGAATTGTTAACATTGTAATCCACAATACTTTACACTAAACTATAGACTCCATGACAGTAGGGCCTGTTTGTGCCCTACAACACACAACAGACACTCAATGTTTGTGGAATAAATGAAACCTACCTTTGTTTAGCCTAAAACTAGCATTTTATTGGAACAATTAGTAACCAAAACTGTATTCTTAAAAAAAAACACACACACACACACACACACACATGTGGGGGTGGAAGGAATCTAGGCAAGTCACAATTCTAGCCTAAAAAACAGGCTAGCATAGATGAGTAGTCCCCTATACAGAGCACGTAAACGTTAAGGTATCATATACCAACTCTAAAACTCCAAGAGTCTAATAAGTATTCTAGGATATCTGATAAATTACTAGTTTTTCCTTCACTATCTTTAAATCATCACACCTTTTCCTTAATAATTCTACCTTGGTGATTTTATTGTTATCATTGAAACAATTGTGAAATATTCCTACTACCACTGAGGCATACCAAATTTAGAACTTAAATTTCAGGGCTAAATATACAAAAAATAATGGCATGGGAGGAGACTATCATCTTAAATACGATAATCACACAATTCCTTTTTTCCACTTAGAATCACAAAATGTCAGGGGAAGGAACATACAAGTTTTAACTTCCTACCCAACCAACAATCCTTTATACAGAATCCTTGACAGATACTGTTTTTTGGTTTTTTTTGGTTTTTTTTTTTTTTTTTGAGACAGAGTCTCACTCTGTCGCCCAGGCTGGAGTGCAGTGGCGCGATCTCGGCTCACTGCAAGCTCCGCCTTCCAGGTTCACGCCATTCTCCTGCCTCAGCCTCCCCAGTAGCTGGGACCACAGGCGCGCACCACCACACCCGGCTAATTTTTTGTATTTTTAGTAGAGACGGGGTTTCACCCTATTAGCCAGGATGGTCTCGATCTCCTGACCTCGTGATCCGCCCGCCTCGGCCTCCCAAAGTGCTGGGATTACAGGCGTGAGCTAGACAGATACTGTTGGAACCTCTACATGAATACTCAACTCTCTTATGTTGTACTTACCTTTAAAAAGTAAATCTTACTGAATTTTTAGGCAGACGACTGAACATAATATGCTTAAGGCTTAAAACGGAGTATTTAGGCAGGAGCTAATAGAGAAAAATACTAGGTTTTTGTTTTCAATTTCTCAACCATTGGTAAAATAATGTTCAAAATCTCAAGCAACTTCAAAGACAAAAGCACACCAAGATCACTTCCAAACTGGAGTCAATTAAATACAATCTTACCAATTCAGTGAACTTCTCTGACTTGTATAATAACAGAATCAATGTAAAAGTGTAAGAGTTGTGTTTGACTCAGCGTTGTTATTTGCTAGAAAAAAAAAAAAAATCTCATCCCCCATAGGCCTAGGATAGGTCCAGACAGGTCACCCGCAATCCCTAGCAGGCAAGCTTTGCTTACTTAAATTCCCTAAACCAAGACTCATCTCTAAATGTCTAAGGTTCTTCTTGCCTCCATAATTCTCCCTATAGAACAAACATAGTTTTAATGGGAAGCATGATATTTCTGCCAGAGATGGTACACGATATGGAATCACTTGTTTGAAGACAAAATTAGTGGGAGTTTTCAACAAAACAGAAAATGAGAAGTTTAATAAGGAGGGTGACATGGAAATCTTTCCTCAAAAGCACTTAATTAGTTTTCTCCAAATCAAAATCCTTTGTTGGATATATATTCCATCTTTATTAAATAAATGATAGCATTTATAATGACTTGAATACTATCTCAAAGGTCAGACTAATTTGAAGCCTTTTAGAACCTAAAATCCACAGGTAAGACATCTTAATTTATGGTCACTCATGTGGAAGGTCAACGTTGCTATTCACATAAGCTATTTCTAAGTTCCCCAAACAGATCCTCATCATTAATTTAAGGAGAAAAGTCCACTATAATGATCATGTTTTATCTTTGTTTGCGCTTCGAGTGTTAGGACAAACGGACTTTTCCCTCGTGCCTCTCGCCATCTCATTCCTTGCCTTTCCTCCAAAACAAGCAAAACTAAAATACTAAAAAATTTAGTCTGGTCCATACTAGTCACTAAAAATCTTTCCTCTTGTCAACACTTCATAGTAGGATAAGGGACGTAGTTTGCAAAGATTATCTGTACATCCTGTGTAAAAAATAAAATCGCATGGCACACCAAACCCAGATCCACTTCGGTGAATTCCCTCCAGGGCCCAAATGTGTTTATTATGCAACAGCCAGCATTCCCGATTGTAATCCCTGTCTGTGATGCAATGAAAAATACAAATGGCTTGGGTATAATCTGCTCAGTTCGTAAGTAGAGTAATTCGCGAGGAGCCAACGAATTAAAATATTTCCCAAATTCTCAGGAACCTTGAAAATGACAAACTGTGTCACAGTTCTCTGAGAATCACAATGAAAACTTTCCCTTCTGGAAATTTTTTAGAAATATGTCCCTCCAGTTCCAACTCCACAAAAAATCCGTACACACCGTTTTAATTTACGTTAAGAACTGCTCTCCCAGCGGGGAAAGGTGACCTGCATCAGGTGGTTATTTTCGAATCCACCCCGATACGATACCCACGCCGCTTCCCAGACGCTAAAAAGCCAGTGAAATGCTTCATCCTTTCTCCCCAAGGACAGTCATGGGAGTCAGTGTAATCCAGACCCCCGAGCCATAAACCACCCAGGGTTCAAGGCTTTACCTCCTAAGGCATAGGCCTCTTGAAAAATGGCATAATGGAGAGCTGAGAACACAATTAGGACAAAACTGCAACGACCTGCATTTAAAGGAGAGAGAATCATACAGTATCTATTCCAAAAGTAGTTACAGGTAAGGGAAGACGGTCAGAGCATCTCTGGAGGCCACCTGGTCGCGTGAACCGAGTCTAAACGCTTAAGTTCCACACCTCCCCGAGTCCGCGTCTCCCCAAGCCAAAGCAATCAGCGCGCACGCCAAGCATCCAGGTGGGGAGAGGACGAGGGGAGGGGGCGGCCAGCCGCAGCTGCGAACTGGCCCGCGGTGGAGGCGAGGGGAGAAGACCAGCATTCCCTCACACAAAATGGTGGCGCCGAGGCGGAGGCCAGCGCACCTGGGGGCGCCACACGCCCTACGGGATTCCCGCAGACCGCCGCCAGCTGGACGCGAGCCCCGGGTCCAGGCGGCCCGCACTGGTCTGCGCCAGGCCCAGCCCCAAGGGGCCATTCACAGCCGGTGTCCCGCGTCGCCGCTCGGTGTCCGTGGGACTGGCGCCGGCGGGGGCGAGGGCCTGGCGCGACCGCCTCGGCCTCACCCCACGTCCGCGCCGGGGATAGGGAGCGCACTCACCTCAGACGCGCCCCGGGAGCCGCTGGAAGAGCCCGGGAAAGGAGGCGGAGCCGCGCGAATGAATGGAGCCGGCGGCTGCTCGCTGGCGACCTCCGGCCGGTCCCGGGCCGCACCGCTCGCGCCTGCCAGGGCTGGTGCGGCTGCCAGGACTGGTGCGGCCGCCTCCCGCTCGCCCCGGACGCCCGGCTCCTCGTCGCGGGTCGGCCGCGGCCCACCGTGCCCTCCGACGACGTGACGCACTAGCGCCGCAGCGCCTCCAGCCTTCGCTTCCGCTCCGCGCCCGCGCCCACCGCGAATCCCCCCACCCGCCCGCGCGGAGCGGCCCCTCCTCGGAGCCGGCGACGCCGCCCTGCCTCCCTCCAGCCCAGGCTCTCAAGCGCCGGCCGGCAGGTGCGGCCTCGGCCAGCCCGGGGGTGCCACGCGGCCCCCGCCTAGCCACCCGCGCCCCCTCTCCCCGCCCCGGCCGCCGTCACCCGGCAGCGCGACGCCCAGCTCAGGGCGATGGCCTGGTATTAAAGAGTCACCTTGGCTTAGATATAAAAATAGATGCGGTTAAGCCGCGGGGGCTACAACGCTGATTTTGCGTATTCCTTTAATGCCGACCTTCGCAGGATTACTGTTCGCTTATCCCGGCGGAGCTCTCCAGCCCCGCGCAGGCCCTCCTGAAATTTACCCAGAGTGGGCGCGGCCATCCCGACCTCGGGACAGGGGTGCAGAGGGCACGGGCGAAGACCGCCGGCCTCCGCCCCGCCACCTTCATCCTAAACCTACTGCCACTTAGGTGCGTGCAAGGAAGAATCGTGGTCTGCTTTCACAGTCTAGAGAAGTCCTAGAGTCCGGACTTGCATCTGGAGATGTCAGGAAAATACCAAATTCCTGCGCTGACCTTTTCTCTTTCACCGTTTAACCGGTACAGACTAACCCTGACCCAGAAAGATAGCAGGGTTCCACCCGGCTTTCCTCCCCTGCCTCTGCCAGCTCTATTCTACTGTCATATGGCCTCTTGCGCCTTTGCTAATTACACATTCCTACTGAAAAAATTAGCCCTCCTGCATTTAAAAGATGATATATTGACTTTAAGGTAATGCATATTGTAGTCTAATGTATTTAATAAATGTATTGAGAAACAATATTGTATGTATTAATGTCAAGACTTTCTTTTACTCATTATGCAAGAACCGTAGCATTATGTTCAGCTCATCCAGAAAAGTGGGAAATTGCTTCTTTCATTCCTGGGAAATATTTAACAATCACAATACCAACTTTCACGAATTTCCTAATGATTAGCAAAATTAGCAAGATCAAAAAATACTTCAAAGAATACTTGTTGATACAGATATATTTGACCCTGATTTAAAAAAAAAAAAAAAAAGGCTTTTCTGCCATGTAAGAATCTATTGTTTCATTTGTATAATATTTAATTAGCCAAAATCTTGACTATTACACATCATTTACCATTAATGAAACGTAATGAATTAGATTGAATAGAGCAGAAATTTTGGATAGTTGGGTTCTACCTATAGCCAGTGATGGATGAAATTATATGACTTGTATTTACATTTCTAGAGCTATATGTAAGTAGGAGTCCCCAGGGTAATCCCAAACAATTGCCATTTGGGGAAGCTTTTTTTGGCTACCAGACTATACCCTACAGATGTTGAAGCCTCAGGCCTTACTGTAAAGCTAACCAGTACAACTTGTTTATAATATTTGAAATGCCTGGGTATGATTAACTCTTAGCTATTGTCTAAGAAGTGTGCGGGTATTTGTGCCTGAATCAGGGAGGCCTGGCTCCCAAATGTCTGGCTACTCTGGTAGGAGACAGAACTACATTCACCCAGCCCTATAAAAAAAAAAAAAAGTCCAATTTTTTTTTTTTTTTTTTAATTTGAGACAGGGTTTCACTCCCACAGCCTAGGCAGGCTGGAATGCAATGGCGCGGTCTCTACAACTTCCACCTCTACAACCTGCAATTTCTGCAACCTCCGCCTCCCAAGCTCGGGCTATTCTCTGGCGTCAGCCTCCGGAGTAGCTGGGACTACAGGTGCACACCAACGCATACCACTAAATTTTGTAGAGACGGAGTTTCGCCATGCTGCCCAGGCTGGTCCTGAACTCCTGAGCTCAAGTGATCTGCCTGCCTAGGCCTACCAAAGTGCTAGGATTACAGGTGTGAGCCACCACGCCCAGCCTGATTCTCTTTTCCCTACTTGCAACATGACACTATTTTTGAGAGTTTTTGTTTTTTTCTTTTTAAATCACCATTGACTTCTCTCTTTGGCTGAGATAAGTTTTGCTTATGTTAGTGGGCATGAGGGAAGAGAGAGACCCTCTCATATTGTTTTATACTCAGAAAAGGAAAGACAAGAGAAACTAAAGGCAGGTAGCCTGGCACCTAGGAACCAGACCCAAAACCAGGCCTCGGCCTGCCTGACCTAAGCCTAGTAGTTAGAATTCGACCCCTGACCTAGCAACTGTTGTTACCTATAGATTCCATACATTGTATGGAAAGACATTGTGAAACCTCCCGTTCTGTTCTGTTTCACTCTGACCACTGGTGCTCGCATCCTCCGTGATGTACCCCCTGGCTTGCTCAATCGATCACAACCCTCTCTCGCAGACCCCCTTAGAGTTGTGAGCCCTTAAAAGGGACAGAAGTTGAGCACCTGACAAGCTCGGATTTTAAGACGCTAGCCTGCCGATGCTCCCAGCTGATTAAAGCCACTCCCTTCACTATCGGTGTCTGAGGGGTTTTGTCTGCAGCTCATCTCGCTACATTTCTTGGTTCCCTGACTGGGAATCGAGGTGATTAACAGATGGTCAAGGCAGCTCCTTAGGCGGCTTTAGCCTGCCCTGTGGAACATCCTGCCGGGGACTCCAACCAGCCGGAGCGACGCAGATCCTGAGAGCGCTCCCAGGTAGGCATTTGCCCCGGTGGGACGCCTCGCCAGAGCAGTGTATGGCAGGCCCCTGTGGAGGATCAATGCAGTGGCTGAACACCGGGAAGGAACTGGCACTTGGAGTCTGGACTTCTGAAACTTGGTAAGACTAGTCTTTGGAACTTGCCCACTCCATTTGAGTGGAAGTGTGGCCTGATCAACCATGGCGTGCCTTTATCGGCATTTTGGTTTTGGTTTTGACTTGGTTTGAATTGTTTGACAGGACTGGTCTTTGGAACTTGCCCACTCGAGTGGAAGCGTGGCCTGATCACCCATGGCGTGCCTTTATCAGCACTTTGGTTTTGGTTTTGACTTGGTTTGAATTGCTTGACAGGACTGGTCTTGGGAACTTGCCTACTCCATTTGAGTGGAAGCGTGGCCTGATCACCCACGGTGTGCCTTTACCAGCATTTTGGTTTTTGTTTTTGACTTGACTTGGGTTGCTTGATACTTTGGTTTTGGTTTTGACCTGGCTTGGATTTCTTGATACTCTGATTTTGGTTTTGATTCTGGTTTGATGTAAACTGTAACAGTGTGTGTGCCCTTTTTACCCATTCTGTGTTTTGTAGTGTGTGTGGGGGGTGTTTTGTCTCAAGGAGACATGGGTCAGGCACAAAGTAAGCCCACCCCACTAGGAACTATGTTGAAAAATTTCAAGAAAGGATTTAAGGGAGATTACGGTGTTACTATGACACCAGGAAAACTTCGTGTGAAATAGACTGGCCAGCATGAGAGGTGGGTTGGCCATCAGAAGGAAGCCTAGACCGGTCCCTTGTTTCAAAGGTATGGCACGAGGTAACCTGTAAGCCAAAGCACCCAGACCAGTTTCCGTACATAGACAGTTACAGCTGATTTTAGACCCCCTTCCCCGCCGCAGTAGTTAAGAGAACAGCAGCATAAGCAGCTGGCAGAGGCAAGGAAAGACCAGCAGAGAGAGAGAGAGGAAAAGACAGAGAGGAAGAGACAGAGAGACAAAGAAGGAGTCAAGAAAAGAGAGAGAGAGACAGAGAGACAGAAAGAGAAAGAGACAAAGGCAAAAGGAAAGTCAGAGAGAGAGAGACAGAAAGTCAAAGAGAGAAAGAAAAGAGAAAGAAAGAAATATACAAATAGTTAAGAAAAAAACAGTGTACCCTATTCCTTTAAAAGCCGTCTATACCAATTCTAAGTTAATTTAGATTAAACAACGTCTTATTAATGAGAAAGGATAATTGAAATACCAAACTTACAAGGTTTTCAACAAAGTAAAGTTTGCTAAAAGTTAACAGTGTAACATGTATTACAGTAACTTCTGATCTTGTGGCCTTAGACAGTCTAGTCCACAGATATAAAGAAAGTTCGCTTTATAAAAAAAAAAAAAAAGGCAATGGTTATCTTAAAAAAAAAAAAAAAAAAGGAAAAAAAAGGGGGAGAGGCAGAACTTATGTAATAAGAGTGTTATATGGTAAATTCTTGTCCTGAAATAAATTAACTGGTTGTTTAAAGAAAGAAATGTTTGTAATAAGTCAGAAAGTTGAGACATGTTGAAGAATTGTCTGCAAAAGTTGTGAAAGAAAAAAAGTCATAAAAAATTTATGCAAAAAATGTTGTATAATTTAAAAGTAATAAAGTCTCCTGAGAACTATTGAAGAAACAGTTTATGTGCAAGGTGTGTAAGAAAAGTAAAATATACCTTTGGTAAAAAGATTATAAGGAGGCATAAGAATATGGATTTTTACCTACACTAAAAGGTTAAAAAAATTATTGTTTTGAAAGTTTAAGCAAGTTTTAAAAGGTTAATTGTAAGGAAAATTCTGTGTGTAAGCATATTAGCTAAAGTTAAAAAGGTATCATCCAGTTTTTCTGTGAACTGGACATTAAAGTAAAAACGCAACAGGTTTTTCTTAAAGCACCAACCTGCTCTTTAACAAAAATTATAAAAGGTTAAAAAGAGTCTATAAAATCTTACCTTATGGTCAAACATTAAAAATTAGATAAATATGTCTATAAGGTTTTATTAAAATTAAGTTTAACATTAATAACACACTAATATAAAGGTAAAATTTAGCTTATCTAGTATAAAAATCATACAAGAAGCGTTATTAAATATAAAATGGTGTTTAGCTTTCTTTGGTCTAAAAACTAATAAAAATAGGTGCTAAAGGAAAGGAAACTTTCATTTTACTAGAGGATCATAGAAGTTAAAAACTTAAAACAAAGTTTGGCAATTAAGACAGCATACCGGAGCCTATTGTGAGGAGAAGGGATGGGCGAGGGATAGAATTAGGAGATATACCTAATGTAAATGACGAGTTAATGGGTGCAGCACACCATCATGGCACATGTATACATATGTAACAAACCTGCACGTTGTGCACATGTACCCTAGAACTTAAAGTATAAAAAAAAAAAAAAAAGACAGCATATCAAGATGCAAATGCCTGGTTGAAATGGATCAAATATTCCATCTGCACGTTAAACAAAAGCAATTATTATGCTTGTGCACATGGCAGGCCAGAGGCCCAGATTGTCCCCTTTGCACTAAGACGGTCCTCCAGTCGACTAAGCATGGGTTCCATGGTAGCTCTTTTCCAGGATTCTACAGCCTGGAGTAATAAGTCATGCCAAGCTCCCTCTCTGCTATATCCCAAAGTCCAGCACCCCGCAGGTCAGCCCCCGAGGGCCATCCAGCTTCCGTCTCCCAACACTAAGTTCACTTCGTGTCTCTCACAAGAGGGAGGAAACTTAGCATTCCTTGGAGACCTGAAGGGATGCAGTGAGCTTAAGAATTTTCAAGAGCTTATCAATCTGTCAGCCCTTGTTCATCCCTGAGCGGATGTGTGGTGGTATTGTGGTGGACCTTTACTGAGCACTCTGCCGAATAACTAGAATGGCACTTGTACTTTAGTCCATTTGGCTATCCCTTTCACCCTGGCATTTCATCAACCAGAGGAAGAAAAAAATAAGACATAGTAAAGCAAGAGAAGCTCCTTATGGGTCTTTCGACTCTCACATCTATTTAGATGCAATTGGAGCCCTGCAAGGAATACCAGATCAATTTAAAGCTTGAAATCAAATAGTTACAGGATTTAAGTCAGTATTTTGGTAGATGACAGTCAATAAAAATATAAATTAGATAAACTACATCTATTTCAACCAACAGCAATGAGCTTTTCATGACTTAAAAGAAAAGCTCAGGTCGGCCCTAGCCCTGGGGCTACCTGACCTGACAAAACTTTTTACACTCTATGTGTCAAAAAAAAAATGGCAGTTGGAGTTTTAACCCAGACTGTAGGGCCCTGGCCAAGACCAGTGGCCTCTCTCTCAAAACAACTAGACAGGGCTTCCAAAGGCTGGCCCCCATATCTAAGGGCCTGGCAGCAAACAGCCCTGTTAGCACAAGAAGCAGATAAGCTAACTCTTAGGCCAAACGTAAACATAAAGTCCCCCCATGCTGTGGTGACTTTAATAAATACCAAAGGACATCATTAGCTAATGAGTGCTAGACTAACTAGATACCAAAGCTTGCTCTGTGAAAATCCCTGCATAACCATTAAAGTTTGCCTCACCCTAAACCCGGCCACCTTACTCCTGGTATCAGAGAGCCCAGTTAAACATAACTGTGTAGAGGTATTAGACTCAGTTTATTCTAGTGGGTCCAACCTCTGAAACTATCCTTAAACATCAGTAGACTGGGAGCTGTACGTGGACGGGAGCAGCTTTGCCAACCCCTGCAAAGTGACTCTGAAAAAGACAACAAGCCCTGCTCCAGTCACACCCAGAAGCTGACTGGTCCATGCACAGCTGAAGCATGAGGAAGCTCATCTCGGGACTCATTTTCCTTAAAATGTGGACTTGTACAGTAAGGACCTCAACTGACCTTCCTCAGATTGAGGACTGTTCCCAGTATACACATCAAGTCACTGAGGTAGGACAAAAGAATGCTACAGTCCTATTATTTTATGGTTATTATAAGTGTACCAGGACTCTAAAAGAAACTTGTTTGTATAATGCTATTCTATTCAAGGTATGTAGCCCAGTCTCTAAATGTTATGTTTGTGAAAGAACTATAATAGAAGATCAATGGTCATAAGAAGCCCAAGAATTAGTGCCTCCTGACCCAGTTCCTGATGAATTCCCGGCCCTAAAGAATCACCCTGATCATTTCTAGGTTCTAAAAGTCTCAATTATTGGACAATATTGCATAGCTAGAAAAAGGAAATAATTCACTCATTCTATAGAATGACTTAGTTGCCTAGGACAAAAACTGTATAATAGTACCACAAAAACAAATACATGGTGGAGTTCAAACCATATAGATAAAAATCCATTCAGTAAATTTCCAAAATTGCAGACCATTTAGGCCCACCCAGAATCCCACTGGGACTAGACGGCCCCACTGGGCTATGCTGGATATGTGGACATAGAACCTACGCTAAGCTGCCTGACCAGTGGACAGGTAGTTGTGTTATTGGCACTATTAAACCATCTTTCTTTCTACTGCCCATAAAAAACATGTGAACTCCTCGGCTTCCCTGTCTATGCTTCCCGCAAAAAGAAAAGCATAGCTATAAACAAACTGAAAAATAATGAATAGCCCCCTAAGAAAATTATACAATACTATAGGCCTGTCACTTAGACACAAGACGGCTCATGGGGATACCAGACCCCCATTTATATGCTCAGCCGAATCATACAGTTGCAAGCTGTTTTAGAAATCATCGCTAATAAAACCGGTCAAGCCTTGACTATTCTGATGCGGCAAGAAACTCAGATAAGAAATGCTATCTATCAAAATAGATTGGCTCTCGACTACTTGCTAGCAGCTGAAAGAGAGGTCTATAAGAAATTTAACCTTACTAATTACTGTCTTCACATAGATAATCAAAGGCAAGTATTTAAAGACATAGTTAGAAATATGACAAAACTGGCATATGTACCCATACAAGTGTAGCATGGATTCGATCCTGAAGCTATGTTTAGAAGGCAGTTCCCAGCACTAGGAGGATTTAAAACTCTTATAATAAGGGTTATAATAGTAATAGGAACCTGCTTACTGCTCCCTTGTTTGCTACGTGTACTTCTTCAAATGATAAAAAGCCTCATCGCTACCTTCGTTCACCAGAATGCTTCAGCACAAGCGTACTATATGAATCACTATGAATATATTGCACAAGAAGACATAAATAGCGAAAATGAGAGTGAGAACTCCCACTAATAAAAAGTGAGAGTCTTACAGGGGGCAAATGAGGGAAGAGAGAGACCCTCTCATATTGTTTTATACTCAGAAAAGGAAAGAGAAGTGAAACTAAAGACAGGTAGTGCAGCACCTAGGAACCAGACCCAAAACCAGGGCTGGGCCTGCCTGACCTAAGCCTAGTAGTAAAAATTGGACCTCTGACCTAGCAACTGTTGTTAGCTATAGATTCCAGACATTCTATGGAAAGACATTGTGAAACCTCCCGTTCTGTTCTGTTTCACTCTGACCACCGGTGCTCGCAGCCCCTGTCACATACCCCCTGGCTTGCTCAATCGATCATGACCCTCTCACGTGGACCCCTTTAGAGTTGTGAGCCCTTAAAAGGCACAGAAGTTGAGCATCTGACGAGCTCGGATTTTAAGACGCTAGCCTGCCGATGCTCCCAGCTGATTAAAGCCACTCCCTTCACTATCTCGGTGTCTGAGGGGTTTTGTCTGCAGCTGGTCCTGTTACAGGCAAAGAACAACAACTAAAAAAATGAGCTTTTATCAGATTAGTATATGCTGAAAATTTTTACCACAATATTTTGAAATACGCTTTGAGGCTTTTGCCTGAATGGTTTTTAGAGTAAAAGGATTATTGCTTTGGTTTTTGTTGTTGCAATGCTTGCTTTAATTATTACTTTGTTATTAGCAAAGGAAACATGTTAAGAGTTCGTTCTCATTGCATTTTTCCTCTATGTTTAAAAAGGAGTGGAACCATCTTAAGTAGAAAAAGCTTGCCACAACCCTGGATTTTGGAGGTTACTAATACACATGACCCAGAAAAGAGCTCTTTCGTTGCACTGGGGAAGAGGAATTCTTAATAGCTAAAATCGTAACTGATATTTTTGACAGCTAACAAATTGCCAGGCACTCTACAGACTTCTTTATGGAAATTAATTCACTTAGTTCTCTTACCATCCTTCCAGGTATACACTGTTACCCCCAGTTTACCTAAGAGGAGCCTTGAGGCACACAGAGAAGCTAAGCAATTTGCCCTTGGTCACACAGATAGTAATCCTAGCATGTTGGCTCAAAAGCATACTCCCTTAGCCAGAATTCCATACTGCCTTAAACGTGGACAAAATTCTATGCCATATGGATAGATTTTGCTTTTGAAGCCCTAAAACATACCAAATATCCTATACTTTCAAGTTTAAATAATTTCTTAGATCTCGTATTTTCCCAGACAGGAAGGAAGAATTAAACCCTTAGTTGGCAATAGAACTTGTAAAAACTTCCTCTAGTATATACTAAGCAAAATTTTATAATCTGTTAGTTTTTGAAAAGCACATCTTTCGTTTTTACATCATTTAAGTGTAATTGCTCTCCAAGTCCCGCCCCCCACTTCCAGGGCATAATTACAAGTTTTCGTAACGTTTATTTAGTGCGTGGAAAAGACACATTTCCTCAGAAAGATTCATCATCATCTTTGATCCTCCAGTAAGACATAAATGTGTTGGAACAGGCCCCCCCCAAAATCTGGCCATAAACTGGCCCCAAAACTGGCCATAAACAATTTCTGCAGCACTGTGACATATTTGTGATGGCTGTGACGCCCACGCTGGAAGGTTGTGGGTTTACCGGAATGAGGGCAAGGAACACCTGGCTCGCCCAGGGCAGAAAACTGCTTAAAAGCGTTCTTAAACCACAAACGATAGCATGAGCGACCTGTGCCTGGACATGCTCCTGCTACAGGTAACTATCCAGAGCCCACCCCTTTATTTCGGCCCATCCCTTTGTTTCCCATAAGGAATACTTTTAGTTAATCTATAATCTATAGAAACAATGTTTATCACTGGCTTGCTGTCAATAAATGTGTGGGTAAATCTCTGTTCGAAGCTCTCAGCTCTGAAGGCAGTGAGACCCCTGATTTCCCACTTCACACCTCTATATTTCTGTGTGTGTGTCTTTAATTCTTCTAGCGCCCCTGGGCTAGGGTCTCCCCGACTGAGCTGGTCTCGGCATAAATGGGTAGATTTGGAATGCATCATATGTTTTAAATACATAAAATCACAGGGAGAATTTTTTTTTTTTTTTTTTTTTTTTTTTGGAGACAGAGTCCCACTCTATCATCCAGGCCGGCGTGCAGCGGCGTGATCTCCGCTCACTGCAATCTCCGCCTCTTAGGTTCAAGCAATTATCCTGCCTCAGCCTCCTGAGTAGCTGGGATTACAGGCACGCACCACTATGCCCGGCTAATTTTTTGTAATTTTAGTAGAGACGGGGTTTCACCATGTTGGTCAGGCTGGTCTCAAACTCCTGACCTTGTGATCCACCCACCTCGGCCTCCCAAAGTGCTGGGATTACAAGCGTGAGCCATAGGAGAACATTTTAATAACTGAAGTAGCCCAGGGATTTCTAGATTGAAACTATGAGCCAATCAGTTAACTAGTTAACTAATAATATCAGCCGTGGCAATGGAGAAAGACAATCTTCCCTGCAGGCACTAAAAGACAAAAAGGGACACCTATCCTAGAATGCTTGATTTCTTCCTTTGGTATGTAAGAAAACATGTCACAGGAATGCTTTCAGAATTAAAAGCAGTGTTTTGACTGAGTTTTATTGGTCAAACACTACTAAGACTGCAGATTTCAAATTCCTGAGTGATACTGTGCCCCAGGGTGAAAAAAGAACCTGAAGAAAAGAGAAATAAGTTTGAGAAGCCCCGTTGCATTTGTTATGCGGCTTGATTTGCTTTAATATGTGGTAGAAGGGCAGAGAATTTGGTAAGTTTAGTTTGGATTTAAAAGAAATAAAATGTGCAATTTTTCATATTATTAATGAAAAATCACATACATATTTACATCCATAGTAGATACTGAAAGTTGCTTAATTAATATCCATTCTCTTCTTTCTTTAGGACAAACCGAATTTTGTTCATGGTGGCAATGTGCCCCACTAAAACTCTTTTCCTCCCTCAGACTCTTCTAGTAGCTGGGATAGCCATATGGTCATTTTGGCCAACGAAATGTAAGCAGAAGATTATTAGATATGGCTTCCAAGAAAGCTTTTATTTTCTGGTAAAAGAGGGCAGACTCAATTGGCATATACCTTTATCTTTTTTCAAGCATTTGTACTTTTTTCTTCTTCCTGTCTGGAAGGAAGACTTAAGTCTGGGAGCAGAGCAGCCACATTGGAACCATGAGCTGATCATGAGAATGAAATCCATGTATTAATATGCTCGAGCCAAGAGATGGGAACCTAGGGCAATGGTGATGTTATGTGGCTGCGACACCAATTCCAGGCTTCTCACCTCCAGTCTTCTCTGTTACTTACCAACAAAGGCAATCCTAACTAATTCTCAAAGTTAAACACTGTCACTTTCATATAGCTAGAAAAAAAGAATACTTCTAGAGTATGTTTACTATACCATATATATTTACCATCCTTTGGCCGGCTGTGGTGGCTCACGCCTGTAATCCCAGCACTTTGGGAGGCTGAGGTGGGCGGATCATTTGCGGTCAGGAGTTTGAGACCAGCCTGGCCAATATGGTAAAACCCTGTGTCTACCAAAAATACAAAAATTAACTGGGCGTGGTGGCAGGCTCCTGTAATCCCAGCTCCTTGGGAGGCTGAGGCAGGAGAATTGCTTGAACCTGGGAGGTGGAGGTTGCAGTGAGCCGAGACTGTGCCACTGCACTCCAGCCTGGGCGATAGAGCGAGACTCAGTCTCAAAAAAAAATAAGGAAAGAAAAAAAGAAAACCAAATACCACATATTCTCACTTATAAGTGGAAGCTAACCATTAGGTACTCATGGACATACAAACGGCAACAATAGAAACTGGGGACTTCTCGGGGGAGAGAGAGAGGGAGCAAAGATTGAAAAACTAACTATTGGGTACAATACTCAGTACTTGGGTGACAGAATCATTTGTACCCCATACTTCAGTATCATGCAATTTACCCATGTAATGAACCTGCACATATACCCTCTGAATCTAAAATAAAATTTGAAAAAGAAAAACAAATACACAGAAAAACGTAATTAAATTTTGCATTTTTAGTTAAAACAAGTAGAAGAATCAGGATGTAGAGAGGGACTCTAAAATTAAAATATTTAGTCCATGTTTTATAGGCAGCAACCTGGCGTACATATCAAAAGTAATGAAAATATGGATAAATTTCCTATAATACCACTCCTGGAAACTTATCCAAAGAAATACTTAAGAAAAAAAAAGTTATGTGCATGTCACTGAATGATGCCACTGAAACCTTTTTTTAAAAGAAAGCCAAAATGTACAAATACAAGAATGTCTAGGCTCAGTGCGGTGACTCACACCTGTAATCCAGCACTCTGGGAGGCCAAGTCGGGCAGATCACTTGAGGTCAGGAGTTTGAGACTGTTATGCCCAGACCGTTTATTCCCCGAAGAAGACCACCAGAGTCCAGAGTCAAAGCTAAGCAGCAAGGATCTTTATTACAGGTTCGAACCTGGAACTCTCACTCGCTCGCGAAACGAGACGGGCAGGAGAGCTCCCCCACTGAGCTCCGAGCAGTGTTATATAGTCTAAGAAAAGTGGGCATAGAGTTATTATACAAATCAGATATATGATTGGCTAGTGTTTGAACAAGGCGATTTGGCTAACTATGATTGGTTCCCGCCATTTCTGATATTTCGGTTCAACCTTTGAGGCGGGAGAGCAGGTTTATGGCAGCAAGAGTTTATCTTACTTAAACACGTCTTGTGACCTTGCCTCAGAACTTACAAAATCTCTGGTATGTGCAAAACAAAATCTCTGGTACGTGCAGAAAAACAGGTACTCACAGAACTTACGAAATCTCTGGTATGTGCAAAGATTAGAGAGCAGAACAAAAGGGTGTGGGGGGGGGGGCGGGTACACATCTATCTTTGTGTCCTTTCAAGACCATCCTGGCCAACAGGGTGAAACCCCGTCTCTGCTAAAAATACAAAAATTAGCTGGGTGTGGTGGCGGGCACCTGTAATCTCAGATACTCAGGAGGCTGAGGCAGGAGAATCACTTGTGCCTGGTAGGCAGAGGTTGCAGTGAGCTGAGATCATGCCACTGCACTCCAGCCTCATCAACAGAGTGAAACTCTCTCTCTCTCTCTCTCAAAAAAAGGGTATTTAATAATAGGTATATTGCTATTTGAAGGGGTGGCCTGCCCCTCCACACCTGTGGGTGTTTCTCCTTAGGTGGAACGAGAGACTTGAGAAAAGAAATGAGACACAGAGACAAAGTATAGAGAAAGAAAAAGTGGGCCCAGTGGACAGGCACTCAGCATACAGAGGACCCGCGCCAGCACTGGTCTCTGAGTTCCCTCAGTATTTATTGATCATTATCTTTACCATCTTGGAAAAAGGGAAGTGGCAGGATAATAGGATGGTAGTAGGGAGAAGGTCAGCAGTAAGACATATGAATAAAGATCTCTGTGACATAAGTTTAAGAAAGAGTGCTGTGCCTTGATATCTCCATAAACCTTTTTAGTGCACATAGAGCAGCATTGCTGCTAGCAAGTCCCACCCTCAGCCCTAAGGCAGTTTTCTCCCATCTCAGTAAACAGAACATAGGATCTTGGGTTTTACACCTAGACATTCCCTTGCCCAGCGATGCGCAGGAGACAGATGCCTTTCTCTATCTCAACTGCTAAGAGGCCTTCTTTCCTCTTATACTAATCCTCCTCAGTCACAGACCTTTCACGGGTGTCAGGCTGGGGGACGATCAGGTCTTTCCCTTCCCACGAGGCCATATTTCAGACTATCACATGGGGAGAAACTTGGACAATACCTAGCTTTCCTAGGCAGAGGTCCCTGCGACCTTCCGACCTTCCGCAGTGTATGTGTCCCTGGGTACTTGAGATTAAGAGAATGGTGATGACTTTTCACAAGCATACTGCCTTCAGGCACTTGTTTAACAAAGCACACCCTGCACAGCCCCAAATCCATTAAACCTTGAGTCACCACAGCACATGTCTCTTGCAAGGACAGGGTTGGGGGTAGGGTTACAGATTAACAGCATCTCAAATACAGAACAAAATGGAGTCTCTTATGTCTACTTGTTTCTATATAGACACAGTAACAGTCTGATCTCTCTTTCTTTTCCCCACAGCTATTCATCAAAGAAATATAAAATTTTCACCTATATTATTGCAGACAACAGGGGACATTTTATAAAAATTACTAATAGCAACTTGCAAAGCATATTGGAACATGTATACGCTGTAACAGTTTGGCAGAAAGTGGAACACCTGTCTGGATGCAATGTATCATGATCATCATTGCCATTGTTGCTGGATTTCATTTATCAAACATTTATATGCTAGACATTATACTAAATACCATACTTAAGTTATCTTATTTAATGCCCACAATATCGGCTTGATGTAGATACTATGATCCTCATTTAACACATGAGGAAACTGAAGCTTAGAGAAGTAAAGAAATTAATCCAAGGCTGTGGAACAGGAATTGGACTCTTCTGAAATACTCTAGATTTTGGACACTAGATTCTAGACTTAACTATACTGTTTTTCAATCAGTATACATGTAGCTTCTAGAAAATATATTAACACTCTCTCACCCAATATTTATGTATTTATTAACTCAACACATCCTTTGAAATGTCTGTTATGCCAGACACCATACTAGATATATCCTGTGATGTGGTCATGTAACAATGGAACAGGCAGAGCCAACAAGAAGTTGACCTATGAAACAATGGCTTATAGTAGAGTGTTGGGTATGAAAAAATAAAGCTGCAGAAATAGGCAGGACCTGTTATTCTTAAAAAACTCCTGTTCAGCCATGGTAAGGATTATGGACCCAGGCCCAAAGGTAATGGGAAGCCATTTGTATTAGTTTGTTTTCACACTGCTGATAAAGACATACCCAGGACTGGGCATTTTATGAAAGAAAGATGTTTAATGGACTTACATTTCCACGTGGCTGGGGAGGCCTCACAATCATGGTGGAAGGCAAGGAGGAGCAAGTCATGTCTTACATGGATGGCAGCAGGCAAAGAGAGAGCTTGTGCAGAGAAACTCCCAATTTTAAAACCATCAGATCTCCTGAGACTCATTCACTATCACAAGAACAGTGCAGGTGTTTCCTAATCACTAATTTAATCACTTCCCACCTGGTTTCTCCCACAACATTTGGGAATTGTGGGAGTTACAATTCAAATGAGATTTGGGTGGGGACACAGCCAAACCGTATCACCATTTAAGGAGTTTAAATTTCAGAGGACAGGACTACATTTGCATTAGCAAAGAGATGACAGTCTGATCTAGAGGTGACAGTGAGGATGAAGAGAAGTAAATAGATTCTAGAGCTCAAAGGTGGAAAGTAGAATCAACAGGGTCTGGCAAAACAAGCAATATAATAGAGAAGGCAAGCAAGACTATCAGGTTCCTGACTTGAGCCACTGGGTAAATAATGGTGTTGTTTACTCAAATAGCAATCACTGCAGATAATGATTTGGAGAGTAAAATTATGAGTTCCATTTTGTCTATGTTGAGTTTTTATGTGCTTGTAAGACATCCAAGTGGGGACATCTAAAATAGTGAGATCTTCAGGACTTCAGGGGAAATATGTAGACTTAAGGTATATAGATCAGGAGATATCAGCATAGGCATGGTAAGTGAAGCCTTGGAATGAGTGAGCTTGTTTAGAGAGAATGGGGGGAAAAAACACAGGTCCAGCCAAAATCTTATAGGGACCACAGAAGATCCTGCAGGAGAAACAGCATGGCCAGAGAGACAAGGGAGAGTGTGATAGCACAGAAGCCAAGAGACAGAGGTGAGTCATCAGTGGAGTTAAATGCTCCCTTCTGAATTCATCCAAAGAAATAACTAAGGATAAGCCCAAAAACTTGCTTACAAGACTATTTCAATACTGTCTGTAATGGGAAAATATTGTTAGTGGGGAAAGGAAGGGGGAATCCTACAGTAATAGAGTTGTTAAATAAATGTTGGTAAATCCATACAATGGAATGTTGTGTAATCTTTAAATCACATTTCTGAAGAATATTTAATGACATGGGAAAATGTTAAGTAGAAAAAGCATCTGTTTAAAAATTATGATCCCACTTTTGCTTTTAAAATTATGTTTAATCATACAGATATATTCACAGAATATTTAGACCATAATGATATGCAATATATAAAAATGTTAACACAAAAGTTGGAAATGGATTAGAAAGAGGCAAGACTGGGTAGTGGAATTATTGGATGGGTGGTTTGTATTTTGTTGATTATATTTTTCTAATTTTCCATGCTTAACATACAGTCCTTTTACACTAAGAAAACTCTTAATAGGTTTTTGGTTAAGAAACTTATAACACATAATATGCAGTGATTAAATTTTTGTTTTGGTTTGTTTTTTTGAGACAGGGTCTCACTCTGTCACCCAGGCTAGAGTGCAGGGGCACGATCACAGCCCACTACAGCCTTGACCTCCTGAGCTCAAGCTATCCTCCCACCTCAGCCTCCTGAGCAGCTGGGACCACAGGCATGCACCACTATGGCCGGCTAATTTTTTTTTTTTTTTAATTTTTTATAGAGACAGGATCTCCCTGTGTTGCCCAGGCTAGTCTCAAACTCCTAGGCTCAAGGGATCCTCTCACTTCAGCCTCCCAAAGTGCTGGGATTACAGGTGTGAGCCACCATGCCCAGCCCAGTGATCAAATATTATACTTGGAGAAACTAGGTACCAACATGGTACAATATGTGTGCTATAACATAAGTTATAGCAGGTTATATTACTTTATAGAAAGATGCAGGCTAAGGACTTGGTAGAAGAACTGTCAAAGATAAACCTGGGGCCGGTTGCGGTGGCTCACGCCTGGAATCCCAGAACTTTGGCAGGCCAAGGTGGGTGGATCACCTGAGGTCAGGAGTTCAAGACTAGCCTGGCCAACATGGTGAAACCCAGTTTCTACTAAAAATATAAAAAATTAGCTGGGCGTGGTGGCTCACACCTATAATCCCAGCTACTCAGGAGGCTGAGGCAGGAGAATCGCTTGAACCTGGGAGGCAGAGGTTGCAGTGAGCTGAGGTTACACCATTGCACTCTAGCCTGGGCAACAAGAGCAAAACTTCATCTCAAAAAAAAAAAAAAGATAAAGCTGGACACTAGTTGAAGACAGCAAAGACATTTTCTTCAGTAATTAACTGTGGAAGGGGAAACAGCTAAGTTCAACTGTGAGTTGCACAGAGGTGTCTTAGAAAATGCGGGAGTAGGGAAGAGGAGTGAGCCTGGCCCCTGTAGCGTCACACAAGTGAAACGTTACAAAAAGTGGGGAAGTGAGATAGGGTCAATATCCATGTAATTAGGCCATCTGGGTCTGCCAACTGGCATTACCCAAGTTAGGTTTCTACCCTCCCTCAGAGTCTGGGAGACAGAGGCCTTATCCTTCTTCATAACATTCAAAGGAATGGGCTTTCAGGTCCTTGACAAAGACACTCCTGAGCTGTAGAAGATACACATCCATGACAAAGGAAGTTTTTTCAAATAAATACTCTGAGAAAGGGATGTGAAGGACCCATGACCGGGTGTTGCTGGAACAAATGGTAAATTCTTTTGGCAGCCTTGAGCTTTGCCAGACTGGAACTCAAGGTGGACCAGGTCATCCCAGGCACACGGCCTTAGAATGCTAAAACCATGTCAGCATTTGGTCAAGTCTCTTAGAGCAGGAGTTTAGATGGAGATGTTTGTGCCAAATATGCAGTTCTCAAGAGCTAAGGTATCCGTGATCAAAGGGTGGGGACAGATCCAAGACAGGCAGAGTAGGTCCTTTTCCTGCCCAGCTGGGTAAAGGCCTCTGCCCTGTTAATCACGGAATAAATTAGTCTCTGGACTTTAATGCTTGCCCCGTGCTCCCCACAGAGTCAGTTCATGGATGAAGGGACATCCTGGGAACACATGCCATATTGTCCTTGTTCTGAGGCTTCCACACACAGCAGGGCCTCACACAAGGTCACACACATACCAGAGAGAGCACCAGAAAAGGCTGAAAACCTGCCCAGGTTCTGCATGCTAAGCCAAGTGTCCTAACTCTTAGGCTTCATCACTCGGAGGAAGAGGTGCCATTTCCTAATCTGCCTGCCCAGAGGAAGTACCTTTTCTAATCGAAACAAAGTTCTATGCTAATGTGACCCTAACTGCATTAGGTTTGACACTGGCAGGCAGATTCAAGATAATGTGGGATCATCTCTTATAGGGCCCCATAACAAGACATAACTCATTATACTTGAAAATTAATTTCAGTACATTATTTTGGTTTTTGGTGGCATTGTTATACACTCAGTTAGTCAAAACATATGTAGTATTTATACCTGTAAGTGTTTGCTAAAGGTAGAGAGCCATTATCATCCCAACTGCCTACTGCCATTCATCTTCCTGCCCCTCCCATTCCCCCACTCCTCTACCACCAGCTTCATTTACTAATTTGGAAAAATATTGCAAAGCAGAAAGTAGCAACATTACTGCTTGGCTTTCTTTTTGTCAGTTTAGTTGCCCAAATGAGGAATTTGATTAACAGCTAAATTCTGTACTGTAGATAATGCTGGAACTAAAAATGCTTTCAAAGTAAAAATTTGCATATGGAAGCAATCAATGGAAGCAATCGATGTTGGAGAAAAAATATATATAAAGCAAAGACCACTTTACTCCAACTTCAGAAAACAAAAAGCAAACAAAAAAACAAAACCTGTGAAACTGAATACTCCAACTTGACAAGGATGACTTAAAAAAAGATCAAACAAAGCATTTGAATTCTTTTATATTGGAAAGGAGCCAAAATGAGAGACAGGAACAAAGATGAACTTTCAGCTCAAACAAAGACACAACCCACTGGGAAAGGCATGTTCTGCCAAGGCTTAGAGAAGGGACTCTTTTGCTTCCCCTATATCAAGGCTGAAACAATACACAATGTCTCTCAATTTTTCATCCTGGCCTTGATCTGAAAATGCTACATGGAATGGATTAGTGCTGGGGTGGGGATGGAGTGGAACCAGGCCTTCAGTGTGGGGCAGGCTTCCTTGGTCTCTCCAGTTTGCCCTGGTTCTCAAGCTTCAGTATCAAAAATGCAGAGACCTGGGTCTTCTCTCTCACTGCCTGGGCAACACAGGGAGACCCTGTCTCTACAAAAAAATTAAAAAAACATTAGCCGGGCATGGTGGTGCATGCCTGTGGTCCCAGCTGCTCAGGAGGCTGAGGTAGGAGGTTAGCTTGAGCCCGGGAAGTCAAGGCTGCAGTGGGCTGTGATCGTGCCACTGCACTCTAGCCTGGGTGACAGAGTAAGACCCTGTCTCAAAAAACAAATCAAAACAAAAATGTATTCACTGCATATTATGTGTTATGTGTCATAAGTTTCTTAACCAAAAACCTATTAAGATTTTTCTTAGTATAAAAGGACTACATGTTCAGCATGGAAAATGAGAAAAATAAAATCAACAAAATACAAACCACCCATCCCATAATTCCACTACCCAGTCTTGCCTCTTTCTAATCCATTTCCAACTTTTGTGTTAACATTTTTATATATTGCATATCATTATTGGTAATGAGATTCCAATCCAGGAAATCAGGAATGGGACCAAAGAATTTTAAAATAAGCAATACAGGTCTATCTTTATCAAAACTCTTTATCGCTGGTGAGAAACTGAGACAACAAAACATAGTATGTCTATGGCATGGAGAGGAAACGTTGATTAAATTGTTTATCAGCACTCATAATTTGTTTGCAGATTCTTTAGAGTTTTCTAGGTACAAGATCATGACACCTCAAATAGAAATTTACTTTCTCCTTTCCAATCTTGATTGCTTTTATTTCTTTTGCTTGCCTAATTGCCCTGGCTAGAACATCCAGTACAATGTTGAATAGAAATGATGAGAGAAAACATCCTTGTTTTGTTCCTGATCTTAGGGGAAAAGCTTTCAGTCTTTAATCATTAAGTATGATGTTGGATGTGGGTTTTTCACAGATGCCCTTTATTAGGCTGAGAAAGTTCCCTTCTATCTTATTTTTTGGTGTTTTTGTTATTAAAGGATATTGGTTTTTGTCAAATTTTTTTTCTGTGTCAATCAAGATTATCTTGTTTTCTTTTACTCTGTTAATTTGGTGCCTTCCATTGATTAACTTTTTTGGTTTTTTTTTTTTTTTTGAGAGGAGTCTTGCTCTGTCGCCCAGGCTGGAGTGCAGTGGCGCAATCTCGGCTCACTGCAACCTCCGCCTCCCAGGTTCAAGCAATTCTCTGCCTCAGCCTCCCGAGTGGCTGGGATTACAGGTGCCCACCACCATGCCCGGCTAATTTTTTTGTATTTTTAGTAGAGAAGGAGTTTCACCATCTTGGCCAGGCTAGTATTGAACTCCTGACCTTGTGATCCACCCGCCTCGGCCTCCCAAAGTGCTGGGATTACAGGCATGAGCCATCGTGCCCGGCCCACTATTTTTTTTAATTAAACAATAAAGTTGAAGAACTATTAAAAGACATTTGTAGTAAACTGTAAAAGCAAACTGACAAAGCTTGTAATTTGTTTAAAAAAAAAAAAAAAGGTGCAAAAGTAAAGTAAGATTAATGTTCTTGATGTGGGTGTGGGGAGATGTTTACATTGCTTGAATTTTGGTGAAAATGAGTAGGACCCAGAGAGTCAGCCAGATGGCCAAGTGAGATTGGGTCTCAAGTGAACTCCTGCAAAGTCTTTGATCTCTCTGTGGTAAAGGATTAATTGCCCATGAAGCATAAGTCAGTGAACTAGATCAGTAAAACTTCACCCCTGCTGCATGCTACTATTACCTGAGAAACTTTTAAAGTAAGGATCTAGGGCAGGGTGCAATTCCGCATGCCTATAACCCCAGCACTTTGGGAGGCCAAGGCAGAAGGATTGTTTGAGCCAAGGAGTTTGAGACCATCCTTGGCAACACAGTGAGACCCCTGTCTCTACCAGAAAAAAAAAAAAAAAAAAAAAATTAGCCAGGTTTGGTGGCACATGCCTGTAGTCCCAGCACTCAGGAGGCTGAGGCAGGAAGATGGCATGACCCCAAGACTTTGAGGCTGCAGTGAGCTCTGATCGCACCACTGCACTCCAGCCTGGGTGACAGAGGGATACCCTATCTCAAATAAATAAATAAATATCTTGGCCGGACGAGGTGGCTCACTCCTGTAATCCTAGCACTTTGGGAGGCTGAGGCAGGCATATCACCTGAGGTCGGGAGTTCAAGACCAGCCTGGTCAACATGGTGAAAGCCATCTCTACTAAAAATAAAAGAAGATTGGCCTGGTGTGGTGGCTCACGCCTGTAATCCCTGCACTTTGGGAGGCTGAAGTGGGGAGATCACCTTAGGTCAGGAGTTCGAGTACAGCCTGGCCAACAGGGCGAAACCCTGTCTCTACTAAAAATATAGAAATTAGCCGAGCATGGTGATGGATGCCTAAAATCCCAGCTACTTGGGAGGCTTAGCAGGAAAATTGCTTGAGCCCCGTGTGGCAGGGCAGAGGTTGCAGTGAACTGAGATCGCACCACTGCACTCTAGCCTAGGCGACAGATTGAGACTCCATCTCAAAAAAAATTAGCTAAGCGTGGTGGCAGGTGCCTATAATCTCAGCTACCCAGGAGGCTAAGTCAGGAGAATAGCTTGAACCCGGTAGGCAGAGGTTGCAGTGAGCCAAGATCGCGCCATTGTACTCCAGCCTGGGCGATAAGAGTGAGACTCCATTTTGGAAAAAAAAGCCTAGGCTGTATGTACCTCAGAATAATTGATCCAAATTTTTAAATTTTTATTTTTATTTTTATTTTTTTTGAGATGGAGTTTTACTCATATTGCCCAGGCTGAAGTGCAATGGTGCAATCTTGGCTCACTGCAACCTCCACCTCTCAGGTTGAAGCAATTCTCCTGCCTCAGCCTCCAGAGTAGCTGGGATTACTGGCGTGTGCCACCAAGCCTGGCTAATTTTTTTTTTCCCCAAGACGGAGTCTTGCTCTGTCCCCAAGGCTGGAGTGCAGTGGCAAGATCTCAGTTCACTGCAACCTCTGCCTCTGGGTTCAAGCAATTCTCCTGCCTCAGCCTCCTGAGTAGCTGGGATTACAGGCACCCACCACCACGCTCAGCTAATTTTTGTATTTTTAGTAGAGATGGGGTTTCACCATGTTGGCCAGGCTGGTCTCAAACTCGTGACCTCGTGATCTTCCTGCCTCAACCTCTCAAAGTGCTGGGATTACAGGTGTGAGCTCTCGTACTTGGCCCTAATTTTGTATTTTTAGTAGAGATGGGATTTCACCATGTTGGCCAGGCTGGTCTCAAACTCATGACCTTAGGTGATGCCTTGGCTCCCCAAAGAGCTGGGATTACAGGCGTGAGCCACCACACCTGGAGTGATCCAAAATCTTAATTGAGATTTTGCGGAAGTGGTGGCTCTGGGAACGGTATTTTAAAAAAATTGTCCAGGTGATTACTATGGGCAGACAAGGTTGAAATTCCACAATGTAGATGCCAATATGTAAGACATCAAACAACACTGTTTGGGAAAATAAGATTTTTTTTTTTTTGGCATGCAGTTATTCTGAGGTTTTTAAATTTTAAGTATAATGAAATTAGGAAAAAGTTGTAGATTTCTGTTAGGTGACATCAACAGAGGGTAAAAGGAAATTATAGCTTAAAAAAGGTTTCTATCTTAAAGTTTTTTTGAATGACTTTCATTCAGTGATTATTTATTGAGAATCAATGACATGCAAAGCCTTGTGCTAGAGCTGTGGGATTTTTTTTTTAAATGGCTGGGAAATGGCTCTTACCCTCAAAGTTGTTTCAGTCTAGTTAAGAGGTACAAAGAATTAGAGATAAAACAGGGCAGAAAGAAATGACAAAGTGGAAGAAACAAAGTGTATGGGAACACTGAGGAGATTAACACTGGCGAGGAGGGTGGGAATGGGGAGGCTTCATGGAGAAACCAGGATTTGAACGCAGCTTTGAAGAATGAGCAGCATTTCAGAAGGTGGAAATTTGGGAAGGGGCAGAGTCCCAGTCCGGGGAACAGTAGGAGCCACTGTTGATACTTGGAGAGGTATCCATCCAATCTATCCATCTCGCTGTCTCTGTCTCTCTCTGTTCCTCTCTATATACAGTGTGTATGTAAATTATATACATATGTATATAATACATGTTACATATATGTATACATAAAATAAAATCTTGGGACCCTCAGCTCACCATGCCAAAGGGAAAGTTTTGTTTTTTTTTTTTTGAGACAGAGTCTCGCTTAGTTGCCCAGGCTGGAGTGCAGTGGCGCGATCCCGCCTCACTGCAAGCTCCGCCTCCTGGGTTCACGCCATTCTCCTGCCTCAGCCTCCCGAGTAGCTGGGATTACAGGTGCCCGCCACCACGCCTGGCTAATTTTTTGTATTTTTAGTAGAGACAGGGTTTCACCGTGTTAGCCAGGATGGTCTCGATCTCCTGACCTCGTGATCCGCCCGTCTTGGCCTCCCAAAGTGCTGGGATTACAGGCATGAGCCGCCGTGCCCAGCCTTCCTTTGCCCATTTTTCTATTGGGTTATTTTTATTTTTTGTTTTGTGAGACAAAGCACAGGACACAGATCCTACTGTGACTTGTGTTTCCTCTTCCTGGGTGTGTCCTCAACCTTGACAAAATAAACCTTTAAATCGATTATTTGCCTCAGTCACTTTTTGGTTTACACATATATGTATGGGTTATATACATATACGTATGTATATGTATATACACATCACATAAGAATAAACTAAGCAATTGTTTGGGTATATAATTACATATATATTTGACATATTTATGGACGACCTATCTAATGTCTGTAATATACTGTGTCTATTTATTTATACATTCACATATATGTTTGTGTGTTGGGGGGGTGTGGGGTATGTTTACTCTTTCTCCCCCCCCTTTTTAAGACAGTCTTACTCTGTCACCCAGGCTGGAGTGCAGTGGCACCATTGCAGCTCACTGCAGCCTCAACCTTCCCAGGTTCAGGTGATCCTCCTGCTTCAGCCTCCCAAGTTGCTGGGGCTACAGGCGTGCACCAGTACATCTAGCTAATTTTGCTATTTTTTTTTTTCTTCTTCTTCTTCTTCTTTTTTTTTTTTTTTAGAGAAATGGGGTTTTGCCATGTTGCTCAGCCTGGTCTCAAACTCCTGAGCTCAAGTGATCATCTCCTTCCAACTCAGCCTCCCAAAGTGCTGAAATTACAGGCAAGAGATGTACCCAGCTACGTTTACTCTCTAATGTGTGTTGTTTTTATTCAAAAACTGCAGTGCTCCCTTGCCTGAAACCTTTTGCAGACTTCCCATCACTTACCAGGTTAAGTGCAAGCTCTTTTCCTGTTGCGCCAAGCCTATGTGGTCAGGGCTCTGTTTGCCTCTGTCTCCAGCCTTCTCTGAAGTCACTCTGGCCACTTTTCAGAGGAATCTACAGTGGGGGAACGAAAGAAAGAATGCTCCTCCTGAGCACTTTCTTCCAAAGTGGAGTCCTTTCAGCAGTTGTTTTCAAGATTAATATGTCAACATGACTACTGTTACAGGGATAACCAAAAGACCTTAGGGGAAGCAGCGTGAAAGCAAGACTGTGACCATGCAGAGAGGGAGCCAAAGGGCAATGCCTGCTTTATGGGCTCCCTCCCCCACTACCCAGAGACAGAGTTACCTCCTCCCAGACTGACTTCCCCATGTTTGGACTTGGCTTTGATGCTGCTGTAGTCACATTGAGAACTTTATAAACTGCCCTTAGGTCCTTGAACAAGCCCAGCTGTTTCACATCTCTGTGATTGTACTCATTTTCGTCCCTCAAGCTTGAATGCCCTTACCTAGCATAGTCTGCTAGGCAAACTCTAATCATCTTTCAAAACTCAGCTCATGCAACATTGTTTTTTTCCACATGGAGACCACAGTGAGATATTCCCCACCCAGTGATTTAGAAATAAGATTGCCACAAAATAACACATATATCGTAAATGTGATTAGCCCTCTGGAGGAGAAAACCAAGCAATTGTGTATAAATAGGTAAAGAATTTAGAAATCCTCTAATTTCAAAAAGAAAAAAGGAGAAAATGGTGTTGTATACTCTCAAGGACAGAATATGGAAAGAACTCCAATGTAATAAACAGAAAACCATTAATTAATTGTATTTGCCTTGATTACAGCAAGATCATGTGAAGAAAAGTAAACCCAGGAAACACAGAGTTAGGGATGGGGGTAGATAGGTATATGTCATTAATTTCCACTGCTATATATTAGCCCAGCATATGAAATCAATTATAATTTATCTTCTACTGGTAGAAATTAAGATGGTTTTCAATAGTTAGCCATAATAAACAATGCTCAATGAGCATTTCATTCATGTCTCCTTGTGCTCATGAGCTCATATTTTCTTTCTAGAGATGGAGTTTTACTCCTGTTGCCCAGGCTGGAGTGCAATGGCACGATCTCAGCTCACTGCAACTTCTACCTCCCCGGTTCAAGCGACTGTACTATCTCAGCCTCCCAAGTAGCTGGGATTACAGGAGTGTCACCACACCCAGCTAAGTTTTATATTTTTAATAGAGACGGAGTTTCCCCATGTTGGCCACGTTGGTCTCAAACTCCTGACCTCAGGTGATCCGTCTGCCTCGGCCTCCTAAAGTGCTGGGATTTGAGGTGTGAGCCACTGTGCCCAGCCTCATATTTTCTTTTTTTCTCTTCTTTAAAATCAAGACAGGGTCTTGCTCTGTCTCCCAGGCTGAAGTACAGTGGGGTGATCATGGCTTATCGCAGCCTTAACCTCCTGGGCTCAACAGTGTAATAGTGTTGTTCTGTATTCTTACCAATACTTGGTATTGTCAGACTTAAATGTTTGATAATTGGATGCAATGGAAATGCTATCTCATTACTGTTCTACTTTGCATTTCTTTGGTTAATATTGAGATTGCACATCTTTCTATATGGCTATGGCCACTTGAATTTCCTCTTGTTTTCATATCCTTTGCCCACTTTTGTATTGGGTTATTTTTATTCTATTTATTGTTTTATGGTAATTCCATATGTCTATGTATGTATTGTGAGAGAGAGAGAGAGAGTGTGTGTGTGTCTGTGTGTGTGTGTGTGTGTGTGTGTGTGTGTATGTTGGGTTTATTCTCCTGGTTCATAGCTTGTTTATTCATTTTTGAAAAATTTCTCTGGGCCGGGTGGGGTGGCTCATGCCTACAATCCCAGCACTTTGGGAGGCTGAGGCAGGCGGATCACGAGGTCAGATCGAGACCATCCTGGCTAACACGGTGAAAACCCATCTCTACTAAAAATACAAAAAAAATTAGCCGCGCATGGTGGCTGGCGCCTGTAGTCCCAGCTACTCAGGAGGCTGAGGCAGGAGAATGGCGTGAATGTGGGAGGTGGAGCTGGCAGTGAGCCGAGATCGCACCACTGCACTCCAGCCTGGGCAACAGAGCAAGACTCTGTCTCAAAAAAAAAAAAAAAGAAAAGAAAGAAACCTCTTGTTCCTCAATTTTCTCATCTGTAAATGAGTGTGTATGTAAATTATATACATTATTTAACAAGTTAATATATGTAATATCATATAACAGTACCTAGCATATTAGAAAACATAATATAAATATTTGTATTATTATCAGCATCTTTGGATGAAAAGTTTTAATTATTTTTAAAGTATCTTCTAATAAATAGAGAAATTAAAATTGTAATGCCTACATTTATAAATATTTTCCTCTATAGCTTATGCTTTTTATATCTAACACTGGCTTTTTCTATTTACTCTACGCTTTGACCATTCTCTTTTTTTTTTGAGATGAAGTCTCGCTCTTTTCCCCCAGGCTGGAGTGCAATGGCACGATCTCTGCTCACTGCAACCTCTGCCTCCTGGGTTCAAGCGATTCTCCTGCCTCAGTCTCCTGAGTAGCTGGGATTACAGGCACCTGCCACCATGCCTGGCTAATTTTTGTAGTTTTAGTAGAGACGGGGTTTCACCATGTTGGCCAGGCTGGTCTCAAACTCCTGACCTCAGGTGATCCGCTCGCCTCAACCTCCTACAGTGCTGGAATTACAGGCGTGAGCCACTGCCCGGCCAATGCTTTGCCCATTCTTGAAGTGTTTTCACTAATTGAAAACTTTCCCATCAAACATTCTAGAACCTATTATAATTGGGAGAAGATGGAGAATACCTAAATCATTTCCTCTGTGTTTTAAAGGATGATTGCTTTTCTAGATATCATCATGAATACTAAAGCCATGCTTTTGTTCACTGAATTTAACTCCCTAAAACAAGGGTTTTTAAAATCATGATGTCTTGTTGAACACATACTGGTGGTTCTTGTATGATATTCAAATTCTAAATTTCTATTTCTGTATGTGCTTTTTCTCTCAGAGACAGGGTCTTGCTCTGTCACCCAGATTGGAGTGCAGTGGTACAGTTATAGCTCATAGCAGCCTCAAACTCTTTGGCTCAAGTGACCTCCCTGCCATAGCCTTCTACTTAGGTAGGACTACAGGCACACACCACCACACTTGGCTAATTTTAAAAAATGTTTTTATAGAGACAGGGTCTTGCTATGTTCCCCAGGCTGGGCTTGAATCCCTGGGCTCACGTGATACCGCCTGCCTTGACCTCCTGAGTAGCTGGGCCACCATGCCCCACCTTTTTGTTTGTGTGATTTTTTCCCCCATTTTTTTCCCAGCATTGCAAATGCTGATATTTTCAAATGCTGATATTTTACATACATACCAGAATTATTCTTTTACTCCTGTAAATCTCACTAGACTTCAACAAATATATAAATACTTTAACAAAGACCATGTCTGTTCAGTGGTTCAGTGGGCTGAGTTGATTTGCTGTTCTGTGAAAGAAAACCTTACACATCACATTAGCTATGTATCGTAGTCAACTTGCAGTGTCACTCTTAGTGATGAAAATCACTTCCAGAACCCTCAGTGGTGGATTATTTCCTTCTGCTCTATTGAAGACATTATAATACTTGTTGTGAAAGTTTCATGGCTACAGAAGTGGTAGCAGTCACTATTCAGTGGAATTGTTGGCAGATACAGAGCAACCCTGTCCAAACACAGAGAGATCAAGATGGGCTATAAGCCATGAAACTTCACAGGACAACTTTGATACCTGAAATAAATGCTGTGGAAGTTCCAAAGCTCCTTCCTGAAGAGAAGTCTTGCTTTGCCTAGATACCCCTGGGATTTGTCTCCAGCGCTCCAGTGGTTTCTGCTCAGCCATAAATGTTAAGAATGTTAGTTTTCATGATTAGTTGTCTACTTTGCCACCATCTTGGGATTTACGAAGAAAAATGCTTGCACGCCAAACCCTCCTCAGAGAATATATATGGAATTTTCTGTCATTCAATTTATATCAGAAATCTAGCCCAAATAATTTATATTCCAGGAAGATTACTGTATTAGTCCATTCTCGCATTGCTATAAAGAAAATCTGAGACTGGGGAATTTATAAAGAAAAGAGGATTAATTGGCTCATGGTTCGGCAGGCTGTGCAAGAAGCACGCAACATCCACTTCTGGAGAGGCCTCAGGGAGCTTTTACTCCTGGCAGAAAGCACAACAAGAGCAGGCATCTTACATGGCAGAAGCAGAAGCAAGAGAGTAAAGGGGGAGGTGCTACACACTTTTAAACAACCGCATCTCATAAGAACTCACTCACTGTTGCAAGGACAGTAGCAAGGGAATGGTGCTAAGCCATTCATGCAAAATTTCCCCCGCCACGGTCCTCCAATCACCTCCCACCAGGCCCTACCTCCAACGCTGGGGATCACCTCTTCCACCAGGCCCCACCTCAAGTACTGAGGATTACAATTTTTTTTTTTTTTTTTGAGATGGAGTCTCGCTCTGTCATCCAGGCTGGAGTGCAGTGGCACAAACCCGGCTCACTGCAACCTCCACCTCCCGGGTTCAAGCTATTCTCCTGCCTCAGCCTCCCAAGTAGGTGGGATTACAGGTGCATGCCACCACGCCCAGTTAATTTTTGTATTTTTAGTAGAGACAGGGTTTCACCATGTTGGCCAGGCTGGTCTCGAATTCCTGACCTCAGGTGATCCACCCGCCTTGGCCTCCCAAAGTGCTGGGATTACAGGCGTGAGCCACTGTGCCTGGCCCCTGAAAAGTTTTTTAAAGTACCTGATATATTTATTTCCTTCCAATAGTGAGACCCATATAATAGAATACACTTACCCTGTTTCCCTGGCCAGGAAGCTCATCTCCCAATTTCAATTTCAATCAGAGCTTCTGTGTTAATGTTTGTCATTAGCACATATGGGTTCTACTTTCCCCCTGGTCCTGATTTTCTATCCCTATTTTTCTGTCTTATGTTATGTCCCAGATGTCTGTCTGGGTGATCTGAGTGATCACCAGACCTGATCACTCTTCAGAGATTCGGAATCACTTACTGTCCTCTCAACATCTCAATTAGGATGTCTACAAGAATCTCAAACTCAAAATGTCTAAAACTGCACCTAATTCCCCACCTAAAAACAAATGAACAAACAAAACCCATCTCTCTTCTTCCTCTGTTTTTCCCAACCCCAAAGGATGTTAATACCATACATCTGATAGTCCAAGTCAGATTTTTTTTTTTTTTTTTTTTTGAGACAAAGTCTCGCTCTTGTCCCTCAGTCTGGAGTGAGTGCAATGGCGCGATCTCAGCTCACGGCAACCTCCGCCTCCCAGATTCAAGTGATTCTCCTGCCTCAGCCTCCTGAGTAGGTGGGATTACAGGCACCTGCCACCATGCCTGGCTAATTTTTGTAATTTTAGTAGAGATGGGGTTTAGTAGAGATGTTGGCCAGGCTGGTCTCAAACTCCTGACCTCAGGTAATCCACCACATCAGCCTCCCAAAATGCTGGGATTACAGGTGTGAGCCATGACACCCAGCCAAGAATTCTTAGTCAGCCTTAATCCTTCTCTTTTTCTGTGTCTGTCAGGATTTTCCAGGTTATGCTGCAGTAACAAACAGCCACTACTCTCAATGGCTTAACACAACAGAAGTTTATTTCTCATCCTAGCTACCGAGTTAGAGCAGGTGCTCTGCTCCACTCTCAAACCAACTCTAGGATCCAGGATGACAGAGCAGTCACAATCTACAACATTTTGGGTCACCACAAGAGTCAGAAAAAAGTCCCAAAGGGTTTCATCTTGGCAATTAGATGCTTAGCCTAGAAGTGACACATACTATCTCTGCTAGAGCTGTTAATAGCTGGCTCAACCACCCAACCACAGGAGGTCAGGAAGTATAACACTACCAGATGCCCAATAGAAAAATTAATAAGCAGCATTATTGATGACTACACTCAGGATGGACTCCCCAGAAGCAGACCCTAAGATGAAGACTCATGTGAAAGCAATTTATTAGGAAGTGTTTCAAGGAAAAAAAACAATAAGGAATCAGGGAAAAGATACAAGGAAGGAAGGAAGCCAAGCAAGTGTTCAATAGCAAACAAAGTCCCATAGAGGGTAAGGTAGGCTCAATCCCACAGAGGAATTCTGGAGACAGTCAGACCTCAGAGCAGTCTGGACTGGGGCAAGGAAGCTGGAGACTTTAAACTTCTGAACCAGGAGTCATCTGAGGGCCCTTGCAGGGAGGTGTAAACCCCAGGCATTTCTGGATCTCCTTGCAGATATTGGCTGTCAGAAGTGAAAACATGGCATGAAATTGGTAAAGAGATCCGAAAGCACAAAAGTGGAGCACAAATACACTTCTGTTACACAAATCCCAATCCCATAAATCACATTATCCTACTAGCGCTATCGCCCATACACCCTCTAAATCATCCGTTTTTCTCTATTCTCTAGTTGTCCCTCCCTCAAGTACCCCTTAAGCCCATCATCCTTGGTCTTCTGCCCTATTGCAACCAGGATACTGAACTGCACTTTTGATATCTGTAATGTACTCTTCACACTGTAGTCAGATTGTTCTTTCTGATCGAAGTGGCTTTTCCCTGGTGATACCTCAAATTTATCATGCCTGCTTTCTATTCAGTATACAATCCCCATTATTTAGATGAGGAAACTGAGGCACAGAGAAGTTAAGGAACTTGCCAATAGTCATTCAGTTAGTAACTGGCAGAGCCAGAATATGAATCTAGTATCCATTAACCCCTTTCCTATTGTATTTCACTCTTCCTGGTTTGTGATTGATTTGCCTGCTTTGTCCTGATTACTACCATTTCTATAAGCTTCACATGCAATTGGTTTAAAGCTAAATTTATCATCTTACTTACCTCCCTCACCAAATGCCTCTGCTCCTGAGATTCCAATGTCAATAATGGCCCTGCCATCCTTTGGTGTTACGCTTGACTCTTTCTTCTTCTTTCTCTATCGTTTCAAGTTATTTTCACAGTTATTGTACTTCTGACTCCTAATGCCCATTGCTGCAGGTAGGGCTGGCTTTATATGCCCTAAGCTGTGGTATACAGAGTACCCAACAAGTACCCATATGTGGGAGGTCCTGGAGCTGTGCCCAAAGAGGGCTCATTAGCAGTAGATAGCATTCCAACAATACTCTGTGCCAAGAAATGAGATCAGAATCCAGGGAATGAAGCCAAATTTGGCTAGTCAGTTGCCAAGCTGTAAGTTCTTGGACACAGTTATAAGCAAAGGGAAAGAAGCCAGTAGAGAGGGAAAGATTGACTGAAGATGAAACTGAAAGAAGCACTAATGGATGGGGCAGGGTCCTGGGGGAGGCGATCAAAAGGATCACCATATGTCTCCTTGGGAGAGGGCTGGCTCTGATGAGTGGGGTCTTGGGGAGAGGGAGTTATATGCCTGGCATATGCTAGGTGCTCAAAATAGTGCTGAGAGGCCTTAATGAAAATATCTGTCCTCTATTCCTGGAGGCAACTATTTTGAACTAACTTGGCTTAAAAAAAAAAAAAAAAAAAAAAAAACAAAACCCAAAAACCCTGACATTTACTTTCATATTTCTAAGTAGTATACTTATATTATTTCTTGACTTACCAACTTGAAACTACTAATTTTCTATTAGGTGGATGGATCACTTTGTCTATTATAATAATACCCTCTACTTCTCCTCCTCTTTTCCCACAGTTAAAAAAAATCCTGGATAGGCCAGGCGCGGTGGCTCAAGCCTGTAATCCCAGCACTTTGGGAGGCCGAGACGGGCGGATCACGAGGTCAGGAGATCCAGACCATCCTGGCTAACGGTGAAACCCCGTCTCTACTACAAAAATACAAAAAAAACTAGCCGGGCGAGGTGGTGGGCGCCTGTAGTCCCAGCTACTCGGGAGGCTGAGGCAGGAGAATGGCGTGAACCCGGGAGGCGGAGCTTGCAGAGAGCCGAGATCCCGCCACTGCACTCCAGCCTGGGCGACAGCGCAAGACTCCGTCTCAAAAAAAAAAAAAAAAAAAAAAAAAACCTGGATAAATCAGTAGTCCGTGTAATACATAAATATGTAATGTCAGTGTAACTATGGTTTGGTGATGATCCTATTCGTTGTATATTTTATCTTGTACAAATTTTTATTTTTTCTGGAATTAATAATTTAAGACATTGTGTATTCCGTGTACCTATCTTTAATGTTTCTTGAAGTTGTCCATCTGCTCTGTCAAATTTTGAGGGTTTTTCCCCCCCACCATGCTGAAGTATATTAGGTAATTGATTGTTTCCATATTTTCTTGGAGCCCTCCCTCCCACTGTGCCTCTCCCATTGCTGCAGCCTGGACGGGGTGCTACAAAGCCCTAGTGCACAAGCTGTCACCCTGAGATCTTCTCTACCAAACTGTTTTTCTTCTGTTGGGGCTCCGTTTTCTGGATCCAGTGAATTCTTTTCCTTGGTTTGGTTAACCCACATACCTGATTCATGGTTTTGCTGGGTAATTTTAAGGTCATTACTCCACTATCTTCCACTATCCAGTGGTGTTGAGAAGTCTTACGGCACTCTGCTTTGCGTTATTTTGTTATTTTAGAGGTGAGAGCACTTTCTTAGAAAATAATGGTAGTCTCAGTTGACGGTATTCAAATTGACTGTATTACGGACCAGTGGAGCTGGGAGGGACCCTCAGTGTCCCCTAGTTTAATATCCCTGTAATACAAAGAAGGTACCTGACATTCAGAGAAGTGATGCGCCTTGTCTAAAGTTGTGGTTAGGAAGGGACAGAGCCAGGACTCTTAAATTCTATCCTCCAGGCATAATTCCAAAACGTTCTCCAGTGTTATGTATGTAGACTAAAATACTAACAGCACTTACGTTTTTGTTTCCTTTTGTTTTACTTTTTATTATGGCAAATTTCAAACATATACAGATATAGAATCGTTTAATGAATTCCCATGTTTTGATCACACAGGTTCAAACATGAATACATGGTCAGTCTTGTATCACTTAAACTCCTGCAGACAAGCCCTGCCCCATCCTGTTGTTTTGAATAAGATCCATCATGATATGTCACTATAAAAAGGCCTGTTCTTTGCGAAAAAATAACGATAATACAATTGGTTACTCTGCAGAGTTTTACAATTGCCTTTGTATCCCTGATGTCCTGAAATATTCACGATGTTAGACACTTAGAAGGGCCTTTCAATGGGAAGACTCTGCATCCTTCTGGGAAATTTTCTTGCATTTTGCCTTGAAAATATTTCTGTCTTTCCCTTTTCTCTTTTCTCTTTCTATAATTCTTGATCTTCTGGATTGATCCTCTACATCCATCTCCTTTTTGTTCTGTTTTTTATTTTTTATTCTTTGGATATGGAGTCTCGCTCTGTTGCCCAGGCCAGAGTGCAGTGGCATGATCTTGGCTTACTACAACCTCCGCCTCCCAGGTTCAAGTGATTCTCCTGCCTCAGCTTACCGAGTGCTGGGATTACATATGTGCGCAACCACGCCTGGCTAATTTTTGTATTTTTAGTAGAGACAGGGTTTCACCATGCTGGCCAGGCTGGTCTCGAACTCCTGAACTCAAGCAATCTGCCCATCTCAGCCTCCCAAAGTGCTGGGATTACAGGCATGAGCCACTGCGCCCAACCCTGTTCTGTTTCTTTTTCTCTATTTTTTCCCCCATTTACTGGAAGATAAATGGCTTCCCAGCTCTTAGACTAAAATGTTCAATTTCAGCTTCCCTAATTTTAAATTTCCAAGTGTTCTTTCTTGGCTTTATTTATTTATTTATTTATTTATTTATTTATTTATTTATTTTAGACTGAGTCTCTGTCACCAAGGCTGGAGTGCAGTGGTGTGATCTCGGCTCACTGCAACCTCTGCCTCCTGGGTTCAAGTGATTCTCCTGCCTCAGCCTCCCGAGTAGCTGGACTACAAGCACCTGCCACTATGCCCAGCTAATTTTTGTATTTTTAGTAGGGACAGGGTTTCACTAAGATGGCCAGACTGCTCTCGAACTCCTGGCTTCAGGTGATCTGGCTGCCTTGGCCTCCTAAAGTGCTGGGATTACAGGTGTGAGGCACCATATCCTTGGTCTATGGATGCAAAAACTTCTGTTATTTTCCTAATGGTATTATTTGCTTGTAGGTTTTGTTTTCTTTTGTTCTTATTTGCTTCCATCAAGTTAATTTTTCTCCTTGTTTTGTCCTATTTCTTCATGTTGGGATTTTTTTATCAATTTTTTTTTGTTTCTAATATGCGATATGCAGCATCCAGATGCCATTTAAATGTTAATATGAATTGTGACCTAAAAAATAGGAAGAAAAAAAGGAAAAGATACTGAATGATCAAGTTCAAAGAGGTGTAATAAGAATAATATACATGTGGGAAGAATCCTATGCAATGTCATTAAAATAACTTTTGAGTCATGCAGAAAGACAATTACAGAATCTTAAGAAAGCCACAAATGTAACATCTAAACAAGGAGCAAATAACAAGTTATAACCTATGTGAAGTCAAGTTAAGATGAAATAGCAGATTCAAATCACACAGAAGAAGAGCTAATGTGTGACTTTAATCCTGAGAATGTGTAAGCCCACGACCAGTCCTTTTAAAGTAGAAAGCCCTATTTATAGGACTCATAATGTCTCAGTAGTGATTTCTGAAAAAATCAAATTCTGAGTCTCAGCTAAAAAAAATCTCTCTGGTTGATATATAACTTCAGTAGGCTGAGATAAGGACCTGAGTGTGCTTAGGTATAATTGTGTTTATTTTTTTAATTTTTTAAAATTTTATTATTATTATTTGAGGTAGACTCTCACTCTGTCGCCCAGACTGGAATGCAGTGGCGTGATCTCGGCTCACTGCAAACTCCGCTTCCCAGATTCAAGCCATTCTCCTGTCTCAGCCTCCTGAGTAGCTGGGACTACCAGCACATGCCACCACGCCTGGCTAACTTTTGTATTTTTAGTAGAGACAGGGTTTCACCATATTGGTAAGACTGGTCTCGAACTCCTGACTGGATCCACCTACCTTGGCCTCCCAAAGTGCCAGGATTACAGGCGTGAGCCACTGCGCTCAGCTAGGTATAATTGTTTTATGGATATCATTTCACTCTGGAAAAGTTATAATTTAGCATCAAAAAATAAAGTATATTGCCAGGCGTGGTGGCTCATACCTGTAATCCCAGCACTTTGGGAGGCTGAGGTGGGTGGATCACGAGGTCAGGTGTTCGAGACCAGCCTGGCCAACATGGTGAAACGCCGTCTCTACTAAAAATATAAAAATTAGCCAGGCATGGTGGCACACACCTGTAATAATCCCAGCTATTCGGGAGACTGAGGCAGGAGAATAGCTTGAACCTGGGAGGCGGAGATTGCAGTGAGCCAAGATCCTGCCACTGCACTCCAGCCTGGGACAGAGCTAGACTCCGTCTCAAAAAAAAAAAAACTATATTACATCTATAATATTAATATACTTATGTTAAGATTAAAAATGCATTATTAGTTTTTTATTGTTGTATAACTAATTACCACAAACCCAGTGGCTTAAGACAGCATCTGTGTATTATTGCATAGTTTCTGTGGATGAGGAGTCTAGGCCGCGTCTTCTGCTCAGGCCCTTATAAAGCTGTGCTGGAGGTACCAATTGTATTTTGATCTAGATGCTCAACTGAGGGAAAATCCACTTCCCACCTTATTCAGATTGTTAGCAGAAATCAATTCCTTGCTGGTGTGCAGCTGAGGACCCTGGCTTTTTGCTGGCTGTTGGCTGGAGGCCTGTATCAGGTTCTAGAGGCATCCACAGGTTCCTAGAAGAGTCCGCAGTTCCTTACCACACAGGCTTCTCCAACATGCCTGCTTATTCCATCAGGTCCGCAAAGAGCATTTCACTGCTGTCTGCTGAAACAGAGTCTCATATAACATAACATAATCACAGGAGTGACATCCCATCATCTTTTCCATATAACACAACCTGATCAAGGGAGTGACATCCCATCACCAGTCCTGCCAACACTCAAGGGCAGGAAGTGTGGCAAAGCATGAATACCAAGAGATGAGGAATCACGGGCACTTCCCTTACAGTCTGTCCGCTATAAAGAATGATCTGTATATGTTTGGTATTTAAAATTCCTGTAATGTTTAAGGAAATGTGGCAAATTGAAGGATCTAAGAGACCAGCTTTGTGGTTCCAATTTAGAATGAATGAATAATTGATTTAGATTTGGAATTTTGAGTTGAGTTGTAAGAGAGTTTTAATACATTTGGAGCCGGGCGTAGTGGCTCGCGCCTGTAATCCCAGCACTTTGGGAGGCTGAGGTAGGCGGAGCACCTTAGGTCAGGAGTTCAAGACCAGCCTGGCCAACAGGGTGAAACCCCGTCTCTACTAAAAATACAAAAATTAGCTGGGCATGCTAGTGCACACCTGTAATCCAGCTACATGGGAGGCTGAGGCAGGAGAAACGCTTGAACCCGGGAGGTGGAGGTTGCAGTGAGCCAAGATTGCACCATTGCACTCCAGCCTGGGCGGCAGAGCAACGCTCTATCTCAAAAAAAAAAAAAAGAAAAGTTTAAAAATTATATTGGACCATTTAAAACAACTTAACATCCATCATACTTATATGTTTACTGTCTTACAAATATTAGAATTTTTAAGTACTTGAAAGGGTAGCAGCAGCCAGTCTCCAAACACGGCCACCATCAACGCATGTTCTTCGTGTATGTGCATTCTGCTCCTGATAACAAGAAAAGGAGTTTCCTTCTCCTCCTCTCTCCTCTGGGCTGACCTTGTAACTGGCCCTGATCAAGAGAATGTGACAGAAGGGACATTCTGGTCATTAAACCCAGGCCCTGCAAGGACTGATAACTTCTACTTTCTGCCTCTTACAATGCTCTTTCTTGGAACCTAGCTGTTATGCTGTGAGAAAATAAATCATATACCTGATCGCAGGATATACAATGAACTCTTTTTTTTTTTTTTTTTGAGACAGAGTCTCGCTCTGTCACCGAAGCTGGAGTGCAGTGGTGTGATCTTGGCTCACTGCAACCTCTGCCTCCTGGGTTCAAGTGATTCTCCTGCCTCAGCCTCCTGAGTAGCTGGAACTACAGGCTCATGCCAGGACCCTTGGCTAATTTTTGTGCTTTTAGTACAGACAGGGTTTCACCATGTTGGCCATACTGGTCTTGAACTCCTGACCTCAAGTAATCTGCCCGCCTCAACCTCCTAAGTGTTGGGATTACAGACATGAGCCACCACACCCAGTCATATAATGAATTCTTAAAACTCAATAACAAGAAGACAAACAACCTGGTTTTAAAAAATGGGCAAATTTTTCAGCAGACCTTACTAAAGAAGATATAGGAATGGCTAAAAAGCATATGAAAAGATGCTTGGCCAGGCCTGGTGGTGCATGTCTGAATCCCAGCTACTCAGGAGGCTGAGGCAGAATTGCTTGAACTCGGGAGATGGAGGTTGCAGTGAGCTGAGATTGCGCTGCTGCACTCCAGCCTGGGCAACAGAGTGAGACTCCATCTCAAAAAAAAAAAAAAAAAAAAGAAAGGAAAAGAATAGATGCTTAACATCATCAGTTATTAGGGAAATACAAATTTGCAAATTAAAACCACAATGAGCTACCATTTCAAACCTACTAGAATGGCTTTCGTTGAAAAGACAGACAATAACTACTGTTTGTGAAGATGTAGAGAAAATGGAACCTTCCTTCATGGTTGAGACGAAGTAAAATGTTGCAGCTACTTTGGATAACAGTTTGCCAGTTTCTCAAAAAGTTAAACATGTGTACCAAGCATGGCTTTTTATTCTGATGTTTTGACATCGGGTACCTTACAGACCCTGTGGAGACTGCACCTCCCAGGGCTAGCCAACACCTGGAAATAGCAAACAACTCACATTCCGTGTGCAAACCAATGAATCCTAAGCTTATTTCCTAATTACCTCCTCAACTGAGCTCTCACACATCTTGCCATTATTCCCCTGCCCTAATCACCTCAGGACTGGGTGCCAGATAATTACAGACATTCCCTATGCCCCAGAGTTCAGTTCAAATTGGCCAGTCTTAAACCTGCTTACCTGGCCTCACCTGTTCCTGGGGAAACCAGAATAAGGGCTCTTGCTCCCGCTGCCCCGACTGACGCTGCTGCTCCCCCATGTGGCCTGGCATGGTGGAGCACACCCTCTCCTGTCTGGGAACTGTTTCAGTCTACCTTTTCAAGAGCAGTCATCTCCTGATCTGTCAGCCTCCCCATACCTGGATAAAAATACAACCAACATTTTCAAGCAATATGTTTACCATATGATCCAGCAATTTCATTGTTAGGTATTTACCCCAGTGAAATGAAAACATATTTCTACACAAAAATCTGTACATGAATGTTCATAGGAGCATTATACGTAATAACTACAAAGTGGAAACCGCCCACATATCCATCCAATGATGAATAGAGAAACAGAATGTGTTCTACCCATACAATGGAACACTTATTCAGGAACGAAAGGACAAAACTATTTATAAATGCTAAAACATAGATGAACCTGAAAATAATTATGAGTGAAAGGAACCAGGCACAAAAGACCACACACTGTATGATCACTTTTACAGAAATGTTCAGAAAAGACAAATCTATGGAGAAAAAAGAGTACATTTGTGTTGGCCTGGGGCTGCAGTGGGAACAGGGGTTGACTGCAAATGGGTATGATTGTTCTCTTTAGGATTATACAAATATTCCTAAATATTCTAAAACTGGATTGCAGTGATGAACAGAGTCTGTAAGTTTGTTAACCATCATTGAATTGTACACTTAAAACAGGTGAGGTTTTTTTTTTTAGAATTTTTTTTTAAATTATACTTTAAGTTCTGGGGTACCTGTGCAGAACGTGCAGGTTTGTTACATAGCTATACACATGCCATGGTGGTTTGCTGCACCCATCAACCCATCATCTACATTAGGCATTTATCCTAACGCTATCCAGCCCCTAGTCCCCCATCCTCAGCAGGCCCCTGTGTGTGATGCCCACCCCCGTGTCCATGTGTTCTCATTGCTCAACTCTCACTTATGAGTGAGAACATGTGGTGTTTGGTTTTCTGTTCTTGTGTCAGTTTGCTGAGAATGATGGTTTCCACCTTCATCGGTGTCCCTGCAAAGGACATGAACTCATCCTTTTTTATGGCTGCGTAGTATTCCATAGTGTATATGTGCCACATTTTCTTTATCCAGTCTATCATTGATAGGCATTTGGGTTGATTCCAAGTCTTTGCTATTGTGAACAGTGCCGCAATAAACATATGTGTGCATGTGTCTTTATAGAATAATTTATAATCCTTTGGGTATATACCCAGTAATAGGATTGCTGGGTGAAGTGGTATTTCTAGTTCTAGATCCTTGAGGAATCACCACACTGTCTTCTACAATGGGTAAACTAATTTACACTCCCACCAACAGTGTAAAAGCATTCCTATTTTTCCACATCCTCTCCAGCATTTGTTGTTTCCTGACTTTTTAATGATTACCATTGTAACTGAAGTGAGATGGTATCTCACTGTGGTTTTGATTTGCATTTCTCTAATGACCAGTGATGATGAGCTTTTTTTCATGTATTTGTTGGCTGCATAAACGTCTTCTTTAAAGAAGTGTCTGTTCATATCCTTTGCTCACTTTTTGATGGGGTTGTTTTCTTCTTGTAAATTTGTTTAAGTTCTTTGTTGATTCTGGATATTAGCCCTTTATCAGATGGATAGATTGCAAAAATTTTCTCCCATTCTGTAGGCTGCCTGTTCACTCTGATGATAGTTTCTTTTGCTGTGCAGAAGCTCTTTAATTAGAACCTATTTGTCAATTTTGGCTTTTGTTGCCATTGCTTTTGGTGTCTTAGTCATGAAGTTCTTGCCCGTGCCTATGTCCTGAATGGTATTGCCCAGGTTTTCTTCTAAGGTTTTTATGGTTTTAGGCCTTACATTTAAGTCTCTAATCCATCCTGAGTTAATTTTTGTATGAGGTGTAAGGAAGGGATCCAGTTTCAGGTTTCTGCATATGGCTAGCCTGTTTTCCCAACACCATTTATTAGATAGGGAATCCTTTCCCTATTGCTTAGTTTTGTCAGGTTTGTCAAAGATCAGATGGTTGTAGATGTGTGGTGTTTTTTCTAAGGCCTCTGTTCCATTGCATTGGTCTAGATATCTGTTTTGGTACCAGTACCTGCTGTTTTTGTTACTGTAGCCTTGTAGTATAGTTTGAAGTCAGGTAGCATGATGCCTCTAGCTTTGTTCTTTTTGCTTAGGGTTGTCTTGGCTATGCAGGCTCTTTTTTAGTTCCATATGAAGTTTAAAGTAGTTTTCTCTAATTCTGTGAAGAAAGTCGTTGGTAGCTTGTTGGGGATAGCATTGAATCTATAAATTACATTGGGCAGTATGGCCATTTTGATATTGATTCTTCCTATCCATGAGCATGGAATGTTTTTCCATTTGTTTGTGTCCTGTCTTATTTCCTTGAGCAGTGGTTTGTAATTCTCCTTGAAGAGTTGCTTCACATCTTACAAGGGAAGAGTTACATCCCTTGTAAGTTGTATTCCTAGGTATTTTATTCTCTTTGTAGCAATTGTGAATGGGAGTTCACTCATAATTTGGCTCTCTGTTATTGGTGTATAGGAACTCTTGTGATTTTTGCACATTGATTTTGTATCCTGAGACTTTGCTGAGGTTGCTTATCAGCTTAAGGAGATTTTGGGCTTAGATGATGGGGTTTTCTAAATATACAATCATGTCATCTGCAAACAGAGATAATTTGACTTCCTGTCTTCCTAATTGAATCCCCTTTATTTCTTTCTCTTGCCTGATTGTCCTGGCCAGAACTTCCAACATTATGTTGAATAGGAGTGGTGAGAGAGGGCATCCTTGTCTTGTGCCAGTTTTCAAAGGGAATGCTTTCAGATTTGCCCATTCAGTATGATATTGGCCGTGGGTTTGTCACAAATAGCTCTTATTATTTTGAGATACCTTCCATCAATACCTAGTTTATTGAGAGTTTTTAGCATGAAGGGCTATTGAATTTTGTTGAAGGCCTTTTCTTAATCTATTGAGATAATCATGTGGTTTTTGTCATTGGTTCTGTTTATGTGATGGATTACATTTATTGATTTGCGTAAGTTGGACCAGATTTGCATCCCAGATACAAAGCCAACTTGATCATGGTGGATAAGCTTTTTGATGTGCTCCTGGATTTGGTTTGCTAGTAATTTTTTGAGGATGTCCGCATTGATGTTCATCAGGGATATTGGCCTGAAATTTTCTTTTTTTGTTGTGTCTCTGCCAGGTTTTGGTATCAGTATGATGCTGGCCTCATAAAATGAGTTAAGGAGGACTCCCCTTTTTTGTATTGTTTGGAATAGTTTCAGAAGGAACAGTACCAGCTCCTCTTTGTATCTGGTAGAATTCATGCTGTGAATCTGTCTGGTCCTGGACTATTTTTGTTGGTAGGCTATTAATCACTGCCTCAATTTCAGAACTTGTTATCAGTTTATTCAGGGATTCGATTTCTTCCTGGTTTAGACTTGGGAGGGTGTATGTGTCCAGGAATTTATCTATTTTTTCTAGATTTTCTAGTTTATTTGCGTAGAGGTGTTTATAGTATTCTCTGATGGTAGTTTGTATTTCTGTGGAATCAGTGGTGACATCCCCTTTATCATTTTTTATTGCGTCTATTTGATTCTTCTCTGTTTTCTTCTTTAATAGTCTAACGATCTATCTATTTTGTTGATCTTTTTGAAAAACCAACTCCTGGATTCATTGATATTTTGAAGGGTTTTTCATGTCTCTATCTCCTTCAGTTCTGCTCTGATCTTAGTTATTTCTTGTCTTCTGCTAGCTTTTGAATTTGTTTGCTCTTGCTTCTCTAGTTCTTTTAATTGTGATTTTATGGTGCTGATTTTAGATCTTTCATACTTTCTCTTGTGGGCATTTAGTGCTATAAATTTCCTTCTACATACTGCTTTAAATGTGTCCCAGAGATTCTGGTACATTGTGTCTTTGATGTCATTGGTTTCTTTTTTTTTTTTTTTATGAAATGGTGTCTGCCTCTGTGGCCCAGGCTGGAGTGCAGTGGCACGATCTCGGCTCATTGCAAGCTCTGCCTCCTGGGTTCACGCCATTCTCCTGACTCAGCCTCCCGAGTAGCTGGGACTACAGGTGCCCGCTACACGCCCGGCTAATTTTTCTATTTTTAGTAGAGATGGAGTTTCACTGTGTTAGCCAGGATGATCTCAATCTCCTGACCTTGTGATCCGCCCGCCTCAGCCTCCCAAAGTGCTGGGATTACAGGCGTGAGCCACTGTGCCCGGCCCTGAGTGAATTTCTTAATCCTGAGTTCTATTTTGATGGCACTGTGGTCTGAGAGACTGTTTGTTATGATTTCCCTTCTTTTGCATTTGCTGAGGAGGGTTTTACTTCCAGTTATGAAGTCAATTTTAGAATAAGTGTGATGTGGTGCTGAGAAGAATGTACATTCTGTTGATTTGGGATGGAGAGTTCTGTAGATGTCTATTAGGTCCGCTTGGTCCAGAGCTGAGTTCAAGTCCTGGATATCCTTGTTCATTTTCTGTCTCATTAATCTGTCTAATATTGACAGTCGGGTGTTAAAATCTCCCACTATTATTGTGTGGGAGTCTAAGACTCTTTGTAGGTCTCTAAGAACTTGCTTTATGAATCTGGGTGCTCCTGTACTGGGCAAATATATATTTAGGATATTTAGCTCTTCTTGTTGCATTGATACCTTTACCATTATATAATGCCCTTCTTTGTCTCTTTTGATCCTTGTTGGTTTAAAGTCTGTTTTATCAGAGACTAGGATTGTAACCCCTGCTTTTTTTTGCTTTCCATTTGCTTGGTAAATATTCCTCCATACCTTTATTTTGAATCGTGTGTATCTTTGCATGTGAGATGGTTCTCCTGAATACAGCACACCGATGGGTCTTGACTCTTTTTTTTTTTTTTTTTTTTTTTTTTTTTTTTTTGAGACGGAGTTTCACTCTTTTTGCCCAGGCTGGAGTGCAATGGCGCAATCTCGGCTCACCACAACCTCCACTTCCCAGGTTCAAACGATTCTTCTGCCTCAGCCTCCCAAGTAGCTGGGATTACAGGCATGCACCACCACCCCAGCTAATTTTGTATTTTTAGTAGAGACGGAGTTTCTCCACGTTGGTCAGGCTGGTCTTGAACTCTCGACCTCAGGTGATCCACCTGCCTCAGCCTCCCGAAGCGCTGGGATTACAGGAGTGAGCCACCACGCCCAACGGGTCTTGACTCTTTATCCAATTTGCCAGTCTCTATCTTTTAATTGAGGCATTAACCCATTTACATTTAAGTTAATATTGTTATGTGTGAATTTGATCCTATCATTTTGATATTAGCTGGTTATTTTCCCCATTAGTTGATGCAGTTTCTTCATAGCATCAATGGTCTTTCCAATTTGGCACGTTTTTGCAGTGGCTAGTACCGGTTGTTCCTTTCCATGTTTAGTGCTTCCTTTAGGAGTTTCCTTTAGGAGCACCAGGCAGGCCTGGTGGTAACAAAATCCCTCAGCATTTGCTTGTCTGTAAAGGATTTTATTTCTCCTTTGCTTGTGAAGGTTAGTTTGGCTGGATATGAAATTCTGGGTTGAAAATTCTTTTCTTTAAGAATGTTGAATATTGGCCCCCACTCTCTTTTGCAGGGTTTCTGTCTAGAGATCCGCTGTTAGTCTGATGGGCTTCCCTTTGTGGGTAACCCGACTTTTCTCTCTGGCTGCCCTTAACATTTTTTCCTTCATTTCAACCTTAGTGAATCTGATGATTATTTGTCTTGGAGTTGCTCTTCTCTAGGAGTATCTTTGTGGTGTCCTCTGTATTTTCTGAACTTGAATGTTGGCCTGCCTTGCTAGGTTGGGGAAGTTCTCCTGGATAATATCCTCAAGAGTGTTTTCCAACTTGTTTCCATTCTCCTTATCACTTTCAGGTACAGCAATCAAATGTAGATTTGGTCTTTTCACATAGTCCCATATTTATTGGAGGCTTGTGTGTTTCTTTTCACTCTTTCTTCTCTAATCTTGTCTTCTCACTTTATTTCATTGAGCTGATCTTCAATGTCTGAGATCCTTTCTTCCATTTGATTGATTTGGTTATTGATACTTGTGTATGCTTCATGAAGTTCTCGTGCTGTGTTTTTCAGCTCTATCAGGTCATTTATGTTCTTCTCTAATCTGGGTATTCTAGTTAGCAATACATCTAACCTTTTTTCAAGGTTCTTAGCTTCCTTGCATTGGGTTAGAACATGCTCCTTTAGCTCAAAGGAGTTTGTTATTACCCACCTTCTGAAGCCTACTTCTGTCAATTCATCAAACTCATTCTCCATACAGTTTTGTTCCCTTGCTGGCAAGGGGTTGTGTGATTATTTGGAGGAGAAGAGGCATTCTGGTTTTTGGAATTTTCAGCCTTCTTGCACTGGTTTCTCCCCATCTTCGTGGATTTATCTACCTTTGGTCTTTGATGTTGGTGACCTTCGGATGGGGTCTCTGAGTGGATATCCTTTTTGTTGATGTTGATACTATTCCTTTCTGTTTGTTAGTTTTCCTTCTAACAGTCAGGCCCCTCTGCTGCAGGTCTGCTGGAGTTTGCTGGAGGTGCACTCCAGACTCTGTTTGCCTGGGTATCACCATCAGAGGCTGCAGAACAGCTAAGATTGCTGCCTGATCTTTCCTCTGGAAGCTTCGTCCAAGAGGGGCACCTTCCAGATGCCAGCCAGAGCTCTCCTGTATGAGGTGTCTATAGGCCCCTCCTGGGAGGTGTCTCCCAGTCAGGATACATGGGGGTCAAGGACCCACTTGAGGAGGCAGCCTGTCCCTTATCAGAGCTCAAATGCTGTGCTGGGAGATCTGCTGCTCTCTTCAGAGCTGTCAGGCAGGAACCTTTAAGTCCGCTGAAGCTGTGCCCACAGCTGCCCCTTCCCCCAGGTGCTCTGTCCCAGGGAGATGGGGGTTTTATCTATAAGTCCCTGACTGGGGCTGCTGGCTTTTTTTCAGAGATGCCCTGCCCAGAGAGGAGGAATCTAGAGAGGCAGTCTGCTCTCAGCCGCCTTGCTGAGCTGTGGTGGGCTCTGCCCAGTTCAAACTTCCCAGCGGCTTTGTTTACACTGTAAGGGTAAAACCGCCCACTCAAGCCTCAGCAATGGTGGATGCCCCTCCCCCTACGAAGCTCAAGCATCCCAGGTCAACCTCAGACTGCTGTGCTAGCAGTGAGAATTTCAAGCCAGTGGATCTTAGCTTGCTGGGCTCCATGGGGGTGAAACCCGCCAAGCCAGACCTCTTGGCTCCCTGGCTTCTGCCCCCTTTCTAAGTGAGTGAATGGTTCTGTCTTGATGGCATTCCATGTTGCACTGGGGTATGGGGGAAAAAACAAAACAAAAAACTCCTATAGCTAGCTTGGTGTCTGCCCAAATGGCCACCCAGTTTTGTGCTTGAAATGCAGGGCCTTGGTGGCATAGGCACTGGAGGGCATCTCCTGGTCTGCAGTTGTGATGACCATGGAAAAAGCGCATTGTCTGGGCTGTAGTGCACTGTTCCTCTCAGTACGGTCTCTCGCGGCTTCCGTCGGCTGGGGGAGGGAAATCCCCTGACCCCTTGCGCTTCCCAGGTGAGGTGACGCCCCAACCTACTTCAACTCTCCCTCCATGGGCTGCACCCACTGTCCAACCAGTCCCACTGAGATGAGATGAACCGGGTGCCTCAGTTGGAAATGCAGAAATCATCTGCCTTCTGCGCCGGTCTAGCTGGGAGCTGCAGACTGGAGCTGTTCCAATTCAGCCATCTTGCCAGCAAATCAAAACAAGTGAGTTTTATGGTATGTAAATTATACCCCCAGAAAAACTGCTTAAAAAAATAAATAAGTCCAGAACAAAGAAGTCAGTGCCTTGCTGCTGTCCAGGGAATAAATACAATGCTTTGGCAGAAATGTCAGGGCAGTATTCAATTTTCCTACATCTATCAGATCATGTCAGATAGAAGTTCTGAGGGATGCCCAGGAAACCATCCTGATTAGTCTACACAAAGTCTGTGCAGACACAGTGGATTCTCCTTACCTTGGGGCCATCCAGCCTTAATGCTTTGTTGTAGGTATGTGTACAGGAAGACGTGTGCTTCAATGGCAAATTATAGCATATCTTTCTACAAGGCAGATTCTAATTCCTTGGGAGCTGTTGTACAACACTGTACCTTATAGGTAGCAGATACAAATGCAAAATGTTTCTTGTCTATAGACATGCAAATTCTGTCCTGTCCAGCAGAAGTACACTGTGGAGGAAGTGAGTGTTGCCTGCATTTGCACATTCATTGCAATATTCCAGCTACATAAATGTGTCTGCTCTTTGACTTTTCCTTTTTTAAGTTTATTTTTTATTTATTTTATTTTTTTTGAGAGAGTCTTGCTCTGTTGCCCAGGCTGGAGTGTAGTGGCACAATCTTGACTTACTACAACCTCCGCCTCCCAGGTTCAAGCGATTCTGTCTCCTCAGCCTCCCAAGTAATTAGCTGGGACTACACGCGTCTGCCACCGTGCCTGGCTAATTTTTGTATTTTTAGTAGAGATGGGGTTTCACCATCTTGGCCAGGCTGGTCTCGAACTCCTGACCCTGTGATCCGCCCACCTTAGCCTCCCAAAGTGCTGGGATTACAGGTGTGAGCCACTGCACCTGGCCTTTTTATTTTTTATTAGAAGAGATAGGGTCTCACTATGTTGCCCAGGCTGGACTCAAACTCCTGGCCTCAAGTGATTCTCCTACTGCTGCATCCTAAAGTGCTAGGACTACAGATGTGAGCCACAGCACCCAGCCTGACTTCTCCTTTGAACCGATTTTAATTTTAGTTTATGTGCTGCCGAAGCGAGCACATGAACCAGTTTTTTCTTTTTATTTTTTTTGAGACAGAGTCTCACTCTGTTGCCCAGGCTGTAGTGCAATGGCGTGATCTCGGCTCACTGCAACCTCTGCCTCCCAGGTTCAAGTGATTCTCCTGCCTTAGCCTCCTGAGTAGCTGGGATTAAAGGCGTGCACCCCCACGCCCAGCTAATTTTTGTATTTTTTTTTTTTTTTTAGTAGAGACGGGGTTTCATCATATTGGTCAGGCTGGTCTTGAACTCCTGACCTCATGATCCGCCTGCCTTGGCCTCCCAAAGTGCTGGGATTACAGGCGTAAGGCACTGCGCCCAGCCAGCATGAACCAGTTTTAATACTAGACTGATGCCTAAATTCTGAGTAAAGCAAAATCTTTAACATGTTCATTTTTTTTTTTTTTTTTTTCTGAATGAGAATCATGATTTTTGTCTTTTTGTGTAAATTAGTTTTAACACATTGGTTTTTAATTTTTTTTTAAAAGAGCAGTTTTAGGTTCACAGCAAAATTGAGCAAAAAAGACAGAGAGCCCCTATAAACCCCTGCAACCCCTCTTCAGCTATCCCCACTACTGACATCTGGCACCAGAGTTTTAAAATTTGTTACAATTTATTAGAATTGATGTGCTTACACTGACACATCATTGTTACCCAAAGTCCATATCATGTTTGTAAGTATTAATAAGTTTTTGGTCATCTTCATAAAATCTCAAGGTAACCTTTCTAGGAATCATTCTATCTAGATATAGTCTAGATTAAGCTCCCCAAATGAGCAAATTCAGCCTGCCCTTTCAGAATTCTGCCTTCACAGTTTATTTCTGCCTGGGTGTGCTGCATGTTATAATAGAATGGCCATTTCCATCCACAGAGAAGCCAGTGGGAATCCTTAGAGTGCCAGAGGGGGATGTACCTCTTTCAACTCTCTGTATCATGCATGCACATATTCTTGTGCTTTATTTCATAAAATAATTAAAATGAATTGAACTGAATCTAATTTCATAATTCACCTGGTTGCTTGCACCAGAAGCCTGTAATCATTCTAGACTCTCTCTTTTCCTTCTCTTATTTTTGCATATTCAACAAATCTCCATCAGGGACTTACTGCCCAGGTACCTAACCTGTGCAGTGAGGTCTGCACTACCAGACCCTGGAGAGAAAATAATGCATGCAGTCCTACTCATGTGGAGTTTATGATAGATAGTAGGGGACAGAACAATCACATAATCACACAAAGATATCATGAAAACATACCGTAAAAGATACCCATAGTTCGGGTTTGCTGGTTCATGCCTGTAAATCCTAACACATTAGGAGGCCAAGGCGGGCAGATTGCTTGAGCAGAGGAGTTTGAGATCAGCCTAGGCACCAAGGCAAAACCCCTCTACAAAAAATACAAAAATTAGCCAGGCATGGTGGTGTGTGCCTATAGTCCCAGCTACTCGGGAGGCTGAGGTGGGAGGATTGCTTGAGCCCAGGAGGTTGAGGTTGCATTGAGCAGTGATTGTGCCGCTGTACTCCATCCTGGGCAACAAAGTGAGACCCTATCTCAGAAAAAAAAAGAAAAAGAAAAAGAAACCCATGACTTAAAGCAGGGTCCCTGATTTAGGGGAGTAGGGTGGGGGGTCAGGGAGGGCTTCTCTAAAGAAATGACATTTGGGCTGGAACCTGAAGAATGAATGAAGGTGGCCAAGGTGTGTGTATGTGTGTGGTGTCTGCACAGAAGGGTGTGGCAGTTAAGTAGATCTCACCAGGTGGGGGAAGGGCAGCGAGGGGAAATTCTGTGAGGAGGGAAAGAGCTTTCCGGTTGCTGCAAGGTCACCATGGCTGGAGTTCGGGCAGAGAATAGAGAGGCGAGGCTGGAGAACTAGACAGAGGTCAGTCACCAGAGGACATGTTAAGCACTTTGGTCTTTTTTTTTTTTTTTTTTTTTTTTGAGACAGAGTCTTACTCTATCTCCCAGGCTGGAATGCAATGGCACAATCTCAGCTCACTGCAACCTTTGCCTCCCGGGTTCAAGCGATTCTCCCACCTCGGCCTCCCGAGTAGCTGGGACTACAGGCGCCCGCCACCACACCCAGCTAATTTTTGTATTTTTTAGTAGAGATGGGGTTTTGCCATGTTGGCCAGGCTGGTCTCAAACTCCTGACCACAGGTGATCTACCCACCTCGGCCTCCCAAAGTGCTGGGATTACAGGCATGAGCCACAGTTTGGTCTATTTTAAGAGCAAAAGGAGGTCATTAAAATATTTGTATACTTTTTAAAGTACTCCAAATTTGAAAAGATCATTTTATGGAGTATGGTTGGGTGATTGTGGCAGTGGAGTTTGAAAGAAATGGAGGGACACAGGAGATATTCAGAGAATAAAATAGAAAGGAGTAGGTGATGGGCTAAATGTGGGAGGAAATACTGGAGAGGACTGAGTCATAGGTTAGCAGCTTGAACCACCCGGTGGGGCCTCTCACTGAGGCTGGGAACACCAGAGGAGGCTATATTCCCTGTTTTAGTCTCAGCAAATCCCTCTAGCTTCTCTCACTGGGTTTGTTTCCTTGCTTGAAGGCAGTGAGTGGTCAGTCTCCTGTCCCTAGAAAATGACCAGCACACTCCCAAAACAAATACAGATTTTTCAAAATAAAAGCCAGGAGAGTGGGCTGTCTTGTGCAACATCTCTTTCAGATCCAATTACACAACTTTGTAATGTGAACAAAGACACATTAAAAATTGGTCAGCTTCTTGAAATGGGGAATGGAAAATGCTGGGAGAAAGGAAAAACATTGGGTTGGAAAAAATAAGTAGGAGAATGGTGGAATTTGTAGTTCAGGAATTTAGAAGGAGAGAAAAGTCATCTCTTGATGATAATTCCCAATAGGTCACATCCAATTAATCACCAAATCCTATTGATTCTGCTTTCTTAATAATCTGTGAATTTCTTAATAATTTGTGAATTGACTCTGTCACCTCTAGTTTCACTGCATGAAGTTATACAGACAAGACAGGAAGTTTCCTGACTTCTAGCTGTGAAAACTTCATCGCACTACCTCTGTCCAGAGTGGGTGATCACATTCTCACAGCTTCCTTACCTGAATTTCTGTAAAACCAGTCATATCAGGATTGTGTTTGGCTGCAGGTAACAGAAAAACCCAAACACAGTAGCAACTGCATTCCAGGTAGGAAGATGAGGTGAGAAGGGAAGGTGATTTCTGATTAGGAAAGTAGAACATTCCTAGAAATTCCCAGTAGACTTGCACTTTTGCCAGGACTGTTGTCACAGCTACCTTAACAGCAAGGGAACATAGGAAATATAAATACTAAGCAGTGGATTTTTTTCTAGTGGCTGTTTTGTTTTTTACTATGAGGAAGATGGGGAGAATGAATAAGGGCTAGGTCAACGATAGTATCTGCACACAAGGCCCTTCAGGATTTGGCCCCTGACTCTTTCTAAAATTATCCCCCTTCTCTCTCCTTCAGGCCCATTGCTCCAGATTTTTTGGGGGGAGGGGCACAATTCAGTCCATAAAACTTAGTCTTCTCCATTGTGCTGATTCCCACAAAGGAGCCAGTGAGTGGCAGGCTCCACTGGGAAACTCATTCCAAGTCCTGCCCTTGCCCTAAAGTAGGGGAATTTGGAATTATTGCTCCTTTCTAGAGTAGATCAGTGTAAAGAGGGGCCCATGACATGTACTGAACAACCCCAACCCTTGTGGGAAGCCCCAGAGGACAGCCAGGACACTGGAGAAGGAGACATGGCAAATGCTTCACCGTTACCTTTTAAGAATATTTGGAGTAGCTGAGAGCATCAACCTCTTTTTCTAAAGAATATTTTCCAAACTGAGAGGAAAGTAAAATTTTCTTGACTCTCCCTTCCTTTCCTAACCTTGTCTATCTGGCACTGGTGGAAATTGCAAAAGATAATAAGGTAAACAAAACACAAAGAGGCAGAAATATAGTTTGCACCATGGACTCTTGCATAAGTGAGAAGTGGGCAAAGATTGTGCCCTGTTCATTTGCAAAGACTTTGCAGCCTGTTATGAACTGAATGTTTTGTGTCCCCCTACCCCCAAATTCATATACTGAAGCCTAACTTTCAGGATTTAGAGTAACAAAATAATTTAGGTTAAGTGAGGTCTTAAGAGAGGGCTCTGATTCAATAGGCTTAGTGTCTTTATAACAAGAGACACTAAGAAGAACTTTTTCTCTGGCTCTCTCCATTCACATACCGAGGAGAGGCCGTATGAGGACACAGTGAGAAGGTGGCAGGAAAAGACCCATCAGCAGAAACCAAATTGACCAGAACCTTGACCTCGGACTTCCAGCCTGCAGAACAATGAGAAAATAACTTGCTACTGTTTTAGCCACCCAGCCTATGATTTTTGTTATTGGCAACCTAAGTAAAATAAGACATAGCTTTGGGATATGCTTTCTACATAGTGAGTAGTCAATACATGTCGAATATGTAGATATATAATGATTTGTTTATAAAAAAGAGTTCTGTTAAAAAGAACTATCTCTGAAGATTGTGACTATGGGTGATCTTCATTCGGTTACTTCCTTTTCCATATGATCTGAACTCTTTACAGTGTAGGTATATTACACTGTGAAGTTTTTTAGAAAGCAATTTTAAAAGCCTTATGTTATACATAGCTAGATGGCTTAATACTCACGACACAGTAGGATGTAGTCATGGGTCACAGAGACAATATTCTGGACCTTAGAGCAGCAGACACATCCCTTGTGGGCTGCGCATGATGTCTCCTACCAAGGCAAAGCCGTCTGTTAGGGAATTTTCTGAAAGTCTGCTTATATGTGCTAGCATGGATGTCACAGGTGTGAGCTCTGTAAGGCTAGGGACAGTGTCTGGTTTTGCTTATCATTATATTATCAGTACCTAGGACATAGCAGCTAATTTTTTTTTTTTTTGATAGTTAAAAGAAAATAAAAACCATCATTCAATGATTAACTATGTAGAGTAATAAACATTTGATAAACAATCAAATGAATGACTGAAGGGTATCCCAGACATAAAGTGATTATTTCTTTTGAAATTTCAGAGTGAGGATATCTGACAAGAATCAAGTTACAGGAAGTCGTGGTGGGGAAAGGAAGGAGGGCCAGGGTGGCGTGCAGAGGAATAAACCACTGCTTAAACCTCACTTTCTGAATTGCTGAGCTACGGTCCCTTGTTCTCTTCAGCACATTGTTGCCAATTGTTGGGAGCCCTTAAAATTCAGAATTAATGAACCTATCCAGTTATGGAGATCCTGGCTTGTTGGGAATTAAGTTCAAGAAGTCTTAAGATTTCAATATAATTTGTGTGCTAGGGCCCTCTTGTGGTAACTCTGTATACTTCATCTCTCAGCACCTAGAAATAGACACACACGCATGCATGAACGCACACACACACATGCACACACACACACACACTTCAAAGTGAAATAATTATTATTGTTTGGATATATATATATATATATATATATATATTTTTTTTTTTTTTTTTTTTTTTTTTTGAGACGGAGTCTCGCTCTGTCGCCCAGGCTGGAGTGCAGTGGCACGATCTCAGCTCACTGCAAGCTCCGCCTCCCAGGTTCACGCCATTCTCCTGCCTCAGCCTCCCGAGTAGCTGGCACTACAGGCACCCGCCACCACACCAGGCTAATTTTTTGTATTTTTAGTAGAGACGGGGTTTCACCATGTTAGCCAGGACGGTCTCGATCTCCTGACCTTGTGATCTGCCCCCCTTGGCCTCCCAAAGTGCTGGGATTACAGGCCTGAGCCATCGCGCCTGGCCCTATTTGGAAATATTTTTAACATGTTAAATGTTAAAAATGTAAAAATACAAACATTTGATAAATGTCTAAAATTTTTCAATGTCTCTTGTAAAGAGATTTAGGTGGGGCATGATGGCTCTAATCCCGGTACTTAGGGAGCCCAAAGCAGGAAGATCCAAGACCAGGGATTTAACACCAGCCTGGGCAACAAAGTGAGACCCTGTCTGTACAAACAAACAAATGAAGAAAACACAAAACAAACCTGGTGTGGTGGTGGTGGCATGCATCTGTGGTCTCAGCTACTTTGAAGGATGAGGCAGGAGGATTGCTCAAGCCCAGGAGTTTGAGGCTGCAGTGAGCTATGATCATGCCACTGCACTCCAGCCTGGGCAACAGGGCAAGACCTCATCTCTAAAAGAAAAATAAATTTAAATTAAAGGGTGTGCGTGTGTTAAAGAATTTTAAAAAGGACTATTCCTTTTAAAAAGGACACTTCCCAGTGTCAAGATGAGGAAAACAGGCATTCCTGTATGTTTCGTGGGAGTGGATATGGACACAACAATTAGTACAACCACTTTTGGAAAAAAATTAGGCCTTACACTTTCTTTAAAATGTTCACATTTCCTGACCCAGTAATTCCACTTCGAGGAAATTTTCCAGTAGGAAAGATGGAAAATACAGATAGGCTTCACATATTAGGATTTTCATCAAGTTATATAGTAGAAAAAACAAGCAAAAAAGAAAAAAAAGAAAAAAAAAAAGATAGTTCAGTAAATTATATATTCATATAAACTGATATTATTTACTTAAAATTGTGGTTTCAATTAATATTTATTGACAGGGAAAAATACTTTTTATTCTTTTGAGATGGAGTTTCATTCTTGTTGCCATGGCTGGAGTGCAACAGTGGTATCTTGGCTCACTGCAACATCCGCCTCTCAGGTTCAAGTGATTCTCCTGCCTCAGCCTCCTGAGTAGCTGGAATTACAGGCACCCGCCACCACACCCAGCTAATTTTTTGTATTTTTAGTAGAAACAGGGTTTCACTATGTTGGCTAGGCTGGTCTCGAACTCCTGACCTTGTGATCTGCCCTCCTTGGTCTCCCAAAGTGCTGGGATTACAGGTGTGAGCCACCGTGCCCGGCTGACATGGCAGAATACTTATATGCAAAGGGAGTAAAGCAGAACATAGATCAATTACAACTGTAATTTATATGTATACATGACAGGTGGAAGAAAGGAAAGACAGAGAAGGAAGCAAGGTTGGAAGGAAGAAAGGGAAGGAAGGAGGAAAGATATGAAAGAAGAAAGAAAGAAGCTGGAAGGAAATCTACCAGAATGTTAACAGGCATTATTTTTGTGGGGAAATGTATTGAGCCATTTTCAATTTCCTTCCTTCAACTTCTCTGCATTTACCAAAATTTAGACAATAAATATTCCATCAAAAAATTAAACAAGTAATATAGACATAGTCTTATTATAAAACATTAGTTTGGATTTTATGTTTTTAAACTTAGAGCTCTACTATATATAGATATTGTTCTAAAACTAGTTTTTCTCATTGTATTTTTTGGAGATAGTTCTATCTCAGGCTTTACAGTTTAGACTCACTCAAATACATATTTTTTTTTTTTCATTCTGATAAACTTTCACTTGTTTTTGTTTTGTTTTGTTTTGAGAGAGTCTCACTCTGTTGTCCAGGCTGGAATGCAGTGGCGGAATCTTGGCTCATTGCAACCTCTGGCCTCCTGGGCTCAAGCAAACCTCCTTCCTCAGCCTCCCAAGTAGCTGGGGCTACAGGCTTGAGCCACCAATGCCTGGCTAACTTTTGTATTTTTTTTGTAGAAACTGGGTTTTGCCATGTTGCCCAGGCTGGTCTCCAACTCTTGAGCTCAAAGCAATCCACCTGCGTTGGCCTCCCAAAGTGCTGAGATTACAGGCGTGAGCCACCTCGCCCGGCATATTAATTTTTATTTAGAAAAAAAGATCATTATTTTAAACTGAAAATGTATTTGTTGCTATCAGTTTAGTTTCAGATACATCCTTTCAGGGGAAATATCTTATTTCCACCAAAGAGGATACGAGAAGTGTGATGAGGTCAGCCATTTCCTCTCTCATGAGGATGCAAGCTTATCTCTTAGAAAAAGCTACCCTGCTGAGGGAGAGTTGGAGATGAAGACGTGCAGTGCAGGGCACTCATGGCCACCTTTGCCCATGATTTGGTAACCCTTTCAAGCTCACCTCCCTGAGGCTTGCAGGTTAGAATTCAGCAGGTTCATGAGTTCCTTAAAAGAGAAAGTTGTATAAACCTAAAGCAGCATGGTTGTAACAAAATGTAAATTTTTGTTGTAACTTATAACAAAATGTAACTTGTAACAAAATGTACGTTTTTTCTCTTTTTTAAAAGCAATCTCAAAAGCTCACATAAAATGTACAGTATTTAATGTATTTTCTGTGGAAAACTGGAAGTTGGAGTCCTTTTCAAATGATTAGTTTTCTTTTTCTTTTTATTTTTTTGAGACGGAGTCTCACTCTGTTGCTCAGGCTGGAATGCAATGGTGTGATCTCTGCTTACTGCAACCTCTGCCTCCTGGTTTCAGGTGATTCACCTGCCTCAGCCTCCTGAGTAGCTTAGCAGAGGCTCACCACCATGCCCAGCTAATTTTTGTATTTTTAGTAGAGCTGGGCTTTCACCATGTTGGTTAGGCTGGTCTTGAACTCCTGACCTCAGGTGATCTGTTCAGCTCAGCATCCCAAAGTGCCAGGATTATAGGTGTGAGCCACTGTGCCTGGCCAAAAATAGTTTTTTTTTTTTTTTTTTTTTAAAGTGAAAACTACACACACACACACACACACACACACACATACAGTAAAATAATCCAAAAACCACTGTTCCCTAGGTCTCTTTTCTCTCTCTCCAGAAGAAACTGTTAGCAGTTACTGATGTACTCCACTAGTATATTATTTGCATAAAAATAGTGAGTCCAAATCTGTCTCTGACCCCCTTTACTAAAACACAAGTGGGAATGTACTATATACACACTCTCTAATGCCATGGGATTTTAACAAAACATAACAGTATATCTAGTAGACTTAAAAAAAAAAACACGTAATAAGACTTCAGCAGAACTAAAAAAAAGTTGGGAATATTTACATTTCTGGCAATATGATAGATATTTTGAAAACTATTTCTGCTGTAAAAATATAAATGCTACATAAAATACAATTTTAAAAAACACATGTGGCTGAGTCGGTAAAAGTGAGGGAAATGAAACAAGGGTAGGAGCCCAGAGAACTGTGGAGTGAGGGCTGAAGATGTCAGCTCTCCCGAGGGCATCAGCTCCTCCCTGAACCATCTTGAGTTCCTGCTGTCTTGTTAAAATTGTGGTAAATTGGTCGGGTGTGATGGCTCACACCTGTAAACCCAGCACTTTGGAAAGCCGAGGTGGGTGGATCAGGAGGTCAGGAGTTTGAGACCAGCCTGACCAACGTGGTGAAACCTCGTTTCTACTAAAAATACAAAAATTAGCTGGGAGTGATGGCACACACCTGTATTCCCAGCTACTCAGGAGGCTGAAGCAGGAGAATTGCTTGAACCCGGGAGACGGAGGTTGCCATGAGCGGAGATCGCGCTACTGCACTCCAGCCTGGGTGACAGAGTGAGACTCCATCTACGAATGAATGAATGAATAAATAAATAAATAAATAAATAAATAAATGAATAAATAAATAAAATTGTGATAAATTATACAGAACATGAGGCTTACCATTTTAACCATTTTTGAGTGTCCAATTCAGTAGCATTAAGTACATTCACCATGTGTGTAACTATCACCACTATTTCTGAAACTTTATTTCCTGAAACAGAAACTCTGTAACCATTAAGCAATAATCTCCATCTCCCTGTCCCCACCCCGCCCCTGGAAACTACTATTCTATTTTCTTTTTCTATGAATTCACTTGTTCTAGATACCTTAGAGAGGTGGAATCATACAGTCCTTGCCATTTTGTCTGGCGTATTATACTTAGCATAATGTTTTCAAGGTTCACATTGTAGTGTATATCACAATGTCAATCTTGATATGGCTAAACAATATTTTATTGTGTGAATATACCACATGTTGCTTATCTGTTCATCTGTCTATGGATACTTTTGTTATTACTTAATTTTAGAAACGAGTCTTGCTCTGCTGCCCAGGCTGGAGTGCAGATCATAGCACACTGCATCCTTAAACTCCTGGGCTTAAGTGATCCTCCTGTCTCAGCCTCCCAAGTGGCCAGCACTATAGGCATGAGCCACTGTGCCTGGCTCAGTAATTACTTTAACAGATTAAACATGCCAATTAAAAGACATGGATTGGTTGAATGGATTTTTTTTTTTTAAGGGTGGATAAAGATACTCCACGGAAATAGGCAAGTTTTTGTTTTAAAGTCTATTTAGTCTGATACAATTATGGCCACCCTACTCTCTTTAGGTTCCTGTTTGCATGAAATATCATTTTTTCACCATTTCACTTTTAGCCTATGTGTGCCCCTTAGATCCAAAATGAGTCTGTTGTAGACAGCACACAGTTAGATCTTGTACAAAATAACTTGGAGGATGCATATATAGGTTATAATTAAAACCCTACCATGCCTGGGCATGGTGGCTCACACCTCTAATCCCAGCACTTTGGGAGGCTGAGGTGGGCGGGTCACCTGAGGTCAGGAGTTTGAGACCAGCCTGGCCAACATGGTGAAACCCCATCTCTACTAAAAATACAATAAAAGTAGCTGGGCATGGTGGTGGGCCCCTGTAATCCCAGTTACTTGGGAGGCTGAGGCAGGAGAATCACTTGAACACAGGAGGCGGAGGTTGCAGTGAGCCGAGATCGTGCCATTGCACTCCAGCCTGGGTGACAAGAGCAAGACTCCATCTCAAAAAAACCAACCAACCAACCAACCAAGCAACAAAAAAACTACTATAGTGAAAGTTTTACCTACTGAAGGGGTGACCTGCCCCTCCACACCTGTGGGTGTTTCTCATTAGGTGGAACGAGAGACTTGAGAAAAGAAATGAGATACAGAGACAAAGTATAGAGAAAGAAAAAGTGGGCCCAGGGGACCCGCACCAGCACTGGTCTCTGAGTTCCCTCAGTATTTATTGATCATAATCTTTACCATCTTAGAAAAAGGGAAGTGGCAGGATAATAGGATCATCGTAGGGAGAAGGTCAGCAGTAAGACATATGAATAAAGTTCTCTGTGACATAAGTTTAAGGAAAAGTGCTGTGCCTTGATATGCATATGCAAACATCTCCATAAACCTTTTTAGTGCATAAAGAGCAGCATTGCGCTAGCAAGTCCCACCTTTCACCCTAAGGCGGTTTTCTCCTTTCTTAGTAAACAGAACGTACAATCGGGTCTTACACCGAGATGTTCCATTGCCCAGGGACGGGCAGGAGACAGATGCTTTTCTCTATCTCAATTGCCAAGAGGCCTTCTTTCCTCTAATACTAGTCCTCCTCAGCACAGACCCTTAACAGGTGTCAGGCTGGGGGACACTTAGGTCTTTCCCTTCCCATGAGGCCATATTTCAGACTATCACATGGGGAGAAACCTTGGACAATACCTAGCTTACCTAGGCAGAGGTCCCTGTGACTTTTGGCAGTGTACGTGTCCCTGGGTACTTGAGATTAAGAGAATGGCCGGGCGCGGTGGCTCAAGCCTGTAATCCCAGCACTTTGGGAGGCCGAGACGGGCGGATCACGAGGTCAGGAGATCGAGACCATCCTGGCTAACACGGTGAAACCCCGTCTCTACTTAAAAAATACAAAAAACTAGCCGGGCGAGGTGGCGGGCGCCTGTAGTCCCAGCTACTCGGGAGGCTGAGGCAGGAGAATGGCGTAAACCCGGGAGGCAGAGCTTGCAGTGAGCTGAGATCCGGCCACTGCACTCCAGCCTGGGCGACAGAGCGAGACTCCATCTCAAAAAAAAAAAAAAAAAAAAGAGAATGGTGATGACTTTTCACAAGCATCCTGCCTTTAGGCACTTGTTTACCAAAGCACACCCTGCACAGCCCGAAATCCATTAAACCTTGAGTCACCACAGCACATGTCTGTTGCAAGGACAAGGTTGGGGGTAGGGTCACAGATTAACAGCATCTCAAATACAGAACAAAATGGAGTCTCTTATGTCTACTTCTTTCTATATAGACACAGTAACAGTCTGATATCTTTCTTTTCCCCACAACCTACAATAAGGGTGCTTGCTCAGACAAGGATGCTCAAACACATATACACAAGAATGCTCAAAATGTATAAGCTTCAATTCTTTCAGAGTGAGCCAAAATAATTTAGGGAAAAAATTATTTTAACTAAAAATTACATAATAAAATGACTAATAATGACAGAAGCGTTACAATTACAATCTAAGCACCACGACGACCATGCTAGAATTTTTTTTTTTTTTTCTTGAGGCAGCCTCTCACTTTGTTACCCAGGCTGGAGTACAGTGGTGTGATCATGGCTCACTGCAACTTTGGACTTCTGGGCGCAGGCAATTCTCCTATCTCAGCCTCCCAAGTAGCTAGGATTACAGGAGTGTGCCACTATGCTCAGCTAATTTTGTAATTTTTGTACAGGTGAGGTCTCTCTCTGTTAGCCAGGCTAGTCTCCAACTCCTGGCCTCAGCAATCCTCCCACCTAGGCCTCCCAAAGTGCTGCTGGGATTCTAGGCCTGAGCCACCACTCCCAGCCAAAAAATCCTTCTAATCAGAAGTTCATTTTGAGGTATTTACGTTGATGGTAGTGTTTTGTTGTCATTGAGTGCAACTTTGTCCCCAACCCTTTTTAACAGATGCAAAGTAGACATCAAGTGGCTAAGGTGGTATACTGAATTTCTACTCTTGCAAGATTTTTTTAAAAATCAAATATTTGTAAGACAGCTAGCAACCTCATGAGCAAAAAAAAATGAAAGATCTGAAAGCTTTGTAGGGTAAATTGGGAATTCTTTTTTTCCACTCTAGATGGTGCACACTAAAAGTAATTTCTGTTTGTCAGGGTTTAGCTATGAGAGATGATTCCTAATACCTTTAGGTTTACTTTTCCTGTGTAACTATATAAAAGGCATTCCTGGCCTTATTTATCACAGTTTGCTTAGTTTATTTATGAATACACTTACCTATGACCTATACAAGTCTTAATAAACATTGAAGACCAATTTTACTAAATGCTCCTAATTGTCACTTTTTTTTTTTTTTTTTTTTATGGAGTCTGGCTCTGTCGCCCAGGCTGGAGGGCAGTAGTGTAATCTCAGCTCACTGCAACCTGTGCAGTAGAGAGGGATTTCACCATGTTGGTCAGGCTGATCTTGAGCTCCTCACCTCATGATCTGCCTGCCTTGGCCTCTCAAAGTTCTGGGATTATAGGCATGAACCACCGCGCCTGGCCCAGTCTCAGGCAGTTCTAGCAATGCAAGAATGGCCTAACACAGCCAGTATCTCTCATCCATGGAGTTGTCTCTGCTTTCCTGAGGGCAATGTTTGTCCTTCAGTGGCAACTTAGCAACTGCTGATTGACCCTGAACTCTCTCTCAGAGGATATGGAATGCCATCAGTTTATCTTCTACATAATTCAAAGTATCACTTCTAAATGTGAAGAAGTAAAGGGCCATATTTTCCACTTTGAGCATATGTTGGAAAATGATGAGATAGCTCAGAGTTTGAAATCTTAACCAACTAATGCCTACTATAAGCATTTCCCTAGGAAATTTGTATCTGTATAACACTTTGGTCTAGGACAAAAATTAAGGAGAAATTGATGTGATTTTGACAAGAAGCCGTTCCACAAATTCTATTTTTCAGTTGTTAGCCAACTGAAATAAGGTCTTAAAAACAATATTCTGGGGACAAGCCCTAAAGACCCTCAAAGTACATTGGGATCATATTGTCTGGGGCAACCAAGACAATAATATCTATGCCATCCCAGCTGAGTGAGTTTATATATGTGAACCACAGACCTGACTGAAGACAATTCCAAGAGGTTGAGCATTTTACAGAATATTTTATCTCTCTGGAATCTGAAGGTTCCAACATTTAAAAAATTTCATGTTAGATACTCATATATGCCAGTAAATTTGCGTTTGTATATGATTTGAACTATGAGGTTTTGAACAGATTATTTCAAGAAAGCAATGTACTAGTTCTGAAATTATTCTGATTTTAAATATCATTTGCATTTCTGTAAATGGAAAATTATATAACAAATTCTAGCTCTTTTGACTATCATTAGTATTTGACTAACACTGACTCCCCAAAGCCCTAAAAGAAAATAGCGGGAGTTGAAATTTCAGTAGCATTGGAGAAAATATGTACTTTGTTTCCTTAGAAATAAAGGAGAGCATGTTAGATGACTAGCCATGAAGAAGCTTGTCTCAATATGTTTTCTTTTGAAGCTCTAAGATATAAAATAAGATCTGTGTATATTACTGGGGACGAAAACCATCATGAATAAAAATCTAACACTGAGTGTTGCCGAAATGATACCAGTGTTGGTACAGAATTATATGGACAGGATAAGGGGCATTCATTATCCCAGATACTTCACTTTCCATGCTCAGCAGTGTGAACATGTAAGTGAATTGTAGCTTATTACTTGCAGGTCAATTGATTTCCCACTCGCACATTTCTGGATTCATTTCTATTGGGTCTCCTCTTAACCAGCTTTTACAGAGCCTCAAAATGCGTATAGCCTGGAGGAGGCTATCAGTGTCTTAACTCACAATCTGGTGTGTGCGTATGTGTGTATGTGTGCATAGAGAGAGAGAGAAAAAAAAAAAAAAAGAAGAGGAGGAGGACAGAGAGAGACAGACAGAGAAAGGGAGGGAGAGGAAATTGTTCTTTTTCTCCTACTCCCTCAGAAGTGGGGGCATAGGGCTGTGGGAAAGGTGGGGCCCTCCAGGAGGCTAGAACCCTGCACCACCTGGAAGAGTCAGGAGGGCCCAAGTGTCTCGTCTCCTGAGCGGGTGTGTGTGTCCACTACCACCGTGTGTCCAGGAGGAGATTCCTGTCCTACAAGGCATTTCTCCTCCAACATTCTTTCTTCCCTGGGTAACCAAGTGAGGTGCTGAAACCCATCCTTTTAATTAATAGAGGTGCTCTGGGAGGCCTGAAGTCTCTTCAGACTGCTGACTCAGACAGACTTGAGGGTGGCTGCATGTTGCTTTTATGAAGCGTTACATGTGATTACAGTTGCTCTGGGTAGCCCCAGACTATAGGCCTAAATATTATGAGCCAGGGTTCACTAGGGAAATGAGCCAGGATTTTGTCTTTTTTTCTCTGGTGAGGGGAGGAACTCATCAAGTAGTTAATATGCACTACTTGACTTGATGCAGGGGAAATACAGGAAACCATGAAATTTACATTTATATGACTTTATGAGAAAAGGCAGATAAACACTGCACTCACATCCACTGAAATGGTTCGCGCACTGGAAGCTCTAACTCGTGGAAATTACCTTTCCAACTGTCATTCCTAACATTGTGAGCCTTGAGAATTCATAAACAAAATGTGATGGCATCTTCCTGAACCACAGTACCCAAGCTGCTTTGCTGTGCATACAAATTCTGGAGGAATTAAATGAAATAGAGCTTAGCTTCTGCTAAAGAAGCTAGAGCATGCTTCTATATGAAGCAACAAAATTTTCTCAAGTTTTGAAAGATAGACTTGTGACATCCAAGATTGGTTGTTATTATTGGTTCTATAGCAATTGTCTTCCTTCTTTGGTAGAAACATGTGGAAGATGGTGAAACCCTGTCTCTACTAAAAAAATACAAAAAAAAAATCAGCCGGGTGTGGTGGTGGGCACCTGTAGTCCCAGGTACTTGGGAGGCTGAGGCAGGATAATGGCATGAACCTGGGAGGCGGAGCTTGCAGTGAGCTGAGATCCTGTCACTGCACTCCAGCCTGGGAGACAGAGCGAGACTCCATCTCATAAATAAATAAATAAATAAAATAAAATAAATTAAAAAAATGTATTTAAGCCATTTGTTGATGTTTTCTAGTCTAATCACCTTTCGTTTGCTTGACCACATTCTTGGTATGTTGGTGATATGGTAATACATAAACTCCATCTGTAGCTATCAAAGCTTTAGTACCTCATCCTCCCATCTGAGCTAATGGATGACATTCTTACTAAACAACATTGGCACTTTGTGGCTGGCTTGAAGTCAGATCGTTTTCCAAAGAGATTTTAGGAATGTTTGTTTAGCATGTAGCATATAATCAGTTAGGAGCTATTTTCTTAACTGTCTTTTTCTCTTGTTTGTTTTCTTTCCTTTCTGCATATTCTGTTTTGTCTTTGCCTATTTCTCTGGTTCACAAAGGGTCCCTTCAGTTATAATGTTAGGAGGCCTTCACAGTTGTGGCTTCTTCTGCTTCTCCTTCTTCCTTCTTTCTTCTTCCTCCTCCTTCTCCTCCTCCTCCTCCTTTTCTTTCCTTCCCTCCCTCCCGTGCTCCTTCCCTCCCTCCCTCCCTCCCTCTTTTCTTTTTCTTTCTGTTTTCTCTTTTCTCCTTTCCTTTCCTTTCCTTCTCTTTTCTTTCCTTTCCTTTTCCCCTTCCCCTTCCCCTTTCCCTTCCCCTTCCCCTTCCCTTCCCTTCCCTTTTTTTTTCTTGACAGGATCTAACTCTGTCTCCCAGGCTAGAGTGCAATGGTGCAATCATGGCTCACTGCAGCCTTGACCTCCCGGGCTCATGCAAACCTCCCACCTCAGCCTCCCCAGTAGCTGGGACTACAGGTGCATGCTACCACACCAGGCTAATTTTTGTATTTTTTTTTTACGGGAAGTCAGGGACCCTGAATGGTGGGACTGGCTGGAGCCATGGCAGAGGAACATAAATTGTGAAGATTTCATCTTAATATGGACATTTATCAGTTCTCAAATAATACTTTTATAATTTCTTATGTCTGTCTTTAATCTCTTAATCCTGTTGTCTTTGTAAGCTGAGGTTGTACGTCACCTCAGGATCACTGTGATAATTGTGTTAACTGTAAAAATTGATTGTAACTCATGCGTGTTTGAGCAATGAAATCAGTGCACCTTGAAAAAGAACAGAATAATAGCGATTTTTATGGAACAAGGGAAGACAACCATAAGGTCTGACTGCCTGTGGGGCTGGGCAAAAAGAGCCATATTTTTCTTCTTGCAGAAGGCCTATAAATGGACGTGCAAGTAGGAAACATATCGCTAAATTCTTTTCCTAGCAACGAATATTAATATTAGTACCCTGGGAAAAGAATGCATTCCTAGGGGGAGGTCTATGAACAGCTGCTCTGGGGATGTCTGTCTTGTGCTGTTGAGATAAGGACTGAGATACGCCCTGGTCTTCTGCAGAACCCTCAGGCTTACTAGGGTTGGGAAAACTCCACCCTAGTAAATTTGTGGTCACACTCATTCTCTGCTCTTGAACCCTGTTTTCTGTTGTTTAAGATGTTTATCAAGACAATATGCACACCACTGAACATAGACCCTTATCAGTGGTTCTGCTTTTGCCCTTTGCCCTGTGATCTTTGTTGGACCCTTATCAGTGGTTTTGCTTTTGCCCTTTGCCCTGTTCCCTCAGAAGCATGTGATCTTTGTTAGACCCTTATCAGTGATTCTGCTTTTTGCTCTTTGAAGCATGTGATCTTTGTACCTACTCTGTGTTCTTACATCCCCTCCCCTTTTGAAACCCTTAATAAAAACTTGCTGGTCTGAGACTCAGGTGGGCATCACAGTCCTACCAATATGTGATGTCACCTCTGGTGACCCAGCTGTAAAATTCCTCTCTTTATACTGTCTCTCTTTATTCCTCAGCCAGCCAACACTTATGAAAAATAGAAAGAACCTACGTTGAAATATTGGGGGTGGGTTCTCCATATATATGTATATAATTATATATATAATTATTATATAAATATATATTATATAAAATAAATTATTATTATTATTATTATTTGAGATTTGAGATTTTTCCATGTAGCACAGGCTGATCTGAAACTCCTGGGCTCAAGCAATCCTCCTGTCTCAGTCTCCCAAAGTGCTGGGATTACAGGCATGAGCCATCTCACTGGGCCCAGCATCTTTCTTGATATCAGGTTCATTGTCATTGCTGTTTGTTTTTCATTTGTTTCAGGGTTTAGACCTTCAATATTATATGGACATTTGCTATCAGTTTTCTTGAAGATGATGGGTTAACTGCCCAAGCAAGTGACACACAAAAACCTAAATCACAAGAATCAGGATAATTTATTATTATTTCTACTCTTTGAGTTTTCATCTTTAGGATTTAAGGTACTATGGTTCTACAGGAGTCAGAGCTTATTCTAAATTCCTCACTTTCAGGCTGGGCATGGTGGCTCACACTTGTAATCCCAGCACTTTGGGAGGCCAAAGTGGGCAGATCACTTGAGGTCAGGAGTTCAAGACCAGCCTGGCCAACATGGCGAAACCCCATCTCTCTACTAAAAGTGCAAAACTTAGCTGGGCATGATAGCCCATGCCTGTAGTCTCAGCTACTCGAGAGGCCGAGGCACAGGAATTGCTTGAAACTGAGAGGTAGAAATTGCAGTGAGTAGAGATCACACCACTGCACTGCAGCCTGAGTGACAGAGTGAGACTCTATATCAAAAATAATAATAATAATAATAATAATAATTCCTCACTTTCTTCATTAAAAATACAAAGCATGTAAAGATTAAAGTTAAATTGGACCAGGAAGCGAATCCCGTGGAGTGAAGGTCACACTGCAGTGGACTGACTTCTAAAGACTCTTGGTAAATGAGGAAGAAACCCGGAAGAGGAAGAGGAAAGCAAAGGGGTCAGGGATGGCTCTTCCTCAGGGTCTATTGACATTCAGGGATGTGGCCATAGAATTCTCTCAGGAGGAGTGGAAATGCCTGAACCCTGCTCAGAGGACTTTATACAGAGACGTGATGTTGGAGAATTATAGGAACCTGATCTCCCTGGATATCTCTTCCAAATGCATGATGAAGAAGTTGTCATCAACAGGGCAAGGCAACACAGAAGTGCTCCGCACAGGCGCACTGCAAAGACATGTAAGTCATCACATTGGAGATTTTTGCTTTCAGGAAATTGAGAAAGATATTCATGACTTTGTGTTTCAGTGGCAAGAAGATAAAAGAAATGGCCGTGAAGCACCCATGACAGAAATAAAAAAGTTGACGGGTAGTACAGGCCGATATGATCAAAGGCATGCTGGAAACAAGCTTATTAAAGATCAGCTTGGATCAAGCTTTCATTCGCATCTGACTGAACTGCACCTATTTCAGCCCAAAGGGAAAATTGGTAATCAAGTTGAGAAGTCTATCAACGATGCTTTCTCAGTTGCAGCATCCCAAAGAATTTCTTGTAGGCCCCAAAACCGTATTTCAAATAAGTATGGGAATAATTCCCTCCATTCTTCATTACTTACAAAAAAATGGGAAGTACACATGAGAGAAAAATCTTTCCAATGTAATGAGCGTGGCAAAGCCTTTAATTGTAGCTCACTCTTAAAAAAACATCAGAAAATCCATTTAGGAGAGGAAACAATATAAATGTAATGTATGTGGCAAGGTCTTTAACCAGAAGCAATACCTTGCATGCCATAGATGTCACACTGGTGAGAAACCTTACAAGTGTAATGAGTGTGGCAAGACCTTTGGTCACAATTCAGCCCTCTTAGTTCACAAGGCAATTCATACTGGAGAGAAACCTTGCAAGTGTAATGAATGTGGCAAGGTTTTTAATCACAAATCAAACCTTGCATGTCATCATAGACTTCATACTGTAAAGAAACCTTACAAGTGTAATGAATGTGGCAAGGTTTTTAATAGAAAATCAAACCTTGAATGTCATCATAGGCTTTATACTGGAAAGAAATCTTTCAAGTGTATTAATGTGGCGAGGTTTTTAGGCAACAATCAAACTTTGCATGTCATCATAGACTTCATACTGGAAAGAAACCTTACAAATGTGAAGAATGTGACAAGGTTTTCAATTTCAAACCACTTCTTGAAATACATAGAAGAGTTCATACTGGAGAGAAACCATAGAAATGTAAGGTTTGTGACAAGGATTTTGGGTGTGATTCACACCTGGTACAACATACTGGAATTCACACTGGAGAGGAACTGTACAAGTGTAATAAGTATGACAAAGCCTTTAATGGGCAGTCAACACTTACTCACCATCAAGCAATCCATGGTGTAGGGAAACTTTACTAATGTAATGATTGTCACAAAGTCTTCAGTAATGCTACAACCATTGCAAAACACTGGAGAATCCATAATGAAGAGAGGTCTTACAAGTGTAATAAACGTGGCATATTTTTCAGACATCGTTCATACCTTGCAGTTCATTGGTGCTCTCTTTTTTTTTTTTTTTTTTTTTTTTTTTTTTTTTTTTTTTTTTTGAGATGGAGTCTTGCTCTGTCGCCCAGGCTGGAGTGCAGTGGCTGGATCTCAGCTCACTGCAAGCTCCGCCTTTTCAGTTCACGCTATTCTCCTGCCTCAGCCACCCGAGTAGCTGGGACTATAGGCGCCCACCACCATGCCCAGCTAGTTTTTTGTATTTTTTAGTAGAGACGGGGTTTCACCGTGTTAGCCAGGATGGTCTCGATCTCCTGACCTTGTGATCCGCCCGTCTCGGCCTCCCAAAGTGCTGGGATTACAGGCTTGAGCCACATTGGTGATCTCATACAGGAGAGAAACCTCACGAATGTGATGATTGTGGCAAAACCTTTACTTCACATTCACACCACAGTAGATAGCAGAGAATCCATAATGGGCAGAAATCTTACAAATGTCATATGTGTGGTAAGGTCTTCAGTCTGAGGTCACTACTTGCAGAATATCAGAGAATTCATTTTTGAGGTAATAGTTCCAAATGCAATGAGTATAGCAAGGATTAATTGACTAATTTAGAGTCAATTCAGCATTGACTTGAGTTTGAGTTGACTTAAAACATTGAGTTCAAGCATTAATTGACATTAAGGTGTTTATGTTAAGAGGATTGGGCCAGGCGCAGTGGCTCACGCCTGTAATCCCAGCATTTGGGAGGCCAAGGTGGGTAGATCACTTGAGGTCAGGACTTTGAGACCAGCCTGGCCAACAGACATGAGCCACTTTTCCCAGCCTGTTTTTTGTTTAACAAAAACTGATGGGGATTTTTATGGGTATTGTGTTAAATCTAAATCACATTGGGTTATACAATCATTTAACAATATTAATTTTTCCAAACCATCAACATGGGTTGTATCTCTATATATGTTTTTAATCATTTTGATCAATGTTTGTAGATTTCAAGGTAGGAAATTCTCAGCTTTTTACATTTATGCCTAAGTGTTTATTTAAGTTCTGTAGCAAACGGAAGTGTTTTTAAATTTTCATTTAAAATTGTTTATTGTTATATATGGAAATTCAACTAATTTTTGGTGCTGATAATTTATTCTGCAAACACACTGAATGTGTTTATTAGTTCCAGTAGTATTTTGGCTGATTGTGATTTTCTACACAGAATATCATGTCATCTACAAGCAAATATAATTTTACTTCTTTCTTTCTGATTTGGATGAGTTTTACTTCTTTTGCTATTTAATTACTCTCACTAGGACAGCCAGTACTTATTGAATAGAAACGGTGAAAGCATTCTTGCATCATGTGAGATCCTACAGGAAAAGCATTCCATTTTGCCTGCTTGGTTATTTCTATTGTTGAGGTAAATTTCCTTCTCTATCTATTTTGTTTAGGATTTCTATGATGACTGTAAGTTGAATTTTGTGAAATGCTTTTTCTCCATCTATTGAGATGATGTGTTTTCATCTTTCATTCTCTTCAAGTGGTATATCATATTGATTTGCTTGAATATGTTGAATCATCCTTGCATCCCAGAAGTAAGTGGCACTTGCATATCTACCATCCTTTTATATATCCTTTTGAATACTGTTTTCCAGTACAAGGGGTCTTCAAGAAGCTCATAGAAAAATACGTATTATGAGAAAATTGTGCATGAATTCCACACATTTTGCACCAAAATAAATTGCTACAAATCTGTTATATCTGAACAGACTCTAGTTTGAGGCACTCAGAAGGGTAAGACATGAGTTTGAAAAGAGACGCCATCAAAGCAATATAAAGTCTGCTAAAATTGAAACAAGCAGAAACATCAAATTTATAATGAGACCAGATGCAGTGGCTCAGGCCTGTAATCCCAGCACTTTCAGAGGCCAAGGCAGGTGGGTCCCGTGAGCCCAGGGATTCAAGACCAGCCTGGGCAAAATGGTGAAACCCCTTCTCTACAAAGAATACAAAAATTAGCTGGGCATGGTGGCACATGCCTGCAGGGCCAGCTACTGTGGAGTCTGCAGTGGGAAGATGTCCTGAACCTGGGAGGTCGAGGCTGCAGTGAGCTGTGATCATGCCACTGCACTCCAGTATGGGTGACAGAGCAAGATACTGTCTCAAAAAAAGAATACTTATGGTAAAGTTTGGGTAGAGGAATAATGAAATCATTGATGCTTTATGAAAAGGTTGTGGAGACGATGCCCAAAAGAAATCAACAGTTTGCAAATGGAGAACTCATTTTGAGTTGGGACAAGACAGTGTTGAAATTGATGCATGGAGTGGCAGGCGGACCATCCACATCAGTTTCACACACACAAAAATTAATCTTGTTCATACTGCAATGAAGAGGACTGACAGCTAATAGCAGAAACAAGTCAGGAGTTTGAGAACAGGCTGGTTAACATGGTGAAATCTCGTCTCTGCTAAAAATACAAAAATTGGTCGAGTATGGTGGCGGGCACGTGTAATCCCAGTTCTTCAGGAGTCTGAGGCCGGAGAATCGCTTGAACCCAGGAGGCAGCAGGTTGCAGTGAGCCAAGATGGCGCCATTGCACTCCAGCCTGGGCAACAAGAACAAAACTTTGTCTCAAAAGAAAAAAGAAGGTGTCAAGCCCCTTCTCTTTTTTTCTCTGCCATCGTGGTGTGTACTTGACTCTGCTTCTCACCAGATCTTCTCACAAGACTTTCAGGATTAAGCGACTCATGGCCAAGAAATAAAAGTAAAATTGTCCCATTCCCCAGTGGATTCGGATAATAAAATCAGGTACAACTCTAAAAGGAGACATTGGAGAAGAACTAAGCTGCGTCTATTAGTAATTGCACATGAGATGACACACATATTTATGTTGTGTGAGCATCATAATCACATTACCATATCAAGCTGAAAATTTCACCATTACCTGGAGAGTTGGACATGTTTTATTGGGAATATATTTTTTCTCTCTGAATCAGTTATGAACACATTGGTTGTCTGGGTTCAGTAATAAATATGTGAGACTTTTCATTTAAAAAAATTAAAGTTAAATTGCCATGCCATTAATGGAGAAAAGGAGCATTTTAACAAGAACAGTTTTCCCCCACCCCACTTCCATCTGATGCCAATCAAAACATACCACTGGCTATTTAGTAAAAACAATTTAATAAACCCCAGAACAAAAGCAGTGTACTTGTACACAGACATACAAATTAATGTGGAAAGAGAAAATGAAAGAATAAAGAAAACTAAACTCTAGTTGTTAGGGTATCCTGGAACCAAATTGTAGTTTTCCAACTAAGAACGTGTCTTTGTCTATGTAGAACAGTTCTAGATTCAAGTAGCAGGTACTTTTTTTTTTGAGATGGAGTTTCATTCTTGTTGCCCAGGTTGGAATGCAATGGCATGATCTCAGCTCACTGCAACCTCTACCTCCCGGGTTCAAGTGATTTTCCTGCCTCAGCCTCCCGAGTAGGTGGGATTACAGGCACGCGCCACCATGCCTGGCTAGAAAGTACTCTTTTTTAAATAGATGCCTCCATTATTGCTGCCGAACACATCAATTGTATCTTCTTCCTCCACTTTCAGCTGTGCAGGTATCTAGTTCATTGATTTGCTGCTTGTCAAATGCAGATCTGATCTGCCTGACAAACCCTACGCCTCACAATAGACTCTGGCATTTGAAGGCTTGGCTGGGACTAAGATCTGTTTCCAAAGTGGCTCACACATATGCCTGGCAAGCTAGTGCTGGTTGTTAGCAGGACGCTGCAATTCCTTACCACAAGGACCTCTCCATAGGGTTTCTTGAGAGTCTCATGACATGGCAGCTGGCTTCCCCCATTGTGAGTGATCCTGGACTCAGGTTTGGATACAGAGAAAGGAATTTCTGCTACTGTAACTTTCCTAGCCTATTTCATCACCTCCACCCATTCTTGCCCTTGGGAGGAAGAGGAGTTTCTGGTTGGTAAATTTAGTGGAAGGAATTAAGTATGGTCAGTTAGCTTCTTTGGGCTTATTTTGGAGCAGGTTAATCCTCAGGAGTCAGACATTCTACTCTAATCTATTTTTTGGCCAGACTAAAGGGCCCACTCTTTAGGAGAGTCTTTGACTTGTCCAGCTATTCCAGGAACGGAGTGGGCTGGGTTGAAGGTAAGCCCATGTGGCTATAGATCTAAAGTCATGATCTCCCATCAGCATTGCCAGTGACATTTTGAGCTCCACCAATATGACGCTATATCAGTTAGTTCTCAACACTGGAAGAGCAGATAGGACCTCTTCCAACCTGAAAATTTGATGGATGGGAATAAAATTAGATTGATTCACCAAATAATTTGAAGAATGAAACTGTTTCCCACTGGGTAAATCTGAACATCTTCAAGGCTGGGGATATTACTGTGTTCAATTCTTTTCCATACAGCCTAAGAAGGTACTATCAAGACTTCTTCCAGAGGAGTATTTGGATAGGGAGAGCACAGGAAATCGGGGGTGGAAATGTAGAGAGAGTGAGTCATTTTTGTTTATCATCCTTGCCGTCAAGTTGTCTTACCTGCTTTGGTCAAATGTCTAGTGGCGTTATTAATGTGAGAAATACCAACCAGTTAAAATTTTCCTGGCAGACTTCTGACTCCAATCTCTACTTCCTGTTGTAACAACAGATCCTCAACAACAACGATGACTACTATAATAATAGTACTTACTATTTTTGAGCACCTACCACAAGCCCAACAGCATCCTTTGAACTTTACATACATTGTTTCTGATGTTTATATGAGCCCTAAGAGGTAGATATTATTTTCATTTTACAGGTGAGGACAATAAGGCCCAGAGAGGTTAAGAAACATGCTGCAGGTCACACAGAGATTGGAACGCCTTTCTGTCTGACTCCAAACCTCATGCTCTTTTCATTCTGTCACATCTCAACTCTTCAGGGTGGAGAGTGCAGTTAAAGAAGAGAGTGTTCTTGCTTTTTGAGGCTTCTTGACTTCTCCTAGGAGGGTTTTCCAGATAACCCAGAAACTCAGGGGACATTAAGACAGAGGATTCAATTCAGAGATCATCTTACCCTTCCAACAGCCCCATCTCCTGCCCCACTCACTTCCCAGCCATGAAACTGTTATCACATCTAACTCAGAAACATGCTAAGAGGCCATCTGTTCAGCCAGGAGGTGCCATTATCTTTTATGGTCCTTGAAAATGGTCGTTGCCTGAGTAATTGAAACTGCATTTGACAATGGAAGATGAGATTCTGTGTCTCTCAGGGACCATATCTACATTGCTATTTTGTCTTCCCATGGCAAAAGGAACTTGAAACAACTCTAATCTTGAGAGGGGAAAACAGCAATTACCTTAATAGGTGTGGTAGGCAGAACAATGACTTTCCACAGCCATCCATGTCTTTTTCCCTGGGACCTGGGAATATGGTTCCTTACATGGCAAAAGGGACTTTGCAGATGTGATTAAATTAAGAGATTTGTATTGGAGGAGATTATTTTGGATTATCTAGTGGGCCCAATATTATCACAAGGGTCCTTAGGAGGGAAGGAAGGAGGCAGGAGAGTCAGAGAAGATGTGACTACAGCAGCAGAGGATTGCTGACTGGGGGTCATAAGCTAAGGAATGCGGGAAGCCTCTAGAAGCTGGAAAAGGCAAGGAAACAGATGCCCCCTAGACCCCTAGAAGCAACACAGCCATGCTGACACCTTTTAGTCCGGTGAGATCCAGTCAGATTTCTGACTTCTAGAACTGGATGTTAATTTGTATTGCTTTAAGGCACTAAATTTGTGGTAATTTGTTACAGTGGCAGCAGGAAATGAATACGCTAAGATACTCTCTACTCTTCTTCACTTAATTATTTATACAATTGGCCATTAAAAATCCTGGCGAGAACCTCTGTGTCTACTAGGGACCTCGCCATCTAGTCTTTTCTTGCAAAGCAAGAGGCATCGGGCATATCGAGTCCGGCATACCATGTTGTTATTGCCTCTTTTCATAATGGCCTTGTGGAGCAATGAACTTACACAATACTGTTTCATACTGATAAGTAAAGAAACTTTGACAGATCAACACCATTTCTGTGGAGTCAAACACTAGAGGGCTCTGCATAGCCTGTTACTTACTCTGAGATGTAATAAATACAAATCAGCAATAGTACAACTAGTAGATGGCATATGTCCATTTGTGGCTTGTGCTTCTGGAAAACAAGGCATGGCTATCACCACTAGGCAGCTCCCCGGGTTTCCTGAGCCAGCTATTACCAACGGAACTGCTTCAGTGCTAAGGGAAATGAGGTGAAAAAAGTCAGTGACTCCCAGTCAAGCTCCAAAGGAAATGGCATAGCTAATGCAAGCTCCTCTGAAGCTGACCCGGTATCTGTCAGTGTTGACGGTTAATGACCCTGGTTGGAGCTCCATTAGAGAGTGGGGTAAACAGCATCTTTGTTTTCAACTGAACACTTTAGAAACTGCCTTGTGGATTAAAGACGTCCACTGACTAAATGCCAGCCAGCAGGATAATGATTTAATTAATCCTCCTACTGAAGCTGGTGGGAACCCAAAGCAGTCATTTCCTGGTAGAAACTCTTACCACAAAACAAATTCAATTGATTTCTGCCCACTCCTCTCATCCTCAGTGGAAATCAGAAAGAGCAAAACAATTCCAGCTGGTTAAACCAAAGATGCCTTCCGGAGGGCTTCAATTTGCCAACACTGCAGGGAGCCGGGATGAGCTGGGATCCAATAAACCCCATGGAGCTTTGGCACAGAGTGTCAGGTCCCTTCTAGATTCTTACACTCCTCTGTGCTCTGGGTTATCTCTATGTACTCTCAGGGGAAATTTCCCCTCATTGATTAAATGCTGCATTACCCCTTAATGAGTGTTTATGCACTGGTCACATTACTTGCTAAATCAGAAATAAGGCATTCCTGCCTCAAGCACTGGAAATCATCCCAGTAAGTGGCTAATGCTACGTTTGTCAGGATACCAGAATTTAACATCGAATTAGTCAATCAAATTACCAGAAGGAGATACAGTGATATTTTGGCATTTCCATTTTACTGATGGGGTTAGAAATCCATGTCCCTCACAATGCATTCCCTGAGCACCTCTGATGTGCTGGCACACTTAGAAAAAGCTAACTAATCCTATGTTAATGTGTACAGTCAGGACCTGAGACCTAAATCTAGGTAGCGTCAGATCATTCACTGTTTGGGATTATTTGCATTTCTATTATTTTGTCGGTAGGAAGATGGCAAGATTAACTTATACAAAATTTAATTCTTGGGTGGGCACTCTGCTAGATGTATCATTTAATCTACAGACTAACTTGCTGTCAATTTGGGTCTTCCAATAAGTAAATGCTGAGATAGAGTCAGGGTTATTGGGGAATAACACTAGTGTCTCTATTTCATTTACTTTGGCTCTGATCTTTGTGATTTCTTTTCTACTGGCAAATTTGGGTTTGGTTTGTTCTTGTTTTTCCGGTTCCTTGAGATGCAACATGAAGTTGTTAATTTTTGATCTTTCTATTTTTTTGATGTAGGCATTTAATGCTATAAGATTCCCTCTTAGCATTGTTTTTGCTGTATCCCAGAGGTTTCGGTATGTTGTGTTTCTGTTTTAACTCATTTCAAAAAAGTTTTAAATTTACATCCTAATTTATTCATTGACCCAATGATAATTCAGGAACATGTTGTTTAATTTCCAGGTATTGTATAGTTTCAAGAATTCCTCGTTATTGATTTCTAGTTTTATTTTGCTGTAGCTTGCGAAGATACTTGTTATGATTTTGATTTTTAAAAATTTGTTGAGACTTGTTTTGTGGTCTAAAATATGGTCTGTCTTGGAGAACGTTCCACTTGCTGATAAGAACACATATTCTACAGTTGGTGTGCAAATTAGTCTATAACATTCTAAGTCAATTTGGTCAAAAGAACAATTAAGTCCATTTTTTTGGTTATTTTTCAGTCTCGATGACCTGTCTAGTGCTATGACTGTGGTAATGAAGTCCTCCACTACTGTATTGCTGTCTATCTCTTTCTGTGTGTCTGCTAATATTTGTTTTATGACCCTGGGTGCTTTGGTGTTGGGTGCATATATATTTAAGATTGTTATATCCTCTTGCTGAATTCATTCCTTTATCATTATATATTGACCTTCTTTGTGTGTTTTTATTAAACTGTTTTTGGTTTAAAGTGTGTGTGTGTGTGTGTTTTGTTTTGTTTTGTTTTGAGATAGAGTCTTGCTCCATCACCCAGGATGGAGTGCAGTGGTACAATCTTGGCTCACTACAACCTCCGCCTTATAGGTTTAAGTGATTCTCCTGCCTCAGCTTCCCGAGGAGCTGAGATTACAGGCACCTGCAACCATGCCCAGCTAGTTTTTGTATGTTTAATAGAGACATGGTTTCACCACGTTGGCCAGGCTGGTCTTGAACCCCTGACCTCAAGTGATCCACCTGCCTTGGCCTCCCAAAGTGCTGGGATTACAAGTGTAAGCCACTGTGCCTGGCCCTAAAGTCTGTTTTATGTGATGTAAGTATAGCTATTCCTGCTTGCTTTTGGTGGTGGGTTTATTTATTTATTTATTTATTTATTTATTTATTTATTTTATTTATTTATTTTTTTGACTGTGTCTTGCTCTGTCACCCAGGCAGGAGTGCTCACTGCAACCTCTTCCTCCCAGGTTCAAGCAATTCTCCTGCCTCAGCCTCCTGAGTAGCTGGGATTATAGGCCTGTGCCACCACACCCAGCTAATTTTTGTAATTTAGTAGAGACGGGGTTTCATCATGTTGGTCATGCTGGTCTCGAACTACTGACCTCGTGATCCACCTGCCTCAGCCTCCCAAAGTGCTGGGATTATAGGCATGAGCCACTGTGCCCAGCCTCTGCTTGCTTTTGGTTTTAAAAAACCGAAGAGGAAATTTTTCCTAACTCATTCGATGAGGCCAGTACCACTTCAATACCAAAACTAGACAAGGTCATAAGGAAAAAAAAACAAAACTAAAGACCAATATTTCTGGTAAATATAGATGCAAAAATCTCCAACAAAATACTAGCAAACCAAATCCAACAGCACATGAAAAAGATAATATACCATGATCAAGTGGTTTTATACTAGGGAGGCAAGGTTGTTTTAACATAAGTAAATTAATAAATGTGACTCATCACATAAAGAGAAGCACAAAAACCACACATGATCATCTCAATAGATGCAGAAAAAGCATTTGCTGAAATTCCTTCATGATAAAAGCCTTCAGACTAAGCATAGAAGGAACATACCTCAACATAATAAAAGCCATATATGACAAACCCACAGCCAACATCATACTGAATGGGAAAAAGTTGAATGCATTCCCTCTAAGAGCTGGAACAAGAAAATAATGCCCACTTTCACCATTCCTATTCAACATAGTATTCAAAGTCCTAGCCAGAGAAATCAGGCAAGAGAAAAAAATAAAAGTCATGCAAGTTAGAAAAGAGGAAGTCAAATTATTCCTGTTCATTGATATGAGCTTATTTCTAGAAAACCCCAAAGACTCCAACAAAAAACTCTTAGATTTTATAAATAAATTAGGTAAAGTTTTATGATACAAAATCAAACTGCAAAAATTAGTAGCATTTCTATATACCAGTAATGATCAAGCTGATAACCAAATCAAGAAGGCAATGCCTTTTACAATAGCTAAAACAAAACAAAACAAAACAAAACAAAACAAATAACAGCAAAAAAAACCAAAAAAACAAAAAAACAAAAAAAAACACAAAAAACCACCATAGGAATATATTTAACCAAGGAGGTGAAATACCTCTACAAAAAAACCTACAAAACACTGAGGAAAGAAATTTTAGATGGCACAAACAAATGGAAAAACCTCCCATGTTCATGGATTGGAAGAATTAATATCATTAAAATGAGTATACTGCCCAAAGCAATCTATAGATTCAATGTAATTCCAATAAAAATACTGTCATTTTTCATAAAATTAAAAAAAAAATCATGAGATTCATAATGAATAAAAATAAAAGAACCCAAATAGCCAGAGCAATCAAAAAATAGTGTTGGGAAAATTGGATAGCCATATACAGAAGAATGAAACTAGATCCCTATCTCTCACTATATAAAAAAGTCAATTCCAGATGGCTCAAAGGCTCATGTAAGAGCTAAAACTATAAAAATACTAGAAGAAAACCTAGGGAAAATTCTTCTGGGCATTGATCTAGGCAAAGAATTCGTGATTAAGATTTCAAAAGCACAAGAAACAAAACCAAAAATAGACAAATGGGACTTAAACAAAGAACTATGCACAGCAAAAGAAATAATCAACAGAATAAACATACAACCTGCAGAATGGCATAAAATATTTTCAAACTATGCTTCCAGCAAAGGATGAATATCCAGAATTTACAAGGTACTCAAACAACTCAACAACGACAACAAAACAAATAGCCTTATTAAAAAGTGGACAAAGGACATGAAAAGACATTTTTCAAAAGAAGATATACAAATGGCTAATAACATATGAAAAAATGCTCAATATCACTCATAATTAGAGACATGCAAATTAAAACCACAATGAGATACCATCTTGCACCAGTCAGAATGGCTACTAACAAAGACAAAAACAACATGTGTTGGTGAGGATGGGGAGAAAAGGGAACACTTGTACACTGTTGATAGGAATGCAAATTATTACAACCTCTATGGAAAACAATATGGAGATTTTTCAAAGAACTAAAAATAGAACTATTCAATCCAGTAATCCCACTACTGGGTATCTACACAAAAGAAAAGAAATCATTCTATCAAAAAGATACCTGCACTCATATGTTTATTGCAGCACTATTCATAATACCAAAGATACAGAGCAACCTAAGTGTCCATCGACAGATGATTGGACAAAGAAAATGTGGTATCTATACCCAACGGAATACTATTCAGCTATTTAAAAAGAATGAAATAATATCTTTTGTTGCAATATGGATGGAACTGAAGACCATTATCTTAAGTGAAACAAATAAGACAAAGACAAATGTTGCATGTTCTCACAAGTGGAAGCTAAATAATGTGTACACATGCACATAAAGTATGAAATGATAGACACCGGAGACTTGGGAGAGTGGAGGGCTGGGAGGCAGGTGAATGATGAGGAATTAGTTAATGGGCATGATGTACATTATTTGGGTGACTGATACACTAAAAGCCCAGACTTCACCACTATGCAATATATTCATGTAGCAAAATTATACTTGTACTCCTTAAATTTATACAAATAAAAAAATTAAATTAAATTAAAAATGATGCAGTAATCCAGGCAAGAAATGATGAAGACTTGGATTAGGGCATGGCAGTGGGGATAATCACATTTAGGACATATATTTTGAAGGTAGAATTGATGGTATTTGCTGGTAGACCCAATCCAAGGTATGGGAGAAGAAAAACATCAGAATGACACCAAGGTTGTTGGTCTGTGCAGTGAGAGGTATGGTGTTGCCACTAGCTAAGAAAGAGAAGACTGTAGGAGCAACTGGTTCAGAGGGCTATTAGAAGCTCATGCAGCTGTAATAAATTTGAGATATGTAAGCAATAGACACAGAGGTCTGGAGTTCAAAGTAGAGTTCTGTGCTGGAAACATAAATGTAAGAACCATTCACTTTTTTTTTTTTTTTTTTTTTTTTTGAGATGGAGTCTCCCTGTGTCGCCCAGGCTGGAGTGCAGTGGCCGGATCTCAGCTCACTGCAAGCTCTGCCTCTCGGGTTTATGCCATTCTCCTGCCTCAGCCTCCCCAGTAGCTGGGACTACAGGCGCCCGCCACCTCGCCCGGCTAGTTTTCTGTATTTTTTAGTAGAGACGGGGTTTCACTGTGTTAGCCAGGATGGTCTCGATCTCCTGACCTTGTGATCCACCTGTCTCAGCCTCCCAAAGTGCTGGGATTACAGGCTTGAGCCACTGTGCCCGGCCGAACCATTCACTTATAACTGAAAAATTAAATTTAAAGCAGTGAGTGCAGCTGATATTAATAAGGAAGGAGACCACCCCTCATATTGTCTTATGCCCAATTTCTGCCTCCAAAGAAAGAAGAAGTAAAAACTAAAAGGCAGAAATGAAATCCACAGGCAGACAGCCCGGCGCCGCAACCTGGGCCTGGTAGTTAAAGATTGACCCCTGACCTAACTGGTTCTGTTATCTATAGATTACAGACATTGTATAGAAATGCACTGTGAAAATCCCTATCTTGTTTTGTTCTGATCTAATTACTGGTGCACGCAGCCCCCAGTCACGTACCCCCTGCTTGCTCAATCAATCACGACCCTCTCACATGCACCCCCTTAGAGTTGTGAGCCCTTAAAAGGGACAGGAATTGCTCACTCAGGGAGCTCGGCTCTTGAGACTGAAGTCTTGCCAATGTCCCCGGCCAAATAAACCCCTTCCTTCTTTAACTCGGTGTCTGAGGAGTTTTGTCTGCCGCTTGTCCCACTACATTTCTCGGTTCCCTGACCGGGAAGCGAGGTGAATGGTGGATGGTTGAGGCAGCTCCTTAGGCGGCTTAAGCCTGCCCTGTGGAACATCCTGCGGGGTACTCGGACCAGCCCAAGCAATGCGGATCCTGGGAGCGCTCCCAGGTAGGCATTTGCCCCGGTGGGACGCCTCGCCAGAGCAGTGTGTGGCAGGCCCCTGTGGAGGATCAACGCAGTGGCTGAACACCGGGAAGGAACGGGCACTTGGAGTCTGGACATCTAAAACTTGGTAAGACTAGTCTTTGAAACTTGCCCACTCTGTTTGAGTGGAAGCGTGGCCTGATCACCCAAGGCGTGCCTTTATCGGCACTTTGGTTTTGCTTTTGACTTGGATTGAATTGCTTGACAGGACTGGTCTTGGGAACTTGCCCACTCCATTTGAGTGAAAGCGTGGCCTGATCACCCATGGCGTACCTTTATCAGCACTTTAGTTTTGGTTTTGACTTGGATTGAATTGCTTGACAGGATTGGTCTTGGGAACTTGCCTACTCCATTTGAGTGGAAGCGTGGCCTGATCACCCATGGTGTGCCTGTACTGGCACTTTGGTTTTTGTTTTTGACTTGACTTGGATTGCTTGATACTTTGGTTTTGGTTTTGACCTGGCTTGGATTTCTGGATACTCTGATTTTGGTTTTGATTTTGGTTTGGTGTAAACTACAAAAGTGTGTGTGTGCCCTTTTTACCTGTTCTTTGTTTTGTGGTGTGCGTGTGGTGTGAGCGTGGTGTTTTGTCTAGAGGAAACACGGGTGAGGCACAAAGTAAGCCCACCCCACTAGGAACTATGTGGAAAATTTTCAAAAAAAGGATTTAAGGGAGACTATGGAGTACTATGACACCAGGAACACTTAAAACTTTGTGTAAGATAGACTGGCCAGCATTAGAGGTAGGTTGGCCATTAGAAGGAAGAGTGGACAGTTCCCTTGTTTCAAAGGTATGGCACAAGGTAACCTGTAAGCTAGGAAACCCAGACCAGCTTGTTTTAGATCCCCTGCCTCCAACACACAGTAGTTGAGAGAACAGCAGCATAAGCGGCTGGCAGAGGCAAAGAGAGAGAGAGGAAGAGACAGAGAGGAAGAGACAGACAAAGAGGGTGTCAAGGAGAGAGAGAGAGAGAGAAAGAGGCAGAGAGAGAGGAAGAGACAGAGGCAAAAGGAAAGTCAAAGAGAGAAAGAAAGAAAGGGAGAGATATATAAGTAGTTAAGAAAAAAAAAAGTGTATCCTATTCCTTTAAAAGTCATCATACCAATGCTAATTTGGACAAAACAAGGTCTTATTGATAGCAAAAGATAATTAAAATCCCAAACTTACAAGGTTTTCAACAAAAGTAAAGTTAGCTAAAAGTTAACAGTGTAACATGTATTATAGTAATTCTATTCTTGTGGCCTTACACAGTCTAGTCCACAGACATAAAAAAAGGTTCGCTTTGGAAAAGAAAAAGAATGGTTATCATCTTCAAAAAAAAAAAAAAAAGGGGGGGGGAATTTATATAAAAAGAGTGTTATATGGTAAATTCTTGTCCTGAAATAAATTAACTGGTTGTTTAAAGAAAGAAATGTTTGTAATAAGTCAGAAAGTTAAGGCATATAAAAAAAAAATTGCCTGTAAAAGTTGTGAAAGAAAAAAAAAAAAGGTTATAAAAAAATGTGTGTTGGCCGGGCGCGGTGGCTCATGCCTGTAATCCCAGCACTTTGGGAGGCTGAGGTGGGCAGATCACGAGGTCAGGAGATCGAGACCATCCTGGCTAACACAGTGAAACCTCGTCTCTACTGAAAATACAAAAAAATAAAAATTAGCCAGGCGTGGTGGCAGGTGCCTGCAGTTCCAGCTTCTAGGGAGGCTGAGGCAGGAGAATGGCGGGAACCCGGGAGGCGGAGCTTGCAGTGAGCCGAGATAGCGCCACTGCACTCCAGCCTGGACGATAGAGCGAGACTCCGTGTCAAAAAAAAAAAAAAAAAAAAAAGTGTGTTAAAAAAAGAATTTATGCAAAAAATATTGTATAATTTAAAAGTAACTAGGCCTCCTGAATGTAAAACTATTGAAAGAAAAAAAAAACAGTTTATGTGCAAGGTGTGTAAGGAAAGCAAAATATACCATTGGTAAAAGGATTATAAGGAGGCATAAGAATGTATATTTTTACCTACATTAAAAAGTTAAAAATTACTGTTTTGAAGGTTTAAGCAAGGTTTAAAATGTTAATTGTAAAGAACATTCTGTGTGTAAACATATTAGCTAAAGTTAAAGAAGTATCATCCAGTTTTTCTGTGAACTGGACATTAAAATAAAAGCATAACAGGTTTTTCTTAAAGCACCAACCTGCTCTTTAGCAAAAATTGTAAAAGGTTAAAAAGAGTCTATAAAATCTTACCTTGTGGTCAAACATTAAAAATTAAATAAATATGTCCACAAGGTTTTATTAAAATTAGGTTTAACATTAATAACACACAAATATAAAGATAAAATTTAGCTTATGTGGTATAGAAATCATACGAGAAGCACTGTTAAATGTAAAATGGTATTTGGCTTTCCTTGGTTTAAAACTAATAAAAATAGGTGCTAAAGGAAATTCATCAGTAAAAAGGCTCTAAAAATTATATACTTGGTTTATCTTCAACTTTCCTTTCTCGCAAAAAAAAAAAAAAAAAAAAAAAAAAACAAAATAAAACCAAAAAAAACCCTAAAAGTCTTTTAATGCATGTACTACCCCTAGAATTTCCAGCAAACCAGCACCAGCCTGAAGATCACATTCTCATCGAAAGGTGGAAAGAAGAAAAACTTGAGCCAGCCTGGGAAGGACCTTACCTTGTGCTGCTAACCACCAAGAGTGCTGTTCATACAGCAAAAAAAGGATGGGCTCATCACACCCGAGTCAAGAAAGCACCACCCCCTCCAGAGTCATGGGCCATAGTCCCAGGGGAAAACCCTACCAAACTAAAGCTAAGAAAAATTTAACTCTTTTAATCTATTCTATTACTCTTTCTTCTGTCCTCGTTCTATTGCTGACCATCTAGTTATTGATATAACCAAGTCAATTTCACCTCAAACTATTGCATTTAATGCTTGCCTTGTTATACCCTGTGAGGACTTGCCAAGTCAAAGACAGCTTTCTACTTCAGAAAAGTACTTCTGTCCCTCCTGACTCTCCTCAGGCTGGGCATTAGTAAACTAGGACCATTTAATCTGGGGAGATTTTGATAAAGACCCCAGTGCCAACCAGGAGTGTTGCCCCCTGATGTAGAGCATTCGTGCCATAGTTGGTCCAACGTTCTGTGGACCACTAAAGAGCGAGGATGGACTGCCACAACTGATTTTGTAATTTCCCTAAAACCATACATTCATTTTACTAGAGGATCATAGAAGTTAAAGACTTAAAAAAACTTTAGCAATTAAGACAGGATACCAAGATGCAAACGCCTGGTTAAAATGGATCAAATATTCCATCTGCACATTAAACAAAAGCAATTGTTATGCTTGTGCACATGGCAGGCCAGAGGCCCGGATTGTCCCCCTTCCACTAAGGTGGTCCTCCAGTCGACCAGGTGTAGGCTGCATGATAGCTCTTTTCCAGGACTCTACAGCCTGGAGTAATAAGTCATGCCAAGCTCTCTCTGCTATATCCCAAAGTCCCTGCAGGTCAGCCCCTGAGGGCCATCCAGCTTCCATCTCCCAACACTAAGTTCACTTCATGTCTCTCACAGCAGGGAGGAAACTTAGCATTCCTTGGAGACCTGAAAGGATGCAGTGAGCTTAAGAATTTTCAAGAGCTTATCAATCAGTCAGCCCTTGTTCATCCCTGAGCAGATGTGTGGTGGGGTATTGTGGTGGACCTTTACTAGGCACTCTGCTGAATAACTGGAGTGGCACTTGTACTTTAGTCCAATTGGCTATCCCTTTCACCCTGGCATTTCATCAACCAGAAGGGAAAAATAATAATAAGATATCATAAAGCGAGAGAAGCCCCCTACGGGTTTTTCAACTCTCATGTCTATTTAGATGCAATTGGAGTCCCACGAGGAATACCAGATCAATTTAAAGCTTGAAATCAAATAGTTGCAGGATTTGAGTCAATATTTTAGTAGGTGATGGTTAATAAAAATGTAGATTAGATAAACTACATCTATTACAACCAACAGCAATGAGCTTTTCATGAGTTAAAAGAAAAACTCATGTCGGCCCCAGCCCTGAGGCTACCTGACCTGACAAAACTCTTTACACTCTATGTGTCAGAAAGAGAAAAAATGGCAGTTGGAGTTTTAACCCAGACTGTGGGGCCTGGCCAAGGCCAGTGGCCTATCTCTCAAAACAACTAGACAGAGTTAACAAAGGCTGGCCCCCAGGTCTAAGGGCCCTAGCAGCAAGGGCCCTGTTAGCACAAGAAGCAGATAAACTAACCATTAGGCAAAACCTGAATATAAAGCCCCCCATGCTGTGGTAACTTTAATAAATACCAAAGAACATCAATGGTTAACAAATGCTAGAATAACCAAGTACCAAAGCTTGCTGTGTGAAAATCCCCACATAACCATTGAAGTTTGCAAAACCCTAAACCCCACCACCTTGTTCTCAGTATCAGAGAGCCCAGTTGAACATAACTGTGTAGAGGTGTTAGACTCAGTTTATTCTAGCAGGCCCAACTTCTGAGACCATCCTTAAACATTAGTAGACTGTAAGTGGTACAAGGACGGGAGCAGCTTTGCCAACCCCTGCAAAGTGACTCTGAAGACGACGACAAGCCCTGCTCCAGTCACACCCAGAAGCTGACTGGTCCATGCACGGCTGAAGCATGAGGAAACTCATCACAGGACTCATTTTCCTTAAAATTTGGACTTGTACAGTAAGGACTTCAACTGACCTTCCTCAGACTGAGGGCTGTTCCCAGTGTATACATCAAGTCACTGAGGTAGGACAAAAGGTTGCTAAGGTCCTATTATTTTACGGTTATTATAAGTGTACTGGAACTCTAAAAAGAACTTGTTTGTATAATGTTATTCTATACAAGGTATGTAGCCCAGGAAATGACCAACCTGATGTGTGTTATGACCCATCTGAGCCTCCCATGACCACAGTTCTTAAAATAAGATTAAGGACTAAGGACTGGTGGGAGTTCATAAATGATATGAGTAAAGTGTTAGCCAAAAAAAAAAAAAAAAAGGGTGCCCAAACAAATCACCTTAAAATTTGATGCCTGTGCTGTCATTAACAGTATAGTAAGTTAGGAATAAGGTGTGGTTCTCTTAATTAGAAAAGAGGCTATATGGCAGAAAATAAGTACATCTGTCATAAATTAGGACTGTGTGGAAATAAATGTAAATACTGGTCTTGTGTCATTTAGGCCACTTGGATAAAAGAAAAGAATGGGCCGGGCGTGGTGGCTCAAGCCTGTAATCCCAGCACTTTGGGAGGCCAAGACAGGCGGATCACTAGATCAGGAGATCGAGACCATCCTGGCTAACATGGTGAAACCCCGTCTCTACTAAAAAAATACAAAAAACTAGCTGGGCGAGGTGGCGGGCACCTATAGCCCCAGCTACTCGGGAGGCTGAGGCAGGAGAATAGCATGAACCTGGGAGGCGGAGCTTGCAGTGAGCTAGGATCCGGCCACTGCACTCCAGCTTGGGCGACAGAGCGAGAATCCATCTCAAAACAACAACAACAAGAAAAGAAAGATGAAAAGGATCCAGTCCACCTTCAGAAACAAAAAAATGGCCCTTCCTGTACTAAGGGACAATGTAACCCCTTAGAGCTAGTAATAACCAATCCCCTTGATCCTTGCTGGAAAGAAGAGAAGTGTGTGACCATCAGAATTGATGGGGCCAGACTGGATCCTCGAGTAAATATCTTGGTTCGAGGAGAAGTTTACAAACGCTCTCCTGAGCCAGTGTTTCAAACTTTCTATGATGAACTAAATGTACCAGTACCAGAAATTCCAGGAAAAACAAGAAATTTGTTTTTGCAATTAGCCGACCATGTAGCCCAGTCTCTCAATGTCACTTCATGTTATGTATGTAGAGGAACTATAATAGGAGATCAGTGGCCATTGGAAGCCTAAGAATTAGTGCCTACAGACCCAGTTCCTGATGAATTCCCAGCTCAAAAGAATCACCCTGATAATTCCTGGGTCCTAAAAGCCTCAATTATTAGACAATATTGCATAGCTAGAGAAGGAAAAGAATTCACTCACCCTGTAGGATGACTTAGTTGTCTGGGACAGAAACTGTATAATGGTACCACAAAAACAGTCACTTGGTGGAGTTCCAATCAAACAGAGAGGAATCTGTTTAGCAAATTCTCAAAGTTGCAAACCGTGTGGACCCACCCGGAGTCCCACCGGGACTGGACAGCCCCCACTGAGTTGTATTGGATATGCGGGCATAGAGCTTATGTCAAATTACCTGACCAGTGGGCAGGTAGTTGTGTTATTGGCACTATTAAACCATCTTTCTTCCTACTGCCCATAAAAACAGGTGAACTCCTGGGCTTCCCTGTCTATGCTTCTCATAAAAAGAGAAGCATAACTATAGGAAATTGGAAAGATGATGAATGGGCCCCTGAGAGAATCATACAATATTATGGGCCTGCTACTCGGGCACAAGACGGCTCATGGGGAAACTGGACCCACATTTACATGATCAACCGAATCATACAGTTACAATCTGTCTTAGAAATAATCACTAATAAAACCAGCATAGCCTTGACTATTCTGGCCCGGCAAGAAACTCAGATGAGAAATGCTATCTATCAAAATAGATTGGCTCTTGACTACTTGCTAGCAGCTGAAGGAGGGGTCCGTGGAAAATTTAACCTTACTAATTGCTGTCTACACATAGATGACCAAGGGCAAGTAGTTGAAGACATTGTTAGAGATATGACAAAACTGGCACATGTGTCCATGCAAGTGTGGCATGGATTTGATCCTGGGGCCATGTTTGGAAAATGGTTCCCAGTGCTAGAAGGATTTAAAACTCTTATAATAGGAGTTATAATAATAATAGGAACCTGCCTACTGCTCCCTTGTTTGACATCTGTACTTCCTCAAATGATTAAAAGCTTCATTGCTACCTTAGTTCGCCAAAATGCCTCAGCACAAATGTACTATATAAATCACTATTGATCTGTCTTGCAAGAAGGCATGGGTAGTGAAAATAAAAGTGAGAACTCCCAATAATAAAATAAGTGAGAGTCTCAAAAGGGGGGAATAAGGGAGGAGACCACCCCTCATGTTGTCTTATGCCCAATTTCTGCCTCCAAAGAAAGAAGAAGTAAAAACTAAAAGGCAGAAATGAAATCCACAGGCAGACAGGCCAGCACCGCACCCTGGGCCTGGTAGTTAAAGATCGACCCCTGACCTAACTGGTTCTGTTATCTATAGATTACAGACATTGTATAGAAATGCACTGTGAAAATCCCTATCTTGTTTTGTTCCGATCTAATTACCGGTGCACGCAGCCCCCAGTCACGTACCCCCTGCTTGCTCAATCAATCATGACCCTCTCACATGCACCCCCTTAGAGTTGTGAGCCCTTAAAAGGGACAGGAATTGCTCACTTGGGAGGTTGGCTCTTGAGACAGATGTCTTGCCGATGCCCCCGGCCGAATAAACCCCTTCCTTCTTTAACTCGGTGTCTGAGGAGTTTTGTCTGCCACTCGTCCTGCTACATTACCAAGGGAGGGAGTGGACACAGATAAGAGAGGACCGACATCTGAACCCTGGGCTCTCCAACCTTTAGACACCAAGAGAGAGAAGAAGAAATTAGCAAAAGAGATTGAGAAGAAAAATAGGAAGAAAAACAGCTAAAAGAAGCAAATATTTCAAGTGGTCAACTGTGTTAAATGCTGGTGATGGGGCACGTAAAGTGAAAACTGTGAAATAACCATCGGATTAAGAATGTAGAGAGATCATTGGAGACCTAGAAAAAAGTAGCTTCAGTGAGATGGTGGGGATGAAACCTGATTGAAGTGGGTTCTAAAGAATTTGGAAATAGTATATATCTCCTTCTCCTTCTCCTTCTCCTTCTCCTTCTCCTTCTCCTTCTCCTCCTCCTTCTCCTCCTCCTTCTCCTCCTCCTTTCCTCCTCCTCCACCTCCTCCTCCTCCTCCTCCTCCTCCTTCTCCTCCTCCTCCTCCTCCTCCTTCTCCTCCTTCTTCCTTCTTCTTCTCCTTCTTCTTCTCCTTCTTCTTCCTCTTCGTCTTCTCCTTCTTCTTCTTTTCTTCTTCTTCTTCTTCTTCTTGCTTCTCCTTCTTCTTGCTTCTCCTTCTCCTTCTCCTTCTTCTTCTTCTTCCCACTCTTAGAATTGAAATATATATATATTCTAAGGAGCTCGCTTATAAGGAGAAGGAGAAAATTAGGGCAATGTTTGGAGGGAGAAGTGGGATCGAGACAGGGTTTTAGAATGTGGGAAATGCAACAGCCTGTTTGTATATTGAGAAAATTGTTCAGTCAAGAGGGAAAAATTGATAGTACAGGAGAGAGAAGGGAGAATTTCTAGTGTGAGGCCTTGAGTAGGAGGGGTGAGAAGGGATCTAGTGCATGTGTGGAAAGGCTGAAAATGTGTGAAGATTCAAGATGTGGAATGATTTGGAGGAATTAGGAAATGAACAGAAAAGAATCCTTCAGAATTTGCCAGTTACTATAACCCTTCTCTTGATTATTTTGGGTACATGTGCTTGCCTAATACAAGCCAATTTTGATTGTCAGGCTTCCTCCAAAGTCATAACTTAGTTGGGAGGTGGGTAATTTGTGCACAGCGAGGGCAGCCATATAACCCAAGCATGGTATACTTCTTTTTTTTGGAGATGGAGTTTCGCTCCTGTTGCCCAGGCTGGAGTGCAATGGCGCCATCTCGGTTCACTGCAACCTCCACCTCCCGGGTTCAAGTGATTCTCCTGCCTCAGCTTCCTGAGTAGCTGGGATTACAGGTATGTGCCACCACGCTGGACTAATTTTTGTACTTTTAGTAGACAAGGGGTTTCTCCAAGTTGGTCAGGCTGGTCTTGAACTCCTGACCTCAGGTGATCCACTTGCCTTGGCCTCCCAAAGTGCTGGGATTACAGGTGTGAGCTACCGTGCCCAGCCAAGCATGGTATACTTCTTCAGAACTTCTATAGCTGCCATATCACACCCTTGGCTCTTAAGTGGGTGGTCAACTCAGATCTCAAGATCACCTTCACATACATTTAACTCTGAGAGAATAGAAATGGAACAGTTAAACATGCAGGAAAAGGGCAACAGCCCTGAAAGCTACAGAATTAGACAAGAATACAGAGGTGAGGCACAGGAAACAGCACGATGCTGCTGAGCGCCCAGCCACAGAAAGGAGTCGCACTGGAGGGAGCTCTGGGGTAGGGGTTCTAATAAGTGGAGAGGTCTGCTTACTTAAAAATTCTGTTGGGGGAGATAGTCATTCACATTCTGCTTCTGTTACTAAATTTTGTTCAACATTTCAACCAATAAATTCAGAGGCTGGCAAAGGTGGAGCATAAGATAATTTTCACCGACTGGCTCTCTACAGGCTCAATTAACTGCCTTCTACACCAGAGGTGAGTATGGAGAGCTTCAAAGGCTTTCAAGGTAACAGTAGAGTGCTCAGCATTCCAAGTGAGTGAGTGAAGGAAGACTTGGCACACTATGAAAGGTACAACTCTGTGCCTTTACCTAGTCCTTTCTTAGGTCCACATACTTCCTGCCTTAGGAAATCTTCAAGGCAGGGTCACAAATTATATAAAGAGGATATATTTGAAGGTTGAAAAATTAACTTGATCTAGTAATTGTCCACAGGTTGTAGTCCATGCCTTTATTTATGTCTTTATTTAGAGACGGAGTCTTACTCTGTCACACAGGCTAGAGTGCAGTGGCATGATCTCGGCTCACTGCAAACTGCACCTCCTGCGTTCAAGCAATTCTCATGCTTCAGCCTCCCGAGCAGCTGGGATTACAGGCATGTGCCACCTTGCCCAGCTAATTTTTTAATTTTTAGTAGAGATGGGGTTTCAACATTTTGGCCAGGCTGCTCTCGAACTCCTGGCCTCAAGGGATCTGCCCGCCTCGGCCTCCCAAAGTGCTGGGATTACAGGCGTGAGCCACTGCACCTGGCCGATGCCTTTATTTTGACAGAATAACAAAGAAATATACAAACTGTCAGGCCTCTGAGCCCAAGCCAAGCCATCGCATCCCCTGTGACTTGCACGTATACACCCAGTTAGCCTGAAGTAACTGAAGAATCACAAAAGAAGTGAAAATGCCCTGCCCCACCTTAACTGATGACATTTCACCACAAAAGAAGTGAAAATGGCCAGTCCTTGCCTTAAGTGATGATATTACCTTGTGAAAGTCCTTTTCCTGGCTCATCCTGGCTCAAAAAGCTCCCCCACTGAGTACCTTGTGACTTTCATTCCTGCGGTCCAGAGAACAACCCCCCTTTGACTAATTTTCCTTTACCTACCCAAATCCTATAAAACGGCCCCACCCTTATCTCCTTTTGCTGACTCTCTTTTTGGACTCAGCCCGCTTGCACCCAGGTGATTAAAAAGCTTTATTGCTCACACAAAGCCTGTTTGGTGGTCTCTTCACACGGGCACGCATGACACATACAATAACCAACAGTAATCTAAAAATTGAAATGGGTAACAGTCAAGTGGAACACAAAGTCCATATAGATTATACTTAATAAAAAATTTCACTGCCGATATACAACTAAAAATCAGTCAATTAGTCTAGATATGACAAAGAATAAACACTGAAAGGAATGAGGCACATCCCCCATATATCTCCCAACTTCCTGAGCCCAGCACAAACACATTCCTCCATATTTCTTTCAAACTTCAGAAAAACATCACCTGGGAGATCTCTGATAAGGAATGCTAAATGTAGAATGATAACCAATTGTAATGCTGTAACCGAGAGAATTACCTTGTTCCCTGTAACTTTACATATCCTGTTTACATCGGGCTATAAAAAGCAAGCACTCGCGTTGTTCGAGGCCCTCTTGTATGCTGTGGAATGGAGGGACCAAGTTCGAACTTGCAGTAAAGATCCTTGCCGCTTGGCTTTGACTCTGGACTCTGGTGGTCTTCTTTGGGGGAACAAACGGTCTGAGCATAACAACACAAACTCAATTTATGCCTTGAGGCTTGACAACTTTGCTGAATTATGAAGCCTCCAGCGAAGATAGACATAATTTGTTACCTAAATATAAGAACTATGAGCAACAGTTTCCTATCACTTGTTGGCCAGTTGATGAACTGATTCTTGATGATTGACACTAACAAACTGATTACATATGTGTGCATATACACCTTAAGGGAATGGAAAGATACCTGTGAGAGAAGAAGAAAAGGATGATAAAAGAAAATAAAAAAAAAAAACACTGCACAACAGTGATGTCTTTCAAAGGCAGATAACTGAGTTCTATCTGTAAACTTCCTTTGCTTGTGAATTCATTTGTAAACACTAACCCATATCTAGTTCACTCAATTTGAGAATATTTAATAAGAAAAACTTTATTATTTAAATCACACTCGTTTTATTTTTTGGAAAAGGAAAAAATAAATGTAATAACAAACCATAGAAAAAGTTAAGTATCTTTCAAAAAGAATGAGCATAACTTAGGAAAAGAATTGAAAACATTAGTAGGACTCTGCGAAAGTATTTCCCAGCATTTTTACAAGCTCTAGCAGCCTCTGTAGGGGTGAAAAGGTAATCCCTTTTTACTACCCATCGCCAGGATCCTGGCAGATACTTCTACAACAAAAGGCAGGTGAGCAAGAGAGAAGCACAGCACATTTGCTTAACAAAGTTTTATGTGACATGGGAGCTTTTGAAATGAAGACCCAAAGATCCAAGGAAAACTGTGTAGATTTCTGTTTTTCTTTGACGGAGAATGGACAGGCAAGTAGAAACGCGATTGGACAAACGATTGAATGAAAACGAACTGAGAGGGAACTAAGCCCTGTTTGTGCAGATTCTTCCTCGCCAATCTGGAGCATTTCTTCCTTTGGGGGTTGAGGGCAGAACACCCGTCATTCGGCAGCCTTTAGGGGAGAAGGGAGAAAGTCAGACAGTAATTTCTTGCTTTGAGGGAAAGGAGTTCTACTTTCTATGACTGACTTCAGGAGAGAAATGAGGGAAAGTGAAGGAAGATGGGAGAAGGTCAGAGAGAATTTTTTGCTCTTCTAGGGATGGAAAAATTCCACCTCCACCCTCTTAGGGTCTTGGCTGGGTCTGAGAATTAAATTAATGTCATATAGATTAACAGGTGAAAAGCATACAAATTTATTTAATATAAGTTTTACATGGCAGGGGAGCCCTCATAGATAAATGAAGACCCAAAGAAGCAGTTAGAGTGAGTTACTTATATACTGAATTGGACAAGGAATTGTAAGTTGTGAAGAAGCAACTAACTTGTGTGGAGAGGCTTTAAAAGATAAGAGTTATTCTGTCAAAGTCTGCAGTATTCTCTTGGTTTTAACTTTTCATCCTTGAAGATAAGGATGCTGTCTTTCCTCCTAGTATAGGGAGAGTGTCTTCCACACTGGAATTTCATCTTCAGCTCTTAAGAAACAGCATGAAGGTCAAAATGATCTTCCGGCATCTGCTGTTTTTCAGGTGTCTTTAACTTAAACAGTCAACGTGCCAGAATATCATATTTTAACACCTTAACTTCCGAGGCCCTCCCAGCCTCCTTCAGTTCAGAGTATCCAGTATGCCAAAGTACCAGACTTTGGGGTATCATGCTCTGAGCTCTAATACCTCTTAAATATGGTGATGGTCATTTTAAAACATATTATTTTTATACAAAAATATGTAGGTATTAGAAAATATAGATTTAAAAAAATTACTTGCAATTCCACTTTCCAGAAAGGATAGAATTTGCATTTTGGTGACTATCTTTTCAGAATGTTTTCTATATGGTAATAGCTTTCAGGCAGAGAAAAGAAATGAAGTGGCAGAGATGATATCAAATACTGTGATATTTTGAGAAATCCTTTGAGGAATATATATATATATATATATATATATATATATATATATATGACAATTCCAAATTATTTCAAAGAAATTGACAAATCAAAAACTTTGCACAAGAGGGAGTAAGACCTAGAAGACGATGAAAACATCACAAAGAACGAGTGGGGGTAGATAGCAGCCATGAGAGGTGATCTATTTGTAAGTCAGAAAATACTGTTGTCTTGACTGGTTTTGAAAATTCATCAAAAGAGGAGGAAGAGTAGAGATATAAAATGAGAACTATCAGAGTGTAGTTTTGAAACTTGTTTCAAGTGTGTTGGCAGGCAGTGGTCGGGGAGGGCGCTCAGTGTATCAGTGCACTCCATACTTGAGTTGAGGTTAAAAATGCATGAATGTCACAATAGCAGATTGAAACACTGAGCCCTTGGAGACCAGAACAAAGAGGAAGTGGAGAAGGGATTCCACCACCAGGTGGTAATACTCACCAGTCCAAAGGGATATAAGAGAGGGAAAAATCATTGCATTCAATCAGAACCTTATGCTCTGATGCCAAACTTACACTGCCCAGCTAATGGAAGTGGTTTGACCCATTGACCTGCGGGGTACAACATTAATACTTTAAAGACTCATCACATGTCCTCTTGAGAAAAGAGTACACTCCTTCCAGGATGCTTCTGACACTTCACTCTCTGTTCCAGTAGCAGCTGAAAGATTATGCCTCTTTTGACTGGGTTTCCTTGTAACCCTGACTAAAAACTACCTTAGGCTTGAGGGGTTGGATGGTCCATCTCCCTGGGCCAAGCCTGGAGTCAGAGGTTCTCAGTTAATTCAACTGAGATAAAATCTTGCTGTGTAATTAAATCACAGCAAAAACTACAATGATATGGAGGCGAGAAGACACCCTGTGGTTTGGAACATAACCCAGTTTGCTATTAAAATGAACAGGGTGTCTATAGCTAACAACAGTGTATATTTCTAAATAGCTAGAAGAGAAGAGTTGAAATGTTCCCAATACAAAGAAATGATAAATGTTTGAGGTGATGGATACCGTAAAGACCCTGATTTGATCATTACACATCATATGCATGTTCAAAATATTACATATGCCCCATAAATATGTACAAATAGTATTTATCAATGAAAAAAATGTATGTATAAAATGGGCAGGGTGTGAGTTCTGGATGACTTGTAGAAATACTGTCATTAAACACAAACATGTTTGCTAGAGTGCAAAGGTCAGAGTGAGAATGAGTCATTGAGTCCTGGAGAACTCAGGGCCATTAGCTGTAGTCAAACATCAGCCCTGCCAATCATTACTAATTGATGACCTAGGATTCCGCTCAGAGTTCCCCACTAAATGCTAGCCATGTGTCAGCCATCATGCTGCCCAAGAGAATCATTTGGTAGACATTCTGAGAGACCTGGGGTGCCTGAGCCAATGTGAGAACAAGATGGCAACGTTCACACACGTAAGTGTAAAATTCATCACTGTACTGTAGGTGAACTCAAGTTTGGTCTTTTAAAGTCATTCATCAAAAAAGAAAAGGCAAATGCAAAGGTATTGTCTTCATAATTTTTCCTCATCACTTGAGAGCACAGGCTGGGAAAAGGAGGCTCCAGAAAATGCCCAAATGTGTTGTTAGTGCTATAGGAAATTTCAAAGAATAGGGTATGGACCTACCTGGAGAGATCAGACATGATTTAAACATCTAAAGAACAAGTCATGGCAATATAGACCTTATATTCCGGGCTTTTCACCTATATCTTCTTTCTATTAACTAGTAGTGTGCTACAGGGGAGCCCAGGGAGCTGCCTTTTAAGCCCCAAATCTATCTCTTCTCCTTAACTTCTCTCTGGGTAGGGGCACAGAGTCTTAGTCCTCACCACACCTCCAATTCCAAGGAGTAATCTGGTATTGCAGAAGCATTCAGTTCTTCTTTCCCTTGCATCAAAAACATTCAAGTGAATCTGAGTCCAGAGAGGGGAGCACATCCTAAGTGTAAATAGCTCCTTTCAAACCCTTTGGAGTCTTTCTTTTTCTTCCTCCCTCTGTCTCCTGTGTTTACCCATCCTGAGGTCCTTCCTCAGGAGCACTCTCTGAAAAAGGCCTAAGATTTGCTGCTGTGTTCCAATTCTGGTCAGATCCCTATTTGGTACTTTAATGGGTTAGAGAATTTGAAAGATCAGGGGAAATCCTAAACTGGACAGAACAAGACCCTCTCCCTTGGTCTTAGAGTGAAAATGACATTTATTCAATAAATATTGATTGAGTCCCTGTGGTGTTGCAAAGCTTTGCATGTAGAGAATGTAAACTTTTTCTGTTTCACTGATGATTTTAGTCATTTAATAATAAAATCCCCACTCCCTCTAAGACAACCTTTCTTTTCTCCTGCTTCTTGATGAAACAGTCTATTCTTGGATTAATGTCAGCTCTTTATCCAAAGCTGGGCTGACAAGCTTCAAAGACATTTTAGTTACAACCCCATTGCTGTTTCTACCACTTACTTGTCACTGTGATATGAGAATGCAGAACTAGGAATTTTGGGTGCTCCTAGCCCCACCCAGGTGAAATCTGGTCCCCGAGAGAGGAGAGTAGGCTGTCAGCTAAATTGCACACACAGCATCTTGCCTGCAAGAGCTTCTGAATGCTCTGAAAACTCTCTGGTCTTATGATGCCTCTACTCTGCAAAAGGATCATTGCTGAGGTCAAATGACTCTCCCCGTCATCACTCAGTAACTGAACAGCTACACCAAAAATAGAATCCTGCCTAGTACTCCTGTCTCTCAAGCAGGACCATAAAACATTGCAAACAGGAGGAAGCAGGAAGAAGTCCCCCATGAAGTCCTTGTCCCTGATAAAAAACAAAAGCTCACCTGGCCTCTGAAGTCATAATAGTACTTGCAGCTTGGAGTGTGCCGCCATCCTCCCCAAACACACCTCGACTCTGAAAGTGACCCTAGAAAGGCTATGACTGCTAAGCAGCAGGCAGAACAGGCAGGTGCATTTGCTATGTTGAAGAGCAGCATTCCATAAGGATAATGTAAATTCCACTTGAGCCAAACTGCTACTGGGGGCTGGACTCAAGTCATGCCCTCAGGTTGCAGAAAGGGGATGATGGATACTGGCCTTGCAGTTCTCTGCACTTGCTGGATGATACATGGAGCAGTGGTGTTGGCCTCTGAGGATGGCTGCCCAGTCGTTGACTGGAGCAGGGGTACAAAGCAGCACAGCACCGTGGTGGCTAAGATTCTGCAGTAAGACTATCTGAGTTTGCTACCATTTAGCTGTGCGAATTTACTTCACTTCTTTCTGTCTCCATTTCTTTATCTGTAAAATGCAGATGATAATAGCACCTACCTCATAGGGTCCATGGTTAGTATTAAGTGAGTTAATGTGAGTCAAGTACTCAGTGCCTGGCATATAGTAAGAACTAAAATTCACTATGTCACTCCATGGGCTATTAGAATAGGTCACTTTTAAAAATTACAGTTTTAGGCCGGGCGCAGTGGCTCACACCTGTAATCCTAGCACTCTGGGAGGCCGAGACGGGTGGATCACCTGAGGTCAGAAGTTTGAAACCAGCCAGGCCAACATGGTGAAACCCCATCTCTACTAAAAATATAAAAAAATTAGCTGGACATGGTGGCGTGTGCCTGTAGTCCCAGCTACTCAGGAGGCTGAGGCAGGAGAATTGCTTGAACCCGGGAGGCGGAGGTTGCAGTGAGTTGAGATCATGCCGCTGTACTCCAGCCTAGGTGACAGAGTGAGACTCCATCTCAAAAAAAAAAAAAAAAAAAAAAAAAAAAAAAAAGATGGTTATAAATAGCCATGTGCTGGTAAATGTTTAACAACCAGCTCTTTAGGAAAAAAGCTCTGATTTGTAATGTTTACTGATTTTCATGGTTTAAATATTTCCACTATGATTAATTACAAACTACCAATGTGACAGCATTGGATGCAGAGCTGGGAGGAAGTAAAAGTGTTCACGGTCAGCTCCCAAGAGCCAGCATGTCACTGTTATAAAGCCCAGCTGGTAAAATGAAAGATGTGAAAAAATAAGAATAAAATTTGAAATACAAAATTATCACCAACTATGTAAAAAAACATTCTGTGCATAGGAAAAACATATGTAAGGAAATTTACTGGATACTGACTGTAGTTGCATTAGAGGAGTGGTAGGAATGTAATTAATCCTTTTATATATATATATATTTGTTTCCCTTAAAGTGCTTATGTTAATTTTATAGTGAAAAAATGAGCAGAGTGAACTACATACATACATAAACACACACACACACACACACACACACACACACACGCTTTATATTATGGAAATTTTTTTTTTTTTTTTTTTTTTTTTTTTGAGATAGAGTCTCTCTCTGTTGCCCAGGCTGGAGTGCAGTGGCACGATCTTGCCTCACTGCAAGCTCCACCTCCCGGGTTCACGTCATTCTCCTGCCTCAGTCTCCTGAGTAGCTGGGACTACAGGTGCCCGCCACCACGACTGGCTAATTTTTTATATTTTTAGTAGAGACGGGGTTTCACTGTGTTAGCCAGGATGGTCTTGATCTCCTGACCTTGTGATCCGCCCGCCTCAGCCTCCCAGAGTGCTGGGATTATAAGCGTGAGCAACTGTGCCCGACCATATTATGGAAAATTTCAAACATATGGACTAGTAATATAATTTAAGTACTCAGTGGCTCCAAAAATTATCAGTGTTTTGCCAATCTTCTTTCATTTTAATTAAATAAAATTTCTTTCATTGTCTTTATTTCAGAGACCATGTCCTTTCACCTGAAATAGCCCAACATATTTTTGAAAACATAACTACTGCATCATCACATTTAACAAAAATCCTAATAATTCCTCAATATCATCTGACACCAAGTCCATATTCAAGTTTCCCCAATGGAGAAAGATGGCTTTTACAGTTTGTTTCCTTGAATGAGGGTTCAAACACGGCATTATGTTGCTATTACTTTAAATCTTTTTTTATTCCATAATGGTTACCCTCTCTTTCTCTTTCATGCCAGCAATTTATTGAAGAAGCTGATCATTTGTCCTGTAGAATGTCCCACATTCCAATTTTGGCTAATTGCTTCCTTATGGTTGCTTGTTCCTCTAGTCCCCACATTTCCTGTGGCTGCTGGTTGGACTAAGAGAGTGATCCAGCCAAGAGTTTTCATGGGTGGTGCCAGGTACTTCCTCCTGCATCATATTCTGACACATTTAATGCCTGGCTGTGCCACTTTTAGTGACGCTAAGATTGCATCTAAGTGTAATACATTTAGGAACAAAATTAAATAGGGGAAAATAATTGGAACAACAGAAATGCCAGACACAGAAGAAACTGATTTCAGCAAAACACGAGACAGGGTCTTCTCTGAACTCCTTTGGCCCTCCTGAGGGCTTCACATCCCCATCCCTGGTCACTAGAAAGCCTTGGAATGCCTCTATCTGGACCTGTACTTCCAATCATCCTTTGCACTGCAGCCACCAAAGTTCTAAAGTGCAAATCAGATCATTTCACCATCCTGGTTTAACTTTTCCAGTGGCTTTCTGTGGTCTGCTGGAAAAATGTAAATTTCTTTAGTTCATCACTTAAGCATCCTCATGATCTAGCCCGTGCCTACCTTCCCTACCTTCTCACCCAATCTCTTTCTCTCTTCCTATATATCATGCTTATCACCAATGCTCCAACCACACTCAGTTCCATGTAGTTCTATTTTTATTTATTTTATGTTTCATAGAGGCAGGGGTTTCACTATGTTGTCCAGCGTGGTCTCAAACTCCTTGCCTCAAACAGTCCTCCCATTGGGGCCTCCCAAACTGCTGGGATTGCAGGTGTGAGCTACCTTACCCAGCCCATGTAGCTCTCTTGATACAACACTCCTTCACAACTCTGGGTCTTTGGATTGGTTATCCCCCTGACTAAAATGTCTTTTCTTTTGTCTGCTTGGCAGTTTTTCACCCATCCTTCAAGACTACTGAGCCAGCCATTTTTGACCTCCCTAGACTAGTGTGAATGCCTGTCCTCTGTTTCTTCACGGGTCCTCATGAGTACCTTAACTTATTCCATCATTCCATCCCAGTGGGCTTTCCTGGGCCTGGCACAGTGCAGGTGCCCAGTGATCATTTGTTGAATGAAAGAATTTAAAATGAAGCACTGTAGAAAGGATGAAAAAAATGCTGGGTGAATTTGCCATTGGCTGAACAAGCACACCCAAAAGATTGCTACGTGCTGAGTAGGCTGAGTGACCACATCTGTACCAGAGCACCTTCACTGTCTTTATTTCTGCTCTGCTCAACATTTTCATCCCTTTAGGAGCTTGGGTTTGCTTGAATTGCAAACATAAGCAAAACCTACCTTGAGCTATTTCTTGTAGGTGCCTATATTAAAGAAAAACACAATGTAAGCTCAACCAATCAGAAGCAGCCAATGAACTTATATAACTAAGCTTTCCAACAAGATAGACCAAATAAAGCAACTGCGTAACTGTAACCAATAAAATATCTTTTTTGCTTTACTTCTGTGCGTGTCCTCTAAAAGCCTCCCCGTTGTGTTCTCTTGGTGGATCTCCCCAACCATCTCTGGTTTGGAACTGCCTGACTTGCAAATTGTAGTTTGCTCAACTGAACTCTTTAAAATTTCATTGTGCCTCAGTTTATTTGTTAACAACAATATCCACCACAAACTTTGAGGATGAAATGAATTAATATACACAAAGTGCTTAGAATACTGCCTAGAACATAGTCCTATTTAAAAGCTTGTTATTAATATTCTGCCTCCGTCTTCACCTCTCTACTTGTTGGTTGGCTCTGCATATTTTGTGTTTAAGTTTTGTTTTATCCACAGCATCAGGCATAAAGCTTTAAAGGATGAATGAATCTTATAGAAGCACCTGGGAGATTGTTCAGGGTGGTAGTAAAGAGGATGGACTTTGGAGCCTGGCTGCCCAGGTTCCCACCCTGGCTGCCCCTCTGACCACTGAGTAACCTTCACCATACAGATGGAAGCCCTCTGTGCCTGTTTCCTTGTCTGTAAAATGACAGTAGTCCTGGGTCTGTAGTGATATTTACATGAGATCATTCATGTAAAGCTCCCAGCACAGAGGCTGGCAAATGGGAATGGCTCACTAAATGTGATTTCCTATTATTAAGCATTTTCCTTCCTTGGGAATTTGTATTTTAACATGAACTAAGTAGGGGGCCTATTTGAAGGCAAGCCAGCATTTTGGACCTATCCCAATAATCAGTCATCCTGTTTTTTTCTTTCTATCTTGATTATCACATCAATCCTGTTTGTACTTGCACAAATAAAGTGGTTGGAATCTTGCCTGTTCACCAGAATGAGTGATAAGAATGACTTCTATTTCTGTCATTGGCTATATTTAACACAGGCCCTCTTGTTAACTCATAGTTTAAAAAAAAAAAAGGCAACCAAATCATTTAGGTTCAAGGGGATGGGAACAATCCAGGGACTCAGAACAAATGTGGTTCTTCAGCAGCCCACTAATCGGGGTGGGTGAGACTCCCCAAAGGGCTGTGACTTCACAGCTAGGGGCCTCAGGCTAAAACTGTACCTAATAGAAATCAAATAAAAATTCAGGGACTGCTTCAACAACCCAGCACTGGACTTCAGCCGAACTGACCATTTCTCAGGGAGGGCACCTTCATAGGGAGCAAGAACCATTTAGCAAAGAAGATAGGTGAGGTGGCCTGGATCCCGGCATCCTAAGAGCCCCAGGGAAATGGCCGGTGGAAGGAACCGAGTAGGGACCTCTCCCAAAGGCTTCTGTATCCTGGCTATGCCATATTTTTCCCTTGAAAGTTTATGTTGGAGGTGTTGTAAACATATTGTCCCTGATTTTTAACCCAAGGTCAAATGTCCATTTCGTGTGATTACTTGCTACAAATGCTTCATTCTTAAATCTCACTCTTCACCAACTCCCATAGAATTACTGGTACCAAAAAACTCGTATGATAAGCTATCAGATATTCTAACATGTCTTCTTGCTTCCAGGTTAAGTTCCATGTACCTACCTGATTTATCGTGATCAAGGTGGTAGGGAGTTTTTGAGGATTTGGAGTCTTTCCTCTAATAATGTCAGCTAACACTTACTGAGCATTTACTATATATAAATATGTTCCTGCACGATCTCATGTAATTGCAGAGGAAGTGGGGTCAGGTACTATTCCTGACCCTATTTTCTTTTTTTTTTGAGACAGAGTCTCGCTCTGTTACCCAGGCTGGAGTGTAGTGGCGCGATCTTGGCTCACTGCAAGTTCCACCTCCCAGGTTCATGCCATTCTCCTGCCTCAGCCTCCTAAGTAGCTGGGACTACAGGCAGCCGCCACCACGCCTGGCTAGTTTTTTTGTATTTTTAGTAGAGACGGGGTTTCACTGTGTTAAGCAGGATGATCTCGATCTCCTGACCTCGTGATCCACCCGCCTCTGCCTCCCAAAGTGCTGGGATTACAGGCGTAAGCCACTGTGCTGGCCCCGACCCTATTTTCATATGGAAAACTGAGGAAGCAGAGTTAAAGTAACTTGCCCAAGGTTGTTTGAAACATTTTACACCAGGAGGGTCTGACCTGAGGGCTGAGCTTTTAAGTTGTGATGTGGACCACTCCCTTCCTTTCACCAGTCCCATGATAATATACAATGCATGCGTAGGACTGAGCCAAAAACAGAACTACAAGGGTATGGAACTTATGGTGATCATGCCCTTCCCTAGCTCTGGGAAAAAACCTGAGGCACAACATCCCTCACCCTCACTATCATTCATTCTTGCAATCATTCATTCAACAAATATTCATAATTGAGGACATACCATGTGCCACATCCTCACCGAGGACACAGTGGCGATCAAAACCAAATGGGAACCCCTGCTCTTACGGGGCCTACGATTCCCATGAGACACCAACGCGAGGATGTAATTTACACTCACATAAACTTACAGCTGCAACAAGAGCTGTGAGGCAGGGGAACAAGATACTGTGAGAATATGGAATATGGAAAGGGGAAATTGCCTGATTAGGTCAGGGAAGCCTGTGACTCAGTGACAGAAGAGGAAAGAGGAGAGGAGAACATGTAATGGGGGATAAGAACAGCATGGGGGGAGGCCCTGTGAAGGAAAAGGAGCACTGCACATCCTGGGACTCAAAGTAGACAAGGGCTGGAGGAGGCCCAGCCATACTTACGACTTGTTCTTTATGGTGAAGGTAGTGGGAAGCCTTTGAACCACCAACTTTGGACTCCATTCCTGAGCAGTTGCTCGAGGCCAAACAGTGCCCCAATAGCCACCTTCTGTGTCTGTCTGCCACCTATGGAGTTATCAAGGAGGCAGATCTTCATAGCATCAGCATCCTTGAAGTGTGACTTTAGTCATGGTGATGGCCAGCTTGGGGTCAGAGAGAACCAGGCCCTGGCAGCTTCCTGCTCTGTCCCGAAAGCTGACTTCCTTTGGTCTGTTGAATCATGGCATTTCCAAGAAGATTAAATATCACAAGACAGAGATAGTAATTACACAATGTATTTGGGACAAAAATTACTCATACTTCTGTGCAAATAAGTCAGCTAATAATATTAAGAGTAATTTGGCTGGGTGCAATGGTTCATGTCTGTAATTCCAGCACTTTGAAAAGCCAAGGCTGGCAGATAGCTTGAGCCCAGGAGTTCAAGATCAGCCTGAGCAACAGAGCAAGACTACCGTTTCTACAAAAAAATTGTGAAAAATTAGCCAGGTGTGGCGCGTGCCTGTAGTCCCAGTTGCTTGGGGAGGTTGAGACGGGAAGATCACTTGAACTAAGGAGGTTGGGGCTGCAGTAAGCTGAGATCGCACCACTGCACTCCAGCCCGGGTGACAGAGCTAGACCCTGTTTCAAAAAAAAAAAAAGAAAAGAAAAGAAAAAAATGAGTAATTTCACTGTACTAACAAAATTCCATAGATTGTACCCTGCTATCTCTGCCTTTTCTGCCTTATCTCACTGTAAATTATTTGCTTGAGAAATGTGTTTATGCATAGTTTTCTGGAACAAAGATGCCTGATGGCATTCCACAAGCATAAAAAAATAATGATTATGGTGACTCACTTCTTGCTCTTGTTACTTAAATATTATCCACTAAACTTTGCTAACAAGAAAGAGTTACTGTAAAATGACTTCTCTGCCTCACTGGATATAATTTTCTCTTCAGTTTCAGATGCCATCTCCAGTGCTATTTAAGAGAGGTTTGCATGTGGATGTGAGAGAGATTATTTGCTTATTTATCTATTGCTTATTTACGCTTTTGTTTCAATCTTTCTAGTGACTCCAAGTGAGTGATTCAGATGTGAGCATGCACAGTCCCTTTACACAATGCTCCTTACAATGATGGAGAGTTGAACTCATCAACATAATTTTCAAAAGACTGATACTTTTTTTTTTCAGAATCATAAATGCTTATAGTTTGAAGATGGAGATGTTATCTAGAGGCTTCTAGATAATCCATTTAACTCTAAAGAAGAGTAACCAGAATAATCCTTTACTGAGGGAATTCCATTTATTGATTAAAAAGCTGATTGGAATTTGCAGGTAGGGGGAAATCCCAGTTTGTAGTCTGTGTCAAGTGGGGCCAGTCCCAGGTGAAATTGGCCATTTCAGCCCATGACAAGCAAGAGAAAATGTCAGCTGGGGAGATCCTTGAGAGAAAGTGTGGAGGATGGTGAATTTTATGTGATAACTTGACTGAGCCATAGGATGGCCAGATATTTAGTGAAACAGTATTCTGAGTGTTTCTGTGAGGGTGTTTTTGAATGTGTTTAACATTTAAATCAATAGATAGCGTAAATGTGATTGTCCCCCAAATGTGATTGGGCCTCATTTAATCCACTAAAGGCCTAAATAGAACAAAAGGCTGATTCTTCACTGTTAAGAGGGAGTTCTTCCTACTTGACTGCCTTTGAGCTGGGGCATCATTTTTTTCCTTGCCTTTAGACTTGAACTGAAACATGAGCTCTTCCTGGGTCTTGAGCTTGCTGGCCTTCAGCCTGGAACTGTACCATCAGGTCTGCTGGGTCTCCAGCTTGCTGACTGCAGATCTTGGAACTTGTCGGCCTCCAAAATCACATAAGCATATCCCTTGTAATTCTCGCTTTCCATACCAACACATAGACACACACACACAATACACACATCATTTTCTCCATTTCAGTATCAGTTGATGGGAGAGGAGACAAGAGGAATGGAGGTGTTCCACTTGGAAAGGCCAGGCTCTTGGTTAAGTGGGAGGTTGGAAGTCATCTAATCCAACCTGCCTGAGGCAGAAGGGCTCTCTATATCATGCTGTACATGTTCAAACATGCAGTTCTTTGGCTTCAGCCTGAATACCTCAGAACGGCATTGCTGTGTGATGGTATCAAGGGCTCTGGAATCTGACGGCTTGTGTTTCACCTTGCCTAAACTTCCTACTAACCATGGTCTTGGACACATCCTTACTTGACTCATTTCTAAAATGGGATAATAATACCGCTCATCTCAAGGCTTGCTAGGATGATGCCTTGAGAATACAGAAGAACATAGTCTAGTGGCCAGTATGTATTACAATAAATGTTAGCTATTATTAGTCCTGCCATTTCTAATCTAATCTTAATTTGGGATGTAAATGCCCAGATTCAGTAATTCCGTGATAGCTTTTCTTTTAAACTTGGTGGCAGCTGCAGATTTGATAACCATAGCTTCTATGTATTCTAAGGCCTTGCTATTCAAAATGTAGTCTGCAGACCAGCAGCATAGATAGCACCTGGGACCTGTTAGAAATGCAGAGCTCTGGACGGGCCTGGTGGCTCATGCCTTTAATCCCAGCCCTTTGGGAGGCAGAGGCAGGTGGATCACTTGAGGTCAGGAGTTCGAGATCAGCCTGACCAACATGGTAAAACCCCCACTCTACTGAAAGTATAAAAATTAGTCAGGTGTGTTGACACACGCTTGTAAACCCAGCTACTTGGATGGCTAAGGCAGGAGAATCACTTGAACTTGGGAGGCAGAAGTTGCAGTGAGCAGAGATTGCACCACTGCACTGCAGCCTGGGTAACAGAGTGAGACTTTGTCTCAAAAAAAAAAAAAAGAAAAGAAAGAAAGAAAAGAAAAGAAATGCAGAGCTCAGGCTTCAGGTGATGATAAGTGTTAATGTTTGATCTAAGGCTCTGAACAAAGGTGACAAGGAACACCGGGCTAGTGATAGAGTTCTATGATAATACCCTGGAGACTCCTCCCAAGTTTAAAACACTGAGTAACATTCAACTTTAGCCAACATAATACAAAACAGATTTATGGGAGGATTCTAAATAGTAGAAAGGGTAGGATGAGGAAAGGGCAGGATCCCAGGCAGCAGTTGGAGCTCCTAGACTCTTCCAGCTCCTAGACTCTTCCATGTCACCGGCATTAGATGCCTCAACTCTGCCTGTCTTCTGTGTATTCTATTCAAATTCTGATGAGCCCAGTCTGGGTCAATGTCTTCTACTCTTGGACACCCGGCCCTGACCAGGCTTGAATGCACAGCCAGGATGATGCTGAGTCAGAAGCCAGCCCAGTGTGTGTCCACTACAAAGACCATGTTTCAGAAAGATGCATGAGTCCAGGTTTTTTGCTCCAAACAGCCTTCGCAGATGTCTACTACTTGACTATGGTGGATCCTAAACAAAGTTAATACAATGTTGGGCATCTCAAACTTGCTTCAAGGAAAAAACGGAGAGGGGAGCCTGACTTAGAAAGGAGTAAGTTATTTTTGGAGGAGAACAGTATAGTTACCCTATGAAATCATTGAAAACAACTGCTAACATATTTGGAGTATGTGCTTAGCAGAGGCTTCATTGGAAAGTTTAATAACACAGAGATTCTTTGTTTGAGGGGGTGTTAGCTTCCTTTAAAAATACAATCTTTAGAGGAACAGGTAGCTCCTGGATCTGGAAAATGAAGCCTGAATTTCCCAGAGGGCCATAATTGCATAGTTGAGAACTGAGTTTAGAATTTGAACTATTGGTCATCTGAGGGAAAAGATAAGATTATCTCGTTACCCTTATCTGACCTGTTGTTTAATCTTTGACAAATATGAAGGGGTGGCCTGCCCCTCCACACCTGTGGGCGTTTCTCGTTAGGTGGAATGAGAGACTTCAGAAAAGAAATGAGACACAGTGACAAAGTATAGAGAAAGAAAAAGTGGGCCCAGGAGACCGGCGCTCAGCATACAGAGGACACGTGCCAGCACCCGTCTCTGAGTTCCCTTAGTATTTATTGATAATTATCTTTACCATCTTCAAGAAAAGGAAGTGGCAGGATAATAGGATCATTATAGGGAGAAAGTCAGCAGTAAGACATATGAATAAAGTGACCTGAATAAGTTTAAGTGACCTGAATAAGTTTAAGGAAAAGTGCTGTGTCTTGATATGCATATGTAAACATCTCCATAAACCTTTTTAGTGCATAAAGAGCAGCATTGCTCTAGACCCAGCAAGCTGCCTTCAGGTACTTGTTTAACAAAGCACACCCTGCACAGCCCAAAATCCTTTAAACCTTGAGTCAAGGACAAGGTTGGGGGTAGGGTCACAGATTAACAACATCTCAAATACAGAACAAAATGGAGTCTCTTATGTCTACTTCTTTCTATGTAGACACAGTAACAGGCTGATCTCTCTTTCTTTTCCCCACAAAATATATGCATGTTGCTAAAATCCCAACCACCTGGAACTCAGGTCAAGAAAAAGAGAGACACGTTTTTGCTCCAAGTCAGTCACTCCATTAATAGGAATATCATAGCCACATCTTTGAAAGTAATAACCCCACTGTTCTCTGGAGTGTGTTCATGTGGATGTGCTGCATTCTAAGGAGGGCGTTGAAAACTGGAGGGATTCCACGTAAAGAGCATCAGGGGGATGAAGAAAAGTTCTGGAAAACATGTTACACAAAGAACCATATGATATAGAACCAGAAACCAGGTGGCCACGTCAAGCCACCACAAACGTTTTCTTCTGCTCCTGAGGGCCAAACTAAGGCCATCAAGTGGAAATTATGGAGAGTAGGATTTTGGATGAATATAAACATCATTTAAAAATCTCTGACATAGAATTTGTTATGGAGAATATGGTTTGTGATTGGGGAAAATGCCTTGATAACTCTAATTTGTGTTGGAGAGATTGCTGGAGCAGGAATGTTGTCAGACTGTCAGACTTTATAGGATTAGAGGAGGTCAGGGAAATTCCTATCAAGAGGCAAGGAGGGGAATTTGTTGTGTTCCTGAGAGAGAATAGTGAACAGAAAAGTAAGAGAGGGGAGAGGGAAGCTGGTAAGAAGTGGGAAGCTAGGAGAAGGGTCAGAGATGATGGAACGGGTTTGCAAAAACAGAAACATCTCTTCATTCTTCATTCATTCATTTATCAATCTATATTTTTGAGTATTCAGACCTCTGTGCTAGGTGCCATTGTAGTCACTGGGGATAGGACAGTGAATAAAGTAGATGAAATGCCTACTCTTGGGGTGGAGGGCACATTCTGGTGTAGAGACAGACAATACACTAGCACAAATAAGTATACAATGTGTCAACTCACAGTAGTCTTGTGAGGAAACACAGAGCTGAGGAAAGCAATTGAGTGGCAGTTGGTCAGGGAAGGTCTTTCTGAAATGATGCTTGAGCGGGAAACTCGATGAGGTGAGGGGATAAGCCTGGGAAGTATCTGTGGGGAAAGCTTTTGGGGAAAAAATATTTAGTCTGGGTGACTTGAGCAGAACTTTAACATTCTATGAAATTGTTAGGATTTGAACCAATCTTATCTATCTCTTGCAGGGGAAAGGGATTCCCACCTATATCTGATCAATAAAACTCGGAGTCTTCTCTCTAGAAGGTTCTTTGGTTGGTTGGTTATTTCAGAGATAGGGTTCCCCTCTGTTTCCCAGGCTGGAGGATTGGCTTGATCATAGCTCACCACATCCTGGGCCCAAGCGGTCTTCCTGCCTCAGCCTCCAGAGTAAGCTGGGACTACAGGTGCATGCCACCATGCCCAGCTACTTCTTAAAATGCTTTGTAGAGATGGGGTCTTTCTATGTTGCCCAGACTGGTCTCAAACTCCTGGCCTCAAGAAATCCTGTGTCCTCAGCCTCCCAGAGTGCTGGGATTACAGGTGTGAGCCACCCCACCTGGCCTCTGTCTAGACAGTTCTCATGGGTGTATTGAACATCTATTGCCCAGAGGAGGGTTACTGCATTGGGTGAGAGGTTGAATTAAGTGATTCTTATGCCTGGCTTGGTATCAGAATCTCCTGGAAACTACTGTAAAATTATAGGTTTCTAGGCCTCACTCCAGAAATTCTGCATCAGAATCTCTGGAAAATGGGGATTAGGAATCTGTACTTTAAAACAAGTTTCCCCAGTGCTTCTGATGCAATTAGAATAGAGACTAGCATTTGGAAAGCACCAAATTAGTTGACTTTTGAGGTTTCCTTCAGCTCAGAGAGTTTTTGACGGCATGAAATGCAGCTTCTCCATGAAGTCAATTCTATCTTTCCAATTGGAGTTTTAAAAACTTCTTTTTAGCTGGGTGCGGTGGTTCACGCCTGTTATCCCAGCACTTTGGGAGACTGAGGGGGGTGGATCACCTGAGGTCAGCAGTTCAAGACCAGTTTGACCAACATGGTGAAACCCTGTCTTTACTAAAATACAAAAATTACCCAGACATGGTGGCGCACGCCTGTAGTCCCAGTTACTTGGGAGGCTGAGGCAAAAACCCAGGAGGCAGAAGTTGCAGTGAGCTGAGATTGCACCAGTGCACTCCAGTCTTGGTGACAGATAAGACTCTATCTCAAAACAATACATAAATAAAAAATATGAAAACAAATTCTTTTTAGGTGTTAAAAGGAGCACAAGCTTACTGTTAAAAAAATTCAAATGATAAATATAAGCTACACATCCTAGAAATAACCATTATTAGTGTTTGGTGCATATTATTCTTGATTTTGCCATATCTGTAGATTCCATATCTACATATACATATATACACATATATAATAACATTTTGTTGTTGTTTTTGGGACAGGGTCTCACTCTTTCACTCAGCTTGAGTGCACTGGTGTAGTCGGTTTACTGCAGCCTTGAGCTCCTGGGTTCGAGTGATTCTCCCACCTCAGCTTCTCAAGTAGCTGGGACTACAGAATCAAGCGATCCTCCCGCTTCAGCCTCTCAAAGTGCTGGAATTATAGGTGTGAGCCACCATGCCTGGCCCATAATAAAATTTTTAATCTCTCAGTTTACAAAAATATGATCATAATTTACTGCAATTTGCTTTATACACTTGATAATACATCTTAAATATACTCCTAAATCAGTACATATAGAACAACTTGATTCTCTGTTTGTTTATTTCTTTTGAGATGGAGTTTTGCTTTTGTTGCCCAGGCTGGAGTGCAATGGCATGATCTTGGCTCACTTGCAACCTCTGCCTCCTGGGTTCAAGCAATTCTCCTGCCTCAGCCTCCCGAGTAGCTGGGATTACAGGCATGCGCCTCCACGCTGGTCTAATTTTGTATTTTTAGTAGAGACGGTGTTTCTCCATGTTGGTCAGGCTGGTTTTGAATCGTGACCTCAGGTGATTTGCCTGCCTCGGCTTCCCAAAGTGCTGGGATTACAGGCGTGAGCCACCACGCTCAGCCTGCGACTTGATTCTTATAATGACTGCCTAGTGCATCATTTTATGTCTATATCATAATATAATGGACATTTGTTTCTATTTTTCTGCTACTACAGCCACTACAGCAATTAACATCATTGCAGTATATTTTCTTGGTATTCATTGTGAGTATTCAGCATAAATTCCTAGATTTGGAATTTTTCAAGTATTCCTGTAAGGTTCTACCAGTTTATATTCAGACCAACCATTTTATAGGAAGGTTTCTGTTTCCTCACCCTCTTACTCTTCACTGATATTATCTTTTAAATTTAAGATAATCAGTTACGTAAAAATATCTTATTGTTTTAATTAGAATTTCTTTGGTTTTTGCTGAGAATGAGATCATTATGTTTATTGCACATTTGTTTTTCTTCTATAAATTATCTATGACCTTTGCCATCTTTCTATTAGATAGAAATTTCTTATTGATTTGTGTAGGTTTTTTATTTATATGGCTATTAATCCTCTACGTAGTTTCTCTAGAGTGTTATCTTTTTATTTTATTAAAATGTAAGGGTAGATAATACATTTTACAAGATTCAAAAGTCAAACCTATACCGAAAGGTAAACACACAGAAGTTGCATTTCCACCTCTGTCCCTCCACCTGTCCCTCCCTCTCCCTTACATGAAACCATTTTTCTGTGCTTCATTGTGTAGATATAAGCAAAAATGCCTGTATAGTCTTTCTCCCCTTTATTTTTAAAACATAAAATGTAGCACATGATAAAAAATCTGGAAGAAACCTAAGTATCCATCAAGAGATGAATGGATAAAGAAAATGTGGTACACATACACAATGGAGTACTGCCATAAAAAGGAATGAGATTCTGTCATTTGCAACAGTATGGATGGCACTGGAGGTCATTACGTTAAGAGAAATTAGCTAGGCACAGAAAGACAAACATCGCATGTTCTCACTTATTCGTGGGTGCTCAAATTTAAAATAATTGAGCTCATGAAGATAGAGAGTAGAATGATGGTTACCAGAACCTGGGAAGAATAGTGGGATGGTGGGGAACGGGGATGGTAAAAGGGGACAAATATACAATTAGATAGAATAAATACAATCTAGTATTTGATAGCACCATAGGGTGACCATAGTCAACAATAATTTATTTTAAATTTAAAAATAGATAAAAGAGTGTAATTGGATTGTTTGTACCAAAAAGAAAGGATAAATGCTTGAGGAGATGGATACCCCATTCACCCTGATGTGATTATTTTACATTGTATGTCTGTATTAAAATATCTCATGTACTCCATAAATATATACACCTACTATGTACCCACAAAAATGAAAAAATTTTAAGAAATGCTGCAAATCTACCCAAAAAAGAGGGATAGGAAAAAGATCTAGAAAAAGATCTACAAAAAGATCTAGAATGTTTCAGGAACTCCTCTAAGAAAGTGCTTCTTGACCCACCCTCAACCCAGTTCTTCACTCCCGTAATACCCTGTGTATTCACTCATCCAATAAGTGGAATTACACTTACCATGTCCAATAGAAATTTTCTGTTTTCGGTACTCATAACATCACCCCATTCTTGTATTTATATTTTTTCATATATGTATATAAAATTGATGCATAAAGGTGTTTATCTTGGAGTGGGCAAGGTTTCAGGTGATTTCTACTTTATCAGGTATTTTCATATTGTTTAAATGTTTAAAAATTAAGAATACAAAATCTACAAACAAAAAATAAATTCACAAAAGAGAAACAAATGTTCTGATAATATTTTTTTCACTTAATATTGACTTAATATAAACGACTGATATCCAGGTAATTGCTCCATATCAGTCCATAGGGATCTTCTTCACTCTGTTTTCAGCTGCATGGTACTCGGGTGGATGCTGAGCACTTGGGTTGTTTACAATTATTTTATCATTATAAACAAAACAAATCAGTTTTTGCGTATTTCATTTTTTATCTGTGCAGTGGAGTGTATTTGTAGGATAGATTCCTAAGAAGTGAAATTGCTGGTCAGAAAGTTGTCACCTTTCCTTTTACTTTGTGATGATGCCTTTCATTATAAAGAAGTTTTCATTTTTTTGTGTTAATTTTTTCTACTTACTGTTTTTGGATTTTGCAGTGCCTTCTTCAGGAAGAAAGGCCTGCTTGGACTATAAATTATAAAGGCATCCTTTGCTGTTTTCTGCCAAAGCACACGCACACACACAATCTTCAATGTGTATGGATTTCCTATTGTCTGTAAGAGTCTAATTATCTTCTCCCATAAAGATATCCCGTAATACTTTAAGCCTTATTTGAGGAATTTATCACTTTCTTCCTCTTTCTGCCTGGAAAGATAAATTTGCATCAAATATTACCTCTCCTACTAGACAGTGAGCTCCTGGAGAGCAGATATTATGCCTTATTCATCTTCACATGCCTGATAGTCCCTACCACAATCCTGGCTCATGACAGATGTTAAATACTTCCTTCTGCATTTCATAGAAAGTGTAGAATGCCGGCCAGCTTTCCAATTTTCAGTCATGACAGAATGATAGAAAATGAACTTATATTGCTATTAGAGACGATGAAATCTGTGTTGGGATAAACTTCTAAAACTCCAGTAATATGAGACTTCGGTGTGACAATAAACAAGAAAGGAATTCTTGCAGGTCCCTTCCAGTCTATGAAAACTCTGGTGAAACAAGTTAGAAATGTGCCAAGGCAGGATTTATAATACTGGCAGTGGACCAATACACAGGTACACTGAGGGAATGTGTTTCTATGCCTTTACAAATTCACCTTATGGAGTCATGCCCAGACATTTGTTATTTGTGCCCCTCTACTTTTTATCTGAGAAAGTTTATTTATTCCACACATATTAGACTGGACTGTATGAAATGGCTTATACTTAATTTTTATCCACCAAAGCTGCGGTTTCATTAGGTTCCATCCAATATGTATTGAACTCTGTGTTTTAAGTAGTGTGTAAATGTAGCAAGTGGTGGGAGCTATTTTAGTGAAAACATAAACATGGTCCCTGTCCTAACAGAACTGAAAATTTACTGAGCAAGACAGACACTAAACAAGAAAGAAAACAAAATAGTATAATAATTAGGAATTTCTGGATTAGCGTGTTTTTCTTACACTTACATGAATAAAAATATGTTGAAGTTACTACATAAAGTTTAAATGAAAATGTGCTCTTTTGATTATGTTTTACTTCACTCTTAAGTATCTCTATATGTCTTCTAAGTATTTTTTTAATCTTATAAGCATTCAAATTGTTTTAAATATATATATAAAGTCAGTTCTACTGAGGCATAACTTATATACATAAAAAATTCATTCCCTTTAGGTGCACAGTTCAATGCATTTTGACAAATGGGTGAAGTGTATAACCACATCAAAACATAGAACATTTCCATCACCCCCCAACATTTTCTCATGCCATTTGTAGTTGATTGTTGAACTGATTTTAACTGAACTGTTTGTTGGCAGGCTGGGCTCCTCCAGACCTCTGCCTCTTATTTTACCAAGAGCTTTGTCCTCCACGACTGAGGACAAAAGGTCTGGCATATAGTAAGGAAGTTGCTGGGATCTTCACTAGATATTCACCGTGGCTAGGAGATCTAGAGTTTATCTGAAGAAGCAGGTTGTTCAGATCAGCTGGGATCAACCAGCCTGCCTGGAGAACCTACAATGTACCAAACATCTCTGGGGACATTTGTTCTCAAGTAGAAAACTCAGACCACCTGTGTACATTCATCCTTTTAACTTACACCCACTCTCTTTAGTTTGTGCATTTTTCTTATCTTAGCTTTTCTGAATGCTTGAGCTTCCTCTGAAACTCTGAACTTTTTAGATCTGAAATTCATGGTCTCTGGAGGTCTGTGGAGGATGCTGCAAGCTTGCCCTTCATTTGAAGGGTCTGAAATTGGAGAAAAGGAAAGATAACTCTAGCATATAAAAACCTCAGCAGAAAGAGATTCAGGGATGTTTGCACTGATTCATGGGGAGAATTATAGTAAGGGAAAATCTTATGATTCAGTTGTGGATTCAGCAACTCTGCAGAGGTAGTGCTGAAACATTAGTTATAGCTTTATTTTCTTGCTAAGTATAATTGGATGAAGAATAAATATTGTCATGCAGTCCTAGTCCATGCCACCAACCTGCCAAAGAAACACCAGCCACTTTGGTTTTCAGGGTTTACAGCCACAATGCAGACTACTTATTCTGAGAAATGATATATACAAGTAAACCAAAGTAGCAAGAATGTCTAAACCAAATCTTACTAATATGTGCAGTACTAGATAACCAGTGAATCAAGACGTAATCCCCAAGCTTGATTCTTAGAATTACCTTCCGAGCTTGCTGAAAATACAGATTCTCTGGAGATTCTGATTGAGTCATCTGGCAAGGGGCCTGGAAAATTGCATTTTTGCCAAACTGCCCTGTTGGTTCTGATGCTGCTTATCTAGGGTCTACCCTTTGAGGGCATTGAATTTAAATGAGAGGCCTGAATTTCCAGGGTTCCGGGGGCAGGGGGTTCCATTTCCTAGCTGTGTAGGTTTGGCTTAGATATGTCATTGATCTGGGCCGCAGTGGCCTCATTTGGGAAATGGATCATGAGGTTTTTGAGGACAGAAGCATGGGTAAGAGGCATGTTTTTGAGTGATTAATCTGGTGGGTCTATATGGATGGGTTGAGGCCTGAGACACGGGAGAAGGAAGCTAATTAGAAGGTAGTTGCCACAGTGCAGGCAGAGCTGTGAGGATGGGGAGGAAAGGCAAGGAGGGACCAGAGGTGAGAGGTCACACAGAGTGGGAGTCACAGGATTTGGTTTGGTGGATATGGAGGGTGAGGAAGAAGAAGGGGGAAATGGGGCTTCACACCTGGGTGACTAGGTGAATGGAGGCTTCATTTAAAGAAATCAGAAAATCCAGAAGGGCAGACGGATCAAACACTTGATTGTCCCTATAGAGGTTCCTCCTTGATGGCACTGTGCTGCATTCTGGGATGTCCCCTCCTCTCTAAGAGGATAATATAAATGTGAATGACAGAGGCAGACAGCAGCTCTGAGGCCACTGACTCCTCCCATCACCTTTGGCAAATCATCTCACCTCCAGGAACTTAGTTTCCTCATTGGGAGCTAAAGTGGATGGACTAGAAAATGGATTCTTGTGGGATCTCCGGATGACCTTCAAGAATTTCATGAATTCCCTGAAGCCGTATGCAAGATTTTCATGAGTAGCCCTATCTAAAATTTTCTATGGAGAGGGCCTAGAGCTGATATCAAATTCTTAAAAGGAGTTAGTGACCCAAGAGGCATCAATAATGATTGCAATAGATAACTTTTTTTAAAAAAACCTTATTATGCACCCCATTTTCCTAAAAATTTATCTTTTTTCTCTTTTTCCCTGTGTGTTCACCTCTTATTTAGCTCTTTAGGAATGCAACCATAACCTTTACCTTCTCTCCACCAGACACTCCTTACGAGCTTACCTAACTATACGTTAGTTTAGAAATTCTAAGAACCAAATGTTGAACCAAACCAGGCACCCTTCAGGATTCTCCCCCATCAGAAGATAGCCTCAAGGCAACAGCTAATTTACAACATAAATTCTGCTCCCAGGGGACTTTCCCAACCAGCTTGCCGGGGTCTGTGGTCAGTCTGCTACCTAGCTCTGCCTGCGATGGTGCCAGCCAGACTACCTATTAGATAAGACATCCAACAAGTCACTTCCTTGTCTCCTCCCCTCTGTGCCATCCATGCCAGGTTCTCCCTTAAAGCCTCTGCTTTCTGCCCTGAAAGTGGAAGCACACCCTTGAGGCGGGAGCCTGTAACTCTTCCCCTCAGCTAAACTCTGGAATAAAGGCACTTTCTAGCAGACCTCAATTCTTGTTAATTGGACTCTGTAAGCAGCAATCAACTGGACCTGCTTTTGGTTACAGGGTGAATTTCAACCACACAAAAGAAGAGGATAAATGAGAGTTATTCAGTTATTACCCAACTCTAATACTTGAAATGATCTCTTAAGTCCTTTTTAAAGTATATTTCATTGTATTCATTTATATGTTGGATTTTTTTTTTCATGTATCATCCCTAAGTGGATTTTACTCTTATAAAGGTAGGTGTTCAAAGAAGGAAATGGTAATATTCACAGGCCTCTATTTAAGGTACTCACTAGATGCTATCTCTCCCCTCTGTTAACCAAGGTGATGAATGTCCTTGCCTCTCTCTACAACACATGAGCTGCTCTTTTCCCACTTATTTAATTGTACACTTACCAGGAGTCAGTTATGTCTGTTTCCAAACCTGTTTGTGCCTGTTGTACCAAGTCTTAAAATTATGTAATTTCATTAAATATGTACCTAATATATTAAGAAGTTGGAGGTATGTGAACTTTAAAAAAATATCAACTTTATTCTTTCTCAAATGTGCTGCATTGAATTTTCCATCCTGCCATTGGGTGATCTCTCCAGCAGATCCCATAGCATTTCCATTCAATTTCAGATCTTAATAAATGGCCCCACTTTTAGTTGTTAAAAGGTGCCGCCCAGTTTAATATCAAAGCTTCACCTCCTCCTCCAAGTTGGGCCTGACTCAGGCTCAGAATCCCACGGGGGGCCTGGTTGGTTGTTTGTTAGCCCTTCATCTTACTCTTAATGCCTCCTCCCTCAGGCACTGCCGTGTCCAGATATTCAGGGATGAAAGTGGGCGGCGAAAGAGAAAGGAACATATGTGACCAGTGACTTTGTAATGTGGCACCAGTGCCCTTGAGTGGCACATGCCCTGAAGTTTGCTCTCTCGTGGGGCACTTTTGTGGGTCCTTCAGAATCCACCCACCATCGCTAACACTACATGGATCTTCCCCTTCACCATTACTCCATGCAGGAAATGCCCCTCTGGTTGGCTGTTATAACTGTCCTCTCCCCTCAGCGCTTTTTTTTTTTTTTTTTTTTTTTTTGAGATAGAGTCTCACTCTTGTTGCCCAGGCTGGAGTGCAGTGATGCGATCTCAGCTCACTGCAACCTCCGCCTCCCAAGTTCAAGAGATTCTTCTGCCTCAGCCTCCCAAGTAGCTGGGATTACAGGCATGTGCCACCATACCCCGCTAATTTTGCATTTTTAGTAGAGATGAGGTTTCAACATGTTGGTCAGGCTGGTCTCGAGCTCCTGACCTCATGTGATCCACTGGCTTCGGCCTCCCAAAGTGCTGGGATTACAGGTGTGAGCCACCACATCAGCCATCCCCTGAGCTCTTAACTTCTGAGGAGTACATTGCCCTGGCAGGCAGATCTCTTGGACAGAGTCCTTTCAAAATGATCAAGTCCAGCTCTCTTCAGGGTCCACACTGGCCTGTGGGAAATACACATCCTTGCCCAACGTTGCTAGAAGCACAATGGTGTTCTTACTGTACTACCGTCTCCTCCTCTGCAGCCAGAGGAAGCCTCTTACCTTTAAACCCTTCCAGGTACAATCCAGCTTCTAGTCCTGGTGACCTTCAACTCTAAGGATCCACATTATGCTCTTCTGGCAATTCATGTAAAGATCTCCCTGACCCCAACTTCAAAGAAATTCCTTTTATCAGCCTTTTTCATTGCTCTTCCCTATCTCTTATGTGGCCTGGGAATTGGTGGCAAGATACATAATGTTGGAAATTTTTGGTCATATTCCTTAGCAAGTTCTATAAGGATAATCTGGGTCCTCTCTTTAGAATGTGTGGGTGCTTAGTAAACTTTGTGCTTAGTCTGTGGGTGTCAGTCAGAATTGAGATAATGGAGGCTGGACACCGTGACTCACGCCTGTAATCCCAGCACTTTGGGAGGCCAAGGCGGATCACCTGAGGTCAAGAGTTCGAGACAAACCTGGCCAACATGGCAAAACCCCATATCTACTGAAAATACAAAAATTAGCTGGGCATGGTGGTGGGCACCTGTAATCCCAGCTACTCGGGAGGCTGGGGCAGGAGAATTGCTTAAACCCAGGAGGTGGCGGTTGCAGTGAGCCGAGATCGAGTCACTGCACTCCAGCCTGGATGACAGAGCGAGACTCTATCTCAAAAAAAAAAAAAAAAAAAAAAAAAAAAAAAAAAAAAATTGAGATGATGGAAACGTTCCATTTTAACATCCACCTTAGAAATATCACTTAATTGGGAAAAATGGGAGTGTGAAAGGGAGCTATTTTTATGGAAGCTAAGTCAATTGTTTAAGAAGAACAAAAACAAATTCAACAACAACAACAAAAAACCCGTATCAAAATAATTAAAAAGATTCCATAGAATTAGGTGTAGAACTATAGATTTGGGGGATGGTAGAAACACTTTACTCCTTAGAGCGTTTAAGATTCTCTAAGTTCCTGCTTCTCTTTAAGGAAGTTAAAATGATGTCCACTTAGAGAATGCAAGACTACAAATATCAGCCTCATACTCAAAGAAAGTGATGAATGAATGTAGTCTGATTTGTTAGAAGTTAAAAGGAATATTTAAGGTAAATATCATTAATATGTAATGTATTTTTTTGTGGTTCCCTGCTTTAACTGACTTTTAAAATTATCAAACAACCACCGATTTTAATAGAGGTAGCTAAGAAGTTTGCAGAGAATACGGTTTTCCCTTCACTATCCATCCTTCTCTTCTTCCATATTAACAGAGTTCCAACTTTTAGCTGGACTGTAGTCCCCCAGAATAAAAGTATTGCATGGTCCCTTGCAACTCGGCATAACCATGTGACTAAATCCCGGTCAATACATGTATCTTGAAATATCTTTTGGCAACTTCTGAGAAGGCTCTTCAAGCAACAGCTACTACAATGTGCACTTTGCTCATTTCTTCTTTGCCTGTCTTATACCCTACCACCTGGAATGCAGATATGACAGCTGGAGCTCTAACTACCTCTAACTACCCCTTCCTTCCTTCCTTCCTTCCTTCCTTCCTTCCTTCCTTCCTCCCTCCCTCCCTCCCTCCTTCCCTCCCTCCCTCCCTCCCTCCCTCCCTCCCTCCCTCCCTTCCTTCCTTCCTTTTTTTTTTTTTTTTTTGCCATAAGGAAAAGGACTATACCCAGAAGATGGTGAGACTCTGGGTTGGAAGGAATTTGAGTGTCTGAGGGCTTCATGGAACCAAACTGCCAGAACAGTATGTGAATAAATATTTGCCTTCTTTAAACTGCTTTTATTTTAGATCTTTGTGATTCAGTCAACCTAATCAAAACCTATCTAGAGGCCTTGGACCTTAGTTATTTTTTTATGAACTGAAATGCAATCTGCCCTACATATTCTATTAAGAAACTTATAAAGAACTAGTGTCTCTGTAGATTTTATCACAATCCTCAGGAGCTTTATATAGAGGGGACACCTGAATTAGAATCATCCTCAGCCCTTTTAGACTCAAAGATTCTACAGTGCACTATATTACTTGAAGAATATTCTTTTAATAAAAATTTATCAGAAAGGCAATGCCCTGCCCTGAGACAATTCTAATAAAGTCAATGAGTTGATTTAGTGTTTATGGTAACTATTTCTATGTTCTGCCATTTCATCAGGCCATATTGATTTATTTTCCCTTGTCTAACTTGAGAGCTGGCAACACACTTTCAGAGCCAGGACCAGCATGTTAACACATAGTTCCTTGACAACAGAAGTGCCACATTCCTTTAGTTCTGAGATTCCTTCAATTGAAGATACATTATTGGTTTCATAACAACTTTTTGAGAAAAAAGAAAACTATATTAAATGAACCTTTTTGTCTTAGTAAATGTCAATAGTATATGCACACAAACACAAATTCAAATTTTTTTTCTTTTGTAGTATAAACAAGGTTTGAGTTTAAATCTATTCACATTCAGTCTAAAGATTCCTTTGAATCACTTTTTGTTCCACAAAACACCAGCTCCCTGATTTGCTTAACCAGTTCTTGTGCTTCTGGGGTCTTTTGCACCTGTGCTACCAGTACTATGGATGGTTAATGCTCTATACTTCTATTTAATCGTATTCAGTAAAATTCTTTTTATCCCTGTCCCTGTTTTTAGAGACAATAAAATATTTTGGAGAAAATACAATTGGGCTCTACAGGCCTGACTATTGTTTTGAAAGCCAACTGATGAAATTCTGGGACGTGGCTTTTAAAATGCAACATCTCATAATGAACAAAAAGAGGCTCATAAAAAGATGATGGTGTCTCTCTCCCCTGAAGCTTCAGTGGGAGAGGATCATCTATGTCATAGATCAGTTAACAGAATCAGTATTGATAAGGAATTAGAATGTAAAACCTTGCAAGAACCCTTATTCTTGTTGTCCTGTGCAACATGAAGACTTGTATGAAGGTGTATAATTGTAATTGGACCTTGAAGGCATGATTTGAATAAAGGAATCTTGTAAGACTCTAAAGACTTTAGAAAGGTTTGCCATGTCCTGTAAAAAAATAATCTCCAAAGGAAACCTGCAAGTCTGATTGTTTGTTGTTATGGTTTGAATGTCTCTGTCCCTCGAAAATTCACATACTGAAACCTAACCACAAAATGATGGTATTAAATGTGGAGCCTTTGGCAGGTAATTAGGTCATGGGTGATCTCCACTCAAGAATGACATTAGTGTCCTTATGAAAGGGCTGGGGGGAGTTTGACCCTTTTTTCTCTTTCTGCCATATGAAGACACAGCAGCAGGGTGGCACCCGTGAAGCACAGAGAAGCCCTTACCAGACACTGAATCTGCTGGTGCCTTGATCTTGGACTTCCCAGCCTCTAGAACTGTGAGAAATAAATTTCTATAGTTTATAAATTACCCAGTTTAAGGTATTTTGTTATAGCAGCAGGAACAGACTGAGATAACTGTCTTAATAATTTGCTACCTTGGTACTAATATATTGACATCTGTGTCCTTACCTGTATACTTGTAAGATTGGTGTCAAGTCAGAAAAGCATTATTAGCACTTTTCTATCACATGCATGATAGAAATACCAAATGCTATGACTCATTTTAACAATGAGATTGAGATTCTTACTTCTTTTAAATTTATATCATAATTTCAAGGCACATTTTAAAAAATCAGGTTTCTGTATATCCTGGTAAGATTTTTTTTCTTCTTTAACATATGTTGTGAGACTGAATCTGACTTCAGAAGTGCAGATATTTTCAGAAATGTAGATTTTAAAATAAATCTTAAGGAAAACTTGGCATTTAAACAAATGTAATTCTTGGCATTGTATTTCTGTGTGTCAGTGGATATTAAATTGTCAGAGTTATGTTTCTGTAATCTTGAGGCCATTCTTAACAGGGTATAAGGCTGAGAAGAAATTACACTATGCATCCCCTTCTCCCTATCCCCTAATATTTTGTTCTGGGGAAATCTGTTTAAAATAATTATCAAGAGCAACTTAAAAGGTAAATTAAAGTGTAGAGTTAGAAAAAGACAACCAGCATTCTGAATGGTGTGTGTGTAAGATACAGGAAGCCTTGATGCTTCCTGGCCATCAGTCAGGTGACCCAGGGCATAAGGAATATTCTGTGTTAACTTTATGTCGACACCTTGGGTCTTTCAGAACACCATCTGCCTTCTTCTCTAGTTTGTTGGCTTCTCAAATCCTTGCAAAGCACTGGGCATACGATCTCCTAAGCAGTTTGGAACCCCAAAAGATTCATTTTGCTCCGCCTGAGGGCAGTGTTTCTACCTTTACGGTTCAGCTATCTCTGTATTATTTACTTAATATTTTTATAAGGCCTTGCTCTGTTTCCTTAAATGTATTTACTTTAAAAGGACACTTTATATTATGATCTTAAGTGGAAAAACTAGTGTCAGACAAAATTCCAACAAATTTTGTTATAGATTGAATTTGGCTTTTGTTTGTAATTCATGAATGGAATCAGAGTCCCCCATTCCCACTGCCACCCCCATCCCGGGCAATGGCAGAATGGTGGGGACAAGAAAACAGAACAAGAAAAAAAGGTGATTGGTCAACTTCCGGTTACTTTTTTGGTAAGGGTTAAACAGAGGGGACTTCCTTATTATGCAACTCAGGTAGACTGGAATCTCTCCTGCTTTCAGCAAAAATAGGGCCGTGGAGATGTATCTATTTCCTTCAAGTTTCAGTTTGATTACATGGCATTTAGCATGAGTGACTTCATTTTGGTTTGGACTGGTCTGTTGGGTCCTAGTGCTAGAGCTCAGCCTAAAAAATGGCCTCCCATAATTTTTGTTTAACACTAGTATCACACTATAAATGGAAGGCAACTTTAGGCCAGAGATGGGCTCACATCAGAAAAATCCAGAATTCAATCATGTGCCCTGATTTAAAACCACCAATGTCGTTTGAAAGCCTTTCTGGGCTGACAAAGTTTTGTGTGATTGGTCTCTGACACCACTCTCTCTAGAGCTTCACCCCCTACAGTGCAGGCCTATTGACCTTCTTCTAGGCCCTAGACTTGCCAAGCTCACTCTTCCTCTGTATTTGATGTGACCAGCTTTTTCTTGTCATTCCAATTTCTGCTTAAATGTCGCCTCCTGAAGTAGTTGCTGTTGGTGTCCTGCCCAGAAGCTTAGGTACTTTTACTAGCTCTGTTTGACCACTCCCTTTCCCCCCAAATCCTCCATGTCACCAACAGCATACTTTACATATTTTGTTTAAAAAATATTTGTTGAATAGAGGGGAAAACATAGATAAATGGCTAGATTGACACATTTGAAGGATTATAATGAATTGATTTGAATAATTAATTGATAAGACAGAAAACTTGTTAATTATTATCTGCTAAACACAATAGTTTTCAGAGTAACAGAGGATTAGCTAAGAGAATAAAATGAATACAGGATGATTTACAGAGGAATTCTCAAGACTGGGCATCATAACCAGAGGTGTCCCGAGTGAGTCAGCAGAGAGCAGGAGGAACGCTCTGCACATCTGGGGACTACCATCGGGACCACTAAAGACAAATGTATTTGCTGTTAGTTTCGATTAGGCAGACTCATAAAATACTACAGCTTGGCGTGCCACGCAGGCTGAGCCTTGAGATGACACAAAGCACGATGCCTGCATCGGGTTATCATATTTGGCAGATTGGAAAATGGCTGTCTATGCCACCTGAAGGCCAATGTGACTGTTTTAGATGATAAAACTCTCACAATCTCTGACCCTTATACAGCATGATTTCTGATTCCCTAGACTGATCAGAGTCTTCTAGTGTCAAAGGGATGTGAATTATTTGACTGCATGTCTTCCTGTCTGCCCTCCTCCCAGCTCATTGAATGAGGTAAATGCTTAGCAGGCATATTCCCACTGATAAAACTGCATGCATACTTATTATTCACTTTCTTGTTCAGACACAAATGCACAGTCTTAATCATAATAGGAGATAAGCTCCAAGAGTTGCAGCAATAATCTGACTGATTTTGCTTTTCTGCTTGCTTTTTCTCAGAAGACACGTTACTGTGATGCAAGGTGTGAAAGCTGCTGATGTTTACAGGAAACCGATTGGAACAAGATATCAACACAGACTGAGGTACCGTGTTGTAGGGAGCCTGCCACTGCTTCCCAGGCCTCCCTGCCACCAGTAGCCCATTGGTGGCCTGCCCATTTTGGGTTTTGGCTGGTACCAAATGTGCAACTGCTCACTGTATCACACTTACAGCACTTACAAAGAAACTCTGACGCTGTAAGTGCCAAGGCAGGGAAGGGGAGGGAGGTGGGATTGGAGGATTTTGCTCACTTCTACATAGCCTCCATTAGCATCCCCCAAAGCTGACTGAAATAAACATTCAATCTAAAGAAAGACTTATTTCTTGATATGCAAATGAAGCTAAAAATAAGTCCCTTTCACACCTCTTTTAGCCACAAGATGCCCCTGAACCCCTTCTGGAAAGACATTCTGAACTCAGGGACAACTTGGTATAAATTCGTCTTTAAGACAAGACTTGTGAATTAAAGTAGTATGTTCGATATCACTATATTTACCAATATCTGTTCCTTCTCCTATCCTAGGCATATGGAAGACTGTACTTCTCAGTTTCTTTGCAGTTGGATAGGGCCATGTAACTAGTTATCGTGGCCAGTGTAATGACACACATCATTTCCAGGTGAGACAGTGTGATTCTCCCAACTCTTTCTTCCCCATCATAGGCAACCACAGACAAGACTGTATGCTGAGATGTAAGACCCAAAAGATTGAAGCAGCCTGGATAACTCGGGTACCACACAGAGGACAACTGCCCTAGAGAGTTGCCTTGACCCACAAAAGACATTGCATGAGATGGAAATAAACTTTTATTGTGTCAAACCTTTGAGATTTGGGGCTTGTTACTGCAGCCTGACTTAGCCCATTCTTACTAATATAAGAAATGCCCAATGGAGTGCCTGTCAATTCTTCTTACATCTCATCCTACCTCTCTTCCAGCCAGACACTATCTTACAAGCTAGTCCTCTCTCCTCTAATACTCTTCCACAGCCAACCCATCTTTAGACTTTCTAATCACCTAAACCTTAGGAGAGGTTTGGGTACAGACTCAGGAAGGTTTCTCAAGCCACATTTGCCTGAGCAGTTCATTCTTATGAGAAGTTATCCAATTGTTTCATGAAACAAATAAAGTCTCGTGGAGAATTAGTCTCAGTCCAGGGAAGAGAGAATATTTGACTGTCTTCACATAATGTATTTTTACATGACTAAATTAAAAAGCAGGTCGTTTGTCTTTACTAGGTGAAGATAAGAACTACTTTCCCCTTTTCCTGACACCTCTAAAGTTAATCTTAGGACTTAAAATGTTGGCGTAAAAATAATTGCTTTTTCCTCTACTGTAAAGTTAACACCTAAGTGCCTAGAGACTCTGCCAGTGACCCAAACTTAAACTTCAACCATTTGCACAAAATGATCCTTCCCTGGCCAAAGAAAATGCCTCTTTGCGTCTAGAAGTTAGGCTTGCAGTTTTTGAACTGCTCCATCAATCTACATGAAACTTCACACTTCTCGGCCACAACTGCTAGGAAGAATGCTAGAAACAACTGGATCTTTATTTTCTCCAATCACCTCTGAGTGAACTAGGCAGAATCAATAAAGCAATGGACCCTTAGATGTGCTCTACTGAGTTAACCTTTAAAGTTAGTGGAGTAGAATTCACTTGGATTCCAAGTCCACTTGCTCTTTTAACTTTATTATTATTTTATTTTATTTTATTTTATTTTGAGACGGAGTCTTGCTCTGTCACCCAGGCTGGAGTGCAGTGGCACAATCTCGGCTCACTGCAAGTTCCACCTCCCGGGTTTACGCCATTCTCCTGCCTCAGCCTCCTGAGTAGCTGGGACTACAGGTGCCTGCCACCACACCCGGCTAATGTTTTTGTATTTTTAGTAGAGACAGGGTTTCACTGTGTTAGCCAGGATGGTCTCGATCTCCTGACCTCATGATCTGCCCGCCTCGGCCTCCCAAAGTGCTGGGATTACAGGCGTGAGCCACTGCGCCCGGCCTGCTCTTTTAACTTTAGTTAAAAGCAAATAACAGAAAACGGAAATACAGAGGCTTAAACATTAGTAGTTTAATTGGTGATTTCATTTTGGTCTGATATTTTAGAGCTTCAAAGATCTCCCTGAAGGTGAGAAATAATTTCTAAAGGGTGTTAGAATGTTATCGCTAGCCCTCAAGACACAGAAACCCTTACCAAATATAGAAAGGTTGGAAAGCAGCCAATTGTCAGAAAAACCTGGGTGGACTGTACCCAGGGCAAAAAGATCCAGCTGGAGAGATAAGCTGGTCTTACTTTCTGAAGAGGACCCGGTTGGTTGCCTTGGTTACAGAACTCCAGTATCCTGTATCCCCCACCCCCTCCTTCTCTAGTTCTTTTGGGATGGCAATATGTCAGTGTTAAATCACACTTACACAGAAACCAGTCATGACAACACTGTTTCCTGTTTTCCCAGACTTCCTTGCAGATAAGGATGGCCAGGTAACCTCCTTGTGGCCAATGAGCTACATAAGTAAGTTTGTTGGGTAACATTTTGGAAAATATTTTGCATTTATAATGACATGGACAAGCATGATTAGCATTAAATCTGCATTAAATGTAAATATAATGCTTAGTGGTAGAGCAGCCATTTTGGGATTATTAGGCCCTAAGCATGAGGGAAATTTTCAAGAGAAGGATTAAGATGATAGCCCACTCAGGGACTTCTTTTCTGGCCAAAGTGAGACTAGATTTATCCTTCTGCTTGAAGTGAACATAAAAGATGACAGAATATATGAAATGACAGATTTTTTAAGACACTGGGACATCAGACAAGAAGAATAGAGATACAAAAGGGCTGGGGTGTGGGGGTGGGGAAGGTGAGCCCTATGATTGCCCTGGATTACCGCCTTGAAAGAGTTTTCAGGCTGTGGAGGAGGAGGCGCAATCCAGGCAGAGGCCAGCAGACTGAGTTGAGATGACAGAGCCAAGCCACTGAGAACAACGCCGCTAAATCTTGCAGGCCAGAGTACCACAGAAGAAACTGCTGTGCACGGCCAGCAATCCAGAGATCTGCAGAGGGCCCTCCTTGAACTTCAGCCAAGTACTGATCACCACATGCATGTGAGGAAACCACCTAAGACCAGGAAGGGAACCACCCAAATGGATTATGGGATGTTGTCTGACCATAATGGAATTAAAATAAAAATTAATAACAGAAAGATCTCTGAAAAATCTCCAAATATTTGGAAACTAAATAACTATGATCAAAGAAATCAAAAGGACAATTACAGAGTGGTTTGAACTTAAAAAAGAGTAAGAAGGAAAAAACATACTACATTTTATGAATTGTCACTTTAACAGTGCTTAAGGGGAAAACCATAGCACTAAACTGTATTAGCAAAGAAGAAAAATCTTAAAATCAATGGTCTCAAATCAATGGTCTCAACATCCATCTTAAAACAAAACAAAACAACAACAAAAGGCTGGGCATGGTGGCTCACACCTGTAATCCCAGCACTTTCAGAGGCCAAGATGGGTAAATTGCTTGAGGCCAGGAGTTCAAGATGAGCCTGGCCAACTTGGCAAAACTGCATCTCTAGTAAAAATACAAAAATTAGCCAGGCGTGGTGGCATGCACCTGTAATCCCAGCTACTCTGGAGGCTGAGGCAGGAGAATTGTTTGAACCCAGGAGGTGGAGGTTGCAGTGAGCCGAGACCATGCCACTGCACCCCAGCCTGGGTAACAGAGCAAGACTCTGTCTCAAAAACAAAACAAAACACAGAAAAAAGCCAATAAAACCCAAAATCAGCAAAAGAAAGGAAATAATAAAGATCAGATTAGTGAAATAAACCAAAATATTTTACCCCAAAATAGACTTCTTCAACATATTTTGAAATGGCTGGTCTGAAGGCCTGCAAACAGAAGTAGCCCTGCGGAGCTATCTTTCGTGGGCAGGGGAGGTGATTTGCATTTGTAGAGGAAGCAAATGACAGATGCAAACAGGCTTTCTCTGAAGGCCCCTTGTCCAGATCTAGGAAATATTAATGAGAGTCTGAAACCTTTAAAGGTCTGATGGGAACATTTCCCACTGGCTACCATCTATTCATTCTGAGGGCTGCTATCTCTGAGGTTTCATCTGCCTAGCAAGACTGCCCTTGCTAGCCAGGGCTTTCCTCTCCTCTCTCCTATAACCTGACTGGCCACCATAACCTGTTTTGCCATGCTTTAAGCCCCTATTCTTTTTGTAATCTCAAGATGGTATAAAAGTGCCAACCATCTGACCATTTGAGTTCTTATATTTGTATGACTACTGTGTACACGTTAATAAATTTGTATGTCTTTTCTCCAATTAATGTGCCTTTTGTCAGTTGATTTTCAGTGAACTTTCAGAGGATGAAGGGGGAGTTTTCCCTTGGCCACTACAATAGAAGTCAATAAAGTAGAAGACAGAAGAAAAATAGAGAAGATCAATGAAATAAAAAAACAGCTTTTTGGAAGATCAATATAATTGAAAAATCTTATCAGGAAAAAAAAAAAAAGAAAAAGAGGCTGGGCATAGTGGCTCATGCCTGTAGCCCAGCAGTTTGGGAGGCCGAGGTGGGCAGATTGCTTGAGCCCAGGAGTTCCAGACCAGCCTAGGCAACATGGCAAAACCCCATCTCTACAAAAAATACAAAAAATTAGCCAGGCATGGTGGCAAGTGCCTGTAGTCCCAGCTGCTCAGGAGGCTGAGAGGTGGGAGGATCTCTTGAGCCCAGGAAGTCAAGGTTGCAGTGAGTCGTGATCATGCCACTGCACTCCATCCTGGGTGACAGAGTGAGACCCTGTCTCAAAAACAAACAACAACAACAACAACAACAACAACAACAACAAAAAGAGGCCAGGTGCAGTGGCTCATGCCTGTAATCCCAGCACTTTGGAGGGCCAAGGTGGGCAGATCATCTGAGATCAGGAGTTTGAGACCAGCCTGGCCAACATACTGAAACCCCATGACCACTGAAAATACAAAAATTAGCTGGGTGTGGTGGTGTGTACCTGTAATCCCAGCTACTGGGGAGGCTAAGGCAGGAGAATCACTTGAACCCAGGAGGCAGAGCTTGCAGTGAGCCGAGATCACACCATTGCACTCCAGTCTGGGTGACAGAGCAAGACTCCATCTCAAAAAAAAGAAAGAAGAAAGAAGAAAGAAGGAAGGGAGGAAGGGAGGAAGGGAGGAAGGAAGGAAGGGAGGAAGGGAGGAAGGAAGGAAGGAAGGGAGGAAGGGAGGAAGGGAGGAAGGGAGGAAGGGAGGAAGGAAGGAAGGAAGGAAGGAAGGAAGGAGATATAAATTGCCAATGTCAGAAATTATATAGGTGATATCATTTCTACATGATTCTACATGTAGATCCTACAAATTTGAAAAGGATACAGATTCTAGAAATATTAAAAGGATAATGGAATATTATGAATAATTGTATGCCAATAAAATTGACAGCTGAGATGAAAAGGAAAAAAAGACCCTGAATTACACAAATTGCCAAAGTTTACTCAGAAAGACATAGACAACCTGTATAGCCCTATATGGATTAAATAAATTGAATTTGTCATTAAACATGTTCCAATAAATAAAACTCAAGTTCCAGATGGCTTCACTCATAAATTCTACCAAACATTTAAGGAAGAAACAATACTAATACTATACAATCTCTTCCTAAGAAATTGAAAATGAGGAAAATACTTCCCAACTCATTCTACGAGGTCACTATTACTCATATGAAAACTAAACCAAAATATTATAAGAAAAGAAATCTATAGCCTAATGTGCCATATTAATATAGATGCAAAAATTCTAAATGGATAATAGGAATACAAAGTTGGTTTCACATTGAAAAATCTATCAATGTATTTCTCCATATAAACAAACAAAAAAACAACAACTCCATATGATCATCTCAATAGATGCAGAAAAAGCATTTAACAAATTCAGCATTAATCCTGATACTAACTCTCAGCAAACTGGAAATAGGGAGACTCTTCCATAACCTGATAAAAAGCGGTTACCAAAATGTACTTAACAATGTACCTAATGATGAAAGACTGAATGCTTTCCTTCTAAGATCAGGAACAAGACAAGGATGACTGTTCTCAACACTTCTACTCAGTATTGTCCTTAAGGTGCTACTTAGGGCAATCAGGGAAGAGAAAGAAATACAAAGCATCCAGATTGGCAAGAAAGAAGTATAACTGTCTATTCATAGACAGCATAAACTGCAGAAAATCCAGTGGAATCTACAAAAAAGCTACTATAATGAATAAGTTAGTTTGGCAATGTTGTAGGACGTTTATACAACATTAAAAAATCAATTGTATTTCTATTCACTAGCACAGAACTATCAGGTATTGTCATTAAAAAATACAAATTACAATAGCATAAAATACATGAAATACCTAAGTATAAATCTAACAAAAAATCTTCATGTCTGTATGTTGCAAACATTATTGAAAGAAAATTTAAAAACGTAAATGAACAGGTAAAATGTTTTCATGAAACTAAAAACTTAATATTGTTACAATGTCATTCCTCCCCAGTCTATAGATTTGATACAATCCAAACCAAAATCCCAAGAGGCTTTTTTTTGTGTGTGGAAATTGACAAGCTAATTAAAAAATTCACATTGTAATGCAAAGGACCAAGAATAGCTAGACATCTTTAGGAAACAAGTAATGTAGGGCTTACATCCTGGATTTCAAGACTTGTGATAAAACTACTGTTATGCCCAGACCGTTTGTTCCCCAAAGAAGACCACCAGAGTCCAGAGTCAAAGCCAAGCGGCAAGGATCTTTACTACAAGTTCGAACTTGGTCCCTCCATTCCACAGCATACAGGAGGGCCTCGAACAATGCAAGTGCTTGCTTTTTATAGCCCGATGTAAACAGGATATGTAAAGTTACAGGGAACAAGGTAATTCTCTCGGTTACAGCATTACAATTGGTTAACATTATACATTTAGCATTCCTTATCGGAGATCTCCCAGGTGATGTTTTTCTGAAGTTTGAAAGAAATATGGAGGAATGTGTTTGTGCTGGACTCAGGAAGTTGGGAGATATATGGGGGATGTGCCTCATTCCTTTCATTCCCCCCTTCTTTTCAGGTAACTCTAGAGCCAATCTTGGGTCTTATAAGTCTGACTCTGTTTCAGCGTTTACAGGTTGGTATTGGGCTCTGAGGACCATGAGCTGAACAGTGTCAAACCTTTCTCTGACAAACTGCAAAATTCTGTTAACACAAGGTCCTACGGTTAGCAGAAATAGTAGACTTAGCAGGGGTCCAAGGAAGGGGGCTAACAGAGAAAACATAGAGGAATTCCACCATTGGTCTGCAGCTGAAGCAAACTGCCGTGTTTTTACTTCAGTGCTTAACTTGCGTAACTGTTGGACCCGGTCTTCTACAAGCCCTGATTCATTTATGTAGAAACAACAGTCTTCTTTTAGAAACATACATGTACCACCTTTTTCAGCAGTGAGTAGGTCTAGGGCCCTCCGGTTCTGCAAGGTTACCTGAGCTAGGGACGTGAGCTGCCGCTGAAGGGATGCAAGGGACTCAGCTGACTCCTCCATAGCAACGGCAAATTGTTGGTACAACTTGTTGCTTTCCATGAGGGTGTGACCTAGGGCTTTCCCTGCCATCCCGGCCGCAATGAGGGATGCGGTGAGGGAGATTCCTGCAATGAGGGGGAGAAATATGGCTCGTGCAGGTCTCGGTCTAGGGACTGGGTGAATAGCAGTGCTAGTCCAGTTACCGGTGTACCTTAGGAACTCGCCAGCAGTTAGTAGAGTCAACCGGGGAACTAATGTGACAGGAAGACACAGTAGGTTGGTAACAGAGGGACTAGATAGGTCCTTAGATAATGTCCTATTACACCAGAAGAATATGCCTGGCGGAGCCCTTAGGGTGATATTAGGGGGCACTGCAGTGATGCTGCAGAGGCTGGAATTGGTGTTTTCCCCAGCGGCCACTAGGGCGGCTAACATTAGGGCTAGACTACCTAACTGCATGTTTGCAGTGAGCTATATTGCCGGTGCAGGGTGAGTTTTAAGGGGTTGTTCTTAGCTCTGTCCACAGTCCACGTGGCCAGTGCTTCAGCTGCTACCATGATTGGTTCCAGAAGGTCGGAGGTTGGGTCCACTGGCTTGACGTGGGTGTAGTGGATCCACGACGCGATGCCTTTTACCTTCAGGGTGGTGGGTGTGGTCAGGAGTACCTGGAGTGGTCCCTTCCACCTGGGTTCTAGGGTCTCTTGTCGGTGTTGCTTAACCAGGACCCAGTCTCCCGGCTGGTCCGGATGGGGTGTCGGTGGGGGACCGGTCTCATATAGCTCTTTCAGCTTGGGCCAGATCTCTTGATGAATTTTCTGCAAGGCTTGTAGGGAAAATAAGAGTTCAGAGGCATTTTCTGTTTCAGATTTGAGCAGATCATCTTTTAGACTGGGAACCAGGGGTGGGGGTCTGCCATACATGATTTCGTAAGGGGTAAGGCCTAGTCTGTAAGGGGTATTACGGGCCCAGAACAGAGCGTAGGGGAGAAGGACCACCCAATTAGCGCCAGTCTCTATAGCCAATTTAGTTAAGGTCTCTTTTAAGGTCCGATTCATCCTTTCTACCTGTCCTGAACTCTGGGGCCTGTAAGCGCAATGTAGTTTCCAATTTGCCCCAAGGATGGAAGCCAAATCCTGACTTACCTTAGCGACGAAGGCCGGCCTATTATCTGACCCTATCTGGATGGGGAAGCCATACCTGGGGAGGATATCTTCCAGAATTTTCTTTACTATAACCTGAGCAGTTTCTCTTTTGGTTGGAAATGCTTCAGTCCACCCTGAAAAAGTATCTACAAAGACAAGTAAGTACCGATACGCATACTTTCCTGGCTTTATTTCAGTAAAATCTACTTCCCAGTAGATACCGGGCCTGGTTCCCCTAAGCCTTGTTCCCGCTGCAGCCTGGGACTGGGGGTAGGCATTGTTAAGCTGGCAGACTTTGCAACTTGTCACGATGCTGCTGGCCATCTCGGCTGTATGTCTGAATTTGAGCTTAGAGCGTCTGATCAGGTCTATCATCCGCCGAGCACCCAGGTGGGTGGTTCGGTGGATGTGTTCTAACACTTGTCCTAATTTTTCTGGTAGGATGGTTTGGTCATTAGTATCAGTCCATCACCCATTCTGGATCTGTTTCAGGGGAAGCTTGTCAATCCACTGGAGATCTTGTTCTGAATAATCAGGGAAATATGGCAAGTCCCGGGGGCCCAGGTCAGGGAGCTGGAGTGCAAGGAGTTGGCTGGGAGCCTTTGCCACATTTCTTGCAGTTTGGTCTGCCAGAAAGTTGCCTTGAGCAGTTGGAGTGGTTGGTTTCTGATGCCCTGGGCAATGCACAATGGCTAACTTTTCTGGCTTCCATAGCGCTGTTAACAGGGCTAGGATCTCTTGCTTGTTTTTTATCTCTTTTCTTTCAGCCGTTAGTAACCCTCGCTCCCTGTAAATGGCTCCATGTATGTGCGCCGTAGCAAAAGCATATCGGCTGTCTGTATATACTGTCAGCTTCTTCCCTGCCCCTAAGGTAAGAGCTTGGGTGAGCGCCATCAGCTCGGCCTTCTGGGCCGATGTCCCGGGGGGCAGGGGTTCCGCCCAGATTACCTCAGTCTCTGAAGTCACTGCCGCTTCAGCGTACCTCTGGCCTTGATGCATGAAGCTGCTCCCATCAGTGAACCAGATGAGATCAGCGTCAGGGAGTGGGCAGCCCTGCAGATCCTCTCGAACTCCGTGCACCTGAGCTAGTATCTCTGTGCAATCATGGAGTGGCGCGTCCAGGTCAGGGTTGGGCAGCAGTGAGGCAGGGTTTAAGGTTGTTGGGGGCAGGAAGGTTATCCTGATAGGATTTAGTAATAGTCCTTGGTAGTGGGTGAGCCGGGCGTTACTTATCCATCGATTAGGTGGCTGTTTGAGTACACCTTCGATGGCATGTGGGGCAACGACCCGCAATTCTTGACTTATGACAAGTTTATCAGCATCTTGTACCATCAGAGCCGTGGCTGCAATCATTCGGAGACAAGGGGGCCACCCGGCAGCCACTGGGTCTAACTTCTTTGACAGGTAGGCAACCGGCCTCTGCCAGGGGCCTAAGTTCTGAGTTATTACCGCCTTGGTGACACCCTTACTCTCGTCCACGTATAAGTGGAAGGGCTTGGTGACATCAGGTAGTCCCAGTGCAGGCGCAGAGAGTAGGGCGGTTTTGATCTGTTGGATAGCCGACTCGGCTTCGTGTGTCCAATTAAATGGCTGTTGCCCCCGTGCTGCCTGATACAGGGGTTTAGCCAGTTCTGCGAACCCAGGTATCCATAGTCTATAAAATCCCGCTGACCCCAGGAATTCCCTCACTTGTCAGGTGGATTGTGGCCTGGGGATCTGCAGAAAAGTCTGCTTCCGGGACATTACAACAGTTGCCTGACTTCCTGGAGCCTCTGGGTCTATGGGGGTGTACTGTCTAAAAGCTTCCATTAATCTTTCTAAGTAGGTAGCTGGGCTCTCTGTCTTTCCCTGCAGAACAGAGTATACTTTAGCCAAATTAGTGGGCTTGCGAGCAGCTGCCCGGAGACCCGCCATTAGAGTCTGGCGATAAAGGCATAGCCGTCCCCTACCTTCTGCCGTGTTGTCCCATGCCAGCCTGGTCAGAGGAAAAGTCGCATTTATGAGGTTGGGATTGGCAGTCGGTTGACCGTCGTCCCCCGGGGCCAGCTTTCTAGCTTCTATCTGTATTCTTTTTCACTCCTCCATTGTGAACAAGATTCGGAGGAGCTGCTGACAATCATCCCAAGTGGGCTGGTGGGTGAACATGACACTATCCAGTAAAGCCAGTAAATCTTCGGGGTTGTCTGAAAACCGAGCACTCTGAGTCTTCCAGTTATACAGATCACTGGTGGAGAATGGCCAGTACTGGAGCCTGGGGATTCCTGTGTCATCTAGGGGTCCTATTTCCCGAAGGCGTAAAGCCACCGTGGAGTCAGGCAGCCGGGGGGGGGGCTAGCCCGCGAAGTGTGCCCTCGTGTCCGCCCCGCGGCCCCTTCAAAGTTACTTTCCCTTTCAGCAGGCCCGTGTGTGCCGGCCGCCTCCCGTCCGCCTGCTCCCTCCCGCAGCTTAGCCCCGGGGGCTGGGGCCTGGGGCCCGGAGGGGTACGGAGGGGGTTCTGTGAACAGTGGGTCCCTGCTATCAGGTAGAACAGGATGGGGGGGCAGTTGGTTGCTTGGATTTTAGTGGTCGAGCAACCAGTGCCTTACAGGGTTCAGGGGCTAATTGGAAAGGGGACAGCCAAGGAGGCGGGTTCTCAACAAGGTCCTGCCATATGAGGATATATGGGATTTGATCTAAGTGGCCCGCACGCCCAGGTGGGAAAATATTGGACTTTAGTGATGACAGCAAGTCGGAACGTCCCTTCGGGTGGCCACCTCACATCAAAGGCAGGCCATTCGGAGCGGCACAGAGTAATTAGCTTTCTTTTCCTGATTTCTATACCAAGATCATGGCCCCTTGCTCTTACTTCTTTGAAAATACTTGTAAGGAGAGATAGAGGAGTGCTCTGGGTATTACCTATCCTGTAATAATTTGTAGTCTCTTCCTATAAAGGAATGTGGGTTAGAATCCCTGTAAAGGAAATCTGATCTGACTTATTAATGATATCTAGTCGCAAGCGCGCCCCGGCAGCCCGGATCAGAGACAGCTGCTGCCCAGATCGCAAACGCGCTAGCGCTCCCCCACAGCACAGATTGCAAGCGGCTCCGGTAGCACAGATCACAAGCGGCTCCGGTAGCACAGATCGCAAGCGCACACCGGAAGCGCAGATCGCAAGCGGCTCCCATAGCACAGATCGCAAGTGGCTCCGGTAGCACAGATCGCAAGGGCACACCGGAAGCACAGATCGCAAGCGGCTCCGGTAGCACAGATCGCAAGCACACACCGGAAGCGCAGATCGCAAGCGCGCACCGGAAGCCCAGATCGCAAGTGGCTCCGGTAGCACAGATCGCAAGTGCGCACCGGAAGCACAGATCGCAAGCACGCACCGGAAGCACAGATCACAAGCGCGCACCGGAAGCCCGGGTCAGAGTTAGCTGCTCGGATCGCGATCGTGCTCCGGCAGCCCAGATCGCAAGCGCGCACCGGTAGCCCGGGTCAGAGTTAGCTGCTCGGATCGCGATCGCGCTCCGGCAGCCCAGATCACAAGCGCGCACCAGAAGCTGGGGTCAGAGTTAGCTGCTCGGCAGCTCAGATTGCAATCTAGATCAGACGAGAGCCAGGGGACGTCTCCCACTGGTCTCCACTGGCTGTCCTATAGCGCGTCCGCCAGGACTGCGCCAGCTTCAGTTTCAGACCTCGCGAGTCACAGATTCAGATTCAGAACAGACACAGACAGACAAACGGAGATGAGCCGGCTCACCTATCAGTAGATCGATCCTAGTAGATCCCTTGACTAGGGGTCTGGTGGGCTTGGGGAATCCCGGACGAGCCCCCAGATGTTATGCCCAGACCGTTTGTTCCCCAAAGAAGACCACCAGAGTCCAGAGTCAAAGCCAAGCGGCAAGGATCTTTACTGCAAGTTTGAACTTGGTCCCTCCATTCCACAGCATACAGGAGGGCCTCGAACAATGCGAGTGCTTGCTTTTTATAGCCCGATGTAAACAGGATATGTAAAGTTACAGGGAACAAGGTAATTCTCTCGGTTACAGCATTACAATTGGTTAACATTATACATTTAGCATTCCTTATCGGAGATCTCCCAGGTGATGTTTTTCTGAAGTTTGAAAGAAATATGGAGGAATGTGTTTGTGCTGGGCTCAGGAAGTTGGGAGATATATGGGGGATGTGCCTCATTCCTTTCACTACAATAACCAAGACAGAGTGATAATACTGACAAAGCTAGACAAATAAATAGGACAGAGAGACCAGAAATAAACTCACACATATATTGACAACTGATTTTTCACAAAATTGCAAAAGCAAAGCAATTCAGTGGAGAATGATAGTTTTCTAAATAAACTAGATGCTAGAATGATAGATTGTATATCCATGTAGGAAAAAAAAAAAATGAAATCTGGTCCATGGCATGCGCGTCCACGTGAAGAGACCACCAAACAGGCTTTGTGTGAGCAACATGGCTGTTTATTTCACCTGGGTGCAGGCGGGCTGAGTCCGAAAAGAGAGTCAGTGAAGGGAGATAAGGGTGGGGCCGTTTTATAGGATTTGGGTAGGTAAAGGAAAATTACAGTCAAAGGGGTGTTGTTCTACCAAAGAGGTGTTGTTCTCTGGCGGGCAGGAGTGGGGGTCACAAGGTGCTCAGTGAGGGAGCCTTTGAGCCAGGATGAGCCAGGAAAATGACTTTCACAAGACAATGTCATCGCTTAAGGCAAGGACCGGCCATTTTCACTTCTTTTGTGGTGAAATGTTATCAGTTAAGGCAGGGCAGGGCATTTTCACTTCTTTTGTGATTCTTCAGTTATTTCAGGCCATCTGGGCGTATATGTGCAAGTCACAGGGGATGCAATGGCTTGGCTTGGGCTCAGAGGCCTGACTGTCCATACCTCACACTATCTACGAAATTTAATTCAAAATGGATCATAGATATAAATGTAAAATCTAAAACTACAAAATTCTAGAAGATATAGAAAACATTTGAAGATATAGAAAACATTTGTAACTCTGGGTCACAAAGATTTCTTAGATAAACCTCTAAAAGCATGATGCATAAAAGAAATAATTGATACACTGAATTTTATCGAAATTAAAAACTGTGTTTTTGAAAGATACAGTCAAGAGAATGAATAGATAAGCCTCATACTGGGAGATAATATTTGCAAGTCATACATCTATTAAAAATAATATATAACTCTCAAAACCTGATAATAGGAAAACAAACAACTCAATAAAGAAGTGGGCAAAATTTTGGACAGTCACCTTACCGAGAAAATGTACTGAAATAAGCACATAAAGAGAATCTCAACATCATTAGGAAATGCAAATTAAAAGCACAATGCACTGGGCACAGTGGCTTATGCCTGTAATCCCAGCACTTTGGGAGGCAGAGGTGGGCGGATCACATGAGGTTAGCAATTCAAGGCCAGCCTGGCCAACATGGTGAAACCCCGTGTCTACTAAAAATACAAAAATTATCCAGGTATGATGGTGTATGCATGTAGTCCCAGCTACTTGGGAGGCTGAGACAGGAGAATCGCTTGAACCTGGGAGTCGGAGGTTGTGGTGAGCAGAGATCACACCACTGCAGCCTGGGTGACAGAGCAAGACTCCGTCTTTAAAAAACCCAAAACCAAAACAACAAAAACAAACAAATAAAAATCCATGATGAGATACAGTATATAACTTTTAGAGTATTATACAGTATATAACTTTTAGAATGGCTAAAAGCTTTCTTTTTTAACCACCATACCAAGTGCTGGCAAGGATGTACAAGAACTGGAACTCTCATACACTGCTGGTAGGAAAATAACATGGTAGAATCACACTGAAAACATCTGGGGTTTTATTAAAACAAATTCAATATTTATTTATCGTACGACCCAGGCATCCTACTCCTAGATGTTTACCGAAGAGGAAAGAAAATGTAGTTCATACATAGCATTTTTTTGTTTTTGTTTATTTGGAGACAAAGTCTTGCTCTGTCACCCAGGCTGGAATGACTGGCATGATCTCGGCTCACTGCAACCTCTGCCTCCCAGGTTCAAGCTATTCTCCTGCCTCAGCCTACTGAGTAGCTAGGACTACAGGTGCCTGCAACCACGCCCAGCTAATATTTGTATTTTTTAGTATAGATAGGGTTTTGTCATGTTGGCCAGATTGGTCTCAAACTCCTGACCTCAAGTGATCCACCCACCTTGCATCCTGGACCAAAGAGCTGAGATTACAGGCATGAACCACTGTGCATGGCCATACATAGACTTTTACACAAATGTTCTTAGTAACTTTATTTATAATAAAAACTGGAAACAACCTAAATGACCTTCAATTAGTGGGCAACATTTATGGATAAACAAAACATAATATATCCATAAATGAAATACTCTTTGGTAATAAAAAGAAACTATAGATACACACTACAACATGGATCAATCTAAAAATAATTATGCTAAGTGAAAGAAGCTAGACAGAAAAGAGTACATACTACTCTATAGAAAATTCTAGAAAATTTGAATCAGGCTACAGTGACAGAAAGCAGGTCCATGGTCACCTGAGGAGTACAGGAAGAGATAGGAGGGAGAGATTATAAAGGGGAAGCAAGAAAGTTTTGGGGGTGATGGACATGTTCACTATCTTGATTGTTGAGTTGGTTTTATGGGCATATAAAAATGTCAAGTTATCAAATCGCACACGCTATGTGGCATTTATTCCATATCAAGTATACCTCTTTAAAGCTATTTTTAAAAGAAGAAAAAAAAGATGCTATCCCTGACATCGCTGAGCCACTTAACCAATGGACTTCCTATCTCTAAATCTTTTGATTATGAAAAAAAGTAAATGAAGCCATAGTAAGTCAGTTTTTTGTTACTTGCAGCTGGAAGCATAACTTCCCACTACATCTATACAACGCCTTGGCTTATGTAATAAAAGTCACAGAATATTCAAGCTTGAAGAGATCTTGAGGATCAGCCATTCAGAGCCTATCCTGCCTGCCCCACTCCACTGCCGTTCCCCCGACCTTTTCTTTACAGATAAGGAAACAGAAATTCAGAAGCATGGAGGGATTTGCCCAGACTGACACAGCAGATCTATTAGGAGCTGCAGGATGAGAGCTGCAGTGTTCCAATGTCCTGACTCTGAAAGCTGGGCTCTTTCCAGTGTGCCATATCGCAGTCTGCCTTTTCAATTTTTAATTTCTAAATTTTACTTCCTTAAAACAGCAAAGAGAAAAAATACAGAGTGGAATTTAATGCTCACAAGTAGAATTACCTAGAGGAATTGTTGTTTTATAAATGAGGCAACAGAGCCTTGGGGTGCAGATGAGAAAGGGATATTTTCTCTTAGTCACAAAGCCAACATTAAACACTGGCCTCTTGAGACACTACTTGCCCTAATGCTTCTCAAATATATGACTTATTTCTAGTAGTCAACACTCGCCTTTGTGAAATAAACACTCCTCTATGTGTGTGTGCCTGGAATAGCAATCCTGATGTTTCTAAGGGTGTTCACATTTTAAAAGTGAAGTGTAAAAATTCAGTCATTTTGTGTTGGTTGACATTTTTTAAATGGCATGTTTTTTATAACTGAAAACTAAATTTGGTTTAGGTTAGGCTTACACATGAAGAGCTGAAAGGTTGTTTTATTCCTTAAATGTTCCCATCTTTGAGCAGAGGCCAAACAATGAAAATTCTAGCTGGGATAGAATAAGAATGTTATTATCACCAAGTCATGGGTAACTGAAACCTTCCTGGTTCCACATGCTATTAATATCCTATGTGTCAAACAAAAGTTAGGAACTGCTAAAGAAAAGATTATTCAATTCTTCTTATTAAAGCACAGTAAGGAAGACTTTACTGAGGCCCTCGCTATAGGTATAGTGACCACTGCAATGAGGTTTTGGAGTGGGGGAGAAAGATTGAGTTCAATTCTGAATACAGCATGAGCAAGCGGACATTTATAGCCAAGGAGGAGGGTGGGGACCAGTGCATGGAAAACTACTAAGAAGGAACATCAGGGGTAAGGAGGATTCTGACTAGACAGGCCTAACAGGATTCTTGCTGAAGACAGGCCAGGGTGATCAGACCTCACCTAGGGGATGGTGGAGGATGAGGAACCTGATCAGATATCAAGGGTGGATGTTGGTGGGGATTCTTGTGAAACTGACTTAGCTTGGCTCTTTGCTAAAACTGGATTTTCCAAGGAAGTACACTGATAGATTCTAAAAGGTTTAGGAGCCTAACATTTCTCCAAGCAAAGAATCTTTGTCAGAACACAGCATTGACCTAAAGAAAGAAATTGAGGAAAATTAATATAGGTAGATGTAAAGGTAAACTGAGGCTGGAGCCAAAACGGGAACGAAGACACAAGGCAAATGGCAGTGAGAATAGCCTTTGTTAGGACTCACGGGCGAGGTTCCTCAGTCCAAGTGCGGGCCGAGGAAGTCGCACTGAGGGAGGAGGGTAGGGACCTTTTATAGCTTGAGCGATGGGGAAGTTGGTTGTGCAAAAACAAGTCCTGGGGGGTCTTGAAACTGCAATGTCACGAGGAAGGGGTCTTTGGAAACTGTTTAACTGAAACAGCTGTTTACGAACTTGTGAAATGCAGGTGAGCTGCAGGTCATGGGGGAGTGTGGTTGCCCAACCAGAACTCTGACACATGTGAGTCTGTGGGTGTCTACAAGGGTGAAGGGAGTCTTTAACAAAAGGCCTGCTATGCCGGGTAACGCCGCCATGTTGGGTCTAGATTCCTGCCTAACAGTAGAGAGTTTATTTGGGCCAAGGGTGGGGATTGAAGACTGAGAAACTCTTCCAAGTTGCTTTGGGGAGTGCTCCAGAGAACAAAGGGCAGACATGAGTTTTTAAAGAAAAAAAGACAAATCAGGAGAGGAGGGGATTACAAATGTTGTTTTTCAGAATTTTCATTGGTTCCCAGAAATAACATTCATCAGTATTGGCTATACACATTGTTAAACTATAGGGTATGAGTTATGGTGTTCAGAGTATGGCATTGCTAAGTGGCGACACTCAGTTTAGAGTCCACACAGCAGGTGGTTTCAAGAGACAATTATTCAGCTCGAGGTGGGGAAGTGGCGCATGACTGATGCCTCATTCCTATGCTTTGCTGGGCCTGATGCTTTTAAAGGAACTACATTACTCAGGTGTTTCTTGTCTTTCTCAGTCTCTCACCTGTGTGGTTATTTCACTTTGCTTTCCTAGAGCACAGCACCAACACACATACCTTACAGAACCTTACACACCTACCTTACTATCCTTCCTTTACAAGAAAGGTGACTCCAAATCTGAGCTCACAGGGGATGCTGGAAAGTCAAAGTGACTTGGGGAAAAGTTATTGAAATGACTACATTTTTGACAAATATGAACGAACAATGAGGAAAGATGAAAGGAATTGAAATCACTCAGCCTCAGACAAGAAGATATTCCATCTCCACCTGATATTATTTTCAAGATTTCCTGTCCAAATTCTGCTGAAATTGTTCACAACATTAATTACACGGTAAGAAAGATGCTGATATTTGCCTCTCTGATATCCATTCCAGCTTCTTCTTCATAAAGCAGAAACAGTTTCGTTTAGGAGTGGCAGTGGCACAACCTGACAAAAATCCTTTCCCTGGTCAAACTCTAGCCAGGCCTCTCTGAGCCCTCTTCTTGGTTAGGCCTCAGCCTTGGCCTATAAGAATGACAGACTCTTGGCGCAAATGATTTCCACCCTTTACCCTCCATATATATATGTATTTTATATTTGAGACAGGGTCTCACTCTGTCATCTAGGCTGGAATACAGATGCTCAATTTCAGCTCACTGCAACCTCCGCTTCCCAGGCTCAAGTGGTCCTCCAGCCTCAGCCTCCTGAGAAGCTGGGAATACAGGCTTGAGCCACCAACACCCAGCTAAGTTTTATATTTTTTTGAGAGATAAGCTTTCACCATGTTGCCCAGGTTGGTCTCAAACTCCTGAGCTCAAAGCAATCTGTCCACTTCAGCCTCCCAAAGTGCTGGGATTACAGGTGTAAGCCACTGCACCTGGAAAACTCACTCACACACACACACTCTGTCTCTCTCTCTCTATATATATATACACATATACATATATTTATACGGACTATAATATAGGTAGAGAGTTATATAAATAATATATATTATATATAAATAATATGTATAATATATGTAAATATATAAATAATTATATATAAATATATATATATATAAAATATATATTTTTTAGAGTCTTGCTCTGCCACCCAGGCTGGAGTGCAGTGGAGCGATCTCGGCTCACTGCAAGCTCCGCCTCCTGGGTTCACGCCATTCTCCCACCTCAGCCTCCCAAGTAGCTGGGATTACAGGCGCCTGCCACCATGCCCCGCTAATTTTGTTTTTGTATTTTAGTAGAGATGGGGTTTCACTGTGTTAGCCAGGATAGTCTTGATCTCCTGGCTTCTGGATCACGATGGTCTTGTGATCTGCTGGCCTTGGTCTCTCAAAGTGCTGGGATTACAGGTGTGAGCCACCATGCCCGGCCGATGTATTTTTTAAAAATCTTTGACTGCAAGATGTATTTTTATGTTTAATGCATAGTAGGTGCATATACTTATGCACTTACCTTGGTGCATATATTATGGAGTACATGAGATATTTTGATACAGGCATATAATGCGTAATAATCCCATTATGGAGAATGGAACATACCCTCCATATTAAAAGACTTGACCAGACACTAGGGTCATTTCTAACAGCTCCAGGCTGCACCCCTAGGATGACCCTAGGCCCCCTTAAAGTACCTGCCTGAGAAAAGAAAAGGCTTCGAGGAGAATTCACTATTTGTTTTTAGCCAACCCCTGAGGATAAGCCCCACCACTTTCAGAGCATTTACTACAAAGGGCTTACAATTGAGGATCCTCTCGCTGCCCCTTTGAGATGTCTGGGTATCGCCTGCAACTCAGGGGTGTCTTCCTCAAGGATGTGAAGGTAATCCCTTTACAATGATGATCATCAGGAAGGAAGGGGCCTCTGTCTCCCAGCCTGTGTGGCATCCTAACTTTGATAAATGCCAGGTGGCAGATGCAGCCGCCTCATGGGCATTTACACTGACCAACCCTTGTAATTTTTCACCCTAATTCTACTGAGCCCCACTCAGACCCTCCCTGCTGCCTCACTTTCCCTTTATTTTTTATCGAGACAGGGTCTCATTTTGTTGCCCACAGCCATGTGCCATCACACCTGGATAATTTATTATTATTATTATTTTTTGTAGTGACAAGGTCTCAACTCCTCCTGCCTGCACCTCCCAAAGTGCTGGGATTACAGGTGTGAACCACAGCACCAGGCCCATTCTCCCTTTAAAATACCCACTACTTCTGTGCAAATCAGAGTTGAGTTCAGTTCACACTGGACCCTCTTCCCTACTACAATTGTAATATTATGGGCTAAAAGCTGTCCTTACCACTTTAGTGTCCAGCTTTATTTACCTTGGATGGTGCTGAGTAAAATTACTCCCCCATTCCCTGCAGCAAAGGGTGGCCAGGGGACACTTACCTGACCACTGAGACATACGCTGAGTTTCTGGGAAGACATTTTTCTCTTGCCCTCCTGCACTCCTCCCTCACACCTTCTTTTCTGATGGCACAGGGACAGGAAGCCTAGAAACGCAGCAGCCATCTGGAAATATGAGGTCACAAGCATGAGGAAGACAGCAGGTAGCCGACTGCCTCCTGAAATTCTGCTAAGATGCTTCTCGGGCAATTCAGTCACAACATGCCCAAAAAGGAAGTCTAGGTCTTTCCATTTCTACCTTTGGAATTTCCAATTTTGATAAATAGCATCGCCACCCATGTGTTGCTATTGTCAGAAACTTGGTGGATACCACTGACTGACTCTTCTCACTCCCAGTCTCCACAATTCTGCCTACCAAATATCTCCTCGCAGGCTCCTTGCATTCATTTTTTTTTTAATTGTGGCACGGGGGAAGGGGCACCATGTCCGGCTGCGAAGGTGGCAGGAAGAAGCCACTGAAACAGCCTAAGAAGCAGGCCAAGGAGATGGACGAGGAAGATAAGGCTTTCAAGCAGAAACAAAAAGAGGAGCAGAAGAAACTCGAGGAGCTAAAAGCAAAGGCCGTGGGGAAGGGGCCCTTGCCACAGGTGGAATTAAGAAATCTGGCAAAAAGTAAGCTGTTCCTTGTGCCTGAGGAGATGGTGACCCTTTATTTCATCCTTATTTAAACATCTATATTCCCTGCCATAACATCTTTTGCCACTTAAAGCTGGAATTAAGTGTTGTCTTGGAGCTGTTGTACATTTAAGAATAAACTTTTATAAAAAAAAAAAAAAAAAACTTAAAAAGAAACTGTGGCACAATACACATACAATTTACCATTTTAACCATCTTATTAAATTCTTTTTTTTTCTTGAGACAGGGTGTTACTCTGTCACTCAGGGTGGAGTGCAGCGGCACAATCTCGGCTCACTGCCACCTCTGCCTCCCGGGTTCAAGTGACTCTCCTGCCTCAGCCTCCCAATCCTTTTAATCTTTATTTTATTTTTTGTCGAGATGGGATTACAGGCGTGAGCTGCCACACTTGGTCATTTTAACCATTTTGAAGTATACAGTTCAGTGGGGTTTAACACATTCACAATGTCATGCAAACATCACCATTATCTAGTTCTAGAATCTTTTCATCACCCCAAAAGAAAGTCCCATATTCATTAAGCAGCACTTCCTATTCCTCCCTTCCTCCAGCTCAAGGCACTAATTTGCTTTGTGTCTCTAGATTGCCTATTCTGGATATTTCATAAAAATGAAACCATATAATATGTGGCATTTGTGTCTAACTTCTTTCATTCAGGATGTTTGCAAGGTTCATCCATGTTGTAGCATGTATCAGTACTATTCTTTTTGTGGCCAAATAATATTCCATTGTATGGATATACCACATTTTGCTTATGTATTCATCAGTTGAGGGACATTTGGGTTGTTTCTATCTTTTAGCTATTGTGAATAATGTTGCTACGAGCATTTGTGTATATGTTTTTGTTTGACCATCTCTTTTAAATTTTCAGGGTTATATACTTGAGAGGAATTGCTGGGTCATATGGTAATCTGTGTTTAACTTATTGAAGAACAATCAACAATTTTCCACAGCAGCTACATAATTTTACATTTCCACCAGCAACGTATGAGGGTTCCAATTTTTCTGCATCCTCACTACACTTATTATTTTCTGGTATTGTTTTTAATTATAGTCACCCTAGTGGGCGTGAAGTGGTATCTCACTGTGGTTCTAAGTTATATTTCCCTCCTGACCCATGATGTTCAGCATCTTATCATTTCCTTTGTTGGCCACTGTATACACTTTTTCTTTGGAGGAAAGTCTATTCGAGCCCTTTGTCCATTTTTATTTATTTTTAGTTTTTTGAGACAGGGCTCTGTCACCCAGGTTGGAGTGTAGTGGTATGATCATAGCTCATTGCAGCCTCAACCTCCTGGGCTCAAGCGATCCTCCCACCTCAGCTTCCCAAGTCGGTAGGGCTACAAGTGAATGCCACCATGCATAGCTAATTTTTAAATTTTTTGTAGAGATCGGGTCTAACTCTTTTGCCCAGGCCTGTCTTGAACTTCTGGCCTCAACAATCCTCCTGCCTCAGCCTCTCAAAATGCTGGGATTGCAGGTATTAGCCACCACACCCAGCTGCACATTTTACTTACTTTTTAAAAAAATGGCACCTCACTCTGTCACCCAGGCTGGAGAGCAGTGGCATGATCCTGGCTCACTGCAACCTCCACCTCCCAGGTTCAAGCAACTCTCCTGCCTAAGCCTCCCAAGTAGCTGTGATTACAGGCGTATGCCACCATGCCTGGCTAATTTTTGTATTTTTAGTAGAGACAGCGTTTTACCATGTTGGCCAGGCTGGTCTTGAACTCCTGACCTCAAGTGATCCGCCCACCTCAGCCTCCCAAGGCTGAGGATTACAGGTGTGAGCCACCACGTCCAGCCTCCACCTGCACATTTAAAATGGAATTGTTTGGTTTTTAGTTGTAAGCGTCCTTTATATATTCTGGATATTAGACCCTTATCAGATGTGTGATTTGGTGAATATTTTCTCTGTTCTGTGAATTGTCTTTTCAGTCTCTTGGTAGTATCCTTTGATGCTACAGGGGCCAATGGAAAATTTCCCCTTTGCCCTCTGAAGGTCTGCTGAAAAATCACCTGAAAAAAGGCAGATTAATAAGGGAAAATGATATGCAAACTTATTAGCCTGCATGGGAAAAAACCATAGAATGATTGCCCAACCCCACAATGGGGCACGGATAGTCACATTCCCTTCTTCTTAGTGGGGAAGGGAGACAAAGAATCGTGGATAATTTTAGCGGGGATAGTAACGGAATTTTAGGGGAATTCAATGGGCTTGAAGAACAAAGTCTGTCTGAAGGACAAAGTCTGCTGAACCCACAGAGCCGACAATGGTTTGTGACAAAAGTCTGTCCAGGTGTGTTAACAGATTTCAGTCTTTCTGCGACATGAGTTCAGTTAATGAAAACTCAAGGAAGGGACCGGAAGTAATTACTTTCTTCTTCTTCTTCTTCTTCTTTTAAAAGTAGTTAGCATTTAATGAACCTCCCCCTCCATGTGGCTTCAAGCCACCAGGACACAGGACCCCCAACTCCCTTAAATCTCCTCAGCTCTTCTGCTGAAGAATTTGGCCTTCACGATGACAGGCTGCTTTGGGAGCTTTTCCTTTCCCAGAACTTTGCAGTAGCCCGATCGCACCACATCAATGATGGGAGCAGCCCCTGTCTAGTTTTTAGCAGCATTCCCCCGTGTCTGCTCACTCACCAAAGTCCACAGTTTGTCAAGGTTGACAGGTGGGCAGAAGCTCTGGCTCCTCTTTAAGTGGTAATGCCTCATACCGACTTTCCCAAAGTAGCCTGGCTGGTATTTGTCGAAGCTGAGCCTGTGGTGATGCAGACCACCAGCATTACCATGGCCTCTGGGGTGCTTCTGGTGCTTCCCTGTGCGGCCGTGGCCGTGGCTCACGTGGCCCCGAAGTTGCCAGGTCTTCCTCAGTCTGGATGGCATGTTGGCGGCCTGAATGAAAGAGCAATTGCTTTCTTCCTTGGTGAGTCCAGGCTTTAGGCAGATTTGAGAACTTAGAGAACTTCATCCTGAGCTTAGGGAGAGATGAAGGATCGAGAGGCAGGAGGCAGGGGGAAGGTCAGAGAGACCTTGAGGCTTCTTGCTCAGTTCAGCAGGTCAAAGCGCCATACTTTGGGGTATCGGTTTTTGAGCCCCAACAATGTATAAAAGTTTTCCACTTTGTTGAAGTCCAATTCATCTTTTTCTTCTGGTGCTTGTGCTCTAAGTATCTTACATCTACTTTTGAGTGTTTTATTCCATGGACAGAGCACAAGGATATTTTAAATACCTAAATCTGATAATGATCCCTTGCTTCACACCTTCAATAGTTTCCCACTGTATTTAAGATAAAGTTCAAAATCCTCGCTATGGACTACAAGGCTATGCATGATTTGGTCCCCGACCTCCTTTTGGCCTCATTTTTCCTTATTTTTTCCTCACCTTTTCTGCCTTCAGTTTCTCAGGTATAGCAGGCTCTCTTAAATCCCAGGAACTTCTCACTTGCCATGGTCCCTGCCTGCAATGGTCGTCTTCCTCTCTTCTCTACTTCACTAATTCTAATACATTCATCATTTTAAGTGTCACCTCCACAGGAAAGCCTTCCTTAACCCTCTGCTCCAAACTTATTCCCAGCTGGCAAAAGGTGGAATTTTGCAAGCCGATTGTTAAATATTGCATTATAAATTAAGTGGCATATATTTACAATTAAGTTATAATAAAAACAAATGCAATAAACACTCAAAACTTTTCATGTTCTAATTATTTTATTACATTCTACATTTATGCTCCTGAGGTCACAATGGAAATAGAATGGAATGTGTGGTGGAAATAGAATGGAGCGGCCTGCTACTGTGTGTGCATCCTGTGCTAGCTAACCCTGCTGTGGTGGCAGGAGAACTTGACATCAGCCATGGTGGGAGTATTTGAGCAAAGACTACAAATCAGACTGGCTTAGTGAGGCTTTTTGGAAAGCAGGGGTTAATATTTACACTGCCAGTCAGATTTCCCATCACGTGCAGACATGGCATCTTGAACTTGTCTACTGTGGTCCTTTCCATGGATGTAATCTTTCAATTTATTATTTGAAATAGTATATTTAATGTCCGTGTTTCTCACAAGAATGTGAACTCTGGGAGGGAGTGGGGTACATATTGTTCCCTATTGATATCTGTATCTCTAGCACCTAGCACAGTTCTTGGCACTTGATACATACTTAATCATTTGTTGACAGAATGTCAATAAGACCCAAGAAGCAAAGTCCAATGTTTTAAATATAGATGGGTCGATGGCAGGGATTCATCTTGGAAAGTATAAAATTTTCCATTTCATTCATTGGCTACCTTGAGGATTTAAATATTGATGATCATTTGATTATATTCAAAGCTTACCAGGTTTAAACATTTCTTTGATGCCTTTTTAACTGGAATGATAGCTAGTGATGGCCAAAGGTGACTTGACCTTGGCTACGTATTAGTTTCATACGGCTGCCATAATAAAGTAAGCCACCCAAACTGGGTAGTTGAAGACAACAGGGACACATTCTGTCACAGCTCTGGAGGCTAAGAGTCTCAAAAATCAAGGTGTTCACAAGGCCATGCTCCCTCTGAGACTCTGGATAGACTCCTCCCCTGCCTCTTCCTAGCTTCTGGTGGTGGCCAGCAGTCCTTGGCATTCCTTGGCTTACAGCCGCATCACTCTAGTCTCTATATCCATCTTCACAGTGTCTCCTTCTCTTGTATTTTCTCAACATCTTCTTATAAAGACACCAGTCATATTGGATTAAAAGTTCACACTACTCCAGCAGGACCTCATCATAATTCATTACATCCAATTACTCTATTTCCAAATAAGGTCACATGGGGTCAGGATTTCAAGATTGCTTTTTTGGGGGACATAATTCAACCCATAATACCCTGCAAGTGGCCCGTTTCATATAGTGCATGCCCGGCACATTACAACCAACCGGGCCAGGCAGGTGCCCGCTCATCTGCACAGCTTCACGTAATTTGTCTATAAGGCTGTTTATTTCCTCTAGCTCCAGACCTTGCCTTAGTTATGAGTGGGGAGTATCTCAGAACCCCAAAATGACCTCAAGCCCAAATATAATCATTATATTTGTTTTGTTTGAAATAAACCCACAAACCATAACTGACAGGGATTGGAACCTGGCATAAAAGCACAAAGACATACTTTTAGCCCCAGGCTGGGATACCTGAGAAGAGGGAGCAACATTTGGGCCAATTCTATATAAGCATTGAAATGCCAGAATTGATCACTACCCTCAGGACACCACCAGTGAAAGAGGTGGTGAAGGTAGAGCTAGGCCCAGCCCAGCCCTTCTGGGTCATTTCCCTATAAAAGCAGGTTACGTTTCTATATCCTTCTGGGGACGTTTATTTTCAGTAAGAATTGGTATAGACAACATTTGTCAAGCTAGAAAGATCCAGAGATGTTATCCAAATCACCCCTTTATTCTACAAAACCCAGAAGGCCAGAGAGGGGGCCTGTCTTGCCCAGGGTCATCAGGTTAGAGAGTGGCAATGCCCAGGCTAGAACCCAGGTGGTCTCCATCCCGGGTACGTGCTTAATCCACTGCTTTGCCAGTAGCTTTGTGGTGTGAAGTCCATGGCTTCAATGACCAACAGCTTTTCCCTTGGTTCAAACGTAAGGTTAAAAACCCAAGGGAAGAGTATTGAGAGTGAACCAGTACAGACACGCTTCTGACATCCAGGAAACGACAGGCCTACTATGACTTCCTAATGAGAAGACAGAAAGTTACATATTCTTTTTCTTTTTTTTTCTGGTCAATACAACATAGTAGGATTGCTACCACTAGAAGCATTATGGAAGAACAAAACACATGAGTATTAATGAGGCAGGTTTAACTCTTACTAACAAAATACTATCTTTTTATATATATATATATATATATATAAAATAATCTTTGCAATCAATTCTAAAAGCACTAGATTTGGAGTTCTGCAATCCAATTTCATTTTATTTAGAGAATTAAAATTGTGAAATATGAGCAGGAAAACCATTATTGTCTGCTGTAATTGTACTCTTATATCCCGGAGACCAGCACAGCTCTCATTCTGCATTCCTGTGAAGGTAACTGAGCTAAAAGTGATTACCATTGTTAAACTAAATTTGGCCTGAGAAAAGCCACCATACTGGCATATTTGAGTCCTTACATAACAACTGCAACCAAACTTAGTATGTAATAAACTGAAAACCCAGCTTAGGAGTATGCTTTTGTAACAGCTAGCTGAGTCTCGGCCAATCACAGCAGCCATGCTTCAGTACCTCACTTCCATTTCCTGTACATCGCATTTCTGTTTCTGTTTATAAGTGTTATTCGAACAGAGTATTAAACTCCGTCGGAGCCCGTTTCTCTGAAACTGTTCTGGTGCTGAGAACTGCCTGATTCATGTTTTGCCCAATTAAACTCTACTAAATGTAATTTGTCAAATGTTTCTCTTTTAACATAATTATTAAGTGCTCTGATTTTTTAAAAAGGCTCTGGAAAATTTCTGGTTAAATGTGGCAGATTAGACACTTACTTGTATCTCCATTTTCTCATGAAATCCCACTAAAGTGATAGTAAAGGGGGAAAGAAGGCAAACCGCAAGTTCTAAGGGATTGGAAATGGAGACAACTGAGACCAAAAAAAAATCAACAGAAAAAAAAATTGGGAGCTGGAAAGAGAAGAATGTGCATGTCAGACTGATTTATCAAACCAAAGGAAACAGAACCCCAAGCCTGCCGTAGGAGAAGGCAGCAAGAAGGTAACTCGCTCTGCCAAACATGGCAGAACCCGGGACTCTGAAAGCAGGGGTGCAGAGAAGGGCTGAAAACAAGACAGCTTAAATAAATGGGAGCAGCAAGACTCCCAGATTTCCTCCTTGACCTATACAACAGATGATGCCCTCTCCCCAATCCTGGCAGGAGACTGGAGGTTCACTCTGTGGACAAACCAAATCAGAGAAGACTTAGGGATCCAAGCCAGGCCTGAGACACCCTATTGAAACTGGGTGAAAGTCTACATACCAAATGAAGAGATTTCATCCTCCTCCTCCTGCTGCACCCTCGGAGCACCAGCAGCCAGGCATATAAAATCCATGCAGGAGATGAGGGAATTTGACTTTGGAGCCTCTGACCAGTCCAAGTTAGATCCCGACAAGTGGGTAGTTGAGTGTGGGGTGGTGTTCCACTGTGAAGAGACTGGGCCTTGCCTCATCTCTTAAAGATGGTTCTCAAACTCAGCTCAAACATTAGAATCACCTGGAAAGCTTTAACATGTGCTAATGCCTGGAGATTCTGACTTAATTAGTCAGACGTACAGCCCCAACTCAGCAGTTTTAAATGTTCCCCAGGTGATTTCAATGTACAACTAAGCCTGAGAAACTCTACTTTAATAAAACCTATCCCTCAACACCTTCTTGTAAGTGCCTCATTCCTGATCTTTTCAAAGAACCAACTTTTAGTTTGATTGATTTGCTCTATTCTTTGTCCATTTTCTGTTTCATTGATTTCTGATCTTATTTCCTTTCTTCTGCTTACTTTGGGTTTAATTTGCCCTTCTTTTTCTAGTTTCTTAAGGTGGAAACTTAGAACACTAATTTTTGACCCTTTTTGTTTTCTAAAAGCAGCATTTAATGCTAAAAATTATCTTAAATCACTGCGATAGCTGCATCCCACAAATGTAATTATGTGGGGCTTTCACTTTTGTTCGGTTCAAAATATTTTCTAATTTCTCTCGTGATTTTCTTCCTTGGCTTATGGGTTATTTAGAAGTATGTTTGCTTAATTTCCAAGTATTTGGGGTTTTTCCAGGTATCTTTCTGTTATTGGTTTTAAGTTTAATTGTGTTGTGGTCAGATAATATGCTTTGTATAATTTTGATCTTTTTTTATGTATTAAGACTTGTTTTATGGCTCAGAATATGTTCTACTTTGGTGAATGTTTTATGTTCACTTAAAAAGAATGTGTATTCTGTTGTTGGGTGGAATGTTCTATAGTTGTCAATTAGTCAAATCAGTTGAGAGTGTTATACAAATTGCCTATATCCTTATTTTTTTTTTTTTGCATGTTAGTATTGTCATAAATTTTACTTTACAGGTATTTTAAACCCTGCAATACTTCTTTTTTTAAATGTAAATAATTATATTCAAAATAAAATTTAAAATAAGAAAAAAGTCTTCTATAATTACCTACATATTTATAATTTTCAGCATTCTTCATTCCTTTTTGTACATTTTATTTTCATTTATTTATTTATTTTAGAGACAGGGTCTTACTCTGTCATCTAGGCTGCGGTGCAGTGGTGCAATCATAGCTCACAGTAACATTGAACTCCTGGATTCAAAGGATCCTCCTGCCTTAGCCTCCTAAATAGTTAGGACTACAGGTGCATGCCACCATGCCTCGCTAATTTTTAAATTTTTTGTAGAGATGGGATCTGGCTATGTTGCCAGGCTGGTCTTGAATTCATGACCTCAAGCAATCCTCCCTCCTCAGCCTCCCAAAGTTCTGGGATTAGAGACATGAGCCACCACAGTTGGCCGGCATTCTTCATCCTTACGTGTAAATTCAAATTTCCATTTGGTATCAATTTATTTCCTCTTGAAGAACTTCCTTTAACATTGTTTTGTATTGCAGGCTTGCTGGCAATGAATTCTCTCTGCTTTTGGTTGTTTAAAAAAGCTACACGAGCAGCCAACAAACATGAAAAAATGGTCATCATCACTAATCATCAGAGAAATGAAAATCAAAACCACAGTGAGGTACCACCTCACACCAGTCAGACTGGCCATTATTTTTATATTTTTTAATTATACTTTAAGTTCTAGGGTACATGTGCACAATGTGCAGGTTTGTTACATATGTATACATGTGCCACGTTGGTGTGCTGCACCCATTAACTCATCAGCACCCTTCAACTCATCATTTACATCAGGTATAACTCCCAATGCCCTCCCTCCCCCCTCCCCCCTTCCCACAATAGGCCCCGGTGTGTGATGTTCCCCTTCCCGTGTCCGAGTGATCTCAACGTTCAATTCCCACCTATGAGTGAGAACATGCGGTGTTTGGTTTTCTGTTCTTGCGATAGTTTGCTGAGAATGATGATTTCCAACTGCATCCATGTCCCTACAAAGGACACAAACTCATCCTTTTTCATGGCTGCATAGTATTCCATGGTGTATATGTGCCACATTTTCATAATCCAGTCTGTCACTGATGGACATTTGGATTGATTCCAAGTCTTTGCTATTGTGAATAGTGAGAATGGCCATTATTAAAAAAGCCAAAAAATAACAGTTGCTGGCAAGGCTGTGGAGAAAAGGGAACACTCATACACTGTTGGTGGGAATGTAAATTAGTGCAGCCACTGTGGAAAGCAGTTTGGAGATTTCTCAAAGGACTTAGAACTACCATTTGACCCAGCAATCTCATTACTGAGTATATGCCCAAAGGAAACTAAATCATTCCACAAAAAAAAAAAAAAAAAAAAAATGCATTCATATGTTCATCACAGTTCTGTTCACAATAGCAAAGACATGGAACCAACCTAGGTGTCCATCAATGATAGAATGGATAAAGAAAACGAGGTGCATAAACACCAGGGAACAAAACCATGTCCTTTGCAGCAACATGGATGCAGCTGGGGGCCATTACCCTAAGAGAACTAACACAGGGACAGAAAACCAAATATTGCATGTTCTCACTTATAACTGGGAGCTTAACATTGACTACATACGGACATAAAAATGGAAACAATAGACACTGGGGACTACTAGAGTGGGGAGGGAGGGGGATATGGACTGAAAAACCACCTGTTGGGTACTATGGCCACTACCTAGGTTACTTTGAAGATACACTTCAGTGTCTTATGAATTGTGTAGTTTCTATTGAGGTCTACTTTGTTTGTTTGTTTGTTTGCTTTCCTGAGACAGAGTCTCGCTTTGTCACCCAGGCTGGAGTGCAGTGGCGCGATCTCAGCTCACTGTAACCTCTGCCTCCTGGGTTTAATCAATTGTCCTGCTTCAGCCTCCCTAGTAGCTGGGATTACAGGCACGTACCACCACAACCAGCTAATTTGTTGTTGTTGTTATTATATTTTTAGTAGAGACAGGGTTTCACCATGTTGACCAGGCTGGTCTCAAACTGGCTGGTCTTGAACTCCTGACCTCGTGATCCACTCATCTTGGCCTCCCAAAGTACTGGGATTACAGGTGTGAGCCACCGTGCCCGGCCGAGGTCTACTTTAATTTTTATCTTCAGTTTCTGAATGTAAATTTCCCCCCCTCTGGCTGCTTTTGTGATTTTTCTCTTTATTATTGATTTTTTGCCATTTGTGATTTTCTTAATGCTTCTTCTACTTGCAATTGAGATTCTTGGATCTGTGTATTCATAGTTTTAATCAAATTGGGGACTTTAAAAAAAGCCATTCTTTTCTCAAATATGTTTCTGTACTCCACACACCCCACCCCTGCCATGACATGTATGTTAGAAAGCTTGCCATTTTTACACAGTTTACTGGGGCTCTATTCAATGTTTTCTGTCTTTTTGTCTCTCTGCGTTTCATTTTAGGTAGTTTCTATTGCTATATCATCAAGTTTACAGATCTTTTCTTCTGCATTATCTAATCAGTGAATCTTACCCAGTGTACTTCTCATTTCAGATATGGAACAAAATATATATGATTTGATTTTCTTAGAGCAGTTTTAGGTTTACAGCAATATTAAAAGGAAGGTACAGAGACTTTTCATATACCCCTAACCCCACACTTGCACAGCCTCCCCTATTATCAACATTCCCCACAGAATGGGGCAATTGTTGCAATTGATGAACCAACATTGGCACTTCATGATCACCCCAAATCCATAGTTTTTCTTGGGTTCACTCATGGAGTTGCATATTCTGTGGATTTGGACAAATGTATGATGTGTTCCACCATTATAGTATCATACAGTGTACAGCCGTCTCTTGGTATATGTGGGGGATTGATTCCAGGACTGTCTGCATATAACCAAACCCACACTTACTCCGATCCCACAGTCAGCCCTGCAGAACCCACGTATATGAAAAGTTGGCAGTCCATATACTTAGGCTTTGCATCCCACAAGTACTGTATTTTCAATCTATGCATATTGTTGAAAAGAATATCGATGTATATCAATCCCTCATTGTTAAAGGGCCAACTATAGTTTCACTTCCCTAAAAATCCTCTGGGCTCCACCTATTTGTCCCTCCCTCCCCACTAGCCCCTGGCAACCACTGATCTTTTTCGTGTCTCCATAGTTTTGCCGTTTCCAACATGTCATTTAGTTGGGAACACACAGTATGTAGCCTTTTCAGGTTGGCTTCTTTCACTTAGCAATATACATCTAAGATTCTTCCATATCTTTTCATGGCTTGATAGCTCATTTCTTTTTAGCATTGAATAATACTCCATTGTCTGGATATACCACAGTTGATTCATTCACACACTGCAGGACATCTTGGTTGCTTCCAGGTTTTGGCATTTGTGAATAAAGCTGCTATAAACATCCACGTGCAGTTTTTCACATGGATATACATTTTTAGCTTCTTTGGGTAGATGCCAAAGAATACAATGCTGGATCATATGGTAAGAGTATTTTTAGTTTTGTAGGAAACTGCTAAACTGTCTTTTAATGTGGCTGGACCATGTTGCACTCCCATCAGCATTGCAGCAACGAGTAAGAGTTCCTGTTGCTCCACACCTTTGCCAGCATATGGTGTTGTCAGTGTTCTGGATTTTGGCCATTCTAGTAGATACGTAGTGCATTTCCCCTTTGACGGATGATGTGGAGCATCTTTTTATATGCTTGTTTTCCATCTATGTCTCTTCTTTGGTGAGGTGTATGTCAAGGTCGTTGGCCCATTTTAAAAATTGGGTTGTTTGTTTTCATATTGTTGAGCTCTTTGTGTATTTTGGATAAGAGTCCATTAGCAGAGGTGTCTTTTGGAAATATTTTGTCCCAGTCTGTGGTTTGTTTTCTCCTTCTCTTGACATTTTCTTTCATAGAGCAGAAGTTATAAATTTTAATGAAATCCAGCTTATTAATTATTTCTGTCATGGATCATGCCGTTGGTGTTGTATCTAAGAAGTCACTGCCATACCCAAGGTTATCTCGATTTTCTCCTGTAAGTTTATATAGTTTTGTGTTTTATATTTAGATCTAGGATCATTTTTAGTTAATTTTGTGAAGAATGTAAGGTTTATGTCTAGATATATTTTGTGCATGTGGCTGTCTAGCTGTTTCAGCACCATTTGTTGAAGAGACTATCGTTGCTCTATTCTGTTGCCTTTTCTCATTTGCCAGAGATCAGTACACTATATTTATGTGAGTCTATTTCTGGGCTCTCGATTCTGTTCCATTTGATCTACTTGTCTATCCTTCTGCCAACACCATACTAACTTTATTATAACTTCATAGTAAGGTTTGAAGTCAGGTAGTGTCAGTCCTTCACCTTTGTTCATCTCTTTCAATATTGTGTTGGCTATTCTGGGTCTTTTGCATCTCTGTATAAACCTTAAAATGAGTTTGTTGATATCTGCAAAATAATTTGCTAGGATTTTGATTGGGATTGCGTAGATTAAGTTGGGAAGAACTGACATCTGGACAATATTGGGTCTTCTGGTACATTAATATGGAATATCTTTTATTTAGTTCGCCTGTAAGGAATTAGTATAATTTCTTCCTTAAATATTTGGTAGAGGTTATCAGTGAATCCATCTGAGCATAGTGCTTTCCATTTTAGAAGGTTATTAATTGATTCAATTTCTTTAATAGATATAGGGCTATTTATATTATGTATTTCTTCTTGTGTGAGATTTGGCAGATTGTGTCTTTCAAGGAATTATTTCATTTAATCTACATTATCCAGTTTGTGGGCTTAGAGTTGTTCATTGTATTCCTTCATTATCCATTTGTTTGTTTGTTTGTTTGTTTGTTTGTTTGAGACAGAGTCTCACTCTGTTGCCCAGGCTGGAGTGCAGTGGTGTGATCTTGGCTCACTGCAACCTCTGCCTCCCAGGTTCAGTTGATTCTTGTGCCTTAGCCTCCCAGGTAGCTGGGAAAAGGTGTGCACCACCACGCCTGGCTAATTTTGTATTTTTAGCGATTCTTATGCCTCAGTCTCCCAAGTAGTTGGGATTACAGGCATGTGCTACCATGCCAGCTAATTTTTGTATTTTTAGTAGAAATGAGGTTACATCATGTTGGCCAGGGTGGTCTCAAACTCCTGACCTCAGATGATCCACCCGCCTTGGCCTCCCAAAATGTTGGGATTGCAGGCATGAGCCACTGTGCCCAGCCTAACAAATTTAAAATAATAGAATTTACACCAATGCCTGATTTCAGATCACAATGTTAAACTAAAAATCAGTAACAGAAAATTAACTGGAAAATCCCGAAATACATGGAAATTAAACAACACACTTCTAAATAACACGTGTCAAAGAAAGCTCAAGAAAAAATTAAAAATTTGTGAACCAAATGAAAATGAAGACACAACTTATCAGAATTTATGTGCTACAGAAAAAGCAGTGCTTTGAGGGAAATGTATAGCATTGAATGCATATATTAGAAAAGAAGAAAGATCTAAAATCAGTAATTTAAGTTTCCACCTTAGGAAACTAGAAAAAGTAAAGTAAATCCAAAGAAATAATAAGAATTAGAGCAGAAATCAATGAAATTGAAAACAGAAAATCAGTAGAGCAGATCAATTAAATTAAAAGCTGGTTCTTTGTAAAGATCAATAAATTTGATAAGCCTCTAGCCAAGCTGACTAAGAAAAAGAGAGGACATGCATTACTAACACCAGAAATGGAAGAGGGAAGGGACATCACTATAGATCCCATGGACATTAAAAGGATAACGAAGGGCTGAGCGCAGTGGCTCACACCTGTAATCCCAGCCCTTCCATATATCTGTATATCTATATAACTATATACCCTATTAGTTCTGTCCCTCTAAGAGAACCCTGACTAATACAGTGACAGAGTGAGACTCAATCTCAAAAAAAAATTACTAGAGTATGTTTTACGGATCAGAACATAGCCTGTCTTGGTGAATGTTCTATGTAAGCTTGAGAAGAAAGTATATGCTGCTGTTGTTGGATGAAACAGTCAATTACATCTAGTTGATTGAGAGCATTATAGATATATAACAGAGTTCAACTATATCTCAACTGATTTTTTTTTCCTTCTGGATCTGTCCATTGCTGATAGAAGGGTGTTGAAGTCTCCACCTATGATAGTGGGTCCATCAATTTCTCATTGCAGTTCTCAGTTTTTGCCTCATGTAGCTTGATGCTCTGTTGTTAGGTATGTACATGTCAAGGATTGTTATGTCTTCTTGGGGAACTGACCCCTTTATCATTTTGCCCTTCTTAATCCCCGATAATTTTTCTTACTTTGAAGTCTGTTTTGTCTGAAATTAATATAGCTACTCTTCCTTTCTTTTGATTAGTGTTAACTTCATATGCTATTTTCCATTCACTTAAATTTAGTGTGTATGTGCTATTATATTTAAAGCAGTTTCTTATAGATAACATAGAGTTGGGTCTTGTTTTTTTGACGAACCTTGACAATCTGTCTTTTAATTGGTGTATTTAGACCACTGGTTTTCAAAGTAATTGTTGAAATAGTTGGATTAATATCTACCATATTTGTTATTATTTTCTATTTGTTGCCCTTGTTCTTTTTTTCTGTTTCTGCCTTCTATTCTTTTTCTGCCTTTTGTGATTTTATTGTATTTTATTTATCTTCTTTATTACTTCTTGCAGAGCAGGGCTAACTGATAGGCATGACCCATAGTGCCCAGAGTCAGTCCTTTTGTGATTTATTTTATTTATTTATTTATTTATTATTGAGACAGCATCTCACTCTGTTGCCCAGGCTGGAGTGCAGTGGTGTGATCTCAGCTCATTGCAATCTCCGCCTCCCGGGTTCAAGCGATTCTCCTGTCTCAGCCTCCTGAGTAGCTGGGATTACAGGTGCATACCACCATTTCTGTCTGATGTTTGTATTTTTAGTAGAGATGAGGTTTTGCCATGTTGACCAGGCTGGACTTGAACTCCTGATCTCAAGTGATTCACCTGCCTTGGCCTCCCAAAGTGCTTGGATTATAGGCATGAGCCACTGTGTCTGGCCCTTTATATGATTTTAATCGGACATTTATATTATTCTATTTTCTCTCCCTTTTTTGGCATTTAGTTACGCTTATTTATTTACTTTTTCTAGTGGTTACCCTGGAGTTTGCAAAAAGGATTTACAATGAATCCAAGTCTGCTTTCAAATAACACTACACAGGTAGCATGAGTACCTTTTAATAACAAAATATAGAATAAGCATCCCAAATCCGAAAATCCAAAACCAGAAATGCCCCAAAATCTTAAAGTTTTTGAACACTGACATGGCACTCAAAGGAAATGCTCACGGGGGCATTTTGGACTTTGGATTTTCATATTTGGGATGCTGAACCAGTAAGTTTAAGGCAAACATTTCAAAATCTGAAAAAAATCTGAAATCCAAAACACTTCTGTTCTCAAGCATTTTGGATAAGGGATACTCAAACTGTAATCCTATGTCTTCTCTCCTGTCCCTTGTATCTTTGCTGTCATTCATTTTACTTACATATAAGCAAGTATACACACATAAGATACATACATAAGAATAGCAATTGAATACATTGTTGCTACTATATTTTGAACAAACTGTTATCTGTTAGAAAGATGTAATTGAGTTTTTCTCAGTTCCTCTCCCCAGTTAGATGGAACAGGACGGCTACAGCGGGCCAGAGTTGTCTTTCCCTTCTCCAAGGTCAGTTAGGCTCTGAAAGAACCCCAGCATATAAGGATCTGGATAAATAGTTTCTCCTGAGGGCAGGCGTTGTTAAGAAGAAAATGCTTTGGCATATTTCAAAATAGTTCCTTTTCCTCTCCCCTTGCCAGAATCATAAGGGACTTTTTTCCTCCAGTATTTACTGCTGGAACATGGTCAAGCTCCTGGAGGTAAAACTCACAAAAGTGTGGCTACTTCCCTATGACTGGGTCCTCCTGGAGTTTTTTTGTTTGTTTGTTTGTTTGTTTGTTTGTTTGTTTGTTTGTTTTGAGACGGAGTCTCGCTCTGTTGCCCAGGCTGGAGTGCAGTGGCGCAATCTCGGCTCACTGCAAGCTCCGCCTCCCGGGTTCACGCCATTCTCCTGCCTCAGCCTCCTGAGTAGCTGGGACTACAGGCGCCCGCCACCAGACCCGGCTAGTTTTTTGTATTTAGTAGAGACGGGGTTTCACTCTATTAGCCAGGATGGTCTCGATCTCCTGACCTCGTGATCCGCCCACCTCAGCCTCCCAAAGTGCTGGGATTACAGGCGTGAGACACCACGCCCGGCCCCCTCCTGGAGTTTTTAACGTTCAGACTTGTCCATGCCCAGCCTCCGGAAATTAATCAATTACAGTTCAGGTTTTCCCTCCTAAGACCGGAGCCTACAGCAGTTTCTGCTCTTGAGTCTCTGCCCAGTAAGCTGTGACTCCTTCCAGTGGCCTCTGTGTCTTTCCAGTCTTGAGGACAGTGGTTTGCCCTGTGTCCTCCCCTCTCCTACAGATCCAGGAAGAGCTGGTTTTTCAGCCTGTTCAGCTTTGTACTTGTTAGGATGGAGCGGCAACTTCCAAGCTCTGTACATGCGGAATGGAAACTGGAAGTCTCCATTTCAGATACTTTTCATCCCTAAAAATCTCCCATTTGATTTTTTGTAACCTTCCATTTCACTTCTCATTATGTCCATGTCCTTGGGCATAGAAAGCACATTTATAACAGCTGCTTTCATGTTCTTGCATCATCATTAACAATTCTTTTCTGTTTTTAATGACGTATTTTTCATTTGTTCTTGCATCATCATTAACAATTCTTTTCTGTTTTTAATGACGTATTTTTCATTTAGTCATAGGCCTCACGTTCCTTCTTCTGCACATGGCTCATGACTTTTGACTGAATGCCAAACACGGTGAATTTTATATTGTCAAGTGCTGAACTTTGAATTCCTTTAAAGAGTATTGAACTTTTCCTGGCAGGCAGTTTCAGTTACTTCTAGATTAGTTTTATCCTTTTGAGGTTTTTTTCTCTTTTAAGGTAGTTCTAGAGCCTGTCACCCTAAAGCAATTAGCTCTACTTTTAAGTCACAGCCCTCCTGGGGTCTTGGGTATTCATAAGACCTCTCTACTCTAACTGGCGGGAGCCTGAATGGTTTTCAGTGCTATGTGATATCTGAGATTATTTGTCTCAAAGTTCCTTGAAGGTTTCCCTCTTGGAGGTTGTTTCCTTCTTGGAGGTTGTTCTTGTCCAGCCTAGTGGAACTTCACCATATACATAAACAGATTGGTCTTCAGCCTAAATCTCAAGAGAGTCCCCATGTAGATTTCCAGAATTCAGTGAAATTCCTGTCTTTTAGGTATTCTGCCCTGAAAAATTTAGCCACTTTGACCTCACCAAACTACAGTCTCTGTTTAGATTTCCCCTCTGTATCAGTCTGTTTTGTATTGCTATAAAAGAATACCTGAGACTGAGTAATTTATAAAGAAAGAGATGTATTTGGCTTAGAGTTCTGCAGACTGTATAAGAAGCATGGCGCCAACATCTACTCAGTTTCTGGTGAGTCCTCAGGAAGCTTTTATTCTTGGCAGAAGACAAAGAGGAAGCAAATGTGTCACATGGTGACAGAGAGAGCAAGAATGAGGGGAGAAGGTTCCAGGTTCCTTTAACCCACTAGCTCTCAGCATGAACTAATAGACTGAGAACTCACTCATCACCAAAGGGATGGTACCAAGCCATTCATGAAGGATCCTCCACTAATGACCCAAACAACTCCTGCTAGGCCCTATCTCCAACACTGGGGATCACATTTAAACATGGGATTTTGAGGGCACAAATATCCAAACCACATTACCCTCTGTGAACCTCAGTCTAGGCATTATCTCCAGGCAGAGGCCCACGTAGTGAAAGCTCCCCTCACTTGCTCCCCTTTTCTCCATGATCACAGCCCTATGCTTCCCACTGGCCTATATCCAAAAAAAGTTTCTTCTCTTTTTTTCTTTCAGTTTTCTAATTGTTTATGGTGAGACGGTACTTCTGTGTCATTTTACTTTCTTGTCACTGGGAGAACAAGTACCTGTCTCGTTCTTTCCAGCAATGGATTACCAGATTGTGGGAGCCTCCAAAAGGAAACATAGAGACTAAAACAAGGGTGAAAAAGGAACCAAACAAAATAGATAATATAGGGAATAGAAGAAAACATTTTAAAAGTTATAATTAAAAATATTCAGAGACTGAAGAGAAAACACTGCAATACATGAAAGAACAGGATGTCATAATTTTCTTTTTACATGCAGAGGATAAGAATGTTTTTAAAATTTAAAATGTTAGAAGAAATTTAAATCTCAATAGAAGGCATCAAATGTACAATTAAAGAAAATTTTCAGGCAGTTGAACAAAAAGACAGAGAAAATACAAAAGAGACAAAACTATTACAGTATTCGTTGAGAGCCCAAATTTTCAATTAAAAGGGTCTCTAGGAAAAGAGAATAGAAAAAAAATGAAGGGCAGAGACTATGTAAAAAGAAAAAAAATTACCAGACTGAGCCTCAGGGGCATCTAGATTTAAAAGGACCACTGACTGCCCAGCTCAATGAATTTTAAAAAGATCTACACCAAGGTATACCACGATAAAGGTCTAGGACATCTGAGAAAAAAAAGAAGACTTCAAAAGCATACAATGGATCAGAAATCAGAATGGCATAGCAACACAGGACACTAGAGGACCATGTCCCAATGCCCACCACCTCTAAGAGGACAATTTTCACCCATAATTTTATACCCAGACAAACTATCAACCAAATATGAGGATATAATGAAGACAATTTCAAACACGCAGGGTAACAAAAATTTTACCTTCTATTCCTTCTTTCTCATGAAGGAACAGGAGAATGTGCTCCATCAGTTAGGCTGAAACACCCAGAGGAAGACACAGGATCCAGAAAACCAGAAACCTCTAGCAGGAGATTGTGGGAAGACCCAAAATAATGCAGAAGGGAAGCTCTGGGGTTACAGCTGTGCAGCAAGCCCAGGAACAATCAGTGTGGAATGACTCCGAGGGGATGATTTCAAAAATAAAATATACAAACTGTATTTTATTGTATTGCAAGGAGTTTTGTTTAGCATGTTATTTAGAATTATGAAGGCAGATATAAAAAATCATGAAAAGGGCTGAAAATAGTTTCTTCTGGGTAGTGAGAACTGGAGATCAGGAAGGCTGGGGGGAGGTGAGCATATTTTTTGCCTCAGCTGTGTGCTTTTTGAGTTTTAAATCTTTATTCATGTATTATTTTGGTCTTTTTTTTTTTTTTTTCTCTTTTTTGAGACAAGGTCTGGCTCTACCAGGCTGAAGTGCAGTGGCGTGATCTTGGCTCACTGCAACCTCTACCTCCTGGGCTCAAGCCATCCTCCCACCTCAGCCTCCCAAGTAGCTGGGACTACAGGCATACACCACCATGCCTGGCTAAGTTTTGTATTTTTGCAGAGACGGAGTTTCACTATGTTGTTCAGGCTGGTCTTGAATTCGTGAGCTCAAGCGATCTGCCCGCCTTGGCCTCCCAAAGTGCTGGGATTACTGGTGTGAACCACCATGCCTGACCAATAAATTTTTTAAAATTGAAAGGTAAGAGCAAGAAATCTTTATTTTAAATAAATGTTTATTTTTTGTATTCCTTAAAAACAAAGCAAAAATCACAAGTTTAATATTAATCCTTTGAAACACTGTACACCAAACAAAGCCACCTTACTCATACAGCAAGCTGGTCTAAGTTCTCTTCTGTTTGCCGGATGATTCTCAATAATTTCTGCAAACAGATTCCTCTTCAACAGATTATATGCAAGAGGTAAAAGCTGGCCAGCAATTTTATGAAAATAATGTGAGTCATAGCAAAAGAGGTCCATTTTCTCAACTGAAGCCCCATGCCATAATCAGATTCATTAGCAAACTGCACAAAAGTCATCATTTCCTGAATGGGAGCAAAAGCTTTTAGTCTCTCCTCGTCACTTATAGCCTCAATTATTTTCCTGCAAATTCTCTTGAGGTCGGTGGTAAGAGGCCTAGAAATCCAAGTTTGCATATACCGAAGACATTCCTTGCACAAATTCTTTCCTGATCTCCCAAAGGACGCAAGTATAACTGTTATGTGAGGTCAGACCTCATGGGGCTTTGACTCCATGGGCGCAGTAGTTTAGGTCCTGGTCTTTTAGCCCTGCAGATCTGCCCCATTGACAGCCTAATGTCAAGTGATGCTGGACTGCTGAAAACTGTAGTACCCTATGTGAATTTATGAGACTGTACTGGAAAGTCAATTTAGTCATTTACAGTGAGAAATATAACTGTCAAGAATGATTGGAAATTCTTGTTAGTAAGTCTGCACATTCTTTCCTTAATAGGGGAGCATAGTTGAGAAAATCTAATTACATTCAGGAGTTTGCTTAAGAAAAAAGGAATGAAATGGAAGAAGAGCATCACAGAGTCCTCAGAAATATTTTAAGCAGACCATGGTAGCCTGATGAGTAACCTTTCTCCTTTAATAGCTATCAAAGATCAGCAATCTTCTTCTGTAAAGGATTGGATAGTCCATATTTTCAGATTTTGCAAGCCATCTCTGTTGGAACTGCTCAACTCTGCAGTTGCAGAGAGGCATGGGTGATAGGTAAACGAGTCAGCGTGGCTGCATTCTTACAGAATTCCCTCTGGATATCATGCAGACTACAGCTCCGTGGGGGTGACCAGATCTCTCCTCCACACAGTCTGAAGATGATACATTCTTACTCTCAGACCCACTTTCTTCATTTCAGTAAGCTTTTGTAATGCCTTTAAGCTCTGAGACAAGAGAAAAATTGATCTGATTTTAGTTCTGAGTATCTGGGTTAGGTAAAGGAAAATATCTTAAAGTCCATAGTTAACTGGCTTCCAAATCACCCTGTATGGAAAGTTATTTGGGAGATTTTTTTTTTATTATTATTATTTTTTAGACAGAGTCTCACTCTGTCACCCAGGCTGGAGTGCAGTGGTACAATCTTGGCTCACTGCAACCTCTGCCTCCCGGGTTCAAATCATTCTCCTGCCTCAGCCTCCTGAGTAGCTGGGACTACAGGTGCACGCTGCCACACCCAGCTAATTTTTTGTATTTTAGTAGAGATGGGGTTTCAACGTGTTGCCTAGACTGGTCGTGGACTCCTGAGCTCAGGCAATCTGCCCACCTCGGCCTCCCAAAGGGCTGGGATTACAGGTGAAGGGGTGGCCTGCCCCTCCACACCCGCGGGTGTTTTTCATTAGGTGGAACGAGAGACTTGAGAAAAGAAATGAGACACAGAGACAAAGTATAGAGAAAGAAAAAGTGGGCCCAGGGGACCGGCGCTCAGCATACAGAGGACCCACGCCGGCACCAGTCTCTGAGTTCCCTCAGTATTTATTGATCATTATCTTTACCATCTTAGAAAAAGGGAAGTGGCAGGATAATAGGATCATCGTAGGGAGAAGGTCAGCAGTAAGACATATGAATAAAGATCTCTGTGACATAAGTTTAAGGAAAAGTGCTGTGCCTTGATATGCATATGTAAACATCTCCATAAACCTTTTTAGTGCAGAAAGAGCAGCATTGCGCTAGCACATCTCACCTTTCGCCCTAAGGCGGTTTTCTCCTTTCTCAGTAAACAGAACACACAGATGTTACACCGAGATGTTCCATTGCCCAGGGACAAGCAGGAGACAGATGCTTTTCTCTATCTCAATTGCCAAGAGGCCTTCTTTCCTCTAATACTAGTCCTCCTCAGCACAGACCCTTCACGGGTGTCAGGCTGGAGACGATTAGGTCTTTCCCTTCCCATGAGGCCATATTTCAGACCATCGCATGGGGTGAAACCTTGGACAATACCTAGCTTTCCTAGGCAGAGGTCCCTGTGACCTTTGGCAGTGTACGTGTCCCTGGGTACTTGAGATTAAGAGAATGGTGATGACTTTTCACAAGCATCCTGCCTTCAGGCACTTGTTTACCAAAGCACACCCTGCACAGCCCAAAATCCATTAAACCTTGAGTCACCACAGCACATGTCTCTTGCAAGGACAGGGTTGGGGGTAGGGTCACAGATTAACAGCATCTCAAATACGGAACAAAATGGAGTCTCTTATGTCTACTTCTTTCTATACAGACACAGTAACAGTCTGATCTTTCTTTTCCCCACAACAGGCACGAGCCATCACACCCTGGGAGATTTTTTTCATAGAGGCAATGGGCATACAAATGATGAATATAAGTTCTTGTGTCTTGTTAGAGAGTAGCATTCTTCCCTCCTTCATCCTTCTTCCCTCCTTCATTTCCTTTCTTTCTTCCCGAATGGTCTCCTTCTTAAGCCTCTGAATTTCCAGTCATCATTGTTAATGTCTTATTTGTCTTTACCCTAAATGTTTTACCGACCTTTTGAGATACATTATTACAAGCATCTGGTGTACCCAGCTTTCCTTTGAAAAGTGGTTACAGCGTTTGTTATTACTGGGAGAGAAAGGCTGCCCGTGTCAACTATGCACTTGTGTTGGGCTGGGAGGTACAATTGGGGAGCTGCCTAGCAGAGATAAATAATGTAGGCTCCATCTGTAGGGAATGCATCCTGTCCACCCTGAAGATGTCTGTACCAACAGTTACCAAAATGCTTCCCAGACCCTGCTTCAACCCCATTAGAGGGCAAGACGCTGTTTCAATATGATAAAGTGAAATATTTTCCTTACCCCCTAGTGTCACAGAGCCCCAAATCCAAGACAAAGCAGATTTTTAGAGAAATACCATATGGTCAGATCGTTCAGGAATGGTAATTGCTCCTTTTTCTAATCCCCAGGAGTCCCCAGTATTGATTCCATAAACTGCTTCCTTGGGATTTTATCCTGGGATTTCCCAGGATATGTTTTGAAACTGCTTACTCCCTTTTACAAATTCATGTCATATTGATCCAGAGGACTGGCTTCTTATAGATATCCAGCCCCAGTGAGAGTCACAAATCTGAAGGGGATTGAGACCACTCATGTGTTCATTGATGGGCCGGGTGCTCTGAACAAATGAAGTTTATTCACTGAAAAATATATATTTTGGCCGGGTGCGGTGGCTCACGCCTGTAATCCCAGCACTTTGGGAGGCTGAGGTGGGTGGTTCACGAGGTCAAGAGATGGAGACCATCCTGGCCAACATGATGAAACCTCATCTCTACTAAAAACACAAAAATTAGCTGGCCTTGGTGATGTGAGCCTATAGTCCCAGCTACTTGGGAGGCTGAGGCAGGAGAATGGCGTGAACCCGGGAGGCGGAGGTTGCAGTGAGCCGAGATCACGCCACTGCACTCCAGCCTGGCGACAGAGCAAGACTCTGTCTCAAAATATATATATTTTATACCTGCTACGTGCCAGGCATTGTTCTAAGTGGTAGGAACCCTGCTGTTAATGAAACAGCATGTTTTGCTTTAATGAAGCTTATGTTATGTGAGGTGGGGAATGAGGAATGACACAAAACAAATAAATATAAAATGAGTCAAGTAGTGATACAAGCTATGAAGAAAAATACAGCAGGACAAAGCAGGTAGAGACCATCAGAGGTAGGAGGGGTTTCTAGTTACTTAGCAGGGTGATCGGGGAAGGCTTCTCAGATATGGTGATACTTGTGCAGAGACTTCAATGTAGTGAGAGAAGAAGCCATGTGGGTGCAGTGTGGATACAGGGTGAAGAGAGGCCTGGGCAGAGGAATCAGCGACCACAAAGCCCCTAAGGGCTGATCTGTCTCAATTGTACCCGCAGGATTTTAATTTATGGTGACTGAGTGACAACCTGGAGAGGCTAATGCCATTGAAAGAAGAATTTATTACTTATAGTTTCTGAGAGGAGGGGGCAGGCCAGGCCACACTGGGCCACATGGGGAAACAATAGGTGTGGTCAGGAGGCAGGAGCAAGGGGAAAGCATGGTTTAGAGCCTTTATTGGCATTTTTGCAAGTAAGGCAAGGCAGGGCAGGGGAGATTGCTTAGGAATGGCTAGTTTAAATAATGTCACTGAGCTTTGGGCTGTCGGGGTTGTCTTTAGTTGTCTGGTACCCGGCTCTGGGTGATTTAAAGCAGAGGAAATCCTGGTGTGGTTTGTACAAGTTAGATAAGAAGGTGGTTCAGAGTATGGGATCTGGATCACAGGGAAAATGGAAACAACTTTGGCCATTAGTCTGACACTGGTAGACAAATATGGAATTTAAGAAAGCACAGTAAGAATGTGATCGTGTAGGGCATTCCAGATCTTGTCAGAATTCCTACTGTGTACAAGCTGGATATGCCTGGAAGGGCAGGAATACTTCGCTCACCACTGACCAGGCCACCAACCACAGTGAGGAGAGTGATAGCCATGCAGGGGAGTGCCAACTGCTGGTGCTCAGTTTCTGTTAAAATTCCTACCTGCTTCCTGACTTCTGTTACGCTCTATCCCTGTGGTAATTTGTACAAGTAATTATAAGTTTTATCTAATTTTGGCCTCCTTTAACATGCTTTGCCTTTTAATTTATATCCTATATATGCTATTGTTCCAACAAAAATAATAGTGGGACTTGCACCAGTGAACTTTCTAGAAAAAGATGTCTGTTGATCAAGATGTCAGGAAGAGCCTATTAACTTTGTTTTGTCATTAATCTTTCATTTCATGAAAGAATGTTTCATGAGATTGTTGCTTACTCATGCACAAGGACAATTTGAGGTTCTTTCTGTATACTTACAGATGCTTTCTTAAAAACTGAAGAGGCTATCTCATAGCCTAGCTGTCTTTGTATTCACTTCTTTTCACTACAATTGAAAACTACAGCAATTACTTAATCCAGGGAACTGGGACAGCAAGAACTAATGTTTGAATCATAGAAAATGAAAATGTTGCTTCCCACTTGTTGCATTCTAGTTTATTTAGTCTGGAAGCTAAAATGGCAAAATAAACAATGTTTTCCAGGAGCTGTCTCAGTTCAGATGACAAGGAAATGTCAGTTGTAGATTTAGTCACAGAAAGGCCAGAATTTCTATCATTCAGCAAATATTTATTGGGCATTTGCTGTGTACCTGGCATACATAGGATATAGTGCTGACTGAAACAAACTTTGTCCTTGCCCTCATGAAACAGAAGTCTAGTGAGGGTGACTGACATTTTAAAAAACAAAACAAAACACCTAAGTGCATATATAATTACGAATTGTGATAAGTGTCATAAAAGAAAAGCAAAGAGAGGGAAATATAATTTAGACCATAGAGGAGATAGCTAAGGAGATGTCTTTGAAGACATGTTTTTTGAACTGAGCTTAAAAGATGAATAGGAATTTCCAGTTACCTATTGTTGCATAATAAACTATCCCAAACTTAGTGGCATAAAACAGTACCATTTTATTATGCTAAAACATTCTTTAGGTCAGAATTTCAGTGAGGCATGGTGGAAATAGCATATCTCTGCTTTATGTTTAGAGTCTTAGCCAGGAAGACTTGAATGTCTAGGGGTAATGCAAACAGCTGGGGCTGGGATCATCTCCAGGCTTCCTCACTCATATTTCAGGTGCTATAGTAGGCTAAATAGTGACTCCAAAATAATATGTTTAACTCCTTTTTTTTTTTTCTTTTTTTTTTCAGATGGAGTTTTGCTCTTGTTGCCCAGGCTGGAGTGCAATGGCGCGATCTCGGCTCACCACAACCTCCGCCTCCCAGGTTCAGGCAATTCTCCTGCCTCAGCATCCCCAGTAGCTGGGATTACAGGCATGCACCACCACACCCGGCTTATTTTGTATTTTTAGTAGAGATGGGGTTTCTCCATGTTGGTCAAGCTGGTCTCGAACTCTTGACCTCAGGTGATCTGCCTGCCTCAGCCTCCCAAAGTGCTGGGATTATAGGCGTGCGCCACCGTGCCCTGCCATTCAACTCCTAATCTCTGGTACCTGTCAATGTGAAATACTTATTTGGAAAAAGGGTCTTTGCAGATGTAATCAAATTAAGATTCTCAAGATCATCTTGTATTGATGGTGGGCCCTAAATCCAATAACTGTTGTCCTTAAGAGAAAAGAGAAGGATATTTGAGTAGAGGAGAAATGTGGAAGAGAAGGCAATGTGGAGACAGAGGTGGAGGTGGAGATTGAAGTGATATGTCTATAAGCCAAGTGTGGGGGAGGAAACACCTCTTCTACTCTCTTAGGTTCAGTAGCTGGGGCCTGCAAATCAAACTTGGAGAAGACAAGTTAACATGAGAAAAAAAACAGAGTTTACTTGTGTGTACACCATGCATGCATGAAGGAGAACTCAGTGATAAATAACTCAAAAGGGGTGGTTAGAATTTCAGGCTTATATACCATTACCATCTAAGCAAACAGCAATGGGTTTATGGAGAAGTGACAAGACAGGAAAAGGGAGTTGGGCTTCTAGGGTCAGTAATTTGTGGGAAGGTAAATATATGGAGGAAACTTACGGAAGGTAAATTTAGTTTGCGCAGACAGAACTCCATCTGATGTTCTGTGCCCAGGGATAACGGTTGTTCTCCTGATATGGTAGTGGTGTGGGGCCGGGAGGGGTGGCAGGAGGGCAGTGGGTGGTAACACCTTCAGAAAGGGAAATTTGTACCCTGCCTTTAGGCAGAAACAGGGAGAATAGAGAGATCCTTTTGCATATGTTGTGTCTCAATTGCCTTCAGCGCAAAATTATCCTTATGCCTAAGTGGCATGTTTTAGGTGGCATATTCCGATTCTCTGCATAAGGCAGATTAAAGATTGCCAGCTACCACCAGAAGCTAGGAGGGCATGGAACCTGCTGTCCCCTCCCAACACTTTGATTGCACACTTCTGGCCTCCAGAACTGCAAGAGAATATTTTAAGCCACAAGGTTGGTGGTAGTTTCTATGGTAGGCCGAGGCTGGGATGCAGCAACTACATGTGATCTCCTGTGTGGCTTCAGCTGCACGCAGTGGGGTGGCTGGGTTCTGAGATGCAGCTTCCTGGGGGCAAGAGCCCCAAGAGTATGACCTTCAAGAGCCCAAGGCAGAAGCTACAAGGCTTTGTCTTACCTAGCCTTGGAAGTCACATAATGTCACTACCACCATTCAGTCACAAGCCCACCCAGATTCAAGGAGAAGGGATAGAGACCCCATCTCTCAACTGGAGGCATGTCAAAGAATTTATGTTCATGGTCCATAGCCACCTCAAGGAGTTAGCCATTTGGGGAAAGCAGTAGAGTAGAGCCACATTAATTAATCTAAATTAATTAAAATAAAAAATCAATGCCTCAGTCACACTAGCCACATTTCAAGTACTCAGTAGTTACATGTCTGTGCTGCCATATTGGACAGCACAGACATAGAACACGTAGTTCTACTGAACAGTGCTGCCCTAGACAGAGAGAACAGCATAGACAAAGGCTCTGAGTTAGAAAATATCTTGGCTCATAAGAGGAACAGAAAAAAGCTGGCTTTAGCATTATCCTGGTACCAAAACCTGGCAGAGATACAACAGCAAAAAACTTTAGGCCAATATTCTTGATAAACGTTGATGCAAAATCCTCAACAAAATACTGGCAAACCAAATCCAGCAGTACATCAAAAATCTTATCCACCATGATCAAGTAGGCTTCATCCTCAGGATGCAAAGCTGGTTCAACATATGCAAATCAATAAATGTGATTCATCACATAAACAGAACTAAAGATAAAAACCACATGATGATCTCAATAGATGCAGAAAAGGCCTTTGATAAAATTCAACGTCCCCTCATGTTAAAAACTTTCAATGGCTGGGTGTGGTGGCTCATGCCTGTAATCCCAGAACTTTGGGAGGCCGAGAAGGGTGGATTACCTGAGGTCAGGAGTTTGAGACCAGCCTGGCCAACATGGTGAAACCCTGTCTCTACTAAAAATACAAAAATTAGCCAGGTGTGGTGGCAGGCACCTGTAATCCCACCTACTTGGGAGGCTGAGGCAGGAGAATTGCTTGAACCCGGGAGGCAGAGGTTGCAATGAGCCGAGATCATACCATTGCACTCCAGCCTGGGCGACAAGAGCAAGACTTCGTTTAAACAAAGTTTTTCTTTTTTTTTATTTCAAGAAACTATGTATTGAAGGAACATGCCTCAGAATAATAGGCGCCATATATGACAAACCCACAGCCAATATCATACTGAATGGGCAAAAGCTAGAAGCATTCCCCTTGAAAACCAGCACAAGATAAGGTTGCCCTCTCTCATCACTCCTATTCAACATAATATTGGACATTCTGGCCAGGGCACTCAGGCAAACAGAAATAAATAAAAGGTATTCAAATAGGAAGAGAGGAAGTCAAACTATCTCTGTTTGCAGACGACATGATCCTATATCTAGAAAACCCCATTATCTCAGCCCAAAGGCTTCTTAAGCTGATAAGCAATGTCAGCAAAGTCTCAGTTTAGATAATCAATGTGCAAAAATCGCTAGCATTCCTATACACTAACAGGCAAACCAAGAGCCAAATCACAAATGAACTCCCATTCACAACTGTCACAAAAAGAATAAAATATCTAGGAATATAGCTAACAAGGGAAGTGAAGGACCTCTTTGAGGAGAACTACAAACCACTGCTCAAAGAAATCAGACATGACACAAACAGATGGAAAAACATTTCATGTCATGGACAGGAAGAATCAATATCGTTAAAATGGCCATACTGACCAAAGAAGTTCATAGATTCAATGCTATTCCCATTAAACTACCATTGCCATTCTTCACAGAATAAGGAAAAACTATTTTAAAATTCAAATGGAACCAAAAAAGAGTCTAAATAGCCAAGGCAATCCTAAGCAAAAAGAACAAAGCTGGAGGCATCATTCTACCTGGCTTCAAACTATGCTACAAGGCTACCGTAACCAAAACAGCATGGTACTGGTACAAAAACAGACACATAGACCAATGGAACACAATAGAGAACCCAGAAATAAGACTGCACACCTACAACCATCTGATCTTTGACAAACCTGACAAAAACAAGCAATGGGGAAAGGATTCCCTATTTAATAAAGAGTGCTGGGAGAATTGGCTGGCCACATGCAGAAAATTGAAACTGGACCCCTTCCTTACACCATATTAAAAAATCAACTCAAGATGAATTAAAGACTTAAATGTAAAACCCCAAACCATAAAAACCCTAGAAGGAAACCTAGGCAATACTATTCAGGACATAGGCACAGTTAAAAATTTCATGACAGAGCCTCAAAAGCCATTGCAACAAAAGCAAAAATTGACAGATGGGATCTTATTAAACTAAAGAGCCACTGCACAGCAAAAGAAACTATCAACAGTGTAAACACACAGCCTACAGAATGGGAGAAAATTTTTGCAATCTGTTCATTTGACAAAGGTCTAATATCCAACAGCTGTAAGGAACTTAAACAAATTTACAAGAAAAAAACAACCCCATTAAAAAGTGGACAAAGGACATAAACAGATACTTCTTAAAAGACAAACATGCAGCCAACAAACATATGAAAAAGAGCTCAACATCACTGATCATTAGAGAAATGCAAATCAAAACCACAATGAGATACCATCTAACACCAGTCAGAATGGTGATTATTAAAAAGTTAAAAAACAATAGCTGCTGGTAAGGTTGTGGAGTAAAAGGAACGCTTTTACACTGTTGGTGGGAGTGTAAATTAGTTCAATCATTGTGAAGCCAGTGTGGTGATTCCTCAAATATCACAGAGGCAGAAATACCATTCAACCCAGTATTCCCATTGCTGGGTATATATCCAAAGAAATATAAGTCATTCTATTATAAATACACATACATGTGTATGTTCATTGCAGCGCTATTCACAATAGCAAAGATATGGAATCAACCTAAATGCCCATCAGTGATAGACTGGATAGAGAAAATGTGGTACATATATCATGGACTACTATGCAGTCATAAAAAGGAATGAGATTATGTCCTTTGCAGGGACATGGATGGAGCTGGAGGCCATTACCCTTAGCAAACTAATGCAGGAACAGAAAACCAAATACCGCATGTTCTCACTTATAAATGGGAGCTAAGTGATGAGAACACAGGGGGGTGGGGAGGGAACAACACACACTGGGGCCTATTGGAGGGTGGGAGGGTGGAGGGGTGGGAAGAGGGAGAGGGATCAGGAAGAAAAGCTAATGGATGCTGGGCTTAATACCTGGGTATTGGGATGGGATGATCTGTGCAGCAAACCACCATGGCATACATTTACTCATGTAACAAACCTGCACATCCTGCATATCATGTACCCCTGAACTTAAAATAAAAGTTGGAAATTTAAAAATAAATAAAATTTCAATGTGAAATCTGAAATTATATAAAAATAAAATTTTTGTATTTTGTTAAATTACAAAAAATAAAAAAGCTGGCTTTAAGGGCAGGTTCTGTGGCTGTGTTTTGCTGCTGTATGCCCAGTGCCTAGCATACAAGGCCCTCACGAGATACTTGTGGAATGAAAGAATGCATGCAAATGGTTCAAGTATACCAAGTGCATCAAGCTATGTCTCTTTAGAGTTACATATATACAGGCTGGTATAGTGACTTTATAATAATCAGAAACCCAGGCTTTTGGTTGAGGTTTCCACCTCATTATCCAAGATATTTGCTTTCCAGCCAGTAGAAAGAAAAGGCAGGAGAGCTGCCACCCTTTGTATCCTGAAGGGGTGGCCTGCCCCTCCACACCTATGGGCGTTTCTCGTTAGGTAGAACGAGAGACTTGAGAAAAGAAATGAGACACAGAGACAAAGTATAGAGAAAGAAAAAGTGGGCCCAGGGGACCGGCGCTCAGCATACAGAGGACCCATGCCGGCACCGGTCTCTGAGTTCCCTTAGTATTTATTGATAATTATCTTTACCATCTTAAAGATAAGGGAGTGGCAGGACAATAGGATCATTTTAGGGAGAAAATTAGCAGTAAGACATATGGATAAAAATCTATGTGACATGAGTAAGTTCAAAGGAAAATGCTGTGCCTTGATACGCATATGCAAACATCTCCATAAACCTCTTAGCAGCATTGCACCAGCAAGTCCCGCCAGCAAGTCCCACCTTATGCTGTAAGACGGTTTTCTCCTATCTCAGTAAACAGAGCATACAATCGGGTTTTACACGGAGATGTTCCATCGCCCAGGGACGGGCAGGATTTTTAACCAGCAAGCTGCCTTCAGGCACTTGTTTAACAAAGACACATCCTGCACAGCCCAAAATCCATTAAACCTTGAGTCACCACAGCACATGTCTCTTGCAAGGACAATGTTGGGGGTAGGGTCACAGATTAACAGCATCTCAAATACAGAACAAAATGGCGTCTCTTATGTCTATATATACTCTTATGTTCTTTCTGTATAGACACAGTAACAGGCTGATCTCTCTTTCTTTTCCCCACAGTATCCAGGATGATCTCTTCTTGAAACCCTTCATTTAATTATATCTGCCTGACCCTTTCCCCAACTAAGGCATATCCACAGTTACCGGGGGTTAGCACTGGGACATCTCTTATTTTAAGAACATGTCTCAGAAAGCTGCACATAAAAACTTCTACTACATCCCATTGGCCAATACTTCTTACATGATGACACCTGCCTTGCAAGAGAGGCTGGGATATGTAATCTTTATCCCGAGACACACACGCTCAGCTTAAAAGGAGGGTTCTATTATTATGCAAGAAGAAGAGAGGAGACATGAGGAGCTGTAACAATCTCTGACATAGTTGTTTGCACATATGCATTTCCCACTAGACTAGAGTTCCTGGAGGAGAGGGAGCGGTCTTATTCATCCTCAATCCCCAGCACCTAGCATGGCGCCTAGCATCTAATAACTCATCATCGCTGATTGTGTGCTGAATGGCATGCTTGCTCAGATTTACGGTTGTTTTTGAATCCCAACATCTTTTTCAGAAAGATTTATTTCCTGGAAGCCACAGCTTTTCCCCCCTTCCTCTATTAGAAGTATGAATAAATTTTTCTCCAATCTTCACCCTGAGAATTTGGTGGGGCCCCTGGAGATGAAACAAAAGCTGGGGTGCCTCCCCTAGAACTGGGGCATCTGGAATTTTTAACTCAACACTGCCCACAGTGAGCGTTCAGAAATTTGTCAGTTTCAGTTTCAGTGCTCCTACCTATGTGCTCCAGATGTGGGCTTCCACTCTTGGTAAGCTGGGATCCTCTTTATTTGCCTGTGTCTCCAATTTTCAGAGTGTGGTTTGTCCTGTGACTTCAATTTTCTGATAGATCCAAGAAAAATATTGGTCTTCAGTTGGTTCAGCTTTTTTTCTTGTTGAGAAGATGCTTTGGGAAGGGGGTGGATCGGCAGAGACAATAGAGAAAAGGGAGAGCAAAGGTGAGGGACAGCGAAGGGAGGCAGGGCATGCAGAGGAACAAAGACCCTCTGGAGCCAGGACCTCCACTTTCCCGTGACCATGCCGCACCTTCAGCCCACCAGGGATTCCTCCACTGGCCACCCAATTCCTGCTGCCACTACAGCCTCCAATGTGGTGGTTTTCACTGATTATTCATTAGAATCCTCTGGGAGCTCCTACATATCCCTGCACCAACACTTACCCTAATAAAAAGCATCCTGGGGGTTTTAATGTGTAGCAGGTGCTGAGAACCAGTGATCTAGATTATTGTGTTTTAAAGAGGGGTGGGTCTATGGACCAGCAGCACTGACACCACCAGGGAGCTTGTTAGAAACACAGCACCTCAGGCCCTATCCCAGAAATACCAAATCAGAACTTTCATTTTAAAAGACCCACAAATAAGATTTCTATGCCCGTTAAAGTTTGTGAAGTGCTGTCAAAATGACCCTCTTATCTCTCCAATTATGGCTGTTCTCTTGAAGTAGACATCTCCCTGGGAACTGCTATGTGGTGACCACATGATGTAAGCAGAGAGACTCACAACTCAGCATAGATGTTGTCCTGCTGTGAGTCACCGGCAGTAACTTTTTTTTTTTTTTTTTTTTGAGACAGAGTCTCACTATGTTGTTCAGGCTGGAGTACAGTTTCATGATCTCGGCTCACTGCAACCTCCGCCTCCCAGGTTCAAGTGATTCTCCTGCCTCAGCCTCCTGAGTAGCTGGGATTATAGGCTCGTGTCACCACGCGCAGCTAATTGTTGTATTTTTAGTAGAGACGGGGTTTCATTATGTTGGTCAGGCTGATGTTGAACACCTGACCTCATGACCCGCCACCTTGGCTGGTCTCAAACTCCTGACCTCATGATCCCTCAGGCCCTATCCCAGAAATACCAAATCAAAACTTTCATTTTAAAAGACCCGCAAATAAGATTTCTATGCCCGTTAAAGTTTGTGAAGTGCTGTCAAGATGATCCTCCTATCTCTCCAACTATGGTTGTTCTCTTGAAGCAGACATCTCCCTGGGAACTGTTAGGCGAGCCAGGTGATGACCACATGATGTAAGCAGAGAAACTCACAACTCAGCATAGATGTTGTGCCTGCTGTGAGTCACCGGGGGTAACATTTTTTTTTGTTTTTTGTTTGTTTGTTTGTTTGTTTTTTCTGAGACGGAGTCTCACTCTGTTGCCCAGGCTGGAGTGCAGTGGCATGATCTCGGCTCACTGCCAACTCCGCCTCCCAGGTTCAAGCGAATCTCCTGCCTCAGCCTCCTGAGCAGCTGGGATTACAGGCTTATGTTAGCACGCCCAGCTAATTGTTGTATTTTTAGTAGAGATAGGGTTTCACCATGTTGGTCAGGCTGGTCTCGAACTCCTGACCTCATGATCCCTCCCAAAGTGCTGGGATTAGAGGAGTGAGCCACCAGTAACATGTTTTAAGTGGAGAGAATTAGATCGTCCGACAGGGGAAGGGGATTGAACTCTTTACTCTGAAATACCAGTACGGGGTTCATTCGTCTGAATTGACGAGAGCAAAAAATGCTATAAATGAACCACCACCCAGCGTTGGGGTTAGTTTGCAGGTTAAGGTTCAGTTTAAAAAACTTGAGTGGAAAAGCAGATAAAGCAAGAGGCAAAAGGGGATGAACATTAGGAGTAAGGAAGTAAGGGGAGGAAGACCAGAGGCCAAGCCAGGTCAGGGGAAGAGGGGCACCACAGTGAGGGCTGGGGATGCAGAGGGAGAATGATGAGAGAGAGAGAGGAAGTGCAGAGGGTGGTCTTACATACTGACTCCCCCGAGACTGAGGATGCAGTTCCTCAATCCTGGCTTACTTTTATAAGCCCCTTTCCTACAAGATCTGAGTACTTTGTTGCTATAGACTGAATGTTTTTGTCTTCCCTCCCCCAAATTCATGTGTTGAAATCCTAACCCCCAATGTGCTGGTAAGAGGAGACAGGGCCTTTGAGAGGTATTAGGTCATAAGGGTAGAGCTCCCACAAATGGGATTAGTGCCCTTATAAGAAGAGATACAGAACCCTGCTCTCAATCTCTGCTCTCAGACATAATGAGGATATAATGAGAAGACAGCCATCTGTAAACCAGCAACAGAGCCCTAACCAGACACCAGATCTGTCAGCACCTTGATCTTAGACCTCCCAGCTTCCACAAGTGCGAGAAATAAACATTTAAGTCATCTAGCCTGTGGTATATTTGTTACAGCACCTTGAGCTGACTGAAACATTTGTGGAATAAAATATTAATATGCATTTGTCTGGCATATTAATGCTCACCAGGACCAGAGCAAAAAGCACAGGTTGCACACAGCAATGAAGAGCTTGGACTTGGGAGCCTCACAACTTAAAATTCCAATCTCAGTTCTGACAGTTATTAGCTGGTGACCTCGGCCATATGTGTTGGCCTCCGGGGGGGGGGGGGGGGGGGGGCCCTTTCTCATCTCCTGGCATGATATTGGCAGTTACTTCATAAGGGCAAACGCAGAAAACCTGTGAAGCAAAAATCACAATGCCTGGAATCTGTAAGATTTTATATATATAAACATATTAATGCAATATATGTGTATTTAGTAATATATACAAGGAGCTTCTTGTATATTTTGTAATCTAAATTTTGTAGATTGAAGATTGTCCACCATTCCATATTACCTGCCTAGGTTCTTTTTAAGTGACAGTGCTAAATGAGAGTAAGATCACTTACAAAGTTATTTTCACCAAATTAATGTGTAGACCTTGTTTGGATCCTGATTTAAACAATAGTGAATTCAAAGACACATTTGATACAGTTGGAAAATTTTGAAAATGGTTTCACTGTTAGACATTAAGGAATTATTGTTAATTTTGTTAGGTGTGATAATGGCTTAGTGGTTATGTTAGGAAAAAAGAGTTGTTGGCAGTTAAGAGACTCATAAGGTACATGGATGTGCTTTGGTAAAGGAATAGGCTGAGGCGGAGATCCGGGCCAGAGTGACTCAGCAAGTTTAGGGCACAGGTGCATACTCCACTTGTTATATAACCCGTTTGTGTAAGTTCATACTTGGCTCTGAGTCCCTATTGTCTGGAGAAGGTATAACTGCCCTGCTGATGCTGTGTGTGGGGCTCAGTTTGACATGGCACGGCACAGCTCATGTGCTGCTGCCCAGAGAAAGAGTAACACTGCTGGCCCCTGTAAGGGACAGCCAGGTGCCTTGAAGGCAGGTGGAGGGGGAGCCAGGAACCGGCTTGTGCCCAGAGGGAAACAGTTAAGCTGCTGACCCTGTGGCTGGCCTTGCAGGCCAGGGAGTGCAGCTGCAAGCACGGGAGTGACAGGAGCCGCAGAGCCAGAGGAGACAGCTGAGGTAAAGGCAGACAGCGTAAGAGAGCTGCTGCTGAGAGAGCTGCTGAATAAAATTACATTTCACCTGCTTACAGCCCCCTGAGAGTTCTTTCAGCTATTCGCCCATCCACCTACTTGCCTCGGACCTCAGCTGGGGCTGGAACCCAACCCCAGGCAGGACATTTGGTGTAGTCGTGGCCTTGGACCTGACACTATTGAAATATTAGGTCAGAACACAGAATATTGGCAATATTTGACCACTTTTGACCTACAAAAACAGCAGTTTCATGTGGTTCAATCTATTATTAACAAGTGAAATAATGTGATATCTAGAATTCTTTTAAAATATTTCTGGGGGAAAATGGGGTGGAGGGGTGGATAGATGAAATAGGATTGTCAAAATATTGACAGTAGTGGGTCTGAGTGATGAGGATGTTGGGATTCATCATGCTCTTCTCTCTCTCTGCTTGTGTTTGCTTGAAACTTTCCATAAGCTTTGTTTGGTATTCAACTGTGAATTATGACTACGAGGTAGTTTTTATGACCACAAATGAACTTTAATTTAATCTTGTGTAAATACACAAAAAGGAGAGATTGAATGGGGCTGTGTAAATGAACCTAAGGGCAGGTGGAGCTGGTGTCAGCAATGATTGATTGACTGCCTTGAACATCTCGAGGACCCCCTCTGTCATTCTCTATCTCTTCCCTGTTCCTTTTGGAACATTAATTCGCTGATACAAACTTGTCCAAGTGGTGGGGTATGGACACAGAGACAGCTGTGCTGGGCTAGCAAGCCCACATCCTTATGTTCTGTCATTTAAAAAACAAAAAGGAACAAGAGATTCTTATTCTCTGGCAGGAATTTAAAAAGTCCCAAGAGCCCTGATTAGCCCCCTCCTTTAGATCAGGTGCCCACTCCTTACACCAATTAGCGTGGCCGTGGCTGTGAGAGGCTGTAATTGGCCCAGCTTGGGTCACCTGACCACCTCAGGGCGGGAAGGGGGCTGTTTGTGCTCTGAAGATTCTGGCATGGAAGAAGGGTTGAGCGGACAGAAACAGTAGCCACTCTTATCAGGTTTCTGGTTCTTTGCACTAGCTATTAGATTACAAGAAGTCTGATCACAGATCAGGTCTTTTTCCTTACCAGTTAATTATTTGTTTCCCCAGTTTTTATTTCAAAGTTTAAAGACGTGGTTGCAAGGCTTGTTGCAAAACAGAATCAGCATTCCTCCTTTCCTTTCCTCGGAGGTGACTAGTTGTAACTCTCTGAAGTGGTTCTTTTGGTTTTGCTTCCACAAATTGGAGTGACATCTTTCTATTCCTTTATTTGGTTTTTCAGTTACAGGTATTGTCTACCTAGTCCCATCATTGAGATGATTTTGATGTCTTTCTTACCCACCCACGCTCCCTACCCAACATATTCGTCCTTTCTTTCCCCTCATGTTCCCTGTAAATTATATCAGTAGCATTGATTAGGTCAATATTTAACATTTACACGATTCTGACCATGTAAACTTTATCTCTAGCTGAGCTACACCTGCATCACTTTGTATTCTCCTTAGAGTTCATAATTTTTTTCCCATGGAAAATTTTTCTTAGCTGGATAGAGGCCGTCTCACCAGCATACATCTTTGTTTTATAGAATTACACGTAGGTCTGAACTCGAGATTTCACCCCCATGATTTCAGGTTACTCACACCCTCCAAAATTCATTTCTTTTTCATTGTATTTTATAAAATAGTTCCAAGTATGGCAGCAATGTGGTTGAAAACAATTTTAGGAGGACCTATAGTTATAGAAATGCATCAACTTTGGTCATTATTTTAAAAATATAGCTAGCTACCTCTTCAACAATGTAGAGAAAGCATATAAAACAGCATATAAAATATTTCTGAACTTCTAACTATCGTGTCTTAGGATCAAGAGGTATGTATACTTATTGCAAAATTGTAAATACTAAATCAGCCTAATGCTTGCAATATTGAAATATTGTTCAGGAAAGATATCCTAACAGTGGTTCTCAAAGCATAGTTTAGAACAGCATCAATCTCACTTAGGAACTTGTTAGAGATGCAAATCTCCCTCCCCTTTAATGAGAAAGAGGGAACGGTGGGGAGCAATCTGTGTTTTAGAAGGTCTCCAGATGATTCTGATGCAGACTGGAGTTTGAAAACCAGTGTCCTAGACAAACATTACGTAAATCAGGGATCATGTCCAGCTGTTAGTAATAGAGACTTGAGATGACAGTGGCTTAAAGCACATACCAAGTTTTTTCTTCCATAAATAAGACTGCAGGTAGATAGTCTTGGATGATTCAGATGTCATATTTTCACTCTGTCCCTGCCATATAACTCCCATCCTCATGGTTTTAAAATGGTTGCTGAAATTTCAGCTGTAACAAACATTCTAGGCACAGGAAAAAGCAAGAGAGGTGGGGAGAAGGCAAGCTAGGTAAATTACCTTCCAGGTGCACTCTCAGCTGTCTGTCCCACCCAGTGACTTAGGCTTAAAACTCATTTGCCCACCACCCCATAGTTGAAAGAGAAGTTGGGAATTAACAGCTGGTTATGTTGTTGCTCAGAATAAAACCAGGGATGCCAGAAAGAATGGATACTAGAAGAAACTAGCAACTTCTAGATCCTTCCTGGAATGGAGTCAGTCATCAAAGTTAAGCCTTTAAGAACATTATTCTGAAATAGCTCTTTACTACCCATGCATTAAAACATCATCTTTTATCTGCTAGAGGACAAACTACATACTTGTTTTAAGCAAAAGTCTTTGCTTACTTTGAGAATCTGAATAGCCATTTATCAGAATAAATGAATACAATTTATTTCACATAAGTAGAGGCTGTAGTTGTATACATCAACCAAGCATCCGACACGGTTTTGAGAAGTTGATTTATAACAAACATACATGAAGAGCAATCAATTTAAAAATCCGTTCTCTTCAGTATTATAATTTCTGTCATGGAAATGCATCATAAGGAAGTAATTCAAGGAAAGCACAGCTGTATGTACAAAACTGTTCATAGCACTGTTATTTATGACAGCAAAAAAAAAAAATAAATAAATTAAGTAGTTTACAATTCAAATGTCCTACAATAAAGTAGAGGCTGAGTGAATTGTGGTATGACCATTACATAGCCATAAAGACCATGTAGCAACATGGCAGAGTGATTGTAAAAATATTGACAGTGGGGACAAAAGTCAAGACACATGTATCTAGATAAGAGCATTCAGAGAACTATAGTGGTTTTGTTAGGATGTTAGAATTACGAATACACGTGGTTTCCGTTTAATTTCCTTTATTGTTCTATGAGAAACAACAAAGAACAAAACAAGAAACAAGAACAAAAAATAAATTTACCCAGGTTCCTGGCCATGATTTTCCCTGAGATTATTTTCTGGCTGTTTGTCTTATGCATGATTCAACGGAGGGTACTCCAGGAGGGTGTGCTTTGCTGCTCTGTGGGAAGGCTGTATGTAAGGCCAGGTGAAGAGTCTTCCTGTGGCTTTGGTGTGTCCATGTGGGTTGACAGCCTGATCATCTGTCTCTGAAGCTGTTTGTTTTACATCATCAGATTTTTTTTTTCCAGTACTGAGAGCAAATTTACAATGATCTATTCATTCTCTCTTGCCACAGTTTCCTCATAATCAGTTTCATGAAACTAGAAGCCAATTGTCCCAGTTTAGATGTAGATTTGTAGGTGCCAATGGGAACAAAAAGATATGAAACTTATGTAGGAATCAAATCAGTCTTTAATATGATGCTGTGTATAGACCTGCCTCACCACCACTGGCACCAAAAAATAGTCCCCTGTTCCTGAAATTACTGTGGATTTGCACAGTTGTCCAGCTTGGTGAGAGCTAGAATTAGCCTTAGGTTGAGTACAGTGTTTATTTTTTTAGGTTGAAGATCACCCACATGCCCTTACTCCTTGAGGTGGATTGAGATTTGTGAGTGAAATACGCAAACCCTGGGCATATCTGCGTAGTAGGTAGGCTGGTGACTGTTACAGATTTAGAAATGGTGAAAGAAAAATGGCCAGGGAGCTTCTCAGGGGGTGGGGGTTGATGATAACAAATACTCAGCTCAGTAGAGCTGGGAGAACAGAGCAGAAGTTCATCAGGAATCCTCCACCAGCAAGGCCTGGGGACATTGGGGGTGTCTGTGCGCTCACAACCAAGGCAGGAGTCCTTCAAAGAAAGGGAAGGATCTCGGCTGGGCGCGTTGGCTTATGCCTGTAATCCTAGCACTTTGGAAGGCCCAGGCGGGCAGATCATGAGGTCAGGAGTTTGAGACCAGCCTGGCCAACATAGTGAAAGACCATCTCTACTAAAAATACAAAAAATTAGTTGGGCATGGTGGTGGGCACCTGTAATCCCAGTTACTTGGGAGGCTGAGGCAGGAGAATCACTTGAACCCGGGAGGCAGAGGTTGCACTGCACTCCAGCCTGGGCGACACAGCGAGACTCTGTCTCAAAAAAAAAAAAAAAAGAAAAAAAGTAGAAAGGGAAGAATCATGATTTTCCAGGAAGTGAGGGACCTGAGATAAAAAGCTCAACCTACCCTACTGAAAACTACTTCCATAAAGTAATCAAGCAAACAAGAGTTTTACCTAATTAATCTTAGAGGAGAAACCAGCCTGAAGGAGGACGAAGACAGGGAAATCCTGGAAGACTCTTTGAGACTTTACCAAATTAAACGGCTTAAGTTCATGTGCCTATATTGTGTATAATATGCAGGCTGAATGTCTTTTACACTGAAGTGAAATTAACTCTGCTCTTTAAATACTGGGCAAGTGCCATAAACTGAAAGATTGTGGGGAATCAGCAAAACCAGAGAAAGGAAAGCTCATAAAGTCCAAGGGTTTGGGTTTTTGGAGCATATTTTATTTTACAATACCAGAGAATCAACATCTAATAGTAGCATAATACAAAATGAAACACCAATCTATTTAAAACTCTCATAATGGGAACTGTATTTCAAAAATGATAAGAAAACATAGTAGGAGATTTAGAGACCAGTCAATATAAATGTATAAAAACTCTCGTTTCATCATCAATGCAAACAAAAATCATTTATAATAACATACATAAGAATACATTCACTTACATTCACAAAGTGGATTATCATTTTTATTTTCCATGAAATATGTCAAAATATATGCAAGTATATCTTCACATTCTGAAAGGCAAGATAAATCTTCAAATTTAAGTATGTACATTTCACTTAAATTAACCAAAATATTAAAAGTAGCAGCAACACTGGTCTTTAAATACGTCTAATATCACAAGAGATTGTTCACACAATATAGACTGTTTTGGTAGCTCTTTCATTATTAATATTGTTTAATATCCACATACAATTTAGAAACTCTAAGGTTCTGGTCTGATCTCTGAATAACTTAAAGTCTAGATTCAATAAATACGAAGAATAATTATAAAACACAGACTGCAGGACATTCTCAAGACCAGGGAGGAAATCATACCCAAAGGTTTTAGGGAAGAATCAGATATGAAGGCGTACAGGAAATCTGTAGGATTTCCAAGGCAAAAAGGTGTGATCTGACAAGCTCCCTGAAATGTTAACAGACTGAGTCCAGAGAAATGTGTGAATGTCTCAAAGGCACTTTCTCCACTTCATCCTTCCATGTTCCCTTTGAATATGGCATTTAAGTGATGAACAACTTCGGAAATTTCCCAACAAACAGGGGATACAATAAGTTCTCACCAGCAGGCAAGACACTGGATCAGGAGGTTATTTGTTTTTCAGCATTTACGTTTATTCTGATGACCAAAGCCATAAAAACCAAGATTTCAACAGGATCTCATGTATTTCATCCTAGATGGTGGGAAAAGTATCTGTAGCCCAATCCTCAATGTAAGTCACTGTACCAACCTGTAACCCTATTGGCTTAGAAAGAAACCCTAAATGGGGTTACAGGAGTTTCCTCAGATCTAGATTTGGTTACAGAAGTTGCCCCTGTGACTGGGGCCTCTTTTTATACTTCAATAGTTTTTCAGAAAAGGTAAATGTTTAAGTCTTTCAATGGGGTTGGACCTTTGTTTGCCTTATACTCCTACAGGTATCACGCTCTGACATTGAAATGTCAATAGTTTGTACCTATTTTCATACCACTTCATATACTATTTCAATCGATTCTCACACACACAAAAAAAAAACCCAAAACTTGTGTGGAAGAAGCAAGGATAGGCATCCAAGTGCTCATTTCAAATATCTGGAAAAACTGAGGTTCATAGAGACCAAAGTGACTTACCTGTTCACGGTCACACACGAGTGAACTGGTATGGATCTTTTGCAGAACTTAGCTCTATACAATGTTTACTTATTCTGAAGAATGGGGCTTGGAAATAGTTATTTCTGAAGAATGAAGTAATTTGAAGGCGGTAAATAAAAAGGGAGAAAAATGAGTTCAAGAGAAGAAAGGCAACAAGAAGTGGTGTCAGTTGGCAGTTAGTATTATGAACTTTAAAATGAGCAAAGTGCATTTCACATTTAGAACACAGACATTTCAAAATATGTAATACTTAAATCTTCCAAATTGTCCTACTTTGGCCTTGATTTACTACATCTTTAAATTAATATCTGAGGCTACATCTTTATTTACTGAGGCTGCCATTGAGACATATGATGACCAAGAAATTTTTACATGAGTTCTACAATTTCCCAAGAGACTAGTGAAAATGTTCTCGCCTATTCTCAGAACACCATTCCTACCACATTTTACTTTTAGAACAATTCCATTACACACATGTATATATGTGTGTGTGTGTGTGTGTGTATATATATATATATTACTCATTTGGTGGTTTTCTCAAGTGTGGGGTTTAGAAAATATCCTTAATGAATATTCTTGCTGTGTCCTTAGGAAAATTAGTTTTTTTGTTTTCCTCTGGAACTAAGCTGAGAAAAAGACTGTGAGAAACTTAGAGCTTTCATCACTTTAAATCTGGATTCCAGTTGGACAGTTGCCAGAGAAGAAAAAATTTTAAATGACTGTAACAATTAATTTAGAAAGCTGTCATATTTCACACAACCTTTTCAAGAAAGTTTAGTGACTCTTAGCTTGATAGTTCCATAAAACAGAATTATAATGATTCCATTGTAAAGAAACTTATCTAGAATGATAACTTACAAATTGAAGACTTAGGCTTAATGTTCTGGTGTGCGACACTTGGAGCTATTGGTCAGTTCTTATTTTTAATCAGTAAATGCATTTTAAAGAAACAGTTGAACTAAAAAGGCCATTCATGATACTGTTTTGTAACATGATAAAAATATTGTATAAATCCCTTTGCTCCTCTTTAGGTACTACCTGTCCCAACCCATATCCTCACCCCCTTCCTTAACTTTCATACACTATAAATGCCCCCCAACAGTCTCCTCAACCCTGAATTAACCAAGTAATGCACCAAAAGGCAGATTATGCTTTGGCAAGCAGGAAATTGGACTATTCTTTGAGATTTTTCTGAGGTAGTGAGTCTTTCCTCCTCTGCTCTAATGGTTAAGAAATATCTTGGAAGGTAAGTTAAGAGATAAGTGGAGTGTTGGTCACAGTACTTAAACACTACTCTGAAATGGGTGGTTTATATGATCGGATGATTACCACTTCAGTAGAATCCTGACTGTTATGTGGAGAACTTAAAGATACCGAGATTGCCATGATGAGGATAAGCCACAGTCTCTAAAAAAGTGCTTGTCATACAGTTAGGTGCTCAATAATGTTTGAGGACTAACTGAATGTTTAAGATCTCTGACTTAGCTCAGTGAGATTACAACCAAAAACAAACATTAAAAAAACCTAGCCAACTGCAGGCTAATATCATCAATGGCTAACTCACTTTCCCTTGTGCATGGAATTTTGGACACCTTTTAAAGTATGGGAGGACTGAGTTTAAACAGTATTGGGCATAGTATAGTGTTCAATTCCATACTGACTCAATTTATCACATACCCTCTTATTTCCATCCTGATTTTACTATCATGATGTGGTTGTGAGATTTCTATCCATAAATAACTTTTCTGAGGACAAAGTGATCCAGTCTCTCTGTTGTTCTTCAAGCTTTTCTGCCAAGCATTTAATCAAGATAGGGTCCACTTTAGAATCAAATTTATTAGCAAACCAGTGTCCATCTTTGATAAGCCACCTTAATTCTGCAGCTCCATAAATACACACGCTTCGAAGGTGAGATCCAGTACAACCGGGATAGAAAAAGCCTTCGTAGTAATTCCACTTGACAAGGCGGGTCTTACTCTGCAGATCAGACACATCCTGGGCTGATCTGGAAATCTCCCCAGGTATTCCTGGAACCCGAATCAAGGTAGCCCAAAAGTGCTCATCAGGAGAGTATGTGTCTTTAGACCAGGCAAAAAAGTCTTGAATGACGGAGTTGTTGAAAATATATTTAACAAATGCTTGACTTAAAACAAAATAAGCACTGCCAACAAATATCTGAATGTTATGGGGCGGTGCTTCCTTGGAGACGTTTGTCCTTACTGGTAGCTTCACATACTCATAAGGTACCCGTCTGAGTTCATGATGGTAAGTGAATCTTTCCAATTTACTGTTCGGGGGTTTCACTGTCTCCAACATATTTGCTCCATTGAGTTTTTTCAACTCTGACACTAATTCAAAATTTGACTTCAGGGGAAAATCTTGCCCACACAGGTTGATAACATATTTCCACTGGACTGAAGACTTCAGAAGGTCCGACAAGCAATTTAAATCAGCTTGGAGTCTGGAAATGTGGGCATATTCCACAGCCTCTAATTTGGAAGCAATGAAAATATTGGAGAAGCACTTAGCTAAATTGTTCATGGCAGCTTTGAAGGAATCAGGTGCCTTACGATCATAATGGATGCAGTAAATATTGTGCTGGTTGTATATAGCATGGATAAGCCTTTCAACCATAATCGCATCTTTGTGGACAACCAAAGAATAGGCTATTGGGAAGCTTTTCTCTTCCTTTGAAACAAGCTTTTGAGCATAACCTCTTAGAGTCTGATAAATGTCACAGTCACTAGTCATTGCCACAACATCATCATCCTCCAAGTCAATGATGTCCCTTCTTCTTATTTCCAGAGTCTTGCCAATTTCCAAAGGCTCCTGTTCATAGATACCCGAACAGTTAACTTCATACCTGACTTCATCCTTAACATGAGTGTATCTGTTTCTTACAAAAGGCGAGGTGCTTAGGGAGTACTCAACCAAGTAAATGTCTTTTTGCGGAAAGAGCCATCTCACGTTTAGAAGCTTTAACAAGGAGAGCAGCCATAGGGTTAAAAACAGGATGAAAACTTTCTGCTGTAGGGTATGTTTAAAATAACATTTGAATATCTTCATTCTGTAAGAGGAGAAAGAAATAATCCAGTTGGAATATTAAGAGAAAATCATGTCAGTTTATCCAAAATCTACCACATACTAGGCAGAATGCTGGCCCCAAAGATGAATGAAACAAGGTTTTTACCCTTGAAAGAATCCAGAAATAAGCAGATGGAATTATGAAGAATGGTGGTATTTTGGGGGTATTCTGTGTTAACTATACCTAATTTTGAGAGATGTTGATTTCCAAATAGAAGGGAAGGTAATGTAAACTCCTAAAATATAAATATAGTGTGTCTTATATTGTCTGCATTTCTGCTTAGCATATTTGAGGAGGGATTGCTCTGGTTTGGGCAGAGGTCTAGAGAACTGGATGTCATCAAGAGGGCCTCAGAGAGGCAAAGGACTCACCTGAGGCCAAAGGGAACATTTGTCTTGATTCTACCTCCAGATCCTGATTAGATCCAGGTCTGAAGTCAAACAAGGAAAGGCCAGGGGACCCCACCTTCAGAAAGAAGGGTGGTGGGCAGACACCCAGAGGAGCTATACTAAGTAGTAGAGACTGTAAAATGTATAGATAACAAAATTGGGTAAACTTGCATATTTTCCTTATTTTTTATTTTGGTAACACCCATTTCCACACAGGGATTAGCCATTTAGCCCTTAAAATAAAAAGGGCCTGATTTTTCACTGAGAGTAGTAGGTGGGGTGTAAAAACTACCTTGAGGGGGAGCAATTTGGCAATACCTGTTAGTTTTAAATGTACCCACCCTGAAGATCCCCTGTGTGTGCAAAGTCAAGCACAAGGAGGTTCCCTACAATGTTTTGTATTCAGGCAAGACAGAAAATATCTCAAACATCCTTGAACAGTGCATTGATTAAATTACATCCATGCTATATTATGTGAAAAGGCCTGAGACCAATCTGCATGTACATGCCAATGGGGAACAATCTCTAAGTAATACTGTGAAATAAAAATAAGCAAAATGCAGAAGCATGTATAGTATGCTTACATGTCTATACATACAAAGAACATACACTAGCAAACTTTTTTTCTTTTTTGTTTTTGAGACAAGGTCTTGCTCTGTCTCCCAGGCCAGAGTGCAGTGGTACAAGCATGGCTCAATGCAGCCCCTGTCTCAGCCTCCTGAGTAGCTGGCACCACAGGTGTGTGCCACTATGCCCGGCTAATTTTTTCTGTAGTGGGGATGGAGTCTCACTATGCTGCCCAGGCTGGTCTTGAACTCCTGGTCTCAAGTGATCCTCCTACTTCAGCCTCCCAAAGTGCTGGGATTACAGGCATGAGCCACCACCCTCAGCCTAAACTTTTTCTTAAAGGACCGGGTAGTAAATATTTTTGGCTCTGTGGGCCATACTGTCTCAGTCACAACTCCTCAACTCTGCCCGTTGTGGTGGGAAAGCAGCCACAGATTATATTTCAATGAGTGGGTGTGGCTGAGTTCCAATAACACTTTATTTACAAAAACAGGCAGCCGGCTGGATTCAGCCCACAGCTGTAGTGTCTCCAAAAGGATATTGTATACACATGATGCTGGTAACAGGAGTTGCTTTGCAGGGTAGAATGGGAAAGGACTGAGGACTGGGGCCTAGGTAGGAGAAGGATTTACTTATCACTGAATATCTTGTAGTATCATTTGCCTTTAAAAATGATTACTTTTTCAGATGAAAACAGGCTGACTGGGAGGAGGGTACAGATGTACTTATAGGGAGCAGCAAGAAGGGCAGCCCAGGAAGTACTAGCCCAAGGGTCCAGGACAGAAAGGCTGGCAGAGCTCCTAGGGCTGCTTCAGGAGGTTCAGATACTGAGAACTGGTGGGGTCTGAGTGCCCATGTGCAATTTCCTAACATATCTCAATAAACCTTAAATGGAAGATATAATCATTGTATCCAATTTCATTCAAGAGAATTGCCAAGAACTTGGAACCCAATTTAATTTTGTAGATTTCATCTATACAGACCAATTGACAAAACTCTGCCCTGGGAATGAGATCCCACCTTCCTCATTCACCTCCACTTAAATCCCTCTGTTTAAAGAACCGCACCTTCACCACCATGAACTGTACTGCAGAATCCCACCTCTCTCCAGCCACATCTTGTCTCTCCTCTGTGGACTGCCTCAGGCTTCTATCCTCAGCTCACTTCTCTTCTCCTGCATACTTGCCCCCTATCTGTACATTCCACCGTCCACACTGATGCCTTTCCATATTCCAGCACCTTTCCCTCCAGCCCTCACCTCTTGCCCAAGCCTCACAGGTGAACCTCCAGTTGCTGGATGGACATCACCGCCTGATATCCCGCAGGCACTCAGCCTCCATGAGTCCAAAACTGAACTCGACATCCTCACCTCACCTGCGTCTTCTGTCTCAATATATGGTGAGACCATCCACTCATGGGCCATGTTTGAAACTAGAGTTACCCAACTCATCCATTTCACTCATACCCATGTTAACACATCACCTCATAAATGTGCCTCAAATTCATCATTTCTTCTCCATCCCCACTGCCAAGTCCAGACAGCATCTTTGCTGCATCAGCACCCAGGTTAAGAGACTCCTGGTCAGGCTCATGGCCCCGGGTCTCTTGACTGGTGTCAGCTTTTTGCTCCTCCAAAGCACACCGAACAGAGTCCCATCACTCAGGCTCAAGGCCAGGGTGCTTGCTAGTTGTTCTAAAGCTGTGGAAAACTGTCCCCACTCCCCTGCCCGACGCACAAGGCAACTCACTGCAACTCCAGAAGCCTGGGCACATGTGTAGAATTGGGTGTTGTGGTACAGTAGAAGACTAATCAGTCCCAAATAGGGGTGGGTGTGTGTGTGTGTGTGTGTGTGTCATTGTCTTAATTCATGGTTATTAGGCATAAATAGCATGTAGCTTACAGAAATGGCTAGAACTGGAAGGGGTCTAACTCAAAGTAAATTTTGGCTATTTCTTTTCTCACTTTTAGTCCATGGAGTCTCTAATTAACGTTAGCACTTCCCCCTGACACCACAGTAGTAAAAAGAAAAGACCTCACATTCTAAAGAGATTTACCAAGTCTTGCAGAGTTGTCATGTCATTTAACTATCATCTTCACACTTACATAAAAAGACCTGCCTTGTCACTCATTTCCAGGGCCTCTTCTGCATCCAGGCATCCCTGCCCTTCCTGAGAAGGCCTGGGGCACACACGATCTGACTCTATCCTGGTTGGGAGAGTCTGAGTTGAGCAGGAGGCCATGGTTGCCTGCCCAGAGACAGGTCACAGGACATCCAGGGAATGAAGAGGTGGGAGGCACCCAGTGAGAAGTCCTTTGGAAACTGGCTCTGGGGCCCACATCTGAGAACCAGGAATGACAGTGAATTTCAAAGAAAGAAGGGTAGGAAAATGGGACAGCCCCCGCACCTCGCTTTCTGACACACCTTTGCCCAAGGCATCTTTAAGGGGGAGAATTTGTGTTGGGGTCAGCCTTTGATATCTTTTGAAAGGAGCAACCCTCTTCAATATTACCCTGTCTCAAATCAAAATAAAACCCCTTCACCTGCCTACCATGGCCAGAAATCCACTTATTTATTTATTTATTTATTTATTTATTTATTTATTTATTTTTACTTTAAGTTCTGGGATACATGTGCTGAACATGCAGGTTTGTTACACAGGTACACATGTGCCATGGTGGTTTGCTGCACCCATCAACCCATCGTCTAGGTTTTAAGCCCCACATGCATTAGGTATTTGTCCTAGTGCTCTCCCTCCCCTTGCCCCTCACCCCCCATAGGTCCCGGTGTGTGATGTTCCCCTCCCTGTGTCCATGTGTTCTCACTGTTCAACTCCCACTTATGAGTGAGAACATGCGGTGCTTGGTTTTCTGTTCCTGTGTTAGTTTGCTGAGAATGATGGTTTCCAGCTTCATCCATGTCCCTGCAAAGGACATGAACTCATTCTTTTTTATGGTTGCACAGAAATACCTTTAACTGAAAAGCATTCCTTTCCCCAAAGAGGTGCGTAGGTGCAAAGCCACTTGGTATAGAGTTTTTGTCAAATCCTAAAAGGGGATGTTGGCCTCTTCCCAGCTGCGGTGGGCACTAATAGTGAGGGGAATGCTGGCAGGAGGTTGGAGAAGACCACGGGTCCCCAACCTTGGTTCAGCTGGCTTTGGCTTCCTCTGAAAAAAACATCTGCATAACACCCTTGGGCCCCTCCCACTGGGCTCTGCAGGGGGTACACCCCCAGAGCAGCACAGCCCCAGGGGACACAAGTTGCAGGGGGTGGAGGAACCAGGTCTGACCAGAGTCAGCTGGGCTAAGGCTGGCTGTTACATTGGCCACATGGTTCCTGGGAGACCAGGCTAGCAATGTCACCTTCTGCAAACACCACACCCAGCACTTTCCCTCTTAAAGGTTTATGGGCAGGAAGTAGGCAAATGTTTTGCTGCCAGGAAGTGGTCTTACAATTACATTACAAATAACGCCCCACCCACAGGAGAAGCAGTATTTCCCCTTCTACCTGCCCGGGTAGTCAAGGAGGTCTAACCTGTTGCAGAGTTTATTGCCACATAGGCGCAAGTTCCTAGTGATGACAGAACTGAAAAAGCTGTAGCAAGGTTTGATGGCTATAACTCAGGTGAAATATGGTCTATAATAATTCAGTAAAAACCTACTCCTCACTAAAGTCCCAATAGCGATGTTGAATGAAGCATTTCCCTCAAACCATGTTCTTCTCCCAACCCATCCAGGCATTGTTGGAGCCTTCAAGGAAGCAGCAAGAACACAGAGGTGCACCCCAGCTAAGTGGACATGACCGCATTCAGGGACACCCCAGCTAAGTGGACACGATCACATTCAGGGACACCCCAGCTAAGTGGACATGACCGCATTCAGGGACATCCCAGCTAGGTGGGCACGACTGTATTCAGGGCTAAATGGCTACAACCATTAGCAGCTCTTCAACTAACTCTTCTTACCTTAGCAATTAAAAAACCCAGGACTGTCAAAGAAGTACAGATGCTTCCTTTCCCAGGGAAGAAAGGGGAATGGTACATCAAGAATGGGAGGAAGGAGACTGAGGAGAAAAGAACTGAGTAAGGTTAAGTTTAGGGACCAAGAATGCCTGCGCTTTTTTCAGGAACAGGTTGTGGGGCACTGGGGAGAGAGGAAGAAAGGATCTGGGTTCAGGATGCCACAGACCTAGGGCTTGAGTCCCTGGATGAACTCTTAGTAGCTGTAAGACTTTGATCAAACTATTTAAGCTCTCTGAAGGCCAGTTTTCTTGTTAAAATTGGGGCTGGACTGCTCTAGGAAAACATGGCCAGACTGCTTTAAAGCAGCTCCATGATCCTGTTCCTCCTCACCGGGCATGACCTCCCAACTGGGGTCTCCAGCTACCCCCACGCTGGTGCTTTCTGGCTGACAGAGGTTTCAGACCTCCCTGGGATGCAGCTCCCAGAGGGATGGGCAGGCCGCCATCTTTGCTGTTTTGCAACTTCACTGTTGATACCTGCAGGTACTGGAAAATCTGAGATTAGGGACTTCACAGCTTCTTTAAAGATCCGGCCCAGACCTGTGGCTTACTGTCCTGTTTTTCAATCTACTTCCTATTTCTCCACAAAGTCTCAACAAATTCAGTATTTTAGAATTAGTGCCTGAAGGCCTCCATGTAATGCGCTTTATTAATTTTATGGATATTCATCCCTCAGTATATACAGAGGATTCATTCCAGGGCCCCTGTGGGCCCTAAAATCTATGCACACTCAAGTCCCACAGTCAGCCCTGAGGAACCTAGTATGGGAGAAGTTGGCCCTCCATACATGTGAGATTTGCATCCTGCAAATACTACATTTTCAATTTGTATTTACTTGAAAAAAAAAAAAAACCTGTGTATAAGTGGACCCCCTGAAGTTCAAACCTGTGTCGTTCAAGGGCCATACTGTAGTTATTATTAATGTAGAATCATTCAATAAAGAGTTGTCACTAGCAGCACTGTTCTAAGTACTCTAGAGGTAATTCAGTCCCCTCAAGAGATTGATGAGGTAGGTACTACTGTTATCCCTCTTTTATAAGAAAGGATACTGAGGCACTGTAAGGCAACTAAATAAATGCCCAAGGTTACAGTTCTAGAAAGTGTTTTAAATGGAACCTGAACCCAGAGAGTCTTGCTCCAGACTTGCACTTTTAACCCTTTATGCAATACTGTCTCTTGGAATATAAAGAAAAAATTCTCCGTATTTCCCGCAACAGTTTTAGCACTTGACTAAATTTTCTCATTACCATGTCTTCTCTAAATGTCCTAAACAGGAACAGGAAGGGACTCCAAACATGGTCGAGGAGATCTTCCACCCTGTTTAAGAGGTGATTTCCATGGAGAATGAGCCTGGAGGAATACTGGGTGAGGAATCACATTCTGTTTCTGTAGTCAGAGGCTGAGACCGATCAATGAGCTAATGAAGAGATTAGTCAGTCTTCCAGCCCATAGAATCAATTCAAGGAAGAGAAAGCAAGCTCATGCTGAGGGATTCTGCCATCAGTTACTCCTGTCCCGTATCCTGTCACCGATGACTTTATTGATTCATTTGTTCTTATAGTTATCTGTGACACAATTTAAGCACAGAGAATTGCTAATTGTTTTAGAAAACTTTCCAGGTGAAATTTCTCTTCATGCGGAGAATATTCCCTCTTCAGGCCACCTTAAAGTTCTTAAACTTTGTATTATTACATATCAGTTTGAGAAATAGGATATGAAGAGCTTATTGATCTAGAAATATCAGGGATTTTGCTTCTATCTAAAGCCTTACTAAGAAGAATCATCAGTTAAGAAGATCAATATAAAGACAAACTCATTAAAAAGCATCCTGATCTAGTTGAATAAGCTAACATCCTGCTACTGCAGCTCCTTGATTTCAATGAAGTCACTGATTCTCCCTTGGTGACTCGCTCATTGCCAAGCCCAGGGGATGTTCTGGAGTGAGACCATTAGGTGGGAGGATGATTCAGTCAGATGCGGTTCCTCGACACTCCCACAGCACTCCAGGAGTCATGCAGAGGAGCAGAAAGACAAGTTTCTTGCCTAGATGACCTTTTATTCTTATTGTTCTAGAGGAAAGATTGCAAAAGCAAGTAATAATCAGATTGTGAGCAGGTAAACATAGCAACTATGTAAAACACAAGGAGAGGTGTGACTCAGTCAGAAATCCAATACAAATTGAGGATAAGCATTTCTCAAATAATAATAAGATATGGCCTCTAAAAGGAAAAGAAAAAGATTTTCCATTCCCTTTTATAAAGTAAACACTTTCAGGCCGGGCACAGTGGCTCACACCTGTAATCCCAACACTTTGGGAGGCTGAGGCAGATCGGCCTGAGTGCAGATCACCTGAGATTAAGAGATGGAGACCAGCCTGGTCAACGTGGTGAAAATCCGTCTCTAGTAAAAATACAGAAAATTAGCCAGGTGTGGTGGCGCATGCCTGTAATCCCAGCTATTTGGGAGGCTGAGGCAGGAGAATTGCTTGAACTCAGGAGATGGAGGTTGCAGTGAGAAGAGATCATGTCAGTGCACTCCAGCCTGGGCAAGGCAAGATTCAGTCTCAAAAAAAAAAAAAAAAAAAAAAAACCCAAAAACCAAAACCAAAAAACCAAAAAACCAAAAAACAAACAAAAAAACCAAACCACTTTCATAAAAAAAAAAAAAAAAAAAAAAAAAAAAAAAATCAGAAAAGTCCAAAAACGAAAATAAAGCTCACCAGGGGCCCATCACTTGGCAATAACATTTTGTAGACAGTATGTCCTTCCAGACTGGTTTTAAGAAACACATTTTTTTTTTTTTTTTTGGCTTTGCTTTATAACAGTATCACTAGATAGGCACTGTCTTATCTATTTCTTTCATTTCACAATATACTATGAACAAGTCCTAACCTAAACTGGGTCTGTCAATTATTACAGAGTAAACAAATCCTAACAGAGGTAAACATACTTTTCTACAGGAAAAAAACCATTCAAATAATATAATTCATGTATCTAGGTCTTCTCCACCAATGCTTAATTAATAAAGCCACAGTTCCTGAAGAAGCCCAGAAGTGCACTATTAAAACTGAAAATAACTTTAAAGGTGATTGAGCCCATATTTCTTCTCCTCTAAATGTGCCTAGCCATCATTTAACCCCATCTCATTCCTGGGGTGCTGGGAACACCTTTCCCCCTTTACATATGTGTCTTGGTTCATTCCTGCTGCTATAACGAAGTATCTTAGACTGAATCGTTTAGAAACAATAGGCATTTATTTCTCGCAGTTCTAGAAGCTGAGAAGTCCAAGATCAAGGCACAGATTTGGTGTCTGGTGAGGGCTGCCCTCTGCTTCCAAGATGGTGCCTTGCTGCTGTGTTCTCATATGGCACAGGGCAGAAGAGGAAAGGGCGGGGAGGGGTGAATGAGCTCCCCCAAAACATCCTTTATAAGGGCACCAGTCCTATGCCTTAGGGCTCTACCCTCATGATTTAATCACCATCCATAGGCCCCACTTCTTAATACTCTCACACTGGTGATTAAATTTCAACACATGAATCTTGGGGAACACAGACCATAGCAATATGGACAGAGGAGGGATGCCCAACCGCCCCATTCAGATCTCTCACAGTGGCATTCGGTCCAGCCTGGCTCCACTCCCCACTCCATGGAGCCTGCTCTGGCTGAAGTCAACAAAAGCCTTCATGTTGCCAGCGTCAGTGACACATACCTGTCCCTTCCTAGTGATCAATGCTAAGAGATAGCACTATTTGCATGATCTTATTCACTGTTCTTTTTTTTTTTTTTCAGACAAGGTCTCACTCTGTGACCCACGCTGGAGTGCAATGGCACAATCTCGGCTCACTGCAACCTCTGTCTCCCGGGTTCAAGCGATTCTCCTCTCCTGTCTCAGCCTCCCTAGTGGCTGGGATTACAGGCACCCGCCACCATGCCTGGCTAATTTTTTTGCATTTTTAGTAGAGATGGGGTTTCACCATGTTGACCAGGTTGGTCTAGAACTCTTGACCTCAGGTGATCCACCTGTCTCGGCCTCCCAAAGTGCTGGGATTACAGGCATGAGCCACCACACTCGGCCTCTTATTCACTGTTCTTATACTCCATTCAATTATCCTATACTCCATTCAGTAAATCTATGAGATAGGTACGATTATCATTATCTTCATCTTTCAGATTGAGAAATCAAGTCAGAAGATAAATAACTTACCTTAGTTCATATAGCTAGTATATTGGAGGAGCAAGGATTTTCAACTATGGTCCAATTTTCAACTATGGTCCAATTTCAGAGCCTACACCACTAAACACAATTCGAGACTGCCTTTCCAATCTCCTGGCAGTAGTAGCACCTGTTGGTTCTACATCCAAAATGTATTTCAAATCCACCCACCTCTTTCCACTCCATGGGAACCACTCTAATCCAAGCTAGCATCAAATCTTTTTTTTTTTTTTTTTTTTTTTTTTTTTTGAGACGGAGTCTTGCTCTGTCACCCAGGCTGGAGTGCAGTGGCCGGATCTCAGCTCACTGCAAGCTCCTCCTCTTGGGTTCACGCCATTCTCCTGCCTCAGCCTCCCGAGTAGCTGGGACTACAGGCACCCGCCACTTCACCTGGCTAGTTTTTTGTATTTTTTAGTAGAGACGGGGTTTCACCGTATTAGCCAGGATGGTCTCGATCTCCTGACCTCATGATCCGCCCGTCTCGGCCTCCCAAAGTGCTGGGATTACAGGCTTGAGCCACCGCGCCCGGCCTCAACTCTTGCCTAGATACAAAATAACCTTACCTGGCTTCCCTTGCTTTCCTCTAATCCATTCTCTGTACTGTAGCCAAAATGATTTTTTAAACATACAAATCAGATCACTGGCCCTCCCTAATCCCACTCCCTACATCTAAAACCCTTCACTGGGATTTCACGTCACGTAGAATAAAACAAGAAATGCTTTTCATGGCCATAACGGCTCAGGCAGTTCCCATGGCTGCCTTACTCTACACGTTCATCTTATTCTACTCTGTCTTTCTCATAAAACTCTAAGCAACACCAGCCTTCTAAAAGTTCCTAGAACATCCTAGTCTCTTCTTGCCTCAGGACCTTTGCACCTCCTGTTCTCATGTCTAGACTACTTATCCTGGATCCTGGCATGACCAGGTGCTCCAGGAAAAGAAATAGATTTTCCTCAGGTCCTCTCTGATAACTCTTTTGTTTTTGAGAGAGTCTCGCACTGCCGCCCAGGCTGGAGTGCAGTGGTGCGAACTCGGCTCACTGCAACCTCCGCCTCCCAGATTAACCCTTCTTAAATCTCTCTCCTATCACACTCCTTGTTTTCTTCTGAGCACTTGCTACAAGGAATAGTTACTTCATTGTTTATTACCTGTCTTGAGACAGAAACATAAGGTCTGTGAAGGCCTCACTCACTACTTTACCCCCAGCACTGAAGACATCCATACCTGGCACAGGGTAGTTGCTCAATGGGGCAGAGTCAGAAGACCGAAGCTCTAGTCTAGGCTCTGCCACCAAAAATTCTTCAAGTGACACTAGCATATCACTTAATATTGGCAAGTCTTTCTTTCCCATGTGTTAAATGGGATAATGTTTTTTCTATCCCACAGTGCAATTGTGAAAGTCTTATGATGTAATGCATGTGAAAGCCATGGGGAAAAAGACAACTTTGGTATGCAAATGTCAGGTACGAGGACCTCCACAAGAGGAATGGTTTCTTAGGAAAACTGAGAAAGAGTCAACATGTTATACGTTGGTTTTACTTTTCTAAAACAGTATGTTCATTATTCTCTTCATTCTGACATTCTAATTATTATTGGGTTTTCACTACTTGACAGCATTCTTTTTTGTTAATATCTGGAGTATAAATTGTTCCTAAAGTTTCAGAATTATGTAGACATACACCTGTCTTGGATTTTGAGAGATAGGAAGCAATGTAATTAATCTTTATAGTTGTTTTTCTCCCCAGTATGCTCAATATTTTTCAAAAGATTAATAACCAAAAAATTTATTTAAAAGACAGCCAGGAGCACATACAACTAGTTTCATGCAGAGTTACAACTGGCTAAACACGGTCTGTAAGTTTATGTGTTGCAAAAGCTATAAACTTTTCCCATAAGTTCATTATCTTTTACGGGCAATTCTCCAGATATTGCAAAACTACAATGACTTGTTCTTGCATCCCTGTTTGGCAAAGTCATCCCTAAGGACCATGTAACCCACAAAGCAGTACTGAGAATTCTGCAGTAATGTGAATACACCAACACACACTCATACAGGGCCTTTGCCAGTGTTCTGTCACTCAAATCAAACATCAATGAGACTGGCTCAGCTCAGTGCATTGGGATGCCCTCATCTAAAGGAGCTCTGTTTGATGTCCCTGCGGAATGTATGACGACTGACAGCTTTCTCTCTAGGCCTGCAATTATGAACGTCATCATCTTCTTTAAATAAAGGACTACTTTACCTGCAAGATTTGGAGAATAGAGACTTAAAGGAAAACACTGAGCATGAAAATAATTCTATCAACCACCTCTATAGATTATAATTCTTCTAGCTAGAAACTTTACTGGATCCTCTCACATTTGGGCAGAAATAAGGGACCTGTAAGATTACATGGGAAATGAGCAACCCACATCAAGATGTATATACTCAGGCATAGACCTCTCAAGGTCATTGGAAATCTGGGCTGTAGCGATGTAACAACAACAACAACAACAAAAGCACAGAATTCAGCCACGGTCACACCAATTGGGAAACAGTAGACTTGATTCTGGGCTTTATTTCATCTGGTCCACAGGGCAAATATCAAAAGCTGATTGTGTGTGTATCTAGCTGGGCAAAGCTACATGGCTAAAAAGTCTTTAGCAGGAAGTGTAAAGGGCCACATACAATGAAACTGAATGAAAAGTTTTTGTTTTGTAATAGATTGTGACCCTCAACAGGGAGTAAAACATTAACAGTTTTTCTCTAAAGAAAATTCTAAAAAATATCAGAAGATGGTGAATTTCAAAAATAGTTATGCCTTCAAATTTCAGTTTGATGAAAAAGCTCACATGAAATGTTTGCTTCTTTTTAGATGTAAAGGATTATGAAAAAGGGATGAATTAATGAACGCATTAGATCTTTGCCTCTCAAGCTTTATCAAACAAAGAGGTTTCATTCCTTCTTGGGATCCCCATCTTCTCTGCCCTTCTTACTTAGCTTGACACAACATAAAGCCAAACTACATTTTATGTTCCAGGTTCTAAGTTAAAAATATGGGTTGAGAATATTTTGACTTCTTTTTCTATAAAGTAGAAAAACTGAATTGAAAAACATGTCTATTTTTGAAAATGTATATTTATTGTACTAAAAAGAAAATAACTTTCTCCATCTAATATCTACATGGTATGCTTTTTTCCCCCTCAGAAATTTTTGGAAGCATTTATTTTGGTATTATATGGCTAACTCCATATTTTTTAACTGGCCAAAACTAATTCCTCAAAGATTCCATGACTAGCTGAAGAGGTATGGGTAACTGATTTCTACATGTGCATTTAAAGCAGAATCTCCAATGTCCATCACAGAGGCAGCACAGGGATAAACAGACGTGAATCAAGGGTTTGTTTTTTTTTTTTGAGACAGAGTCTTGCTCTGTAGTCTAGGCCGGAGTGCAATGGCATGATCTTGGCTCACTGCAAGCTCCGCCTCCTGGGTTCACACCATTCTCCTGCCTCAGCCTCCCAAGTAGCTGGGACTACAGGCGCCCGCCACCTCGCCCGGCTAAGGTCTGTGAAGGCCTCACTCACTACTTTACCCCCAGTACTGAAGGCTAATTTTTTTGTGTTTTTAGTAGAGATAGGGTTTCACCGTGTTAGCTAGGGTGGTCTCGAACTCCTGACCTCGTGATCCACCCAGCTCAGCCTCCCAAAGTGCTGGGATTACAGGCATGAGCCACCACACCTGGCCAAATCAAGAGTATTGATGTTAGAAATGGCCTGAGGCCAGACCACACTCTTCATGAATGGATTAGACACCCTGAGTTTAAAATCATCACCCTTAAAACCCTGAGTTTTAAGTCATGAGAAGAGCTTGCTTGTTTGTTTCCTGGGTTCTTCCAATATGGTGGGAATCCCAGCTGGAGACTTCAACATGCTTCTGCACTTCCACTGAAAAACTCAGGACTGGCAGCTCTTGGCATGACTTCATCATTTAGCTAAGATCTGTGTGTTTCTTGGCTTAAAATGTACATATTGCTCTCAGATCTTGTGTGCATATTAGACACAATAAAATTAAGACTCAGGAATTCAAAAATTAAGTTAAAAGGATGGAAGAAATAAAAATTTGCAGTGCTTGGGAAAATTCTGCCACAATAGGAATTTCAAAAGCAGAGATTTCAACCTACCAAAAGTCAAATGTAGAAATGATTCCAGAAAGCTCTCCAACCGCCATCTCCTACAAGGATCCCTTCTAGCGATGGTTTTAATTAAGTTAACAGGTCTTTTTCAATATGTAGGTTTTATTTCAGGTTAATAAAAAGTAAAAAGATTGTTTAGTTTACTAAGAGTCTAAGCCAACTTATATATGTCAACTGTATACAAGGCAAAAGTAAAAACCAGACTCCTCAGATTTTCCAACAGATTATGATGTTAAAACAGTATGGTCTGGTGCCAGCATAAAGAGAGATCTGTGGGATAAAATCCAGAAACAGATCCATAGGTAAGGGTTTTTATATATGGCTCTGGTAGAGAGTCAGTTGCCTTCCAACATCCATCCTCTCTTCTTTACTAAGAGCACCCTATATTGTTGGTGGTAGAAACACGTCTCTTGAAAAGACTTTTCTCTAACTTCTATTGTATAGGAATAAAATATAATGTGGGATTTTGGGAAAGTTTTCCTAAAGGGGCCTGATTCAGGTAGGAGGTATGCCATTTTGTTCTTTCTTTTCTTCTTCCACTTTTCTGCCTGGAACTACAACATGATGGCTAGAGTTGCAGCACCCACCTTGAGACCATGAGGAACAGACCAAGAGAATATCAGAGATATCAGGATACCTCAGCCCCCATATCCTCAAGCTACTGAACCAACGCCAGCAAACACCCACTTTGAATTCTTGTTATATGAGAAAAGTAAGCCCTTATATGTTTAAGTAACGTGCACTTTGAAAGATGACCGTAGGAAAAGGAAATGCTTAACTAACATATACATACGCACGTCCAGGAGCCAAATTAAATTTAAATCAGATTAAAGTGGCTCCTTACACAACAGTACCTTCCTATATATAGCCAAGTGCAAAATAATGTGTCTTAAATGATACTGAACTTCTCATCCATCTATATTTAGAGGCAGATGGAGGCTTTAGGTAAACATCTGAAGGAAAGCAGATGCCAAGATTTACCAAATTAACTCTGATGTTGGCAAGAACTGTGCAGTCTGCTCGCCATGCCTCAGTTAAGCACTCTTTAGCTTATGGCAAACCTCCTCTGTGTATGGTTTCTAGTCATAGGCAGGGGACAGGTCACATAATCCCTGAAGGTCACCTTGCAGGTGGGCTGTCTTCTTGAGAACGTGTTATGAACCACGGGACTTTGGAACCTGCTTTTCAACAAATAGCCATCAGTATCATGTAGATATCAACTCAACAAGTACCATGTTGAATAGTTCTGAGCCACCCCTGAATGTGCCCCTTTTCCCTCCAGTTGCTGCCTGACCCCATTCCTCTTCTTTCTGCCCCACACTGGACCCCCTCCATGTTACCTTCCTGCTTTACTTCTTTTTTTTTTTTTTGAGGCGGAGTCTTCACTCTGTCGCCCAGGCTGGAGTGCAGTGGCACCATCTCGGCTCACTGCAAGCTCCGCCTCCCGGGTTCGCGCCATTCTCCTGCCTCAGCCTCCCGAGTAGCTGGGACTACAGGCGCCCGCCACCGCGCCCGGCTAATTTTTTGTATTTTAGTAGAGACGGGGTTTCACCGTGTTAGCCAGGATGGTCTCGATCTCCTGACCTCGTGATCCGCCCGCCTCGGCCTCCCAAAGTGCAGGGATTACAGGCGTGAGCCACCGCGCCCGGCCCCTGCTTTACTTCTGTGTACATCATACAGGTTTAGAATTTAAAGCTAATGGTTCTGAACTGAAGTCCTGAGTCTGCTGCTAATAAGATGTCATTAACCTAGTAGCCTTCCGCCTCCTCATCTGTGAAAGAGGAACAAGGGCACTGACTCACATGGTTACCATGATGACTAAATGAGCTAATGCACTGGGCACATTTTGGCAGGAAAAACAGCCTGGCACAGGGCTGGATGATGGTAAGGGATCAAAAGCATTTGAAGCAGCCCAGTGTCATTGACCAGTGGCCATTCTGTAAACAAGGACTGGGCTTCAGCTTCAGCATGCTACGTGTACTCCCGCACTCAGACACCATCTCCAAAGGCAACAGCCATGGATTTCCGCTGGGTAGACTGGTGCAGAAACATCAAAGGCTTCCACGATTCTCATGGTCAAGGAAGAATCAGACAAGGGCCCACTTGTACTATTTTTACAATTTTTCTTCAGGTTTGACATATTTTCAAAATAAAAATGGATTTTTTTTAAAAAGAGAATCACAGGGATAGTGGGGAGAGGACAGAATGAAAGTGCTTTAAATCTCTGCCTCATATTAGGATTCAGGCAACACATTTTTAGTAGCACAGTTTTGAATATTTTTTAGGTCTAGTGTCATTGCTGTCTTCTTGCTATAACCTATACTTTCCAAGTATTATCTGGTTCACTTCTTTGTTGTAAAAATAACTTTTCTTGTTTCTTATTTATGAATTAGTTGATGAACATATTCTTTTTTTTCTATTATGGTGGTGAAATATACATAACATATACCACTTTAGTCAATTTTAAGTGTACAGTTCAGTGGCATTAAGTACATTCATATTGTTGTGCAACCATCACCACGATCCGTCCACAGAACATGTTCATCTTCCCGAACTGAAACTCTATACAAATTAAACACTAACCCCACAGTCTCCTGCTTCTGCGCCCTGCCAACCACCATTCTACTTTCTGTCTCTACAAATTTGATTACTCTAGGCATCTGTATCATAGGAATCATACAATATTTGTCCAATATTTGACTGGCCTATTTTGCTTAACATGTCTTCGAGGTTCATCCATGTTGTAGTGTGTGTCAAAATTTCTTTCCTTTTTAAGACTAAATAATATTCCATTGTATGTATACATTACATTTTGGTCATCCATTCATCTGTCAGTGGATACTTGCTTCACTTCCATCCTTTCAGCTATTGCGAATAATGCTGCTATGAACATGGGTGTACAAATACCTGTTTGAGTTCCTGCCCTCACTCTTTTGAGAATATCCCCTATATAAACCTTATGTTCTTAGATATCCAATTTCTATCCTGGTTGCCCATCCATCCCACAAACATTTACTGTGCGCTTGCCATGTGTCAGGGAGGCACTGTGTTAGATTCTGGAGAGATGCAACTAGAAACTCTACTGCCTGCACAAATGCAGAGAGAAATAAACAGTGAGGTCCTAGGTAACTGATAACACAATCCAAGAAATCCCAGTTATTTTGTCACATTCACATTTGAATTTCTTTTCTATAGAAATTTTCCGGAAAAGACAAGTCACTAGCTAGCATTTGGATTTTTTTTTTTTTAAATTCAGGGATTTTCTTGCCATGATGTTGAATTGATGTTCAATTCAACGATAGATGTTCGATTCAATGGTCAACATCAGTTGAAATGATGTTCTTCCTTTCTGAGGATCTCTTCTCCAGTTCTACATCCCATCTTTCAGCTCTACAATCATTCTATTAATGTTTTTTTCACATTGTAACTTTGCAACCTAATTGGTGTCTACCTTGTGTATCATTCCATTTCTTTCTTCTGACACATCTGCCGTATATGTCTGTCTGAACTTGCCAGCCTCAGAGGAGGGCAAGAGGGTTGCTGGAAAGGCTAAAGGAAGAAGGAACCTGGTAGAAGGTGATGGCTGGGCAGAATGAGCTGCTCCTTGTTCCACTGAGGTAGAATGTGGGGCTGTAGAGAAAGGACACAGCACAAATATTGCAAATATGCTGCAGTGACACAGACAGCAGGAGAAGGAAGGAAAAAAGGGGCCTTGGAAAGCACAGGAACTCTGCGAGGTGTTGTTCCTTCTGGTCCTGGGCTGAACTGTCCACCCTCTGCTGCCGTCTGAACGAGCTGCTCTCGAGTGGACTGTCCAGATCTTGCAGATGACCATGAGAAATGTCAGGGCTTGCGGACTCCTGGAAACAGGTCTAACCTACCCAAGAGCAGACAGGCTGACTGGACAAGCCCGGGCACAGCCAAGAAGCAATTCTTGCCAAAGGGTCATCCTTGCCAGTTTTCCCCTTAACTAGATTAGAAGAAAGCCCAGAAGACCAACAAGAGAAGATGGGGTTGCACAGGGGAGGGAAATGAAAAGAAGAGAAGAGCTGGAAGCACAGAAGATTCCTGGGGAAGGAGTTAAGAATATGCCACTCCAAAATATCCCGCTGTGATATTGACTTTTGAATTAAGGGTACTTGAAAAATAACAGGTACAAGACCATTCTGCCCTTCGTGCTGTTTCTTAAAAGCAGGAGATGAAATCCTTACGTGAAATGAGAATGCTGACAGACAGTCTCCTTAACAGTCTTGTCAAGGACAGAAAGTTGTGGCCGAGAAAAATTTGTACAAACTTTGTTACACAACCCTTATCCTCCTACCCGCTTCTCCCAGTTAACTACCCTAGCCCAGGCCTCTTTTTGCCTTGCTACATTTTCATAATTTCCTACTCTATCTCCAATCCACTATATAAGTGTTTGATTCTCACTGCATCTCTGGGGCTTCATTTCCTTATGAGGGTTCCCCTGTCCCATAAAACTTTTATTAAATAAATGTGTGTGCTTTTCTCCTGTTGATATTTCTTATGCCAAGTTAATTCTCAGGCCCAGCTGAAAAACTGTAAGAGTGTAGAGGCAAATTTTTGCTTTCCTACAATAGAGATTTACTTGAGACTATAGAGAACTTTATTATCACCAGGTGCTTTTTCAATTTTATTTATCTATTGTTGATTTGCTTACTATGGCAGGGCAGCACATGGCATCAAAAGAGGTTTGGAAGCATTTTGGAGCATCTTGGAGGAGGAGAGCGGCTGGATTTTATTGAGATGTTGAGGTTTGGTTTAAGGCTGGAATTTTACTGTGGGTGGGGTTTGGGGGAGGCTTGACTAGGATTGGATAAGGATCATGATATAACAGTTTAGGACTCTAGGTAATTTTTCATGCTCTAGAAACCATGGCTAAAAGCACTCCTGCCACAGAGTTGTTCTGCCTTTTGCCTTTAAAAATGATTTTCTGCAATTATATTACCTAATTGTACTCCTTTAAGAATCATGTATAAGCAACATTTTAGGTTTTTTTTTTAAATTAAATAACCTGAATCTCTTGGTTAAATCTAGACTTTAGCACAAAACTCTTAGGTTTTGGAGCTTGGGGGAGGTAGATAAAGCAGAGAGAAATTACAAGGCACAATTTTTGCTTCCTATTATTTTGAAGCTTCTGAATTCATCTTAATCTGACTATAAATAAACTGAAACTTACCTTTGTGTCACCTCCAATGAAAACCCCAGGCTGATGGTATAAACAGCAGAGGGAAAGGAGCATCACCGTCAGTTACTGAGGAGGTGCTATAGATGTCTGTACTGGGACAGAGACCGAGGATGCAGTTCTAGAACATGGGCCCTATAAAGAGAAACCATGTGCGGGAGGACTTTAGAACAACAGTCATTTAAATGCAAACAATGATGGGACTGATGACAACTATTCCTCTGACGTTAACCCAGAAGGATTGCAAAAGATGCTACGTTTTTGAGCCTCATTAACTGTGAGGAAGGCCTCTAACAAAGATGCTCACGTTATTATTAACTCCTCAACCAGGATATCAGTAGCCAAATTGGCAAAGGACACAAAGGTGAGACTCAGCTTATATGGAAAATAACAGAAATAGGAACCAAGCAGATTACTTGGATCTAGTAAGATGAATTTTAACAGAGAAAAGTACAAAACTAACATGTGCAAAAAATTAACTGTATTTGTTAATGGAGAAACGTGGTTCATGGAGAATTGTGGTTTGCGGAGAAACGTGGTTGGACAGGAGCATCTCTAGAGGATAGTTTAGCGTTTTGGCTGACCGTACGTTTGGCATGAGTCACAGTTTGGTTCGAGACTGTCAAAAGAAAACAAAATGCAGCAAAACAAAAACAAAAACAAAACCATCGTGGTCCTGGACAGCATGCAAACCACAAAGCTGCAGAATGAGACAGCTGAATGCAGAGTGCGAATCCCTGTTTCTATGAATAGTACCACCCAAAGAGGAAAGCATTTCCACAGTTTAGACCTTGGGACAGAGGAAGGGACCACCCCACTCTGCTCTGTCCTGAGCAGACACCCTGAGAAATGAGTTTGTGTCTGGCTACACCCGTCTGCTGGAATCATAACTGATGGAAGTTAAGCAGCCCAGTGAGAAGCTAGCGACCACAAGAGGGACGTGGAAAGGCTAAGGCTGAAGAAGTAACGACTCAATAGAGGAGTGAAAGCTGGCTCTAAATATTTAAAGAACTTATTAAAGCACAAATTGCTGAGCCTCACAGGTTCCCAGGGGATGCTGACGTAGATGGTCCTGAGGCCACACTTTGAGAACCGCTGCTCTAAGTAACAAAATTGTAGTTTTTTTTTTAATTCTCTGTAGTTCTAAGATTCCACTAAGACCCGATGGCCTGTTTCTCAGTAAATCCACATTGGGAAAAATTTACTGGTTTTGAAGCCTCACACATTTGTGGTTAAGATTATGTTCTTTCTAACATTTCATATCGCTTAGCAGAAGTTCAATCTTTCCTTTATGCCCCTTAGTGTTTCTTATTAGTTCAGCTTCGTAAAGCAGACTTCTGTTTCTGCTTCATTTTCTGGAATCTTTATATAGTAGACATTTTTCCTCTGGTCTTCCACTTTGCCTGTATTTTTCTGTTATGTTCAGCAGATCAAGCTTCATAACATACTAAGTTGTGAGCTACCTTTATCAAATGATATCTGGCTCCCCACATCTACAATAGTAAATACTGATCCAATCCTGTCTCTAAATGCCCACACTGAGCCCACCATCCCAGAGATCTATTAGGATGGAAACAGCTGCATTCAATTCCTGATTAATTTTCTTTTCTCTTATATACTTGAAGCTTCAGTCTTTAGATCTCACTAGGAAAATTACAAGCATATGGGAATGCATGTAAATGACATGCAAAGTAATGCAAATTAATACAAAACATACATCTCTAAATTGCTTGAGAAAGGTCTATAAGCCTCAATGTTGATGTTATTTGCTTTGCTTCACTACACTCTGGCAAGCAGTGACTGGATCCTTTTATTACAGTTAATTTTATACAGCATCGAACACCTGACACTTGTTGACACATTAAGTGGAAGATGCCTTGCCTGTGAGTCAGGCAAATGGGACCCTGGCCTTAACGTAGCCACAGTTTGGCTGTGTGGCCTTGGACAGGTTCTCAACATTCTCTAGGTTTCAGATTCTACAACCAGAAATGATTGAAATGGCATCATGATAATAACACCGCCAGGACTAAGGTTTACTGAGCACTTACTATGTGCTAGGCATAAGGCACACATGATGTACACATTGTGCTTGCATAATGCACACAGGCAATCCTTACAACAGCCCACAAGGAGGTACTGTAGAGCACGTACCCCTTAGGTGTGGTGTCATTTCAGAGACCAGGAAACACAGACAGGAAGGTCAGGAAGCTTGGGCCTGGTCCTAAGCTAGCGAGTGACAGAGTCAGATCCAGGAGCTCAGCAGTCTCACTGTAGAGGCCTTGCTCTTAGCCAAGCTGCACCTCTGTAGCGTGATTATCATCCATGTTTCTCCTAAACATTACATTTGTATGATCTGTGAAGTAAATCACTCACAGTCATACGGTAAAACAGTTTCTATAAGATGTTGATAGCTTGTATTATATAAGCTTGATATCAAAATACCATCACAATCCAAGGGGGAGGGGATCCAGACATCCTGTGTGTTCAGCTTCTCTTTCTAACTCACTGCATCACATTCCCATATGTCTAAGGCTCCCTCATCTTAAAGTACCTAGCCCTCTGTCCCACCTCTCACTCTGGGAGCAGCTTCCGGTCCTCAGCCACCATCGCCTCGCCCCCGACCCCATCCACCCCAGGATTCAGACCCCAGCCCTGGTACAGATGACCACCATCTTTGGAGAGTCAGCCAGCGAGTGCACTATGTGGCTACTTGGGAAGCCATTCCACTCGGGAGCCTCGAAAGCTGCCCAGACTCAATAAAACCAAACTTGTCTTTCCTCCTCCGATGTTCCCTGTTTCTGTAAATAGCAGCACCCAAGCTTAGAGGGAGTCACGCTGCATTCTCACACCCTACACAAAACTCAGCCCCAAGTCACTCCACAGCCAGCCTTGAATCTGCCCACTGTGTCATCCCTACTGGCACGACCTCAGCCTCAACTGCCAGGCTTCCTGCACCCTCTGAGCCAGCCCTGTCTGCTTACGGGCTCCTCACGTCCATTCTCCACGCCGCAGCTGGAGTTTTGTTTTGTTTTTAATCCACATCTCATCTGCATACTATCAGGTGTGAAACTGTCCTGAGGATCCACTCGCCACAATGCCCCTTGGCACCACCTGGCCCTGGTACCTGCTGGCCTCCCCGGTGCCATTCTCCATCCTCCCCTCAGGTCATACTGAACCTGTCTTTTCTTCCAACTCTCATGCTCTCCTCTCCTCTGGTCTCAGCACACACCATTCCCTTGGGTGGGAATACTCCCCCTTCTCACCTCTCCCGTCCCCCACGGCTGCTTAGTTTACACAGCTCCTACTCATCCTCAGCCCACCTTCAATCTCCCCAGCAAGGCCTCCTGCCTCAGCACAGATGCAGTGAGCTGCATGCAGCACATCCGCGCCTCACAGCAGCCAATGTGCCTGGCTCACAGCCAGTGCTCAACACAGGTGGACTGAAGAACTCACTTGTCAGCCTTGCTTTGCTGATTTTTACTGTCTCACTGCTTTTTCCCACCTTGTAGCCTAAGAAGGAAATCCCCTGAAGCTGACTCCGTTTTACCTCTCCTATGTGGTGCTGTGATAAGCCTCAGGTCACCAGGTCATGCTCCCAGCACCGTGGGTCAAGGGTGAGGCAGAAACAGCACCGTCAGGTACAGGGCCCTCTACCTGCTCTCTCCCCCTCCCTTCCTGGAAAACCACCATAGGTCAAAGTCAGTTTGGGAAGCACCTGTATTTATGGCCTGCTTATCTTGAAGGCACTTGGCCAGGTGCCATAAAGTGCCAACTCTGACTGATTGCCCGACTATGCCATTCACCCCTACCTACCTCTGTGCAGGAGATGTGACATTTAGCAAATCAGTATAAACTTTTTCCCCCAAAGAAAAGAGTATAAACCTTCTCATCCCACCACCACCCCACAGCAGGAAACTCCTTTCAGTACCCCCAGAGAAAATTCAGCGGCCACACAATTCCTTGGCTATTGTTTCTCTCCTGATACCAGAAAGAGATATATCAACAACATCTTTAATTGGTCATTTCTCTCACAAAATTGGATCCTTAGAAAGTGCAACATAGGATATGCTCTCTATAATGTTTCACTTTTAAATATTTTACTTCCTTAAGACACTATCAACAAAAGCTGTCAGAATGAACTATTAGTTTCTAGAATGTTTTAGGCTTATTGATGCTTTAATAGGGGCATGTTTTATGAATGCAAGATCAAAAAGGGCGACTTATGTCTACTCACATGAGACAATTAAATGCATTATATTATCCCCAACTCTGTTAATATTCTGGTTTGCTGTTCTTCCATTATTAAAGACTTAAAAAAAAAAAAAAAAAGAAAGAAAGAAAGAAAAAAAAAAAAAGGAATTTAAAAAGTGCCCCAAGGCCAATATCGCCTCTCTGCCTGCCCAGCAAGAGAACAGTATACTGTTTCTCAGGCTACGTGACTCGGAAAACTTACCCGTCAGGGAAAGCTGAGTCCTTAAATTTACAAAACACCCACTCGCCCCGTTTGCCTAGCACTGTTTCCTACGTGCAGACTGCTAATGGACTCGAGCGTCCAGTTTCTCGGCTCGGATCCCAGAGGCTCCCGACCCTCTGTGGTAGGCACCGCCACCTCGCAGGGGGACGATCCCGGCCCGCTCTGCGGCACAAAAACTTGACCTTAAAAAGCGCAGAAGCTGGTCTCTGGGAAGGGCGCGGCCTGGGAGGCGCGGCCCGCAGCTTCCGCCCCCAAAGAACGACTCGGAGGGCCCCTCCAGCCCCAGTTGCCCTGGCGCAGAAGCCGCGGGAGCAGTCCTTTCACGCGCCCCGCGTCCCTGTCCCGAAGCCCAGGGGCGGGGGCTCGGGCAGCATCGCTCGTCCCCGCTGGTCCAGGGCTGCGGAGAAGCTGCAGGAGGCTCTGAAAAGCGAGCGTCGGGAAGCCGGGCTCAGCAGTTCCCCCGGGGCCCCTGCGCCCCGCAGCAGCGCGGGCCAGGCTGCGCAGCGCTGGGCCCCGAAGGGCCAGGACGGCGGGATGCCCCCGCTCCCGGCAAGGGAGCGCCCACGAGCCGCGTTCTTGGCACTCGGGGAGAGTCCCGGGAAAGCCCGGCGCTGGCGCGCCTGCGACTCCAGCCTGGCGGCTCCGCTCCGCCCGCGAGTCCAGGAAGCCGGCGCCGCGGCCCGCGTCCGTTATCCAGGACACACTCCGCGCCTGCCGCCCGCCGCCCTTTCCCAGCGCTGGCCTCGGGGAACTTCCCCGCGTCCGGCCGCGGACGGCGGCTGCTGCGGGAGCCGCGAAGTTGCGGCTTCTGCTAGGCGCGCGCGCGCGCCGGGTAGCCCACCTGGCCTGCGACGCTGTGTCCGCCCGCCGCGCGCTCTGGCCGGCCCCGGGGTTACCGCAGGCGCGGGGAGAGGCCGGGGTTCAGCCCAGGTCCCCGCGCGGCTCCGGGAGGGCGCCCCCGCCTGCCGCCTGGAGAGGGACGCGGCGCCGAAGTTTTCCCCGGCGGGAAAACGAAAGTCCTGAGGAGCAGAGGGTCTGGGCGTCCCGGCCACCCCCGGGCGGAGACGAGGCTGAGACCCGGCTAACATCTCCAGCCCCGGGCGACCCTCGCTCGCCAGCGTAGCCAAGTCGACTTACGAGAAGGAGCGGCGCAGCCCCGAACGCGGGTCCGCGAGGCTGCGGAGGCCGCCCCGGCGGGGGCCGCGGGCTGCGCTCTGGGCTCCCAGGCTCTCCGCGGCGGCTTGCTCTCGCACTGCCCCTCCGTTGCCCTGCTGGGGAGCCGCTCTCTCCCGGCCCAGGGTGGGAGAGCGCTGAGCGGCCCCCGTGACGTGCGGCGAAAGGAGGAGCACCGCCGCCGCGCTCCCGCAGAGGGAGCTCCCTGCCCTGCGCTCCCGGTCCCCGCGCCGCGCTTCGGACAAAGTTCCCAGGCGCTCGCGGTGATCTCGGCTCTCCGCCGCTGCCCGGAGCGTCATCCACCTTCGATTCCCTCCCACATTAGACAAGAAATCTGAGGTCAGGAGAGATAAGTAACTTGCCCAAAGTCGCTCAGAAGGCAGTGACAAAGCAAACTCACATCTGCGGCTCCTTTTTTACCCTGAACTCCGGGCTCTGCGGAGGCTCGGGCCCTGCGGGAGTCGCCCAACCAGACAGAAGGCAGCTTGCTGTCATGGGTAAGACGAAGAGTGTCCCACGCAGCCGCGAGAAATATTATCAGCAGCGTGGGAAGGTGGAGCTTTTTGCCCAATAACTAGAGTGCAAAGTTGTTTTTCAAACGGTGCCTACATGCCAAATCGGTTTGCTTTTTATCCTTAAGCGAAGGGTGAGGGTGGCGGCTGTGCGGACGCCAATCGGGATCACCAAATAAGTGCACTGGAAAGAAAGCACACAGCTACTTAATCAATTGGCCATCAAGGACTCGGCCTTCCGAGCGGGTTCTTGTGAATATGCTAACCTTGTAAAGCGGGCGCGCCACGCTCTGCTTGCTATTCACGCACTTCCAGGAGTCTCCCGCCAGGCTCCACGTCCTTTCGGGGCCGGGAGCTCCCAGGGCTTGCCTTTCAGGGCAGGGAGTGGCACCAGACAAGTCAATCCCAGTCGGTTTGTTCCTTACTTCGTTGGTCAACCAGTGTTGACTGAGGGCCTGCAATGTGCATGGCTGTTGGATGGGGAGCTGGGTCGGTAGGACCTAGGACCTAGGACCCAGTGAATCTCAAAGAGGGAGTGTCACATGGGTCCCCATATAGTTTACTCTCAGAATCTGGAATCTGCCCAAAGCAGTAGAGAGACTTTGAGTCTACCCCAACCCCCACGCCTTTTTAAAAACTCCCTGTGCTCAAAGAGCAAGTGTTTTAATATTCGTTTTACAGACTTACTTTCAAGCAAATGGCCAACTTTGCCTTCACTTCCTCCCCGTGGGACCACCTCTTTCTGGAATAATACTTTATACTTCCTGGGTCTCCCTCATTTGCACATGATGATGGTGATAGTCATGATGGTAAAAACAACTAAGGCTTCTATTATCCACCCTGTGCACTGTTCTAAGCCATTTATGCAGATTAACTCTTTCAATCCTCACAACTTTATGAGGGAGGTGCTATTTTAATTCTGATTTTACGGATGATGAGAGGGAGGCAGGTGAGGTGAAATAACTTGCCGGTAAGTGGGTGGTCTGTCTGGTGTCCATGCTCTCAACCACTGAGGTCTCCAAGACTGGAATTCAAAGGGACCATCAGCCATCATTAACCACAGCTTACACATCTCAAACAAGCCATGCTAGGAAATACATGCACTTCCTCCCAAAGAGGTGAATTTTACTATTTTGCGTATATCATGTCATAAAGTGGATATACATTCACTCACTTGCTCCTCTATTTCCAACTTCCAAGTCAACTATTTTGTCCTAAAGCAAACTATTTCTTAAAAACCTATTCATCATAAAGTTTGCAATTTTTGTTTTGGATTGTTTTATTCGCTCAGACCATACCCAGCTGTTTCCCTCTCCTTTCTACTCACAGCCTTGTTATGCTCTTTTTTTTTTTTTTTTGGTGAGACAGAGTTGCTCTGTAGTCCAAGCTGGAGTGAGCATGCCACACTGTAAGCATGCTCATTGCGCTCAGCATTCCTGTATTGTTCTTCTAGGACTGCCTAACAAATATCCAGGCAATCTCGGCTCACTGCAACATCCACCTGCTGGGTTCAAGCGATTTTCCTGCCTGAACCTCCTGAGTAGCTGGGACTACAGGTGCACACTAGCACATGCAGCTAATTTTTGTATTTTTGGTGGAAACAGGGTTTCACCATATTGGCCAGGCTGGTCTTGAACTCCAGACCTTGTGATCCACCTGCCTCGGCCTCCCAAAGTGCTGGGATTACAGGTGTGAGCCACTACGCCTGGCCAAGTTACTCTCTTTCATCCCTTAAAACCTTGTTGTAACCAGCCCTGCAGGTCTTCTGAAAGTGGGTTGCCCAAATTTGGTAGTGGCCCCAGAATGGTCTCTGCCACACTGTAAGCATGCTCATTGCACTCAGCATTCCTGTATTATTCTCCTAGGACTGCCTAACAAATACCACAGACTGCACGACTTAAAACAACAGAAACGTATTTCCTTACAGCTCTGGAGGCTGGAAGCCTGAAATCAATGTGTTAGCAGGCTGGGATCCCACTGTGCCCCTTCCTAGCTTCTGGTGGTTGCTGGTAATTCCTGGCATTCCTTGGCTTGCAGCTGCATCACTCCAGTCTCTGACCTTTTCCTGTGTCTCCTCTGCAAACACATTTCCCTCTTCTTTAAGGACACCAGTCATTGCACTTAGGGCCCACCCTAATTTAGTATGACCTCATTTTAACTTGATTACTTGGCAAAAACCCTATTTCCAAATAAGGTCACTTACACAGGTTCCAGGTAGACATGAATTTTCAGAGAATGCTGTTTAACCCGGTGCAGTCTCCAAAAGTCATTTAATAAAATGACAGTTAATAAAAACATATTGCCTGAGCTAAGGATGCAAAGAGGTGTAAGTCACAGCCCCTGCCCTCCAAGAAACTCCAGTTACAGAGGTAGTCCTTGCACTGAGAACATAAAGACTGGAGTCACTAAGAGCCAACTAACTGGAGCCAAATGACAATCTGGGGACCAAGTGGCAGCTATACACAAGGAATTCAGCCAAAGGGGAACAGTCACTGAGGATACGGTTCTAGGACTGCACTCAAAGGTGAGGGTGATTCAAACACATCTATGAGGGAAAAATTGAAAAAGCAAAGAGAAATAAGGAGAGCTTATCAGAAACACAGCTCCAAGGGGAAGAGTGTGCCTGGCAGAATTTTACTTCTTGAGTTTCATGCAGAAATGAAAGACTGAAGGGATGCAAATACCTATCATACTGAGTATAAGAACATGGTGAATTACTTTTACTGTACTAATAGCATGCTGTAATGCCATAGCAATTAGCCTGCTTTAAAGTGCTCTCTTCACTGGGCACAGTGGCTCATGCCTGTAATCCCAGTACTTTGGAAGGCCGAGGTGGGAGGATCACTTGAGCTCAGGAGTTTGAGACCAAGCTGGCCAACATGGCAAAACCCAGTCTCTAGTGAAAATACAGTAATTAGCCCGTGTGGGGGCGGGCATCTGTAATCCCAGCTACTTGGGAGGTTGAGGCAAGAGAATCGCTTGAACCCGGGAGGCGGATGTTGCAGTGAGCTGAGATCACGCCACTGCACTCCAGCCTGGGTGACAGAGTGAGACTCCTTCTTAAAAAAAAAAAAAAAGTGCTCTCTTCTTTCAGTAATATCATTTGATCTTTATGACAATCCTGGGTGTCATCAGAGACAAGGACATCATATTTTATAACCAAGTATCCCAAGGCTCAAACAATGAAGTAACTTGCACAGGTCAAACAGCAAATCATTTGTAGAGTTGGTATGAAGCATATTTGCCTGGATATTCCTCAGTTAGGAATGTCCCCATGATGTTGGCTCCTGGGCCAGCCTTCCAGTATTGATTGCTTTGTTTTTGGTCCAAAGAAAGCGTTTAAAGAAAAAGAGAATCCTGCAAGAAATGGAAAGTTTTTCTAAAAGCTACGTGAATCTCAAACTGGAATTGTGAAAAATCTTCCCCAGACATCTGAACTGGTTTCACTAAACCTTCTGAGGATTTGCAAGTGTATTGAAGTCTCCTTTAGGCCTTCAGAGACTTAATAGTATCTAGTGGGCTTCTGCAGAACTTCGCTGATTATCCTAAAGAAATAGGGATTGAATGACACTTTGGGGGCACTCAGAACACGAGAAGTTGAGGGGAAGCTGAGTAAAAAACAAGAAATTACATTACAGGATGGTATGCCAGCAGAAATTGACAATTAAAACTCAGTATCTGATCTCACCATTGTGTAAAGTTATACACAGACGACCAGATCTTGGCATGTTTTGAAAACTTTCTGATAAGAATCTGCAACTATGACTAGCAACTGAAAGCAAGCAGGAAGTCTAGTGTTGGACTGAGTATCTGATGATTTAATGTGTTTCCCTGGATTTTCCTTTGCTTAGCAAGCAGGTAACTTGCTGAATCTTCTGCTGGCTGTCTTTAAAAGTATATTTAAGCTTGAAATGCTTTTGATTCTAGTGTGATTCATTGAGTCTTGGTTGTGCATAGTGCTACACTGGTTGCTATGGGAAAGTACAAAAATATAAAAGACAGTTCCTGACCAAAAGAAAATCCCATCTAATTTAGAACACATGAGACATATAGAATAAAAATTATATAAGTGTGTTTGCAATGGAATTTGTAAGCAGTTATTACTCAGTTCTCTGTTCAGATGTGACTTTTTGAAAACAGGGCCTCCTTGGCTACGCTTTTTAGAACAATGGCCTGTCCCACCTCCACATCACCTGTTGGCCTTTTTCCTGCTCTGTGGTCTTTATAGCACTTATTACTATCTGAAATTAAATTGTTGTTTGTTTACTCTGCTCCTAGACATACTATCTCTGAGGGCATGAGCTTTGTCTTATTCTCTGCTGTATTCCTAGCACCTGAAGAAATGTTGGGAACATAGTAGGTGCTCATTAAATGGTTGTTAAATACATGAATAAAATACATATTAACCAACTGAAAATGGACCAGCATAACTTGGATTAATGCTCCTCACATTTGCCTGATAAGACTCTCCTAGGCGTTTGGAAAAAAATTTGCTGCAGGTTCTGATTCAGTAAGCCTAGAGTGGGGCTCAGGAATCTATAGTTTTAAGACACATCCCAGGTATTTCTTTTAATAGGACTGTCTGGGAAACATGCATTACTACAGTAATTGAGGGTGGGAAAGAAAAGTGAACTGATAACAGCAGGTTGCAGAGGTCAGTGGCTGCTCATTGCAGTTATCTGGAGGAGGTTTTAAAAATACTGATACCCACTCCAGACTTGTGAAATCAGAATCTTTTAGGTGGGGGCAGACTTGGGCAGGGTATTAAAGCCCAAGGCAGAGCCCTCATGGTGTAATCACCTCTGAAGCGTTCCACCTCTCAACACTGTTGCACTGAGGATTAAGTTTCCAATACATGAACTTTGGGGAACACATTCAAACCCTAGTCCCTAGGACTGCTGATGCCCAGACTCATTCGCAAAGATTCTGCTGTATTGGATATAAGGGAGGTGTTTTTTTGTTTTTTGTTTTTTGGGTGTGTGTGTGTGTCTGTGTGTGTGTGTGTGGCAGAGAGGAGAAAGAGAGAGAGAGATGCAGCAGTGTTGCTAATCAGAGGTTTAGAAAGAAAGAGGAGAGTCTGGCCCATATAATCTTCATAATAACAACAGCTATCGTTTATTGAGCAGTCACTGTGTAACAGCCACTGTGATGCCTGCTTTGCACAGACTACCTCATTTAATCCCCCACAAAAACTGTAGGAGGGAGGCACATTGGCAGCCCCATTTACAGACATATGATGAGACTGGGGAGGATTACAAGGTTCTATGACTAGGGATTGGTAGAGCTGGGATGTCAGCCTAGAACCTATACTCATATCCTCTGTCCTATACTGCTTCCTCAGCCAAAAACAGGTCTGAAGAGAATGTCAACAAGGAGAAATTCTCTGTGGTAGAGGTCACGTCCAGTCATTTTAAGCTGTCTGCTGTGCTATGTTGTGCTATAATTCTTTCCTCTTTGCCAGCAAGCCTTAAGCAAAGCTTGTTCCACATCAGCTGGCATGGGTGGTGCTGTGGGGAAAAAGAAACCAGGTGGGGTGAGGTTAGCATAAGGCAGAAGGATGGAGAAGGTGGTGACAGCACTAGAGACTGACAGCAATGCCCAGGAACCAACCTGGCGGGCAGGCTGATGGAGAGTTTCATAGAAAAGTAGTCATAGTGGGAGAATGTAAGTTCTTGGGAAAATGTAGAGAAATGGGGTAGAGGTACTAAAAGTGGGGTGTTAGTGGACTGCGAGGCTCAAGTTATCCCACAGGGCTTCTAAAGGAAAAGACGGTCCACAATTCCAGAGGGCTAGGGCCTCTTTGGGCTTGCATTACTACATATAAAGTTATTTGTGGCACAGAGCTGGGCTCTTCTAAATTTTACTGTCTATTTTTTTATTTATCCTGGATTTTGGGTGGGGACTAAGACACATTTTCTTAAACCTTTTCATTTCCATCATCAGCGTTTCTTTTGGGGCCATTTTTACACAAAGGAACAGTTTTGACTTTGCTCTATTTAATCATTTCATAACAGTTACTGTGTAGGCAATAAGGAACAGAGAACAAAAAAGCTATGCTGAGATAAAGATGTGAGGTGACTGGTGAGGCTCACCCACCAGCTAGGCAACTCGCCTTACCACTTCCTTGCCTCCAGCTTTGAAGGATAAAATACAACCTCATATCTCAGCCGAACTGCCCTACGTCATGGAACTTTAAGATGTCTTGTGAACAGCCAAAAACATAAATGTTAACTGCTTTTAACTTTTAGAAGTACCAGTATTGACATTACGGCTTCAAATGTTTGCATCTACCATAAGCCTAAAAAGCATCGTAGCCCAAATGAAAAAAATAGCAACTTAAAAATATGCCCAGAAATTGAGAAGTTAATCACAAATCCTGAACTAGGGGCTAAAGTCTGAGGCAAGTTGATTTGCCATGGCCTCAAATTCTGTTCCTCTTATTTATATGGTTAAAAACAAATTAGGGACATAAGAACATTAAAATAAAGTTTAAGGAGAAATGAATCACATTTCTTGGCTTTCACATGTTAAGAAAGATATGTCCCTGGTTTCTTTAAAATAGGCTTCAACAAAATGAGATGAGAAAAAAATAGGAGAGGGACTCCAAAGAAACACATGCAGAGCTGTTGTGCTCTTGGCCTTCAACAGCACAGAAAATCCAAAGGGACTTAAAATCCAGGCCCACTGGGCACATGCATTCACTTAAAAGCAACAAGATAGTTCCCAGTGCACACTGAATTTGAGAAATATCTCAAACGGAATAAGCTTTGAATAAAGCTGGTTTTTTTTTGTTTTTGTTTGTTGTTTGTTTGTTTGTTTGTTTTTTACCTGGAATGCCCTAGATTGAAAAACAGAGAGACTCAGAGCAGGTACTAATGTGTTTATATTAGAACTTATCAGTGAGACTTCTGCATTTCATTTTCTCAGTGAGTTTATGTTTATCTTTTTAGAGACATGGTCTTTGTCACCCATGCCAGAGGGCAGTGGTGCAATCATAGTTCACTGTAACTTCAAATTCCTGGGCTCAAGTGATCCTTCTCCTTTAGCTTCCCAAAGGGTTGAAATTACAGGCGTGGTCCACCAAGCTTGTCCCTCAATGAGTATTTCTGTCTGCCCTATCTGCCTTTCATTCATTCAAAGGGAGCAAAAGTTGACTTCCCCAGCATGTATAAGTGGAAGGAATCAATAGGGCTACCATTACTCAGAATGAGTAATGTTTTAATAATTTAACATATATTTTGAGGTAGATACTTTTGGTTGAGCAAGAGACATACATAGTGCCTAAAACCATGAGCTCTGATGCCAGATGACCAGGTTTGAATCCCTGCTCCACCACCTGGTAGCTGCTGTGTGTTCACATTACTTCATCCTGCACCGCTACCTCATGTGCAAAATGGGGATAATCATAATCTCCTACCTTTTAAGTTGTAGTGAGGATTAAATGAGTTAATACATAAAAGGTGCTTATAACAATGACTGGTATATATAAGTGCTCAATAAATATTAGCTCTTACCCCAATCTCCTCCATCCTCCCTCCCCCATTTTGTTTCTGTTTGCTCATTTATTTTTTTAACTGGCAGAGTCTGGAATTTGTACAGCGGACTGCTTACCTGTACATGTCCTTGTACTTCTCTCAACCAATTAAGGTAACACCACTTCCCTGGCTAGAGAGGAATGGTAGGTGGTACAATTCTGGTCAATGAGATACAAGTTTCCTGGGGTTAGGGTGTGTTCAGGGAAGATTTCTTTCCAAAATAAATATCTTGGAAAAAATGTCTAATTCCTTATCCTAATGATGCTGTTTCTACATGTATAACGACCTGTAACAGCACAGCCATGTTGGCACTGTGAAGAGACGAAGAAGAACGGTGAAAACAATAATGACATTGTTGAGTTGAAGAATTAATCAACCCTGAAGTTACTGCCTCTGGATCTGTTAAATGAAATGATAAATTTTCCTTCTTGCTTAAGCCATTTTGAGTAGGGTTTTCTGTTATTGTATCTGAAAACACTAACTGGTTGATATTTCTCAAACACTTACTATGTTCAAGATATTTTATAGGGAATATAAAGTGTAAAACCCTGAACCTGATCTCAATAGATTTTCCAGATACATGAGGTAGATAAACCATAAAAAGAAAACTAATAATGTCAGTGATATGGTTTGGATCTGTGTCCCCACCCAAATCTCATATTCAATTGTAATCCCCAGTGTTGGAGGTGGGGCCTGGTAGGAGGTGATGGGATCATGGGGGTGGTTTCTAATGGTTTAGCACCATCCCCTTAATGCTGTTCTCGTGATAGAGTTCTCATGTCTGGTTGTTTAAAAGTGTGTGGCACATCCCCCCACTTCCTCCTGCTCCCACCACATAAGACATGCCTGGTTACCCTTTGCCTTCTGCCATGATTGTAAGTTTCCTGAGGCCTCCCCAGAAGCCAAGCAGATGCCAGCATCATGCTTCCTGTACAGCCTGCGGAAACGTGAGCCAATTAAACCTCTTTTCTTTATAAATTACCAAGTCTCGGTTATTTATTTATTGCAATGTGAGAACAGTCTGATATAGCCATGAAGTAAATGTTAAGTGGTTGGATTGGGATGGTCTGAGAAAGCAACATAGATGGTCATATCTGAGGAGAGGCCTCAAAGAATAAGAAAAACATAAATGGGCAGAGAGAGGAGGGAACATTCTAAGTAGGGGAAACAGTGTAAACAAATGTAGGGGAGAGGTAGGGATTAGTTTGCTAGGGTTGCCATAACAAAATACCACAAAATGGTAGCTTAAAACAAGTTTATTTCTCATAGTTCTGGAGGTGTGAAATCCAAGGTCAGAATGTCCACATGGTTGATTTCATTCTGAGGCCTCTCTCCCTGGTTTGTAGATGACTGCCTTTTTGTTGTGTCCTCGCATGATCTTTTACCTGTGTGTGTGTATCCCTGGTGTTCCTTTGTGTGTCCCAATTTTTTCTTCTTATATGGATATCAGTTAGATTGGATTAGAGCCCACCCCGATGACCTTATTATAATTTAATCTTATCTTTAAAATACAGTCACAATTTGAGGTACTAGGGGTTAGGATTTCAAAATATGAATTTTTGGGGTACACAATTCAGCCTATAACAGAGATGAAAAGGGAGTTTAAGGTCAAAGGTTAGAAAGTATTGGGAGGTAAAGTTGAAAGGTTATGTTAGGGCCAGATAGTTAGGTAATATTGAATACTGGGTCTAGGGTTTACTTTTGCAGCAGCAGGGAAACAACATAGATCTTTAAGAAGAAGAATTTGGCAGGAGTGTATCACAGGTGTATAATAAGAGAAAGAGTGGGAGTATGAAAAATGGGTTAGGATTGCTATTGCATATAGTCCAGACAGGCACTGGTAAGAACTGAACTCAGGAGAGGAAGTTGAAGGGATTGATGAAAGAGAAACTGAGAAGAAAAAGACAAGATGTATGTTTTAGTCTGTTTTCTGTTGCTATAACTGAGTACCTGAGACTGGGCTATTTATAAAGAAAATAAATTTGGTTTTTATTGTTCTAGAGGCTGGGAAATCCATGGTCTCAGGGCCACATCTGATGAGAGCCTTCTTGCTGGTGGGGACTCTCTGGCTCACTGCCCGAGGCAGTGCAGGGCATCATCACAAGGCGGGGGAAATGACCAGAGAGAGCCAACCTGGCTTGTTATACAGAACCACTTTTGTGATAACTAACCCACTCCCATAATAACCCATTAATCCATTAACTCATGAAAAAAATTAATCAGTTTATTATTCATGAGGCCCGGCCCTCATGACCCAGTCATTTTTTTTTTTTTTTTTTTTTTTTTTTTAGAGGGAGTCTTGCTCTGTTGCCCAGGTTGCTCACTGCAAGCTCCGCCTCCCGGGTTTACGCCATTCTCCTGCCTCAGCCTCCCAAGTAGCTGGGACTGCAGGCACCCACCACCACACCTCGCTAATTTTTTGCATTTTTAGTAGAGACGGGTTTCACCGTGTTAGCCAGGATGGTCTCGATCTCTTGACCTCGTGATCGGACCGCCTCAGCGACCCAGTCACTTCTTAAAGGCTCCATCTCCCACCACTGCTACATTGGGGATTAAGTTTCAACATGAGTTTCAGAGGGAACCACCAAGCCATAGCAGTGTATGTTTAGAATTTTCCAATAATCAAGCCAGTGGAAGCTGTGCCATAATAATTCAGCTTGTAAAAAAGAGAAGTATTATCATTTAGGGTTGTGAGGCCTGGAACATAGGGGTTCCAGCTTTCTAACACTGAGGACTACCTGTTTGAAAAGGAATAGGCTTCCTTTTTGGGTATGGAGTATTCCAGAGATGTTCAAAAAATCAGTTTTATAAAAAGGATAAAAGTAGCAGGTAGAAGATTGGATTATTAGATATTCTTCATCTATGGTTTAGGGTCAGAAGCCTAAAGGCTTCATTTAGAACCCAGAACAGGTAAAACATGTAGCTAACATCCTAAATTGCCCAGTCTTCTCACAGAGATAGTCTAGGGTAAGGTAGTTCTCTGCAACCCTGGTTGGAGTAGACCGTTTTGTTGTTTAGTTTGGGCAATGCTCAGCATGCCTGGACAATGGATGTTATTTCAGTCACCAGTTGGTATATAAAATAGAGTAAATGGGCTTGGGAAATTAAGAATTTAATCACCAAAATGAAAACTTAGAATTGCAAGATCTTTTGTATTAAAAACTTAGCATATATGACTTTCGTAGATTGTAATCACAAGACAAAATGCCTGTTTTAAAAATTATTACCTTAAAATTGTTTGAATTACAAAAGACATGTGTGCCTGATTTTAAAGTTTAAAGTAAACTATAAAAGTATACTTTCATCCTCCTCAGTCTAGCTTCCTTAGGGATAGGCACTATAAACAGTTGTATCTGTAGCATTCAAGAACTTTTACTGAACATATCCCCACCTCCACCCCACACACATAGAAACACACATTTTCAGAGCTATTTATTAAAAAGTATATATTATATATTTATATAGTATGTATACATACTTTATCTACATTTATACCAGTATATGTGTATATATTATACATGCAAAGGTATATCATTTTTCTTTAATAAAACCAGTACTTGCATTAAACATTGTCCAACAATTTATATTTTATTTATGTATAATTTAATTAGTACATATGTTCTCAAATGGCTCATATTTTAACTGTCTTCTTAAATAATAAAACAAAATACAGAATAAAGTCTCATACAGATTATTTAAGAATTAGAAAAATAGGTACTCCAAGGAAATTATAGTGAAACAATAAAATTTTCTGTTGGTTTTCAAATGTAACAATATGTAGAGTTATTCTATCCTGAACACTTTCATTGGACTCTTGAAGGAAGAAAAATAAAATGATTTAATATGTCATTACACTTTTATTAATAGACAAACATTTCCAGGTGCTTTTTCAGATGTTTAATTTTTTTTATCTAAATAGAAAGAACACACACATAGTACCAATTTCAAATTTGCCAAATGGTACATGTAGGCAAAAGTAGGTATTTTTCCTTCGTTCTCCAACCCCATAATTTATTTCTCCACAGGCCACTGTTAAGCAGTTTCTTACATATTCTAAAGACGTATCTTAACATTCTATACATTTAAAATAAGAAAATATTCAGCCGGGCGCGGTGGCTCAAGCCTGTAATCCCAGCACTTTGGGAGGCCGAGACGGGCGGATCACGAGGTCAGGAGATCGAGACCATCCTGGCTAACACGGTGAAACCCCGTCTCTACTAAAAAAAATACAAAAAACTAGCCGGGCGAGGCGGCGGGCGCCTGTAGTCCCAGCTACTCGGGAGGCTGAGGCAGGAGAATGGCGTGAACCCGGGAGGCAGAGCTTGCAGTGAGCTGAGATCCGGCCACTGCACTCCAGCCTGGGCGACAGAGTGAGACTCCATCTCAAAAAAAAAAAAAGAAAATATTCAAAAAGCAAGACCATATCACCACCCACCAAAATCATTGGACTTGCATGAGTGCAGGCACACCTCATTTTATTGCACTTTGTAGATATTACATTTGTTTTTTAACAAATTGAAGGTTTGTGGCAACCCTGCATTGAGCAAGTCTATCAGCACCAATTTTTCCAACAGCACACGCTCACTTCGTGTCTGTGTCACATGTGGGTAATTCTCAAAATATTTCAAACCTTTTTGTTATTTTTATATCTGTTATGGTAATCTGTGAGCAGTGATCTTTGATGTTATTATAACTGTTTCGTTCCGACAATATTGAAGTTAGGCCAATTAGTAACCCTATAATGGCCTAAGTATTCAAGTGAAAGAAAGTTGCACACCTCTCACTTTAAATCAGAAGCTAGAAATGATTAAGCTTAGTGAAGAAGGCATACTGAAAGCCAGGACATGCCTAAAGCTAGGTCTCTTGCATCAAACTGTTAGGTAAGTTGTGAATGCAAAGGAAGAGTTCTTGAAGGAAATAAAAAGTGTTACTTCAGTGAACACACAAATGATAAGAAAGCAAAGCAACCTTATTGCTGAGATAGAGAAAGTTTGAGTTGTCTGGATAGAAGATCAAACTGGTCACAATATTCCTTTAAGCCAAAACCTAATCCAGAGCAAGGTCCTAACTCCAATTCTATGAAGACTGAGAGAGGTGAGGAAGCTGCAGAAGAAAAGTTTGAAGCTAGTAGAGGGTGGTTCACGAAGTTTAAAGAAAGAAGCTGTCTATACAACACAAATGCAAGGTGAAGCAGCACATACTGATGTAGATGTTGCAGTAAATCATCCACAAGACCAGCTAGATTATTGATGAAGGTGGCTATGCTAAACAGATTTTCATTATAGATTAATCAGCCTTCTATTGGAAGAAGATGCCACGTAGGACTGTTAGAGCTAAAGAGGAGAAGTCAATGCCTGGCTTCAAAACTTCAAAAGACAGGTTGACTCTTGTTAGGGACTAATGCAACTGGTGACTTTAGGTTGAAACCAATTCTCACATACCATTCTGAAAATCCTAGAACCCTATGCAAAATCTACTCTGCCTGTGCTCTGGAATTGGAACAATAAAGCTTGGATGACAGCACATTTGCTTGTTTACTGAATATTTAAAGCCCACTGTTGAGACCTACAGCTCAGAATAAAAGATTTCTTTCAAAATGTTACTGGAGTACTTTTGACTTTCAAGTCTTATTAAGAAATATATTTTGTAAGGCTATAGCTGCCATAGATAGTGATTCCTCTGATGGATCTCGACATAGTAAACTTAAAACCTTCTGGAAAGAATTCACCATTCTAGATGCCATTAAGAACATCTGTGATTCATGGGCGATCAAAATATCAACCTTAACAGGAGTTTGGAGGAAGATGATTCCAATCCTCATGGATGATTTTGAGGGGTTTAAGACTTTAGTATAGGAAGCAACTGCAAATGTGGTGGAAATAGCGAGACAACTAGAATTAGAAGTGGAGCCTAAAGATGTGACTGAATTGTTTAAATCTCATGATCAAATTTGAATGGATAAGGAGTTGCTTCTTATGAATAAGCAAAGAAAGTGGTTTCTTGAGACAAAATCTACTCCTGGTGTGGTGATGTGAACGTTGTTAAAATGACAACAAAGGATTTAAAGTATTCTATAAACTTAGTTGACAAAGCAGCAGCAGGGTGTAAAAGGATTGACTCCAATTTTCAAAGAAGTTTTACTGTGGGTAAAATGCTATTGAAAAGCAATGCATGCTGCAGATAAATCTTTCATGAAAGAAAAAGTCTATTGATGTGGCAAATTTCATTGTTGTCTTATTTTAAGAAATTGCCACAGCTACCTCAAACTTCAGCAACCACCACCATGATTGGGCAGTAGCCATCAACATCAAGGCAAGACCCTCTACTATCAAAAAGATTACAACCTGCTGAAGGCTCAGATGCTCATATTTTTTAGCAATAAAGTATTCTCAAACTAAGGTACATACATTGATTGTTTTAAGATATGCCTTTACGCACTGAATAGACTACAGTATAGTGTAAACGTAACTTTTATAGAAACTGGGAAAAAAATCATGTGACTCACTTTAGTTGACTTTCGCTTTACTGCAGTAGTCTGGAAGTAAACCTGCAATATCTCTGAGGTATGCCTGTTATGTTTATTGCAATTTTGACTTCTATACCCAAAAGAAAGAGAAGGGATAAATAAGGCCATGGAGCCAAAAGCTTATTTGGGAACCTGGGGTAATGAAGGACAAGGAAAGAGTAACTTGGCTATCAAAGAATTAAGAGTGACCCTTGAGAAAACTGAAAAATCTCTTAAATATATCTCTTTCTTTTAAAAAAAGTCTTCATGATAATGTAGCAAAAGTCAAAGGTGAAGTATGTTCTATTCTAAATGATCAGACTCCAAATCAACACTTGATTCATTCTTTGTTCCAATACTTAACCACAGCTACAATACTATCTACACTAAATTTTATGAAACTTAAACCTCCTTCATAATTTTACATTTTGATTTTGAGAAAAACTTCCAAGGAAATGTGAAAGGTATTAGGACTTTAAGTTCTTAAGGGATTCATTTAAGCTGGGTCTTTTTAGGACCAATTATCCATGGATTACTCTTACTTGTATCCTCATTTCCTTAGGCATCAATTGTTTTTTATACAAAGGTAGAGGTGTTGATTGAAAAGTTAGTTTTAAGTTTATGTTAGTAAAAAGAAAGCCAGAGAGCCAATTAATATGGTCTAGTTCAAACATGCCTTTATTTCAATGGCAAAAAAGCATTAATCTTACATAATTGTTGAACAGTTACATATGTCTTAAGAATAGTAAGCATACATCTTAAATAGCAACTCATAAAGTGTATGTTAAAATAGGCCCACCAGATTATACAAGATGAAATATAAATGTTTGTTGACAATTGGAACAAATACCTAATAAAATATTAAGAAACCAAGGTTTTAGAGTGTTAGTTCCTCACATCCCACATAAAACTTCCAATGCTGATCCATTACGTGGCATGGGAGAAATTCTTGATCACTGATTAATAGTATTTCATTTATTTGTAGATAACGTGGGATGCTTTGCATCAGCTCTCTGGAAGTTCCTGTTTAAAGAAGTATCAACAAATTAAAAACTTCCCTCTGAAATTTAAGATTTAAATTTTGCTATTACAAATCCCAGAATCCAATCAAGTCTAGGTGAGAGCACACATAGCAGGTTTTCTGATCAGGACCTTTTTCCTCAACCTATTTTCTGTACTCAGGACAAAGCTATGAACCAGCGTTGGCTGATCTTGGGAAAGAGGGGCCTGTTTGAAGTCTAAAACATCAGCAGAAAAAGGATAGTGGAAGTTTCTGAAGATAATTGTACAAACTCCTCTGTGCCTCAATTTCCAATAAATGGAGAATAAAACAGTTGTATTAAGTGAGATTTTGCATGTGAAATTCTTAGCATACTGCCGGGCAAACAGCAAATAATAATTACTAGATGCTGTTATTATTTAGTACTAAAGAGTGTTAGGCTGCAAGATTTCTAGTCCTGCCTCTGCCACAAACTTGGTGTGTGATCTCAAGCAAGTCATATGGCTTTTCCAGACTTCCATCTCTGAGATGTGAGAGGAGTGATGATGAAGAGAGTTCCTTTTGGCTCTGCCAGTCTAATGGGCCAATGGTCCTAAAACTGGTTTCTTCAAGCTCCCTGACAGTCTGAGAGATTTTTTTCTCTGAAATTGGCTATATGAGCTGTACATCATTCAGTAAGTTGAATCTTATTCCACAGATAGCAACAATATGAGCGTGACCTCTGTATGGCCAACCCTTTCTTCATACTTGGCCCACGTGCTTCTGGTAGAGTTGTTTTCAGCCTCCTGATTTGCTTAGATCTACACCAATGAGTGAACAGGTATAAATTCAGGGGTCAGAACATACCCCATTCAGAGGGAAGTGACATGCAATGAGATTTCTTTTTTTTTTTTTTTTGAGATGGAGTCTCACTCTGTCGCCCAGGCTGGAGTGCAAAGGCACAATCTTGGCTCAGTGCAACCTCCGCTTCCCAGGTTCAAGCGATTCTCCTGCCTCAGCCTCCCAAGTAGTTGGAATTACAGGTGCCCACCACCACACCCAGCTAATTTTTGTATTTTTAGTAGAGACAGGGTTTCGCCATGTTGCTTAGGCTGGTCTTGAACTCCTGACCTCAGGTGATCCACCCGCCTTGGCCTCCCAAAGTGCAATGAGATTTTTATTGGGTATTTTGGCAAAGAGTCACATACAGAGTCTTTTTTCTTAGACTTGAACTTGGAAGAACGTAGCCCTGGGATGATGAGAAGAAAGGCTATTAGGATAGAGCCAAAATGAGGAAATGGATCTGAGAAATGGAAAGCAAGAGAAACTAGTGCTTTGTCAAACATGCTCTTTGAACCCTGAATGAAACCTGAAGATCTGTTCCTGGTCTTTCATGTACATGAGTCAATAAAATTCCTTTTTGAGGGGTTTAAACCAGTCTGATTTGGGTTTTAAATCATCACTTATAATCCAAAGAATTTAAACTTTTTTACACATGTTCCATATGTAAACATAGTAATTCCCTTATTAGGAGCTTTGTTTTATAGACTTCCTGAAACAAGGTATCTCATAAAAGTTAGGGAACATTTTTTTTCTTAGGAAAAACCCATGGAAGTAAATCTTTACATATTAATTTAAATTCTTTTCATCAAATTTAGCCTAGTTTAATCATTTAAACACTATTATTTAACACTTGTCTTTTCCTCTATAAGATGCTGTCCCCCCACTTTAGTTATGATTTGAAAAACTTAATGCATCTACCATAATTTGTTTATAATTCATAATTCATTTCTCACTTTTCACTATTCAGGCATGTGCCAATACTTCTATAGAATTGATACTCAGAAGCAGAATTACTGAGTTGAGGGGTCTGTAAACATTTTACATTTTAAGAGGTTCTGCCAGAGTGCCCTCCGAAGTGCATCCTTTTATACTACCACCAACAGTATCATGAGACTACATGTGACAATACCTGTTCTTTTCTTCCACATCTTTGCCAATACTGAATGTTATCAGTCTTTTTATAAAAGTTTTGCCACTCTGATGGTAGAAAAATTTGTCTACTATTTTCATGGGCATCTTCCTGATTAGTATTTAGCATAAGCATCTTTCATATACTTAGCATCCATTAAAGCTTCTAGGACTAGGAAAGTGTCTATTAAAATTTTTGTCTGGGGCTGGGCATGGTGGCTCATGCCTGTAATCCCAGTACTTTGGAGATGGGTGGATTACCTGAGGTCAGGAGTTCAAGACCAACTTGGGCAATATAGCAAGACCTTGTCTCTATAAAACAAAATTTGTCTGCGTTGATTTGGTCAAATGTTAATCAGAGCATGGAGCTAATTAGGTCAGGAATTTAATATCTGTATGCATCAAAATTCTGTTCCAAAACTATTCCTTAGTTCACTGGGCACCTTCAGTGGAGCGTAAATGTTTCCTTAAATCTAGTGTTCCAAGTAAAATACAGTTAAAAGCTCATGTTTTGGTAACAGCTCTGAAGTATCTATATACTTAAATATTTAACTCAGCCACTGCTTTAGAGAACCACTCCTTATAGTTCTTATTCTATGAAGACTAAAATGAAGTTTTGAGGTAACTCATGTTTATAACTTTTCAACACATTAAATATTTTAATAATATTAAATATTTAATATTTAATAATTTAAATATTTAATATTTAATAATTTAAATATTTAATAATATTTAATATTAAAACATACATCATTATTTAGCAATACATTGAAATAACTGCTGGAAGTAGCTGCAATACTTCTTATTATCCCTTTCCACAATGTTATATGAAACTGCCAGCAAAATCAACAAGATCGTAATGCCAATTCAAGCACAGTCTAACTGACATCTGAGAAAAACTGTTCTTTTTTTTTTTTTGAGGTGGAGTCTCGGTCTTGTCACCCAGCCTGGAGTAAAATAGCGCGATCTCAACTTACTGCAACCTCCGCCTCCCAGGTTCAAGCAATGCTCTTGCCTCAGCCTCCCAAGTAGCTGGGATTACAGGCGCCCACCACCATGTCCGGCCAATTTTTTTGTAATTTTAGTGGAGACGGGGTTTCACCATGTTGGCCAGGCTGGTCTTGAACTCCCGATCTCAGGTGATCTGCCCACCTCGGCCTCCCAAAGTTCTGGGATTACAGGTATGAGCCACCACCGAACAGTCGAAAAACTGCTCTTAATAAAGCACAGCAGAGATGATTAGGGGTAGGGCAGGAATCTTTTGACACCATGGCACTGGCAGTTCCTAGACATGGTGCCAAAGGTGCAGAGCAGGGAGGCCTCTAGCTGAGAGGGTACACACAAAGCCCCATCACTTTACATTTGTGCTCTCTTATAGTCTTTACTCCTTCATAGCCAGTGTGACTCCAACCACATTATCCTGTTGTGAATCCACTGTGTGAATTTCCAGTGTAAAGTTTCCTGCAATGTGCCAGATTACCCAATACAATTTACTATGTCTAAATTGACATTAACTATTATTTTATAGATTCTTAAAAAGGACTTTTAGCAGAGGCTGTTAGTTGCCTCCATTTTTGCCTTTTTGTTTTTCTCCCATTAACAGAATCACAGGCAATGTGTCACACAGAAAAACTGTATTTTTCAGCCTTCTTTGCAGTTAGGTGTGGCATATGACTAAACTCTGGCTAAAGAGATATAAATCAAAGTGTTGTGTTTGACTTCAGGGAAGGTTCCTTAAGGGGACAGACAGCTAGGAAGCCCTTTTTTTGCCTCTCTACTTTCCTTCTTTCTAATGCCTAGAATGCAGATGTGATGGCTAGAGATTCATAACTATTTTGGATCATGAGTTTACTTCAGGATGTAAACCAGTACAAAGAAAGACAGAGTAGAAAGACTTGGTGACTCTGTGGCGCTGCTGTGCCTCATCTGGAATGCTACGGATCCAGACTTCTTAATGAAAGACTAAATCTTTGTGTGTTGAAACCACTGCTATTTGGGGTTTTCTGTTGCATGCAGCCAAACCTAATCCTACATCATACAGAACTTTTGAACTCTAAGAAGTAGATGAAATATTTCTGCAAAGACCACTAGGTCTGCCTTGGGGCTTTCTCTTTGGAGGCACAGAGAGATCATGAATATTTAAGCACACAGAGGATCATGATGTGAAAAAATACAAACTCCACAAAATATGCCAATTTTGGTATCATTTTTACTATAATAACTATATTACCAAACTTCTAATACACAAGGGCAGATTAATAGATGGCTGGAAAGATGAATACACACAGAAAAATCCATACTGTAAGGTATTGGTATTAGGACGTCAGAGTGTAAGACCTGATAGGTAAACGCAGCCATCTTTATGGTAATTCCTATTGTTCCATAGTGATTGTTTTAGGGACTTTTCATCTCATTTGATCCTCTTGAGATGATGTAGCCACATGTGAACTTGGGGAAAGTTGGGGAAAATCAGAGCAAGGTGGACTTGTGGGCATACAACCTTAGCATTTCTCTCCAAAAGGTAAGTCTTGCTACAAAAGTTACAGGCCTAGCCAAGTGCAGTGGCTCAAGCCTATAATCCAGGCTACATGGGAGGCTGAGATAGGAGGATCACTTGAGCCCAGGAGTTTGAGGCTGCAGTGAGCTATGATCCTGCCACTGCACTCCAGCTTGGGTGAGAAAGTAAGACTCCACCTCTTAAAAAAAAAGTCACAGGCCTAAATAAAAGTGCTTGCTTTAAAGGGAGGGCCAGACACTCTTCAAATAAGGTGAGCTTCATCTTATTTTTAATAAGAAATCATCACTATGTTGTTTACATAGAGAAGATTCATCCAAAGATGTTGTTCTGTACTACCATCCAAAGTACAGAACAACAGGCAATGAGCATATATTGGAAAGCTATGGTGTGCCAGGCATTGAAGAATATAAGAAGTAAGATTTCATAAAAATTCTGTGAACTCAAAGATCTTCTCAGTCTATCATGAAATAAAGATGATGTAACCAGCAATTATTTATAACATGGAGTGATATACATAAGATTTGATCATCTATTTGATCTATTTGCACAATATGTAGAATCTCAACACTTAAAAAAGTGAATGGAATTGAACATTTTCTTTTTTTTTTTTTTTTTTTTACCTTGTCCAAATTTTGTTTTCTCAAACATTGATTTGCTTGGTTCCTGTACTGGGTCATCTAAACAAGCAACTTCTGAAAGTGAAACAAATCGTTAGTAATAATTTTGCTGAATTAGGGGACTGCTCTGGTCAAATCAGGATGATGGTCACCCTACCGAAGGGAAATATAAATAGCTCTTTCTTGACATTTTAGGCTAGATGATTTAAAAATAAAATAATAAAATGAAAATAGCTCTTCCTAGTTCCCCTTATTCCCCAAAAACAGTATTCTAAAAAGTATGGTCATTAAAAAGCATAAGAGAACAGATTATGTTTGTGACCTGAGGTAGGGTGATGAAAGCCACACAAAATTATTATTATTTTTTTAGACTTTCTGGTCTCTACAGTGTCAGAGCCATGATTTCCATGATGATATTTTGATATGTAGAAGAGGGAGAAAGATTCTCTCCTGAGTGCTTTTCTTATAGTAGGGTTAGAGAGTTTTGCATTGTTCTAACTTGCCAGGTCTTTGGGTTTCTGTCAGGTACCACAAAACCAGCTATAGAAGAATTCTAATTAAGGAGATTCAAACAAAACTCCAACAGCAGCCTACAGAATGCCAGCAGGGCCCTGCCTGTAGATTCTTAGGTCCACACCAAGGTAGCAAGAAGCTGGTTGGCACACTGCTACCTCCATGGTTCTTAAATTAACATTAAATTTTTCTTTTCTTTTCTTTTCTTTTTTAAGGCAGAGTTTTGCTCTTGTCACCCAGGCTGGAGTGCAATGGCACAATAACATAACAATTTTCTGAAATATCTAATGGAAAGAAAAATCAGGATTTGTGAAAAGAAATTAATAACAGGAAATTATTTATATTACAGGCAACAGAAGTAGCAGTTCAGAACCCATTTCTGATTTCATGCTCACTTAACAGGGAGATTGTGTGCCCTCTGAGGAAGAAGATGCCTATCTAGGGTTGAAAACGCCTGCCTAGAACTAGAAAATCTGAGGAGCAGATGACCTTCACGATAGAAGGAAAAACCTACTGCTCTGCTTCGACTCTTAGGTTCGAAACCAGAAGAAAGCATTTGCTTGGTTTTCCTTCTAGTGTGTGTTTAGGGTGGGTGGCAGGGAGGGGGCAGAGAGAGAGAGAGAGAGAGAGAGAGAGAGAGAGAGAGATGGAGCGACGGGGGCGGAGAGAGAGAGAGGATAGAGTACTTTAGCAATTCCAATTCCACCCTCAGGAATCAAAGCAAAGGGGTGAATATCAAGGACTGTCAAATTATTATCTGCACAAGAGATCAAATACTATTAGTCATCCAGAGTCTATAGTCAGGCTGGCTGTGTAAGAGTCACCTCTAAAAATTCAGGTTACTGGGCCTTACCCCATGATTTGATTAGGTAGATTAGATAGGTAGTCAGGTTAGGAAACAAAGGCCATGAACTACTACAAGAACTCCCTTCAATTTCTTAAGCCCTTTAACTTCCCCAAAGTTATTAATGTTACCTGTTTTAATGTTACTAGTTATGAATGTTACCAGTTATTAATGTTGTCTGTTTCCCAAAAATGATGAAAAACACTTTTGAGGCTATCTTCAGAAAACTGTGGAGAATGCACCCTATTAATGGAGCCAGTTTTTGTGACAGAGGAGGATCCTGAGAAATTAGGGTGCAAAAGTTAGGAAATGAATGTAGTTTGAATTATTGGGGCTTGTTATAGGAAAGGAACAGTCCCAGGGAGGCCCTGGGTAGGGACTTGGTGATAGAAATCCTGTTTGTTTCTTGGCCCTGGTTATCACAGTGTCATCATTTTTTGTTTTGTACCTCCTCTCTTCTGTATTGTCCCCAAATGGTCAAAGACAGGGACACTAGGAAAAAAAAGAGGGGATGCTGTAGCAAAGGAGGGTAATATAACTGTAGTTATGGCTATTTTTCAGAAATGTGTGCTGCCTTTTTCCAGATCACTTCAAAATCTGCTGCTCATTGGTTTTAGTTTTCTCAGGCTAAAGGCTGTTCCATCTGATAAAGGGTATTAGTTTACTCTAATAAGCAAAGATTTATTTTAATGCCTATTTTTAGAAAATAAATAAAACCAAATCATGTCTTCTGAAAGAAAAACAATACTCATTTTTTCCTTTTATATGACACTTAAAAATCTATCCAAAGTAAGTACAGCATAGATTCAGAGAAAGGAATTGTGAGGGATAGAGTCATCTTCTTAAATTCTCCTGGAATTAACTAAGGTTAAAAATGGAGTGCTATAAAACAAACAGAAAATAACAAGTGTTGCAGAGATGCAGAAAAACTGGAACCCTTGTACATTGCTGTTGGGAATGTAAAATGATTCAGCTGCTACAGAAGACAGTTTCGCTGTGCTTCCTATATAGAATTACTATATAATAAATGATGAGTATCCCTAGTCCAAAACGTTTGGGACCAGAAGTATTTTGGATTTTAGATTTTTTCAAATTTTGGAATATTTGCATATACATGAGATATCTTGGGGATTGGCCCAAGTCTAAACATGAAATTCATTTATGTTTCATATACACCTATACACAAATCCTGAAGGTAATTTGATCCAATATTTTTAATAATTTTGTACATGGAACAAAGTTTTGACTGTGACTTGTCATATGAGGTCAGGTGTGGAATTTTCCACTTGTAGTAGCATGTCAGCACTGAAAAAATTTCAGGCTCTGAGATTTCAGATTTTGGATTTTTGAATTAAGGATGCTCAACTTGTATAATAATTACACTCCTAAGCACACACCTAAAAGAACTGAAACCAGGTGCCCAAATATACATATGTCTATTCATAGCAGCACTATCTCTAATAGCTAAAAAGGGGAAAGCAGGCCAGGCATGGTGGCTCACACCTGTAATCCCAGCAGTTTGGGAGGCTGAGGTGGGCAGATCACCTAAGGTCATGAGTTTGAGACCAGCCTGGCTAATATGGTGAAACCCCGTTTCTACTAAAAGCACAAAAAATTAGCCAGGTGTGGTAGCACGTGCCTATAATCCCAGCTACTCGGGAGGCTAAAGCAGGAGAATCACTTGAACCCAGGAGGCAGAGGTTGCAGTGAGCCGAGATCATGCCATTGCAATCCAGCTTGGGCAACAAGAGCAAAGCTCCGTCTCAAAAAAAGAAAAAAAAAAAAGCCTGGGGGTGGGGGAAGCACCCAAATGCCCATCAAAGGATGAGTGGACAAATTATGGTATATCCATATAATGGAATATTATTCAGTCACAAAAAGGAATGAAGTATGGATACATGCTATGATGTAGATGATCCTCAAAAACATTATATTAAGTGAAAGAAGTCAGACAAAAAAGGTCACATATATTGATTTCATTTATATGACATATTCAGAATAAGCAAATTCATACAGACAGAAAGCAGATTGGTCGTTTCCAGAAATCGGGAGGAGTAGAGAATGGGAAACAACTGCTGAGTGGGTACAGGGTTTCTTTTTGGGGTGATAAAAGTGTTTTAGAATTATATAGAGGTGGGTGGTTGCATGACATTGTGAATTTACTAAATGCCACTGAACTGTTCACCTTGAAATAGTCAATTATAATAATTGTTAGTTTCACATCAATGAGAAAAAAGACAAAATAAAATGAGTGCTTTTCCAGTAGGTTTTGGTGTTTTTATCCCACAACGAAGAAATGAGTGTCAGTCTGTACATACCTGGAAGACAAGGTTGATATTGCTGAGGTACTGAGTTTGGTTCTGGAAGTATGGGTGCATCCTCAGAAACATACTTTAAAAGCTCCTTCCCAAGATATGTAACCTGCACATAATTAAGCACAAAATTTACAAATCATACATTCTGTAAGAAGGCAATACACTTATGTCCTGAACATTGTAATTTTTATAAGGTTTTGGCTGTTGTATGTTGTGGATCAGCAAGCTTTAGTCCATGGTCAAATCCAACCTGCAACCTTCTTTTCTATAAATAATGTTTTATTGGAATACAGTGATGCTCATTCATTTACTTAACATCTATGGCTGCTTTCATGCTATAACATAATTGACACAGACCACATGTCCATGAAGCCCAAAATATTTACTATGTGGCCTTTTACAGAAAAAATGCATTGACCCTTGTTGTGTGATATTAATTCACTCACCTATTCACTTATTCAACAACTATTAATCCAGCACCTGCTACTTTATAACTTTAAAATTTTAATGTTACATTAATAAAATTAAGGCATAAAAGTAATGGTATTTTTCAAGAAATCAGATATTTAACTGATTAAATTAATAACATTTCAGGTCTAGATATCCACTTTTTTTTGGTGGTTTGTGAACTTAGATATATCGTTATCAGTGCAAAAAGTCAGAGCTTAGAAATATCTACACACAAATAGCCAGGGCTGAGGCAGAAACGGTAAATTCTGCCAGAAATGTTCTGGGCCCAAGGGTCTTTGGGTTCTTTACTCTTAGCTTTAGGATAATCTATTAATATACCTCCAGATATTGGTTGACTGTGGGCAAAGCATCAAGATTCAACTTGAACATCCCTTCCTCCAGGATGCCTCCCTATAACTTCTAGATTCAAGTAATGATCCTCCTCTAGGTTCCCAAAACTTCTTTACTCATATTTCTGTCATGGTACTTACCTCATATAAATGAAATTATGTTTTAATACATCTGTTTCTATTAAACCATAAGCTCTTTGAGGACAGGGTCTGTATCATATTCATTTGAATACTCTCAGCAGTTCACAGAGTGCCTGATGATACTGGATAAAAGACTCTGAAGTCCCGACTCTTTTTCTTTTCTTTTAATTTTTTTTTTTTTGAGAGAGTCTCACTCTGTCACCCAGGCTGGAGTACACTGGCGTGATCTCGGCTCACTGCAACCTCCACCTCCTGAGTTCAAGCAATTCTTATGCCTCAGTCTCCCATGCCTCAGCCTCCCATGCCTTAGCCTCCCTAGGAGCTAGAATTACAGGTGTGTGCCACCATGCCTGGCTAATTTTTGTATTTTTAGTAGATACAGGGTTTTGCCATGCTGGCCAGGGTGGTCTCGAACTCCTGACCTCAAATGATCCACCTGCCTCAGCCTCCCAAAGTGCTGGGATTACAGGTGTGAGCCACCGTGCCTGGCTGTGAAGTCCCAACTCTTAAGAAAGATTCTCAAATTCCCTAAGCCTCAATTTGTGTTTGTAAAAAAAAATGTCTCCAGCTTATTAAATTGTTGTGAGGATTAAAAGTGATAATGCAAGAAAAGCATCTGGCATACTGTGTAGTACATTCCGAGTACTCAATAAATGTTAAATTGAACAGCGTGAGAAAGGTCTAGGGGATCTTAAAGGTACAGATACCCTTTGGGCTCAATCCTATGACCAAACAAAGCCTGGCAATGAAAATGGAACAGACCAGCCTACTCAATGTGTCAATCCCTTTTCACTTGCCATAGAAAGTGGAGGAGAGGCCCCTGAATGCCATTTGTCAGTTCTCCAAACAACCAGTTATTGGAAATAATAGATTTTGTATGTGTTACACCCTGACAATGTCCAACACATCTCATGAATCCATCAAAGTGCAGGCTCAGTATGTTCGCACCTATATCTCAGACTTTAAAAATATTATTAGTTAGTGCTGGGCAATATAAGATGACTTACACATTCCACTGCAGGTAATTCAGATAAAGAATACAGTTTTAAGAATATCCACCGAGTTAAAAATCTATTTTCCATTAGGAGTGATTTATTGAACAGGTTAATGAATAGATCTCAAAATGAACAGACACTAGATCACTTCTAGAAAATGTGCATTTCATATTAGTGTTGTGAAAAACCTCCAGTGGGCTAAAGCATAAAGGCAGTCATTACATCTGTGTATGACTCAAACTCTGAATCCTGAACTACATTTCTCTGGATTCAAATCTAGCTCATATGCCTACTCTGACAGAGGCATGGTAGGAAGAGCTGGAGGCTAAGTTCTTAGGCTCTTGAACAACATAGCCTCCAGTGATCTCAGCAACTTCACTGTCCAAACCTATTTTGATGAAGGGCAGCTGACAGGATGCCAGATGAGAACATGTAAGAGAGATGGAGCTTAGTGTAAGGCATGTTCGGTGAGGATATCTGTAGGTTGTTGTGCTGGGCCACTGATGCTTTCCCTGAAGCTCTTACAACACTCCATTATTCCTTAGAAATTAGTCTATGCTGAGACTGGATTAAGAAAATATGGCACATACACACCATGGAATACTATGCAGCCATAAAAAAGGATGAGTTCATGTCCTTTGTAGGGGCATGGATGAAGCTGGAAACCATCATTCTGAGCAAACTATCACAAGGACAGAAAACCAAACACCGCATGTTTTCACTCATAGGTGGGAATTGAAAAATGGGAACACTTGGACACAGGAAGGGCAACATCACACGCTGGGGCCTGTCGTGGGGTGGGGAGGAGAGTGGGGGAGGGATAGCATTAGGAGATATACCTAATGTAAATGACGAGTTAATGGGTGCCGCACACCATCATGGCACATGTATACATATGTAACAAACCTGCACGTTGTGCACATGTACCCTAGAACCTAAAGTGTAATAACAACAAAAAGAGGAAATTATGCTGATTCTCCAATATCATACTAGGGAAAAGCAGGGAATGTAGAATGTCTGTGTGTGTGTGTGTGTGCGTGTGTGCATGTTTGAGGAAAATAGATGACTCAGCCAGCCAGTATTCTGGAAATGTAGTTAATGAGCCAAGTGAAATTATTAATCAACTTTATTTTGGTAAGGTCTCTGGGATAAATAAAGTACAGTATTGTCATTATTAATTGCCATAATAAATATTTCTCTACATCTTATGTAGTAATATGCATCAAAAAAGAATGAAACATAACCTGCCTTTGCATATACTTCCCTTCTGGGACTCCATTTTATTTGAAAATATCAGCCCATTTTCATATGTCTTCAGAAGAACCATTTGTTGGTGTTGACTAATAGAAATCTGTTCATGGATGGCCAGGCATGGTGACTCACACCTGTAACCCCAGCACTTTGGGAGGCCGAGGTTAGGGGATCGCCTGAGGTCAGGAATTTGAGACCAGCCTGGTCAACGTGGTGAAACCCCATCTCTACTAAAAATACAAAAATTAGCTGGGCGTGGTGGTAGTCCCAGCTACTTGTAAGGCTGAGGCAGGAGAATCACTTGAACCTGGGAGGCAGAGGCTATAGTGATCCAAGATCGGGCCACTGCACCCCAGCCTGGGCAACAGAGCAAGACTCTGGCTCAAAAAGAAAAAAAAAAAAAAAAAGAAAAAAAACGAAAGAAAAGAAATCTGTTCATGGATGATCAAATAACTACTTTTATTCCATTGCAAGTTTTAAGAAGTCAATCTTACAAAGTTTCACTGCTCCAAGAGGAGTAGAAGGAGGAAAGAATAATTGCTTTTCACCTCAGGGTGGAAAAAGAGCAAATAAAACAATAAAAAAAACTGTAGGTTTTCTTTTAAATTCATTGTAACACAAAATACATTGTGGCTAAGAAAATAAAAATATTTCTCAAATAAAATATTTCTTTAGGAATTCAGAATATAAGACAGAAAGTAGTTTCAAAGTGCAAAAACTGCCTTGGAAGAGCTGTTTCTATGGAAATGATGCAGGTAAAGCTCACCTTCATGGTACCAACCTCCCCATTCCAGACTCTTTTTTCACACTCCCAACACTCTATGTAGCTAGAGGCAAGAGAAGGCCCTTCACATTATTTATATTTTCAGGATTCAAAACTCCTGGATATTTGTATTTTAAAAGAGGTCCACATATCTAACCACCTCCTTCTTTTTCTTTGTGTTCTAAAATGTAGCTGAGTAGAAGCTAGGTTCATAGGAGGTTTGGGACACATTGAGAGTATGAGTAATTGACAGAATGAGGCTGTCTGTTGAGATGAACAATTTCCATCAGTTTCTATACTCCCACCCCAACCTTTTCACATATTGATATTCTTAATCATGATGGTGAGAGGAATTTTTCTTAAAAAGTATGTGTGTGTTGGGGAGGTGGGAGGTGAGGGGAACCACAGAAAAAAGTTATCACTAAATCCAAAGGAGTGGAAAGGGTGGAAATAAGCGTGGAAATTCAGGGAGGCATCCGGGGAAGTATGTTTGCAGAAGAGATCTGTCTAATGTTCCTTGAAGCACTGCCTAAAATAGCAGCCTACTTTTCATCTGCAGTAATTCACTGTTGAGTATTTACAAAAATAAACCATCATTTCCATTCATACGATTCTTACGATTTTCATCCTGCAACTGTATCACAGAAAGGCATTTTTCCTGTGGAAGTAGGCAACAGTTGCTGCACATGACTAAGGCTTTGCATACATTCATAAAGGTGGCTAGATTGTACTGTGTGCTCTTTTGAGTTCAGAGCAACCTGTTTCTAATGAAAGGAATGTGTGCCTCTCTTGTGCCATTATAAATACAGAAAAGAATGTATAGGGAATCAGAAAATCAGGTTCTAGTTCTGGTTCTGCCTGGCCTCGAGACCAAATCAGGTCATTTAACCTCCCAAATCTTTGTTTTCACATCCATGAACAGAAATAATAGTTGATCTTCCTGCCTCATAAAGTTGTATAAAACTGCTTTATAAATCAAACAGTGCTATTCAAGCTCCACAATCGCTATGTTGGAAGGGTCTTTAGATATCACCTAGCACTACTTATTTCATGCATAAGAAAGCTGAAGTTCAGAAAGGTGAAATGGCTTGACCCAGATTAATCATTCTTACTGAGGTTGCACATTAGAATTGCCTGGAATGCTTTTTCAAATATTGCCACTTGGTCCCTACATAGATATTAGATCAGAAGCTATGGGCTTGGAGTCTGCTAGGCACTAGTGGTTTCTAAAGGCCCTCAAGTGATTCCAATGTGATTGAAAACCATTGCCCAGATAATATAACTTATAAAGAGTGGAACCAGGAACTAGCTTGGTCTGCTGCCTCCCACCCACAAATTACTCTGCCACACCAGAATGTTGTCCAACAGCTGGGAGGCTGCAGAAAAGAAGTCAGTGATGCCCTCTCTGAGTAAGCATCAGGATTTCCTTGGCAAAGCTGTTCAGCAACTGCTTGGGTTGGAAGTTTGAGTCATCTCTGCACCTACTGGCTCTGTCGCTCTGTCAGATACAGGGCAATATCTTGTTTTCTGGCATTCCTTGCCTGACCATCACCCACTCCTGGTCCCATACCCCACCACCACTCTCAGAACTAGTCAGTAGAAATGTTCACATTTTTTTTTAAATTTTTTTATTATTATTATACTTTAAGTTGTAGGGTACATGTGCATAACATGCAGGTTTGTTACATATGTATACTTGTGCCATGTTGGTGTGCTGCACCCATCAACTCGTCATTTACATCAGGTATAACTCCCAATGCAATCCCTCCCCCCTCCCCCCTCCCCATGATAGGCCCCGGTGTGTGATGTTCCCCTTCCTGAGTCCAAGTGATCTCATTGTTCAGTTCCCACCTATGAGTGAGAACATGCGGTGTTTGGTTTTCCATGTAGCAAAAAGTTCCTTTCATCAAGAAGTGACTGAATTCAGGAGTTACTCCAAGACAAGAAGAGGCAGAGGTTTATGTGGTAAATTTTAAAAGACTTTAAAAGAGCCTTTTAAATACTGTAAAGAAAATCACTAGGGTAATGTTTCTCAGCTTGGGGTATTTACTAGAAGTACATCAGTGCCCATAGTAATTTTTAAAACTCTATTTTCATTTTTTTGATAATCTAAAGAAAATAAGCCTGTTTAGATATCTGTAGGAATATGTTATATCTGAGAATTGCTCTACTTTTAGTGCCCACATTCGCATGTGGCTTCACTATCACATAGGTGCTAAACAGTATGACTCTAATTGACATGGCTATGAGAAAATACTAGAGGCAATGAGATATAAATGAGGCATTAGTACAGAGTAAGGGCCAAATGATGTCACAGCCAGCTATTCAAAGGCAGGAAATAACAGTAGTTCTAAGAGAGAAACAGAGTGGGCAAATGGAATCATCACCAGGCACACTGCAGCACAGGCATGTTGAGCTCAAAAGAACCTAAGCTACAGCATTCAGTATGCTGTCTGTCCTGTGAGCAAAGATTCAGTTTCAGAAAAACAGTATAATCTATCATAAGTTTAAGAAACCTTGTAACAAAACGGAATTTTCATGGGCAAGATGTTAATTACTAACTTTTAGATACGAATTAAGAATCCATGGAAAGGATTGGGCAAACGGGCTAAGATGAACTGAAAGCAGATGGCCTGGTGACTCCAGGAGTGGGAAATAAAAACAAACTTTGGGAAAATAAAAAGTCAGACAGACCATATAGCAGATAGAATCCAGAATGTGCTGATGTAAGTGAAGGAACTGAAACAGTGCTAGATGCACTTGCCAACAAGGTCTAGGAGACCAGAATGCAGAGTTGGGCACAGAGTCTGGGACACAGAACATAGACTTTGAGGGCACAAAAGGGACTGGGAGGGAGAGTGGGTAGACCTGGGTTAAACAAAAAAGAGGAGAGAAAGCTGTGCTTCCTATTACTGGTAAACTGAGGTTTACTGTAATGGTTAGTAGAGGTTGAGTGTATCTTCTAGTCTTTGAAACACTCACGGCAGATGTCTGAAGACTCAGACTTTCCTGAAGAATCATTTTAAGACTGTTCCTGAAGTAGTGCCATGGACATCTGGAGGTGGATGAACACTAGACCTCAAGAATATCAGTCATTACTGGGCTTATAACTCAGAAGCCAGAACTGAGAGGGAGCCTACTAAGTCTAGGAGGTCTAAATGAAAGTAATTCATTTTGAAGGGCTAGCAATTCATGAATAAGGACATGTTCAAACATAAAAATACATGATAATTTCTGTGGGTCTTAGGCCTCTTGCCCATTTCTTTTGTATTTAGGAGATTTTGCTTTACTTCATTAGAATAATAACATATATTAACTAAGTTACCAATATACCAGTGGTTCCAAATTTTCCATACAGAGTTACAAAGACCTGAAATCCCTTGGGAGATCAAATGGGAAGATTAAAGGCATTAAAGTTCTGAGACTAGATAAGGAGTAAGAAAGGGAAGGTGCAGTCAGCTATGCAACCATGCCCACGGTGAATTCTGGCAAATAGGACTTGTGGGAAAAAGTGACGTGTTTATTCTGTGACATGCATGTAGCATGATATGCATGTAACATATACACAATGAACACATGAAAACAAAACTAGCTTGGAGATCTTTCAGATTTCCTTAAAAATACTTTCAACATAAAAATATGTACTTTTCCATTTGAATATGAAGTTAAAGATAAACTTAAGAATGACCCACCTTACTCCAAGCATAATTCCAGGTCACATAACTGTTGCCTCCCAGAAGATCCTTGAGCCAGGTGACTGGGCTTTTATAAATCTGACCACTTTCTACCTTAAGTTTACCATTCAATAAAATGCTGGCTTTGTGGGTAGTCTCCTGAAGTGAAAAATAAAAAAAAAATTAGGGTCAAAAATAGCTGAAATATGTGAACTTTTGCTTCTGGCCATGACAAAGTAACAGGGACCAGATACACCCTAACACCTGATTTTTTAATTTTTGTATACAAATTTAATGTATCTAGATATGGTCATAAGGGCATGCAGCAAATCATGAACCATCTAGTCAACAAAATCTACAAAAATTGGATTAAAAAGGTGAGTCTATGGTATTTGAACCAAGACTGCATCTTCCCTCCCTACTCTCAGCTCTGTGAAGTGGAAACTCCACTCTAGATTGCTGTAGTCAAGACTACAGGGCTCCCTGTTACAGAGCTGTCTTCCTGGGAGGGGCATAACTTCAGCATTGCTCATCCTGCCCCCAGCCACTGTTGCTAACGCTAAGTTGCCAGCAACTATAGCCAAAGGGTGGAGGCTCCCTTCTCCTGCCTAGCTGTGAGTGTTGAGACAGAGGCTCCACCTTTGGCATGGCACCACTGAGAATGCTGGGATCCCGATCACCCTTGCTTTGGCTTGTAAGGTGGTGGTTTCACATTGGGAGAGGCAAACTGAAAAGACATGAAGCTACTGTCTCCCCTCTACCAAATGCTCAGCTCCTAAAGCAAGGGTATCACTTGAAAAATCACCTTTGTCCCCACCCTCAGCTCCAGGGCCATGGCTCAGGGATTCTGCCTGAGAAGAGAAGTAGGCCTTAAAATAGATAGCTCCTAATCTCCTGCCGAAGGAATTAACTTCATTTGCAACAGAGCATGAAGAAGGCCCAGTGTGTGATGTTCCCCACCCTGTGTTCAAGTGTTCTCATTGTTCAATTTCCACCTATGAGTGAGAAAACGCGGTGTTTGGTTTTCTGTCCTTGCGACAGTTTGCTCAGAATGATGGTTTCCAGCTTCATCCATGCCCCTACAAAGGACATGAACTCATCCTTTTTATGGCTGCATCATATTCCATGGTGTATATGTGCCACATTTTCTTAATCCAGTCTATCATTGATGGACATTTGGGTTGGTTCCAAGTCTTTACTATTGTGAATAGTGCCACAGTAAACATATGTGTGCATGTGTCTATATAGCAGCATGATTTATAATCCTTTGGGTATATATCCAGTAATGGGATGGCTGGGTCAAATGGTATTTCTAGTTCTAGATCCTTGAGGAATCGCCACACTGTCTTCCACAATGGTTGAACTAGTTTACAGTCCCACCAACAGTGTAAAAGTATTCCTATTTCTCCACATCCTCTCCAACACCTGTTGTTTCCTGACTTTTTAATGATCGTCATTCTAACTGGTGTGAGATGGTATCTCATTGTGGTTTTGATTTGCATTTCTCTGATGGCCAGTGATGATGAGCATTTTTTCATGTGTCTGCTGGCTGCATAAATGTCTTCTTTTGAGAAGTGTCTGTTTGTATCCTTTGCCCACTTTTTGATGCAGTTGTTTGATTTTTTCTTGTAAATTTAAGTTCTTTGTAGATTCTGGATATTAGCCCTTTGTCAGATGGATAGATGGTAAAAATTTTCTCCCATTCTGTAGGTTGCCTGTTCACTCTGATGGTAGTTTCTTTTGTTGTGCAGAAGCTCTTTAGTTTAATTAGATCCCATTTGTCAATTTTGGTTTTTGTTGCCATTGCTTTTGGTGTTTTAGTCATGAAGTCCTTGCCCATGCCTATGTCCTGAATGGTATCGCCTAGGTTTTCTTCTAGGGTTTTTATGGTTTTAGGTCTGACATTTAAGTCTTTAATCCATCTTGAATTAATTTTTGTATAAGGTGTAAGGAGGGGATTCAGTTTCAGCCTTCTACACATGGCTACCCAGTTTTCCCAGCACCACTTATTAAATAGGGAATCATTTCCCCATTTCTTGTTTTTGTCAGGTTTGTCAAAGATCAAATCTGTGTAGATATGTGGTATTATTTCTGAGGGCTCTGTTCTGTTCCATTGGTCTATATCTCTGTTTTGGTACTAGTACCATGCTGTTTTGGTTACAGTAGCCTTGTAGTATCCTTTGAAGTCAGGTAGCGTGATGCATCCAACTTTGTTCTTTTGGCTTAGGATTGTTTTGGTAATGCGGGTTCTTTTTCGGTTCCATATGAACTTTAAAGTAGTTTTTTCCAATTCTGTGAAGAAAGTCATTGGTAGCTTGATGGGGATGGCATTGAATCTGTAAATTACCTTGGGCAGTATGGCCATTTTCACGATATTGATTCTTCCTATCCATGAGCATAGAATGTTCTTCCATTTGTGTGTGTCCTCTTTTATTTCGTTGAGCAGTGGTTTGTAGTTCTCCTTAAAGAGGTCCTTCACATCCCTTGTAAGTTGGATTCCTAGGTATTTTAGTCTCTTTGAAGCAATTGTGAATGGGAGTTCACTCATGATTTGGCTCTCTGTCTGTTATTGGTGTATGGGAATTCTTGTGATTTTTGCACATTGATTTTGTATCCTGAGACTTTGCTGAAGTTGCTTATCAGCTTAAGAAGGCTTTGGGGTGAGACGATGGGGTTTTCTAAATATACAATCATGTCATCTGAAAACAGGGACAATTGGACTTCCTCTTTTCCTAATTGAATTCCCTTTATTTCTTTCTCCTGCCTGATTGCCCTAGCCAGAACTTCCAACACTATGTTGAATAGGAGTGGTGAGAGAGGACGTCCCTGTCTTGTGCCAGTTTTCAAAGGGAATGCTTCCAGTTTTTGCCCATTCAGTATGATATTGGCTGTGGGTTTGTCATAAATAGCTCTTATTATTTTCAGATATGTCCCATCAGTACCTAGTTTATTGAGAGTTTTTAGCAAGAAGGGCTGTTGAATTTTGTCGAAGGCCTTTTCTGCATCTATTGAGATAATCATGTGGTTTTTGTCTTTGGTTCTGTTTTTATGATGGATTACATTTATTGATTTTCATATGTTGAACCAGACTTGCACCCCAGGGATGAAGCCAACTTGATCATGGTGGATAAGCTTTTTGATCTGCTGCTGGATTCGGTTTGCCAGTATTTCATTGAGGATTTTTGCATCGATGTTCATCAGGGATATTGGTCTAAACTTCTCTTTTTTTGTTGTGTCTCTACCAGGCTTTAGTATCAGGATGATGCTGCCTCATAAAATGAGTTAGGGAGGATTCCCTCTTTTCCTATTGATTGGAATAGTTTCAGAAGGAATGGTACCAGCTCCTCCTTGTACCTCTGGTAGAATTAGCCTGTGAATCCATCTGGTCCTGGACTTTTTTTGGTTGCCAGGCTATTAATTATTGCTTCAATTTCAGAGCCTGTTATTGGTCTATTCAGAGACTCAACTTCTTCCTGGTTTAGTCTTGGGAGGGTGTATGTGTCCAGGAATTTATCCATTTCTTCTAGATTTTCTAGTTTATTTGTATAGAGGTATTTATAGTATTCTCTGATTGTAGTTTGTATTTCTGTGGGATCAGTGATGATATCCCCTTTATCATTTTTTATTGTGCCTATTGGGTTCTTCTCTCTTTTCTTCTTTACTAGTCTTGCTAGTGGTCTATTAATTTTGTTGATCTTTTCAAAAAATCAGCTCCTGGATTCATTGATTTTTTGAAGTTTTTTTTTTGTGTCTCTAACTCCTTCAGTTCTGCTCTGATCTTAGTTATTTCTCGCCTTCTGCTAGCTTTTGAATGTGGTTGCTCTTGCTTCTCTAGTTCTTTTAATTGTGATGTTAGGGTGTCAATTTTAGATCTTTCCTGCTTTCTCTTGTGGGCATTTAGTGCTATAAATTTCCCTCTACATACTGCTTTAAATGTGTCCCAGAGATTCTGGTATGTTGTATCTTTGTTCTCATTGGTTTATTTCTGCCTTCATTTCGTTAAGTACCCAGTAGTCATTCAGGAGCAGGTTGTTCAGTTTCCATGTAGTTGAGCAGTTTTTAGTGAGTTTCTTAATCCTGAGTTCTACTTTGATTGCACTGTAGTCTGAGAGACAGTTTGCTATAATATCTGTTCTTCTACATTTGATGAGGAGTGCTTTTCTTCCAACTATGTGGTCAATTTTGGAATAAGTGTGATGTGGTGCTGAGAAGAATGTATATTCTGTTGATTTGGGGTGGACAGTTCTGTAGATGTCTATTAGGTCTGCTTGGTGAAGAGCTGAGTTCAATTCTTGGATATCCTTGTTAACCCTCTGTCTTGTTGATCTGTCTAATGTTGACAGTGGGGTGTTAAAGTCTCCCATTATTATTGTGTGGGAGTCTAAGTCTCTTTGTAGATCTCTGTGGACTTGCTTTATGAATCTGGGTGTTCCTGTATTGGGTGTATATATATTTAGGATAGTTAGCTCTTCTTGTTGAATTGATCCTTTACCATTATGTAATGGCCTTCTTTGTCTCTTTTGGTCTTTGTTGGTTTAAAGTCTGTTTTATCAGAGACTAGGATGCAACCCCTGCTTTTTTCTATTTTCCATTTGCTTGGTAGATCTTCCTCCATCCCTTTATTTTGAGCCTATGTGTGTCTCTGCCCATGAGATGGGTCTCCTGAATACAGCACACTGTTGGGTCTTGACTCTTTTTCCAATTTGGCAGTCTGTGTCTTTTAACTGGAGCAGTTAGCCCATTTTCATTTAAGGTTAATATTATTATGTGTTAATTTGATCCTGTCATTATGATGTTAGCTGGTTATTTTGCTCGTTAGTTGATGCGGTTTCCTCTTAGCATTGATGGTCTTTACAATTTGACATGTTTTTGCAGGGGCTGGTACCAGTTGTTCCTTTCCATGTTTAGTGATTCCTTCAGGAGCTCTTGTAAGGCAGTCCTGGTGGTGACAAAATCTCTCAGCATTTGCTTGTCTTTTAAGGATTTTATTTCTCCTTCACTTGTGAAACTTAGTTTGGCTGGATATGAAATTCTGGGCTGAAAATTCTTTAAGAATGTTGAATATTGGCCCCCACTGTCTTCTGGCTTGTAGAGTTTCTGCCAAGAGATATGCTGTTAGTTTGATGGGCTTCCCTTTGTGAGTAACTTGACCTTTCTCTCTGGCTGCCCTTAACATTATTTCCTTCATTTCAACTTTGGTGAATCTGACAATTATGTGACTTGGAGTTGCTCTTCTTGAGGAGTATCTTTATGGCGTTCTCTGTATTTCCTGAATTTGAATGTTGGCCTGCCTTGCTAGGTTGGGGAAGTTCTCCTGGATAATATCCTGAAGAGTGTTTTCCAATTTGGTTCCATTCTCCCTGCCACTTTCAGGTACACTGATCAGATGTAGATTTGGTCTTTTCACATAGTCCCATATTTCTTGGAGTCTTTGTTTGTTTCTTTTTACTCTTTATTCTCTAAACTTCTCCTCCTGTTTCATTTCATTCATTTGATCTTCAATCACTGATACCCTTTCTTCCACTTGATCGAATTGGCTACTGAAGTTTGTGCATGCGTCATGTAGTTCTCGTGCCATGGTTTTTAGCTCCATCAGGTCATTTAAGGTCTTCTTTATGCTGTTTATTCTAGTTAGCCATTCGTCTAATTTTCTTTCAAGGTTTTTAGCTTCTTTGCGATGGGTTTAAACATCCTCCTTTAGCTTGGAGTTTGTTATTACCAATCATTTGAAGCCTTCTCTCCACCCCTCAAAGTCATTCTCCATCCAGCTTTGTTCTGTTTCTGGCGAGGAGCTGCGTTCCTTTGGAGGAGAAGAGGCACTCTGATATTTAGAATTTTCAGCTTTTCTGCTCTGGTTTCTCCCCATCTTTGTCATTTTATCTACCTTTGGTTTTTGATGATGGTGACGTACAGATGGAGTTTTGGTGTGGATGTCCTTTCTGTTTGTTAGTTTTCCTTCTAACAGTCAGGACCCTCAGCTGCAGGTCTGTTGGAGTTTGCTGGAGGTCCACTCCAGACCCTGTTTGCCTGGGTATCACCGGCAGAGGCTGCAGAACAGCAAATATTGCAGAACGGAAAATGTTGCTGCCTGATTCTTCCTCTGGAAGCTTCGTCTTAGAGGGGCACCCAGCCGTATAAGGTGTCAGTCAGCCCCTACTGGGAGGTACCTCCCAGTTAGGCTACTCGGTGTTCAGGGACCCACTTGAAGAGGCAGTCTGTCCGTTCTCAGATCTCAAACTCCATGCGGGGAGAACCACTAATCTCTTCAAAGCTGTCAGATGGACGTTTAAGTCTGCAGAAGTTTCTGCTGCCTTTTGTTCAGCTATGTCCTGCCCCCAGAGGTGGAGTCTATGGAGGCAGGCAGGCCTCCTTGGGATGTGGTGGGCTCCACCCAGTTTGAGCTTCCTGGCTGCTTTTTTTACCTACTCAAGCCTCAGCAATGGTGGACGCCCCTCCCCCAGCCTTGCTGTCACCTTACAGTTTGATCTCAGACTGCTATGCTAGCAGTGAGTGAGGCTCCGTGGGCGTGGGACCCTCCAAGCCAGGCGTGGGATATAATCTCCTAGTGTGTCGTTTGCTAAGACCATGGGAAGAGTGCAGTATTGGGGTGGGAGTGTCCCGATTTTCCAGGTACCATCTGTCATAGCTTCCCTTGGCTAGGAAAGGGAATTCCCCGACCCCTTGTACTTCCCTGGTGAGGCGATGCCCCGCCCTGCTTTGACTCATGCTCCATGGGCTGCACCCACTCTCCGACAAGCCCCAGTGAGATGAACCCAGTACCTCAGTTCGAAATGCAGAAATCACCTGTCTTCTGAGTTGCTCACGCTAGGAGCTGTAGACTAGAGCTGTTCCTATTTGGCCATCTTGGAACCTCTGATCCTTTAATCCATCTTGAGTTAATTTTTGTATAAGGTGTAAGGAAGGGGTCCAGTTTCAATTTTCTGCATATGGCTAGCCAGTTCTCTCAGCAGCATTTATTAAATAGGGAATCATTTCTCCATTGCTTGTTTTTGTCAGGTTTAAAGAAGACATTCATATGGCCAAAAAACATATGAATAAAAGCTCAACATCACTGATCATTAGAGAAATGCAAATCAAAACCACTATGAGATACCTTCTCACACCAGTCAGAACAGTGATTATTAAAAAGTCAAGAAACAACCGATGCTGGCGAGGTTGCAGATAAATAGGAATGCTTTTATACTGTTGGTGGGAATGTAAATTAGTTCAACCATTGTGAAAGACAGTGTGGTGACTCCTCAAAGATCTAGAACCAGAAATACCATTTGCCCCAGCAATCCTATTACTGGGCATATACCCAAAGGAATATAAATTATTCTGTTACAAAGATACATGCACATGTATGGTCACTGCAGCACTGTTCACAATAGCAAAGACATGGAATCAACCAAATGCCCATCAATGATAGACCAGATAAACAAAATGTGGTACATATACTCCATGGAATACTATGCAGCCATAAAAAGGAATGAGATCATGTCCTCTGCAGAGACATGAACGCAGCTGGAAGCCATTATCCTCAGCAAACTAATGTAGGAATAGAAAATCAAATGCTGCATGTTCTGACTTATAAGTGGGAGCTGAACAATGAGAACACGTGGACACAGGAAGGGGAACAGCATGCATTGGGGCCTGTTGGGGAATGGGGTTGAGGGAGGGAGAGCATTAGGAAAAATAGCCAATGCATGCTGGGTTTAATACCTAGGTTATGGGTTGACAGGTGCAGTAAACCACCATGCCACTTGTTTATCTACGTAACAAACCTGCACATCCTGCACATGTATCCTGGAACTTAAAAATTTAAATTTAAAAAATAAAAATAAATGTATCAGGGCAATTTCAGAAATATGAATTCACTTGCTAAGAATACAATGGTTGTGTCCCTCCATTCAGGAAGCCCAGCAAAACCCCATTTCCCAAATCAGAGCTAAATGTCTATATTATGTGACAGCAACATTTACTAACTTATTTATAAAATTTGCATGATTTTAGAGAATAAAATATAGAATACCTGTGTTTTGAATTCCAGAATGTTATTTCCTGGGTTAATTCTTCCTAGTAATATCAAATCTTTTATCTGAATACATTTCTTTTTAGGAGCTGTACTGTAGTTTAAAGGCTTTTTTATAACATCTTGTTGCCCAGATCCAGAGGAAGAGGAGATCTGACTGTCATCTGCACGTGGAACAGCAGAAACTGATTTTTTACGACATGGTTTCATCGGATGCACTGTATCACTGCCTAAGACAGCAACCCCTTGATGTGCCAGGGATTCTGATGCCCCTGTAGGTGATTGCCGGGAAGTTGTTTTCCTGTTTCCTCTTTTGGGATGATAATTGGAAAGGTCCTGATCACAAATAATATTTGATGGATGGGCAGAATTTTCGGCAAGGACACTTGCAGTTTCTGAAATATTTAATTTGCCGATTACTGGGGAAGGAATACAGAATTCATGGTCTTTGTCTGTAGCTTCTGTAAGATCATTCTCTTTCTCTTTCTGTGAATATTCTGTTTGACCAATAAAAGCAACAGGTTGGGATGGTAATTTATTATTCTCTGTGCCATCTGAATGTTGGGATTTTGGAAAACCATCCAAGGTACAATCACTGACATTTTGTTTAGAATTCACATCATTTCCAGAAAATTCTCCCCTTCTCACTGCCTCTGAATTTAGACAAATGTTGGTATTTTGGCTGTAGTTCCAAGTTTCCAGAGACAATTGTGTTTCCTGCATGCTTCCACAAACAGGAGAAAGTAAACCTGATTGGGGATGCTCTAAATTTTCCAGACTAGTGAGTTCTTGGTTGTCCTTTTCACTGCAGTTTTCTGACCTGGGTGGGAACTTCCTTAAACTAAGACAAGGCAATGATGTAACATTCTTATAGTTTTGAATTTTCAGGCTTATTCTTTTCTGTTTTTTTGCCACAACTAAAAGACTCTTCTGTCTTGCCACCAAGTTGGCCAATTGTTCTCTCAGGGCTCCATGCTTAAATGACTCTATGGATATCCTATAGGAAGAAACAGAAAGAGAAAAAAATGCAGTAACAGCAGAAAACTTTTTAAAGCAGTCATTTAGAGGTCAAAGATACTTTGTCTCAATTTTAATAACTTTAAAATACACAGAACTATACCTGTGCAATTTACTGCCTTTGATTTTTTTAATCTGACCACCTGCAGCCTGTTGACACAAAATATTTCCTTTGAGAGGAAACTGATTCCTTTATTTAAGATAAGTGTGCCCTTTTCTTAAGGAGTTGACAGTAAGGTTATCAAGATTTTATATTCATATCATTATTATCAATTGTGAGTCAACTCTAAAAGATAAACAAAACTTGGATCATCTATCTAAACATCTATAGATTGGAAGGTAGCATCTATAGGTTGGAAGGTAGCAATTGGTGGCTAAGGAAAGTCATCATTCTTCAAATTTGGGGCTTGCTTACCTGTTTATTAGTAAGTACAATTTGAAAGTTCTATTCAGGTTCTCTTAGCTATGGAAGAACAAGATTGTTTTGTGAATAATCATACTTCAGCTAGACCTGAGAAATGTTTGTTCCCCAAGTAATTACCGTAATTGTATTTTGAACCTGTATGAAGACACTTCCAAGTCCAGAGGGACTACCCAGGAAAGCATCATTCTGTGTGTCTTCCCCAAACTGAATTTCTCAAGGCCCTGAGGACTAAGGAAGAGGAAATGGCTTTTCACATGTTCATACTTTTGTCTTTTGATTATGCCCACCAATCCCACCCTGACCTTCAGATTATCAGATACTTTGTTTTCAGCGGTTCTCAAACTTTTTGGTCTCAGGAACTATTTGAACTTTTAAAAATTATTGAGGAACCCAAACAGCTTTTGTGTGTATGAATATCTATCACTATTTACTGTTTTAGAAATTAAAACTGAGAAAACTTTTTAAACAAAAGAATACACAACACATTCTATCAGGCTTTATCATGTATCATGTGGCCTCTGAAAAATTCCACTGTACATTCATGAGAGAATGACAGCAAGAGAGCAATAACATTTTAGTATTATTATTAAAAAATAGTTTTAACTTCACAGATCCTGTGAAACGGTCTCAGGAACCCCACCAGGGTTCCCTGGACCACAGTTTAAGAGCTGCTGTTTTAAGGAAAAGCAATAGTATAGATATATATCTTGCCTCTCCTATCAAAGTTTAGAGCTGATACTAAACTCCCAGCAGACTGGATGTTAAAAGAAGTAGTATACATAAGTGAAAAAATCAGCAAGAAGAAGGACTCAGATTAGCAAACAACTGGTAGCATAAAATGCAAAAGAAATGCATAACATCAGACTTAAAACTATGTGAAACAAGGAGTTCAGAGACAAAACTTTAGATTACCCACACCAAGATGTGAAGTCTTATAGCAATATTAATAAGAATTTACATAGTGAAACTCCAATTGATCAGAAACTTTTGAAAATTCCAGGTGTAGTACATTGTTAACCACAGGACACTAAAGGAAATTCAAGCAAGCCTCTCTAAAGTCCCCTAAAATTACCCATATGTAGATTATAGAAGCTCACTGCTTTATATTGACAGGAAAACAAGGACGAAATAGAAGGGAACTTATGTTAGCTCTTCACTGGAGAAGAAGGCAAAATGGGGATTAAAAATAAAAATAGAAAACTGATTTTTAAAAATAAGTTCAGAAAAAAATTGAATACATAATAGACATTAAATGATTATGAGAAGAATATATAAGGACACGTTTAGAAAATGGTGAATAAAGAATAGGGAGCATAAGTAGTTAAGTCTATTAAAAACTAATAAAAAATAATGCCAAAACAAGAAAAAAAAAGTAACTTTTTTTCACAAAAAATATGAGAAGAGGTATATAACCAATATAATCAGGACAAAACTCTTTAAGGACCTTGGGATTTTAGAAATACAATAATTAGAGGGACATTTGTGACAGCAAAAAGAAACATTTTTTTAGTGTAGAAAATTTGAGTGTGCTAAAGAAATAAATTTATCTGTGGGATTCACAACCAGAAAAGCTTTCATAAAATTCTCTACTGTAGACAACTTTTTAAGATATTGAAATGTTGTTTTTTGACTATTTCAAGTAACAATGTAGAAAAATACCTTTCTGGGAAGTATAATTTTCCATGGTGGTAAAAGATGAGACAACCTTATAAAGTCATTTTTTGGCCCTAAGCAATGTGTTTTTGTATTCTTAAGAAATCTAGACAACTACTGCAGCTAAAAAGGAAAAATTCTAGAAACTCAGAAGCACTCTTCTTTTTTTCCTTTTTCTACTCACCTGTATTTTTTAGCCAGATCATCCCTTTCTGCTTTCTGCTTGGCAAGCACATTATCCATAATCTCTTTTATATTTAACATCTTCTCAATGTATTGTTCTAGAAACATGACAATAAAAAGTTAGCTAACTGAAGGATAGTGAATGTCAAATTTGGTCATATGAGAATTAGCCCTATTGTTAATTTTAAAAAGCCATTATTCCCTATGCTCTTCCCCAGTATTAATGACCCAGATATCTCAATTAAGGCTTACTTAACAATGTCAATCTACGGAAATGCCCTGAAGTGTATAGATAAGAATACTGTAAAAGAGTAGGCCAGCCTGAGTTCTAATCCTGTTGCCCCACTGACTAAGTTTTGTGAGCCTGGATAAGTCATGTAACTTACACGGTTAACTTTCTTACCTGTGAAATGAAGGTAGTAAAAGAAGATATTTTGTCTGTTAAAATTATTTTATTTTTTAAAATACAAAAGGAATACATTAACATTGTAAAATTTTTTCAAACCATATAAATATTTACAAAGATGAAAAGTAAGAGAATCCCTACTCACCCCACTGCTTTTCCTCTAATGTATTCAACAAAGGAGATTACTGTTAATACTTTAGGGGTGTGTGTGTTTGTAAAATTTGTGTTATATATTTATTATTTTAAATACTTACACTATGTATAATTATACATTATATGCACTTAAAAAATAGAATCATGCTGTCAGTTCTTGTTCTTTGCACTTATAATAACATTTACATGGTACTATATGATACCTAAGGTCACCTGTAGATCTTACAAACCACCATTACAATAATTACTTAAATTTTTCCAACTTTCTTCCTTTGCTTTCCAAGTAAAGGCATAATGACCTTCCTCCCAACACAGATCCACATGATTACCCACAAATGTGGGTTATGTACAAATCCAGATGCACAAGTAGGAAACTGAAAGGGTTAAATGCATATATTTTAATTCTTTTATGCTACTTGTTGTTTCTTTCACTTTTGGCTTTGTTTCTTAAAATTTTTCCTAATTTTTTGGACCAATGCACATTTTTCTGCATAAAGTAACTTGAGAAAATCTGTGGTAGAAAATGACATGAGGTTCAGAGGTAGAATTCGTTTCAGAAATTCCCTCAGCAAATCAGACAAATGATTTGATAAGTATTGAGTCAGTGTCCTCAGAGTAGTTTCTATCACCCTAATACTGTAGTTAAGGATTAGTTTCACAATATGATGCATATTCTAACAAAGGAGGAAAATGTGTACAATCAATAAGAATTTAGATATAACTTTGTTCAGCAGATTTGACACTGTTTATTAAAAGACATTTTAAATTATCTATGTGCCCTGTCATCCCAGCTTTTCCAACTGAATTTTAAACCATAGGTAAAAATAACATACTACAGGAACTTAAAATATTCAGTATGTTTCTACAAGAAACAACAGAAATATATTTTACATATAGTTTGGTATCACACACTTCTTTATCAAAGATGATATTAATCAATGGTATATTAAAGAGAATCTATAATTGTCCTAATATGTGTAATATTTTATTACTTGATTAGGTATTACAAAACAACGAGGATGAGAGAAATTATTCAACAAATAGCGATGAATAAATGGGTTGTAATATGGGGTAAACCTATTCTATCCTTAAATACAGAAAAAAATTTCAGATGAATTATGCATTAGAATGCTTAGGGAAAATTTATAAAATATTAACAACGGCAATTTTCTGCCTCAGTTCAGTTGAAGCAGTTCAGTTGATAACTGATAGAAAAGTGAATGCAAGGTCTCTTTCAGAAAAATTTTCAAAGATGTACAAAATGGGACTCATTACTCAGATCCCTCAGCCAGATCAAAGCTGTAACAAGTGTCAGATGTGGAGGAGGGTGAATTTGAAAAAAGATTTCTTTAGAGAGCAGTTGCTTACCTGAGTGGGAATCTGCATATTCAGCAGCAGGAGTAAGGGGTAAAGGGGATTCTCTCCTTTACCTCAAGCCTGCTAGGGTAAGTTCCTCAAAGGATTATTTAGACAACCTAACTGAACTCTAAGTTGAGGTGACAATGAATTGGTATCTGGCTTCCTTCTTGAATATCTAGAGACCTTGAAAAATGAGAAGCTACCCCAGCAGGGCCAAAAGAAAGTTGCTGCTGAGCTGAGAATTAATTATCTTCCCTTCTAACAGTGGGCCTGAGGTGCAAAGGTCCTGAGGACTTGTTGTGAAGCCTGCCCTGTGACCCTGCCTATGAGGGCTTCCACCTGACAGTGAGAGTCTGTGTAGGATGGTTCATTAGAAAGAAAAAAAAAAGAAGAAGCTGAGAGAAGACTGAGAGGACATAGGGAAAGGGCAATGTGTATTGCCTACATCATAGGAGTTCCAACCTGATGGGCCATAGAGAAATTTCAGAAGAGTCTTAGAAGACTGCTCTCCAGAGACTGAGTGTTAAACACCTGTCAGGGAGTGGTAGAGCCAACCACAGTCAGTAATTAGTTACCATCCAAGAGCTCCAGGGTCCCACTGCCTTACCTCTCCTTCCTTAAGGGCAGTAAGACAAAAATAAAAGCATTAAGATTATTCAATGTATTGGCTATAATATAATAAAATTAAACTACAAAACCTGGGGGTGGTGGGGAGAAGCTCCTAATTTTAGAGGCATTCAAATAAATAGAAAAAGGCCGATGAATTTTTACTATACAGAATTTGTAATTGTATATATTTAAACAAAAACTAACACACATTGCAAAGAAAAAGACAAGTCACTGAAAAAGTATTTGCAGCAGTTATGGTGGAAAAGGGGTAAGTAATTGTAACACATAAATAGGCTCCACTTGATGAATAAACAAATAATAGAAACACTTCTCAAAATAGGGAATAAAACTAGTGAAAAAGTACCATTGGGCCGGGTGCAGTGGTTCACGTCTGTAATCCCAGCACTGTGGAAGACCGAGGTGGGCAGATCACGAGGTCAAGAGATCAAGACCATCCTGGCCAACATGGTGAAATACTGTCTTTACTAAAAATACAAAAATTAGCTGGGCATGGTACATGCGCCCGTAGTCCCAGCTCCTAGGGAGGCTGAGGCAGAAGAATCGCTTGAACCTGGGAGGCGGAAGTTGCAGTGAGCTGAGATCGCACCACTGCACTCCAGCCTGGTGACAGAATGAAACTCCATCTCAAAAAAAAAAAAAAAAGTACCACTAATAAGCAACATGGCAAATGAAAATATCAGACATATTTTTCTTATTAAACTAGTAAGGTTATTTAAAATGAAAATACTGATGCTACTAGCTGTGTACACAAAGACACTAATGTGTACACTGCTAGTAGCATCAGTATTTTCACTTCCAACATGAAAATTAGTACTATCTATAAAATAGAATTTATCAATATAAATCAATAGATTTAAAATGCTTATATGATTTGACCCAATAGTTACAATTCTGTTAATCTTTCCGAAGAAGATAATACGTCCAGAAAAAGCTACATATTGTAGAAGAACAGCAAAAAATTGGAAATCATCCAAATGTTCAACAAAAAGGGAAAAATTTAGGAAACTGTGGAACATTTATTGAACACTAGGAATGAAGACTGAAAAAAACGCAAAATTACCATATCTATCATGATCAAAACTATGTTTTTAAGAGTTTTACTGAGGTCTAATTGCATTATTATGTTCTCAGACAAAAAAAAAATGTGGGGCGGGGGTCTGGAAATAAAACAAAATATTGTGGTAGGACAATAGCTAATTTTAGCATTTTTCTCTTTTTCTTGAAGTATATCTGTATGCCTTCCATAATGAAAAAAATTATAAACTTGGAATAATCATCTTGGATGCAAAAGATATTACAAATAGTAAATGAAATAAATATACTAACTGTACATTTTTGTTTGGGGGTATGAATTATTTTCTATTAGTTTCCTCCAAACATAACACGTACCATGTTAGGCCCGGATGAAAAGTAGAATGTGTAAAATTTTAAAGGAGATGATTTTTTTAAAGACTATACAAACATGAGTTAGGACAAGAGATGAACAGTTATATCCTGCTATACAAAAGGTTGATGAGGTACTTTAAATTACCTTACTTTTAGTTACTACTTTTAACTAACTTTTACATTCACAGATTTGAATTTATCAGGAACTACTTTCCACCTTATAAATCATAACTCAAAAAATATATATGTGAGTCATCAAGGGCTTGCATATATTCACTGAAGTTTGAGAAATTAAGATTATTAGGTCAGGGATCAGAGTCTAATTTGCTATTTTGAATCTTTAGTGTTTTGAAAACAGGAAGATATCTTTGCAGTCAGACATCCACCTGTTATATGTGCTCTTCTGAAAGCAGGAGGATTTGCTTTCCTTGTGTCACTGCTGCACCACCTTCCACTGCACTATTTCTGATCTACTTTTAAGGGTTACCATAGCTGGGTGAAGCTGACAACCCACAGGGTAACATAATCTCATCTCTTGTCACAATCTTACATTTTCTGTCATAGGATTATCTAAACATATCACTGGTATAGCTTATCTCTGATCATAGTTCTGAATGTCTCTCAAATTACTCATGCAGCACTTTGCATCTAGAAGTATCTTTAACAACACAAACTACTGGTTTGCATCATGATAAAATCAGCCTTTTAGCTATCATTAAAAGTCTACTTTGGACTTACTTTTTAAGTAAGTTACTTTTAATGATATTAATAATTCCTAGCACTTTAAATCCTCTCACATAAAAATAGAAGACCACTTTTTCAGCCATTGTGAGCTCTGAAATAAATATGTACCTTAAGAAGAAGATGACCTTGGGTATCTGAAAATATCATACTTGAGTATGAGTCTATATTTACCTGCATCTTCAGGGTTTCTTATTTCAAACTCTAATAAATTTTCTTGTTTTTCTTCTATATCTTGTAGAATGGCACTGAGGGTCTGATGCTGTCAGATAAAAATATTTGAAACTTCATTACAAAGGGGTAGATATGCTCTCTGACATGCTATTGACAAACATAGAATAAATAAAATACTAAAGAAAGTTTTCCTAAAAATGCTCATTCCTCTCTATGTTCAAAATGTACTCATACTTTTTAACTGTATAAATGTTGCAGATTTGAACAAAAGCAAACAAATATATTTTGAATTATGTAGTAGATACCCTGGAAAATAGAATGTAAAAGTAGCAATCATAAGAAATCAATTTATCACTGACTTCTGTTGAAACTATAGGTGTAGGAGAAAAATAAATCACATAACATTGAAAGTACATATATACAACAAGTTCACTTTAAGGCCTTATGACTTTCACTGCACACTATTAAAATCTTATACCTAATCTTAGAAGTACAAAACACTATGCTCTCAAAAATTCACAAAGGGGACTTAATACTACTTCTACATGCCCTTGTCAGTACCAATCTTCCTGCCTTGAATGCTTTCAATTCACTCTGCCCTGATTCTTCTCTTTCCCTATGAGAGAGAGAATTGTGGAGCGGGCTCTGGAACCAGACTTTCAGGTGTAAATCCTGGCTTCACCTCTTCCTATCTAGGTGACTCCAGCAAGTTACTTATCCTCTCTGTGACTGAATTGTATAACACATTAAAATGCTAAGGACAATGTCAGCACGAAGTAAGAACTCCCCTAAATAGTGAATATTATAATCATATAAACCCATTCATACAGGAAACTTCTGACTTATCCAATCCATGCTGATTTCCTTTTTCTCAGAATTAAGAAATTCAGTGCTACATAATTTAACACTAACATAATAATGTCTTATACATTATATTTCCTCATCAGGACAATGAGATCTTGTGGGCAGAAGCATGCCTTTTATATTTGTATATGGTTTCAACATTGTGGGTTCATAGCTATTGCTCCATTAATGATGATTGATTGATTGACTCATATTACCTATCCTTTAATATACTCTCCATACACATTCATTTCTAAAACATGTAGATCCTCAAAGCCTTCTGAAATATGTTGCCCTGAAATTTTACTTTGGTGCCCACAAAAGATATTCAAAAAGTACGTAATAAAATAATCTAATTATTTGGTAAAGCAATCTTACTGCTGTCATTTATTAAATGTATCCAAGTGAAATTATAAAATACAAATATAAAAAACAAGCAAAAATAAAAATACTAAGGTTTACCGCTTTATACAGTGAACGATTTATGGTTATAAAAGCAAACAGAAGATGAGAATTTGTGCCCAGGCTAAGCTCTATCCACAGATTAGGACAAAGAAACATCTTTTGGTGCCAACTTTCCTTTCTGCTTTGCTTGTATCGTAAATGTATTCAGTCTTGGACACTATGGGCCAAGACTTATCCGAAATAAGGTTTCACTGAGGATGCTACCTTGGTTGAGATTTTGTGTCTAGTTAAGCTTTGTGTTTTGGTCGAACTAAGAATTTCAATCAGTATATATATCTTATTAAGCAACTGCTATGTTCTTTTTTTCAAAAGCTACCTTTACATGGTGGGTTTTGCAGCAAATTGTATTACTATAAACCATATGGGATCAAGGTTAGCTAAACCAGGCTGCTTAATCCTCTTCTCTGTCTGGATTCCAGAATCTTTTCTATATCCTGCATCTCCTAGACACTTATGGAAGTGAGTAAAGACACATTTATGACAGTGGCAGTGTCTATGGACAAGAAGTAGCCAAAGAACTCAAACTAGGTATAAAGGATAGCAGCTACTCCACAGTTCTGTATTCAAAGCAAATAATTAAGAGTTAACCACACAGCATAACTTCCAGGCCCATTCTGTTCATTATCTTATCTTTTATAATAAAAAAATTTCAATCTTTGTGTTATTAAAATGGAGAGTATTGCCGTTAGCCAATAACTAACTGGCTGGCTCAAAGAATGGCATTTTCTAAGATGAAGAACGAAGTAATTTTAACTTCACTCACCACAGAAAGGCTTTCACTTGATCTTTCTTGGTGTGAAAGGAAAGGTGAATCAATAGTTTTGCCATCATCACAAAAACACTGTTTATGTCTTTTAGACTGGACAGCAGGAATTTTTTCTTTAAAAAGTAAAATTAGAAAATATAATAAGAATATGCAAAAATATAGTGTTATTTTTCAGTTTTAATGTGATGCAGATGAGACGGCTAAGTCAAGTCTACAACTGTTATATCTTAATCAGTACTCATCATCATCAATTGGCTACTTATGGCTAACATTTACTGAGCACTTGTCACATGCTGGGTGCCAAAAACTATCCATAAATCATCTCATTTAATCTTCATATGAACCTGTGAAGTAGGTAGTTTATTATATCCATTTTGCAGAAGAGGAAAGTGAGGCTTAGCGGGGTTCAAGAAGTTGCCCAATGTCACACAGAACTGAAACCAGATCTTATCTGATTCCAACGTCCACATGACTTGATTAATGCCTCTGTAAATTCTCTTGGACCCTACTCCCATTCTGGATTCCCTTTCTCTATATTATGAGTGTCCTCTATATTCTTCATCCTTCTGGGGTACCTGATCAAGGAAACAAAAAACAGTAGATATGTGGGAATAGATCTATCGCTTTACAATAGATCTATCAACAACTCCAAATGCAAGACTTCCCTGATAAACTGAGCTAATCTAAATCATGGGAACTTTCAGGTATAGCTGTGAAGAGGGAGTGTGAAATGGCTGGGCCTCTGAGAAAGGCCCTGACCCTATGGACTTACTATATGGTAACAGGCAATGAAAAGAGGAAATTTGTTTCACTCTTGACCTTGACCTATCCATGATCTAGCCCACTGGTGAAATATAACACAATGAATATCCTTAGCTCTGACCAATTATATTAGTAATTCTTCCATGAAAATCAACAGTTGGTAAGGATGTTGGTAGGCCAGGGGAGAAGTGTGTTACACAATTGCTCTCCCCAGCATTCTCCCTCATGGTGAGAATATAGATATATTCCTGAGTATCTTCTTCTATGAGTCAAGGTTTGAGCATGAGGGAAAAGGAAGAACAATTCCCTCTCCTCAATACTTAATAAAGTATAAAGTATTGCTAAAATGGTTCATAAAATTTTGCCTGATTGTACATACATTCCCTTGAAATATTCTTTTCATTGCAAAATATATTACACATATACAAGTATATTTCCTTTAACAAATTAATATGCTAGAATACTAGATTCTTTAAAAGTTGGCATGAATCCAACTGATATATGAATCATTACAAATTTTGAAGTAATGGAATCTTAGTTGCAAAAACTTCAGTATAATGTCACCCCTTTTCCAGCCCTACTACAACTAAGCTGATCTGCCTGGCTTCAATTACATCTCTATCTCAAATCTAATGTTAGGGAGATTAATGTTTGCTTGATGAATGCTATAGGTTTCATTTCAACATGTAACTCCAATCCAATAGGATCATATGATCTATAAATTACACCATATTTTTAAATGCTAATTTCTAAAAATAAATAATGGCTTTTGAAGAGTTTAATAAACATAGGACACATCTATCCTAGTTATGAAACAATTTACACAACAAATCAGAAGATTTTCCTAAACAGAGATATATCTCTGTATAAAATAGCAGCAATATTGATATACATACCATTGACTATAGCATCTCTCTCATCTCTATTATCAGTCTCAATAGCACCATAAGATTTTAGTAATTCTTTCATTTTTTCATCATCTGCTTCATCCAAAGCACTCTTCTGTTTTTGATCTTTTTGATTAGGGTTTGCTCCATTTTGTAGTAGAATCTCAGCTGCCTACAAAGTATTTTTTCAAAGTTATCTCTATAGACACCAAAGATGAATAATTTCTGCTTTCATCACGAACACCACTGCCAAGCATTAAAAGCTATCAAAAGAAAGTTTTCAAACTCAGGTCAAGAAATTTTTTTATTAAAATTGATGTGGCAATTGCAGACTAATCCAATTTGGACTGATTAGTCCTCACAAGAGAACCAAACACAAAGACATGAAAGTACAATATGCTGCATTCATTGCAGTAAGAAGTAGGCATAGGGAGGTTCAGTTCTAGATCAGTAACTGCCCAGTAGAATTTTCTGTAATAATAAAATGTTCTATATCTGCTCTGTCCAATAAGGTAACTACTAATCACATGTGGCTTTTGAGCATTTGAAATGTGGCTAATGTGACTGAAGAAATCAATTTTTTATTTAATTAATTTAAATTTAAATAGCAAAAGTAGCTAGTAGCTACCATATTGGGCAGCACAGATCTAGACGTTGTGCAGATTAAGCCACTTGCATCTTAATATGGAATTTCTGACACCTGGAAGGATTTAATCTATTTCTCTAACACAGCTTCTTGTCCTTCTCCAAGCTGCTGGAAGATAGGGTATAAAAGTGGGGTAAGAGTTGCTTCACGGCTATATTACAAACAACATTATAATTTGTGATTAGACATACTTGAATAACATTCTATTTGGACAATATTTTATGTACACTACTTGTTCAGGAGGTTTTATGAACTAGCCTAGAAACCTAATACCCATTTCAATATTCTCCATACAGAAATATGTGTCCTAAATAACAAACTTTAAAAAAATAATTTCAACTTTTATTTTAGATTCAAATGATATATGTGCAGATTTACTACATGGGTATATTGCATGATGCTGAGGTTTGGGGTATGAATCACCCCATCACTCAGGTAGTAAGCACAGTACTCAACAGAGAGTTTTTCAGCTCTTGCCCTCCTCCCTCTCTCCGCTCTCTAGTAGTCTCAGTATCTACTGTTCTCATCTTTATGATCATGTGTACCCAATATTTACCTCCCACTTATAAGTGAGAAAATGTGGTATTTGATTTTTCTGTTCCTGCATTAATTCACTCAGAATAATGGCCTCCAGCTGCATCCATGTTGCTGCAAAGGACATGATTTTGTTTTTGTTTATGGCTGCATAGTATTCCATGGTATATGTGTACCACATCTTATTTATCCAGTTCACCAATGATGGTCACCTTGGGTGATTTAATGTCTTTGCTATTGTGAATAGTGCTGCAATTAACACACAAGTGTATGTGTCTTTTGGTAGAACAATTTGTTTTCCTTTGGGTACATACCCAGTAATGGAATTGCTAGGTTGAATGGTAGTTCCAAGTTCTCTGAGAAATCTCCAAACTGTTTCCACAGTAGTTGAACTAATTTACATTCCTACCAACAGTGTATAAGTGTTTTCTTTTCTTCACAACCTTACCAGCATCTGTTATTTTCTGACTTTTAAATAATAACCATTCTGACTGGTGTGAGATGATATCTCACTCTGGCTTTGGTTTGCACTTCTCTGATGATTAGTGGTACTGAACATTTTTTTTTCATGTTTGTTGGCCACTTGTATACTAAATGACAAACTTCACAGAATATTAAAGATAGAGGGAAACTTAGAAACCCCATCATTTTAGATAAAAGGAAACTAAGGTCAAAGAGGATGTGATATTTTCGGGAGAAAAAAATTTCTAATATAAATAAGGTTGCTCTGAGTAACTCTTAAATTGTGTATTAAAAATAAATTTATAATTGACCAAAGTAAAGAATGGTTATTAACTGGATTAAGGTATAAGTCAGCCAGGGACAGTAGTTTATGCCTATAATCCCAGCACTTTGGGAGGCTGAGGCAGGAAATTGCTTGAGCCCAGGAGTTCGAGACCAGCCTATGTAACATAGTGAGGCCTTTTCTCTATAAAAAATTTTAAAATTAGCTGGGTGTGGTGGGACACACTTCTAGTCTCAGCTACTTGAGAAGTTGGGGCTGGAGGATCACTTGACCCTGGGAGGTCGAGGCTTCAGTGAGCAGTGATACCCTAGCCTGGGTGACAGAGCAAGACCTTGTCTCAAAAAAATGAATTATAGTATAAGTCAATTAGTGAAAAACAATGATCCCACTTGCAAAAGGCAAGCAAGTATCTCATCCCTGAAAAACCTTCTAGTTAGGAAAAGATGGTCAGGATTTTGTTAAAATGGAGACATACTATATGCCAGTGGAAAAAGTATTTTTTTAATCTTTCTGCTTATGTCCAAGGATAAAGAGGCAGATAAATTTAGGAGCAAATGGGCCAGTAGAAATTATTAAGGATAATCTCTTAGTTTTTCTACTAGCCTAGAGGTAGCATAGCATAAAGAAAAAACTGAACCAAATCACAAAGACACAGAAGAAAAAAAAATGAAGAAACGAAGAATTCATAAAAACAACTAGTGATAACAACATGACAGGAAGAAAACCTCATGTATCAATATTAACCCTGAATGTAAGTGAATTAAATGCTCCACTTAAAAGATAAAGATAGGCAGAACAGATTTTTAAAATGAACCAACTATATGCTGTCTACAAGAAACTCACTTTACTGGTAAAAACACATAGATGAAAGATAAAGGGCACAGTAGCTGATGCCTGTAATCCCAGCACTTTGGGAGGCCGAGACAGGTGGATCATGAGGTCAGGAGTTTGAGACCAGCCTGATGAACATGGTGAAACCCCCTCTCTACTAAAAGTACAAAAATTAGCCAAGTGTGGTGGCACACACCTGTAATCCCAGCTACTCAGGAGGCTGAGGCAGGAGAATCACTTGAATCCGGGAAGCAGAGGTTGCAGTGAGCCAAGATTGTGTCATTACACTCCAGCCTGGTGACAGAGTAAGACTCTGTCAAAAACAAACAAACAAACAAACAAACAAACAAAGATAAAGGGGTGGAACATGATATTCTATGCAAATGAAAACCAAAAGCAGGAGTAGCTATACTTATAACAAATTAAACCAACTTCAAATCAAAAACAGTATAAAAAGAGACAAAGATCATTATCTAATGATAAAGGGTGATATCAATTTAACAACAGGATATAATAATATTAAATACATAGGTACTCAAACTGGAGCACCCAGATTCATAAAACAAATGTTACTAAACCAAACCTAAAGAAAGATACAGATAGCAATACAATAATACTGGGGCACTTGAACACCCCAGTCACAGCACTAGACAGATCACTGAGACAGAAAATCAAGAAAGAAACACAGGAGTTAAATTGAACTTTAGACCAAATGGACCTAATAGACACTTACAGAACATTCTATCCAACATCACAGAATATACATTCTTCTCATCAGCACGTGAAACATTTTCCCAAATAGACCATATGTTAGGCCACAAAACTAGCCTCAATAAATTTGAAAAAAATTGAAATCACATCAAGTATTTTCTCAGAACACAATGGAATAAAACTAGAAATCAATATCAAGAGGAATTCTCAAAGCTGTACAAATACATGAAATTAAACAACACACTCCTAGATAATCTTTGGGTCAATGACAAAATTAAGAAAGAATTCAAAAAATTTTTTTGAAACAAAGGAAAATGGAGACAGAATTACCAAAACCTCTGGGATACAGCCAAAGCAGTGCTAAGAGGGAGTTTTATAGCATCAAATGCCTACATCAAAAGAATAGAAAGATTACAAATTAACACCCTAACGTCATACCTCAAGAAACTAGAAAAACAAGAAAAAAACAAACCCAAAGCTAGCAGAAGAAAAAATATAACAAAGATCAGAGTAGAACTAAATGATATGGAGACAAACCAAACCAAACAAAACAAAAACAAAGGATCACTGAATTGAAAAGTCAGTTCTTTGAAAAGATAAACAAGTTGATAAATTGCTATCCAGACTAACCAAGAAGAAAGAATATCTAAATAAACATAACAAGAAACGAAGAAGACATTGTAACTGACACCACAGAGATACAAAAGATCATCAGACTCTACCATACACTCACAAACTAAAAAACCTAGAGAAAATGGATAAATTCCTGGAAACATAAAACCTCATAAGACTGAACCGTGAATAACTAGATATCCTCAACAGACCAATAACAAAAATCCTCCCAACAAAAAAAAAGAGCCTAGGTCAAGATGAACTCACAGTCAAATTCTATCAAACATACAAAGAATAACTGGTACCAATTTTACTGAAACTGTTCCAAAAAAACTGAGCAGGAGAGAATCCTCCCTAGCTCATTACACGAAGCCAGTATCACCCTGACACCAAAGTCTGACGAGAACACAAACAAACAAAAAAAACTGCAGACCAATATCCCTGATGAAGATAGATGCAAAAATCCTCAACAAAATACTAGCAAACTGAATCCACCAGCACATCAAAAAGATAACACACCATGACCAAGTGGGTTGTATTCCAGGGATGCAAGGATGGCTCAACATATACAAACCAATAAACGTGTTTCATTACATAAACACAGTTAAACACAAAAATTACATAATCATTTCAATAGACGTGGAAAAAGCATTTGATAAAATGGAACATCCCCTCATGATAAAAGCTCTCAACAAACTAGGCAAAGTAGAAAAAACATACCTCAAAATAATAAAGGCCATATGCAACAAACCTATGGCCAATATCATACTGAGTTGGGAAAAGTTGAAAACAATTCCCCTAAGAACTAGAATAAGACAAGAATGCCCACTTTCACCACTCCTATTCAACTTAGTACTGGAAGTCCTAGCCAGAGCAATCAGGCAAAAGGAAGAAAGAAAAGGCATCCAAGTTGGAAAAGAAGAAGTCAGAAATAATGTATTTCTGTTCACTGACAATATGCTCTTAAACCTAGAAAACCCTAAAGACTCCTCCAAAAAATTCTTAGGTTTGATAATTGAATTCACTAAGGTTTCAGAATACAAAATCAATATTCAAAAATGAGTGTCATTTCTATACACCAATAATAATCAAGCTGAAAACCATATCAAGAAGGCAATCCCATTTACAATAGCTACAAAAAATAAAATAAAATACCTAGGAATATAGTTAACCAAGGAGGTGAAAGAAGGAAAACTACAACACTGACGAATGAAATTTCAGGTGACACAAGCTAATGGAAAAACATTTCATGTTCATGAATCAGAAGAATTAATATAATTAAAATGAGAATACTGCCAAAACAATCTACAGATTCAATGCCATTCCTACCAAAATGCCAACATCACTTTTCACAGAATGAGAAAAAAACCATCCTAAAATTCATATGGAACCGAAAAACAGCCTAAATAGCAGAAACAATCCTAAGCAAATAGAACAAAGCTAGAGAGAGCATATTACCTGACCTCAAATTATACTGCAAGGTTATAATAATCAAAACAGCATGGTACTGGCATAAAAACAGACACATAGATCAATGTAAAAGAATAGAGAACCCAGAAATAAAGCCACATATCTATAGCTAACTGATCTTTGACAATGGTGACAAGAACATACACTGGGAAAAAGATATCTTTTTCAATAAATGGTGTTGGGAAAATTGGATTGTCATATGTGGAAGAAAGTCTCAAATCATATTAAAAAATCAAATACAGACAAATAAAAGACTTAAATTTGTGATCTGAAACTATAAAAATTCTATAAGAAAACTTAGGGAAAACTCTTCTTGACATTTGTCTAGGCAAAGAATTCATAAGACCTTGAAACCATAAGCAACGAAATCAAAAACAGACATATGGAACTATATTAAACTAAAAAGCACCTGCATGGAAAAGGAAATAATTTAAAAAGTGAACAGACAACCTGCAGATTGGGGGAAAATATTTGCAAACTATGAATCCTACAAGAACTAATTTCCAGAATTTACAAGGAACTCAAACAACTCAACAACAATAACAAAACAACAAATAGCCCTATTAAAAAACTGGCAAAAGACACGAATAGACATTTCTTAAAAGAAGACCCACGAATGACCAACAAGCATATGAAAAAATGCTCAACATCATTAATCATCAGAGAAATGTTAGAGCCACAATAAGATACCATCTTATGCCAATAGAATGCCTATTATTAAAAAGACAAAAAATAACAGATGTTGATGAGTATGTGGAGAAAAGGAAATGCTTATACACTGTTGGTGGGAATGCAAATTAGTACAACCTCTATGGAAAACAGTATGGAGATTTCCCAAAGAACTAAAAATAGAACTGCCATTCAATCCAGCAATCTCACTACTGGGTATATACCCACAGGAAAAGTAGTCATCATATTAAAAAGATACTTGTACTCAAATATTTACTGTAACACTATTCACAATAGCAAAGATATGGAATCAACCTTAGTGTCCATCAATGGATGACTGGATAAATAAAATGTGGTAAATACACACACACACACACACACACACACACACACACAATGGAATACTATTCAGCCATAACAAAGAATGGGATCATGTCTTTTGCAGCAACATGGATGGCACTGGAGGCCATCCATGTTGTTAAGTGAAAACAACTCAGGGACAAGTCAAATACTGGATGTTCTCACTTATAAGTAAGAGCCAAATAATGTGTACACATGGACAGAGTGTGGAATTATAGTCACTGGAGACTCAGAAGGGTAGGGAGTGGGAGGGGGTTCAGGGATGAGAAATTAATTAATGAGTGCAAGGTATACTATTTGAGTGATGGTTACACTAAAAGCCCAGAATATATCCCTACTCAATATATCCATTTAACAAAACTGCACTTGTACTCTTTAAATTTATACAAATATATTTAAAAAGAAAAATACCCTTGTTTTAAAGCCAAGCACAAACCTCACCCCTGGTACTTATTAGCTACATCCTTGGCCAAGTTACTTATCATCATCTCTAACTTCATTTTTATCATCTATGAGAATTAAATAGTGAGCCCTTGTAAAATGTCTGGCACATAGTAGTCTCCTAATAAAACTAGCTAGATAATACCCTGCTTTCCTTTAGAGAGTGAAAAGATCAACTGTAGTAGTGAGAGACAGCAGATAATGGCATGTGAAAAAGTATTCTGCAAAGACGTCTGATAAAATCTGCATCTGTACACCTTAGTGAGTCTGAGTAAAGGTATGAAAAGATAAAATACTTTATCTATTTATTAAGATTTTTATTAAGATTTTATTCATCTGTTTTTAAAAGATAGAGTCAGAAACTACCTCAATCCAGTAGTTTCTAAGCCTGATTGATCAGTAAGATCACTTGTTGGATTCTTTCAAAACACAGATTCCTGAGACCATCCTGAGATTAATTTAGCAAACTGGAGATGTAGGCCTTAATCTGCAGAAATTTATTTCAAACATGGTATGGAGGAGACTGAAAGTGAATTTCAGAAAAGTAAACTTCTAGACTCTTAAAAACATATGCTATATTAAAAATGACTATTTTCCCAGTGTGTTAAGATGAGACCTTCTCTAGGCCTTGACTTTAATATACTAAAAAAGATGCACTTAATGTATTAGTATGGAGAACACAGAGAACTCAGCTCAGAGAGAATGAGATCCTGAATAGTGTTTTTCAGTAACAGTCATCCACAGGAAAAGTCTAAACAGCAACAGGGTAAAAAGGCACTAAACAGGAAAAGCTAAAGCTAAAGTTGGGAGGGAGCTCCAGATAACATGATGGAGTGGGCCTGAGGGCCAAAGAGCTTGGCAAAGATTATGTGACCAAGAAATAGGCCTTTAATTTGTTTAAAAAAAAAAAAAAAAAAAAGCCTTACTGAAGTGATCACTACTACAACAATGACTTAGAGACATTCTACCATCACAAAAAATCCTTTCTGCCCCTCTGCAGTCAATGACTTACCAAGACTCTTTGGTCTCTGGGAACCAACGATCTGCCTCTATTCCTTTACATTTTGCTTTTTGTAGAATTTCACATGAATGAGCTCAGAATGTAGTTTTTGTGTCTGGTCTCTTTGACTTAGCATGATGATTTTGAGATTCACCCATATTGTTGTGTATATCAACAGTTTGTTTCTCACCTGTAATCCCAGCACTTTGGGAGGCCAAGGCGGGTGGATCACCTGAGGTCAGGCGTTCGAGACCAGCCTAGCCAACATGCTGAAACCCCGTCTCTACTAAAAATACAAAAATTAGCTGGGCCTGGTGGCACAGGCCTGTAATCCCAGCTACTTGGGAGGCTGAAGCAGGAGAATTGTCTGAACCTGGGAGGCAGAGGTTGCAGTGACCAGAGAACGTGACACTGCACCCCAATATGGGTGACAGAACAAGACTCCATCTCAAAAAAAAAGTTTGTTCCTTTTAACAACTTAATTATTCATTTATCAGTTGATAGACATTTAGGGTCCCTTCCAGTTAGAGGCTATTATGAATAAAGCTGCTATCCACATTCTAGTACAAGTCTTTGTGTGGACAAAAAGCTTTCATTTATCTTAGATAAATAAACACCAAGGGGTGGTCCAATACTTTGTAAATATGTAATATATTTCATGTAACAAAAATTGCCAAATTGTTTTTCCAAATGTTCCATTTTGCATTTCTACCAGCAATCTCTCCAATACTTGGTATTTTCAGTCTTTTAAATTTTAGCCATTCCAGAGGGTATGACTAATGATGCTGAGCATCTCTCTCTCTTTTTTTTTTTTAGACAGAATCCGCTCTGTCACCCAGGCTGGAGTACAGTGGTGCCATCTCGGCCCACTGCAACCTCCACCTTCTGGGTTCAAGTGATTCTCCTGCCTCATCATCCCGAGTAGATGGGATTACAGGTGTGCCCTACCATGCCTGGCTAATTTGTGTATTTTTGGTAGAGATGGGGTTTCACCATGTTGGGCAGGCTGGTCTTGAACTCCTGACCTCAGGCGATCCACTCACCTTGGCCTCCCAAAGTGCTGGGATTACAGGAGTGAGCCACCATAATCAGCCTGCTGAGAATATTTTTTAAGTGCTTATTTGCCATTCATGTATATTCTTGGGTGAAATGTCCTAATCTTTTGCCCACTTTTTATTGGGTTGTTTGAGTTCTAACAGTTCTGTATACATTCTGGATACAAGGCCTTTAGCAGATGTATGTTTTGGGAGATATATGTTCTCTCAATCAGAGTTCATCTTTTTCTTTTCTTTATTAATTTTATTTTTTATTGATACATAAGAGATGTACATATTTTCAGGGTAAATGTGATAGTTTTTCTTTATTAATTTTATTTTTTATTGATACATAATAGATGTACATATTTTTAGGGTACATGTGATAGTTTAATACATTTATATAATTTGTAAAGGTCAAATCAGTGTAATTGGTCTATGTATCACCTTAAAAATTGTCTTTTCTTTATGCTAGAAACATTTTAATTTCTTGTAGCTATTTTGAAATATACAACAGGTTATTGTAAACTATAGTCACCCTACTGATCTTTCAAACACTAGGTCTTATTTCTTCTATCAAACTGTATGTCCATACCCATTAATCAACCTCTCTTCATCCCCACCCCAACCCATACTTTCCAGACTCTGGTAACCACCAATCTATCTTCATGAGTTCCACTTGTTTAGCTCCCAAACAGAAGTGAGAACCTGCAGTATTTGTTTTTCTGTGCTTGGCCTATTTCCCTTAACACAATAACCTCCAATTCCATCCATGTTTCTGCAAATGACAGAATTTCCTTCATTTTTATAGCTAAATAGTATTCTGTTGTGTATATATACCATATTTTCCTTAACCATTTATCCACTGGTGGGCACTTAGGTTGATTCCATATTTTGGCTATTCCATATATTGGCTAATATTAAATATACCATATTTTCCTTAACCATTTATCCACTGGTGGGCACTTAGGTTGATTCCATATTTTGGCTATTGTGAAGAGTGCTGCAATAAACATGGGAGTATAGATATTGCTTCAATGTATTGGTTTTCTTTCTTTTGGATATACACCCAGTAGTGGAATTGCTGGATCATATGGTAGTTCTATTTTTAGTTTTTCAAGGAACCTCTAGTTTTCCATAGTGGCTATATTAATTTACATTCCCACTGACAGTGTATGAGAATTCACCTTTCTCCACATCATCACCAGCATCTGTTATTCCCTTTTTGACAAAATCCACTTTAATTGGGGTAAGATGACATCCTTTGTGGTTTCGATTTGTATTCCTCTGATAATCAGTAATGCTGAGCATCTTTTCATATACCTGTTAGCCATTTGTATGTCTTCTTTTGAAAAACATCTACTCAGATCTTTTATCCATTTTAAAATCAGATAATTTGCTTTTCTTTTTTCTTTGGCTGAGTTGGTTGAGCTTATATATTCTGGTATTAATCTCTCCTCAGATAGCTTGCAAATATACTCTCCCATTCTGTCAATTGTCGCTCCCATTTGTTGATTATTTTATTTGCAGTCAGGTGAATAGCCTGCAAATATTTTCCCCCATTCTGTAAGGTAATTTTCTATATTTTGTAGATGATCTTCATTCCTTTTCATTCTTTTTTCTCTGTGTATTTTCAAGTAGCCAGTCTTTGAGCTCACTGCTTCTTTCCTTTGCTTGATCCATTCTGCTGCCAAGAGTCTCTAACAAAATTTTCAGGTCAGCAAATGTATTTCTCAGTTCCAAGATTTCTGTTTGGTGTAAAAAATTGTTTCAATCTCTGTCATATTTCTATATTAAATTCATGAATTGCTTTTCTGTGTTATCTCGGAGATCACTGAGTTTCTTTTAAACTGCTATTTTGAATTCTTGGTCAGAGAGTTCACATATTGTTGTCTCATTAGGGTCAGTCACTGGTTCCTTGCTTTGTCTGTTTGAAGAGATCATGTTTGCCTGTTTGCTGCTGCTTCTTGTAGATGTATGTCTATCTTTGCTTTGAAGGATTATTTATTCCAGTTTTCTCTATCTGATTTACTTTGGTATTTATTGCATATGTTTGATTAGAGATTCTTTGTAATTTACCTGTTAATTTTCTTTCATTTATTCCATCTAGTTCTCTGCTTTCTTTTCAGCACCAGCACTTTATGTCCAGGTTTGACTCAGTTGAAGAACACAATCAGAGTGTCACCTGTCTCAAATGGGTAAGGTCCCAAAGGAGACATCCAGTAGTGTAGAAAGGCTGGCTAGGGGGTTGTACCCAAGAAAACTGTGGAATAAATCTTCTACAGAAGGCAGAAGGTGGTGCTGCTGAACGGTCACTCTGATTTGGCATCTCCTTTGGCCAAGTTATAGAGTGGAGTTTCCAGGGTTGGCAATGGTAGTCCCACCTCTGCCCCACCCTAACTTTGCCTCTGGCTGTTCTCAAGAATATTTTTCCCTTCATGCACTCCCAATGCTTCCTGTGGGTTGAAGGAGGGATAGGTCTCCTGCCAGAAAACCCAAAATGGTGGAGAAACTGGTTGTCCAACTCAGTTTCACTTTATTCAGCATAGAAGCTGTGATCTGGGGGGAAGTTTTCTGTGTGCTTACTGCTTGGCAAATTGAAGAGAGGGGTATGGCAGACATACAAGTCCAATTATCTTACTGCCTTCTGCCTGCTTGGAGTTTTTTCATATCTCTGTGGCCCTGGGAACTGCTTCATCTTCATATTTGAGTTACGGGGTATTACTGGTGAAAATCTTGGCACTGTATATTTGTTTTTGGCTTTCTGTGCTAAGGAATAAAGTCAGCTTGCTTCCATGTCACAATTTTGGAACCAGAAGTCACTGCCTTTTTATTTTCTTAACAGTGTTTTTGAAGAACAAGTTTTTAATTTTTATGAAGTCTAATTTATCAATATTTATCACTTAGAATTCATGTCCTTTATGTCCTACTTAAGAAATCCTTGCCTACCTCAAAATCACTGTTTTCTCTTATGTTTTCTTCTAGGAAATTGTAACTCTTACATTTAGGTCTGTGATCCATTATTTATAATGGATATGCAATATTTGTACATCTTTATGGGAACTATGTGATATCTGGTTACATGGATAGAATGTGTTATAAACTTCCTTTTTAGCACTGCTTTAGCTATTCTTAAGTTCTGGTATGTTGTATTTCAATTTTCATTTCTTTCAAGAAATTTTTTATTTCCTTCTTAGTTTCTTCTTTGACCTAATAGTCATTCAGGAGCATGCTGTTTAATTTCTATGTATGTGTACCATCTCCAAGTTCCTCTTGTTATTGATTTCTAGTTTTATTCCATTGTGGTTTGAGAAAATATTTGATATGATTTCACTTTTTAAAAATTTGTTGTGATTTTTTTCTGTGTCCCAACATATGGTCTATCCTGGAGCATGTCCCATGTGTTCACAAGAACAATGTGTATTCTCTAGCTATTGGATGAAATGTTCCGTAAATGTTCATTTGGTCTAAAATTCAGCTTAAATCCAATGCTTCTCTATTAGTTTTCTGTCTAGATAATCTATCCTATGCTGAGAGTAGAGTCTTGAAGTCCCCAACTATTATCGTATTGAATTATATCTTTTAGATCTAATAATTTTTGCTTTATATATCGGCATGCCCCAGTGTTGGGCACATATGTGTTTAGAATTATTACATCCTCTTGCTGAATTGATCCCTTTATCATTATATAATGACCTTCTTTGTGTATTTTTGCTGTTTTAGACTTAATGTCTGTTTTATCTGATATAAGTATAGCTACTCCTGCCTGCTTTTCATTTTCATTTGCATTGAATATTTTTTGCCTTCCTTTACTTTCTGTCTATGTGTGTTTATAGGTGAAATGAGTTTCTTGTAAGCAGTGTATCATTGGGTAAATTTTTCCTTTTTTTAAGAAATCCATTCAACCAGTCTATATTTTGTAAGTGGAAAATTTAATCCTTTTACATACAAGGTTATTATTTATATGTGAGGGCTTATTCTTATTTTATTAATTGATTTATGGTTTTGTATATCTTTTTTCGATTTCTTTCTCTTCCTTCCTTCCTTCCTTTCTTTCTTCCTTCCTTCCTTCCTTCCTTCTTTCCTTCCTTCCTTCCTTCCTTCCTTCCTTCTTTCCTTCCTTCCTTCCTTCCTTCCTTCCTTCCTTCCTTCCTTCCTTCCTTCCTTCCTTCCTTCCTTCCTTCCTTCCTTCCTTCCTTCCTTCCTTCCTTCCTTTTCTTTCATTTATCATTGAGGTTTGGCGGTTTTCTGTAGTGGTAACATTAAAGTCCATTTTCTTCCTTATTTGTGTTTGCTCTACCAGTGGGTTTTGTTTATACTTTCATATGTTTTCATGATAGTAGATATTATCCTTTGCTTCCAAGTGTAGGGCCAGTCTAGTTGTGATGAGTTTCCCAAGCTTTTGCTTGTCTGGGAGACTTTATTTCTTCCTCATTCATGAAGGACAGCTTGGCTGAACATAGTGTCCTTGGTTGACAGTATTTTTTTTTTCTTTTATCACTTGGAATATATCATCTTGTTCTCTCCTGGCCTGTAAGGTTTCTGCTGAGAAATCCACTGTTAGTCTGATGAAGGTTCTCTTAAGTGACTATATGTATTTTTCTTGCTACTTTTAGAATTTTCTCTCTCTGACTTTTGACAGTTTGACTATATTAGAGAAGACCCTTTTGAATTGTCTCTATCTGGGGATTGCTTTGCTTCCTGTGTCTGGATGTCTAAATCTCTTGCCAGACTGGGGAACTTTTCAGCTATTATTTCATTAAATAGATTTTCTGTCCCTTTCATTTTCTTTTCTCCTTCTAGAATGCTGAAAATTCAAATGTTTGGTCACTTCATGGTGCCCCATATATCATGTAGCCTTTGTTCACTATTTAAAATTCTTATTTATTTATTTTTATCTAACAAAGTCATTTCAAAATACCTATCTTCAAGTTCTGAAATTCTTTCTTCTGCTTGATATAGTCTATTGTTGAAACTTTTGAATGCATTTTGTGTTTCATTATATGAATCCTTCAGTTCCAGAATTTCTATTTGGTTCTTTTTTTTTTTTTTTTTAAACCATATCTATCTGTTAAATTTTTCATTCATATCCTGAGTTTTTCTTATTTCTTTGTATTTTTTTTTTAAATTCTCTTGAATCTCACGGAGCTTATTATTATTTTGAACTCTTTTGCTGGGACTTTATGTATTTCTTTTTCACTGGAATTTGTTGCTGGAGAATTATTGTGTCCCTTTGGAGGTGCCATACTTCCTTGCTTTTTCACATTTCTTGCGTCCTTACATTAACACCTGTGCACCTGTTCTAACAGCTACTTCTTCAATTTTTTGAATTTGCTGTCATAGAAGAGGACTTTTTCCTAAAGATGTGTTCCTATTGTGTTGCCCGAGCAAGGCATTTTGGCTTTGACTCTAGATATGTGATGGTAGTGTGGTTTCTATAGGATTTCTTTACTTGTAAATAGTGTCAGTGGTGTCTGTAATTTCCTCAGTGGTTTAGGGAGCAACTGTTAGTGGGAGCTGTGGAGAAGTTTTTCTGAAGACAGGGACACCAGGTGGGCCAGTCCTCTAGTCCCATGGGTGACAACAGTGGACTGAGCATGCCTGTCCTTGGGCCCCAGGAAGGTATATGCTGGCATCAGTGTTAGTGAATCCAGGTGGACGAATTCTTGGGCCTCTAAGCAGCTTGCTTGGGTGCTGGCAGTAACAGTGGTGGGTTTTGCAGGTGGGAGAATCTTCAGGCCCCTGGGCAGTGAGCATGGCATGGGTGATGGCAGCAGCAGTGGCAGGACAATCCTCTGGCTCCCAAGCCATCTATGCTGCTGTTGGTGGCTATGATGGGAGGGGTGGGCCAGTCCCCAGACCCACAGGTGCTATCTCTGAGTGAATGCTAGCTACAGTGGTAGTGGTATGTTGGATCAGCCTGTCCTTCGGCCCCCAGGAGGAGTGCTCTGGTGCCAACAAGGGTGGATGGGGCATGGTGATTCCCCCACCCCTGTATGGTGTGCTCAGGCCCTGAGGGGTGTGGCAGATGGAGAACTGGGCTTGGGGGCTATGATCCATTTTAATTTTATATATACAAAGTTTTAATTTTATATATGATGAAAATTAAGGGTTCATTTTAAAAAAATGGAAATCCAAGGATTTCAATTCCATTTGTTGAAAGAGTATACTTTCTGTATTGAATTGCCTTTGCACCATTGTTGAAAATCAACTGATTGGGAGGTCGAGGTAGGCAGATTAACTGAGGTCAGGAGTTCAAGACCAGCCTGGCCAATATGGTGAAACCCCATCTCTACTAAAAATACAAAAAAATTAGCTGGGTGTGGTGGTGTGTGCCTGTGGTCCCAGCTACTCAGGGGCCTGAGGCAGGAGAATCACCTGAACCCAGGAGGCAGAGCTTGCAGGAAGCAGAGATTGCGCCACTGCACTCCAGCCTGGGCAGCAAAGTGAGACTCCGTCTCAAAAAAAAAAAAAAAAAAAATCAACTGAGGACATATATGAGGGTCTATTTCTCAATTCTTTTATTTTGTTCAATTGTTCTACAAGTAAAACTCAGTGCTCCTGAACTGTGGATGATTTTTGTCCCCTAGGATAAATTCAGGAATGTCTAGAGACATTTTTTGGTTGTCGCAACTAGAGAATATGGGTGCTTCTGGCATCTAGTGAGTAGAGGTCAGAGAAGCTGTGAGACATCCTATAAGTACAGGACAGCACTCTTTAAGAAAGAAATATCCAGCCCCAAATGTCATTTATGTCAAGGTTGAGAAATCCTAATCTAACTTATGCTAGTAACATACTGTCTTGATTACTATAGCTATGGAATACATATCTTCACACTATAGGTAATATAAATCCTCCAATATTATTTTTTCAAATTTGTCTCAGCTATTTTAAGCTATTTTGATTTCCCTATCAATTTTAGAATTAGCCTAACAATTTCTACAAAAATTCCTGTTAAGACTACTGTATTTGTACTGAATCTATAGATCAACTTGGGTAGAAATGACATGTGAAAAATACTGAGTCTTCTAAGCCACACAATATATCACTTCATTTATTTAGGTCGTCTTTAATTACTCTCAACAATGTTTTGAAGTATTCAGTGTAAAGGTGTAAAGGTCTTGGACATATTTAGTAACATTTATCCCCAATTATTTAATATTTTTGATATAATGATAAATGGTATTTTAAAATTTTCAACTTCCAATTGTTCATTGCTGGTAAGGAGAAATACAGTTGAGTCCTTGTTAGATTCATTTATTAATTCTAGTAAATTATTTTATCATGTCATATGAAATAGAAGCAGTTTTTCATTGTCATATTACATGAAACAAAGACAGCTTTACTTTTCACTTTCCAAATACATGTGTGTCTTTTATTTATTTTTCTTCCATTACTGCACTGGCTAGAAACTTCAGCATAATATTGATTAGAAGTGGTGAGAGCACTACATGTTCTCACTCATAAGTGGGAGCTGAACAATGAAAACACATGGACACAGGGAAGGGAACATCACATACTGGGGGCTGTCAGGGGGTGAGGGACTAGGGGAGGGATAGCATTAGGAGAAATACCTAATGTAGATGATGGGTTGATGGGTGCAGAAAACCACCATGACACGTGTATACCTATATAACAAACCTGCATGTTCTGCAGGTATCCCAAAAGTAAAATAATAATAATAAAAGAAGTGAGGGCGACATCTTTGTTATATTCTTGATATTAGGGGAAAAAATTCCATCTTCTACCATTAAGTCTGATGTCAACTGTAGGTTTTTTGACGGTGCTGTCTATCAGATTGAGGAAGGATACGTCTATTCTTGGTTTACTGAGCTTTTTTTCTTTTAATCATGAATGAATACTAACTTTTTTGAAGTGCCTTCTCTGCATGTATTGAAATGAAGTAGTTTTTCATTTTTAATCTGTTAATTTGGCAAACCACATTGATTTTGGAAAAATAAACTAATCATATTCTGGGACTAACTCCATTTGGTCATGTAATATTTGTATGTATATATTACTGGATTCAACATGTTAATATTTTAAGGATTTTTGCATCTGTGTCCTTAAAGGATATTGGTCTGTAGTTTTGGGTTTTTGTAATGCCTTTGGCTGGTTTTGGTATAAAAATAATGCTAGCCTCATAAAATCACTTGGGAAGTGCATCCTTTTTACTTTTCTGGAAGAGTTTGTGTACGGCTCATTTGTTTCTTCCTCAGTTATTGGTAAAATTTATCAGTGAAACTACCTGCACCTGGAATATCCTTTTTGAAAAGGTTTTTAAACCACCAACTCATTATCTTTCATATATATAGGGTTATAAGGGCTATTTTTTTCTTTGTGGGTAAGCTTTGGTAGGTGCTTTCAAGGAATTTGCCCATTTTATTTAAGTTGTTAAATTTATTGGCATAAGGTTGTAATAATAATACCTTTTTAACTTTTTATTTTCTGTGTGATCTATACTGATGTCCCCTAATTCTTGATATTGGTAATCTATGTCTTCTTTAGGTCTTGTTTAAAATCTGGCAAAAGGTTTATAAATTTTATTCGTCTTTTCAAAGAATAACTTTTGCATTTGTTAATTTTCTCTATTGTCTGTTTTATATTTCATTGATTTATGTTGTCTCTACTTATTTTACTCCTCTTTTGTTTTTCAAGCTTTGTAAAGTCAAACCTGAAGTCACTGAATTTATATTTTTTTCTAACATAAGCACTGAAGTTTTACATTTCCATATAAATACTAGTTTCATTAAATCCCATAAATTTTGATATATTAATTCAGTTCAAAATACTTACTAATTTCTCTTCTGATTTCTTCTGTGATCCATGAGTTATTCAGATGTATACAGTTTAATTTCTAAATATGTTGGGATTTCCTAGAAATCTTTTGGTGACTAATTAGTCATTGCATTTCATTTTGGTGAAAGAACATACTTTGAATGATTTCATGTATCTTAAATTTATTAAAACTTGTTTTATGGTCCAACATGTGGTCTATATTGGTGAATGTTCTGTAAGCTCTTGAAAAGAATAGATTTTCTGCCATTGCTGTTGGCATCTTCAACAAATGTCAAGTAGGTAACACGGCTGATAATGTTGTTCAAGCCTTCTATATCCTGGGTGTACACTTCACAAATCATTTATTAAAAGAATTGCAGTCTCCAACTATAATTGTGAATTTGTTTATTTTCATTTCCATTCTATTTATTCATGTATTTGAAATTTGTTTTCTTGTTCACACACTTTTAGAATTGTTATGTCTTTCTGGTGAACCGTCTGCTTTATAATTATGAAATATGTCTCTTTATCCCTGGAAATATTACTTGCTTTAAATTTTACTTTGTCTTATGTTGCTGTATTAATCTGTTTTCACACTGCTATAAAGAACTGCTCAAAACTGGTTATTTATAAAGGAAAGAGGTTTAATTCACTCACAGTTCAGCATGGCCAGGGAGGCCTCAGGAAACTTACAACTATGGCGGAAAGCAAAGGAGAAGCAAGGCACCTTCTTCACAAAGCAGCGGAAGGAGAATGAGCATAGGAGGAACTACCAAACACTTATAAAACCATCGGATCTAATGAGAACCCACTCACTATCATGAGAACAGCATGGAGGAAACTGCCCCCATGATCCTATTACCTCCAGCTGGTCTCTTCCTTGACATATGGGGATTATGGGGATTATAGGGTATTATAATTCAAGATGAGATTTGGGTGGGGACACAAAGCCTTAAGCATATCAGTTACCAAAGCCACTCTTTCTTTTGATTATTGTTTGCATAGCACATATTTTTCCATAAACTTAATTTACTTATAACTTATCTGTGCATATGCACACACACACAGAGAGAGAGAGAGAGAGAGAGAGAGACAAAGACAGAGAGAGAGAGAGAGAGAGAGAGAGAAGAGGAGAGAGGAGAGAGGTTTGTTTGTTTGTTTTTCTTTTTAGAGATAGGGTCTCACTATGTTGCCCAGGCTGGTCTTGAACTACTGGGCTCAAATGATCCTCCCACCTCAGCCTTTTGAAATATTGGGATTACAGATGTGAATCACCATGCCTGGCTATGTGCCTTTATGTTTAAAGTGAGCTTATTGTATGCCACATTTAATTGAGTATTGCTTCTTTATCCAGTGTATCTCTGCTTTTTAATTGGAGCATTTAGGTCATTTACATTTAAAATGATTATCTGTAAGGCTGGGTTTAAATCTACCTGGTTGATTTTTGTTTCTAATAGTCTCATTTTTCTTTTTGTTACACCTAGCTGGCATCTGCTACAGAACTGATTGCTTGCTTGGGGTGTAGGGAAAAACTCTCACACATGTGGTCACAGAAGTCTTCTGTGTTGACTGTCGTTATTGAGAGACTAGGAAAAAACATAGTTTGAGTTCACATTTTTTCCACTCACAATCTTCCTTGACATCATGATGCAAAATTCAACTGTGAGATAAAGGATGTCCTATGTGCTGTCATACAACTTTGCCAGAAAAATTAGGCCAATAAAACAAACTTTATTCAGCATATTGCTATTCTAGAAATTAGTATACATTTCAATTAGAACCTAAATATATCACTGTTTAGAAAAGAGTTAACATAGAAGGCCTGAAACTGTCATCCTGACTGACTGCTTGCAAGGGTGGCCATTAGCTGGCACCTGTGAACTTGGATTGTAAACAGTATACTACACTGATATAAAACGCTGCCTGATAAGGGTGGCTCATTGTGCTTAAACTGTCTACACAAGCAATGTGGTTTATGCTTCTGGGAGTTTGGGATTTTGGTATGCGATAGGCAAAGGGTACCTACAATAAAATCTTGAGCACTGAATCTCTAATGAGCTTCCCTGGGTGGAACCATAACATATATATTGCTACATTTTCACTGCTGGGGAAGATTAAGCTCTTCATGAGGAAGAGAGCATAAGAAAACCTTCACATTGATACCTCCAGGTTCTACCTGTGTCTTTTTCTCTTATGATCTGGATGTGTATCCTTACTACACTGCTGTAATAAACCTCAGCCATGAGTACAACACACTAAGTTCTGCAAGTCCTAACAAGTCTCCCATGTGTGGCTCTTCATGAGGAAGAGAGCATAAGAAAACCTTCAAACTGATACCTCACAGGTTCTACCTGTGTCTTTTTCTCTTATGATCTGGATGTGTATCCTTATTACACTGCTGTAATAAATCTCAGCCTTGAGTACAACATACTAAGTTCTGTAAGTCCTTCTAACAAGTGTCCAAAGGTAGGGGTGAAGCTGGTGACCTCCAACACAAACACAAATAAGAAAATTAATTTCCTTTTTCTTTTATGTGGCATTCTTCAGGCTAATGTCGAAAAACCTGATTTTCCCACTATGAAATTTTGATCGTTAAGTGGTTTCACTTTATTTATTTATTTACTTATTCATTTATTTATTTATTTATTTTTCTGAGATGGAGTCTGGCTCTGTCGCCCAGGCTGGAGTGCAGTGGCACAATCTTGGCTCACTGCAAGCTCCACCTCCCAGGTTCAGCCATTCTCCTGCCTCAGTCTCCCAAGTAGCTGAGACTACAGGCACATGCCACCACACCCAGCTAATTTTTTTTTTTGTATTTTTAGTAGAGATGGGGGTTCACCGTGTTAGCCAGGATGATCCCAATCTCCTGACCTCGTGATCCGCCCACCTCAGCCTCCCAAAGTGCTGGGATTACAGGCATGAGCCACCGCACCTGGCCAAGTGGTTTAAGTGGCCTTTTCCCTCTACAAAAAACCAGCAGGTTCATCACTTTAATAATTCTGTTTGCTTTCTTCCATATTGTGACCATATGATCTTGATAATTTGTCTGTTCTTTTTAAATTTAAATACTGTAAAGGCCAAAGGGCTTCTAACTTGGTTTGGCTTTGATTCCCCACTCAAATTTCATGTTGAATTGTAATCCCCAGAGTTGGAGGTGGGGATTGGTGGGAGGTGACTGGATCATGAGGGTGGTTTCTAATGGTTTAGCCCCATCCCCCTAGAGCAGTCTCTTGATAGAGTTCTCACAAGATCTGGTTGTATAAAAGTGTGTAGCATCATTCCCTTCCCTCTCTGTCTCCTGCTCTGCCATGTGAATAAGGGCCTACTACCCTTCACCTTCCACCATGATTTTAAGTTTCCTGAGGTCTCCTCAGCCATGCTTCCCATATAGCTTGCAGAACTGTGAGTCAATCTAAACTTTTTTCTTCATAAAGTACCCAGCTTCAGGTAGTTTTCTATAGCAATGCAAGAACAAACTAATATAGTTTCTTTTAGCCAAAAGAAATCACATCAGACATTAGCCCACTCACTCTGGTATATTCTTAATCATTGATTCACATCTCTTAACAAATCATAAATTCAGTAATAACATCCTCCACATGGCTAGGTGTAGGATGAAAACAGCAAGAATATCCTTTCACAAAATTAAATTAAAAAGTTGCCAGGCTTGTAAAATATATGGAGACAGATAAATAGATATCAATGAGGGATCCAAGGAATTTTTTATATTGTTCTTGATGGTTTCCTTAAGCATTTTTTCAAACCAATAATTATTACTGAGGAGGTTCCAAGATGGCCAAATAGGAACAGCTCCAGTCTATAGCTCCCAGTGTGAGCGATGCAGAAGACGGGTGATTTCTGCATTTCCAACTGAGGCACCGGGTTCATCTTACTGGGGCTTGTTGGACAGTGGGTGAAGCCCACGGAGCATGAGCCAAATCAGGGCTGGGCATTGCCTCACCCAGGAAGCGCAAGGGGTTGGGGATTCCCTTTCCCAGCCAAGGGAAGCCATGACAGACAGTACCTGGAAACTCGGGATACTCCCACCCTAATACGGCGCTTTTTCAATGGTCTTAGCAAATGGTATACCAGAAGATTATATGATTATATAATCACATATGATTATATGAGCACCTGGCTCGAAGGGTCCCATGCCCATGGAGCCTCACTCACTGCTAGTACAGCAGTCTGAGATCGAACTGCAAGGCAGCAGCGAGGCTGGGGGAGGGGTGCCCGCCATTGCTGAGACTTGAGAAGGTAAACAAAGCGGCTGGGAAGCTCGAACTGGGTGGAGCCCACCGCAGCTAAAGGAGGGCTGCCTGCCTCTGTAGACTCCACCTCTGGGGGCAAGGCATAGCTGAACAAATGGTAGCAGAAACTTCTGCAGACTTAAATGTCCCTATCTGACAGCTTGAAGAGAGTAGTGGTTCTCCCAGCATGGACTCTGAGATCTGAGAAAGGACAGACTGCCTCCTCAAGTGGGTCCCTGCCCCCAAGTAGCCTAACTTGGAGGCACCTCCCAATAGAGGCTGACTGACATCTCATATGGCCAGGTGACCTGCTGAGACGAAGTTTCCAGAGGAAGGATCAGGCAGCAACATTTGCTGTTCTGCAATATTTGCTGTTCTGCAGCCTCTGCTGGTGATACCCAGGCAAACAGGGTATGGAGTGAACCTCCAGCAAACTTGAACAGACCTGCAGCTGAGGGTCCTGATTGTTAGAAGGAAAACTAACAAACAGAAAGGACAGCCACATCAAAACCCCATCTGTACGTCACCATCAACAAAGACCAAAGGCAGATAAAACCACAAAGAGGGGAGAAATCAGAGTAGAAAAGCTGAAAATTCTAAAAATCAGAGCGCCTCTTCTCCTCCAAAGAAACCGAGCTCATCGCCAGCAATGGAACAAAGCTGGACAGAGAATGACTTTGACGAGTAGAGAGAAGACGGCTTCAGATGATTGGTAATAACAAAATTCTCTGAGCTACAGGATGTTCGAACCCATAGCAAAGAAGCTAAAAACCTTGAAAAAAGATTAGACAAATGGCTAACTAGAATAAACAGCATAGAGAAGACCTTAAATGACCTGATGGAGCTGAAAACCATGGCATGAGAAGTACATGACATATGCACAAGCTTCAGTAGTCGATTTGATCAAGTGGAAGAAAGGGTCTCAGTGATTGAAGATCAAATGAATGAAATGAAGCGAGAAGAGAAGTTTAGAGAAAAAAGAGTAAAAAGAAACAAACAAAGCTTCCAAGAAATATGGGACTATGTGAAAAGACCAAATCTACATCTGATCGGTGTACCTGAAAGTGACAGGGAGAATGAAACCAAGTTGGAAAACACTCTGCAGGATATTATCCAGGAGAACTTCCCCAACCTAGCAAGGCAGGCCAACATTCAAATTCAGGAAATACAGAGAATGCCATAAAGATACTCCTTGAGAAGACCAACTCCAAGACACATAATTGTCAGATTCACCAAAGTTGAAATGAAGGAAAAAACGTTAAGGGCAGCCAGAGAGAAAGGTCAGGTTACTCACAAAGGGAAGCCCATCAGACTAACAGCGGATCTCTCAGCAGAAATGCTACAAGCCAGAAGAGAGTGGGGGCCAATATTCAACATTCTTAAAGAAAAGAATCTTCAACACAGAATTTCATATCCAGCCAAACTAAGATTCATAAATGAAGGAGAAATAAAATCCTTGACAAGCAAATGCTGAGAGATTTTGTCACCACCAGGACTGCCTTACAAGAGCTCCTGAAGGAATCACTAAACATGGAAAGGAACAACTGGTACCAGCCACTGCAAAAACATGTCAAATTGTAAAGACCATCGATGCTAGGAAGAAACTGCACCAATTAACCAGCAAAATAATCAGCTAACATCATAATGACAGGATCAAATTCACACATAACAATATTGACCTTAAATGAAAATGGGCTAAATGCTCCAGTTAAAAGACACAGACTGGCAAATTGGAAAAAGAGTCAAGACCCAACAGTGTGCTATATTCAGGAGACCACATAGGCTCAAAACAAAGGGATGGAGGAAGATCTACCATACAAATGGAAAAAAAAAAAAAAAAAAAAAAAAAGCAGGGGTTGCAATCCTAGTCTCTGATAAAACAGACTTTAAACCAACAAAGATCAAAAGAGACAAAGAAGGCCATTACATAATGGTAAAGTGATCAATTCAACAAGAAGAGCTAACTATCCTAAATATATATGCACCCAATACAGGAGCACCAAGATTCATAAAGCAAGTCCTTAGAGACCTACAAAGAGACTTAGACTTCTGCATAATAATAATGGGAGAATTTAACACCCCACTGTCAACATTAGAAAGATCAACGAGACAGAAAGTTAACAAGGATATCCAGGAATTGAACTCAGCTCTGCACCAAGTGGACCTAACAGACATCTACAGAACTCTCCACCCCAAATCAACAGAATAAACATTCTTCTCAGCACCACATCACACTTACTTCAAAACTGACCACATAGTTCGAAGTAAAGCACTTCTCACCAAATGTAAAAGAACAGAAATTATAACAAACTGTCTCTCAGACCACAGTGCAATCAAACTGGAACTCAGGATTAAGAAACTCACTCAGAACTACTCAACTACACGGAAACTGAACAACCTGCTCCTGAATGACTACTGGGTACATAACGAATTGAAGGCAGACATAAAGGTATTCTTTGAAACCAGTGAGAACAAAGACACAACATACCAGAATCTCTGGGACACATTTAAAGCAGTGTGTAGAGGGAAATTTATAGCACTAAATGCCCATAAGGAAAGATCTAAAATTGACACCCTAACATCACAATTAAAAGAACCAGAGAAGCAAGAGCAAACACATTCAAAAGCTAGCAAAAGGCAAGACATATCTAAGATCAGGGGAGAACTGAAGGAGAAGGAGACACAAAAAACTCTTCAAAAAATCAATGAATCTAGGAGCTGGTTTTTTGAAAACATCAACAAAATTCATAGACTGCTAGCAACACTAATAAAGAATAAAAGAGAAAAGAATCAAATAGATGCAATAAAAAAATGATAAAGGGAATATTACCAACAATCCCACAGATACAAACTACCATCAGAGAATACTATAAACACCTCTATGCAAATAAACTAGAAAATCTAGAAGAAATGGATAAATTCCTGGTCACATACACCCTCTGAAGACTAAACAAGGAGGAAGTTGAATCCCTGAATAGACCAATAACAGGCTCTGAAGGCAATAATTAATAGCTCACCAACCAAAAAAAGTCCAGGACCAGACAGATTCACAGGCTAATTCTACCAGAGGTACAAAGAGGACCTGGTATCATTCCTTCTGAAACTATTGTAATCAATGGAAAAAGAGGGAATCCTCCGTAACTCATTTTATGAGGCCAGCATCATCCTGATACCAAAGCCTGGCAGAGACACAACAAAAAAAGAGAAGTTTAGACCAATATCCCTGATGAACATCAATGCAAAATCCTCAGTAAAATACTGGCAAACCGAATCTAGCAGCACATCAAAAAGCTTATCCATCATGATCAAGTTGGCTTCATCCCTGGGATGCAAGGCTGGATCAACTTACGCAAATCAATAAACATAAACCATCATATAAACAGAACCAAAGACAAAAACCACATGATTATCTCAATAGATGCAGAAAAGGCCTGTGACAAAATTCAACAACATTTCATGCTAAAAACTCTCAATAAACTAGGTACTGATGGGACGTATCTCAAAATACTAAGAGCTATACATGACAAATCCACAGCCAATATCATACCAAATGGGCAAAAATTGGAAGCATTCTCTTTGAAAACTGGCACAAGACAGGGATGTCCTTTCTCACCACTCCTATTCAACATAGTGTTGGAAGTTCTGGTCAGGGCACTCAGGTAGGAGAAAGAAATAAAGTGTATTCAATTAGGAAAAGAGGAAGTCCAATTGTCCCTGTTTGCAGATGACATGATTGTATATTTAGAAAACCTCATCTTCTCAGCCCAAAGTCTCCTTAAGCTGATAAGCAACTTCAGCAAAGTCTCAGGATACAAAATCAATGTGCAAAAATCACAAGCATTCCTATACACCAATAACAGACAGACAGCGAAATCATGAGTGAACTCCCATTCACAATGGCTTCAAAGAGAATAAAATACCTAGGAATCCAACTTACAAGGAATGTGAAGGACCTCTTCAGGAGAACTACAAACCATTGCTCAACGAAATAAAAGAGGACACAAACAAATGGAAGAACATTCCATGTTCATGGATAGGAAGAATCAAGATTGCGAAAATGGCTATACTGCCGAAGGTAATTTACAGATTCAGTGCCATCGACTTTCTTCACAGAATTGGAAAAAAAACTACTTTAAAGTTCACATGGAACCAAAAAAGATCCAACTTTGCCAAGAAAATCCTAAGCCAAAAGAACAAAGTTGGAGGTATCACGCTACCTGACTTCAAACTATATAACAAGGCTACAGTAACCAAAACAGCATGGTACTGCCACCAAAGCAGATATATAGACCAATGGAACAGAACAGAGCCCTCAGAAATAATAGCACACATCCACCCCTATCTGATCTTTGACAAACCTGACAAAAACAAGAAATGGTGAAAGGATTCCCTATTTAATAAATGGTATTGGGAAAACTGGCTAGCCATATGTAGAAAGCTGAAACTGGATCCCTTCCTTACACCTTATACAAAAATTAATTCAAGATGGATTAAAGACTTAAATGTTAGAACTAAAACCATAAAAACCCGAGAAGAAAACCTAGGCAATACTATACATAGGCATGGGCAAGGACTTCATGACTAAATCACCAAAAGCAATGGCAACGAAAGTCAAAATTGACAAATGGGATCTAATTAAACTAAAGAGCTTCTGCACAACAAAAGAAGCTACCATCAGAGTGAACAGGCAGTCTACAGAATAGGAGAAAATTTTTATAATCTACCCATCTGACAAAGGGCTAATATCCAGAATCTACAAAGAACTTAAACAAATTTACAAGAAAAAATCAAACACCCCCATCAAAAAGTGGGCAAAGGCTATGAACAGACACTTCTCAAAAGAAGACATTTATGCAGCCAACAGACACATGAAAAAATGCTCATCATCACTGGCCATCAGAGAAACGCAAATCAAAACCACAATGAGATACCATCTCACACCAGTTAGAATGGCGATCATTGAAAAGTCAGGAAACAACAGGTGCTGGAGAGGATGTGGAGAAATAGGAACACTTTTTTACTGCTGGTGGGACTGTAAACTAGTTCAACCATTGTGGAAGACTGCGATTCCTCAAGGATCTAGAACTAGAAATACCATTTGACCTAGTCATCCCATTACTAGGTATATACCCAAAGGATTATAAATCATGCGGCTATAAAGACACATGCACATGTATGTGTATTGTGGCACTATTCACAATAGTAAAGACTTGGAATCAACCCGAATGTCCATCAATGATAGACTGGATTAAGAAAATGTGGCACATATATACCACGGAATACTATGCAGCCATAAAAAAGGATGAGTTCATGTCCTTTGTTGGGACATGGATGAAGTTGGACACCATCATTCTGAGCAAACTGTCACAAGGACAGAAAACCAAACACCACATGTTCTCACTCATAGGTGGGAACTGAACAATGAGAACACTTGGACACAGGGTGGGGAACATAACACACCAGGGCCTGTCATGGGGTGGGGGTAGAGGGGAGGAATACCATTAGGAGATATACCTAATGTAAATGACAAGTTGATGGGTGCAGCACACCAACATGGCACATATATACTTATGTAACAAACCTGCACATTGTGCACACGTGCACATGTACCCTAGAACTTTTTTATTTTATTAATAAAAAAGTAGATTTTAATTAAAAATTTTATTGTAAAATAAATACTAACAATAAAAAAATTATTGAAGTCTATATTGCCTATCAATAATAATAAGAGTTTTCTCCTATGATTTGTCAAACAAAAAGATGAGTGTAAACATCTGAAGAATCTTAAGGTCGAGATTTGAAATTCAGTGTCATTGAAATAATGACCCTCATAATCTTTTCTTGCGATATTTTTACAATGGCTGCTTGACAAAGAAAAACAAAGGAGAAAAAGACACAACAAACACCCTGAAAACAAACAATTCATGTTTTTACTCCTAACCCACTGAGAAATTTTGAGTTAAAAAATCTAGCTGTCACACATATCATCACTATAATTAGACTCTTCTGTGCACAACAGCAAATTGTCTTAGACAATTAAAAATACAATGTATTAGATTTATGGCCTGTGTTTACTTTTACTCTCTTCTGACTCGCATGAATTTTGTGATGAAGAAATAATGGAAAAATGATTCATTAAGATATATAGATTTTCTAATCCATATGTATTATTGCATCTTCATTTGTAATTTGAAGCAGATTTTTAAAAAATCACTTCTTTTACAGAATCATTTTAGTTCTCAGTTTAAAACATCTTCATTTTCTTCATTCATTTTCATAAGAAATAGTAGTAAGATCTTAATGTGATGTGCACTGTACCTTTAAATGGTTGTTTGCAACAGCATCATGTAAGGGCAGAGTTCCATCTATATTTGCACAATTAACCTTAGCACCAGCTTTTAATAACTCTACAATTATATCAATAGATCCTTCATTAGATGCCTCATGAAGTGGTGTCCAACCTAAAAAAAGAGAAAGAAAAATAAATCCTGCTTCATGCAAATCAATACTCATGTAATATCTGTATTACTAAGGTTTTGTTGCATAAATGGAATATCCATATTGATTCATATACATATAATAAGTATTGAACAAGAAATAATACTAAAAAGTATGGGCTCAAAATTTATGCTTCATTTTTGAAAACAAATTGATGTCATCACAAACATTTGTTGATATAAGTGCCAAAGCAAAAGACTCACAGAATGCAAAACATAATGAGAGTAAATACTATTCATTTTGATTTGTTTCAATTCAGATATTAAAACGTCTGACTTTCCCATGTGTATCTTTGCATTGTCACATTTCTCTTTAAAATGACACCTGGTTTAATCAACCTTTGAGTTTTTCCCTGTGGAATTCTTCAGATAAGATTCTTTTGTGCTTAAGCAAAACGTTGGGTAAATTTTTCAGAGTTTTAGAATAAAAATAAAGAGAGAAAAAAGGAACAGTACAAAAGGAGGAGAAAAGAGAATGGATAGGAGAATGAGAAAACTCTGCATTCTGACCAAAGTTGCAGGATAAACTTGAGGCTTCCAAGAAAAAGGCCTAACTTCCTTTATTCCCCATTCTGTTTACCCTCTCTGATGCTCCCAAATGGATGTTAAAAACTGTTTCAAAGGAAAAGGGTCTATTAACAATGATAAATCTTAGTATTCAACTAAACACTAATATAATATAAAAAATATTGTTCAAAGTTATCACTTACATATCAGCCAAGAACAAACTGGAGGGAGCAGGAGGTGTTGAAATGTGTATTTTAGTGAGTTCCAATTATTAAGGTAATTAAATTAAAAGGATCCAAACCTGCATTATCGTTTAGATTCACATCTGCTCCAGATTCTATCAGGGCTTTCACTAGGGAGAGATTTCCTTTTCTGGCAGCTAAATGAAGCCGGCTTTCCCCTCTGGCATTCCTCTTGTTGATCCCACCTGTTTTCATTCCTGTAAATTTGCCAAACAAGAGGTTTATTTTCTGCCAAGTGCTGATTGTTATAAAGGATCTTAGAAAATACATAACAACTTCCTCAAAATATCACACTACACAGAAACTTATACCAATTAATGTTATCATTGCTGTTACTGTTTTAATATATAATTTGTGAAGACATAATAGAACATCTAAGCACATTACTTTGTATTCATTCTAGCAGTTGGTTAATCACTCTATCACTTGATCAAAACAAATTAACTTGCTTCAGTTCTATCTACACTCATCTCATTCTCAGTAGTCCTTTAACAATGATTATTTTTAAGATAAACTGAGATATTATAAAAAATCCTCTTTCTACAGCCATTCTGTATCTCAATGGGTGTATTCCTGATCACATAGGTGCCAAGTACCAAACTATGGACTATAGTTTTCTATTTTTCTTTCACAAAATGTGCTGTACAAGATTAACCAAAGATTTTGTTTTTTAAATCTCTTCCTTGCAATACAAGTTATACAGACCTAAGCTGGAACTAAAAGTAATGAACTGATCATGTTTTCCCCCTATTTCCTGCCAAAACCATGCTAAAATGACAGTAAAATAAAATTTAAAGTACCATATCAAAAAAAAAAAAAAAAAAGAGGAAACAATAAAGGACAAAGACTTCAACCAATTTGGGGGGATTAGAAAGTCACTGATGGAGAAGAGTGAACTGACTTGGCAGAGTGGGGAATGCTCCAACACAAGGGAATTGTAGAGAGAGAGCCTGAACTCAAGCCTGAACTCAGTCTGAACTCAAGCACTCCACACTTGGGCACATGAGGCACTACAGAAGGCAGGTGTATGGAACAGTGGGGGCAGGGGGTGGGCAGTTGGTTAATATCTTTTATATAAGATCTTTTACATAGAAAGGTTGGGACTCCAAGTTTCCTTCCCCAATCCTCAACTGACTAGCAACCACTCCTCTTATCCCAGATATCCAACCCAAAGCCAGGAACCTGAAGGTTTGTTTTCTATAGACACTGCATCAGGGCCAGGCACAGTGGCTCATGTCTGTAATCCGAGCATTCTACTAAAAATACAAAAATTAGCCTGGCATGGTGGTGGATGCCTGTAATCACAGCTACTGTGGAGACTGAGGGAGGAGAATCACTAGAACCTGGGATGTGGAAGTTGCCCTGAACCAAGATTGAGCCACTGCACTCCAGCCTGGGAGACAGAGATAGAGTCCATCTCAAAAAAAAAAAAAGAAAGAAACAAAGAAACTGCATTAGAGAAGCTTCAGATTGAGATGCAAAGCAAAATAAATGGATACGGTGATGAAACAGAAAATATTTGTTAAATCAGTGGTATCAGCACCATGGAGGAAACTTGTTAGAAATGCAAATTCCCCAGTCTACTCCAAACTTACTTTGGAGGACAGACTAAAATGGCTCCTAATGATCCTCACCATCTGGTATTTATGACTTTGTGTACTCTTCTTCTCTTGAATAGCTTGCTTCTAACCAATAGAATATTTCAACACTGAGGGTATTTCATTTAACTGATTAGGTTAAAAGAGATTGTAACATTTTCTGTCCTGCTAGCAGACTTGCTGTATTGCCTTCAGCTTGTATGCTTTGATGATGCAAGTAGCCATGTTGGAGAAGCCCACCCAGCAAGAAACTGAGGATGGCCACCAGCCAATCACCAGTGAGAACTGAGGCCCTCAGCCAACCATCCTCAAGAAATTGAATTCTGCCAACAATCACATGAGCTTGAAAGTGTATCCTTCCCTAGCAGAGCCTTCAGATGAGACCCCAGTCCTGGCCAACACTTTGCTGCCTATGAACAATCCTGTTAGAGGTCCCAACTAAGCCATGCCCGATTCCTGACCTACAGAAAGTATGAGATAGTAAGTGTGTAATAGAGACAACTAACACACCTACTGAATCAGATTCTTTGAGGGTAGGGCCCAGCAATCTGTGTTTTAACAAGCTTTTCAGGTAATTCTGATGCAAACTAAGGTTTGAGAACCACTGCATTAAACTTTGGGATAATCTTCTTGCTCTACTTCCTAAATGTATATGGTTTCAGGGCAAGAGATAAAAAGATTAGAGAACTGTTCTCTAAAAAATGGATTCTTGGGTTATATGAATCACAGGGAAGAATGACAGTCTCATTTATCTTTTCCACTGGCACCCAGACAAAAACATATTGCTCTTTAGAGATTAGCAATCCAAAATTCTTTATTGGAAGAATTAAAAACATATATATATATATGAGAGAATATATTTGAAAATTATATCTAAGACTGTGGGACTGCAGACTGCAAGTATGAATAGAAAAATCTCTCCCAGCTGGGCACAGTGCCTCACACTTGTAATCCTTGCACTTTGGGAGGCTGAGGCAGGAGGAGTTTGAGACTAGTCTGGGCAACATAGGGAGATCCCATTTCTTAAAAAAATTTTAAAAATTAGCTGGGTTTGGTGGCATGTAGTCCCAGCTACTGAGGGATGCTGGGGCGGGAGAAGCATGTGAGCCTGGGAGGTCAAGTTTGCAGTGAACTGTGATTGTGCCACTGCTGTCTAGCCTGCGTGACAGACAAGACCCTGTCTCAAACAACAACAACAACAACAACAACAACAATTCCCAAATAATTCTTACTGTGGATGGTATAAATTCTTGTTTCTGGTGTGTTTGCAGCAAAGAAGGTAGCCATGTAATACACATTTTGGAGGAAAAATTCAAAAACTTCTCAATGTTACTAACATCATAAGTTTGTACAGCATTGACTAAAAATTTAAAATAACAAAATCTGACAGAAATTCAAAAGGAATGCTAATCCTCTTCAAAAACTCCACTGTAGTTTGGAATCTGATATTACTATTAATAAGCATAATGCTATTAAATACTTAGATTTCTCTCCATTTTTATGTGACCAGTGTTTTCTTCTCAGAAGCTTTCAGGATCTTCTCTTTATTCCTGTTCTGAAATTTCAGTGAGGTGCCTTGTTCACTGTACAGACACTAAGTGGTACTTTCAATATGGAAATGCCTATCTCATTTCTTGTATTCTTTCTTTAATGATTTCTTCTACTGTTCACCCACTGTTCTCCCTGGATTTCCTAGAGTGATCTTTAATTTTCTTATCTTTTCTCTCCTATTTTCAGCTTTTTATTTTTTTGTCCTTAGTAGACTTGTAAAGCTTTGCCTTGTAATCCTGCTACAGATATCTATATATTATCTATTTATTTATATTTCTGTTTTAAACAACTAAAAGCTCTATATTGTTCTCTTATTGTTCCCTCTTGTCTATAGCTTTTTGGAAAAAAAAATGTAGATGTTTCTTGATTCTTGTATAGTTTCTGTTTCTTTTGGGTTCCTTTGGTCTGCTTAGTTTACTTTGATATCTTTCACATTGGTGTTTTCTGCAAATACTTGTCGATCTTTGACTATCTGTTCATTCATATTTTAGTGAGGAAAACTAAAATCCTAACTGGAACTCTGTGGAGTGTGAGGGGAATGTGGCAGAACTCGGACATAGTTGAATTCACTGTTGGGTGATCAGCAGGAGGTAAGCCTGCCATTGTTTTAGGGAATCCCAGATGCCACTATCTAAAATTCTTATCTCTGGAACAGTTCAATTCTCTGCTCAAGTGGCTTACAGTCTGGTGGAATAACAGACATCTTAAAAATTACATTTAAATATGATTAAGTGCTGCTAGAGAGGTGTGAAGTTTCCTGTGGTAGCTGTAACAAATTACCACAAACTGGGTGACTTAAAACAACAGAATGTGTTCTCTCATAATTTGGAAACCAGAAATCCAAAATCAAAGTGTCAATGGGGCTGTACTCCCTGTGGAAGCTCTAGGAAAGAATCTTGCTGTGCCTCTTCTAACTTCTGATGGCTGTCAGCATTCCTTGGCTTCCTTGGCTGTGGCTACATTGCTCCTTTGCCTTCATCTCATCATCCCTTCTGTATGTTTCAAATCTCCCTTTCTTTCTCTCATAAGGACACAGTAATTAGATTTAGGGCCCGCCTGGATAATCCAGGATGATCTCCTTATCTTAGGGTTCTTAACTTGAAGAAGGTAACAGTCATGCTTTTACTATATAAGGTAATAGTAGAAAACTACAGGGATTAGGATAGGGCATGTTTTGGGGGGCTAGCATTCAACCCACTATAGGAAGTATGTATAAGAAGGATTTCAGTTTACATGAGAGGGGGAAAATGAAAGAACATTCATAGAGAATGCCTAATTCAGTGTCCTTCCTACCTCTTGACAGTATGTAAATCAACAGTGAATAATGTTTAACCTGAAGTGGTCCAGCCTATTGTTTATGACAGAACTATCTCCAAGAACTATCAAAGGATGCTTAGCTTGTCCATACTGTGAAACATACACAGTTCATTCATCTGACATAAAACAAAATAATGGCTATGTTTCTTTAATTTCCCTTATGTTAAAAAGGCTGAATGGAAGTATCTAAAGAATCTGACACATTTCACGCCTGCTGTCCCCACTGAATATTCTTGCTGTCTGCAGTTTACCTATCTCCTCTAATATGACAAATTAGAAGTCATAGACAGAAGTATGACATGAATATATTTAAAGATTATCGGATTCTCAAGTGGTGCCTTAACAACAAATATCGCTGAAATAGTCATATGTCAGTGAATAACTACAAAAAGAAACAATATATCTGAATGTTTAGAAATTCCTTGAAGTAGACTGAATTGCTGTGCTTGATTTTGTAAACTTTAACCTCTACAATTATAGGAATACAAAGGTTGCAGGTCGTTTTTAAGAAACTTTGTTTTTTTCCGAAATTCTGAACTGTTTTGTGTTCTTGGCTATTAGCAGGCATGTGCATTTCTGACTTCGTTTTTTCTTTTATCTCCTCAAAATTTCTTATAGTTATTCCGTCTCCACTGATGTTATCAGTTAATTCCTCATCTGAAACAAACATTTTGCAATATCAGTATTGTTGTTCTCCTACCTGGTTATACAACCAGAAAATAGAATTTCTAACTTTTTTTTTTTCTTTTTTTTTGAGACGAAGTCTCGCTTTGTCGCCCAGGCTGGAGTGCAGTGGCCGGATCTCAGCTCACTGCAAGCTCTGCCTCCCGGGTTTAGGCCATTCTCCTGCCTCAGCCTCCCGAGTAGCTGGGACTACAGGCGCCCGCCACCTCGCCCGGCTAGTTTTTTGTATTTTTTAGTAGAGACGGGGTTTCACCGGGTTAGCCAGGATGGTCTCGATCTCCTGACCTCGTGATCCGCCCATCTCGGCCTCCCAAAGTGCTGGGATTACAGGCTTGAGCCACCGCACCCAGCCAGAATTTCTAACTTTTTAAAGTTTCTGTTCCATGCTGGACTGTTTAAGGAAATGGAAGCTTTTAAAAATGTTTTTATGTAACAGACAAAAAGTTTGCTGGTTGCAGCTCTGATGGGAATACAGTAGATAGTTGAAATGAATAGAACTAACAATTTCCTGCTATCAAAATATTGTTAGGTTTCCTGATGCTAAATAAGTACTATATTAAAAAGCAACAGAAAGAGTGATAGAAATACTGTTTATTCAATCAATGGGAAAAGGATTCCCTATTTAATAAATGGTGATGGGAAAACAGGCTAGCCATATGCAGAAAACTGAAACTTGATCCCTTCCTTATACCTTAGACAAAAATTAACTCAAGATGGATTAAAGACTTATAAACGTAATACCCAAAACCATAAAATCCCTAGAAGAAAACCTAGGCAATACCATTCAGGACATAGACATGGGCAAACACTTCATGACTAAAACACCAAAAGCAATGGCAACAAAATCCAAAATAGACAAATGGGATCTAATTAAACTAAAGAGCTTCTGCACAGCAAAAGAAAGTATCATCAGAGTGAACAGGCAATCTACTGAATAGAAGAAAATTTTTGCGATCTATCCATCTGACAAAGGGTTAATATCCAGAATTTACAAGGAACTTAAACAAATTCACAAGAAAAAAACCCCATCAAAAAGTGGGCAAAGGGCCGGGCGCGGTGGCTCAAGCCTGTAATCCCAGCACTTTGGGAGGCCGAGGCGGGCGGATCACAAGGTCAGGAGATCGAGACCACAGTGAAACCCCGTCTCTACTAAAAATACAAAAAATTAGCCGGGCGCGGTGGCGGGCGCCTGTAGTCCTAGCTACTCAGGAGACTGAGGCAGGAGAATGGCGTGAACCCAGGAGGCGGAGCTTGCAGTGAGCCGAGATCGCGCCACTGCACTCCAGCCTGGGCAACAGCGTGAGACTCCGTCTCAAAAAAAAAAAAAAAAAAGTGGGCAAAGGATATGAACAGATACTTCTCAAAAGAAGACATTTATGCAGCCAAAAAACATATGATAAAAAGCTCATCATCACCGGTCATTAGGGAAACGCAAATCAAAGCCACAATGCGATACCATCTCATGCCAGTTAGAATGCCGATTATTAAAAAGTCAGGAAACGACAGATGCTGGAGAGGATGTGGAGAAATAGGAATGCTTTTACACTGTTGGTGGGAGTGTAAATTAGTTCAACCATTGTGGAAGACAATACAGTGATTCCTCAAGGATCTAGAACCAGAAATACCATTTGACCCAGCAATCCCATTACTGGGTATATACCCAAAGGATTATAAATCATTCTACTATAAAGACACATGTACATGTGTGTTTATTGTGGCACTGTTCACAATAGCAAAGACCTGAAACCAACCCAAATGCTCATCAATGATAGACTGGTTAAAAAAATGTGGCACATATACACCATGGAATACCATGCAGCCATAAAAAAGGATGAGTTCATGTCCTTTTCAGGGACATGGATGAAGCTGGAAACCATCATTCTCAGCAAACTAACACAGGAACAGAAAACCAAACACCACATGTTCTCACTTATAAGTGGGAATTGAACAATGAGAACACATGGGGAGGGGGACATCACACACTGGGGCCTGTTGTGGAGTGGGGGGCTTCTGGAGGGATAGCATTAGGAGAAATACCTAATGTTAGACGATGGGTTGATGGGTATAGCAAACCACCATGGCACATATATACCTATGTAACAAATCTGCAGGTTCTACACATGTATCCCAGAACTTAAAGTATAATAATAATTATATTAAAAAAATACTGTTCATTACCATCAGTCAATATCAGCTTAGCAACCATCTTTGATAACATTGTTTTGACTTTCAAAGTAATCACTATTACTTAACTACTAGGCTTAGTGGCATCTCAAAATATGGCCCACATATCCTCATTCTTCTCAGTTTGGCCATCGGTTGAATACAATTCAGTTGGAAATTTCTATAAAAATAAGTAAATCTATAGGAAATGTGTACAGATTAAGCAATATTACTAATACCTGGTTTGTGAGAAATTTCCTTCTTTTCTCTTTGACTAAGTTGTGAGATGTTGGCCAATTCTTTATTCATATTGTCAGTGGAATGAGAATCTATATCATGTATAGTCTCACTTTCCAGATGGTTTTGTCTCCTTTTTTCAACTTTAGTTGTTTCTATTACTTGAGAATGAACAACTATGGATAAAGGCTCATTTGAATAAATTATTTTTTTGTCTCTGTCAGTGTAATTCCTTTCAGCGTCACAATTCTTTGCCACCTCTTCCACAATATGTGTATCTGCTTGTTTCATTAAAAAAGTTGGTTCTCTGGGAATATAATCCTGTGGCTTTTTGAATAGCTCCACATGGTTAGTCAACTTTGAAACCTCATGTGTCGAAAGTGTTCTCATACAAGCCAGGGAATTTTGCTCAGGATTGCCATGTGAGTGATCAAAAGAAGGTCCAAATATGCATTGTTCATAATTTGCAACATGTTCAGAAATAACTGCATTATCTGAATGAGAAAAATTAACAGCTTCCTGTTCTGGAAGTGTGGTTAGGCTGACTGCTTGTAACTCATTTTCCTGTGAAAAATGATCTTCAGAAACTAAAAACTGTTGAAAATCCTTTTCTCTTCTATTTGTTAAATTCTCCTTAAAATTACAGTGTTTTTTGCAGCCTGTAGAACACATCACCTTTTTAGATGTTATAGCCTTCTCAGAGGTACAGCAATCATCATCATCATTATCAGAATTTCCCTTTACAAAGGATAGGAAAGAATTTTCCCATTTGTTAAATCTCTCATCTTTTTGGACCAAGTTACTGTTTTCATAAGATTTGTAAAGTACATGGTGTTGTTCCTGGAGAGTGTGAGGCTGCTTATCTGTAGTAACTAGTGGTAACGTGATTTCTTTATGTAATGAAAGTCCTGGGAAAGAAACAACTTCAGTTTGGTCAATGGATTCTAATTCCAAGCATTGAACTTCTTGACTATCTGATAAATCCAGGTTCTGGATGTGTGTCTCTTTGGAAACCGAACAAGCCTCAGTACTATTATCTAATCCATTTTTCAGGCTTGACAGAGTTAAGCTGGAAGGTTCACACGATTCTTCTGGAAGGTCATTAAGGGTTTCTAGAATACACTGCTGATAGGTAACCAATCTGTTTATTCTCCGGGAAGGAGAGACAGCTAGTGTCTTTCTTGGATTACAGTCTACATCATCTACTTGAGTCCTTTTACGTTGTGTTTTTTTTCTTCCTATACCTTTTGGCACATTTGTGTTGGGATCTTTGACATTATGGAGATTGCCCTTTCTGAGTCCTGTAGAGTATATCTGGTTAAGAGTTGATTGTTTATGCTTGGATTTACCAAATTTTGTGTTTTGGGGATCTTTTTGGTAATGTTCATATACATCTTCTTTATTTATAAATAAACTCTCTTTGCTTCCTTTATTAACTTTTACATGTTCCAGCTTCTGTCTGTTGGAATTTTCATTATAAACATGCCAAATGTGACTTTTAGAACTGAATTTTGGTTTCTATAGAAAAAAATACATAGTTAGCTTTAAATTTCAGCTGTAGTACTATATCAACTCAATCTGGATTATTGATAAATCAACTATTATTTGATTCAAACTATTATTTCTAATTCAATCTAACCACAGATCCTGCTGGGATATAGCCAACCTGATATTTGGGAAACACAGACTAATAGAAGAAAGGCAAATGTAATAGAGTTAGACTCTGCATGTATACTAATCTTTATTTTCTACTGTAGATTTTAATTCCTTCTTGCCAGTATTTTAGCACTACTAATCTTATTAAACATAATAAAAAAGTTTAATCTACTTAATTTGTATAGGCTTTTAAAGTAATCAGATCAAAGTTTCCTTTACAAGGAAACTCTGTGCTGGTGTACATCTTCTGTGTCTAGTGGGTTGGCGCTATTCCTTTGAGCTGTAAACAAAAAGAGAAAATCAAAGAAAGCAGATTCCAGTAGTCAGACTCTAAACTTTACAACGAAGCTTCACACAGATGCTTTAGAAACACTTTCCTCTCCCAATTGTTATATAGGCAGAGCTAGAATTAGGGGTTTCTTCTTCTGGTATCTGGGAGAACTATGGGATAGAAGCAGAAAAACTGACTTAAAAACAGGAAGACAGATATGCTCTTCAACTGGTCTGTATGAAAAAATTATTATGGGCTGCTAAGATTAAAACAGGAACACAGCTTCCTCTCATTCACCATAATTCAAGTACCAGATGAAGAATAACTGCCCACCATGTAAAGTTTGAAGGGATGGGCTAATACCTTTGACTCCTTCCTGTACTATGCTTAGGCCACAGGAAATTAGACATGGTTGATAAACCTTAGGCTCCATAAAGAGGAGGAGGAAGGAAATGATTACCAATATATTAGTGTGCCCAGATATGCTACAAACTAACAGCCCAGAACCCTCTGATTCTCATGCAATTATTCTAGTGTCTTAAAAGCAAATGTGAAGTCACTATTACCAAAGCTTCAGCAGTCTTTCTCTTCCCTTTGATAATCTATAAAACAACCAGAAGTTATATCCCTATAAAAATGTTTATTACTAAACATAGATATACCTTGTGTTGGTATACATCCTCTATGTCTAGTGGGTCAATGCTACTCCTTTGAGCTGTGAACAAAAAGAGAAAATCAATGAAAACAGCTTATAGTGGTTAGACTTTAGACTTCTAAAACCCACCAGTCCTTTGCCATGAGAAAACCAAGTGGAATAAGTGAAATTATGCAAACATTTTATATTAAAACTGGCACATACAACATTCCTATAACTCTCATATTAGAAATCAAATACTATCTTAAGAGAGCTAAAACATTTATATAGGGAAAGCAAAACAGATCTAACAAAATAACTAATACTAAAGATTGGCACTAAACTCAGTATTTATTTTCCCCACAGATATATCCAGATATGACCTCTTCATTCAATAGATTATGTAACTGTGTGCAAGCTACTTTTATAAAGTGAAAAATTATTTTATAATTAATTAGATTATCATCTCCTAATATGTCTGCTTAATAAGGTCCTAACTGAATGCTGCATTCTCTTCAAAGTAAAACATACACAGATGGAAAAGGCCAATCATCTTATGAATGTACAGGGCGAAAAAGATTATTTTTAAAAAGGCTAAGTTGATAATAAAAGGAATTATTTTAGTGTCTCTTTCATAGCCTTCTTTACATACTGAAAGTAGCATTAAAGTTACCTATATATGCATTTGGCTACAAAAGATAAAAACCTAGAAACAATGACTTACACACAGGAAATATTCAAAGAATATTTGACAGAGGAAGGAATAAATTAATGAACATCTTAGATGTGATACATAACACAAATTTCCCTAAATATAAGCTAGAAATGTAAAATATTTTAATGAGGATGTAATTCGAAAACAGAGCAATTTATTTCTTGGGGACAATTTTCATGATAGCAATCAAATTATCAGCTGCATAATGAAGTCTGACATTGATTCATTCATGTTGCACAGGTGAAAAAAGTCAAACATAATGTCCTTTTACCAAGCAAAAAGGTGCTATTCCTTTGGAGCACCGTCACTGGGGACTCACTCCAGAGTTTCAGTCTTGATACTCATCTGCTTACCAGCTGGCTGACCTTGAGCAAATTTCTTAATGTCTCTGCCTCCATAAAATGCCCATAAATGAAAGCCAATAATAGTTTCAACCTTATAGAATGGTGAAGATTAAATTATATAATCCATGTAAAGTGTTTACATGAATACTAGGTATAGAGAAAGTGCTCCATTATTATTGTTATCATTTTCTAAGAGCAAAAGGACACTATACCTTCTCCAAACTTTTGATCTTAAATAAAAGAGTAGAAAAATCATATTTTCCAGAAACCACCCTGCAAGGGACATGGTTCCTAAGAGAATCTGGAAGGAAGAACAGGGCTTTATTTTCTCTCAGTTTTAAGACTTTACATTCCCTAATACAACCAACTTAATACCCAGGTATAAATTCTGAGGTGGTGAAATTTGGTGATATTTTCCCTCTGCCACTCTGAGTTCCCATAAGGTACTGGGTACTGTGTTGAGATATTGACATATATTAACTTCAGTAGTCACATTAACACTCCCATAGGTAAACAGAGGCATAGATATTATAAACCCAAGTTTACAGATAAGAAAATTAGAAATGTTAATTCACCCTATAAGCTTTATAGCCTTTGAGGCTATAAAGTTAGGACTGAACCTTGTCCTACATCAAAGTAGATATATTTTACTTTAAGCTAGAAAAGCAGCAAATATATTTTATATGAAGAAAGTTCTTTATTCATCATTCCCATACTTGAAAGCTCTCCATCTGGAATTTAAAAATGAATATTTTCTTTATTTAAGTGAAATAATATCCTCTATTTACATACAAATATTCTTCATGAACCTAATTTTGCATTCATATTGAAAAGTAGGCTGATAATTAATCCTGGAATTTGAAAGTTCAAACTTAAGAAATATTCAAACCATCTGGTGAAGCATGATAATGCAACACATCAACCCATCTTAGTAAATTCTCTCACAAAGGAAGAGTGGGAGCTTAGTACCATGGAGAAATGTTTGGAATTCCTTTACATGAAATAAAGTTCACTGGGTAGGAATAGATTAAAAGTGGGCACTGGCCAACAGGGGATTCTGGATTTGGAGAAAGGACTAGAATGCTGTAGCAGGCATTCCCAGAAGAGCAAAACAATGTATGTTGTAATTATTTAAAATAGAGAAATCAAGCAGTTAAGCAGATTATCAAAGCAATAATTTAAAAATACACTTTTGCCTCCAACTTAATAGTTTATTTGCAATTTTCCATATAGCTTAAAATGTTAATATGATTGTTTTAATAATTTATCTCAATGTGCTTTTACAGACCTGGCTTCAACAAGTTACTGTCTGTCTCATTTCTCATGCAATTTGGCTACTCGGAAGGAAGTCTTTTGCTCTAATGAACCACTAATTAATTACTCCTGATAGCCTTCAATTATCAATGAAGTTTTCTCTTTACTATAAAAGTAGAATATTTTGATCCAGGACTTAGTTCTTAGTCAATAGCATTCAGACAACTGCATTTCTTGATCAAGTATATTATTTATAAAATAAGTGGCCATAAAATAATAAATAGATCCATTAACCCTAAAGAAAAACTAGTCTCATGACTGGTTGTTAGATTGCTCTAAACTAAATTTCTGTAACTTTACTGATGTGACAAATAGTTATAACAGGGCAGTTTAATCTTACCTGATGTCAGGCATTTTTGATGTTTAGGGATATATCTCTCAAGGAGACGCTTCATACATAAATCCTTGGCCTCATCCAAAGCACATTTTCCATCATCATTTCTAAATAATGGATCAGCTCCATTCAAAAGAAGTAACTCTGCCACCTAGAAAAAGGTTGCTTATATAAGGGAACCCAGATTGAGGGTATATTACTGTAAATGTGTGCTAGCAGACAACTCTAAGTAACATCAAATATATCTTTCGAAAACACAGTTTAGATTTATCTATAAAGCCTTGTCCAATAAAAAAAGAATTAAGGTAGTTGCTACTGATTTTAATTCGTTGATACATGAGTTTCTTCTCAATAAAAAAAACTAAAGGAAGAATGAAAGGGAGAAAGAAAAAAAAAGGTGGGAAGAGAAGAAAGGGAGAAGGAGGTAAGGGGGATGGAAGGTGGGAAAGCAGGCAGGCAGAAAGACAGGAGGCAAGAAAGGCTGAGGTAGAAATGTTGGTGGCTCAGCCACTAGTGAAATGAAGTTAGCAAATACACAAATAATTAGTACTGGGCTCTATAATAGTAAATACAATTTTAACAGGTTCCAGGAGATAATTACATCTTCCATCTATACCTGTGCTGCTGCTGCTGCTCCTCAGACTGTTGGGGAAAAAGTGATTAATCTGTTACTACTGTTACTACTTCTCAAACAGCCTCCTCTATGCAGCTCTCCCTGAGCTCTCCCAATGTCTCACCACCTGCTGCTGCCCAGGGAAAAACGACTTCTCCTTCCTTTCACACACATATTACTGCCCAATATACTCTATATTATGCTTATTTCTTTCATATCAGTCTCTCCTAGTGTACTCTAACTTTCTTGAGGGTGGGACTATGTTTTTCTTTCTAAAAATAATTTATTATTTTTCAGCAGGAAATTAATGAATATGGTTCAAAATACAGAAGGCTCAGACAAAAATACAATGCAAAATAAGTTTCTCTCCTTAACCCCTGTACTATTATTTTTTCCTGAGTCAGCCCTGGTTAGTTTATTCTGAATTTTTCCAGCAATAGTCTAGTCTAATAGGTATATATATATGTATGTATACATAATATGTGTATACATATTTTTCTTACACAAATGGTCATATATTATATACACTCTGTATTTTCCCTTCTTTCCCCCACCCTCCCAACAAGTCCTTGGAAACTGTTCCATATCAGTGTAGACTACACTTCCTCATTCTTTTCAGCAGCTAAGTAATAGTATACTATATGAACGTACTATAATTTATTTCACCAGTACCCTATTAATGGATGTTTAAGTTGCTTCAAAGCTTTTACTACAGATATATGTCTTCATATTCCCAGAGACTATCTTAGTGTCTTACGTGAAGTAAATACTAAAAAGTATTGTTTAGTAAAAGAATGAATGTAGGGCAGGAAGGATATGGTGAGTAGGCTTTAAAGTAACATTATACTAAAAGAAGCCTAAATGTCCATGTTAATGTATGGAATGAGAGGAAGGATATAAATTTCTATATAGTATATGTACCTAAAAATTAAAAGTACATATATATTTCCTTTTATAATAAAGCATCCTAGTCTACTAAAATAGTTTGAATCTTTCTCTCTTACCTTTGGTATTATCTAGTTTGTGCCATTCACAAACACAACAGCTACACTTTCCTCATCTTCCTACAATAAAATGATTAGCACAAATCTATATTATGTCAGTTTTTTTTTTTTTTTTTTTTTTTTTGAGATAGTCTCCCTCTGTTGCCCAGGCTGGAGTTCAGTGGCATGATCTTGGCTCACTGCAAACTGTCTCCCACGTTCAATCGATTCTTGTGCCTTAGCCTCCCAGGTAGCTGGGAAAAGGTGTGCACCACCACGCCTGGCTAATTTTTGTATTTTTAGTAGAAACAGGGTTTCACCTTGTTGGCCAGGCTGGTCTTGAACTTCTAACCTCAAGTGATCCACTCGCCTTGGCCTCCCAAAATGTTGAGATTACAGGTGTGAGCCACTGCATCTGGCCACTGTGTCAGGCTTTTAAAGAAGACATATATCTCTCTTTTGAGATAATAACTAGATGGTCTCAGGTATACAACATCTCTTTTGAAACTACTTTTTAATCACTTCATACTCTGAGGTGTGTGTATATGTATGTGTGCATGTTCTTTTAGTGTTAATTCATGTTTAATTTTAACATGTTAATTCATGCTTAAAATCATAAACGCAATATTCGTACATTGCAAAAAAAGTTAAAAATTACAGAAAGGTATTAAATGGAAAGTCAAGGTCCCTCCCACACTTATTGTGGTAGGCTGGAAATGCCCCCTCATCCACCCTAACCAAAAGATACCCATGTCTTCATCTCTAGAACTTGTAAATGTCAACTTTATTTGGAAAAAAGATCTTTGCAAATATGATTAAGTTAAGGATTTTGAGATTAGGGGCTTATCTTCAATTATCTCACTGAGCTTTAAATACCATCACAGGTATCCTTAAGAAAGAGGCTGAACAGGATTTCACATGTACACACAGAGGAAAAGGTGATGTGAAGTCAAGGAAGAGGTTGAAGTGATGCAGCCAAAATCAAGGAAGGCCAGTGGCCACTAGAAGCTGAAAGAGGCAAGTAACAGATTATCCTCTGGAGGGAGTCAAGCCCCACTGATATCTTGATTTTAGCCCAGTGATTCTGATTTTGGACTTCTAGTCTCTACAGCCGTGAGAGAATAAATTTCTGTTGCTTTAAGCCACCCAGTTTGTGCTGGGTTATAGCAGTCATAGGAAACCTATACAGATTTGGGTACCAGAAAGTGGGGTGCTATTGTAACAAATACCTAAAAATGTAGAAGTGGCTTTGGAACTGGAAAGCCTGGATTGTCTTGAACAGACATCTGTAGAAATGTGGATGTTAAAGATCCTACCAGTGAGGGCTCAGGAGGAGCACATTAGAGAGAACCTGTGTCATCTTAGATAATGCATATATCATCATAAACAGAATGTTGGTGAAAAAATGAACATTAAAGGCATTATTGGCAAGGGCTCAGAAGGAAATATAGAACATGTTTTTAGAAGCTGGAGGAAAGACATTCCTTGCTATATAATACCAGAAAGCCTAGATGTGTCCTGCAAGTTGTGTAAAAGCAGAACTTATAAGTGCTAAACTTAGAGGTTTAGCTGAGGTGATTTCCAAGTGAAGCACTGAGAGTGCAACCTGGTTTCTTCTTAGGCATTATAGTAAAATGTGAGAAGAAAAAGATAAATTGAAGAAAGAACTGTTAGGCAAAAAGGATGATTTGGGAAATTCTGTCCATCAAGATTGGAAAAGATGGTAAAACTTGGAGATTCCTGTAAGAAAAGTGTGCTTTGTAGAGAAGACCAAGGGCATAGCTGGAAAACCTTTGTTAATGCTGAAAAGAGTAGGAATATGACTCACGGACCCATTCAACCATCTCAGCAGAAGCCAGAAATATAGGTGGGCCTGTGGAAAGATCTGTGAAAGATCCTGTTGTCTAATGGCATGAATCCCTGTGACACACATGGTAAACTCACAAGGTTTTTTGAAAATGCTCTGTCTCAGAAACACTGCATCTTAGACTGAAAGAGACAGAATGAAATGAAGAACTGCCAAGATTTTAGAGACAGTAAATAGGATAACGAAACTACTCACCTGAAAATGTATGCTACCCTTTAAAAGAAAAGAAAAGAAAAGATAACACCAAGAACAGAAAGTTAGCAATGAGTGAAGAGTAACAGATGGCTGTGATATAATAGAGGTAGACTAGTCAGAAGCTTAGGAGATTAGCAAATAGATAGTCAAAGAAAGCCTGGCTAAAACTATAGTCCATCTTAGTGGTCCAGAAGAATGCTGTGCATATCCAAGGCAATGTCCTTTAAGGAGATGCTGGAGAGGAAACTTCTGAGTTACTGGTCCCTGGCTAAATGTAGGCCAAACTCAAAACTCCCTGAAGAATGAACATAGTCTGTAAGCCACACCAGATCCAACAGTAAAATGTAAAAACCTTTCTGATACAGGAAGATTAAACACAACCTCTAACCAATCAATAATTGACCACTAAATGGTCTTGAAACAAGGGTATTCTGTTGGAAACCAGGATAAAGATAAAAACAAGAAAAAAACAATTTTGCAAACAGGGTCACAAGGTTGCACATGGTGAGAGAAATAGACTTCACAATCTATCAAACAAAGAAGCAACCCAAGTTGGGTATGTGAGTCAGGGGGACTCAGTATCCAGAGTTGCTATAATAGATTATCTTAAATGTCCAATTTTGGCTGGATGTAGTGGCTTATGCCTGTCCCAGCGCTTTGGGCGGCCAAGGCAGGAAGATGACTTGAGGCCAGCAGTTCTAAACCAGCCTAGGTAACACAAGCAAGATTCTATCTCTACAAAAAATAAAAGTAAAAATAATTTTTTAAAAAGCTGGGTGTGGTGGTGCATGCCTATTGTCACAACCACTCAGGAAGCTAAGGCAGGAGGATCACCTGTGCCCAAAAATTCGAGGCTGCAGTGAGCTATGATCACATCACTTCACTGCACTCCAGCCTGGGCAACAGAGTGAGATTCTGTCTCAAGAGAGACAGAGAGAGCGAGAAGGAGAGAAGAGACATGAAAAGAAACACTAAAGTATGACCCATACACAGGATAAAAAGCAGTCATAGGAACTGCTTTGAGAGGACCTATATTTGCAGAAAAACACTCTAAAACAGCTATTACAAATATGTTCAAAGAGCTGATGAAAGCCATGTTTAAAGAATTAAGAAAAAACATGGTGATAATGATTTATAAAATAGAGAATGTTAATAAGCAGAAAGTTTTTAAAAAATCAAATGGAAATTCTGGGATTCAAAAGTATAATAACTTCACCAGAGGCCTCAACAGAAAGTTTAAGCTGACAGAAAAACAGAATCAGTGAATTTGGAGAGACAGATTAATAAAGATTACACAATCAGAAGAATAGATTTTTAAAAGAATGAATAAAAATGAATAGAACATCAGAGAAATATGGGGCATGATTAAGCACAACAACATACACATTACAGGAGTTCCCAAAAGACAGGAGAGAGAAAAAGGAGCAGAAAAAAAAATATTCAAAGAAATAATAGCTGAAAACTTCCCAAATTTGATGCAAAGCATTAATACACACATCTAAGAAGCACACCATATTCTAAAAAAGATAAACACAAAGGGATATATATCTAGACATAATCAAAGTCAAAATGTTAAAAGTCAAAGATAAAATCATGAAAGCAGCAAAGGAAAAATAACTTATCATTTAGATAAGAACCCCAATAAAATTAACATCTCACTTATTAGAAACAATAAGGTCCAGAGACAATGGGATGAGACAGTCAAAATGCTGAAAGGAAAAAAAAACTGCCAAGCATGAATCTTATATCTAGCAAAACTATCTTTCAAAAATGAAGGCAAAATAAATACATTCACAGATAAACAAAAGCTGAGAGAATGTATTGGTAGAAGACCTGCTTTAAAGGAAATACTAAGGGTAACTGGGCTGAAAGCAAGTGACAATAACTCAAATCCACATGAAAAAGTGTATGAATAATGGTAATTATACAGATAATTATGGGAGATAATATGATTGTATATTTATTTTCCTTTATTCCCTTAACTGATTTAAAAAGCAATGGCATAAAACAATATGATATTGTATTATAAGGCCTATAACATTTATAAATGTAATATACTTGACAATAATACCACAAAAGAGGCAAATCAGAATAAAGCTGAATTGGAGTAAAACAATGATACCAGTTGGTAACTTGAATGAATCTACAGGAGAACATGAACAGAACCAGAAATGTAAAATAGGAAGCTTAATAAAATAAACTCTACAAGTAAATACTTGCTCTTATCTCAGCTTCTTTAAGAGATATAAGATAATATAAAGTAATATTTGTAACAATATATTGTATTTATAAAATATACAAACATAATACGTATAACAGTCAAAGAACAAAAATAGGGAAAAATAATTTTGCTATACAGAAACAATGTTTCTATATCTCACTGGAAAAAGGTTAGCAAAAGAATGAAGTCAGTTCTGATAACTTAAGATGTATATTGTAAGCCCTAGAGCAACCACTAAGAGCATAACTCAAAAATACACTAAAAAAAATTAAAGGAATTAAATTGTTACACCAGAAAATATTCACTTAATGTAAAACAAAGCAGTATAGGTGGGAAAAACACAAAAAAATGAGACAGACTGAAAACAAAAAGAAAAATGGCAGGTATAAATCCAACCATATCAATAACAACATTAAATATGAATGGATTAAACAACCTAATCAAAAGGCAGAGATGGTAAGATGTGATTCTTTTTAAAAATATACTATCTGAGACATACATTAGATTCAAAGATAACAAATAAGATGAAAGTAAAAGGATGGAAAAAGACATACCATGCAAATGGCAAAAGAGACCTGGAGTGCTGGTCTGGTTTGGCTCTGTGTCCCCACCCAAATCTCATCTTGAATTGTATTCCCATAATTCCCACATGTTGTGGGAGGGACCCAGTGGGAGATAATTGAATCATGGGGGTGGTTTCTCCCATATGGTTCTCATGATAATGAATAAGTCTCATGAGATCTGATGGTTTAATAAGGGGAAACCCATTTCTCTTGGCTTTCATTCTCTCTCTTGCTGCTGCCATGTAAGAAGTGCCTTTCCCCTTATGCGATGATTGTGAAACCTCCCTAGTCACATGGAACTATAGGTCCATTAAACCTCTTTCTTCTGTAAATTGCCCAGTCTCAGGTATGTCTTTATCAGCACGTAAAAACAAACTAAAACAGTAAATTGGTACCAGTAGAGTGGGGCACTGCTGAAAAGATACCTGAAAATGTGGAAGCAACTTTGGAACTGGCTAACAGTCAGGGTTAGAACAGTTTGGAGGGCTCAGAAGAAAACAGGAAAATGTGGGAAAGTTTGGAACTCCCTAGAGACTTGTTGAATGGCTTTGACCAAAATGCTAATAATGATATGGACAATGAAATCCAGGCTGAAGTGGTCTCAGATGGAGATGCGGACCTTGTTGGGAACTGGAGCAAGATTGACTCTTGTTATGTTTTAGCAAAGACACTGGTAGCATTTTGCCCCTGCCCTAGAGATTTGTGGAACTTTGAACCTGAGAGATGATTTAGGGTGTCTGGTGGAAGAAATTTCTAAGCAGCAAAGCCTTCAAGAGGTGACTTGGGTGCTGTTAAAGGCATTCAGTTTTGTAAGAGAAGCACAGCATAAAAGTTTGGAAAATTTGCAGCCTGACAATGCAATAGAAAAGAAAATCCCGTTTTCTGAGGAGAAATTCAAGTCAGCTGCAGAAATTTGCATAAGTAATGAACAGCTGAATGGTAATCCCCAAGACAATATGAAAGATGTCCCCAGGGCATGTCAGAGGTCTTCACAGCAGCCCCTCCCATCACAGGCCCAGAGGTCTAGGAGGAAAAATGGTTTTATGGGCCAGGGCCAGGGTTCTTAATCTGTATGCAGCCTAGGGACTTGGTGCCCTGTGTCCCAGCTGCTTCAGCCATGGCTGAAAGGGACCTATGTAGAGCTCAGGCTGTGGCTTCAAAGGGTTCAAGCCCCTAACCTTGGTAGCTTCCACATGGTGTTGAGCCTGCAAGTACACAGAAGTCAAGAATTGGGGTTTGGGAACCTCTGCCTAGATTTCAGAAGATGTATGGAAATGCCTGGATGCTCAGGCAAAAGTTTGCTGCAAGGGCAGGGCCCTCATGGAGAACCTCTGCTAGGGCAGTGTGGAAGGGAAATGCGGGCTTGGAGCCCCCACAGAGAGTCCCTACTGGGGCACTGCCTAGTGGAGCTGTGAGAAGAGGGCCACTGTCCTCCAGACCCCAGAATGGTAGATCCACTGACAGTTTGCACCATGTGCCTAGAAAAGCCAGAGATACTCAGCACCAGCCCATGAAGGCAGCCAGGACAGAGGCTGTTCTCTGCAAAGCCACAAGGGTGGAGCTGCCCAAGACCATGGGAACCCACCTCTTGCATCACGGTGACTTGGATATGAGACATGGAGCCAAAGGAGATCATTTTGGAGGTTTAAGATTTGACTCCCCCAATGGATTTCGGACTTGCATGGGGCCTGTAGCCCCTTCATTTTGGCCAATTTCTCTCATTTGGAATGGTTGTATTTACCCAATGCCTGTACCCCCATTGTATCTACAAGGTAATTAACTTGCTTTTGATTTTACAGGCTCATAGGTGGAAAAGACTTGCCTTGTCTCAGATGAGACTTTGGACTGTGGACTTTTGAGTTAATGCTGAAATGGGTTAAGACTTTGGGGGACTACTGGGAAGGCATCATTGGTCTTGAAATGTGAGGACATGAGATTTGGGAGGGGTCAGAGATGGAATTATATGGTTTGGCTCTGTGTCCCCACCCAAATTTCCTCTTGGATTGCACTCCCGTAATTCCCATGTGTTGTGGGAGGGACCTGTTGGGAGATAATTGAATCGTGGGGGCAGTTTCTCCCATACTGTTCTCGTGTTATGTTTTAATGAAAAATCTACTTAGATATCACAGCCCAGGTGCTAGGTATGCTCATTGCTATTGAATGTTATTGCTTTCAGGTATTTTCAGTGAAATATATCCTTTTAGAAAGAAAAAAAGTCTTGAATTCATACTGATATTTTCATTTCAGACTTCATTGTATAGATTTACGCATACCTTTGGTTCTCTACCTACTTGCATGTCTTTTTTTAAAGCTAAACATTTCTTAATACAGTAACCGAATTACCTATTTCTTTATCATCTAATATACTTACAATATTACTGTTAACAATGCCAGTATTACTATTAACAATGAAACTACTAACAATGTTTATTTTGGTAGTTCTTTTTCTTACAGTATATTCCATTAGGGATGAAGAGTCAGAATATTGTCTTTTGAAGTACAAGTTAAATATTCTTTATTTGAAATGCTTGGGACTAGTTTAGAATTTTGGATTTTGGAATATTTGCACTACCCTACGGGTATGATGCAGGCCTTTTTGACACTTTCAATAACATATTTATACCACAGAGCAGAAAATAAGCAAAAAACCCATAGTGAGTAATGCACATAGGTCTTGGCCCCATGTGGGGCACCATCAGGCGTTGGTGTGTCTGGTCTGAACATGAGCTATTTTATTACCCTTTGTGGATGAGTTTGCATGAGGGAATTTGGGCATGTCCAGAAAAGCTGAATTGCAGCTGAAGGGAGCTAAGAGGGTCTTTTTCTCTTAGGGTGACTGAATAAATTGTATGTTGTGTGCCAGTGTGTTGACTGCAATCATCACATGAAATCAGGTGTGAAATTTTTCACTCATGGCATCATGTCAACACTCAAAAAGTTTTGGATTTCTGATTTTTGGGTTAGGGATGCTCAACCTGTACTTGAAAGAATTTTGTTCTCTATCCTACTAACTTCTTATGTAAGAAAGTCAGCTGATTCTAGAGGGAGGAAAGTACTTGATTCAATAGTATGATCAAAGGTGAAAATCCATGGGCAAGCTTTAAGTAGAAGTGTATTTCCTTAAGAGGCCTACTGTTTAAGCTAAATAAGTGATGACTGTGATGCCAGCCACTTACTGAAATTTCTCTTCTTGTTCCAGTGAATAACCCTTGGTGGCTTTAAAATATGTCTACAAATTTAACATTCCTACCTCCAAAAGTAGAGCCTGATTTCCCTCCTCAAAAGTGCAGGCTGGAGTTTTAGTGGCTTGCTTTTAACAAATAGTATATGGCAGAAATGACACTATGTGACTTCTAAGGCTAGGTTAAAAAGTATTGTGGCTTCCTCCTTGTTCTCGATCTTGATTCATTAACCCTGGCAGATGCCAGTTGTCATATTGTGAGGACACTCAAGCAGCTCTATGGAGGCATCCATGTGGCAATGAACATGGCTCCTGCCTATAGCTATGTCAGTGAGCCACCTTAGAAAGAGATCTTGCAGCCCCAAACTTTTAGTTGATTGTGTTACCAGTCAACATCTTGACTACAACCTCATGAGAGACCCTTAGACAGAACCACTCACCTCTGCCACTCTGAAATTCCTGACTCTCAGAAACTGCAACATGATAAATGTTTATTATTATTTTAAGTTTTATGGTAATTTGTTAGGTAGCAACAGGTAACTAACACAGAACCTAAATGTAGGTTTAAAGTAGATGGATACTCAATGAAAGTCATTTATTACTCTTTGGTGAGGGGAGAGCTTTTTAAAGGTAGAGATTACATAAGCAGGCTTCAGAATTCCAAGTATTGGGCTACAGAGGAAATTGGTAAGTGCAGACAGTTGGTGAACGGACTGCCAAAGTATTAGTTACTGCCAAAGTAATGTATTCACTCCCTTGGGATCACCAGCTGGATTTCCAGAAGATTGAGGCTCTAGCTTCTGCCTTTTCCCTTCCTCCATACCTTTTTTTTCATGCTCCTTGATTCTGAATTTGACACAAAACCTCCAGAGATAAACACCACAGCTCTTAAAGCAATCTCCTTACAAAACTATTTTCCTGAAAGAAACCAATGCATTCTGTATTTTCTTTGCTGAACAAAATGTGAATACCCAGGCATAAATTCTTTATGTTTTGCTTATATATGGCTTGTATATGAATTAGAGATTTAATTGTATCTACCATTGCTTTCAGTTTCCCTACCTAGTCTTAAATTCCCAATGTAAAGGAGTTTGAAAGGTAGAATTTTTAAGTTGCCGTGTCTTAATAATTTTTAAGGGATTTGACTCATATTGTCCCTGTGATATGGCATTTTTCTCTCCAAGACATTTTATAGCTTTTCCAATTAGATTGTGCCCTTTGTTGTGATTCAATGTCTTATGCTTTCAGAGTTGTAATTTTTTGTAACCACTTCCATGGTATGGACCATTTGATCATAAAGATTTAAAGTCCAAATATTCCAAAATCCAAAAAAAAAAAAAAAAAAATCAAAATCCTAAACACTGCTAGTCCCAAGCATTTCAAACAAAGAATATTCAACTTGTACTTCAAAAGACAGTATTCTGACTCTTCATCTCTAATGGAATATACTTTAAGAAAAAGAACTACCAAAATAAACATCATTAGTAGTTTCACTGTTAATAGTAATACTGGCATTGTTAATAGTAATATTGTAAGTATATTAGATGATAAATAAATAATTCAATTACTGTATTAAGAAACAAATGTTGGCCGGGCGTGGTGGCTCAAGCCTGTAATCCCAGCACTTTGGGAGGCCGAGACGGGCGGATCACGAGATCAGGAGATCGAGACCATCCTGGCCTACACAGTGAAACCCCGTCTCTACTAAAAAATACAAAAAACTAGCCGGGCGAGGTGGCAGGCGCCTGTAGTCCCAGCTACTCGGGAGGCTGAGGCAGGAGAATGGCGTAAACCCAGGAGGCGGAGCTTGCAGTGAGCTGAGATCCGGTCACTGCACTACAGCCTGGGTGACAGAGTGAGACTCCGTCTCAAAAAAAAAAAAAAAAAAAAAAAAGAAACAAATGTTTAGCTTAAAAAAAGACATACGAGTAGGCAGAGAACCAAAGTTAAGCATAAATCTATGCTATGAAGTCTGAAATGAAAATATCAGTATAAACTCATGATTTTTTTTCCTTTCTAAAAGGATATAGTTCACTGAAAATACCTAATAGCAGTGGTTGCACCCAGGCTATGGTCTCTGAGTAGATTTTTCCATTAAAACATAACGATTTACAGAAAATACGTGAAGAAATAAGCTAAACAATACCACAAAGAAAAAATGAGCCAAAACCAGAATTTGGGAAATTCTACAGGACAAATAAGCCACATTTTTCAACAAACAGGAGACATAAAACCCCTAAAATATAGAAAGGACTGCTGTAGATTAAAACACATTTAAGATACATAACAAATACATATGATACATGAAGCTTGATGTGTTCTAATTCAAATTAAAACTTTCTATAAAAACACATTTTTTAGATAACCTCAGAAATTTGGATATAGACTGGATGTTAAATGGTATAAAGAAACTTAACTTTTATTAGGTGAAATGATATTGCAAGTATGAAAAATTGTTTTTTATGGGTAAAATAGTATGATGTCTGGGATTTCTTTAAAATACTCCAATAACAAAATCAGTTCATGTTCTAGCCAAACAGGCCAGAGTTCTACCGCATAATAGAATGTATAATCAATTTTCACAAGAGAGTTTACTGAAAGGCCAGGCACGGTGGCTCATGCCTGTAATCCCAGCACTTTGGGAGGCAGAGGTGGGTGAATCACTTGAGGCCAGGAGCTCGAGACCAGCTTGGTCAAACTGGTGAAACCCCATCTCTACTAAAAATACAAAAACTTAGCTGAGCATGGTGATATACGCCTGTAATCCCAGCTACTCAAGAGGCTGAGACACGAGAAGCGCTTGAGGCCAGGAGGCAGAGGTGACAGTGAACGGAGATCACACCACTATACTCCAGCCTGGTTGAAAGAGGGAGACTCTTGTCTAAAAACAAAAACAAAAACAAAAAATAGTTAACTGTAAACCCACATAAAATGAATAATCACCATGTCTGAGGTCTATTTTTTCAATATATGTGAATCCCCAAATCAATGCCAACAAACCCCTTCAATTCAACATCCCATACACTCACAGATTACTGGATACTCCAAATAAAATCTTTGTTAAAGTTTTGATAGCTTATTTCAATGCCATTGCCTTCACCTACTAACAAAGTAAACCTAATAAAAGAGAAATAAAGGTTAGTCTGGCATGACTTGTTCTTAGTGATGCCTATGATTTCCAAAGAGTACTACATTCTTGCCTATATCTTCTAACCATATATTTAATAACTTGTTGCACATTTTCTAAGGAATAACGCTGAGCTGATCATTTGTAATTCTTAAATTCCAACTTTTCTACTCTTTTAAAAATGTATTTATTAACACTTTTATTAAGATGTAATTCACATGCCACACAGTCTACCTATTTAAAGAATATAATTCATTGTTTTTTAGTATATTAAGATGGTTGTACAACCATTACCACAATCTAATTTTGGAACATTGTCATTCCCCCTAAAAGAAACCCTTTAACCATTAGTTGTCACTCACCATTCCCCACCCTCTAGACCTCCCATCTCTAATCTGTCTCTATAGATTTGACTATTATGGGTATTTCAAATTAACAGAATCATAAGATGTGGATTTTTTAAATGGCTTTTTCACTTTTAGAAAGCAGGATATTATCTTTTAGTATCTCTCCAATATAACAACTAAGACCTGTAAGATAATATATTCTAGTTCCTTTAACTCTCCAGATGCTTAAAGAAGCTCACACTCCCCAGATAGTAAGACAAGCATTGGGTTCCCAAGGCTTCCCTGTTTGACATCTTTACTCCTGTGACACCAAAGGCATTTGAGCAATCCAATTCCCAGGGCCTAGGCCATTTCTCTGATCATCCTTGCCTCACGTCACCCCAACTACTGATTTCAGCTTTTAATTTTCATGACTGCTCTCTAGATTTCCACTCCTGTCTTGTCATTCTCATTTTCTCTCACCACTAGTCAGGATATGACATGGTGCCAGAAGCATATGAACCACAGGGAGATTGGAGGATGGCAAGAGGGAATGCAGTAAGTGGGGAAACTGGATTCTGGGAATAGAGGCCTGTGTCTTTGGTTCCTTTAACATCATTGAAGGAACTAATTATTTCACATATGCAAAGGCCAAATAGGAGACAGCCAATGCTAGACTGTGAGGCAGAAGTGGATTGGAGCCAAGTTCGAGGTGGGGCAAAGGAACAAATAGGAAAGAAAAGAAGAAAAATTAAAATCCTCAGGGCTCACTTTACTCAAAGGAAGAAAAGACTCTTGATCAGTATAGGTCAGCCCTGGAAAGTAAGGGCGCAAATGGGCTACGGGGTTAGACAGAAGAAGTGCTTTGGCATGAGGTTTCTCTGCTTTCTGACAGAGAAAGGATTCACACCGTCACACGTCCAAGCCTGCATTCTTCTGGCCATTAAACTGGATCCTGGGAAGAATTCTCTCCTCCTAGTCCTCTCAACTATATGCAAAAATGACCACCCATCACAAAGATATACATTATCAAACAAATAAACAAACAAACAATGAAAAACAAACAACAAAAAAACTGCCTAAACCCTTCTGAAGTACTGTTTCATACTATGAAGGAATACGCCCTATCTATTCCCATGGATCCCAGCAGCCTTCTCCACCTCTGCCTATGTTAGGCATTTCTTCTGGAAATAGGCAGAACAAATCTTGATCCCAGGTGGTTAATACCCTTTCCCATCCTAGAAGTTTTTAAACACAGAGGGCAACTTCTAATACATGAAATAAATAATAGGATACCTTCAGCAAGTGCCTCAGCCCTGCAATGTTGTTCCGGGACCAGAAAAAATATGTAGTAAGCTAATATGGTTTCTGAGATAAACCTTGTATACTAGAATTCATAATCTTAATGTTACCATTTATTGCAGTTACTATTAACCAACTGGTATGCAATTATAGTAGTCTGATATTTTAACCTGCAGTACAGTTCTGCTGATATATCCTGGCTGATCATTAAGCTGAACTGATCAGAAACATTCTCCTGTATTAGGCCCATTATGAAAGGGACACTAGACTCCATAAAGCTGTAAATCTCCTGTCAGGACTGGACATAACTATGTAACAATCTATAAGAAGGAAACATTCTTCTAAACTCTATAAAGCACCATACTGAAGGAGTTTTAAAGGAGAACAAGTTGAAAAAAATACTGTGTAACCAAAAAGCTCTGTATGGTTATTAAAAGTAACATGTAAAATGACACCTATCATATTACACACAACAAACCCATCACATAGTAAAATTTCATTATAAATTCTAAGTATTCATTAGCAGAATGAAATTAAACTAAAATTTCTGTATGTTTTTCTATTGTGTGGTTCCAGAGATATTTAATATTTGCAAAATATATTATTTGTTCTGCAAATAAAAGCATCACAGTACCTTATAATGTCCATTCACCACTGCATCATGTAGGGGAGTAATCTGGTACATTCCTTTGATATTTACATCTGCTCCACCTTTTAATAGTTCACTTGCTGTCTGATAAAATCCTCCTACACTAGCTTCATGAAGTGCTGTCCAACCTATCATACAAAAAGATACGGCATTTATTTATATTTGGCATCTTAATAATGTTTTGTGCTTGCCCTTAAAAAACAACTCTGATTCTAAGTTGTTTCTTTAAAAATATTTTGATTATATGAGTCAAGATAGTATCATCTGAAAGCACACTGTATTATTTGGTAGGTTCAATAAACCTGAAGGACAAATCAAACTCCTACCCCTCAACTCTGTTGTGCAAAAATGTGAAAAGAAACAAAATATTTGAAAGTAATCCTGACCTCTCCAAATAAATAGGCTGTGCAGGAGTCATTATCAACTCAAAGAGAATACTGGTTGCAGGCTGCTTTTCTGCAGAGATGAGGGGAGAAAAGCTTTGTTTCTAGTTCAAGGTACTTCCATTAAAGTATCCAACTGGCTGGACTACATATCACTCAATTCAAAATGATATATTCATTTTTTTTCTCCTTCTTTACAAAAAACTTTTTACAGTAGTTTAACAACCACAAACTGCTCCAAGAAAACTAGTCATATGGGCAAATATTCTTTTTCTTTACTGGCCAAAGACAATGGTATAAGTTATAGATTTTTTTTTTTTTTTTTGAGACGGAGTCTTGCTCTGTCACCCAGGCTGGAGTACAGTGGTGCTATCTCAGCTCACTGCAAGCTCCGCCTCCCGGGTTCACACCATTTTACTGCCTCAGCCTCCTGAGTAGCTGGGAATATAGGTGCCCGCCACCATGCCTGGCTAATTTTTTGTATTTTTAGTAGATATGGGGTTTCACTGTGTTAGCCAGGATGGTCTCGATCTCCTGACCTCGTGATCCGCCCGCCTCAGCCTCCCAAAGTGCTGGGATTACAGGCATGAGCCACCACACCCAGCCTAGATATTTATTAAATTCCAGTAAATCATATGACAGATGTAAGAAAACTTGAAAGTTGCATGTCAAAAGAGAATTTCGCTAGTTCTTCTCAGAACATTCATCATAAAACAGGGATTCCCAATCTCAGCTTATGTTTTTAGTTGTTATGAGTTTCACAGAATGTTTACCAGTATCCCTGGCCTCAACCCACCAGATGACAGTAGAAACTCCTATCCTAGTTGTAACAGTTAAACATGTTTCCAGAAACTGCCAAAAGTCCCCTGAGGGGGTGGGAGCAAAAGCACTCCAGTTGAGAACCACTGCCATACAATATTAGGGGAGGAGTTTCTCCTCTAGTATTAATTACTAAGTTTTGAGGAAGAAATGAAGAGACCCCAAAATTGTAAATATATAGTTAATAAGGTTTTTTCCCTATAAATTTCCTTAAAATGAATATGGCTTGTTTAAAGCAAAAGTTATAACATTTATAATGTCTGTAGATATGATACATATGATAGCTATAGCATAATGGATATGGGGAATAAATGGACTATATGTATTCAACATCCTCATATTTCATATGAAGTATTATAATATTAACTCTAAGATGACTATGAAACATTAGAGGTGTATACTTAATCCCTAGAGTAACCTTGAGAAAACACTGCAAAGACAAAGAAAGAAACAAAAAACAGATTAAGCACACAGAAAACAATTAGTAAAATGGCAGACCTAAATCCAACCATTTATGTTAAATGTAAATTGACTAATCACACTAATTTTCAATTAAAGGTAAGACTGTCAGAATGAATAAAAAAGCAAAACTATCTGCTGTTTACAAGAAACATAGTTTATTTTTGTTCTGACTTTTCTTTTAGGTTAAGATTGTACGTGTGCAGATTTTTTTAATGGGTAAATTGTGTGTCACTGAGGTTTGGTGTATAAACGATCCCATCACCCAGGTAGTGTGCAAAGTACCCAATAGGCAGTTTTTCAACCCTTGCCCCACTCCCCTCCTCCTCCCATAAGTAGTCTCCAGTTTGTACTGCTCCCATCTTAAGAAACATGCTTTAAATATAAAGACACAGATAGGTTGAAAATAAAAGGATAGAAAAAGATATAGTAAAAGGATAGAAAAAGATACAGTAAATAAGCAGTAAACATAAGAAGGCTAGATGTCTATATTAATATTATATATAGTAGAGTTCAAGATAAAGTATATTACCAAGCAATAATGACAGACATTTCACGATAATGAAAGAGTTAATTTATCACAAGACATGACAATCATAACTGTTTATGTATCTAATAACAGAGCTTCAAAATATAAGGAGCAAAAACTGCCAGAATCAAAGAAAGAAACAGACAATTCCACAATCCCAATTATGAGGATTTTAACATGTCTCTAAAAAAAAGTAGATCAACAAGACATAAAATCAATAAAGACGGCCGGGCGCGGTGGCTCAAGCCTGTAATCCCAGCACTTTGGGAGGCCGAGACGGGCGGATCACGAGGTCAGGAGATCGAGACCATCCTGGCTAACACAATGAAACCCCGTCTCCACTAAAAATACAAAAAAATTAGCCGGGCGTGGTGGCGGCGCCTGTAGTCCCAGCTACTCGGGAGGCTGAGGCAGGAGAATGGCGGGAACCCGGGAGGCGGAGCTTGCAGTGAGCCGAGATCGCGCCACTGCACTCCAGCCTGGGCGACAGAGCGAGACTCCGCCTCAAAAAAAAAAAAAAAAAAAAAAAAATCAAAAAAGACATAGAAGAGCTGAACAACATTATCAACACCTTTACCTAGCTGAAATTTGTAAAACATTACATCCAACTAAAGAATAAACATTCAAGTACACCTGGGATATTCAACATAGGAGATAATACATTATGCAATAATCAATTCTCAATAAATGGAAAAAGGTTAAAATCATATAAAATATATCTTTTATGTTCTTTTTAGTCAAATTAGAAATCAATAACAGAAGAGTATCTGGAGAATCCAGACATTTAAAAATTAAACAACTTCTAATATAATCACTGGATCAAAGAAGAAAGCATATGAGAAATTAAAAATATTTCAAACTGAACTACAATGAAAATAAAACGTACCAAAATCTGTGAGACGCAACTACTAAAGTAGTTCTTAGAGGTAAATTAAAGCTTTAAATGCTTATATTAGGGAAGAAGGCACAAAATCAGTGACTTTATTTTCCACCTTATTAAAGCTAAAAGAACAAAAAAAGCCAAAATAAGTAGAAGGCAGAAAAAGAGCAGAAATCAATAAAGTATAAAACAAATAACAAAGAAAACTAAAAAAGCCATAAATCAATCCTTGAAAAAAATCAATACAATTGATTAATACAGCTAAAAAAAAAAGCCACAACCTACCAAAACAGACATAACATGGGATAGAAAATCTGAATAGCCTATACCTATTAACGAATTTATTATCAAAACTCTCCCACAAATAAAACAATAGGCCCAGATGGTTTCACTTCTAATTCTGTCAAACATTTAAGAAAGAATAAAAAAAAAAAAAAACCTCAATGTTAAACAAACTCATTCAGAAAACAGAAGAGGTGAGAAGATTTCTTAATTAATGAGGCCGGCATAACCCTGATACCAAAACCAAAGGCATTGTAAAAATATTATAAACTACTTATTATATACCTATATAGATTTTTTTAAATCCTTAACAAAATATTAGTAAATCTTGATAAAAAGGATCCAGACAAAAGCATTAGCTCCACCCCCAAAAAATCACAGACAAAAGAATTATCCACCTCCAAAAAATTATAGGCCAATGTTATTCATGAATGTAGATGCAAAAACCCTTACTATACCAAATCAAATCCAGCCATATATAAAAAGAATGACACATCATGACCAGATACCATTTATTCTAAGAATGTAAGGTTGGTTTAACATTTGAAAATCAATCAACCTAATTCACCACAGTAGTGAAATAAGGGAGAAAGTTTATATGGCCATATCAATAGATGTAGCAAAAGTACATGAGAAAAGCTAGCATCTACCTGATTTAAAAGAAAACTCTGCACATTAAGAATAGGTTCCGTGATAGAGATACAAAAAAAAAACTCTTCAAAAAATCAATGAATCCAGGAGCTGGTTTTTTGAAAAGATCAACAAAATTGATAGACTGCTAGCAAGACTAATAAAGAGGAAAAGACAGAAGAATCAAATAGGTGCAATAAAAAATGAAAGGGGATATCACCACCAATCCCACAGAAATACAAACTACCATCAGAGAATACTATAAACACTTCTACGCAAACAAACTAGAAAATCTAGAAGAAATGGATAAATTCCTGGACACATACGCCCTCCCAAGACTAAACCAGGAAGAAGTTGAATCTCTGAATAGAACAATAATAGGCTCTGAAAGTGAGGCAATAATTAATAGCCTACCAACCAAAAATAGTCAAGGACGAGACGGATTCACAGCCAAATTCTCCCAGAGGTACAAAGAGGAGCTAGTACCATTCCTTTTGAAACTATTCCAATCAATAGAAAAAGAGGGAATCCTCCCTAACTCATTTTATGAGGCCAGCATCATCCTGATACCAAAGCCTGGTAGAGACGCAACAAAAAAAGAGAATTTTGAGACAGGCAGATCACGAGGTCAGGAGATCGAGACCATCCTGGCTAACACGATGAAACCCCGTCTCTACTAAAAAATACAAAAAAACTAGCCGGGTGAGGTGGCGGGTGCCTGTTGTCCCAGCTACTCGGGAGGCTGAGGCAGGAGAATGGCATAAACCCAGGAGGTGGAGCTTGCAGTGAACTGAGATCCGGCCACTGCACTCCAGCCTGGGCAACAGAGTGAGACTCCATCTCAAAAAAAAAAAAAAAAGAGAGAGAATTTTAGACTAATATCCCTGATGAACATTGATGCAAAAATCTTCAATAAAATACTGGCAAACCAAATCCAGCAGCACATCAAAAAGCTTATCCACCATGATCAAGTAGGCTTCATCCCTGGGATGCAAGGCTGGTTCAACATATGCAAATCAATAAACGTAATCCGTCACATAAACAGAACCAAAGACAAAAACCACATGATTATCTCAATAGACGCAGAAAAGCTCTCCGACAAAATTCAACAGCCCTTCATGCTAAAAACTCTCAATAAACGAGGTATTGATGGAACGTATCTCAAAGTAATAAGAGCTATTTATGACAAACCCACAGCCAATATCATACTGAATGGGCAAAAACTGGAAACATTCCCTTTGAAAACTGGCACAAGACAAGGATACCCTCTCTCACCACTCCTATTCAACACAGTGTTGGAAATTCTGACCAGGGCAATCAGGCAAGAGAAAGAAATAAAGGGGATTCAATTAGGAAAAGAGGAAGTCAAATTGTCCCTGTTGCAGATGACATAACTGTATATTTAGAAAACTCCATCGTCTCAGGCCAAAATCTCCTTAAGCAGATAAGCAACTTCAGCAAAGTCTCAGGATACAAAATCAATGTGCAAGAATGACAAGCATTCCTATACACCAATAATAGACAAACAGAGAGCCAAATCATGTTGAACTCCCATTCACAATTGCTACAAAGAGAATAAAAACTTAGGAATCCAACTTACAAGGGATGTGAAGGACCTCTTCAAGGAGAACTACAAACCACTGCTCAACGAAATAAAAGAGGACACAAACAAATGGAAGAGCATTCCATGCTCATGGATACAAAGAATCAATATCATGAAAATGGCCATACTGCCCAAGGTAATTTATAGATTCAATGCCATCCCCATTAAGGTACCAATGACTCTTCACAGAATTGGAAAAAAACTACTTTAAAGTTCATATGGAACCGAAAAAGAGCCCACATTGCCAAGACAATCCTAAGCAAAAAGAACAAAGCTGGAGGCATCATGCTACCTGACTTCAAACTATACTACAAGGCTACAGTAACCAAAACAGCATGGTACTGATACCAAAACAGATATACAGACCAATGGAATAGAACAGAGGCCTCAGAAATAACACCACACATCCACAACCATCTGATCTTTGACAAATGTGACAAAAACAAGAAATGGGGAAAGGATTCCCTATTTAATAAATGGTGCTGGGAAAACTGGCTAGCCATATGTAGAAAGCTTAAACTGGATCCCTTCCTTACACCTTATGCAAAAATTAATTCAAGATGGATTAGAGACTGAAATGTTAGACCTAAAACCATAAAAACCCTAGAAGAAAACCTAGGTAATACCATTCAGGACATAGGCATGGGCAAAGACTTCATGACTACAATACCAAAAGCAATGGCCACAAAAGCCAAAATAGACAAATGGGATCTAATTAAACTAAAGAGCTTCTGCACAGCAAAAAAAAAAAAAAAAAAAAAAAAAAACTACCATCAGAGTGAACAGGCAACCTACAGAATGGGAGAAAATGTTTGCACTCTACCCATCTAACAAAGGGCTAATATCCAGACTCTATAAAGAACTCAAAGAAATTTACAAGAAAAAAACAAACAACCACATCAAAAAGTGGGCAAAGGATATGAACAGACACTTCTCAAAAGAAGACATTTATGCAGCCAACAGACACATGAAAAAATGCTCATCATCACTCGCCATCAGAGAAATGCAAATCAAAACCACAATAAGATACCATCTCACACCAGTTAGAATGGCAATCATTAAAAAGTCAGGAAACAACAGATGCTGGAGAGGACGTGGAGAAATAGGAACGCTTTTACACTGTTGGTGGGAGTGTAAATTAGTTCAACCATTTTGCAAGACAGTGTGGCAATTCCTCAAGGATCTAGAACTAGAAATACCATTTGACTCAGCCATCCCATTACTGGGTATATACCCAAAGGATTATAAATCATGCTGCTATAAAGACACATGCACATGTATGTTTATTATGGCACTATTCACAATAGCAAAGACTTGGAACCAACCCAAATGCCCATCAATGACAGACTGGATTAAGAAAATGTGGCACATACACACCATGGAATACTATGCAGCCATAAAAAAGGATGAGTTCATGTCCTTTGCAGGGACATGGATGAAGCTGGAAACCATCATTTTCAGCAAACTATCACAAGGACAGAAAACCAAACACTGCATGTTCTCACCCATAGGTGGGAATTGAACAATGAGAACACTTGGACACAGGGTGGAACATCACACACCAGTGCCTGTTGGAGGATGGGGGGCTGGGAGGCTAGAGGAAGGATAGCATTAGGAAAAATGCCTAATGTAAATGATGAGTTGATGGATGCAGCAAAGCAACATGACACATGTATACCTATATAAAAACCTGCACATTGTGCACATGTACCCTAGAACTTAAAGTATATATATAAAAAAAGAATAGACTCCTCAAACTCCTCAATCTGATAAAGAGCATCTACAAAAACCTATAGTTAAAATCATGTTTAGCGGTGAAATATGCTGAAATACTGAAAGAAGAAAAACTAACACAGAGTGAAAAATACCAGAACAGTAGTGGCATCTTGAGAGTAAGGAATGACTGAAGAGAGGCATGAGGAAACTTTCTGGGATAATGTATCTGTCAAAATTAACCAGATGGCACAATTAAGATTTGTAGTTCACTATATGAAAATGTTACCTGAGAAAACACACACACACACACCCCTGAACTCTAATAATATTCATGCTGAGGTGTTTAGTGGTAAAACACACTGATGTCTATAATTTCTTTGAAATGCATCAAAATAAAGATGGATTGATGGATGGACAGAGAGATTTCAAGATGGATAGGTATCTGATAAAATAAATATGTAGAATCGAGATATTAGTTATATGGATAAACAGGTCACGTGAATTTTTGAATATTTTAAAACTACCTATTTTTAAAATGTATATACAAAAACTATTTCCTCCAAATACTGTTTCTTATAGAAGGTATGAATTCACTGCTGTTTAGGTTCTGGAACCTGTGAACTAGTGAAAATTTGCTTACCAACATGTACATTGGTTAACCTGATTATATATCACAGGTCCCAGTTAGATGAGATGAAAAATTAAGTACCAGAAACTCAAAAGTCATTAACTTTGGAATGCAGATGATGATTTTCCTCCTATAAAACTTCCTTTCCTTGTCTAGATTTTGCTCAAACTACAATAAAAATTAGTTTCCTAAAGAAGACGAAAATGGGTCAGGCAAGGTGGCTCACGCCTGTAATCCCAGCCCTTTGAGAGGCTGAGAAAGACAGATCACCTGAAGTCAGGAATTCAAGACCAGCCTGGTTAACATGGTGAAACCCCATCACTACTAAAAATAAAAAAAATTAGCCAGGCGTGGTGGCAAGCGCCTGTAATCCCAGCTACTCGGGAGGCTGAGGCAGGAGAATCTCTTGAACCTGGGAGGGGAAGGTTGCAGTGAGTCGAGATAGCACCATTGCACTCCAGCCTGGGTGGCAAGAGTGAGATTCCATCTCAAAAAAAAAAAAAAAAAAAAAAAAGACTAAAATGTTTACTATAGAAATGAGAAAATAACCACAAGCAAATATCACATTTCTCCTTGAGCCCAGAATGACTGAAAGATAAGGTAAATATAAAAGTAAACATATAGCTTCCAAGGAAAACCCAGTATCCTATTTTAAAGTTACTGAAGAAAATTCCCAAAGAAAACAAGATACAAGCATGAGGGATCCAAAGTCAATGATGGGGCAGGGGAAGGAGGCGCTTAAAAATGAATCCCCAATATCCCTGATGAACACAGGGGCAAAATCTTCAACAAAATACCAGCAAACTGAATTCAACAGTACATTAAAAAGACTATTCACTATGATCAATTGGGATTCATCCCAGGGATACAAGAGTGATTTAATATGCACAAACCAATAAATGTGATATATCACATTAACAGAAAGAAAGACAAAAGCCATACGATCATTTCAAAAGATGCAGAAAAAGCATTTGATAGAATTCAACATCCCTTCATGATAAAAATTCTCAACAAATTAGGTACAGAAGGTATGTATATCAATACAATAAATCCCATATATGGGTTTTATTTTTACCCATAGCTAACTTCATACGAAAGAGGGAAAAGTTGAAAGTTTTTCCTTTAAGATCTGGAAAAAGACAAGAATGGCCAGTCACCACTTCTAGTTAGTATTGTACTGGAAATCCTAGTGAGAGAAATTAGGCAAAAGAAAAAAATAAAGGTGTCCAAATGGGAAAGAAGGAAGTCAAATTGTCCCTACTTGTAGATGATACGGTCTTATATATAGAAAGTCCTAAAAACTTCACTAAAAAACTGCAAGAACTAATAAAGTCAATCAACTTGCAGGATACAAAATCAACACACAGAAAGCAGTGTTTCTATATGCTAAATAGTGGACTATCCAAAAAACTAATGCAAGAAAACAATCCTATTTACAATAGCTACCAAAAAATAAAATACCTAGGAATAAATTTAACCAAGGAGGTGAAAGATCTCTACACTGAAAACTATAAAACATTGATGAAACAGATTGAAGAGGACACATATAAAGGTAAGTGTATCCCATGTTCATGGATTGGAATAATTAATTCTGTCACAATAATCTACAGATTCAATATGATCTATGGATTCAATGCAATTTCTATCAAAATATCAATGACATTCGTCACAGGAATAAAAAATACCTAAAATTCATATAGAACCACAAAAGACCCCCAAACAGCCAAAGCAACCTTAAGCAAAAAATTTTTAAAAAACAAAGGTAGAGGCATCACATTACCCTACTTCAAAATACACTACAAAGCTCTATTAATGAAAAGAGCATTATATTGACATAAAAATAGACACACAGACCAATATAACAGAATACAAAGCCCAGACATAAATCCACGCATCTACAGCCAACTGCTTTTCAACAAAGGTGCCAAAAATACACACTGAGGAAAAGACAGTTTCTTCAATAAATAGGACTGGAAAAATTGGATATCCACATGCAGAAGAATAAAACTAGATCCTTATTTTCAACATACACAAAATTCAACTCAAAGTGGACTAAAAACTTAAATGTAAATACTGAAACTATGAAACTGCTATAAGAAAACACAGGAAAAATGCTTCATGACACTGGGCAATAATTTTTTGAATAAGACCTTAAAAGCACAGGCAACAAAATAAAAAAAAATAGACAAATGACATTACATCAAACTAAAAACTTTCTGCACAGCAAAGAAAACAATCAACAGAGTAAAGAGAAAACCTACAGAATGAGAGAAAATATTTGCAAACCATGCATCTGACAAGGGGTTAATATACAGAATATATAAGAAACTCAAACAACTCAATAGCCAAAAAATAATAATAATTATTATATTTTAAAATGAGCAAAAGATCAACAGGTATATGAAAAAAGTGCTCAACATAACTGACTACCAGGGAAAAGCAAATCAAAACCACAATGAGATACCCCCTCATTCCAGTCAGAATGGCAATTATTAAAAAGACAAAAGATAAGTGTTGATAAGGATGTGGAGAAAAGAGAACCTTTACACTTTTGGTGGGAACATAAATTAGTACAGCCATTATGGAAAACAATATGGAGATTCCTCAAAAATTCAAAATAGAACTACCATAACCAGCAATCCTACTACTTGGTATATATCCAAAGGAAACGAAATCAATATGTCAAAGAGATATCTAAATTCCCATGCTCACTGTAGCACTATTCACAATAGCCAAGATATGGACTCAACCTAAGTGTCCATCAACAGAAGAATGGATAAAGCAAATGTGGTATATGTATACAATGGAATACTATTCAGCCACAAAAAAGAACAAAATTCTTTCATTTGCAACAACATGGAAGAAACTGGGGGACATCATGTTAAGTGAAATAACCTAGACACAGGAAGACACATACTGCATGTTCTTACTCATATGCAGAATCAAAAAGCTGATCCTAGCTCTAGATCCTTGAGGAATCGCCACCCTGTCTTCCACAATGGTTGAACTAGTTTACAGTCCCATGGCACATGTATAGGTATGTAACAAACCTGCACGTTGTACACATGTATCCTAGAACTTAAAGTATAATAAAAAATAAATAAATAAATACATTTTTTTAAAAAGTTGATCCTAAGAAACAGTGAATAGAATACTGGTTACTACAGAGTGAGGAGAGTAGTGGGAGGGGAAAAATTAGGAAGAGACGGTCAATGGGTACAAAGTTGCAATTAGAAACGAGGAAGAGGTAGGCGCAGTGGCTCACGCCTGTAATCCCAGGACTTCGGGAGGCTGAGGCGGGTGGATCACAAGGTCAGGAGATCAAGACCATCCTGGCCAACATGGTGAAACCCCGTTTCTACTAAAAATACAAAAATTAGCTTTTTTTTTTAAGGGCAGGCACCTGAAATCCCAGCTACTCAGGTGGCTGAGGAAGAAGAATCACTTGAATCCTGGATGCAGAGGTTGCAGTGAGCCAAGATCACGCCACTGCACTCCAGCCAGGCAACAAAGTGAGATTCCGTTACACATACACACACACACACACACACACACACGAAGAAATGAAGAATAAGTGATGGTATCCTATTGCACAGTTGGGTGACTAGAGTCAGCAAAGAGGTATTGAATGTCTCTAAATAGTTAGAAAAGGAGATTTTTCAATGTTCCTACCATAAAGAAATGATACATGTTTAAGGTGTTGGATATGCTAATTACTCTGATTTGATCATCACACAATGTATACATGTATTTAAAAATCACATCGTTCCCCATAAATATGTATAATTATGTATATTTATAATATATACCATATATAATACATATAGTTATGTTATATAATAATTATGTATCCATTAAAAGTAAAAAGTAAATAGTGTCCAATTCCAGAAAAAACAATGAATGCTACCTGAAGTGAGACTTAAACAAGGATGACTCAGTAAGGAAGAATTATCAGTTTCAGGGTTGAAAGAAATTCCCAGTGTCAATAAAGCCAGAAGGAGCTTTATTCTGCAGAGAAAGCCACTGAAGACCACAGAAATCGCTACAGATTACAGAAAGAAATCAAGTGTAACAGAGACTTTTCCTTCCCCTAAGGATTATGCCTTCTGCATTGTAAAACCACCCCTCCAAAATAAAGATGGAACACATTCTACAACAGATCTTTTACTACCTCCCAAATCTGCAGGTTGGGAGATCCCCAAAAAAACTTATTTAAAAAAAGAAATTAACTATCATGGAAGAAATCTCTTTAAAACATGAATATAGTTATAAATTTCCTTTAAAGAGAACATAATATAATACATTTTTTAAAAAGATTTACAATCACAATAAAATTTGTTATATGCTGTAATGTAGCCATTGTTAACACTCACAGAAGAATAACGCACACTCCTTTCTACATTACATAGTCCTAAACAGTTTTGTCTCTCATATTTTATGTTATCTATTTCTTGCTTTGTTATTGACTTAAACTTCAGGCTATTATTAATACCCTGGTCTGGGCCAACCTTTCTTTTTCAGTTCTAATGTGTTACAGGTATAGGAATCAGAAAGAGTTCTGCATAAAATAAAGCTCAAGGCATTGATCTCAGAGGTTTTTGGCAAAAACTTAAAATGTGATCTATTTTGAGTATTCAGAGTTTTTTTTAGCCTACTTCATGACTGTCACCTTTGCCTTTGGAAAAAGAATTAGTACTCTTTCTGAGCTCCCTGCAATTTGTTTTTTAATCAGAGACAAAATTTCATAAAATGTAAGTGAGGACTCTTACTTACTTACATAAAATTCAAAATGTTACATATAAAAGACCAGTGGTCCATTATTACATTTTGTTCATTTCTCACAGGGCAGTGGGCCTCTTTTTTAATTGTACCACAAAATAAGTACACTTAAATCTTCCTACTGGAGATTATTAATCTTTTTGTTTTCACAGCATCTGATACATAGAAGGTATGTAAACAGTATGTAAAAGCTCACTACATCGAACTAACATGTTAGAGGTCATACAGCTCTTGCCAGTCCTTGACCTTTACTGAGACAGTGAGTGTGTGTGTGTGTGTGTGTGAGAGAGAGAGAGAGAGAGAGTGTGTGTGTGTGTGTGTGTGTGTTTTGGGAGGTGAAATGATGGTTGCATTTTAAGCAAATATTGCAGGTGATTCTGGTGTGGGTGTGTGTGTGTGTGTGTGTGTGTGTGTGTGTGTGTGTGGTTTGGGAGGTGAAATGATGGTTGCACTTTAAACAAACTTTGCAGGTGATTCTGTTGAAAATGGAAACACTGTCCTCTGTAATTCTGTGGGATGTGGCAGCCAGAAATAAAGATAGAGCTAAGATGCAAAGTAAGAAGGAAAAGTAGAGAACAAGTAAGTTCAAAATGCAGGAAAATATGATAGGGATAAAGAATTCATGAAGGTCACAGAAGTACCTGGGACAATGAGGAAAAGGTATTTATTAACTGGCTGAAGACAAGAAGGGAACAGTCACTGAGAATGTTAACAATGGCACAGAAAAAGAAAAGGTTAATAAAAAGAAACATGTTAAGAGAAGCTTGGGAAATCCATAAAGTCAAAACTGGCTGCATGTAGGGCTACTCTTGAACTCAATGGGCAGACAAAGAATACCAACAGAAAGAACCACATATCTCTTGAAATCAAGAGAGTAAGTGCTGTGGCTGGCAAATAAGGATCCAACGTTGAGGGTAATAGGGCTATGACCTGGGTATGACATTTAAAATAATATCCTGTTAAAATCCTGATTATAGTGTAAACCCAGGCCTTGCTAAGGTAAAGTACTGGGGGTGCACTTGAAATCAGCTGCTTGTCCATGGATTTTACTGTGCCATCTCTGTGCACCGTAAGACTCTTTGCACTGTTTCTAAACTGAGCAAGTATAGAAAAGTATGGACACCCAAAAGCACCATCCAGGCTGTCCAAGTATTGTTCAGTGTAAGTACCTTTAAGCAATCACTCTTCTCTAGCACAACATGTCACATTCTACCCACAGGGAAGACTGTCCCAGTGACCCAGCCTTGCAGAAATACTGCTCTTTCTGAGCTCCCTGTCCCAAGCTCTGTACTTCATACCGTATTCTTTCCATTTCCCTGGCCACTGCTCCTGCTGTACATCTACCATTTCATCATGAATTTTCCCCTATAGCTCAGTGCACCATCAGTTTCTTCCAGTGTTTGACATCATTTCTCCTTCATTCAAGGCTGAGTCTCATAGTAACAATGACCTTGCAAAGCCAGCCCCAGGTACCTTCTGGATGCCACTGCACATAACCCACCTGGCATAATCTTTGAAGGAGAAACATAATGCTCTTCTCCTGCCACCCAGTCTTCTCATCCTGCCCTCTTCCCTGAAAGATAATGGTGAGGAGCTACTTAAATAGGAAAATGACCTGAAAGTCTTCTGTTTGGAACTTACCTTAGGCTCACTTTGCTATACTTTCCTAAGAGTGATTCAGCTGAAACTACAAACCACTCTTAAGATAACTGTGGGTGGTAATCCTAACTTACCAGCATAACTTGGCTGATTAACATTTCCACCTTTTTTTATACAATGATGAACAAGATCAGCATCATCGTTCAGAGCAGCCTTATATACTAAGTTCTCTCCAAAAATGTTTCTCCGGTTAATGCTACCAAGAGATATTTTGTTCACCTTCATTTTTTCTGAAATGAGGGAATGAACAAAAGGAAAAAAATCATTATTTGAATATCAGAAGGAATATGAATTACAAACCACCGATTTCAGACTACAAACTTTACGAACATAGGTAACAGGATTAACTCAGTCAACAGTCTAGAAGTAAAGTATATTATATCATGAGAATATTCATCCATTAACCCAACTATAATATTATCTACATACAAAAAGGAAAAAGAGACAATGTCACTAGTTTTAAAATATTTGAAGTAAACTATAAACTGCGATAAACAGTGTATGTTGATTGAAAACCCATGAAAGGTGCATATATGAAAAGACTAACAGATAATCTTCTTAAAAGTTCTGGTGAAAACGATTATTTAAACCTAGAATAATATATTATCAAATTTAATAAAACGGTATATTACCAGATGTCTTACAAAACCATGAGGAGAAAATCTCAGCGGCATATAAGATACAAAAACTAATCCCAGTGAGACTGGAAAAAGGAATGCAAAATTCTCTTTCTTTGCTAAAAATAAATTAATGAAATTAAGCAGAGAATCATGGCCTGATCTTTGCAATTGTTTTTATTTACTAAGTCAGCAGAAATGCATGATTAAAATACTTTTCCAGATAATGTATATCAAGTATCAGTTCTCCACTGTGCCTCCTAAAATACTGAAGCTCCTCATTTACATGTTCCAAATCCTGTCAATTTGGAGGGCAATACTCATTTGGATTTTCTGAATTTCAGAATAGCTTGATGATAGCTTTTCCAATTTTTATCTAGCTAACCTGCTCCATCCTAAAACCTCACAAAGGTAACTGAGTACTGCAGCAGCCTTCTTAATAGACTACATAAAACTGCCTTGCCTTTTGACTCCCTTGATTCAGTCCCACTGCATAACAAACTAAACTGCTGAACTTTGAGTCTACCTTCTTGTATACCAGACTACAAAGCATTCTTTTCCCACTAGACAAATTGTATGCTTACCATAATCAAAGCAGTCTTTATTTCCAAATCTGTCTGTGCCAGCTGTACTTGTTATATTATAATTATGTAATTTTCTGATCTTAGGAGGAAAGCATTTAGTCTTTCACAATCAAGTATAAAACTGTATGATTTCTGTAGACGTCCATTGTCAGGTTGAAGTTTCCCCTCTATTCCTAGTTTGCTGGGAATTTCCACTAGGAACAGATGTGTTAGATGTTGTCAAATGCTTTCTGTGCATTTATTGAGATGATCATATGGTTTCTCTTTTTTAGCTTGTTAATATAATGAATTACAGCGATTGGTCTTCAAGTGTAAAACCAATCTTGCATTCCTAGGATAAATACCACTTGGTCATGATGTATTATATAATGTTGGATTTGATATGCTCAAGTTTTGTTTAGAATTTTTTTTTCTGAGACAGGGTCTTGCTCTCCATATTCTTCTCCAGGGTATTGCCCAGGGTGGAGTGCAGTGGTGCAATCATGGCTCATTGCAGCCTCAATTTCCCAGGCTCAGGTAATTCTCCCACCTCAGCCTCCTGAGTAGCTGGGACTACAGGCACGCACCACCACGCCCAGCTAATTTTTTGCATTTTTCGTAGAGACAGGGTTTCGCCATGTTGCCTAAGCTGATCTCAAACTTCTGGGCTCAAGTGATCCACCCGCTTCAGCCTCCCAGCATACTGTGACTCTAGGCATCAGCCACCACACCTGGCCTATTTAGAATTTTTGCATCTATATTCATGAAGGATATTTAGTCTAATTTTCTGTTCTTATAATGTCTCTGATTTTGGTATCAGTTTAATGATGACCTCATTAAAATGAGTTGAGAAGAGTTTCTTCATCTTTAATTTTTTGGAAGAATTGTGTGGAGAACTGGTATTATTTCCCCCTTATATATTTTGGAGAATTCACCAATGAAGGTGTTATAGAATGAATGGTGTCCTCCCAAAACTCAAACTTGAATTCCTAGACCAATAGGAATGGATTGAGGTGCTTATGTGTATGTGTGTGTGTTTGTGTGTGTGTGTGTTTATTTCTCTTTCTGTAAACTGCTTGTTCATGTTCCTTATCTATTCATGTTCTTTTTACTTTTTTCCTCCAGTTTAAAATTTTTAAATTAATTATTATTATTATCCGACATGTAAAAAGGGATATTTATTTAATGTATACAATTCAATATACTTGGGGACAAGTATATACCCATGAAACCATCACCACCGTTAAGGCCATGACATACACCCCCTGTTCTTTATCCTTACTGTTTCATAAGAGCTTTTTGCATACTAATGCCATTAAACCCTTGTCAAATGATGCTAATATTTCTTAGCTATTTAATATTTGATTCTTCTTTAGGGTATATTTCTATACAATTTTTTAAAATGTATGTAGTTAATTTTATCATTCTTTAAAAGAATTTTTACCATTATTTTAAAGTTATGCAGTTAATTTTATGATTTTAACCTCAGAAACCAAGAGGGTTTAAAAAGACTTTTTCCACACCAAGGTTACAGCAAGATTCACTTACATTTTCTTCTACAACTTTCATTTTTCATTTAAATCTTTGATCAATCTGAAATTAAAGTTAGTGTAAGGAATGTTATGGAAACCCAATTTTGTTTGTGTTTTCTACTACTTATTGCTTAGTCTTTCTTTTCACCACAATTTGAGATGCCATCTATATTACATATCTGTCCCATGTCTCACTGTAGCTGGCTTCTACATCTAAACTCTCTATTCTGTTTCACTGAGTTATCTGTCTATTCCTGCTACAGTGTCAAATGACTTTAATTTCTGTAGCTTTCTAATATGCTCACATATTATGGAGAACAAGGTCCTGCCACTCTTAACTTTTTGTTTTTATTTTTCAGAATTTTCTTGGCTAGTCTTTCATATTTACTTTTCTAGGTGATATTTAGTATTACTTTGAAACTTTCTCATAGCTACTCTCTATCCCTGTAAAAGCAATACACAATAAAACAAAAAATTTAGCAAATAAATAAAAATCTGTTTTTGATGAGATCTCATGCATTTCTAGAATAATTTAGGGAGAACCTTCTTACAATGCTGAATCTTTCTAGTCAAGAACAAGGTTCTTCTTTCCATTTATTCAAGTATTTTTTACACCCCTCAGTAGAATTTTTAAACTCTTCTTATAAATATGACACATTTCTTATTAGTTATAAAAGTATTTTCTTTTTGTAACAATTATAAATGAGATAATCTTTTACATTTTCTAACAAGTTCATGGATACATATATGTGAAAGGCATTAATTGTTGACTCCAGCTTATCACATTTTTAAAACTTTTTCTTTTGAAATAATTTCAGACTTACAGAAAAGTTGTAAAAATAGAACAAAAGACTCACCCCTTGTTGACATTTTACCATTGACTTTAAACCATTCTTTTTTACAGATACATATGCATCCAGACACATGTATATATAAAAAGTAACTTTTATACATCATGCCCTTTTACTCAGTAATACTTTAATGTGTATTTCTAAGGACAAAGATGTACACTTATATCACTGCAGTATTATTATCAAATTCAGAAAACTTACCTCTGATACAATATTATTTTTTCATCTACAACCCATATTTCAGTTTTGCCAGTTGTTCCACTATCTATTATTTTTTAAATAGTGTTTCTAGATTCTCTTATTGCTTCTGAGAGTTTTTTAGTTCAATCTTTTGGATGGTATAGGAACACAGAAATAAGATCTAAGAAAATAACAGTTGTGCCTTGTCCTTTCCTTTATTCCTCCTAATACGCTTTTTCATAGCCTTATGCTAGGTTGGTTACACATGTAAATTTAAAAAGAGGTCTGTAACTACTGTTTCCAGAGCAGAATTATAGAAAAAAGTACTAACCTATGAGTCAGAAGTTCAGGATCAATTCTCAATTATGCTACTAATGAGCTGTATGATGCTGGGAAAAACCCTTAACTATCTGAAATTCAGTTTCCTTATCAATAACATTAGAAAGTTGAGAAAGATAATCTCTGAATCCTTTCTACCAAAATTCTGTTTCCGTAAAAGAAATAGAAAAATACTCAAACTATGCATCACCTTTTTTTCCTGGAAATTGTTCATTTTTCCTGATTTGTTTTCCATTCTTGAACCTGCGTGAATGCATATTCTTCTCTTTACTATCAATCATTAAAGCCGGATCCTGCATTCTTGAAAAACAATGTATTTTTAAAATGGCTATAATGGTTTTTACAAACATTCACAGAGAATTATACCAAATTTTGACTATAATATTAAAACTCCAGGGTATTTTACTGAGCTGTTCTCAAGTGGCGTGGCAGTTTTTAAAATGGAGATGGCTCCTGCAGGTAATTCTGCAGCAGGCATGCCAGTCATCATTGGCTTCTAGCCCTCTCTTTGCACTACCTGTGGGTTTTTCTTCTTTAGGATTAGTCATTTACAAGTGCGAGTATTCTGAATCTCCTGCTCTTCACTCCCCAAGTTGGCATGTCACTATCCACTCTATTCACCCTCTAGAGAAAAAGATGCAGGCTCTTTGCAAGGAAAAAGCCTTGCTGTGTGGTATGGCACTGACCAAAAGCTGCAAAATAAAAAAAGCAATAATATAAAAAATAAAGCTCTTTACCCTGTGTTAACTGTGTACTGACCCTGACCCCAAGCACATAATTATCTATAATGTCTACAGCATTCCTGGAGATAAACACATAATTTCACTGCATACCTGAAATTCTGAGCTGAAGAGTTATTATTTGTTAGGTCCTCACAGCCAAGGATTTTTGGTAAAATCTTTTCTGGCATCTTATACATGTGATCTGAGTACTTTGCATCTCTGCTTACTTTCAGTTTTTCTAGTCTGGATGATCTTCTCAACACACACGCAGTTTCCTGGTCAGAGCTATTTGTCACTGAATGTGAATTTCTCTTATTACTTAGTGGTTCACAAGAAGTGATATTTTGATGAGCCAAAGTTTGCAACCCAGATGGATCTGGGTCTTGCAGAGTCTGCAAATACGTAAATACATCCACAAACAATTACAACACTGCAAAAAAACTTAAAACTGTAAGAAGCTAAATTTTGTCTTGACCTTTGATTAAATTAAAATGCCTATTACAGGATGCAAGTACAAGAATTCACAGACATATGTGGACATAATGAAAGATTTTATAATAATTAATGTAATAAAGGACAATGCAGATTTAAAAGCTTAAGAGCATAAGTAAAAAATGATTTTGATCAATATTTATTTTGAAAATTCAAGGGCGAATCTATGGTCACTCTGGGAGCTTTAATCTTGCAAGAAATTGGGAACGTAGAATGATGAGAGATCTACAAAAACATTAGAAATGTCACACTAGGCTAGATCAATGGACTATTCAGCCTAGGGTTTTGTTATCTGACAGCAGCAGTAAGTGATATTTTGTGGAACAAAATAGTATATAACCTCCATTACATTGATTTTAAAAGGTTAACAGTATATCAGGAATTGTTCTCTAACTTTCTCTTAATAATTCATTATAGATTTAACTTCCATGAGCATATGTATTCTTTATATGTATCATCTAAACCTTTCTTCAGCCTACTTACATATCCATCTTGCAAAGCTTCTAAAGGTAACAAGCTCCATATTTTTATTACAGCTGAGTAAACGAGTATATTATTTGATCTGTTCTAAATAAGCCTCCTTTCTACTTAAGAGGGTTTCTTTTTTCTTTCCTTTTGAAGACTTGCTAAATTCATATTCACTGTATTAATATCAATCATAATTTCCTACACTTTACTCATATTCCCTCTTTCCATATTTAATCTTCATGCCCTATCTCCATAATTAGTTTCTCTTTTTCTGGTTTTTAAAAAATCCTATGTCAGTTTTGAGATTTGTTAACCAGAACTTCATGTAGTATTATTCCAGGTATGTATGCTGCAACCTGAGCTCAGCATTTTGTTATAAATCTTCACAAGGATGTTCACAGAAACATTTTGGTAATCGGAAGATAAAAAGAAAAGAAAGAAAACAATCCAAATGATATCATTAGTGAATTGATTAAATAAATTACAATATATTTACATAGTGGAATACTATTCAACAAATCAAAAGATTTAAGCAGTGCTACGTTTGCTGACATTGAAAGATAAACAAAATATATTATTAAATTTAAAAAATAAGTTGGAAGGCATTATATATAATATAATCCCATTAGTATAAAATGAACTAATATAGAATATGATGGAAATAACTGGAGAGAGATACACCCAACTGTTAACAGTGACTATCTCTGAAGAGTGAAATTGTGGAGGATATTTGTTACTATATTATTGTGTAATTCCGTCAGGTTTAAAATTTGTTTTATAATGAGGATGCATTATTATTATAATCAAGAAAAAAACAATAAAGATTATTTTTAAAAACAAAGAAACTGTCAATATGACAAAGGGACTTTGTGAGTGATAGGCCACTACAGGGCTTCCAGGCATAATACTACAAGAATTCTAAACCCCAAGAGCTATGCCACCTGGCAGTATTCTCAGACATAGAAGGCAAAATTCTGCTTAAGCTAGGCATATTTTTTCCCCTCCCCGGCATCCCTGCATATATTCTGTGTCAAAATGTAAATTAATGTGGGGTATCCCATCAGTACTCTGCACCCAGGTAGACATAGTGATTTTCTGAGCTAACAGAAAATTTTAGTAAAGAAATCTTTCCTTCCTACATGTAAGCAATGTAATGATATGTCTTCTCAGGCCTGTTGGGAAGAAATCTGTCTATTCTAACTTCCTAACTCCCAGAAAACTCTACCCTAGGAACTTCTAAAAAGATCACTCTATGCTTCCAAGTCACAAAGTATCTTATGGGTGTTGATATTTGGGTAAATTTGATTTTAACACAATGAAAACTTGTTGAAGTTTAAAAGGCAAAATCATAGACTCATATTTTCAGCTACTTGCTCCACTGAAAGACGCCTGTCCTATAGCTCAGCTAACTTGGAACCATGTTCAAATGGTGGAGTAGAACAAAGAAATTCAAAATTCACCTCTGCTATTTGTGTACAATCTTCATTGGTCTGAGACGTATTGAACTTCACTTCTAAACATTCATTTCTAGCAATGAGACTGCTGCCTCCCTCTTTTCTGTGACAGATGGTTTCCATCTTGGCTTCCGACAATGTGTTCAGGGCTTCCAATAACTCAGCTGGCAATGCATCATCCTTTGCATTTTCTAGTGAATCTCTATGACATGCTGACCAGGCATTCAAAGGTATTGATATGGAACTAAGAGAGTCACTCAATGGGTCCATCAATTCTTTACTATCAAAATCACTTACTAATTCAAACAGTCTTTCCTCCTGGGTGCTTTCTGGTGATGTAAGTAACCTTTCTAAGGCAGACACAAAGGTTTCAAGAGAGCTTTCTTCATCCTTAGTTTCTTCAGGAGTCACGGTCAATATGACTTCCTTTCTAGGCTCATAAAATGTATTTGGTGCTGCTAAGATCTTCTCTGGCTCTATTAATGATGTCTCCTTTACAGCAACCATATCAGATACTGTAATAGCAGTGCCTGAGAGAAGGCTAACTTCAGGAGAATCTCTGCCGTCACTTAGTTCCTGGGTATTACAAATAGAAATTACATCATTACAGCATATACAATAAAGTATTTAAAATGAAAACTTTATAGTTTTATAGTTTATCTTGTTTGTAAGCTACCCTCAAAATTTATCATCAACTTTCCTTCTCTTCCACAAATAAAAAGAATACTCTTTATTGCTTTCCTATACCAAATCACTAATTACTGAAAACATGGTTAAACGCTTAATAATAGACCAAGAGCATAATTGGCTGGACCATAATTACAGATGGCAAATTATTCATTTAAGTTTAAATTATCTGTGCTAACAGAAGAAGCAGAGATGGCATGGATAGTTAAATTAACAGATGATCTCAAAGCTTCATAGCAATTAATGGTTATAAAATTCTTTCTTGCCAAAATTTCCTATTTGGTTTATGAAAATTATTAACTAGGAACAAAATTTCACCTTCTTTTTATTGCCCCACCTTTGCAGGAATAAGTAAATGTAGAGTAAAGAGGCCAAAGGACAAAAGGTCAGAGGGAAAAGGTAAAGAAATGAGGGTACAGTTCTGTATAAATATTACAAGCCCTAGCTGTAAATGAATGGCTCTGAGTTGTGGTTATTTTAAGCAAAAAACCCCACAAAAACTTAACATTTCTAAATGACTATTATTTCTCTAAGACATCACCTTAATAGGTTATACCTGTTCTCACAATGTTTCTTTTTTTCTTTTTTCTTTTTTTTTTTGAGATGGAGTCTCACTCTGTCACCTAGGCTGGAGTATAGTGGGGCCATCTCGGCTCACTGCAACCTCCGCCTCCAGGGTTCAAGTGATTCTCCTGCCTCAGCCTCTTGAGTAGTTGGGATTACAGGGGCCTGCCACCATGCCCTGCTAATTTTTTGTACTTTTAGGAGAGATGGCGTTTCACCATGTTGGTCCAGCTGGTCTCAATCTCCTGACCTCAGGCGATCTGCCCGCTTTGGCCCCCCAAAGTACAGGGATTACAGGCATAAGTCACTGTGCCCAGCCTCACAAAGTTTCTAATACTCAAAATACTGTTAGAATCCCTCTTTTGAAATTGCTTTCAGAATGAGTTTATAAGCCATTCAAGAAAATAAGGTGCTTTAAAGGCACTGAAAATTTTTCGAACACTAAATAATTTTTATTGGCCTTAAATAACAGAATGGGTTTCAACAACTTTAGTTTTTTTCCAAAAATCAAATCCACCATACCTTTGACAGGATGTGCGGTAATTTGTAAGCCTTCTAATATTCTAATCTGGTATGATTGAGAAAAGCAAAACCACTTTATTCTTCCTCCTGTCCTTTTCTACCTGCCACCTTTATGTACTCAGTATATATTAATAGCATACAACACTTAAGAAAACATATTTATTTGTCAGCAATGCTAACTATAATTTTCTCAGAAAGATAAAAGGAATATGCAAGAAATTCAAGAACCAGATCCTACTCACTCTCTAAGTCTCAGTTCAAGGCCTCCAAACTATTTGAAGTCCTTACGTCTACTAAATTCAAGGCACCAGGTATAATAAAGTATATACATTGGGCTCTGTCCTAAAGCAATTTATTTCCAACTTAAGATTCAAGATATAAAAAAAAAAAAAAAAAAGATTCAAGACATAAATACCTAAGACATTAAATAGAATACATATAATGTCATAGAACACTTATGAAATCAAATGAATGGCATAAACTAGTGTATATCAAGCAGTTCCATTTATAACCACAGAACCAGCCCAAACTGCCCCTACTTTGTTGGTAACAGAATGTCAAGTCATCTTGCAGGTATAACAGGGCCAAAAGTGCAAGTCATGTAGCGCAGCCAGAACCTTGAACAAAGAAGACTGAGAAATGACTGGAACGTGACCACTGGTACTCTTTCTGAAGCAAGAGGTCTGCTGGACACAAGATTTGGTGCTAAAATCCACCTAAATATACCTTACCGTAAATGGTCAAATTTGAAGCCTTCTAATCAGACTCTGTCAAACCAACATTCCTAAGTCCTTTCCCTTACGTTCTGCCCCTTAAAACCTGTTCCAGACCCCAAATAGACGACACAAATTTGAACTGCCTCTCCTGTCTCCTTGCTGGCCTGTCTCACAATAAAGCCTTTTTTTTTTTTTCCTCAAAAGCCAGTGCCACAGCATTGGCTTCTACGCACATCAGGCAGCAGGCCCATTTGCTTGATAACATACAAAGCCTAATGTCTTGCAAAAATGAGTTTTCTGGGGAAGAAAAAAATGGAGGCAGTAGAGAACAACAGGACTTTCCAAACCATGTGCATTGGGGGAACTTTAGGACACAGTGTTCTCCAAACATTTTTGTCCAAAAAATCCTTTTCCTCAGAAGATCTATTAATATCATAGAGTACAAGTGATTTGGAAATAATGATATAGTCAGTAAATAATGAATGGTAGAGAGGGAGCAGTTACTTTGGTCAAGATTGCCAGAACTATCTGAAATAGATCCACAGAAGAACAGGTACTTATGCTAGAAATTAAAGATTTGTGAAGGAGCGAAAGAATGGAGGAACACACATTTACTGAGCACCAACTAGGTGCCAGACACCATGAACCATCATTGCTCGGTCCTCATAATACCTGTAAACAGCTATCGCTGTCCCTATCTTACAGATATAAACAGTTATCCTTGGAACCTAGACCTATCTGGTTTCCAAATTTTATGTTATTTCTCATCTTCTGGCTCCTGATTCAAGCAAAACCATGAAGGCAGGAATGTGTAAGGTATGGCTGAGATAAAGTAAGCTACAGGGACAATCCTGGGTGAGATGCCAAGACCCAGTCTCTACAAAAAAATTTAAAGAAAAAAATTAGCTGGGTGTGGCAGTATGGGCCTGTAGTCCCCGCTACTTGGGAGGCTGAGGTGAGAGGATCTCTTGAGCCCAAGAGTCCAAGGTGGCAGTGAGTTATGATCGATGGCACAACTGTACTCCAGCCTGGGCAACAAAGTGAGACTTTATCTCCAAAAAAAAAAAAAAAAAGTAGGTATGGGTATACTGGGCTGGCTTGATTGCCCAGTATCCCTAAGGAAAGTGTGAGTTCATTTGTGAGCACAGCCAATCCTACAGTCCTCTGATTCTCCATAGCACCAAGTACAAAGCAAATCCAAAGCAGGAAGGAACTTTGTTACATTATCTCAGAAACTAGTTTGATAATAAGTTATGTATTTCTACTCTAGATAAAAAGTAAGAGACTTACAGTAGTGGATAAGAAACACAGATCAAGAAAACACTTTTATCAGCAATAAGGAAGAATAAATATGAAAGAGGTGATTAGACAAAAATAGATTTCCATTTACCGAAATGGTTTAGTCATATTCCTGCCTAGGGGAGGGTCTAAATGAGCTTGATACTTTAATTGACACATTTTAAAAAAAATCTAAATCCACAATCTACATAGTTAATTTCTGTTATACAGACCAACCTTTTCTATGTGTGGCAAAACTTCAGGAGTTTCATCAGCCTCAGGCCCTAGAAAAGAACAATGAGTTTTCACTCCAGTTTTACGAAAGCACTAAAAACATACCTTCTCAGTTGGCATTTCATAATCATATAACTTAAACTCTCAGTCAAGTGACACATCTTATATTTTATTAATATTACATAAATTTATTGGTATGAAAGTATTATTTTGGAAATGAAGTTATAAAATTCTTCCATTTCTTAAAAAATATTTTATATAGCTCCAAAAAAAATTGTAACTATTTGGAATTATTTTAGCTAAAAACCAAGAACCCTATTTTGGCTGAATTATTCTAAGTACAGCATTTGTAACTACATAAAGAAAAGACTATCTACTTTCTCGATGTCATTATCTCTTCCACTACAGGTACTTAAAGCTTAAATGAACTCATGCTGTCTGGAGTTAGGCATGAAAAGAAATGCCCCTTATAGGAGTCAAAAGGACAGGAGGTCATCCTAGACACTATGGAAGATTGTTGCATTGCCTCTGCGACTGCAAATTCACTATCCACTCTCACCCTGTCCCCTCTGAGCCAAGCTGGCAAACAGCAATTCACACCCAAGTTAGGTTAAAGGAGGATCTGGAAAAAAGATAGTTCTCCTATGTTGTTCCTTTTACATTTTTCTTTCTTTCCTTCCTTCCTCCCTCTCTCCCTCCCTCCCTCCCCCCCACCTGACCTCAAGTGATCCACTTGCCTTGGCCTCCCAAAGTGCTGGGATTACAGGTGTGAACCACCGCACCCAGTCCATTCTACTTTCATCATCAAGACCCAAGTATTCTGGCCAGGTGCGAGGTCAGGAGTTTGAGACCAGCCTGGCCAACAAGGTGAAATCCCGTCTCTACTAAAAATACAAAAATTAGCCAGCATGGTGGCACGCGCCTGTAATCCCAGCTACTTAGGAGGCTGAGGCATGAGAATTGCTTGAACCTGGGAGGCAGAGGTTGCAGTGAACCGAGACTGTGCCACTGCACTCCAGCCTGGGCAATAGAGCAAGACTTCGCCTCAAAAAAAAAAAAAAAAAGAAAAGAAAAGAAAAGAAAAGAAAAGAAAAGAAAAGAAAAGAAAAAAAGACCGAAATATTCTGACACACTTGAGTAGGAATTCAATTTTGGTTTATTTTGATTAGGTAATGTCTACATAGCTAAAGTAAAAGCAAGTAATTATCTACTGAACCTCAAAATGCATCCTCATAAGCAAGAGGGGTTTTTCAGGGGGAAAAATAAGCATAAATATTCTTGCTGAGCTTCATATCCTAAAAGATAATAGTAATAAACCCATTTTTTTCCCTCACTTCACCTTTGCAATTTGATGATAAAAAGCTATAGCATGATAAGCAAAATGTCATAAGAATAAGTAATTTCTTATGCTTGGTTTAGAATTATTCCTGTCAACAAGTGATGACATATTTCATTGTGTATATCCTACTTAACATTTTGTATCTCTACTTGCTTAAAATTTTAATACCAATGAAAGAAACATTTTAAAATAATAGATACATCTTCAACTATATTTGCAAGGAGAGGTTTTTTTAAATAAAATTTCAGATCCTTGGGGGATTAGAATTCAAAAACAGAAAAAGAGAATTCACTTTTCTTCCTTCTCTGAATCATAAAGAAACAACTCTCATAGACATTTTCTCCCGTGTTGTCTTTAACAACTTCATCTTCAAAACTATAAAGCAAAAAAAAAAAAAAAATCGAAGGCTCCCAATCATCTGAATGGACCCCTCTTGGCCATGGGCATTACAAAGCTGGTTCAGGCCTTGAAGGGAAGAAAGGGTCACACGTGCCTCATTACACCCTCCTCCCTTTTGAATTCAGGAAAAGCCAACCAGCGTTAACATCAACACCGACCTTAAGTCTGTTAAAAAACATTTATAATCTGCTCTGTCTGAACCCTGCTACCTGTAAGCTTCATCTGCATGATAAAACTTTGGTCTCCACAACCCCTTATCATCATAACACAGAGATTCAATTCTACTGATTCCAGGTCTTTAGATAATAACTCTTTCAACCAATTGCCAATCAGAACACCTTTGAATCCACCTATAAACTGGAAGTCCCTGCCCCCACCTTGCTTCTGGTTTGTCCCACCTTTCCAAACCAAACCAATGTACTTAATCTTACACATACTGATTGATGTCTCACATCTCCCTAAAATGTATAAAACTAGGCTGTGCCCTGACCACCTTGGGCGCATGTTCTCAGAGTCTCCTGACGGCTGTGTCACAGGCCATGGTCACTCATATTTCGCTCAGAATAAATCTCTTCAAATATTTTACAGAGTTTGACTCTTTTCGTTGACAAAATGATCATTCTTTTATGCCAACAGTTACTATTTTATAAACTTAATTAATAAAATATTTTACAGTAATTTGGTTACTATATTAAAAATAAACACATTTAGAAGGAATTATCTTTTCTAACTACAAATTTTACTTAAGAGTTTTTACAAATACATAATTCTTGAATTTTTGTCTATCCTTTAATAAACCATAAAAAGATTTTCTTTCTTTTATTATTAGTCTAGGGTACATGTGCACAATATGTAGGTTTGTTACATATGTATACATGTGCCATGTTGGTGGGCTGCACCCATTAACTCATCATTTACATCAGATATATCTCCTAATGCTATGCCTCACCCTCCCCCCCCCTCCACAATAGGCCCTGGTGTGTGATGTTCCCCTTCCTGTGTCCAAGTGATCTCATTGTTCAATTCCCACCTATGAGTGAGAACATGTGGTGTTTGGTTTTCTGTTCTTGTGATAGTTTGCTGAGAATGATGGTTTCCAGCTGCATCCATGTCCCTACAAAGGACATGAACTCATCCTTTTTCATGGCTGCATAGTATTCCATGGTGTATATGTGCCACATTTTCTTAATCCAGTCTGTCACCAATGGACATCTGGGTTGATTCCAAGTCTTTGCTATTGTGAATAGTGCCACAATAAACATACGTCTGCATGTGTCTTTATAGCAGCATGATTTATAATCCTTTGAGTATATACCCAGTAATGGGATGGCTGGGTCAAATGGTATTTCTAGTTCTAGATCCTTGAGGAATCGCCACACTGTTTTCCACAATGGTTGAACTAGTTTACAGACCCACCAACAGTGTAAAAGTGTTCCTATTTCTCCACATCCTCCCCAACACCTGTTGTCTCCTGACTTTTTAATGATTGCCATTCTAACTGGTATGAGATGGTATCTCATTGTGGTTTTGATGTGCATTTCTCTGATGGCCAGTGATGATGAGCATTTTTTTATGTGTCTGTAGGCTGTATAAATGTCTTCTTTTGAGAAGTGTCTGTTCATATCCTTTGCCCACTTTTTGATGGGGTTGTTTGTTTTTTTCTTGTAAATTTCTTTGAGTTCTTTGTAGGTTCTGGATATTAGCCCTTTATCAGATGAGTAGATTGCAAAAATTTTCTCCCATTATGTAGGTTGCCTGTTCACTCTGATGGTAGCTCCTTTTGCTGTGCAGAAGCTCTTTACTTTAACTAGATCCCATTTGTCAATTTTGGCTTTTGCTGCCATTGCTTTTGGTGTTTTAGACATGAAGTCCTTGCCCATGCCTATGTCCTGAATGGTATTACCTAGGTTTTCTTCTAGGGTTTTTATGGTTTTAGGTCTAACATTTAAGTCTCTAATCCATCTTGAATTAATTTTTGTATAAGGAGTAAGGAAAGGATCCAGTTTCAGCTTTCTACTTATGGCTAGCCAATTTTCCCAGCACCATTTATTAAATAGGGAATCTTTTCCCCACTTCTTGTTTTTGTCGGGTTTGTCAAAGATCAGATGGCCGTAGATGTGTGGTATTATTTCTGAGGGCTCTGTTCTGTTCCATTGGTCTATATCTCTGTTTTGGTAGCAGTACCATGCTGTTTTGGTTACTGTAGCCTTGTCGTATAGTTTGAAGTCAGGTAGCTTGATGCCTCCAGCTTTGTTCTTTTTGCTTAGGATTGTCTTGGCAATGTGGGCTCTTTTTTGGCTCCGTATGAACTTTAAAGCAGTTTTTTACAATTCTATGAAGAAAGTCATTGGTAGCTTAATGGGGATGGCACTGAATCTATAAATTACCTTGGGCAGTATGGCCACTTTCATGATATTGATTCTTCCTATCCAAGAGCATGGTATGTTCTTCCATTTGTTTGTGTCCTCTTTTATTTCACTGAGCAGTGGTTTGTAGTTCTCCTTGAAGAGGTCCTTCTCATCCCTTGTAAGTTGGATTCCTAGGTATTTTATTCTATTTGAAGCAATTGTGAATGAGAGTTCATTCATAGATTTGTCGCTCTGTTTGTCTGTTATTGGTGTATAAGAATGCTTGTGATTTTTGCACATTGATTTTGTATCCTGAGACTTTGCTGAAGTTGCTTATCAGCTTAAGGAGATTTTGGGCTGAGACAATGGGATTTTCTAAATATACAATCATGTCATCTGAAAACAGGGACAATTGGACTTCTTCTTTTCCTAACTGAATACCCTTGATTTCTTTCTCTTGCCTGACTGCCCTGGCCAGAACTTCCAACACTATGTTGAATAGGAGCGGTGAGAGAGGACGTCCCTGTCTTGTGCCAGTTTTCAAAGGGAATGCTTCCAGTTTTTGCCCATTCAGTATGATATTGGCTGCAGATCTGTCATAAATAGCTCTTATTATTTTGAGATACATTCATTCAATACCAAATTTATTGAGAGTGTTTAGCAAGAAGGGCTGTTGAATTTCGTCAAAGGCCTTTTCTGCATCTATTGAGATAATCATGTGGTTTGTTTATATGATGGTTCTGTTTATATGATGGATTACGTTTATTGATTTGCATATGTTGAACCAGCCTTGTATCCCAGGGATGAAGCCCACTTGATCATGGTGGATAAGCTTTGTGATGTGCTGCTGGATTCGGTTTGCCAGTATTTTATTGAGGATTTTTGCATCGATGTTCATCAGGGATATTGGTCTAAAATTCTCTTTTTTTGTTGTGTCTCTGCCAGGCTTTGGTATCAGGATGATGTTGGCCTCAAAAAATGAGTTAGGGAGGATTCCCTCTTTTTCTATTGATTGGAATAGTTTCAGAAGGAATGGTACCAGCTCCTCCTCGTACCTTTGGTAGAATTTGGTTGTGAATCCATCTGGTCCTGGACTTTTTTTGGTTGGTAGGCTATTAATTATTGCCTCAATTTCAGAGCCTGCTGTTGGTCTATTCAGGGATTCAACTTCTTCCTGGTTTAGTCTTGGGAGAGTGTATGTGTCCAGGAATTTATCCATTTCTTCTAGGGTTTCTAGTTTATTTGCGTAGAGGTGTTTATAGTATTCTCTGATGGTAGTTCGTATTTCTGTGGGATTGGTGGTGATATCCCCTTTATCATTTTTTATTGTGTCTATTTGATTCTTCTCTCTTTTCTTCTTTATTAGTCTTGCTAGTGGTCTACCAATTTTGTTGATCATTTCAAAAAACCAGCTCCTGGATTCATTGATTTTTTGAAGGGTTTTTTGTGTCTCTATCTCCTTCAGTTCTGCTCTGATCTTAGTTATTTCTTGCCTTCTGCTAGCCTTTGAATGTGTTTGCTCTTGCTTCTCTAGTTCTTTTAATTGTGATGTTAGGGTGTCAATTTTAGATCTTTCCTGCTTTCTCTTGTGGGCATTTAGTGCTATAAATTTCTCTCTACATAGTGCTTTAAATGTGTTCCAGAGATTCTGGTATGTTGTATCTTTGTTCTGCTTGGTTTCAAAGAACATCTTTATTTCTGCCTTCAATTCGTTAAGTACCCAGTAGTCATTCAGGAGCAGGTTGTTCAGTTTCCATGTAGCAGAGAGGTTTTGATTGAGTTTCTTAGTCCTGAGTTCTAGTTTGATTGCATTGTGGTCTGAGAGACAGTTTGTTATAATTTCTGTTCTTTTACATTTGATGAGGAGTGTTTTACTTCCAACTACCTGGTCAATTTTGGAATAAGTGCGATGTGGTGCTGAGAAGAATGTATATTCTGTTGATTTGGGGTGGAGAGTTCTGTAGATGTCTATTAGGTCCACTTAGTGCAGAGTTGAGTTCAATTCCTGGATATTCTTGTTAACTTTCTGTCTCGTTGATCTGTCTAATGTTGACAGTGGGTGTTAATGTCTCCCATTATTATTGTATGGGAGTCTAAGTCTCTTTGTAAGTCTCTAAGGACTTGCTTTATGAATCTGGGTGCTCCTATATTGGGTGCATATATATTTAGGATAGTTAGTTCTTCTTGTTTAATTGATCACTTTACCATTATGTAATGGCCTTCATTGTCTCTTTTGATCTTTGTTGGTTTAAAGTCTGTTTTATCAGAGACTAGGACTGCAATCCTTGCCTTTTTTTGTTTTCCATTTGCTTGGTAGATCTTCCTCCATCCCTTTATTTTGAGCCTATGTGTGTCTCTGCATGTGAGAGGGGTCTCCTGAATACAGCAAACTGATGGGTCTTGACTATTTATCCAATTTGCCATTCTGTGTCTTTTAATTGGACCATTTAGCCCATTTACATTTAAGGTTAATATTGTTATGTGTGAACTTGATCCTGTCATTATGATATTAGCTGGTTATTTTGCTCATTAGTTGATGCAGTTTCTTCCTAGCATCGATGGTCTTAAAAGAATTTTCAAATTTTCTACTTTCACTTTAGAGAGGCAAAATGTAATGATATACATGAGAAATAATTCTAAAGCGTCAAATTCAAAGAAAATGGCCAGAGAAGCATGGTTTAACTTATACACAAAATTTAACTTATACACAGGTGTTTTAAGGCCAAAGCTATTATATTTGCTTAAGATAGTTGGCTTATCTTTATCTTTCTACAATTTGGTTAGAATTTACCCTTTGAATTGGGACAAAGGTCTGTATTAGAACACAGTCAGCTATAAAAGCTAATAATTTAATAATTTACTTGTACGTGATTTAACCTATAGTCTGGAATTATAATAAAATGAGCTTCTTGTTCTGAATACTCTGAAAGGAGTAAAGGCAAGAAAGAACTGCAATGAAGTGCCAGAATGGAAGAGAACTACCAGTTCTATGGATCTCTAGTCACAGCTGCTTTAGGGCAGCAAGAAACACACAAAGCAATAATCCTGGCGCATGTGGCACTATTTTTTTATTTTTTATTTTTTAGAGGTGGGGGTATTGCTTTGTCACCCAGGCTGTAATGCAGTGGCACAATCATAGCCCACTGACACTTCAAATTCCTGGGCCCAAGGGATCCTTCCAATTCAGTCTCCCTAGTAGCTGGGACTATAGGCATGCACTACCTCACCTGGCCATGTGGCACTTTTAAAGGAACAGCCTATGAGACTTGTGACTCAGAAGTTCGAGGAGAGTGGTGACAACAGTGCACAGATGCCAATGGCATCACAAGGCATCAATGGCTGGCACTCAGGAGGCCAAATGGGCAGGAGGTTGGAGTCATGGGAATATATGACATAGTGGAACCCTGTTTTAAAATAAATACTAGAATTGGGTATGATAAAAATAAAAATAAATTTTTGTGTAAATATTGATGACACCTGCTAAAGTCAAAACCCAAAGGAGAGGCCAGGCGTGGCAGCTTACACCTGTAATCCCAGCACTTTGGGAGGCCGAGGCGGGTGGATCACATGAGGTCACAAGTTTAAGACTAGCCTGGCCAACATGGTGAAACCCTGTCTCTAATAAAAATACAAAAATTAGCCAGGCATGGTGGTGCATGCCTGTAATCCCAGCTACTCAGGAGGCTGAGGCAGGAGAATCACTTGATCCCCAGAGATGGAGGTTGCAGTGAGCAGAGATCGTGCCACTGCACTCCAGTCTGGGAGACAGAAAGAGGCTCTATCTCAAAAAAAAAAAAAAGAAAAAGAAAAAAGAAAATACCCAAAGGTGAAAGGAATGCCCAGGGCATGACATTATCCATGACACCTCTGTCTGAAATTGTTCAATACATTATTACAAAAAAAAAAAAAAGACTTCACCCTCTAAGATGATATAATTACAGCTTTATAAACACAATTCTTTTTGTTTAATCTATAACTACATCTTGTAAAAAGTGCTAAATAGTTTTTACTAAATTTGGAGGTTATGTTTGGCATACTCTGAATTATATTAGGCCATTTGATACTTATTAAACCTTTTAAAAATCACAAAGTTTTTTTATATTTAAAGAGGAACATTAATTACCACTTACACTTACATTTGTTTAATGATTAATTTATTAAACTTCCATATCTAAGACAGGAAAACTTGAAAATTACTATTTAACATTTAAACATTGATAACAAACTTAAATTTCCTTAAACAATTTAAACTAAAAATTTGACATAACTTTTTACAATTTCAAAGATATAAAAGACTACTGCTCTTAAACTAATTCTAAAATAACAGTATCATTGGTGTAATTCATTCTTCTTTATTTCTATAGTTATTCTTATACCTTTTTAAGATTAAAGTAATACTCTGACACCTTTCCAGGGTTACAGACTACCTGATATTTTGTTGGGGCATGAGATTATTTCTCTCAAGATTATTCCACCTGACCAGCCAATTATCTGGCTTTACTTGAAAATAAATACCTTAAACTTCACAAAGTTTACTTTTTGTAATCTAATGTTTTGTCCCAGAATGTTTTAAGTTTTACTTGGTTGGTGTTACAAAAGCTTTTGTCTTGTCACTTATTATGTACTGATAAGTTATGTAGTATTATTAGAAACTTATTCCTGCCATTTAGTATCTTATAATGATAGGCAGGGCCATCTAAGGCTTTTATTTACTAAGAGATAAGGATCTAGTCTCTGCAGAAAAGTCTCCTTAATTGGATACCAGGTTAATTTGTCATCTGGGGACACAGACCCCACTTTATACGTTTTATGTGTCACTGCTGGTACTGTGTGGTGGGCCTTTCTTTCCTTGGTACAATTCTTACTTTTTCCAGGACTGCCTGACTCTTTCCCTACTTAAACAGTGATAAACAAAAAATCCTATGATTTATAAATAGATATGTATTTAATCAAAAAATCAAAATGCACAGATATTAACAGGCCCCCATTTCTTAGTCATAAAACTTTCTTTTTTGAGATAGGGTCTCACTCTGTCACCTGGGCTGTAAACATGGCTCATGCAGTCTCAACCTCCTGGGCTCAAGCTATCCTCCCACCTCAGTGCAACATGCACCACCATACCTAGATAATTGCGTGCATGTGTGTGTAGCGACAGGGGTCTTGCTGTGATTCCGAGGCTGGTCTCGAACTCTTAGGCTCAAGCAATTATCCTGGCTCAGCCTCCCAAAGTGTTGGATTACAGGTGTGAGCCACCACATCCAGCCCATTCTTAAACATCCTGCTATAGTTGCTTTTCTTTTTGTATTGAGACAATCTTTTGTACACTCTTAACATTTTTTGAGTATCATTATGAACTCATAGTCTTTTCACAAACTTATTTCTATGAACTCTAAATTCTGGGTTTTTATCCCTCCTTAATGTATCAGTTTGGCCAGTTTATCACAGTTTGGCCACAGCACCATTGAGCTAACCATTTATTACTCCAGCACTGGCCTCAGACATCCTTGAAAGCATCCTTGCTTTTCAGTAATAATGATACATTCAGGCTCATCCTGATATTGTCATGCTCCAAAATGGATCAGCTACCCTTTAAGAATCCCTGGTTTATTTAGCATTCACACCCTTGGCACCCATATGCCTGGTATATAGCAGGCTTAATAAATATTTGTTAAAAGAATAAACCATATTAAAGACCAAACTCTAGACACTAAAAGTACACATAAGAGCTGGTGGTGGGCAAAAGTGGTACTGCTTTGTTGCGTAGCAACAGAGCAAGAGAAGACAGAGCTTTTTAAAGTTATCTTTCCAAAATGTTATCAAGTCCTTGTATCCTTTTCTTATAATACTAGGTTTCATTGAACACTATAAATATTTACTACACTGTGACACAATATACCTGACATTCACTCTGGAGGAAGCATTGGTAGACACCGCAAAAAGATAGACAGCTATCCTCTAATATAGCTCAAACCAAGGCAAAACTGGCCTGTGGCCTGTGTCAAGAAAAACATGAAATTCTTATTAAAAATATTATGAACATAGGAAATAAACTTTGTTTTCAAATTTCAGCCCCCAAATCACATTTTGAGTAGCAGATACTAATGGCACCTGAGCTGCTACTCCCATAGGTAACTCTATTAACCATGATCTAAGTCAATAGCAACACTCATTTCATATTTATAAATGTATGGTAAGCCAGGCTCAGTAGAGCATGCCTGTAGCCCCAACTATTTGGGAGGCTAAGGCAGGATAATTTGCCTGAGCCCAGGAGGTCAAAGCTAATCTAAGCAACATAGCAAGACCCCATCTCTACCAAAAAAAAAATCTATACATCTATATATCTAGATAGATATATAGATATATATAATTGACCAGACTAGTTGTAAATAAATGTATATCTAACTAAGTCTTCTATTTTTAGGCAAAGACTAATTTCCTTTATATGACTCTACCATGAAAACATACCTTCACTATTTTGGTGGTTCAATGAAAGTCCAGACTGGTGAAACGACCCAATGAACATTGAACAATTTTTTCTAGTCCTAAAAAATCAATTAATTAATAAAAATAAATGTTAAAGTGAAAGAAAAAATAGTGTTTCTCGTTCAAATACAATTTAATTTTTCATTTTCACTTAAAAGGCTTTCCAAATAGGATACTTTTTTTGCTATATCATTCCAATTATTTTTACAATTATTACCAATTTTTTTTTTTTTTTTTTTTTTTTTTTTTTGAGACAGAGTCTGGCTCTGACGCCCAGGCTGGAGTGCAGTGGCACGATCTCGGCTCACTGCAAGCTCCGCCTCCCGGGTTCACGCCATTCTCCTGCCTCAGCCTCCCGAGTAGCTGGGACTACAGGTGCCCGCCACCGCGCCCGGCTAGTTTTTTGTATTTTTTAGCAGAGACGGGGTTTCACCGTGTTAGCCAGGATGGTCTCGATCTCCTGACCTCGTGATCCGCCCATCTCGGCCTCCCAAAGTGCTGGGATTACAGGCTTGAGCCACTGCGCCCAGCCTATTACCAATTTTTTAACATTTTCATTTCAAGTAACTGCAAAAATGAAGGAGAGAGCTGAAAAATAATAAATGACCTAAGGAGTGTATATAAGCTAAACTACATTTAGGTCTAAAAGTGACTTTGGATGTGACTGTCTGCGAAATAGCGGTAGGAAGGTCAGGGAGAAAATGGTCCTGAAATATGTAGTTTGCCTAGCTACATCATCAAATACACTAATAGTTTGTCATTACAGTTTTAGATGTAAGCAAAAGTCATTAATGATAAATTTCTCCAGGCATTACTTACCATTCTTGTATTTCACAGCAGGCAAAGAAAAGGTAGGGAATACCAAAGGGAAGAAGTTAAAAAGCAAAATAAGGGTCATGCCTAATCTGCAATTTTGATCATCTGCCCTGTGATAATTAAAAGCTGATTAAAGAAAGGCAATCAGCTAACTATATTTTATCTCAGCCTAATTTACTGCATAAATGTAATCAAGACACCTTCCTTTAAAAAAAAAAAAAAAAAAAAGCCTCTTGTTTCAGCTGTTTTAAGAGCAGTTTTTAATGCAGCAGGCACAGCTACTGGAATCCTACGCAAGAATAATAAATTAACCATTCTCTCCTGTCCAAAAACAGAAGTGATCAATATAAGCTGCCTTCAAATAAAAATGAGACTATTCATGTAGAATGATAATTTTTGAAGCAAATAGAAAAGAATGCTGATTTTTTTCCTAAGGTGTGATTCTTTAAGAACAAGCTGATTGAAAACAAAATAAAACTATAGTTTGAGTTAACAACAGAATTTTTTTCCCTTAATTGCAAGAGTATTTAAGATACAATCTGAAAACTGAGCAAAGCATCATCTAAATTACTACAAATAGTTATTTATGTTAGGTAAGACTACAAACAACGTAAAGGTCCAGTAGTAGAGGAATAATTAAATGAATTATAGTAAAGTCAGTAATACAATAAGGTATTATAAGGTCATCAAAATTCACATTTTTAAAAACATTATGCAACAAGAAAATAACTTTGACAAACAATTACTTAAAATTTAAAAACAGGATACAAAACTATCTGCAAGATGATCCCAATTTTATAGAAAGTATTAACAAAAGCAAAAATATAAATAAAGCCTAACATAAAATGCATCAAAATGTTAACAAATGGTTCTCTAGGTGGGGAGAATATGGATGCTATATTAGTCTTCCTTCATCTTTTCTTTTTTCTACTTCTCTAAATGTTGGTAGCTGGGGCAAAAGAGTTATTTTACAACAATAGCAGTTTTCAAACTTTTTGATCTTCAGACTCCTTTATACTCTTAAAAATTATTGGTGTCTTATACTTATTTATATTTACATATTAGAAACTAAAATGAAGAACAAAATTAAATATATATAAATTTTTAAATGATAGCAATAATCCAGGAACATATTAATATATTTTTATGAAAAATTATCTTTCCCAAAATGAAAAAAATTAGTGAGAAAAGTTGCAATGTTTGACATTTTAAAAAATCTCTTTAATGTGTGGCTTAAATGAAAGATGACTATCATCCTATATCTGCTACTGCATTCAATCTGTTGCCATATATAATTTTATTTGAAGTATACAACAAACATGTGGCTTCACACAGATACGGAGTTGGAAAAGGGAGGAGTATTTTAGTAGCCTTTTTGGATAATTGTGAATATTGCCTGGGTACAGAAAATAATACGCCAAAATATGACATCATGTCATGCTGAGTACTCTGAATTAAAGAAAATTGAAAGGCCTCAGAAATAAGCTTCAGAACCAAGGTCTCCATCTGATCTTCCCTCTCACCCCCCACCCCATTTCTCTGATCTTTTCTTTCTTGAAGCACCTGAAGGGACTCTCTCCAGAATTTCCTTATCTGACTGAAAAACTTTCTTGAAAAAATAAAATAAAATGGTCTTAAAATCCCCTCCCTAGGAATCTCATTAAACAACCAGGAAAGATTAACCATCAGAGAAAACACTAAAAGTCTGTAAGGCCAGGACAGGACACCATGTCCAGACAAATTCTTTATCTATTCTTCTGACAGCAGCACCAAGAGATTACTCAATACTTTATCTGCATAAGACAACCTTTGTTCAGAATGAAGTTCTGTCTCTCATCTTCCCATCAATTCCCCCAAAACTTAGAGGAAGTTGTCCCAGGCCATTGTTTTTTGGGCATATTCATTTCCCCTGAAAATCATTTACTGCTATAACCTCCATCTCCTCTTCCCCTGTGAATAATGGTGTATAAACATCTGGACCTCACTGGGTTATTGGGTAACCACACTCCTGTGATTTTCCCCCATGTACATTAAATAAACTTTATATGCCTTTTTATTCTATAAATCTGTCTTTTGTCTGTTCATTTTCAGCAAACCTTCATTGGGGATACAGGACGCTTTCCCCCTCTACCCCTAAAATATTCTTTTTCAATATTACAGCAAAATTATTTAATCAACGATACTTTCCTAAAAGGGAAATGTAGGAAACTGAAGCAAAATTAATGAACTTTTTGCATTCTATTACATTAAAACCCACAGTCTATCCTGCACTTTTGAATGGGTCTTTTACCTATACATGATTTTGTAACATCATGCATTGGTCTTTTAGAAAATACTTATGCACTGAGTTATGTACGTTTTCTTAATGTTGACACATTTCATTATAAAATATCAAAAAAATCACCTCTCAAGTTAAAAAAAAAAAAAGGTGAAACCAGTTTTCTTCCAATGCTTACAACTCAAACAAGTGCACAGGTGTTTTACTCAAGATAAACATGACGGCTGCACACAGTGGCTCACACCTGTAATCCCATCACTGTGGGAGGCCCAGGCGGGTGGATCACTCGAGGCTAGGAGCTCAAGACCAGCATGGCCAACATGGCAAAACCCTGTCTCTACTAAAAATACAAAAATTAGCCAGACAAGGTGGCGCACACCTGTAGTCCCAGCTACTTGGGAGGCTGAGGGACAAAAATTGCTTGAATCTGGGAGACAGAGGTTGCAGTAACCCGAGATCGCACCACTGCACTCCAGCCTGGGTGACAGAGTGAGACTCTGGTTCAAAAAAAAGATAGACATCACATATCAGTATGCACAGAAATGCTTTAAGCATACTTTCCATTTCATCACACAGAATATTAAAAATATATATACTCAAAGGTGGAGACTTACTAAAATTAATAATTTTCCTGCCTCATCAAACACAAATTCTATTAAGTGAAACTGCCTTCTTTTTATTTTTGTAACTGAGAGCACATATCAGTGAAAAAACACAATGACTACTAGTATTCTTTGGTGCCATTGCCTTGATTCCTACTAAGACTCCAGCATTTTATCCACCATTACTATAGCACTATTGTGCAAATGTAGATACCATGAAATAGGCAACTAATGTGTTAGTATTATTATGAAAATAGTTTTGACCTCACAGACCCTCTAAAAGAATCTCATGGACTCCCGAAGTGTTCACAGACCATACTTTGAGAATCATTGTTTTAAAAGAACTGAAAGGATAGTTTCTTTTTCTTTCTTTTTTTTTTTTTTTTTTTTGAGACAGAGTCTCATCTCACTCTGTTGCCCAGGCTGGAGTGCAGTGGCACGATCTCAGTTCACTGCAACTTCCACTTCCCAAGCTCAAGCAATTCTCATGCCTCAGTCTCCCGAATAGCTGGGATTACAGACGCTCACCAACACGCCCGGCTAATTTGGTATTTTTTATTAGAGATGGAGCTTCACCATATTAGCCAGGCTGGTCTCGAACTCCCGACCTCAGGTGATCTGCCTGCCTCAGCCTCCCAGAGTGCTAGGATTACAGGTGTGAGCCACTACGCCTGGTCGAGTTTCTTAAGGTATAATAATTGTATGAAGTCTAATTTCAGTAAGTTTTACAAATTCTTCCTTCATGCTGTTTTTATTTGCAGCCCCTTCATAAATTTGCTATGCTTTAAATTCGCTTTTAAAATAATAGAGAACTAAGTTAATCTGATTTAATGCTTCTTATGAAATAAAACTTATCTAGAACGTGTGTAAAATAACATATATTTTTGCTACAAAATGGGCAATTATTCAAAAATATACAACAATTCTAAAACTCTTAAAAATGAATATTCATCTTAGATGTGCAAAATGACAAAAATACTTACAATATAATGAAGCCAAAAACTAGTGTACTTACTGTAACAGAGCTTGATTTCGTTCTGTTTCATCTTGAGACTGCCAGGAAAAAAAACAGTTTTTTCCAACTGATAAATGTTAATTCAACGCAACAAGCTAAAAAAATTAATATTTAAAGTAAATTTTGTGTTATTCTTCCTTAGTTTATTTTTATTGTGGTAAAATACACATAAAATTTACCGTCTATTTACTATCTGTACATTTTTAAGTGTACAGTTCTCTGGCATTAAGTATACTCACACTGTTGTACAACCAAGACCACCATGCACCTCCAGAACTTTTTCATTTTCCCAAACTGAAACTCCATGCTCATTATAATAACAGTAACTTCCCACTCCCCTCTCCACAACCCATGGCAGCCACCATTCTGCTTTCTGTCTTTATTGATTTACTACTCTAGAAACATCATATAAAAGATATAAAATTTTAATCATTCTGTGACTAGCTTATTTCGCTTGGTAGAACATATTCAAGGTTAATCTATGTTGTGGCATGTATCTGCATTTCCTTCCATTTTAAAGCTGAATAATATTCTATTGTATGTATGCACCACATTTGATGGACACTTGCAGTGTCCTATTTATTGATGGACATCTATTGATGGACACTTGCAGTGCTTCCACCTTTTTTGGTTACTGAGAATAATGCTGCCATGAACATGTGTATACAAATATATCTATTCAAGTCCCTGCTTTCACTTCTTCAGCATATACAATCAGAAGTGAAATTGCTAAATCATTAAGGTGATTCTATGTTTAACTTTTTTAAGGAATAGCCATACCGTTTTCCACAGCAGTTGCATCACTATACATTCCCATCTGCTATGTACAAGGGTTCCAATTTCTCTACATTCTTGCCAACACTTGTTATTTTTGGGTTTTTTGGGGGAAAAAAAAAAAAGTCATCACAATGAGTGAAAAGTGGTATTTCATTGTGATTTTGATTTGCATTTCCCTAATGATTAGTGATACTGAGCATCTGTTCATTGACCATTTTTATATCTTATTTGGTGAAATGTCTACTTGAGCCCTTTACTCATTTTCTAATTCAGTTTTTTTGTTTTTTCTCTTGTGGAGTTGTAAGAATTCTTTATATATTCTGTAAAGCATGCATGATTTGCAAATATTTTCTCCCATTCCATAAGATGCTTTTACACTCTGTTGATGGTATACTTTGATGCTCAAAAGTTTTTAATTTTTATGTAATCTAACTTATCTATTTTTTCTTTTGTTGACTGTGCTTTTGGTGTGATAACTGAGAAATCGTTGCCAAATCCAATGTCATGATACTCTTCTCCAATGTTTTCTTCTAAGAGTTTTATAGTTTTGGCTCTTCTGTCTTTATCATAACTCCTTTCCACAAAAAAAAAAGATAAAAAAAAAGTAGAACTTAAGTGAAGAGAAAGAGAAGTGTTCTTTTTTTAATTCCTAGTTTTTTCTTCTTCATTAATATGTGATGATTCTGAACAGCCATTCTTGTCCAGTTCTGAGTTTTAATATTTCCCCTAAGAACCAGAAATTATATGACCTTTGTGTTACAGTGTAAAATACTAACTGGGCAGGGTGCAGTGGGTCACATCTGTAATCCTAGCACTTTGGGAGGTCAATTTGGGCAGACAGCTTGAGCCCAGGAGCTGGAGACCAGCCTAGGAAACATGGTAAAACCCAGTCTCTACCAAAAAAAAATACAAAAAAATTAGCCAGGCATGGTGGCCCATGCCTATAGTTTCAACTGTCTAGGAGGCTGAGGTGGAAAGGTCACCTGAACCCAGGGAGGTTGAGGCTGCAGTGAGCTATGATTGCACCACTGCATCCCAGCCTGGATGACAGAGACCCCATCTCAAAACTGATTCTGCCTAATTCTTAATTAATATCAGAAAATCTGAAGTTGTTGTGTCCCTTTCAAAAAAGATAAAATGCACTGACAATATGCTTCCATTTTAAGAGTTCACAACATACTGGCTTTTGTCACTTTAAAAGGAATCTTTACTGTTAATATTAGCATCAAAGATCTTTAGTAAAAGACTTCTCTTTACGGGCCCTTTATGTTTGTTTCTAAGATCAGTTATAAAGCTCTCTGAAAATAAAGCCATTAGACTGAACTTGCAAACATTTTCATGATTACACTAATACCAGTACAGAGCTAATGTCACTCCATACAGGTGGGGGCTGGAGATGTTAACTCATTAATTAACAATATGCAAGTTATGTCAAAAAATACAAACAAAGCAATGTGATAACCTCAACCTTCTCCAATTAATGCTCAGTATTATTTATTGATAATGCATCCCTAAACACTCCAAAGTTACATTAGTTTCACACCTATATACTTCCTAAGTAGGCTTTAGAGAGCTCAGAGGCCAGAGATAAGAAGAAATGTCAAGAGACAAACCCAGACGCTTCCAAGAATTAATTCAACAGGGTATACTTACACACAAGATATTTCTGTGTCTCTGCAAAGTAATTTTTCAAATATTTGTAATATTCACTTCATTTATCTTACTAAAGGACCAGTGACTTTTCCTGTTGAGGACTAATTATTCGTTTGACTCTACCTACATAAGGTTCTACACTGAACTCCTGGGCTCAAGCTATCTGCCCATGTTGGCCTCCAAAAGTGCAAAAGGTAAATGCAAAAGGTAAGAAAGCAAGTAGGAAGGAAGGTTGCTCCTGACAGCTGATTTTTTTCCTCCTCTATAGACAGAACTACCAACCAAGAGCTAATGCCATTGAATAAAAGTGGGGGCTGGAGCTGTTAATTTGTTAATGAACAATATGCAGGAATACATGTCAATCAATTTTTTCATAAGAAACACCAAATTGGTATCTATCTTTTTAATACATGTGACTGCACTTTCCCCTGTCTTTACCCCACTGCATTTTGACAAGGCCATTAAACTGCAGTTTTCTTGTTGTTGTTGTTGTTGTTGTTGTTATTGTTTTGGAGCTAGGATGTGAGAGGTAAGAGAGGTTAATTGTGTTAATTTAGAGGATCTAGAAAAGAAGCAAATATATTTCTATACCCTCAACCAAAAAAGCAATCTACTGCTATCTGAGAACATCGTCTTTCACTGATTTATGGATAAGTGGGAGTGGAGTGGAAGAAGTCTGGCTTGCCGGATCAGCCCAACCAATCCTGGCTCTCCATGACACACTGAATGTCTCACACAAACTACCTTCACATTTGATAGACCAGAATAGCAGTTACTGGTATTCAGTAAGTGTTTGAAGTACCTGGATGAATTGCTAACAACATTTGCTTAAGATATCTTTCTTTCAGAGTGAGGTACCCAAACTTGGTCATCTATATAAATATTTTAAAATATTTCCAAATATCCATACAATTGCCTTTTAGAGGGTTCCCTCTGGACATATGGTACCATCTGTGTACTGCTTCAGTATTCTTAAATGTTGACATCCACTCACTAGGATCTAAACACAACTTAAATACACAGCGATTTAACCACTGAATGAGAATTGTCTTTACTCCAGCTAAGTTAGGTGCTAAAACCCCATTTTCATCCTACTTCTTCCCAGAAATATTCTTTTTTTTTTTTTTTTTTTTGAGATGGAGTCTGGCTCTGTCACCCAGGCTGGAGTGCAGTGGCCGGATCTCAGCTCACTGCAAGCTCCGCCTCCCGGGTTCACGCCATTCTCCTGCCTCAGCCTCCTGAGTAGCTGGGACTACAGGCGCCTGCCACCTCGCCCGGCTAGTTTTTTGTATTTTTTAGTAGAGACGGGGTTTCACCGTGTTAGCCAGGATGGTCTCGATTTCCTGACTTCGTGATCCACCCGTCTCGGCCTCCCAAAGTGCTGGGATTACAGGCTTGAGCCACCGTGCCCGGCCAGAAATATTCTTAAGTCATTGCAACTTCTGAACAGAGACAGCAATTTTAGGAAACAAGTTAGGATGAGTTAAAGAGCCAGGAAAAGTATACCACTGGCAGTAGTGATCAGCTCAGTAGAGTCAGGGGTACCTAACTTTAGAAAAATGACATTGCATTTGAGTAGCCCAGCAATTTCTCAGTGAGGCAGCTAGGAGGAGAGAATGTTACCTGCCCACTGGGGCTTTAAAAGACCATGCAGTGCATAATCTCTCCATTAGTTCTGGCCTTGCCATCCCTGATCCTTCTTCTATTACACACTCATCAGACAAGCCTGTGGTTATTTATTTCCCCTTCAAAGTTCTCTTTAATGCTCATTTTAACTGATTCTCTCTCTGAATCTGGATAAACGTAGAAGATGGAGGCTGCAAAAGGGAAAAGGAAAGTGAGATTCAAGTTGTATTTACAACTCTCAGATAAATAGTCCTGAGGTAAAAGAAGCAGCCTACTGGTAATAATTGTATAATTCAATTAATCATTACTCCCTGTCAACAAGTATCTTCTAGATGACCAAAAACTGACTATGAGACCAGTGATGCCCACTGTATTAGTCAGGATCCTCCAGAAAAACAGAACCAACGGGATGTGTACATATGTAGAAAGAGATTTATTATAAGGAATTGGCCCCCACAATTATGGAAACTGGCAAGTGCAAATATGCAGTGTGACCTGTCAGGCTCGAGAGACAGAGAGCCAATGGTATAGTTCCAGTCTAAAGGTCAACAGGCAGAGAAGCAGAACGGCCAATAGTACAGATGAAATTTAAAGGCCAGCAGGAAATCATCTGGGAGAGCGAATGGTGCTGATAAAATCTAAAGACAGTCTGCTATAGAATTCTCTCTTACGGGGAGAGGCAGGTCTTTTTGTTCTACTCAGGTCTTCAACTGATGAGGCCTACCCACATGATGGAGGGCAGTCTGCTTTACTCAGGTCCACTGACTTTAATGTTAATTTCATTCAAAAACACAGAAATATCCAGAATAATGTTTGACCAACTATCTGAACATTCGGTGACCCAGCCAAGTTAACACATAAAATGAACCATCATGCCCCCCTAATTTTGACACACCCATGTCTCCATTATCTCTCCAGGCATATCACTAAACTCTCCAAACAAACCAAAATCTATTCATGTAAAGTTTTAAAACTGCTTGCCATATAGCATACATGTAAAGAACTAGAAATGGTATTTTATAAGACCCAACAAAAATGAGGAGAATAAAATATTTTTAAAGATTGCTGCCTACATTTAAAAAAACCAAGATGACATATATCAAATCAAAGATCCTCTATTTCTTCATTGTTTTCTTATTTAAAATAGCTCATCATTTCTAAAATGTCTTCTTTAAAGTTGAAATGTCAATATTGGTATCTGGGGAGAATTTATTTAGAAACCTGTTTCATAATTATTTAGAATTTACTTAGAAATCTAATTCCAGTTGCAAAACAACAAATTAAAAAAAAAAAAAAAAAAAAAACTCTGAGAAAGTGCCTTTTCAGGTATCTTAATTTCTTTATCTGATAAAGTCAGTTTCTCTCATATAGTTAAATTTCAAAAGGTTTATTTTGATAGGATAAAAGAAAACAATGAAAGAAGCAACATTCATCAATTTATAAAAGAGTATTAATTAAAATTTACTACAGATGTTCAAACACTGGGATTACATTACCTTTTACTGTAGACAAAAGTGGGGATATAAAAGAAAGTTAAAGGAGGTATCTATTTTTCCAATGAAAGTTTTAAAAAAATAAACAAATATCCAATACTTCACTTATCCTTCTTAACGTAATTTTACAACAAGCCCATACTCAGCAGATGGCTACTTTACTATCTGATGATAAAGTTTAACTCTTCAAGTCCTTTAAGGCGATTGTTCCAAGCTGACTGAATATTAGAAATTAATTGGAAGGTTTTTGAAAACTGAACATTCCCAGGTTCCACCCAAGTATGGGTCTGAGCATCCATATATTTAAAAAGCTACCCAAATGGGTCTGATAATCAAACCTTTTAAACCATGTTCTGAGGTATAATACAGTTCCTGGGACAATAATCACATAGCAAATGTGTCTGAAATAAACGGAAAGAAAAATAATTATTATCTCCTATTTCACACTTACTGAAGCCAGAGGAAATAAATGTTATGTTTTCTGATCTCAGAAGTTACAAAATTAATTTTTAAGTGAGTTATTAGAAGCCAGATATAGAGCTCTCAATTTCAAGGAAAGATATTTGGTGTTAAATGTTTTGGTTTTTATCAGAGATCATTTATTTGATACACTTTCCTAGGTATGATATTAAGTAGACCTTCATATTAACTTTTGGGAAATGCTGTCAGTTTCTGCTACTACAATGTATGTATCTTCCCTTCCCTTCCTTATCTCTAGTTAGCTAACTTATTTATACCAGGGTGCTAACAGATTCATTCCTTACTTTTCCCCATGACATTTACTTTAAAAAAATATATATATATATATACTTGAGATCTTTCTAACTTTTTGATGTGGGTGTTCAGTGCTATAAATCTCTCTCTTAACACTGCCTTACCTGTGTTCCAAAGATTCTGGTAAGTTGTGTCTTCGTTCGCATTAATTTCAAAGAACTTCTTGATATCTGCCTTAATTTCATTATTTACCCAAAAGTCCTTCAGGAGAAAGTTGTTTAATTTCTGTGTAATTGTACGGTTTTGAGCAATTTTCTTGGCCTTGACTTCTATTTTTATTGCGCTGTGGTCCAAGAGTGTGGTTGGTATCATTTCAGTTTTTTGAGTTTCCTGAAAATTGTTTCATGTCCGATTGCAGGGTCAATTTTAGAGTATGTGCCATGTGGCAATGAAAAGAATGTATATGCTGTTGTCTTCCAGTGGAGAGTTCTGTAGATGTCTACTAGGTCCATTTGGTCAAGTGTTGAGTTCAGGTCCTGAATCTCTTTGTTAATTTTCTGCCTCAATAATCTGTCTTATACTGTTGGTGTGGTGTTGAAGTCTCCCAATATTATTGTGTGGGAGTCTAAGCCTCTTCTTAGGTCTCTAAGAACTTGCTCTATGAATATGGGTGCACCTGAGTTGGGTGCATACAGATATAAAACAGTTGGGTCTTCTTGTTGAATGGAATCCTTTACCATTATGTAGTGCCCTTCTTTTTCTTGCTATGGACTAGGGAAGGGAATGCCCCTCTTTGTCTTTTCTGATCTTTGTTTCTAAAAGGCTGTTTTGTTTAAAATTAGGACTGCATCACCTGCTTTTTTCTGTTTTCTATTTGCTTGGTGGATTTTTCTCCAACCTTTTATTTTGAGCCTATGGGTATCACTGTATGTGAGATGGGTCTCTTGAAGACAGCTTATCTCTGGGTCATACCTCTTTATTCAGCTTGACACTCTGTGCCTTTTAATGGGGACATTTAGTTCATTTATATTGAAGGTTAGTATTGATATGTGTGGATTTGATCCTGCCATCATGTTGTTAGCTGGTTATCATGCAGATTTGTTTGTATGGTTGCTTTATACTGTCACTGGTCTGTGTACTTAAGTGTGTTTGTGTTGTGGCTGGTAACAATCTTTACTTTTCATATTTAGTGCTTCTTAGGAGCTCTTGTAAGGAAGTTCTAGTGGTAATGAATCCCCTGAGCATTTGCTTGTCTCAAAAGGATCTTATTTCTCAAATTAACAACCAAACATCACAACTAGAAGAACTGGAGAAGCAAGAGCAAAGCAACCTCAAAGCTAGCAGAAGACAAGAAATATCCAAAAATCAGAGCTGAACTGAAGGAGACAGAGACACAAAAACCATACCAAAGATCAACAAATCCAGGAGTTGGTTCTTTGGAAAAAATTAATAGGACAGACAGAATTCTAGGTAGACTAATAAAGAAGAAAAGAGAATATCCAAATAAACATAATTAGAAATGGCAAAGAAGATGTTACCACTGACCCCACAGAAATGCAAATAGCCATCAGAGACAACTATCAACACCTCTATGCACATAAATCTAAAATTCTAGAAGAAATGGATAAATTCCTGGACACATACATCCTCCCAAAACTAAATCAGGAAGAAATTGAATACTTAAATAGACCAATAAAGAGTGCTGACATTAAATCAGTAATAAACAGCCTACCAACTAAAAAAAGCCCAGGACCAGAGAGATTCACAGCTGAATTACAACAGATGTACAAAGAAGAGTTGGTGCCATTCCTACTGAAGTTATTACAAAAAATTGAGGAGGAGAGACTCATCCCCAACTCATTCTATGAGGCCACCATAATCCTGATACTAAAACCTGGCAGAGCCACAACAAATAAAGAAAACTTCAGGTTAATATCCTTGATGAACATAGATGCTCATCAAAATTCTCAACAAAATACTAACAAACCAAAAGTGAATTAGCACAACAAAAAGCTAATTCACCAGGATAAAGTAGGCCTTATCTCTGGAATGCTTCAACATATTCAAATCAATAAATGTGACTCACCACATAAACAGAAATAAAGACAAAAACCACATGAGTATCCCAACAGATGCAGAAAAGGCTTTCAATCAAATTCAAATCATTTCATGTTAAAAACTTTCAATAAACTAGGCATTGAAGGAACATACTTCAAAATAATAAGAGCCACCTATGACAAAGCCGCAGTCACCATCAAACTTCATACTGAATGAGCAAAACTTGGAAGCATTCCCCTTGAAAACCAGAACAAGATAAGGATGCCCTCTCTCACCACTCCTATTCAACATAGTATTGGAAGTCCTGGCCAGAACAGTCAGGTAAGAGAAAGAAATAAAAGGCATCCAAATAAAAAAAGAGGAAGTCAAACTAATCTCTGTTGGCAGATGACATTATTCTATATCTAGAAAACCCCACAGTCTCTGCCCAAAAGCTCCTTGAGCTGATAAGCAACTTCAGCAAAGTTTCAGAATACAAAATTGATGTACAAAAATCAGTAGCATTTCTATACACCAAGAGCAACACCAAACTGACAGTCAAAAGTAACACAGTCCCATTCATAATTGGTAAAACAACAACAACAAAACAAAAACAAAAACAAACAAAAAACCAGGAATTCAGCTAACTAGGAAGGTGAAAGATCTCTACAATGAGAATTACAAAACACTGCTCAAAGAAATCATATATGACCCAAATAGAAGAACATTCCATACTCATGAATAGGAAGACTCAATATTGTTAAAACGGCCGTATCACCCAAATCAATTTACAGATTCAATGCTATGACATCCTTCACAGAACCAGAAAAAACTATTCTAAAATTCATATGGAACCAGAAAAGAGCCCGAATAGCCAAGGCAATTCTAAGCAAAAAGAAAAAGCAGGAGGAATCACATTGCCTGTCTTCAAACTGTAAAAAGCTACCATAACCAAATCAGCATGGTACTGGTACAAAAATAGAAACATAAACCAATGGAACAGAAGAGAAAGCCCAGAAATACAGCTACACACCTATGACAATCTGATCTTTGGCAAAGCTGACAAAAACGAGCAATGGGGAAAGAATTCCTCATTCAATAAATGGTGCTGGGATAACTGGCTAGTATATACAGAAGGTTGAAACTGAACCCCTTTCTTATACCTTATATAAAAATCAACTCAAGATGGATTAAAGATCTAAATATAAAACCTAAAACTATAAAACCCTGGAAGATAACCTAGGAAATACTATTTTGGACATAGGAACTGGCAAAGATTTGGTGATGAAAATTCCAAAAGCAACCACAAGAAAAACAAAAACTGACAAATGGGACCTAATTAAACCAAACAGCTTCTGCACAGCAAAAGAAACTATCAACAGAGTAAATAGGCAACCTACAGAATGGTACAAAACGTTTGACAGGCAACCTACAGAATGGGAGAAAATGTTTGCAAACTATACATCTGACAAAGGTCTAATATACAGAATCTACAAGAAACTTACACAAATGTATAAACAAAAAACACCTCCATTAAAAAGTGGGCAATAGCCGGGCACAGTGGCTCACGCCTGTAATCCCAGCACTTTGGGAGGCCGAGGCAGGCAGATCACCTGAGATCAAAAGTTCAAGACCAGCCTAATTAACACGTAGAAACTCCATCTCTACTAAAAATACAAAAAAATTAGCCAAGCATGGTGGCGCATGCCTGTAATCCCAGCTACTCGGAAGGCAGAGGCAGGAGAATTCTTTGAACCTGGGAGGCAGAGATTGCGGTGAGCTGAGATTGTGCCATTGCACGCCAGACTGTGCAACAAGAGCAAAACTCCATCTCAAAAAAAAAAAAAAAAAAAAAGTGGGCAAAATACATGAACAGACACTTTTCAAAAGAAGACATATATGTGGTCAACAAGCATACGAAAAAATGCTCAATGTCACTAATTATTCAGGAAATGCAAATCAATGAGATACCAGCTCACACCAGTCAAAATGGCTATTAAAAGTTAAAGAATAACAGGCCAGGTGCAATGGCTTATGCTAGTAATCACAGCACTTTGGGAGGTCAAAGTGGGCAGATCGCTTGTGGTCAGGAGTTTGAGACCAGCCTGGCCAACATAGCAAAACCCTGTCTCTGCTAAAAATACAAAAATTACCCAGGCATGGTGGCACGTGGTAGAATACTATGCAGTCATAAAAAAGAATGAGATTATGTCTTTGCAGCAACATGGATGGAACTGGAGGCCATTATCCTTAGCAAATTAATGCAGAAACAGAAAACCAAGTAATGCATATTCTCACTTATAAGTAGGAGCTAAATCATGAGAACACATGGACAGAAGGAGGGGAAACACAGATACTGGAGCTTGCTTGAGGGAGAATGATGGGAGAAGGAAAAGGTTCAGAAAAAAAAAAACTGTCAGGTACTATGCTTAGTACGCAGGTGATAATAATCTGTACACCAAAAAAATTTGATTGTCAGAAATCTACATGCAGTTTGAAATGACATAAATGTCAAAATCATATTTTAAAAGACAAAAAAAAGTAAAAATTATTAGTATGTGTGTGTGTGCGCGTGCGCATACACATACATACACACACAAGACAACAGAAGTGTCTTTTCAGTGGCCTATATCTCAAATTATACCATACAGGCTATATCTTCTTCACAAGTTTAAGAATAATCCCTAATATAAAATGGAGATGAAACTCATAATTATTACATCCTATTTTAACCTCTATTCCTCTCATATCTGCATCTCTACTAAAGGGCGAAAAACATAAGAGGTATAAGAGTAGACAAAAGAAAACACAGTTCACTTTTGAACAACACAGGCTTGAACTGTGTGGGTTCACTTACACATGAATTTTTTTCAACCCCTGCCACCCCCGGGAAAGCAAAACCAACCCCTCCTCTTTCTCTCTTTTTCTTCCCCAGTCTACTCAACGTGAAGATGATAGGATGAAGATCTTTATGATGACCCCCTTGCACTTAATGAATAGTAAATATATTTTCTCTTCTTTATCATCTTAACATTTTCTTTTCTCTATCTTACTGTGTTGTAACAATGCAGTATATAATACATATAAAAGACAAAATACGTATTGACTATCAGTAAGGCTTCCAGTCAACAGTAGGCTATTAGTAGTTTAGTTTTGGGAGAGTCAAAAGTTGTATGTGGATTTCTGACTGCACAAAGGGTCAGCATCCCTAACTCCCAAATTGTTCAAGGGTCAACTGTATTTTAAATCCTCCCTCCTAAAACAATTGTTTTCATCAAAGTTTCAGCAAAGAAATAGAATGACTGGTTAAGAAAGAGGTAAAAATTAATAAGAAAAGAGGAAAGAAGCAAAATAATAGACAAAAAGAATAAGAATTAGCAATTTGCCACTCTGATAGCATTTCCAATTTTTAATGAGTGTGTATTCAATCAACACACTACACACCTGTAATATTGTATCCTCGCTAAGAATAGGCATCATCCTATTTTTACTCATTTGCTCTTGCAGATCCTCTTTGAGCTTAAATCCAAGTTGAATCTCAGGAGAAGGCATGCCTAGAATGAAACATAATCATAAAACGTTGGCAACAGTTTTATTGCTCTGCTTGGCAATGGCCCAAGAATTTATAGGCATGCAAAATGTCATTAAGAATCATCTAGAATATCATAATTTCTTTTTTTATTTCTTCTTAAAAAAAGGGGGATATATGTGCAGAACGTGCAGGTATATGTGTGCCACACATAGGTATATGTGTGCCATGGTGGTTTGCTGCACCTATTGATGCATCCTCTAAGTTCCCTCCCCTCACCCCTCAACCCCCAACAGGTCCAGGTGTGTGTGTGTGTGTTCCCCTCTCTGTGTCCATGTGTTCTCAATGTTCAACTCCCACTTATGAATGAGAACATGCAGTGTTTGGTTTTCTGTTCCTGTGTTAGTTTGCTGAGGATGATGGTTCCCAGCTTCATCCATGTCCCTGCAAAGGACTGAGATTGTGGCTGCATAGTATTTCATGGTGTATATGTACCACATTTTCTTTATCCAGTCTATCATTGATGGGCATTTGGGTTGGTTCCAGGTCTTTGCTATTGTAAATAGTGCTGCAGTAAACATACATGTGCATGTGTCTTTATAGTAGAATGATTCATAATCCTTTGGGTTTACACCCAGTAATGGAATTGCTGGGTCAAATGGTATTTCTGGTTCTAGATCCTTGAGGAATCGCTGTACTATCTTCCACAATGGTTGAACTAATATACATTCCCACCAACAGTGTAAAAGCATTCCTATTTCTTCACAGCCTTGCCAGCATCTATTGTTTCCTGACTTTTTAATAATTACCATTCCGACAGGCATGAGATGGTATCTCCTTGCGGTTTTAATTTGCATTTCTCTGATGATCAGTGATGTTGAGCTTGTTTTATATGTTTATAGTATATCATAATTTCTTAACTGCCACTTTTATCTGTTAATATTTTTTAATTATTAAGAGGAAACACATATACTACATTGAATGAAATAATACTTGATATTTCTTTGTCTCAGGATGAATAAAGGCAATCAATACGCATAGAAAGTACATAGATAACTTTCCAAGTTCATAGAAAAATATCCAAAGAAATACTAGATTTTTGGTTTTTGAACATCTGAAGCAACAACGGAAAGGAAAGGAATATAGAAATATACCCCCATATAGATCACAAGATGAGAATGGATTCAAGGAAATCCAAACAGTAGTAAACAGCTTGTTATAGACCGAATGCCTGTGCACACCTGCCCCAGCCAAATTCATATGCTGATGCCCTACCCGCCAATGTGATGATAATAGAAGGTAAGATCTTTGGGAGGTAGTTGGGTTTAGATGAGGTATTGAGGGTGAAGCCCTCATAATCCCTCCTGGAATTAATATCCTTATAAAAAGAGAGAAAAACCAGACCTCTCTCTCCCTGAGCACAAAGAGGAGGTCATGTGAGCACACAGCAATGTAGCAGCCATCCGCACAATCCAGGAAGAGGGTCCTCACCAAGAACCAAATCTGCCAGCACCTTGATTTTGGATTTCTCATCCTCCAGAACTGTGAAAACTACATGTCTGTAGATCGAACTATCCAGTTTATAGTATTTTGTTATAGCAGCCCAAGTTGACTAAGACACAGCTCATCACACAACACAGGAAAAGGAAGAGATCTCTCAGAAATAACTATCTATCTATCTATCTATCTATCTATCTATCTATCTATCTATCTACACATACATTTCTTCCATTAGAATTCCAGAAAACCACCCAGTTCAGAGAAAAACCCACTAACAAAAGTTGGAAGAAGGTAAATCAGAAGAACACTGTGATTAATGTCATACTGCATTGAGCTTGCTGTTTGTACCAAAGAAACTTAGGATGAATGCTGTGGCCAATTACTCTGTATGACAGGATATCTTCCCTACCATATATAGAAATATATTATACTAAAGTTAAGGATAATAAAATAATGTAGTGACAAAACAGTCACAGAAATAGTCAAACAGGTCAATGAAACAAAACAATAAGTAGAAAATGGACATACATACATATATATATATGGAAATTTAATATATGGCAATGGTATTTTAAACCATGGCAACAAGATGGATTATTCAATAAATGATATTGGGAAAATTGGTTAACCATTTCAAAAAAATAAAGTTTGAACCCTACCTTTCTCATATGCCAAAATACTCCAAATGTTAAAAATATAAAAGCTATAAATATAATCAATGGAAATAAAGATTAAAAATATCTCTTTATGGTTTTGAGATCACTGAAGTATTTCTAAGTCTGATAGAGAAAGAACAAACCCTAAAAGAGAAGACCAACAGCTTTTACTACACAAAAACTTAAAATTTCTTCACTGCAAAATATATCATGAATAATATTAAAAGATAACCAGAAAACTGGGTAAAACTATTCACAATATATATGACAAAGATTTGCTATCTTTAATACATAAAATGCTCTTATAAATCAATAATAAAATGAAAATAATTTGGAGACAGATGCAGGCAATTCACACACACAAAAAATTATGAATTATCAATATTAAAATAGGCCTAACACTGGTATTCTTTGAAAATGCAAAACTAAATCAGATACTTTTTATTTGACACAGACTGAATTATGTCCTGTATTGATTGTAGGGAGAAGGAGACATCTTTTTAGGGGGAAATATATGTCAAGAGCTGAGCACAAAGTTTTAGATAGTTATTCTAAGGAAATAATCAGAAAAGCAGGCAAAGGTATAACTATTAATATATTCATATTTTGTAATAGTATTGAAAAACATTAAATATCACTAATTCATTAAATAAGGTACATTCATACAATGGAATTGTTGGGAATAGGCCCACCAAAATCTGGCCATAAACTGGCCCCAAACCTGGCCATAAACAAAATCTCTGCAGCACTGTGACATGTTCATGATGGCCAAAACACCCATGCTGGAAGGTTGTGGGTTTACCGGAATGAGGGCAAGGAACACGTGGCCCACCCAGGGCAGAAAACTGCTTAAAGGCGTTCTTAAACCACAAACGACAGCATGAGCAATCTGTGCCTTAAGGACATGCTCCTGCTGCAGATAACTAGGCCAACCCATCCCTTTATTTCAGCCCATCCCTTCATTTCCCATAAGGGATACTTTTAGTTAATCTAACATCTATAGAAGCAATGCTAATGACTGGCTTGCTGTTAATAAATATGTGGGTAAATCTCTGTTCAGGGCTCTCAGCTCTGAAGGCTGTGAGACCCCTGATTTTCCACTTCACACCTCTATATTTCTGTGTGTGTGTCTTTAATTCCTCTAGTGCTGCTGGGTCAGGGTCTCCCTGACCAAGCTGGTCTTGGCAGGAATAATACGTAGCAATGTAAAAGGATGAGGTAGACTCCAACATGGACCTAGTACCTCTTTTGTATACCAGCAGGTGGAGAGACTCCGTTGATCGCCATGGTCAACAAAATCCCTAAGGACTTTTTGTTGACCAAGGAGTCAATACTAAGAACAATGACCATATTAATTTGAAGGCAGCAGGCAGGATGGTCATGTGGTACAGTTTAGGATTAGGAGTCATACACCACTTAGTAAACTAATGAAAGCCTATTGTGAATGACAGGGTTTGTCAATGAGACAGATTAGATTCCAATTTGACAGGCAACCAATGACACAAGCACAAATGTGGATGAAGATAAAACTGATGTGTTCCAAGAGGAGATAGGAGGTGTCTACTTAAAAGAAAACCTAAGACTCCGACATGTGGTTTCAGGTGAGACCTAGCATACTGACAGCTATGGTGGCTATGGTGAGAAAGGTGGAGGAGGCCTTCTGCTTGAGAAGGGTAGAGGGAAAAGTAAAGGGGACTTTGTCTTACACCTTAGGTATGCACTCAGCCACAATGCATAGAGCACCAAGGAGGCTTTTGAGATCACTGATTTGAGAAGACCTTGAACAGCATTTCTGGACCTGCCCTGGGCCAGAGGGGAGCCCAGTGCCCTGAAGGGTGGGTTCCGGACCTGACAGCATTCACCACAAGCTGACTGAAGAGCCCTAGGGCATTAAGTGAACACTGGCAGTAGCCTGGCAGTATTCTGCCTTGGACCTATAGTAGTGGTGGCCATGGGGTTGAGGCTCTTCCACCCATGGAAAGGGGAAGGAAGAGTGGGAAGGACTGTGTCTCTTGGTTTGAATGCCAGCTCAGCCACAGTAGAATAGAATACCAGGTAAATTTCTAAGGGTTTTTATTCCAGTCTCTGGCTCCCAGACAGCATCTCTAGACCTGCGTGAGGATTAGGGGAGCTCACTGCACTGAAGGGAAGGACACAAGCCTGGCTGGTTTTGCTACCTGCTGATTGTAGAGCTGTAGTGAACATAGGTGGTAGCCAGGTAATGGCTACAGCAGGCCTTGGACAAGACTCAGTACCCTGCTGGGTTCAGGTCTGAACCAGTGGTGGTGGCTACGGGAGTACTTTAGGTCTATCCCAGTGGTGGACAGTATTACCCTGATATCACAGAATGGGAGAAAATATTTGCAAACTATCCATGTGACAAGGAATTAATAACCAGAATACCTAAGGAGTTCAAACAACTCTATAGGAAAAAAATACAATAATTGGATTTTAAAATGGGCAAAAGATCTGAACAAACATGTCTCAAAAGAAGACATACAAATGATAAACAGATATATGAAAAGGTAGTCAACATCATGGATCATCAGAGAAATACAAATCAAAACTACAATGAAATATCATCTCACTCCAGTTAAAAATGGCCTTTATGCAAACAACAGGCAATAACAAATGCTGGTGAAGATGTGGAGAAAAGTGAACCATCATACACTGTTGGTGGGAATGTAAATTAGTACAATCACTGTGGAAAACACTTTGGCAATCCCTCACAAAAACAGAAATATAGCTACCATACAATCCAGCAATCCCACTCCTAGGTATCTGGGATTTTCCTTTCCAAAAGAAAGAAAATCGGTATATTAAAGAGATATCTGAACTCCCATGTTTATTTTAGCACTATTCACAAGAACCAAGATTTGCAAGCAACCTACGTGTCCATCAGCAGATAAATGGATAAAGGAAATGTGATATATATACACAGTAGAGTACTATTCAGCCATGAAAAAGAATGAGATTCTATCATTTGCAACGTGGATGGAACTGCAGGTCACAAGTGAAATAAGCCAGGAACAAAAACACAAACTTCACATATTCTCACTTATTTGTGGGAACCAAAAATCACAACAATTGAACTCATGGAGATAAGAAGTAGAAGGATGGTTACCAGAGGCTGGGAAAAATATTGGGGGCTGAGGAGGATGTAGGGATGGTTAATGGGTACAAAAAAAATAGAAAGAATGAATAAGACCTACTGTTTGCTAGCACAACAGAGTGAGTAGAGTCAAAATTAATTAATTGTACATTGTAAAATAATAAAAGAATATAATTGGATTGTTTGAAATATAAAGGATAAATGCTTAAAGTGATGGATACCCCATTTACCCTGATGTGATTATCATGCCTAAATATCTCATATACCCCATAAATATATAACCTACTATGTACCCACAAACTTAAAAATTAAAAATTAAAAAAAGAAAGAAAACCTGGTACTTTACTCCATAACTCTATTTTTACAGACCAGAAATACATTCTCAGTTAGAAAACAATTTCATTCTACCATATCCTAATATAGCATAGTTTTCTCTAGTGTTTCATTTTCCCTTCTCTATTCCTTTACTGCAGGGGTCCCCTATCTCTGGACCATGGACCAGAACCATCCGTGGCCTGTTATGAATCAGGCTACACGGTAGAAGGTAAGCAGCAGGCGAGCCACCATTATTACCTGAGCTCCACCTCCTATCTCATCAGTAGTAGCATTAGATTCTCATAGGAGTGCAAACCCTACTGTTAACTGCACATGGGCGGGATCCAGGTTGCAGACTCTTTATAAGACTCTAATGCCTGATGACCTGAGATGGAGCAGTTTCATCCTAAAACCATACCCCCAACCACCATCCTTGGAAAAATTATCTTCCATGAAATTGGGCCCTGGTGCCAAAAAGGTTGGAGACCATTGCTTTACTGTACATAAAGTAACTAGTGTATGTACACAAACATATTGCATTCTTTTGTTTTACTATATGGCCAGTGAAAGGTTTTGACTGACATCAAATGAAGTTAGGAGGGAAAAAAACACTGGCTATGTGAAAATACCCACTTTCTCCATTAGTAGCATGCTCACTCAGCTCTTACCTTTATAATGCAGTAAGTTATTTTGCTCTATTTTAACACACACACACACAAAAAAAAAAACATAAAAATCCTTGCATGCCTTGTTTGACTGGAGAATTTTAGTGTTTTTCATTTATCTTTGCAAAACCAAGGACAATTTTATAACTTTTTTTGTATGTAGATGTTGAATGTAGAGCAATCTGTCATTTAGTAGAAATAAATGAGTCTAAAAAATGATTGCTAGTTTTCCTTTTGAATCATGGATCTTGTGCTTAAATAAACTTCATTGGGAGTAGAATTATAGGGAAGAGTAAGGAACATGACCTTTCATTTTCTACATGATATACTTTTATATTTTAATATTTTTAATAACCAGCGACATAGTAAAGATTTATCCATTTGGAAAAGAAAAAAAAATTAAACTTGGTTGGAATATTGAAACAGACCTCTAACTCCTTTCTAGTGGTACTTTATACATCATAAGAAGGCATCCTGGAGATCAGTATTATACACTGTCCCTTCCAATTACATGTGAGAAAACGCACTCCAAGATGAAACTGTAACTTCCCACCTAGGTATCAGGTGAGATGATGTACAGTGAAAAGACTGTGAACCATAAATACACAAAAGTTAGAAGACCTTTGTGGATGTTTAGGAATTTTGTTTTTCTATTTCACACTTATTTCCACACATCCTCCAAAAAAAGATTTTTTTAAAGGCTCACAGGAAGAAACTATAAAGAGAAACAACCTATCATTTAAACAACTACCACAGAATTGGTCTTTCTGAACAAGGACTATCGGTGATAGATTTTTCTAGAAATGTTTAAATCAACCTAGAAGTGGCCTCAGGAAGTTTAGTGAATTGGTAGAAGAAAGGCACGTTTACAATACATATTTACTAAGGATGTGTGTGCCCTAATTTTAATCTAGAAAAATAAGACTGGTTATTAAAAAGCATTATTTACTTTTACAAATAGACAGGTTCTAGGGTTAGGCTAGAGATTTGGAAAAGAAAAAAGGTTATATGGGTGGCACTTCAATACCTCCGTTGCCCTTTCTAGGAATCTTTAGCATCTTGTGGAAGTTATGATCCCCAATGCTGTCCCTAGTCTAACAGGCCCTAATAAACTAAGTCTGTTAAAATTAAGGAACAAGACTAAGGATGAAAAGAGGAGTTAATGAAATGGTAATCAGCAGGTCCTTGAATAACTTCATTTCAACATTGATTTTAAAAAATCAACTCACGCCTGTAAACCCAGCATTTTGAAAGGCCGAGGTGGGCGGATCACGAGGTCAGGAGTTCGAGACCAGCCTGGCCAATATGGTGAAACCCCATCTCTACTAAAAATACAAAATTCAGCCGAGTCTGGTGGTGCGCACACATAGTCCCAGTTACTCGTGAGGCTGAGGCAGAAGAATCACTTGAACCGAGGAGGCAAAGGTTACAGTGAGCCGAGATCATGCCACTGTACTCCAGCCTGAGCAACAGAGCGAGACTCCGTCTCAAAAAAAAACATCAATTCCCAGCATGGGCCACTGTCTGTGGAATTTGTATGTTCTCCCCATGTTTGCATGGGTTTCCTGCAGGTCCTCCAGTTTCTTCCCACATCCCAAAGATGTGCCTATTAGGTTCAGTGGCATGTCTAAATGGTCCCAATACAAGTGTGTGTATGTGTGTCTGTGTGTGTGTGTGTGAGTGTGTGTGTGTGTGTGTGCGTGCGTGCATTCTTCAATGGAGTGGCCTCCAGTCCAGGGTTGACTCCTGCCTTGAGCCCTGAGCTGCCAGGATAGGCTTCGGTGACACTCAACCCTGAAGTGGAATAACTGGGTAAACAATTACGTTACTCGTTTGTATTAATCTTTCTTAAATGTATATATAGCTCACATTTATTTCAATGTTTACTATCAGAAGTGTGTTGGTATTTATTTAGGTTCAGTGATGTTCTTGTGACCAGAAATATGTTATAGAAGCTTAACGGTTATTTATAACAATTAGCTTATGGTAAAATTGGTTTCCTTATAATTTATTTTGCTTAACGTCTCAGTTTCCAAGAACCTATCAATGACATTAAATGAGGACTTACTGGGAAACTAAAGGGACTACTTAATGAAAAGAATCATTCTCACCTTCGCACATTCCTCTTGTATCAGGATGCAGACTGAACTCAGATTTAAGAGCTGTGTCTTGATCAAACAGCAACCTTTCAAATACCAAAAGGGAAGACACAAGTTGTTAATGTATCTTAAACAAAGACTACATTTTAACCATCATTTGTATTATACCAAAGCTTGCTAAAATTCTTAGTTATACCACTATTAATGTTTCTATTTCAAAGTGTTATTTCAGAAATGTACAATTTGATTGAAAACACACCCAAGATGAAAAATAAAGACTCATGTATATAGTCATGTTAATTTTACAAATATTCTGTTATTATTTTTTAATATTTGGGGGTAAGGGACAAATATCACTGTCTCTAGTCTAATAAACCTTAATAACTTTTTGAAAAGAGATAAAACGAGATCATTTGAGGGACTAGTGTTCGTGGCTTTTTTTCCTTCACATTTCTCTATACCAGAGAACCTGAGATTAATATTCCAGGATTACATCTGAGTATATGTTTTCATAGTATGCACTGACAGAATTCCTTTATTTATTTATTTTGAGACATGGTCTCTCTCTGTCACCCAAGCTGTAGTGCAGTGGCATGACCTTGGCTCACTTCAAACTCTGGGCTCAAGAGATCCTCCGGCCTCAGCCTCCCAAGTAGCTGGGACTACAGGTGTGCACCACCATGCCTGGCTATTTTTTTAATATATTTTTTTGTAGAGCCAGGGTCTTATCATGTTGCCCAGGCTGGTCTTGAACTCCTGAGCTTAAATGATCCTGCCTTGACCTCCCAAAGTGCTGGGATTACAGGAATGAGCCACCATACCTGGCCCAGATTCCTTTAATTTTTGGGTTTACTTCTTACTATGTTCAAGGGAACATCACAGTAACAAAGAGAGAAGACACACAGTCCTTGCCCCCAGGAAGCTCCAAATCTAGTAAGGGATACAGAGCTATGAAAATAAGCATGATATGCCATGAGTATGCTATTAGGCAAACTAAAATATTTATCTTTTCTATTTAAATGGGCAGAAAATGGACAAAAGACTTGAATAGACATTTCTGCAAAGAGGAAATACAAATAGCCAACAAGTACATGAAAAGATGTTCATCATCACTAATTGTTGGGGAAATGCAAATCAAAACCACGAGATACTACTTCATACTCAAGATGGCTGTTTATGAAAAATGAAAAATTAAGCCAGATACTGTCACTCATGCTTGTAATCCCAGCTACTCAGGAGGTTGAAGCAAGAAGATGGCTTGAGACCAGTTCAAGGCTGCAGTGAGCTATGATCAGGCCATTGCACTCCAGCCTAAGTGACAAAGTGAGACACTGTCTCTAAAAACAAAAACACACACCCAAAACTTTCCAATAGTTCTCAGCATCAGAAAAATTGGCAATGAAAATGACTCCAGTCCTTAACTTTTCTGTTATAACACACCCTCTGTGAGAGTGAGTACAGGCTCCTGCTATAAGAAGAGAAGCATTTTCTTGGCTCTTTTCTATTGACCATTACTAAGGATTAAAAATTCATTATTAGAATATGAATTATACCACAGTTATAGTGCATTTTTCCAAGAAGTAAACCATCTATTAATGTCCCTCCAAAAAGCAAAACTATCTATTAATGTCCCTAAAAGTGTAAGTTTACCTCTTAAAATGTTGTGAGATTTTTGTTTGTCTGTTTGTTTCTTTTCAGACACAGTCACTCTGTCACCCAGGCTGGAATGAAGTGGTGCCATCTCAGCTCACTACAGCCTCCACCACCCAGGTTCAAGTGATTCTCCTGCCTCAGCCTCCTGAGTAGCTGAGATTACAATTGCCTGCCACCAGGCCCAGCTAATTTTTATATTTTTAGTAGAGACAGGGTTTCACCATATTGGCCAGGCTGGTCTCAAACTCCTGACCTTCAGGTCTCAACCTCCCAAAATGCTGGGATTACAGGTGTGAGCCACTGCACCCAAACAAATTTTGTGAGTTTTTTTTTTTTATTTAAAAATAACACAAAAGGGGTATGGAAGAATTTTAGGGTATAATGACACTATTCTATATCTTGATTGTGATAGTAGTTACACAATTATGTTTGTCAAAACTCAGAATTGTATGCTTTAAAAGGTGAACTTTACGTAAATTCCTCCTTGAAGGGTGACAGAATATGCCACCCCAAAATAAGCCACTGTGACATACGGATTACTCTGAGCTAAAGGCAACTTGAAAAACAGCAGATGCTTCCCTTTTTCTTCTTGAAAACAGGAGATAAAAACTCCTATGTAAAAGATGCCCTCCCTGTAGGAGAAAAGAAACATTTTTCAATAGTCAAGAGAATTCTGTACAAACAGATCTTGTTAAAATAATTCTTATCTTCCTTTAGCCTCCCTACATAATTTAGTTACTTTTCCACAACTGCCTCTCTGTTTAACCTAATACAAAAGCATAAACGTTTTGCCATTTCTTTTTTTTTTTTTTTTCTTTTTTTGAGATGGGAGTCTTGCTCTGTTGCCCAGGCTGGAGTACAGTGATATGATCTCAGCTTACTGCAACCTCCACCTCCCGGGTTCAAGCTATTCTCCTGCCTCAGCCTCCTGAGTAGCTGGGACTACAGGTGCATGCCACTATGTCCGGTTAATTTTTGTATTTTTAATAGAGACAGGTTTTCACCTTGTTGGCCAGGCTGGTCTCGAACTCCTGACCTCAAGTGATCTGCCCACCTCAGCCTCCCATAGTGTTGGGATAACACACATGAGCTACCATGCCCGACCAGGTTTTGCTATTTCTTTGGGTCTTCATTTCCTTATGAGGACTCCTGTGTCCCATAAAACTTATTTTAAATTTACAGAAGTTTTAATATTTAAAGTATTTAATCTATTTCATATTTAATTCTTAGGCTTAACCAGGGTCCTATGAGGGGAAAGGCAGAATTTCTGCCCCTACTACAATCTTAATTAAAAATGAAAAAACTAATATAAATATGTTAATATTCTAATATGTAAACATAAAAAATTAACATTATACCAATAAAAGTACCAATAAGGGCCGGGTGCAATGGCTCATGCCTGTAATCCCAGCACTTTGGCAGGCTGAAGTGGGGAGATCACTTGAAGTCAGGAGTTCGGGACCAGCCTGGCCATCACGGTGAAACCCCATCTATACTAAAAATACAAAAATTAGCTGGGCATGGTGGTGTGTGCCTATAGTCCCAGCTACTCAGCAGGCCCAGGCAGGAGAATGGCTTGAACCTGGGTGGGTGGAAGCTGCCGTGAGCTGAGATCACTCAAGCCTGGGTGATAGAACAAGACTCCATCTCAAAAAAATATATATATAATAAAGTCCTGATTCTTTCCTAAGGAAATTATTTTTAAAAACCCCAACATTTAATGTTTAAGGAAATTATCTCAGAGTTATTTGCAATAACAAAAAATTTAAAAAACGAAATGTTTTGTTTTAGAATCATATAATGCTTCAATAAATTATATCTTTATGACAGAAAACTATCAATAATTTAGGGAAGAATTTTAATGACATTGCAAATGTTTAAAAATAATGTTAAGTGAAAACTGTAAACTTGTACAAATTGATTCAAACTTTGTAAAAGAATTATAGGTGCACACACAAAAGCCTATATAGAAAGCTGGAAGAAAATATACCAAAGTCTTAATACAGGTAGAATTAGATCAGATTTCTATCTCATTCATGCTTCTTTTTATTGCCCATGTTTCCTATAGTGTTTTTGAATAGACAGTATATTTATATGGTTCAAAATTCAAAAACCAGTATAGACTGGGCATGATTACTCATGCTCATAGTCCTCACTACTCAGGGAGCTGAGGCAGGAAGATCACTTTGCCCTAGGAGTTAGAGGCTTCAGTGAGCTATGATTGCACTATTGCATTCCAGACTGGACAACAGCGTAAGATCCTGTCTCCAAAACAAACAATATAATAGGGTATGTAGTAAAACATCTCCCTGTCCCCTCAAATATAAACTTTCTTTCCCACAGGCAACCAAGGTGTTTGTTCTGTAACCCTTTCAGAGATATTTTCTAAGTGTATATATGTTGGAGGACAGAGGTAAAACTATTTTCTAAAAATAGAAGCACTGTGTCAAAGAGTATATGTATTTGTAATCTTGATAATTGAAATTTTTTGAGTTTTGTATTATAATTATGCCTTTCTTCCTCCACAGTTATAAAATAATCCCTCCTTGGCTTCTTGTAATACTTTTTTTTTTTTTTAACATTTAAATCTTTGATTCATATGGAATTTTTTTGGAGCACAGTGTAAAGTATGGATTCAACTAAACTATTTTCTACATATATCCTTCATTGTCCCAATATCATTTTTTGAAAAATCCCATCATTTCCTCACCGGTTTGAGATGCCACCTCTTTAATATACTAAATTCCCATACGTATGTGATTTTATTTTGGGGGCTTTTATGCTGTTTATTGATCTGTCACTTTATGTGCCAGTATCATATTTAAAATATTTTATATCAGAAAATATTTTAATATCCTGTAGGTCATTACCTCCTTATTGTTCTTATTTTTCAGACCTTTCCTAATTGCTTTTAATTATTTTACCATACAAACTTTGGAATCAGTTGTCTAGTTCAATAGAAAGTCTTGCTGGTACTTTTATTTTGTTATTTTTTTTTTGAGATGCAGTCTCACTCTGTCGTCCAGGCTGGTGTGCAGTGGAGTCATTTTGGCTCACTGCAACCTCTGCCTATTTCTCATTACAACCAAAAACTATGAATGAATTTTTTTTTTTTTTTTTTTTTTTTTTTTTGAGACGGAGTCTCGCTCTGTCACCCAGGCTGGAGTGCTGTGGCCTGATCTCAGCTCACTGCAAGCTCCGCCTCCCGGGTTTACGCCATTCTCCCGCCTCAGCCTCCCGAGCAGCTGGGACTACAGTCGCCCGGCACCTCGCCCGGCTAATTTTTTGTATTTTTTAGTAGAGACGGGGTTTCACCGTGTTAGCCAGGATGGTCTTGATCTCCTGACCTCGTGATCCGCCCGTCTCGGCCTCCCAAAGTGCTGGGATTACAGGCTTGAGCCACCGCGCCCGGCGAATGAACATTTTTTTAAAACTACTTGAGAACCTTGAAAAGTAAACAATAGCAGGTAGATTGGGGACTGAAGTTGAAATCTGAATAACAACCCATTTATTGATGAGTTTCAGTTTGTTTTCGGTTTTTTTAGTTCTTTTTTGCCTTTCAGCTTTGAACCATCCAGTGGGCACAGATGGTAAACCTATTTTTATCCAGAAGACCAAGGAAAATGACCCCTGCATGCCAGAAGGTATAGGGGAAAGCCCAGGGTTTTATTTTGTTTTCTCTCTTACCTCCCAGCCCTGCCCCAAGGCTGGCCCTAGCCTCAGAGCAGGCACCAACCATGCCACCAACCATGGCAACTGGGGAACTTAAAACTCAAGAGAAAATGTCCTTCTACCAGAGGAACTGGGAAAACGGATCTGTATGGCCTTAAAAGCTTGGAGAGAATCCTCCTTTTTTCTCTCTTTTCTTAACTCTTTGCGCTAAAGGCTGTCCCCGTTGTAAGGAACTGCTCTATAGTGAAAAGGCTAGCACTCAAAGAAACCTGTCTTTCTGATTATATGAACTGGCAAGTGGGTATGATGAGGAAAGGGGCCAGGAGAATCCTGGAGAGGAGAGAGAGGGAAAGGAGAATCGCCTAATTCTGTGTATGATCCAACTTAAGTCCCAGACACAGCCCTTACATGAAACAGACCTAGTGGCCTCATCCCTGCTCTCTTTTCCCTGTGTCTAGCACAGAGAATATGCTAGAGAAAGGTTTTGATAACCTGAAATACCGACTTTTTTGGATTCGTATGAAACTATTTGCTTCCAGTTTGGCAGGGTCCAGTTTCCCCATCACGCATCCTTTTTCTTCAGAGAAACCGTTACCCATTTTCCCAGAACTGAGCTACAAGTCTCTTGAAGCAAAATGCAGTTAAGTTCAGACCCCAGATCTTTTTTGCTTGTGCAAAAAGACTTAAAGCCCCCCAAAAGGAACGCCTTTTGAAAAATGCTACAAAGCCACCTAGTACAAAACTCATTTTGTCCCTAGCTGGTTGGGGGTAGGTGGGGACAGACTGTGGTTGCTTATTTATGAGCTCTCAGCTCAGGCACGCCTGCCCCACAAGGCTCTGATCCTGCCCACAAGCACATGTTCTGGTCATGATCTCCACTCAAAACTCTGACCCTCTCAGAGGGCCCCTGGGCCGCCCCGGCGCGAGGGTTCGGGCACTGTGGCCCTAATGATGGTCACCTTCTCCAGCGCAGCTCCTTTTCTTCCAGGTCGCTCTCCGTCACTGAACCCTCTATCACGGTTTCATCACTGTCCCAGTCTGGGTCCTGGACGCCTTCCTCCATCTTTGCCTCACATTCAAAGTCTTTTTTACCCTCCTCTAACTCCCTCTTGCCCGCAAACAAAAAAACATTTTGAGGGCCAGAGGAAATTGTGAGTTAAAAATAAAAATAATATAATCGCAGCAGGAGCCGGGCCTTGTCGCAGGGCTGCTGAGGAGGGTGCAGAGGGCCGCAAGCGCGGCAGAGTCGTCGTCCGAGAAGCGGCCCGCGGGTCCCGCCGCTCGCTGCCGGCAGGGGGCAGCCCCTCGTCACACGTCTGAGCCCTGTGCAGCGCTCGGCCCCTCCCCCAGCTCCCGCGGCCGGAAGTGGGCGGCGGTACGCGCAGGCCTGCTCTGGGCGTGGCCTGCCGCAGCGTGTCTTTTTCGCGGTTTCCCATTCTCGGTTGCTAGCCGTAGAGGGGACTGGGGTTGCTGCTGCAGAGACTGGAAAGGTAGGCGGGCCGCACCCAGAACTCAGGCGAGCCTGCTTAACACCCTTGGCCGGGAGGGTGACCTGCCATGCACCTGATGCTTGTGAGCCCCAGATACGGAAGAGCTGTCAGCTCCTGCCCGCCCCAGCAGCCCTGGCATTCTGGAGCCAGAGTGCGACCTTAGACCTAACGAGTGTTTTTGCAGCCCACTAAGCGCTTGCTTTCCCTTTAATCCCTTGACAGCCTCTTTTCAAGTGTCCCCTGAGGTAGACAAACAGATAATGTTTATCAGAAGTTTTAGCTCTCAACTAATCTCAGTGATGTATTTTGTATTTTTTTTTCTCTCAACAACTCTTCGGTTACCTGAAATACAGATAGATTATGCAGGAAAGGCAGGATAGATGCTTTATTTTTTCCCCTTTTATCAGTTTTTAGAATAATAGTAATGCCTAGCAACCTCCAAAAGTAGTAAATTGTGTTTTAATGAAGTACTAGAATTTTATATATTTGATGTGTTTCAGTCTAGTTGAACATTTTTAATTCAAACTAATTCAAAACAAAGCCAAGTGAGCTTCCACTTGCCAAGTGAGAAGGTTCAAGAAAAGACCAAGTTGTTTTCCCATAGCAAGCGTTTAGTATTCACCTTGGAGTCTCCAGCATCTGGCACATACGAAGTCTTAAGTTTTGTCATAAATGGATGGAGCTAGAGATTTCTGACTTCCCAATTCATTGCCCTTTTCACTTTATGGAGTAGCTTTGCCATTATTAATATTTTGTGTTTTTGCTATTTATATTTAAGCCACTGCTATTTAAAATACTTGATTGGTGATTATCTTCTAAACTTAACTTGAGGCTGGGGGTGGTGGCTCATACCTGTAACCTCAATGCTTTGGAGGCTGAGGCAGGAGGATTGCTTGAGACTACAAGTTCAAGACCAGCCTGGGCAACATAGTGAGACCCCTATCTCTACAAAAAATTTGTTTTAATTAGCAGGGCATGGTAGCATGGGCCTGTAGTCCCTGTTACTCAGGAGGTTGAGGCAGGGGATCGCTTGAGCCCAGGAGTTTGAGGTTCTGATGAGCTATGATTGAGCAAACGCACTCCAGCCTGAGCAATAGAGTCATACCATGTCTCAAAAAACAAAAAATAAAAAATAAATAAACTTACTTGAATAAGTAACTTACTTAAATAAAATTCCTCACCTCAACTCCGTAAATTAGGCAGAACAGTAATAATATGCAAAGAATTAGACCTGGGGTTTGTTTTTTTTTTTTTACAGTAGTCCATTTATGCCCTCCATGTCTAAATCAGACCTAAATTCCTGTCACCTTTCCTGCTCACCCACTGTTTAATTAATTCATTAGTTCATTCTTCTACGTTGCTCAAGCTGGTCTCCAACTCCTGAGCTCAAGCTGTCCTCCCACCTCACCCTCCCAAATAGCTGGAACTACGGTTTCATGCCACTATGCCCACTTCACCCATTCTTTTTAATTATCCAGCTCTGCCTTCACAGGAATTGGGGGATGCATATCCAGTAAATGGTGGTGAGTGGCTCCATTTGCCCCAGAGGGAAAGATGACTCCACCAGTAACAGCACTTGCTCCAAACAGCTGATAACAAGCTAAGTACAATAAGTCCTCACTTAATGTCTGTCAGTAGGTTCTTGGAAACTGCGACTTTAAGCAAAATGACTTACAAGAAAACCAATTTTACCATGATCTAATTGTTATATATGAGAGTTAAGTTCTTATAACATATTTCTGGTCACAAAAACATTGCCAAACTTACAAATAAACACCAAAACACCTTTAATATTAAACATTGAAATAACTGTGAGCTCTATATATATTAAATATATATATTTAATAAATATATATAGGAAATGCCATATATATTTAAGAAAGATTAATAAAAATATGTATTTAAGAAAGACTAATAAAAACAAATAAGATAATTATTTACCTAATCATTCCAGTTCAGGGTTGAGGGTGGCTGGAGCCTGTCCTGGCAGCTCAGGGCTCAAGGCAGGAGCCAGCCCCGCACAGGAGGCCGTTCCATTGAAGAGCGCGCTCACTCACACACACACACACTCACTCATTCTGAGACCATTTAGATAGGCCAATGAGCCTAACATACACATCTTTGGGATGTGAGAGGAAACTGAAATACTTGGAGGAAACTCCACGCTGACATGGGGAGAACATGAAAACTCCACATACACAGCGGCCCTGGCTGGGAAGTATAATAATTTTCTTTCCTCATCAGTGTTGAAACACCATTGAAAGAAATGTTATTCGAGGATCTGCTATAGATAACCTTCTGGGCCTGAAATTCACATTCTTTTTAAAAAACGCTTTCTCCTTTGGTGGGAAAAAGTCAGTTATTTTTGCATCATCTATTCTCCTTTTATTCAAGAGAGTTGCTATGATTCAAAGAATGAAAAATAAATGGCAGAGATGAGCCTCATAAATGCCAGTGTGATTTTAAATAAACCTTTTTTTGTTTGTTTTTATAAAATCCAAAGTTTCAGTGCAGGACAGAGGTGGAAAAATGGACAGAAGATCTGTTTTTAGGAATCTAGGCTGCAGTACAATTCAAACTGGTTTAAGCAGGTTGAGTTGAATCATGTAACTGAACCAAGGAGAGGTTTCCCAGGTATTTCAGGAATGACAGGAATCAGGTACTGAAACTGTTTCAAAGGAAATAGAGCTCAGCTTTCTTTCAAATTAGTTTGAATTTTCAAATAGATTAAAACATTGCCGAATATGTAAAAGCCTGTAAACATTATTGTTAAAAAATAATAATTGGCTACTTTTGGAGGTTGCTAGACACCATTTATTATTCTAAAATTAATAATGAAAAAAAACTTTATCCTGCCTTTCCTACACAATTTATATTCAGAATAACCATAGTTGATGAGGGGAAAAAAAATTTTTTTTTTTTTGAGACAGAGTTTCGCTCTTGTTGCCCAGGCTGGAGTGCTATAGTGCGATCTTGGCTCACTGCAACCTCCCACCTCCCGGGTTCAAGTGATTCTCCTGCTTCAGCCTCCCGAGATTATAGCTGGGATTACAGGCATGTGCCACCTCACCCGGCTAATTTTGTATTTTTAGTAGAGACGGGGTTTCTCCATTTTGGTCATGCTGACCTCGAACTCCTGACCTCAGGTGATTCACCCACCTCGGCCTCCCAAAGTGCTGGGATTACGGGCCTGAGCCACCACACCTGGCCATAATTTTTAAGAAATATAATTAAATTTTACTTGCTCTACTCCATTTAGGCTATAATCTTACAAGAAAAAAGTCCTCTTGGGGAATTCTTGTTGTAAAGGTGAATTAAAAATTTTTTTTTGATGATTAGAAAGAAAAAGAAGGCTCATTGTTTTGTGATTACACAATATATTTTGCTTTTATAATTAAGATTCTTCCCTGCCTATAGCTTCATATTATTTATTTCCTATCCAGGTTACTTCAGATCCTAGAACTGTAAGAGATGAGACTTGCATGGAAGATTCGATTTATCATAACACAACATGAATCTCTAAGAGACTAAATCCAACAGCCACTTTTCACCTTAGTAATATTTCTCCCCAAAATAAAGCTATATGAGGTATATCACCAAGTATTCCATAAGTATTTTAAAATACAGTTGCCCGACAGGGTACAATGGTTCATATTTGTAATCCCAGTACTTTGGGAGGCAGAGATGGGAGGATCACTTGAGTTGAGGAGCCTGGGCAACATAGACCCCCATCTCTACAAAAATAAAAATAAATTAGCCAGAATTGGTGGCGCACATTTGACCCAGCTACTCAGGAGGTTGAAGCAGGAGGATCCCTTGAGCCCAGGAGTCGCAGTGAGCTATGATTGCACCACTGCACTCCAGCCTGGATGACAGAGTGAGGCCCTATCAAAAAAAAAAAAAAAAAAAAAAAAACTTTCCAAAAGAATAATTTTCTCAAAGACTTAGACTTTTTTGTTAAACAAAAATAAGTTACTAATCCATTAACCCAAGCAATTCACATGTTTGGCACAAATTAAAACTGTCATGTAAACTTTTTTAATGGATGGGAATAAGTATGTAACTGAAAAATCAGGATATGTGAAATTGTAAAGGTAAACTGAGGCCAGAGCCAAACTGGGAATGAAGACACAAGGCAAATGGCAGTGAGAATAGCCTTTATTAGGGCTTGTGGGCGAGGTTCCTTGGTCCAAAGGTACAGGCCGAGGAAGTCGCACTGAGGGAGGAGGGTAAGGACCTTTTATAGCTTGAGCGATGGGGAAGTTCATTGTGCAAAACAAGTCCTGGGGGGTCTTGAAACTGCAATGTCATGAGGAAGGGGTCTTTGGAAACTGTTTAACTGAAACGGCTGTTTACGACCTTGTGAAATGCAGGTGAGCTGCCGGTCATGGGGGAATGTGGTTGCCCAACCAGAACTCTGATGAATGTAAGTCTGCGGGTGTGTACAAGGGTGAAGGGCGTCTTTAACAAAAGGCCTGCTACGCCGGGTAATGCCGCCATGTTGGGTCTAGATTCCTGCCTAACAAATCTTTTCTCAAAAACTGCAAAATGTTGGAGCACACAAAGACAAGTTTAGACATGATTAAGTGTTGGTTCAGTACCTAAATTTGTTTTTATATTTATTTATTTATGAGATGGAGTTCCACTTTTGTTGCCCAGGCTGGAGCACAATGGTGCGATCTCGGCTCACTGCAACCTCTGTCTCCCAGGTTCAAGCAATTCTCCTGCGTCAGCCTCCCACCTAGCTGGGATTACAGGCATGTGCCACCACGCCTGGCTAATTTTTGTATTTTTTTAGTAGAGACGGGGCTTTGCCATGTTGGCCAGGCTGGTCTCAAACTCCTGACCTCAGGTGATTCACCCGCCTCAGCCTCCCAAAGTGCTAAGACTACAGGGGTAAGCTACAGCACCCGGCCCTAAATTTGTTTTTTAGCGATTATTATAGCTGATTCATATGTGTGGGGATATGTCAACCACAACTCCTATAGGCTGTCTCTTCTTAGTGCAGAATTTAATACATTCAATTTTAATTTAAAATGGCATGAAATAGATATAAAACACTTCAGAAAGTTAGAAGTACTGTAACCACCCAATGGGTTCTCCTTGCCTGCTGCCTAGACAGAGCCAATTTATCAAGACAGGGGAAGAGAGGGGAATTGCAATGAGAGTAATTCACGCAGAGCCTGCTATGCAGGAGACCAAAGTTTTGTTATTACTCAAATCACTCTTGCCGAGCATTCGGGGATCAGAGTTTTGAAAGATAATTTGGCGGTAAGGGCTTGGGTAGTGGGGAGTGCTGATTGGTCAGGTTGGAGATGGAATCATAGCAGGTGGAAGTTAGGTTTTCTTGCTGTCTTGTGTTCCTGAGTGGATGGCAGAACTGGTTGAGCCAGCTTAATCGGTCTGGGTGGTGTCAGCTGATCCATCAAGCTCAGGGTCTGCAAAATATCTCAGGCACTGATTTTAGGTTTTACAATAGTGATGTTATACCCAGGAGCAATTTGGGGAGGTTCAGACTCTTGAAGCCAAAGGCTACATGACCCCCAAATTGTAATTTCTAATCTTGTAGCTAACTTGTTAGTCCTGAAAAGACAGACTGGTCCCAGGCAAGAAGGGGGTCTTTTCAGGAAAGGGGTATTTTCAATTTTGTTTCAGAGTCAAACCATGGACTGAACTCCTTCCCAAAGTTAGTTTGGCCTATACCCGGGAATGAACAAGGACAGCTGAAAGGTTAGAAGCAAGATGAAGTTGATTAGGTTGGATTTCTTTCACTGTCATAATTTCCTAAGTTATAATTTTGCAAAGGTGGTTTCAGTACTGTGAAATTTCAGATGATAGCCTGTATATAATTAGTATTTCCAAGATGAAAAACCTCTGAAGAATCACTAATGGCATCTGTTATTCTGGCAATTGATTAAAAGGTATATTATAATGAAGCCCATAAAATCAGCAGAGGATGATTGAAAAAACACTTGGCATTTCACAAAGGAGAATCAGAGGACTAGACACACCTAGAGGTAAATTATAACAACCCTCCCAACCCATTGCTCCAGATGCCTGCAAGATGTTGTTGCTATTCTATGTGGTCTCTACTATTACAGTTATTCATTGTTTAGTCTATTAGACTATAAATAATGTTTCTTCAGAAGCAGAAAGGGTTAATTGTTAAGGGGCAATAGTTATACACTGATCTTCTGTCTCAGAAGAAATACCTTACAACATTGTATAATTTATTATGATGTGAAAAAAACAATATTGGAACACAGACAATAAATGACTATTATGTATCATCAAGAGTTTTTAAGGATTCTTAGATTACTTTCTCCTTAGAAACACAATGTAATGTTGGCATCAAAAATTGGCAAAGTAATAAGGCCATGACAGAGTCAAAAAGAATTACAGACTCAAATGCAACAGCCTAGAGAACATGACATTGGCTTTGTCAACTAGTTTAACAAGTTTGACAGCTTCCTCCTTGTCTGCTTGTCCAGACATGTGATACTCATTGATGGCCCAAATGCTAAGAAGTCTGTATTTCAAAGTCTTTCCATTTCTGTTCCTCCCCACATCTGGTCTTTTTCTGTGATAGTAACTGATTAAAACATTGGATTTTAAAACACACTTAACCTAAGTCATAATTAAAGAAATAAACATTAAAACAACCAATGACACATTTATTGGTTTATTTTATCTATTAGTCTGGCAAGGATTTTTAAAAAAGATTGATAATGCTCAGCACTGGCAATGATTGGGGAAAATAGGTGTTCTCCTATACTCGTGGAGGGAGAACAGATGAGTTCAATCTTTTTTGGAGAGCAGTTTGGCAACATCTATCAAAGTGTTTCACATGGGCCGGGCACGGTGGCTCGCGCCTATAATCCCAGCAGTTTGGGAGGCTGAGGCAGGTGGATCATTTGAGGTCAGGAGTTTAAGAGCAGCCTGGCCAACATGGTGAAAACCTGTCTTTACTAAAAATACAAAACCTAGAAGGGCATAGTGGCACATGCCTGTAGTCCCAGCTACTTGGGAGACTGAGGCAGGATAATTGTGTGAACCTGGGAGGCAGAGGTTCCAGTGAGCCGAGATTGTACCACTGCACTCCAGCCTGGGCAACAGAGAGATACTCTCTTAAAAAAAAAAAAAAAAAAAAAAAAAATTTTATATGTATATACCCCTAGAGATAGCCTTTCCACTTTTAGCAATTTATTCCTATATTACCAATATGCTTGCGCCAACTGCAATTTTGAAAAGTTGGAAACAAAGTAAGTGTTCATCATTAGGGGATTATGCAGTGAAATACTCTGCTGTCATTACAAAGAATGAAATACAGCTGTGTATTAGGACTGTCTATACACCTAGAGATAACTGCTTACATAGCATATTTGTGGCTTTATCTTCGATTCTGTGTTTATTTGTGGTTATTTAGGAAGGTTAAAGAGATAAGAAGGTATAAATAAAGCCCTCCACACATACCAAGACACCACCTGATCCTGATACTGCAGAACAACACAATTTTTTAATTTCTTCTTTTATTGAGGTATAATGGACATACAGTGAAATACACAAATCTTATGTGTTCAGTTCAATGTGTTTTCTGAGCCATAATATTTCTATATTTATTTCGTTTAACAGCATACTCAACTCTAAAGGAAGAGAATGGGAGTTGTAGGTGGGAAAAAAAGGCAATACACAAGCAATAGCTTGAATCTTAAAAGTATAATTTACATGAATAACACATAATAAAAAGAGAAATTTTAATAACTTCTGGACTGATAAGATTGCCAAATAAATACATGATAATGGGATCTTCTTTGTGTAGACCTGAGACAGCCATATAAATAGATTTAGACTAACGTATTAGTAGGTCTGCCACTGTAGAAAAAAATGCCAGCTATACCCACAAAAACTCCCAGCCACAAGAGGTTAATCAGAATCTTCACATAGTAAAAGAATGCAGTTCAATGATTTTTGACTCTCTCTTTGTGCATGCACACACACACAGAGACACACACACACTCAACCACCTGAGTACTTAAAACAAGATCAAGAATATTTCCATCACTCCTGCCTGCCCTGTCCTCAAAATCCACCTACAAATAATAGTTTTTCATATAAATGAAATCACCCTGTATGCACTTTTCTTTTACTTAGTTTTATGTTTTCGAGATTCACCCACATTGTTTGCACCAGGTCATTCCTTTTTGTTGCTGAGCATTGTTTTATTACACAAATAGACCGAATTTGTTCAGTGCATTCTCTTGTTAATGGACATGAGTTATTTTCAGTTTGGACACTGTAATGAATAAGATTGCTATCAACATTCCTGTTGAAACTTTTTTGTGAGTGTATGGTTTCATTTCTCTTTGGGTACATAAATACCTGATGAGCAAAATCTCTGGTCATATGATAGGTATATGTTTAACTTTATTAAAAAACTACCTTATAGTTCTCCAAAGAGAGTACCACTCCCAACAGCAACATATGCAAGTTCCCTTTGCGTCATATCTTCACGATCATTTGGTATTGTCAGTCTTTTATGTGCCAGCCATTTCAATGGATATGAAATAGTATCTCACCGTGGTATTAATTTGCATTTCCCTCATGCCTAATAATACTAGCAAATTTTTGTGTGCTTGTTGGCCGTCTACACACCTTTTGGGAAGTGTCTATTCAGATTTCTTGCACACTTTTCCATTGGGCTGTTTGTATTTTTATTATCAATTTCTAACATTCCTTTACATATTCTGGATATGAGGCCTTTATCAAATATCTGTATCATGAATATTTTTATTAGTCTCTGGCTTGTCTATGTTTTTTTTTTAACAGATGGGGTCTCCCTTTGTCACCCAGGCTGCTGAAGTGCAGTGACAATGAACATGACTCACTGCAGCCTCCACTTCCTGGGCTCAAGTGATCCTTCCACCTCAGCCCCCTCCACCCTTCCACGTGGCTGAGACTACAGGCACACACCACCATGCCTGGCTAATTTTTTTATTTTTTGTAGAGACAGGGTTTTGTCATGTTGACCAGGCTGGTTTGGAACTCCTGGGCTTAAGCAATCTGCCCATCTAGGACTCTCAAACTGCTGGAATTAGGTTTGTGCCACCACACCTGGCCTCTTAATAGTGTCTTTTGATGAGTAAAAAGGTTTTAATTAGGATACTTTCCAATTTATCAGTTTTTTTTCTTTTATGATCAGTGCAGGTATTAGTTTCCTAAGGCTGTAATTAACAAATTGCCACAAACTGGATGGCTTAAAACAACAGATATTTATTTTTTATTTATTTATGTATTTGTTTTTTAAGACAGAGTTTCGGCCAGGCGCGGTGGCTCAAGCCTGTAATCCCAGCACTTTGGGAGGCCGAGACGGGCGGATCACGAGGTCAGGAGATCGAGACCATCCTGGCTAACACAGTGAAACCCCGTCTCTACTAAAAAATACAAAAAACTAGCCGGGCGAGGTGGTGGGCGCCTGTAGTCCCAGCTACTCGGGAGGCTGAGGCAGGAGAATGGCGTAAACCCGGGAGGCGGAGCTTGCAGTGAGCTGAGATCCAGCCACTGCACTCCATCCAGCCTGGGCGACAGAGCGAGCCTCCGTCTCAAAAAAAAAAAAAAAAAAAAACAGAGTTTCACTCTGTCACCAGGCTAGAGTGCAGTGGTGCAATCTCGGCTTACTGCAACCTCTGCCTCCCGGGTTCAAGCAATTCTCCTGCCTCAGCCTCCTGAGTAGCTGGGATTACAGGCACACGCCACCACACCCAGCTAGTTTTTGTATTTTTAGTAGAGACAGGGTTTCACCGTGTTGGCCAGGATGGTCTTGGTCTCCTGACCTCATGATCCACCTGCCTCAGCCTCCCAAAGTGCTGGGATTACAGGCATGAGCCACTGTGCCCGGCCAATAATGAGATTTGTTATCTCACCCTTCTGGAGGCCAGCAATCTAAAATCAGGATGTGGATGGGGCCATGCTCTCTCTGAAGGTTGTAGAGAACAATCTGTTCCATGCCTTTCTCTTAGCTTCTGACCTTGGCCACAATTCGTGGCATTCCTTCGCTTGTAGATGCATCACTCCAATCTCTGCCTTCATCATGACCTGGTGTTCTTGTCTGTTTTTGTCTCTGGGTCTCTTCTCTTCTTATAAGGACACCAATCGTATTGGATTAAGGTCCACCTTGCTCCAATATAAACTCACCTTAACTAATTACAATTGCAATGACTTTATTTCCAAATACAGTCACATTTTTTTTTTTTTTTTTTCGGTGGTCAGAACAGAGTCTTGTTCTGTCACCCAGACTGGAGTCTAGTGGCACAATCTCAGGTCACTGCAACCTCCTCTTCCCAAGTTCAAGTGATTGTCCTGCCACAGCCTCCCAAGTAGCTGGGATTACAGGCATCTGCCACCACACCCAGCTAATTTTTGAATTTTTAGTAGAGATGGGGTTTTGCCATGTTAGCCAGACTGGTCTCAAACTCCTGACCTCAGGTGATCCACCCACCTCAACCTCCCAACGTTCTGGGACTACATGCATGAGCCACTGCATCTGGCCAAATACAGTCACATTCAGAGGCTTTGCAAAGGAAATAAATTTTGGGGGGATACTATCAAACCCAGTATAGTGTTTTTTGTGTCTTGGGTTAGAAATCTTTGCTTAAGCCAAAGTCATGAGGATATTCTCTTATTCTCTTTTGTTTTCTCCTGGAAGCACTATGGTTCTAACTTTACATTGAGTTCTGTTTATCTCAGTTTTTTTGTGTATGTAATGAGGTAAGGAACAAAGTTTATTTTTTTTCCATATTGTTACAACACCTTGGGTTAAAAAGATTAGCCTTGGGCGACTGGCAAGATGGCCAAATAGGAACAGCTCCGGTCTGCAGCTCCCTTCGAGATCAACGCAGAAGGAGGGTGATTTCTGCATTTCTAAGTGAGGTACCCAGCTCATCTCACTGTGACTGGTTAGAGAGTGGGTGCAGCTCACAGAGGGTGAGCAGAAGCAGGGTGGGGTGTCATCTCTCCCAGGAAGGGCAAAGGGTCAGGGAACTCCCTCCCCTAGCCAAGAGAAGCCGTGAAGGACTGTGCCTTGAGGGATGGTGCTATTCAGCCTAGATACTACTTTTTTCCCATGGTCTTTCCAACCCACAGACAGGAGATACCCTCGGGTGCCTACACCAGCAGGGCACTGGGTTTCAAGCACAAAACTGGGCAGCCGTTTGGGCAGACACTGAGCTAGCTGCAGGAGTGTTTTTTCATACGCCAGTAGCACCTGAATGCCAGCAAGACAGAACCATTCACTCCCCTGGAAAGGGAGCTAAAGCCAGGGAGCCAAGTGGTCTGTCTCAACGGATCCCACCCCTATGGAACCCAACAAGCTAAGATCCACTGGCTTGAAATTCTCGCTGCCAGCACAACAGTCTGAAGTTGACCTGAAATGCTCCAGATTGGTGAGGGGAGGGGCATCTGCCATTACTGAGGCTGGGTTGCTGAAGAGCAACCCAAAGGTACATAATCGTCAGATTCACCAAGGTTGAAATGATGGGAAAAATGTTATGGGCAGCCAGAGAGAAAGGTCAGATTACCGACAAAGGGAAGCCCATCAAACTAATAGCAGATCTCTCTGCAGAAATCCTACAAGCCAGAAGAGAGTGGAGGCCAATGTTTGACATTCTTAAAGAAACGAATTTTCAACCCAGAATTTCATATCCAGCCAAACTAACCTTCATAAGCGAAGGAGAAATAAAATTCTTTACAGACAAGCAAAAAATGCTGAGGAATTTTGTCACCACCAGGCCTGCCTTACAAGAGCTCCTGAAGGAAGCACTAATATGTAAAGGAAAAACTGGTACCAGCCACTGCAAAAACATACCAAAATGTAAAGACCATTGACATGGTGAAGAAACTGCATTAACTAATGTGCAAAGTAACCAGCTAGTATCATAATGACAGGATCAAATTCACATATAGCAATATTAACCTTAAATGTAAAAGGGATATATGCCACAAATAAAAGACACTAACCAGCAAATTGGATAAAGGGTAAGGACCCATTGGTGTGCTGTATTCAGAAAATCCGTATCAGTGCAAAGACACACATAGGCTCAAAATAAAGGGATTCAGCAATATTTACTAAGCAAATGGAAAGAAAAAAAAAACCAGGGGTTGCAATCCTAGTTTCTGATAAAACAGACTTTAAACCAACAAAGATCAAAAAAGACAAAGAAGGGCATTACATAATGGTAAAGGGATTAATGCAAAAAGAAGAGCTAACTATCCTAAATATATATGCATCTATTACAGGAGCACCCAGATTCGTAAAGCAAGTTCTTAGCAACCTACAAAGAGACTTAGACTCCCACACAGTAATATTGGGAGACTTTAACACCCCACTTCCAATATTAGACAGATCAATGAGAGAGAAAATTAACAAGGATATTCAGGACTTGAACTCAACTTTGGACCAAGCAGACCTAATAGACATCTACAGAACTCTCCACCTCAAATCAACAGAATATACATTATTCTCACCACATCACACTTATTCTAAAACTGACCACATAATTGGAAGTAAAATACTTCTCAGCATGCAAAAGAATGGAAATCATAACAAACAGTCTCTCAGACCACGGTGCAATCAAATTATAACTCAGGATTAAGAAACTCACTCAAAACCACACACCTACATGGAATCTGAACAACCTGCTCTTGAATGACTACTAGGTAAATAACAAAATTAAGGCAGAAATAAATAAGTTCTTTGAAAACAATGAGAACAAAGACACAATGTACCGGAGTCTCTGGGACACAGCTAAAGCAGTGTTTAGAGGGAAATTTATAGCACTAAATGCCCACAGGAGAAAGCGGAAAAGGTCTAAAACCAACACCCTAACATCACAGTTAAAAGAACTAGAGAAGGAAGATCTAACAAATTCTAAGGCTAGCAGAAGACAAGAAATAACTAAGATCAGAACAGAACTGAAGGAGATAGAGACATGAAAAACCCTCCAAAAAATCAGTGAATCCAGCAGCTGATTTTTTGAAAAGATTAAAATAGACCACTAGCCAGACTAATAAAGAAGAAAAGAGAGAAGAATCAAATAGACACAATATAAAATGGTAAAGGGGATATCACCACTGATCCCACAGAAATACAAACTACCATCAGAGAATAATATAAACACCTCTACACAAATAAACTAGAAAATCTAGAAGAAATGGATAAATTCCTGGACACATACACCTTCCCAACTCTAAACCAAGAAGAAGTCGAATCCCTGAATAGACCAATAACAAGTTCTAAAATTGAGACAGTAATTAATAGCCTACCAACCAAAAAAAAGCCCAGGACCAGACAGATTCACAGCTGAATTCTACCAGAGGTACAAAGAGGAGCTGCTACCATTCCTTCTGAAACTATTCCAAACAATAGAAAAAGAGGGACTTCTCCCTAACTCATTGTATAAGGCCAGCATCATCCTGATACCAAAACCTGGCAGACACACAACAAAAAGAGAAAATTTCAGGTCAATATCCCTGATGAAGATCGATATGAAAATCCTCTATAAATTACTGTCAAGCCGAATCCAGCAGCACATCAAAAAGCTTATCCACCACGATCAAGTCGGCTTCATCCCTAGGACGCAAGGCTGGTTCAACATACACAAATCAATAAACATAATCCATCACATAAACAGAAACAATGATAAAAATTACATGATTATCTCAATAGATGCAGAAAATGCCTTCGATAAAATTCAACACCACTTCATGCTCAAAAACACTAAATAAACTAGGTATTGATGGAACGTATTTCAAAATAATAACAGCTATTTATGACAAATCCACAGCTAATATAATACTGAATGGGCAAAAACTGGAAGCATTCCCTTTGAAAACCAGCACGAGACAAGGATGCCCTCTCTCACCACTCCTATTCAACATAGTATTGGAAGTTCTGGCCAGGGCAATCAGGCAAGAGAAAGAAATAAAGAGTATTCAGATAGGAAGGGAGGAAGCCAGACTGTCTCTGTTAGCAGATGACAAGATTGTATATTTAGAAAACCCCATCATCTTAGCCCAAAAACTCCTTAAGCTGATAAGCAACTTCAGCAAAGTCTCAGGATACAAAATCAATGTGCAAAAAATCACAAGCATTTCTATACATCAATAATAGAGAGCCAAATCATGAGTAAACTCCCATTCACAATTGCTACAAGGAGAATAAAATACCTAGGAATACACCTTACAAGGGACATGAAGGACCTCTTCAAGTAGAACTACAAACCACTGCTCAAGGAAATAAGAGAAGACAAACAAATGGAAAAACATTCCATGCTCATGGATAGAAAGAATCAATATCGTGAAAATGGCCATACTTCCCAGAGTAATTTATAGATTCAATGCTTTTCCCATCAAGCTACCGTTGACTTTTTTCACAGGATTAGAAAAAACTACTTTAAATTTCATGTGCTACCAAAAAAGACCTAGTATAGCCAAGACAATCCTAAGCAAAAAGAACAAAGCTGGAGACATCATGCTGCCTGACTTCAAACTATACTGCAAAGCTACAATAACCAAAACAGCACGATACTGGTACCAAAACAGATATATAGACCAGTGGAACAGAACAGAGGCCTCAGAAATAATTCCACACATATACAACCATCTGATCTTTGACAAACCTGACAAATACAAGCAATGGGGAAAGGAGTCCCTATTTAATAAATAGTGTTGGGAAAACTGACTAGCCATATGCAGAAAACTGAAACTGGATACCTTCCTTACACCTTATACAAAAATTAACTCAAGATGGATTAAAGACTTAAATGTAAGACCTAAAAATCATAAAAACCCTAGAAGAAAACCTAGGCAATACCATTCAGGACATAGGTATGGGCAAAGACTTCATGACTGCAACACCAAAAGCAATTGCAACAAAAGCCAAAATTGACAAATGGAATCTGATTAAACTAAAGAGCTTCTGCACAGCAAAAGAAACTATTATCAGAGTGAACAGGCAACCTACAGAATGGGAGAAAAATTTTGCAATCTATTCATCTGACAAAGGGCTAATATCCAGAATCTACAAAGAACTTAAACAAATTTACAAGAAAAAAACAACCCCATCAAAAAGTGGGCAAAGTATAAGCACAGACACTTCTCAAAAGAAGGCATTTATGCAGCCAACAAACACATGAAAAAAAGTTCATCATCACTGGTCATTAGAGAAATGCAAATCAAAACCACAATGAGATACCATCTCACACCAGTTAGAATGGCAATCATTAAAAAGTCAGGAAGCAACAGATGCTGGAGAGGATGTAGAGAAATAGGACTGCTTTTACACTGTTGGTGGGAGTGTAAATTAGTTCTACCATTGTGGAAGACAGTGTGGTGATTCCTCAAGGATCTAGAACCAGAATTACCATTTGACCCAGCAATCCCATTACTGGGTATATACCCAAAGGATTATTAATTATTCTACTATAAAGACACATGTACACATATGTTTATTGCAGCACTGTTCACAATAGCAAAGACCTGGAACCAACCCAAATGCCCATCAATGATAGACTGGATAAAGAAAATGTGGCACATATACACCTTGGAATACTATGCAGCCATAAAAAAAGTTGAGTTCATGTCCTTTTCAGGGACATGGATGAAGGTGGAAACCATCATTCTCAGCAAACTAACACAGAAACAGAAAACCAAACACTGCATGTTCTCACTCATAAGTGGGAGTTGAACAATGAGAACACATGACACAGGGAGGGGAACATCACACACCGGGGCCTGTAGGGGCGTGGGGGCTAAGGGAAGGATAGCATTAGGAGAAATACCTAATGTAGGTGACAGGTTGATGGGTGCAGCAAACTACCATGGCACATGTATACCTATGGAACAAACCTGCATGTTCCACACATGTATCCCAGAACTTAAAGTATTAAAAAAAAAAAAAAAAAAAGCCTTTCCTCATTTAATTGACTTAGTGCCTCCACTTACTTTAAAAACAATCACACATGTTTCCTGACAGATGACAGCTGTCAGAGTTAATTATTGATGAAATATAATTAGACTATATTGTGGATGTCAGTCTCATATTGTCTGCATTAGGAAAAAATGTGAATGTGTGTTCTTTAGTTTAAAACATCACGTGATAGAAAATGATTATGAAAGTGGAGATGTGGCTCAGTCAAGGAAAGCATTAAACAAGATGAGAGAAGATTGAAGGAGTAGTTTTCTAGACAAAGAAGAAAGAAAGGCCACACTGGGTATAAAGATTAACCACCATGGCACAGGCACTGAATGACGTAAAACCAAAGCTGGCTCTTCATTTGGAAGTGCATCCTAGCAAAGAGAAGAAGAATGTGATTTCTTTATGGCAGTTCAAAGTTGAGTCCTAGTTAATTATTATACAAGCAGTGAAGCAGTAGTCAGCCAATGCTGTCTGCAGTAACCGAGGTGGGTTATGCATAGGCAATGCAATCACAACTAACATAAGCCCAAGTAGAGTAGGCATTATTTTGTTTTGTCTCCTTTCTTCTTCAACCTTCTTTTTTATTCTTTCTTTCTTTTTTTCTTTTTTAAACCAAGTCTCATTCTGTGGTCCAGGCTGGAGTGCAGTGGCACAATCTCGGCTCACTGCAACCTCTGCCTCCTGGGTTCAAGTGATTCTCCTGCCTCAGCCTCCCAAGTAGCTGGGATTACAGGCATGCACCACCACTCCCAGCTAATTTTTGTAGTTTTAGTATAGACAGAGTTTCACCATGTTGGCCAGGCTGGTCTCGAACTCCTGACCTCCAGTGATCCGACTGCCTTGGCCTCCCAAAGTGCTGGGGTTACAGGCATGGGCCACCGGGCCTGGCCATCAACATACATTTTATCTTGTCTTTCTTTCTTACTGCCCTCCTCCAACTGTCCACCTTTTACATGGTTCTCTAATATAATGTCTATATTGTTGAATGAAGGACTAACTCACGCTCCTTCAAGTAGGGCTCTCAGAGAACTGAGATTGCTAAAACTTATTCTACATATTATTCTTTATTCTTTCCTGGTTCTCCTTCTCCTTTTAGCTAATCACGAAGTCTGACCCTTTTAGTATTGGAGTGTGGGGAGGACAGAAAGATGGAGAGAGAGAGGAAGAAAAGTTCTGACTAGATTAGTGTCAATGGTGTACTGGAACCAGCTCCTACTAGCTTGTAAGAACTAATTATTAAACTTTCAGGAATTTTCAATTCAGTTATTACATACAGCCATTAATGTATATAAAATTAAATTAAATAACTTGTATTTAAAATAAATGCAATAAATACTAAAAACTCATCACTTCCTAATTATTTTGCTACATTTTACTCTGGGGTCAGAGGAGGACGAGAGCCAGGAAAGAAACAAATAATAATGTAAGGAAAGAATTTTAGAATATTTACACCACAAATAACTTACAAACCAGGGCTATCCTGACAAAGATTCTTTGCTTAGCCAAACCTTAGTCAGGAGCCTTCCCCTGGGTCCATCTGAGAGAGACATCGTAAAATCCAGTTTTAGCAAAGAGCCCTGCTATGTCAGTTTAGCGAGAACTTTTCAGTCTTAATATCTGATCACCCTTGATGTCTGATGAGGTTCCTCACCCTCCACTATACCCCCAGGCGAGGTCTGATCACACTGGCCTGTCTTTAGCAAGAATATTGTTAGGTTGGCTTAGCCAGAATCTTACCCTTGATGTTTTACCTCTTAGTAATTTTCAATCCACTGACCCCACCCTACTCCTTGGCTATAAATGCCCACTTGCGCATGCTGTGTTCTGGGGTTGAGCCCAAGCTCTGTCCCCCACTACGAGACCTTATTGCAGTGGTCCTGAACAAAGTCTTCCTTACTGTGCTATAACACGTGTCACTGAACAATTTTTTTTTTTAACAACCTCCCCGTGGTTGTTAAACATTTACCAGCACACAGCTGAGTAGTATTGTTCTAAGGCAGTTTCACACCTTCTTAGTATGGCATTGATTTAAAGCTGACTCTATCATAAGGAATTCTGTAATGCCTTTAGAGACCTGACCCACCATTGGTAGGTAATCCTTCATATTCAGTTCACTTGATCTGGGAGAATGTAAATTCTTTTTTTTTTTTTTCTTTGAGACATAGGTTAGCTCTTGTTGCTCAGGCTGGAGTGAAATGGCACGCTCTCAGCTCACCACAACCTCTGCCTCCCGGGTTCATGTGGTTCTCCTGCCTCAGCCTCCCGAGTAGCTGAGATTACAGGCATGCACCACCATGTCCAGCTAATTTTGTATTTTTAGTAGAGACGGGGTTTCTCCATGTTGTTCAGGCTGGTCTCGAACTCCCGACCTCAGGTGGTCCACCTGCCTCAGCCTCCCAAAGGGCTGGGATTACGGGTATGAGCCACTGTGCCCAGCCAAGGAGAGACTTCTTAAACAAGATACAAAATCCATCATACACACACAAGAGTCAAGACTGATTAATTGCACACAAATCATGTGGTAATATTATGCCCTCCTGGGCCAGGTCTAAGCCATGACAGACAATTCGTTTTTTTTTTTAATTAATATTTATTTTTAAAAAATAAAAAAATGATAAATTGTACAACATGAAAATTAAGAACTTCTGTTTATCAAAAGACATCATTCTCTTTTCCAATTAGAAGATACTTAAAACACATATAACTAGGAAAAGATTAAAATCCAGAATATATAAAGAATACATAGCCAGGCGGGATAGCTCATCCCTGTAATTCCAGCACTTTGTGAGGCCAAGGCAGGTGGACTGCTTGAGCCCAGGAGTTCCAGACCAGCCTGGGCAACACAGTAAGATCCCATCTCTACAAAAATTACAAAAAATTATCCGGGGATAGCGGTGCATATCTGTAGTCCTAGCTATTTGGGTGGCTAAAGTGGGAGGATTGCATGAGCCAGGAAGGTTGAGGCTGCAGTGAACCATGACTGTGCCACTACACTCCAGCTAGAGTGAGAGTGAGACCCTGCCTTAAAAAAAAAAAAAAAAAGAATATCTGTACATCAACATCAATAAGAAAAAGATGAACAACCCAGTAAAAATTGGGCAAAAGCCTTAAATAGGCATTTCAAAGAAGAAAAGACACATATGACTAATATCATATTAAAAGGTTAAATCGGCCGGGCACAGTGGCTCACACCTGTAATCCCAGCACTTTGGGAGGCCGAGGCAGATGGATCATCTGAGGTCGGGAGTTTGGGGCCAGCCTGGTCAACATGGCAAAACCCCATCTCTACTAAAAATACAAAAACTAGCCGGGCATCGTGGAGCATGCCTGTAATCCCACCTACTCAGGAGGCTGAGGCATAAGAATCGCTTGAACTCGGGAGGTGGAGGATGCAGTGAGGTGAGATTATGCCACTGCACTCCAGCCTGGGCGACAGAGTGAGACTCCATCTCAAAAATAAGAAAATAAAAGATGAAATCATAGAAATGCGAATTAACACCATAATAAGAGGCAATTTCATAATTAGCAGATTGACAACAATTTAAAAGTCCAAGAACACCAAGTGCTGGTCGGGTCACAGAACAGCAGGAACTCTTACACACCACTAGCAGGAATATAAAGTGATGCGAGCACTGTGGGAGCAGTTAGGCAACATTTCCTAAATTGAACATGCATCCTACAACCTAGTAATTCCACTCCTAGAAAAATCCCTACAGGACACCAGGACACATGCACAACATTTTAAAATAGCTAAAAAGCAGAAACAACCCAATTGTCCTTACATGGAAGGAACAGATCTAAATATTCATCAAGAGGAGAATGGACACATAAATTGCAGTACTTTATATGACAGGGTATCTTATGACTGAGAAAATGAGTGAAGATATCAACGTGGATGAATTTTAGAAACCATTCTTACAAAGTTTAAAAACAAAAAAAAACTAAATAATATGTTATTTAGGACCCATTTATTTGTGGTAAAACTTGAAATAAAAGGAATAAATTATAAACAAAATTTAGAGTAGCAATTACTTCTTGGGAGAGGCAGATAAATGGTATGGGGAAGAAGTCTCAGAGGACTCCAAAACATTAGTAATGCCCTCCATCTTGAGTGGTATTGTGCATCACAGATGGGTTTTTTTGTTATTATTATTCATTGCTTCCACAGGATGAAGATATAATATATAATTAATATGTTATTATATATGTTAATTGTAAAGTACATAACCGTATATAATTTATACTACATAATACTAATATACTATATATAATGAATATATACTATATAAATTAACATATTGTATATTAGTATTAATTATATAGTATATTATATAAGTCATCCTGAGTGGTGGGGTTCTACATTGTAATTTTCTATATTTCCCATGGGCCGGGCATGGTGGCTCACACTTGTAATCCCAGCACTTTGGGAGGCCGAAGTGGCCAGACCACTTGAAGTCAAGAGTTTGAGACCAGCCTGGCCAACAGGGCGAAACCCCATCTCTACTAAAAATACAAAAAATTAGCTGGGCATGGTGGCACACACCTGTAATCCCAACTACTCAGGAGGGTGAAGCAGCAGAATCGCTTAAACCTGGGAGACAAAGGTTGCAGTGAGCTGAGCTCGAGCCACTGCACTCCAGCCTGCGGGGACAGAGCACAACTCTGTCTCAAAATAATAATAATAATAATTTTCTACATTTCCCTAATTGCTTTAATATTAATGCAATACTTTCATGATCAAAAGATCGTGTTTTTTAATAATGTCTAGAATGTTTGCACTTTTTTTGAAATTTGATCTGAACCTTCAGTCTAGTTTCATGCTGTGGGAGGGATAATCTCTAAAGATTTGACATTGCTATCTAGTTGACAAATAGGTGTCAAAATGCTAATGCACAAATTTCAGCTATGCCAACATTGCCTTTACTTATTTAATTTCTTTAGTCAGAATCTCACTCTGTCACCCAGGCTGGAGTGCAATGGCATAATCTCAGCTCACTGCAACCTCCGCCTCCTGGGTTCAAGCGATTCACCATACCTCAGCCTCCCAAATAGCTAGGATTACAGGCATATGCCACCATGCCCGGCTAATTCTTGTATTTTTAGTAGAGAGGGTTTCACCATGTTGGCCTGGCTAGTCCCGAACTCCTGACCTCAGGTGGTCCACCTGCCTCAGCCTCCCAAAGTGCTGGGATTACAGGCATGAGCTGCCGTGCCCAGCCACTAACGTTGCCTTTAAACATTCAGTATTCCTTAGTCAGTATTACTTCCTTCCTATCTTTTGAAGATATACTTCCCATTTTTATGTTGAGGCTTTTATCCTTCATATTTCCAACATCTCTAAAGTTCTCTTGAACTCTGAAATTCAGTGACTCAGAAGCCTTGGATGAAAACTAAGATTCTTTTTTTCCCCTAGCCCTTTAGCAACATCTAGTGGGTATTTAGAGACAGGACAAGACAAACTTTTTCCTACATAAGGATCAACTGTATAGATGGCAAATTTGACTTAGCAAAAAAAAAAAAAAAAAAAAAAAACAGCCTTAAGTCTTCAAACAAAATCTCTCCTGTGATTAAGTAATTTGCTACATGCATGGGTGTGTATGTAAACACTTAAGATAAGTCCAGCTGACATTTCCTCATTTAGCCTGCTGTAAACATAGACAAGAGTTGTTACTACATGAGTTGTTACTACATTACATCATGTAGAACCTCATGAAAGGTCTGAAGCAAGAGTACCAGCACAGTGTGTAAACCTCCAAAAGCCAAAAGGAAGAACTTGCATAGAATGGCATCTTTCAGGAACAGAAGTCTCTAGGCATAGAAGCAGAGAGTAACAGAGGAGAGAGAGCAGGAGGGGTGGGTTAGGGAGGGAGCACAAGAAGAAAAGAATAAAGCAAAATCACTGGGACAGATAGATTTATAGAATCCAGAGTTCTTATCCTAAGATAACTGCAGCCCAGTCATCGCTCGCTTAACCAAAAGTAGGTTTCTCTTCATCCTTCAAGCCTGCTCTCCCAAAGAACTTTGCCATCTTTCCCTTTGACTTGCTTCATTACCTATCTCATCTCACTTTCACTGGAGGTTCTGGTCCTAGGTAGATGACGGCTGATAGCTGATGACTGAGAGAAAAGAAGCTCCTAACTTCTGTCTATAGAAGTAAATAAACTATGACTGCAACCTCTCCTATTCCCACCAATACTTGAGTCCTAACAAAAGCAGCTCTTTTCCTAGAAAGCTGGTAACACATTCCTAAAATTAGTTTGCATTCTGACCTTTACAACATAGGTGGAGACTCTGTCAACATTATCCAGTTATAAGAAGGGGATGGCCTGAGAGTCAGACACCCTGGGCTCTTTAGCCTCATTACTTTTTAACCCTATTATCATAGACACTTTATCTAATCTCTCTGTGTCTCAATTTCTCTATCTACAAATTAGATATGATTAATCATATCCTTGCAATTTTCATAGACAGTTCTCCATGATCAATTAACATTTATGAAAATGCTTTCCCCATAGAAAAAAATCCATGAAGCCTAGGTAATAGTATCAGCATTCCCATGAACACCTATGAAACAAATACCTGTTTATGGCTATCAACATATGGTGCTGGGCTGAGCTCCACACAAGTTAGGTAAACCCAGTTTTGCAATCTAGGACTATGTTGTTCCAATTTGGCTTATGACAGGAGAACATAGAACATTGTGGAGGAATTTTTGAGGCAGAATGTTGGGGAGTCAGCAAATGTGAGTTAGGGGAAGGGAGGACTTGTCCTATCAGATATTAAAATACATTTTAAAGCTCTGTTGGTTAAAATATCATAATATACTGGATCAGGGATAGACAGATAGCTCACTGAAAGGTAATGGGGACCCCATAAACAGATCTATACATGTATGAAAATGCTTGGCAATGTAGATCAATAGGGAAAGGAGGAAATATTTAAGACACAATGTTGGAACCATTAGTTATTTGTGTATGAAAAATTGATTCTGGATCCATACCTCAAACTGCACACAAACTCAATTCCAGATGGATCAATGAAAAAGCCAAATTTTTTTAAATTGGAAGAAAACACAAAATATCTTTATATAATCTCAAGATAGAGAAGGATTTCATAAACCAGACACAAAAAACAAAATCCATGAAGAAATGATTGATAAGCTTTGCTCCATAGAAATTAAGATTTGTGTTCTTTGTTGTTGTTGATGTTGTTTGAGATGGAGTCTCTCTCTGTCGCCCAGGCTGGAGTGCAGTGGCATGAGCTCACTGCAGCCTCTGTCCACTGGGTTCAAGTAATTCTCATGCCTCAGCCTCCCAAGTAGTTGGGATTACAGGCATGTGCCACCACACCCAGCTAATTTTTGTATTTTTAGTAGAGACGGGATTTTGCCATGTTGACCATGCTAGTTTCAAACTCCTGACCTCAAGTGATCTGCCGCCCTCCGTCTCCCAAATTTCTGGGATTACAGGAGTAAGCAACACGCCAGCAAGAATTGTGTTTTTTGAAAAGACAAGGAGAGAGTAAAAAGGGCAATGCATAAACTGGCAGAAAATATTGCAGAACATATAACCAGGAAATTAATTTAGGTTATATAAAGAACTCTACTAAATCAGTAAGAAATCAAACAAACCAATTAAAAAAAAGGGGCAAAGATTATGAACAGGCATTTCTCACAAGAGAAAGTATGAATAGTGGGTAAAATACAAGAGAGGATGTTCAACTTTATTTTCAATGAGCAAAATGTAAACTGAAATTATAAGTAACATCATTCCACATTTACATATACCTAGATATATTCCCTTGGAAGCTTTTATACAGGCACATTAAGAGACAAGTTCAGAATATTCACCAGTGCCTTTTTTGTTAACAAAAACTGGAAAAAAGTTTATTAACAGAAGAATAAATAATAAATTGTGATATGTTAATATAATACAACAGCTAAAATAAATGAACTGCAGTTGTATCAATATAAGTGACTTGAAAACATAAAGTTCAGCCAAAAGGAAGGTATGGAAGAACGTACCCATTTATATAACCTTCAGAAAAAAATAAGACAAAGCTTCTCAAAATATATTGCCTAGGTCGGGAGCCACCAGTGGCTCAAGCCTATAATCCCAGCACTTTGGGAAGCCAAGGCAGGCAGATCACCTGAGGTCAGGAGTTCGAGACCAGCCTGGCCAACACTGTGAAACGCTGTCTCTACTAAAAATACAAAAATTAGACAGGCACATTGGTGCACATCTGTAATCCCAGCTACTTGGGAGGCTGGGGCAGGAGAATCACTTGAACCCGGGAGGCAGAGGTTGTAGTGAGCCAAGATTGCACTGCTGCACCCCAGCCCAGGCGACAGAGCAAGACTCCATCTCAAAAAGATTTATACATATATATAGGCTAAAAATACATAGATCTTGGTAATATTATAGAGAAAAGCAAGGTGATAGCAGTGACAGTAGCACAATTTTTCAGTCTCTACAAACGCCTACATAAAACAGATAAACTAGATGTTAAAACCAAAAACTCGTTGGCAACATTTGCAACACAGCCAGGTGACAAGGTCTCTCTACAAACCTCAAAACACAAGTTGGTGAAGATAGGCACAGCCACAGACCTGTTTGGTCTCAGGGTGTATGTAGGAGGAAGATGAGGAAAACAGTGGAGTGTCTAGTAGCCCTGAGAACAGGAAAACTCTAAAATAGTCAAGAATATTCACTGGACAGAATGGTGGGCCAATTCCAGAACAGCTGCTAAACTAAGATGAGTATTGTCCAATTCAATAAGGTTAAATATAAAGGTCTTTGGTAAAGTCTTTAAAAAGCTCAAGTAGTCTGGGTCACATGAACTTGTAAAGACATCAAACAAAACTGCCTTTCAAGACAAAGTTCCATATGGTGGAGCAACTGCTGAAAATAGAAAAGAATAGAAATTCAGAATGCATCTAATAATGTAAAAATGCTGTTTGAGAAAGCTTATTGTTTCAGTTTTTATATGTGTGTATTGCTAAAATATAAAGTTTACTTTCTTACAGTTGGTCATGAGCAAAAGTTTGAAACCATACTGCGATGGCTTTCCCAAGTCGTCATCATCTTCTTCTTGTTTTTTTAAGACAGGATCTTGCTCTGTTGCCCAGGCTGGAGTGCAATGGTGTGAACATGGCTCACTGCAGCCTCAACCTCCTGGGCTCAAGTGATCCTCCTGCCCCAGCCTCCCATGTAGTTGGGACCACAGGCACTCACCACCACACTGGCTGACTTTTTCATTTTTTGTAGAGATGGGATCTAACTTTGTTGCCTTGATGTCTCTTTGTTGCCTTGGCTGGTCTCAAACTCCTGGACTCAAGCAATCCTCCTGCCTCAGCCTCCCAAAGCATTGAGCTTAAAGGCATGAGCCATGGTGCCAGGCCCCAAAGTCTTCTTTTTTTTTTTTTTTTTTTTGAGACAGAGTCTCACTCTGTCCCCCAGGCTGGAGTATGGTGGCATGATCTCAGCTCACCTGCACCCTCTGCTTCCCAGGTTTAAGTGATTCTCTTGCCTCAGCCTCCCGAGTAGCTGGGACTACAGGCACCTGCTACTATGCCTGACTAATTTTTATGTTTTTAGTAGAGGTAGGGTTTCACCATGTTGGCCAGGCTGGTCTCGAACTCCTGACTGCAAATGATCCACCCACCTCAGACTCATGAAGTGCTGGGATTACAGGCGTGAGCTACCACGCCAGCCCCAAAGTCTTCTTAACTCCAATCTTTCTTACTCTGCCTTCAGAATTATGTTCCTAAAACTCTCATCTGGTCTTTTGCTTATCTCCTGCCACGGTCTGAGTGTGTCCTGAAAGTGTTCATGCATTAGAAACTTAATTCCTCAATGTGGCAGTGTTGGAAGGTGTAGCCTCATGGGAGGTGTCTGAGGGTTCCACTATCATAAAGGGATTCATGAAGTTCTCACGGGACTGTGTTAGGCCCCTGGACAGCATTTCTGGACCCACCCCTGGCCAAGGGAGTGCTCACCACCCTGAAGGGAAGGACGTAAGCCTGGCTGGATTTGCCACCTGATGACAGGCAACTCAGCATGGAGCGAGGGACTCCATTTGTTTGGGGGAAAGTAAAGGATAAGAATAAGAGTTTCTGACTACGAATCCAGGGAATTCTCTTGAATCTTACCTAAGACCAGCAAGGCGGTACTTCTATGAGTCTGCAAGAACCACAGTGTTACTAGGTTTGGGGTGCTCCCTAATGCAGATATTGCTGCAGTGACCAGACAATTAGATCACAATACTTAATTTCCTTTGAATACTTGGAAAGCCTTCCCAAGAAAGACAAGTACAAACAAACCCAGACTGCAAAGACTGCAATAGATACCAAACTCTTCAATGCCCAGATATTGAAAAACATCCACAGAATCAAGACCATCCAGGAAAACACAGTCTCACCAAATGAACCAAATTAGGCACCCGTGACCAATCCTGGAGAGACAGAGACATGTGACCTTTCAGGCAGAATTTAATATAGTTGTTTTGAGGAAGCTCAGTGAAATTAAAGATAACATAGAGAAGGAATTCAGAATCGCATCATATAAATTTAACAAAGAGATTGAAATAATTTAAAAATTCAAGCAGAAATTCTGGAACTGAAAAGGTCAATTGAAATGCTGAAGAATGCATCAGTCTCTCAACAGCAAAACTGACCAAGCAGAAGAAAGAATCAGCAAGCTTAGAGACAGACTGTTTGAAAATACACAGTCAGAGAAGACAAAAAAAAAAATTATAAAAAAATGAAGCACACCTACAAGATCTGGAAAATAGCCTCCGAAGGGCAAATCTACGAGTTACTGGCCGTAAAGAGGAGATAGAGAGATCAGGGTAAAAAGTTTATTCAAAGGGATAGTAACAGAGAGCTTCCCAAACCTACAAAAATATATCAGTATTCAAGTTTAAGAAGGTCATAGAACACAAAGATTTAAACCAAATAAGACTAACTCAAGACATGTAATAATCAAATTATCAAAGTCCAAGGGTGAAGAAAGGATCCCTAAAAGCAGGAAGAAAAAAGAAACAAATAACATACAAAGGAGCTCCAATACTTGTGGCTGCAAACTTCTTAGTTGAAATCTTACAGACCAGGAGAGAGTGGCATGACATATTTAAAGTGTTGAAGGAAAAAAAAGCGTTTATCGTAGAAAAGTATGTCTGGTGAAAATATCCTTCAAACATGAAGAAAATGTGAAAGAAAAATATCTTGTGCCCCCAAAATCACTTAGCTAAAGTGAAAAGTCAAACTGGGAACCGCTTAGGGCAAATCTAATTCCCATTCTATTCAAAGTCACCCCTCTGCTTACCGAGACAAATGCATATATGGGCCGGTTGAGGTGGCTCACGTCTGTAATTCCAGCACTTTGGGAGGCTGAGGTGGGTGGATCACGAGGTCAGGAGATCGAGACCATCCTGGCTAACACAGTGAAACCCCATCTCTACTAAAAATACAAAAAATTAGCCGGGCGTGGTGGCAGGCGCCTGTGGTCCTAGCTACTTGGGAGGCTGAGGCAGGCGAAGGGTGTGAACCTGGGAGGCGGAGCTTGCAGTAAGCGAAGATCACGCCACTGTACTCCAGCCTGGGCGACAAAGCGAGACTCTGTCTCAAAAAAAAAAAAAAAAAAGCATAAATGCGTATCTGATTGCCTCCTTTGGAGAGGCTAATTAGAAACTCAAAAGAATGCAAACATTTGTCTCTTATGTACCTATGACCTGGTAGCCCCCTTCCAGCTTTGAGTTGTCCTGCCTTTCCAGACTGAACCAATGTTCATCTTACATATGTCGATTGATGTCTCATGTATCCCTAAAATGTATACAACCAAACTATGCTCTGACCTCCTTGTGCACATATTGTCAGGACCTCCTGAGGCTGTGTCATGGGCACGTCATCAACCTCGGCAAAATGAACTTACTAAATTGACTGAGACTTGTCTCAGGTTCTCAGGACATTTTGGTAACCATGAAGGGATTCTGAGTGGAGGTGCCCCTGCCTGTTGACAAATCCCCTATTGGTGCTTGGTACCAACATGAGCTAACTTTATGGCTCAAACCAATAGGATAATTTGCTGAGGCCTGAGAGCACCTGCTCCAGAGAATTCCTGATCTCCCAAAATTTGATTGAAATCTAAAGTTTATTTTGCCGTACAACTCTTTTTTTTTTCTTCCATGGTGATGGAAGGCAGGTAACTCCTTTATGAATTATGAGCTCACTTCCAAAGGGGAGATGAAAATTTGGTTTTTGTTTGCTTGTTTGTTTGTTTGTTTGTTTGTTTTTCCTGCTTCTAGGATGGTAGAGAGCAGTCTTCAGCCTGAAATCCATCCTTAGGTAAGTAACTGAATTGAGGGTTGTCTTGGATAAAGCTAAGATTAACAGACAGCTGGTCTTAATTTCTCCTTACCATTAGAACACTCAGTAATCATGTAAGTTGTGCAATCATTTGTTTTGCTTAACATTTTTTCTTACTGTTGTTTGTTTCTGTTTCTGTTGTTGTTTCAATCTTTTTCCCGTTGGGTTTGATCAACTCTATCCAACTCGATCAAATCCAAAGGAAGTTCTAAATTATGGGGAAAGAGGCCTCTGAGGTGGCTAAATTTCCAAACACACAAAAAAAGGGTAGTGTGGTGGGGGGAGAAAAATGGCCAGCAAAAGGATAAAAAGAGAGGAAAAAAATTTTTATTTTGACTGCTAAGGGGCTTTATTTAGATAACAAGGCCACCTTTTTGCTAGCCAGGCCAAACTGAAGAGCAGTGGCTGTACTTCTGAAATAGCAGCAATTTTTTCTAGCTGAAATATGGTAATGAGATTTAAAAAAATCTTTTTGAAAGAGCTCAGTGGTTAAAAGTCAGCTTAATTGAAAACGAACATCCAAGGGGTGTGTGTGTGTGTGTGTGTGTGTGTACGCGCGCGTGCATATGTGTGCGTTTGTATTTAAAAGGCCTTCATGCTTTTGTTTTTGTTTTTCTCCTACGACCTCATCTTTTTTTTTTTTTTTTTTTGTAGCAAAAGTTTTTCCTTCTCAGTTGACTGGATTCTCCTTTTTTTTTTTAGACAGGGTCTCTCTTTTGTTACCTACACTGTAGTGCAATGGCGTGATCTCAGCTCACTGCAACCTCCACGTCCTTCAAGCGATTCTCCTGCGTCAGCCTCCCGAGTGGCTGGGACTACAGGCACATGCTGCCACAACCCACTAATTTTTGGTGTTTTTAGTAGAGACAGGTTTTCATCTTGTTAGGTAGGATGGTCTTGAGCTCCTGACCTGGTGATCCACCCTCCTGACCTGGAGATCCACCCTGACCTGGTGATCTGCCCACCTGACCTGGAATTCCTGACCTCATGATCCTCTTTTGCTATGCGGAAGCTCTTTAGTTTAATCAGATTCCATTTGTCAATTTTGGCTTTTGTTGCAATTGCTTTTGGTGTTGTAGTCATGAAGTCTTTGCCTATACCTATGTCCTGAATAGTATTGACTAGGTTTTCTTCTAGGGTTTTTATGGTTTTAGGTCTTGTATTTAATCCATCTTGAGTTAATTTTTGTCTAAGGTGCAAGGAAGGTGTCCAGTTTCAGTTTTCTGCATATGGCTAGCCAGTTTTCCCAACACTATTTATTAAATAGGGACTCCTTTCCCCATTGCTTGTATTTGTCAGGTTTGTCAAAGATCAGATGGTTGTACATGTGTGGCACTATTTCTGAGGCCTCTGTTCTGTTCCATTGGTCTATATATCTGTTTTGGTACCAGTGCCATGTTGTTTTGGTTACTATAGCCTTGTAGTATAGCTTGAAGTCAGGCAGCGTGATGCCTCCAGCTTTGTTCTTTTTGCTTAGGATTGTCTTGGCTATGTGTTCTCTATTTTGGTTCCATATGAAATTTAAAGTAGTTTTTTCTAATTCTTTTTTTTTTTCCCAGACAGTCTCACACTGTCACCTGGGCTGGAGTGCAATGGTACAATCTCAGCTCAGTGCAACCTCCACCTTCTGGGTTCGTGAGATTCTCCTGCCTCAGCCTCCCAAGTAGCTGGGATTACAGGTGCACTCCATCACACCCAGCTAATTTTTCTGTATTTTTAGTAGAGACGTGGTTTCACTATGTTGGCCAGACTGGTCTCAAACTCCTGACCTCACGATCTGCCCGCCTTGGCCTCCCAAGGTGCTGGGATTACAGGCATGAGCCACCACACCCAGCCATTTTTTGTAATTATGTGAAGAAAATCAATGGTAGCTTGATGGGGATAGCACTGAATCTATAAATTACTTTGGGCAGTATTGCCACTTTCATGATATTGATTCTTCCTATCCATGAGCATGGAATGTTTTTCCATTTGTTTATGTCCCCTCTTATTTCCTTGAGCAATGATTTGTAGTTCTCCTTCAAGAGGTCTTTTACATCCATTGTAAGTTGTATTCCAAGGTATTTTATTCTCTTTGTAGCAATTGTGAATGGAAATTCACTCATGAATTGGCTTTCTGTCTATTATTGGTGTGTAGGAATGCTTGTAATTTTTGCACATCGATTTTGTATCCTGAGACTTTGCCAAACTTGCTTATCAACTTAATGACTTTTTGAGCTGAGATGATGGAGTTTTCTAAATATACATAAATATAAATTATGTAATCTGCAAGCAGAGACAATTTGACTTCCTCTCTTCCTGTTTGAAAACCCTTTATTTCTTTCTCTTGCCTGATTGCCCTGGCCAGAACTTCCAATATTATGTTGCATATGAGTGGTGAGAGAGGGCATCTTTGTCTTGTGCTGGTTTTCAAAGGAAATGCTTCCCACTTTTGCCGATTCAGTATGATATTGGCAGTGGGTTTGTCATAAATAGCTCTTATTATTTTGATATACGTTCCACCAATACCTAGTTTATTGAGAGTTTTTATCATAAAGGGGAGTTGAATTTTATCAAAGGCCTTTTCTGCATCTATTGAAATAATCATATGGTTTTTGTCATTGGTTCTGTCTATGTGATGGATTATGTTTATTGATTTGCATATGTTAAACCAGCCTTGCATCCCAGGGATGAAGCCAACTTGGTCATGGTAAATAAGCTTTTTCAAGTGCTGCTGGATTCAATTTGCCTGTATTTTATTGAGGATATTGGCAATGATGTTCCTCAGGGATATTGGCCTGAAATTTTCTTTTTTTGCTGTGTCTCTGCCAGGTTTTTGTATCAGAATGATTCTGGCCTCATAAAATGAGTTGTGGAGGAGTCCCCTCTTTTTCCATTGTTTGGAATAGTTTCAGAATGAATGGTACTAGCTCCTCTTTGTACCTCTGGTAGAATTCGGCTGTGAATCCATCTGGCCCTGGGCCTTTTTGCTTGGTAGGATATTAATTACTTCCTCGATTTCAAAACTTGTTATTGGTCCATTTGCTCATTAGTTGATGCAGTTTCTTCCTAGCATCGATGGTCTTTACATTTTGACATGTTTTTGCAATGGCTGGTACCGGTTGTTCCTTTCCATGTTTAGTGCTTCCTTCAGGGTCGCTTGTAAGGCAGGCCTGGTGGTGAAAAAATCTCTAAGCATATGCTTATCTGTAAAGGATTTTCTTTCTCCTTCACTTATGAAACTTAGTTTGGCTGGATATGAAATTCTGGGTTGAAAATTCATGTCTTTAAGAATGTTGATTATTGGCCCGACTCTCTTCTGGCTTGTAGAGTTTCTGCTGAAAGATCTGCTGTTAGTCTGATGGGCTTCCCTTTGTGGGTAGCCCAACCTTTCTCTCTGGCTGCCCTTAACATTTTTTCCTTCCTTTCAACTTTGATGAATCTGACAATTACGTGTCTTGGAGTTGCTCTTCTTGAGGAGTATCTTTGTGGTGTTCTCTGTATTTCCTGAATTTGAATGCTGGCCTGCCTTACTAGGTTGAGGAAGTTCTCCTGGATGATATCCTGCAGAGTGTTTTCCAACTTGGTTCCATTTTCCCCGTCATTTTCAGGCACCCCAATCATATGTAGATTTGGTCTTTTCACATAATCCCATACTTCTTGAAGGCTTTGTTCATTTCTTTTTCTTATTTTTTCTTTAGACTTCTCTTCTCACTTCATTTCATTCATCTGATCCTCAATCGCCGATACTCTTTCTTCCAGTTGATCGAGTTGGTTACTGAAGCTTGTGCATTTGTCACGTAATTCTCGTGTCGTGGTTTTTATCTCTGTCAGTTCGTTTATGGCCTTCTCTCCATTGATTATTCTAGTTATCCATTCTTCCATTCTTTTTTCAAGATTTTTAGTTTCTTTGCGCTGGGTACGTAATTCCTCCTTCAGCTCTGAGAAGTTTGATGAACTGAAGCCTTCTTCTCTCAACTTGTCAAAGTCATTCTTCGTCCAGCTTTGATCCTTCTCCGTCCAGCTTTGATCCATTGCTGGCGATGAGCTGCGTTCCTTTGGAGGGGGAGATGTGCTCTTATTTTTTGAATTTCCAGCTTTTCTGCCCTGCTTTTTCCCCATCTTTGTGGTTTTATCTGCCTTTGGTCTTTGATGATGGTGATGTACTGATGGGGTTTTGGTGTGGGTGTCTTTCCTGTTTGTTAGTTTTCCTTCTAACAGTCAGGACCTTCAGCTGTAGGTCTGTTGGAGATTGCTTGAGGTCCACTCCAGACCCTGTTTGCCTGGGTATCAGCAGCAGAGGCTGAAGATAGAATATTGCTGAACAGCAAGTGTACCTGTTTGACTTTTGCTTTGGAAGGTTCATCTCAGGGGTGTACCCCACCGTGTGAGGTGTGGGGTGTTGGTCTGTACCTAGTGGGGGATGTCTCCCAGTTAGGCTACTCAGGGGTCAGGGACCCACTTGAGCAGGCAGTCTGTCCGTTCTCAGATCTCAGCCTCCGTGTTGGGAGATCCACTGCTCACTTCAAAGCTGTCAGACAGAGTCGTTTGCGTCTGCAGAGGTTTCTGCTTCTTTTTTTGTTTGTTTGTTTAGCTGTGCCCTGTCCCCAGAGGTGGAGTATACAGAGACAGGCAGGCCTCCTTGAGCTGCTGTGGGCTCCACCCAGTTCGAGCTTCCCAGCGGCTTTGTTTACCTACTTAAGCCTCAGTAATGGTGGGTGCCCCTCCCCCAGGCTCACTACTGCCTTGCAGTTAGATCACAGGCTGCTGTGCTAGCAATGAGGGAGGCTCCGTGGGTATGGGACCCGCCCTGCCAGGTGTGGGATATAATCTCCTGGTGTGCCATTTGCTAAGACCCTTGGTAAAGCGCAGTATTGGGGTGGGAGTTACCTGATTTTCTAGGTGTCTCAGTTTCCCTGGCTAGGAAAAGGAATTCCCTTCCCCCTTGTGCTTCCCAGGTGAGGCGGTGGCTCACCCTGATTCAGCTCTTGCTGGTCGGGCTGCAGCAGCTGACCAGCACCGATTATCTGGCACTGCCTAGTGAGATGAACCCGGTACCTCATTTGAAAATGCAGAAATCACCTGTCTTCTGTGTCGCTCGCACTGGGAGCTGGAGACTGGAGCTGTTCCTATTCGGCCATCTTGCTCTGCACCCCGAAAAACTATCTTTCAAAAATTATAGTACTACTATTGTTAAATTCTAGTCTTGCCTAATGTTTTTGAATTTTTATTATTTTCTACAGTTTGGACCAAATTCTAATTTTTCTTAGCTACAAGTCTTCAAAATAATGTTTTCCATTTTTTTCTTCCTTTTTTCCTCATTTTTCCTAATGTGGAGTCACTGAAAACTAAACCATGCTTTCATAAAGCCCTACAAACTGAAGCTAGACAACTTAAACCTCAGAAGAAAATAACAGCAACCAATTTACATATATAAGCCACTTTCATACCTACCTAATGATGTATGGACTTCAGAATAATGTGGCCTAATAGATTTTCTAGGATTGTTCTTTGTTTGTTGTTGTTTTTCTCCCTTCCTCACCATATTTTCTCTTCATAGGACATGCAACTTCACAACCTTCTAAAAATGAGCTTTCCTAATAACTTGGAACTGACTAGTCTCGGAATAAGCCGTCCTAGCTATGAGAGATCAGAGAAAACTTGAGGGAAGTGACTCAATTTCTTCTCAAATGCTTTCTCCAAAAGAGTTCAAAAAAGAAAGGGGGGGGCACCCAAAATGGCCGAATAAGAAGAGCTCCAGCCTTCAGCTCCCCACATGAGCAACACAGAAGACGGGTGATTTCTGCATTTTCAACTGAGGTACCGGGTTCATCTCACTGGGGCATGTTGGACAGTTGGCACTCGTCCATGGGTGCAGCCTGAACAGCAAGAGCTGAAGCAGGGCAAGGCATCACCTCACCTGGGAAGTGCAAGGGGGAAGGGAATTCCTTTTCCTAGCCAAAGGAAATTGAGACACACAACCCCTGGAAAATCGGGTAACTCCCACCCTAATACTGTGCTTTACCAAGGGTCTTAGCAAATGGCACACCAGGAGATTATATCCCACACCTGGCCCAGAGGGTCCCACGCCCACGGAGCCTCCCTCATTGCTAGCACAGCAGTCTGAGATCTAACTGCAAGGCAGCAGCGAGGCTGGGGGAGGGGCATCCGCCATTGCTGACGCTTAAGTAGGTAAACAAAGCTGCTGGAAAGCTCAGATTGGGTGGAGCCTACCACAACTCAAGGAGGCTGGCCTGCCTCTGGCATAACTAAACAAAAAGCAGCAGAAACCTCGGCAGAGGTAAATGCTCCTGTCTGACAGCTTTGAAGAGAGCAATGGATCTCCCAACACAGAGGCTGAGATCTGAGAACGGACAGACTGCCTGCTCAAGTGGGTCCCTGACCCCTGAGTAGCCTAACTGGGAGACATCCCCCACTAGGTGCAGACCGACACGCCACACCTCACATGGTGGGGTACACACCTGAGACGAAGCTTCCAGAGCAAGAATCAGACAGCAATACTCGCTGTTCAGCAATATTCTATCTTCTGCAGCCTCCGCTGCTGATACCCAGGCAAACAGCATCTGGAGTGGACCTCAGCAAACTCTAACAGACCTACAGCTGAGAGTCCTGACTGTTAGAAGGAAAACTAACAAACAGAAAGGACACCCACACCAAAACCCCGTCAGTTTGTCACCATCATCAAAGACCAACGGCAGATAAAAACCACAAAGATGGGGAAAAAGCAGGGCAGAAAAGCTGGAAATTCAGTAAATAAGAGCGCATCTCCCCCTCCAAAGGAACACAGCTCATCGCCAGCAATGGAACAAAGCTGGATGGAGGATGACTTTGATGAGTTGAGAGAAGAAGGCTTCAGTTGATCAAACTTCTCAGAGCTAAAGGAGGAACTACGGAACCAGCGCAAAGAAACTAAAAACCTTGAAAAAAGAGTGGATGAATGGATAACTAGAATAATCAATGCAGAGAAGACCTTAAAAGAACTGATAGAGATGAAAACCATAACATGAGAACTACGTGACAAATGCACAAGCTTTAGTAACCAACTCGGTCAACTGGAAGAAAGAGTATCAGCAATTGAGGATCAAATGAATGAAATGAAGCAAGAAGAGAAGTGTAGAGAAAAAGAAATGAACACAGCCTCCAAGAAATATGGGATTATGTGAAAAGACCAAATCTACATATGATTGATGTGCCTGAAAGTGACGGGGAAAATGGAACCAAGTTGGAAAACACTCTGCAGGATATCATCCAGGAGAACTTCCTCAACCTAGTAAGGCAGGCCAACATTCAAATTCAGGAAATAGAACGCCACAAAATACTCCTCAAGAAGAGCAACTCCAAGACACATAATTGTCAGATTCATCAAAGTTGAAAGGAAGGAAAAAATGTTAAGGGCAGCCAGAGAGAAAGGTAGGGTTACACACAAAGGGAAGCCCATCAGACTAACAGCAGATCTTTCAGCAGAAACTCTACAAGTCAGAAGAGAGTGGGGGCAAATATTCAACATTCTTAAAGACATGAATTTTCAACCCAGAATTTCATATCCAGCCAAACTAAGTTTCATAAGTGAAGGAGAAATAAAATCCTTTACAGACAAGCAAATGCTGAGAGATTTTTGTCACTACCAGGCCTGCCCTACAAGAGATCCTGAAGGAAGCACTAAACATGGAAAGGAAAAACAGGTACTAGCCATTGCAAAAACATGTCAAAATGTAAAGTCTGTCGATGGCAGGAAGAAACTGCATCAACTAGTGAGCAAAATAACCAGCTAATATCATAATGACAGGATCAAGTTCACACTAACAATATTAACTGTAAATGTAAATGGACTAAATGATCCAATTAAAAGACATAGACTGGCAAATTGGATAAAGAGTCAAGACCCATCAGTTTGCTGTATTCAGGAGACCCATCTCAGATGCAGAGACACACATAGGCTCAAAACAAAGGGATGGGGAAAGATCTACCAAGCAAATGGAAAACAAAAAAAGCAGGGTTTGCAATCCTAGTTGCTGATAAAACAGACTTTAAACCATCCAAGATCAAAAGAGACAAAGAAGGCCATTATATAATGGTAAGGGATCAATTCATCAGGAAAAGCTAACTATCCTAAATATATATGCACCCAATACAGGAGCACCCAGATTCATAAAGCAAGTCCTTAGAGACTTATGAAGAGACTTAGACTCCCATACAAAAATAGTGGGAGAGCTTAACACCCCATTGTCAACATTAGACAGATCAATGAGACAAAAAGTTAACAAGGATATCCAGGAATGGAATTCAACTCTGCACCAAGTGGACCTAATAGACATCTACAGACCTCTCCACCCCAAATCAACAAAATATACATTCTTCTCAGCACCACATTGCACTTAATCCAAAAGTGACCACATAGTTGGAAGTAAAGCACTCCTCAGCAAGTGTAAAAGAACAGAAATTATAACAAACTGTTTTTCAGACCACAGTGTAATCAAACTAGAACTCAGGACTAAGAAACTCAATCAAAACCGCTCAACTACATGGAAACTGAACAACCTGCTCCTGAATGACTACTGGGTACATAACGAATTGAAGGCAGAAATAAAGATGTTCTTTGAAACCAATGAGAACAAAGACACAACATACCAGAATCTCTGGGACACATTTAAAGCACTATGTAGAGGGAAATGTATAGCACTAAATGCCCACAAGAGAAAGCAGGAAAGATCTAAAATTGACACCCTAACATTACAATCAAAATAACTAGAGAAGCAAGAGCAACCACATTCAAAAGCTACCAGAAGGCAAGAAATAACTAAGATCAGAGCAGAACTGAAGGAGATAGAGACACAAAAAACCCTCCAAAAAATCAATGAATCCAGGAGCTGGTTTTTTGAAAAGATCAACAAAATTGATAGACCGCTAGCAAGACTATTTAATAAAGAAGAAAAGAGAGAAGAATCAAATAGACACAATAAAAAATGATAAAGGGGATATCACCATCTACCCCACAGAAATACAAACTACCATCAGAGAATACTATAAACACCTTTACGCAAATAAACTAGAAAACCGAGAAGAAATGGATAATTTCCTGGACACTTACAGTCTCCCAAGACTAAACCAGGAAGAAGTTGAATCCCTGAATAGACCAATAGTAGGCTCTGAAATTGAGGCAATAATTAATAGCCTACCAACTAAAAAAAGTCCAGGACCAGACGGATTCACAGCCAAATTCTACCAGAGGTACAAGGAGGAGTTGATACCATTACTTCTGAAACTATTCCAATCAACAGAAAAAGAGGGAATCCTCCCTAATTCATTTTACAAGGCCAACATCATCCTGATACCAAAGTCTGGCAGAGACACAACAAAGAGAGAGAATTTTAGGCCAATATCCCTGATGAACATCGATGCAAAATCCTCAGTAAAATACTGGTAAACCGAATCCAGCAGCACATCAAAAAGCTTATCCATCATGATCAAGTTGGCTTCATCCCTGGGATGCAAGGCTGGTTCAACATATGCAAATCAGTAAACGTAATCCAGCATATAAACAGAACCAAAGACAAAAACCACATGATTATCTCAATAGATGCAGAAAAGGCCTTTGACAAAATTCAACAGCCCTTCATGCTAAAAACTATCAATAAATTCGGTATTGATGGAACGTACTCAAAATAATAAGAGCTATTTATGACAAACCCACAGCCAACATTATACTGAATGGGCAAAAACTGGAAGCATTCCCTTTGAAAACTGGCACAAGATAGGGATGCCCTCTCTCACCACTCCTATTCAACATAGTGTTGGAAGTTCTGGCCAGGGCAATCAGGCAGGAGAAAGAAATAAAGGGTATTCAATTAGGAAAAGAAGAAGTCAAATTGTCCCTGTTTGCAGATGACATGATTGTATATTTAGAAAACCCCATCGTCTCAGCCCCAAATCTCCTTAAGTTGATAAGCAACTTCAGCAAAGTCTCAGGATACAAAATCAATATGCAAAAATCACAAGCATTCTTATACAGCAGTAACAGACAAACAGAGAGCCAAATCATGAATGAAATCCCATTCACAATAGCTTCAAAGAGAATAAAATACCTAGGAATCCAACTTACAAGGGATGTAAAAGACCTCTTCAAGGAGAACTACAAACCACTGCTCAGTGAAATAAAAGAGGACACAAATGGAAGAACATACCATGCTCATGGATAGGAGGAATCAATATTGTGAAAATGGCTATATGCCCAAGGTAATTTATAGATTCAGTGCCATCCCCATTAAGCTAACAATGACTTTCTTCACAGAATTGTAAAAAACTGCTTTAAAGTTCATATGGAACCAAAAAAGACCCCGCATTGCCAAGACAATCCTAAGCAAAAAGAACAAAGCTGGAGGCATCACACTACCTGACTTCAAACTATATGACAAGGCTACAGTAACCAAAACAGCATGGTACTGGTACCAAAACAGAGATATCAACCAATGGAACAGAACAGAGCCCTCAGAAATAATGCCACACATCTACAGCCATCTGATCTTTGACAAACCTGACAAAAACAAGAAATGGGGAAAGGATTCCCTATTTAATAAATGGTGCTGGGAAAATTGGCTAGCCATAAGTAGAAAGCTGAAACTGGATCCTTTCCTTACTCCTTGTACGAAAATTAATTCAAGATGGATTCGAGACTTAAATGTTAGACCTAAAACCATAAAAACCCTAGAAGAAAACCTAGGTAATACCATTCAGGACTTAGGCATGGGCAAGGACTTCATGTCTAAAACACCAAAAGCAACGGCAACAAAACCCAAAATTGACAAATGGGATCTCATTAAACTAAAGAGCTTCTGCACAGCAAAAGAAACTACCATCAGAGTGAACAGGCAACCTACAGAATGGGAGAAAATTTTTGCAATCTACTCATCTGACAGAAGGCTAATATCCAGAACCTACAAAGAACTCAAACAAATTTACAAGAAAAAAACAAACAACCCCATCAAAAAGTGGGCAAAGGATATGAACAGACACTTCTCAAAAGAAGACATTCATACAGCCAACAGACACATGAAAAAATGCTCATCATCACTCGCCATCAGAGAAATGCAAATCAAAATCACAATGAGATACCATCTCACACCAGTTAGAATGGCGATCATTAAAAAATCAGGAAACGACAGGTGCCGGAGAGGATGTGGAGAAATAGGAACACTTTTACACTGCTGGTGGGACTGTAAACTAGTTCAACCATTGTGGAAAACAGTGTGGTGATTCCTCAAGGATCTAGAACTAGAAATACCATTTGACCCAGCCATCCCATTACTGGGGATATACCCAAAGTATTACAAGTCATGCTACTATAAAGACACATGCAGACGTATGTTTATTGTGGCACTATTCACAATAACAAAGACTTGGAATCAACCCAAATGTCCATCAGTGACAGACTGGATTAAGAAAATGTGGCACATATACACCATGGAATACTATGCAGCCATAAAAAAGGAAGAGTTCGTGTCCTTTGTAGGTACATGGATGCAGCTGGAAACCATCATTCTCAGCAAACTATCGCAAGAACAGAAAACCAAATACTGCATGTTCTCACGCATAGGTGGGAATTTAACAATGAGATCACTTGGACACAGGAAGGGGAACATCACACACCGGGTCTTATTGGGGGGGTGGGGGGAGAGATAGCATTAGGAGATATACCTAATGTAAATGATGAGTTAATGGGTGCAGCCCACCAACATGGCACATGTATACATATGTAACAAACCTCCACATTGTGCATATGTACCCTAGAACTTAAAGTATAATAATAAAAAAAAAAAAAAAAGAAAGAAAAAGAAAAGGGGGAGAAATGTGAAAGGAAAATATATTGGGCCCGAAAGTCTCTAAGCTAAACTGAAAAGTCAAGCTGGGGAACTGCTTAGGGAAAACCTGCCTCCCATTCTATTCAAAGTCATCCCTCTGCTCACTGAGATAAATGCATATCTGATTGCCTCCTTTGAAGAGGCGAATCAGAAACTCAAAAGAATGCAACCATTTGTATGTTAACTACATATGATCTGGAAGCCCCCTCCCACTTCAAGTTGTCTCACCTTTCCAGAATGAACCAATGTTCATCTTACATATGTTGATTGATGTCTCATGTGTCCCTAAAATGTATAAAACCAAAGTATGCTCTGACCACCTTGGGCACATGTCATTGGGACCTCCTCAGACTGTGTCATGGGTGCATGTCCTCAACCTTGCCAAAATAAACTTTCTAAATTAACTGGGACCTGTCTCCGATTTTCAGGGTTCACAGAGAAATAAAGACTTTCCAAGACAAAAGCTGAGGGTTTTTATCCATGCTAGACCTGGTCTACAAGAAATGCTAAAGGGAGTTCTTCAACCCAAAAGAAAAGGATGTCAACTAGGAATAAGAAACCATCCAAAGTTTAAAACAAAGTTATAAAACCATCCAAAGTTATAAAACTCACACAGAGAATATTATAACACTGTCATTGTAAAGTGTAAACTCATATCTTGAATGGAAAGGCTAAAAGGAAAAACTATCAAAAGTGATAACTGCAACAACTTTACAGGACAAAGATAGAAAACTATTATGTAAATAGAAACAGCCAAAAAGCAGTGGGATGAAATTAAAGTGTAGAGTTATTAGTTTTCTCTTTGCTGTTTCTTAGTATGTTTGTTTTTGAAATCAATGTTAAGTCATCATCAGTTTAAAATAATGGGTTATAAGATGTTATTTTCAAGCCTCATAACCTCAAAAAGCCTACAACAGACACAGAAAAAAAAAGCAAGAAAGTAAAACACTGCCAGAGAAAATCATCTTCACATAAAGGAAGACAGGAAGGAAGGAAGGCAGAGAAGGCCACAAAACAACTAGAAAACAAATAACAAAATGGCAGGAGTAAATTTTTACTTGTCTATAATAATATTGAATATATATGGACTAAATTCTCCAATCAAAAGACAAAATGGCTGAATGCATTAAAAACAAAAAAACAGAAACCAAGACCTATCAATGTGTTGCCTACAAGAAACAGATTTCACTCTTCATAGTATCCAAAAGCCCTATCATTTTCAATGCTTTGAAAAAGAAAACTCAATATCTATGAGATAAGGTGGCTAGAAGGAGAAAAGAGTCAGATATAGACAAAACACATTAAAATTTTATGTTTAAGTTCCACCAGAGTCTATTTAAGTATACTTTTTAGCTAGCTAAGGTTGTACCTATTATTACAGACAAAAAAGAAAATTAAAATAGTAAGTATATCATGCTTCAGAAATGTCTAATAGAAAAGCTTTAGCAGCTGAACAAAGTCTCTCTGAAAGTTTTTTTTATTGACCTGTGTTAGAATAATAGTATCAATATTCATTTTCCGGGTGTGGTATAGAGTAATAGTTAAGAGCAGGGTTTTTGGAATCAGACAACACTTTATTATAATATTAAAAAAATTATTTAAACTATCTAATAAACTTTCAGAATCTCAAATTCCTTCTTTGAAAAATGCACAATTATAGATTTTTAATGACGATTAAATGAGACAATATATGTAAAGCAAATAACAGTATTCCATGCATGTAAATAATAAGTGAGGGTAAGTTTTTTTAAAATAAATTCTATGGCCTAATGCACTGAGAATTTTTTTTCATGGATTTGGATCTATGAATTTTTTAAAATGTGCCTTCCTTTCATCAGCTTCGTTGGCCAACGCTATGTGGACTCCCTGCTCTTGCTTGCCCACTGGAACTAATAAAGAAAATGGTGTTACTTTGAATAGACTGGGAAAAAAATTGTCTTTGCCAGCCTGATATATGAAAATTGTATCTTATAGTAGTTTTAATTTATATTTGTACTCTGAGTGATATTGAGATTGTTTTAAGACATTAAGAACCATTTGCATTTTCTTTCTTGTGAACTCTTTATTTATATCTTTTGCCCATTTTTGCTGAGTCATTAGTCTTTTCCTTAATGATTTGTAGGAATATTTACAAATTGACCTCCATTATTTCAAAAGTCACATTACAAGTTTAAGTTCATGCCAAGTCAGAGGACAATGCTGACATTGTGGTGCATTCCACAATTGATGTTATATTTATGACATATACGAAGTAAATATTTTAGGCTTTATCTTAGTATTTCTCAAGCAAAATATGAAACTAAAAAAATCCTTCCTGATAGCCATAGTAATGATCTCAATACATGAGAACACACATATTTGAAACACATTTTCAAATAGGTACTTCAAATATAGGCCCGGCACAGTGGCTCATGCCTGTAATCCAGCACTTTGAGAGGCTGCAGTGGGCAGGTCACTTGAGGCAAAGAGTTCGAGACCAGCCTAGCCAACATGGTGAAACCCCGTCTTTACTAAAAATACAAAAAATTAGCCAGGCATAGTGTCACGTGCCTGTAATCTCAGCTACTCAGGAGGCTGAGGCAGGAGAATCGCTTGAACCTGGGAGGCAGAGGTTGCAGTGAGCCAAGTCTGCGCCACTGCACTCCATCCTGGGCAAAAGAGAAAGACTGTCTCAAAAAAACAAAAGAAAACAAAACAAAAAACAAGTATAAATACATGTATTACTCTCTGTAAGCACCTTGAGAGTAGGGACTAGATCTTATTTTTATAGTGGAAGTTCCTTGAATTTTTTAGGATCTCAATATACGTGTTGATAAATACAAGCTAAATATGTGTTTTCTTTTAAGACATTTTTCTCTGCTATGTCACTCCATAACTGAAATCCCAGGTTGTTCTTTTATTTTTATAATTTTGTCTTCTGTTTTTTGTTTTATTTCTTATTTATTTATTAAATTTCATCTTTTATTTTCAATTCAGGGGATACATGTGCAGGTTTGATACATGGTGTACAGTGTGATGCTGAGGTTTGTGGTATGATTGAACCCATCAGCCAGGTAGTGAGCAATGTTCAGTTTGATGGATGCTCATAGTTGCATCCATGATCTCAATATGGACCCATGAAGGCCAGAGGGTGAGCAGGTTTGACTTCTTTGCTTGGAAGGGAGGAAGGCCCTCTCCTACCCTTTCTGGTAAAAAAGCCCCCAGTCCCTCTGTATGTTGCAACTGGCATACAAGTTTTGGGGAACTCGGACCTTCTCTTTCTCACTCTAAATTCTCCTGTAAAGACAGTCAGATCTCTTTCTCCACATGTTCCCAAAACAGGTGATTTCAAGTGACCTCACAACAGTGAGTCTTCCCTTACCCTCCTGCTCTCCTAGGCTGGCACCAGGCTAAATTATTCCTTTACCCCTTTTCCTCATACCTGGGCTGATCACTGTGTAACTGCTTACATGGATTGGCCATTCAGCATATGGCCCTGGAATCAAGAGGTTTTTTCTAGTGAGAAACATGGGACGCCCCTTTAGAAAGTGCACTCAAGTGCCTCAGTGAACATGAGTGGAACCCTTTTCCTTAGCACTATGCCCCAAGAGAAAATGTGGTTTGTGTCCCCAGTGGACATTAGTCCCCAGCAGCTCATCATTTTCCAGTCCTACCATGAGACAACCCTGTCTATTCCTTCAGATTCACCTCTGGGTTGCATTTTAAAGCACTGGGATAAATTCTCAGGCTCTCAAAAGGAAACATGTAATTTTCTTGTAAAATACAGCATGACCCATATGCAGAAAATCCTCAAATTAGCCTCCTCAGCCTTTTAAAACTAAGCAGAATAAAGAGGACAGGGCTAAGGAGAAAGAAAAACACAAGGACAAGAGGCAGGCTCTAGCGTTGGCTGCTTTACAAGCCCTCAGCCCCCTCCAGCTTGCTCTAAGGACACTCCTTCAGGTAACTGCTACTGGTGCAGAACCAGGCCATTGAAAAGTAAACTGCCTTAATGAAATAAATGGGGAAAAGCCCCACACAGTTTCCCCTCACTCTGCCACAAGCTTGGCCACTGGAAACAGGACTGCCCTGAAGGCTAAAGGGACTCTGGGACAGTATCCCAATCCCTGATGGTCTTGAGCTAAAGGGGCTCTCTGCTCCAGCTGGCTTTCAAATCAGACACTGTCATCAACAGGACAAAGCCAAAGGCACTCTGGAGAGGACAAATGAAATTATAAATTTCCCTTTTGAGTTCAAACACTGCCTACTCTGCATATAATCTTCCCTGATCAACTGTCCTCAAAATCCTGTTGGGTAATGAAGGCAAATGGCATCCCCTCCCTCCAAAAAGAAAAAATTCACATCCCTTTATATTACTTAAGGGACCAATGGCCATTCTCCCACCAGTTTCTGATAACTAAATACCTCACACCCTTTTAGGGCAAAAATATGCTTTCCAAGATAGGTACCTGCTTAATATTTACCCAACCTCTGAATTCATCTCTCCCTCTAATAGCCCTGTTTCTCCTGGGAAAACTGCCTAAATTTTTAACCAATAATTTCAACGTAAACAGCCCTACTTCAAGGGTTTAAAATAGCCCACACTTATTCAGACAAACCCTAATAAAAACATAATAATCTCTTGTGGGAAGATAACTTCTACAGTATGTAGAAAACCTCCTCATTTGCTCCCCCTTCACAGAACTTGCTCAGCAACATGCAGTACAAATCTTAACTTCCTAACAAAAGGAAAATAATTTTTGTCTAATTCAAAGGTTATTTAAAGATTATATATAAAACAAGGTAAAAGGAACCAGGAAATAAAAGAGACATAAGTAAGGTTATAAAGGCAAAGAGGTATTTTCGGTAAGGAAGGTTATAAAGTAAAGAAATTTTATATGAGAAAATATATTGTATGGCGAATTCTTGTCAAAAAATAAAATAACTTTTTTTTAAAGAAAGAGGTGGGCAACCCCCTTTGGGTTCCCTCCCATTTTATGGGAGTTCTGTTTTCTCTCTATTAAATCTTGCAACCGCGCACTCTTCTGGTCCGTGTTTGTTATGGCTTGAGCTGCGCTTTCGCTTGCCATCCACCACCACTGTTTGCTGCCGTCACAGACCCGCCGCTGACTTCCACCCCTCCAGATCTGGCAGAGTGTCCGCTGCGCTCCTGATCCAGCAAGGTGCCCATTGCCGCCCCTGATTGGGCTAAAGGCTTGCCATTGTTCCTGCATGGCTAAGTGCCCCGGTTCTTCCTAATCAGGCTGAACACTAGTCAATGGGTTCCATGGTTCTCTTCTGTGACCCATGGCTTCTAAGAGAGCTACAACACTCACCGCATGGCCCAAGATTCCATTCCTTGGAATCCGTGAGGCCAAGAATCCCAGGTCAGAGAACAAGAGGCTTGCTGCCATTTTGAGAGCAGCTGCCACCATCTTGGGAGCTCTAAGAAAAAGGACCCCCCCCCCAGCCTGCTGCCACCGGTAATGTTTTGGCAACCACAAAGGGACCTCCAAAGTGGTGAGTAATATTGAACCACTTTCACTTGCTATCCTGTCCTATCCTTCCTTAGAATTGGAGGACAATACTGGGCACCTGTCAGCCGGTGAGAAACTGTTAGTGTGGCCACCGGACTTAAGACTCAGGTGTGAGGCTGTCTGGGAAAGGGCTTTCTAAAAATCCCAACCTTTCTGGATTGGGAGCGTGGTCTGCCTGGAACCAGCTTCCACTTTCAGTTTTCCTGGGGAAGCTGAGGGTCGACTAGAGGCAGAAAACTGTCACCCTGAATTCCTGGCATTAGCCAGTTGAGATTATGGCACAGCCAGAAGTCTCTACTCAACAATCGCCCATGAGTGTGCCCCTGCCTTTCCTTCTGACCCATACCTCCTGGGTCCTGACCACTAATTTCTTGAAAGTGTGGCCCCAAAATTCTCCTTACCTCTGAATCTACTTCCTCTGATCCCTGCCTCCTAGATACTAATGCTTCAGACTTTCACTTCCTCTCCCAAGTATTAGAACAGGTTGTATCTCCAAAGGGATCTAAGGAAGCTCTAAGCTGCAACCTTAGGCCCCTAGGCTATGAACCCAGGGAGTCTTGTCCCTGGTGTCCCACCCAATTTAGGCATACAGCTTTCGACATGGTCAGTTATGTGGGACCCGTTCCCCACCACCCTTGCCAGGGCCTTAGAACTGATAACCCAGTACTGTAACAACTGGAACTGGGTCTACAACAACGTAATAGATCAGGATGAAAGCAAATTGAATAAATAAAAGGGAGGCACATATTCCTATAGTGGCAAATGGGGGCAACGAGTGAACATCCTTCCACTGTGTTTCCAAAAATCCATCTACAAAGACAGAAAGAAGAAAGAGAGAAAGAGAAAGATAGAAGTAGTAAAGAAAAAACAGTGTACCCTATTTCTTTAAAAGCCAGGGTAAATTCAAAACCTGTAATTGATAACTGAAGGTTTTCTCCGTGACCTTATAACACTCCAATACCACTTTGTTGTCAGTGTAAATAAGGGCGTAATCCGAAAGCACTGAGGCCACTGACAACCAGTAGCCTTCCTATCAAAAATCCTTAACTCAGGAACCCGTGGGTGGCCCAAATGCATTCAATCTGTAGTGGCAACTACTTTGCTAACAGAAGAAACTAGAAAATTAGCCTTTAGAGGAAACCTCATTGTGAGCACTTCAGAACTATCCTAAGTCAAAAAAGCAAAAAGGTAGCTTACTAACTTAAAAATCTTAAAGTATGGGGCTGTTCTGTTTGACAAAGATAATTTAACATTAACCACTGAAAATTCCCTTAACCCAGCAGACTTCCTAACAGGGAATTTAAATCTTAATTACCATACAAAGGTCCAACCAGACCTAGGAGGAACTCCCTTCAGGACAGGACAATAGACCTTCCTCCCAGGTGATTGAGAAAAAAACACAATGGGTATTCAATAATTGAGGGAAACTTGTAGAAGCAGAGTTAAGAAAATTGCCTAATAATTGGTCTGCTCAAAGTTCGAGCTGTTTGCACTTAGCCAAGCCTTAAAGTACTTACAGAATCAAAAAACTCTATCTCAATCCTGACTCAAAAGGTTACCCACACCCTCTCTGAAATGAATTTGCATAAGAACAGTTGTTTGTAGGAACGCATCTGGATGGGGCAACTGGGTTACTGTGAAATACTCAGAAACCCAGCCCAGCTCTAGAACTCACCCCTGAGTGCAAAGGCAATGTCGAGCACGCTAGTAAAGGACCACTAGAATCCAGCAGCCTAGACCCCTTTCTTTGTGATTAAGAAAGGTGGGAAAACAGGTGCAGGACTGCTACATCAGTGAATGTAACTAATCCAATAAGCAGAGGTCCATGGATGGTTATGCACCCCGGAAAGGAGTAAGTATTAGGACCATAGAGGACTCTCTAATACTAATGTTCATCAGAAAATGACTAGGGGTGCTGGCATCCCTATGTTCTTTTTTCAGATGGGAAATCTTCCCCCCAAGGCAAAAATGCCCCTAATATGTATTCTGGAGAATTCGGCCCAGCCAGAGTGTATGTACCTTTTTCCCCCTCAGACTTGAAGCAAATTAAAATAGACCTAGGTAAATTCTCAGATAACCCTGATGGCTATATTGATGTTTTACAAAGGTTAGGACAATCCTTTGATCTGACATGAAGAGATATAATGTTACTGCTAAACCAGACACTAACCTGAGATGACAGAAGTGCCACCATAACTGCATCCCGAGAGTCTGGAGATCTGTGGTATCTCAGTCAGGTCAGTGATAGGATGACAACAGAGTAAAGAGAACAATTCCCCACAGGCCAGCAGGCAGTTCCCAGTGTAGACCCTCACTGGGACACAGAATCAGGACATGGAGATTGGTGCCACAGATATTTGTTAACTTGCGTGCTCGGAAGCAGCCTATGAATTATTCAATGATGTCCACTATAACACAGGGAAAGGAAGAAAATCCTACTGCCTTCTGGGGAGACTAAGGGAGGCATTGAGGAAGCATACCTCTCTGTCACCTCACTCTATTGAAGGTCAACTAATCTTAAAGGATAAGTTTATCACTCAGTCAGCTGCAGACATTAGAAAAACCTTCAAAAGTACGCCTTAGGCCTGGAGCAAAACTTAAGAATCCTATTGAACTTGGCAACCTCAGTATTTAATAATAGAGATCAGGAGGAGCAGGCGGAATGGGGACAAACGAGATAAGAAAAAGGCCACTGCTTTAGTCATGGCCCTCAGGCAAGCGGACTTTGGAGGCTCTGGAACAGGGAAAGCCTGGGCAAATCGAATGCATAATAGGGCTTGTTTCCAGTGCAGTCTACAAGGACACTTTAAAAATGATTGCCTAAATAGAAATAAGCCACCCCCTCGTCTATGTCCTTTATGTCAAGGGAATCACTGGAAGGCCCACTGCCCCAGGGGACGAAGGTCCTCTGAGTCAGAAGCCAGTAACCAGATGATCCAGTAGCAGGACTGAGGGTGCCTGGGGCAAGCACCAGCCCATGCCATCACCTTCACGGAGCCCTGGGTGTGCTTGACCATTGAGGGCCAGGAAGTTAACTGTCTCCTGGACACTGGCGCAGCCTCCTCAGTCTTACTCTCCTGTCCCAGACAACTGTCCCCCAGATCTGTCACTATCCAAGGGATCCTAGGACAGACAGTCACTAGATACTTCTCCCAGCCACTAAGGTGTGACTGGGGAACTTTACTCTTTTCACATGCTTTTCTAATTATGCCTGAAAGCCCGACTCCCTTGTTAGGGAGAGACATTCTAGCAAAAGCAGGGGCTATTATACACCTGAACATAGGAGAAGGAACACCCGTTTGTTGTCCCCTCCTTGAGGAACGAATCAATCCTGAAGTCTGGGCAACAGAAGCACAATATGGATGAGCAAGTTACCCTATCCTGTTCAAGTTATCCTAAAGGATTTCGCCTCCTTTCCCTACCAAAGGCAGTACCGCCTTAGACCCGAGGACCAACAAGGACTCCAAAAGATTGTTAAGGGCCTAAAAGCTGAAGGCCTGGTAAAACTATGCAATACCCCTGCAATACTCCAATTTTAGGAGTACAGAAACCCAATGGACAGTGGAGGTTAGTGCAAGATCTCAGGATTATCAGTGAGGCCGTTGTCCGCCTATACCCAGCTGTACCTAACCGTTACACTCTGCTTTCCCAAATACCAGAGCAAGCAGAGTGGTTTACAGTCCTGGACCTTAAGGATGCCTTTTTCTGCATCCCTATACATCCTGACCCTCAATTCTTGTTTGCCTTTGAAGATCCTTCGTACCCAATGTCTCAACTCACCTGGACTGTTTTACCCCAAGGGTTCAGGGATGGCCCCCATCCATTTGGCCAGGCTTTAACCCAAGACTTGAGCCAGTTCTCATACCTGGACACTCTTGTCCTTCAGTACATGGATGATTTACTTTTAGCCACCTGTTCAGAAACCTTGTGCCATCAAGCCACCCAAACGCTCTTAAATTTCCTCACCACCTGTGGCTACAAGGTTTCCAAACCAAAGGCTCAGCTCTGCTCACAGCAGGTTAAATACTTAGGGCTAAAATCATCCAAAGGCACCAGGGCCCTCAGTGAGGAATGTATCCAGCCTATACTGGCTTATCCTCATCCCCAAACCCTAAAGCAACTAAGAAGCTTCCTTGGCATAACAGGCTTCTGCCGAATCTGGATTCCCAGGTACGGTGAAAGAGCCAGGCCATTATATACAATTAAGAAAACTCAGAAAGTCAATACCCATTTAGTAAGATGGACATCTGAAGCCAAAGTGGCTTTCCAGGCCCTAAAGAAGGCCCTAACCCAAGCCCCAGTGTTAAGCTTGCCAACGAGGCAAGACTTTCTTTAAATGTCACAGAAAAAACAGGAATAGCTCCAGGAGTCCTTACACACATCCGAGGGACCAGCTTGTAACCTGTGGCATACCTGAGTAAAGAAATTGATGTAGTGGCAAAGGGTTGGCCTCATTGTTTACGGGTAGTGGCAACAGTAGCAGTCTTAGTATCTGAAGCAGTTAAAACGATACAGGGAAGAGATCTTACTGTGTGGGCATCTCATGATGTGAACGGCATACTCACTGCTAAAGGAGACTTGTGGCTGTCAGACAATCGTTTGCTTAAATATCAGGCTTTATTACTTGAAGGAACAGTGCCGTGACTGCGCACTTGTACAACTCTTAATCCAGTCACATTTCTTCCAGACAATGAAGAAAAACTAGAACATAACTGTCAACAAGTAATTGCTCAAACCTACGCCACTCGAAGGGACCTTCTAAAGGTTCCCTAGACTGATCCTGACCTCAACTTGTATACTGATGGAAGTTCCTTTGTAGAAAAAGGACTTTGAAAAGCGGGGTATGCAGTGGTCAGTGATAATGGAATACTTGAAAGTAATCCCCTCACTCCAGGAACTAGTGTTCAGCTGGCAGAACTAATAGCCCTCACTTGGGCACTAGAATTAGGAGAAAGAAAAAGGGTAAATCTATATACAGATTCTAAGTATGCTTACCAAGTCCTCCATGCCCAAGCAGCAATATGGAGAGAAAGGGAATTCCTAACTTCCGAGGGAATACCTATCAAACATCAGGAAGCCATTAGGAGATTATTATTGGCTGTACAGAAACCTAAAGAGGTGGCAGTCTTACACTGCTGGGTCATCAGAAAGGAAAGGAAAGGGAAATAGAAGGGAACTGCCAAGCGGATATTGAAGCCAAAAGAGCCGCAAGGCAAGACCTTCCATTAGAAATGCTTCCAGAAGGACCCCTAGTATGGGGTAATCCCCTCCAGGAAACCAAACCCCAGTACTCAGCAGGAGAAATAGAATGGGGAACCTCATGAGGACATAGTTTCCTCCCCTCAGGATGGCTAGCCACCGAAGAAGGAAAAATACTTTTGCCTGCAGCTAACCAAAGGAAATTACTTAAAACCCTTCACCAAACCTTTCACTTAGGCATTGATAGCACCCATTAGATGGCCAAATTATTATTTACTGGACCAGGCCTTTTCAAAACTATCAAACAGATAGTCAAGGCCTGTGAAGTGTGCCAAAGAAATAAGCCCCTGCACTGCAGGCCATACATTTCAACCCCTGTATCTTTAACCTCCTTGTTAAGTTTGTCTCTTCCAGAATCGAAGCTGTAAAACTACAAATCATTCTTCAAATGGAGCCCCATATGCAGTCCATGATGAAGTTCTACCACGGACCCCTGGACCAGCCTGCTAGCCCATGCTCCAATGTTGATGACATCAAAGGCAACCCTCCTGAGGATATCTCAACTGCACAACCCCTACTATGCCCCAATTCAGCAGGAAGCAGTTAGAGCAGTCATCAGCCAAACTCCCCAACAGCATTTGGATTTTCCTATTGAGAAGGGGGACTGAGAGACAGGACTATCTGGATTTCCTAGGCAGACTAAGAATCCCTAAGCCTAGCTGGGAAGGTGACCGCATCCACCTTTAAACATGGGACTTGCAACTTAGCTCACACCTGACCAATCAGGTAGTACAGAGAGCTCACTAAAATGCTAATTAGGTTAAAACAGGAGGTAAAGAAATGGCCAATCATCTATCGTCTGAAAGCACAGGGGGAGGGACAATGACCGGGATATAAACCCAGGCATTTGAGCCGGCAATGGGTACCCCCTTTGGGTCCCCTCCCTTTGTATGGGAGCTCTGTTTTCACTCTATTAAATCTTGCAACTGCAAAAAAAAATTTAAAAAGGAAAGAAAGAGAGATGTTTAGCACAAGTCAGAAAGTCCGAGAATGTCATAGACGGTCTGTGTAGGTCATGAGAAAATTCATGAAAGGAAATTTATAAAAGGAATGTTGTATGTAATTAAGATATAATCTTTTCTAACATTGGTCTCCTATGTTAAAACAAGATTTTCTTAAGGTATTAATCTGCTCTTAATAAAATTGCAAGAAGTTTTACTTTCAATTTTCTAAATGTTTCTTTTAAAAAAAACTTCTCAGAATCATATCTCAGAAGTTCAACTTTTTCTGTGTTCTGCTGCTTTCAGCTTTTTCTCCCCTGAAGAAGGCCTATGATAATAACTCTCTCTTTCACCTTTTGTCAGGTTCTGCAACTTTTTCCTCCAGTTCTAACTGTTATTATGGCCTAATGCTAAAATATTTCATCTTGAAGGTCAAAAATTTAAGCAATGCTTACCTCAGGCGTAACTTAATTCTGTACCCTTGGCTTTTCTTGATATGTCTAAATCCTCAATGTAATAAAAAAAATTCTCATGCTGTTTCTAAGAGTCATGTATTCCCCTGCTCTACTCATAATCCTGAACACACTCTTCCTGTGTCTAATGAAATTCAAACACTTTTTGTTGAGTTTAACTTCCAAGTTATCTAAATGAGCTTCCAATGGCAAAACAGGCACACTGAAAAAGGGTTTTCTTTGCCTTTTTAGCAACTGGCTTAAAAAAAATTTTTTTTTGGTCCAGGTGCAGTGGCTTACGCCTGTAATCCCAGCACTTTGGGAGGCTGATGTGGGTGGATCACCTGAGGTCAGGAGTTTGAGACTAGCCTGGCCAACATGGCAAAAGCCCATCTCTACTAAAAATACAAAAATTAGCTGGGTGGAGTGATGGTTGCCTGTAATCCCAGCTACTCAGGAGGCTGAGGCAGGAGAATCGCTTGAACCTGGGAGGTGGAGGTTGCAGTGAGCCAAGATCATGCCATTGCACTCCAGCCTGGGTGCCAAAAACGAAACTCTGTCTCAAAAAAAAAAAAAAAAAAATTATCTTCCAGAACTCAATAGTTTTACCTTGAAATGATGCTGTGAACAGGAGGATATCAGTCTCTCCCCAATGATGCCTGCTTCCTTTATGAATTTCCTCTGGATTCAACTGGACACCAGTTTTGCCATGACATGCTCCCCTTCTCCGATGAGTCCCTTCCTCTGGTAAGATCCAATATTGTAAGTCCCACAATCTGGGACAATGATCCACAGGGTCTCCTGACAGACTAACAACCATAGGTAGGATTAACTCTATGCCCCAGGCCAGTGGGACATAGTTGGAAGATGAGACCTCTGCCCCAATACTAAAGATTTGTTATTGTTGGTCTGTCAGGGGGAGAATATGGAGTGCTGATAGATGAGTAAGCAGCAAGGAAGGGGCCCCACATTGAAGAGGTCCCCCATTGGGGAAGAACAATGAGCAATTTGTTCAGAGAAACAGCTACCCATAAACAGCCCACAGGCAAAACAACCTCATTCTGGGGGCACAATGACCTCATTTCACATGTAGCCCCCTCCAGCATGACCCTATAAAACTTCCCTCCAGCCCCCATCTCTTTCCAGACAGCTGCTATGCTGCCCATTGAAGTCTTGTAATGTATTTTCATATTTTCTCTAAAAAATATGCTCTTCTTTACCTACAACTGTCTTGGTAAATCCCTTTACTGCCCATGAAGCAGGCCTCAGCCAGTTGTACCCGTGACAATCCCCTCCAATGTAGCAGGAAAAGCAATAATCTTGATAAATGTTTATAAAATATTAAATAAATAAATAAATAAAACTTACACTATCAGCCCACCATGGAAAAAATATGCAACACCAAAAATTCCTATATTTTTCTTTTAACACTGGCAAATGAGGAAATAGCTGGGTGGAGTTTAGAATTACGTAAGAAGGTATGGTGGTATTCTATATGGAACAAAGGAGAAATAGACAATTTAGCTGAAAGCTCCATCTTGCTTTGGAGCATTATGCTTTCTCTTCATTTCACCATTTTACCTTTTTTAAAATCCAAAATAAATTGTTGTGTTTCCTTAATGATTTGGTTTTGAAATTGTTATTGTTCAGACTTGTACTTCTGTGAGGACATCTACCCAGCAACTGCCTGTCCAACCTTGACTGATGCCACTCTTATTACTGCTCCTTGTAGCCAGGGATAATGGTATCAAAACAATTGTGTAATCCTCCTCATTTTTTTCTTTAAAAACTTTTGTCTTCCTTTGACAACCACTGTCCTGAATACATCCACCATATTTCCATTGCAATGCTTACTCCCAAATAAATATAATTTTCTTTCAGAGAACCTCTCTCTGTGTCTGTTATTTAGGTTAACAATAGATAGATAGATAGATAGATAGATAGATAGATAGATAGATAGATAGATAGATAAATAGATAGATAGATGGATGGCATCAAAGTCTTGAATGATTGTTTTTTTCAATACCTAACCCTTGATCCCCAATCATTTATTTAATAATTTATTTCTTTCCTATTGAGTTATAGTGTATATTAAATCATTGTTGTATATTATAATAATTATTTATGTAAAGGTCTATTTGGTGGCTTTTTTCTGATCCATTAATTTTTATATTCTTGCATTGTCTATAAACCTTTTATTATTGTGATTTATTTTGATACCTGGGAGTCCTAGTCTTCCTAGCTGTTCTTCTTTGTAACATTTTCCTTGCCATTCTTACAAGTTTTTCTGTATTAATTTTAGGATAATTTTGTTAAGCACTCCCCTCTCCAAACAATTCCTGTTGGGAATTTAAAAGGGATCACATTAAATCCACATACTACTTTGGGCTGAATTTGACATGTTTATATCCCTAAGTCTCCTCATCCAAGGATATCAATAGGATTTGTTTACAAGAAATGAAGATTTCCGCCGGGCGCGGTGGCTCAAGCCTGTAATCCCAGCACTTTGGGAGGCTGAGTCGGGCAGATAACGAGGTCAGGAGATCGAGACCATCCTGGCGAACACGGTGAAACCTCGTCTCTACTGAAAAAATACAAAAAACTAGCCGGGTGAGTTGGCGGGCGCCTGTAGTCCCAGCTACTCGGGGAGGCTGAGGCAGGAGAATGGCGTGAACCCGGGAGGCGGAGTTTGCAGTGAGCTGAGATTGGGCCACCGCACTCCAGCCTGGGCGACAGAGCGAGACTCTGTCTCAAAAAATAAAAAATAAAAAAATAAAAAAATGAAGATTTCCTCACATTATCTTGGAAAATTAGGCCTATCATACTCATAGTTTCTGCTCACTCATGGCTCTGTACACTGTCTTCTATCTTTTGGATTCTGCACCTGCCAACTGCTTGACTCTTTCCTCATACCTACAGTTTAAGTTTCCTAGAAAGAGAATTGGCCTAGCCAAACATTGTCCCTATTGGAATAGAGTTTTCTTTTTACTATCATAAGAAGTAACATTTATTTGAATTCTGCGTGTATTTCTAAAGTTTGCTGTTTTCTTCATATTCTTGTTGACACATTTTTATTTTTCTTTCCTTCTTTTTTTGAGACAAGACCTTGCTCTGTTGCCCAGGCTGGAGTGCAGTGGTTTGATCTCAGCTCACTGCAACTTCTGTCTCCCAGACTCAAGCAATCCTCCCACCTCAGCCTCCCAAGTAGCTGGGACTATAGGCACATGCCACTGCACCTGGCTACTTTTTTTATTTTTAGTAGAGACGAGGTTTTACCATATTGGCCATGCTGGCCTTGAACTCCTGAGCTCAAGTGATCCACCAATGTGCCTGACCACATTTCTCTTTTAAAAATAATTGCTGGGTATGGTGGCTCACGCCTATAATCCCAGCCCTTTGGGAAGCCGAGGGAGGCGGATCATGAGGTCAGGAGGTGAAGACCATCCTGGCTAACATGGTAAAACCACATCTCTACTAAAAATACAAAAAAAAAAAAAATTAGCCGGGCGTGGTGGCGGGCACCTGTAGTCTCAGCTACTCGGGAGGCTGAGGTGGGAGAATCAGGTTACAGTGAGCCAAGATTGTGTCACTGCACTCCAGCTTGGGTGACAGAGTGAGACTTTGTCTCAAAAAAATAAAAATAAAAATAAAAGATAAAGTTACGTATGATATTTCAGATATGTTGGCTGCTCATGAATAGGATTATGTTTCCTTTATGTTTTCTATAAAGAAAAGCTATTTTTAAAAAAGATGTTTTATTATATTCAACCACTTTACCATGTGCTATTATTTCTAAGTTTTTCCATTGATTCTTTTAAGGTTTCTATGTAAAAAAGAAAAAAATTTCTTTTCAAATAATGCCTATGTCAAATCCTTTCATAAATTTACTTTTTAAAATTACCACTGTGGAGGCAGCATGCAAAATGGGAAAGTGGGCCTGGAAATCAGATGAGAAATTATGGTGCTTAGGAGTTATGCAGGATAGATAATAAGAGTTGAAAGGAGAGGGTGGATTTAAGAGAAATTCCAAAAGGTAGAACACGCAGGACTCTGCGATGCGGGGCAACGGACTGGGAGGAATAAAGGATGACTTCCAGGCTTCAGCGTTGCATGACTATGTAGAGAGATAGTTCATTAAGCAATTTTCATGGAAGACAGTAGTCACTCAGATTACAGCTAAGAGATTAGCAGATTATTGTATTCACAAGTAAAAATAAGGACACCAGGATTGCTGGGCTATAAGAGTAAGAATAACTTAGAGACTTAAGTCAGCTAAGGCTCCAAAGCATAAACCAGTTGTCCTTGTTGTTGTGGCAGCTCCATGGGCCCTTGTGTTTATGGTGACGGCATCTCTCTGTCCCCATCTTATTATCACCCATCAATCATTTCATCCTTTTCCTCAGGTCTATCATACTAATAGTTTCTGCTCACTCATGGCTTTGTATGCTGTCTTCTGAGTATCTTTTGGATTCTGCTCCTGCCAACTGCTTGACTCTTTCCTCAGACTTACAGTTTAAATTTCCTAGGAAGAGAGTTGGCCTAACCAAACGCTGTCCCTGTTGGAATAGAGTTTTCTTATCAGGGACTTAGCCAGCAGCGGGTTGGTTTCTGAAATGGCTGCCTTGAGGCAGGTATTCACTCTGTATCCAGTTGTGTGAGACAACCAACAGATCAGGGTAACACCGAGGGCCTCTGCAGTCAGCACAGTCTTTGCAGGGGGGACTCACTCTCACAATTTAGAAGCCTATGGACATAGCCACAAGCTGTACTTGTTCTGGCTGCACTACAACAAGAAGGAAGGGCAGGTTGTGGGAGTGGGAGGCAAGGGGACACAAGTTAAGTTCTGGTCATGTTTCATCAGAGTTGCTTACAGTATGTCCCCACAGATAGGTCCTGCAGGTGGTGGGAAATTCTGGCCCAAGGTTGGGAGCCTCTGCAGCATTTTTCAGGTCCCTCTTGTAGTACCTACTATATTATAATCTAAATTTACTTGTTTCAAAACACCAGATCATTAGCTCCTTGAAGCCAAGGCTTTGGTCCAATTCACCTTTTTGTCCTCAGTGCCTGACACACAGTAAATGCTTAGTAAATATTTGCTGAATGAATAAATGGATGAATGATTGTGGTTTGGAGACAGTTAAATTGGTAGAGATAATAATAAGCTATTTTCTCCATCTTGTACTTGAAAAATATTAGAAGGAAAAAGACATTCATTCTAATTTTGACATCTTTCCATATATATGTACAATTTACATAACTTCAATTCAACAAATTCTTTAATTTACATTATCTTTACATATTGTTCTTTTTTATGTAACATTATTTTGTACATGGATTTCCAAATATTGATGTATCCACATAATCGTTATTTTTATGAGTTTCCATTGTTTTTGTCTACTTACCCATATCCTATTTGTTGCATATTGGGAAACATAATGTCTGACAGCATAAAGACTGGTGTATATGTATAAATTAACTTTAATCTCACCAAGAGGTAATCGGTTAACATTTAAAGTACTCAGATCAGGAATCCACACTCCCCTTTCACTCCTGTTCTAATAAATTTCTTTTATTTTTGTCTTATTATAAAAATAATCGACAATCATGGTAGAAAGTATGGAAGTCACAGAAAATTACAAAGAAACAGATTTTTAAAAATCTGTTGCCTCTGGGTAATCTAACTACCCAGAGGCAAGTACTGGCATCATTTTGAAGTATTTCCTTTAGTCTCTTTTGCTTCTCTATGGTGACTTTCCACTTTCTCCACACTTGTTCTTCCCTGCATGCCATCAGTGTGTCTTTTATTTGTTTGTTTGTTTGCTTGCTTTTGTTTTTGTTTTTTGAGACAGGGTCTTGTCCTGTTGCCTAGGCTGAAGTGCAGTGGCACACCATAGTTTATTGCAGCCTCAAACTCCTGGGCTCAAGTGATGATCATCCCAACTCAGCCTCACGGGTAGCTAGGACTATAGGTGTGTGCCACAATGCCTGATGATATCGTTTGAATCTGTGTCCCCCATCCAAGTCTTATATCGAAATGTAATCCCCAGTGCTGAAGGTGGGGCTGGTTGGGAGGTGAGTTCTCATGAGATCTGGATGTGTGTAACACCTCCTTTCTTTTCTCTCTCTTGCTTCTGCTCCGGCCATGTAAGACACGCCTGCTTCCCCTTTGCCTTCCGCGATGAATGAAAGTTTCCTGAGGCCTCCACAGAAGCCGAGCAGATGCCAGCACCATGCTTCCTACACAGCCTGCAGCACCATGAATCAATTATACCTCTCTTCTTTGTAAATTCCCAGTCTCAGGTATTTCTTTATAGCAATGCAAGTATGGACTAAAACACCCAGCTAATCTTTCTCTCTCTTCCTTCCTTCCTTCCTTCCTTCCTTCCTTTTTCTTTTTCTTTCTTTCTTTCTCTTTCTTTTTCTTTCTTTTTATTTATTTATTTATTTTTTAGCAGAGACGGGGTCCCACTGTGTTGCCCAGGCTGGTCTGGAACTCCTGGGCTCAAGTGATCCTCTCACCTTGGCCTTCCAAAGTGCTAGGATTACAGATGTGAGTCACTGTGCCTTCAGTGCATCTTGTTTGACACCTCCCAAGACACTTCCCAAGATAGTTACACAAGCATTTTAAATACAGTATCTTGCTGAAATCTGTATAAGAGTTTGTTAACTAGCTAGGGGATATTAGATATAATTTTTCATTGGCTCAAAATAGACTGTGCAGACATCACTGCCCTTGCATGAACAATTGTAAGAATCCAGCAAGCTCCACAAGTGGTCTAAGATCTAGAGCTCTACTTTATCCAGTAGCTGTCACTTCATTAAGGAGTCTATTTCTTGAACCAACCATAGTATTGGCAGCTCCTGAGTCCTCAGAGTGAACCTCTCAGGTTAGAGAAAGAGTGCCTGAAGCCGGGATCTTCCCTGAGTTTAGAAGATCTTGTTATGTGATTGCTTGTACTTATTTTATTATTTTATTTTATTTTATCTATTAGAGACAAAGTCTTGCTCTGTCACTCAGGCTAGAGTGCAGTGGTGTGATCACAGCTCACTATAACTTTGAACTCCTGGCCTAAAGTGATCCTCCTTCCTCGGCCTCCTGAGGTGCTGGGATTACAGACATGAGCCACTGCACCTGGCCTGCTTTCTTACAAATGTGGTTTGGCAGAATTTGTTTTATGATTTGCCTTTATCATAACCTTGCTTACCACCTGGAAACAAGATTGTGAGGCAGAGGCACATAGATACTCCACCTAACCTTAATGGCCAGGTTACTGACTTTTACCTGACAATTATAGAACAAATTGGCTTATGTTGGTTCAAAATAAACTGCTTGCAAATGTTTCCTGTCATAAACAGCTGACTAGAATGATATTTTTTTGAGACAGTCTCTCACTCAGGCTGGAGTGCAGTAGCACAGTCACAGCTCACTGAAGCCTCAACCTCCCAGGCTCAAGCCATCCTCCTACCTTGGCCTCCTAAGTAGGTGGGACTACGGGTCTGTGCTACCATGCTCAGCTAATTTTTTTATTTTTTGAAGAGACAGGTTTTACCATGTTTCCCAGGATGATCTCAAACTCCTGGGCTCAAATGATCCTACTGCCTTAGCCTCTGAAAGAGCTGGGATTACAGAAGTGAGCCACCACACTTGGCCTCAAATGACAGTTTTTGGTAGGAAAGCACAATACTCTGAGATTAAAGTACAATCTACGCATATAAGTAAACTGAGGTCTCTAAAGTTAAGTGATTTGTTCAAGACTCACACAACTTGTTAGGGCAGGGCTGAGACTAAACCACAGAGTCTCATAGCCTAAAACAGTGAAAACACACATCTTCTTCCATCTTTCCAGGGTCATCCAAGTTTTTTCAACAATGGGCTATGTGGTGACTCTGAGGGTTACATGAAGGTTTAGTTGGTTAAAATCTGTGTCAAGAAGTTCCAAAGTTGGCATATGAGGGTCTGAGTTATTTGAAGTCTATGTGTATAATTTGGAGGTTTTATAAATGCTTATTTTTCTTTTCAAGTTCATTAACCTGCATCATCTCAATTTCATGGTCTAATTTTAACACTAAATTAGAACAGGATAAAGTCATCTAATTATGTTCAACTTCAATTATCATTACTGATCACTCCAGACTGCTACCATGATTACTGGCTCTAATCAGTTACACAGCAGTTAATGCCCCCTGTGCCCTAAACTATTAATGTGAGTTACTTTACTGGATAGTTCTGAAGGTCTCATATACTTCAGATAAGCCACACATTAGATACCCAGACACTATACAATGCTCATTTTTTTTTTTTTTTTTTTTTTTGAGACGGAGTCTCGCTCTGTCGCCCAGGCTGGAGTGCAGTGGCGCGATCTCGGCTCACTGCAAGCTCCGCCTCCCGGGTTTACGCCATTCTCCTGCCTCAGCCTCCTGAGTAGCTGGGACTACAGGCGCCCGCCACCGCGCCCGGCTAATTTTTTGTATTTTTAGTAGAGACGGGGTTTCACCGTGGTCTCGATCTCCTGACCTTGTGATCCGCCCGTCTCGGCCTCCCAAAGTGCTGGGATTACAGGCGTGAGCCACTGCGCCCGGCAACAATGCTCATTTTTATAATATGTCTACTAATTACATCCCAGCTGAGTCCTTGCATGAGATGTGTTTTTAGTCTGGCTCCTTTCATTAATCTGGCTGACCTTGTTTGAGTCATTTAACCTCTCTGAACTTTCTATTGAGAGAATGCAGGTAGACAATCTCTAAGAGCAATTCAAAACTACCCTTCACTTTTCACAATTTAGGAACCCTTACATTCATATTTACTTCCAAAAGGGTGCTCTAAATCCCTGCCTTCTTTCCAATTTGGCTTGAGTCTTTTGGAAGGAAACCTGAACATCTCCCTTACCATTTCCTTTGATTCTACCACCAGCCCTCAAAAGCCCCAAACTCTTTAAAGCCAAAGGCACAAATAAGGAAAAGAAAATCTTCTCCTTTCTCATTCAGTGTCTAAATCACTACACTAGTCAAGTTACTTCTTCCCGCACCCTCCAGTTTTTCTGGGATTGTAATTTTTTTTACACTTTTGAAACAAAACATATTTCTCTGTAAATGTTTTCTGCTTCTAAGGAAAGAAGAAAACAGCTACCATCTCTGCCCAAAAGGGCAGGTTTATTCCAAACTTTAACCAATTTTTAAATCTTTCTTACTGGTTTGCACTCTTTAATTCCTGTTCTGTTTAATTAAATTTATTTTATTTTGTCTCATTATAAAAATAATTAACAATCATGGTAGAAAATATGAAAGTTATGGAATACTGCAAACAAGGAGATTTTTTTTAAAAGTGATAATCTAACTACCCAGAGGCAACCACGGACAATGTTTTGACATATTTCCTCTAGTCTCTTTTGCTTCTCTGCATTGACTTTTCCACCTTGTCTCCTTACTTGTTCTTCCCTGCATGCCTTCAATGTCTGAGAACTCTCCACCTACCCAAGTAAGCAGACGAAAAGATTCAAGAACTTGGAGGGAAACTGTACTCTGGAATATGCTGGAATATGCAGAACAATTCCTTCTTTTTCAGACCATGCTTCCTCCCTAATTTTTTTGTTACAAACATTTCTGAACACACAAAAAAGTTGAAATGGTGATAAAATGAAGATCTGGGCCAGGCGCGGTGGCTCACGCCTGTAATCCCAGCACTTTGGGAGGCCGAGGTGGGTGGATCACCTGAGGTCAGGAGTTCAAGACCAGCGTGGCCAACATGGCAAAACCCCATCTCTATTAAAAATACAAAAAATTAGCCAGGTGTGGTGGCACGCGCCTGTAATTCCAGCCACTCAGGAGACTGAGGTAGAGACAATCGCTTGAACCTGGGAGGCGGAGGCTGCAGTGAGCCTAGATCGTGCTATTGCACTCCAGCCTGAACGACAGAGTGAGACTCTGTCTCAAAAAAAAAAAAGTATCATAAAGACCCCCACCATGATTATGAATTTATCTGTTTCTCCACTTAGTTGTTTCCAGTATTTTTCCTTTATCCGGTTGGAGCTATAGTATGGCATGCACAAAGATTTAGGGTTCTGTTTTCTTCCTATTGTATTGACTACTTTATCATTATGAAATGCCCCTCTTTTATCTGGTAATCCTTAATTTGCTAATGTAATGCATCGTATCTAGTAATGCTTCTAGAAGCATAATACGTTATATTTAGTAATGTTTTTGTTCTGATATTACTATAGTCATATCTACTTGCTTTTGGAAAGCATTTACTTGATATAACTTCTTTCATTCTTTTACTTATATTTAACCTTTCTTGTCCTTATATTTAAAGTAGGTCTATGATAAATAACATATGCTTGGGCTTTTAAATCCAATCTGACAGTCCTAGTCTTTTACTTGAATTTCCATGTAGTATAGCTAATGATATGATTTAATTTATATCTTCCATCTCACTATTTTTGTTTTTAATCAACCGATTTTATTTTCCTTTTTAATTCTCTTTTGCCTTCTTCTGAATGAATCAATTAGTTTTATTATTCCATTTTCCCTCTACAAACTTTTTATTTATTTATTTACTTTTTGAGACAAGGTCTTGCTCTGTCATCCAGGCTAGAGTGTAGTAGCATGATCTCAACTCACTGCAGCCTCTCCATGTCCCCGGTTCAAGTGATTCTCATGCCTCAGATTACAGGCGCCCACCACTGTGCCTGGCTAACTTTTGTATTTTTAGTAGAGATGGGGTTCCACCATATTGCCCGGGCTGGTCTCCAACTCCTAGCCTCAAGTGATCCACCCTCCTTGACCTCTCAAAGTGCTGGGATTACAGATGTGAGCCACCGGGCCTGGTCACCTCTAATAACTTTTCAGTTATACATTTTTTTTTTTTTCTTGAGACAGCGTTTTGCTCTTGCCCAGGCTGGAATTCAGTGGCGCGATCTCAGCTCACTGCAACCTCTGCCTCCTGGCCGGGTTCGAGTGATTCTCCTGCGTCAGCCTCCCAAGTAGCTGGGATTATGGGTACATACTACCATGCCCAGCTAATTTTGTATTTTCAATAGAGACAGGGTTTCACCTCAAATGATCCACTCAATTCAGCCTCCCAAAGTGCTGGGATTACAGGCATGAGCCACTGCGCCAGGCCAGTTATACACTCTTTTACTAGAGATTACCACATGCCTCCTTTAATTAGTATAGTCTAACACAAATTATTGCTTTCAGTTCTTAGTTGGTAATGCAGAACCCTAGAACATATTAACTCTGTTTACATCCTCCTGCTTTTTACCTTATTGATGTCAGGCATTTTCATTTTACATATATTTTAAATTCCACACACACTACTAGTATTATTTTGTACAGTCGATTTTAATTTATATTAGCCACATACTTACCATTTCTGTTGCTCTTCATGCTTTCCCACAGCTCCATGTGTACATCTGGGATTACTTTCCTTATGCCTATAGAACTTTCTTTGGTATTTATTCTAATGCAGCCCTGCTGGTGATGAATTCTTTCAGCCTTCATTTTGTATATGTCTCAAAACATCCTTATTTGGCCGGGCACAGTGGCTCATGCCTTTAATCCCAGCACTTTGGGAGGGCGAGGCGGGTGGATCACCTGAGGTCAGGAGTTTGAGAACAGCCAAGCCAACATGGCAAAACCCCATTTCTACTAAAAATATAAATATTAGCTGGGCATGGTGGTGGGCGCCTGTAATCCCAGCTACTCAGGAGGCTGAGGCAGGAGAACTGCTTGAACTCCAGAGGCGGAGGTTTCAGTGAGCCGGGATCGCGCCACTGCACTCTAGCCTGGATGACCAGAGTGAAACTCCGTCTCAAAAAAAGAAAAAGAAAAAAATTCGTTATTTAATCTTCGTTTTATAAGACTATTGTGCTTGACATAGAAATCTAAATTGGTAGTTGTTTTCTTTCGGCCATTTGATTATGTCATTTCATTTTTTTCTGTCTGCTATCATTTTTGTTGAAAAGTTAATTTTTTGTTAATAAATGTCAGGCACATATAGTCAAACAGGTGAAAACCAAAGACAAAATGAAATCCTGAAAGGACCTGGAATACAAAAGACTGAATTCCTTCAAAGGAGCAACCATAAGGCTGTTTTTCTGATTATTTATCTTTATTGGTAGTAAGTGTTCTTGGGGTTCACAGCTGGGGTTCACTGAGCTTCCTAAACCTGTGGATTAGTGGTGTTTGTTTGTTTTCAGACAAAGTCTCGCTCTGTTGCCAGGCTGGAGTGCAGTGGTGCAATCTTGGCTCACTGCAACCTCTGCCTCCTGGGTTCAAGCGATTCTCCTGCCTCAGCCTCCTGAGTAGCTGGGACTACAGGTGTGCATCACCACACCCTGTTAATTTTTGTATTTTTGATAGAGATGAGATCTCACCATGTTGGCCAGGATGGTCTCGATTTCTTGACCTCATGATCCGCCTACCTTGGCCTCCCAAAGTGCTGGGATTACAGGTGTGAGCCACCACACCTGGCCTGGTGTTTTTTTTTTTAATCAGGATTGAAAATTCTTGACCAAAAGATTTTCAAATATTATTTCAAACTCATTCTCTTGTTTAACTTTTGAGTCTCTAATTTGCATGTATGTAGACCTTTAATTTGCATGTATGTAGACCTTTAGATTGTATCTGAATTTATCTTAATCTGTTTTTTCCCATGTGATTTAGTGTGGAATGTTTCTGTAGATTCATCTTCCAGTTCAGTAATCCTGTCTTCAGCTGTAACCAAAACACTGTTAACACATCTATCAAGTTCTTAATTTCAGATAGTGTATTTTTCATCTGTAGAATGCCCATTTGATTTTTAATAGGTTCCTTTAATTATCCATTTTTAATTAAAATTTTTTCATTTATTTTCTTGACTATATTAATCATAGATACTTTAGAGTCTTTATCTGCTGACTCTAAGGGTGATCTGGATCACCTATATGTCTATTTATTGCTACTTTTTCTCTTGGTTATCTGTCACATGATTTTCACATGGCTAATAATTTGTATTGAATTCTGGACACATATATAAAAATTGTAGTGGCTTCTAAAGATGCCATTTACCACCAAAGAATTTCACCTTTTCCTTTACTAGACAGAGTAGGAGCCAATTCCATTAATCTAATAATGAATGAGCTGTATTGAGCTAGTGTCACATTTTTAGTAAGACTTAATTTACCATGAGTTTTCTCTTATTCCTGGGAGGGACTCCCGAAGGCCTTCAATGGAAGCCCTGGAGGGTTTCATGTCTCACCATGGAGAGAGAGTGGAAAATTTCACTCTACTTTTCAGAGGATTTTGCCTTAGTTCCCAGATAGTATACCATGACCAACTCTCATTTTGTTGGATGTATATTCTTAATAAATTGTTTTATAATAACGAAGAGTTGGGAGAAAATTTACTTCTTTTTCCTTGAGTTATATTTTTCTTTGAGAGTAGATTCATTATCATCTTTAGTTTGTTAGCTCCCTTTCTTTAATTCTTTTATTTTCTGAATATAGTATGTTTATCAAGTTGCCATGTTATTTCTTTCCTTGTAGCTCATAGAAGCAGTGGGCTGTTGTGTCTAGATTCTAGAGCAGTGGTTCTCAACTTAGGGTAATTTTGTCCCTAGACAACATTTGGTAATGTCTGAAGACATTTTTGGGTGTCTCAACTGTGGTGATGGGGGTGTTGCTACTGGCATTGAGTAGGTACAGATTAGGGATGCCACTAAATATTCTACAAGTCATAGGATGCCCCCTTCCCTCACCACACAAATACACACTCAAAAGAATTATCTGGCCCCAAATGTCAAGTGCTCAAGTTGAGAAACCCTGTTCTAGGACCTTCTGTTTATATGATGTATTACATGGAGAAATTGTTCTTATTATGATTCCCATACTAGAGACCTATTTGCCTTCCTCTAAGAACAAAAACTTTCAAGCTGAATGCTGAGTTCTATTCAATATTGAGGACACTGAAATGGAGAGTTCTTTTGGCACTACATTCACCTGTTACTATGTCACCTGGGCTTTGCTCTATTTTCTGAGATTTCTTATACCCAGGAAGCCTCCACCTGATTGGAGCAGGCTTCAGATTACTGCTGTAATTCAGGCCACTTTCCTAATTCAGCATGAACATAGAAAATGGTGATCCCTGGCCGTTCTTTCTGTCTTTGCTGACATGCTGTGGGTGCTATTGGCCTCTCTCCTGGGTTTCTTTGACTTTTCCCTAGGCTGTCTACTGGCTACCTCGGTTTATTTCTCTCCTAAGTGGGAGTTGTTAAGGAACGCTGGATCAAATTCCCCAATTTCTCTGTCTTGATTAATGGGAAAAGGCAGGGGTAGGTTTAAGAAGAGGTTAGAGGTAAAAAATCTCCTGTTTGGTTCCTTGAGCAATGCTTTTTAAGGCTTATGACACAACATTATACTTCTCCCCTTGCTTTGTGGCTACAAGTGAAATTTTTGCCTCTGTCTCACTATCTTTTGAAGATTTTGTCAGGTAGTGAGGAAAGGAAACTTTTGTGTCCAGCCTGTCATTTTATCCCAAATATAGTAGTAGGTATTAAAATATTACAGACCCAGCATTTTATTACCCTAATATTACCGTATTATTGATCTTAGATGGCTCTAAAATTAGGCCAACCAGGAAGCACTAGGTCTGGGAATTTACCCATGGATAACAGTGACGGGGTGCGGGGTGGAGGGGGGCTATAAGCAAGGAATCATGATCATGTGGAAAGTTTATGTTTTTTATTTGAGACAGGGTCTCACTCTGTCACCCTATCTGAAGTGCAGTGGCACAATCACAGCTTACTGCAGCTTTGAATTCCTGGGCTCAAGTGATCTTCCTACCTTAGCCTCTCAAGTAGCTAGGACTACGGATGCACACCACACGCCTGGTTTGTTTGTTTGTTTGTTTGTTTGTTTGTTTGTTTCTTTCTTTCTTTCTTTTTTCTTTCCTTCCTTCCTTCCCTCTTCCCTCTTCCCTGTTTCTTCCTTCCTTCCTTCCTCTCTCCCTTCCTTCCTTCCTTCCTTTCTTTTTCTTTTTCTTTCTTTCTTTCTTTCTTTCTTTCTTTCTTTCTTTCTTTCTTTCTTTCTTTCTTTCTTTCTCTCTCTCTTTATTTTTCTTTCCTTCCTTCCTTCCCTCTTCCCCCTTCCTTCCTTCCTTCCTTCCTTCCTTCCTTCCTTCCTTCCTTCCTTCCTTCCTCCCTCTCTCTCTCTCTCTCTCTCTGTCTCATGTGGTCTCACTATGTTGCCCAGGCTGGTCTTGAACCCCTGGGCTCAAGTGATCCTCCTGCCTCAGCCTCCCAAAGTGTTGGGATTACAGGCATGTACCACTGTGCCTGGCCTAATATTTTTTTACTTTTTGTGGAGGTGAGGACTCACTATGTTGCTGTGGAGGAAAAGTTAAATATTAAATTTGAATTCAATTGAACATGGACACAAACAATGGTCACCAGGTCCCAGAATAGGCTGTGTGAGTCCCTTGAGGCATTCATCCAGCACTGTTTCGGAGAAATCTCTATTTCAATCGATTCCCATACATTAGTTACTGAAAAACAATAGACAATCACAAAAACAGGTTGACCTTTTTGTGTTCCTTGAGCCCAGTCGCCAAGAACCCTCGTGACTGGGCCTCATGCCAAATAACTTGTTACAAAAAGAGTTAGGGTCCCAGAGTGCGCCAAAGCTTCATGAGACCTCTCATCATCTGTACACGGATGAGTGGCCGACTCTGAAGCCCAGGCTGTTGCTTCCCGGTCTAGTGGTGAATCCTCCATAGTCTGGTGAATGTAAATATCTTTTCCCTTCTCTTCCCATTGCAATTTGCTGATTATACCAATCTCCTTATTATATCATTTGCTTATTATATCTGCATTGCCATTTACATGGGATAAAGGTTGTTTACCCTTAAAGGTATTGTGTGTGTGTGTCTTTTCTTCTCCCCTCGCACGTTTCCTACACGTTGCCTAGGCTGATCTTGAACTTCTGGCCTCAAGCAGTCTTCCTGCCTTGGCCTCTTAAAGTGCTGGGATTACAAATGCAAGCCACCGTGCCTGACTGGAAGTTTTTTAGAAGAGGCTTGTAAATACCACATAACTAGGAAGAAATGGGAAAAGTCAATCTAGAAATAGACAAGTCAGATGGAATTCCTGTCCAATAAGTCAGGCAAATCAGGGTGAGAAATAGGGTCTTGAGGGTTTGACCCTCAGATTATAGCTGCTCAGGAGATTGCTCTCCTCACATACCTGTAATCAGTTTTCCTTCCTTTGGAGCACATGACACCTCTTCCTCTAATCCAGTTTACCTCCTCTTTATTTATTTATTTATTTATTTTTTGAGATGGAGTCTTGCTCTGTCACCCAGGCTAGAGTGCAGTGGCACAATCTCTGCTCACTGCAACTTCCGTCACCAAAGTTCAAGTGATTCTCCTGCCTCCACCTCCCCAGTAAGCAGGGATTACAGGCGCCTGCCACCACACCTGGCTAATTTTTGTATTTTTAGTAGAGACAAGGTTTCACCATGTTGGCCAGGTTGGTTTTGAACTCATAGCCTCAAGTGATCTACCTGCCTCAGCCTCCCAAAGTGCTGGGATTACAGGCGTGAGCCTCCACGCCCAGCATCAGTTTACTTCTCAGACCATTCCAGTCTAATTCTATCTAGCTTTCTTAGCTATTTTTAGAAAAAGAACACTGGCTTAGAAGAAGGGGAGAGATGTGTAAGTTTTCTTGCAAGTCCAGCTTTCCTACCTTGCTCCTAATTAGGTTTTCTGTTTCTGTGGCTGTGACTTCTCTACCTCCAGCTTGCTGTGTTTACTTCTCCCAAACAACAGCTCAGTATACTTACTTCTCAAATATGGTTTTCAAAACACATGGAGGAATCCACAAACCTCTGTGCATCAGAGTCCAATTTTCCTGCCCTCAAAAAGGCACACAGCTGTATACACAGCATGTTTTGATCACTGGCAAGAGCTTTCTACCTGCCAAACACTTAAATTCATTAACATTTACTGAGAATGGCAGGATGTAGGGTACCATTTGTCAATAGCCACAGTCTTCCCATCTTCTCACCACCCTAGGAAAGAAGGCTGAGGAGAGAGATTTCTCACACAGATGACCCCAGTCAAGAGCCAAAATACCTTGGCAAGAAGCAGCCAAAAAAACACTCCACTCCCTGTAAGTTCTGCATTTGGAGTTTCTCTGCAGTTTGCTAGGCTGAGTAAATAGAGCTGGCAGCCAGAAATAAATATCTGTTTTTCACAGCCAGAAGAGGGACAGCTCCACGAGTGTTCATCTGTGTCTGCCTTTGGCTCACTGGTTTTGTTTCCACAGCTTTGGTTCATGAGTGGACATCGCGCGGGCCTAATGCAGGTGGAGACACTTCTGGAGGTGTGGGCCTAGGGAGGAGAGGTGAAGAGCAGGAAACGCATCAGCACTTTTTCTTCTAAGCGCTTTATGTCCCCAGAAGGCTCTGAAAATTTCAAGAAATTTTGTGAATTTCTTAATCTGTGGTCATCGCTATGTAAGCGGCCACAAGTTGAAGGGGAAGTAGTTTTGCAATTAGGTGTTTCTTGAAGTTCAAGTGACTAGCCCACTTAAGGTACGCTGAGAAGATTTGGCCATATCAGATGATCAGATCCAAAATATACAAGATCTGGTTTCTAAAATTAGGAATCTGACCCTGACACTCCTGCAGATTTGTTTAAGGTGTTTGAATGTTTTTCAACAAATTGGTCAATTTGGCAAACTGACTTTTGAAGAAATTACTTTCAGAGATATGACAGAGCCCACTTTTCTCCTTGACACTGGATCCTCATTACCTACTCGGACCCTTAGTATGACCCCATCCTGGGGTCTGACTCTGCCAAACCACTCCAGCTTTCAGTCTACTTCTCAGGCCTCTGACCTCAGCTGTACAGCTGGCCAAAAACACCTACCTCAGAGCCATTTATCAACTTGCTTGCCATGCCTTAAGCCCTTGTAACTCTTTATCCATAGCTGTCATTTTTGGTCTCTCTGAATCATGCTCTCTTTCTTAAAGCTCACTGTTGTTCTGGATTCCATGGCCACTGTCTCTGACTCACTCTTCCAAATCAAGGCTCCTATCCTCAGGCTGAGTAAGCTGGGAGGAGGCCTCTGCTGTCGCAGTGGGAGGCCTCCAGGGTCATTCTGACTCATCCTCTCTTATTTTGCTTTGTTGGTATCTATCTGTGTGCTGCTTTCACTCACAAAACTTTTGACAGCAAATGCGTGGTATCTTTTCCAACATCACTTCACCAAATTTCCAACACCAGCTGGGTGTTCTACAATTCAATTCAATTCTAATACTATTTATCTGGAATTAGCTTCAGATCCCACAAGTTAATGAAGTGTAACCAAACGCAGTTTCGGCCACATGCCGCTTACAAAGTCAAATAACAAGGACAAGGAATGGTGGAAGGAAAGTGACTTTATTCCAGAGCTAGCAGTGGGAAAATGGCCAAGCTTTGTGCCTTACAGAAACCATTTCAGGTAGGGTTCAGTGGCTCACGCCTGTAATCCCAGCACTTTGGAAGGCCAAGGCAGGCGGATTGCTTTAGCCCAGGAGTTTGAGACAAGACTGGCAACATGGTGAAATTCCATCTCTACAAAAAATACAAAAATTAGCCAGGTGCAGCGGCATGAGCCTCGAGTCCCAGCTACTCGGGAGACTGAGGGAGAAAGATCGCTTGAACCTGGGAGGTCAAGGCTTCATTAGAGAGAGGCCCTATCTCAAAAATAATAATAATAATAATAATTCAAATTTTGGACAGAATGCAAGGGGTTAAAAAGGGAAGCTTGCTATGGGTGGAGTGGGGGGTGGGGGCAGGCATGCTGAAGGGGCATGTTATTTTTTAGTCTTTTTTTTGTTTGTTTTTTCATACAGAGTCTTGTTCTGTTTCCCAGGCTGGAGTGCAATGGTGTGATCCCGGCTCACCACAACCTCCACCTCCCGGGTTCAAGTGATTCTCCCCGGTAGCTGGGATTACAGGTACCCACCACCATGCCCAGCTAATTTTTGTATTTTTAGTAGAGACAGGATTTCACCATGTTGGCCAAGCTGGTTTCAAACTCCTGACTTCAAGTGATCTGCTTGCCTCAGCCTCCCAAAGTGCTAAGATTATAGGCGTGAGCCACCATACCCAGCCGGCCGGAAGTATGAGTCTGTTACAGGACTTGCTCTGATGACTTATCTTGGATTATTGCCCCCTATGGTGGTGAATGGGCTGGTGCCATCTCCACCACAATTGGGTTGTAAACTCACTGCAACCTTGAGGTAATCTCCTGGTGGGGAGAATTCGGTAGGTGACTGGATTGTTTTAAGATTCAGTTCCTGGAATTTATAAGCAAGCATAAAAATTGATAAGGGGACACTATGCTTGGTGGAAAGAAAGAGGGCAAAGGTTACCATTTTATTCTTAAGAAGTTATACACTAGTCGAGTGCGGTGGCTCATGTCTATAATCCCAGCACTTTGGGAGGCCAAGGGGGTGCATATCACCTGAGGTTGGGGGTTTGAGACCAGCCTAGCCAGCATGGTGAAACCCTGTCTCTACTAAAAATACAAAAATTAGCCTGGTGTGATGGCACGTGCCTGTAATCCCAGCTACTTGGGAGGCTAAGGCAAGAAAATAGCTTGAACCTGGGAGGCGGGGGTTGCAGTGAGCCGAGATCATGCCACTGCACTCCAGCCTGGATGACAGAGCAAGACTCTGTCCCCCCCCCAAAAAAAAAAAAAAAAAAAAAAGTTAAACATACAGTAAGCAAGGAGGATAAAGGAAATAAAAAGAGAGAAAGAAAAAAAGTTTTTAATAGGGTAATTTGGTGGCAGGATCAGTCCAACAAGACTGCTACCACTTCAGATGCCAGCCACAAGTTCCAGATTGTCACTGGTACTTCTCTCTATCTGGCTATGAATTTGTGGCTTTCCACAACTTCCTCCTGAGGTTTGATAATTTGCTAGAACATCACAGAACTCAGGAAAGTGCTTTACTTGCCATTACTCATTTATTGTGAGGGATACAACAAGCAAACAGAGGAGATACAGAGGACAAGGTAGGGATTCGGAGCTTCCATGCACTCTGGGCACACCATTCTCCCAGCACCTCACGGTGTTTACCAACCCAGAACTTTTCTAAACCCCAATGTTTAGTGGTTTTAATGAAGTGTTCATTAAGTAGGCACAATGGATCAAATAATTGGTCATTAGTGATTAACCCCATCTCCACCTTCTCCTTCCTCCCTGGAGGTTGGAGTGTTGGCCTAAAAATTCCAACCATCTAATCATGCCTAATCATGGTCTTTCTGGTGACCAGCTCCCACCCTAACACTATCTAGGTGTCCCCAGTTGCCAGTCATCTCATTAGTACATAAAAGATGCTAGTAGGCTAGGGCAGTAGCTCATGCCTATAATCCTAGCACAGGGGGAGGCCAAGGTGGGAGGATTGCTTGAGCCTGGGAGATCGAGACCAGCCTCCTCAACATAGTGAGAACCTCATCTCTACAAACTTTTTTTTTTTTTTCTTTTTGAGATAGAGTCTTGCTCTGTCACCCAGGCTGGAGTACAGTGGCATGATCTTGGCTCACTACAACCTCTGCCTCCCAGGTTCAAGTGATTCTCTTGCCTCAGCCTCCCAAGTAGCTGGGACTACAGGTGCATACCACCACGTCTGGCTAATTTTTTGTACTTTCTTTTTGTAGTAGAGAACAGGTTTCACTGTGTTTGCCAGGATGGCCTCGATATCCTGACCTCAAGTGATCCGCCTGCCTTGGCCTCCCAAAGTGCTGGGATTACAGGCATGAGCCACTGCGCCTGGCCAATTTTTTTTTTTTTAAATTAGCTGAGCGTAGTGGTGCGCACCTATAGTCCCAGCTACTTGGGTGGCTGAGGTGGGAGAATTGCTTGAGCATGTAAGGTTGAGGCTGCAGTGAGCTCTGGTTGTGCTATTGTACTCCAGCATGGGCAACAGAGCAAGACCCTGTTTCAAAAAAAAAAAAAAAGAAAAAAAAAAGCCAGTATCATTCCAAGGGATTCCAAAAGTTTTAGTTTAGGATCTGTGTATCAGGGACCAGGAACAAAGACTAAATTTTCTTTTTAGTATGTCATAGTATCCTACAAAAACTAACAAACTCATCACTTGCTAAATTTCTGAAACTGGGGATACATACACAACACTATTTAAAAGGGCAGTTGTCTTCTCTGGGTTTCTGGATCTGACAACGTACAACCAGTTATCGCATATTAACATACGAAATTGCTTAAAATTGTATGTTATTTATACTTAATGTAAACTAAAATGTGCCATCCCTTTGCTCCAGCATCTCCATCTCCAGGGATAATCCCTATGCCGCCCTCAGGCTGGCACTGCATGACCTGACCCCTCCTGTTCCCTGACTAGGAGTGGGCGGTTAACCCACACTGACCCACTTGGCCTCTCACACATGCATTTGAGTTGAGGGACAGAGAGCAGGAGCTGGAAGCTGCAGGCTATTAACAGCAGAGCTCTAAGGGGAAGATCCCCAAACTCATGCATCAAGGTCCCTTTCCTCCCTGAATCCTGCTTATTTAACTTTTGTTTAGACTTCATGAGACCTAGTGCTCTGTTTCAGACTTGTACCATTCTAGGCATTGTTTGCAGCAAACATAAATGAGATATGTACTTCAATGTTGCAGATTCATTGGTTGGCTCTTCCCACTATCTCTTCCTTGCTGTTTTTCCCAACAGAGGTTAGAAAACATCAATATTCTATTTCTCTGCTTCTCTTGCCTTTAAGGGTGCTAGAGTTCTGGTCAAGGACACATACATTTCTATGTATGTCTTCGGAAGAAGTTTAGGGAAAGGATTTTTATGATAAATGAATCAGGTGCAGCTGGTATGCCTCTTCACCTTATTCTCACTTTGAACTAACATGTAATACTAGGAGCCTCAGCACCCACCTTGAGGCTATGTGGGAAAGGCCAACTGAATTGTAGAGGTGCTGTCCCTGACACTGTGGAGCTGCTAAACCAATGCCAGTAACCAACAACCTCCAGATTTCTTGATATAGAAGGGAAAAAATGTTTAAGCCACTGTGAGTTAGGTTCTCCATTGCCTGCTGCTGAAATGAAGAGTTCAAAAGCAATTCTGCCATGAAGACTGATTGCCCTCGTACAAAGAAATACTTCCTGCTATTTAGGCAGTAACTCAAAAAGTAAAATTCACTAGTTCTATGCTGCCTGCAATTATTTTCTAATCATTCCACATGCACTTGCACAAATTGAACTTCTTAATCATGGGAACTAAATCATCTACCTTATTCAAAATTTCCACAATCTCTGAGCAGACTGGACAATCGGAAAAATGCTTTTAAAAGTCTTTCCATGAGGCACTAGGGCTCTAAATAAAGTACATCCCCCGAGTCAGTAAGCAGTTTCAGAAAGTAGTACCTTTGGAACTAAGCAAACCAAAACAAACCAAAACAAAACAAAACAAAACAAAAAAAACCTTGTGATTCACTACAGGCAGAAGAGTTTCATACTGAGAGAGACCTTATAAACGTGTGGCTGCAGAGAACAGTGTTTTATGTATGAAAACAAGGATAAAACCACTTGGCAAAAGATAATATTGGATTTACACCTCGTACCAGAAGAATAGACTACAAAAGGATCAGAAATGTTAATGTAAAGAATGAAATCAAACAAGAACTAAAAGAAAACACAGATACATTTTTTATAACTTAGGTGTGGTGAAAGGCTAAGTAAAACTCAATATATAGATGCAATAAAAGGAAATACTACATATTTTTAAAACCACAAGTTTTTGTATGGCAAACACCACCATAAATAAGAAAAATCAAAAAACAAATGATAAACTAGAAGAAATATTTGCAAAATACATCACAACAACAAGCAAATCTCAAATCTAAGAGCATATAGAGGAGTAACAGTGATACAGATTAGAGCAACCTTGTAGGCAAGTAAAAATATATATTAACACCACTTACCCAGCTCCCATTCATTTTAGGATTTATTTTACTTATTAATTTTAATTTTAATATTTTGAGATGGAGTCTTGCTCTGTCGCCCAGGCTGGAGTGCAGTGGCACGATCTCTGCTCACTGCAATCTCCGCCTCCCCGGTTCAAGTAATTCTCGTGCCTCAGCCTCCTGAGTAGCTAGGATTACAGGCACCTGCCACCATACACAGCTAATTTTTATATTTTTAGTAGAGATGGGGGTTTCACCACTTTGGCCAGGCTGGTCTCAAACTCCTGACCTCAAGTGATCTGCCTGGCTTGACTTCTCAAAGTACTGGGCTTACAGGTTTGAGCCACCATGTCTGGCCACCATTTTAGGATTTAATAGTGAAATATTAAAGGCAGAAATGTTGGAACACTTAACTATTTATGATAGACTCCTTCCAATAGTCAGGAAGTTTCCAACTTAGTGTGTATAACAATTTTTGTCAAAGCTGTAAAAACAAAAATTGCATACTGTATTTTAAGAAATATAAAGAGATTTAAATGATATTTTGACTCTGACATTTTTCCTCCTCATTGTTTTTAAGGCCTTGAGATCCTGTTGGACTTAATTTTTCTTTTTGCATTGATTTTAGAACGAACCTAACTCTCACAAATAATATGCCTCCTCTGTCTGACAAAATGAGATATTAGATATTGGAAACATAGTCACCACCTGTCAAAACTTCAAAAATTCCTACTTAACTACCCATTAACTCTCTTGTTCTTTCTTTGAAATACTTACTGAAAGAAATATCTGATGGTTTCACTTGGCTTGAGAAAGTCCTGCTTAATAGTATTTATAAAAAGAGTCAGAATTTCACTAATGTTAAGACCATCAACAAACGTACATATTGATCACTTTCTATGCGTTATAATCCATGCTTACTTGCAAGTTTAAAAACATTGAAGGCTGTCTGTTTCTCTGTTATTGGTGTGTAAGAATGCTTGTGATTTTTGCGTATTGATTTTATATCCTGAGACTTTGCTGAAGTTGCTTATCAGCTTAAGGAGATTTTGGGCTGAGACGATGGGGTTTTCTAAATATACAATCATGTCATCTGCAAACAGGGACAATTTGACTTCCTCTTTTCCTAATTGAATACCCTTTATTTCTTTCTCCTGCCTGATTGCCCTGGCCAGAACTTCCAACACTACTAGGAGTGGTGAGAGAGGGCATCCCTGTCTTGTGCCAGTTTTCAAAGGGAATGCTTCCAGTTTTTGCCCATTCAGTATGATATTGGCTGTAGGTTTGTCATAAAAAGCTCTTATTATTTTGAGATATGTCACATCAATATGGAATTCATTGATAGTTTTTAGCATGAAGGGCTATTGAATTTTGTCAAAGGCCTTTTCTGCATCTATTGAGATAATCATGTGGTTTTTGTCTTTGGTTCTGTTTATATGATGGATTATGTTTATTGATTTGCATATGTCGAACCAGCCTTGCATCCCAGGAATGAAACCCACTTGATCGTGGTGGATAAGCTTTGTGATGTGCTGCTGGATGCGGTTTGCCAGTATTTTATTGAGGATTTTTGGATCGATGTTCATCAGGGATATTGGTCTAAAATTCTCTTTTTTTGTTGTGTCTCTGCCAGGCTTTGGTATTAGGATGATGTTGGCTTCATAAAATGAGTTAGGGAGGATTCCCTCTTTTTCTATTGATTAGAATAGTTTCAGAAGGAATGGTACCAGCTCCTCCTTGTACCTCTGGTAGAATTCAGCTGTGAATCCAACTGGTCCTAGACTTTTTTTGTTTGGTAGGCTACTAATTATTGCCTCAATTTCAGAGCCTGTTATTGGTCTATTCAGGGATTCAACTTCTTCCTGGTTTAGTCTTGGGAGGGTGTATGTGTCCAGGAATTTATCCATTTCTTCTAGGTTTTCTAGTTTATTTGCATAGAAGTGTTTATAGTATTCTCTGATGGTAGTTTGTATTTCTGTGGGGTCAGTGGTGATATCCCGTTTATCATTTTTTTATTGCATCTATTTGATTCTTCTCTATTTTCTTCTTCATTAGTCTTGCTAGCGGTCTATCAATTTTGTTGATTTTTTCAAAAAACCAGCTCCTGGATTCATTGATTCACAATTGCTTCAAACAGAATAAAAAAACCTAGGAATCCAACTTAAAATGGATGTGAAGGACCTCTTCAAGGAGAACTACAAACCACTGCTCAATGAAATAAAAGAGGACACAAACAAATGGAAGAACATACCATGCTCATGGATAGGAAGAATCAATATCATGAAAATGGCCATACTGCCCAAGGTAATTTATAGATTCAGTGCCATCCCCATTAAGCTACCAATGCCTTTCTTCACAGAATTGGAAGAAACTACTTTAAAGTTCATTGGAACCAAAAAAGACCCCACATTGCCAAGACAATCCTAAACCAAAAGAACAAAACTGGAGGCATCACGCTACCTGACTTCAAACTATACTACAAGGCTACAGTAACGAAAACAGCATGGTACTGCTACCAAAACAGAGATATAGACCAATGGAACAGAACAGAGCTCCCAGAAATAATACCACACATCTACAACCATCTGATCTTTGACAAACCTGAGAAAAACAAGAAATGGGGAAAAGATTCCCTATTTAATAAATGGTGCTGGGAAAACTGGCTAGCCATATGTAGAAAGCTGAAATTGGATCCCTTCCTTACACCTTATATGAAAGTTAATTCAAGATGGATTAGAGACTTAAATGTTAGACCTAAAACCATAAAAACCCTAGAAGAAAACCTAGGCAATACCATTCAGGCCATAGGCATGGGCAAGGACTTCATGTCTAAAACACCAAAAGGAATGATAACGAAAGCCAAAACTGACAAATGGGATCTAATTAAACTAAAGAGCTTCTGCACAGCAAAATAAACTACCATCAAAGTGAACAGGCAAACTACAAAATCAGAGAAAATTTTGCAATCTACTCATTTGACAAAGGGCTAATATCCAGAACCTACAAAGAACTCAAACAAATTTACAAGAAAGAAACAGACAACCCCATCAAAAAGTGGGCAAAGGCTATGAACAGACACTTCTCAAAAGAAGACATTTATGCAGCCAACAGACACTTGAAAAAATGCTCATCATCACTTGCCATCAGAGAAATGCAAATCAAAACCACAATGGGATACCATCTCAACCAGTTAGAATGGCAATCATTCAAAAGTCAGGAAACAACAGGTGCTAGGGAGGATGTGGAGAAATAGGAACGCTTTTACACTGTTGGTGGGACTTTAAACTAGTTCAACCATTATGGAAGACAGTGTGGTGATTCCTCAAGGATCTAGAACTAGAAATACCATTTGACCCAGCCATCCCATTACTGGGTATATACCCGAAGGATTATAAATCATGCTGCTATAAAGACACATGCACATGTATGTTTATTGTGGCACTATTCACAAGAGCAAAGACTTGGAACCAACCCAAATGTCCATCAATGACAGACTGGATTAAGGAAATATGGCACATATACACCATGAAATACTATGCAGCCATAAAAAGGATGAGTTCATGTCCTTTGTAGAGACATGGATGCAGCTGGAAACCATCATTCTCAGCAAACTATCGCAAGAACAGAAAACCAAACACTGCATGTTCTCACTCACAGGTGGGAATTGAACAATGAGAACACTTGGACACAGGAAGGGGAACATCACACACTGGGGCCCGTTGTGGAGTTGGGGTAGCAGGGGAGGCACAGCATTAGGAGATACACCTAATGTAAAAGACGAGTTAATGGGTGCAGCACAACAACATCGCACACGTATACATATGTGACAAACGTGCACGTTATGCACATGTACCTTAGAACTTAAAGTATAATTTAAAAATAAATAAATAAAAAATAAAAAATGTTGAAGGCTACCAGGTATAGAGACCAGGCCTATTCAGAGGCCAAGGACAACCAGAGTGAGAAGAGAGGCCTTTAGAATGTGGTCTGTGAATGAAATACTATTGTCCAAGCTTTAGGAAGGAATTACAAAAGTCTCAGTGGGAACAGGGCTTCTAAAACAACTTACGGCTTGCCATCTAAAGAGGCCAAATGGGAAAGTAAAAGGAAAGAAATTCTGGTTCAGCAGCCCATAATGCATTCCTTATAGGAGACAGAGTATTCTGCTACATTTCCTGGCCATACCTCCCCTTGAGCTGCAGGTGTGGTAGAGTCTGCCAGGTAGACAGTTCCTGGCAAGCTGAAGGCTTCCCTGCTCAAGTGCCCAGCATCGTATCTTTCACCTTTCCTGCCTCAAGGCTTTTCTAAAGCCTAGATATTTCAGTCCTTACACACACAAAGCTGGCAATGTTTCTTAGAGGGCATTTCTCAGTCAAAGAGGGACTGGAGTTGATGAATAAATGTCTCACGTCACATCCACCCCCATCCTTCAGGGGTGCATTCTACACTTTTTTTAGAGGGTCCCCAGCAGTATTAAGCCCAGTTGCCCACCATGGTAACTAGCTAAATAATACATCCGTCGATGGTCTTTCCTTCTTCCCTGTTAACCTTTCTTTTTATTCTTATTCTGACTTCCTGGGATCATCCCCCAAAGATACTATTACACTCCAGTTTTTTACTCAGTCCTTGTTCTGGGGTTCCCAAACCAAGACAGTCCCACTCATGGTAGAGGAGGAATAAGATGAACTGAAGAGGCTGGTCACAGTGGCTCATACTTGTACTCCCAGCACTTTTGGAGGCCAAGGCGGGTGGATCATGAGGTCAGGGGTTTGAGACCAGCCAGACCAACATGGTGAAACCCCATCTCTACTAAAAATGTAAAACTTACCCGGCGTGGTGGTGCACGCCTGTAATCCCAGCTACTCCAGAGGCTGAGGCAGGAGAATTGCTTGAACCCGGGAGACGGAGGTTGCAGTGAGCCAAGATAGTGCCACTGCACTCCAGCTTGGGCGACATAGCAAGACTCTGTCTCAAAAAAAAAAAAAAAATCAACTGAAGAAACAGGGTGAAGTTTCAGACTCAGTTTGCCCTTCTTGAAAAGAAGAATGAAACCAAGAGAAGTAGGTGTATCTACCTATGCAGAGAAAGAGTGGAAAGGAGTGCTTCTGCTGTATTTAAGTCCTGCCTTAAGGCAGGATGGCTTCCTTCTCTGTACAAAACTATATTTCTTTTTCTTTTTATTTCTAGAGGCAGAGATCAAACTCTTTCACTCTCTTCATGCCGTATTAAATACATTGTTAAGCAATGGACAGATATTACCATCTGTGCTTTGAGCTCTCTACCAAAATTGGGATTATCTGGTGATCTAAGCAGTCTTAGATTCCAAAAGGTAGTTGGTTTCCTTGCTAAGCGCTAGGGTAGAGACAGAAGATTTTGATCATAGCCTATGGCCAAGCTCCAGTAGGATTTCCAAAGCAACTGTTTAAATAAATGGCTGGGCAAGAAGAGAGGCTGTCCTGGCTGCTTTCATTATCTTCTTTAGGGAAAAAATTATTGGCCCTTGGTGACACCACTTATAAATTTTTAAGTTTCCTTGGTGTACATGGGTCAAATTTCTTCCTAAATTATTTATAGTGACATATATATGTGCATGTGTGTATGTATCTGTATCCACATATGTATACCTCAAAAGAAAAGCAAGCAGGAGTTCTCAACAGAGAGGCATTGAGCAGAGACTTTGCAGGCATTTGGTGTTCTTTTCCTTTGGGGAAGATATGCAGCCTATCTTTCTGGAAGAAGCACAGACACCTTGGTAATATCTTGCTTGAGAAATATGGATAGTTTGTTAATCCATTTCCTTTTCATGAGAAGGTAAAAATTAGCTTTAGGAGTGTTGAGACCTAACTAGGGAGATTTTACCAAGAGTATCTCATAACATGCTGTCATTGAAGTAGCATGAGTTACCCAAAGTCTGGAAAGCACAAAGTAAGGGGGAAAAGTAAGATTTTAGGGATAAATCCAGCCAGAAAACTTATCAGGGTTCCTTGTGCCCCCAAATGCATGGGCTTTGGAAGCACTAATAACTGCAGCTTTGGTTCAGTGCAGCTGGGACAAATATGGAAAGAACTGGAAGCCTTCTCTGGGAGGCAGGACTCATAGGCCTAAGAAATTTCAGAGTGGGAGGCAGCCTATGATACAGGGTCAAAGAAGCACTGAGAACTTGCTGGGTATTATCAAAAATGCAAAAGAAAAAGCAAGGAATCTGGATCAGAGGGAAATCAAGACCACAAATTGCTTGGGAAGTTGCTGTAATTCATTCATTCTTGACTGTTAATAGGTACTGGAGATATAGCAACGAATAAGACCAGTGATGCCCTTTTTTTTTTCTATTTTAAGAGAGAGAATATTTTGTTAGTTCCCCAGATTATTTATGGTGGACCATTTGTAACGTTATACATTGATAGATTTAGCTAAAAGTCAAGTCTCAGTGTTATTAAGAATTCCATTGACATTTCAAGCTAATGTTTATAAAATAATACATCTTTGATATTAGAGTTATGTCCTTTCCTATGCCCCCAAAATCTTGATGGTAAAATTGTTTCCTGTTTTTGAGTTAGGTGATCAACAAATGTATTGTGTACTTACTATGTGCTCACCCAGTATGTGAATAGCATGGAAGATGCTTTCTTCAGTTTTGAGCTGGGCATATTGTTGCGAAAAATAAAGATTACATTTCCAGCTTCCTTGTACTTAGGTATGACCTTGTAGTTCTGGACACTGAGATATAAAATGTGAATATAAAATGAGATATAAAAAAACAGCTAAGAAGGGCTGGTGTTTTCTTCCCCCCCGCCCTTTTGTCTTTAACCTGTTCCTTCCAGAGGGACTGAAATGCAGATATGAAGGTTGGAGCTCCAGTTGCCATCTTGGACCACAAGTGACCCTGGAGATGGAAGCTGCATGCTAAGCATGGTGGAGCAGAGAGACAGGAGGGTCCCTGAAAACATCATGGGTTGCCACGCTAGTCTTGGATTATCTATCTCCAGTTTCCTTTACCTGAGAAATAAATAAATGCTTATGTTTTAAAGCTTCTTTTATTTTGAGTTCTCTGTTACTTGTAGCCAAATTTGTTGCAATTTGCAGCAGATATAGAGTTCTGTAGCTTGTTTTGGCCATTTTTACTTATAGGTGACAGTAACTTTGCATTAAAAGATTGCCTAGCTAGGTATTGCCCTGAGCAATTGCTGTTAGGCTTCTCTTTCAATGGGGTTGCTCAGAAAAGCTGAGGCAGGTCCCCTTGGATGGTTATCCTTCTGTCTTGCCTGGTAGGATCTTAACCAGCTCTTTTCCAAGCTCTTCCTTACCTCCTCCCTCCATTTTCATTTCCTTCTGGTCTCTCTCAATTGATTTTGCTATCTAGGAGCTTTTTTAAAGCTAGGAATGAGCCAGGTGTGGTGGCACACACCTGTAATCCCAGCACTTTGGGAGGCCAAGGCAGGTAGATCATCTGAGGTCAGGCGTTCGAGACTAGCCTGGCCAACATGGTGAAACCCCATCTCTACTAAAAAAAAAAAATACAAAAATTAGCTGGGCAAGGTGGTGGGCACCTGTAATCCCAGTTACTCGGGAGGCTGAGGCAGGAGAATTGCTTGAACCCGGGAGGCAGAGGTTGCAATCCTCCTGGCTCAGACTCCCAAAGTGCTGGGATTACAGGCATGAGCCACTGTGGCTGGCTCAACGTTTGCTCTTGAGGGAGAAGTGGTGCTCATACTTGGGTCACAATTAGTTCTAATTAGTTTTTCTTTGTTTCGTTCCTTTTTTCTTTTTTCTTTTTTTTTTTTTTTGAGAGAGTCTCACTCTGTGGCCCAGGCTGGAGTACAGTGGTATGATCTCAGCTTACTGCAACCTCTGCCTCCCAGGCTCCAGGTATTCTCCTGCCTCAGCCTACCTAGTAGTTGGGACTACAGGTGCGCACCACCACACTCAGCTAATGTTTGTGTTTTTAGTAGACATGGGGTTTCTCTATGTTGGCCAGGCTGGTCTTGAACTCCTGATCCCGGGTGATCCACCCACCTCGGCCTCCCAAAGTGCTGAGATTACAGGCGTGAGCCACACACCCAGTCTGTTTCATTCTTTCTTGATCTTTCATTGACTTCTTTGTGAACCAGTCACCTTGGCCAAAAATCCCTAAGACTCTCAGATATGGACACTTATGCATTATCATAGTTATACTGTTTCTACATTATGAAGTGTTTCCCAGAGGAAAATAAATTCCTTTAAAACAAACAAACAAAAATTATTCTAATACAATTTGTTACTACTACCCAACCTATTCTACAAAGCTAGGGCAAGGTCTATAGAGAGGAATGGAGAAAACAAACAGGACCAGTTAAACAGTGAAAGCAGGCTCAGTGGACAGCAGAAATCTTTGTGTGTACTCACTCTTGTAGAGACGTTTCTTCCCAATGTCAAGAGAGGCTTCACCTATTCATTTCGTTTTTGGGAAGTTTTAGGAACAAAGAAGCAGTATTTTTAGTTTTGTTATTGAGAAGCAGGCAGCTGAGACTTTCAGTGCATGTACAATATCACCACTAGGGACTTTGAGATCTTCTGCCAACCTGCTCATGACTTCCTTACCTTTTAAATTTCTTGTATTCTATAGTACTTTAAGATTTCTACCCAATTAAATTTTCTTGTATATCTACATCACCTCCATTCTCATGCTAACAATACTAGCCTTTGTGCCTAGAATAGACTTCAAACCATTTCCTCCTCTTGTTCAAAACACAACCCAAACTTTTCTCACTGGACCCTGTGTATACCTCACTCAGAACACTGACCATGTTATCTGGGAAGGGTTTGTTTGTATATATTTTCCTGTTTAACTCTCTGCCTTGAGGGCCTAACCCTTTGCCTATCAGAGTAAGGCCCTCAGTGAATATCTCCCGACCTTTGGCAGAAGTGGTAATCAGTCATCATATCTGCCAAGAGCTATGTGTGGGCAATTATCATTTGCAATAAGCTAGTCTAAAGAAATTATCCTGAAATTTAAAATTACAAAACAAAAAAAAAAACATTGTGCAGGACAAAGAGAAAGAAAACTGCCAAAGGCTGGAAAATACAAATTTGAACACAGCTGGGAGCTGTAAAGGGAAACAAATAAGTACAACTCTTCATTGATATTATGAAAAGTCTTTTGTAATGAAGCATCAGCAAATTAAACAATCACATAATATGTACTAATATAAAATGGTGCATATTATGCTAATACAAAAAATAAGAGAGTGGAGTGGTTTAGTGTATATGCTTGGGAGCCACATTTCAAAGTTTATATTCTGGCTCTGCTACTTTCAAGCTATGTGGATTTAGGCAAATTCCTTAACTTCTCTGTTTCTGTAGCTTCATCATTTGTAAAATGCAGATTCTACTATTGTTTTCCTCAGTGGACTTTTAATAAAAGGAGTTAATATATCAAAAGCACTTAGACAAGTGGCTGACATAGAAACAGCAATGTAAATATTTGTTTTAGTATTATTGCTGCTGTTATAATTCCCCATCTTTAAGCAAGACTCATGACGACAAAAACCAAAAATGTGAAGGTTGGAAGCCTAACATATTTATGTATGTAAACGGTAAAGGTGATGGATTAAGATGGCAATGCGGGTCATTCATTACTTTTAAAGGGGCTCTTAACATTATACTTTTAGGGGGAGTGCGGTAGTTCACACCTGTAATCCCAGCACTTTGGAAAGCTGAGGCGGGCAGGTCTCTTGAGGTCAGGAGCTGAGACCAGCCTGGCCAACATGGTGAAACATCGTCTCTACTAAAACTACAAAAAATTAGCCGGGCGTGGTGGTGGGCGCCTGTAGTCCTAGCTAGTCGTGAGGCTGAGGCAGGAGAATGGCGTGAATCCAGGAGGCGGAGCTTGCAGTGAGCCGAGATCACGCCACTGCACTCCAGCCTGGGTGACAGAGCAAGACTCGGTTTCTATATATATATATATATATATATAAATAAATATACAAATTATATATATGTGTGTGTGTGTGTGTGTGTGTGTAAGCTGGGCTTGGTGGTGCACCCGTGTAATCCCAGCTATCCAGGAGGCTGAGGCAAGAGAATCGCTGAACCCAGAAGGCAGAGGTTTCAGTGAGCTAAGATCGTGTCACTGCACACCAACCTGGGCTCTGTCTCAAAAAATAAAAATAAAAAAATTATACTTTTATAAACTCTTTGCTTGAATGGTTAAATACATACCAGGAAGCGGCGCATAGACTTCCTTGGCGCCTACCCCACCCTCCCTTTCTAAGTTGTGTCCATACCAAATTTTGTGATTTATCACTAAGTACAAATTATTAGTAAAGTGCTATAAAGATTCCTTTGAAATGCCTTTTGGGAATGATATAGAATTTATTTTAAGACCATAAAACTAGACAACTGGCGTTTCTTTATTGCTTGCTTTTGAACTCATATTACTATTGGAGTTCTCAATTAGGCAGTTTGGGAATGAAAATTTCTAAATCTTGGGCTAAAGCCTGTTTTGGTAACAGCTTTATAGTCCTTATTTGAATTACATTAGTAGGCATGTGTACATTCAGTAACTTCTGAGATATTTGGCCCTTGAGACTTGTAGCAGCATTAAAAATATGACAGCTTCTAGGTTCTTGGTACTTATACACTTTTCTCTCTCTCTCTCTCTCTCTCTTTTGACAAGGCTGCTAAGAGAACACTGCAATCTTCGGGTAGTTCACCTGTTCTCTTTACTGTGCAAGGTTCATAAAGGCAGGCACCACATCTGTCATGTTTGTCACTATATCTCCCATGCCAACCACAGTGTAATCCACATAATGAGCATTTCAAAGGCACAACATTTGGTAAAGAGATATGAATGAAGGTCTTACACGGAAGCAGTGGGGAACAGTAGAACCAGCGTAAGCATTAGATCTGGGTTCAAATTCCAGTTTTACTCATTATGTGATCCACAGCAAGTTGCTTGACAAACTTTAATTTTTACTGTTTTGTAAAATGGGAATAATACCTATTATATAAGGATTATAACAATCTATAATCATTTATTAAAACTAGGGAGTGTTTAGTGTTTTCCTGGTACTGTTTCAAAATATGGGCTTTAAAAATTGAGTGAAATACTATTCCTGTCCTTAATACATTTCCACATACGATAGTAAGGCAAGTCAAAAAATATTACGGAAATTTTATGGGTTTTCAAGGTCGGCAGTGATGATGTGTTTGAGGGAATTAGAAAAGGAGGTGGTATATGAAAAAGCCCTTAAGGGATATTTAGGATCTCAACAGTTTAAATGGGTAGGCATATCCAAGGTAAACAAAGATAACATAAGCAGGGAGGTAAAAAGGTACTGAGTGTGACTGAAGAAGGGCCAGTTACTCCTGGTTGAACTGTAAGGTTCGCACAGGAAAGTAGAGATACGTCAGAAATGTATGGTGGGGCCATATTAGTGGTGACAGGTTCTTTCTTTAATCCAGTAGACAATGAGAAACGCTGATCTGGGTCTATGGCATAATAGGAAGTAGTATGCCACATACTGCGTGGGGGAGTTGTGCAGGAGAGGTTGGAAAGTGAATGCGTCTAAGACTGGGAAGACCAGTTTGGAGAGGCTATTGCACTGTTTTAAGTAAGAGATAATAAAGCCCTGCACCAGGTGGAGAGCAGAAGGAACGCAGAGAAGACGCAGGAGAGGCACATTTCAGAGAGAATCCAGCATGCAATGGATGTCCTACACGAGACAGAGAGATGCAGGTAACCGGAGCCATTTACACTAACGGGTAAATCTCGGGAAACCGCTGGTTTCGGCTACCGGCCAGTTATAGGTTTGAGGTGCCCGTCGCTGCCACCTTCCCTTTTTTATACTCCTCTTTTTTTCATGGCCGCCTCCACTTCCCTCCATCTCTCCCGCGCTAGTAACTGAGCTTTCAGTCATCGACCTGACCCTGCGTTTTCCCTCACGCTCAATTCTGCTTCCTATAACTGCCTCCCACTGTACTCTCACAGCCAGGACGACCACGGGTCAGGCCCTGGGGCTGTGGGACACTCCACCCGCCAGGTCCCCTATCGCCTTCGCCTAGGCAGCTGCCATGCTTGCGCCCCCACGGCTCTAGGGCCAATAGGCAGGCCCTACTGCTGGGACTCGAACGGCTATTGGTTGGCCGGGCCGTGGTGAGAGATGGTGCGGTGCCTGTTCTTGGCCCTGCAGAGAGCTGTGGGCGGTTGTTAAGGCGACCGTTCGTGACGTAGCGCCGTCAGGCCGAGCAGCCCCCAGGCGATTGGCTAGACAATCGAACGATCCTCTTTTATTGGTCGAAGGCTCGTCCGGCTCCACGCGTGCGTAAGGCGAGTGTTCCTTCCGCTCCGTGTCTCCGTTGACTGGAGACGGGCGGAGCACCGGTGCCGGGGTTTGGTGGCCTCTAGTGAGATCTGGAGGTGAGGCGGGTGGTGGCCGAGAAGCGGGGCCGGGGCGGCGGGGAGCGGGGCGAGATGGGTGGGAGCGGGGTTTGGGCTATTTTGGTGGCAATTCTGGAGCTTCCCTCGGCCCTGGGAAGTGGCTGCTGGCAGCTCCTGCGGACCTGGAGGGTGCTGCGGTTGCGCTTTGTTGGTGTGGCGGCCCGGACCCGCGGGGACTGCAAGGAATGTCCTTGAGGCCCGGCAGGCCGAGCGGCGACCGGCACCAGTGCCGGAGGAACCCAGGGTCCCGAACTGGGCTTGAGAGGCGGGCGGCGGTCTGGCCTCTTGGTGACTGCGGTCATCATCTGTGGACCCGCGGGGCGTAGCCGCGTTCATCGGCCGTGTTCAAAGTAGGCAGTGCTGGCTGCATTGTCGCGATAATCGGGGCAGAAAGGGTGTCAGGCAGGGTGACCTCGGAGGCCCCTGGATTCGAGAAATGCTAGGGGTCTGTGGGGCTTCTGGGTTGGCAGCTCGCAGGGCAGACGGGAGAAGCGCGCCTGCTGGATCCGGGCATTCACGCCCAGGAGCTGCTGTTCGTTAGCTCCTTTCTTTTACGTGACGGGAAAGATCTCTGTAAATGCTGCTAACTAACTTGGAGCCATAAAGAACCGTGGATTGGTGTAGATGTGTCCGGTTATTTACAGGAGAACGGCTTGATAGGATGCGGAACCCAACGTGGGGATTCGCACAAGGACTCAAAAGATTCTTCTTCTTCTTCTTTTTTTTTTTTTGGTAAGGGGCGTAGTCTCCTTGGTGCTGATGTTCTTTTAGGAAAAATGTATCTTGGAGATAAAAATATAGAACAGTTAATTTCTGCAGTAGGAGGAGGTCGATGTACTTCATTCTTAAGTAGTCGTTTGAAATATTTCAGGATTTGAGGATATGCCTTCTTAGACATGGTCCTGCAGAGTCCTAGGAAACATTTATTTCTGGGCTATACTAAATGTGCATGTTTTCGGCGTCCCACAAGGTAGAGAATGTACTTTTTGTTTACTTATGAATTTATTTTCGTCTCCATGCAATGAAAGGCATTTTGCAATTTAGAGATAATCTAGCAAAGGCCTGGACTTTACTTTGGGCATAGACTGGATTTTGCAGGCCTGCTTTGTTGTAGTGTTCTTCCAGAACTTACGATAAACTTGGTGGTCAAGACAAATGGGAATTAGTAACATGAAGGTTAAACAAAATTGCACATAGGTTACAGCATTAACATGAAAATTGTCAGGTGTTTGGGATAACCATTTCAAGATAAGTGAGTATGCCTGCATGCACACACTCTTTGTATTATTCCTTTATGGTCTAGTTTCTAGACTATAGATAGCCACATTATGGAATCACATGGTCTACTTAGGTTGACCCATGTGAAATTGCCAGTATTTAAAATTCAGCTAACCTACAAAAATAGCAGTTTCGTATGATTCCATTTAATACTTATCTTTGTCAGAGAACTTTGGAGCTCTAGCTTCATAAGTGAATGAAGAGAAGAGATATGACATAAAAACAGCATGTAATAGAATGTGAGCTAATTGGGTATAGAATCCAGGTTTCCTGATTGCCAGTGCAAGATTTTTTTTTTTTTTCCTTCTTTCTGGAATACCAGCTTGAGCAGCAGAATGCTAGATCCTCTTGGGATTGAAAATGACTGCCATATAAGACGCAGTTCTTGCCTTCAAAGAGACAAAATGTACACATTTAATTAATTTGAGAACACTGTAAGACAGTATATAATCAAATACTGGAATGTGCAATGCAGGCGGAGTGCTGAGTAGGAGGAAGTAGGATGCCAAAACATCCTTTTCTGCAGTTGGTCATGGTAGGTGGTTTCTGTAGCAGATTGGATTGACATTTAAGAATTATCCATTCTTTTAAAGAATCTGTAAAATGTTTGGAGCATACTTTTTAGTCTGAATAAGTAAGGCATACCTTGCCTATTTGTTTTGTTTCTTTAAGTGAAATTAATTTTTATTGCAGTGTTGCATAAATACTGTCAACTCAATTTGCAGGAGCTATCCTGTAGCCTGCTTGTTCCATTTGCAACTGCTGATGAAGGTGGAAGATTGGATTCTATGGCATGTAAATGCTTTGCATAACCACAGGGCAATGGGGAGGATGTTCATGAGAAATGAGATTGTTTATAATTATGGTTGCTTTTGACACACCCTTATAAGATTGCTCTGTTTGTTTCCAAATAGGTGGGGTTTTCTGTGTTTAGGGGTGGCTGACAGGGTCATGTGTAATTTTTTTCCTTGAATATTGCAAAGATGACTTTACACCTGGGAAAAAAGTCCCAGAATTACAATGCCACATAAAATCTTTTGAGGGAATACATAATGTGTCTAATGTATAATTATGGGTTTATGATGTTAAACCAATTTGTTCACAAGTTAGTGTTCCTACAGGGTTGCAGCTAAGATTTTAATTCAAATGAATTAACTTTTTAATAATAATGGAATCTGATTGGCATAATGAGGAAAAATCTGAGCTGAAGTGTTTTTTTGCAGGGAAAGAGAGTTAGAAATAATTTTGACCTAATTTTGAAACACATAGTTAATTTACTTTCTGGAACTTCGATGCTAGTTGATCCTGTAGAACACTTGGTAGAGTTGTGTTTTAAATGTAAGACAGAAATTATGTGATAGAATACCATCATGAAAATCTAGCCTTTTACTTTTAGTGAGTCTTTTGGTTATAATTAAGTAGGGTTCAAATCTAAGATTTGATTAAAGATTTCCAATATTTTAAGTCCAAGTACCTGCTAATTTAATAGAAAGTATTTTGTTGCTGTTGTACGTTTTCCAGGATAGTTCCAAGTTGACTGTCTCTAATCTGAAGATCTGAAATCCGAAATGCTCCAAAATCTGAAATTTCTTGAGCACCAACCTGACACTCAAAGGAAATGCTCATTGCAGCATTTGGAATTTGGATTTTGGATTTTGGATTAGGGATGCTAAGCTAGTAAATGTAATGCAGATATTACAAAATTCGAAAACATCCCAAATCTAAAACACTTCTGGTCCCAAGCATTTTGGATAAGGGATACTCAACCTGTATGTAAAATGTTTCTCCTTCCCATACCCCATTAATATATTCCCTGAATGCTCTGCATTTAGCCTTAAACTAGAGGGCATGGGTTACATCCATATCTAGGTGCCTTAAAAAAAAGTCATCTTTAGATCTGTTTCAAGATGTGTCATAAAACACATGCTACTATAGTTTAAGAATTTAAGCCAGCATTTGTTGAGCAATGCTATGTGTGAGTGCAAGGTGCTGGAGGGTAAATTGATGAATAAGACTCAGGGTGGAAGGCTGAAAAAGCATGAGTAAACACAGGCAGGTACATGCCACATTTATATTCCTTTAGGTACTGCCAGCTTTTTAAAACTGACCCACGGTAGGAAATACATGTTAATTTAAAAGCCAGACACACACTTATATATGGATAGTTTCTTGAAACATAGTTTTAAGAAATAATACCTACCCATACTACCTGGCTTACCCAACAGCTATTTTTTATAATATTGTTTTCTATTTAATTTTATTTAAAAATGTTTGTTCTTATTGACGAAACTGATGTCATGATCTAATTGATCCAGTTGTTGTGGATCAACGGTTTGAAAACTATTCAGCTAGTGGCGTGGTATGGCTGAAATGTAGAGAACATGGAGTGATGCAGTGAGAGATGACACTTGATACTTGCTTTGGTTCCTTAAAGCTACTCTTTTTTTTTTTGGTCTTTCCCCAACCCTTTATAAATAGATAAATGCTTTCTTTCTCTTACTTGATTGCCTTTTTATAGTCTGTCTTCAACAGATGAATCACTTTCTTAGTTATTACTAAATGTGAGATTCATTTGAATTCTTGCTAGTGTGGCAGTTAATGAGCTTACTTTTAAAGTCTTTTTGTTGATTTTTGCGGGTTACTAATATGCTTTATCACAGGCATTAATTTCAGTGAAAGAAGTAAGACTTGTAGGTTTATTTGTGGAGACCAATGGTAATATAAGATTTTTTCAAAATAGAATATCAGAATTAGTATTTAGCAAACAGGAAATTTAGTCATGGTAGTCACTAGATCAAAATCTTCTATGTGTTCTATTGGGAATTTTTTTGAATGCCATATACAGATACTTCAGCCAGTCATCCTCTTCTACTACTGTTCTAGCTTTTGATTAGTTGTGAAAGTTGGGAGCTTTTCATGTCTAATGCTTTTCTACTGGTCTTCTAGCACTATTGTTGATGATTCTGCTAGAAGAAAAGCAGCCACCACAGCAAAATTCTTACCCTGTTTTATTAATGTAGAAACATCTATCAGAAAAGACTTTTTCTGTTGACAGCAATGTTAGGAAGGTTTTATTAAACATCCTTTTGCTAGTGACATTCTGCCATATGTTTTATGGAATGAAAAAGTACAAGAGGTCCCTGCCCTTGAGGATCTTATAAACTAACATGATTTATAGCAGGACACTCAACAAATAGATTCTTTGGTGTTTACGTTTTGTGTAATCAGAATGTAGATGATGAAGAAGATACTTAACATGCATTTTATATTTCGGTAATTAGAAAATGTGAATAGCTGTTTCTCACTTGTGTTTTCTGCTTGATTGCTCTTCTACTTGCAAGGCTCAGGTAATAAGGTCAAGTTTATCTTAAATGTTTGAATTCATATAATTTTAAAGAAATGGCTGCTTTAAAGTTGGTTGTCAGTGAGTAGTAAAGGATTTATTGTTTGAGTGAAGAAGTAATAACATAGTTCTCTTAATTTTATAATTATTTTCCAGAATTATAAGGAACAGTATCAAATAGTCATATGTATAGGACACTGTGCATACAAAGCAGGGTTTATAGCATACTTTTCCTTAAAATCTTTTCCTAAAACTACAGTGAGCTGTATAGCACACTCTTCCTTAAAATCTTTTCCTAAAAATACAATGAGCTGTATACTAAGTGTTCACACTTGATATTCCTTCCAGGATCCACGGATTCTGTATCTACAATGTTGTCAAGACTTTTTCGAATGCATGGCCTCTTCGTGGCCTCCCATCCCTGGGAAGTCATAGTGGGAACAGTGACACTGACCATCTGCATGATGTCCATGAACATGTTTACTGGTAACAATAAGATCTGTGGTTGGAATTATGAATGTCCAAAGTTTGAAGAGGTTAGTGAAGTTAATTTGATATTGACTAAAGTAAATTACATTTTCAATTTCTAAAGAGTCCTTAAGTCCTTATATGGTCCCTTTAGGGACCACATAATTTTTAAAAGTTATGAGTAAAATATATTTTTTTTTTTTGAGAGGGAGTCTCCCTCTGTTGCCCAGGCTGGAGTTCAGTGGCACAATCTCGGCTCACTGCAAGCTCCGCCTCCCGGGTTCATGCCATTCTCCTGCCTCAGCCTCCAGAGTAGCTGGGACTATAGGCGCCCGCCACCACACCCGGCTAATTTTTTGTATTTTTAATAGAGACGAGGTTTCACCGTGTTAGCCAGGATGGTTTCGATCTCCTGACCTCATGATCCCCCCGCCTCGGCCTCCCAAAGTGCTGGGATTACAGGCGTGAGCCACCGCGCTCGGCCGAGTAAAATCTTTAGTATGTAGGAACTTACCTCAAATTTCTGTTTATATGGAATGCACTGGAAATACTATTATTTTGCGTTCTCTTCACAAATGAGTGTAATTGACTTTATTTGAGAAATACATCTTTTATAAGTAACTAATAGTCAAAAATGAGTGTGGGCCAGGTATAGTGACTCATGCCTGTAATCCCAACACTTTTGGAGGCCAAAGCAGGAGAATTGTTTGAGCCCAGGAGTTCAAGACCAGCCTGGACAACCTGGGCAACATAGTAAGACCAAGTCTTTAAAAAAAATTAAAGGCTGGGCGCAGTGGCTCACGCCTGTAATCCCAGCACTTTGGGAGGCCAAGGCAGGTGGATCACGAGGTCAGGGGATTGAGACCATCCTGGCTAACACGGTGAAACCCGTGTCTCTACTAAAAAATACAAAAAACTAGCCGGGCGTGGTGGCGGGCGCCTGTAATCCCAGCTACTTGGGAGGCTGAGGCAGGAGAATGGCGTGAACCCGGGAGGCGGAGCTTGCAGTAAGCCGAGATCGCGCCACTGTACTCCAGCCTGGGCAACAGAGCCAGACTCCGTCTCAAAAAAAAAAAAAAAATTAAAAAATTATCTGGATGTAGTAGCATGCACCTGTAGTCCTGCCAGTTTGGAGGCCATGGCAGGAGGATCCCTTGAACCTGGGAGGTTGAGGCTGCAGTGAGCTGTGATTGCACCACTGTACTCCAGCCTGGGTAACAGCATGTAACCCTGTCTCAAAAAAAAAAAAAAAAAAAAAAATTGCAGTGATGTATTGACTTACCACAGTGGTTTGATTAAAAGTTGGATTTAATTTTTGATTTGCATGTTTGATATTTTTATTGGACTTGTATTGTGCTTACATTTATGTTCTCATGACAATATATAAATGAATTGCACATGCAAAATAAAAATTCTTAGTTTTGATTGCTTATTTTAAAAGTCAGAGCTATTGGAATTTCCTTTTCTTTCTCTCCTATTAGGATGTTTTGAGCAGTGACATTATAATTCTGACAATAACACGATGCATAGCAATCCTGTATATTTACTTCCAGTTCCAGAATTTACGTCAACTTGGATCAAAATACATTTTGGGTAATAGTTTTACATGTTTAACTTCTGGTGTCATGAGATTTGTGATGTGCTGTAGAAATAAACCTGTTCATTCAAATCATGTATTTGGAAATATGTGTGTTGCTGAAAGTGTGCTGCATGCATTTAATAGTTTCCTTATTATTGGCAGTTAGACATTCTGAAATTTGAGACCTTAATAATTTGAAGAAAACTAGTATTATCTCAGAATACTGTGTGAGACTGTTATTATTTGTGTAGTAAAGGATAAAAGTTTTTCAGTATTGAACTTTTGTCATTTTAGGTATTGCTGGCCTCTTCACAATTTTCTCAAGCTTTGTATTCAGTACAGTTGTCATTCACTTCTTAGACAAAGAATTGACAGGCTTGAAGTAAGTATTTAAAACCTAAATATACTTTCTGTCAAAATACATTTTAAAAAACTTTTCTTCCCCATGCTGCTAAGGCACACATTTTCAAAAGTTAAGAAAATAAGGGGGCCGGGCGCGGTGGCTCAAGCCTGTAATCCCAGCACTTTGGGAGGCCGAGACGGGCGGATCATGAGGTCAGGAGATCGAGACCATCCTGGCTAACACGGTGAAACCCCGTCTCTACTAAAAATACAAAAAAAAAAAAAAAAACTAGCCGGGCGCGGTGGCGGGCGCCTGTAGTCCCAGCTACTCGGGAGGCTGAGGCAGGAGAATGGCGTGAACCCGGGGGAGCGGAGCTTGCAGTGAGCCGAGATCGCGCCACTGCACTCCAGCCTGGGGCACAGAGCAAGACTCCGTGTCAAAAAAAAAAAAAAAAAGAAAATAAGGGGAATTTTTTTGTATAATTTTACTATTAGCTAATTTTCTTAACTATTAACATTTTGGCATATATCCTTTTCTACTGTTTTTATACTTAAAGAAAATATCTGACATCATATATATTGTTTTATAATTTCTTTATGCATAATAATAGTTTATCAACATCTTTCCCTGTCCTTTTTTGTTTGAGACGGAGTTTCACTCTCATCACCCAGTCTGGAGTGTAATGGCATGATCCTGGCTCACTGCAACCTCCACCTCCTGGGTTCAAGCAGTTCTCCTGCCTCAGCCTCCTGAGTAGCTGGGATTACAGGCACCTGCCACCATGCCCATCTAATTTTTGTATTTTTAGTAGAGACTGTTTTTCGCCATGTTGGTCAGGCTGGTCTCCAACTCCTGACCTCAAGTGATCTGCCTGCCTTGGCCTCCTAAAGTGCTAGGATTATAGATGTGAGCCGTTGTGCCCGGCCTCCGTGTCCTTAATGTTAAACTAAATTGTTTGTAATGGCTATATGTATTCTCTTCTGTCTAAAAATCTTGTAGTTTATTAATCATCTAATGTTGGACTGTTAGGTTATTTAATTTTTTTCATTAATAACAACTGTGATGAATGTTTTTGTAACTACATTTTTGTTCATATTCATAATCATTTTCTTCAGATACATTCCTAGGAGTGAGACAGTGGTTTTGCTTTTTTTAGAGCTTTGCTTTTTTTTTTTTTTTTTTTTTTTTTTTTACGAGCTTTTTAGTGCTGTCATTGCCAATTAAGTTTCCAGAGAGTTTGTTTAGTTTATCCTTCCACAGGTGGTGATTAATGAAAATTTTTATATATTCTACTTTTTTTCCCTAATGGTAATCCAAGGAGGTACTTTTTACGAAGGATGATCTTTTGATACAAAATTACCAAAAGGTGTTTAAATGTAAATATACTTACATTTTAACATTAAAAATATTTTTAACAAATATTTTGAGCAACTGTTATGTTTAGCTTTGAGGATACCAAAGAAATATAGGGTATACCTTTTTGTCTGCAGAAAGGTACACATACTACAGGATCATACAATATAGAGGGGGAAAGGTTTTGTTCTAAAAAGAATTTTTTTAAAATCATACTTTTTCTCATTAAATTTATCTGATCATTTTGTTCTTTTCCAGTGAAGCTTTGCCCTTTTTCCTACTTCTGATTGACCTTTCCAGAGCAAGTGCATTAGCAAAGTTTGCCCTCAGTTCCAACTCACAGGTAAGTATTATTTATAAGATAGCAGTGTGAATAGTATTCTTTTTTTCAGTTTACATTAATAGGAAGGATTAATAGTTTCTTCATAGTCCAGGATTTAAGAATTGCCCAAAGTTTTAAGTTTAATTCTCAAGTCCCAAGACTGGTCTCTATAAGTGCCCCAGGAACAGTCCCCTTTATCTAACAACTCAATTATGATTCTGTAGCTACTGGAATTTTGAATTGCCTCCATTTTTCTTTTTGAAAGTTTTCAAAAATTATGGTAATAATTTTTGGGTAAATAAGAGTATTTTCCTAGTGAAACACATCAGAGAGCAGAACAGGATCTAATGGAAGAGAACCCCAGGGCTGATTGATTGATTGATTGATTGATTTGAGATGTAGTCTCACTGTTGCCCAGGCTGGAGTGCAGTGGCGAGATCGTGGCTCACCGCAACCTTCTCCTGGGTTCAAGGGAGTCTTCAGAGCCTCAGCCCCCTGAGTAGCTGGTATTACAGGCGTGCACCACCATCCCCGGCTAATTTTTGTGTTTTCAGTAGAGACGGAGTTTTGCCATGTTGGCCGGGCTGGTCTTTAATTCCTGACCTCAAGTGATCCACCCACCTCGGCCTCCCAAAGTGCTGGGATTAAAGATGTGAGCCACCGTGCCTGGTCAGACTTATTTTTAAACCCCTTAAATTAACACTAGCATTATTTCCTATTTTAAGTTTCTTCTTAATGTTCATTAGTCACTTTGAAGAACCTAACCTTTTTAACAATATTATATCAGAGCATTTTGAGTATAAAATAGTACACAATTCTGCCCTGATCATTTATTGATAAATGTGTATGGTCATTTGAACATGTTAACAAGGAAATGAGTTTGGTTTTATTAATACTAATATGATCTCATAAAAAATTTGCAACTAAGCTTCTGCCATGGTAGGCAAAAATATAGAATGTTGTAGGGTTTAATTATGTGGGATTTAAATGACAGAGTTAATGCGCGACCTCAAAGGAATATTCCTAAGAAATATCTTATTCAGTGGAAAGGGAATCAGGGCACTATATGTTCTTCTTTAAAAATTTGGCTGGGTGCAGTGGCTCACCCCTGTAATCCCAGCACTTCGGGAGGCCGAGGCAGGCAGATCACCTGAGGTCAGGAGTTTGAGATCAGCCTGGCCAACGTGGTGAAACCCTGTCTCTACTAAAAATACAAAAATTAGCTGGGCATGGTGGTGGGTGCCTGTAATCCCAGCTACTCGGGAGGCTGAGGCAGGAGAATCGCTTGAACCCAGGAGGCGGAGGTTGCAGTGAACCAAGATTGAGCCATTGCATGTTGCACTCCAGCCTGGGAAACAAAGTGAGACTCCATTTCAAAAAAGAAAAAAAAAATTCATTTTTAAATCCGTCATAATACCATCACACTTTCTATCTTGAATACCTGTTAGTTTTATCATATTGTATATTTTACTCTTTGAATAGTAATTTGATATTAATATAAGCCATAGGATGCTCTAACATTTAAAAAAGTTATTTTGTCCCTTGCCCTCATTGGTATGTTTGATCCGTTTTAGGATGAAGTAAGGGAAAATATTGCTCGTGGAATGGCAATTTTAGGTCCAACATTTACCCTCGATGCTCTTGTTGAATGTCTTGTGATTGGAGTTGGTACCATGTCAGGTTTGTAAGCAATTTTTGCCATATTTTAAAATAGGTATGTCACTAAAGAGGAAAAAGAACATCTTGGATTTGTATTATTTATTGTTAAATTCTGACTTTTAAATTACTCTTAAAATTTTTAATTATATTTGTGATATTTTTGTTCATTTGCTTTCTTTTGTTTGGTTTTTTAACCAACATTGCATTCCAAGGTTGGTCTCGAAGACACCTTCCAGGCCCTGCTGTTACTTAGACTCAACTGGTGACTTGGTTTTTTGTGTTTTAATTATCATGTAGGGAGAAAAGAGTCAGGAATTGGACAGATCTGAGTAAGATTCACCTAATAAGGTGATTGGAAATATTAATCCAGTAGTAAGCAGTACATCTCAGCAAGCACCCAGCATTAGCTTCAACACATGTTTCTTCATTCTTAATTTGGATAGTAGAGAATTAGATACTAATATCAAACATAGGACTTCATTATGTAGAATAAAAATTACAGCCTGGCATGGAAATTTGCCAGAAGGAATATATTATGGTGTGTGAAGGTCTCCTAATCCTTAGGACTATATTTTATGACTTTCTCGTAAAGACCATACTTAGTTAACTACTGTGTATTTCCTGGTACCTTAGAGCCCTCAGTGAGATGCCTCATTCTTTCAGAAGTAAATTATCTAACTTTTAAGGGTGTAAATTACTGTCATTAGTTTAGGCCTTTTCAGTGGATAGTATTTTAAAAATGTAATATTGCTTCTAACTTTCTGAGAGTAAATTATTATTTAGTTATTTCTTTTATTCAACAAAGATTTTATTTAGCAGATAAAATATTTTTTAATTTTAAAAATTTACTTACCTTAAAATTTACTTTTGGGAGTACAATTTTATGAGTTTTGATAATGACATAGCCATGTAACCAGCACTACACTCAAGAAAAAATGTTGATCAGGTGAAAATGTACTTGTATGATTTTATTCAAACAAAAGAATATATGAGAAGAGGATTCGCCAGGAAGTAATAGTTGGGCCATGAAACCACGGGGTTATTCATTGAAATAATAATGATGTGAAAAGCAACTGGGCGATGAGTTTTGTCATGATATGGTCAGAAAAGTAGACAAAGGAAGTGATTAGATTTGTGGTTGGAGAAGGCAGTGAGACATTTACAGCTATACAGAAATGGTGTAAATAGAGATTTGGGTTAGGGTAGAAAAGGACAGATTTAATACATATTAACTTGGAAGTAACCCTTTGAAAAAGCCAGTACAAAAAGTAGAAAGTCTTAGCTTCTTGGATGCATGTGGATTGGTGCTGTTTCTTTGTGTATAGAGAGACTTATCTGGGGACAAAGTAAGGAAGAATGCCTGGAGAGCATATGGCAACAACATGAGTGAATATTGTGCAGAGAGAAATAGTAGATAGTCAAGTCAGGAAAGCATTGGTCAAGTATGGTTTCGATGGCCTCAAGTTTGAAAAGATTATATTCAGCTACCGTTTAAAATGTAGTTTGATTTATAATGCTTTTGTTATTGTGATTGTGTAGCCTCTTGAATTTCCACATTTGAGGGTAATTGTGGAATTAAAAATATACAATATATGCTTGTTCTAGTCAGTCAAATGATATCTTAAAATTTAGGAAATAAAATACAACTTTGAGTTTTTGTGAGCAGTTTTTATAGGACAATTTAAATTTACGTTTCAAAGCATTGTTATGTTTGACATCAGAAATATGTTTTTTATTATGCTCAAGGTTATTTGTAAAGTGAGAGAGAAGGATTTGGTGGTAATCTAAGGTCTCTTCTAGCCTCTATAATTCGGTTGTTTTCTATTTGAGATTACCAAATGATACCTTAAGCATTTTGTAGTGGATTATGTTTGTTAATTTTTAATCTTGAGTTGCCATTTTGTATTATATCATTTTCCAAACAGATCAATGAAATAACCAAAATTATAAGAACTTCAGTAGCCATCATAGAGGTTATATTGAAATTAGAGTTTGTTGGTACACAAAAAATAATTATTTTGATCTTATATCAGGACTGGCATAACTGGCAGGATATTCTACTTATATAAAAAATCCTTGGTTAATTGGCAAATTGCTTTTCTCCTAACAAGTGGGATTAAATCAATAGTGTAACTGGGGTTTTGCTCCATTAGAGTAGCCTGCATGCTCCATATTTCATAACAAGGCACTACTGCTTGACAAAAAGGAGTTGGAAACACATATGTTTATCAGTTGTGTATTAAACACTACGATTCTCCCTGGCATTGTGATATTGGGGACATGGGAGAAGGCAAGAGCTTTGCCCTTGAGGGACTTACAGTTCTGTGGTTATTCCTGCTGTTCCCTAAGGCTTGGCATCACCTCTGAGTTGCTAATTCTATTTCCAGTAAATGGCAAGGAGCTTAGTGTATTGATATTTTCATGTATTTGTCTGCCTGCAGGAAGACAAATATATCCTTGTGATACATGCAGCATCAAAAATACACACACTTTACTAGTTATATCTTTAATTTTTCTCTAACCAGGGGTTCGTCAGCTTGAAATTATGTGCTGCTTTGGCTGCATGTCAGTTCTTGCCAACTACTTCGTGTTCATGACTTTCTTCCCAGCTTGTGTGTCCTTGGTATTAGAGGTAAGACCAGTTCTTACATATGGCACTAGTAGAAGAGTAATATTTCTGCTTACCTCAGTTTACCTGAACAGAATCAGTACCTTCTAATGTCACACTGACTTAATTTGTAGCTTTCTCGGGAAAGCCGCGAGGGTCGTCCAATTTGGCAGCTCAGCCATTTTGCCCGAGTTTTAGAAGAAGAAGAAAATAAGCCAAATCCTGTAACTCAGAGGGTCAAGATGATTATGGTAATGACATAGTTTTCTTCTCCTTTTAGTATCCTCACTTCCAATCTTATTCTTTTAAGATTTCTTATTTTCTACAATTTTTGGCCCATTCGATGATATTGCACCCCCTTCTTCCTTTTTTTCTTAATGTGTTCATTTCTTTGAGGCTCCTGGTCTTTATTAGCCCCTCTCTCCTAAGCAAACTTTTTAAGTTCCTCCACCTTATCTCCCTTTGAAAGCCTGTTCTTTGGGATGTTTTCAGTAGTTCAGTGGGGTCACTACTTTATTTAGTTGCATAGCAAGCTTGGGGCTTTCTTTTTCATGGTAAGAGGAAGCTATGAGAGATAATGTCTGGTTGTCCATTTGCTAGGGATAAGAAATTTAAGTTCTGTTGATATGCAGAGGATACATTATTTTTAAAATTTTATTTCAGTCTCTAGGCTTGGTTCTTGTTCATGCTCACAGTCGCTGGATAGCTGATCCTTCTCCTCAAAACAGTACAGCAGATACGTCTAAGGTTTCTTTAGGACTGGATGAAAATGTGTCTAAGAGAATTGAACCAAGTGTTTCCCTCTGGCAATTTTATCTCTCTAAGTAAGTTAACTGATATCTACTTTGTGATATATTAATCATAGTACTCTATGCTAATATAAGTTCAGATTGTGTCCTTTACATTTCTGAATAATATTTTAATTTGCTTTCTTTTATTTAGAATGATCAGCATGGATATTGAACAAGTTATTACCCTAAGTTTAGCTCTCCTTCTGGCTGTCAAGTACATCTTCTTTGAACAAGCAGAGACAGAATCTACACTCTCGTTAAAAAACCCTATCACATATCCTGTAGTGACACAAAAGAAAGTCCCAGACAACTGTTGTAGACGTGAACCTGTGCTGGTCAGAAATAACCAGAAGTGTGATTCAGTAGAGGAAGAGACAGGGATAAACCGAGAAAGAAAAGGTAACTTGTTATTCTCTTCACTTTCAGTCCTTCATTGCTTCTTCAAAAAATAGTCTGTTTTCAAAATTTTGTGCCGTGTTGTGAGATTTCTTTTGATCTCTTGAACAGTTGAGGTTATAAAACCCTTAGTGGCTGAAACAGATACCCCAAACAAAGCTACATTTGTGGTTGGTAACGCCTCCTTACTCGATACTTCGTCAGTACTGGTGACACAGGAACCTGAAATTGAGCTTCCCGGGGAACCTCGGCCTAACGAAGAATGTCTGCAGATACTTGGGAATGCAGAGGTAAGGATGATACATAAACTCCAACGTGGCAGTTTTCATTACAAAGGAGCTTTTTCAAGGAAGAAAAATCTAGTATCTGCTGAACACTACAGCTAAGTTCTGGGCACCGTGTAACATAACTAACAGATACTATCTTCTTTCTTTATTTCCCACAATCTTGAGAGGTAGGTAGAATTATCTGTTTTCTCGATGAGAACGTTGAGGTTCCAGTATGTTTAATTTCCCCAAGTAGTACATCTAGGAAATGGTAAAGCTGATAGCAGGGTCCAAGATTTTCTGACTCCAGAGTCAAAACTCTTTCTAGTTTATTACTGTTTTATCATAGAGATGAGCGACTACTGTATTCTCATAGGTGTGTTGAGGCCTAGAAAGAGTTTAACACAGAGACAAGTTTCAAAGATACAAGAAAGTTTTTGTTTTATTTTGTAAGCTTGATACCCATGAGGAAGCTTGCTTTTTTTTCTGAGATTTGAACAGGGTCTTCTACCTACATGACCATATCAGTCTACTCATGCTTTCATGCAAATAATCATGTTCCATCCATGTCTGCTTAATATGGTTAATTCTTTCTTTTAAATATATTTTAATACGTTTATTGGTAAAATGCAATTTTTCACCAGTTTTATTGAGGTATACTTGACAAATGAAATTTTATTTTATTATTATTATTATTTTGGGAGACAGAGTGTCATTCTGTCACCCAGGCTGGAGTATAGTGGCACCATCTTGGCTCACTGCAACCTCCACCTCCCAGGTTCAAGTGATTCTTGTGTATCAGCCTCCTGAGTAACTGGGATTACAGGCATGTGCCACCATGTCTGACTAGTTTTTGTATTTTTAGCAGAGATGGGGTTTCACCATGTTGGCCAGGCTGGTCTCAAACTCCTGGCCTCAAGTGGTCTGTCTGCCTTGGCCTCCCAAAGTGCTGGGATTACAGGCATGAGCCACTGCACGCCCGGCCTGCATTCTTTAATCATATACTTTTTAGCTGAATTTAGTCATTGTTCTTTAAACGCAGTTCCCAACTCTGGGTTTCTATTGTTTTTGTCATCTGACATGCCTCCCCATCTCCAGGTGTTCACACCTTCAGGGCAAATGCTAGCATCTATGAAATCTATCTCAATTCCGCCAAACAGAAGTAACCTTTCTTTTCTGAAGCATCCTTTATATAGAGACTGTGCATTTTTAATGGCAGTTGTACTTTGTTGCTTATATCATATTTACATGAATATCTCCATTATTAGACATCAGGCTCTTAGAAGGCTAAGTCCATGTCTTGAGAAGGCTTTGGATTTCATAGGTGCTCAGTAAACTTTAAGAGAATGAATGAATTTTCATTGACAATACATACACCAGCTAATGTTTATCTTACTATTCTTTTGAAAAATTAGACTAATATTAGTGTTTGCAAAGAAGATCCTTGAATAAATCCACAGGTAGTAGTCACAAAATTGAATTACTGGTACCAGTTTTGTGGAAGGTGGTGACTGTGAATGTGTGTGTATATATGTATGTATGCATATGTATGTATATCACCACCACAAGCAGAGTCAAGAGACAGCTAATAAACCAAGAGAAAATATTGGCAATTTATGTTTAAGGCTAAAGGGCTAATCTCTAATATATAAAAAGCTCCTGCAAACTGATGAGACTAAATTTTTATCTAATTTTTTAAAAGCAGATAATATAATCAGTCTATTGTCAGGAAAAAAGTACATGTGGCTCTTAAAAATGTGAAAAGGTGATTAACTTCATCCTAAGAGAACTGCAAATTAAAATTGTACTTGAGATATTTTCACTCATCAGATTGGCAATAATCCCAGGGTTTAATAACATACTCTATTGAGGTTGTCGGGAAAAGTCTTTTCTTGGTTTTTTTGTTGTTGTTGTTGTTGTTGTTTGTTTCTTTTGAGAAGGAGTTTTGCTGTTGTTGCCCAGGCTGGAGTGCAGTGGCGTGATCTTGACTCACTGCAACCTCTGCCTCCCAGGTTCAGTTGATTCTCCTGCCTCAGCCTCCCAAGTAGCTGGGATTGCAGGCATGTGCCACCACGCCTGGCTAATTTTTTATTTTTAGTAGAGACGGGGTTTCTCCATGTTTGTCAGGCTGGTCTCGAACTCTGGACCTCGGGTGATCTGCCCATCTTGGCCTCCCAAGGTGCTGGGATTATAGGTGTGAGCCACTGCCCCCCAACCTGGAAAGGTCTTTTCTTACATTGGTGGTGAGAAGGCAATTGGACAGTGTTAATTCAAATTAATAAAGTTGTAAAAATTATAAAAATTTATAAGATTATAAATGTTCATACCCTTTGGCCCAACACTTGTGTGAATTTATACCCATATATATGCGTGCGTGTGTGTGTGTGTGTGTGTGTGTGTGTATTTATAATCATGCATAAAAAAGTCTGGATGGATACACAATAAAATAGCGGTACCTATTTATGTGTAGTTAGCAAAGAACTGGGCAGATGGTAGACAGAGATGGGATGAAGACTTTTTGTTATATCTCTTTTAATATTTAGTTTTTTTTTTTTTTTTTGAGACGGAGTCTCGCTCTGTCGCCCAGGCTGGAGTGCAGTGGCCAGATCTCAGCTCACTGCAAGCTCCGCCTCCCGGGTTCCCGCCATTCTCCTGCCTCAGCCTCCCGAGTAGCTGGGACCACAGGCGCCGCCACCTCGCCCGGCTAATTTTTTTTTTTGTGTGTGTGTTTTTAGTAGAGACGGGGTTTCGCCGTGTTAGCCAGGATGGTCTCGATCTCCTGACCTTGTGATCCGCCCGTCTCGGCCTCCCAAAGTGCTGGGATTACAGGCTTGAGCCACCGCGCCCGGCCAATATTTAGTTTTTAAACCATGTGAATATCTTGCCTGTTCAGGATATTAAAAATAGAAAGTTTACTAGAGTTTAAACAATAGCTGTTACATCTGACACACACTTGAAACCTTGCTAAATTCACATTTATTTTTCTTTTTACGGTGTATTAGTGCAAGCCTGTCTTTGTATTGTAAAATCTAATGATATGGTATTTATATTATTTTTGTTTGGCATTTTTTGTATTAAATGAATTGTTATTTTGCGGAGGTATCTTTTTTTTGTTTTGTTTTGTTTTGTTTTGAGAGAGTCTTGCTCTGTTACCCAGGCTGGAGTGCAGTGGCCGGATCTCAGCTCACTGCAAGCTCCGCCTCCCGGGTTTACGCCGTTCTCCTGCCTCAGCCTCCCGAGTAGCTGGGACTACAGGCGCCCGCTACCTCGCCCGGCTAGTTTTTTGTATTTTTTAGTAGAGACGAGGTTTCACCGTGTTAGCCAGGATGGTCTTGATCTCCTGACCTCGTGATCCGCCCATCTCGGCCTCCCAAAGTGCTGGGATTACAGACTTGAGCCACCGCGCCCGGCCCCGGAGGTATCTTTTAATTAAAAACTACAGTGATTTAATTTAAAAATTACATTATTTTAACTTAGCATTGTTTGTATTAAATGGTTTATAACATGAACTATAGTCTTTCAAGCCTTCTGTTTCATCTCTCTCTCTAACCCCAATTTCATTTTTTTTCTCCATTTCTTTAGAAAGGTGCAAAATTCCTTAGTGATGCTGAGATCATCCAGTTAGTCAATGCTAAGCATATCCCAGCCTACAAGTTGGAAACTCTGATGGAAACTCATGAGCGTGGTGTATCTATTCGCAGACAGTTACTTTCCAAAAAGCTTTCAGAACCTTCTTCTCTCCAGTACCTACCTTACAGGGATTATAATTACTCCTTGGTATGTTGTTTTCTTGATTAAGAGAGGTTTGCTTTGTATGTTTTTAATCTTTTTGTTTTCTTGATTAGTTTCGTATATGTACATAGTTTTATAAAACATTTTCCTTTTAAATCATTTTACCCTAATTTTTTATTCTGCTTATGATGTAGGTCATAGAAAACAAAAATATTTTTCCTGTTTTTACAGTCATTACTCAAAGATTTTAGTATTTTAAACACTTTTTAAAGGTAAATTAAAAATTTTGTTTAAAAAGAATACATACTAAAGGATTATGTTTGAAGATAGTTATTAATGACAAGCTGAGATGAGTTTTTGTGCATTTTACTATATAGATTTTCATTTGGTGCCTGACTTTACCTTGTAGGTGATGGGAGCTTGTTGTGAGAATGTTATTGGATATATGCCCATCCCTGTTGGAGTAGCAGGACCCCTTTGCTTGGATGGAAAAGAATTTCAGGTTCCAATGGCAACAACAGAAGGTTGTCTTGTGGCCAGCACCAATAGAGGCTGCAGAGCAATAGGTGTAAGTTGGCATTTATATATTTGCCAGTTTTAAAATACATCATGGGCAAGGCAATGAGAAGAGTTTTAAGGACAATTAGTTGATACCTTTTGGGTCAAGCATGAGCGTTTTTGGGTAACATGTGCTTGCTTCTCTAACATATACCGTGTAGCTTGGTGGAGGTGCCAGCAGCCGAGTCCTTGCAGATGGGATGACTCGTGGCCCAGTTGTGCGTCTTCCACGTGCTTGTGACTCTGCAGAAGTGAAAGCCTGGCTCGAAACATCTGAAGGGTTCGCAGTGATAAAGGAGGCATTTGACAGCACTAGCAGGTGTGTGAGTGGATTTGTATGTACATTTATATCTATTTATTTTAGAACCAGTGTCATTTTCTGTGATTACCAAACATAATTGTTAACATATTACCTCCTTAGGAGCACATAACAGAATATCAACTTTAAAGCTATTCATTTAAAATAAGTAATATTTATGCTTGGTTGGGGGGAAAAAAAGAATCTTGATTCAAATGAATAGCTCCACAGAGGTAAATTAGTAAGAAAAAAAAAAAGTGTGAGCTAGTAATTTTGATTAGACTGTTACTTTGCCTAGGAGAGAACTGTCTTAGAAAAAAAGATTTTCCAGATAGGAGAGAAGTATTAGTATAATAGACTTACTTTAAATAAAGAAAATTAAATTTATAAAGTAGCATAATCAATACAAATGATAACCACAATATAGTTCAAGCTAACACATTTGTTTTTATGTGAACTGTGTAAGTTTAAGAAATAATTGTGACTGGGCGCAGTGGCTCATGCCTGTAAGCCCAACACTTTGGGAGGCCAAGGCAGGCAGATCACTTGAGGCCAGGAGTTCGAGACCAGCCTGACTGACATGGCGAAACCCTGTCTCTATTCAAAATACAAAAATTGGCTGGGCATGGTGGCCCGCGCCTGTAATCCCAGCTACTCAGGAGGCTAAGGCAGGAGAATTTCTTGAACCTGGGAGGTGGATGTTGCAGTGAGCTGAGATCACGCCATTGCACTCCAGCCTGGGTGACAGAGCGAGACTCCATCTCAGAAAAATAAATAAATAAATAAAGAATAAAATACAATCTTTGCATCTTTTATTTATAGATTTGCACGTCTACAGAAACTTCATACAAGTATAGCTGGACGCAACCTTTATATCCGTTTCCAGTCCAGGTCAGGGGATGCCATGGGGATGAACATGATTTCAAAGGTAAGTGTAGGCAGAGTATCTGAAAGTACTTTTATTAAAAGGTAAATATTGATTTACCTTTATATCATGTTATATCAATCAGGCATTTGTTGATTGGTATTCCTTACATTTGATAGATTTAATTTAGACTTGGCATTACACATATCCTGAGTTTACTCAGGACTGGGAACAGTCTTAGTGTTGACATTTCAAAACTTTATCTAGTCAAGAGACCACCTTTGAAGCTGACCTCTTCCAGAGACTTCAAGATTCGTCTTTAAGAACAGCAATATAATCCCAGTACTTTGGGAGGCCAAGGCAAGGAGATTGCTTGGGGTCTGGAGTTTAAGACCAGCCTGGGCAACACAGTGACATGCCATCTCTACAAGCAATAAAAAAAAAATAGCTGGGCATAGTGGCACATACCTGTGGTCCTCGCTACATGGTAGGCTGAGGCGGGAAGTTAGCTTGAGCCTAGGAGCTTGAGGCCAGCTTGGGCAACGTAGCAAGACCCTGACTCCATTCATCCATCTGTCTGCCCGTCCGTTCGTCTGTCCATTTTGAATTTAGGATATTTTCTACTTATGTGGGGTTTACAGTCTAATAAACCTATCAAAAGTCAAGGAGCATTGCCAATAAACAGTATGGCAGTTCAACAACTTAAAAATAGAATTACCATATGACCCAGCAGTTGCACTTCTGGGCATATACCCAAAAGAACTGAAAGCAGTTCTCAAAGAGATATTTGTACACCTATGTTTGTAGCAGCATTTTTCATAATAGCCATGAACTGGAATCAACCTAAGTGTTCATTGTTGGATGAATGGACAACAAATTAGATGTATTTGTATGTGTGTGTATGTATATGTCTATATAAAATGGAATATTACTCAGCTTTAAAAAGGGAGGAAATTATAGCACATGATACAACATGGATAAACGTTGATGACTTTATGCTAAATGAAATAAACCAGTCACAAAAAGACAAATACTATATCATTCCACTTGAATCAGGTGTCCAGAATAGTCAAATTCATAGAGACAGAAAGTAGAATGGTGGTTATCATGGGTTTGGGGAAGGGGAAAATGGGTGGTTGTTATTTAGTAAGTACAGAGTTTTTGTTTTATGAGATGAAGAGAGTTCTGGGAGCAAAGACATGGAACCAGCCCAAATGCCCATCAATGATAAACTGGATAAAGAAAATGTGGCACATATACACCATGGAATACCATGCAGCCATAAAAAAGGAATGAGATCATGTCCTTTGCAGGGACATGGATGAGCCTGGAAACCATCATCCTCAGCAAACTAACACAGGAACAGAAAACCAAACACCACACCTTCTCACTTGTAAGTGGGAGTTGAACAGTGAGAACACACGAACACAGGGAGGGGAACAACACACACCGAGGCATGTTGGGGGGTTGGGGGCAAGGGGAAGAGCATTAGCACAAATACCTAATGCATGTGGGGCTTAAAATCTATATGACAGGTTGATGGGTGCAGCAAACCACCATGGCACATGTATACCCATGTAACAAACCTGCACATTCTGTGCATATATCCCAAAACTTAAAAAAAAAAAAGAGTGCTGGGTATTTGTTGCATCGCAGTGTGAATATACTTACCACTGTATACCTAAAAATGGGTAGGATGGTAAATTTTATGTGTTTTACCACAATAAAATTATTTTTTAAATTGCCAATAAGTATGTTTTGGGTTATTGAGGTATGAGTCGTTAATTGAATTAATTCTATTTAATTGGAAGTCATTGGAAAGCTTATTTGTGTTTTATGTAATATTAAAGCTCAATGACTTTCCACCTCACAAGATCAACTCTTATGACTCACTTCTCTTTACAGACTGCATTACTTGGGGTTTTAGGTAACAGCTGAATAATTAGAAGATGGAATTTATTACTCATTCCCCAGTGACATATAAATATAAGTATCCTTATTGAGTATTTTTAACATTATCATTTTTTATCTACATCCTATTCAACAATGACTACAAAGAACTTGGTTTTCTTACCGAGAAAGAAACACATTAGGAATCTATACCTGACCAAGAAAGTAATTGTGATGGTTAATAAAACAGCTGTTACTTTTGTGCTCAGTTTCTTTGAAGTATAGTTATTACACTTAGAAATATATCATAGATACAAATAAATTCTTCTCATAAGGATGAATATTTCATGCATTTTAATATGTGTGTGTTTTGCGTTCTTGTTAACAGGGTACAGAGAAAGCACTTTCAAAACTTCATGAGTATTTCCCTGAAATGCAGATTCTAGCTGTTAGTGGTAACTATTGTACTGACAAGAAACCTGCTGCTATAAACTGGATAGAGGGAAGAGGAAAATCTGTTGTTTGTGAAGCTGTCATTCCAGCCAAGGTTGTCAGAGAAGTGAGTGACTGGATAGATAACTTATCTTTTTTATTTTGTAATCATCTTTAATTGTATTTAAAACTAGGGTAAAGGAGTATTAACATTTTAAATAAAGTTAAATATATGGGACAGTGTTTTCCATCAAAGATGGCTGTTGTACCTTGCCACCTGCCTATGTGTATCTAATCCATAGGAACAAACTTTACTGATTTTTTTTTAATTATTATTTTTTAATGGAGGACAGAACTTGAATGGGGCCACATCTAAACTTTGTTTTCTGGAGGTGCAGAAAGATAGATTTGGGTAACATTCCCCTGAACCTTCTAGAGGAACATCTAAATGTACACAGCTCTGTTTTCTAGGTATTAAAGACTACCACAGACGCTATGATTGAGGTCAACATTAACAAGAATTTAGTGGGCTCTGCCATGGCTGGGAGCATAGGAGGCTACAACGCCCATGCAGCAAACATTGTCACTGCCATCTACATTGCCTGTGGACAGGTGAGCTCTTCAGCCTCCACTTCCCTTGTTACGTCTTTCTGAGTGAAAGAAGTATATTGTAGATTTTTTCTTTTCTTTTTTCCAGGATGCAGCACAGAATGTTGGTAGTTCAAACTGTATTACTTTAATGGAAGCAAGTGGCCCCACAAATGAAGATTTATATATCAGCTGCACCATGCCATCTATAGAGATAGGAACGGTGGGCGGTGGGACCAACCTGCTACCTCAGCAAGCCTGTTTGCAGGTATGATGTATCAGGCATAGAGTCCACACGTCTAGTTCCAACTCTGGGTTTCTCTTTCTAGCTGAGACTATGTATCACTCACCTCTATATTTTAATTGGTCTTTTCAAAACTCTTTTGTCATATCAGCCTAATCCATTGTGTCCAAATAGGCATGTTTCAGCTTATGCTTAGATAAGAAAGTAGATGAAGAGAGCAGATGAATGTTCATCTGCTGAGTAAAGGGTACTGCCAGTGAGGCTGTGAATATGATGTTAGCTATGGTGTTATGCACTGTCAGTCGTGGCTGTCAAGTCTTGGAAAGTTAGTACGTCCAGTGGAGTCTAGTTCTATTCTAATGCCATTTATAGTTGCCCTGTTTTTAGTTGATTGAGTAAGAAATTGTTCATGATTTTAAGGGTGAATCTTGCTGTGTCTCTCTCTGGCTACAGATGCTAGGTGTTCAAGGAGCATGCAAAGATAATCCTGGGGAAAATGCCCGGCAGCTTGCCCGAATTGTGTGCGGGACCGTAATGGCTGGGGAATTGTCACTTATGGCAGCATTGGCAGCAGGACATCTTGTCAAAAGTCATATGATTCACAACAGGTAATACCTAAAGATATATTTAACATGTTTTCCCTATATTTCAAAAAATATGCAGTGTAAAAACTTACTACTCAGCTACTGTAGTCCCAAGTTAAAATTCTACATTCCTGATGTTTATATATTGCTACTTTGTCATTTTCTACCATAGGTCGAAGATCAATTTACAAGACCTCCAAGGAGCTTGCACTAAGAAGACAGCTTGAATAGCTTGACAGTTCTGAACTGGAACACGGGCATTGGGTTCGAAAGGACTAACATAAAATCTGTGAATTAAAAAAGCTCAATGCATTGGCTTGTTGAGGATGAATAGATGTGATCACTGAGACAACCACTTGGTTTTTGACTCTTTCAGAGAGGTCTCAGGTTCTTTCCATGCAGATTCCTCAGATCTGAACACAGTTTAGTGCTTTACATGCTGTGCTCTTTGGAAAGATTTCAACAAGAATATTGTACGTTAAAGCATCAAAGATGGTAATCTACAGCTCACCTCTGAAGGCAAATACAAGCTGGGAAAAAAGTTTTGATGAAATTCTTGAAGTTCATGGTGATCAGTGCAATTGACTTTCTCCCTCACCCCTGCCGATTGAAAATGGATTTTAAAATTATACTATAGCTGACGAAACTCCTGATTTTGTAGTTAATTTATTAAGTCTGGGATGTAGAACTTCAAGAAGTAAGAGCTAAGTTCATATTTGTAAATTAATTCTTCATTTGGTGCTGGTCTATTTTGATTTTGGGGGGTAATCAGCATTATTCTTCAGAAGGGGACCTGTTTTCTTCAAGGGAAGAAACACTTATTCCCACACTACAGAATAATGTGTTAAACGTGCTAAATAGTTCTGTCAGGAAAACAAATCACTGCATTTATCTCCGCAGGCTATTTGTTCAGAGAGGCCTTTTGTTTAAATATGAATGTTTGTCTAGATTGGCTATAACATGTCTTTCAGCATTAGGCTTTTAAGAAACACAGGGTTTTGTATTCATTACTAAAGATATCAGAGCTCTTAAATGTTGCTTAGATGAGGGTGAGTGTCAAATGCAAGCAAGACTGGGACCTTAGAAATCAATGGAGAAACACAGTTTTGAAAGAAAAATACCATTTCTCTAAGCCAACTTTAATTGCTTAAGAGACATTTTTATTTAGTTGAAAAATCTAGCTTTTTTTTTTTTTGTAAACTGTATCAAATCTGTATATGTTGTAATAAACCTTCTTATGCTAGTTTATTGGAAGTGTTCAAGAAATAAAAATCAACTTGTGTACTGATAAAATACTCTAGCTTGGGCCAGAGAAGATAATGTTCTTTAAGGTTGTCCAGGAAACCCTGGCTTGCTTGCGGAGCCTAATGAAGGGGAAAGTCAACTTTCAGAGCCAGTGAAGGAGCCATGTGAATGGCCTAGTTCCTGTGGCCAGGAGGTTGGTGACTGAAACATTTACAGAGGGCTCTTTGATGGACCCATGAACGCTCTTAGCTTCCTCAGGGGATCAGCAGAGTTATTGAATCTTAATTTTTTTTTAATGTACAAGTTTTGTATAAATAATAAAGAACTCCTTATTTTGTATTACATCTAATGCTTCAAGTGTTGGTCTTGGAAAGCTGATGATGTCTCTTGTAGAAGATGGACTCTGAAGAACATTCCAGTAAACCACGGCAGCATGGAGAGCCTCTTAGTGATTGCGTCTGCAGTGTTATTGTGGAAGATTTACCTTTTCCGTTGTACGTAAAGCCTAAATTGTTTTTGTTGTGACTTTTTAGCCAGTGACTCTTTTTCTGAGCTTTTCATGGAAGTGGCAGTGAAAAATATGTTGAGTGTTCATTTTAGGACTGTAATTAATATCTTGCTAAATTAATGTTTTGTACAATTACTATATTGTATACATTTTGTTATAGAATACTTTTTTTCTAGTTTTAGTAAATAATGAAAAGGAAGTTAATACCAATAAGTGTAAGCAGTAACCTTTTTTTCTTTGGATTAATCCTAGCCCTGCCTGAGGTCTGGAAGCTTGTAAAGTCTGGTCATAGTAGTAACCTGTAATTCATGCGAGGAGTCACATGACCATTCTCAAACTCTAAAACATTGATAGCAGTATTCTGTTGCATTAAAATCAGCTTTCTTAGAGCATTTGATTAGTTCAGATTTATGTCAACTAGACATCTTTTGGATAGTGAGAGTGGGAAGGCTAGTTAAGGAGAAGACGGGCAACCACAACCAAAGAGCCATTGCAAGCATTTAAGCTGTGTGAGCTGAATTGGAGAGGGGAATTTGTACAGCTTAGCATAGCTGAGGATGGCCTCTTTAGAAATTATTGTGAGTCAATAATTTACATAAAATGATTGACTACACTTTTGCTGTAGTTAGAGGTAAAAAGGTATGTATGAGCCACTAAGAAAGAACCAAGGCCCAGATACTAGAGGATCAGTTTGAGTTTTTCTCTGAAATGACCTGTGGTCACCTGTATGCTCAGCCCTCTTCAGGGTGGAACAGGCTGGACAGAAGACAGTGAAGGATCTTCAAACCTGCTTTCCGCCTGGGTGATAAACTGAGCAATGAGATGCATGTGGCAGGACAGGATGTTTGATTTCAGGAGACAATACAGGATTAAATCCAAGGGGCACATCTCACACTGAAGGATCTGAGTTTAGATAAGAGGACAAAGAACAGCAAAACACATCAATACCAATCTCCTGAGCATTATGTTCATTGTGGAGTGTTTTTTCATGACCAGTGTTTCTCGAAGTATGCTCCTGTGCTAGGTAAGCCTTGAATTTATTAATTACTTTGCCCAGTTAGCAAAAATAATGGGTAACCTCTACACTGGAAGCCGAGAGAAGATGGCAGATGATTTAGTTTGCAATTATGTGTTTAAAGCTTAACGGAGTGCATTTTTCATTTTGGTGTGCCTGGAACACAGCCCTCCTACCCCCCGTCCCTGCTGCTGTTTTCCATCGTGTGCGAGTTTGAGAGCTGCCGGGGGAGATATGGGCACTCTTGCATCAGGATGTGAGTTTTCTAACAGCTGCTCCCTAAGGCCAAAAGAAGAGCCTCACACTAACACTGGGGTTAGGAGGCTGAATGCAAAAGATGGCTTTAATACTGTGCTCTCAAATGAGTGTGCATCCACCCAGAGGACCTGCTTCAACAGACTGCTGGGCCCCGCCCCAGCGATTTCCTGTTCTCTTGTTCTGGGGTGGGGCCAGAACTTTGGCAGTTAACAGGTGCTGCTGCTGCACGAATAGGTTAGAATTTCAATATGAGGTACCTGGTGGGGCTGTGAATGAATGGTTTTACAAAACTGTTTATTCAGTAGCACAAGGTTGGAAAACACCCGGGGAGTGACCAAGTGTTGGCTAATAAAAATTCAATTGGAATTAACCCAAGAGAGATGTAATAACTAACTAGAAAATGTTACTTGGATTTGGTGCTCCTCATACACCCCCTTCCTGTCCCAGAACAACAATGAAGGTCTTCTCCACCTCTTCAACCTGTGGAGTGACTGCCCCAGAGAGAAGCACTTGCCACCACCTATTCCCTTCACCCTCCTGCTTGTTCCCTGCACTCTGCTGCAAAGGGCCAGATAGGGGGAAAAATTGAGCCCCTTTTAGAGGTATGTATCACTGTCCACTCCCCATCCTCACCCCGCCTGCACTATGAAGTTTGACTACTTTGAACTGTAATGTTCCAGGATTGTAGCACTGGAGCAGGATTAGTCCCAGGCAACAGCATTCCAGTTGGCTAATTCTGAAGCCACTTGGCAGGGAGCGTAAAAGTAGGAGGGCCTTGTGCCAGCTGCTAAGCATACAGGGTGTGTATATGTGTGTGCGCCAACTGCTAACTAAGCATACAGGGTGTGTGTGTGTGTGTGTGTGTGATGGAAGGAAAGCATCAGGAAGTAATCCAAACTAGAAGGGCTCCGGTCATCCCCCCTGTGTTGATTATGGAATTACTTTGCTTTCATGTCACTTGCAAATTTGAAGTGGGCTGGAGTGGAGGTGGGGGGCAGTTGAGGGGGCAATTCTGTCTCCACTCTAAAATCAGCTGGGATTGTACTAAGTAGAAGCCTTGCACACAATAAAGTGAATATAGAGCTTTGTTAGCCCTGCATGATGTGTGATGCTCTCTTGTAGCCCTGAAGCTCACAAAGGAATTAACAGAGGAGCTTCTACCTTCCTGCCCATTTCACTGTCTAGACTTGGGCTATAACCTCAAAGGGCTCTTACAATGAAATCAAGCTTTGGTGCACTTCCTCAGTCTTTTCTCATCGAGGACATAACCTGTGAGTTCTCGTTCTTAAAACTTTCATCCTCTAATAACAAAAGGTACTCAGATCTGTGTGGAGAGCTTGCCTACCTCAGGCCAAGCCTCTTTCAACACATCTGGATGCTCTTACCCAGTGGTCCCCAACCTTTTTTGGCACCAGGGATCAGTTTCGTGGAAGACGATTTTTCTACGGATGGGGTGGGGTTGGGAGGGTGATTTTGGGATGAAACAGTTCCACCTCAGATCAGGCATTAGATTCTCATAAGTGTGCAACCTATGTCCCTCACATGCAGTTCACAATAGGGTTCTTGCTCCTATGAGAATGTAATGCTGCTGATCTGACAGGAGGCGGAGCTCAGGCTAATGCTCGCTCTCCTGCTGCTCACCTCCTGCTGTGCGGCCTGGTTCCTAACAGGCCAGGGACCAGTACCTTATTCAACTGTACAACAGTTAAATAACTCAGGCTTGCTGGTATATACCAGGAGGATGGTAATTTTAAATGGAAAGTTCTTGGGGTAAAAGCCATTTTTAACTTGCTCAGGACAGCACTTACCTATGCCAGTAGAACTCAAACCTTGAACACCCCATCAGAAAAAGTTTTGGAAACACACCTCCAATAATTTTTTGTTTTTTGAGACAGAGTCTCACTCTGTCACCCAGGCTGGAGTGCAGTGACACAATCTCAGCTCACTGCAACCTCCGTCTCCCAGGTTCAAGTGATTCTCCTGCCTCAAGCCTCCCAAGTAGCTGGGGTTACAGGCGTGTACCACCGCCTGGCTAATTTTTCTATTTTTAGTAGAGACGGAGTTTCACCATGTTGGCCAGGCTGTTAATATTTATTTCTTGAGGAATTACATACATTATCAAACAAAAAATTAAATGATAAAAACATGTTTAAAAAAAGCCAAAGATTTTTTAATTCTGTACTGCAGAGATAAATCTTGCCCACATTTTTCTCCAGACTGAGGTCTCTGATGGGCAGGGACTATGTCTTTTCTTGTTACCTTCAACAAGTGCCTTACATTAAAAGGTCCTCTAAGTTTGTTGAATGGCCAAGGCAACAAGTCAATATACTTAGCACTCATACCAAACAGAAAACAGTCACAACAGAGGCAGGAAGTGTTGAGGGAGCTGGAAATCCAGAGACCTCCATTGCAGTCCTTGCTGTGAGACTTTATGCTATTCATTTCCTATCTTGTCTTCAGTTTCCTTAATTGTGAAATGAGACAGTTGGCTTCGCTGGCTTCTAAGAAGGTATCTAGCTCTACGTAGTCTATGAAATGCCATATTTATGGTGTCCTCATATAAACACAGAATCAGTTTATCATCCAAAGATGGAAACATGATACATTTTTATAGTGGATGATATGAATCTCATGTGTATTGATACTTCAGGGAAGAGCCCAGTACCTTCCACAGAGCACCACAGGGATTGTTAGCAGAGGTGACTCAGTCAATCTTTGTTTCCATCATCGCTCCTCAGCAGCTGCACAGCTAACTATCCATAACCCTTTGCAGCCCAGACCTGCTGTGGGCTCCTGGCATTTCTTTTGACTCTTTGCTCATCTGCCACTATCTCTGGCTGGGAGAGTTGGCATCTCTTTATAAAGCTTAAGTCCTAGGGGAAAAGAAGATAATGGTGTTCCTTTTCCCGGATCTCATCCTTGCACCTTCTCATTGAAGTTAAAATCTCTTCTGCCCCTCCAGTTTCATTTGCTCCTTCTATTCACAACCTATCCATATATATTTTTTCACTTTTTTGCCACCTTAAACATACACTCTATTGAAACTGCTCTCTGACTTTAGGTGGGGCCTTGTGTTCTACTGGTCAGTTGAGTTGATAAGCTAGAGCCTAGCTTATTAGCAGAGTTTCTAGACTAATACAACAAGCAATATCATAGTAGTTATATAATCCAAATACAAAGGAAAAGGACATACAATAGAACTGAATAGCAGTTGAGGGGGTTGATATAAGTAAGTTCAGAAGTTGGGACCCTGAAGTAGGTTTTAGCTATTGACTAAGGGGAGGATAGCAGGCATTTCCTTAGAAGGTAAGCATGGATTGCTGAGTGACACAGTAAATCTACCTGGCTGTGACAATTTATCTGTATAGAGGACCAAGGAGTCAGGCTGGTAAGACGGAGTAAGGCCAAACTACTAAAAGATGCCTTTGATATGAGACTGAAGTCAAGGAGTGTGGACTCACTCTTGGAGATAAGGGCACTATTGAAACATTTAGCAAGAGGCTGAGGCAGGACAATCGCTTGAACCCGGGAGGCGGAGGTTGCGGTGAGCCGAGATCATGCCATTGTACTCTGGTCTGGGTAACAAGAGCAAAAATCCACCTCAAAACAACAACAACAAAACCATCAGGCTGGGCACGGTGGCTTATGTTGTAATCCCAGCATTTTGGGAGGCTGAGGCAGGTGGATCACTTGAGGCCAGGAGTTCAAGACCAGCCTGGCCAACATGGAGAAACCCCCGTCTCTACTAAAAATAAAAAAATTAGTCTGGCATGGTGGTGCATGCCTTTAATCCCAGCTACTCGGGAGGCTGAGGCACGAGAACCACTTGAACCAGGGAGGCGGAGGTTGCAGTGGAAGATCACGCCTCCAGCCTGGATGACAAAGCGAGACTGTATCAAAAAAACAAAACCCAAATCATTTGACTTATTCCCTATTCAAACGAAACCAGGCAGCAAGACCCACAGATATTTCTAAAATGTGTACAATAATAATGCTCCAAAAAGTCCTTCAGTGTCTCCCACTGCTGGCAGAACAAAGATCAAACTTTATAGACTTCAAGGTTTTCAACCAACTGCCTGTGCCTCTCCCCCTAGTCTTCTCCCTTACTGGTTATGTCCTGGAGGTAGACTAAACCCCAGACAAGCCAAGTAACTTACGGTTCTGCTCAAAGCCCCCAAATGTTTGCAACTTGTCATTATTCCTGTCTCTTGCTCATCTTCCTATTTCTACCATTCAAAACCCAGCACCTAGCACATATTTGCAGTTGTGTATTTCCTTAATATTTGCATAGTGCTTTAAAATACATTATCTTGCTCTTCCCCAAACAACCCTGTGATGCAGCCATAGTAGGTGGCTTTGTATAATTTTATAGAAGATTACAATAGACTTAGACACATTAAAATGATTTGCCCAAGATAAAAGCTGTTCAAGTGAGAGAGCAAGAGAACCTCTGGTCTTCCTAAGTCTCATTCTTTCTCAGTATGTTGAATACATGGTACCAGGGACTTGGAAATTTACTTAGAAATAACAACAAAAAACCTACTGGATGCTAGGAATGAAAAGTGAGTCACAGACTATAAATTGTAGTTTTAAATTAAAATGAATACCATTAATATGGTGCTATCAATGTACAGAGGCTGGTGAACTTAAAACACAGCAACAACCCATTTCCTATCTACCTTTTGAGAACTGAGAACCAAGAATTAAAAACACTTCTGTACATCTCAACTGTGGCCAAGTCACAATGTAAGTTCAATGTACCTTATTCAAATGCTTCTGATCTCAAAGCCTATTTCCTTTATTTTTTCGAGACACAGTCTTGCCCCATCGCCCAGGCTGGAGTACAATGGTGCAATCTCGGCTCATTGTAACCTCTGCCTCCTGGGTTCAAACAATTCTCCTGCCGCAGCCTCCCGAGTAGCTGGGATTACGGTGCTCACCACCACGCCCAGCTAACTTTTGTATTTTTAGTAGAGATGGGGTTTCACCATGTTGGCCAGGCTGGTCTCGAACTCCTGACCTCTTGGCCTCCCAAAGTGCTGGGATTACAGGTGTGAGCCACCATGCCCGGCCCAGCCTATTTCCTTTAACTTTGGATACATTTCTTAAAAGCTTGGTTATGACAAAAACAATGAAGGCTACATGCTGGTTATTGCCGTATCTCCAATCCTTTATGGCATGTAGTAGTTCAATAAATTCTTGTTTTGGGAACTGTTTTAGGGTGCTGGGGAATTACTGATATCTAATTTGCTAAAGTGTTTTGTACATTGACTACACCTTGATTTAGCTGCTGCACACAGATTCCCTGCTGCTGGACCCAGTTACCATTTAAACCTCTCAATCCTAACAATAATCCAGAAAAGAACCACAGTAAACCAAGTTACAGTGAATCCAAAGCTTGGTTTATTTCCTCAGTGATCATTCTGTGGTAGGCAGCCAACAAAACAGTGATAGTTATATTGCAGCTCATCCTTGGGTTGAAAATCTGGGATAAAATCCTTGGGCTTGTTTGTAGTAATGTTTTATGACTCAGTTTCCTGTTTCATCTGAGCTGGAGGACAGGAAGAAAGTTTAAGCACCAAATCGTGATCAAATTTCATCTTTACTGACCTCCTTTCTGTATCTGGTGGGATTTTATAAGACACATCGTTACAAAAGCCCCTTGTGATGGGACCACATATTGATAAGCCCCACTGTAAGTTGAAAATAAGTTAAAATAATAACGCATTTCGACAGAAGCACCTCGACTTATGATGTGGCTATGTACTGATAAGCCCATTCCAAGTTGAAAATACCGTAAGCTGAAAACTTTTTTTTTTTTGAGACAGAGTCTTGCTGTGTCACCCAAGCTGGAGTACAGTGGTACAGTCTCAGCTCACTGCAACATCCACCTCCCGGGATCAAGCAATTCTCCTGCCTCAGTCTCCTGAGTAGCTGGGATTACAGGTGTGTGCCACCACACCCAGCTAACTTTTTTATTTTTAGTAGAGACAGGGTTTCATTATGTTGGACAGGCTGGTCTCCAACTCCTGAGTTCAGGTGATCCACCCGCTTCAGTCTCCCAAAGTTCTGGGATTACAGGTGTGAGCCACTGCCCCTGGCTGAAAATGTACTTTTGACTTACAGTATTTTCCGCATATGATTGGTTTACTGGAACACAGCCCCATGGCAAGTTGGAGTGTACTGTATTTGTAGTGCTTTGTATAAAGTCAAACAATCACAAATCGAACCATTGTTAAGGAACCACGTGTATTTGGAATTTTGTGAAGCCAATATTGAAGTGTGGGACTAAGACCCATACACCAAAATTGCTAGTCTTCAAGCATGTTGGTTCTTTCCAGTCCATCAAACACTATATTCTAGATATTACACATAGGCATTAAAAAGTAAAGTCTAATGGGAAGAAAACAAACTTGAGTCAATCAGTAGGTTTGGAACCCCAACCTGTTCCCTCGTCTGTAAAAGAGGGGTGGTATCACCAATCACCACTATCACCTCACTGGACTGCTGAGTGGGGAGGAGTCAGAAAAAGCAGGCACAGTGCCTGGTAGACACGACGGAGATACCCTCACACAACACCTCATCAACCACAGAGCCTGGGTGACAGGAACATCGTGGTTTGGCATCTTCTAATAACTTCAGAGATATTAAAGATTTGTTCTAGTACTAACCTCACAGAACTCTATACAAAGAAAGAATGAAGAGGCCAAATAAAGTAGCTTCACTTATGATATCTGTGCAAGGCTATTCAAAGGATACAGATGTGGAAAGTTCACAGAAAATGTGTCTTAATAGGCAGACAATGTAAATGATAGTATGAACTCTGTAGTAACCAAGTTCAAATAATGGCAAGAAAATCTGGAAGAGCCTATAAAAGCAACCCCATTTGAAACTGCTAGGTAGAACTACACCTTATTAGCAGGTTATATTCCAAAGTCAAGCCTAAAGCAAAACCTGCAGTTAAAACTGCCCTAGAAAATCCCTCTAGGAATGAGGACCACATATTTCTCTGTCAACAAATTCAACACAAGTCAGATTTTCCCTCCAGCATCCCACCAGATTAAGTAGTTGGTTTTTATTTACAGATTACATTGTTTGGATGTCATGTATTTTTGAACACTAGGAAAGAAATATGCTCAGTGCCTTTCAATACGAATCCACTGGCTGAGTGAACTGCAAGTTCACACTTCCCATTTCATGGTTGTTCTAGGGCATAAATTCCCTGAGTGCAACAAGTGGAGCTGAGATTATTTAAATGAGATTTAAATAAATGATTTATTTATGGTTAAGTGCATACAGATCAATTACAAAATAAATGTGTATCATTCGCCAGCGCTGTGCTTCCATTTTAGAAACACCCAAGTGAATATAGCTTAATTCTCTAGCAATCTTTTAAAACTTCTGGACGTGATCCACAGTAAGAAATTCATTGTAAACTGTAACCCACTACACACATATGTATAATACATATGACAAAATACATACAAAATATTTATTACATGTCATATACTTGATATATTCCACTGTTATATTTTGTTAAAAAAAAAATCAGGCTGGGCACTGGCTCATGTCTGTAATCCCAGCATTTTGGGAGGCCCAGGTTGGTGGATCATCTGAGGTCAGGAGTTCGAGACCATCCTGGCCAACATGGCGAAACCCTGTCTCTACTAAAAATACAAAAAGTAGCCAGGCGTAGTGCCTCACGCCTGTGATCACAGCCACTTGGGAGGCTGAGGCACAAGAATCGCTTAAACCTGCGAGATGGAGGTTGCAGTGAGCCAAGATCGTGCCATTGCACTCAAAGCCTAGGTGACAGAGCAAGACCCTGTCTCAAAAAAAAATAAATAAATAAAAAAAAATAAAAATGTCGGCTGCAACTTTGTTTTCTTGATCCCTAACTGGGTTACAGGAAGAACACTGAATTTCAAGCTCTTAACTACTCAGAGTAGGGCAATATCTCAGGGTTAAGGAAAACAAATCAAGCCAGCATATTTGTCCATAATATTTTAATACTTTTCCACTTTAAATACTGGTTTTAATTTTGTGATTGTAACATGGAAGATCCAACTTTATTATGTTTAAAAAACATCATCAGGATCATAAAGCTATTATAGAAGTTACTCTACACACTCCCAAGGTACTTTAAAATGATTATGTTTTGAGTCTGTAGATGAACCATGACAAAATCCAAATACATCGTCTGTACAACTCGGACTAAATACTGGTGAAAAGTGTTTAATTGGACAAATAACTGATAAGCTTAAAGATAACCAGCACAATTTCACAAGAGAACCAGCTCAGCCCAACTAAAAATTTCTTAATAGCAATTGACACTGACGTTGTATTAGGTGTATAAATTAGTTGATGAAACTGAACAAAGAGAAAACCCATTCCTCCTTTTCCTTATTTTGCCTTCTTACACCTCCCTTGCAGATATAACCCTCCTTTGGTTTAGTTACCCCTGTGGCAATACCAAACCAAGTACTGCAGTGATCATCCTCTACCTCAAAACCAGGAGTCCTGAATTCCAACGGAAACACTGTGCTCTCTTGTCCTGTGCAGTGGCAGTCAGGGATAAAACCCCACATCACCAATAGATTTCAAGTTTCTAACATAGCACAAAAGATAAACTGAGTAGAAAAGAGAGTAAAGGGTAGTTTTTTCTTTTGGTTTGGAGGAAGACAAATTATCTGTAGATGAGAAAACATGAATATTCAGGATGTAGGAATCAGCTTAATGAAAATAATTCTAGAGGATCTAAATGTTGTCCAGAAGGCCAGTACCTCTCCAAATTCTGACCTCTTTTGGACTCTTTCCATATTCACCAATTTATTTCTCAATCTGATTGGGTGGAATTAACTCTAGTGAAGTAAAAGTGCAGTTATCTAAAGGTAAAATGTTATCTTTTCTTCTCTTAATACAAATATTTTAGTGTAATCATTTTATTTACAGAATCAATTGCAAAAGTATATCATCACATTTAGTCCAAATGCAACTAGTGATAATTAGATTTAGATATTGCTTTGTAAACTTTCCATACTTCTGTAAAATAAAGCTATCCAATTTAGTAATGAAAGAGTTAACTGTCTGTGTTCATGACAGTTACCAGAAATGGCAAACAGAGAAACATTTATAGTGAGCATACAGAATTTTTTTGAAGATTCTTATCAGTGGCTATGGTGAATAAACCTGCCCTCCCCAACCCTCCCATTCTCCCATCCCAACCCCATAACCCACAGCTGATTGTAAAATAAAATACACATTTGAGGTATAAACTTTTCTTTTTTAAACATCACAATATAAAATGTTAACTGGTGATGTAGTAAACCAACATGATAATTTGTCTTATTTGCCTTACTAGCATTACCACCATATAGGCACTTTTCCACGTAGTCAAATTATGAACAGCATTTTTCTATAAGGCATATTCCATGCACATCATTTACAGAAAGGTAAATTAAAAAATAGAAAAGATTATGGAGCGTGAAATCTGCGTGCATGTAATGTAAGCATATGTTTTATATGTATTTTTCTCTCTGTACAGAATAATAAATATCACTATATCTGATGCAAGTAATTCACTTCCAGGATTGTGCATATTAAGCGATCAGACTAATCCCATCATTAAATTATTATCTTGCACTTATCATTAAGACTCCATTACCATGTATGTGATATATACAGGACATGTTCCATGTGACATGACTTTCTGCTTTACAAAATGGGTCCGATTTCTGTGTTTTTACAGAGCTGAACAAGTCAGCGAAGCATCTACAAAATGCCTCTGATTTGTATAAATACACTGGTGTGTAAACACAATGAAGATTTTGAAGTGGGCAGTCATTTCAACTTCAGTGAGCACTATTCCTTGCCTCATCTCCATGCTTCAATGTTGTTCACAAGACTTAAACTGAAAAAGGTATTTTACATTTTAAGTTCATATAGCAACAAAGAAATGCATTTCAGTTTGAATCATGTGGAATCTTTACTGCTCTGCTGAAGTTTCTGATCAAGAGGCAGAGAGGCATTGCTCACATTTTCCATGTATACTTTGCAACCTATCTTTTAAACTGACCCAAACTGGAAGAACAAACATATATACCCGTTACTGAATACCAGAAATATTGAATTAAATGTCAAACTCAGTCTGATTTGCTTTAAACAAGTTATACCATATACTACCTTAGAAATTTAAAGAAAACATGAATTTATCTTGACCATTTTCCAGAAAGTAGTCTATACCAACAAGATTTGTACAGATATTTCTGTTTGGAGACAGGCAGAACCAATTTAGGGATTACCAAATTGTGTCTGTAATAAACTGAAAAAAATGTCTAGCACACAGTACACAACTAAAAAATATAATAGAAATATAAAGATATCTGGGGGAAGAAATAAAGCTTTTCACTTTCTCCATCAGAACCAAAGTTCTTCATGGGAGTAAGACTATAGAAAAGGCAAAATCACAGGTTATTGACAGCCCTCAGTTATTAAGATACACACAACATGAATCATTATAGAAATCAGCAGCAACGAATTCTATGATTATACAAAGCAAAAAAGTCAAAAAATTCTGGACACAGATTTGACTGTAGGCCTGAAAAAAGAACCTCATCCAGATTATTTGCTGCACAGAAAGCACATGCCCCATGTGCGTTCAACTTTTGTGCTTTTCTTTTGTGCACAAAACCTGATACAACAGAGGATCTTAGGCCGGACCATAGTAAATTAAAAATTCTGAAAAAGTATCCAAAAATTAAAGCATCAATTCCTAGTTGTGATTCAAAGTTGATTTTTTTTTCTCTTCTAGGAGCAAGCAAATAAAAATATAGCCATATACATGTAATTTTACATGTATTTATAGTTATATGCTGAGCAAGGAGATCTAGCAGGAGATAGCTAGTGTTAGATGTTCAGCTTTGCTATTGCAATATTTTGTCATTTTTGTACACAAGGCCAAGGTCTTGGGCCACAGACAAGGCTATAGATCCTACGTTCCAGCTTAGAGCATTCAGCTTTTTTTTTTTCTTTTTTTCTCCAACATGGAATGTCACACAGCCTTGCTTCAGTCACTGAAGGAAAAAAAAAAGACAAGTAAAAAACTCAGCAGTATGTTTGTTACTAACAGCTGCAAGACTACCAGAACACAGTTCTCCCACCCTCCATATTCATGGAATGCACAGAATCTCTATTAAAATTTATCATTATGAATGCAAAATTATTAACCTTACAAATTTGAACTTATCCTATCAGCAAGGAATCGAAGGTATATGGAATTTTTCAAAAGTTAGGGGAATAGTCCTCTCTACGGTCTGGGCCTCCAAGATGACAAAGAAAAGAAGGAACAATGGTTGTGCCAAAAAGGGCTGCTGCCATGTGCAGCCTGTTTGCTGCACCAACTGTGCCCTATGCGTGCTCAAGGACAAGGCCATTAAGAAATTCGTCATTTGATACACAGTGAAGGCCACCGCAGTCAGGGACGTTTCCGAAGCCGGCGTCTGTGATGTCTATGTGCTTCCCAAGCTGTATGTGAAGCTACATCACTGTGTGAGCTGTGCAATTCACAGCAAAGTAGTCAGGAACTGATCTCATGGAGAAGAATCAAATACCTCCACCCCAGTTTAGATCTGTGGGTGCTGCCCCTTGACCCCCACCAAAGCCCATGTAAGGAGCTGCGTCCTTAAAGACTGAAGATGGACTATTCTCTGGAGAAAAATAAAATGGAAAGTGTACTTAATATTGCATGCTCAGTGTATTTGTGCCACATAGGGTGAGAATTTTTTGTGTGTGTCAGACCAAGTGTGAAGTGACACAGTGTATTTTCATGAGGGAGAAAGCTTATTTATGTAAATCAAATCTTAACTGTTTGTAGTCACATCCTCGGCCTCACAATTTGCATAGGTGTGTGAAATAAAGGGGGTTAGGCAGCTGAAAAAAAAAAAGGGCAATATAGGCAAGCAGAGGGGATCAGTGAAAGGTCTCCTGATTTTTACCCCACAACATGGCATTTCTTTTCTTAGCCTGCAATAAAAATTATGACATACAATACTATTTATCAAGAATTTAAAAAATGTATTCAAGCTATGAGAGAGACGCTTGCCTTATTTAATCAACAAACATGCTCTGAACTCTTTGTCAAATGAGTTTAAAAGTTTTTACTGGCTGGGCTAGTGGCCCACGCCTGTAATCCCAGCACTTTGGGAGGTTGAGGCAGGCGGATTGCCTGAGCTCAGGAGTTTGAGACCAGCCTGGGAAACATGGTAAAACCCCAACTCTACTAAAAGTACAAAAAATTAGCCGGGCATGGTGGTGTGTGCCTGTAGTCCCAGCTACTCAGGAGGCTGAGGTAGGAGGAACACCTGAACTTGGAAAGTTGAGGCTGCAGTGAGCTGAGATTGCTCCAGTGCACTCCAGCCTGGGCGACAGGAGTGAGATGCTGTCTTTAAAAAAAAATCTATATATATATATGGTTTTTACTGTTAAACAACTTTGGATCTTATTAACTCTTTACAGAACTTTGTCTAAAGGTGATATACACACTATTTAATGTTACTATTTTTTCCATCACCAAAATTAAGAATGTTTGCTTTCCTAGGGTTTCAATGCTGGGTTTGACTTCATACATTTATCTTCCATAATTATTGTAAGAAAAAAAAAACCATGTTACAGTAACAAAGATTTTTTCACATTAAGGTTTGAATTTGGATCTTTGTTAGAAAGAAACTCAATCTGGACTCAAAAAGCCAGATTTGAGTTTGGGCCAATGAATCTTTTCAGTTGTATCTTTGCACACATATACACGTATCCACAAACAATAGACCTCTCTTCCCCAGAGACGTTTTTAAGATTCCAAGCTCCTCCCTCCTAGGTCCATAAATGAAAAATCTGTGCACATATACATACACACACACAGACAGTCAATAAAACACTGCTCTAAATCCAACAGTCTAGATGCAAATGCTGCTAATATCCTACCATGTATCTTTCAAATGTTTCAAAAAGTTATTCTTCTCAAATATAATTGAGAGCATGTTTTACACAGAACTGCATTCTGATTTCTTTTGCTTTAATACAAAGTTATATTTTCTGTCTCGTTTAGTTGAATATCTGAGCCCCTTTGGTAAGGAAGTCATATAAAGCATCAAGAGGGAGGCTGTTTCAGCGAGGTCATGGTGAAGAGAGAAGACAGAGTGAAACAAAATCTGGTCTTGGATAGAGTGAAACAGCACCACTTTAAAAACCTAGTGGCTATGGCAAACAGACATATCACTAAGCAGGGTGATAAGCCTGTTTCTGTCACGTGCCATCAGTTTTCTGGTTTATTTGATAAATATGGCACAGACTCAGAAACATTAAGAAGTAATGCATCCAGATCTAGCTATAACAATTCTAAAGTACAAGATACTATAAAAATCGTGAGCACACTTAATGCAGTGCACATGTGCCTGAGGAGAGAATCCCTAAAGAGTCAGGCTATATTACAAAACACTATTTTCAAATACCCTTTTTCCTGGGAAAAAGCTAAATAAGACATCAATGTAATACACCTTATGTTAATATGGGATATTAGTATCGGGCAATAAATTTAGCCTTTGCATTTTTTTAAAAGAAAGACATACTATAAACATCATAAGAAATCAGATTTGTTTAACATTATTTCATTATATAATTGACTATTATTTTTAGCTAAAGAAAAGGACTCAAGAATATACATTTCTCAGCCAATTACTTAACATTCAGTATAGGTGAGAATGAGAAGATATTCACGTGTTACTGCTTACCATTTGTGTATCACAATTGGCAATACCTAGTAATATTTTAAATGTTATTACAAAATAGAATTTATAGAAATAGTATTATACAAGATTCTCAATGGACCAAAGCAGGCTTAAACTCGGTCATAAGAAGAATACAATTAAAACTACACTGACAGAGTATTTTTCACCTAATGAGTTGGGAAAGTTACAAAGTTTTGTTTTACGCATTGTATGAAAAATTATGGGACACAGGCACTGCAATTCATTATTGCTGTTGAGAGGGTCAATTACTATAACCTCTATGAAAAGTAGTATCTAAATTATAAATGCACAAACCCCTAGCAGGGCCAGTAGTACCACATCTATTAATTTTTCCCACATATAAACTTGGAAGTAGAAAATGACATATGGATACAATTAAAACACTGTTCTAGCAAAAATTGGAAACTGTAATATTCACCAATGCAGAACTGATTAAACAAATTATGTGTATCTACACAATGGACTACTGTATAACCATCAAAATGAGGAAGCTCCTTATAAATATGTGAGACCTTCAAGATAAAATGCGAATATAAGATGTTGAACAGTGTTTACAGTATGCTGCTGCTTCTCTAACAACGTATGTGTGTAGAAAATACACTAGTATTTGTTCATTCAAGCATTAAAAACTTTCTGGAAAAAACTAGTAATAGCATATAGTAATAGTTAATAGTATATGGCAAATGCAAGACAGGATAAATTTTACTGTGTAACTTTTTCATACTTCTTTTTTTTGTTGTTTTTTTGAGATGGAGTCTCGCTCTGCTGCCCAGGCTGAAGTGCACTGGCTAAATTTCACCTCACTGCAAGCTCCGCCTCCCGGGTTTATGCCATTCTCCTGCCTCACCCTCCCGAGTAGCTGGGACTACAGCTGCCCGCCACCTCGCCCGGCTAGTTTTCTGTATTTTTTAGTAGAGACGGGGTTTCACCAGGTTAGCCAGGATGGTCTCAATCTCCTGACCTTGTGATCCGCCCATCTCAGAACTTTTTCATACTTCTGACTTTTTTTTTTTTAAGAGACATTACCTGTCCAGGCTGGAGTGCAGTCGTATAACCACAGCTCACTGCAGCCTAAAACTCCCGGACAAAGCAATCTTCCTGCTTCAGCCTCCCAAGTAACTAGGACTATACGTGTATGCCACCACGCCTAATTTTTTTTTTTTGTCAAGATGGAACCTTGCTGTGTTACCCAGGCTAGACTTGAACTCCTGGCCTCAAGCCATTCTCCCACCTTGGTCTCCCAAAAAGTGATGGGATTACAGGTGTGACCCACTGCGCCTGGTCACTTTTGACTTTTAATCATGTTAATGTATCACTTACTTTAAAAAGTTAAAGATTCTGGGCCGGGCGCAGTGGCTCACGCCTGTAAACCCAGCAATTTGGGAGGCCCAGGAGAGCAGGTCACCTGAGGTCAGAGTTCGAGACCAGCCTGGCCAACACGGCGAAACCCCGTCTCTACTAAAAATACAAAAATAGGCTGGGCATGGTGGTGGACGCCTGTAATCCCAGCTACTCAGGAGGCTGAGGCAGGAGAATCGCTTGAACCTGGGAGGCAGAGGTTGCAGTGAGCTGAGATTGCGCCACTGCACCCCAGCCTGGGTAGCAAGAGAGAAATGTTGTCTCAACAACAACAAAAAAGGTTAAAGATTCTACCTCTTTGCATAGAGGTGTTCAGTGCTGTACTGGCTGACAGTAAAAATACGGAACCAACTCAGACATTAATGTGGGACTAGTTAATAAATTCTGCAACACACATGTAACAGATGTTAAAAGAATGAGATATTTTACACATCTAATGTCTTATAAATATAGAAAGATAGTCAAGATACATTGTTAAGTGAAAAAAAACAGGCTATAAAACAAGAATTTTGTTATAATAGTAAGTATAAACATTTTAACTCTCAAAAATATGTCAGTATATACAAAGAAAAATCTGGAAGATTATACAACAAAAGTAACAGTTTCGAGGAAAGGAAAGAATACATACAGGAAGTTTGCCCTTCTGCAATTCTACAGTTCTATAATATCAAAATTTCTTTACATAAGCATTAGAAGAAAAAGGAAACAATAAAAAAATTAAGTTTTAAAGGCTATAAACTGCAATTCCCAAGGCCAGGCATGGTGGCTCATGTCTGTAATCCCAGCACTTTGGGAGACTGAGGCAGGATGATTGTTTGAGGCCAGGAGTTCAAGACCAACTTGGGTAACATAGCAAGACCCTTATCTCTACAAAAAAAAAAATTAGCTGAGTGTGGTGGCACATGCCTGCGGGGACTTCCAGCTACTGTGAAGGCTGAGATGAGAGGATCGCTTGATGCCAGAGGTCGAGGTTGCAGTGAGCTGTGATGATGTCACTGCACTCCAGCTTAGGCAACAGAGCAAGACCCTGTTTAAAACAACAACAATGACAACAACAAAAACCAACGAAACAATACTCTATAGGGGAACATCAAAAAACACAGCAAATACTTTCAACAACTAAATTTTGGTATCGACAGAGTCATATTAGTCAAATAAAGTTAAAAAAAAAAAGGTAAAACATATCTTCTAGTACCTGTTAATACTAGAACAAAATAGGCTTTCCTGCAGTTTTTTCTTGGACGTAAGAAGTAAAACGTTTTAGAAATTTAGGATACTCTCGCTTTGCCACTGCCCTTAACACTGAGGCTGGTGCCCATCCACCAGGGTTCACTGTAAGATAAAGGAAAATTAAAATGTATTAAGATACAATTCTCCAAACATATGTGAAGCACTTAATTTGTTCCCTTACTTTTAAAATATTCCTCACATTGGACCAATTTGCATCTTCTTTTTTTCTTTTTTTTTTTTCGAGACAGAGTCTCGCTCTGTTGCCAGGGTGGAGTGCAGTGGTGTGATCTTGGCTCACTGCAACCTCCGCCTCTGGGGTTCAAGTGAATTCTCCTGCCTCAGCCTCCTGAGTAGCTGGGATTACAGGTGCACACCACCATGCCCAGCTAATTTTTGTATTTTTAGTAGAGACAGGGTTTCACCATGTTGGCCAGGATGGTCTCGAACTCTTGACCTCATGATCCGCCCGTCTCAGCCTCCCAAGGTGCTGGGATTACAGGCATAAGTCACTGTACCTGGCCGGACTAATTAGCATTTTTTAAGTCCCAACCTTTCATTCCTTAACACTATCCATCAGACATAATCAGACAGCAAATAAGAAAGCATTTATAACCTTTCTACAATGTTCTTGGTTCCCAAAATTACCTGTTAAAAATTACTATAGCACCACTTAAGGTTATTTAAGGCAGATTTATTCATAAATCTGTACTGTAATTAAATAGTAACTTACTCAGGTACAACTGTTTCTTTAAACATACTAGCAGTTATGGCCCTATATAAAGAAGGCTTGACTTTTGATGAGAGAGGTTGCAATGATTACTGCAGGTGCAAAGTAGGTAAAGCAAGGACCCAAAGCAAGCAATGAAAAGGCCTATTCAAAGCGAAAGAAATAGGTAACTAGCAACTAATAAGGACTAGGGAAGCGCTGACTCAGAAAACAAAAAGCCTGACAATGAATGCCAAAGAGAAATAAATATGTAACTAGCAACAAATAAGGTTAGGGGAGCCCTGATTCAGAAAGTTAAAAAGGCTGACAATGAGTAAAAGAACTCTTAATTTCCTTCCCCACTGTTGCTTATATTCCTAATTATAAACACATTCTATTAGGCAAATATCTAAGAAAATGGTGCTTAAAAATGAAGGCTAGGCCGGGTGCAGTGGCTCACGCCTGGAATCCCAGCACTCTGGGAGGCCAAGGTGGGTGGATCACGAGGTCAGGAGTTCAAGACCAGCCTTGCCAAGATGGTGAAACCCTGTCTCTACTAAAAATACAAAAAATTAGCTGGGCATGGTGGTGGGCACCTGTAATCCCAGCTACTGGGGAGGCTGAGGCAGAGAAACGCTCGAACCTGGGAGGTGGAAGTTGCAGTGAGCTGAGATTGCACCATTGCACTCCAGCCTGGGCAACATAGCGAGACTCCATCTCAGAAAAAAAAAAAAAAAAAAAAAAAAGAAGGGTATATGACAGTGACCTAGGGATAAAGTTTTAAAATTTACTTATCCACTTCTAGCTTCAGAAATACTCATATAGTAGTAGCTCCAGGGTGAAATTCAGACATCTGTATTTTCAAAGATTCTCTAGTAATTCTGATATACCTTTCTCCAAATTAAAATTCAGTAAACTAATGGATAAGAAAAAGGCATTTGTCCAAAGTGTTGTCATATAGGTCATGATCAAGAACAGCCACATTATCAAAGAGCAAAAACAATAAAATACATACCATTAGCTACATATGTAATCTTGCATAGAATGTTATCCCTGCTAATTTCCTGGTTTCCCTCTGGTGGGCTTACCAAGGTTTGACAAATCATAGCAACATTTATTTTGGCACGGACACATCGGTTGTTTAGCTGCCAAAACAAAAAACAAAGCATCAGTAGATACCCAGTATTTTGTAAACTCTGCTGGTCTAGTCTCATATTAGGTTAACCAAAATCATAACTCTTAAAAACTATCTCCAGTGAAATCTTATAAGCACCAAGCTGATATGACACCAGGATTCCTCCCCACCCACTTTTTTCGGGGACAGGGTCTTGCTCTGTTGCCCACTCTGGAGTGCAGTGGCGCCATCATAGTTCACTGCAGCCTCAAACTCCTGGGCTCAAGCAATCCTCCTGCCTCAACCTCCAGAGTAGCTGGGACCACAGGTACACATCACCAGGCCTGGCTAATTAAAAAAAAAAGAAAAACAAAATTTTTCTTTAATAGAGATGGGGTCTAACCATGTTGCCCAGGCTTCCCTCCTCTTAAGTGGTAAATGGAGCTAAATTGTGGTAAACCACAGAGGTTTGGCTGGTAGTTGATAATGGCTTAAGAGATAACTGTGGGAAGTAGCCTATTGCCCAGGGTACGTACTGCCCTTTTGGCTGTTTCACCAAACCTTAGAAGGAAAGGTAAATGGCCCTGGTGGAATGTTCATAGCCATGACTGTTGCCCTCAGACAACACATGGGCTATACTATTGCTAGCAGTCAATCTAACACAATAAGAAGCATTATCAAATCAAGTATTGTGTGTGGGATGTGTTTATCGTCTTTATCCTGCATTGTGTATTTAGCTTTATATTGTTTAATTATACACATTTATATATATTGTACTTACAGGAGCACTGTCATGATCCACAGAAAAATTACAAACTATCCAAGTTTCAGGGTCATTTTCAGTCAAGGCTGATATCTTTCGAATGGCAGAAAGATATAATACGTCTCGCTGAGAAGCAGGCCACACCCTCTGTGGAGAAGTAAAAATCTTCTGAAAAACAGATCTAACATGGAACTAACAGGACAAACAAATGTAATGCCAATAAATGTCTTAATTGAAGGTAAAATCTCTCAAATTTTAAACAGAAAGCATCTGAGGATATCTACCAAATGATTAATTATGAACAGAGTTAATAGCTTTGCAGAACAATAAAAGGAATAATGTTCTATTTTTTAAATTATAGTAAAATATATACACATATAATTTGCCATTTTAACTAATTTTTAAGGTACAATTCAGGGACATTAATTACATTCACAGTGCTGTGTAACCATACGGCTATCTCTGAAATTTATCATCATCCCAAACAGAAACTCTGTACCCATTAAGCAACAACTTTCCATTCCTCTCTCCTCATACTCCATGATTATGGTCCGCTTAGATTCACAGATTTAAAGAAAAAAGACTTCTTTGAATCAAATCACATTAGAAAGAATTCTAAGTCACTTAGATTGAGTATTTCAATATTAAGGTATGCAAGGGGAAACATATACTCTGGGAATGACATGGAGCCTAGGTCTTCAATAAATGGGACTCCTTTAAATGAGAAAAAAACAAAAACAAAAAAAAACCAACACAAATCTTTTATCCTGTTTGTTACTTCTGTTTTGGTTATCTCATATATGTACCTGGACTAGTCCTTATTATGCAGTGTCATTCTTGATTACTGAGAGTAATAAATAGCATACAATACAAATCATTTGCAAGATGAAATGATTCATTTTTTAAAGATACAAAATTTCATGCAGTTGACGAACACAATGTTGGGCAAATTGTGTGGGGACAGTAATACATGAAGATTTGGCAAATTTAGACCTAATGAGTACAAATCCACAGGATGATAAGATAGAAATTTAAAGAATGAATATGACTTAAACATCAAGAGACCAGTAGCCCTCTTTTAAGACCATACTGTAAAAGAAGTCAAATTTAAAGGGAAAAATATTGTAGTGTAAATAACACTATAGACTTTGAGTCTAAGCAGAACATTATCATGGAATGTGAGGAGAGGGGAATGGAGAGTTGTTGCTTAAATGAGTACGGAGTTTCTGTCTGGGGTGATGATAAATTTCAGATATAGTGTTAGTGGTATGGTTACATACATTGTGAATGTAATGTGATTTTCTTGGAAAAATTATTCCAGGACAATTTGTTTATTCCAAGAATTGGCAAATAATTATAACTGTAACACATTTTGTTACATATAAGATTTTAATAATTTTTAGTTTTATTTTTCAATCCTGATACAACTTATATGACCCTCTCTCCATCTACTATTTATCTAGTAGAATACCTTCAGCAGATTGTTTTCCATGATGGATTATTTTCAGATAATAAGGCTCTTTTGGTTCTAAATTATTGGTTATTTATCTTCATTCCCAATTATAGGGCGACTTATTAATATTCTGACATTTACTAAATTTTAGATTTCAAATTAGACTTCAAAATTTGTATGCTAAAACAGAATCTTAACTGTTATGCATTTCTGAGCAGCTATCATGTAAAATTAAGTATGGCTCCTAATTATTAGATACAAGATGTCTCAGATGACAAGACTGAGCTTAATACAAAACAGACTGATGTTTTCATACAATGCACTCAAAAACCATTTAAAAAAGAAAAATGAAGTACTCACTGAATTGGAAAAACAAAGTATCTATTAAATCATTATATTTCTTTTATAATGTTTAATATTGTTTTTGGTGGATCTCTCCAAAATTTTAATTCCTTTTATTATGATATACACATTATGTTATTGGGCAGTTTTCAGAAAAGAAACAGCAGAATAAGGCAAGAGAAATATTAATTCTATAATTTTAAATATCAAGAATAGCAGAAGAAGAAATAAGGTGAAAGGGAACTAATTTATATTTCTGTGTGCTCTGGTGTAAGACTAACCTCTCAAGTCATGCTCTGCGATTTTTCTTTGCCTTCAGATAATCCACTTACTTTTATATCTATTAGTCTTAACATAGGCTAATACCATACTAGCCATTACCCTTATTGTTGTTGTCACAGGAAGCTATAATTCACATTCATATTTGGTAACTATCATTTACCTCTTAATAGAGACTAGATACTAGAAAGGTATTTAAATGTATTTCAGTATTTCAGAAGGCTCTTTTCTAGACTTAAAATGTGTATAAAGAAAGCTGAGAGCGTGGCATACACCTATAGTTCCAATTACTTGGGAGGCTGAGGCAGGAGCATCACTTGAGCTCAGGAGTTTGAGCCTAGCCTGGGAAACATAGCAAGACCCTGTCTCTTCAAAAATAAAAACCGCATCAAGGGAACTAACTGTTGATCTTTATCAAGCACTCTATTTCTAGATTGTCTCTCTCAGATTCTTGCCTGCACACATTTCTGCTCTGAACAGGTTGATACACCTTTCAAATATATGACATTCATGAATCATTAATAAAGTCTTTGGATTTTTGTGCCTTTTAATAACCTCCCCAATTTTACTTTAGGGAATCTGCATGTCTGTGTTTGAACTACATTGAAGTCCTTTTAGGATGAATGAAGAGATCTTTACCTTGTGTGTTTGATAAATGATGATTGCATTATCAGCTAATGTTTCCACCACATGAAAGTTTTCTATAGTTGCTGAAATGAAGAGAATAATAAAAAGATAAATTATCTTTTCCTAGAATGTGATCAATTAACTTATGATGAAAGTCACGTACGAATGGACAGTATGGTCAATTGAACAAGATCCTGCCCTATCTAGGCTACGTCCAAATGGAAGGTAGCTAACACTTAGCATTGTGGTTACAGATGAGGGATGTGAGGTCTGATCACCAGGAAGCCTCATTTTCTTTGGCCCAATATCTATCTCCCACAGCAAGAAAGCAATTCTAATCACTACTGCATCACTCAGGCACAAATAGTTCCCTAACACTAAAACTGTTCCCTTTTTCCCTAATTTATTGATGTTAAATAAATTGTTATATCTAATCTTAGGTGGCTATTTCTGTGAAAAAGGGATGTCAGACTGCCAATGATAAACATGATGTTGAGAAGTATCTATACTTAGGAGATTGTGTGTCTAAGGGGAATACACACTAAGAGTAACTCTAGGCTGGGCGCGGTGGCTCATGTCTGTAATCCCAGCACTTTGGGAGGCCGAGGTGGGTGGATCACCTCAGGTAAGGAGTTCGAGACTAGCCTGGCCAACATGGTGAAACCCTGTCTCTACTAAAAAATGCAAAAATTAGCTGGGCGTGATGGTGTACACCTGTAATCCCAGCTACTTGGGAGGCTGAGGCAGAAGAATCACTTGAACTGGGGAGGTAAAGGTTGCAGGGAGCTGAGATCACGTCATTGTACTCCAGCCTGGGCAACAAGAGCAAAACTCCGTCTAAAAAAAAATAATAATTCTAAAGTAATCACAAAAGGATTCACCTAGGATTTACCATGGAAACAGTTTAGGAAAAAGTAGATGATGAAACAGAAATCTTCAATTTCAGTCTTGGCTTCTCCACCTTGTTGCCTTTGACAAGTCACTTTGCCTATCTGAATTTTACTTAATTTGCATGTAAAATAAGCAATAATAACTACTTATCATTGTAGGATTACTGAGGTTATTGGATCAAATTACATAGTAGGAAGCATTTTGTACACTGAAAAGTTCCACATAAATGTATTGTTAGTCCTCTACATGATTTTCCAAATACTTTCTAAGTTGATTTTGTGAACTATGTATGAGATGCAGAAAACTAGGCTGGATTTGATATTAAATTCAAAATAATAATTAGATTAAAATATATTAATAATGACAGCTTACTTTCCCAGTCATTGCGAACGTCAACATTCCAGAAATAATTGCAGACCTCATGTCCTGTGACGCCTTTAACTGCATGGGTAGCTTTTAAAGGATCCAGAACAATCCCATTTTCTTCTACTTCTCTTCTGTATACCTAAAGATAACATAATTCCAAAACTGTTTGAAAATTAAAAATCAAGTCCATAAAAGCATGAAAACATGCTTTTAAATATGGCTGCTCTTTAGATTTTTATGAAAATCTATTTATAGAACATATTCTGCTAAAAGAAAATTAAAAATTTCAAATTAACAAAAAGTACTGAAAATTATAAATCCAAGGTAAACTTCATAAAAAACATGCATATGTGATAAATAACTTACTGTGAGTTGTTTAAAAATAAATGTATCAATTTGAATTAGGCATTATTTACCAAACATTCTCAAAGACTGTTTAACATGGCTAAGAAAACCAAATAAACCTGGCTAGAATATATTCTCCTTAAAGATACTAAATTAAGGTTGCTTTGTTCAATGCTGTATCCCAACATCTAGAATAGATGTATCTGAAACACAGTAGGCACTCGGTTATTTGTTAAATCAATGGCTGAAAGCTAAGATGGCAAAAACATAAATAACAGATCTATCTTACTTTAAATACTGAGGTTATATACCTTAAATGCTATATATACCTTAAATGCTAAGTAAAATTAATTATTTTAAAATTATAGTTTGCTACTTTAGATAATTATGTGATAAATACTTTTGAGAAATGAAGAAACATGTATCATGGGGGAGAACCAAGTGCCAATTTATGAAGGACCTATGGGGCTAGACATTTCACATAGTTTCTATTACAGCATCTCTCAACAGACTACCTTCCCCTACAGATTTATTACTCATATCATTGGGACCACCGTTTTCCCAGCTACCCAAACTAGAAACTCTAGACTTTTGATTCCTCCCTTTACAGTTCACACAGCTAGTAAGCTTTTTACTATTCTTCTTCTTTTTTTTTTTGAGATGGAGTTTCGCTCTTCTTGCCCAGGCTGGAGTGCAATGGCACCATCTTGGCTCACTGCAACCTCCGCCTCCCAGGTTCAAACGATTCTCCTGTCTTAGCTTCCTGAGTAGCTGGGATTACAGGCGCCAGCCACTATGTCCAGCTATCACTTTGTGCCTGACTCTTTTAAGTAGTCTGCTTGTTCTCCAGTTTCTTCCCTATCAGCTTGATCTTCTTAAAATTATACTTTTCTATCCCAGCACTTTGGGAGGCTGAGGTGGGCGTATCACCTGAGGTCAGGAGTTTGAAACCAGCCAAGCCAATACGGTGAAACCCCATCTCTACTAAAAATACAAAAACTAGCCCAGCATAGTGGTGGGTGCCTGTAATCCCAGTTAGTCGGGATTACCAAAAAAAAAAAAAAAGATACTTTTCATACAGTGGCTAATCTACTGTTACAGACAATTGTTATAGACAATGACTATTCTCTTTAGAGAGTAACTTTATGCTTCCCATAATCTAGGCCCAATTTCTCTAACACTGTGGGCTGTAGGAGTACTTATTTTCTATTCCTCGTTCCAGCTGGAGAGACTTCATCTAGACCATCACTCCTGGCTTCTCTTCAGTGCTTCACTTCCTCCTCCTTAGAGGAAGGTGACTCTACCGTGACTGAATGATGACTACAGAACAAATAAGGCAGGTGTGGCTCAACCCTTTCTTCCGCAAAGAGCATACATCCTGGCCTGCTTCTGTAGTGAAGGTTTGTGATTATCCAGCAATGCCAGGAACATGCTTAATTCTGGAATAACAAGACCCTGTAGCAGCTGATCTCAAACTATTTTCTACAATCACCTTATCAGAATTATAGCTAACATTCTGGTAACTCATTTATCTGTCTCTTTTATTTTATGTCTTAATTTGTTCCTTATTCAAGATGAGAGGAGATCTCAGCATCTAATATTATATCTTATTTGCTAGAATAATTCTGGTCAACACAGATTATGCAAAAATCCCGACTAAAAAGTTTGCTTTCAAGTTTTTGCTCACATCATTATTAATAAATTAATAAAAACAATTTTGTTATTATTTCCAGATGCAGTTCAAATGCTTCTCTGCATTGTAAAACAATCTAATTGTTTCAAATCACAGAGATCTTTCTTTTCTGATTTTCTCCACCACTCATCTGTACTCTTCACTCAGTATGTTATCAGATGGGGCCAAGTAATAGCATGCATACACACATATATATATATACTATTTTTTTAGACAGGGTCTTAGTTTGTCACCCAGGCTAGAGTGCAGTGGCACAAATGTGGCTCATTGCAGCCCTGACCTCCCTGGCTCAAGGGATCTTTCGCCTCAGCCTCCTGAGTAGCTAGGACCACAGGTGTGTGGCACTGCACCTGGCTAATTTTTGTATTTTTTGTAGAGATGGGGTTTCACCGTGTTGCCCAGGTTTGACTTGAACCCCTGAGCTCAAGTAATCCACCTGCCATGTCCTCCTAAAGTGCTGGGATTACGGGTATGAGCCACTGTGCCTGGCCAATAGTACCTTTTAAATGTCAATATTCTTTTTCTTCTCTCATTCCTTGCTCTTATTTTCCGTCCCTGTGTTTAGGGATGTAAACAAGATTAACTGACCAATGTCTGAACATCAAATAAAGGTGCAGTAAGAGAAAAGAAAAGGAGGGTATAGACCAAAAAGGGAGAGAAACAAAGTGTCATCTAGGCACAACATTCAGTATGTTAAAAAAAAAAAACAAAAGGAAATATCCAAATACAGGACCATCAGCTAATTGTGACCTTTCATATCTAATTCTCCAAATTTTATTTTCTTCATGGCCCAGTCAAAACAGAAAGGTTTAATCATATATTTATATTACAATCATAAAGAAATTTTAGTAAAGGCAAAGCCAGAAAAGCAAAAAGACATTCTATTGCTCCATATATGATACTGCTTTGATCACATGTAATAATTTGTTTTAAAGGTAAGTTGAAAGTGCTATCCTTATTCATATCAATAGTAATGATAATATGACTGAAACAGAGATGCCTTTGGCAATCTACAACATTTCAGGGGGAATTACCTTCATTTCTCCTTCTTCTACAACCAACTGCCAATTGGCATCTCCGCCTACATCCTGTAATGAGTAAGTCATGTGGTTCTGCACCATCTCTTCAACCTTGTGAGGGGAGGAAAAAGGCATGAGAATCCAATAGGTATGTCATAATCTCTAAAACAGAATGGTATTCAGTTAACTTCAGTTCAGAAATGGTGCTCTTAGTAGCTGAGCAACCAAATGGACAAAGGTGAGGAGGTTTTACATAGCGTTTGAAGAGTTTGGTCCACATTCCAGATATCCAGGTTAATGACAGGAGACAGAAATGAAAAGAAGGAAGATGGGTCACTCAAGTAACACATATTGGCCTAATGTGTATCAAGTGACCAATAAGCATTTTCTGGAAAAAAGAAATATTCCATTCTATATCATAAAACAGAGATAATGTGTTAAAGTATAAAATAATGGAACAGTATAGATAAAAGGGGCACAGAGATCATCCCGTCCAATGTTTCTATATTTAAGACTATGTAGAGATATCAGGAAGGTCTGATATGAACAAAGACATATATAGAGAGAGCACATCTTTGCTCTCATATGAGCAAAGATTAGCAAAGATATATATGTATATGTTAAAGATTTCAATACAAAAAAGGTGAAAAACCTTCCTTATGCCACTGATAAACCTCTGTTTTACAATGGAATATAAGCCAATTTAAAAATAATCAAACCCTTATTTATTTGATTCCAATTTCTTTGTTCTAAATTCTTCCAGGGACAATGCTAATATTCATATATTCAAGCATTTACACATAATCACCTTTTAGTTCATTTTAAAATTTCTAACAATGTCCTTTAAAAAATTTTAAATTTGAATTTATAACAACTTTTTACTGATATTTAAATGTAACTCTTAACTATCAAAAATTGTCCTTATACATTTTATGTAAACAAGCAAAGTTGAATATTTCACACTACCAGAATTCTCAGATTTATTGGAGAACTGAAGTGATACAAAGTGGAAACAAAGTAATTTCATTTTATGTAATAAATATATTAGAAGACAGAAGAGCTGGAAAATATATATATATACACACACACATATATAACATACTTCCATTAAATTTTATCCTAAAGTTCGTTTGTTTTATATAAAGTCTATTCTGTTCATTAGGAATATAGAACAGGAATCAGTTTTGAACATATTTCAAAGTAAATAATCAACTCCCCACCCCCCACCCAAGAGACAGGGTTATTCTGTCACACAGGTTGGAGTGCAGCGGCACAATCATAACTCACTGTAATCTTGAACTTCTGGACTCAAGTGATCCTCCTGCCTCAGCCTCGTAAGTAGCTAAAACTACAGGCCTATGCCACCATGCCCAGCTAATTTTTTTTTTTTTTTTTTTTTTAAGAGACAGGGTCTCACTTCGTGGCCCAGACTGGAGTACAGTAATATGATCATAGCTCACTGCCACTACAATTTCCTGGGCTCAGGGGATCCTCCTGCCTCAGACTCTGAGTAGGTGGGATTACAGGAGTACAACACCACACCCAGTTAATTTTTTGTAGAGACAGGGTCTCGCCATCTTGCCCAGGCTGGTCTTGAAGTCATCTTCCCACCTTGGCCTCATTAACGGTTTTAAAAAAGAAACTCACTCTGGGAATATAATTTTCTATACCAAAGGATGTTATCAATATGTTATAGTGATGTATACTTCTGCTACCTCGAGTTTGTACATCTTAAATGCATTTTTGATTACTGAAAGCAGATATGGCCTTAAGTGTCTCCTGATACATCAACCATCACAAAGAATATTTTTGATAAAAATGCTGAGATTCTATAATCTACTTTTGTACTAAATAAACACTAACAATATTTTATTCCTTTATTCATAATTCTCAAAACAGTGTGAGTTACTGATTTGACAGAAATTTAACAGGACATTCTACAATTTTACAAAGCCTTGGAAAATATAACTTTCAGTGTTGCATGGAGAAACTGTGCACCTTTATAATTTCAACATCTACTTTGAGAGAGCAAGGATAACTAATGCAGGATTCCAAGTTACTAATACATACAAAATGTATCTGATTTCCAAAAAGAAAAGTCCCAATTACTATGCATAAATAAAAGTAGCATTGGCTTGATTCATTTGTCTGTGTCACACTGTGATTAGGAGAAATGTTTACACTCTTCAGATTCCAAAATCTTAAAAATCTTTAGATTTGAGTATGTGCTTTGAGGTAGGAAACTAGCAGTTAAGCATACCTGTATTTATTATGAGATAAGAGACAGAAAGAAATGCTTCCCCCAAATAAACCCTACTTTCAATACGTTACTTGTGAAAGAAGAAAGTGAAGAACAGAAGAATTTTATTCTGTTAAAAAACAGAATCGGGTTCAAAAAAAAATTTTTTTTTTTTTTGGAGATGGAGTCTTGCACTGTTGCCCAGGCTGGAGTGCAGTGGCGTGATTTTGGCTCACTGCAAGCTCTGCCTCCTGGGCCCAAGCCATTCTCCTGCCTCAGTCTCCCAAGTAGCTGGGACTACAGGCACCCACCATCACGACTGGCTAATTTTTTGTAGTTTTAATAGAGACAGGGTTTCACCGCGTTAGCCAGGATAGTCTCGATCTACTGACCTCATGATCCACCCGCCTCGGCCTCCCAAAGTGCTGGGATTACAGGCGTGAGCCACCGTGCCTGGCCTAAAATAATTTTTTAATGCTACTTAGCTCTTTTGTCAAAAACAACGCAGGTAGTTGTGTTTCTGTTGGGGAGATTATTCTGAATTAGGGATTTCAAATGCCTAAGAAATGAGGTGTTTTTGATTTGTGGTTTTGTCCAAAAGAAACCAGATTCCACAAACATAAACGCACAGTAGGTAGCACAAGTCAAAAAATATATAGAAAGCATATTTAACATTGTCTTTCTAGGTAGGCAAAAAATGCTATTCCTTCAACGGTAGGCCATGAGGCAGGTCCAGGTTCAATTTTCAGCCATGCTGTATAAAAATGTTTTAAAAATAATATTCCTGTAATAGCTACACTGCATCAATGGAAAACCAGTTTTCAAAAGGTTCAACAAAGAAACAAACATTCAGTGCTATGCTCCTAAAAAACTAAAGATCTAATGAAGTACTAAATTACTGTAATAAACTCTGCAAAGCTTTCATCATGAAATCTTCATTCATTATAATATCTTCCTTGAGGTAATAACATTAAAGTTAAGAAGAGAGGTATACAGGTAAAAATCTCACTATAACAAATTTTATGTTTGCTGTAGGAAAATATGAAGTAACCAATATTACCATAGGGGCAGTGACTTGGGCACTGGTGACCAGACTGACACTTCAGATCTAACCTAATAATCTGCTCACTTTACTGTTCAGTTATGACACTACATATTAAAAAGAAGTGGGAAGCTGGGCGTGGTGGCTCACACCTGTAATCCCAGCACTTTGGGAGGCCAAGGCCGGCAGATCACAAGGTCACAAATTCGAGACCATCCTGCCTAACACGATGAAACCCCGTCTCTACTAAAAATACAAAAAAATTAGCCGGGCGTTGTGGTGGGCACCTGTAGTCACAGCTACTCGAGAGGCTGAGGCAGGAGAATGGCATGAACCTGGGAGACAGAGCTTGCAATGAGCCGAGATCACGCCACTGCACTCCAGCCTGGACGACAGAGCAAGACTCTGTCTCCAAAAAAAAAAAAAAAAAAAAAATGAAGTGGGAAACAAGCAAATACTGTTTCATAAAACAAACAAACAATATACAAATATAGCCAAATTTACCATGCTGTTAGGCTCAAAATTTGACATTCTAGGAAATAATATTATAGTAACACCTCCTGTCACTTATAAATGAAAAAGACTCAGTCAAAAACATTGAAGAAGGTGAACAGTGTTTCTAAGTTTTATTTAGGCTAAGTGTAATTTCAGAAATCATGCCCTTGATTTTTCCAGACCTAGAGTTGAAAATGATTAGCTGACATACAAAGCATCTTCAAATTAATAAACTATGAAACAACATGGAGATAAAATACATTTGATACAGAAAATTAGCCGGGCATGGTGGCGGGCACCTGTGGTCCCAGCTACTCAGGAGGCTGAGGCAGGAGAATGATGTGAACCTGGGAGGCGCGAGCTTGCAGTGAGCCGAGATTGCGCCACTGCACTCCAGCCTGGGCTACAGACCGAGACTCCGTCTCAAAAAAAAAAAAAAAAAAAAAAAAATTTGAGATGGGACATTTGCTCCAATTCTAACCTTTTCTTCCATCTCATATCTAAATCACTCGGTATGATGCCATTTCTGAAGGCTACCAAGCAGGATTTTTCTAACACTATTACCCAGAAATCTGAAAAGAAAATTGCCTTTTGATAGCACAATAAAAGTCTAAGTTGGGCATGGTGGTTCATGCCCGTAGTCGCAGCAGCTTGGGAGGATCGCTTGGGCCCAGGAGTTTGAGGTTAGTCTTGGCAACATAGCAAGACCTCATCTACTTAAAAAAAAAAAAAAAGAGTCTAGAAGGGCTCAAAAACAGCTCAGATCTCTTTCTCTTATGCATGTAAAAGAAATACAACTATGTTGGTCAGGCACGGTGGCTCATGCCTGTAATCACAGCACTTTGGGAGGCCGAGGTGGGTGGATCATGTGGTCAGGAGATCGAGACCATCCTGGATTGGATAATACAGTGAACTCCCCTCTCTACTAAAAATACAAAAAATTAGCCAGGCATTGTGGTGCATGCCTGTAGTCTTAGCTACTCAGGAGGCTGAGGCAGGAGAATCATTTGAACCCGGGAGGTGGAGTGTGCAGTGAGCTGAGATCGCGCCACTGCACTCCAGCCTGGGCAACATAGTGAGACTCTATCTCAAAAAAAGAAAAAAAATACAACTACGCTTACTACAAACTCACAAAACCATAGAGGGGCTTGTTAGATAGAACAATTATTAATAACAAATTAATAGTGTACTGTTAACCCAAAAGAGAGATGGTTAAGAACACAGCACTTTTAGTCTACCATATTGACAAAAGTTAACTGAATTACAATATTCAGTGCTACTATATCAATAGAAAACTGACCTGGGAACGTAAGCTGGTTCAACTTTTCTAATTAAGAGTTTGGCAGTAAAAATTTTTAAAACGTGGCTGAGGCCTGTGGCGTGTAATCCTAGCACTTTGGGAGGCTGAGGTGGGAAGATCACTTGAGGCTAGGGGTTCAAGACCAGCCTAGGCAACACAGTGAGACTCCCGTATCTACAAAAAATAAAAAATCAGCTGAGAATGGTAGCCCATACCTGTAGTCCCAGCTACTCAAGAGGCTGAGGCAAAGATCACTTGAGGCTTCAATGAGCTATGATCGTGCCACTGCATTCCAGCCTGGATGACAGAATGAGACCTTATCTCTTAAAAAATAAACAAAATACCAGCCTGGGCAACACAGTGAGACCTCATCTCTGTTACAAATAAAAAAATTAGCTGGGCATGGGGGCGTGTGCCTGTAGTCCTCAGTTCCAGCTACTCAGGAGACTGAGGCAGGTGGATCGCTTGAGTCCAGGATCAAGGTGCAGTGACTGTGATCTCACCACTGCACTCCAGTCTGGGGAACAAAGCAAAACCCTGTATTAAAATTAATAAAAATAAAATAATATAATATAATAAACACTTGAAAATGTTCATGGCCTTCGTTCCCACAATTATGCTTCTAGGAATACATTCTAAGGAAATAATTAGAAAGGGTGCAAAGATGTATATAAAAGGATGCTCACTGTAGCACTATATACAACAGAGAAAAATCAAAAATAAGCTAAATGTTCAATATTAGGTGAGTAGGTAAATTCAGCCATGCATATGCATAGACAAAGACATATAGACTTATATTTACTGATGGGAAGATGGGCCTATATATAAGTTTAAAATAAAGATTATAAAACAGTTTATATAGAGTTACCTATTTTGGTAGAAGATTTTTAAAAATCTGGCACATATGGATAATTACATACACCTTAATATTTATCTCATATACATGACAGAAGATAAATGGAATATTAGTAAACTATTATTTTAATTTTATTTATTCTACTTTCAAATTCTGCTAAAATTAGCATGCATCACTTGTACACTAAAAAAGTGAGAGGGGTGAAATAATTACCACAACAATAATGTGCTCCTACGGACAAAAGGTGGGAAAAAACCTCACACAGAACCATTTTTTTGCAATGATGCTCCCTATAGATTAAGCTGCAAATGTACTGTACATCCTTTGATTTCTTTCTTTTTCAACTGAGGATGATGTTCTTCCCCCTTTGATTTCTAAGGTGACACCTTTAAATGTGAACTGTTATGCAAATAAATGTGACCAAAATGATCAATTTATGAATCTAAATTCTTTCTATTCTCTGTACACCTGAAAATTATTTTCTGGTTTGTGGCTACAGTCATTATTTCAAGAACTTGCCAGCCTGGGCAACACAGCAAGGCCCTGTCTCTACAAAAAATAAAAACAATTAGTTGGGTGTGGTGGAATGCCTGTAGTCCCAGCTACTTGGGAGGCTGAGAGACAGGAGGATCACTTGTGTCCAGGAGGTCAGAGGTCAGGTTACAGAGCTATGATTGTGCCACTGCACTCAGCCTGGACAACAGGTGAGACCTTGTCTCCTTAAAAAAATAAAAATGAAAATAAAAAAGGCTGGGCATGGTGTCCCAGGCCTGTAATCCCAACACTTTGGGAGGCTGAGATGGGCAGATCACTTGAGGTCAGGAGTTCAAGACCAGCCTGGCTAACATGGTGAAATCTGGTCTCTACTAAAAATACAAAAATTAGCTGGGTATGATAGCGTGTGCCTGTAATCCCAGCTGAGACAGGAGAATCGCTTGAACCTGGGAGGTGGAGGTTGCAATGAGTCAAGATCGTGCCACTGCACTACAGCCTGGGTGACAGAGTGAGACTGTCTCAAAAAAACCAAAAAAACAAAAATGAAAAAACAAACAACAACAACAACAACAACAAAACACAGAACCTGTAGTCCTTTACAACTTTAATTTCTCAGATCTGGAGTGACTTTGTTCCTAGTATCTGCCCATCAGACAGATTCATGTGTTGGTACTAATTTCCTGGTAGATTTATATATTTTATTTTAAGCTATTTTCAGGGCATCTCTGAGTTGTACACTTGATTATTTCAGCCAATTCAAGACTATAAAATACCATTTCAACAAGAACAAGGTAGTCATGAGCCAACACTTACGTAAACAGCAAAGTGAAATTACCAGAGATTTAGAAGGCTTCTGTATGGGAGCTGATATAAATGATCAAGAAACTAGGTATGATACATGTATCTGGACTTTTAAAGTTTGTTGGAGTAAATAAGGATTATATTATGCTTATATAATATTTTGGCAAATTATTAAAGGTGATTAAAAATGCTGACTTGGTTTTTAAATTAATTATGAAGATCTTACAAAACAAAGAATTTGGCTACTTCCAATATTTCAAGTGTTGTAGAGCAACTGATGTGTATTTGTGTATTAAGAACAATGTAGGCCAGGTGTGGTGGTTCACGCCTGTAATCTCAGCACTTTGGGAGGCCGAGGCAGGCAGATTACCTGAGGTCAGGAGTTCGAGACCAGCCTGGCCAATATGGTGAAACTCTGTCTCTACTAAAAATGCAAAAAATTTAGCTGGGTGTGGTGGCAGGCGCCTGTAATCCCAGTTACTCAGGTGGCTGAGGCAAGAGAATCGCTTGAACCCAGTGGGCGGAGGGTGCAGTGAGCCAAGATTGCACCATTGCACTCCAGCCTGGGCGACAATAGCTAAACTCCGTCTCAAAAAAATAAAATAAAATAAAACAAAAATAAAAATAAAAAATCGATGTAATATAACAAGTGTTTCTAATGTTAATGAATAACCTTTGAGCCTCTTACTTTGCTTAATACAAAAGTCTCTGTAGGGTGTAAGAACTGTAAAATGTAACACTACTGCATAGTCACTACTATAATTTTACACTGTGTTGAACTAGAAGAGTTTTCCAGATAACACAATGTTTCTCAGCTAAAATTAACTTCAGATCTACATCCAATGCTATATTCTCAAGTGTGACTGTACAGAATCAACTTGCTAGATCCTTTGATAATGGGTGATAAGGCAGTGTAACATCCTCTGAAACAGAAACTCTTACAATTGGGAATTAGTCATCTATTCTAAAGGAACTGCCAAACATAAGGTACACAATTTAATCACAATAGTTAACTGCTAGAGTCCATATCTGCTAATGACAACTAACGCTTTAGCAAGGACAGTAAATACTTGAAGACCTTAATGTAATTTTCTTCATTTTTACCTCTGCTGGCATACAAAACAGTACATAATCAAAAGTTAAAACAGGATCGGATCAATCATGTGCAAAATATATTAGAAAAAAAATTCAGCAAGATTTCTCTTGTTACATATGTGAGCTTTACAAAAAGTTAATATTATGAAGAAGTAAGCTGTAATTCAGCAAAATTTTGTAAAAATATAGGCACCTGCTTCTCAGTGATACAGTTATCTGTACTTAAAGGCAATTCAGCTGTTCTACAGCACTACCATGAGGGCCCTGGTTTGGGTTCTGAACCCCTAATTCTTAGGCATTCTTTATTACTGGCTTACATTCTTTCCTTGCTGTCATTATATTTTTTTTCATTTATAGCCTATGTATGCCTATATTCTTGATTAGTCTGTGATATTATTTTAATGCAATGTGGAGCTTAGCATAATAAACCAAAGTCTCCTAGTATTATGTAGTTTTGTCACAGATTCATTATGAATGGATCTCTTTTTTAAAAAATATGTGGAGCCAGGCACGGTGGTTCACACCTGTAATCCCAGCACTTTGGGAGGCCAAGGTGGGCACATCACGAGGTCAGGAGTGCGAGACCAGGCTGGCCTACATGGTGAAACCCCATCTTTACTAAGAATACAAAAATTAGCGAGGCGTAGTGGCATGTGCCTAAAATCCCAGCTACTTGTGAAGCTGAGGCAGGAGAATTGCTTGAACCTGGGAGGTGGAGGTTGCAGTGAACCCAGATCATGCCACTGCACTCCAGCCTGGGCAACAGAGCAAGACCCTGTCTCGAAAATAAATAAGTAAAATTTAAAAAAAAAAATGCATAAATGGACAGGCAAAAGGTAAAATAAACTGTAGTACATTTGGTTATGGATGATTTCTGATCCAGAGTTGCTAAATCTTTTTCTTAAAAGTATTCAAGGAGAAAAAAGCTGTACAAGTCAGAAAAACACCATGCCATATTCTTCTCTATGGCAGGTTAAAAACTGATGTAAACTTTATTTATATACATAAAAATAATAGAAATCTCTTTTGACTTTTAAAAACTTTTATAGCAATACTCTCATAGAGTAAAAATAATGATGTAAACTTTTATTAGCTCAAATAAATTATGTTATAACAGCAATAAAAGCTAACATTTATTGAGCACTTATTATGTGTCAGGTTCTAGCTAAATCACAAAAATGAAGCACAAAGAAGTTAGAAAACTTACTGGGATCATACAGCTAACCAGGATTTAAACTTAGTCATTCCAACTAGAGTGCTCAGGTCTTTAATATAGGATTAACATAATATAATCTAATCCAATAAAATGCAATAACCAGAAAGATAAAAAGTTGAATGGCAAAGATGTGAAGATTAAGAAAATTAAAAAAAGAACCAATGCTGACACTAAAAAAAACTTCCTCCAATGGTAATTTGATTTTATTTTGAGGGTAGAGACTGCAAGCATCCAGCTTCCTGTCTTAAATTCCCAAACCCTTACCAATGTTAAAAATTAAAACAAATTTCCATAGATTTAGCATATGAACAGAAATATTCATTTATAATACCCAAAGGTAATTTGTATAAGGAAAACACAATCTGCTCAATGGAGCTTAGTATTATAATGGAAATGAAACATATTATTAAAAAGTGATTTCTTTGCTGAATATAATTTGGAGATACTTTAAATTAGCTTAAAAGTGAGACTGCTGAAATCTGCTTTTCTGCTATAACATATCATATAGACCACATCCATCAAAACTGCTAAATCCTGACTGAAGAAACAGATATTACATGATACCAAAACCCAGTATCTTCTATTTGTTTCAATTCAGTTTGAAAATCTTTCTGGAGTACCTCCTATATGACAAAATTCCAAGCTGTGAATAGTAAAGGACACATGCAAACCTGACAGAGAAACTATTTAGTAGACAAGGAAGACCTTTTTAATGCTTAATGTTACTATTTAAAATTCAAAACTAAAATCAGTGGCCTAACCAAAAGATTTCTAGGAACTGGGAAAGCAGGCTGAAATATAGCACAGAAAGACTCAAGTCCACTCTATACATTCATACAGTACCTGGGAGCTGAATCTGTGAACATCATCAGAGGCACTGACTAGATCAATGGAAGACATGGAGGAAGAGCGACTATAGGGCTACCAGAGACAGACAAAGAAAAAACCAAGTAATCAGAACAAAGGCACAACAGAGCATTCAGTACCAACTTCCAAACACAAGATAAAGGGAAAAGAAAACAAAGCACTATATGAAACAAGCACAGCAGCAACTGCTGACTTCATGCACCTATTATGTATTATGTTCCAAAATCATTCCAAAAAAGAATGCAGTGCTTCCACTAATACAAAGAAATACCATTTAATCCCAAAGAAGAGAGAGATTTAGTATAACTGGATATATTTCTGGTTAACTATTTTGGATTAGCCACTCGTAATTTGCCCACCCCCCACTTTCCCCTTAAATAAAAATGAAAGAACTTTATTTTCAGAACAAGATTTCTAACTGTTTTGGAGGATGTATATGGAATACAATATATAAAATCAAAAACAATCTCATTACTTAAATTCATGAAAAAGGGAGAAAACTTATACTACAAAATATTTCTGGCTGGGCATGGTGGCTCACGCCTGTAATCCCAGCACTTTGGGAGGCCGAGGTGGGCGGATCACAAGGTCAGGAGATCAAGACCATCCTGGCCAACGTGGGGAAACCCTGACTCTACTAAAAATACAAAAATTAGCTGGGTGTGGTGGCGCATGCCTGTAATCCCAGCTACTAGGGAGGCTGAGGCACGAGAATCTCTTGAGCCCAGGAGGCAGAGACTGTAGTGAGCCGAGATAGCGCCACTGCACTCCAGTCTGGCGACAGAGCGAGACTCCATCTCAAATAAAATATATTTCCACCAACAGTGAAGAACAATACAAGGTGTACTTTTAGTAAACTCTGACATTAGCTTACCTTTTGGACAAATCTATGTGTCCCCACAGAAGAAAAGGCATCTCCAGATGGCAAGGATGTAGGCCAATGTAATCTCACCTTTTCACTCTGTGACTAAAAAAACATATGTTAAGATGGGAAGGTTTTAAAGTGTATTTTGCAATTGAAGAATGGATAATATAACCTGGAACTACCAACATTCGATTAGTGAACGCCTTAGTGCTTATAACCATTAGAATTATGAAACTACTTCACAGACATGGCAAATCCTGATACTTGCCTCAGATATCCCAACCTCTTCTTTCTAATTCCGCAGATACTATGTCAGGCAAGGGATAAGTTCTTTGATTTTGCTCCTAGTCAGACTCCCTGCTACCTGCATAGGATTATTTATTATAGGTCAATCTTAACACTGCTGCCAATTCTCTCCTATCCAAACCCTGGCCAAATCATTCCAATGACTCTACCTTATAAGGCCCCTGGAGGGCTGACCCATAGGTTTACATATAAATTGAAAATAGTATCACTGTTTGCTTCAGTCATGTTCCTAAGAACATAGGTATATCACTTTGCTTCCTCTCCATGAAGGTATTCTGCCCTTCATCTCATCATCTTACTCCTGTTAAGATGCCACTTGACCTCCTTCTTCCTCTTCAGTTTGCCTTGGTTGTTCTCATTTATTTCAACCAACTGCTAAGATCTCATTTCACATGCACCAGCATGTATCTTTCCTTCCCTATGTTTGCAAATAACGTAAACTCAAAAATGTGTGATATGTCACCTGGAGAGTATCTATTTAATGGCTGTGTTGTTCAGAGATCTGTGCAATATATACTGAGTATGAAGAGGGAAATGATCTAAATCTATGGAACTGATTTTATGGATTTCTGAAGCTCTCACTACTCTATAGAATATTACCACACTGTATCTTTGTCATATCAACATGCCTGGCTATTAGGCAACAAAAACAACGCACTGTTCAATGACTATTTTGCACAGCATCTAGAACAGTGTCAAGAATAGAATGAAGTTGATTGGATGGCCCCATGAATATTTCTTTTTCTAAAGCTTACAGAAGGGTTCATCAATTCTCTCAAACCCAACTCAATTACCGCACTGATACTCAGTAGAGTAGCATTTTAGAGAGAAGAGATGTTTTGAATCATCTTGTCTACTTTGTTTCACAGATTAGAAAACCAAGGCCCAGAGAATTCAGTGATAAGTTCATAGCTACAAAGTTAGTTAGAGGTAAAACTAAGAGTAAGACTGATGTCTTGACCCGTTGACTACTTTTTCCCCAAACAGCACATCCTAGACAAAAAACAAAGGGAAACAAATAAATAATGCTGCTTCGGGTAGTACTTTAGGTTTCCAAAAGTAGAGCCCATTTAGGAACTGAAAGTTCCCACTCTTCTTGAGTGGTACATACTATCTTTTGGGTATTAAAAAAAAAATGAGCAATAAGCTTTACAAATTAATGTGACATGAACTTTTTATCAGTAATTTTTTAAAAATAATGAAAGATACACATGAGAAGCAGTTACTACTGTAGGTGATTTACCCTTAGCTAGGTAGACCAATAAGAGCATAGTAGCCATGTACTGCCTTAGCAAGGACAGGAAATGAACAAGCTAACTTTTCCATGCAAATTCATTTGTACTATAAAACTGACACATACATGATTATTTGGCAAGATACTCTGTAGCCACAGTTTATTAATACTTTCCCCCCAAAAAGGTTAAGTTTCCACTATAACGAGCATAGCTTAAACAAAGGGAGGAAATAACAAAATTCATCCTTAAGTACCATCTAGTGGTAACATACAGTAACTGTATTGTTGCCAAATTAAAGAAGACAAAGTATCAAGTTAATCTTGAAGCTAGAGTTAATGGGTTTAAGAAATACTTTTCTTTAATTTCCACAGCAGCTAGGTGTAACTACTGTAAATTCAATAATGATGACAAAACACGGAACAAAGTAAAAGTGAGAAGGAAACTGAAGGTGAAGTAGTGAAGGCAATAAAGGGGTTAATAAAAACAATGATACTAATATAGATGAAAAAACCTTAAGTTTTTGGTTATCTTCCTTTTCATATCATACTTGGTGAAGAAAAATTCAAAGAAGCTTTTTACTTAAATATATGCTTTATATTAAAAGAATGGTTTAAGTTGGACACTTAAAAGGAAAAAAGCAAAAAGAACATTTCTATTTAAGTTCATGTTAATTATGCATGATACCTTTTAACAATTATTGGTTTTCTTTCTACTGCTTGGAAATTCACATATAAAGGAACTGACTTATAATGATTATTTTACTGCCGGTACCATGGCTCACGCCTGTAATCAATCCCAGCACTTCGGGAGGCTGACGCAGGTGGATCATGAGGTCTGGAGTTCGAGACCAGCCTGGCCAATATGGTAAAACACCACCTCTACTAAAAATACAAAAAAAATTTAGTCAGGCTTGGTGGCGTGCACCTGTAGTCCCAGCTACTCGGGAGGCTGAGGCAGAAGAATCGCTTGAACCCAGGAGATGGAAGTTGCAGTAAGCTGAGATCGCGCCACTGCACTCTAGCCTGGGTGACAGAGCGAGACTCCGTCTCAAAAAAAAATATATATATATATTTTACATTTGTGACTCAATATATTCACAGTTAAGTTTGTCGGTTACTAAGTTCACAATGTTCAAATTCTATTTACATGAAATAATATACATCAAGGAATGCCTATAGTGTTAAAATAAATCTCAGCTTAGAATTTTCAATAATAGATATACCTGTTCTTCTATTTTATCTTGTCTGTCAAGAGCAGCTTCAACAGCATCAAAGAACTCTTCTTCATTAATCAGACTGTTAGGGCCTTCCTATTCCAACACACGGGAAAAAAAGCAGTTTATTTAAAGAAACGGAAAACTCTGATAACTCTGGTACTAACTTGAGGTTGAAAATTGACCTAATAAACATTTATAGAAACACATATTTACAAACCAGTCAGTAACTAGATCATATGTATGCTCTGTGTAAAATCACAAGTGTTATAATTAATTCACTTAGTACTCATATATTTACTTACTGTATATTGACCAATATTATGTTGGGATAATAGTCTAGAGCAGGGATTGGCAAAAACTGTGGCCCACAGGCCAGATCCAGTCTGCCGCTTACTTTTGTATAGCCTGTGAGCTAAGAATTTCATTTTTAAATGGCTGGAAAAAATAAAAGTAATAATATGACATGTGGGGATTACTTGAAATTAAAAGTTTGGTGTCCCTAAAGTTTTATTGGAAAACAGTGATGCTCATTCAACTATATATTATCTAGGTCTTCTTTAGTAGCATAGTTGAGACTTATGACAGAGACAACAGAGATATAAAATTGCAATGAGGTAAGTCAAAATGTGCACAAGAACTACAGCTAATAAGTATGGCTAGGCATTCAGAGGGGGATCTTCCTAAGCAGGGGTAATTGTTTCATGAGGAAATAAAAGTTGAGTTGATGCCTGATAGTCTGGCTAGATGGCAGAATAATGGCCATCAATCACTTGGGGAATTGTGTGGGAGATCTCTTACAATGAAAATTCCCAGGCCTCCATGCCCAGAAATTATTTCTCAGTAGGTCTTCAGTGGAGCCTTGGAATATACATGTTTAATAATTCCCCCAAGTGATTTCCATGTAAGTGGAACCTCAGCAGCACCAGACAATAAACATATAAAGAACAATAAGAAAATGTAAACAATCAACATATGTTCCTGCTGTGATGAACCAAGTAAGTGGGCAGTAAGTGGAACAACAGCTTTGTATTATGATAAAAGTAGAGGCTAAAAGGTAGGCTTGGGTTTAGAATTTCTTAAATGTTAAAATATATAAAATAAGACACATGAACAATTGGTGAAATCTTCCCAGTTAAACTCATAACGCCAAGTCATCATTAGTCCATTAAAAAATATCTAGCAACATCATCCTAACCCCACCATAACCTGGAACCATACTGGAAGGGTGGGAGGTATGGGGTAACGTTCTTGTCATTTGGCATATAAGAAAAATTGACTTAATGGAGTTCTTCTTTTAGGGTTATGAGGACTCAGTCCCCTACAACCTACTTCATAAAAAACAAAAACAAACAAAAAAAACCCACCACCACAACAACAAAAACACCTTTCTATTCAGATACAACAAACATACAGAACAGTGCATATCTCAGTGAAGTATCATACAGTGAATATAACCATCTAATGACCATCTGGGACAAGAGGGTCATGAAAAAAATAGTAACAACACTTTAGAGGCCTTCCTCCTTCAGGATTCTGTTTATAAAGTCAAAACATTTCAAAGACAGTAAAACGACAGCAGGATAACTTTGCTCTCTCTTGATCAGAGAAAACACAAAATATCCAAACTCAAGTATATTTTCTAATGATTTTAAAAACTATTTAACCACATCTACATTTAAAAAATATTACCATTCATTCTCTCTACAGTGATTTAGTACATGTGGATTTCTAGTCCTTAAACAATCATGTCAGAGCCTCAAGAGTCTAATTGAAAACTAAAGCATTTAAAAATTCTGGCCAGGTGTGGTGGCTCATGCCTGTAATCCCAGCACTTGGGGAGATCGAGGAGGGCAGATCACATGAGGCCAGGAGCTCTAGACCAGACTGGCCAACATGAAGAAAACCTGTCTCTATTAAAAATACAAAAATTAGCTGGGTGTGGTGGTGCACGTCTATAAACCTAGCTACCTGGGAGGATGAGGCATAATAATTGCTTGAACCTGGTAGGCGGGAGTTGCAGAGGTTGCAGTGAGCCAAGATCGCACCACTGCACTCCAGTCTGGGCGACAGAGCGAGTCTCTGCCTCAAAAATAAATAAATAAATAAATAAATAAACAAATAAAAATAAAAATTGTATTTTGCCAAATGAAATGGTTTTTCCTTTAATGGCAAACCTTTGGGAGAAGAACTAAAGTAATTGGCATAAAATTTTCTTTATTAAAAGAGACTTAAAAAAACTCCTTTTATCTCATCATGCTTACTAAGGGCAGGAGCTACTTATCTGCCCTTTAGCACAGCATTTCTTATGTTAACAACTCTCCTTGATGAGTTCTCTGACTATAAAGATCAACAAGAATTTGTTCACATCCTGAGACAACAGGTTTTAATCAAGAAAATGACATTTTCAGATTTGCAGTTTAGAAAAGTCATTCTCCCTGCAGTAGAAAGAATGGATTGAAGGTAACAATTGTGACTGGGCACTTGGACACTTTTTGTATAATAGAGATGAGAGTTGAAGGTGGCCTAAATTAGAGCCAAAGCAGGAGGAATAGAGAGGCAATGACAAATTAGATATAGTAATCCCCCCGTATCAGTGGTTGGGGGGCTCCTTTGTAGGTTTCCCCTTCTCTGCCTGTCCTTTAAATGTTGGTGTTCCTCAGGGTTCCATACTTGCTCTAAACACAGTATTCTTACTTATATACAATGCTTCAGTCATCCTTTGACGACTCTTAAATTCACAGCCAGACCACCTCACTTCTAAGGGTTAGATCTTTGTATCTAACATAGAAGACTTCCTCATTTGACTCACCTCTTCTCTGATCTCCACACCTATCTGCAGAAACCTGGGCCTAATCTTGGATTCCTTCCTTTTCCCTCATTCAATCATCACACCCTTCAATTCTACTTTCCAAATACAATAGTCTCCCCTCTCTGTGGTTTTGTTTTCTGTGGTTTATATACAATAAGATACTTTGAGAGAGAAAGAGACTACATTCATGTAACTTTTTACTATAATACAGTATTACAATTCTATTTTGTTATTGTTAAAATAAAAATTAAACTTTATCACAGGTACACATGTATAGGAAAAAACACAGTACATATAGGAAAAAACATAGTGTATACAGGATTCAGTACTATCTGCAGTTACTGGGGGGGTCTTGTAATGTATCCCCCCAACCACTGATACGGGGTGATTACTATATCTAATTTGTCATTGCCTCTCTATTCCTCCTGCTTTAGCTCTAATTTAGGCCACCTTCAACTCTCATCTCTGTTATACAGAAAGTGTCCAAGTGCCCAGTCACAATTGTTACCTTCAATCCATTCTTTCTACTGCAGGGAGAATGACTTTTCTAAACTGCAAATCTGAAAATGTCATTTTCTTGATTAAAACCTATTATCTCAGGATCTGAACTAATTCTTGTTGATCTTTACAGTCAGTCTCTTAACCATTCTTTCCTCTCAATTTGTGGAGGCTCTACCTTCCAAAGAGAACTACTTTCAGTTGCCTGAGGAAAAATACTCTTTGGCTTCTGACTTCTGGAAAACACTCTCTACTCAATTTACTCATTCTTAAGGTTTCTGCTAAGAGGTTCTTTTCTCTGGAAAGACATCTCTGATTCAACACCTTCCCTGCTTTAAGTGTTTCATGACATGCGTTATGATAATTGTCTATTAGTCTTTGTTCCCATTATGCATTCAGGTAGGGCCCTTAGGCAGGATCCTTATAAGCCTTGTTTCTTGTTGTATTCTCCAAGCCTAGTGCAGTACCCTATATTATGGTAAGTCTTTTTTTTTTTTTTTTTTTTTTTTTTAGATGGAGTCTGTCCATCGCCCAGACTGGAGTGCAGGAGTAAGGTCTCAGCTCACTGCAGCTTCCACCTGCTGGTTCAAGCAATTCCCCTGCTTCAAACTTCTGAGTAGCTGGGACTACAGGTGCACACCACCATGCCCGCCTAATTTTTGTATTTTTAGTAGAGATGGGGTTTCACCATGTTGGCCAGGCTGGTCTTGAACTCCTGACCCCAGGTGGTCTCCCCGCCTCGGCCTTCCAAAGTGCTGGGATTACAGATGTGAGCTACCGCGCCCAGTCACATTATGGTAAGTCTTACAGAATAAATTCAAGATTATAAAGTAATTTCTGAGGCTACAGAAGTCAGAAACACTTAAATCTTTTTTTATAATTAGAACATCATGAATGTCTGATTATAACCAAAAAGAGTCATAGTTTGAAATAAGTGTCTAAAACCCATACGACTATAATACCAATAACAAGAAAAGATAGATGATTCAAAACTCCAAAAGGAAGAAGGGGAAGTGTAAAAACAGTTCCCAGTTTACATAAGAATTGTAAATTTAACTTAGTGAGAAAAAAATAAAGTACCCTTAACCAGTTTCTTCACTAAGAAAGAGTAAAGTGCATTTCAAATAGGTGAATAAAGGATGTTTATTCAACAAATGCTAGTGGAATAAAATAGGTTTCTACATTGTACCATTATTTTAAAAACTCCAGATGTATTAATATATGTAGAAGAGACCACTGGAAAATAAAAAAATGAGAAAATATAAATAACAATTTGAAGTAGAAAATGCCCTTCTAAGCATGATACCAAATGTGGAAAAAAGTGGATCAAAGGACTGAGGAGTTAATTACACGAAGGTTTAAAACTTTTATATGGCAAAATCTACCAAACTTTTTAAGTTATGAAAGAAAAAAATAAAATTAAAAAAAGGCAAATTCTACACATCTTCTAAATCAATAGGAAAACCCCCCCCCCCCAAAACCACTAAAGGACATGGACAAGTTATTCATTAAAAAAGAAATGTGGCAGCCATAAAAAAGAATGAAATCGTATCCTCTGCAGCAACATGGATGGAGCTGGAGGCCATTATCCAAAGTGAACTTCTCACAGGCCAGGTCTCACTAACAACTGTTTCAGTACTGATTGTTTAAGTTAAATATTAAAAGCCAGTGCCCTTATACAAAGGCTGGCATGTAACAAAAGTCCATCACGAGTTTTGCCTAGGCCTTTCCTGGGCCTTAAAGCGTGACAAAATAATGAAGGAATTCTTAATAGGACCCACTTAGGATTAAACAAGTTTTACCGTGGGTCTGAAGAAACTCCCCAGTCCTCCACAAACAAGTTTATTAGCGGTCTGAAAGAACTCCTCAAATCTACATGATTTAGTAGGAGATATGATAAGGGTAATCACCCTAGCACTTTTCTAAGGCTCCAAAGGAAGGTCTTCAGGACTCAGACCTTAATTATAGATTAAAAGAAGTTAATAACTTAGGTCTTTAGATGAATGCACACTTACAGGTAGACATATAGCTTAGAAGGTATATAAGCTCTGGAAAACTTTGTAATTTGGAGTTGGTCTGCTGATGATGTACAGGCCTTCTCCCTGTAACCGGTTACAGAAATAACTCTCTTCCTCTCTAGTTCATCTGCATCTTGCTATTGGGCCGCAGAAATAGCAACCCGACCCTCAGTTTGGTCCCGGAACAAATTAACTCAGAAACAGAAAATCAAATACTGCATGTTCTCATTTATGAATGGGAGCTAAATAATAGGTACACACAGACATAAAGATGGAAATGACCGACACTAGGGACTCTAAAAGAAGGAAGGGTGGGAGGGAGGGGTGAGAGTTAAAAAATTAGCTATTTGGTATAATGTTCACTATTTGGGTAATGGGCACACTAGAAGCCCAATCTCTACCAGTACGCAATATACTCATGTAACAAACATCTGTGTGTACTTCCAATGTAAAATAAAATTAAAAAATAAAAAAAAGAATGTCTGATAAACATAAGTTTTAAAATGCTCAATCACATACATAAAGCAATTTTTTGGCTTTGAAACTAGTAAATGCATGTACCTAGCACAAGGCCCCTCTTCCCTCCACCCCGTCCTCTCCCCCTGGGGAAAAAACAAACAAACAAACCTGTGTTGATCGAAGCAGAGATAAATATGTATACAAATTATACTTACATACTACTGGTAGATGATAAACTGTACAAGTATTGTTAAATTTAAAACATGGGCTTTATTGGCTTATTTGTATAATCTTCCTATAATGAATATACATTTTATTTATAATATTAAAAAATAAGGTACTTTAAAAAGTTGGTATTTCTTCCAAAATAATAATCCTAAAATAGCAAAATAATTTGTTTAGTTTCAGAATAAAAATAATCATTATAATACCTCATATTAAAACCTCAGAGGATAGCTAATTATGTAATTTTAATACATTTTAGAAGGGATAAATTGAGAACAATTAAAAAATATTGCAATTTAAGTCTCATCAGAATGTACTATCACAGTTGGAAATTGATTCCAATATAAAACAATTCAGCAACAGCAGAGCAGCTGTTTAGTTTTCCTTTCTAGAGCAAAAGTAGCAAGAAATTTTTCTTCTGTTTTCATAAATATAACTACAACTACTTTATTCTTCTATTCCACCTCAATGATACTCCTTGATATCCCATTTTTAACTGCTCATTTCAGAAATAGCAACACTTTTTTTTTTTTGAGACGGAGTCTCGCTCTGTTGCCCAGGCTGGAGTACAGCGGCACAATCTCGGCTCACTGCAACCTCTGTCTCCTGGGTTTAAGTGATTCTCCTGCCTCAGCTTCCAGAGTAGCTGGGATGACAGTCACTTGCCACCACGCCTGGCTAATTTTTGTATTTTTTTAGTAGGGATGGAGTTTCACCATATTGGCCAGGCTGGTCTTGAGCTCTTGATCTTGTGATCCCCTAGCCCCGGCCTCCCAAAGTGCTGGGACTACAGGCGTGACCCACCCGTGCTGGCCAACACTTTTTTTTTTCAAGAGACAAAGTCTTGCTCTGTCACCCAGCCTGGAGTGGAGTGGTGCAATCACAGCTCACTGCAGTCTTGGGCTCCTCAGTAGCTGGGACTACAGGCATGTGCCACTACACCCAGATAATTTTTATATTTTATTTTGTAGAGATGAGGTCTTGCTATGCTGTCCAGGTTGGTCTTGAACTTCTGGCCTCAAGTAATCCTCCTGCCTTGGCCTCTCAAAGTGCTGGGATTACAGACGTGAGCCAGTGCACCTAGTCTCAACGTTGTTTAATGGCAATTACCAAATATATTTCTTACACATTTTTTTCTCTTAATATAGAAAGATAGCTTATAAGATTTTAACATATGTGTGTATATACATGGAGAAGGAGATTTTATTACCTGTTTAACAAATAAACACAAGGAGAAAAAAGCTGGCATCAGATATTTTCAAACAAAGACAATAAGAACAGTTTATGTTCAGCTATGGATAAGATCTCACAGTATAGTACAGACTAAAATCTTTTGTCTGCAAAGCACTCAGAGTTTTCCTTTATAGTTTCCTTTTATGTTAAAAAAAAAAGTAGATAACATTAAAAATGATCTTTACAGGGAGATACAAATTAGTCTTATGAAGTGAACAGGCCTAATACTAAGCCTTTTAAAGCCTAAACTTTGTAGGCAATAAGAAATATATATTTGAGTATGCCTGGCATTTATATATCATGAAATATACACTGAATTAACATAAACACTGAGGAAAAAATTATATATTTAGAATAAAGTTACAAAACTATTATTAAAAAATCACTTTTGTGATAGACATGACCTATGTGTTTCTCTAAGATCAAAATATAAATTCATACTTCATAATCTGGTCCTCCAAAGTGGGATTTTTTCTTAAGTTCTGTCATTGCATTTTTATATGCTTCCTCTGTTCTTCTTTTCTTCTCAGTTTCCTATTAAAAAGAAGTGAAAATTTGTAATTTGAGGCAGGTATTTTAATTACAATGAAGTCTTTTAGGTGGAATTCCTCTACATTTCACTGAAATTTTATAATTTGACACAAAAAAATTACACTCCTGTGAAAAATAGAGAGTATTATTCTGCCCAAGAAAACATTTTTCTCTAGGCTATAAATCACTTACAACCTACTATGTATGTATGTATGTATGTATGTATTTTTTGAGATGGAGTCTCACTTTGTCAGCCAGGCTGGAGTGCAATGGCATGGTCTCGGCCCACTGCAACCTCTGCCTCCTGGGTTCAAGCATCTCTCGTGCCTCAGCCTCCCAAGTAGCTGGGATTACAGGCGCGTGCCACCACACCCAGGTAACTTTGCTATTTTTAGTGGAGATGGGGTTTCACTATGTTTGCCAGGCTTTTCTCGAACTCCTGACCTCGTGATCCACCCTTCTCAGCCTCCCAAAGTGCTGGGATTACAGGTGTGAGCCACTGCACCTGGCCACAACCTACAATTTAAATCATCACTAAGATCATCTTAAAAGTAGATTATGTGTTTAAATGGTTAAGTCACTGCATGTATACTTAAGAAAAAAAAAAAAACCCAGGTAAATTAGCATCAGAAATATCTATTATACATTCTTATATTTCCCCTTCCCACCAACCCCAGTAAGAGATACATTTATTTTGGTATGAAGAAAAACAGCAAGTAATACCAGAAAAGAACTCAGTAGGTGGGATCAATGAATTCTAAAAAGATATTCTAAGAAAGAAAACCTTCTTATACTTTCTCACTGCTGCTTAAGACTGTATTTTGGAGTTGAAAAATACTTCAGGTCTATTTTAACACTCTCCTTTTAATGATAGGGTCTATAGCTCTAAAAGGTTAAAAGACCCAAGGTCAACACTTAAAATAACAAAGGCTGGTGCCATATAAAACTTATTTCCACAACAATGGAGTTCACTGGGTCAAAACTGATACTGGAGTCCATTATGTTTGTAAATAATCTAATGCTTTTATTCCCTCAAGTACAGTCATATGGCTTTTTTCTTTTCTTTCTTTCTTTCTTTTTTTTTTAACCTTGTCCAAATTCCATTTTCTAAAAGACTGATTTGCTTGGTCCCCCTATTGGCTAATCTAAGCATGACACTTCTGAAAGTGAAAGGGAATGTCAGTAATAATTTTGCTGAATTAAGAACTGCCTTGGTCAAACCAGGATTCATGGACACTCTGGCAATAGGAAATGTCAACAGCTCTTCCTATTTCCCCTTATTCCCAAAAAAACACTACTCTGAAGAGTATGATCATCAAAAATCATAATAAAACAGATTATGCTTGTGATCTAAAGTAGGCTGATGAAAGCCACATGAATTTACTGTCACGTGTTACTTCACCACGGGGATACGGTCTGAGAAATGTGTCACTGACGACTTAATTCTTGTACAGACATCATAGAGTGTACTTATATACACCTAGATGGTATAGCCTACCTACACATCTAGGCTATAAACATTTACAGCATGTGACTGCACTGAATACTGTAGGCAATTTTAACATGATGGTAAGTATTTGTGAATCTAAACAGAAAAGGCACAGGAAAAATATGATATAAAGGATAAAAAACAGTATACTTGTATAGGGCACTTATGAATGGAGCTTGCAGGATTTGAAGTTCCTCTGGGTGAGTCAGTGAGTGAACAGTGAATGAATGTGAAGGCACAGGACATTACTGCACACCACCATAAACTTTTAAACACTGCATACTTAGGCTACACTAAATTTATTTAACAATGTTCCTTCTTCAATAATAACCTTAGCTTACTGTAACTTTTACTTTATGAACTTAATTTTTTAAACTTTTTGAGTCTTTTGTAGTAAGATAACTTAACACATAAACATATTGTACAGCAGCACAAAAAATTGTTCTTTCTTTATACTGTATTCTACAAGCATTTTTCTACAATTTAAACTTTTTTGTTATAAACTAAGAGACAACACAAACATTAGCCTAGGCCTACACAGGGTCAGGATCATCAAGAAGTCACTAGGCAAGAGGAATTTTTCAGCTCCATTATCATATTATAGGACCACAGTTGTATATGTGGTCCATCACTGATGGAAATGTCGTTATGCAGTGTATAACTATACTTAATGGCTAAATTAAAGTCTAAACTGAACTCACAAAAAGCATACTACTTCTAAATACCACATCAGCATTAAAGACAGTGGAAATCAATGAATCGATGGGTTCATTGGACCCAAAGATTTCATTAATTGATTTTTTTGTACTAAAGAAAAAATGGGACTACAGATCCACCAGAATGACTAAGCCAGGTGCAGTGGCATGTGCTTGTAGTCCTGCTCATTCAGGAGGCTGAGGCAGGAGGATCACCCGAGCCCTGGAGTTCAAGGCTCAGTGTGCTAATGGCTGTGCCTGTGAATAGTCATTGCACTCCAGCCTGGACAACACAGTGAGACCCTGTCTCTCAAAAAAAGAAAGACTCTCCCCAAAATCAAACACCACCAACACCACACACACATACACACAGACACACACACACAATACCAAGTACAGTCAAGAGTGAACATCAACAACACCCATACACCCACACATCCCTAACAATACCAAGTGCTGTCAAGAATTAAAAGTAATTGGAATCCTCACCCATTGCTGGTAGAAATATTAATTTAATCACTTTGGAAAATCATTAGTATTCACTAAAGTTAAGCATATACCCCCATGGATAAATAAGTCTACTCCAAGGTATGAGAAATATACCTAAAGATATGCCCCAAGAACTCTCATAGCAGTTTTATTCATGATAGCCAAAAAATGAAAAAAACCTAAATGTCCACCAACAGGAAAAGCGATAAGCAAATTGAAGTCATACAATAAAAAGTTATCATATAATAAAATACTGTATAGCAATAAAAAAGAATAAACTACTATTAAATATAACAACATGAATGACTCTCACAGCCAATGTTGAGGGAAAGAGAAGGCCTGACTCAAAAGTATATTGTATGATTCAATTTATATGTTGTCCCAGAACAGGTAAAACTAATCTATAATGACATAGGTTAAAACCATATGATCACCTATTGGGGTGGTGGTATGATATGGAATAGGAAGGAGCATGAAGTTACCTTCTAGGGTGCTAGAAAAGTTACATATCTTGATCTGACTATGGTTAAAGGGGTGTATACAAACATTAAAAAAATCAAGTAGTATACTTAATATTGGTACACTTCTTTCTATGTATGTAATACATTTTAAATGAATAAAACAAAAATGCACAGCACAGCAATAAAGACTTACAGGAAAATATTAAAGACTTACAGGAAAGTGAAAATGTCTGTAAAATTACACACCTGTAAGTCTAATAACGTAAGCAAATGTATCTTCAATGAACAGGTTATCTCTCCTTAACATTGTTAACCATAATTGCCTAATTTTAGAATTTTTGGTCTTGCTGGACATGACTGGCTAACAATTAAGTACACTTCTTCTACAGTAGAAAGGATTATTATTATAGGTAACCAATAAAAATCATCACTACAAAATAGTATTTTCAATTAGCTGAAAGAATCCTGGAACTGACATTATAAGTCTACATAAGAGTATAATATAGACAATTCTACTATTAAATAGTAGAATTTAATAGTAGCTGTTATTATCACCGATTTAATTGTTCTCATTAGATTTTAAGCCCCTAAAGAGACTATTTCCTGCTCATCACTGTTTTCCCATTCCTAGCTTAGAGTCAAGCACACAGCACCTGAATGAAACAATTTCAGTGAAACCATATTGCTATCATTGTACTTTCTTTCTCAATTCTAAGAATTACCTGAAAGACATATTTGTTGATAAACAACTTTCTCTATTCAAGGACTTTCTAGTCTTTAGTGTGTATATATATACACACACACACACTACTTACAAAAGATTAGAAAGTTCTTGAATAGAGTTGATTACCAATAAATACACACATACCCTGCATATATTTTTTATATATATATATATATATATATGAACACACACATACTGTGTGTACACACATGTGCAAATACACACACACTTACATTCCATGTAAAATGTAACTGGGATCCAGTTATTTCAACCTTGAGAAAAAATTACAGTGGAAAAAGTTAATAAAATTTGACATCAGATAGATTTGTAAGAAGACTATAAAACACAGTAGTGTCCAGATTTTAACCAATACTGCCATATTTTCTGGCTGTTCTTTGGTGAAGAGTGTTGCATGGAGAAGCAATAAAAATAGTTTTTTTCTGCAGATCTTTGGTTTGCTCTGCTCATTGCTACCCAATAAAGAAAGGGAACTGGTAAGATAAACAATGCTGAAAGCAATCAAAAATCTATCTCCCCTTTTCAACATGGCAAATAAACTTGAATGCTAAAAAAATCAGGAAGTCGTGTTATATAACGTGCAAAGGTTTAAAAAAATTTATTTTAGGCAATGTGGTTAGAGTATGTGACCAAATAATACAATCTCTTAGTGAAGGAAAAAGAGACTAAAGAGAGAGAAAGTTGCCAAAAAGTTGGAAATAAGCTAGTCTGGAGAAGTTGAATGATACTCTTGAACCATCAGTCTAATGTATTCAGGCATCAGTCTAATGTTTTTCAACACATTGTTTTTTTGTGTGAACAGGGACTCTTCTAATAATTCAATTTGATACACACTGAGTACAGAGTTGAAATCTTCGAAGATATAATAGTCTGGCTCCAGGATGATAATAAATTTTCTATACCTTAAAAGGATGTTTTCATTGCCTGTTTTAAAAGAAGACATATTCCTAATCAAAATGGCTTACTCTCACCTGCACTTGTGCATTCTGAACTGTTCTCTTTTCTTCTAAAACATGGGAACCTTCCTAAACACATACTGCTAACACTGCTTTCCTCAGTGTCCTGATCAAATTCAAAGGCCTTCAAACTCTGCAAGCAATATAACTCAGAATGAATAGGATTCTGGCTGATGTCTAATCTGGTATCCAGAGCTGATATATAAAAATAGAGAAAAATGCCTCTAACTCTGTTACTTTTCACCTTTTGACAAGCCTCTGGGCCTCAATTCCTTCTTCTATAAAATGATGGCATTGGACTGGAACTTTAAGGTATGTTTCAATTCTAATATTTTACTATGTTTCTAAAGCTGAATTATAAATAGAAGTTTTCCTACTTAACAAATCCACTGAGCCATACTTCACACTAGAAACTAAAGAGTCATACTGTAATATTATCAGTGCTGCAGTTTAAACAAAGGTGGGAAAATGTGAACATAGGGCAAATGCTCAAACAACATAATGTATGTGAAATGATATCACTGACCATGGAAAAAACACATGAGTATTATTGTAATAAGTAAATGTTTAACTTTGTAAATTGGCATATAAGTTAGTTCGTATGCCTTAAATGCAGTTTCATACATCATACACTTGAAGGTGGGTAATGTTAAATGGCTCAACACTTCTATTCCAAATCATTACTAACATCATCACAAAAACTTTTATAGCAAATCTTTCAAGAAAGCATACTGTATAGTAATTAAACAAGTAACTGGTGAATCTTGTTAGGCAAACGAGTTTAAGATGCCCATAAAGCTTCAGAGTACTAGTATCACCTGCTATTTCTATCAACCCAAGATTTTTCCCTAAGAAGTTAGCTTGCTTTACATATTCAAACAATACATAAAACTTAAAGTGTGATTATTTTTAAAAGAAAAGAAACCTTAGTCTTACCTTATCCAGTCTCTTCTGCCAGCTGTCCTCACGTTTAACCATTAGTTCAATACAATGAGAAAGTGTTGCAAGGATTCCGGCAGTAGTTGCTTTAAAAGTTATCGCTTCCCCTTTAAAGTCTATACCATTAATTCCTTTTGGTGTCACATGTGGAAATACTGAAAATGAAAGTTATTCACTGAAAATATTTCTAATGAAGAAATAATTCATCACAATTTAAGATTAGAAAATGTTTAGAAAATTAGCAAGTCAGAGCAGATTTTGGGATTTTAATTTTCCTCCTGTAGGCCAACATTTAAAAATCTCCTATGCAAGCTCTATGAGCAAAGAAGCTTTGTGGCAGCATATGTACTTTCAAGTCCTTTTTTTTTTCTAGATTCTGTTTCCTGAAATTTATTTGCTGTGCTGCACCCAATTAATCAAATGGTAGGAGGAGCAATACTTTAACAATAACATTCTGACAGCTTAGAGTAGGACCTAATTATGGCAAGAACTACCTTATATTTTGAAAAACCTAGAACTTAAAAAATATCTGAAGATAAACTAAAGAACCTAATAAAATAATATACAATTTAAAAATAAACATACAAATTTAAATCAGGACCAATGCACTTACTTAAACTCAATGCCTTTTATGTTTCAATTTTATCATTTTAATTCATGGTTAGTTTTTGAATTAAACAAAAAATCTTAAAACTCAAAGATGCAAACAAGAAAGTGTAATATTCTATAGTTAATAAGAAATCATTTTAGTAGAATCCTTATAAATGAAATGACACTTTTGACTTTAAAAACTATTAGAGATATGACAGTAAAGGTATAACCCATTAAAGAACAAATTGTCAAACCTCATCAAAATGTAAAATTTCTGCTCTTGAAAATACTCTTAAGAGGATAAAGAGATAAGCCACAAACTGGGAGAAAATCTTGTGTGGCGTATGTTTAATAAAGGACTTCTATCCAGAATTATGAAGTAAACTCAAAGCTCACTAATAATGAACAACGGCCGGACGCGGTGGCTCACGCCTGTAATCCCAGCACTTTGGGAGGCCAAGGTGGGCGGATCACCTGAAGCTGGGAGTTTGAGACCAGCCTGACAAACATGCAGAAACTCCGTCTCCACTAAAAATACAAAATTAGCCGGGTGTGGTGGTGTATGCCTATAATCCCAGCTACTCAAGAGGCTGAAGCAGGAGAATCGCTTGAAACCAGGAGGCGGAGGGTGCAGTGAGCCGAGATCACCCCACTGCACTCCAGCCTGGGCAACAAGAGCAAAACTCCGTCTCAAAAAAAAAATAAAAAACAAAAAATAATAATAAACACCAACCCCAACATGAGCAAAAAATGTGAACACACACTTCACCGAAGAGAAGATATAAATGGCAAATAAAAACATGAAAAGATGCTTAATATCACTAGTTAGTATGGAAATGCAAATTAAAACCACAATGACATATCCCTACACACCTATTAGAATGACTGAAATTTGAAGACTGACCATATTAAGTGCCGGTGGGGATGTGGAGGAACTGGAACTCTCATATGTGGCTGGTAAAAAACAGTTCGGCAGTTTCTTTAAAAATTAAACACATATATATCTGCCATACGATTAGAACATTCTACTCCTAGGTATTTACCCAAAATAAATAAAATAAATTTCCATGAAAAGAACTGTATATGAATGCTCATAGCAGTTTTATTTGTAATAGTCAAAACTGTAACTGACCCAAATATCTACCAGTGAATGACTAGATACACAAACTATGGTATATCTATACAATAAAACACTACTGAGCAATGAGAAGAACTGATTGTGTTGATAGTTTTATGAAAATATCCAAATTTGTCAAATAATACACTTTAAATGGTATGTCAATTATATTTCAATAAAGCTTTTTTAAAGCTTGTATTTTCTTAATAAGAATAGACACGTACATCAACTCACCAGAATTGAGTGTGCAGAAATAAACACTTGCATTTATAGCCTATCAGTTTTTCACAAAGGTGCCAAGACAAGGGAAAAAAAAACTGTCCTTTCAGCAAATGATGTTGGGACAGCTGGACATCCATATGTAAATGTCACCATTATTACATAATGTCAGAATGTGATTTTTACCTACATGTCTTGGAAGCTATTTTCACTTGGATTCCAGCAGTTCTATTGCTTTTATAAAAATTAATCAATCAGGTAATTATTCTTTGTGAGTTGTTACATAACTTCTGAAAGTATACTTTATCCAGCTGAGGGGAAAAATGTATTACTTACACTTTTCTTTATTGCCGTTGGTATTATGCAAGAAGTCGCCATCAGAACGCGTTGTAGGAAAGTCATCTTCGTCATCTTCTACCACTAAATAAAATATATTTAAGGAAATTAGGATGAAAAGAAACAGAAATTAATGTCTATTCTTATGTTCAACTGAGTCATTTTACTCTGGATTCTGATTTTGTGAGTATGAAGTCTTACTCATCTTTGTATTTTCACTGGTAATCAAGGTATGTTCAATAAATATGTGGTGGAATGTCTTTAGATACATTATTTTTAAACCACATTCATTCTCATTTGTGTAAGGGAAGGTTACTGAGTTATGAATTATTTCACCCTGTAGTCTTCCTATATCTTGCTCCCTTACATGGGGCCATTTCAACTCTGTAACAGGACCAGAAGGACTGAGCAGGACTATAAAAGGTACCTTCTATGCGGAAGACACCTTAGCTTGCCTCTGAGAGTTCTTTTTTGTAGATGGAGTCTCACTCTGTCACCCAGGCTGGAGTGCAGTGGCATGGTCTCCGCTCACTGCAACCTCTGCCTCCCAGGTTCAAGCAATTCTCCTGTCTCAGTCTCCCAAGTAGCTAGGACTACAGGTGTGTGCCACCACAGCCAGCCAGTATTTTTGTATTTTTAGTAGAGAAGGGGTTTCACTACGTTGGTCAGGCTGGTCTCAAACTCCTGAACTCGTGATCTGCCCGCCTCAGCCCCCCGATGTGCTGGGATTACAGGCGTGAGTGACCACACCCAGCCGAGAGTTCTTAAATATACTATTTCTGGATGTGCAGGGAAAATATAATGACTTGCAGATATCAATTTTCATTCATCCCAGTGTATATCTGTACCCGGACATCCCTTTTAGCTTCTCTAATTGCAGAAAAAACAGAATCTCTTTTGTTCTACTTTAACATACCTCTTTCTTCTACGTGCTATCCCTTCTACTACCTCACATACTTTAATTCTCTGTACTATGCATTCTAATCATAATGCAAATTCCTGCATCTTAGCTCCCAACATTATTTCCTGCTTTTATCAAGCTTTTCACAGCTTCTTCTTCTTCTTGTTTGTGAGACAGTGTCTGGCTCTGTTGCCCAGGCTGGAGTGCAGTGGCACGATCTCAGCTCACTGCAACCTCCACCTCCCGGGTTTAAGCAATCCAGCCTCGCACACCACCAGCCCAGCTAATTTTTGTAGAGACGAGGTTTCACCATGTTGCCCAGGCCAGTTTCGAACTCCTGAGGTCAAGCAATCTGCCCACTTCTGACTCTAAAAATGCTGGGATTACAGGTGTAAGCCGCTGCACCCAGCCTACATGGCTCCTTTATCTATCTTTTGAGGAACTCCCTTTATAAAGAAGGAATCTACATTTTAAACTAATGTCTTACTTACTGCCTTTATCTTTTTACCTCAGGAGCACCATGGCTCTATAAGGAACATCTCATCTATCTTAGCTGTCTTTTTTATGGATGCAGAGCCCAATTTGATACCTTATTTCCCTCCTTCGATTAAATGGTAGGAATCACCATAGAAAATCTTCTGTACTGCCATTTTCTAATTACTAGACTATTTCGTTTTTTAATAATCACTTGAAAATGTTGCCAATCATCTATAACAACTTTTACAAATCATAAACTGCTATTATCTATTAATACTTTGTATTCATTTCTACCTGGCTGTGATCTCAATATTCAATTCTTTTTCTTTTCCACTTCCATCATTCCTATAGACTTCAATATGAGCATACCTTGATTACCAGTGAGAATACAAAGATGAGTAAGATCTGATATGCTCAATAAATATGCTGTGGAATGTCTTTAGATACATTATTTTTAAACCATATTCAGATAAAAAACCATGCTGACCATCAGCTGAAGTTACAATATGACTATTCCTAAATTAGTCCCCTGGCATAATCCCATAAAGATGACCTTCAAGTACCTTTTGAGATCCTTACTTCCCGGGGCCTTCTCAAATTTCCCTACTTTTTTTGCATCATATCAATGAAAAATTAAAGCAGTTTGTTACTCACTCTTCAATTCTACCTTCATGCATTCTTTTCTACAGTAGCAGCAGATATTTTCTTTGCTCTAGATTTGACCTATTCTCCCAATTTGAAGGACTTGTTTTCTTGGAAAACTCAAAAGCCTTCTATATAGCATTTGTTTTCCGCTTTCTGCTGTGCTTTCCTTCTGCCTTCAGAAGGCTTGTTTATAATGCTAGCTCATAACTAGAGAGGGTATCCACGTATCAAGGAACTTTTGGTTATCTACCTATTAAGGAACTTTTAAAGAACAAAACCTTAATCTCTCTCTCTCCCCTTAACCCCTAAATATTCTGGTTTAGTTGAGACTACGGTGAAGGGTATGATACAATTATTTCTTTTTTAAAGCTTCCCGAGATGATTACAATATCAGCCAAACTACTATTTATTTTTGCCACCCAAATATTTCTCAGCCACCAGCACATTAAATCTTCCTCTACCCCTTTACCGTAACCCTCCACCCCCAAAACAGATACAGAATAGTTTTTTCAGGCTGGGCGTGGTGGCTCAAGCCTGTAATCCCAGCACTTTGGGAGGCCTAAGTGGGAGGATCACTTGACGTCAGGAGTTTGAGACCAGTCTGGGAAACAGCAAGACCTCATCTCTACAAAACAGCCCAGGAGTTGGAGACTGCAGCTATGAGTGCACCACTGCACTCCAGTCTGGGCGATAGAACAAGACCCTGTCTCAAAGAAAAAACAAAAACAAAAACAAAAGGTTTTTCAAAGGTTAACTACTGTTTAATAAAATCTGTTTTTATGGTTTGCTCCCATCTCTTTCTTGACGCCTATGCTGTATTTGACACTGCTCATGCTTACATGTCAAATTTCTACTTGACAAGACCAAACAGCCTTGATGATTCTCACATCTTGCTAACATGACCCTATATTATGTTCGTTTTAAAAATTAAATTTCCCTTTACTCTTTAGCTGTGGGCAAACTTCAAGTCTCCTTCCTCAGATATTTATCCTTCTACCCCATGGGCATTTATTCACTGTTATGACTCCAACTATTTTTATGCTAATGACTCCTTATTTTCCTGTGACTTCTTATACTAACACTAGGTTCACATCTCCTATACAATTTCTCTAAAGAAATGTCTATTACTAAAAGTAGTTCCATAAACAAACCAGCTATGCTAACATTGTTGATTAGCTTCTCTGTGCAGTTCTCTCGTCTATAAAAAGGGATTAATACTTATACCTACATAAGGTTATTATAAAATTATATTCAGATAATTAAAGTATTTAACATAGTACATGGGGAATACTATAAAACATTACAAAAATTAATCATGGTAACTCCCCTCTAATGGATTTCCTCTATTCTTCATGCTTATCTAGGGGCTCATTTACAGATGTTTACATTGCTACAATTGGTTACCACATAATTTTCCCCTATCTAAAGTCTTTCACCATTCTAATCTATGTTACAATTACCTACAATGATTAATGTTTTAAAAATATTAACTTCAACTTATATCCTTGCCTAAACAGTAACTTTTCAAATTACCAATGTGAACATTATTTTTTAGATTAAATTGCAACTGTTTCTGTGTTCAATATTCTCCACCTAATAGCCTACCAGCATCAAACAGCGATTTTCAGCTTTTTAAAGCTTTTTAAAAGATATTTTTAAGGCCAATAATATATAAAAATGATGAAAATAAGCTAAAAGAGTGGACTTCCCTTTTTTTCCCCAAAAGAACTCCTTGTGCATCCTTGAGGCAACTTTACAGAACTCTTAGGGATATCTCACATGGTTTGAAACCATCATCCTAATACAAAGTTCCTCCATTCCAGTCACACTGGTCTCCCTTACCAACATTCAAGTCTGTTAGGCTAAATCCCACCTTTGGATCTTGTACATTTCTGCTTCCTGTCACCCCAGCAATAATCCAAATTAACTATATTAATAACAGCTATTATTTGAGTTTTTGCTTTTAAACACAGTGCTAACATATACATTATCATTTAATTCTCACAATCACAGGTGCTAGATATAATAACCATTTTATAGCTGAGGAAACAGGTGTTGAGAAATGTTGAGAAATCTACTTCAAGTCATTAAACAATAAATAGAAGAGTAAGATTAGAAGAAATTTTACTTTTAATGTGGTATATATGTATTGTTTTTAAAATTAAACAATGTGTTTAGGTAAGAGGTGATGTCTGCCACTTCTGTAATCCCCAGAGTATCTAGACTTAAAATGTTAATTAAATCTTACTGAATGATATACATAAAGACAGACAGTGATTCTTAAAATTATTTAAGTCATAAACTTAGTTTTAATAATTTAATGACAGTATATCCACAGAGATCCTTTAAACTCAGGTCAGCAACTCTGCTCTGCCAAGTAGGAAATTATGGTCCATGTCCTTAAACCCAGCATATATTCTTAAAAACATCAGTATTTCAGGCTTAGCAGGTGGCTCACGCTTGTAAGCAGATTGCTTGAGCTCAGGAGTCTGAGACCAGCCTGGGCAACATGGCAAAACCCTGTCTCTACAAAAAATACAACAATTAGCTGGGTGTGGTGGTGCACGCCCGTAGTCCTAACCACTTGGGGAAGCTGAGGTGGGAGGACTGCTTGGGCCTGGGGGGTGGAGGTTGCAGTGAGCCGAGATTGTGCCACTGCACTCCAGCCTGGGTGACAGAGGGAGACCATGTCTCAAATAAAAATCAAAGGATCAATCAATCAGTTGGTATCTCATAAATAACATTTGTAGGGAAATCAATTGTTATGGGCTGAATTGTGTCTCAGAAATTCATATGTTGAAGTCCTTAATCTCCAGTACCTTAGAATATGGCTATTTGGAGCCAAGGTTTGTAAAGCAGTAATTAAGTTAAAATGGGGTCATTAGGATGGGCACTAATCCACTATGACTGTACAATATGCAGAGGAAATTTGGACATAGATACATACAAAGGGAAAGATGATGATGTGAAGATATAGGGAGAAGCTGGCTACCTATAAGCCAAGAAGAGAGGCCTGGAACAGGTTTTTCCCTCATGGCCCTCTGAAGAAACCAACCCTGCCAATACCTTTATCTCAGAACTGTGAGAAAATAAATCTGTTGTTTAAGCCACCCAGTCTGTGGTACTTTGATATGGCAGCCCTAGCAAACTAATACATCAGTCTACATTTTGCTGTTTATTTAAACATGTAGCAGAAAAGATTCAGTGTAATGTCTAATATTTTTTAAGTCATCTACACAACCTGGTTATCACTGCATCCCAACTTCTACTTTTTCACCATCACTTTTGTCCTTCTAATACTATACACTATTGGTATGGACCATTAAGATAAACACTGGCCGGGTGCAGTGGCTCACACCTGTAATCCCAGCACTTTGGGAGGCCGAGGCGGGCGGATCATTTGAAGTCGGGAGTTCGAGACCAGCCTGACCAACATGGAGAAACTCTGTCTTTACTAAAAATACAAAATTGGCCAGGTGTGGTGGAACATGCCTATAATCCCAGCTACCAGGGAGGCTGAGGCAGAAGAATCGCTTGAATCTGGGAGGCGGAGGTTGCGGTGAGCCGAGATTGTGCCATTGCACTCCAGCCTAGGCAACAAGAATGAAACTCCGTCTCAAAAAAAAAAAAAAAAAGATAAACAAGGCATCATATTCTATATGTGCCCTGTTTTTGTTTAAAGGACTACTTGCAAGTATAATAAAGCTAATCTGTAACATTTAAATTGATTAAAAGGTATTCTTTTTTAATGAAGGAGAAACAGAAGTTCAGGTGTTTTTTATTTTTAGAGGGGGAAAAAGTCACACATTAACGAACCAAAACCTTTAATAAAAGTTTTTATATTAACAAATAGAAAGGACTTCAAGGCCAGGCGCAATAGCTCAAGCCTGTAATTCCAGTACTTTGGGCAGGTGAGGTGGGAGAATCCCTTGAGGCTGGGAGTTTAAAGACCAGCCTGGGCCACATAGCAAGACCTCGTCTCTACAAAAAATTAAAAAATTAACCAGATGTGATGGTATATGCCTGTAGTCCTAGCCAGTTGGGAGGTTGAGGTAGGAGGATCACTTGAGCCCAGGAGTTTGAGGTCACAGGGCGCTATGAACATTCCACTGCACTCTAGCTTGGGCAACAGAAGGAGACTGTCTACAAAATAAATAAATAAACAAACAAATAAATAAAAACAGAAAATAACTTCCAGGCTACTAAATGTACACAAAATTGAGAAACTTTAAAAGGAATACAGATTTCTGCTTCTGTTCGAGATGAAATAACCAGGATTGAATTTACTCTCTAGCATAAAAGTAAAAACTGGACAAAATATATGAAACAATGCTTTTCAAGACACTGGCTATCAGGCAAAAAAGGACAGTGATCCTTAATAGTTGGGGAACAAATGAAGTGAACTCTATGTCTGCTCTAGCTCATTGTTTTAGGAGTTTCCAAACTGTACAGTAAGGACAGGAAACCCAGGAGGAGCCTTCTGGATTCCCTGAAATGAGATGAAGCTGAGCACCCAGAGACAAAGGCAACTAGCAATAGTTCACAAGGCAGAGTACTGGAGAGGAGAGAACTGGACAGACAGAGAACACTGGAGAATGGCAGAAGGCTACCCCTGAGTACTCTGCAGAGTACTGATAGCACATGCAAGTGAGCAAACTATAAAGGCAAGGGATAGAACCTTCTTAAAGGATTCCAAGAAACAGCACTTGAAGCTTACATGGGAGCAGGGAAAATTATCTGCTTTATAATGCAGACTGGAAAACCTTGTAATTCACAGGGAATTGGTGAGAACTCAGAAGATTCTTGCCTCAGGAGTGAGGACAAAGAAATACATTATTGGAAGGTTCTGATACTACACATAAAGTGGTATATTACTTGAAGGTAGACTGAGGTAAGTTAAATATGCAAACTATAAACCTTAAAGTAGCCAATAAAATAATAAAACCATGAGTTATAGCTAAGAAGCCAACAAAGGAGATAAAGTGGAATTTTATATATATATAAAAACTTCATCCAAAGGCGGCAGAAAAAGGGAATATAGAATAGACAAAAAGAACTTGGATCCAGATCAAACACATTTAATAAGAAAGAGAAATGAAATCATGTCAAGCCACTTAGTTATACTGGGAATGAACTTAGTCCTATTTGGTAATAATGGTAAAGTAGTTCACAATAAATTAAGTGAAAAGCTGAAGAACAATGTTGACATCAGCAGCATTTTCAGCACTAACAAAGGAAAGTTAAACTATAAACCTAACACTAAAAGTTAATTGAAGATATCTTGTTTCTTTTAAATAAAAACAATAAAATTATTTTTAAATGTATATACAATTATTATTTTGGTTTCTATTACTGATTTCTTCTTCTATGAGAAAAAGGGTAGAGAAAGGGAGAGATTGAGAGAGAGAGGAGGCCAAGCGCAGTGGCTCACACCTGTAATCCCAGCACTTTGGACGGCCGAGGTGGACAGATCACGAGGTCAGGAGATTAAGACCATTCTGGCCAATACGGTGAAACCCAGTCTCTACTAAAAATACAAAAATTAGCTGGGCATGGTGGTGCGTGCCTGTAATCCCAGCTACTTGGGAGGCTGAGGCAGGAGAATCGCGTGAACCAGGGAGTCGGAGGTTGCAGTGAGCTAAGATCACGCCACTGCACTCCAGCCTGGTGACAGAGCGAGACTCCATCTCAGAAAAAAAAAAAAAAGAGAGAGAGAGAGGAAAAGACAAAAAGAAAGGAAAGGGGAGAAAAAGAGAAACGAGAGGAAGAAGGAGAAAGAGATCAACTGGCTGATTTCAGACCTGAAGGATTTAACATATACTTATCTCCTCTAAGACTCATCATGGGGTAAATTTATCAGACATAATAATAATGTGAAATGCTCCGTATTACCAAGATGATACCATTTTTTAATGGAATAAAGAGTATCATTTGAAAATCTCTGCCTGGTGTAGTGGCTCACACCTATAATTCCAGCACTTTGGGAGGCCAAGGTGGGAAGACTATTTGAGGCCAGGAGTTTAAGACCAACCTGACCAACATAGTGAGACCTCCATCTCTATAAAAAATAGAAAAATAAATTAGCTGGGTGTGGTGATGCACACCTGTAGTCCTAGCTACTTGGGTGGCTGAGGTAGGAGGATTGCTTGAGGCCAAGAGTTCGAGGCTGCAGTAAGCTATGATCGTGCCACTGCACTCCAGCCTGGGCTATAGAATGAGACCATGTCTCAACAAAAAATAAATAAATAAAATAAAGGTCTTCAATGGCATCTGGTATGGATGATCAAAATGAATTAGTATGTGTAACTGAAGTACCCAAGTTACAAGGACACTGAAATCTGTTTCACTGGGGGTTTGCAGCAAAAAATGACTATAGATACCTTTATCACTTAAAGACATTACCCTTTGAGATCAAGAGGCTTTTAATCCATTCATTTTCCAAGTAAAAATAGTGGTAATAGCCTAATTAACCTTTATCCCTTTGAAGTTCATCCTTAGAGACAGCATCAGCACAGGCATCAAAGTACTTCTGTAGCGTGTCAACTTGTCTACATAAGATGTCTCTAAATGTTTCCATTTCAGCCAACTTCTCACGTAAACTGTGGCCTTTCTGCAAAACACAAAATAGGGAGATGTAATTCAAGTAAAACAAAACTGGATTTTATTTGGTCCTATGGTATTTCATCAACTTTTAAGGTCTGCACCTTATAACTGAGGGCATGGGATAAGGAGAGCTGTCTAGTTCAATATAATACTTCTAGGAATAGGCTTGAAACTGACTAATCTATTGGCTTGATAGTGATAAGTCACTTAGGAGTGATAACCTTGCAAGTGATATCACTTATAAAAAAGCCTTATTTTTTATAGAAAATAAGAAAGTAGTAACACCTGACAGTTTGCAAATATAACATTTGATATTTTCAAATTAAACAAAATTGTGAGGAACAACTGTGAAAGACTTTGAAATGGGCAAAAATATTACTAGTGTCCTTTCAAAGTAATGGTGAGCTGTCATTTATGGTACCCTTGGGAAAGTACTGTTTGATCATACAGACACTTTTGCCTTTCACTGCATTTGAGCTATTTTACAACTCTTCTAGTAAAAAACTGAGTAGTATAAATAATTCTTGTTCATAGAGATGCAAATGAATTTTGTCTGGTGCAGAAGCACTGATTATTAATCTGTGGATATTGACCAGTTTTGCACACATTTGCAAATCGTTTCAGTTCTTCAGATTTTCCTTTGAACCAGTTTTTTTATGTTTTACCTAATAAATGAATGAAATAAAATCAGTGACGTGTTCATTTGTATGAGTTATTATTTTATACCTTAAGTTTTTCTTTAATAAGTTCAAATAAATTATATTATTAAAAAGCTTGTTCAAAAATTATCAAGTATATTCTGTTCACAACATCCAATACTAAGCTCAATTTATGTTGCTTTAACTTAAGGCATCCATTAACTATACACCTTGAATGAAGAGGTGGATGTTGCAGAGTAGCCACTTGCTCCAGACACCAGGGACACCATTGAGCCATGTCGACGCAAGCTGGATTCAGATCCATATCCAGATTCAGTCTAAAAAAAAGGTAAACTATGTGAAAAGAATTTAAATAAAAAATACTTGAGAAAACAAAAGGTTTTCTATGAATTAACAAGGTTATTATAACAATAATTGGCAGTTTGGGTACATATAAAATATATAGTCAATCCACTGACATAAGCAATGCCTTTCAATTCCTAAATGCCATTTAATTTAGAAATTTATGGAATACCTACTATGTGCTGGGCTAGTGGTCACAAAGACTGTTTAATAATAGGAAAACTAAAGTAGTCAAGTTCATAGACAGAAAGTAGAATAGCTGTTACCAGAAGCAGGGAAAAGAAGAACGGGTAGTTATTATTTAATGGACACAGAGTTTCAGCTGGGGAAGATAAAAAAGTTCTGAAGATGGATGATGGTGATGGTTGAACAATAGTGTGAATGTACTTAATACCATAGAACTGTATACTTAATAGTGGTCAAAATGGTAAATTTTACGTATTCTCACCTATTCTTAACACAACACAATTACAGCATTTACTACTCACAATAGTTTGTGTTTTGTTATTACTACTGGACTTGGATCTTTTTGGAAGCAGCTTGTATCTTTTGATCTTTGTAACCACCTCGACAGTTGAAGGCACAAAGTTTCCAATTTTGCTAGTCTGTTAAGTTAGCATCCCATGGAAGATAACTGATGGGGATGATACTCTTCAGAGCATCAATTTTATATTTTACCTTCTCTAATACAAATGCAATATAACAATACAGACAAAGGAATAGAACATTTGAACTTCAAAGTAATTAAAACCAGGTATTTTGGATCTCTGATTATTTTCTACTGTTACTTTTAAAAAGTACAGTGAATTAGGCCAGGCATGGCGGCTCACGCACACCTGTAATACCAGCACTTTGGGAGGCCGAGATGGGTGGATCGCTTGAGGTCAGGAGTTTGACACCATCCTGGCCAACATGGTGAAACCCTGTCTCTACTAAAAATACAAAAATTAGCCAGGCATGGTGGCAGGCACCTATAATCCCAGCTACTCAGAAGGCTGAGGCAGGAGAATCGCCTGAACCCGGGAAGTGGAGGTTGCTGTGCGCTGAGATCACACTGCTGCACTCCAGCCTGGGTGACACAGTAAGACTCAGTCTCAAAAAAAAAAAAAAAAAGTACAGTGAATTCATAAGCTTGTGTGGAAAAACCAAGGCATCTGTATTATATCCTTTGACAACGTGTCATATCTATTATGGTTTGATTGATTTCAATCCTGCTCCTCTGTACTATTATGGTTCTAGATAAGTATTTATATTGAACAGTTTTCCTTCATTTGAATGGGGGAAAAAATCCCTAGGTTTAGTAAACATTATTTTTTTTAATACTTAGAGACCAATACTGAAAACAAAGGAACAAAAAGCTACACTGTATTTAATTTTAATTCTACTCAATAAACTTAAGTGGTAAAATAATATCTAATTATTTTTAGTGTCAAACCTATGGTTACAATGAAAAATTATTTAAAGTTACACAAATTTCAAGATCAATATTAGGAAACAAAATTACATACAATGTGTTATAGAAAATATACCCATTGACATTTTATAGCCTCTGTGGTCTAATTCCTGAAAATCCATTACATTTCCTATATAGCTGTTGGTTTACCCATGATATTATTCTAATTGTAAAATATTCTTTTTAGCTATAAGAATACTAAGCTTCTATAGTTTAATAAATAAAATTTTTATGTTCTCATTTTTATGTAAGTGATATCAGCACTAGTTTAAAACATTTTCCAGTTAGTATCATTTCATTTACCTTAACTTTAATATTCTAGGATCTCAGAAAAGCTATCAGAAACTAGATAAGTTTATCCAAATGTAAGAAAAAATGAAAAAGAAAAGCAAGGATAAAAAGAATAGTAGAGATTAGAAGTGGCAGTAACAATGGCAAGGAATGGCAACAAAGAGGGACAATTCTGCTGAAGGTACAACAGCAACAATCTCAAAGGAAGAGCAAACTTGTCCCCACCCCCAACATCAATAATCAGATGGATCTGGTTAAAACGGGGGAAAAAAAAAAGACGACTAGAGGAGGAAAGGAATCTGTAACCAAAATAACAAAACTCCTCATGAAAAAAGAGATGGACATCTTCAGGCAGACACTAGGAATTTATTCATATCAAAACAAGTAGCCTCCTAAATTTCAAACTTCTAACACCTACCAGCTGTCAAAGTAAAATGGTCACATTTTTTAATAATGCTTGCTTATAAAACATTCCATCTATAAAAAGTACTTCAATACGTTCTCAACTCTTAATTAACTAACAAATTACATATAATTTTAAGAGAAGGTGGAATCAAAGCTCTTCTCCAAGACTTTACATGACTCCACATCTCAAAGCAATATCTTAGTGATGAAGGAAAATAAATGTTCTGGAGTCAGGAAAACGATTAATGAAAAGGTAAACAAAAGCATGTACTTTATGGTATGCAAATTATGCCTCAAGAAAACGGATTTTTAAAAAAGACAAAACTAATCTATGACAAACAAGAGCAGGCCAGAGTACAACAAGGGCACTGAACACAAAGAGGTAGAAGAAAATGTGGGAAGTGTAGACTACATTTGTCAAAACTCAAACTGTACAATTAAAATGGGTACTTTTTAAGAATGTAAATGTAAATTGTACTCCAATAAAGATAAAGAAAAAAATGTAACCTTGTTTCAACATAACAGAATCACAGCAAAATAGAATTCTAATTACAGCAATCAGTTCACAAAAAAAGGAGTCCTTGACTAGGTGCATTAATAGGCTCATGCCTGTAATCCCAGCACTTTGGAGGCCAAGGCAGGAGGACTGCTTAATCCCAGGAGTTCAAGAACACCCTGAGCAATAAAGCAAGACACCATCTCTACAAATTTTTTTTAAAAGTTAGCGGGGCGTTGTGGTGTGCTCCTGTAGTTCCAGTTACTTGGAAGGCTGAGGCAGGAGGATCCCTTGCATCCAGAAGTTCGAGATAGCACTGAGCTAGGATTGGGCCACTGCACTCCAGCCTGGGTGACACAGAGAGACTATCTCAAACAAAAGACTTACTGTTTTTCAATTTTAATTTTAGGTTCAGGCAGTACATGTGCAGGTTTGTTACATGGGTAAATTGCGTGCTGCTGGAGTTTGGTGTAAAATAATTTCATCACCTAGGATGTGAGCATAGTACCTGATAGGTATTTTTTTGTCCCTTGCCCTCCTCCCATCCTCCACCCTCAAGTAGGGTCCGGTGTCTATTGTTTCCCTCTTTGTGTCCGTGTGTACTGAATGTTTACCTCCCACTTTTAAGTGAGAACATGTGGTATTTGGTTTTCTGTTCCTGTGTTAATTCACTTAGGATAATGGCCCCCAGCTGCATCCATTTCATGAAGAAGCGAATTAGCACCCATTCCAGACTCACTATACTGAAGAGGTGGTCTAGCGGGCAGAGGGAACTCAAGAAGCACTTTGGATGAACCATGCTTCAGTGGCCCTATGTGAGCCCTGCCATGGCAGGAACTTTTGGCATCACCCATCTGATTCCCTCCCTGTGTTATGGGGTTGGAAATGAACTAATTAGAGCTAATGTTGGACATAAACTTATTAGATAAGCTCCATGATTTGGCCCATGTGTTCTCATTATTTCGCTCTCACTTATAAATGAAAATGTGCAGTATTTGTTTTTCTGTTCCTGCATTAGTTTACTAAGGATAATGGCCACTAGTTCCATCCATGTTGCTGCAAAGGACATGATCTCACTCCTTTTTATGGTTGTGTAGTATTCCATGGGGGTATATGTGCCACATTTTATTATCCAGTCTATTGTTGATGGGCATTTAGGTTCATTCCATGGTTTTGCTATTGCAAACAGTGTTGTGATGAACATACACATGCATGTGGTCTTTATGGAGGAATAATTTATATTCCTCTGGGTGTATACACAGTAATGAGATTGCTGGCCAAATGGTAGTTCTGTTTTAAGTTGTTTGAGAAATCACCAAACTACATTCCACAGTGGCTGAACTAATTTACATTCCCACCCGCTGTGTATAAGCATTCCTTTTTTTTGAGATACAGACTTGCTCTGTCGCCCAGGCTGCAGTACAGGGGTGCAATCTCAGCTCACTGCAAGCTCACTGCAAGCTCCACCTCCAGGGTTCACACCATTCTCCCGCCTCAGCCTCCCGAATAGCTGGGACTACAGGCACCAGCCACCACACCCGGCTAGTTTTTTGTATTTTTAGTAGAGACAGGGTTTTGCCATGTTAGCCAGGATGGTGTTGATCTCCTGACCTTGTAATCCGCCTGCCTCGGCCTCCCAAAGTACTGGGATTACAGGCGTGAGCCACCGCGCTTGGCCAAGCATTCCCTTTTCTCTGCAACCTCACCAACATCTGTTATTTTCTGAATTTTTAATAATAGACATTCTGATTGGTGAGATGGTATCACACTGTGGTTCTGACTTACATTTCTCTAATGAACAGTGATGTTGAACACTTTTTCATATGCTTAATGGCACAGCATGGATGTCTTTTGAGAAGTGTCTGTTCTTATCCTTTGCCCATTGTTTAATGGGGTTGTTTGGGTTTTGCTTGATTTAAGTTCCTTATATTCTGGATATCAGACCTTTGTTGGATGCATAGTTGGCAAATTCTTTCTGTAGGTTGTCTGTTTACTCTGTTGATAGTTTCTTTTGCTTTGCAAATGCTCTTCAATTAGGTTTTACTTGTCAATTTTTGTTTTCGTTGCAATTGCTTTTGGAGACTTCATGAAATCTTCACCAAGGTCTATGCCTAGAACAGTATGTCCTAGATTTTCTACTTGGGTTTTTATGGTTTTAGAACTTACATTTAAGTCTTTAATCCATCTTGAGTTAATTTTTGTACAAGATGAGAGGAAGGCATCCAGTTTCAATCTTCTGCATATGCCCAGCCTGTTACACCAGCACCATGTATTAAATAGGGAGCCTTTTCCCTATTGCTTATTTTTGTTAGCTTTTTCGAAGAACAGATGTTTGTGGTTGTGAGGCTTTATTTCTGGGTGATCTAACCTATTCCACTGGTCATGTGTCTGTTTGTGTACCAGTACCATGCTGTTTTGGTTATGGTAGCATTGTAATACAGTTTAAAATTAGGTAGTGTGATACCTCTGGCTTTGTTCTTTTTGCTGAGGATTGTTCTACTTGGGACTTTATTGGTACCATATGAATTTTAAAATAGTTTTTTCTTATTCTGTGAAAAAAGACATTAGTAGTTTGATAGAAATGACAATGAATCTGTAAACTGCTTTGGGTACTACATAAGCACGGAATGTTTTTCCATTTGTTTGTGTCATCTCCAATTTCCTTCAGCAGTGTTTTATAATTCTCATTGTAGAGATCTTTCACACTTACCTGGTTAGCTGTATTCCTGGGTATTTAATTCATTTTGTGGTTACTGTGAATGGGACTGCACTCCTGATTTGACTCTCAGCTTGGACGTTATTGGTGTATAGAAATGGTACTGACTTTTGTTTTATCGAGATAGGGTCTTGTGCTGTCACCCAGGCTGGAGTGCAGTGGCGTGATCATGGCTCACTGCAACCTCCATCTCCTAGGCTCCAGTGGTCCTCCTCCCTCAGCCTCCAAAGTAGCTGGGACTACAAGTGCATGCCACTACACCCAGGTAATTTTTTGAGTTGTTGTAGAGATGGGATCTCACTCTTTTTGCCCAATCTAGTCTCCAACTCCTGGGCTCAAGTGATCCTTCTGCTTCAGCTTCCCAAAGGGCTGGGATTACAGGCATGAGCCATGGTGCTTGGCTTGTGGTACTGATTTTGTACATTGATATTATACCCTGAATTTGTTTATTGCTTCTAGGAGCCTTTGGACAGAGACTATGGGGTTTTCTAGGAATAGAATAATATTTATTGTCCGTGAAGATAGTCTGACTTCCTCTTTTCCAATCCAGATGCCTTTTATTTTTTTCCTCTTGCCTCATTGTTCTAAGAACTTCCAGTATTATGTTCAATAGGAGTGGTGAGGGTGGACATCCTTGTCTTTTCCTGGTTATCACAAGGGGTACTTCCAGCTTTTGCCTGTTCAGCATTACACTGGCTGTGGGTTTCTCAAAGATGGCTTATATTGTTTTGAGGTATGTTCCTTCAATGCCTAGTTTGTTGAGGTTTTTTTTTTCTTTTCCGTTTTTTTTTTTTTTTAAATCATGAGGGGATGTTAAATTTTATCTAAGCCCTTTCCTGTGTCTACTGAGATGATCATGCGTTTTTGTTTCTAGTTCTGTTTATCTGATGAATCACATTTATTCATTTGCATATGGTGAAACAACCTTACATTCCAGGAATAAAGCCTACTTGATTGTGGTGGTGTTTTGACGTGCTGCTATATTCAATTTGCTAATATTTTGCTGAGGATTTTTGCATCTAAGTTCATCAGGGATATCTGCTTGAAGTTTTTGTTTTTTTGTTGTCTCTCTGCCACATTTTGGTATAAGAATGATGCTGACCTCACAGAATGAGTTAGGGAGGAATATGTACTCCTTGATATTTTTCAGAATAATTTCAGTAGCATTGGTATCAATTCTTCTTTATATGTCTGGTAGAATAGAGCTATGAATCTACGTGGTCCACGGCTTTTTCTGATTGGTAGGTTTTTTGTTTTTTTTAAATTACTGATTCCATTTCTGAACTTATTATTGGTCTGTTCAGGATTTCATATACTTCCTGGTCAAACCTTGGAAGGTTTTGTTTCCAGGAATTCACCATTTTCTAGTTTTTGTGCACAGAGGTGTTTAATCTCTGAGGGTTTTTTGTATTTCTGTGGGATGGGTGGTAATGTCACCTTTGTCATTTCTAAGTGTGTTTATTTGGATCTCCTTTTCTTCATTAGTAGTCTAGCTAGCAGTCCATCAATCTTATTCTTCCAAAGAACCAAGTTTTCAATTTGTTGATTTTCTGCATAGATTACATGTCTCAGTTTCATTCAGATCAGCTCTCATTTTATTTGATTTCTCCTGCTAGCTTTGGGGTTGGTCTTGTTTTTCTAGTTCATCATGGTGATGTTAGGTTATATATTTGTGATCATTCTAACTTCTTGATGTAGGCATATTTTTTGGAGGTTTTGTTCATTATTTAAAATTCTATCTCTTTTATTTTTGTCTCTCTGCACTGATTCAAAGGAGTGGTCTCCAAGCTCTGAGATTTTTTCTTCAGCTTGGTCTTTTCTGCTATTAATACTTCCACTGTGTTCTGAAATTCCTGTGGTGAATTTTTCATTTCCAGAAGTTCTGTTTGGTTCTTTCCTAAAATGGCTATGTCATCTTTCCACCCTTGGACTGTTTTACTGTGCTCCTTGGACTGCATTTCAACCTTCTCTTGTTTGTCAACGAGCTTCCTTGCCATCCAGATTCTGAATTCTCTATCTGTCATTTTAGCCATTTCAGTCTGGTTCAGAGCCATTGCTGGGGAGCTAGTGTGGTCATCTGGAGGTAAGAAGACACTGGCTTTTAGAGTTGCTAGACTTCTTGTGCTAATTCTTTCTCAACTCTGTGGGCTGGTGTTCCTTTAACCTTTGAAGCTGCTGTCTTTTGGATTGGGCTTTCTTTTTTTATATTGTTTGAGGCTCTTGAGGAATTGGCTATGGTATAAGTTGGATTTAGTTGATTGGTTTCGTTTTTGGTCACTTTAAGGGGGCCAAGGCTTAGTTCAGCACTCCTTAGCGATGTGTTCTAATCTTGGGGGACTGAGATCAGGATTACTAGCCGCTGTACTGGAGGGACAAGGTGTTCCCAGTCTGCTGGTAAGAACACTCTGATGGGGGCTGCTGGCAAAAGCACTCTGGTAGGGTGGTGGTGGCTCCCTCACCCTGCACATATGCACAGGCGGGGCGGTGGGGGTCCTCACTTGTGTGCACACCAGCAGGGTACCTGCAGGTGTCCTCATATATTTGTGTACCTGTAGGGGTCTTTGCATGCATGCATGCCAGCTGGGGCAGCAGCAAGTCCCTGTGTGAAAAATTCTTATGAAAGAATGAGGTGTATTAAAATCCTAGAGCAAAGGTATCATGTTAGGTCCTTTACCTAAAATGGCTCTAGTTTCTTTTCTGAGACACAATGTTAACTTTGTAAGTGTAGTACTCTATTTCTTATACCGGTTTTGGTAAAGGTTTCTCTCTCTCCTTCCTTCTTTCCTTTTCTTCCTTCCTTCCCTTCCCCTCTTTTCTTTTTTTCCCTTCTTTTACTAAATATGGGAGACTACAATTAAAAATAAGAATCTCTCTGTAACAGATGAAAATATAAGGTATTTCAGAAATTACTTAGACACCTTTGTGTGATTGATTTCTAAGCAAAATCTGGATTGTTCTTTTAAATATAATAATATCCCCTACAACTTATAATCCATATTTCATACTATTAAACACACATTTTGGACATTTATTCGAAAATATTTAAAACTCAACAGTTTGAATATACATATTTTTTCTTTTGAGACAGGGCATCACTCTGTTACCCAGGCTGGAGTGCAGTGGTAGTCATGGCTCACTGCAGCCTCGATCTCCCAGGCTCAGACAATCCTCCCACCTCAGCCTCCCAAGTATGCTGTATGCTGGGACTAATGGCATGCAGCAAGATGCCCTGCTAATTTATTTTTATTTTTTACTTTTATAAAGACGGGTCTTATTACATTGTCGAGGCTGGTCTCAAACTGTTGGGCTCAAGTGATCCTTCTACCTTGGCCTCTCAAAGTCCTGGGATTACAGGCAGGAGCCACTGTACCTGGCCCAGTATGAAGTTTAAATCCAAATGAATCCACCCTATTCATGTCCAGTATCAATGAGTCTTAAACAGAGCAAGTCAAAACTACTGATTTTTTAAATGATCTTAAAACAAAATATAAACATTAAATACTTTACTAACGGTGTCTTCACTATATGTCTTATACCCTTATGTATTTCTTCAAGTTCAGTATTTCAAAACAAGTAACATCATCTTACAACAAAGACATGATAAAACAAGACTCCATTTCAGCAAAATCGACGCAACACATTTTAAGTGATAGGTAACAGATAAATGTGGAGGCTACAAGTTTAGTACACTTACACTTCTAAGTCTAATAAAATTTCATTTACATAAGTTTCATTATAGATTTTATAAATAATTGCAATGAAAAAGAAAACAGGTCAGGCGTGGTGGCTCACACTTGTAATCCCAGCACTTTGGGAGGCCAAGGTGGGTGGATTACTTGAGGTCAGGAGTTTTGAGACCAGCCTGGTCAACATGGCAAAACCCAGTCTCTACTAAAAATATAAAAACTAGCTGGGTGCGGTGGTGCACGTCTATCATCCCAGCTACTTGGGAGGCTGAGGCAGGAGACTCGCTTGAACCCGAGAGGCGGAGGTTGCAGTGAGCCAGAATCGCACCACTGCACTCCAGCCTGCGCAAGAGAGTGAGACTCTGTCTCAGAAAAAAAAAAAGAAAGAAAAGATAGTATACTCATGAATCCTACTTCCATTGTTATTCAATTTAATAATGAGGGTTCATTATTCCAGTAACTACAATAACTACTAATATAAAAATTTTGAGTTTTTAACAAATACACATAGACACACAAATATACCCTCATTGTTTAAAAATTAGTCATTCTGGTAATGTCTACAATTGTGCTAATGATCCTGTCATTGCGTGAAATTTCCTGAATGGTCCTACCATAACCATATTGAGAGCAATTCATTACACAAAATAGAGCTATTTCAAATCATTTTGGTGATTTTAGAATAAAAATTAAAGAAAAGTCTCATTATATTAAAGGAAGAGCTTAAGTTGATTGTATTTATATGACACGGCTCTGAATTAGTTTTCAATTTCTCTCAAAAATCAAATCTATCATCAAAGATATCAGTACCTTTAAAAAGTATGATAGGGACCAAAAATAGTTCTAAAAGATAAGCTATCAAACTATTCTAAAAAGTGATAAAAATTTGTTAACACATCTCTTTGGCTTCCCAAGATACCCACTTTGAAAAATGACAGTTTTTATTTGCATTTATAATGTCTGCTTTTTGAGAGTGAAGCAGGGTTAAGGAAGTAAGGATGAAAATGAGAAGACATTACTTAGTGGTCATAACTGATACAGTGTTAAATGTTCTTAAAACTTGTAACATGCTTTCAAAATCCCAATGGCACGAGTTTTGGGGACAATATTTTAAAGGCCTGCTGGCTTTTTCTTAATTCCACTTACTCTTCCACAAGAAAAAAGAAGGTGAACTCATTTACAACCTCTAATCACCAATCCATTATTTTGAAAACACCAAATTCTATGAAAATTAATAATCTGGAATTCAAATATAGTTACTATAGGAGTATTTTCCCATTTCAATATATCCACTTTAAGATCCCTCATACAAACTGTTTTGCAAAAAAATTGCTTCCCAAATTTGTTAGTGTTTGTAAGCAGTATTCCTAAGCATGTTCTACATAGATGAAAAATAACATCTTGGGTCAATGAAGCACTTACTGAAACACCTCCTACATAGACCAAGGTTTACTACTTCTGAATACTACAGTAATGAGACCACACCTTTGTTATATTAGGACATAACTTTTTTTTTTTTTTTTAACAGCAATACTAGCCTGAACATTTTTTTTAAATGGCAATCTTTTGGCCACTAGAGGAGGTCAGTAATATTTTTCAATATGAAAGCTAATATGAAGGTTACTACTGGTCAAAAAAAAAAATAGTAAACTTTAGACTGAATCCAATATATATACCTTTATGCTTTAGACTTTGATGTTTTGAGAACATTTAAAAGCATTTCAAATTAAATAACATAGTTCAAAGTTATCAATTAAAATACCAGAAATGCTTAAAAACTGATTTGAACAAAAAGAAAAAGCCAAAAAACCTCCTTAAAGTTGCAACTAAATTTGGTAGCTTGGTTTAATTATATGGAAGATAAACTCATACATTACCATCCTGCACAGTTTGTTCATCAGTCTATCTACCCTCCAAATAAAGTGGTATAAAATATAGTAAAAAGGTTGGCTTTAAAAAAACAAATAGCACCTGCCTTTTGAAAACCTTCTTCCTTTTCCTAATAACACTCTGTAGCAAGAAGCACAGCAAAGAAATTGAGAGAGAAATTAAGTAACTTCCTCATGGTGTCAAAAATTACCTAGTTATTAATGTCATAGTTCCTCACTCCCACTCCCTCCACTTAAACTACACTGTCTCTCTCTATTTTAATTACGGAAAATGAGAAAATACAAGATTAAATGTTAACATAAGCACAATAAAGGATTTTTCTGAAAATAAAATTCTGAAACCCATAATAAAATCAAACAAGCTGACTGTGTTGTGAGCATCCATACATTTAACTTCAATATTACTATTTTAAAACAAACCACATGAGAAGCCAGATACAATATCTAAGAGAGCAATTTAATCAATAAAATTGTAATTTAAAATACGCAATGGAAACAATTTTAGCTTGTCCAGGTCAATATAAATATATTATCTGAGATAAAATTTAGCATGACAATTTCATGCTCATTAATATTAAAATTTATTTAGGCTTTCAAATACTTATGGGTCCCCCACTAGAGAAGTTACAGTCTGTAGCAAAAACCCCACAAGGATATGAGTGAGAAAAATGGGCTTTTGAATCACTGTAACAGATAATTAGACACATTACTTATTACCTTCCCTGGGCTTCATTTTATCTTTAAAATGGTATGGCTAGTCCAGAAGTGTAATTCTCTATACTAAACCTAAATACCAAAACTCAGGCTAAAAATGTACATATACAGTGGAAACCAAGTTAAGACAGTCCCTTGCGGATCCAGTTGGAGAGAGAAAATATACAATTCATCAAGAAAACTAACTTTATAAGAAAAGGCTCAACTGACAATGATTTCCAGGAACTGAACCACTCACTCATGAATCAAAAAAATTTTAAAACATATATTTTCAAATAGTATTAAACAGGATTTTTATCATATTTCAATGGTCTAAAACCTAGGTACAGTACAATTAACTTCAATGAGCGCACTATTTGCTTACCCTCAAGATACTTTTCTCAAATCACGCTGAAAATCAGAACATTTGTAAAAATTAGCCCATAAACTACCACGGGAGAGCTTTTTCAAATCCTAGTCATTCCTGCATCATAATTTAAAAACTAGTATCAAATACAGCAACTCATTTGAAGGTCATTTATGGGAGTTGGTTATTCATTTGGCATTTTCTTTTACTAAACTAGAACATGCGATAAACTTTCCTTTACAGAAATATCTGAATAGGCAAAATGCTGAAGTGAGAAGAAGCTGGAAAAATTAACCAGGGCCTATCATACACCCTAGTTCCTGTGTCTTAAGCAATGACTTACCTAACTCAGGACTAAAAAGCTGAGTGTTACAAGTTTACTAGAGGGGAAGAAGAGAGTAAGACATTGCTTATGACCATCCAAAGCAAAAAAAAAGCCCAAATATAACATGGTACCATAGAAGTAGAGGGCTATAACAGCTGCCCCCACTCTCTGCTTGGTTTCAATCTTCTTTTCTTACACTTATAATTCAGGGCTTCTGATTCCATAATATCATATACCTGCATCCATGGCTCCTGTTTCTCTTAGGATCAAGTCCATGCATTGCTAATAAGGTCTTGGTAGAGGTAGAAATACAATTACACTTAAGGTCTTGGTAGAGGTAGAAATACAATTACACTTAACTATCAGCCTCTATATTCATTTAGTATCCAATATTTAAAATATGTCACAACAGTATTGGCGTTAACAGTGTTTTGTTCCAGCACGTACAATCATGCACTGCATAATGTTTTTGTCAATGACAGACCACATATATGATGGTGGTCCCATAGGATTATAATAGCATATTTTCATTGTACCTTTTCTATGTTTTGACACACAAATAATTACCACTGTGTTACAACTGTCTACAATATTCAGTACAATAGCATGTTATACAGGTTTGTAGCCTAGGAGCAATATGCTCTATCATATAGCCTAAGTGTGTAATAGACTATACCATCTATATATAAGTTCACTCTATGATGTTTGCACAACAACAAAATCGCGAAACTATGCTTTTCTCAGAATGTATTCCTATTGTTAAGAATGTGGGTATTTGTTATAAGGCTATATTACGTTGTGAAACAGTGGAACTATCTTAACCATTAAGACTGCAGTTCAGTAGTATTAAGTATATCCACTTTATTGTACAATTAATCTCCAAAACTTTTTCAGCTTATAAAAACTGAAACTCTATATCCATTAAACAGCAACATTCCATTTTTCACTCCCCCTGTCCCTGGCAACCACCATTCTACTTTCTGTCTCTATGAATTTGACTACTCTATGCACCCAATATGAGTGGAATCATACAGTATTTATCTTTTGGTGACTGGCTTCACTTAGCATAGTGTCCTCACACTTCAGGAGCATGTGGCAGAATTTCCTTATTTTTTAAGGTTGAGTGATATTCCACTCAATGGACATACCACATTTTGCTTATATATTTGTCCATTTATGTACACATAGGTCGCTTCCATGTTTCTGCAACTGTGAATCATACCAGGAACATGGGTATACAACTCTCTTCAAGATCCTTATTTCATTGCTTTTAGGTAAATACCCAGAAGTGGTAGATCATATGTTAATTCAATTTTTCATTTTTTGAGGAACTGCCATACTATTTTCCACACTGGCTGTACTATTTTATATTCCTATCAACAGGGCACAAGGGTTCCAATTTCTTCACATCCTTGCCAACACTTGTTATTTATTTGATAATAGCCACCCTAATGGGTTTAAGGTGGCATCTCATTATACTATTAATTTGACTCTGTCACTCAGGCTGGAGTGCAGTGGCATAATCTCAGCTCATTGCAACCTCTGCCTCCCATGCTCAAGCAATACTCACAGCTTAGCCTCTCAAAAAGATGGGACTACAGGTGCACACCACCACATCCAGCTAATTTTTGTATTTTTTGTAGAGATGGGGTCTCAATATGTTGCCCAGGCTGGTCTTAAACTCCTGGGTTCAAGCGATCCACCTGCCACTGCCTCCCAAAGTGCTGGGATTACAGGCAAGAGCCACTGTGCCCAGCCTTTCTGATTTAGTCTTGGTCAGTGTTGTGTTTCTAGGAATTTGTCCATTTCATCTAGGTTACTCGATCTTATGGCATACAATTTTTCATAATGTCTTACAATTTTTATTTTGTATAGTCAGTAGTACAGTAATCCTCTCTTTTCCATGGTTTCATGTGCATAGATTCAGTTACTTGTGGGAAATTCTGATCCAAAAATAGGTGAGTATAGTACAGTAACATATTTTGAGGGGAGGGGGGAACAGGGGGAGAGAAGAGAAGAGAGAACAAGAGCCAGAGTGAGCATGCACATGTGCTCACATTCATATAACTTTTCCTACAGTATACTGTTATAATCATTCTATTTTATTATTTGTCATTGTTGGTAATCTTACTGTGCCAAATTTCTAAAATAAACTTTATTGTAAGTATGTATGCATAGGAAAAAAATGTATATATATACATAGAGAGTTCGGTACCATCTGTGGTGTTTCAGGCATCCACTAGGGGTCTTGGAATATATCCCCTTGTGAATATGGCAGGACTCCTATAACATCCCTACATTAATTCCTGATGTTAGTAATTTGAGTGTTCTTTTTTTCCTTCGTCCATCTAGCTAAAGGTTGGTCAAATTTCTTGATCTTTTAAATCAAGTTTTAGTTTCAATGATTTTCTCTATTGTTTTTCTAATCTCATTTTGTTGATTTCAGCTCACATCTCTATTATTTCCTTCCTTCTGCTAGCTTTGGCTTTACATTATTTTCCTTTTTAATTTGTAAAGCTATGTTGTTGATCTGAGGTCTTGTTTACTAATGTAGTGTTTATAGCTATAGTTCCCCCTTAGCACTGCTTTCGCTGCATCCCCTAAGTTTTGGTATGTTTTTATTCAACTCTTAGCATTTTCTAATTTCCCTTGTAATTTCTTCTTTGCTCCACTAGAAGTTATTCCATGATCCTGTAAATTTTCCAGTTTTACTTATTACTAATTTCTCAAGTCACCCAGCTGTGGTCAGAGAGGACACTTTATATGGTATTTATCTTTCGAAATGGAATAAGATTTAATCTGTGTCCTAATATATGATCTATCCCAGAAAATGTCCCATGTGTACTTGAGAAAAATGTATATATTATAGTTTGGTACAGTGTTCTGCATATGTCTTTTAGGCCTAGTTGGTATACTGCGTTAAGTTCACTGTTTTTTAATTCTGTCTGGTCTATTACTGTAAAGGAGCATTAAATTATTATTGTAGAACTGTCTATTTCTCCTTTCAATTCTGTTTTTGTTTCATATTATTTGGTGGTCTGTCTTAGTATGTAAATGTTTTTAACTGTTACAGTCTTCTTGCTGCAGTGATTTTTATTAATACACAATGTCCTTATTTGTCTCTTAAAATCTTCTCTAACTTAAAGTCTATTTTCTCTGATATTACTATAACTAACCCTGCTCTCTTTTGGTTGCTATATGCATGAATATTTTCTTCTATTCTTTCACTTTCAATCTATTTGTTGTCTTTGGATCTAAAGGCTCATATAGACAGCATGTAGTTGATCATGTTTTTTATTTTGCTGTCAACCAGGCAGGAGTGCAGTGGTGCAATCTTGGCTCACTGCAACCTCTGCGGCCCAGGTTCAAGCAAGTCTCCTGCCTCAGCCTCCCGAGTAGCTGGGATTACAGGCACCTGCCACCGTGCACAGCTAATATTCATAGTTTTAGTAGAGGTGAAGTTTTACCATCTTGGCCAGGCTGGTCGTGAACTCCTGACTTCGTGATCCATCAGCCTCAGCCTCCCAAAGTGCTGGGATTACAAATGCGAGCCACTGCGCCTGGCCTGATCATGTATTTTTAATTCATTCTGTCAGTCTCTATCTTTCAATTGAAGAATTTGATTCATTTACATTTAAAGTAATGACTGATAAGGAAGAACTTACTTCTTTTCGCTATTTTCTATGTGCTTTATTAGCATTTTTGTCCCTCATTTCTTGCATCACTGTCTAGTTTATCATGGTTTAATTAATTTTTCTTTTTCTTTTTTCTTTTTTTTTTTTTTTGAGACAGTCTCTCACTCTGTCACCAGGCTGGAGTGCAGTGGTGTAATCTTGGCTCACTGTAACCTCCACCTCCTGGGTTCAAGAGATTCTCCTGCCTCAGCCTCCCGAGTAGATGGGACTACAGGCCCACGTGAGCAGGCCCAGCTAATTTTTGTATTTTTAGTAGAGACTGGGTTTCACCATGTTGGCCAGGGTGGTCTTGATCTCTTGACCTCGTGAGACGCCCGCCTCGGCCTCCTGAAGTGCTGGGATTACAGGTGTGAGCCACTGCGCCCGGCCTAGTTGATTTTTCATAGTGAAATGTTTGATTTTTTTTCATATTTCCTTTTCTGTATTTCTATAGCTATTTTTTTGTGGTTATCATCTGGATGATATCCTGAAGTTATAACACTATAATCTGAACTTACACTAGCTTAACTTCAGTAACATACAAAAACTCTATTCTTTTGCAGCTCTGTCTTCACCCCTTTCAGTTGCTGATGTCACAAAATTACATCTTTATATTCTATATGACCAAAAAAATGAGCAAATATTCTTCGAAATCCATTAGTCTACAGAAAAATCTACAATTACAAACCAGTTAAAATGCTACTAGCTTTTAGGCTAACTGTGTTCTTAAACATGTATCGTTTTCTTAAATCATGTAGAAAACAAAAAGCAGAATTACAAACTGTTACAATAATTCTAATTTTTATAATTGCTCATGCATTGACTTTTACTAAGATTTGTATTTCTTCATACAGCTTAGAGGTATTGTCCAGTATGCTGACAGTTCACTTCAGAGGATTCCCTTAAGCATTTCTTGCAGTGCAGGTCTAGTGGTAAATAGCAAAGCTAACTCCCTTAGCTTTTGTTTACTTGGGTATGTTTAAATTTCTCCCTCACTTTATCCCCTCTTTTTACTGCTGGAAAACTAATTTTTTTTCTTTCTCTCTTTCTTTAAGAGACAAGGACTTGGTATTTTGCCAGGCTGAATTTAAACTCCTGCACTCAAGTGACTCTCCTGCCTCAGCCTTCCAAGTAGCTAGGACTACAGGCACACACCATCACACCTGCTAACTCCTTCTCTTTTGAAGGACACTTTTGTCAGACATAGGATTGGGTTTTTACTGAGATGAGGTCTTGTTATGTTGCCAAGGTTGGTCTCAAACTTCTGGCTTCAAATGATCCACCTGCCCCAGCCTCCTGAATGGCTGAGATTACAGGTGCAATGCCACCATGCCTGGTTCCACAAATACGGGAATCTTGGTTGACAGTTCTTTCCTTTTAGTGCTTTGAATATATTGGCCCAACACCTTCTGGCTTCTAAAGTTTCTGACAAGAAATCTGTTGATAATTATATTGAGGATTCCTTTTATATGATAAGCTGCTTCTGATTGCTTTCAGGATACTCTATAAGTCTTTTGAAAGTTGATTATATCTGTGAATCTCACTGATTTTATCTTATTTGGAGTTCGTTAAACTTCTCACATTTATATTCATGTCTTTCATCAAATTTGGGAAGTTTTCGGCCATTATCTCTTTGATTATTCTCTCTGCTCTTTTTTTCTCCTGGCACTCTCAAAATGTGTATTGAGGTCCCCCTGATGTGTCCCACAGTTCTCTTAGGCTCTGTTCACTTCAATCTTTTTTCTTTCTGTTCTTCAAACTCAATCATATCCACTGTCCTATATTTAAGTTCACTGATTGTTCTGTTTGTGAAAATCTGCCTTTGAATCCCTCTAGTGAATTTTTCATTTCAGTTACTAAAGTTTCTAGCTCCATAATTTCTTTTTGGCTTCTTTTCAGGTTTTCTATTTCTTCATTGATATTTCTATTTTGTTCACTTATCTTTTTCTTAACTTTCCCCACATCTTCCTTTAGTTATTTGAGTATCATTAAGGTAGTTGCTTTAAAGTCTTTGTGTAGTAGATCAGCCATCAAGTCTTTTTCAGGGACAGTTCCTGTTGATCTACATTTTTCCCTTGAAAAGGCCACATTTTCCTGTCTCCTTCTATGCCTCTTGTTTTTTTGTTGAAAACTGGACCTTTGAATTTACTAGTGTGGTAACTCAGGAAATCAGGTTCTTTTTTTCCTCATAGTTTGTTATTTGTTATTTTTTATTGTTGTAGGCTATTTCTGTGTCAAGGATCCAGCCTGAGGTGGAAAGGTAAGGTCTTCTTAGGGTCTTTTCTAGCCTTGCACCTTTCCCTGAGCATGCACAGTCATCACTTTCTAATTTTTCCTGTATATGCAGTTGTTTATGCATGTCCTAGTCTTTAATGTCTTGCTCCCAAAAGGAAAAAGAGAAAAGTTAAGGAGAAAGAGGGCACTGGCCCTTCAAGTTCCCTGGAAATCACTACAGCCAGAGGGGAAGGGACTTGCAACAACAATGGTCACCCACTTTTTGTCTGCCCCTCTGTGATAAGAAGCCATAATTGGCAGTCAGAGAATCCTTTGTGCTCACTCTGGCTCCCACAAGTTGTGTATGGATTGCTCTAGGAACACATGTACAGCTGCCTGCCATGCGGCTTGGATGGGTAGAGGTATAGGAAGCTACTACTGTGTTAAGAGCTGAAATTAACAGCAATTTATCACTCAAGCCTTCCCTGGAACTTGCAAGCCTTTAGTAGACTCAAGAGTTTCAAAACAGTTATATTAGACATATCTGGCTAGTGTAATTGTTGTCTAGGTGGGGAGACAGATTCTTGGTGCTTCCTGCTCTGCCACCTTCCCCAAATCCTATCTCCATCCATAATGTTTTTGAAGGAAAAGGTACCCAGAAGAGAAAAATACACCATTGTCTGGATTATAAGACTGAAGGTAGTTGTTACATTTTCTTCCTTTTTTTTTTTTTTTTTGTTAAAGAGACAAGGTCTCATTGTGTTACCCAGGTTAAAGTGCAACAATGTGATCACAGCTCACTGTAGCCTCAAACTCCAGGCTCAAATGATCCTCCTGACTCAGGTTGCCCAGTAGATGGGACTACAGGCATGTGCCACCATGCCCAGCTTGTATTTTCTTACTTTATAATTAACAAATATTACTTTAAAAAACCATGGTTGGTCGGGCGCGGTGGCTCACGCCTGTAATTCCAGCACTTTGGGAGGCCGAGGCGGGTGGATCACGAGGTCAGGAGATCGAGACCATCCTGGCTAACACGGTGAAACCCCGTCTCTACTAAAAAATACAAAAAATTAGCCGGGCGCGGTGGCGAGCGCCTGTAGTCCCAGCTGCTCGGGAGGCTGAGGCAGGAGAATGGCGTGAATCCGGGAGGCGGAGCTTGCAGTGAGCCAAGATCACACCACTGCACTCCAGTCTGGACCACAGAGCCAGACTCCGTCTCAAAAAAAAAAAAAAAAAAAAAAAAAAAACCATGGTTGAGGAGTCAATAACATTTATGTAATACAACAATTTGCAGAAATAGTTTTAAGACTTGATAAGCATTGTTAGAGCTAACTGTATGAGTATTTTAGGTTGCTGCTCTTGAAATAATAATGTTACCACATACCAATCAATAATCAATGTTCTCATAATCCATTCAATTTCATTTTTTATGTAAAATGGGGGCTTCTGGGAGAATTAAATAACACATTAAAGTGCTGAATTATTCTTCCTATCCCTCTATAGATTAGAGGAGTACTATTAAGAAGAACAAGGGGCTAAGAACTGAACAGTAATATAAGCATTCCTATATTAATCATTATTTGCCTATGAAGTACATGGAGTTCCCGTGTGACTGAACTGTTTTCAGCTAGGGTAATATTTTAACCTATGGGATACTAATTTACTTTACTATCTATTTTTTATTATTCCTACCCCAATGTTGTTTTTCATTCTCAGTACCAGACAAGGTGAGAATATGTACCAAGCAATAAAGATAATATAATACTTTTATTAAAAAGATTTGATGAAAAAGAGCAGTTCTATGTAGAATTTAGGAAACATTTTCTCCCAGCTAATGTCCTAATACTCAGCAAGTAAAACTGGAAAACAGTTTATATTGCTGTCAATATGTATAAGCCATGTCTCCCACCATTACTTTTCCATATTAAATATAGAAAAAAGCAGAATCCCATGTGTCCCAGTGACTGTCAGAAATCTTCCCTCTTCATTAAATAAAAATCTAAATACCACATTAGGGCATTGTACAGAAATAACTTCTGCAGTATATAATCTCATTTTCTTTAATATCTTCTGTAAGAATTATATGGAACAGTTATTCGACTCTAGATTAACTTTTTTTTATAACTTGTTACCTAAATAAATATTTCACAAATTACAGACGAAAAAAGGATAGAGAATTAAGCTGAAAATCTAGTAACAGTAACCTAAATTGTTAGTGGTAAACATGTAGTAAACATTATAAAAACTTGAAAATCTGGTAAACTCTATGCAAAATTATAAAATGCATTTTCAGGACATTATACTTGCATAACTGCCAATCCTACCCCTTCCTTTAAACTTTCTTTAACAACAAATAATTAACAAATTCATAGTAATGTGGTGTGAAATGCAAGTAGACTTTTTTTTTTCTTTTTACTTTGGGACATACTAAGAGATTAAGGCAGTTAGGGGTTGAAATCAAAAGACAGAAAAATGACAAACCGAGGAAACAGAAACTAAGAATAGGATAGGAGAGCAAAAGTTATGAATAAACAGGAATTTCAAAAAGGAGAAAAGAAATAATAGGATGAAACAGATATATTAACTGTAGCTGAGGGCATGTGATTGGAGTTTTGTTAACAATAAGAGCACTTGGGTTAAGTACACAATTCCACCTTTCCTTGCAGGTAGCGTATTCTAAATTTTCTTGGTTGCTGGGAATTTTCCCATTTCTCAAGGGAATACAGGCTGGCCTCCAGTCCCTATAACCTAAACAGCTTAATTAAAATGAATGGACCTATGACATCAATACTTGTGAGAGCTTCAAATTTTCAATATGCATCTGAGCAGAGGGGATATCTATGCTCAGCTTTAGTAGATATTGAAAAATGGTTTTCCAAGTGTGTGCACAATTTACAACTTACATCAGCAATGTATGAGATTACTTGTTGCTCCATGTCCTCACCAACACTTGGTGTTTTTTTTTTTCTTTTTTTTTTTTTTAAAGCTATTCTGGTGGTTATATGGTGGTATCTCACTGAGGTTTAAATTTGCACTTCTCTGATGATTAATAGCATGAAGTACCTTTATTTATGTTTATTACCCATCTGAGAATCCTACTATGAAGTAGTAGTCAAATCTTCTGGCTTTTTCCCCCTTAATTGAACTTCGTAAACTTTTTGTATTGATTTGTAACAATCTCCCTGTCTTTTTGACATAGTATCTTGTTAAATTACATCTCTTCGATTGGTTATATTAGTTAATACGATTAGCTATCTAAATATCTTCTTCCTTCACTATTCAATGTACAATCTTCCCAATCCTTTTACCATCTTGGTAAAAGTTAAGCACCTTCTCAGACAGAAGAATCCACCTGAAAAATCACTGACCTTTCCTCTCTCTCCAAGATTTATTTTTTGAAGTATTTAGGTGTAAACCAAAAATGAAATTCTAGGTGCCCCACCAACTGGCTGAATGTACCCTCCTCCTGGCCAAGGGGACCCAACTAAACCTGAAAAACTAGTTCAGACCATGACTGGAAGAGAGGTGGGTCAGGCATGCCTCATTATACTATCCTCCCTTGGGAGTTCAGGCACAGAGCTGACCAGCATAACATTAAAATAGAGATTCTAAGACTAACAGAACAGACTCTACAGCAAGAAGATACCAAATTCCAGCCTGACTCTAGTATAGTATAGTATAGTAGGGCCCTGAAAGAAACCAAAGTATTTTACACCAAAACATATTTCTTTGACATATTTTGAAATGGCCCCGCAAAACTGTCTCTTATAGGGGAAACTTACTTCCTATAGAGAATAGAGAGCCTTTCCCTATCCAGGTCTTTTTCTGATCCTGAAGAGACTGAGTTTAGAACATTTTCAGGATCTGTATAGGAAAGGTTTGCCTTCTACTGCCTCTGGTGGGGCAGCCACCCATGAGACTTCATTTACCTAAGAAGTAACCCTGGTCTCCACAATCCCTTATCTTAACCCAACCACTTCTTTCTATTGATTCTAAGCCTTTAGATAATAACTCAACAAACTGCCAATCAGAAAATCTTTGAATCTCCCAATGACCTTGTAAGCTTCCCACCCCTTCCAAGTTTTCCTGCTTTTCTGGACTGAACTAACGTATGCCTCACATGTACTGTTGATGTTTTATGTCTCCTAAAACATAACCCAAGCTGTAACCCAACAACTTTGGGCACATGTTCTCAGGACCTCCTAGGGCTGTGTCATGGGTCATGATCCATAACCTTGACAAAATAAACTTCTAACGTCTCAGATACCAGTTTTCAAATACTGCAGGCAGGAAAAAATGACAAATACGAAGTTACTTATAAACGCTTGACAACTGAATTATTTTTATTCCAGAAGACTATAAAAACTAAAGGGGGCTGGTTGGTATCTTGTTTTCCTCTTTGATTTCACCAACCTCAAAAATGCTGGTAGTTTGATACTACCCACATTGCGGTGTTTAAAAAAAATTTACTAATGGTGTGTGGATTACTGCATGCAATTTGGCAGTTAATTCCCATTACTAGGAACCAAATTCTTGATTTTAATGACTGAAACATCCAGAGACAACATGAAGTTTCTTTGCTGGTTAATAAAAGTCAGTTGTGATTCTATGTACTTATTTTTCTACAACTTGAGAAAATGGCAGAGCCCTGACTACTGTGAGAACTATATATTCGTCCTTCCCTCAAAATTTAAAACTCTTGAATGTAAAGAGGAAGTAAAATTTGATCCTCTGTCATCATCATATGATGCAAATAGGTAAATGGAGACTTGGTTCTAATACACTCATGAAATTACTTATATGAAGTAAACACTCAAAATAATAAGTTATATTTGCATTCTTAAACACTTCCCAGTTAAATCATATTCAAATGTGAAGCTAAGTTTTATATAATTTATAAAGCAGATGAGTATAGAAAGGGTATCTGTTAAAATCTAATACTGATTTAAAATGGCACACACCAACAGTACGACTTTATATAACCTTGTTATTTAAAAACTACTAAGAGTTAATAATTCTGCCATCTAGCTATTTTAGTTTCCTAAGATTATGTCAAATTTAAGACAAAAAAATGAAAGTGTCAACTAAGTAGAAACTGCTCCTAAAATTAGAAAAAAAAAAAGCAGCAAATCAAACTTACTCTGACAGAGCACAGGGGAAATATTTCATTATGGTAAAAGCAACAAAATTTTTAAAAGATCTCTAAAGTAGGTCTTGAGCTTCACTTAGATGGCTCAATAATGGGGTTCTCTTGGTAAAAGACTTTTTTCACACTTCATTTTATTTCAAGTAAAATATATGTTCCCTTCAAAAAGTGTTTTCCATATAATTTTCTCAAAAAGAAATCTCTGAGCTTCTCAGGTTGTGAATGAACCTTTCTTTCAAAGTTCATTGATGCTTCACACATGAATTCGGCCTTCACAAAGGGTAACAACAATTCCACAAATATTAAATGACAAGACAATTGCCTCTAGATTCCCACTACAGAAAATCAACATCTCTAAAAATTACCATTTGGATTCTTCCTCCCTAATTTTATATTTTCATATGAATCTTTGTGTCATGGATAATTTCCACAATGTGAGGAAAGTCTGTGTGGCCCACAGGCACCAACATTTTAGGATCTACTAAGGTAGATCCTAAATCTTACGGACATAAGAATGTCATATGATTACCATAAACTCTGTCAGAGGCAAGAAACTTAACTTTTTCAAGATGATTTTTAAATCTGCTAGTGTCAGGAAAGCCTTCTTGCTAGTTTAAGGGATTTGAGGGGTTGAAGTGGGGGAGTACATTTTTTTCATAGTAAGCAGAAACTTTGTTTAATCAAAATCACATGTATTCTAGTTGTAGAAGATTCTGAAAATAATCCTATAATTAAAAAAATATCAAAAGATGGTTTATTATATATCTTTGATAAATTATATAGAAAATGCTCACAGAGCCCTTTGACAATACGCACCTCTTTACTACAAAAATGTTAGCTTAACTTTAATTCATACAGCTTTCAGTTTTTTTAAAGAACTTTTACAAACACTATCTCATTTGAACTCAAGATAGCATGAAAGATGGCTAAGATATTTAAAACAAAACCCTATCTTTAAAAATAATTTAGTGTTGTCTCAAAATCATAAGGAGAAATGCAGAATATTAATGGACTCCACAGAATAAAGCCAGCATATTATTCCTAAATAAAATTACTGGTCTGGTATACATATGTCCTTTTCTATGTTATAAATTGAAATAGAATTTTTGAATTTAAGAATGACTTGGGAATAACTTTTTTTCTGCAGGGACTGCTGTATAACGTCACATTGAATTACGTGATTTCTAATACATTGCGAATATTTAAATCATACAGTCATTTCGTTAAAACTTTTCTTGTAGTGAGCAAGCCATTCTAGAATGGATACCAAGGAGGTCAAAACAGTAAAGCTAGACAGAAAGTATTCTGTTAGTAATCACTGTAATACAAACCATGAGGATTTTAAGGGTAAAAAGCCTTCAAATATCACAAATTTCTCCCATAAAATCTGTTTTACAATACTGTAAATTATTTCAAATAAAAAATTTGCATGCCCAATGCTTTGCTGATTCCTACAAAGAAGTTTAATTAGAATATGTCTGAGTCTTCAAGAAGTTATGGTCTAAATAATATAGTTGTGAGAACAAACAGAAAATATGAGAATATCGTGATTCAAGAAGCCCATGATTTATGTCAACAAATCATAATTCACAGAAATACATACTTAAAGCACAGAATTGCGTGCTGGTCAAAAGCCCTGGTTCTGGGTCAGAAAAGACCTAGGTCTGAATGCTGGCTTCCTCACTAACTAGTTGATTGACCTTGGACAAATTACTTCACCTCTCTATGCTCCAATTTCCTAATAATAATGCTAATCTCATAAAAGTGAGGAAAAAATGAGATAATATATATAAAAGAGTTTATTATATTAGGCATACATAAATCCTCAAAAATGTTAGCTATCTTCATCACCATCACCATTACTATTGTTTAGAAGTCTTGTAAAATAAAACTCATTTTGCTTGCACACGTGTATGTATGAGAAAGCGAGCGAGCAAGTGGAGGGTGCGTGAATGTGCATGGGTGTAATAGATCAATACAAAGAATTTATCATCAGCGTAAGGGTCTCCTGGGAAGGAAGGAAAAGAAACCCCCAACCTCTTCCTCCAGATGTTGAAAATAACTGAAATGTTCCAGGTAAGCCCTAACAAAAGGCCAACAAGAAAAGGTATTAAAAGCCCATCCAATGGCATCAGAACAGAAAAGTACAGGTCTACTAATAGCAAGTGGTGCACTGATGAAGTAACTGTGAAATGAACTGAATAAACTGGCTAACCACAAAGTATAATACTCTTGGTTTATCATGGATAGGTTATTTTGTTTGCTTATTTTTGTCGGGGGTGCTGAGGGTATGGTAACGCATACCGTAAACTATCATTTTTTCCTCCTCTAAATAACTTACCAAGGCCATTCAGCTAGTATTAGGTTGGTGCTAATGTAATTGCAGGTTTTGCATTGTTGAAATTTGCTGTTTGATACTGGATTACATTCTTAAATAAATGTGGTTATATTATACATTATTTTAATGTGCATTTCTTGCTTTATGTTTTTTGCTGTTTATATCTATTTTAGACTATGAAAATTGATGTTAGACAAAAAGCAAATAAAGCAAATTCAAATGATTTTCTTATTTGAGTGCAAAATGGGTCATAAGGCAGCGGAGACAATCTGCAACATCAACAACGCATTTGGCCCAGGAACTGCTAACGAACGTACAGTGCAGTGGTGTTTCAAGAAATATGCAAAGGAGATGAGGGCCTTCAAGATGAGGAGCGTAGTAGCTGGCCATCAGAAGTTGACAACGACCAACTAAGACCAATGATGGAAGCTGATCCTCTTACAACTACACAAGAAGTTGCCGAATAACTCAATGTCGACCATTCTACAGTTGTTTGGGATTTGAAGCTAATTGGAAAGGTGAAAAAACTCGATTAAGTGGGTGCCTCATGAGCTGAGTGAAAATTTAAAAAATCACAGTTTTGAAGTGTCATCTTCTCTTATTCTACGCAACAATAAAGAACCACTTCTCGATCAGATTGTGACATGTGACGAAAGTGGATTTTATACAGTAACTGGTGACCACTAGCTTAGTGTCTGGACCAAGAAGTTCCAAAGCACTTCCCAGAGCCAAACTTGCACCAAAAAAAGGTGCCAGTCTGATCCACTACAGCTTTCTGAATCCCGGTGAAACCATTCCATCTGAAAAGTATGCTCAGCAAATAGATGAGATGCACAGAAAACTGCAATGCCTACAGCCAGCACTGGTCAATAGAAAGGGCCCAATTCTTCTTCACAATGTCTGACTGTACGTTGCACAACCAATGTTTCAAAAGTTGAACAAACTGGGCTACAAAGTTTTGCCTCATCCACAATATTCACCTGACCTCTTGCCAACTGACTACCACTTCTTCAAGCAACTTGACAACTTTTTGCAGGGAAAATGCTTCCACAACCAGCAGGATGCAGAAAATGCTTTCCAAGAGTTTGAGAATCCCAAAGCACAGATTTTTATGCTACAGGAATAAACAAACTTATTTCTTATTGGCAAAAATGTGTTGATTGTAATGGTTCCTATTTTGATTAATAGAGATGTGTTTTAGCCTAGTTAAAATGATTTAAAAATCATGGTCCAAAACCACAGTTACTTTTGCACTAATCTAATATACAGTAGTGCCAGGATTCAAATCCACATTTGCCAGACTCCAGAATCCAGTACTGAAACAGTTACCAATATAATACACTGTCCTGTTTGACAATCCATAGGCAAAAAGAAAAATGAGCTTATATTTATCTTGCATAGGTATAGCAGAACTCAGATTATACACCATAATTTGCAGGAGGTGAACTCATGGGAATTGTTCATAAAAAATCAGTTTATTAATGGTAACAGATAGACAAGTGAATTAACACAAAATCAAATACTCAGAAATCATGAACTAAAAGACAGTACAGTCTCAGGCAAATTCCTTAATTTTAATGTAAACTTGTTTCCTCATCTGCAAAATAATACTCTATTTTTCAGGATAGCAGGGAGAAAATAAAACACACAAAGCACTGAATACAATGATTACTACTTGGTGATTCTCAGTAAGTGGTAGCTCCTATCATTATCATCATTATGCCTGTACAGTTTTATATAGAGTATCAAGACAGTAATGCATACTTAAATAGTAAAATTACTAAACTTAGCTTCTACAGTCAATATTCCTTAATGATACTGAAGAATGAATCAAGAAACATCTCACTAGCCCTGGTCTATGGGGGAAAAAAAACAATGATAACATTTGAAATTTCTCCCTCTTACATATTAAATGACTCAATAATTTACTTTTAGAATTCATATTCTAAATATGAATTCACTTAAATATTCACTAATAGGCTGCTCAGTTGGCATACATCACATATTTTACTTTAGTACATTAAATAATATTAACAACAATTAACAAAGATTTCTCCTTGTCTACGAATAAACTATCTTTAAAAATAAGAAAGGGTGGCTGTGTGCGAGGCTGACACCTGTAATCCCAGCATTTTGGGAAGCTGACGCGGGCAGAACACTTGAGTTCAGGGGTTCAAGATCAGCCTGGGCAACATGGCAAAACTCTTGTCTCTACTGAAAATACAAAAAATTAATTAGCCAGGCATGGTGGTGCATGCCTGTAGTCCCAGCTATTTGGGAGGCTAAGGTGAGAGGATCATTTGAGCCCAGGAGGCAGAGGCTGAAGTGAACCGAGATCACACTCCATGCTGGGTGACAGAGTGACTTCATCTCAAAAAAAAAAAAAAGAAAGAAAGAAACGGCAAGCTTGTACAAGGCATCACAACCCTGCAGTTGAGTATTTTTTTCAAGAACTAAAAATCACTCGAAATTTGTTATCTCAGCTTAAATCCCACTGTTCTGAGAGAGACCCAAAGATTAAATCTATCCATTGTTCAAAGATGTAAAGAAATCAACAGTAGAGGAGAAATATATGCTTCATGCATTAATCTTCACTAAAGGAAGAAAACACAAAACAGGAACCTTGCAAAAGAACTGTCATTGGACTTAACAGAGAAAAGTGAGCAAAATAAAATATGTTTAATTAAAACAGAAAAAAACTTGCCCTGTAATAAAAATCAACTGATTAAGCCCTTAAAGGTCATCTCCATTAAAAATATAGAAATTAATTCTACTTAATAACATCTTTAATCACTAGTGAGATGGCTGGCCTTGATTAAATAACATGAAACAGGATGTTCTCCTTATATGCACATTTAGCTTCTCTCACCTAATGTAAAACTCTTCATCCAGAAACAAGATGGTATAATTTAGTGAATTTAGTTGGGACTCCAAATCTCTTGCTTTTCCTATATGCCATAAATGGGCAAATATATCAGTCATTCTGGTAAGAAACTTTGCATATTATCTCATTTATGTCTTACTACAACTTTGAGAAGTACCAACATTGACAGCTGAGAATAAACACTAAGAAGAGGTTAATTACCATGGCCAAGCTCACACATGTCATACATGGCAGAGGCTGCATGTATGGCCTGGCTCCAGAGCATTGAGATTTTTTGAATACTAGCTCATTTCTCTTTTAAATAATAGAAAAACAATAATTTTTTTCCATATTTAGACTTTTCTGAAGTAACATTACCAAGATAACTAAGACTTAGAAAATGTTTTAAAAACTTAACACTAAAGTTTAAATATATAGCCCTAAAGCTAAAACAAAAAAAGACAGGTAACAGTCAATTTTATTTAGGCTGGTAGAAATCTTAATAAACCAAGAAAGAAAAGCTAATACGATTGGATAAAGAAGTATGCAATCTCAGGTGAGACTGGTTTTTCTTGGGTGTATGGGTGTAGGGGTGTGTGTGTGTGTGTGTGTGTGTGTGTGTGTGTGTGTTGTGTTTTGCGCTTGTTAAAAATAACCAAAACAGTACCAGAGATTTCACAATCGCATACTTCTTTATCAATTGTGTTAGTTTTTCTTTTTCAGGCCAGACTGGTTTTTCTTGGGTGTATGGGTGTAGGGGTGTGTGTGTGTGTGTGTTTTGTGCCTGTTAAAAATAACCAAAACAGTTGTAGTGTTTCAACTACAACTCTGTGAAACTCAAACGAACAAGTACAGGCAAGTATGTAAACAAGCAAAACTTCTCTAAAGTCATACTCAAGAATGACATGGTGGATTTAGAACTTTCTCTGTTCTTTGTTTTATCATGGTATTACTGAATTAGCTAATAATACATATTTATTAATGTATTTCTTCAGTCTACTTAATATTTATTAACAAAAGTCAAAAACAAGCTTTAAATTATATGAATGTACCTTATATATTTATATAATAATACTTTCTACAGGTTTATCATTAGATAGCCTCACATTTACAAAGAATAACCGATTTACAAATGTTCATACTAAGAATTTACCCAAAGAGTTATAACAAAAATAAACATTGAAGCTTTTACAAGTTAGGGTTTTACAATCCAATGTTATTTCAAAAATCCTTTTCTTTAGATCATAAAAAAGGTATTTATTATGAAGCAAATCATAAATAAAAAATCGAAATATGTTTTATGAAAAAGAGCATATTTTTGTTTTAGTTAACAATGAACAATATTTTATCTTTTCTTTTTTTGAGACGGAGTCTTGCTCTGTCGCCCAGGCTGGAGTGCAGTAGTGCAATCTCGGCTCACTGAAACCTCCGCCTCCCAAATTCAAGCAATTCTACTGCCTCAGCCTCCTGAGTAGGTGGGATTACTGGTGCTCGCCACTAAGCACAGCTAATTTTTGTATTTTTAGTAGAAAGGGGGTTTCACCATGTTGGCCAGGCTGGTCTTGAACTCCTGACCTCAGTTGATCCACCTGCCCTGGCCTCCCAAAGTGCTGGGAACACAGGCGTGAGCCACCACGCCCAGTCAAATAATATTTATCATAGTAAATACCCTTAGTACAACTAAAGCGTTAAAAATAAAATTATTTCAAAAATTTACATATGAACTGCTTTAATCTTTACCACCCAAGTAATGTTCAATGTTTCAGTAACTAATGTCACATGTCAATATTTTTTTAAGGCACTGTCAACAATCTCTTACCTAGTCCTCCACGGACAGGTAAACATCAGGGATCTTACCTTGTGCTGTTCAATGGCATCTATCCATTGCTGTCTATGATCTGGATCCTGAGCACGAAGATACCAAACACTATCATTTACACTAATATCAAATCGACATTCATCAAAATCATGAGGCTGTGGAGAAAAAGTAGAAAATGAAAAGCAAAGCTAATTATATCCTTAGAAGTGTTATACCCCAAAGCCAAAACATGAACATATTCATTCTGTGGTGGGAGACTTGTTACTTTTTATTTTTCTATTCAAATAACTTATCTGAAGATGTCTCAGATAAGAATGTACAAAGGCACAGTTACCAAAAGCCATTTTTCACTCACTACTCTTACAAAAGAGTTGTCACATATGCTACAAACATCTACTTCTAAAATACAGCTAATATTTTCATCAAATGCTTTGAGTTAACTAGTGAGAACACCATGAAAAGGATAACTTTTTATTTACTTTTGAGGTGAGGGTCTTGCTCTATTGCCCACATTGGAGTGCAATGGCAGGAACAAAGGCTCACTCCAGCCTCAAACTCCGGGGCTCAGGTGATCCTCACGCTTCCCAACTGGGACTGTTGGCACACACCACCATGTCCTGCTAAATTTTTAAAATTTTTTAAAGATGGAGCCTTGCTGGCCAGGCGCGGTGGCTCACGCATGTAATCCCAGCACTTTGGGAGGCCAAGGCAGGTGGATCACGAGGTCAGGATTCACGACCAGCCCAGCCAAGATGGTGAAACCCTGTCTCTATTAAAAATACAAAAATTAGCTGGGCATGGTGATGGGTGTCTGTAATCCCATCTGCTTGGGAGGCTGAGGCAGAGAATTGCTTAAACCCGGGAGGCTGAGGTTTCAGTAAGCCAAGATTGCGCCGCTCTCCAGCCCAGGTGACAGAGCGAGACCTATGTCTCAAAAAAAAAAAGAAAAAAAAGAAAAAAAATGGAGCCTTGCTATGTTGTCCAGGCTGGTCTCAAACTCCTGGCCTCAAACAATCCTCCCACCTTGGCCTCTCATGTTGCTGCAGTTACAGGCACGAGCTACTGTGCCGAGCTAAAAGCAGAATTTTTTTTAAGGCCAAAATAAGTTTTAGAATATAGATTTACTACTTTTTTCTTACTTCATTATTCAAGAGTAAACGCCCATTAATAATTTTATTTCATTATTCTTGATATCTTATTTATCAAATCTTATGAAATTTAACAAAGCAAGATAAAAATAATGTTAACATTTCCCTTTAAGTATCTAAAATTAACTTCCAGGCTTTTACATGTCTTTGATAGTAACAACCAAGAGCACTTCCAGCTAAAGGAAAAAATAAAATGAATATTACATAAGATCTGTGTGAGCTATCTACAGAATACTCTGCACCAAAGGTGTAAACATTTAGTGAAAATGTCAACTTTTTGATTCAGTGCTCTTGACTCTTAAGAATATATAAAATGAGTGTTTTACATCCTTGTTTTTAATCTCAACAAATGAATTAAAATATGACAGGAATACATCACATTTACCACCTCTTTTTCCATCAGATACCGTAGAGAGAGACAATCAATATCCTCTCCTGAAAAGATTCTTAACCTTGGAGGGAAAAGAATCCGCTCTGGGCAACACAACAGTGAACTTATTTGCTCAACTGAATTTACATCTTGTACTTCTTCCAGTGTTTATTGTTTATTCTCTCCCTCCCTTAACAACATCCACTTTTTATCTCGTCAGTTTATTTAGCAAAAACAATATAAACTAACTCTACCATTTTCTTTAGGCTATGAAACAACTTCTCTTTTAAGATTAAGATAAGAAATCATGGTTCTGACTGATTAAAGGATTCAAGTTAAATTTCCTGAATCAGTATGTGCTAGACAATAATAAGACTATAATGAGAAGTAGAGTGCACTAGAAAGAAGCAAAAGGGAAAAACAATGCATATCCTGCTTCAGTAATTATAAATACAGAAAGACATAAGCAATAACGAGCAACATTCATAAATAATGATCATAAATTTAACTTAATTCTAAATATCCGGGCATCTTAAGAATCAAGTCTAATTATTGAGAATAGCATCTTGGAGGAAACGAAACATATGCTGTGTAAAGCAGGAGTCCTTAAACTCTGGGTCACAAACCAGTACCAGTCCATGGACTGTTGGTAACTGGGCCACACAGCAGGAGGTAAGCAACAGGCAAGCAAGCATTACCACCTGAGCTCTGCCTCCTGTCAGATCAGCAGCAGCATTAGATCCTCATAGGAGCATGAACCCTACAATGAACTGTGCATACAAAGGATCTAGGTTGCTTGCTTGCTCCTTATGAGAATCTAACGGCTGATGATCTGAGGTGGAAGAGTTTCATTCCAAAACCATCCCCACTTCCACGAAACTGGTCCCTGGTGCCAAAAAGATTGGGAAATGCTGATCTAAAGAACCAAATAAAGAAAGTAAAGCAGATGATCTGTCTCTTGCTATAAGTAGCCCAGGAGTTTTAAACTTTTACTCCATGATCATTCCCATTATATTTCCAGCCAGTATTTCTCAAAATGTTTCACATTTTGTACTGTTAAATATCCTTATTAAAGCTTTAGAAAAATAAAAGAACATACAGCTCACAATTCACCATTTTCTCTGGCAAACACCTTCCTATGCAGACAAGGGAGCCATTTCTACCATCAATGATCTGAAGCATAGGTGGCACAGAAGAGAAAAGCATGAATTGTAAGTAGTGTAGAAAGTCTGTGAATAACACAGTAGTTTTACATCTCAACAAAGTGGAAAAAAAACGAGAGAAGAGTCTGCAGGGCAAAGGAAATGACAGATTTGGTTAAGAGGATGTGTTATGCAATAAAGCTCACATCACTGTATTACACACACGTATGTGCCCCAAACTTATAACAGATTGTTTCATTCAATAACCAATCCTATCTTTATTAAAAATTTTGATAGTCTGCTCATTACACAGTAATTTAGTCCTTTAAAAAATATTGCAATAAAATATTTATCTTGATTATTGAGCTTTTTCTTGTTTCCTTAAATTTTGTGATTGAGGTAAGTCCCTCACTGGTCTTATCCTCCTTGCCTTGGTGCTGACAGGTAATTATCAGAAAGAAACAAATGTAGGATAGAGGCCAAAATTAGACGGAACACAATGAGAGGTGATAAATATAAGATATGACCTAAGGCAGCAGTCCACAAACTTTTTGGCCTCAGGGATCGGCTTCATGGAAGACAGTTTTTCCACAGACAGGTTGCGGGGAATGGTTTCGGGATGAAACTGTTCCACCTTGATCATCAGGCATTAGATTCTCATAAGGAGTGTGCGACCTAGATCCCTTGCATACACAGTTCACGATAGGGTTCGCACTCCTATGAGTATCTAATGTTGCTGCTGATCTGACAGGAGGCAGAGTTCAGGAGGTAATGTTGGCTTGTCTGCCACTCATCTTCTGCTGTGCGGTCTGGTTCCATGGACTGGTACTGGTCTGTGGCCTGGGGTTTGGGGACCCCTCATCTAAAGGAAAAAAAGACTAAAAAGTTTAAAGAAGAACTAAGGTGACAAGTGATGAAAAGAGGGCTGACAGAGCTAAGTTAAAAAACAAAACAAAACAAAACAAAAAACAGAGTTAAAAATGGGGGAAGCAACAACAAAAAGCCAGGTTTAAAAAGTCATGGATGGCTCACGCCTGTAATCTCAGCACTTTGGGAGGCCGAGGTGGGCAGATCACGAGGTCAAGAGATCGAGACCATCTTGTACAACATGGTGAAACCCCATCTCTACTAAAAATACAAAAATTAGCCAGGCGTGGTGGCGGGCACCTGTAGTCCCAGTTACTCAGGAGGCTGAGGCAGGAGAATGGCGTGAACCCGGGAGGCGGTGCTTGCAGTGAGCCAAGATCATGCCACTTGCACTCCAGCCTGGGCGACAGAGCAAGACTGTCTCAAAAAAAAAAAAAAAAAAAAAAAAAGGAATGGACATGTTAAACAGATTTGAGAAAAGCACAAAATGAAAGAAATATAATAATGTAGAGTATCAAAGGAGATAAAGCAGATAAAATAACTTTAGCTGGTGTTTTCAAACATGAGAATATAACACACATAACAGAAAGACACACTATGCCCAGGAAAAAACAGACACGGAAAGATCAATGCGAATATATATTCTGTAAGGTTAATTAATTTCAAGAATAAAGGAAATGCTGTAGGACACTGTTTCTCAAGCTTTTTGCATTACCACACCCTGTACCCCAAAATTAAATACTAAGGATAAGATTTTTGTCCATTAGAATTTTGGGGGCCATAAACCATTGTTTTCTCTAAGATTTCACCCCTTCTCAAGAACCAAGTATCACCACCACTAAGAATGCATGCTACAGGAAAAAGACATCTATAAAAAGGTGGGTTCCATATTTTCTCATGTCAACATTCACTGTTAAGGACAAAAAAATTTCAAAAGGTGAATAAATCCATGGCACTTATATCCATTCCCTACCAAAATAACCTTATAGAAACAAGAGAGACATAAATGTCCAAAAGAAAAAGAAAAAACTTATCAGCAAAATTCACAGTTGGAATGTGGTAAATGACTTAAAAGGTGTTACCAAAATACCAGGGGTTTGGTCTAGGTCCTGCTGCTCACAACACAGCAAGCCAATCACTCAGACAATGATTACTGCCAGGGAAGAAGGCTTTAATAGGGTGCTAAAGTTGAGATGGGAGGTCTCAAATCCATCTCCCTGACTGACTAAAATTAGGGGTCTATAGAGCAGGGAAGAAATATAACCATGTGTGGAAACATAAGAATTAGGGAGGGGTAAGGAAAAGGAGTTGCTCAACAGGAAGCAGGTGGTTGGTTAGGCACTCATGCCAGGTAAGAGTTCTGGCATTTCATTGTCCAGATGCAGTGATCTGGTAAGTTTTCGGTTCTTTGATACCACCTGGGAGGCCTGACGGTTGGCTTCCTGAGAAAGGAATTCAGATAAGACAAATGTAACTTTCTCAAGTTTCAAAACTAGAAAGGTCAAGTGCTAGGTTTATGCAAAAGAAACCATAAACATCAGTTCTATAGGAAAACTGGATCAGTTTCACAGGCCTGAGAAAACTGAAAATTAAAAATCTACAAGGGAAAAGAAGACAAAAGAATCAAGCCAATTTGCACACAACATTGGAGAAGTAAAGGAACTGGGGGCATGAGGTAGTACTAGAGCTTAAGGCATGGATGGAGCTGAGACCAGAATTGATTGAGTCATTAAAAGGTGCAACTAGACCCCTGAAACTCTACATGCCCATCCCAAGCACTGGTGACTACTCACCTACCGCCACATGGTAACACTAGAGGCCCCACTCTCCACCCTCCAGACAGACTGAATCAGACATTCTTACACAGAATAGGGTACAGGGTGCTATGGGGGATGGGGGTGAAGGGAAGCAGATAAACAAAAGTCTTCATATTAAAGGCCTCTTTCCCCTTCTTGGCACCCAGAAGGCTAGGGCTCAAAAGGTCTGGTGAAGACTTGAGCAGTGTTTTTTTTTTCCTTTTTTTTTTTTTTTTTTCTTTTTTTGTGTTTTTTTTTGGACAGTGTCTCACTTTGTCACCTAGGCTGGAGTAGTGCAATCTTGGCTCACTGCAACTTCTACCTCCTGGGCTCACATGATCCTCCCACCTCAGTCTCTGGAGTAGCTGAGACCACAGATGCATGCTACTACACCTGGATAATTTCTGTAATTTTTGTAGAAACAAGGTCTTGCCAGGTTGCCTAGGCACTGGTCTCAAGCTCCTGGACTCACACAACCCACCTGCCTCGACCTCCCAAAGTGCTGGGACTACAGGTGGTAAGCCACTGCATGTGGCTCAGTTTTATACTTAGAATTTTAGGTTCTCTTTCTCTGGCACTGTAATTTGGGATTATCTCCTTACTATCTAGGTTCTTTTGCCTGGTTCCTACAGCTAAAATAATGGCAGGTTTTCTTTAACGGAGTTTTAGCTCTCTCACATCTCTGCCATGATGGACAGTGACTGAGATCATGGTTCAGACTGCTCTCAGTCAGGTGCACACAAGCGTGGTTCAGGAGTCAGCAAGAGACTTGGAGAGTTTATATATACAATTTTGAGATCCCTTCTTCTAGCTCTCCCTTTTTTCGAATTTTCAACTTGCTTTCTAATAGCCTTGGTTATAGCAAGTAACTTTCCCAGGTTCTACCAGTCAGAAAAATGGTTGGCTGATTTTTCTGTTAGAGTTATAGATACCTAGCACCACCATCACAATGGAGATTTGACCCGATTCTACCCTGACAGTAGGATATCTGATAATTTCCAAATATCCTGCCAAACACTTGTGGAGGCCAAAGACTTAAAACCGTCCAAGTCTAGCATCTCTCTTTTCTGTTTTTACAAATAAACACAAAGCATTAGAATTTCTTTATTCAACGAGACAGTTAAATAAATCCTATTAGGTTCAAACAAGATGAATCAATCAGTGCTCTAAATTGTAAGCCACAGAAATTGATTCTTGCTCACTTAACAAAAGGAATTCATTTAGAAGTTATTAGGCAGTTCACATTGCTAAGAAATACAAAGAACTGAGATCAGAAAATGGAAAGGAGCCAGGGTAGACTAGGCAACAAAACTCCTGCTGGGACTGCACCACAGGTGTCATTTGTATGGACAGGGCTGCTTCCACTTCTGGACCTTGTAAGCCACTACTGGCACTGCCTCTACTGGAAACTGCATGCTCCTGCTGCCAGCACTATAAGAAGAAAAACTTCCTGTCTCTTGATTCTCTGTATTGGTCCTGTTACAGAATCAAAGTAAGGCTGGAGAGGAAAACAAGGAAAAGCGGGGTGGGGGGTAGAGAAGGACAGCGCAACTGTCTGATAGGTTAGGCCTAATTCATATGCCCATATGCCCTAACTAAGGGGAGTTAACAAGATAGGAGATTGTAGGATGGAGGAAGCAATTAAGTACCTGGTCTTTATAGATCATTTGAAGGAGACCTTCCACTCATATCATGGGGAATTCCTCAAAAGCAAAAAGAGAATTTTGATAAGAATGCCACTTAACAACCTATGATCTCTCTTAAATCCACCCTTCTATACTGTTTTGTCCTACTGGAACTGGGATGCTGCAAACTATATTTCTCCTTTGCCAGCCCCCTTTTATTAGGTTCTGTCAGTGTGGGACATTAGATAAGGATTAGAAGCCAGGAACAAGATAGAAGGAACTTGCACATTGCTGTCTGCATACTGTTTCCATCAATATATGCCCCGCAAAAGTCCTTAGCCCTGGCAGTGGCAGTCAGTTCCACTCAAAAGATTCTTTTAAAACTCCCTGGACCAGCTTCATCTAGACACCTCAGAGGTTCCAGTACCAGCTACTCATGGGCCACTTCTTAATTGTATGAGGTGTCGCTCCCAAGATTTCCTTTACAGATGAGTGGGATATTAGAGTATAAGTTACACGAGCTATAATTCCCCTTCTAGACGTCTGAGACCCAGCTGCACCAAGCATTTCCTTTAAGCTTCTGAGATAACAGCAGATAAAGAGCAACCCTCTCCAGCCGAGCCTCAACTCTTCAGAGATCCTTTCTCTGAGTTTCAAAAGTACTCATCAGCTAGGTGGCCTTTTCAGCTCAGAGGTTTATTAAGTCTCATTCCAGGAGGGTCCTAAGGTAATGGTACAAACACCAGCAGGCAGCAACTTTTCTTCTGAGTCCCACCTCTGCAGGACTATCCCTCCAGACTTATGGGTTCTGATAACCCAAACCACTTCCCTTTGTTCCTGTAGTCTAAGAAGTAGAAGCTGGTCCTTGCAATTATCACTTCTATATTACCTCAATGTTTTTCTTTTATTATTTCACTTCTCCCACAACTGTTTGAATAATTTCCTATATTAAACACTTTCTGCTAAAATACCTAATGTGGTTTTTGGTTCCAGGTGACCCTCTTTATTGAATGCTGAGCATAACATTCAGAAAACTAATGTCCACACAAAAACATACAGAAAAATATTCATAAAAGCTTTATTTGTAACAGCCCCAAACTGGAAACAACCCAAATGTCCTTCAATTGGTGAATGCCTAAACTGTGGTATAGAGATGGAATACTACTCAGCAATAAAAAGGAACCAATTATTGATACATTCAACAACTTAGTGGATTCTCAAGGAAATTATGCTGAGTGAAATAAGCCAATCTCAAAAAGCTATATACTGTATGATTCCACTTTTATAAAATCCTCAAGATAATAAAATCACAGGACTGCAGAACAGCTTAGTGGTTTCCAGTGGTTAGGGATTAGAGAGTAGAATGAAGGTAGAAAGTTGTAACTATAAAGAGGTAGCATAAGAAGCTGGACGTGGTAGCTCACACTTGTAATCCTAGCACTTTGGGAGGCTGAGGCAGGCAGATTGCTTGAGTTCAGGAGTTCAAGACTAGCCTGGTCAACATGGCGAAACCCCATCTCTACCAAAAATACAAAAATTAGCTGGGCATGGTGGTGCATGCCTGTAGTCCCAGCAACTTGGGAGGCTGAGGCCAAAGGACCGCTTGAACCAGAGAGGCAGAGGCTGCAGTGAGCCAAGATTGTGCCATAGCACTCCAGCCTGGGCAACAGAGTGAGACCCTATCTCAAAAAAAAAAAAAAAAAAAAAAAAAAAAAGGTAGCATAAGAAATTTCTGGGGCGATAAAACAGTTCTGTAATTTGATTGTGATTGTTACAAGAATCTAAGTGATAAAATTGCACAGAACTACACAGATGCACAGATGAGTATATGTAAAAGTGGTTAAAATATAAATTAAAGTGAGTTGTACCAATGTTAATGTCCTGTTTTTGATATTTTACTATAGCTATGTAAAATCAGACCATAGATAGAAACTGGATGAATAAATGGAACCAATTTATTCCATTTTTACAATATTTTAACAATGTACAATTACTTCAAAATTTTACAAAATTTTAAGTGAAAAACTTAAAAATTCAACAAAATGCAAAAAGCGGTTGGCCCTTAGTGTCAGAATTACAAGTGGTTTTCTTCTTTAGAAATTTTTATATTTGGTAAGAGTTTGATAATGGATAGGCATTACTTTTGTAATGAAACAAATTAATATTACAAGAAGGCAGAGCCAGATGGAGAAAGAGGACTCTCCAGTGATCATCCCCTCAAGAAACATCATTTTGAACAACTATCCATGCATGAAAACATCTTCAAAAGAGCTAAGAAAACCAAGTGAAAGTTCATAATACCTGTTTATGGCATACTAATAAGAAAATACCCATTGAAGAGGGTAGAAACAATAATTTTACAGTATCTGTGTCAACCCTCCCACAATCCTACTCAGCAGAACGCAGAGATATCTCCTCTGCCTGGGGAAAAAAAGAGAAGTGTAGGATTTTCCCTTGGTCCCTAATACTGGGCCTGACACAGTAAAAATCCAGTGCCAGGCAGACTCCCCATGCTGACTGAATCCAGGTTGGTATCTGTGAATTGAATCTTCTCACCTATCCCAGTGACAGGTGGTAAACTGTAGCCCTCACAAAATGTACTCAATCTCTGGCTCCCATCACTGCTGGATGATGACAGCAGCCTCAGATTTCAGTTAAACCTCAGTAACAAGTAGGCCTCATGATTTTCAGATGCACCCCAGAGCTGTGCCAGCCATGGTAACAACAGATTCTAGTCTCTTGTTATGTTGACCATGGTAATTCTGAGTGCAGAAAGCCTAATGCTGTAACAGTTGCAATGGTCATGGGCTTAGAGATCATACCAGATGACGTGCCCAGGATCTAACAACAGGCTTACTGATAAAGAGCCAGATAAAGCCAGGCTGCAAACATTCCATTAAGTACCTACTTCTTCAACATGCAGATATAGATGCACAACAGCAAGGATTAAGAACAATCAGGGAAACATGACCTTATCAAATAGACAAAATAAACTTCCAATGACAAACCTAAAAGAGATGGAGATGTCTCAGAAGTCTGACAAATAATTCAAATAGCTATTTTAAGGAAGTTCAATGAACTTCAAGAAAATACACAGAAACACTGAACAAAATGAGGAAAATAGTAAATGACCAGAATGAGAAAATTAATGGATTGAAATAATAATTAAAAGAAAACCAAACAGAAATACTGGAGCTGAAAAATACAATGAATAAAATGAAAAATGCGATAAAGAACATCAATAGCAAAATCAAAGCAGCAAAGAATCTGTGAACTTGAAGGCAGGTTATTTGAAAATATATGGTCAGGAAAAAAAGACGTAGGATTGAAAAGGAATAAAAGAAAGCTTACGGAATTTATGAGATAGCATTAAAAGAGCAAATTTTTGAGTCATTAGAGTTCAAGAGGGAGTAGAGAAAGGCAAACAGGTAGAAAGGTTATTCAAAGAATAAGAACAGAAAACTCTGCAAACCTGGATTCAAAATTTGGTAAAGAATATGCAATAATGATGTAAATTGTAACATCAAAAATTCAAAACATTGAGGGACAGTGTAGTAAAAAGAGTTTATTTTTCAGTTGTTATCAGTTTAAAATAATAATGTTTTTTGTAAACCTTATGGTAATTACAAAGCAAAAACCTGCAATAAATACAAAATATAAATATAAAGCAAGGAATCAAATGTACTATTAGAGAAAATCACTTAGCCACAATGACAGTAAGAATGGAAAACAATTAGGAAACAAGTGGCAGCAGTTAAGTCCTTACCTATCAATACATAAATACCTTATATATAAATGGATGAAATTATCCAATCAAAAGATACAGAGTGATTGGTTGGATTTTTAAAAAGACCCATCTATATATTGCCTATAAGGGACTCATTTCAACATATACATACTGAAAGAAAAGAGATTGAAAAAGATATTCTATGCAACTCAAACCAAAAGACAGCAGGAATAGCTATACTTCTATTAAGATAAAATAGACTTTAAGTAAAAAACTGTAAAAAAGAGATAAAGGTCATTATATGTTGATAATTCAGCAAGATGATATCACAATTATAAATACAATATGCATCCAACATTGGAACATCTAAATATATAAAGCATATATTAACAGATCTGGAAGGACTACACACAATAGTAGGGGAATTCAACACCTCACTTTCAGCAATGGACAGATCATCTAGAGAGAAAATTAACAAGAAAATATCAGAATTAAACTATATTCTGGACCAAATGGGCCTAACACATATATACAGAACATTTTAGTTGCAGAATATATTATTCTTCTTAACTACATACGGGACATTCCTCACAATAGATCATATGCTAGACCACAAAACAAATCTTAACAAATTTAAGAAAACTGAAATCATATAGAGTATTTTTTCTGACCACAATAGTATAAACCTAGAAGTCAATAAAAGGAAGAGCTTTGGAAAATTCACAAATACATGGAAATTAAACATCGTGATCAAGGGATGCAATGATTCAACAATGGTTCAACACAAATCAATAAATGTAGTACATCACATTAACAGAATTGATGGACAAAAATCATATGATCAATAGATGCAAAAAAGCACTTGACAAAATTCAACATTCTTTCATGATAAAAACATTCAACAAATTAGTTATAGAAGAAATGTACCTCAACACAATAAAGGCCATATGCAACAACTCACAGCTAATACACGGAACAGGGCAAAGTTGAGCTTTTCCTCCAAGATCCTGAACAAGACAAGAATGCTGACTCTTACAACTTCTATTCAGCGTAGTCCTAGAAGTCCTAGCCAGACCGATTAGGCAAGACAAAGAAATAAATTGTCCCTGTCTGCAGATTACATGATCCTTATATATAGAAAACCCTAAAGACTCCACCAAATTACTGTCAGAATTAATAAATGAATTCAGTAAACTTGCAGGGAATAAAGTCAACATAAAAAAATCATTAGTGTTTCTATACACTAACAGTGAACTATCTGGGGAAAAAAATGAAGAAAATAATCCCATTTAGAATAGTTACAAAAAGAAAATAAAATACTTAGGAATAAATTTAACCAAGGAAGTGAAAGATCTCTACACTGAAAACTATATAACATTCAAGAAAGAAACAGAAGACAAAAATAAATGGAACGAGATCCCATGTTCATGAATTAGAAGAATTTATACAGTCTTGTGTCACTTGGCAATGGGAATATGTTCTGAGAAATATGCTGTTTGGTGATTCTGTCAGCTACACATATCTAGATGGTATAGCCTACTACTCCTACTACTCACCTAAGCTACACAGTATAGCTTATTGCTTCCAAGCTACAAACCTGGATGGCAGGTTACTATACTGCATACTGTAGACAATAATTATACAAGGGAAAATATTTGTGTATCTAAAAATAGAAATCGTTATGCATTAAGCTGTGGTCTTATGATGGCTACATCACCATTAAGTAATAGAAAATGTTCAGCCCCATTATGACCTTATGAGACTATTGGCTTAGAAGTGGTATGCTGGGCGGACGTGGTGGCTCATGCCTGTAATCCCAGCACTTTGGGAGGCTGATGCAGGCAGATCATGAGGTCAAGAGACCAAGACCATCCTGGCCAACATGGTGAAACCCCATCTCCACTGAAAATACAAAAATTAGCTGGGCATGGTGGCACACACCTGTAGTCCCAGCTACTTGGGAGGCTGAGGTAGGAGAATTGCTTGAACCCAGGAGGTGGAGGTTGCAGTGAGCCGAGATTGGACCACTGCACTCCAGCCTTGTGACAGAGTGAGAGTTTGTCTCAAAAAAAAAAAAAAAAAAAGAAGTGGTACGCTGATGACTGAAACATCACTGTGTGAAATATGATTGTACTGTTAAAATGTCTACACTACCCAAAGCAATCTACAGATTCAATGCAATCCTTCTTAAGATACCAATGACATTTTTCATAAAAACAGAAAAGGTAATCCTAAAATTGATGTGGAACCACAAAAGACTCCAAATAGCCAAAGGAATCTTGATCAAGAAGAACAATGCTGGAGGGGGTCACACTACCTGACTTCAAAATATATTACACAAAACTATAGGAATCAAATCAACAAGTAACTAGCATAAAAATAGACACATAGACCAATATAATAGAATAGAGCCCGGAAATAAATCCGTGCATTTACAACCAACTAATTTTTGACTGAGATGTGAAAAACACACATTGGGGAAAGGATAGTCTCTTTAACAAACAGTGTTAGGAAAACTGGATATCCACATGCAGAAGAATGAAATTAAATGCTTACTTCTCACCATATGCAAAATTCAATTGAAAGTGAATTAAAATCTGAAATATAAGACCTAAAACTATGAAACTAGTAGAAAGCATAGGAGCAATGCTCCATGACATTGGTCTGGCAAGAATTTTTTGACTGAAACCTCAAAAGCATAGGCAATAAAATAAAAAATAGATGAGATTTCAACAAATCTGCTGCACAGCAAAAGAAGCAATCAACAAAGTGAAGAGAAAACCCACAGAATGGGAGAAAATATATGCAAACTATATATCTGATAAGGGATTAATATCTGAAAAATATCCGGAACTCAACTCAATAACAAGAAAACAAATAACCCAATTAAAAAAATGCACAAATACCTGAACAAACATTTCTCAGAAGAAAACATACAAATTATCAACAGGTATATGAAAAAATGCTTAATGTCATAAATCATCAAGCAAATGCAAATGAAAACCATAATGAGATATTATCTCACTCCTGTTGGAACGGCTATTAGCAAAAAGACAAAATAGAGTAAGTGTTGGCAAGAGTGGAGAAAAGGGAATCCTCCTACACTTGTCGGTAATGTGAATTAGTAGAGCCACTAAGGAAAACACTATGGAGGTTCCTTGAAAAATTAAAAATAGAACTACCATATCATTCAGTAATGCCACTGCTCGGTATACATCTAAAGTAAATAAAATCCACATGGTGAAGAGACATCTGTACTTCCTACTTTCATTATAGCTCTATTCACAACAGCCAAGGTACGGAATCAACCTCAGTGTCCATTAACAGATGAACGGATAAAGAAAATATAGTATATGAACAGAATGGAATACTATGCAGCCATTTTTGTTGTTGTTGTTGTTTTAAGACACAGGGTCTTGCTCTGTTGCCCAGGCTGGAGTGCAGTGGCATGATCATAGCTCACTGCAACCTTGACCTCTTGAGGTGAAGTGATTCTCCCGCCCCACCTCAGTAGCTAGGACTGCAGGCGCATTCTACCATGCCTAGCTCATTTTTTACATTTTTTGTAGGGACAGGGTCTTGCTATGCTATGCTACTCAGGCTGTCTTGAACTCCTGGCTTCAAGTGATCCTCCTGTCTGGACCTCCCAAAGTGCTGGAATTATAGGCATGAGCCATCAAATCTGACTGATTCAGGAATTTAAAAGAAAAAAATACTGCCATTTTTGACAATATAAATGAATCTGGAGAGCATTAAATGAAATAAGCCTGGCACAGAGAGACAAATAACACATTATTTCCCTCATATGTAGAATCTTAAAAAAGTTGATCTCCTGGAAGTAGAGAGTAGAATGGTAGTTACCAGAGTCTGGAGTGTTTAGCAGGTGAGGAGGGTTAGCGAGATGTTGGTTAAAGGACACATACTTATGGTTATATAGGAGGATTAAGTTTAAGAGATCAATTGTACAACATGATGACTATAGTTTATGATTACATACTATGTTCTTGAAAAATGCTGAGAGTGGATGCTCAGTATTCTCACTGCAAAAATGACAACTATGTGAGGTAATATATTTGTTAGCTAGACTTAACCATTTCACAATGCATATATACTTCAAAAAAGCATGTTGTATATAATAAATACATGTTACATGTCAACTTTAAAAATTAATAGATTTTTTAAAAATGTAAAAAAAAATGTTACTTTAAAATAAAAGGGCTGGCTGTCAATCTTAATCATTGTTATAGTTTGGTGAAATAAAGTTGTAATGAAAATACCTGACAGTAGAACCCATACCTTAATCAAGTAGAAGAGCTGTTCTCTTAGTACATCACGAAAGTCAGTTAAAAATAAATGATTTTTGGCACTAATCCAATCTGAAGAATAACGAATTTAGCCTGCCCAGTGGATGACAGTCTCATGTAGTATATTAGATTCCCTCTACTAGAGAAGACCTCTAGTAGAGTCTAATAATCTCATGTAGTCTATTTGAGGGAGTCTAATAGACCACATGACATTATCATCCACTGGGCAGGCTAATGACACAATAAAGACTGTGGTGTTAAAGGAGGCCAACTAGCTATATCCAGTACTTAACATACATGGTATGATCTTGGGAAAATACCCATAGTCCAAGGCATGTAAACAAAGTTTTGCAAATCTAGAAACTAGATCTTGTCCGTGCCCCAGAAATAGAGAGATTTTTAAGTCTAACCTACGATGCTTCTATGAGATTTAGGAATGTATCAATGAACATACCATACTGACAATTTAATGATTTATAGCAAGGAACAAATGCCATGATAACCAGACATTTCAATTTTCTGGTAAATGTGCTCCTTGTAAGAATCCTATCCAGAAAAATCAAATATAAAAGTTTCAGCATGGGATAAAAATAGAGAGAGTGAAAAGACTTTTAGTGACCAGTAGCACCAAATTTAGTGTAATGTCTTTCCAATTTCCATTTTAAGTGACAGAACCCTATCTGCTGCTGCCCCACCTTCCCAAATCTTAACTTTAATACCTATATATTGTTTACATGTATGGGAATGGGGAAGGAAAGAAGAGCCCTACAGTTTTCTTTTCCCCTCAAGATCATTGCCACTCTCACCAAATGGCTCCTGAGGCATTTTCACAAAACAGGGTGAAAAACCACAATTAACATATCCTTTGACAATTATACTGTTCCTGGGGTGCCTTTTCTTAAACTTGCCAAAGGTCTGTTCTTTCAGATACTTGTTTTACTGCTTGGGAGCTTAATATTAGCCTTTCGGTTTTTTTTCTTTTTTCAACAATTACTAATTTAGCTTTCCTTGGAATCAGTATATTCATATACAGAACTCGCTTATGTTACTCTCCAGTCTATCAAAGGTCAGAGATGGTATATAAACTTTGGTGACCTTAGGCAATTTACTTAAACTATCCGAAGTTCCAATTCCTTATCTATGAATGTAGGGGTAACAATAAAATTTATTTCACTGGATTTCTGAGAGGACAGAATGTGATAATCCACATTTTGTATGTGCAAATAGTGAAAACATTTTGAGCAATGTTTGGAATAGCAAAAGCACTCAAATGTCAGCTATATACTTTTAAAAACCTATTTTTTATTCAATTAAAAAAACCAAGTTAAAAAAACACTAGTTTTGAAACAATACAAGCTTCTCTAAAACATCTGTCTCTATCAATTCATAGGGATTTTATTTAACATAAAAACACAAACACAGGTGGAAAAAAGAAACATGTTTTAGATAATCTGGCAGCATAAAACATTTTAAGTTGTAGATGAATTAAATGGTAAGTTAAAGAGGTTGTTTTCTTGATTCCAATTTGTAACACTGGGCTTCAGAAAACTGTATCCCAACTCTGTTAAGATATAAGAAGAGCATAGAAATCATGATTTTTTTTTTTTGCACCTATCACTACCTATTACCATGTATTTAGTATACATAACAGAATGATTATTAAAAGGAAAACCAAATCATGTCACTCCTCTCTTCAAAGTCCTTCAATGCTCTCCATGACAAATTCTATACCCCTGACTTAACCTCAGAGTCGCTCTTTCCTCTTCCTAGAACACTCTCCTCCAAATATATCCATTGTTTAGCTGTTACTTCCTTAAGGTCTTGACTCAAGTGAATCCCTTCCTTTGCCACCTTGTCTAAAATTTCAATCTCTAACTCCCACCTATTCACACATGCTTACCATCCGATTTAAAGGCTTGAAAATAAGAAACTAGAACAAAGGTAGTTAGGTAATCAAAATGGTAACTTGTCGGATATATCAAAACCATAAAAACTGGATAATAAAATACTTCTGCTAGTCAGGGAAATCCCTACCCTAAACAACACTGGAGACAGTGAAAACTACTTAGGTTTTTCTTTTCCATGTATAATGCCCTTCCTTGGAGGCAAAACTGATGCCTTGTTCTGTGTAATTATGGAAAAGCCTGCACATTACATTCAAAAGTCAAGGGGAAAAATACTGTGTACTCTGGGATGGGGAAAAAAAATCCAGTCAATTTACTTAGTTTTAAAGTGCCCCGAATTCCCAAATTAACAAAACCTTGAGCTGCTCCTTTAACTACTGACTCCCTATGTCAGTAGTGAAGTAAGTCCCCCATGACTTAATGACTCCCTAACAACCCCTTTATCCTTGACTTCTGCAAAGGTGTTATCTGAAGATACATGATGACCTTTGCAGATATGATAATCATACGCAAAGTATGAAAAACCATTGTTTTTCCTACTATGTAGAGACTAGATGGAAACTTCGGAATCTTATTTTCGCCCCTTTAAAACTGACAGCATTTTTATTTGGGGAGTTGGTTCTACTGAAGTCTATATTCTCTTGTAAACCTTCTTCGTAAGTAAATTTCTAAATGTCTTGCCCTCATTTTGATACTGCTTATTGGCTCTCCCCTTACTTGGCTTTCTCTGATCCATAACATCAAGGGTACAGCTAGCTGGGCTGAAAAAAGGGCAGGTTGAAAGTCTGTATGTGACACAGTAATAGTCATTTTTTTTTTTTTTTTTTTTTTAGATAAAATACAGTAAAATTGGTTAGGTTTTCTACTCTCAGTTGTATTTCCATGAAACTACATCCTAGTTCATGAACAACATGAACTATGATACTATCAAAATCTCCTCCGGCATAGTCTTTTTTCTTTTTTTTTTTTTTGAGATGGAGTCTTGCTCTGTCGCCCAGGCTGGAGTGCAGTGGCCGGATCTCAGTTCACTGCAAGCTCCGCCTCCCGGGTTCAGGCCATTCTCCTGCCTAAGCCTCCTGAGTAGCTGGGACTACAGGCGCCCGCCACCTCACCCGGCTAGTTTTTTTGTATTTTTCAGTAAAGACGGGGTTTCACCTTGTTAGCTAGGATGGTCTCGATCTCCTGACCTCGTGATCCGCCCGTTTCGGCCTCCCAAAGTGCTGGGATTACAGGCTTGAGCCACCGCGCCCGGCCTGGCATAGTCTTTAAAACCTCTTAGTGTTATTTCTAAAAATTTATGGGGTTTTGTAACTGCCTTATTGCTTACCCTCATGTCCCAACCATAATGATAGATAGCACAAATAAGTTCATAGAAGGTCACTTCAATGAGAGTAAAAGTCTAATAAGACGTAAAAAAAAAAAAAAAAAAAAAAACCACCAACCAAACAACAACAACAAAAAGCCTACTATGATACCTACTCCATGGAATATTACCCAGCTATTTTAATAAGCAAGTTTGTATACATTAAAAAAAAAAATTCACATCAAGGATTAACAGTAACTACCTCTAAACTATATAAGTAGGGCTAACTGTTTTCATTTGCTAATTGTTTTCATTTGTTTACTTGTATTTTCCATAAATCATACATAATACTTTTGTCAAAGGAAAAAAAAGTTCATTTAAAAATACATAAGACCTGTGGGCAACTATGGTGGCAGATTGATATATTCACTTTCAGTTAACGAACCCCACTTAAAAGATAAAAAAAAGGCATTAAAGCATTAAACTAGAAATAAGAAAATTAGAAGGAAAATGCCGGGCACCGTGGTTCACACCTGTAATCTCAGCACTTTGGGAGGCCAAGGGGGGCAGATCATCTGAGGTCAGGAATTGAGACCAGCCTGACCAACATGGCAAAACCCCGTCTCTACTAAAAACAGAAAAATCAGCCAGGTGTGGTGGCACAGCAGCTATAATCCCAGCTACTTGGGAGGCTGAGACAGGAGAATTGCTTGAACCCTAAAGGCGGAGGTTGCAGTGAGCCAAGATCGTGCCGCTGCATTCCAGCCTGGGTGACACAGCAAGATTCTGCCTCAAAAAAAAAAAAAAAAAGGAAAGAAAAAGAAAAAAGAAAAGAAAAGAAATAGCACAACAACAAAAAAAAGAGAATTCAATCAAATTTTAGATATCTGAAAGCAAATGAGCAAATTAAGATGTCACAGGTGACTAGGGAAACCTAAGTGTGCAGGGAGGGAGGACAGATAAGATGCAATCTTATTTGTGCCAAAGAACCACAGAAACAATAAAAAGAATGAGAATCAGCAATTTCAAACTCCAGATTCCTCTGAAGCTATAAACAGAAGAACTGATTAAAAGTAAGAAGCAATTAGTCTGCTTAGACACTATCCCTAAAAATAACCAAATTACCCTTCTAGCAGAAGACTAGAGTTTTTCTATTTGGATATGTTGAATTGAAAGTAAGCACTATCAAAGAAAGCTGAGGAAAAGGGTTCAAAACAGAAAGATCAAGGCAAAGCCTATACTGAGTAGTGAAACTGTCACCCCCTACCCCCTATCTGATACTATTTCCCCATCCAAAGCAATCAAGGCGCCTCAGAAAAATGGTCCAGGACTGGGGCAGGTGAGGTATAAGATAAGATGAATCCAGAAAATCTTGAGCTTGAAAATAAGTACCAAAAAAAAAAAAAAAAAAAAAAGAAAGAAAAAGAAAAAAAAAAAAGCCACAGGGGTATGTCAAATGGACCAAGGAATCAGCTCGAAGGTGCTTCCATTAGCCAAATCTAGGACAATTTTGATCATCAAAACATGAGTACAGTAATGGACTTTAACATTCAATATTAAGCAGAAATAGGTAAGTCCCCTATGTTATTAAATGGGACAAAAAAAAAAAAAAAAGACTGGGTTTTGTTGAGTTTTTAATAGTAAAATGTTGGCTGATAAAATCTGCAATGTTTGCAGCATTAAAAAAATCACTACTTTGCAAACATTATTAAACTAAGATTGGGTGGGGCAGGCATCATAAATAATTGCTAAATAAGAGAAAAGGATGATGAGGGAATAAGATTTTTACAGTCTTTTTTCTTTTAACTTTTATTTTAGGTTCGGGGGTACATGTGAAGGTTTGTTAGATAGATGAACTCGCACCATAGGGGTTTGTTGTACAGATTGTTTCATCACCCAGGTACTAAACCCAGTACCCAATAGTTATCTATTCTGCTCCTCTCCCTCTCACCCTCTACCCTCAAGTAGACCCCAGAGTCCATTGTTCCCTTCTTTGTGTTAATGAGTTCCCACCATTTAGTTCCCACTTGTGAGAGCACGTGGTACTGTTCCTGCATTACTGTGCTAAGGATAATAGTCTCCAGCTCCATCCACGTTCCTGTAAAAGACACGAGCTCATCACTCTTTTTTATGGCTGCATAGTATTCCATGGTGTTTATGTACCACATTTTCTTTATCCAATCTGTCATTGATGGACATTTAGGTTGACTCCATGTCTTTTTTTTTTTATTGTGAACAGTGCTGCAATGAACATTCGAGTGCACGTGTCTTTATGGCAGAAGGATTTATATTCCTCTGGGTATATACTCAGCAATGGGATTGCTGGGTTGAATGGTAGCTTTGCTTTTAGCTCTGTGAGGAATCCCCACACTGCTTTCCACAATGGTTGAACTAATTTACGCTCCCACCAACAGTATGTAAGTGTTACCTTTTCTCTGCAACCTTGCCAGCATCTGTTGTTTTTTGATTTTTTAATAATCGCCATTCTGACAGGTGTGAGACGGAATCTTATGGTTTACTCAGTCTTAACATATATTCCATGGACCTTACCTTCTAGATTCAAGGAGATCCAGAAACTACAAAGCAGAAAAACTAGACAACCCCTTGGCCCTTTGCTGGATTATTGAAATTACTATCAAATGAGGGTCCACTATCTATGTCTCTGATGTGATGCCCTGAGAAAAACACTCCATCATTTACATAATATTCTGAACCTAGGTACTTACAGGAGTTACCTACATTATTCTTGCAACTTTTCTATGTGAAAAGATTTCAAAATAAAAAGTTAAAAACCAAAATGATACTTAAAAATACACCATTGGTCAACTCTATTCTCCCTTCCCTCACAAAAGTCCTTTTAGAAGCTGGCTGCTTAATCTCTCCTTATATCTCATTGTTAAAGACAGCCAAAGCTCATCAGACATTTGAAGAAAACCTCTAATGATAAAATCACAGACTAAACACAAGGGGGAAAAATGGAATTCTGAAGCAATAATGATGCAAGAATCAAATGATAAACACACGCATACATGCCATACATAATACACACATATGTGTGCACGCATACACATAACTCCAACTGGGCCCTCTTCCTTCATCTCCAGACTTTTACTCAGTTGCTCTATTATCTTCTCGTAATGCCTAACAGGCTTCTCAACATAATCCAAAACTGATCATCTGATTTGCCTTCCTCAACTTCTCCTGCAGGCTTCCACATTTCTGTAAACGGTAACAATACAGTTGCTTTGACCTGAATCACCTGATTTGTTATTTCTCTCACACTCTATAGGAATTCATTAGCAAATCTGCAAATCTTGTCAGCTCTGCCTTCAAAAGAAATCCAGAACCCAAGTGCTTTTCGTAATCTCCACCACTGTAACTCTGGTCCAAGCTACCAGCATCTCTCATCTGGATTACCTGCAACAGCCTTCAAAGGCTGCCTGATTCTATTTCCCTGCTTCCATCCCTTCCTCCTACAATCTATTCTTAACACAGCAGCCCAAGTGATCCTGTTGCAAGGATCAAATCACTCCTCTGCTCAAGCCTCCAGTAACTTCCCATCTCACTCAGCATTAAAGTCAAAGTCCTTATGGATGATCCACAAGGCTCTCCACAATCAGGCCTCACTACCGCTTTGCTTTCCCCCTGTCTACTCTGCTCCAGCCATACTGGCCTTCTTTAACTAGCTTTGGTTGTCCTTTACAACTGCTGTTTCTTCTTACCTGGTCACCACTTCCTCTAAATGGCATGACTCATTCCTTTCCCACCCTCAGACTGCTTCTCAAATTCCCCATTTCACTCATTATAAAAACTGCCCCAACACACACAGTTTTGTATCTCTGAAATAAGGATATATCTTACAAATGATATACATTTGAACAGTTACTATAGTATATAATTATATGGTGCAACTTAAATTTGGCGGCATCAAACTCATTAAAATACAGTAATACTTTGCCAGAGAAACCTTCCCAGCCCACCCTACAATAAAAGATGTTAAAATAACAAAAGCTACTTAATATAAATGTGCGAACAGCCTAAGAGGAACAGACTTCCAGACAAAGTCAGTCTGAATAACTGTATTATCCCCAAATGTAAAATATCTTAAACAATTTGTTTTCTGTTTGTAAATCTTAACTGCAAATTTTTCAGGAAAATATATAGGAAAGCTAATTATAACTATTAATTATTCATTTCCAATTATTTCATATAACATTGACTTGATGTATCCACTTGATTCGTTTAACTCTTCAATTTTGAGAATCTCTAAATAAAACCCTGTTTTTAATTTTTGCTCTCAGACGAAGGCACAGATACTGACAATATTGCTGTAATTTTTGGCTACAATGATAATAAAAGGAAATTCTAATTTTGTGGTTATATATGATCTCTCCTCTAGTAAGAATCACAACTTAATAAGACTAGCATACAATATAATGGGATGTCAGAGATCCCGAAATATATTTTTACAATGATACTGGAATGTTACAGGACCTTACCAGAACTGATTTGATTACAATTACTTGATAAAAACATATTTTAATGACCTTAACTTAGCATCTAAAACTATTTCTTTCCTGGTATAGAGCACCAGATGGGCTCTTGGGGTCCCAAATTCCAGGCCTTGGCTCCTGGATGCCATTTCTAGACCAGCCCTGGGCCAGAAGGGAGCTCACTACCCTAAAAGGAGAGACCTAGGCCTGGTAGCATTCACCACAAGATGACTAAAGAGCCCTAGGACATTTAGTGAACATTGGCAGTATCCAGGCAGTACTCATTACAGGCCTGGGGTGGTGGTTGACACAGGAAGACACTCTATCATGAGGAAAGGTAAAAGAAGAGTGGGAAGAACTTGTGGCTTGGGTTCTAGTTCAGCCATAGTAGAATAGAGCACCAAGTAGACACCTAAGGGTTCTGATTCCAGGCCCTGGCCCAGGGGGTAGCTTGCCACCATGAAGGGAAGGACATAAGCCTGGCTAAATTTGTCACCTACTGACTGACACCTACTGGAGAGCCCTCAGGCCTTGAGTAAACATCAGCAGTAGTCAGATGGTAGTCACTGTGGGCCTTGGGCAAGACCTAGGGCTGTGGTGGCTGTAGGTCTGACCCAGCATAGTCCCAGTGGTAGTGGCCACAGTGGTACTTGTGTCACCTTTACCCAGCTCCAGGCAGCTCAAAGCAAAGAAACTCCATTTAGGGGAAAGAGTAGAGAACAAGAGTTTCTGCCTGGTAATCCAGGGAATTCTCTTGGATTTTACCCAAGATCAGCAAGGCAGTACCTCTACTTGTGAGTCTGCAAGAGTCACAGCATTACTAGGCTTGGGGTGCCACCTAATGCAGATACTGCTATAGCAACTAGAGACTTTGATCACACCAGTCAGTTCCCATTGAATACTTGGAAAATCTTCTTAAGAAGAATGGGTACAAAGCAGCCCACAGTGCGAAGACTATAATAAACACCTAACTTTTCAATGACCAGAAATCAATGAACATCCATAGCATTAAGAACATCCAGGAAAATATGACCTTACCAAACAAACTAAGTAAGGCACCAGTGATAAATCCCAGAATGACAGAGATATGTGCCCTTTAAGACACGGTATTCAAAAAAGCTATTCTGAGTTAGCTCAATGAAGCTGAAGATAAACAGAAAAGAAATTCAGACTCATCTCTGAATTTAACAAACTGTACAAATTTAATACAATCAAGTAGAAATTCTAGAGCTGAAAAATCCAATTGATAAAATGAAATATACATCAGGGTCTCTCAACAGCATAATTAATTATGCAGAAGATATAATGAGTGAGCTCAAAGATAGGCTATTCGAAAATAGAGAGTCAGAGGAGATAAAAAGAGAGTTAAGAATGTAGCAAGCCTACAAGATCTACAAAATACCCTCAAAAGGGCAACTCTAAGAGTCACTGGCCTTAAAGAGAAAATAGAAAGTGAGGTGAGGGTAGAAAGTTTTTTCAAAGCGATAACAACAGAGAAATTAATAAACACAGATAAGGAGATCAATATGAACATATAAGAAGGTTATAGAACATCAAGATTTAACCCAAATAAGTCTACATCAAGGCATTAACATTAAGCATAAAGATCCTAAAAGTAGCAAGAGAAAAGAAACAACATATAATGGAGCTCCAATACATCTGGCAGAAGACTTCTCAGTAGAAACATTATAGAACATGAAATAAAGAGCTGAAAAAAATCTTTTAGGGAGCGAAGTTCCAAGATGGCTGAATAGGAACAGCTCCAGTCTGCAGCTCCCAGCGGGAGTGACACAGAAGACGGGTGATTTCTGTATTTCCAACTGAAATGCTGGGTTCATCTCACTGGGGCTTGTCAGACAGTGGGTGCAGCCCACGGAACAGGGCGGGGCATCGCCTCACTTAGGAAGTGCAAGGGGTCAGGAATTCCCTTTCATAGCAAAGGGAAGCCGTGACAGATGGCACCTGGAGAATTGGGATATTCCCACTCAAATACTGCGCTTTTCCAACAGCCTTAGCAAACAGCACACCAGGAGATGATATCCTGCACCTGGCTAGGAGGGTCCCACACCCATGGAGTCTCATTCACTGCTAGCACAGCAGTCTGAGATTGAACTGCAAGGTGGCAGCGAAGCTTGGGGAGAGGCATCCACCATTGCTGAGGTTTGAGTAGGTAAACAAAGTGGCTAGGAAGCTCAAACTGGATGGAGCCCACCTCAGCTCAAGGAAGCCTGCCTGCCTATGTAGACTTTACCTCTGGGGGCATGGCATAGCTGAACAAAAGGCAGCAGAAACTTCTGCAGTCTTAAATGTCCCTGTCTGACAGCTTTGAAGAGAGCAGTGGTTCTCCCAGCATGGAGCTGGAGATCTGAGAACAGACAGGCTGCCTACTCAAATGAGTCCCTGACCTGCGAGTAGCCTAACTGGGAGACACCTCCTAGTAGGGGCCAACTGACACCTGATACAGCCTGGCGCCCCTCTGAGACGAAGCTTCCAGAGGAAGGATCAGGCAGCAACATCTGCCATTCTGCAATATTTGATGTTCTGCAGCCTCCACTGGTGATACCGAGGCAAACAGTGTCTGGAGTGGACCTCCAGAAAACTCCAGTAGACCTGCAGCTGAGGGTCCTGACTGTTAGAAAAAAAACTAACAGAAAGGACATCCACACCAAAACCCCATCTGTACGTCACCATCATCAAAGACCAAAGGTAGATAAAACCATAAAGATGGGGAGAAACCAGAGCAGAAAAGCTGAAAATTCTAAAAATCAGAGTGCCTCTTCTCCTCCAAAGGAACGCAGCTCCTCGCCAGCAACGGAACAAAGCTGGATGGAGAATGATTTTGATAAGTTAAGAGAAGAAGGCTTCAGACGACTGGTAATAACAAACTTCTCCGAGCTAAAGGAGGATGTTCGAACCCATTGCAAAGAAGCCAAAAACCTTGAAAAAAGATTAGACAAATGGCTAACTAAACAGTGCAGAGAAGTCCTTAAATTACCTGATGGAGCTGAAAACCATGGCATGAGAACTACGTGACACAAGCACAAGCTTCAGTAGCCAATCTGATCAAGTGGAAGAAAGGTTATCAATGATTGAAGATCAAATGAATGAAATGAAGCAAGAAGAGAAGTTTAGAGAAAAAAGAGTAAAAAGAAATGAACAAAGCCTCCAAGAAATATGGAACTATGTGAAAAGACCAAATCTACATCTGATTGCTGTACCTGAAAGTGACAGAGAGAATAGAACCAAGTTGGAAAACACTCTGCAGGATATTACCCAGGAGAACTTTCCCAACCTAGCAAGGCAGGACAACATTCAAATTCAGGAAATACAGAGAATGCCACAATGATACTCCTCGAGAAGAGCAACTCCAATACACATAATTGTCAGACTCACCAAAGTTGAAATGAAGAAAAAAATGTTAAGGGCAGCCAGAGAGAAAGGTCGGGTTACTCACAAAGGGAAGCCCATCAGACTAACAGTGGAACTCTCGGCAGAAACTCTACAAGCCAGAAGAGATTGGGGGCCAATATTCAACATTCTTAAAGAATTTACAACCCAGAATTTCATATCCAGTCAAACTAAGCTTCGTAAGTGAAGGAGAAATAAAATCCTTTACAGACAAGCAAATGCTGAGAGATTTTGTCACCACCAGGCCTGCCTTACAAGAGCTCCTGAAGGAAGCACTAAGCATGGAAAGGAATAACTGGTAACAGCCAATGCAAAAACATGCCGAATTGTAGACCATCAATGCTAGGAAGAAACCGCATCAACTAACGAGCAAAATAACTAGCTAACATCATAATGACAGGATCAAATTAACACATAACAATATTAACCTTAAATATAAATGGGCTAAATGCTCCAATTAAAAGACACAGACCGGCAAACTGGATAAAGAGTCAAGATCCATCAGTGTGCTATATTCCGGAGACCCATCTCACGTGCAGACACACACATAGGCTCAAAACAAAGGGATGGAGGAAGATCTACCAAGCAAATGGAAAACAAAAAAAAGCAGGGGTTGCAATCCTAGTCTCTCATAAAACAGACTTTAAACCAACAAAGATCAAAAGAGACAAAGAAAGCCACTCACTCAAAACCGCTCAACTACATGGAAACTGAACAACCTGCTCCTGAATGACTACTGGGTACATAACAAAATGAAGGCAGAAATAAAGATGTTCTTTGAAACAAATGAGAACAAAGACACAACATACCAGAATATCTGGGACACATTTAAAGCAGTGTGTAGAGGGAAATTTATAGCACTAAATGACCACAAGAGAAAGCAGGAAAGATCTAAAATTGACACCCTAACAACACAATTAAAAGAACTAGAGAAACAAGAGCAAACACATTCAAAAACTAGCAGAAGGCAAGAAATAACTAAGATCAGAGCAGAACTGAAGACACCAAACACCCTTCTAAAAAAAAAATCAATGAATCCAGGAGCTGGTTTGTTGAAAAGATCAACAAAATTGATAGACCTCTAGCAAGACTAATAAAGAAGAAAATAGAGAAGAATCATATAGACACAATAAAAAATGATACACGAGATATCACCACCAATCCCACAGAGATGCAAACTACCATCAGAGAATACTATAAACACCTCTATGCAAATAAACTAGAAAACCTAGAAGAAATGGATAAATTCCTTGACACATACACCTACCAAGACTAAACCAGGAAGAGGGTGAATCCCTGAATAGACCAATAACAAGTTCTAAAATTGAGGCAATAATTAATAGCCTACCAACAAAAAAAGTCCAGGACCAGACGGATTCACAGTCGAATTCTACCAGAGGTACAAAGAGGAGTTGGTACCATTCCTTCTGAAACTATTCCAATCAACAGAAAAAGAGGGAATCCCCCCTAATTCATTTTATGAGGCGAACATCATCCTGATACCAAAGCCTGGCACAGACACAACAAAAAAAGAGAATTTTAGACAAATATCCCTGATGAACATCGATGCAAAAGTCCTTAATAAAATACTGGCAAACTGAATCCAGCAGCACATCAAAAAGCTTATCCATCACAATCAAGTTTGCTTCATCCCTGGGATGCAAGGCTGGTTCAACATACGCAAATCAATAAACCTAATCAATCATATAAACAGAACCAAAGACAAAAACCACATGATTATCTCAATAGATGCAGAAAAAGCCTTTGACAAAATTCAACGGCCCTTCATGCTAAAAACTCTCAATAAACTAGGTATTGATGGGACATATCTCAAAATAGTAAGAGCTATTTATGACAAACCCACAGCTTCTGAATGGGCAAAAACTGAAAGCATTCCCCTTGAAAACTGGCACAAGACAGGGATGCCCTCTCTCACCACTCCTATTCAACATAGTGTTGGAAGTTCTGGTCAGAGCAATCAGGCAAAAGAAAGAAATAAAAGGGATTCAATTAGGAAAAGAAGAAATCAAATTGTCCCTGTTTGCAGATGACATGACTGTATATTTAGAAAACCCCATCGTCTCAGCCCAAAATCTCCTTAAGCTGATATGCAACTTCAGCAAAGGCTCAGGATACAAAATCAATAGGCAAAAATCACAAGCCTTCCTATACACCAATAACAGACAAATGCAGAGTCAAATCATGAGTGAACTCCCATTCACAATTGCTTCAAAGAGAATAAAATACCGAGGAATCTAACTTACAAGGGATGTGAAGGACCTCTTCAAGGAGGACTATAAACCACTGATCAACGAAATAAAAGAGGACACAAACAAATGGAAGAACAGTCCATGCTCATGGATAGGAAGAATCAATATCATGAAAATGGCCATACTGCCCAAGGTAATTTATAGATTCAATGCCTTCCCCATCAACCTACCAATGACTTTCTTCACAGAATTGGAAAAAAACTACTTTAAAGTTTATATGGAACCAAAAAAGAGCCCACATTGCCAAGACAATCCTAAGCCAAAAGAACAAAGCTGGAGGCATCACACTACCTCACTTCAAACTATACTACAAGGCTACAGTAACCAAAACAGCATGGTATGGATACCAAAACAGAGATATAGACCAATGGAACAGAATAGAGCCCTCAGAAATAATACCACACATCTACAACCATCTGATCTTTGACAAACCTGACAAAAACAAGAAATAGGGAATTTAATCCCTATTTAATAAGTGGTGCTGGGAAAACTGGCTAGCCATATGTAGAAAGCTGAAATTGGATCTCTTTCTTACACCTTATACAAAAACTAATTCGAGATGGATTAAAGACTTAAATGTTAGACTTAAACCATAAAAACTCTAGAAGAAAACTTAGGCAATAGCATTCAGGACATAGGCATGGGCAAGGACTTCATGTCTAAAACACCAAAAGCAATGGCAACAAAAGCCAAAATTGACAAATGGGATCTAATTAAACTAAAGAGCTTCTGCACAGCAAAATAAACTACCAATCAGAGTGAAAAGGCAACCTACAGAATGGGAGAAAATTTTTACAATCTATCCATCTGACAAAGGGCTTATATCCGGACTCTACAAAGAACTTAAATCAATTTACAAGAAAAAATCAAACAACCCTATCCAAAAGTGGGCGACGGACATGAACACACACTTTTCAAGAGAAGACATTTATGCAGCCAACAGACACATGAAAAAATGCTCATCATCACTCGCCATCAGAGAAACGTAAATCAAAACCACAATGAGATACCATCTCACACCAATTAGAATGGCGATCATTAAAAAGTCAGGAAACAACAGGTGCTGGAGAGGATGTGGAGAAAAAGGAACACTTTTACAATGTTGGTGGGACTGTAAACTAGTTCAACCATTGTCGAAGACAGTGTGGTGATTCCTTAAGATCTAGAACTAGAAATACCATTTGACCCAGCCATCCCATTACTGGGTATAGATGCAAAGGATTATAAATCATATTGCTATAAAGACACATGCACACGTATGTTTATTGTGGCACTATTCACAATAGCAAAGACTTGGAACCAACCCAAATGTCTATGAGAGACTGGATTAAGAAAATGTGGTACATATACACCATGGAATACTACACAGCCATAAAAAAGGATGAGTTCATGTACTTTGTAGGGACATGGATGAAGCTAGAAACCATCATTCTGAGCAAACTATCGCAAGGACAGAAAACCAAACACCTCATGTTCTCATTGATAGGTGGGAACTGAACAATGAGAACACTTGGACACAGGGTGGGGAGTATCGCACAACGGGGACTGTCGTGGGGTGGGAGGAGGAGGAGGGGGGAGGGATGGCATTGGGAGATATACCTAATGTAAATGATGAGTTGACAGGTGCACCACACCAACATGGCACATGTATACCTACGTAACAAACCTGCACATTGTGCACATGTACCCTAGAATGTAAAAAAAAGAAAAAAAAATTTTATCTTAGAATAGTATATCCAGCACAAATATCCTTCAAACATGATGGAGAAATAAAGACTTTCACAGAAAAGCAAAAGCTGAGGGACTTCAACACTAGACCTGTCTTATAAGAGATGCTAAAGGGAGTTCTTCAGTCTGGAAAAAAAAAAAAAAAAAAAAGGACATTAACAAGCAATAAGAAATCACCTGAAGTTACAAAACTCACTATTAATAGTACGTACACAATCACAGAATATAAAACACCATAATTGTGGTGTGTAAACTACTCATATCTTGAATAGAAAGACTAAAAGATGAACCTACAAAAAATGATAACTACATCAACTTTTGAAGACACAGACAGTATAACATATAAAGAGAAACAATACGAAGTTTAAAAGTGGAGGGTGATAAAATTAAATTATAGAGTTTTTAAGAATTCTCTCTGCTTCTTCGTTTCTTTTAGTAACCAGTGCTAAGTTATCATGAGTATAAAATAATGGCTTGTTATTTGAAAACCTCATGGTGACATCGAATCTACAACAGACAACAGACAAAACCAAGAGACAAAAAGCAAGAAATTAAAACATACCACCAGAGAGAATCACCTGCACATGAACACAAAAAGAAAAAAAATAGGAAGGAAGGAAAAAAAAAAGGACCACAAAACAACCAGAAAACAAATAACAAAATGGCAGGAGTAAGTCCTTGCTTATTAATAACAATATGAATGTATATGGACTAAATTCCCCAATCAAAAGACAGAGTGACTGAATGGATTAAAAAAAAAAAAGCAAGACCAAATGATCTGTTGCCTACAAGAAATAGACGTCATCTATAAAGACATAGACTGAAAATAAAAGAATGGAAAAAGATATTCCATGCCAATAGAAAGCAAAAAAGAGCAGGCTTAGCTATACTTAGACAGTATTTCAAGACAAAATCAACAAGAAATAAGGAAGGTCATTATATAATGATAAAGGGGTTAATTCAGAAAGGATATAATAACAGTAAATATATATGTAACACTAGACCACCCAGATATATAAAGCAAATATTAACAGAACTAAACAGACAGACCATAATACAATAGCTGGAGACTTCAACACCCACTTTCAGCACTGGACAGATCATTCAGACAAAAAAATCAAGAAAGAAACATCAGATTTAATCTATACTATAGACCAAATGGACCTAAATGATATTTACAGAACATATTATACAACAGTTGCAGAGGACACATTCTCCTCAGCACATGGATCATTCTCAAGGATAGACCATATGTTAGGCCACAAAATAAATTAAAAATTTAAAATAACTGAAATCATATCAAGTACCAAACCACAAGAAACAGAGCCGATGGTATACGTTGAAAGTAGTACTAAGAGGGGCAGTTATATTAATAAGCACTTAGATAAAAAGTGTAGAAAACCTTCAAGTAGACAAACCGATGATGCATCTTAAAGAGCAAACCAAACCCAAAAGTAGTAGAATAAATAATAAAGATCAGAGCAGAGCCAAATGAAATTGTAACAAAAAAATACAAAAGATCAATGAAATGAAAAGCTGGTTTTTTGAAAAGATAAACAAAATTGACAAATCTTTGATCAACAACCTAAGAAAAAGAGAGAAGACCCAAACAGATAAAATCAGAGATGAAAAGGGAGACATTATGACTTCTACTGCAGAAATTGAAAGGATTATTAGAGGCTACTATAAGCAACTATATGCCGAGAATTGGAAAACCTAGAAGAAATGAATACATTCCTAGACACATACAACCTATCAATATTATACCAGGAAGAAATTTAAAACCTTAACAGACCAATAACAAGTTAAGGTCAAAGCTGTAATAAAAAGTCTCAGCAAAGAAAAGCCTGAGACCCAATGGCTTCACTGTTGAATTTTACTGAACACTGAAGGAAGAACTAAACCAATCCTACTCAAACTATTCTGAAAAACAGAGCAGGAAATAACTTCCAAACTCATTCTATGAGGCTAGTATTACCCTGATACCAAAAACGGACAAAGACACATCAAAAAAAGAAAACTGCAGGCCAATATCCCTGGCAAACATTAATACAAAAATCCTCAACAAAATACTATCAAACTGAATTCAACAACACATTAAAAAGATCATTCATCATGACCACATGGAATTTATCCCAGGGATGCAAGGATAGTTCAACATATGCAAATCTATGTGGTACATCATATTCACAGAATGAAAGACAAAAACCATAATGTCATTTAAATTGATGCTGAGAAAAACTGATAAAATTCAACATCCTTTCATGATAAAAACCCTCACAAAATTGGGCATAGAAAGAACATACATCAACACAATAAAAGTCATACACAACAGACCCATGGCCTGTATCATAATAAATGGAACAAAAGTGAAAGCCTTCCCTGTAAGATCCGAAAGACAAGGATGTTCACCTTCACCATTGCTATTCAACATAGGACTGAAAGTTCCAGCTAGAGCAATCAGAAAAGAGAAAGAAATAAAGGGTATATGAATTGGAAAGAAAGAAATCAAATGATCCTTATTGGAAATGATATGACCTTATATTCGAAACAACCTAAAAACTCGACCAAAACTATTAGAACTCATACATTCAGTAAAGTTGCAGGATACAAAAATTAATACACAAAAATCAAGAGCATGTCTATATACCAACAAAAACCTGAAAAAGAAATCAATAAAGTAATTTCATTTATAATAACTAGAAATAAAATGATACCTAGGAGTAAACTTAAGCAAAGAAGTGAAAGATCTCTACAATGAAAACTAAAAAACAGTGATTCAAGAAACTGAAGAGGACACACAGCAATGGAAAGATACCACATATTCACGGACTGGAAGAATCAATATTGTTAAAATGTCCATACTACCCAAAACAATCTACAGATTTGATGCAATCCCTATCAAAACAACAATGACATTGTTTACCAAACCACAAGAAACAATCCTAAAGTGTATACAGAACCACAAAAGACCCAGAATAGCCAAAGACATCCTAAGCAGAAAGAACAAAACTGTAGGAATCCCACTATCTGACTTCAAATTATACTACAGAGCTATATAACCAAAACAGTATGGTACTGGCATATAAACATATATATAGACCAGTGAAACAGAATAGAGAGCTCAGAAACGAATCCATACACCTACAATGAACTCATTTTTGAGAAAAGTGCCAAGAACATACATTGGGGAAAGGACAGTCTCTTCAATAAATAGTGCTAGGAAAACTGGATATTCATAAGCAGAAGAATGAAACTAGACCCCTGTCTTTTGCTATACACAAAAATCATATCAAAATGGATTAAATACTTAAATCTAAGACCTCAAACTATGAAATTACTAAAAGAAAACACTGGGGAAACTTCAGAACACTGTACCGGTCAAAGATTTCTTGAGTAATACCACATATGCACAGGCAACCAGAGCAAAAATGGACAAATGAGATCACATCAAGTTAAAAGGTCCTTCTCTACAGAAAAGGAAACAATCAACAAAGAGACAACCCACAGAATGGGAAAAAATATTTGAAAGCTTACCATCTGACAAGGGATTAATAACCAGAATATACAAGAAGACGAAACAAGTCTACAAGAAGAAATCTAGTAATCCACTTAAAAAAATGGTGGAAAGATCTGAATAGACATTTCTCAAAAGACAACATACACTGGGCAAGCAGGTATGAGAAAAGGTGTCCAACAACACTAATGACAGAAATGCAACTGAAAACCACAATGAGATATTATCGCGTCCCATTTATAATGGCCATTATAAGTGTCCGTCAACAGATGAACGAATAAAGAAAATGTGGTAGATATACACAATGGACTACTATTTGGCCATTAAAAAGGATGCGATCCTGTCATTTCAAATAACATGGATGGAACTGGAGGACATTATGTCAACTGAAATAAGCCAGGCACAGAATGACAAACTTTGCGTGTTCTTACTAATTTGTGTGAGGTAAAGATGAAAAGAAATGAACTCATGAAAACAGAAAGTACAATAATGGTTAGTTACCAGAGGCTGGGAAGATTAGAGGGAGTGAGTGTGGAGGTTTAATAAGTACAAAAATATAGTTAGATAGAATGAATAAGAATCTAGTATTTGACAGCACAACACACTGACTAGAGTGAACAAAAATTTACTATACATTTAAAAGTAACTAAAAATATAATTAGAATGTTTGTAACACAAAGAAATGATAAAAGCTTGTGGTGGATGCTGCATTTACCATGATGTGATTCTTACACACTGTATGCCTATATCAAAATATCATATCTACCCCATAAATACCTACCATTATGTACCCATAACAGTTTTAAAAAAAAACAAAAAAACGAATTCTTGCCAATTCAAGTCTTCTAAACAACAAAAATAGTAACTTGAAAATGTTGATGTTTCTTTCAAAAGATTTATTTTTATACAGAACTTGCAAATGTTAAGTCTATCGCTAGTGTGAATTTAAAAACTAATAAATTCTCAGCAAATATACTTCATATAGTACTGCTAAACTCTAAATTTAAAGTTTTAATTTTTATCAAAGTTGTACATAGCTTATTTTAAAAATCACTTTTCTAAAGAATTGATATTTAAAGGACTCCTTGGTTAGATATAAAATCCTTGATCCACATTTTTTTTTCTAAGTTTAAAAACGCTGCTCCCTGTTGCCTTCTTTCTTAATTTTGTAAAGTGTGGTGCTAATCCAATTATTTTTGCTTTTATGATTTGTTCCTTTTGCTTGAAGAATTTTATATTTGATCTAACAGTTTTACTGTTCACAGTTTATCATTCTGGGTTAATTTTCCCAAGTACCCAGTATCCTTCTCAATGTGTACATCCAGCTTCTTTCTCTATTCTGAGACAGTTTTCCTTGATTATGGTTTTAAATAATGCCTCACTAAAAATTTTTTCTTTTCAGAGCCCATATAGCCAAGACAATCATAAGCAAAAAGAACAAAGCTGGAGGCATCATGCTGCTTGACTTCAAACTATACTACAAGGCTACAGTAACCAAAACAGCATGGTACTGGTAACAAAACAGATATATAGACCAGAACAGAACAGAGGCCTCAGAAATAACAACACACATTTACAAACATCTGATCTTTGACAAACCTGACAAAAATGAGCAATAGGGAAAGGATTCCATATTTAATAAACGGTGTTGGGAAAACTGGCTAGCCATATGCAGAAAACTGAAACTGGACCCCATTCTTACACCTTATACAAAAATTAACTCAAGATGGATTAAAGATTTAAACCTAAGACCCAAAACCATAAAAACCCTAGAAGAAAACCTAGGCAATATCATTCAGGACATAGGCATGGGCAAAGGCTTCATGACTAAAACACCAAAAGCAATGGGAACAAAAGCCAAAATTGAAAAACGGGATCTAATTAAACTAAAGAACTTCTGCACAGCAAAAGAAACTACTATCAGAGTGAACAGGCAACTTACAGAATGGGAGAAAATTTTTACAATGTACCCATCTGACAAAGGGTTGATATCCAGAATCCACAAAGAACTTAAATTTATAAGAAAAAAAAACACATCAAAAAGTAGGCGAGGGATATGAACACACACTTTTCAAGGGAAGACATTTATGCAGCCAACAAACATGAAAAAAAGCTCATCATCACTGGTCATTAGAGAAACGCAAATCAAAACCATAATGAGATACCGTCTCACGCCAGTTAGAATGGAGATCATTAAAAAGTCAGGAAACAACAGATTCTGGAGAGGATGTGGAGAAACAGGAACACTTTTACACTGCTGGTGGGAGTGTAAATTAGTAACCACTGTGGAAGACAGCGTGGCAATTCCTCAAGGATCTAGAAAGCAATGCCATTACTGGGTATATACCCAAAGGACTATTAATCACTCTACTATAAAGACAGATGCACAAGTATGTTTACTGCAACACTGTTCACAATAGCAATTGCCCATCAATGTTAGCCTGGATAAAGAAAATGTGGCACATATACACCATGGACTACTACGCAGCCATAAAAAAGAATGAGTTCGTGTCCTTTGCAAGGACATGGATGAAGCTGGAAACCATCATTCTCAGCAAACTAACACATGAATAGAAAATCAAACACCGTATGTTCTCACTCATAAGTAGGAGGTAAACAATGAGAACATATGGGCTCAAGGATGGGAGCATGACACACCGGGGCCTGTCAGGAGGTTGGGAGCAACAGGAGGGATAGCATTAGGAGAAATATCTGATGTAGATACGGGTTGATGGTTGCAATAAACTACCACGGCACATGTACACCTAATGTAACAAACCTGCACATTCTGCACATGTATCCCAGAACTTAAAGTATAATAAAAAAAAACTTTTTTTTTCTTCTTCAGAGACTCTAGTAATACGAAAATTAGTCCTTGTCTGTTTTCCATTTTCAGTAATTTTTCTGATCCTTTTCATCTTACTTTCATTCTCTTCGTTGTTGTCTACTCTTTCAACATCTGTACTAAATTTTCATTTGACTCTATTTTCAATATCTGGTATCTTTTTTTGTTCGTTTAAGATAATCTATTGTCATTTTCTTTCATCTCTTTGAGTACAATTCTTTTTTTCATTTTTCACCTGGTTTTTGCCCATTTTTGTTCTTGATTTTGAATTTCTGACTCAAGGTGGTTCCTCTTATCTTCAAAGTGTTGTATACTTTGAGTTCTATTTGGAGTGTATACTAATAGTTTTCATTTGCTTCGTAAGCAGTTTTATGGGATTAGAGGAATTTTCCTTAGTTGATTTGTATGAAATTGTCTCTAATTTTATAAACTAAAGGAAAGGATTTCATTTTCCTTTTGTTTCTTTTTGTGATTTGGGGGCATTTTTTCAATATCCTTAGTTTAATGGCATCTTTTCCTTTCTGTTGTTTGCCAAAGTCTAGATACCTGAGTGGAGTTTTGTTTTGATAGTAGACAAGAGGATTGTGGGACTTCTAATTTTTTGGTTCCTTTTTTTCTTGCAGGTCTTTAAAATTTTTCCTTGACCATCCAATTTCCAAAGAACTCTTCTGTTTTCCTTTTCTGTCTTCCAGAAGTTATACATTCAGAAGTCTGTCTCTTTATATCACATTTAAATGGCTGTCTAGCCCTTTAAAGTACTCATACTTTGAAATTCTTTTCCTGTAATCCTGCTCTGATCTGCCTGGTTAACTTTTTGCATTGAAAATACAAAAAAAAAAAAAAAGGGTAGATTTAATCTTTCTGGTGGTTCTTCCAGCTCTCCCTCACTAGTGCTCCTTCTGTCTTCTCAAGGAACATATCCTGGTCTCATTTTCCTTGCCACAGGGTCCTCTTGTGGCAATGGGGTAAAAGCATGTAGGATCACTGCACTGGAGTGTGTTACCTTTTTCTTACATGATTATTTTGCAGTTTTGGCATTATCTATCTACAAGTAATGTTGAAGGTGTTATTTCATGTAGAAATGATACAGATGTGAAGTTATTTTATATCTTCTAGGGAGATAACATTTTGGGATGCTGCTTACCACAAGCCTACCACCTACCACTGTCTTCAACTACTCAGAAGCCAACCCACAAATTAAAGAGTTAAATCATTCTGAACTCTTTGAGTCAAGGTTTGATATGATAAACAGTTGTAGCTCTTCTCACCTTTATTTCTCTCTCCCTAACCATTTTCACCTTTTTCCTGATAATACATAAAATAGCTAGCACAATGCATGTTACAGTTGCTTAGTCCTTATTTATATTTAAAAAAATCTGATAATAATGGCCAGGTGCAGTGTCTCACACTGTAATCCCAGCAGTTTGAGAGGCCAAGGCTGGAGTAGTTTGAAACCGGTCTGGGCAACATAGCGAGACTCAGTCTCTACCAAGAAACAAAAACAAAAAACAAAAAAACAGCCAGGTGTGGTGGTGCACCTATAGTCCCAGCTACTATGGAGGCTGAGACAGGAGGATCATGAGCCCAGGAGGTCAAGGCGGCAGTGAGCCATGATTGCACCACTGCATTCCAGCCTGGATGACAGCATTAGGCCCTGTTTAAAATAAATAAATACAATTTTAAAAATTTGATGGTAGAGACCAAGATGAGAATGAGGTCTAAAGTGGTTCATTGAAAAGCTGTGGTTTAGTTGAGCCCAGGAGGAAAGACAGGCTTTTGATAGTACAGGAGGAAAAGGCATTCCAGATTAATAAAAATTTCAATTGGCAAATTCAGCAAAGGATGTCAAGGTGCCAGTTAGACAAGCAGCCAGGTTGGTACAAGGCGTGTTCATGTGTTCACCTCACACCTCTTCCTATTTCTGATACAATCACTATACTTGAGTTTCCTTAAATCTGAACTTTTACATCCATTGTTGAGATTGTTAGAACCAATAGCATAATACAGTATTTTTTATGTATAACAACTCAATTGATTTAGATGCCAGAGCAACTATCAAAGTCCAGAGAGCAAGCAGTTAAGAAAATGAGATGATACAAAACACCAGTCATATCCATTCTTTACTTGAGCAAAGCTATTTTTCCTGCTTTAGGAAAGTGGTTTTCAAACTTTAGGATACATTAGAATCATTTGAAGGGTTTGTTAAAGACAGAATGCTGGACTCCATATCCAGGGTTTCTGATCCATTAGGTCTGGGGCAGGGCCTGAGAATTTGCATTTCTAACAAGTTCCCAGTTTACACTGATGTTACTGCCCTTGGAGATCACACTTTGAGTACAATAACCTCTATCACATCTTCCTCTTGTTTATTTAATTCTTCCTCGTTTTGATGGGGCATATCTTTCAGCAGAAGACAGACGTCTGTGTCTGTGGATGTGTTTTACTTTTTATTATGAAAAATTTCACATATATGAAAAAAACACAGATTAATGAACCCTCTTACCACTATTTGGCTTCAACAATTCTTAACTCATGGTTATTCTTTTTTTAAATCTACATCCTCATCAATTCATATCCTTCCCAAGGCATTATTCTGAAGCAAATTCTAAACATACCATTTCATCTGTAGATATGCAAATATGCATCTCTAAAATAAAATATTTTTAAAACAACAAGAGGTAAATTCGTTGAGACTATATTTTAAAACGTTTTCAGTCTGTCCTTATACTCGCTTGGTGACCTGGCTGTATATATAATTCATTGTTGAAAATAATTATTCTTCAGAAGAACGTAGGCATGATCCATTGCATCTTAGCTTCCAGCACTGCTTTTGAGAAGTCCACAGTCATTTTGAATCCTTAACCTTTGTTGTGATGTTTTTTCCCCTCTGGAAGCATCCAACATCTTCTTCCCAGTGGTCTGACTCAGCATAATGTGTCTTTAACGTGAGTCTTTTAAAAAATCTATTATACTGGACATTGCTTGACCCTTTCGGTGTAAAACTCCTGTCCTTTATTTCTGTGAATTTTTTTTTAAATTCTTTCACTGATAATCCCTTTCTGCTCTGTTCTCTCTGCCAGGAGCTCCTATGTTCAGATGTTAGAACTCCTAGATCATTCCCTTAATATTACCTATGTCCTATTTATTACCTTTAAAAAACCAAAAACCTTTTCTTTACTTTCTGGGAATGTCTATAATTCTACCTTCTAACTCTTCTAATTTCTTTCATCACTGCTACCATATTTATAATTTCCAAGAGCTCTTTTTTAACCTCTTACTTTTTTATAGTATACTTACTTTTTCATGATTTCAAAAACTCTTACCTCTTTAAAAATGCTGACAAATTTCCTTCTTTATTTTTGTTGGACATCTGAATAATGTGTTTCCCAGTGTTGCATTTATTCTCTTGATCTCTTTCATATTGGAAACTTTCCTCATATGACTGACAGTCCTTTGCTGTCTTGCTCATTTTTAACAGTAAGGAATCTTCTGATTGGAAATCCAAAGGCTGTACTTATAGAGTTTACCAAAAATGGACTTCACCACAGGATAATCCAGTTGGGCTACCTTATTAGGGAAGCTATATTGTTATCTTCAGGTCAAAACTCTTATGCTGCTCAGATTCTTAGGAAAGACCCCAGCAACCTCCTATCCTGAGGATTAGTTTGTTGGCCAGAGTTTGGAAGTCAGGGAATAGTGGAGGGATAGGGTTGTGTAAGGCTCAGTAGCTAGTTTGCTTGCTTCCTGAATCTGTATTCAATGTGATACCTTGATTTCAATTGTATCTGGTGCCTACTCCTCTACCCTCCAAGACCAGAGACCCACGATTTTATTCTCTCTATAGTGGTCCAGTGTGGGGAGGAAATATCGAGATTTGATTGTTTCTTAAATTGACATATAACTCATCCTCCTTACACACTCTCCACCCTCAACACCCCATTCCAGGAGGTATCCAGAACTGCTACAATGTTATATAATTATGATGTAAATCTAGTTTTGAGCTTCCCTAACTGATAGTTTAGGATCTGGGTTTCTCAGGTTTACTAACTCACTTAGCACTTGACCACTTCCAGTTTCTACAATGCTGTCTTCTGTAGTCTCCTCTGTTGTCCACTCTGTCTTTTGGGATTTAAACAGTTTTTAGCCCCATTTCTTTTCTTCATAAGGAAGAAGATAAACTAGATGTACCTTTACCTGGATGAAATTCCTACCTTTTAAAAAGCCAAGCGAAACTATCTGATGTCTTTCACAACAGGAGACAACTTTACTTTATCAAACTGGGTTTATGTGTAAGTTTTCAGGAATCATTACCCTTTCTTATCTCCCATCCTCGAGACATTATCACTTTACAGACTGCCTTAAAATCTAGGTAAGATTCAACCGGTCATGGCTTCTCAGTCTTTTGGTTCCTTATAATGAATTTATAAATAATCTTTTTCAAGTGGTGAATCCTCATTAGAGGGAAAGTATATTTTTAAAATACATAATTGTTGGATAATATATATTCTCTAAATTGGAGCCCAAGAGAATAGCTCAGCTTTCTTTATCAGCCACAATTTTCTTCCTTCAATAAAGACATGACCAGGTGCAGTGGCTCATGCCTGTAATCCCAGAACTTTGGGAGGCTGAGGCAGGCAAATTGCTTGAGTCCAGAAGTGCAAGACTAGCTTGGGCAATATGGTCAAACCCTATCTCTACAAAAACACACAAAAATTAGCCAGGAATGGTGGCGCATGCCTGTAGTCTTGGCTACCCCGGGGGGCTGAGATAGGAGAATCACTTCAGCCCAGGAGGTAGATGCTTCAGTGTACCGAGATCACACCACTGCACTCCAGCCTGGGCAACAGAGTGAGACCTTATCTCATAAAAAAAAAAAAAAAAAAAAGAGACCAAACCTACACAGCACTCACTCCAAGGAAGCTAAATAGGAATACCAGCTCCCCTGGTGAATGCACTACATAACGAGTTGTCAGCAAGTTTTAAAGTTAAGGCTTTGTCACTTTAAACAACAGAGTGCCACTGTAGACCCAACGTAAAAAATAAAAATTTAAAAACAGTGAGAAATGTTGCGTCTATACACATAACATAGAAAAAAAGTAAATAATAATGCTGTTAAGAACTCAGAGCAAAAAGTTATCAAAATACACATTCACATAGGTCTTAACTGTAGATAAGTTTTTAGTGTTAGTGACAAAAATCAGTCTCTCAGATTGGGAGAAAATATTTGCCAAACATGTACCTGACAAAAGTTATGGTATCCATAATACATATGAAGAATTCTCATAACTCAACATTAAGACAACAAACACAAGATATTTAAACAAACATCACAAAAGCTACAGATAAGCAAATGAAAAGATGTGCAACATCATTAGTCATTAGGAAAATGCAAATGGAAACCACAATGAGCTATCACTACATACCTACTAGAATGGTTAAGATAAAAAAAAAAAGTGACAATACCGAATGCTGACAAAAATGCCAAGCAAATGGAATTCTCACACAATGCTAGTGAGATGGTAAACTGGTACTGCCACTTTGGAAAACAGTTTCACAGTTTCTTACAAAGTTAAACACAGTTTCTCATAAAGTTAAACATATACTTACCTTACAACCTAGCAATCCCATTGGTACGTATCTACCCAGGAGAAATGAAAATATGTTTATGCAAAGACCTGCATGCACATGTTTAGAGCAGCCTTATTTATTGTATCTCAAAACTGGAAACAAACATATATCCATCAACGGGTGAAGGCATAAGCAAAATATGGTACATCTCTATAGTGAAACAGTATTCAGCAAGAAAAAGCAACAAGAAAAAGCAACAACATGGATAAGCAGTAAAAGCATTATGTTAAGTTAAAAGCCGGACACAAAGAGATGCATACTATAAGATACCATGTATGTAATATGCTGGAACAGTGGTTACCAGAGGTTGGGGACACAGAGGTAACTGACTATAATGGAGCAGAAGAGAACTATCTGGGATTATGGAAATATTTTATATACAGATGTGGTAATGACTATATGACCGTATGCATTTGTGAAAACTATAACTGTATACTTCAAAATGGTGAATTTTACTGTATGTAAATTATATCTCAATAAATGTGATTTTTTAAAAGGCACAACATATTTCTTTTTTAAAAAAAGACATAGAATAAGGAAAACCAAAAAAAGGTAGAAAACAATAAACAGAACAAAGAAAAAAAGAATATCTAGAATACACAGAAAACATATAAAGAGTTAACTATTTTTTTAGGTTGGTAAATAGAACTGTTTGGTGGAAGAAAATTTCTGAACACAGTTGCATGAGAATCTGTTCAAACATGACACACTACATATCCTGGCTCTAATGAGTCAACTGCATCTTTGTCCCCCTTTGATAAAAGGGTTTGACAACTTCTGTCCTTTTAATTTTTTAACTGTAGGCTTTACTACCAATACAAACATTTCACAAAATAAATTTGAGAGCCTACTATTATGTGCCAAGAATTGTACAAAGTACTTTTTATGTTCTTTTAATTACATAATCATTCCACACTTAGATATTATCCCCTTTGTTCAATCAGTTAAGGAAGCTGAAAGCTCAGAGAAATTTAGTAATCTGCCAAACGTACCTTTGGCTGTAAAAAGTGATACGGTTCGGGCACGTCCCCACCCAAATCTTATCTTAAATTGGAGTTCCTATAATCCCCATGTGTTGTGGAAGGGACCTCATGGGAGATAATTGAATCATGGAGGTGATGGTTTTATAAGGGGCTTTTCCCCCTTTGCTTGGCTCTCATTCTTTCTCCTGCCACCCTGTTAAGAAGTGCCTTCCACCATGATTTTAAGTTTCCTGAACCTCCCCAGCCAAGCAGAACTGTGAGTCAATTAAACCTCTTTTCTCTATAAAAAGAAATACCCAGTCTCAGGTATTTCTTCATAGCAGCATGAGAACAGACTAATACAGTAAAATGGTACTGTAGAGAGTGGGATGCTGCTATAAGGATATCTGAAAATGTGGAAGCGACTCTGGAATTGGGTAACAGGCAGAGGTTGAAACAGTTTGGAGGTTCAGAAGAACACAGGAAAATGTGAGAAAGTTTAGAATTTCCTAGAGACTTGAACGGCTCAGAAGACAGGGAGATGTAGGAAAGTTTGGAACTTCCTAGAGACTTGTTGAATGGTTTTGACCAAAATGCTGATAGTGATATGGACAATGAAGTACAGGCTGAGGTGGCCTCGGATGGAGATGCGGAACTTGTTGGGAACTGGAGCAAAGGTGACTCTTGTTAAGCTTTAGCAAAGAGACTGGTGGCATTTTGTTCCTGCCCTAGAGATCTATGGAACTCTGAGCTTGAAAGACATGATTTAAGGTATCTGGCGGAAGAAATTTCTAGGTGGCAAAGCAGTCAAGATGAAGCAGAGCATAAAAGTTTGGAAAATCTGCAGCCTGTTGATGTGACAGAAAAGAAGGATGCGTTTTTTGGGGAGAAATTCAAGCCTACTGCAAAAATTTGCATAAGTAACAAGGAGCCAAATGTTATCAAGACAATGGGGAAAATGTCTCCAGGGCATGTCAGAGACCTTCATGGCAGCCCCTCCCATCAAATACCTGGAGGTCTAGGAGGGAAAAATGGGTTTCCTGGGCTGGGCCCAGGGCCTTGCTGCTTCATGCATTCTTGGGACATGGTGCCCTGTATCCCAGCTGCTTCAGCTCCAGCTGTGGCTAAAAGGGGTCAAGGCCACTGTGAGGACAGTTCAGGCCATTGTTTCAGAGGGTGCCAGCCCCAAGCCTTGGCGGCTTTCCCGTGTTGGGCCTGTGAGTGTAAAGAAGTCAAGAACTGAGGTTTAGGAACCTCGACCTAGATTTCAGAGGATGTATGGAAACACCTGGATGTCCAGGCATTAGTTTGCTGCAGGAGTGGTGCCCTCACGGAGAACCTCTGCTAGGGCAGTACAGAAGGGAAATGTGGGGTTGAAGCCTCCCCACACACAATCTTCACTGGGGCAATACCTAGTAGAGCTGTGAGAAGAGGGCCACCTTCTTCCAGATCCCAGAATGGTAGATCCACTGATAACTTGCACTGTGCACCTGGAAAAGCTGCAGACACTCAATGCCAGCCTGTGAAAGCAGCCAGGAGGGGGGGTTTGTATTCTGCAAAGCCACAGGGATGGAGCTGCCCAAGGCGATGGGAGCCACCTCTTGCATAAGCGTGACCTGAATGTAAGACATGGAGTCAAAGGAGCTCATTTTGGAGATTTAAGATTTGGCTGCCTGCCAATTTCTCCCATTTGGAATGGGTGTATTTACCCACTGCCCGTACCCCCAACGCATCTAAGAAGGAACTAATTTGCTTTTAATTTCACAGGTTCACAGGTGGAGGGGACTTGCCTTGTCTCAGATGAGACTTTGGACGTGGACTTTTGGGTTAATGCTGGAATGAGCTGAGACTTTGGGGGACTGTTGGAAAGGCATGACTGTGTTTTGAAATGTGAGGACATGAGATGTGGGAGGCTCCAGCGGCAGAATGATACAGTTTGGCTGTGTCCCCACCCAAATCTCATCTTGAATTGTAGTTCCCATAATCCCCACGTGTTGTGGGAGGGACCTGCTATGAGGTAATTGAATCACGGGAGTGATGGTTTTATAAAGAGCTTGTCCCCCTTTGCCTGGTTCACATTCTGTCACCTGCCGCCCTGTGAAGTGCCTTCTGCCATGATTGGAAGTTTCCTGAGGCCTCCCCAGCCATGAAGAACTGTGAGTCAATTAAGTCTCTTTTTTTTATAAATTATCCAGTCTCAGGCATTTCTTCATAGCAGTATGAGAATGCACTAATACACACAGTTAAGGTCTGAACCCAGATTTGACTTCATAGCCCATGCATGATGTTCTAAACACTTTGGAATTAAGAGTTGCTTTATAAATATTTAACAGTCATGTTCCTGCAACCCCTACACAAAATAAAATGCACCACATATACAATTTTCTTATGCCCAGTGATGTCATAAAATAACAGATGGGAATCTAAAGACTTGGGTTCTTGAGTTAACAGACACTTTGTGTTATGGGTTGAACTGTGCCCCCCTCAAAATCATATTATATGTTCAAGTCTTATCTCCCAGTACCTCTGAATGTGACCTTGTTTGAAAATAGCAGCATTGTGGATTTAATTAGTTAGAATGAGATAACAGTGGAGTAGGTTGGGCCCCTAATCCAATATGACTGGTGTCCTGATAAATAGGGGAAATCTGGAAAAAGACAAATACATAGAAAGAATGCCATGTGTAAATGCAGGCAGAGACTGGAGTGATGCATCCACAAGCCATGGAGTACCAAAGATTGTCAGCAAACCACCAAATGTAAGGAGAAACTCATGAAACAGCTTCTTCCTCACCGCCAACAGAAGGAACCAACCCTGCCCACACCTTGATCCTATTTCCAGCCTCTGGAACTGTGAAACAATAAATTTCTGTTGTTTAAGTCACCCAGTTTGTGGTACTTTCTTATGGCAACCCTAGCAAATGAATACATTTTATAATTATATAATTTAAATTGTATAATTTTCTGTAAGTTATTTCTACATTCTAAGCCCCAGATTTCAACAGGTGCCCTTTTTCATGTTTTTCTTCTTCCAAGACCTCTTACCAAATATTTTAAGTACTTTCTACTTCATGCTATCTGAGTTACATTATCTGAATCACATGTTATTGAAAGATGGAATATACTGTTTTCAAATGAACTGCTAAACAGATAAATTATGAGTTCCTCAAAGCATAAATCTTAGCAGATTGAGAGTCTCACTTCTTTAAAAATTCACTGACAAATGCCCCTCCAATTAGAATTAACAACTAGTTTCTTATCTAGTGCTTTTATTTGCTGCATACCTTCCTCTCTTTCCTTTAGTTCTCACTAATACAGTTCAATATAGTAAAACTGCACACTTGAGAAAAGGCCAACTTCTTGGATTTCTCACTAATTTGGAGATCTTATAATGACTACTTAAGGCACTAATCATCTTTGGTGATATCCAATTTGCTGAACTTCATCTCCATAATGTAATTTCTAATTTTACAATTCCACATTCAAAAACCTTTTAGATCTGACTACTATCTGGCACTTTCAAAATTTATGTTTATTTTTGTGGTTCTCTTCAATTTTGAACACTTCCTTCCCTTGCTTTTACATCTCCATTGTCTGGTTTTTGTTTTTTGGGTATTTTTTTTGAGACAGGGTCTTACTCTGTCTCCCAGGCTGGAGGGCAGTGGCATCACCTTGGCTCCAACTGCGAGGCTGAAGTAACTGATCCTCCCACCTCAGCCTCCAAAGTAGCTGAGACTACAGGTATGTACCACCACGCCAAGTTGATTTGTGTATTTTTTGATGTAGAGATGGGGTTCCATCAGTTTCTTTAATTTTTCCAAGATCTTTCAACTTCCACTCTTGTGGCAAGCCCCTACCCCACCAACTTGCCTAACTACTATTTGGATTTAATTTTTTTTTTAATCCAACAGTAACATTTTCATTACCTTTCAGTTTTCCTTCTAAAATTTTAAAACATAAAACTGGCAAATTTCCCTAAAACCAACCTATGATAAGAATAATAGGAATCCTACTCATTTGGTGATTTGAGAAGTTCAACAAGATATCAGGTATACAAAGGCAGATGCCTAAGGTGAGACATGAAACTACAGAACTTAGGAAAACCAACTCTATCTGAAGATATTATACCAAAAATTTCTACCTGTTTTAATTTTAGTAACTGCAAATAAATTACTTTTATCTTCACCAATGGATCATTAGCAGTTTAAGGAACTGGTTGAAGAAATACTCACAACATAATTTTAAACAGAGGGTAAGAAGGAGGACAAGCCGAATGCCCAAAAGACAGTCCAGAAACAACCTTAAATAAACATGGGACCGTAACATATGATGAAAGTGGTGTTTCAAACCACTTGGAAAAAGATGAGTTATTTAATTAATGCTACCCAGATACACAATTAGTCATGTGGAAAAAAATTAAAAACATCCTTAAACTCCTTAAACTAAACTCCTTAAACTAAAATAACTTTCACAGGAATCAAAATTCAAGTATAAATTTTAGATGAAAATATATCTACATTTATATATAGAGAGTCTTTGACAGAGAAACACCTATCTAAACAAGTAAATATAGAAGCCATAATAAAAGATGCCAATAAGAGTATGTAAAAATCTAAGATTTCTCTAGGGCCTAATATAGACTATAAAACAAGCAAAGAAGGAACAGACAAGTGACAATGTGGGGGAAAATATTTGCAACAAATGTGCCAAATGGCTAATTATCATATGAAGAGTTTCCACAAGCCAACAAGAAAAACAAAAAAAAGTACATAAGCAACTGGAAAAGGAAAAAGAAATAAAAATGGCTATAAATTATTAAGTTACTCAACCTCATGGATAAAAAGTGCAATTTAAAATAGTAAGATACCATTTTAATGTAGCAGTTTGACAAATACTTTAACATTTGCCAACACCCAAATTCCTCAATACTTGCGGGTAGGGAGAAACAGAGGCACTCATTCACTACTGGTAGGAGTGAGGAGTGGTACTGTTTTGAAGGAGTATTTGACAATAACTAAAAACAAATTTTAAAGTACATATTTGTTTCAATAATGACTGTAATAAAAATTGGCATGATTTAAGTGTGCAAAAACAAGGACCAGGCAAATAAATATATCCATACGATTCAACAGAATATAATAGTTAATGTGTAAGATTTATTAAAACAAGGTGCAGAACGAAACGCTTAATATGATACCATTTGTGTAAATATTTATGAAAGATATAAACAAATCCTTGTATAGGCTCACACATTTTCTGAAAGGATGTCCAGAAATTTAAGTTTGGTTGTCCCTTGAGTGCAAGACTAAAAAGCAGCATGTACTTCTTAAACTTTTTAATGCCATGAATTATAATTTTTATCATGTGCACTTTATTTAAAAAATAGAATTTAAAAAGTAAACAGTGTAAATTTTCCATAAACATTTGCTTTTAACTGAAACAATTACAACTAACATATTCAGAATATCTACTATGTGACAAATTTTGTAGCAGGGGCTGGGTCTTCTAAGTATCAAGCTATAATAACTGAAGAATTCAACTGTCTTTCTACAAACTTATTCTACATACAAATAGCTCTTTTTACACAAAGTAAGGGAATACTATTTTTCCTCTCACCTACTTACTGTCAATTCTTTCACATTAAGGAATAAATTCTCTCAAGACATATTTTCTTCCTTGAAATTATTTCACCTACTTTATTATCACACAACTAAAGAACATTCTTTTTATAAGACTGATTTAATCATTAAACTAAGAATGAACTTAAAATGGATTAGGCTCTATCAAGAAATGTGGCCTCAGGGCTCAAGATCCACCAACAAATAATATAGTAATGAATGGTTATAGTAAAGTCACATCAACTCTTCAAGCCCAGATTTCTTCGTATGTGAATGTTATCAATTTCGTAAGGGTGCCATATAAAGAAATTAAACATTTATATTCTTTGTATTCTGACATGAAGTGATATAGGCAATAGCCCATATTTAAGGGAAAAAAATGCCAAGAGATACCTATTAGTATTTAATGAGGAATATTACTATTACATTTATTTATTTAACTAAAGTACACACTCTAATTTGTAAACTTCATCCTGAGTTCACTGAATTCAGTTATATTTTCAATTTCCTTTAAATATGTAACATGGAGTCTGTGAATCCACAGGGCAAGGAAAAGTTCAAGTTAATAATATAAATGCTTGTGTTTTTTCCTATCATCTGTTTCATTGTATCTAAGACTACCACACAGATTTTGCTGCCTCATTCATCTTTTTACTTTTACTTCTATTATCTCTCCTTTAAAGAATTCAAATTGTTCCACATTCCTACTCATGTCTTTTACTATGTACTACAATGAAAGTTATGCATGTACATATAGCTGTAACAAAAATCATTTACAATAAAGTAACAGTTTTCTTCCTGAGAAGATGGATGTAAATGTTTATTTAAAATTTTCTTTTCTCGAAATAAGCCAGGCAATATTATTATAGTCCATAATTCAAGACAGAATAACTGTATCTAAATCCACAGAAACTAGCATGAATACTACTACTTAGGGAACAATAAAGATAAAATTTAATTCCTCCCCATTTTTACATCAATCATTATGCTACTTTCAAACACTTAAGCATTGAAACTAATAAACATCCAATAATACGCAAAAGAAGGGGAGTGGAGGATCAAGGAAAAACACTTCAAGATCGCAAGGTACATTTCAATCCACTATTCTGTCCCCTGACATGAATAATGATCTATCTTAGAAGAAAAACACCCAAAATATTAAACTAGATACAATTTCGAAACACATTACAATGTACCACATACCAATTAAAATAAATACTGAGCCTTTATGTTAAAGCTATTTCCTAAAAATTGTCTCTAAGAATAGAGAGTAGTAGTTTCATTATCGACACTTCCAAACACTTTTTCTGTGTTTCTCTAATTTGATATTCAATTCTAAACTTTTGTTTTCAAACTTTGAATATACAAGGGGGGAAATAATGTATAAAAAATAATGTAAAAATACTGTAAGATTTTCCCTAACTGCATAACAAACGTGTGCTAAGTTAGGATTAGATATTAACAGAAATCTGAAGTATTACATATATATATATACTCTAACTTTTGTAAGCCATATAAATTCTATCACAAAATGTGACTTCTCTTTGAGTGAGTTAGTAAAATCTGTATTTTTGTTTTAACATACCCATTTTCAGATTTTAACTACAATAGCTCCCTTAACTGACCTCTATTTAATTCTCGGACCTTAGCCAACACTTCTTTTTTTTTTTTTGCCCATGGCATGCTGACCATTCTTAACTAGTATGCTATTTTTTGTATAATCAGGCATTTCTAACTAGTTGGGTTATAAGCTTAACAAGTCATTGGTTGTTCCCAAATCTGTTTATGTCCGTTTACTTGTTATAGTTCTTACATATCTTAAACATTATTTATGTCTAATGACTATGAGTGCAAAAAGGAACAGTTGTTTCTATATAATAAGTTAAATGTAAATTAAGTAGGCCAGGTGTGGTGGCTCACACCTGTAATCCTACCACTTTGGGAGGCTGAGGTGGGTGGATCACTTGAGATCAGGAGTTTGAGACCAGCCTGGCCAACACAGTGAAACCCCATTTCTACTAAAAATACAAAAATTAGCCAGGCGTGGTGGCACGCAGCTATAGACACAGCTACTTGGGAGGCTGAGGCAGAAGAATTGCTTGAACCTGGGAGGTCGAGGTTGCAGTGAGCTGAGATCACGGAACTGCACTCCAGCCTGGGTGACAGAGCAAGACTGTCTCAAAAACAAAACAAAAAAACAAAAAAAGAACAACAAAATGTAAACTAAGTAGAATGACTCAACAAAAGTGAGTTATTCTTTCAAAGGGTGTTGAATTAGATAAAAGTGACATAACTGCAAAATATAAGGGGAAATCATAAAAAGTTAGAAGGAGCCTATACTTAGGGTTTTTCAAAAGTTATCTTTAGACTTTTATTCCACGTTAGAGATATCAAAACTGCAAATAGTAAATCATGTGTGAGGAATATAAGAACAGCTTCTCTCAACTCCACAAAGAGATGGCATTAGCTCAATGTTAAAAAGTTTATATTTTTTAAGTTAAAATTTTAGAACGTTACCTACAAGATGTATTATTTTTAAATTTTCAGTAACCTACAAAGTAACTGTCCCAGCCTCAACAAATAAAAAGCCTTCAAACTTTTTTTTTTCCCTAAAGTCCTTAAACCGGTTTGATATACCCACTAGATAAAAACTACCTGTCTATGCAAAATAACAATACGTAGCAAAAAGCACAGTAAAATAATTTTATGGAAAAAAGTATTAGAATGTATATTCTTCAAGGGCAAGGATCTTTATCTTATTCACAGATGTATCCTGAACATGTAGAACAGTTCCTGGTACGTGGCTGACACTCAGTAAATATTTGTTAAATGAAGAAGAAAAGGAACTTACTGTGATGACAGCCTTGCTAAGACAGATGGATCCCCTGCAGCCATACTCTGTTTCGTCTTCAGATTTGTAGTAACTCAGAGCATTATTTTTCAAAACTACCCAACGATCCTGCCACCCATGAATGTAGTTTGTCCACTGGGAGTGGGAAGGGGAACGGAAGGGAGAAGAAAACAAAAAAGAGAAGTATTTTAGAAATCCAAACTTTTTGAAACAGCAATGTAATTTTAAAACCAAAATGTGAAAAGTCCAACTTAATTCTAGGCATAAACAGTAAAATGATTACAGAAAGTGAAAAGTTGAGATTTTCTAGATTGCATAATGATTTTCAGTAATTTTTACAATATTATAAATAAACTGTTAAGAAACAAAATATATCATTTTCTTCTAACATTTGAAGAATAAAACAAAAGCCAGATTTTGGTTAAAATTATTGTTTGTTCTCTGTGTGCTTTCATCCTCTCCTAAGTACCTTCATGATACTTGTTTTGGTCCTTGTCATAATTAACATATTCAACAGAGAAGTATGTTCAGTTAGGTATGGAGTCTCTCATTTTCTGACACCAAAGACTGCATGAAGCCTTCTAAATCAACGGAAGTATAAAGTCAATTATTACTAAACTCTACTTTTGTTGTTATTCCCATATGAAAATTTATAATGGTCATAACTATATCAAAATAAAAATAATAATCTTTAGTAAGTTGGCATCAACTTTAACTTCTCCTCTACAGAACTGAATAATATTTAAAATGGCCAATTCATTTTCCAAGTTTCTCTGAACATATATTTTTCAAACTCAAGAGTAATAAAACAAAAATAAAATTGGTTTTCAAAAACATATAGGATTGCCTTCAATACCTTAAAAGAGTTTCTGTGTTGCTAAAGTCTTGCTGCACAGTGAACGTCACAATAAACTGGAAAAGGGAGAAATGTAAACTTTACAGGACTACTTATTTTTGCATGTTTTTATCTATGCTCTGGGGTTTTAAGTATAGAAAAATCTCAAAACTATCTGCCAATTCCAAAAACTAATTAAAAATGGATTGCCAATATACTGCATTGGCTCAGGCTCTATATCCACTGAGAAATCTTTTTCTATTCTCTAATTAAGCATTTTTGAGATTTATTCAGTTCTTAAATTTTCTTTTATTTTGTATTTTTTTGAGACAGGGTCTCACTCTGTCACTCAGGATGGAGTGCAGTGGCACCATCTCAGCTCACTGCAACCTCCCGGGCTCAATCTTCCTTCCTCCTCTTCCCAAGTGATTGAGACTACAGGTGCGTGCCCCCATGTCTGGCTAACTTTTTGTAGTGATGAGGTTTCACTATGGTGCCAAGGCTGGTTTCAAACTCCTGGGCTCAAGGATCTGTTTTCCTTGGTCTCCCAAAGTGCTGGGACTACAGGTGAGCCACTATCCCTAGCCAGTTCTTAATTTTTCTAAGCCCCATCATTACAACCCCTCTCTGAGAACTCATCCAAGCTGACAATTTAACTCATTCTAGTGGCTCCTAATCATCACTTCCTTATTTCTAACCGCTTGTGATGTACCACCACTTAGACAAAGGGTTGAAATAAATGATAGTTACCAACAAAACTGAATTTACTTCTATAAGGTGTACTTCCTTCCTATTTTCCTACTTCTTCTTTCCTGCTACTTCTGCTCAGAGTCTGTGTATTAGATATACAAACAGATTAGTGTATACAGGATTAAACAGGCTCAACTACTCTACAACTCACGTGAAGAGAGTTTTGACAAGTTACTTTTGTAAGCTTCAGTTTCTTTGCCTGTTGATTGATGGCTGAATAAAATAATGAAAATGCCTAGCATAGTCACAGAAGATACTCCTAAGTGTTCCTTCTCAATATTTATAGCCCATCACCAAAACCTGCTTATCTTTCCTTCATAGTAAGCCCTTAAATTTGCCTCCTCTTCTCATTTTCAACTATTCCAATCAAATTACCCAGTTCCTGTATTCCTTACAGGACTTAATCTTTTCTCTAGTATCTTCTGTGTTTTTCATAATTTACACAAGCTTATTTACTTACTAAGCATGTTTGCTTACTTTTCTTACATGTTGACCGTATTGAGTCTCCAGCTCCAAAACTTACATGGACAACTTCCCACTGACTGTCATACAAATTGTTTAGGGCATTCAAGACCCACCATGGATTAATCTTACCTCATTTATAATTACCACACTTCATAAGGCTAAATTTTGTGATAGTGGTCAAGTTACTTACTCTTTGTTCTTTTCTTTGTCAAACTCTGTCTCTCAGAGTTAAGTTTAAACAAGAATAGACTTAGAACAGTGCCTGGACATAGTATTTTCTGAATCTGAGGAAGAGTTATACATGGCTAATGAAGCTTAACCTTCAGCATTTCTCACTAGAATAGAACTCTTTCAATATTAGAGAAGGGACCCCAGCAATTATGTATCCGTAATTCAATATTATGTTCTTGTAAGAGGCTGAACAAACTATATCAGCTTCAGGACTCTTTTCTCAGTAAGCTGTTAGCTGTTATTATGACACCTGGAAGACAAGTTTTTTGTCTTTTCTCTGCTCTCATAATGTTCCCTCACTCTTCCCCATTTAACAAATACAGACAAGGCAATATGCTAGACATTGCAGGAGAACTGAATGTTACTGTGGCAAACAGGCCAGCAAACACAAACACAAGAGAAAAAAATATATATTTAGAATAAAACAAAATGCTATGGGAATTCAAGTGAAGGAGGTCTTGAATGATGGCAAAATACAAAAAGGCTTTACGGAAAGGACAGTATTTGACTTGGACTCTTAAGGATGGATAGAATTTCAAACAGTTTGGTGTGTGCAAAAACAGAAGGTAAACCATGAAGGATGGAGGAAATTCAGAAATTGAATGAGATTATTTTATCCAGCCTTAGTTGCTCTCAAGTCCTACTAAGGCATGCATCTTTTCCCCACCATGATCCATCACGATACTTGTTATAACCAGACAGAATTATTGTCTATCAAGTATTTTTGGAATCTATACACTTAAGTGATTTATAAGAAATATGCTTCATAGGTATTTCCATATATTTCAGATTACCATATGGAAAATACCCTTTGAACTGGTATATTTCTAATATAAATTTACCCAAGCCCATTCCAAATCCACCCCATTTTGGGGGACAAACGAAACAAATTGTACCGGGACTTATTTACATTACTCAATGGAAGGAAAAGAACAAAAGCCGAGTTCTGATCCTTGTTTAAATTACCAGGTGAATATGAAGAATTCAAAATATATAATTTACATTTAAAAACATGCACCGTACTCAGTATGAGTATATATATTCAATTTAGAATACCCTTGATTAAAAAGTTTCCAGAAAACACTGTATATAACCATAAATTGGTAAATCTCAGGAAAATTTCCTTCATAGCTATTAGCAAGAATACCAAAAGCTGTATTCCTATTCATTCTACATAAGAAGCAACAGTCAAAATTTAAGTTATTCACCTTCCACAGAGGTGATCAAATGCATTTGTATGCATTTAAATATCGAGATTGGTCTTCCATTTTTTGATCTATAGTATACCTACTCCACATAAAGTAAAACTCAGAGCACTGGTGACTTTTTCCCCCAGTCACTCCATTCCCCCAACCCCCAAAAAAGTAATTATCAGTAGGTCAAAATTACAATTTGTTTTGTAAAATACTCAACACATCACAATACTAATATGGCAGTCAGCTTCCCATCTTATGAGCAGTGATGAAACTATCAAAATCACTGAGAAGCAAGTAACCCACTTCCTATTATCAACTGAAAATGTGTACCTACTACACAATGTGTTCAATAGAGATTCCTAAATTACAGGATACATTTAATGTAAAGAAATCCTGAGGAGCTTCTCGTTACTGAAAACCTTGCATTGAAATTTCAAGAATGATCACAGCATCAATATACAACTAATTTTTCGGCTATACAAATAAAAGTCAACACTTGCAATCCTTAGTTCTGACTACTCATGCCTTTTCTAGTTCCCTTCTCATTAGCTTTCTACAGACATTATAAAAGCATTATATTAAACAATTCCACAAATAATGTCCAAGTGATGTGCCAAAGTATGAATACTGGAAACAGGGTGATTTCTTAATAGCCAGTAGCTGCACATGACATAGTATCTTATGACCAGCTTGTTGAGGGACTGGCCCAGCTCCCCCTCTCCAAGTTAACTGCTAGCTCCAGCCATTTCTAAAAAAGTTTAACAGGAAGGGGGAGAGAAGTCCAAAAGGCTATGTGAATCTTCTTATAGCAAAAACTTAAAAAAAAAAAAAAATCCCAACCATGTAATATCAAGAGATCATCCATCTGCAGTTCTATAATGGCTGCTTTCCTAAAATTTTGATACACGGATTTTAAAAAATACATAAAAGGTAAAACATCTTTTCCTTACCCTGGACCCCTTACCGCAAAAAGAGTTTATTATTAAATAATGCTCTTCTTCCTGGACTAAAGATCAGTCTCCTTTCTCACATGTTTCAAGTTACTATGAATATTTCCTGTACCCATCACGTGCCGATTCAATATCTCTATTCTGAACTAAGGTACAGGGTGAGGGAGAAAGTCCTCCACATTAATCTGTCTCACTACATCTAACCTGGCGAGTTCAACACCTCAAATTTCAACATCAAGCTGAGTCGCTCCGGCTTCTGTCGAAACAGCTGCGTCCGCAGTGCCCCCCAACCTACTCGGCTTGGCATCCTCAGACAGACCAACCTCTTTTAAGAGGTCCGACTTGAACCGCTCCCGTGCCCAGTCGTTCCGACACCGCTGAAGCCCAACCCGGATTCCTTACACCCGGGACAGCTGCCGCCCTAGGTCCCAAGGCACGGCACGCATCTGGTCTCCCAAACTGGATCCCCGGTTGATACACCCTTTCCCTGGTCCTCGGCTGCCCCCGACGAGCCCTCGGGCAGCAAGGACAGGCCCCCTATATCCCCGCCTCATCCCTAGTCGCCGCAGCAGTACTCAGCCTCGCACCCCGGCACGTTCCGCGCCTCCCGCCAGCCCCACCCCACCGCCTCAGCGGATTGCCTCGCGGCAGGTGAGTCGGGCCAGGGGTCCCCTGGCACCACCGGTTGCTCACCTTACTGAGGACCCCGCAGCGCTCCACAGGCGGCCCAGATTCCGTCTCTGGATCCTCCTCCGAGCCCGACGAGTTCCAGCTCTGATTATCCGACATGGAGGCGCGACAGCCGAGCAGGAGACCGGCCCCCGCTCCCTCAACTGCGCCGGAGGAGGCGCCCAGTCCTCGGGGTGAAGGGTCGGGGGATGGCGAAGCGAAGAGTGCCAGCTCCGCTGTGGGGGGGAGCAGGAGGAGGGACGAAGTCCGCTCGCCGCGCCGCCGCCGCGCCTGACACCGAGCGGAGCGGGGAAGGAGGACGAGCGGTGAAGGAAGCCTACCCTTCCAGCCGTCAGCCGCCGCCGCCGTCGCCGGGACCCCTGCGTTGCGCCCGGTGCTGCCACCCGAACTTAGCCCCCTCGATGCCAATTTCAAATAGCGAAGGAAAAGGGAGAAGAAGGGAAGAGAAAATCCGGCCGCTGAGACCCGAGTACACTCACACCTCCGCTACCGCCGCCATCTTGCTGCCTGGCCCACTATTTACCCTCCCCTCCCCTGTCCTTTCCCCTCCCCTTCGTCCTCCCATTCTCCCCTCCTACTCCCCGCCCCGTCCCCCTCCCGGCGTCTGACGCGACACGCCAAGCGTGCGGGATCCTCCTCCCGCACCCTACCTCCGGCTCTCCCGGATGACGAGGGGTAGAAAAGTAGGAGGAGCGCAGTAAGGAGAGGGCGGGATAGGGATGCCGCTGTGCTGCATTCTGGGAAGGGCGTTGGTTCGTCGCTCGCCCAGCCTCCTGGGAGTTGTAGTCGCGATCCTGAGGTAACGGGTGAGTATCCCGCGTGGGGATCGCTTGTCGCCTTGGGGACTTGTCAGTCGGTGGGTGGGCTTCGTTTGACAGTTGCGTGACCTGCCTCTTGGCCTCGCTTCTATCCTTGCCTTGTGTGTTTATGACGAACCCTCCGGGCTTGCGGGCCAGGACGTGAGAGAGCTTTCTGCTGAAGATGACGGGCCTGCGTTGCAGGGCTGCTTGTCGAAAGCCCGGGAGCGCGTAGCCGCTTCCGCCTCAACCACGGGATGGGGTTTTGTGAGCTCCTATTGCCAAGGGGGTTTTCTTTCCACCAGACCACCGCTGTAAATCTCGAGGGTCTTTCTTACCCATTAGAAGTTAGAATTCACATTTGACGTTTAAAGGAAGAATTTCCTTAGTACCTTCTGACAAGCACGCACTTCGCATTTTTAGATTTCTAGAATTTTCTTTGTGGAAAGTAATTTTGAGGTTGTCAGAGAATAAATAACGTTAGAAAGGTTTTTAAAGTAAAACAAGAATGTCAGGTGATAGCCTGGGATTTTCTCTTAGTTGTAAATGAATATCTTACTGAGAACCACGTTAACCATGCCTGCCCCTCAAAGATAGGAAAGTTTGGATATATAGAAACTTTCTCGTATTAGAAATACGAGATTAGGGGATTAGGCAATAGGTGGCTATTTTTAAGACTAGGGTTGAATTAGCAGAAAGACCAAAAGAAGATCTAACAGCTCTTGTCAGTTGTCAAGGATAACTTTGATGGTGAGACCTTTGACTTTGTAGCTTCAGTAATTTCCTCTCGTTAGCTATTTTAATATAGTCGAGTTCCTGATAATTGCCAAGAGTAAAGTTTGTTATTAAGCCTTAGAAAGAATACCTTTTTTACTACAAGGTTGGGACAATAGGAGCGAAATTTCGAGTCTAAGGGAAAACGCTAGCCGAGTGCGGTGGCTCACGCCTGTAATCCCAGCACTTTGGGAGGCCGAGTTGGGCGGATCACCTGAGGCCGGGAGTTTGAGACCACCCCGTCTCTACTAAAAATACAAAGATTAGCCGAGCAGGGTGGCGGGTGCCTGTAATTCCAGCTCTTTATATCCTGGTTTCAAATCTAGGCTTGATGACCTTTTCCCATATCCCAGTCTCCTATTTTTTACTTCCTCAATGGGGGATTAATTACGATTCTAAATGTTTGGTAGCATGAAGCTAGGTTATCTCTATCGTGGCAGTGGATATTTAAGTAGGCATTGCCAATATGTATCTTGCTTTCTTTTACTTCCTTTTCTGACCATCCACACTCCATTTATATTGATGAATTCTTTTACTAATGTCAATTATTACTGTATTATGCTCATACTGCCATGTCTTATTCTGCAGCTTTGATCCTTAAGGTGACTTAGCATATCTGTCTAAGACTCCTTTATCTGTTACCATTTAAGGTTCCAAAGGCAGCTGTATTTTTGGAAAAGTGGGAGGGAAGAAGTAGATGGGGGTACTCATTGATACCTTAATGCACTTCACAGCTACTTGAGAATATGTCAGATCCCACAAAAAGTTCTAACATTCGAGAATAAGACAGTGATTTCAGAAATGGAATTTCAAAGGGTGTGTAGGCCACCCTTTTTATTCTGTTTCCTGTTGTACAAATGAGAGCCAGGCTAGGAATGTTTCAAGGAGAAATATTCTTACTATTCAATGAAATTGAAAAATATATTCCCTTATCTTTTACTCATATCTGTTTGGTTTATGGGATAAAAACTTGTTAGGGTAGTTGGTATTTCATAGGCTTCACTATAACATTGAAAAACCTTTTAGTCTAAAAATCACACAGTACAGTACACTGATGAACAGTATTAGTGCCCACTCTTGGCATGTACACATGTTCTTTCTTTCGTTTTTATTTTGCTTAGCTTTTGAATTGCTTTTCCTGTTAGATTGAGAAATTATTTTATTAATATTTTAAAGGCATACTATATAAAGCAGTGTGGTGGTATCTTATGTATCAGTAGAATCCTCATGATAGTTATTTTGTAAACGTGTTTTGCTTCCTGTTTTTTTCTAACCCTTTTATTGTTTCACTTCTATAATTTCAAATCCTTTTCTTCTTAGTCAAATAAGTTGAAAAAATATTTCTATAGAGCATACATGTTGCTATGGTGATAGCTTATGAAAATATAGTTTATCCCTGTTTAAGATCTTTATTAAGATCTTGCTATATGATCATCTGAGATACTATAAAAGTAAAATATAAACCATTTCTGTAGAGTCATTGTTTTCTAGCATTTTACTGTCTAGGTATTCTGACAATAATTATGTGTAGAAAGTGAATAAAGATTTTAAATTGCCTGTGACGTAGGAGGTTTTCAGTAAATAATAACCGATGAATGAAATAAGTTTAGCCTGGTTGATAATTGAAGGGAAGTTGTAGGAACTGCCATTAACAGGGCCCAAGAAAAAATCACTAACGTGATTAAAATCAGTCAGAGACCAAAGAATCAAATAACATCATAGCTTTTTGTAAGTAGCAAGTGTCATTTGCTAAAGGCCTACAAAATGTCAAACATTGTTTTAGGTTCATTTGATTTATTCACTCTTCACAAAAATCCTGCAAGGTAGACATTATTCTTATTTTACACATGAGGAAATTAACATTCAAAGAAGTTAAGTAAATTGCCCAGATCATCGCTAGTGAATAGTCTAGTCCAGGCTTTGGACCTTAGATGCTTGTAATACATAACTTTTAATACGTATAGAATTGATTTTAGATTGTCACTCAGGCATAATGGTACATACCTGTAGTCCTAGCTGCTCGGGGTGCTGAGGCGACAGGCTAGCTTGACCCCAGAGGTTTGAGGCTATAGTGAGCTGTGATCGTGCTAGTGTACTCCAGTGTAGGTGACAAAGTGAGACCCTGTCTCAAAAAAAAATTTCCAAAACACTATTATCCCAAATTATTTTAAATGATTAAACATTTGAGAATCTGTCAGAGCCAGATAGATTACGTTCTAGGTGTGTTACATAGTTTTTCTTTAGTTTAACGGTTTTCTTAAAAGAAAATTCACCCACATACATTTTTAAGGTACAATAACATAACAGCCAGTTTACAATTCTTTTCTTGCTAGTGTGTACTAGCAAGTATATGTTCCAATTACCCATAAATAATTTAAATGATCTCTGGAGCCTCTTGCAACTATCACCTTGTCTTGTGTTGCTGCTAAAAGGAATAACGTGTTGATTTTAACAGTTAGTATTATCAAGAAAAATAGTCATTGTCATTTACTATCATTTTATTTTTTATATTTTTGGTCATTTTATGAATAGTCCTGAGAAGCAGCAATAAAGGGATAGCGGAAAAACAACTTTATTAGAAATTATAATAAAAATAAAAATATAGCAAACTCAAATTTTTATTCCATATATTCTTGAAATAGGGAGGCCTTAAGCAGTCCTCCTGCCTTGGCCTCCCAAAGTGTTGAGATTTGACATGAGCCAACATGCCAGGCCCGATATTCTTTTCTCTATGGCTAAATTCCATTGTGTATATAGACCACATTTTCTTTATCCATTCATCCATTGATGGTTGATTCCATAATTTAGCTATTGTGACTACTGCTGTAATAAACATGTGAGGTCAGATAGCTCTTCAATATATTGATTTCCCTTTTGGATATATATCTAGTAGTAGAATTGCTAGATCATATAGTAGTTCTATTTTAAGTTTTCTGAGGAACCTCCATACTGTATTCCATAGTGACTGTACTAATTTACGTTCCCACCAACAGTGTAGCAGGGTTCCCCTTTCTCCACATCCTTGCCACCATCCATTATTCCCTATCTTTTTAATAAAAGCCATTTTAGGCTGCCCATGGTGACTCATGCCTGTAATCCTAGCATTCTGGGTGGCTGAGGTGGGAGGATCACTTGAGCTGCTCAGGAGTTCAAAACCAGCCTAGGCAACATAGTGAGACCTCGTCTCTATTATAATAATACTTTAAAAAAAATTTTAAGCCATTTTGACTGGGGTAAGATGATACCTCATTGTGGTTTTAAATTCCATTTCTATGATGATTAGTGATGTTGAACATTTTTTTAATTTAACTCTTGGCCATTAGTATGCCTTCTTTTGAGAAATGTCTATTTTGCCCATTTTTAAATCGAATTATTTTTCTTTTATTGAGTTGTTTGAGCTCCTTATGTATTCTGGTTATTAATCCCTTGTCAGATGGATAGTTTGCAAACATTTTCTCCTGTTCTGTGGGCTGTCCCTTCACTTTCTTGATGATTCACTCTGCCATGAAGAAGCTTTTTAGCTTGATATAATCTAATTTGTCTACATTTGCTTTGGTTGTCAGTGTTTTTGCGGTCTTACACAGAGAAGTCTTTGGCCAGGCCAGGAGTTGTGCCTCATGCCTATAATCCCAGCCCTTTGGGAGGCTGAGGCACAGGATTGCTTGACCCCAGGAGTTTGAGACCAGCCTGGACAACACAGGGAGACCCTACTTTCGCAAAAAGAATTTTAAAAGTTTAAAAATTAAAAATAAAATAAAATTAAAAATTTTAAAAATTAAAAGTTTAAAAAGTTTAAAAATAAATAAAGTTAAATGAATAAATAAAATTAGCTGGATGTGGTAGCACACACCTGTGGTCGCACACACCTGTGGTCCCAGCTACTCAGGAGGCTGAGGTGGGAGGATTGCTTGAGCCCAGAAGGTCAAGGCTATAGAAAGCTGTGATTGCGCCACTGCATTCAAAGCCAGGTGACAGAGACCCTGTCTCCAAAAAAAAAAAAAAAAAACGAAAAAACAAAAAAACAGCATTTGGCCAGACCTATGTACTGGAGTATTTCCCAAATATGTTTTTCTAGTAGTTTCATAGTTTCAGATCTTAGATTTAGGTTTCTAATCCATTTTGATTTGATTTTTGTATCAAAAATCAAAAAGAGATGAGGAAGAAATATCTGAGAGATAGTCTCATTCTTCTGCATCTGGTTATCCAGTTTTCCCCGCACCATTTATTGAAGAGACTATTCTTTTACCATGATATGTTCTTGATTGCTTTGTCAAAAATTATTGGTTGTAAATGTGTGGATTTATATCTGGGTTCTCTATTCTGTTCCATTTGTCCATGTGTCTATTTTCTTGCCAGTATTATGGTCATTTGGTTACTATAGCTTTGTAGTATATTTCGAAGTCAGATAGTGTAATGCCCCCAGCTATGTTCTTTTCCCTTAGGACTGCTTTGGCTATTCAGAGTCTTTTGTGGTTTTATATACATTTTAGGATTCTTTTTCTATTTCTGTGAAGAATGTCACTGGTATTTTGATAGAGATTGCATTGAATCTGAAAATTGTTTTGGGTAGTATTGTCATTTTAACAATATTCTTCCAATTCCACAAGCTTGGAATATCTTTCCTTCTATTTGTGTCTTCAATTTTCTTCATCAGTGTTTTGTAGTTTTCTTTTATAAATCTTTCACTTAAGGTAATTCCTAGGTATTTTATATTATTTGTAACTATTATAAATGTTATACTTTAGCAGCAAACAATATGAAAAAGAAATCAAGAAAGCAATCTAAATAAAAAATGTCTGTACTGACTTTTGTGTGTTAATTTTGTATCCTGAAACTTTACTGAATTTGTTTATCAGTTCTTAACAACTTTTTGGTGGAGTCTTTAGGGGTTTTGTAAATATAAGATTATGTTGCCTACCAACAAAGATAACTTGAGTCCTTCCTTTGCAATTTAGATGCCCTTTATTTCTTTCTCTTGTCTGATTGCTGTGACCAAGGCTTTCAGTATTATGTTAGGTAACAGTGGTGAAGGTGGGCATCCTTGTCTTGTTCCAGATCTTAGAGGAAAGGCTTTCAATATTTCCCCATTCAAGATGATGCTAGCTGTGGTTTTATCATATGTGGCCTTTATTATCTGGGATTATGTTCCTGCTATTCCAGTTGGCTGAGGGTTTTTATCATAAAGAGATGATGAATTTGTCCAATACTTTTTCAGTGTCTATGAAAATGGTCGTATGTTTTTTGTTCTTGATTCTGTTAATGTGATGTATCATGTTTATTGATTTGAATATGTTGAACTGTCCTTGCATCCCTTGGATGAATCCCACTTGATCATGGTGAAGGATCTTATTAATGTGATTAGCTAGTATTTTGTTGAGAATTTTTGCATGTATGTTCATCAGTAATATTGGCCTATAGTTTTCTTTTTTTGTTGTGTCCTTATTTGGTTTTGATATCAGGGTAATGCTGGCCTTGTAGAATTAGTTTGGAAGTATTCCCTCTTTGATTTTTTTTATTTTTATTTTTATTTTTGTGGGGTGGAGAGTTTGAGTAGAAGTGATATTACTTTTTCTCGAAATGTTGGGTAGAATTCAGCAGCGAAGCCATCAGGTTCCAGGCTTTTCTTTGATGAAAGACTTTTTATTGCAGCTTCCATCTTGTTACTTACTGGTCTGTTCAGGTTTTCAGTTTATTCCTGTTTCAATCTTGGTAGGTTGTAAGTGTCCAGGAATTTATCCATTTCTTCTAGCTATTCCAATTTGTTGGCATATAGTTGCTCATAACAGTATATAAAGATTCTTTGTATATCTGTGGTCTCAGTTGTTATGTCTACTTTTTCATTTCTGTTTTTATTTATTTGAATTTTCTTTCTTTTCTTTGTCTAAAGTTTTGTCAATTTCATCTTTTGAAAAAAACTTTTGTTGATCTATATTTTTTAGTCTCAATTTTATTTACTGCTGTTCTTACCTTTATTATTTATTTTCTTCTACTAATTTTGAGTTTGGATTGTTCTTGCTTTTCTAGTTTTTGAGATGCATTGTTAGGTTATTTATTTGAAATTTTTCTCCTTTTTTGATGTAGACATTTATTATTGTAAACTTCTCTCTTAGTACTGCTACTTTTGCTGTATCCCATAGATTTTGGTATTTTGTATTTCCATTGTCATTTGATTCAGAATATTTTTAAATTCCCTTCTTAAATAGAGACAGGGTCTCACTTTGTCACCTAGGTTGGAGTGCAGTGGTGTGATCATGACGCACTGCATCTTCAATCTCCTTGGCTCAGGGGATGCTCCTGCCTCAGCCTCCTGAGTAGCTAAGACGTTAGGCACACACCACCAAGCCCAGCCAACCCAGGTATTGTTATGCTTCCCAGGCTGGTACTCAAACACTTGGCTTCAAACAAGGTCCTTCCGCCTTGACCTCTCAAAGTGCTGGGATTATAGGCATGAGCCACCTTGCCCTGCCAGGAACAAGTCATTTGATTTGAACTTGCTCGAAATTAAATCAAACAATTAATTAATTTTTTGTATTGTTTCCGAGGTTCCTCTTGTTAATGATTTCAAGTTTTTTTCCATTGTGGTTACAAAAGATATGTGATATGATTTCTACTTCATTGACTTTGTTGAGACTTGTTTTGTGGCCTAAGATGTGGTCTGTTCTGGAGAATGTTCCATATGCTGATGAAAAGGTTGTCTGTTCTGCAGCAGTTGGGTGAGATTTTTTATGTCAATTAGGCCTATTTGGTCTAGTTTAACTCCCCTGTTTCTTTGTTGATTCTTTGTCTGTATGATTTGTCCTTTCCTGAGAGTAGGGTGTTGAAGTCTCCCTACTATTATTATATTGTACTCTCTCTCTCCCTTTGTGTCTCTCAATATTTGCTTTATAGACTTGAGTATTCTGGTATTGGGTGCTTAGATATTATTAATTGTTATATCCTTTTGCTGAATTGACCTGTTTATCATAATATAGTGACCTTCTTGGTCACTTTTTGGAGCCTTTGACTTATAGTCATATTTTATTTGATGTGTTAACTATTCCTGTTCTTTTCTGGTTTCCCCTTGCGTGGAATATCTTTTTCCATTCCTTCACTTATAGTGTTATATGTGTCTTTGTAGGTGAAGTGGATTTCTTGTGGGCATTGTATGATTTGGTCTTTCTTCTTTATCCAGTCAGCTACTCTGTGTCTTCTAATTGGAGACTTGAGTTCATTTACATTCAGTGTTAATATTGGTAAGTAAGAACTTATTATTGCCATTTTGTTGCTTGTTTTCTGGTTCTTTTGTACTTCTCTCTTTTCCTTTGTGTGTTCTTTTGTGGTTAAGTGATTTTCTCTGATAGTATGTTTTAATTAATTGCTGTTTATTTTTAGTGTATCTATTACAGGTTTTTGCACTGTGGTTACCATGAGGTTTATTAAAAAGTTTTAGAGTTATGACAAGTTATTTTAAAACAATGAAAACTTAGATAACGAAGAAAAAAATAGAAACTAACAAAGAAAGAAACTTAAAAACTTCTACACTTTAGCTTCATCGCCCCTAAATTTTGACTTTTTATTGTCTCAACTTACCTATTTTTATATTGCCTATCTCTTAACAGGTTGCTGTAGCTACTATTGTTTTTAACAAGTTTGTCTTTTAGACTTCATACTAGAATTATGAGAGGACCAACAACAATTATAGTATTAGAATATCCTGGGTTTGTCTGTGTACTTATTTTTACCAGTGCATTTATTTTATTTTTGTTTTCAGAGACAGGGTCTTGCCTCTTCACCCAGGCTGGAGTGCAGTGACATAATCATAGCTCACTGTAGTCTTGAACTCCTGGCTCAAATGATTCTCCCAACTTAGCCTCCTAAGTATCTGGGATGATAGGCATTTGCCACCATGCTCAGGTAATTAGAAAAAAGAAATTTTTTTAGAGATAAGGTCTTATGATGTTGCCCAGGATAGTCTTAAACTCCTAGCCTCAGTCAGTCCTCTGTTGACTCAGCTTTCCAGGTAGCTCGTATTACAGGCATGAACCACAGTGCCTGTAATAGACTAGCAGTGGGTTTTATACCTTTAAATGTTTTCTTTTTGCACATTTTTTTTTCTCTGAGATTGAAGAGCTCCCTTTAGTATTTCTTGTAAAATGAGTCTGATGATGGTGAATTTTCTCAGTGCTTGTTTGTCTAGGAAAGTCTATCTTTCTTTTTTTGTAGTTGAAGGATAGATTTGCTGAATATAATATTCTTGAATGGCAGTTTTTTCTTTCAGCACTTTGAAAATGTCATCCGCACTCCCTCCTGGCTTATTTGGTTCCCATTGAGGAGTCTGTTGCCAAACAAATTGAAGCTCCTTTATATGTTACTTGCTTCTTTTAACTTGCTACTGTTAAGATCCTCTCTTTGTCCTTGACATTTGAGAGTTTGATTATTACATGCCTTGGGGTAGTTTTATTTAGGTCAAATCTGTTTGGTGTTCTCTGGCCTGAATATTGATAATTTTTCTTAGATTTTGGGAGGCTTTATTTTTTTGAATAAACTTTCTACTCCTGCTCTTGCTTAGCTCCTTGAATACCAGTAATTCTTAGATTTGCTCTTTTGAGGTGATTTTCTGTATCTTCTAGGCAATCTTCATTCCTTTTTATTATTTTTTTCCCTCATCTATGTGTTTTAAAATAGCCTGTCTTCTAGCTCACTGATTGTTTTTTCTGATTGATCCACTATGTTGTTGAGAGCCTCTAATGATTTTTTTATTTCAGCAAACATATTTCTCAGTTCCACCAAGATTTGTTTGATTTTTTATTGTTTCAAACTCTGATAATTTTCTCTGATACATTTTTAAATTTATTTTTTGTGTTATTTTGGATGTCACCGAGTTTCCATAAAATCACTATTTTGTATTCATGGTCCAAGAGTTCACGAATCACTGTCTCATTAGGGTTAGTCACTGGTTCCTTGCTTTGTCCATTTGAGGAGATCATGGTTTGCTGTTGTTTCTTTTGGATGTAAATCTATGTCTTTGCACTGAAACATTATTTGCTTATTTTAGACTTCTCTGACTAGTTTGGTTTTTATTGGACATGTTTGCTTAGAGATTCTTTGTAACTTACCTGTTGAATTTCTTTCTTTTTATTTTTTTTTTTTTTCTGCTACGTCACTCTGCCTCTTTTTTGGCACTAGATGGAGCCTTGATTCCAGGTTTGCCTCTAGCCTAGTAAAGGATCAGATTGCTGCCTGTTAGGATTTGAGGAGGTCCGGAAGGTGATATCTCAGCAGTGTAGAAAGGCTGGCTAGGGGTTTGTACCCAGGGGACCTGTGGAACGTACCTCCTGCCTAGTGGTCCTGCCGAACAAGTACTCTGATTTGGTGTCTCCTTTGACTAAGTTAAAAGAGCAGAGTTTCCAAGACTGGGAGTGATAGTCCTCCCTTCCCCCTCTGTCTCTGAGTGTCCTCAGGGCTATTTTTCCCTTTGCATACTTATGATGCTTCCCATGGGTTGAGTCAGCGACCCCATGGGCCACCAGGACCCCAAGATGGTGAGGGAAACTGGTTGTCTACTTCAGTCTCACTTTTTCCAGTTTAGACACTGTGAGTCAGGGAAATTTTCCACATACTTGGTGTCAGGCAGGTTGTGGGAAGGGGTGTCATAGATACTGAATTCTGATTCTTTGTATGGCTGCTTGGAGTTTTTTTCACTTTTTTGTGTCCCTTGGAACCGTTTGATCTACAAATTGAGTTATGGGATATTGCTAGCAATAATCTCAGCACCATATATTTGTTTTTGGTTTTCGCTAGTGAGGGAATGAAGCCAGCTTACTTCTACTTACCGTTTGGAACCCAAAACTGGTTTCAGAACTCTTAATGGTGTTAATAAAAGCCACTGAAAAGAAGACTGCAAAAATGAGGTTTCTATGCTTTTCTGCTTTCAAAGATGTTATACTGTGGAAAACAATATGAGAGCTGAAATATGATATAAAAATGATTTCCTATTGGATCATCTTTTTAGGTGATTCCATTTTATTTTTTAATTATTTTATTTTTAGCATATCTCCCAAGAAATAATTCATGAGTAATGGTTAAATAAACCCTAGGATGATGAAATACTAAAATACAGAGCATAGGAAAAACAGGATCCCTAAGATTCTGTTATGCATTTTAAATTAATAAAGAGGATGAATACATTCAGATAGTAATTGTAGGATAGAATCAGTTTTATTCTTTAAAAAAAAAAAAAGAATCCTTTTTTCTTTGGAAAACTTCTAAGAAATGTGAAATATTAATGTTTACAAATAAAGTTGCTCAAAGAAGAAACTCAGAAATAAAAGACCCTGGTGGTATATAAGGGCTAGTGTAACTACATTCTTCAATTTTATTTTACAACCAAACCTGAGTTGGTTTATATTTCCTTCCCCATCTCAGGGTTAGCTGTTGTAATTCATTACAAAATAAGAATAATTTGCCTAAATAAGATACTCTTTATCTTAAAGGTCAAAGCACATCGTAATATACTGCTAGTTGATTTATCTTTGTCCAATCTAGTAAAATTTTTTGCATTACAAAATAGAAAATATTATATATGAGTGTATTTATTAAATACTTATCCATTGGGATATCTAAATGTCATTTTAGTTAGAAATACCTAAAATATTAAAATCATTTTTCAGGTTTCCATATAAAAAAGGTATGTCTGTCATGTAGATCACACCATAGAAATCAGTTCGTAGTAGAACCATACTGTGTAAATTGCAATCTAAGAGAATTACCAAGAACCAAAGTAAAGTCAAGGGGATCAATGACTAATATGCAGTAATATTTACCGTAGCCCTCATGCAGATATGTGAAAAGATGTGTAAAGTTAAGAAATACCTGTAAACTCCAGATACAAAGGCTTTCTGCAAACAAAGACATTTGCTGCTTTCTAGGGATTATTGCTAGTTTTATTGTGGAATGAGAACCCAAACTGTTTTGTGATTAAGTTAAACAGGTACATGATTCAAGGTAGGTTTTGTAGGTTATGTTCTTGAAAGAAGGCCTGGGAATTTTTAAAGCCTTGGAAAGCCTTGGTTGTTTTTTTTGTTTGTTTGTTTTTGCTTTTTTGTTTTTCACTAAAGAGTGTTTTTTGAAAACTAGAAAACAATTTAAAATATGAATAATGAGGATTCTGGGGAGGTAAGGAAGGCATCTATGTTGCATGTCAGAGACAGATAAAACTTTAAGATTGTAGGCTGGGCGCCATGGCTTAAAACTGTAATCCCAGCACTTTGCGGGCCGAGGCAGGCAGATTACCTGCGGTCAGGAGTTCAAGACCACCCTGACCAACATGGTGAAACCCTGTCTCTAATAAAAATACAAAAATTAGCTGGGTGTGCTTTCGGGCGCCTGTAATCCCAGCTACTCAGGAGGCTGAGGCAGGAGAATCACTTGAAACCAGGAGGTGGAGGTTTCAATGAGCCAAGATTGCGCCACTGCATTCCAGCCTGGGTGACAAGAGTGAGGCTCCATCTCAAAAACAACAACAACAACAACAACAACAACAACAACAAAAAAACCTTTCAGATTGTAAAAAGGTCAGATAAGAGGAAGCAGGAATAGGAGGAGGTTCTCATAGAGAATACGAGAACCTGTTTTATCTCTGTACTTTGAAGATAGGGGTGGACAGTTCACTGAACAGGTTTAAATCTAGGAACTGAGTCAGTTCCAGGTGCCTCCCTTAAATACTTGAGGGTTGAATGACTGTGTTAACCCATCTGAAACCAACCTAGGATTAAAATTTTAGAAGAGACTGGAGTTTAATTGACTGCTCTCCTCGCTTTGGATCTTGGAGAAGTCAGTGCTGTCAGCAAACATCTGTTTAAACATGTGGAATAGCTGCACTTTGGAGAGCAAAAGTTATTTTAGTACTTTAGGAATATGAAGTAAATTATGTATAAGTTTATTTGCTTTTAAATTTTTGAGAAACTTCTTCTTCCAGTAGGGAGAAGTAAGCTGCACATGACTGAAAACCTAGAAAAAAAATACAAACATCAGTTACTTGTGGGGTCTGGAACAAAAAGCAGATAGATTTTGGAAGGTATCAAACTTTGACAAAGCAACCCTTACAGAGTGAGATTCTCATTCTTTGCAGCTTTGCCTTGAGGGCAGACACAGTATGGCACAACTAATGTTCCACTAGGAAGCCCCTCATTATTCTGTCCAAAAGAACCAGGGAAAGGGGGCCAGTGCTACCAAAGAGTAGGGAAGGAACCCAAGAAAAGAGAGAGCCAGAGAATGGAAATTCTAAATGCCATATAAAAGCTTCACCTGACTTTCTGACTGGCATAGTCTACATGCATGCCCAGGGCAAATTGAAAGCAATCTGAACTGAGATCTGAGTCTCTCTCCTCACCAGACATAGAGAGTTTTCAGTTAGGGTTTATTTGCCTGCTAAAACAAAAATATTAACACTCTTCAGAAAGATTAACCAGAATCCAGAGTTCTTACAACATAGCATTTACAATATCCAGGATACAATTACTTGATATATGAGCCAGGGAAATGTGAACTATTTTCAAAGAAAAGACAAGTCAATAGATGATAACCCCAAGATGATCCAGATGTTGGAACTATCTGACAAAGACTTTAACCCAACTATTAAAACTGTGCTTAATGAAGTAAAGAAATATGTTTGTATCACTAAAAAGAAAGGAAATCTCAGCAAAAAAGATAATATAAAAAATCAAATGGAAACTGTAGAACTAAGAAATACAGTATCTGAAATCAAAATGATGTTACTAGATGGACTTAATAGCAGAATGGAAATGACAGAGGAATTGGTCTGTCAGTTCGAAGATAGCAATACAAAATAACCAATATGAAGAAGAGTAAGGGAAAAGATTAAAAAAAAACAACAGAAAAGGAAACTCAGGTACCTGTGGAACAATAGCAAAGGAGTAATAACAGGAGTAACAGGTAATTGAACCTCCAAAGGGAGATGAGAGAGAGATTAAAGGAAGAAGAAGAAACAATCATAATGGCCACAACTGTCTCAAAAAGGGAAAACATACATAGAGGAACAACAATTTGAGTGATCATGGCCTTAGCAGAAATAATGGAGGCTAGAAAACAGTGGAGCAACATCTTTAAAGTACTGAAAGAAAAAAAAAACTGTCGATTCAATTCTAAATCTGATGAAAATATCTTTTGAGAATGAAGATAAAACTGGCATCTTAGGCGTAGTTGTATATTTGGCATATTGATTAAGAATGCGGGCTTCGGAGACAGAATCGATTTGAGTTTCAGCCTGAGTACCTCTTGTGATCATGGGTGAATTATACAAATTCTCTAACCTCAATTTCCTTATGTGTTAAAGATACTTTAATGAAATATCTAAACTAATGAGTAATCATGAGTAGCAATGAGAGGATGCTTCCTCTCATTAGTATCTGCTTGGCAAATGGTAAATTGTTGGAAAACATTAGTTACCATTTATATATGCCTGTTTTTAGCTTTCATAGTAAATATAACCAACCTTTATAGAATTTCGTATTTTCTATTTTTATCTATTTCATTTTTGTTCAACTTTAGAGAGGTTGGCTCTATCTTGAAAAGGGAAGGGCGAGACTCCGTCTCTTTAAAAAAAAAGAAAAAAGGGAAGAAACCACTGACAGTATTGTAAAAGAGAAATCACTTTTACTACTGCTTTGACTTCAAAAACAAAATTTAGGAAGCTCTTATTTTCAGAAAAGGAAATGAGAGGGGACATTTTTCTGTCTTAGAAAACAATACCCTCAGCACCTAATTAATAAGATTTTTGCTATGTAAATTAAGCGTTATCCAATCATTCTTTGTCCCATTTGGTGCCCTTTTGTTTGTTTTGTTTGTCTCCTTATTTCTTTTCTTTTTCAATATTTTTCATGGTATTTTAAAATGATAATTTAAACAGTTGGAGATAAACTTCTGATTTAATGTGACTTTTTTTTTTTTTTTTGGAGACAGTCTTGCTCTGTTGCCCAGGCTGGAGTGCAGTGGTGCCATCTTGGCTCACTGCAACCTCCGCCTCCCAGGTTTAAGTGATTCTCATGCCTCAGCTTCCTGAGTAGCTGGGATTACAGATGTGCAACACCACACCCAGCTAATTTTTGTATTTTTAGTAGAGACGTGTTTTGCCATGTTGGCCAGGCTGGTCTCGAACTCCTGGCCTCAAGTGATCCACCTGCCTCAGCCTCCCAAAGTGTTGGGGATATGGGCATGAGCCACCGCACCTGGCTTAATGTGAATATTTTAATACCTAAAACCATGTATTTTCCTTTGAAGTAAAAGAGGTATCTAAAATAGATAAAGAGAGTCAGCTAGGTATGTGGAGTTTATCTCTCAGTCTGATTGGAGTTTTAATGTTCATAAGCATAAACCATAAGATACCCCTTTTGACTTTGTTTCTGTATTTGATATGAATGGTAGTGAAGGATATTGTGTATTAAATTTGGCTTTTAAATATAATTCATTACATAAAAAAGTCTCCAAGGAGGTTATGCTTTGTTTTATTCCTTCTAAAAAGAATTATATAATCAAACATGTTTTTTTTTTTAATTCCAGTTGTTGGAAATCTTAAGATGTTGTTTTGGCCAGGTGCAATGGTTCACACCCCTAATCTCAGCACTTTGGGAGGGCAAGGCAGGAGGATTGCTTGAGCCCAGGAGTTCTAGAGCAGCCTGGGCATGTGAGACACTGTCTCTGCAAAAAAATAAAATAAAATTAGCTAGTTTTGGTGGTACACACCTGTGGTCCCAGCTACTTGAGAGGCTGAGGTGGCAGGATTGTGTGACTGTACTCCAGCCTGAGTGACAGAGTGAGACACTGTCTCAAAAAATATTTTTTTATATATATATATATACACACATACACACACATATATACATGTGTATGTGTATATATATGTAGTTTTATTCTTAGATCAACTATTTGGACTTTGCTGTTGACATACATACCTGCTTTTCTTCTCTTAACCTGGTAGTTTTGCTTTCACTTAAATTTTTAATTCTTTTTATAAGGTATCTCAAAATCTTTTTGGAAAGGAATAGATAACCAGGCAGGCTGATAGGTAAGAAGACCACTTAAGTGTTAAAGAATTCCTTGTGTATTCCTTAAAATATCTGTCTTATTAAGACCAGTGCCTAAAAATGTATGGGCACAGATATTCATCACAGCATTTTTTATAATAGAGAAAAATTAGAAACAACCTAACTGCTGTCATTAAGGAGCTGTTATATAAAATATAGTTCAACCATACAGTGTAATACTGCACAGCCATTAAAAATAATATTAGAATATTGGTACTGTCAGACAAAGATTTTGAAGCACGAAGTTAAAGTTCAACCATCCCCAAATGGCCAAACTAAATTCAGATACCCAGACACATCATGATGGCATGGAAAATTTCCTTTCATACAGTCTTAAATAAAGAACACAGACTGCAAAACGATATGTGGGATGAAATCAACTATGTCTAAAATGTATAGATTACACACTTATACTCCATATAAGTAGAAAAAATATGGAAGAAAAAATGATTCTATAGTTCCATAATTATTTAAATAAAAATAATTCTATGATTAAGAGGGGGAAAAAGGTTACAAAGCAGTATGAATAGCAATGATGTCATTTTTGTATAAAATATGTGAGGAAATAGACATAGAAGAAAGTAATGAAGTATCCCAAAATATTATATTAATGATCATTCTCTCTGGATTGTTGCATGATATATTTATTATCTTTGTTTCCCTTTTATGCATTCTGATATAAAATTTTTTTGTAGCAAACATGAACTTTTATAATTGGAATAAACATTGATGCTATATTAGAATTAGAGTGTGTTGGAGCATGGTGGCTCATGTCTGTAATTCCAGCACTTTGAAGGCCTAGGCAGGAGGATCACATGAGGCCAGGAGTTCGAGACCAGTTTGGGCAACATAGCAAGAACTCCACTCTACCAAAAAAAAAAAAAAAAAAAAAAAAATTCAGGCAAGGTGGCACATCCATGTAGTCCTACCTGCTCTGGAGGCTGAGTCAGAAGGATCACTTGAGCCCAGAAGTTTGAGGTTACAGTGAGCTATGATTGTGCCACTGCACTCCAACCTGGGCAACAAAGCAAGATCCTGTCTCTTAAACAAAAATAGAGAGAATATAATGAAATAGATATTATAAAATATAAAGTTATGTATTTTCATTACATTAAGTGAATATAGTTATCCCTTGATATCCATGGGGGATTGGCTCCCGGACCTCCCACAGACACCAAAATCCATGAATGCTCAAGCCCCTGATATAAAATGGCATAGCATTTATATATAACCTTTATATAGTCTTCCATAGACTTTAAATCATCTGTAGATTCTTTAGAATACCCAATTGTGTTAGTCCATTTGCATTGCTTTAAAGGAATATCTGAGACTGGGTAATTTATAAAGAAAAGAGATTTATTTTGACTCATGGTTCTGCAGGCTATATAGGAAGCATGGGGCCAGCATCCGCTCTTGGTGAGGGCCTCAGGAAACTTCCAATCATGGTAGAAGGCAAAGGGGAGGCAGGCACATTACATGGAGAGAGCAGGAGCAAAAGAGAGAGGGGGAAGGTGCCACACTTTTTTTAACAACCAAATCTCTTGTGAACTCTGAACTCAGAGCAAGAACTCACTTATTAACACAAGGAGGGCACTAAGCCATTCATGAGGGTCATAGGTCATGACCTACCCCCATGACCCACCCCCGTGACCTAAACACCTCCCACTAGGCCCCACTCCAACATTGGGGATCACATTTCAACATGAGATTTGGAGAGGAACACACACAAACCATGGATGCATGGTTTGGATGCTATATAAGTAATTGTTATACTGTTACATAGTATATGCTATACAAATAGTTGTAAATGCGGTATAAATAGTTGTTATACTATTGTTTAGAGAATAAGGACAAGGAAAAATGTCTGCACATGTTCAGTACAGATTAAAAAAATTTTTTTTATATACAGTGTGTTGAATACACAGATGTGGAACCCATGGATATGAAAGGCCAAGTACACAGATTATAATCTTGTAATATATATATATAAACATATCAAAATGTATACTGGAGTATGTAGAGATCTTTTAGATTGAAATAGTGTAAAAAAAATACTTAATACATTTCAATTATATAAGTACATACATATAATTGAGTATAAACGTATACACATAGATGAAATTGTACCCTTCATATCCAGTCTTAACGTTCCAGGAGATACAATAGAACTATCAGCACAAATTTTGCAGTAAATCTTAGTTCACTCAAATTCACATGAAATGGCTAAGAACAATAAAAACTTACTTTTTATGAATAATGCTTTCCCTTTACTTTCCCTTTTCCTTTAAGTAGAAATATAGGGCCCTATTTTCTTGATAGTTGATTTTTCAGTTTTTAGGTTAGGTAATGTCTGGAGAAAATAAGCCGTTTTAGATGCCATGATTATTGAAGAAATTACCCTCTGGATTACTGGGAAGATCTCCAGTTGATCCCAAATGTGTTTTTCTTTATGTTTCTCACATTTCAGGGTATTCAAAAAGCTGAATCTATTTGTATTTCTCCTCTATATCGATGATCTTCGTTTCTATCCATATTCTGAATTCTGTCTCTGACATTTCAGCCTAGTTAAGAACCATTGCCTGGGAACTAGTGGGTTGTTTGGAGGTAAGAGGACACTCTGGCTTTTTGAGTTGCTAGAGTTCTTGTGCTGGTTCTTTCTCATTTGTGTGGGCTGATGTTCCTTCAGTTTTTGATGTTGCTGTCCTTTGGATGGATTTTTTTGCTCTTCTTTGATGCCCTTGGGGATTTGATTATGATATAAGGTGGATTCAGTTGACGAGCTTTGATTCTAGTCTGTTCCTGGGTCTTGGAGGAGCGCCCTCTGATTACTTTCTCTGTGCCTGCATTTTTTGGGGGGGTGTTCTGTTCCACAGAGCTTCCTCAGTCAGGGTCCTCAGTTGGCAGAGAGGCTGCATTCTTGCCACATCAGCCCTAATCTACTATCTGTGTGCTTCCTGGGGAAGCATGGGGTTGTGCCTGCCCGCAGAGTTCAGGTGGAAGTGGGAACCCTGGATTAGAAGTTCTAGTAGTTGTGGCCCATCTGGCTATAAGAGGCAGGGTGGGTAGAATTGCCTGCTCTGCTATCTGGTTGTTTCCATGGCAAAAAGAGGCTGCACCCCTTGGCACATTCAGGCAGAAGCAGGACCACTGGTCCAGAAGCTAAAGCAGGCATGGCTCACCTGGCTACCAGTGGTGGGGGTGGGTGGAGGCACCCACCCTGCCCCCTGGGTGTTTGCTGGGACAATAGGAGGCTATGCCCATCAGTTGAGTTCCCACAGACGCAGGACCCCTGGGCTGGAAGCTCTAGCATGTGTTGCCCCCCAGCTGCCAGAGGCAGGGATGGGCAGGGTGGCATGCTTTCTTGTCTGGGTGTTTACTGGGACAACAGGAAACTGCACCCTCCTGCTGAGTTCAAACAGATGTGGAGCCCCTGGGCTGGAAGTTCTCACAAGCATTGCTGGCCTGACTGCCAGTGACAGGGGCGGGTAGGGTCATGTAATTTGCTGTCCCGGTGTTTCTTGGGATGACAGGAAGCTGTGTCCTTCAGCTGAGTTCACACAGAAACAGGACTGCTGGGCTAGAAGCTCTAGCAAGCATTGCCTGCCTGGCTACCTGTGGCAAGGGTAGGTGGAGTGGCCAGCCAAATTCTGGCTGAAGCAGGACCACTGAGCTGGAGACTGTTGCTGAGCCCCATCCAGCAAGGAGTAGTGGAGAAATACTGCTTTCAGGCACTGCAGTGGCGGCCTCTACTGGGGCTGTAACACTGGTGCTGATCTGCTCCAGAGCCCAAGGCTTATAGAGGTCCACTTGGACTTCAGAGTTGCCTCCACCAAACATCCCAGTGGCTCTCTGCCTCAGTCTGGAAGCGTGGGGATGGGGGGCACAGGGTGGCCAGGGGGAATCTCCCATTCCCAGTCTTGCACAGGTCCCTGTGGAAAGTGTGAATCCCCCTGGGGGCTCTCACTTACCCTTTCAGGTGTGGTTCTCCTGACTCTGTGCTCAGCCCAGACAAGCTGGTGCCCAGCTTCATTCCTCTGTGCTCTCTGTGTTCCCCTGCTACCTCGATAGATCCCAACATTGTTTCTCAGATGATCAGTCTGCAGGGTCAGTGTTCACTAGCCCTTTTGCTTATTCTCTGTGAGAGCAGTGCACATGAGCTGCTTTTAGTCTGCCATCTTGGCCCCACTAACCTAACCCATTTTTAGATGTTACATTCCATCACTTCTACTTCTGCTATATTCTATTTGTTAGAAACAGGTCACTTAATTACACATTATGACATTAGTTTGTTGTGTCTTTTGTGCTTTCCTAGCATCTGTGAAGTATTATTGAAAGTAATTATTTTAGTAGTGTTAGGAAATGTATATTTTATAATAACTATTTTAGTAGTGTTAGAAAATGTATATTTGCAGTTCAAATTTTATTTTTTAGTGTACTTTGTAGTATAGAAATAAGTACTTCATATGCTGGCAATTACTGTTAACATTTTATGAATTTTCATAATGCTATGTATACCATGTGCACATTTTTTAAGCCTTCTTAAAATAAACAGCATATTTAGATCTCATTAATTTAAAAAAAGTTACTGGTAAGTCTAGACTGCTTTTTATTTTATGAAAAAAATTAAGCTAACATAAACCACATATTGTGATAGTTTGATGAACTAATCTAGCTCGGTGTTTTGCAATATTTTTTAACCCATGCTTTCTTTCATAAACCTTCCATTAGTGTTTTTTGAAACGTCAAAAAAAAATTACTGAATACAAACCAAGTTATAGTATCTCAGAGGAGAGAGAGATATCATCTCATCAAGCTTTCTGGTGAAGACCGGAATACCTGTTAGACAAATTCTGAAAAACTGTAACACTCATCTCATCAATTGAGAATAATTATTTTTACTAATTTAGTGTAAATCCCAGATGCTGTTGTTTATTATCAGATGCTTTTTATATAATATATGTTTAAGTGGTTCTATTATTTATTTATTTATTTATTTATTTATTTATTTTTGAGATGGAGTTGTGCCCTTGTTGCCTAGGCTGGAATGCAGCAGTGCGATCTCAGCTCACTGCAACCTCCACTTCCCGAGTTCAAGCAGTTCTCCTGCCTCAGCATCCTGAGTAGCTGGGATTACAGGGTACGCCACCATGCCCAGCCAGTTTTTTATATTTTTAGTAAAGGTGGGGTTTCATCATGTTGGCCAGGCTGGTCTCAAACTCCTGATCTCAGGTGATTCACCCACCTCAGCCTCCCAAAGTGCAGGGATTATACGTGTGAGCCAACGTGCCCGGCTGTTTAAGTGTATTTTTATAGTGTAGTTATTTGTTAATAATAGTTTCCAAATGGACTGTCAATATTTTAAAAGTAAAGCTCTTTTTAACAGTGTAATCTTAAAAGAAAAAAAGATTATTAAGGATTTTTTTTTTTCTTCAATTTATTGGGCAGGGGGAAGGTATGTGATTATGTTTCTAAGTCATTTTGGCTTAATCACTCCAAGACCACAACCTCTTGCTGATGTTTTTTAATCATGTTTGGCAAGTCCCAAAGCAGTGTTTTTGGGATGTTTAATTTTTTTTGTTTTTGGTATTTAGGCATGTATGATATGACTAGGAAGAAAATAGAATAATGATTTTCAGAGCTTATTTGCTGTGGAAACCATCTTTTAAAATTCATCAGTAGTAAACAACTGTTATTGGCAGTCTTTGAGTTGGTAACAATCGCAATGTATGTTAGTGTTCACACAAGTATTTCTTTTTCTGTTTCTTTTCTTTTTTTGAGAAAGAGTGTCTCTGTCACCCAGACTGGAATGCAATGGCACTATCATGGTTTACTGCAGCCTAGACCTACTAGGCCTCAGAGATGATCCTACTTCAGTCTCCTAAGTAGTTGGGACAGCCAAGCTACTCTTTAAATTTTTTTTGTAGAGACAGGGGTCTCACAGTGTTGCCCAGGCTGGTCTCAAAACCCTGGGCTCAAGCAATCCTCCCACCTCGGCCCCCCAAAGGGCTGGGATTATAGGCATAAGCCACCACACCCTACTCACATAAATATTTCGAAGGAATTTGGAGAATCAAATAAATGAAGTTTACTATGAGCTTTCCCTTTTTTGTAGGTTACCCATTTATTCTTTTAAATTAGTGATAGAATACATATGAAAAAATTATAGAAGAGCTGTAGAGTAACATTAGTAGAACAGAGATCTAGGGAAATACTTGAGATTTTTATCTAAAATTTCATTTGAACGGGGTTATGTTGCTAAGGAGTTTTAAACCCCTGCCATACACTATTAGAGCTGTAAGAAAACTAAAAAGTCAGGAGCAGTGGATCAAGAAACAATATCACGGTTAGAACGCAGAAGAAACTTAGGAGCAGTTTGGCAAAGGGGACAATTGAAAGGATCATTTTTCCAGGACAGGAAAATAATAATAGCTTACACAACTCTTTTTGATTTTATTAGATATTTTCCTTCCAATAGTGTGGAGTGTAGTGTAGAGATAAATAGCACAGTATCTCAATTTCTTATTTGTAGTGTAACCCTACCCTATTATCCTGGCTTCTGTTGTAATTTGTTTTTTTTGTTTTGTTTTGTTTTTTTGAGACGGAGTCTCGCTCTGTGCCCAGGCTGGAGTGCAGTGGCCGGATCTCGGCTCACTGCAAGCTCCGCCTCCCGGGTTCACGCCATTCTCCTGCCTCAGCCTCCCGAGTAGCTGGGACTACAGGCGCCCGCCACCACGCCTGGCTAGCTTTTTGTATTTTTAGTAGAGACGGGGTTTCACCGTGTTAGCCAGGATGGTCTCGATCTCCTGACCTCGTGATCCGCCCGTTTCGGCCTCCCAAAGTGCTGGGATTACAGGCTTGAGCCACCGCGCCCGGCCTGTTTTTTTTTTTTTTTTTTTTTTTTTTTAGAAGACACAGGCTTCGTCGCCCTGTCTCTTAAAAAGTCTTGCTCTGCCGCCCAGGCTGGAGTGCAGTGGCATAATCATGGCTCACCATGGCCTCGAACTCCTGAGCTCAAGTGATCCTCCTGTCTCAGCCTCCCGAGGAGCTGGGACTACAGGCACATGTCAACACATCTGGCTGTTTTTTTGTGTAGACAGGGTCTCAGGATGTTGCCCATGCTGGTCTTGAGTTCCTAACCTGAAATGATCCTTCCATCGTGGCCTCCCAAAGTGCTGTAATCACAACCCTGAGCCAGGAGAAATGTTTTCTCCTTTTCTAAGGACATTAGTATGAACTGTCCCTTAAGACCTGTGCACTTCAATGAAACAAAATTAGTCTGTTTAGCATCACTTTTATATAGATAGATATTTTTGCCTATAACTAGCGCCCAAAGAAACTCCCAGCCTATCTCCTTCATGTTGATCAACATTCCAAGAAACAATCAACTCCTATAAGATAAAAACTTAGATTTTCACACTTATTAAATGTCTTGAGTATGTTTATTTCTGAGTTAAAGTTTTCATTGTTAAAGAACCTGGAAGGCTTTTTATAAAATATGCACCTCATCATCCAAATAGAAACTTAAAAACTTGGAGGCTGGGCACAGTGGCTCACGCCTGTAATCCCAGCACTTTAGGAGACTGAGGTGGGCGGATCACCTGAGGTCAGGAGTTTGAGACCAGCCTGAGCAACATGGAGAAACCCCGTCTCTACTAAAAATACAAAATTAGCCATGCCTGGTGGCGCATGCCTGTAATCCCAGCTCCCCAGCTACTCGGGAGGCTGAGGCAGGAGAATCGCTTGAACCTGGGAGGCAGAGGTTGCTGTGAGCCAATATTGTGCCATTGCTCTCCAGCCTGGGCAACAAGACCGAAACTCCGTCTTCTGTCTCAGAAAAAGAAAAAAAAGCTTGGGGCTTGGGGAATTTACCTTTGAATTGACACTGTAGGTAATATGTTTATATCAGAATATTATTCATCCTGTTAAAATAAGATAATTTCCACTTACTGTTCTATAAGAATGAATTTAATGTCTTTAGGATGAAGTAGAGTATAGGTTTTTAAATTTCCCTCTGTCCCATTCTTCTTCATTAGAACCAATTAAATGAATTTTAAAAAGGAGAAAGGCAATACATGCATGGTAGAAGAGAATACATGCATGGTTCTCACAAGGCAGGCCTTCTGTCTCTGGTGAGAAACTTGAGTTTTCTCTTAGCGTATATACTCTTGGTTTAGGATCTGTGGGGTTTCATATTTCTTTCTCTCAGTAACACATGTAAATGAGAAAATCATTCAAATCCAGTTTAAAATATTTTTGAAAGATTTTTCCTCGTATTTTGCAAAAAATATTTAAAGCTAAAAATTCAAAGTTGCACCTATACTTTCATTTTTGTCATATAAAAATTGTGGCCATATGGTTTCAGTGTATGTTTTCATGTATCTGTGTGTAAAATAATTGGAGAACATGGAAAAATAATCTGTTAAAGTCTTGAAATTGTGATTTTTTATTTTCTTGAAATTTAAAAAAGTATTTTTACAGTAAATGAAAATGAAAACGGAAATTTTAAAGTAGATCATATAAGATGTATTGGTTTGAAAATTACTACTTTAAATGTAGAGTAATATCCCCAATTCAATTCATTGTATTTAAATTTATAGAGAATAACATGAACATTTAATCACAGTCTGAAATTTTGTGCCGGGTGCTTAATCTGTTCAAAGTATTAAATATTTGAATATTTGGGAGATTTAAAATAGTATATGTCCTTAAGGTATATAAAGGTTTTCTGAGGAAATTATTACATTTGGTTATTTACAGTATATTAGAAATAGGAAACAAGCTCCACCTAGGAACTTACTCTAGTTTAGCTTTCTGTATTCCTCTCTCTCTCTCTCTCTCTCTCTCTCTGTTTCTCTCTCTCTCTCTCTCCCCCCACCTCCCTTTCCCCCATCGCCTTTCTCCTCCCCTTGTCTCTTACTACTTTTGGTATATTTTGCATATTTTCTGGTAGATTAATTCCAGATGACTTTGATCACAGTGTGATATTTTTTATATAGCTTCGTTTACCTCTTACAGGTGGGAAGGAACCCTACCACACTAAAACTTTTTCCTTAGAATTCCTTCTTAAAAATTCTAAGTTTCCATCTTTATTACTACAAAAAGCAAAAGTTTGCCTTACGTGTGTGTGTGTGTGTGTGTGTGTGTGTGTATATATATATATATATTTTTTTTTTGAGACAGAGTCTTACTCTGTTGCCTAGGCTACAGTGCAGTGATGTGATCTTGGCTCACTGCAACCTGGCTCACTGCAACTGCCACTTCCTGGTTTCAAGCACTTCTCCTGCCTCAGCCTCCCAAGTAGCTGGGATTACAGGTACCTGCCACTGCGCCCAGCTAATTTTTATGTTTTTAGTGGAGATAGGGATTCACCATATTGGCCAGGCTGGTCTCGAACCCCTGACCTTGTTCTTCTTTGTTTCATTCCTTTTTTTTTTTTTTTTTTTTTGAGAGAGAGAGTCTCGCTCTGTGGCCCAGGCTGGAGTACAGTGGCATGATCTCAGTTCACTGCAACCTCTGCCTCCCAGGCTCCAGGGATTCTCCTGCCTCAGCCTACCTAGTAGCTGGGACTACAGGTGTGCACCACCACACCCAGCTAATGTTTGTATTTTTAGTAGACGTGGGGTTTCTCTATGTTGGCCAGGCTGATCTTGAACTCCTGACCTCAGGTGATCCACCCACCTCGGCCTCCCAAAGTGCTGGGATTACAGGCGTGAGCCACCACGCCCAACCTTATTTGTTTGTTTATTTACTTATGTATTTATTTATTTATTTTTGAGATGGAGTCTTGCTCTGGCCCAGGCTGGAGTGCAGTGGTGTAGTCTCGGCCCACAGAAGCCTCTGCCTCCCGGGTTCAAGCAATTCTCCTGTCTCAGCCTCCTGAGTAGATGGGACTACAGGCATGTGCCACCATACCCAGCTAATTTTGTATTTTTAGTAGAGAGGGTTTCACCATGTTGGCCAGGCTGGTCTCAAACTCCTGACTTCAGGTGATCCACCCACCTCGGCCTCCCAAAGTGCTGGGATTATAGGCATGAGTCACTGCTCCCAGCTGTGCCTTATATTTTTAACTAGTAACCTGAATAAATTCAAGGTGATTTTGAAAGCAGAGCTCACAGGATTTCCTGATAGTTTGGATGTGGGTGTATGAGAAAGAGAGGGGTCAAGGATGACTCCTGGGTTATTTACATGAGCAATTGGAATAGATTAGAGTTGCCCTCAGTGGATACCAGGAAGGCTGTAAATGGAGCTGGTTGGAGGGGATGGAGGCAGATGAAAAGATTACTTTTGGACATGTTAAACTTGAAATGTCAAACAGGTATTTGGACTGGTGCTATAAACCTGTAAGTCATTGGCATGTGGATGATAGTCAACATATGCCTATGAAACTGGACAAAAGTTTCATGATAGTTAGGTATCAATAAGCAGGAAGGTAGCAAAAAACTAACTCTACCTATCTCACAATTTTGCCTTGTCCCAGGATTGCCCATAGTCCAGTTCTTTTGACTCAAGCACCAAAACCAACTCTTAGAGGTTTTTTTTGTTTGTTTGTTTGGTTTGGTTCTTTTGAGGCAGTTTCCTGCTCTGTTGCCCTGGCTGAAGTGCAGTGGAATCACCATGGCTTACTGTAGCCTTGACCTCCCATGCTCAACTGAAACTCCAAACTCAGCCTTCCAAGTAGCTTGGACTACAGGTGCACATCACTACACCTGGCTAATTTTTTACTTTTATTTTTGTAGACATGGAGTCTCACTGTGTTACCAGGGCTGGTGTTGAACTCCTGGGCTTAACCAGTCCTCCTGCCTTGGCCTCACAAAATGCTAAGATTACAGTCATGAGATGCTGTACCCGGTCTCTCCTCAAGAGTTTTTTGGCTAAGCAATTAATATATCATATGTAAAGAGTAGGCATTCAATAATATTTCTTTTCCATTTATACATTTCATCATTTAAAGGGCAAAGCAGCCAGGAGTTGTGGCATGTGCCTTCAGTCTCAGCTATTTGGGAGGCTGATGAGAGAGGATCTCTTGAGCCCAGGAATTCAAGTCCAGCCTGGGCAACCCACCCCTGTCTCTAAAAAACAACAGCCAGGTGCAGTGGCTCAGGCCTGTAATCCCAGCTCTTTGGGAGACTGGGGCAGACGAATCACTTGAGTAGTTCGAGACCAGCCTGGCTAACATGACGAAACCCCATCTTTACTAAAAATACAAAAATTAACCAGGCGTGGTGGTGTGCTCCTGTAGTTCAAGCTTCTTGGGAGACTGAGGCAGAGAAACACTTGAACCTAGGAGGCGGAGGTTGCAGTGAGCTGAGATCACACCACTGCACTCCAGCGTGGGTGACAGAGTGAGACTTCATCTCTGAATGAATAAATGAATGAATGAATGAATGAGTGAATGTGAATAACAACAATGACAAACCCAGAAACATATGGGCAAGACAGCTTAAATGTAGGATGTTTGCATTTAGCCATTTCACTCTCTAGTAGTGAAGGTATGGTGAAATTGTGACTGAATTACATTCACCTGAAACTGACAAGTAATTGGATTAATGAAGCGTAAGGCAAAATGTAGAGTAATATTAGCTCAGTGTGATAGTTGAAGGGAAAAAATTCAAATGATAACAAAAAACCAACCTATATTCCCCCTGGGCACTACGAAACAACATCTGTACCAGTGGTTCCTATGCTTTGGGACACATTGAAATTACCTGGGCATCTCTTTAAAATACTCCTATCTGGCTACTACTCCCAGACCTTCTGATTTATTTGGTATGGGAGGACCGTTGGCGTCACAGCTCTTCAGGTGGGCCTAATGTGCAGCAAAGTTTGAGAACTACCATGATGTATACTTTTTTTCCTAGTGGAACTACCACTAATAGGCACAGTATTCAGAGTCCCTTCCAAAATTCTTTTTATTCTTTGCCAGTGCCAAAAAAAGAAGCAACATTGTTAAGGGAAGATCCTCAAGGCAGAGTAGAGTAAATTGGCGCCCTCTCTAAATCATGCAAATAAGTCACAATTGTAATTTATTTTAGATTCATGACAACTGTTCACCTGGCCACTTATTTATAGTATACGTGATCCCCAAATCGGAGGCAACTGTAATGTCATGGAGTGCATCAGAGTTGAAGTAAGAAGGCTTGCATTCAACTCCCAATTCTTCCACTTACTAACAGTTATGATGGCAATTCATTCAATCTTGCTGAAGTTCTCATTTTTTTCTCCCTAATATGAAAATAACCAGATCTGTTTTGCATGGTTGTAAATATCTTTAAAAGCTAAGGTATGTGAAGGTAAACTACAAAGTATGTAAAGATATTAAAGATTTATTATTTGAAAGGATTTTTCTTAACCTTAGAGGTGACTTAACTTTCTAGGTTTTTTTTTTTTTTTTCTGTATTTTTTCATTGCCTTAAGAAGGAGATCTGCATATAGTAGATAATAAATGCAATTGAACTTAACATGTGTAGTAGAGGAAGTATTATTTTGTATTTCTATACCATGTTTCAATCTGGGTAGAAACATAAGTTCTGTACTCATGCCTGGGTTCCAACACATGTGTTGCCACTTGTTAGCAAATTTCTCAATAGACATGTTCTAAGACTCAGGTTTGTTATCTTTTTGTATGGAGAATAGTACCTATCTTTCAGGGCTGTTATGACCCTCGCATATAATAGTGCCCTAAGCATAGTAGCTAGAATGGAGCATGCAGAAAATGCTAATTCCTTTCTTCTCTCCAAGAATATCATAATCTTGTGATAATACAGATGACCCTTGAATACCACAGGAGCTAGGGACCCTGCCCACGCACAATCAAAAATTCACATATAATTTTCGACTCCTGAAGAACGTAACTACTAATTGTCTATTGTTAACTGGAAGCCTTACTAATAAGGTATGCAGTTGATTAATATGTATTTTGTATATTTGTTCTGTACTCTATTTTTACAATAAAGAAAGCCAGAGAAAGGAAAATGTTATCAAGAAAATCATAAATGAGACAGAATATATTTATTATTCATTAAGTGGAAGTAGATCATAAAGATCTTCATCCTCATTGTCTTCATGTTGAATAAACTAAGGAAGAGAAAGCAATGGAGTTGGTCTTTCTGTCTTAAGGGTGGCAGAGGCGGAAGAAATTCAAATATAAGTGGATGCTCTCAGTTCAAACCCGTGTTGTCTAAGAGTCAACTGTAATTTTTAAAGTCTGAGTAATAATTTTTAGTAGCTAAAAATTCTTAACTGTCATTTAAAAATTTTGTTTTGCTGATTTCTATACCATTTAACGTTTTAAAAACTTTTTTATTGATGCATAATGGATGTATGTGGTGCTCCTGTCCCCCTACCCCCCACATGTTTTTTGGAGTTTTTCTCTGTTTTTTTGTTTGTTTTTTGGAGACAGAGTCTCGCTCTGTCACCCAGGCTGGAGTGCAGTAGTGCAGTAGTGCAGTCTCGGCTCACTGCAACCTCTGCCTCCTGGATTCAAGCAATTCTTCTGCCTCAGCCTCCCTAGTAGCTGGGAGTACAGGCGCACACCGTCACACCTGGCTAATTTTGTTTGTATTTTAGTAGAGACAGGGTTCCACCATGTTACCCAGGCTGGTCTCGAACTCCTGAGCTCAGTCAGTCTGCCCGCCTCGGCCTCCCAAAGTGGTCGGATTACAGGCATGAGCCACCACATCTGGCCACAGATGGTTTTAAAAGCAGTGTTTATCTTTATACTTTTTCAGATAAGTTTATACCATGGATAGCATAAAGGAGAAGTGTGACAGTTACAAAGATGATCTTCTGCTTAGGATGGGACTTAATGATAATAAAGCAGGAATGGAAGGATTAGATAAAGAGAAAATTAACAAAATTATAATGGAAGCCACAAAGGTATGTTTCCTGTTTCTTTTGATATGTGTAATTTAATGACCTTTTAACTATCTGTTTCAAAGAAAATCATTTGAATGTCATTTTTATTTAATATTTCAATATATATTATTTTTAAACTACAAAAGAGTATGGAATAATCTCCCTTCTATTCTGTTGCTCCTACCATCCAGGTTTCTATTTCACATGCATATAATAGGCATATAAAGCCAAAATAATGTACATGTTCCTCTTCACCTTTCTTTTGTTTAACCCCAATGGGAGAAATTGTTTTGGTATTTGGATTTTTTTTTTTCAGTTAATATAACTTGGAGCTCTTTCTGTATAGGTAATTAAAGATCTTCATTCTTTGTATGCCTGTGTGTGTGGATATAATGTAATTTATTGAACCAGCCAAAAAGTTTATAGATAAATATATGTTATTTGTAGTCTTTTATTTTTACAAACACTACTAGTAAAGTAGGGAATAACTTTGTATTTTATAACTTTCTATATGTGCAAGTATAACTGTAGAAGAGATTCCTACAAGTGGAATTGTTTCACCAACTACACATAGCACAAAAGAATATATGCATGTGTGATTTTTATGAATTGCCAAATTACCCTCCATGGTGTTTCTGTCAATTCACACTTCCACCACAAATATGTGTGTATTACCGTACTGAAACTGTGCTAACACAGTGTATTACTAAACTTTTGTATTTGTCAATCTGAGGTAATACAGTATAGCATTAATTTGTATTCCTTTTATGAAAAATTAGTTGCATATCTTTTCTTTTTTTTTGAGACAGGATCTCACTCTGTCACCCAGGCTGGAGTCCAGTAGCACAATAATAACTCATTTTAGCCTCACCCTCCTGGACTCAAGTGGTCCTCTCACCTCAGCCTTTGAAGACCTAGGACAATAGGCACATGCCACTAACTCTGGCTAACTTTTTATTTTTTGTTGAGAAGAGGTCTCACTATGTTGCCCAGGCTAGTCTTGAACTCCTGGCCTCAAGCAATCCCTCTATTCCCAAAGTGCTGGGATTATAGGCATGAGCTACCATGCCTGGCGCTCTTTTGATATTTTAAAAATTACTTGTATTTCATTTTTTATGAACTCTGATTATGTATTCTATATACATATGCACATTCAATAATTAGTTATCTTTTGACTTTGCTTATGGTAGTTTCTCCTGTTCAGAAATTTTTTGTTTGCTCCATTTTATGTAGTTGAATGTCCACTACATATGGCTTTAAGGTCATAAAAGAATTCTTTAATTTTTTTACCACTTTTTTGTTTCATTTATATATCATATGAATATATATGTATTAATGTGTTATGTGTATTATCAATGTATATCAATATTAATGTACATTAATAATATATACATAATATATAATGTGTACTAGTATGTTGTATTATATATGTTATGTACATTAATAAACACAATACATGTATTAATATACATGTAGAAAGATGTAAACTTTAAGAGAATATCCTTATTCTTAGGAAACGCATGGTGATGTCCACAGCAACTTACTTTAACATGGTTTAGCCAAAAGGAGGGGAAAGGGGTGTGTGTGTATGTATGTGTGCGTGTGTGTGTATACACTCATGCACACATACATACATGGAAGTTGAGGAAGAAATCAAATGTAGCAGGATATTAATTGATGAATCTAGGTCAGGGTATATAGGTGTTCATTGTACTATTTTTTCACCTTTTGCAGTTTTGAAAATTCCAAGATAAAAAGTTAAGGAATTACCATTAATTTTGTTAGCTATGAAAATGTTACTGTGATGAAGTGGGAAAATGGCCTTATTTTTAAATGCATACTGAAATCCTCTGTGGAATGGCTAAGTATCTTGGTATTTATAATTTAAAATGTTTCACTTGTAATGAAGCATATACAGTAAAATGTTAACAGCTGTTAAATCTGAGTGATAGTTTTATACGTGTTTATTGTATTCATGTTTTTTCTGCGTTTGAGACTTTTTTGATATTTTCATCATAAAAATGTTCAAAAAGAAGAAAAAGAATAAAACCTATGAATCTAGTTTTTAGGTTAAGAAATAGAATATGTAGGTTACCCTAGATGTCCCTATCTGATCCTCCCTCTCTATTCTCTGCATCCCAGTACAATTTATTAAATAGTCCATCCTTTTCCTACTGACCTGCTGTGCTTTCTCTTCTGTTCCACTGGATCATTTGCCTATGTTTGCATGTATACAGCATGTTTTTTATTATCATGCTTTATAATAAGCCTTGATATCTGCTAGCACAATTTCTTTTTTTTACACTTTGTTCTTTTTCAAGAATATCTTGAGTATTCTTGAAGCTTTGCTTTCATATAAATTTTATGTGATATATATCAAAAATATATAGGTACATATATAATTGGCACATATCACATGATTGCTATATAAAAATACATAGAATAATATATATTCCTCTAGCATATGAGGTGAGTTTATCATAAATGGTATCTTGATTAAATTGGAATTTTCTAATTGTTACTATTCCATAGCAATACAATTTACTTTTTTAAACATCTTATCAGAAAATTTAAAATATATAGAAAATTACAGAGAATAGTAAAGTAAATCCCCATATAATCATCACCCAGCATCAACAATTACCAACATTTTTGCAAATATAGTTTTATCTATCTTACCCTTCCCCTGCTGATTTTTGGAGGGAGGAGTGGAGTATTTTAAAACAAATTCCAATAAATTTGATGCATTTCTAGAAGTTTACAATTTTCAAAATGGACTCAAGAAGATACAGAGAATCTAAATAGATCTATATAATAAGGAAATAAATTAGTAATTAAAAATCTCCCCATCAAAGAAAAAAGACCAGGCCATTTGGCTTCTCTGGTGAATTTTATCAAATATTTAAAGACGAAATGATACCAATATTCCATAAACTTTTCTAGACAATAGAGAAGGATGGAACACTTCCCAACTCCTATGAGGCCGGTATCACCCTGATACCAAAGCCAAACACAAGGTTATACATCATTATGAATGCGAAAGTCCTCAACAAAATATTAGAGGATTGATTTAAGCAATATATCAAAAAGATTATGCACCATAACCAAATGGCATTTATCTTAGGAAAGCAAGGTTGGTTTAAGATCTAAAAATCGGCCAAGCTCATGCCTATGACCCCAGCGCTTTGGGAGGCTGAGGTGGGTGGATCACCTGAGGTCAGGAGTTCAAGACCAGCGTGACCAATATGGTGAAACCACATCTCTACTAAAAATAAAAAAATAAGCCAGGCATGGTGGCATATGCCTGTAGTCCCAGCTACTCAGGAGGCTGAGACAGGAGAATTGCTTGAATCCGGGAGGTGGAGGTTGCAGTGAGCCAAGATCATGCCACTGTACTCCAGCCTGGGCAACAGAGCAAGACTCCTTCTCGGAAAAAGGAAAGAAAAAAAAAGAGACCTGAAAATCAATCAATGTAATACATCATATTAAAATAAAGGGCACAAAACCACACAATCATCTTAGTAGACTCAGAAAAAGCATATTTGATAAAATCCCACCACTATTCATGCTAAAAGCTCTTAACAAACTTGAAATAGAAGGGTACTTCCTCAATCTAGTAAAGGACATCTATTTAAAAAAAAACCTACAGTAAACATCATACTTTATGGTGGAAGATTGAACACTTTCTCCCTAAAATTAGGAACAAGGCAAGAATGTCCCCTCTCACCTTTTCAACTCAACATAGTCCTAACAGTTCTAACCAGTGCAGTGAGACAATAAAAATAAAGAAAAAGGCCAGGTGCAGTGACTCACACCTGTAATCCCAGCACTTTGGTAGTCCGAGATAGGAGGATCACTTGAGCCCAGGAGTTTGAGACCAGCCTGGGCAACATAGTGAGACCCTGTCTTTAAAAACAAAACAAGGGGGCGGAGCAAGATGGCCAAATAGGAGCAGCTCCAGTCTCCAGCTCCCAGCGCGAGCGACACAGAAGACAGGTGATTTCGGCATTTTCAACTGAGGTACTGGGTTCATCTCACTAGGGATTGCCGGCCACCGGTGTAGGTCAGCTGCTGCAGCCCGACCAGCAAGAGCTGAAGCAGGGCGAGGCATCGCCTCACCTGGGAAGCGCAAGGGGGAAAGGAATCCCTTTTCCTAGCCAGGGGAACTGAGACACACAACACCTGGAAAATCAGGTAACTCCCACCCCAATACTGTGCTTTACCAAGGGTCTTAGCAAACGGGCACACCAGGAGACTATATCCCACACTTGGCCGGGAGGGTCCCACGCCCAGGGAGCCTCCCTCATTGCTAGCACAGCAGTCTGCGATCTAACGGCAAGGCAGCAGTGAGGCTGGGGGAGGGGCGCCAGCCATTGCTGAGGCTTAAGTGGGTAAACAAAGCCGCTGGGACGCTCGAACTGGGTGGAGCTCACAGCAGCTCAAGGAGGCCTGTCAGTCTCTGTGGACTCCACCTCTGGGGACAGGGCACAGCTAAACAACAACAACAACAACAACAAAAGTAGCAGAAACCTCTGCAGACGCAAACGACTCTGTCTGACAGCTTTGAAGTGAGCCGTGGATCTCCCAACACGGAGGCTGAGATCTGAGAACGGACAGACTGCCTGCTCAAGTGGGCCCCTGACCCCTGAGCAGCCTAACTGGGAGACATCCACCACTAGGAGCAGACTGACACCCCACACCTCACACGGTGGAGTACACCCCTGAGAGGAAGCTTCCAAAGCAAGAATCAGACAGGTACACTCGCTGTTCAGCAATATTCTATCTTCTGCAGACTCTGCTGCTGATACCCGGGCAAACAGGGTCTGGAGTGGACCTCAAACAATCTCCAACAGACCTACAGCTGAGGGTCCTGACTGTTAGAAGGAAAACTAACAAACAGGAAGGACACCCACACCAAAACCCCATCAGTACGTCACCATCATCAAAGACCAGAGGCAGATAAAACCACAAAGATGGGGAAAAAGCAGGGCAGAAAAGCTGGAAATTCAAAAAATAAGAGCACATCTCCCCCTGGAAAGGAACGCAGCTCATCGCCAGCAATGGATCAAAGCTGGACGGAGAATGACTTTGACGAGATGAGAGAAGAAGGCTTCAGTCCATCAAACTTCTCAGAGCTAAAGGAGGAATTACGTACCCAGCACAAAGAAACTAAAAACCTTGAAAAAAGAGTGGAAGAATTGATAACTAGAATAATTAATGCAGAGAAGGCCATAAATGAACTGACAGAGATGAAAACCATGACATGAGAATTACGTGACAAATTCACAAGCTTCAGTAACCGACTCGATCAACTAGAAGAAAGAGTATCAGTGATTGAGGATCAAATGGATGAAATGAAGCGAGAAGAGAAATCTAAAGAAAAAAGAAGAAAAAGAAATGAACAAAGCCTGCAAGAAGTATGGGATTATGTAAAAAGACCAAATCTACGTCTGATTGGGGTGCCTGAAAGTGAGGGGGAAAATGGAACCAAGTTGGAAAACACTCTTCAGGATATCATCCAGGAGAACTTCCCCAACCTAGTAGGGCAGGCCAACATTCAAATTCAGGAAATACAGAGAACGCCACAAAGATACTCCTTGAGAAGAGCAACTGCAAGACACATAGTTGTCAGATTCACCAAAGTTGAAATGAAGGAAAAACTGTTAAGGGCAGCCAGAGAGAAAGGTCGGGTTACCCACAAAGGGAAGCCCATCAGACTAACAGCAGATCTCTCGGCAGAAACTCTCCAAGCCAGAAGAGAGTGGGGGCCAATATTCAACATTCTTAAAGAAAAGAATTTTAAACCCAGAATTTCATATCCAGCCAAACTAAGTTTCATAAGTGAAGGAGAAATAAAATCCTTTACAGATAAGCAAATGCTTAGAGATTTTGTCACCACTAGGCCTGCCTTACAAGAGACCCTGAAGGAAGCACTAAACATGGACAGGAACAACAGGTACCAGCCATTGCAAAAACATGCCAAAATGTAAAGACCATCAAGGCTAGGAAGAAACTGCATCAACTAACGAGCATAATAACCAGTTAATATCATAATGGCAGGATCAAGTTCACACATAACAATATTAACTTTAAATGTAAATGGACTAAATGCTCCAATTAAAAGACACAGACTGGGAAACTGGATAAAGAGTCAAGACCCATCAGTTTGCTGTATTCAGGAGACCCATCTCACATGCAGAGACATACATAGGCTCAAAATAAAGGGATGGAAGAAGATCTACCAAGCAAATGGAGAACAAAAAAAAGCAGGGGTTGCAATACTAGTCTCTGATAAAACAGACTTTAAACCATCAAAGATCAAAAGAGACAAAGAAGGCCATTACATAATGGTAAAGGGATCAATTCAACAGGAAGAGCTAACTATCCTAAATATATATGCGCCCAATACAGGAGCACCCAGATTCATAAAACAAGTCCTTAGAGACTTACAAAGAGACTTAGACTCCCATACAATAATAATGGGAGACTTCAACACCCCACTGTCAACATTAGACAGATCAACAAGACAGAAAATTAACAAGGATATCCAGGAACTGAACTCATCTCTGCTCCAAGCGGACCTAATAGACATCTACAGAACTCTCCCCCCCAAATCAACAGAATATACATTCTTCTCAGCACCACTTCACACTCATTCCAAAATAGACCACATAATTGGAAGTAAAGCACTCCTCAGCAAATATACAAGAATGGAAATTATAACAAACTGTCTCTCAGACCACAGTGCAATCAAACTAGAACTCAGGATTTAGAAACTCAATCAAAACCGCTCAACTACATGGAAACTGAATAACCTGCTCCTGAATGACTACTGGGTACATAACGAAATGAAGGCAGAAATAAAGATATTCTTTGAAACCAATGAGAACAAAGATACAACATACCAGAATCTCTGGGACACATTTAAAGCAGTGTGTAGAGGGAAATTTATAGCACTAAATGCCCACAAGAGAAAGCTGGAAAGATCTAAAATTGACACTCTAACATCACAATTAAAAGAACTAGAGAAGCAAGAGCAAACACATTCAAAAGCTAGCAGAAGGCAAGAAATAACTAAGATCAGAGCAGAACTGAAGGAGATAGAGACACAAAAAACCCTTCAAAAAATCAATGAGTCCAGGAGTTGGTTTTTTGAAAAGATCAACAAAATTGATAGACCTCTAGCAAGACTAATAAAGAAGAAAAGAGAGAAGAATCAAATAGATGCAATAAAAAATGATAAACGGGATATCACCACTGACCCCAGAGAAATACAAACTACCATCAGAGAATACTATAAACACCTCTACACAAATAAACTAGAAAACCTAGAAGAAATGGATAATTTCCTGGACACTTACACTCTCCCAAGACTAAACCAGGAAGAAGCTGAATCCCTGAATAGACCAATAGCAGGCTCTGAAATTGAGGCAGTAATTAATAGCCTACCAACCAAAAAAAGTCCAGGACCAGATGGATTCACAGCTGAATTCTATCAGAGGTACAAGGAGGAGCTGGTACCATTCCTTCTGAAACTATTCCAATCAATAGAAAAAGAGAGAATCCTCCCTAACTCACTTTATGAGGCCAACATCATCCTGATACCAAAGCCTGGCAGAGACACAACAAAAAAAGAGAATTTTAGACCAATATCCCTGATGAACATCGATGCAAAAATCCTCAATAAAATATTGGCAAACCGGATCCAACAGCACATCAAAAAGCTTATCCACCATGATCAAGTGGGCTTCATCCCTGGGATGCAAGGCTGGTTCAACATATGCAAATCAATAAATGTAATCCAGCATATAAACAGAACCAAAGACAAAAACCACATGATTATCTCAATAGATGCAGAAAAGGCCTTTGACAAAATTCAACAGCCCTTCATGCTAAAAACTATCAATAAATTCGGTATTGATGGAACGGATCTCAAAATAATAAGAGCTGTTTATGACAAACCCACAGGCAATATCATACTGAATGGGCAAAAACTGGAAAAATTCCCTTTGAAAACTGGCACAAGACAGGGATGCCCTCTCTCACCACTCCTATTCAACATAGTGTTGGAAGTTCTGGCTAGGGCAATCAGGCAAGAGAAAGAAATAAAGGGTATTCAGTTAGGAAAAGAAGAAGTCAAATTGTCCTTGTTTGCAGATGACATGATTGTATATTTAGAAAACTGCATTGTCTCAGCCCAAAATCTCCTTAAGCTGATAAGAAACTTCAGCAAAGTCTCAGGATATAAAATTAATGTGCAGAAATCACAAGCATTCTTATACACCAGTAACAGACAGAGAGCCAAATCATGAATGAACTTCCATTCACAATTGCTTCAAAGAGAATAAAATACCTAGGAATCCAACTTACAAGGGATGTAAAGGACCTCTTCAAGGAGAACTACAAACCACTGCTCAGTGAAATAAAAGAGGACACAAACAAATGGAAGAACATACCATGCTCATGGATAGGAAGAATCAATATCGTGAAAATGGCCATACTGCCCAAGGTAATTTATAGATTCAATGCCATCCCCATCAAGCTACCAATGAAATTCTTCACAGAATTGGAAAAAACTACTTTAAACTTCATATGGAATGAAAAAAGAGCCCACATTGCCAAAACAATCCTAAGTCAAAAGAACAAAGCTGGAGGCATCACACTACCTGACTTCAAACTATACTACAAGGCTACAGTAACCAAAACAGCATGGTACTGGTACCAAAACAGAGATATAGACCAATGGAACAGAACAGAGTCCTCAGAAATAATACCGCACATCTACAGCCATCTGATGTTTGACAAACCTGAGAGAAACAAGAAATGGGGAAAGGATTCCCTATTTAATAAATGGTGCTGGGAAAATTGGCTAGCCCTAAGTAGAAAGCTGAAACTGGATCCTTTCCTTACTCCTTATACGAAAATTAATTCAAGATGGATTAGAGACTTAAATGTTAGACCTAATACCATAAAAACCCTAGAAGAAAACCTAGGTAATACCATTCAGGACATAGGCATGGGCAAGGACTTCATGTCTAAAACAGCAAAAGCAACGGCAACAAAAGCCAAAATTGACAAATGGGATCTAATTAAACTAAAGAGCTTCTGCACAGCAAAAGAAACTACCATCAGAGTGAACAGGCAACCTACAGAATGGGAGAAAATTTTTGCAATCTACTCATTTGACAAAGGGCTAATATCCAGAACCTACAAAGAACTCAAGCAAATTTACAAGAAAAACAACAACCCCATCAAAAAGTGGGCAAAGGATATGAACAGACATTTCTCAAAAGAAGACATTCATACAGCCAACAAACAGATGAAAAAATGCTCATCATCACTCGCCATCAGAGAAATGCAAATCAAAACCACAATGTGATACCATCTCACACCAGTTAGAATGGCAATCATTAAAAAGTCAGGAAACAACAAGTGCTGGAGAGGATGTAGAGAAATAGGAACAATTTTACACTGATGTTGGGATTGCAAACTAGTTCAACCATTATGGAAAACAGTATGGCGATTCCTCAAGGATCTAGAACTAGATGTACCATATGACCCAGCCATCCCATTACTGGGTATATACCCAAAGGATTATAAATTATGCTGCTATAAAGACACATGCACACGTATGTTTATTGCAGCACTATTCACAATAGCAAAGACTTGGAATCAACCCAAATGTCCATCAGTGACAGATTGGATTAAGAAAATGTGGCACATATACACCATGGAATACTATGCAGCCATCAAAAAGGATGAGTTTGTGTCCTTTGTAGGGACATGGATGCAGCTGGAAACCATCATTCTCAGCAAACTATTGCAAGATCAGAAAACCAAACACCACATGTTCTCACTCATAGGTGGGAACTGAACAATGAGATCACCTGGACTCAGGAAGGGGAACATCAGACACAGGGGCCTATCATGGGGAGGGGGGAGAGGGGAGGGAATTCATTGGGAGTTATACCTGATGTAAATGACAAGTTGATGGGTGCTGACGAGTTGATGGGTGCAGCACGCCAACATGGCACAAGTATACATATGTAACAAACCTGCACGTTATGCACATGTACCCTAGAACTTAAAGTATAATAATAATAATAATAATAATAATAATAATAATAAACCCCTTATACCATACACAAAATTAACTCAAAATAGACTTAAAAAGCCAAAACAATACAACTTTTAGGAGAAAATTTGAGAAAGCCTCTGAGACCTTCAGTTAGGCAGAAATTTAGATGTGATACTAAAAGCACAGTCAATAAAAGAAAGTTGATGAATTGGTTCTCATCAAAATTTAAAATGTTTACGCTTCAAAAGACAGCAATAAAAATAAAAAGGTCAGGTGTGGTGGCTCACGCCTGTAATCCTAACACTTTGGAAGGCTGAGGTGGGAGGATCAGGAGTTTGAGACCATCCTGGGCAACATAATGAGACCTCCCATCTCTTAAAAAAAAAAAAAAGAAAGAAAAAGATCAGTGTGCCTTGGGTAAAATATTTGTAAAACACATATGTGATAAAAGACTTATATCCAGAATATACAGAAAATGTCTACAACTCAATAAGACAAGCAACCGAATCAAAAAATGGTCAAAAGATGTGAATAAACATTTAAGTAAAGAAGATATACAAATGGCTCTAGGCACATGAAAAGATGCTCAGTATCATTAGTCATCAGGCAAATACAAATTTAAAAACCACAAAGAGATGCCATTCATACTGGTATTGCTTAGAATAGCTATAATAAGTAAGACACAGTAACAAATGTTGGCAAGGATGTGGAGAAATTGGAACCTTCCTGCATTGCTGATGGGATTATAAAATGGTTCAACCACTTTGGAAAACGGACTGGCATTTCCTCAAAAGGTTGAGTATAGAGGTACCATATGACACAGAAACCCCACTCCTAGGTACATACCTGAGAGAAATGACAACGGATGTCCACATGAAAACTTGTCCACAAATGTTTACGATACCATTTTTCACTGTAGCCAAAAAGTGAAAATAAGCTAAATGTCTATCAACCAGATAAATGGATGGACACTATGTTCAGTGATGAAATGATGGGCAGTTTTTAAAATTATTTTCTACATTTTCTTTAATGACTTAACATTAAATATTTGAAAATACTTTTTAGGAGTATTTTTTAATGCAAGAGATAACTGATGACCCAACCCATTAAGGCCTTTTATATGCCCTGTGGATCCTACCTAGGACATACTGTTCTTTTCTGAATGCAAATCTGAATTCATCTCAGAGAGCTTGTACTATGCTAAGTACTGCCTCACAACAATCCTGTAATTTAATTAACTACTAATAAATTCATCTTACAAATAAACTGAGATGTAGAAAGATTAAATAATTTTAGGGTCACCAATCTAGTAAGTAGTAGAGCTAAGTTTTAAATTTAATCTTCTGTTTCCCGAGTATGTGCTCTTAGCCACCAGGTTATACTACAGTGATGCTTTCTTTCAGATATTTTTCTTATGCTTTGTTTTGTTTTCCTCCATAGGGCTCCAGATTTTATGGAAATGAACTCAAGAAAGAAAAGCAGGTCAACCAACGAATTGAAAATATGATGCAACAAAAAGCTCAAATCACCAGCCAACAGCTAAGAAAAGCACAATTACAGGTATTAGTTAAATTGTTAAATAAAGTGGAAGCTGGTAGAATAGTAATTGACAGTTAAAATGTATTATCAAGTCATAACTGAAAACAAGATGAAATGTAAATGTTCAGTATATTGTAAAGCATACATATTCAGCAAATGAACATACTTTTCTGAGTGTTGCTCTGCTCATTTACATAAAGACTCCACACCTAGACATTGTCACCTCTATTATACAGATGAGTAAATGAAGTCTTAATTAGGTTGAGTAACTTGCCCAGCTTGATAGGACAAGTAGTTGGCAAAACGAGGATTTAATCCAAAGCCTATGTTCTTTTTATTGTATACATACTTCGCAGCTAGAAAAAGGCCACAGGATAAATGTGGCATGTTTCTGCAATACTGATGTTGCAAAATATATTTGAGGAATATGTTAACTAATTAAATTGGAAAGTAACTTAAAACATAACCATGTTATAGTAAAATAAAAAGTCACACTATAGATTAGAATGCCAAATGTACATGAACTTTTAAGATAAAACACAAGACTTCTAAAATCTTGGAAGGTTTTTGCCTTCTCCAGGATCTCGGGAAGTAAATACTCAGTTTCCTCTTCTATTAAAAGTTATTTCAGGAGAAAAGTTTGGGAATATCCAAGTTGCAGGGCACTGTGTGGTAGACTGACAACTCAAAGCAGTCAAATTTCTGATAGTAAAACAAGTCATGGCAAGAGGCGTTTACCCTTTATCAAAATCTGATCCAATGTTAACAAAGCTCTAGTCTATAAGGTAACAGTAAAATTAGATTAATCTAATATGTTACAAAATCCTTCTCTTGTGACAGAGTTCAAAGATCATAAATTTTATGCTTTCTTTACCAAACTATATAATGTGTCATTTTTTGATACATATGCCTTCTCAGAGCACAAGATAATTTTTACATGGTCTTCTATTATGATGAAAGATGATCTATTTGTCATATCGTCATTTTTAATGCTTCACAGCATTCCACTGTATGGAGGTACCATAATTTATTTACCATATCCCACCTTGATTTCAGGTTTTTGTTTCATACACAACCCTGTGATTATCCTTCTTACCTTTGTACTCTAGTGCTGTTATTTTGATCAAAGATGGTATCATTTTACATTTTCAGCATGAGAGTATTGATTTTCTCACATAATTGTAAGCCATTAATATTTCCTTATTGTGAGAATTTCCTCTTTTATTCTATTTGTGAGGATATATGCTAAGTTGCTAGCACAAGAAACCAAAAATGTAATATTTTAAATAAGTGCTGCTTTCTTTCTCACATAAGTGAGTAGTTCTAGCTGGTGAGTGACTCTGATTATCATTTAGAGACCCAGGTTCTTTAAATCATGTTGTTCCATCATCCCCTGGTGTTATCCTTACCTGAATTAGCAAAACTGAATTATTTTCCATCCATATTCCATCTCCTGGTTAAGGAAGAAAGAAAGGGAAATACTTGAAGGCAAGTACAGTAATTTGCTATTAAACAAGTGCAAAAGAAGTTGCACACATTACTTCAGCTGACATTATTTGGCAAGAATTTAAGTTACATGGCCACACCTAACTGCAAGAGAAGCTATAACTTTAGCTGGGTGCCCATGTGCCCAGCTGAAAATTCATTACTATGGAAGGAAGGAAGAATGGATTTTGGGATTCAAGTAGCAGCCTGAAGCAATGTTTTTTGCCCACATTTTTAGGGGAGTTTATATCTATCTTGATTTATAGGGTCTTAATATATTAGAGATTTTTTCTTGCCATTTGTTTTGAATATTTTTCCAATATATTATCTTTTAATTTTGCAGTTTTTCCCATATAATTTTTAATATTTATGTAATCAAAGCCAGTGACTTTAAAAAAAATTGTATATATATATGTATATATCTTCCTTTCACTTCAAAATTTATTTTTTTTAACTTTTAAGTTTGGGGTACATGTGCAGGTTTGTTATATAAGTAAACTGGTGTCATGGGGGTTTGTTGTACAGATTATTTTGTCACCCAGGCATTAAGCCTAGTACTACCCATTAGTTATTCTTCCTGATCCTCTCCCTCCTCCCATGGTCCACCCTCCAGTAGGCCCCAGTGTATGTTGTTCCCCTCTATGTGTCCATGTGGTTTCATGATTTAGCTCCCACTTACAAGTGAGAACATGCCGTATGTGGTTTCTGTTCCTTTGTTAGTTACTAGGGATAATGGCCTCCAGCTCCATCCATGTCCTTGCAAAAGACATGATCTCATTCTTTTTTATTGCCGCACGGTATTCCATGGTGTATATGTATAAAATTTTCTTTATCCAGTCTATCATTGATGAGCATTTAGATTGATTCCGTGTCTTTGCTGTTGTGAATTGTGCTGCAGTGAACAAACACAAGCATGTATAAAAAGACCATATTTTTCAAAGCGGTTTTAGGTTCACAGCAAAATTGAACAAAAGGTACAAAGATATTCCATATACTCCTTTCTCCCCACAGGCATAACCTCCCCCACTATCATCATCCCCCACCAGAGGGGTACATTTGTTACAGTTGATGAACCTACGTTGACACCACCTTATCACCCAAAGTTGATAGTTTACATTAGGGTTCAATATTGGTGGTGTACATTCTGTGGGTTTCGACAAATGTACAGTGAGGTGCATCCACCATTATAGTATCATAAAGAGTAGTTTCACTGCCCTAAAAAAATACTCGGTGCTCCATCTATTCATCCCTCCCTCCCCCAGTAACCCCTGGCAATCACTGACCTTTTTACTATCTCCATAGTTTTCCCTTTTCTAAATGTCATATATTAGAATCATACAGGATGTAGCCTTTTCAGACTGACTGTTTTTACTTATGCAGTGTAAATGCATACATTTACATTTCCTTCATGTCTTTTCATGGCTTAATAGTTCATTTATTTTATGTAGTGAATGTTATTCAATTGTCTGGATGTACCACAGACAATTTTTTTTTTTTTTTTTGAGATGGAGTCTCTCTCACTTTGTTGCCCAGGCTGGAGTGCAGTGGTGCAATTTTGGCTCACTGCAACCTCCTCCTCCCAGGTTCAAGCTTTTCTCCTCCCTTGGCCTCCCGAGTAGCTGGGATAACCAGTGCCCACCTCCATGCCTAGCTAATTTTTGCATTTTTTAGTAGAGACAGGGTTTCACCATGTTGGCCAATCTGGTCTCCAACTCCTGGCCTCATGTAATCCGCCCGCCTCAGCCTTCCAAAGTTCTGGGATTACAGGTATGAGCCATACCATAGACAATTGAATAATATTCAGCACATAAAATAAATGAGCTATCAAGCTATTTGTCCATTTACCTACTGAAGGTTACTTTGGTTGCTTCTAAGTTTTGGGAATTATGAATAAAGCTGCTGTAAATATCCATGGCCAGGCTTATGTATGGACATAAGTTTTCAACTCCTTTGGGTAAATACTAAGGAGTGCAATCGCTGGATAATATGGTAAAATAAAATTATGTTTAGCTTTATAAGAAGCTGCCAAACTGTCTTCGAAAATGACCGTACCATTTTGTCTTCCCACCAACAATGAATGAGAATTCCTGTTGCTGAATATCATTGCCATCATTTGGTGTTATCACTATTGTGAATTTTGGCTATTCTAATATATGTATAGTGGTATCTCATTGTTGTTTTAATTTGCATTTCCCTGATGACATATGATGTGGAGCATCTTTTCATGTGCTTATTTGCCATCTGTTTATCTTCTTTGTTGAGGTGTCTGTTAAGGTCCTTGACCATTTATAATCAAGTTGTCTGCCTTCTTATTTTTGGTTCTTAAGAGTTCTTTGTGTATTTTGGACAGCAGACCTGTATCAGATATGTCTTTTGCAAATATTGTTTCCCAACCTGTGGCTTTTCTTTTTATTCTATTGACAGTATCTTTCACAGAGCGGAAATTTTTAATTTTAATGAAGTCTAGTTTATCAATTATTTCTTTCATGGATTGTGCCTTTGGTATTGTATCTAAATAGTAATCATTAAATCCAAGTCCATCTATATTTTCTCTTGTGTTATCTTCTAGGAATTTTATAGTTTTGCACTTTACAGTTAGGTCTGTGATTCATTTGAGTTCATTTTTGTGGAGGATATAAGTTCATCTCTTTTTTTTTTTTTTTTTTAACATGTGGATATCCAATTGTTCCAGCACAATTTGTTAAAAAAAAAAAACTTTTCTTGCTAGGTGTGGCGGCTCACGCCTGTAATCCCAGCACTTTGGGAGGCCAAGGTGGGAAGATCACTTGAGCCCAGGGGTTCAAGACCAGTCTAGGCAACATAGCAAAACCCTGCTTCTACAAAAAATAGAAAAAAATAACTGGGAGTGGTGGCACAGGCCCATGGTCCTAGCTGTTCAGGAGGCCGAGGTGGGAAGATTGTTTGCGCCTGGGAGGTCGAGGTGGCAGTGAGCCATGATTGCACTCCTGCCTGGGCAACAGCATGAGTCTCCAGAAAAGAAAAAAGAAAAAAAAAAAGAAACTCTTATCCGTGTTACTGAGTCATTGCTCCTTTTTCAAAGACCAATTGTCTGTATTTATGTGAGTCTATTTCTGGGCTCTGTATTCTGTTTCATTGATCTATTTGTCTGTTCTTTTGCCAATACCACACTATCTTAATTACTGTAACTTTATAGTAAGTCTTGAAGTCAAGTAGTTTCAGTCCTTCAGTTTTGTTCTTGTTCTTCAATATTGTGTTGGCTAATTGGATCTTTTGCCTCACCATATACATTTTAGAATCAGTTTGTTGACATCCACAAAATAAGTTGCTGGGATTTTGACTAGGATTGCATTGAGTGTATAGATGAAGTTGGGAAGAACTGACTGGCATTTGATCATAGAGTCTTCCCCTTCATGAACATGGAATATCTCTCCATTTAAGGATGCTCCTTGGCTTACAATGGAGTTACATTTGGATAAACCCATTATAAAGTTGAAAAATTGTAAGTCAAACCATCATAAGTCTAGATATTCCCTGACTTAATGGTGGGATTATGTCCAGATAAAAACCCTTCATAAAGCTGAAAAATCTTAAGTTGAACCATCATAGGCCAGAGACTGTATTTAGTTCTTCTTTGCTTTTTTTCAGACTTTGTAGTTTTCCTCATGTTGATCTTGTACCTATTTTGTTACATTTGTACCTAAGTATTTCATTTTTGGATGTTTTAATATAAATCGTAATGTGTTTTTTGTTTTGTTTTGTTTTTGAGACTGCCTCTGTCACCCAGGCTGCAGTGCAGTGGGATGACCTCAGCTCACTGCATCCTCCTCTTCCTGGGTTTAAGCGATTCTCTTGCCTCCACTTCCCAAGTAGCTGCGATTACAGGTGCCCACCACCATGCCTAGCTAGTTTTTGTATTTTTGGTTGAGACAGGGTTTCACCATGTTGGCCAGGCTGGTCTTGAACTCCTGAGTTCAAGTGATCCACCCGCCTCAGCCTCTGAAAGTGCTGGGATTACAGGTGTGAGCCACCATGTTTGGCCTCTAATGTGTTTTAAATTTTAAATTTTACTTGTTCATTGGTGGCATATAGGAAAGTGACTGACTTTTGTATATTAACCTTATATCTTGTAACTGATTATTATCACTTACTGGTTCCAGAAACGGTATTCTTATAATGGTTTTTTTGTTTTTTTGTTTTTAATTTTTGGTCTTGGTATTGTACTTGGAAGATTATTCCTCACAGCCATGCCTATGTCTTCTTTTAGTATTTTTTTATAGCTCTTGGCATACTCATATCTTTAGTCAATTTGGAATTTGTTTTGATGTAAGGTGTGAAGTATGTTTTTCTTAAATGGTGTTATATTTTCCCTACATAGTATTATTTTCCCTAAATGGTGATTCACTTGTCCCAACTCCATTTATTGAATCATGAATCCTTTCTTCACTGAGTTGAAATGAGGCACTTCCAAATTAAAAAATTCTCAATTTTCTTTGATTTATTTCTGGACTGTCTTCTAATAAGTTCAGTCTTTTCTTGTATCAGTAACATACAGTTTTAGTTATTGAACAGCAGGAATATAGTTTAATATTCTCCCTTGTAATGCTTCTTTAAATTTTTTTTTTTCTCATGCATGTTTCTTTCAAATAAACTTAGGCATCATTTTATCAAGGTTTTAAAAAAAATCAGTTCTATCCATAATAATATTATTTTTAAATTGATATTAATCCTTAAGCAATGTACTTTCTGGACGTTTTCATTTTATTGATCTATAACCTACAAATATATTTAACAGTTTTAATGATACAGTATATAAGTGATGCTAACAACTGTTAGCTATTCATACTATTTTTAAAGCTCATATCCTTAAATATACTAATAATCTGAAGTAATAGAAAGTATCTTCCAGGCCGGGCGCGGTGGCTCAAGCCTGTAATCCCAGCACTTTGGGAGGCCGAGGCGGGCGGATCACAAGGTCAGGAGATCGAGACCACAGTGAAACCCCGTCTCTACTAAAAATACAAAAAATTAGTCGGGCGCGGTGGCGGGCGCCTGTAGTCCCAGCTACTCAGGAGGCTGAGGCAGGAGAATGGCGTGAACCCAGGAGGCGGAGCTTGCAGTGAGCCGAGATCGCGCCACTGCACTCCAGCCTGGGCAACAGCGTGAGACTCCGTCTCAAAAAAAAAAAAAAAAAAAAAAAAAAAAAAAAAAAAAAAAAAGAAAGTATCTTCCATTGTGTAGCAGAATATAAGATTTTGTTCCAGTGTTGGTTGACTATTTCATCAGAGGCTCTCTGGCATCTTTTGCAACAGGAATGGCAGGAAATGTGTTTTATGTTGATTGTTTAATTGTTTCATTTGTTGAGCTTCCTCCAAAAGAAGTTGTATAAATGGGAGGGGATTGAGGAAGTTTGAGTCAAGAAGGCCTGAGAGAACAGAGTTGTTTCCATAGGAAATGTGTTTCTATTTTAGAGTCTTAAAATTTCCAAGTACTCAATTTTATTATGTGTGATATGATAGTATGAACTATTGCTAGTTGAGCTGAGGTAAGCAACTTCTACAGGCATGAACCCCCAGGGTGTTCAGAACCTCTCTTAAGTATACTTCACCCTTTCTCAACCTCAGTGGACTTCTTAAAGGCACAATCTTTTTTTTTTTTTTTTTTTTTTTTGTAACTGACAAATTGTTGTATAAGAACATCGGTTCGTAAATCAAGTAGACAAATGTTCATGTTACATTGCATGACAGCTATACAGCAAATCAGTGCATTTTGACCATTTTCGCAATTTATTGATTTGGGTTTTTTTTTTTTTTTTAAGAGACAGGATCTCTCTCTGTCACCCAGGCTGGAGTGCAGTGGTGCCATCATGGCTCACTACAACCTCCAACTACTGGGCTCAAACAATCCTCCTGCCTCAGCCTCCCAAGTAGGTGGGACTATAGGTGTACACTTTCATGCCCAGTTAATTTTTTAAATTTTTTGTAGAGACAGGATCTCGCTATGTTGCCCAGGCTAGTCTCAAACTCCTGGCCTCAAGCTACCCTTCCACTTAAGCATCCCAAAGGGGTTACAGGCATGAGTCACTGGGGCTGGCCAACAATTGATTTTATTAACTCAAATTTATTCAATAGTCTTGGGGAAATACTAACTTAAGAAAACAACAACAACAAAAAAACCACATTATTTCTGAGTCTCTCAATGTAATAGAAATGGGGGATTTTTAAAGAAAATAAGACATAATATGGATAGAAAATACACCATTACAGTTCAATTTGAGTGTATTTCAACATTACAGACTTTAAAAAATCTATTGTAGGGAAGCATCATAACATAATCAAAAACAGACTTCAGAGTAACTTGGTTTCACTGTTTAGTGCTAACATTTACTAGCTGTATGACTTAGGGCAAATTACTTACTCTTACTGAGCTTTAGTTTCATCTATAAAATGGGAACAATAATTATGATCTCAGAATTACGACCAGTAAATGATTTAACTTAGAAAGCACTTAGCATATTATATGACACATATACTCAATAAATGTAACTTCTACTTTTATAATTATAGATAATTAAGCCCTTATTGTATCCCTAGATAGGTGCATTATATGGGTGTCTCTTTTAATTCTTTCAATAACCTATTGAGGTTGGTTTAGTACCACTTTACAAATAAGGAAAGTAAGCATGAAAGGGGTTAAATTGCTCCCTGTCCTGTAACTAATGTAGTTAAATTGCAGTGCTAGGACCCAAACCAAACCTGTTATTCTGTTTTTTGTTTCTTTAAAAAAATCTATTATTATTATTATACTTTAAGTTCTGGGATACATGTGTAGAATGTGCAGGTTTGTTACATAGGTATACATGTGCCGTGGTGGTCTGCTGCACCCATCAACCCATCATCTACATTAGGTATTTCTACTAATGGTATCCCTTCCCTTGTCCCCCACCCCACAACGGGCCTTGACGTGTGATATTCCCCTCCCTGTGCCCATATGTTCTCATTGTTCAACTCCTATTTATGAGTGAGAACATGCAGTGTTTGGTTTTCTGTTCCTGTGTGTGTTTGCTGAGAATGATGCTTTCCAGCTTCATCCATGTCCCTGCAAAGGACATGAATTCATTTTTTATGGCTGCATAGTATTCTGTGGTATATATGTGCCACATTTTCTTTATCCAGTCTGTCACTGATGGGCGTTTGGGTTGGTTCCAAGTCTGATATTGTGAATAGTGCTGTAATAAACATACATGTACATGTGTCTTTATAGTAGAATGATTTATAATCCTTTGGGTATCTACCCAGTAATGGCATTACTGGGTCAAATGGTATTTCTGGTTCTAGATCCTTGAGGAATCGCCACACTGTCTTCCACAATGGTTGAACTAATTTACACTCACACCAACAGTGTAAACGCGTTCCTATTTCTCCACATCCTCTCCACATCTGTTGTTTCCTGACTTTTTAATGATCACCATTCTAGCTGGCATGAGATGGTATCTCATTGTGGTTTTGATTTGCATTTCTCTAATGACCATTGATGATGTGCTTTTTTGTTTGTTGGCTACATAAAGGTCTTCTTTTGAAAAGTGTCTGTTCATATCCTTTGCCCACTTTTGATGGGGTTGTTTTTCTCTTGTAGATTTGTTTAAGTTCCTTGTAGATTCTGGATATTAGCTCTCTGTCACATGGATAGATTGCAAAAATTCTCTCCCATTCTGTAGGTTGCCTGTTCACTCTGCTGATAGTTTCTTTTGCTGTGTAGAAGCTCTTTAGTTTAATTAGATTCCATTTGTCAAATTTGGCTTTTGTTGCAATTGCTTTCAGTGTTTTAGTCATGAAGTCTTTGCCCATGCCTGTGTCCTGAATGGTATTGCCTAAGTTTTCCTCCAGGGTTTTTATGGTTTTAGGTCTTATATTTAAGTCTTTAATCTATTGAGTTAATTTTTGTATAAGGTGTAAGGAAGGGGTCCAGTTTCAGTTTTCTGCATATGACTAGCCTGTTTTCCCAACACCATTTATTAAATAGAGAATCCTTTCCCCATTGTTTGTTTTTGTCAGGTTTGTCAAAGATCAAATGGTTGTAGATGTGTGGTGTTATTTCTGAGGCCTCTGTTCTGTTTCATTGGTCGATATATCTGTTTTGTTACCTGTACCATGCTGTTTTGGTTACTATAGCCTTGTGGTATAGTTTGAAGCCAGGTAGCATGACGCCTTCAGCTTTGTTCTTTTTGCTTAGGATTGTCTTGGCTATACAAGCTCTTTTTTTGGTTCTATATGAAATTTAAAGTATTTTTTTCTAACTCTGTGAAGAAAGTCAATGGTACCTTAATGGGAATAGCATTGAATCTATAAATTACTTTGGGCAGTATGGCCATTTTTACCATATTGATTCTTCCTATCCATGAGCATAGAATGTTTTTCCATTTGTTTGTGTCCTCTTTTATTTGCTTGAGCAGTGGTTTGTAGCTCTCCTTGAAGAGGTCCTTCACATCCCTTGTAAGTTGTATTCCTAGGTATTTTATTTATTCTCTTTGTAGCAATCGTGAATGAGAGTTCACTCATGGTTTGGCTCTCTGTTTGTCTATTGGTGTATAGGAAAGTTTGTGATTTTTGCACATTGATTTTGTATCCTGAGACTTTGCTGAAGTTGCTTAGCAGCTTAAGGAGATTTTGGGCTGAGACAGTGGGGTTTTCTAAATATACAATCATGTTATCTGCAAACAGAGATAATTTGACTCCCTGTCTTCCTAATTGAATACTCTTTATTTCTTTCTCTTGCCTGGTTGCCCTGGCCAGAACTTCCAATACTGTGTTGAATAGGAGTGGTGAGAGAGGACGTCCTTGTCTAGTGCTGATTTTCAGAGGGAATGCTTCCAGCTTTTGTCCATTCAGTATGATATTGGCTGTGGGTTTGTCATAAATAGTTCTTATTTTGAGATACCTTCCATCGATACCTAGTTTAGTGAGAGTTTTTAGCATGAAGGGATGTTGAATTTTTTCGAAGGCCTTTTCTGCATCTATTGAGATAATCATGCGGTTTTTGTCTTTGGTTCTGTTTATGTGATGGATTTCATTTATTGAATTGCATGTGTTGAACCACCCTTGAATCCCAGGGATGAAGCTGACTTGATTGTGGTGGTTAAGCTTTTTAATGTACTGCTGGATTCGGTTTGCCAGTATTTTATTGAGGATTTTCACATTGATGTTTGTTCATCAGGGATATTGGCTTGAAATTTTTTTGTTGTTGTGTGTCTCTCAGGTTTTTTTGGTATCAGGATGATGCTGGCCTCATAAATGAGTTAGGGAGGAGTCTGTCTTTTTCTGTTGTTTGGAATAGTTTTAGAAGGAGTGGTACCAGCTCCTCTTTGAACCTCTAGTAGAATTCAGCTGTGAATTTTTGTACAGATGGGGTTTCTCCGTGTTGATCAGGCTGGTCTTGAACTCCCGACCACAGGTGATCTGCCCACTTCAGCCTCCCAAAGTGCTGGGATTTCACACGTGAGCCACCATGCCTGGCTGTGAATCTGTCTGGTCCTGGACTTTTTTGGTTCATAGTCTGGCTAGCAGTCTGCCTGTTTTGTTTATCTTTTCAAAAAACTAGCTCCTGAACTCACTGATTATTTTAAGAGATTTTTGTGTCTCTATCTCCTTCAGTTCTGCTGTGATCTCAGTTATTTCTTGTCTTCTGCTAGCTTTTGAATTTGTTTGCTCTTGCTTTTCTAGTTATTTTAATTGTATTGTTAGGGTGTCAATTTTAGGTCATTCCTGTGTTCTCCTATGGCCATTTAGTGCTATAAATTTACCTCTAAACACTGCTTTAGCTGTGTCCTGGAGATTCTGGTACGTTGTGTCTTTGTTATCTTTGATTTCAAAGAACTTACTTATTTCTGCCTTAATTTCGTGTTTATCCAGGAGTCATTCAGGAGCAGATTGTTCAGTTTCCATGTAGTTGTGCTATTCTGAGAGAGTTTCTTAATCCTGAGTTCTAATTTGATTGCATTGTGGTCTGAGAGACTGTTATGATTTCCGTTCTTTTGCATTTGCTGAGGAGTGTTTTACTTCCAATTATGTGGTCAATTTTAGAATAATTGTGATGTGGTGCTGAGAAGAATGTATATTATGTTGATTTGGGTGGAAAGTTCTGTAGATATCTATTAGGTCTGCTTGGTCCAGAGCTTAGTTCAAGTCCTGAATATCCTTGTTAATTTTCTGTCTCAATGGTCTGTCTAATATTGTCAGTGGAGTGTTAAAGTCTCCCACTGTTATTGTGTGGGAGTCTAAGTCTCTTTGTAGGTCTCTGAGAACTTGCTTTATGAATCTGGGTGGTATTGTATTGGGTGCATATATGTTTAGGATAGTTAGCTCTTCTTGTTGCATCGATCCCTTTACCATTATGTAATGCCCTTCTTTGTCTCTTTTCATCTTTGTTGGTTTAAAATCTGTTTTATCAGAGAATCAGAGACTGGGATTGCAATGCCTGCCTTCCTCCTCCTCCTCCTCCTCCTCTTCTTCTTCTTCTTCTTCTTCTTCTTCTTCTTCTTCTTCTTCTTCTTCCTTCTTCCTTCTTCCTTCTTCCTTCTTCCTTCTTCCTCCTCCTCCTCTTCCTCCTCCTCCTCCTCCTCCTCCTCCTTCTTCTTCTTCTTCTTCTTTCTTCTTCTTCCCTCCTCCTCCTCCTCCTCCTCCTCCTCCTCCTCCTCCTCCTCCTTCTTCTTCTTCTTCTTCTTCTTCTTCTTCTTCTTCTTCTTCCTCCTCTTCTTCTTTCTTCTTCTTCCTTCTTCCTCCTCCTCCTCCTCCTCCTCCTCCTCCTCCTCCTCCTCCTCCTCCTCTTCTTCTTCCTCCTATTTGCTTGGTAAATCTTCCTCCATCTCTTTATTTTGAGCCTATGTGTGTCTCTGCATGTGGGATGGGTCTCCTGAATAGAGCACACTGATGGGTCTTGACTCTTTATCCAATTTGCCAGTCTTTGGCTTTTAATTGGGGCATTTATTTTGATCCTGTCATTATGATGCTAACTGGTTATTTTGCCCATTAGTTGATACAGGTTCTTCAAGTGTCAGTGGTCTTTACATTTTGGTATGCTTTTGCAGTGACTGGTATCAGTTTTTCCTTTCCATATTTAGTGCTTCCTTCAGGAGCTCTTGTAAGGCAGGCCTGGTGCTTGTCTGTAAAGAATTGTATTTCTTCTTCACTTATAAAGCTTAGTTTGGCTGGATATGAAATTCTGGGTTGAAAATTCTTTAAGAATGTTGAATGTTGGCCCCCACTCTCTTCTGGCTTGTAGGGTTTCTGTAAAGAGATCTGCTGTTATTCTGATGGGCTTCTCTTTGTAACCCGACCTTTGTCTCTGGCCTACCCTTAACATTTTTTCCTTCATTTCAACCTTGGTGAATCTGATGATTATGTGTCTTGGGGTTGCTCTTCTCAAGGAGTATCTTTGCGGTTTTCTTTTGAATGTTGGCCTGTCTTGCTAGGTTGGGGAAGTTCTCCTGGATAATATCCTGAAGAGTGTTTTCCAACTTCGTTCCATTCTCCCCATCACTTTCAGGTACACCAATCAAATGTAGGTTTGGTCTTTTCACATAGTCCCATATTTCTTGAGGCTTTGTTCGTTCTTTTTATGCTTTTTCTCTAATCTTGTCTTCACACTGTATTTCATTAAATTGATCTTCAATCTCTGATACCCTTTCTTTCGCTCATCAATTCAGCTATTGATACTTGTGTATGCTTCTCGAAGTTTTTGTGCTGTGTTTTTCAGCTCTATCAGGTCATTTATATTCTTCTCAAAACTGGTTATTCTAGTTAGCAGTTCCTGTAACCTTTTATCAAGGTTCTTAGCTTCCTTGCATTGGGTTAGAACATGCTCCTTTAGCTCGGAGGACTCTGTTATTACCCACCTTCTGAAGCCTACTTCTGTCAATTTGTCAAACTCATTCTCCATCCAGTTTTATTTCCTTGCTGGCATGGAGTTGTGATCCTTTGGAGGAAAAGATATGTTCTGTTTTTTGGAATTTTCAGCCTTTTTGCACTGTTTTTTCCTCGTCTTTGTGGATTTATCCACCTTTAGTCTTCGATGTTGGTAACCTTTGGATGGGGCTTTTGCGTGGTCATCCTCTTTGTTGATGTTGATGCTGTTGCTTTCTGTTTTTTAGTTTTCCTTCTAGCAGGACCCTCTTCTGAAGTTCTGCTGGAGTTTGCTGGAGGTCTACTCCAGACCCTGTTTGCCTGGGTGTCACCAGCAGAGGCTGCAGAACAGCAAACATTGCTACCTGTTCCTTCCTCTGGAAGCTTTGTCCCAGAGGGGTACCACCAGATGCCAGCTGGACCTCTCCTGTATGAGGTGTCTGTTGACCCCTACCATCAGGAGGCATTGGAATCAGGGACCCACTTGAGGAGGCAGTCTGTTCCTTAGCAGAGCTTGAGCGCTCTGCTGGGCAATCTGCTGCTGTCTTCAGAACCAGCAGGCAGGAACGTTTAAGTCTGCTGAAACTGCGCCACAGCTACCCCTTTCCCCAGGTGCTCTGTCCCAGGGAGATGGGAATTTTATCAATAAGCCCCTGACGGGTTGCTGCCTTTCTTTCAGAGATGCCCTGCCCAGAGAGGAGGAATCTAGAAAGGCAGTCAGGCTACAGTGGCCTTGCCAAGCTGTGGTGGGTTCCACCCAGTTCGAACTTCCCGCTGGCTTTGTTTACGCTGTGAGGGGAAAACCTCCTACACAAGCCTCAGTAATGGCAGATGCTCCTCCCTTCACCAAGCTGGAGCATCCCAGGTCGACTTCAGTCTGCTGTGCCAGCAGCGAGAATTTCAAGCCAGTGGATCTTAGCTTGCTGGGCTCTGTGGGCATGGGATCCACTGAGCTAGACCACTCGGCTCCCTGGCTTCATCCCCGTTTCCTGGGGAATGAACAGTTCTCTCTCTCTGGCGTTCCAGCACCACTGGGGTATGAAAGAAACCTCCTGCAGCTAGCTCAGTGTCTGCCCAAATGGCCACCCAGTTTTGTGCTTGAAACCCAGGGCCCTGGTTGTGTAGGCACCCAGTGGAATCTCCTGGTCTCCAGGTTGTGAAGACAGTGGGAAAAGCGTAATATCTAGGCCGGATAGCACCATCCCTCACTAACAGCACAGTCCCTCATGGTTTCCCTTGGCTAGGGGAGGGAGTTCCCAGACCCCTCATGGTTCCTGGGTGGGTCAACATCCCACCTTGCTTCTCCTAACCTTTCTTGGCCTGCATCCACTTTCTAATCAGTCCCAATAAGATGAGCCGAATACCTCAGGTGGAAATGCAGAAATCACCCACCTTCTGCCTTGGTCTCACTGGGAGCTGCAGATAGGAACTGTTCCTATTCGACCATCTTGCCCGGGAATCCCAAAAGCCGTTACTCTTAACCAGTGTGACACACACTAGTTTTGAGCAGTAGCAAAAAGAACAATGTACGTGTTGGAGACTCAGATAAGAACTTGAAAGTCATTGGAAAATGGAAGAAAGGACAATATGAATGGGGATTTCAGTTGAAGAAACTTTTAAAAGCAGTAGTGGCATGCATCTGGTTGATGTAGAAAGAGAAGAGTTCAGACAAAGGTGACTAATGAGAGATAGTAAAAGGAAAGTAGAATGTATGAGTCATGCAGTGGGGAGATTTCCTTTTGGCAACTACTCTTGCTTTAAGCACACAAAAAAAGAGAATAGCTTGCTGAAGACATTTTTATAGCATTAATATATGAGTCTGAGGAGAATTTTTTCCCATTTGACTTGCTTTGTATTCATCATCTTTTTCTTTTCTAGATGATTCCATGTCAAGGTATTTCAGATGCCACTTTCTTATTCTCATGTGACTGTTATATCTTAGGTATATTTTCTGGATTAAAATAGAGTAGTTTTTAGTTTACATTTGTTTTTATTAATCTCCATAATTTGTTTACATGTGGTCATGATGCTATTCTCTGGTTCAGAATTGAGGTACTAAAAGAAGTAGGTTTTAATTAGCATGTTAAATTATAGTAATGTTGAAAGGTTCCATTTATTACGTATGGGATTTTACTGTAGGAAGTTAGTCTTCTTCAAGATTTTTCTACTAGTACTGCTTCCACTTTTTAAACCAACTTTAATATACTGCTGTAAATTCATAATTTTTCTCCTTCTAGTCTCCCCTCCCCATCTCTCTTGTGAGAAAATAATTTGAAGTCAGATAAGGTCTTTCTTCTGAAGGAACTGACAATTTAGTATCTAACACAATAAGTGCCATGCAAGAGCAGGGAAACAAGGAATATTAAATTCTGTGGCACAGAGGACAGACATTCTATTAAGATACCAAGATATATTTCAGCTGATCCTTGAAGGCTTGTGACAGAGCTCGGAAAGGCACTGTAGACAGAGGAACAGCCTGAGGAAGGCATAGAGCAACCCAGGTCATTCAGTGAGCTGTAGCCTAAACAAGGGGGAGCCTTCTACAGATTTCACTGTACCTCCTGGAGACAAACATGAGTCAGGGTGATTGCTTCTAAAAGAGGCGTTATAGGTTTAACCTGCGACTAGTGTGCAGCTGGTGTCTCTATAACACTAAGAAGGAAGGACATAAAAAAAGTTCTGCAGAATGGAGGCAAAGCTGGAGTCCAACATGAGGGAAAAAACATATACACCTATAGCTCTCCACCTTTGAGAAAACTTGCTAGAGGGAACTCCACATGACAGAAGTTATTTCCATTCCATAGATCACCCCAGTTGCTCATTGCTGGCTGTTTTTCTCTCAGTTTTTGATGTTTTATTATGCAGCTATCCATTGATCCTTTTAGTGATAGATGCATTTATTGAACTTGTGCCATGTACCAGGTACTGTTCTATGTTCTGTATGTTTTCCAGCTTATTTAATAGCTTTCTTCTCTTACGATTTTACTTTAATGGTCTTGGTAACTTCCCTGTGTTGCATAGATCACAGCTATTACACAGCCACCCCCAGCTGCTGGGTAAGCTGGGTAAGTGAGTATTTAGCCTTTCTTGCCTTGATAGTAGAGGCCGGCCACAAAAATGGAAGTTAGAAATGAGTATGTCTGCTACATAATCACTTTTCTTACTTGCTTCCTTTGTTTAGTCTATCCCCTTTCATTTCTTTCTTGTAAATCTAACTCTTTTTCTCTGAAGAAACTAAAATTCTTTAAAGATTAAGAATCTTCACTATTATATTTGACATATAAAAGTTCATGAAGAATAAATTACAGCTTGGGTTTTAAATTTTACTTGTATAGATTAACATCAAATTTTAGCATTATAAAAGCAATTCTACAGAGGGAACATTTACATTATGCTTCAGTATCTTCAGTTGTACCTTACTGTTCAGCATAAACATCATATGCCAAAGAGGTATAATCTTTTGTTGTATATTTCCTTTGTTGATTTTTAAAGACATTATTATTATGAATCAAATGGCAGTTCTTTATTTTACCTACATTGAAGCTTTTAGTTATAGTGAGTTGAACTCCAAATTTATAAAGCAGTAGAATCATTTAATAAAATCAGTTGGATTAGCTCATTCATTCATTAAATATTAAGTTCCTGTTATGTGCCTGAGGGTATGGAGAGATGAAAGAGTTGGTAGGGAATGATATTTGAGGATAGGCTGTCTCTATGAAAATAAAAGCAATTACCAATTTTAATTTAAAAATAAAATATACATAGATAAACACTTAGTAATAAAATATAAACCCGTAAACACTCATGAACAACAAAATACACACCCATAAAAGTAAATGGATGGGTGGATGGATGGATGGATGAATGGGTGTGTGGACAGAGACTGATAGACACTTAATAAATTAAGATTAATGTTGTAGTTAATGGTGTTTCAATATTATGTTGTCTAAAAGTATGTTAACTTTTTTAAAAAATTAAGGTTGACAGATTTGCAATGGAATTAGAACAGAACCGAAATTTGAGCAATACCATAGTGCACATTGACATGGATGCTTTCTATGCAGCTGTAGAAATGAGGGACAATCCAGAATTGAAGGATAAACCTATTGCTGTAGGATCAATGAGTATGCTGGTAAGTAAAGATCAAACACAAAAAGGAAATTTTATAACATATTCAAGTAAGCTTTACTGTTTCACGAAGGGGGAATTCTTTATTGAGGTCTACCAGTTTGCTGAGTATTTTTCTGGGTGCCTTATATATGACTCAATTACTGAATCCTTTCAACATACTTTAAGGCAGGGGACTTCTGCCCCTGGTTCACAGATTGGTATTGGTCCATGGCCTGTTGGAAACTGGACCTCGCAACAGAAGGTGAGCGTCAGACAAGCGAACGAAGCTTCATCTGTATTTACAACCACTTCCCATCACTTGCAGTATGCCCGAACTCGGTCAGATCAGTTGTGGCACTGGATTCTCATAGGAGCACAAACCCTGTTGTGAACTGCGCATGCGAGGGATCCAGGTTACATACTCATTATGAGAATCAAATGCCTGATGATCTGTCACTGTCTCCCATCACCCCCAGATGGGATTGTCTAATTGCAGGAAAACAAGCTCAGGGCTCCAATTGATTCTATATCATGGTGAGTTGTATAATTATTTCATTATATATTACAATGTAATTATAATAGGAATAAAGTGCACAATAAATGTAACATGCTTGAATCATCGCGAAACCATTGCCCCACCAGTCCGTGGAAAAATTTTCTTCCACAAAACCAGTCTCTGGTGCCAAAAAGGTTAGGAACTGCTGCTTTAAGGTACTAGTTTTTATTTCCATTTGGCAAAAAAGAAAACTCAAAGAGATGCTTAATAACTTGCCCAAAGTTACAAACCTAGTAACTTCCATGGCAAATTAAATTTTTCCATAAGTAACCATTCTAGTTAAAGAGAGTTGAATAAGAAAGCAAAGGAAATGTTATTATAAGGTATTAATAGAGATTTTCAAACTGGTCTGCAGGCCAAATCCAGCTTTTTATTGGAGCAAAGTCACACCCATTTATTTATTACTATTGTTGCACTAAAAGAGCAGAGTTCAATAATTCAATGATCTGCAAAGCCTAAAATGATTACTATCTGGACTTTCACAGAAAAGAAAAGGTTTGCCAACCCTAGTTCTGGAATAACATATTTCATTAATAGAGTACATTTAGAATGCAGTTAAATTGTTTCTCCCATGACTTAGAACTTTGCTTTTCTGATTACTGTGTTGCTGTTCCTTTTTACACTCTAACTTTAGAAGGTAAAAATGACCAGGATAGCTATGTGTGGCTGAAAGTGTGTTGGGAATTAAAAGTAGCAACTGAAATAGATGGGCTTTGGTACTTAAAAAGTATTAGATAAACAAGAAGAGTTCTTCTCTGTTCCTAACTCCTTCCCATGCCTTAGATAGCTACAAAACTAATTCTTACTGAGTGATTATTTTATTATAAAACTATAATCTGTTTGTTTTTTATCTCTGCCTCTGTGAGTATGCAGGCAACTGATAACTCTGTTTCCAAACCACTGTTTTTTGAAAGGAAACTCCCCTTTCCTACAAATCATCAATAAATATTTCAAAAAAATATATTTACTTTTATTAAGATGTAACACCATAAATTTATGTATGTTTATGTATGTGTATACATACAAACTTGCTGTAGCCATGTTAAAGCTAAACCGACTGCTTTTGAAATCTACAAAATATTTTCTTTCCTACAGTTTCTGTCCTCCTAAAAATCAGTTATTGTTTCTAAATTCAAAATTACTATTTGTTATATTTAAACAAAGATTACTCCCTTTGTATGTTGAACAAATAGGTTTCCCTTCTTTTTTTTTGAGACGGAGTCTTGCTCTGTCGCCCAGGCTGGAGTGCATTGGCCCGATCTCGGCTCACTGCAAGCTCCGCCTCCCGGGTTTACGCCATTCTCCTGCCTCAGCCTCCCGTGTAGCTGGGACTACAGGTGCCCGCCACCTCGCCCGGCTAGTTTTTTGTATTTTTTAGTAGAGACGGGGTTTCACCGTGTTACCCAGGATGGTCTCGATCTCCTGACCTCGTGATCCGCCCGTCTCGGCCTCCCAAAGTGCTGGGATTACAGGCTTGAGCCACCGCGCCCGGCGGTTTCCCTTCTAATAAGCATAACTTTTTGTCCTATTAAACATATAAAAGTATATCTACAAATTAATGGGAGTCGTTTCATTATTCCTACTGATAGAATTCTTTTTTGGTGAATTTGATGGATTTTTGAAATGTTCTAACTTGGCACTGAGAGTTGCAAGTGAGATCGTATAGCAGTTATCTATTGCTGCATAACAGCTTCCCGCAGTATTTAGTGGATAGCCAAAATTTATTAGCTCATGATTCTGTAATTTGAGCAGAGTGCAATGGCGATGGCTCAACCCTGCTCTACCTGGATTTGGCTAGGGCAATTTAACTGAGGTTAAAAAATCCAAGATGGCTTCATTCACATGTCTGGCACTTGGACTGAGGAGATCGGAATGGATTCCAGCTTCAGAACTTTCTCCTCTCCATTGTTGCTTCAACATTGAGTAATCTACCCCGAAATATTTACAATAGTTGCTGGATTACTAAAAGCAAAAACTTAGGTTTCGGAACACAGTGTCACTTCCCTCACATTATTTTCATCTAACCAAGTCACAAGGCAAGTCACATGGCATGAAGAACTAGAACTCACTTTTGATAAGAGTAACTGTAAAGTGTTGTGGCTGTGATGTACAATATACCACAAATTTAAAAGTTAGAGAAATTCTTATTTAAAAGTTTGTTTCTCCTCTACTATAGATCTAGCTTTTATGTCGATTCTATTAAACTTATTTACTAAAGCATTGGTTTTGTTTCTAGTGCTATCTACATTTTCTGTTTCAGAACACTGACTAAGGATTAGTATAGTTCTGAGTACTATCAAGATGTTTTAAGTGCCATTTGAAAATCATTAGAGGAAAATTCATATTATCGTGAAATAATTCCTTCATTTGATTCTGTTTTGCATTTCTTTGAAATTTCACTTGAGATTCCAAATAAGGATTTAATTTGTGATAGAATTTGTTTTATAAATAGTCCTACGGTCTACCACGTTCACATAGACTTTCATCAGATATCATCATCAACAGGATTTAATAAGCAATATTCTCCTTTTTTTTTTTTTTTTGAAATGAAAGGCCTCACATATTTATTACTGAACCCAGCCAACCAACGCATTCATAATAGATTCAGAGAGGAAAATATGTCGAACTCTCCAGAGAGTGGTGACATTTTCAGTTTGATATGGTAATATGATCGTGACCTTCAGACAGCACAAATATATGTGCCATCTCATGTGCAATTCCTTATAGACCCAGCTTGGTTCTTCCCCAGTGTCTCCTTTTGGAGTTGTACCTTATTTTATTTCCAGTTTTCATCCGAATCCACTGGGGAATGGGACGATTTTGCTTTTGTTTCTTGGCCAGGAATCGCTTAATCCTGAAAGTCTTGTGAGAAGACATGGCGAGAAGTGGAGGCAAGAACCAATATTCTCCTTTTTACTCTCATACTTTTGTAGTTCCATCTCCTAGTCAAAATGTTTTCAGCAAAAAAGATAATTAAGCCTTAAGAAAAAACCCTTAATTTCTAAACTTATTTTAAGCTTTAATCACTTCATTTTGGAGACTTAATTTGGCTGACCACATAGTAGACCTTTTATTTTTGTTCTAGATGAAGTTTCCAAAATCCCAAATAGAGCAAATTCCAAAAGTTTACTATTATACTATACTATAATAGTATACTATACTATTACTTTCTATAATGTAACGTCTTTACTATTTGTATACTATTATTTTATGACTATTCTGTACAACTTAGTATATTATTACTTTCATGTAGCATAACTCACCATCATTCAAACTTTGATATTCATTCTATAACAAGTATGCCTTCAAACCAATGACGTTTAGTTAGTAGAAATTTAAAAAAATCTTTTTATTAGCACAGTCTTGTTTATATCTGGTATCGCATTATAAATATAGGGATAGTAATGGGAGAGGGTCATGGTATCAAAATACTGTGACAGAATAAGTCAAAACTTGGATTAAAACAGAGGCCTATAAATGAAATGTCCTTGAATTGAAAAGGCACATATTAATGTATTTCCTATAATGCATTGATCAATATGTCCATTTAGGTTTGTATTTTTTTTTTTCCATGTGGTCCAATATCTTTCAGTCTACTTCAAATTACCATGCAAGGAGGTTTGGTGTTCGTGCAGCCATGCCAGGATTTATTGCTAAGAGACTCTGCCCACAACTTATAATAGTGCCTCCAAACTTTGACAAATACCGAGCTGTGAGTAAAGAGGTAAGTTAATGTCTCACCCCTACTTTAGGCTTTCACTGATTTCCTGTCACCTGCAGACTCAAGTCTGAGTGCCTTAGCACATAGGATTTGGTCTTAGCTTACGCTTTCAGTTGAGCCTCCTATCACTTCTTCAGCTTGTATATTGAATACTGAGCTGCATATAGTATCCAGAATACATCATTCTTTTTCCCAATTATTTGCCTTTCCATGCAGTTTTCATTTGCTTAGAAAATTCTTCCCATTTCCTCCAACTTTGAACTGCCTTAATGATAATATAAAATTAAATTTAGCTCTTTTTTCTTAACGTACAATATACATTTTTTCTAGAACCACATTTTATTAATAACTTACAGAATCTACTCATCATTAATGTCAACCTATTATCTGAATAATTATTTGTTAATGTTGTTAAACAGTGACAAAATTCATGTATTTTGATTAGCCTACTTTTCTTACCCTATAATCATTTACTGTCTAAGACTGATAATTGAAAAGAGAGTAATCCATTGCTTTGAAAAGGATCTTTGAAGTAGATTTGATTATTTACTAAAATTGCCAAACTGTCATATGTGAAAATTTTCATTTTTTCTATTTTTTATGACAAGTGGTTTATCATGCAGTGCTGGAATAAAATTTTAGACTGCTATATCAAATACTTTTAGACTGCTGTAGTAAAATGTGTTTAAGACTACTGTCTGAATGGAAACACTTAAAAAACTGTGGCCTAATACTTATTACTCTTTTGTTATGCCAGGGGTCTTTAAATTCACCCCTCTTATTTTTATTCCACCTCATTTTCCCGAGAAATGACACTATTCCAAGTTTAAACACAGGTTTGTTTTTTTTTCTGTCCAAGGCGGTCTGTGACAGCAAGTGCTTTGTGTATACCTCTGAAAAGGCAGTGTAGGAGAGGGGAGCACACTCACATTTGGTTACTGTTTATCTCTTTCATTGTATTCCTAATTAAAAAGAGATAAAATACTAATCATAAATATAGCGTTTTAAGAAGTTTTAAAAATCCTACAAAAATTTAGTAAGAGAAGGCATTTTTTAAAGTCGTGCTTTAACTCAGCAATACTTCTGGCAGTATGCCAGTGAAAACCAAAGTGTTTTTAGTTATTTTAGTCTGGTTACTTATGTAAGTCAGAGAACTCTTCAAATTTGAGCCGAATCTAGCTAGTTTATTTGCAGATAACAAATGAGTTCTTATGTGTAAATGAACTATAGAACAAATTCATCACTGCCTATGGATACATTAATATTCATGACTTGGTTAGAAAGTTTAAGAAAAAGCCCTCCCTATTTTTTGAGACAGGGTCTCACCCCATAGCCCAGGCTCAATGCTGTGACTCGATCATACCTCACTGTAACCTTAAACTCTTGAATTAAGCAATCCTCTGGCCTTATCCTCCTGAGTAGCTAGAATGACAGGCATGCATCACCACACCCTCCTAATTTTAAAATTTTTTTGCAGAGATAGGGTTTCGCTATGTTGCTCAGGCTAGGTTTAAACTCCTGGCCTCAGAAAATTATCTTGCCCAGGCCTCCCAAAGTGCTGGGATTACAGGCATGAGCCACCATGCCCAGCTAGCCATTTTTGTTTTATCCAAGATATTGGAGCTTTAAGTGCTTGATTTTTACTGGAACTTGTCTCTTTTAATTCTTATAGCAATATCCTATGTAAAGGAAGTTAATAAATACTCAACAGTGTCTCTAGGGAGTACTTCTCATTCAGAATCTTAGTTGGCTGCCAGTTACAGACTTCACAGGGTTTCATTTTCATTGGAAAGATTCTATTTGAGCACATTATAACAAGAACAAAGCTAATTAAGGCACTCTCTGAGTAAAACTTGGCCAAGTTTATATCACCATTTTCTAAAATTCCCTTTGACTCAGCTGTTCATAATTATATTAAGCTAAAAAGCTTTCTTTTTATAAAACAAGAAACAGTTTTCTTGTGATACAGTAGACAGTTTTAAAAGCTAAATGGAAGCATAGCATAATTCAGCAAATATATTTTCTAATACACATTTTTTTTTTGAGGCACGGTGTCACTCAGTCACCCAGTCTGGAAAATATGCATATTATATTGACAACCATTGCCTCTAATTATAGCTAATACTTAAGTGGTTAGAAAAAAAAGTCATAGTTTTATGTAAGAACACTATCTTATATAAAAGGCGTTTCTGAATTATAGCAACTATAATTCTAATCTTTATATGTATTTCTTTTATCCTAAGATGTAACTCCAGACTTTTCCCCATCATTTAAGGTAATCATGGAAGTACACTATAGATTTGTCATTTTTTTCCATTCCAGATCTTAATAAGTAACAGGAAATAGAGAACATTCATTTTCCTGTATGGATTAATGCATTAATTAATGTTAAGTGGACTTTTATGTGCATGTTATAATTAATTGAAATATTTTCTAAAGCAACATAGTACCTTTATATAAGATTATTCCTTTTTAAAATGAACCAAAAACAATAAATCACAAAAGGCAGGAGGGAATAGAATCCTATCATTCCCACTTCAGCTTCTGACGAGCTACCTAAATTTAACCTTAACCGTTTTTTTGTATGTGCCTACCAGATAATGTTGTCTGAGATTTATTTGAATTGCTTATTATAACTAGATATAGGTAGCTAAATAGAGATTGTATCAAATGAAGCTATTTTGTGGTCTTCTGCCTTCATGGTCTATTTTAATACAAAAAGAAATTTTGAAAATATTCCCTGGTAGTGGATTATTTATTCCTTAAATCCATGAGCTATTGACTGCAGGATTGTTACTGTAGTTGCAAACTAAGAATATTAACGTTTCTTATCAGCTACATATGACAGAAGAAATTTGCTATCACAGCAAAATTTAAACTTCTTTTTGTTTCCTTTGAAGGTTAAGGAAATACTTGCTGATTATGATCCCAATTTTATGGCCATGAGTCTTGATGAAGCCTACTTGAATATAACAAAACACTTAGAAGAAAGACAAAATTGGCCTGAGGATAAAAGAAAGTATTTCATCAAAATGGGAAACTCTGTAGAAAATGGTAAGCAACTTATTAAGACTATCAAACCAAGAAACAGTGAAAAAAAAAACCCACAACTCTTTGAATTGATCCAATTAATTTATTAGCCTGTATAGGTAGAAGGCATAGATGTACCTTTATAAAAATGTAAAATCAGAAAATTTAAAAAATACCGTGGGTTTTCTGCATTAAACATGTAGAATATCACATATAAACGAAATGTGATTGTTAAATCTCTAAGCTTAAGAGTCTGCAGAATCCCTGAACAAAGTAATTTTATAGCAGTTATTTTCCTAAGGTCTAACTAACTTAAGAGTTTGGATGGCATTGAAGCTGAGGAAGTTATCTGTTTAAAGTGGCCTTTTGTTGTTGTTAGAAAAGACTAGCCTCAAGCATATCAAAACATTGGATGATTCTATTTTTCTTCATTTTCCTAATTTTCCTAATAATCTAATTATTATAGCAATTATAACGTTTTTAACTCTGCCAAAATTAATGACTTCTCACTCCCTTCTTTGCCTTACACTGTATAATTTCAAGACTCCAGGGTTTGTTTTTTTTTTTTTTAAATCCCTTTATTACCTATCCAAAAGCAATGCCAAGAAACATGCAGATATTACACATACTGCTTTCAACATTTTGTCAAAGGTATGATTATATCTGAGATGTCCTGGACCCCTGAACAAAGTTCACCTGGATGAAAAAGTGACACAGAAGGGTTTGCTCACAACCCACAGGAACATTTCATGTGCACAACTCTGCTTCAGACGGGCCAGACAGTGCTGGGGAGACCTGTTTGTAACTTTCCCTGAAGCAAAAATGGTAGATCCCCAATGACATTAATCTAACTCTCTCACATTGTTTGTGACTCACATCATTTGGAGCAAGTTTAATATGGGCACCAAGTCACAACTTCATTACCTTATTTAAAGCCCTAAGGGATTGGTCTCTCTTTTCTTTTATAGGAACATTAAATAATAATCATCATTTCTGGACACAGAGGCACAGAGCAGAAGGTTTTCCTTATTTCATGTAACTTTATTGTTTGAGGATGTGGTACATAAAGCCTGATGTCACTTTGTATAAAATCTTACTTTACTAGTTCCTTACTTTCACAAGAGAATGAGGGAATATCATTAAATAATTATGTCAAAGCATCCCCTGAGGGCCTCCCATAACAATTACTTGCATGATATGTTTTAAAATTTTTACATTGGGATTAAAGTAAATATTTTCATTTTCTACTAATTTTTTTTTTTTTTTTTGAGATAGAGTCTCACTCTGTTGCCCAGGCTGGAAGTGCAGTGGCATGGTCGCAGCTCACTGCAGTCTCTGCCTCCTGGATTCAAGCAGTTCTCCTGCTTCAGCCTCCTGAGTATCTGGAATTAGAGGTGCCTGCCACCACACCTGGCTAGTTTTTTGTATTTTTAGTAGAGGCGGAGTTTCACCATGTTGGCCAGGCTGGTCTCAAACTCCTGACCTCAGGTGATCTGCCCGCCTCAGTCTCCCAAAGTGCTAGGATTACAGGCGTGAGCCACCACGCCCGGCCTACTAATGTTCTTTTCATTTCTTATAATGTCCAAACTCACTATGAGTATGTGAGTTTTTAATATCTATTGCTTTTAACATATTTACTTGTACAGCGCCCTCTTCATGTATTTTCATATTCCTAAGCAATTGGAATAGTTTAAATTTTCTTCTCATGTATAAATACCTGTGGGCTGGACTTTCAGGCATGTCTCATCTCACATCATGCCATGGGAAATTGTCAATAGTGCATGGACTGTGGCAGGCAATTGATATATCTTCCTCTAAAGTCCAAGACATTTTTTTGCTGTTTCCCCATTTTCTAAAAGGTGTTTGTCTTTGGAAATATATTGCTAACTACCATCTCTACATACAAATAAAATTTTTAAATGTTTACTCTCCCATCTAAATCTGGATGGTGAGTGCCAGATAATAAAAGAAACTGAAATGCCATTCACTTTTTAGCGCTTGTCGTTCAAATGAAATGCTTTAATCCTAGTGTTACATTCTGATTACCTCAGTTATGGGGATTATAAAGATGTTTCTGACACAAAGCAAATAAGAAACTAGTCCAACTGTTGGTTGCACAACCAGGCCTCACAGAAAAGTAGAATGTAGTTCAGATTGAAAAGATACCTGAGCATTCTGCAGCAGCTCTGATAATGTACTAGAAGGCAGCATTCTTTGCTTCCTGCTGTATAATTCTGCTCTCACAGTGACTCACCTGAGGGCTGGGTGGTTGAGGCATGAGGTACAAAACATGGCATAAAAAACTCGGCAGAAGGGACTTATGAATGTGACAGATAACTCATTTGGTTTGCAGTTTTTCTGTAGCTCTCTTTACCTTTACTTCTACCCATCCAGATGAGGAAAAGATCTCCAGGTAGATACCATTTCAACTGTTTCACAGTCTTTTTTTTTTTTTTTTTTTTTTTTTTTTTTTTTTGTGAGATGGAGTCTCACTCTGTCACCCAGGCTGGAGTACAGTGGCACGGTCTCAGCTCACTGCAACCTCTGCCTTCTGGGTTGAAGTAATTCTCCTGCTCCAGCCTCCTGAGTAGCTGTGTGCCACCATGCCTGGCTCATTTTTGTATTTTTAGTAGAGATGGGGTTTCGCCATCTTAGCCAGGCTGATCTTGAACTCCTGACCTCAGGTGATCCGCTCGCCTCAGCCTCCCAAAGTGCTGGGATTACAGACGTGAGCCACCGTGCCTGGCCTGTTTCCCCTCTGAATTGCTCTACATTTTAAAACCAGAATATTAAAAAGTGACAGGAACTGAAGCACATAAATATCAGCTAATGTAAGTTTGAAAATAAGGCTTATTGGCGAGGCAAGGTGGTTCACATTTATAATCCTAGCACTTTAGGAAGCTGAGGTGGGAGGATCAGTTGAGCCCAGGAGTTGGAGACCACCCTGGGCAAGATTGTGAAACCCTATCTTTACCAAAAAAGTATAAAATTAACTAGGTGTGTTGGCTTGCGCCTGTAGTCCCAGCTACACTGCACCCTGGGCAAGAGGGAGACCCTGTCTCAAAAAAAAAAAAAAAAAAAATGGAGAGAAAGAAAATTGGCTTGTTGTGTATGTGCCCTGGGAATTCAGATTTGGAAAACATCTGACTGAATTAACATCTATGACTTAATTCACACTACATATTTTAAATTTTTAAATTTATCAGATGTCCGTCATATTTATTTTATATTATTTTTAAATTTTTTTCCTAAACAGCCAAGTTCATTTTTCAAGTAATATACATTCATATGTGTCTTAAAACTAGAAATTTAATTTTTGCTTCTGCATTTGCCTTAATTTGGAAAATATTTATATGTAATAAAATTATGAGATGGGATCAGAAAGCTTTTTTGCTAACCTTGGTTGTTACAAATGCATTTAAATTGTATTTCTTCTACATTAAGCCCAGAAAATAGGCTTTAATAGATTTGTTCATGGAGACATTTTTAGTATCAGTATAGATTTAAGTATATTTTATAGAGTCCATTTATGAAAAATATAAATATAAGGAGGTAATAACCAGATTGGTATTTTTACTTTACTTTGTAATAATAGTTTATAGCCTATTAATAATAACGTCTCTTTTTCTTAAACTTGGACCATCCAATCAGACCTTAAGAATTTGTATATTCAAAGCATAACTTTCAGAGGTAATTTCTATTTATTACAAATGTGCCCTTAATCAAAGTGATACTTCATAAACAAGCAAATCAAAATTAAAATCAGCATTTGAAAGAAGAAAATTCAGATTATTTTAAAATCTAAAAGTTTTCTTCCATGAATGAAGAAAAGTTAAGTGTTTTGCTTTCTAAAAACAAAACTTTATTTTCAGGTGTAATTATTATATATTGCTTAAATGCCTTTTTCCTCATTCCTAAATTCTAATTTTAGAAGATTCTTTTTCTTCCTAAAGGAGAATAAAGAAAAGATTTCCTTTTTTTTTTTTTTTTTTTTTTTAAGGAAAAGGTAATGTGAACTGAAACCCAATTCTGAATTTCAATTAATTTAGGTACGAACATTAAAGAGTTTTACACAGAATATTTTCTTTTAATATTTATGTTGTGGAAATGGATAATAGTCTTGTTAGGAAAAATTCATAATCAGTGTTCTCTTTAACAGTTATAAAACAGCAAATGATAAATGATGGCATTTCTGATCTTGGATCCTAGAAACTAAGCTAAACTAGATTTTTTTTTTTTTTTTTGTCTTCAGAAATAATGTAGGGAAACCTAACTTATGAAGTATATACTTCTTAAAATAAACGTGAGTTATTGTTCCTGTTTATGATTTAGATAATCCAGGAAAGGAAGTTAATAAACTGAGTGACCATGAACGATCCATCTCTCCACTACTTTTTGAAGAGAGTCCTTCTGATTTGCTGCCCCCAGGAGATCCTTTCCAAGTGAACTTTGAAGAACAAAACAGTCCTCAAATACTCCAAAACTCAGTTGTTTTTGGAACATCAGCCGAGGAAGTGGTAAAGGAAATTCGTTTCAGAATTGAGCAAAAAACAACATTGACAGCCAGTGCAGGTATTTAAAAGGGTATTGGTGGCCACTATAGTTATAATTTTCAGACTGGCTAATTCAAGTGTAATATTAGTAGTTTCTCATTATAAGGTATTTAGTAACATTTTACTTATCTAGTCTTTGATTCAACTTCTAATGACTTTACCTATTCAGAATAGCTGTGAACCTAGTAAGTAAATTGGAGTTAAGCAGACTATGAGCCTGAAGAAAAAAGAGATTATAAATTTCTTTCTTTTTTTTTTTCTTTTTGAGATGGAGTCTTGCTCTGTCGCCCAGGTTGGAGTGCAGTGGGGCAATCTCATTCAGCTTATTGCAGCCTCTGCCTCCTGGATTCAAGCAATTCTCCTGCCTCAGCCTCCTGAGTAGCTGGGACTATAGGCGCATGCCGCCATGCCCGGCTAATTTTTTGTATTTTCAATAGAGACGGGTTTCACCATGTTAGTCAGGATGGTCTTGATCGCCTGACCTCGTGATCCACCCACCTTGGCCTCCCAAAGTGCTGGATTACGGGTGTGAGCCACCATGCCTGACCCATAAATTTCATATAGCTATCTTTTTCTAGCACAAAATATATTTTTATTGTTTTTGCATGTAATACTTGATTATTAGTTTTTCCTTGGGATGTCCAAGATTACATTGCAGGAGAGAACCCAGATGGCCACAAGGTAGGAGACAAAAGGAATACTAACTAGCAACATAGCAATCCAGGATCATCTGGTAAAGTTAAAACAAATTGACATATGTTGTTAACCCATGAGGCCATCACTGTCTCTTAGCATAATAACTATTTTTCATCATGAGGACCCTGAACTATCTTGTAAAAGCCAAACTGTGATTAGGTAAATCTTTTCTTTCTACACCAAAACATGAGAATGAATAATGCATTTTAGGAAGATCTATATAACAATTGACATGAACTGTTTAATGAATCTATTTGAATATACCTATTTCAAATTATCTTAATCAGGATTCCTAGAAATTGTAAAACATCTTTCTGAAAACTAGTAATCTGTTCTGTGAATAACATAAAAAGGATACACCAATCTAATTATTATTTTAAATATACTATAACCAGAATCTTCAATTTTTTGCTTTATGTGGATAATCTATGCAAAAGACCTTTTCGAAGAGTAAACATCCACCCTAAATTATATTCTGGATCTTTTCTGAGAGGTAGATATAGAACCACTATAAAAACAATCTGGGCTGGGCATGATGGCTCACGCCTGTAATCCCAGCACTTTGGGAGGCTAAAGCTGGTGGACCACTTGAGGTCAGGAGTTCGAGACCAGCGTGACCAATATGGTGAAACCCCCGTCTCTACTGAAAATACAAAAATTACCCAGGCGTGGTGGTGCATGCCTCTAATCCCAGCTACTTGGGAGGCTGAGACAGGAGAATAACTTGAACCCAGGAGGTGGAGGTTACAGTGAGCCAAGATTGCGCCACTGCCTCTAGCCTGGGTGACAGAGCAAGCCTCCATCTGGAAAAATAAAAAATTCTGTATTCCTACTAAAGGTAGTAAGTAAACTAATAATTACACTTAATATTACTTAGCTCAGAAATTACTCTTACATTTTAAAATATCATGGAGAATTAAATATTTCTCATTTTTGCTGCCACAATAACTAGTACAATTTCTTTTCCTAAGACCATAGCAAGCCCTGGGGACATAGATGGTAATCAATTGTTATTTTTAAAGTACCATTATATATCATTTGAGATTTTTTGCAATTAACATTTTTTTCTGTTTTGTTATTGCATTTTTAAAAGTCACACATATCAACTTCTTTGAGTCATCAGAGTATTCTTCTTTTAAGGCATTGCCCCAAATACAATGTTAGCAAAAGTATGCAGTGATAAGAATAAACCAAATGGACAATACCAAATTCTTCCCAATAGACAAGCTGTGATGGACTTCATCAAGGATTTACCCATTAGAAAGGTAAGATTTTTACATACAGTTTATTTTTGTATATGTCCTCTGAATTCTGAAGAGATACTATGTAGGTCAATAGTTAATCATTCTTTGCTAAAATGTTTTAAAACAATAGATAACAAGCAAGAACTATAATGGGTGATAGAATTTGAACTTGAAGAAACCTTTCTGTGAAACCCTGAAAGTGAGATTTAGCTTATTTGCTGTAAACTTTTAAGAAAGTAATAATCACAGATTTTTAAGTGAATTCCTGCCAAGGAGAAGAGAAATTAAAAGAATATTTCCAACAGTCCCTTCATCTGTAACTTAGTGCTATCTTAGTTCTAAAGTCTAGATTGCTGCTAGATTAATGGGCATGATGCTTCAAAGAGATTTAGAATTTTAATTGTTTTTGACAAAGAATAAACCAAAATATTTTGCCATTTTAAAAATGGTAAAATTATCCCTCAGGGGTTCCAGAAAGTGTATACTTTATTATTTTTTAGAGCTTCTAGATTTTTCTGCATATATATACTTTTTTTTCAATAATTGCACCATACACTACTGTATATGATCTAGGACTTTCTTTTCTCATTCAACATAATGTACATGAATGAATTTAAATATTTTTCAGTGCTCAGTATGTAATATATAGTGATTACTGACTAGTATATGTAAGGTGTAGCTGCAAAGCCGTGTTTTCCAATGTTTTTCAAGTATGAATAGGTATTCCCTTTAAAAAGGTTCTGGGTTCAAATACCTTTGGAGTGTACTACTCTTGATGTGTCACTATGCATATTAATATATTAAAGATTCATAAATCTTGGAATAAAAAGTTTCACTTAAATTTGTTAATCCCACCATTCCCCAAGTTTATATGAACACAGCACTCCTTTTTTAATGCCTTTTGAACTTACATGAAGCCCTAGTTTAGTAAATGTGGTCAAAAAGTAATTAAAGCAGTTTTCCTGCATGACTTGTGAAGATAGTCACATTATTCATACCTTTTATCGATTATAAAAGATAAAATGAGCACTTTGGGAAGCCAGGGTGGGCGGATCACCTGAGGTCAGGAGTTCGAGACCAGCCTGACCAACATGGAGAAACCCCATCTCTACTAAAAATACAAAATTAGCCGGGTATGGTGGCGCATGTCTGCAATCCCAGCTACTCAGGAGGCTAAGGCAGGAGAATCGCTTGAACAACCCAGGAGGCGGAGGTTGCCGACGTGGCGCCACTGCACTCCAGCCTGGGCAACAAGACCGAGACTCCAATTCCCCCGCCCAAAAAAAAAAAAGTGTAATGAGATTGTAATCTCAATTTTTAGCTTAACTTTAAAATCTATTAATAATAAATATTGATTCTTTTCTAGGTTTCTGGAATAGGAAAAGTTACAGAGAAAATGTTAAAGGCCCTTGGAATTATTACATGTACGGAACTTTACCAACAGAGGGCATTGCTTTCTCTCCTTTTCTCTGAAACATCTTGGCATTATTTCCTTCATATCTCCTTGGGTCTAGGTTCAACATACCTGACAAGGTATCTATATGTATTGTCATTCTGCTTTTTCTTAACGTTTGCTGCAATATCAGTTTTAACCATTGAGATGAGGCTATCTGGATAACATGTTTTAAAATTCTTTCAGGCTAGTTTAATTCAAAATATAATGTTTGAATTATAGTCAACAGATTGGATGTAGGAGGAAAGGAAAAGAAAAATAAAGAATCACTCCTAGGTTGTGGCGTCAGCAATTGGGTAGAGAGACAAGAGGAATAATAGCTACTTTCTTTTTTATCCCTACCTTGTTCTTTGTTCAGAACCTAAGAAATGCCAGTAGTCAGGTTGTTGTGAAAAGAAAGATGGCCATATTCTGTAATTCACCCTTTAAGGAAGGAGATGTAATGATTCTTTGAAAGCTTTAAACTACGTTTCTTTTCTTTTCCAGATTTGTAAATGATTCATTCATTTAGTACTGAGTACTTTACTTTGTGTTAGGTACTATTCTAGGCACTGTGGATAACAGCAGCGAATAGGACAAATTCCTGCCCTCATGGAGTTTACAGACTAGTGTGAGCGATAGAAAATAATTGTAAAGCAGAGTGAGGGCATAGAAAATGACTGGGGAGTAAGTGTGAAGGGTTAGCAACCATCATCCAAAGGCAGAGAGACCTGAGGGAGCCTGCCATGCAAAGGCTAGAAGAGGGAACAGCTGGAGGAAATACCCTGGGTTTTCTTCCCTGCCACTCTTTCATGTAGGTCTTAAAAAGAGGAACCCTAGAGGTAGAAGGTAAATTGTTGTGGGATAGTAGGTGAAAAGAAGGAAATTTTAAAAGACTGGGAATCATGGAAGTCAACACTGGGCACTATTTTTACAATTTTGTCATCACCTTGTCAGCCTGTCCTCAAAATGACTCCTTTATATTCTTGTATTTAAACTGAAGGACAACAATAAAAATCAATGAGGATGCATGTAAAATTGATGGACCAATTAAGCCTACTAAATTTTACAGAGAGTGCAAGGCTTGTTGTATTGCTTTTCTCGTCTCTTCCTGCTCTTCAATCTTTTGAGTCCACAGTTAGCTGACTTTAATCTTCAGTGGACATAATGAAAGATAAAGATATCACAGCACCATAAATAATTATATTTGAAGATAGCAGGAAATAAAACTTCATTTTTAATCCAAAATTTTTTTTATTTCCATAGTGCTTGAAAACAATATAGTTCTGATGTAACATAACATATATTAACTTGTGGTATTTAGAGATGCAGGTAAGGCTTTTACATGAAATTCATAGGTAATTTATAATAAAAAATACAAAGCCTGCCTTTCCCTCTGCCCATATTCTCTATTCGCCTATTCTGCTTTGCTTTTTAATCAGAGTACTTCTCCCCTTCTAACCCGTTCCATATTTACTACTATATTTGTTTATCTGTCTCTCTCCAATGGGATATATACATTTCCTAAGGGCAAGTACTTGGTCTGTTTCCTTCATTACTGTATCCTCAAGTTCTAGAACAGTGCTTGAATCATAATAGGTTCACTAAATATTTGGAAAATGAGTACTCTACATGTCATTTCAACTTTTTGGTTTTAACTAATCCTGTCAGAGCAGAATACAGCCAAACTAGGTGGTTCAGATTCCCAATCTTCATCCTATAGCTGTGTACTAAATTCTGACTGAGGTTCTATATAGTGGTATAAATGAATAATGAATAGGCTGTGGGAGAAAGAAGTTAATATACTAAGCCAAAAACTAGATAACTGATTTTAAATTATTTAAAATTCAATTATATTTTATAACTGGAAGATATTACACTATCACTTCCTATTTGTTTTTATAAGTTGTGGTTTTTGATAGTCAGATTTTTAATAGAAGCAATTTCTAATATCTACCTATTTTCAAGTTTGTTCTTTTCAATAGATATAGACTTGATTCATAATCATATTAGCATCTTACCTATGTTCTTTGCTGATTTATTTTTAGATAAAAATCTGTTTTTCATGATGTATAAATTTTAATAAAAAATTTGAGATCTCTAAAAGGTAATTGATATGTTAAATCCTCTTCGTTAACTAAAAACAACTCAGTCTTTGAAAAATAAAGTCTTTTTTTTTCATTTCAAGGGATGGAGAGAGGAAGAGTATGAGCGTTGAGAGGTAATGTTTTATTTATTAATTATTGTTAATTGTGCATAATTCATGTTATTTTAAACTAATATTGAATTAATTTTTAGTAAATATCACTGAAATAAGAAATCTATTTGCAAATTACTATAACAATTTTTAGTAGTTTACACTCCCTGCAGTAAATGCCTTGGTATAAGACTATTATTTTCAGTTGCTATAATCTCAGAAATTAACTTCAGCTATTTTTTAATGTTGGTTTTAATCCTACCTAGTGAAAACCAAGCATTTTAGAATTTCATATCTTAATTTCTAGCTTGTTTATAAGGACAATTGAGTATTTACTTCAGAAATTTAAGAAGTAACAATTGGAATTCTTCCTAAAATTATTTCAATATTGATGATTAAGCAGAAGCTTAAACAGTAAAATATTACTGATGAAAGAGAGCTTAAAGATGATCTAGTTTAGTGGTTTACAATCTTGTTTGAAAACCAAACGAAATAATGATGGAAACTTACTGTTTGGGGAAATAAGTCATTGTTTGAAACGTCCTTCAATTATCTCCTCAAAGCAGCAAGGTTCCACTGAGACATTTAAGAAACACTGACCTAGGGCCCGGCAAGGTGGCTCACACCTGTAATCCCAGCACTTTGGGAGGCTGAGGTGGGCAGATCACTTGAGGCCAGGAGTTCTAGATGAGCCTGGCCAACATGGCAAAACCCTGTCTCTACTAAAAATACAAAAATCAGCCCGGCATGGTGGCTTACACCTTTAATGTCAGCTACTTGGGTGGCTGAGGCAAGAGAATTGCTTGAACCCGGGAGGCGGAGTTTGCAGTAAGCTGAGATGGCACCACTCCACTGCAGCCTGGGCGACAGAGTAAGACTGTGTCTCAAAATCAAAACAAGACAAAACAAAACACTGACCTAGTACAAGGTTGTGTTCATATTCCACATATGTTATTTGTGGTCAGAAAAGCTGAATAACTTTTACAGGACAGCATAATAAATGGCTTTGATAAAAATTGCTATTTTAGGTTTTGGTCCATATGAAAGCAAGCAAAGAGAGATTTTAAAAAAAGCATCCAAAAGCAAAATAGTATTGCCCTATTTGATAAATTTCTCTGCCATTTTCTCTGTTATTGGGAGCACTATTTGATGTACAGGAATGTGTTCTCCACTTTTTTTTTTCTGGAAACTGTCTCCTCTTGGCTTTTTAAAATGGGCAGTATAACATCAAATTTGGTATGAAGTTGGGGGAAAGGAGGTTGCAATTTATATCACAAACTAACTTCTCTAATACAGAAGGAACTCTTATAATCAATAAAAAAAGGGACAGTAAGCCTACAGAAAAAATGAACAAAGGTCTAATTAATTAACAGAAAAGGAAATACAAATGGCTCTTAAAACAAGTGAAAATATTACCATTTTCATTTATAATTAAAGAAATACAGATTGAAAGTTCTCTCAGATACCTTTCTTTCACTAATCAGGTTGGCAAAGATTCTAACATACTCTGTTGGCAAAACTGTAGGAATGAAAATGTGTAAACTTTAGAGGGAGTACATTAGGTTTTTTTTATTGCTATTAAAACAAGTTTCTACAAATTTAGTGGCTTAAAACAACACAGATTTATTCTCTATCATTCTGAAAGTCAGTGGTTCTAAAGTTAATGTATTGGTAGAGCTCCATTTCTTCTAGAAGCTCTGGGAGAGAGTCCATTTCTTTATGAAAAGGTTCTAGAGGCCATAGAAGCTTTGGCTCACAGCCTCAGCAACTTCTTTCTCTGACTGTAACCCTCCTGCCTCCTTCTTATAAGGACCCTTGGGATTACATTGGGCAAAGCTGAACATTCCAGAATAATCCTCAGTCAGAATTTAATCACATCTACTAAGTCCCTTTTGTCATATAAGATACTAGGTTCACAGATTTCAGGGATTAGGATGTGGACGTTTTTAGGGACCATTATCTAGCCTACCACAGGGGCTAAGAAATTTGATAATATGTGTCAAAATCACAGATACATGTATTTGATGCCATAATTCTTTTATTAAGAATTAATTCCAGAGATGTAGTCACATGTCATTTTACATATATACAGGGTTACTTATTGCATTTTTTATGATAGAAAAAAACTGTAATATCCATGAATAGAGAATTGGTTAAATTGGCCGGGCGCAGTGGCTCAAGCCTGTAATCCCAGCACTTTGGGAGGCCAAGATGGGCGGATCACGAGGTCAGGAGATCGAGACCATCCTGGGTAACACAGTGAAACCCCGTCTCTACTAAAAATACAAAAACTTAGCCGGGCGAGGTGGCAGGCGCCTGTAGTTCCAGCTACTCGGGAGGCTGAGGCAGGAGAATGGTGTGAACCCGGGAGGCGGAGCTTGCAGTGAGCTGAGATCCGGCCACTGCACTCCAGCCTGGGTGACAGAGCGAGACTCCGTCTCAAAAAAAAAAAAAAAAAAAAGAATTGGTTAAATTACCTTACATCATTAAATTAGAATATTATGCTGCTATATAAAAATGAGGAAATCATTTACTCATGGGGAACTCTCACCATGATAAATTGAGAAAAGCAGGGTATTAAACAATGTATCTAAAATTCTACTGTTTATGTAAAACATGAGAGGAAAATGTCTAATGGTTTGCTTATTTTATATATATATATATATACTTGGAATATTTCTTTTTTTTTTTTTTGAGACGGAGTCTCTGTTGCCCAGGCTGGAGTGCAGTGGCATGATCTTAGCTCACTGCAAGCTTCGCCTCCCGGGTTCTCGCCCTTCTCCTGCCTCAGCCTCCCGAGTAGCTGGGACTACAGGCGCCCGTATACGTGGAATATTTCTAAGGAATTCATAAGAATAAGAAGCTGACACATTGGTTGCCACTAGGAAAGAGAACTGAGTAGCTGAGGTTAAGGTTAGAAGTAGAAAGGGGACTCTTTACTGAAGAGTTACTTGCTCAGGGTCCATACTCATCATTCTGGTCTCTTTGTATTATCCTCTTTTATGTTAATATCACTTGTCAACTTATTTCAACACTCTTTTGTAGATGAATTCAAAATACCTACATTTAGTCTTATCAGCCTTCTATTTTCAGCTGTCTATTAAACAACTCTGCCTAGGTTCCATGAGCCAACCCCTTAAATCTACTTAAAGGTGTTTCTCATCCAGAAAATCCATGTACAGTAATTGGAATGATGTTCTCATTTGGACTTTCTTAACATAATCCTCTGTAACAAAGTCTATATATACATATACCCTAATCTGTTTTAAGTTCTGGAGGCATTACCATTATCTGTTGGTAATTTTAATTATCTTTTTTGTGATATAATAGAGCAACAGCATAAAATTGTTTCTTTGCTACTCAAGCTTTCCTGTTTAAGTGGGTTTCCATTATTTATATAGATCTTAGATGTTTTTACTTAATTAAATTTTAGTTCATTTGAAAACTTTATTTTGTACTGCAGAAAATATAACTTCATGCTAGCCATATAAACATGCATACCATTTCCAAATTATCCTGGATTATAGTTTACTTTGTGCACCAAAATTATTCTTATCTTTCTAGGACATTCAGTGAGATAAATAAAGCGGAAGAACAATACAGCCTATGTGAAGAACTTTGCAGTGAACTTGCTCGAGATCTACAGAAAGAAGGACTTAAGGTGCTTTATTTTGATATGGTGTCCTTAGTTTTTAAGTTTTTTAATAATAAAATGCTACCTTAAAGCTAGAGTTAGATTACACATTATTCTTAAAGGTGAATACAAATTAATAAACGTCAGAATAGTGCAGTCCTATCACCAACAGTCAGATACAAATCCAATTCTGACCTATATCTGGAGTCTGTGATGGGGTGATTCTATGAAGCAGCAATTTGTGAGGATAGTGTGGTTCAGTATAATTCAGAGGACTTTACTTCTGTACCTCAGGAGTACATTTGAATAAGTTAAAACCAGAGTTACACTGGCATTAGAGAATAAGGCAGAAGAAAGAATTTGCAGAGAATTGTATTCACATATTACAAATGTCTTTCCAATCATCCGTTAATGTTTTTCTTACTTAGACAATGACTTTCTAAAATAGCCATTTTGTTTCAAGCTTGTAATCCAGGTTGCTTAACACAGGACAACAAAACCTATAAGACTTTGAACTTGCTATTTTATAATCTTCACTCACAACAATTTATATTTAGAGTATTCCCAACACTCTCAAACCAGAGGCAGAATCAGTACAAAGCGTAATAAAAAGGTATTTTTAAATTGCTACACAATACAAATACCTGGTTTGATAGAAGAAATGAGACCTAGTGTTCAATAGATCAGTAAAGTGATTATAGTGTACAGTAATCTATTTTACATATCAGAATAGCTAGAAGAGAACAATTTGCATGTTTCTAGCATAAAGAAAATGCAAATATTTAAGGTGGTAGATATCCCAAGTACACTTATTTGATCTTTACAAAGATCAAAACTATGAGGTACATGTGATAACTTACTATGTTCATATAATGCATCAGTAAAACTATTACACTAATCAGTGAAAAATTTGTTTTAAAAAAATTAGTACCAAGAGTGGGATATCTTATGAGTATTTTTCTCATAGTCCTTCTCTATCATACCTTGAGTTTAAATAATTTTCTTTTTAAAAAATGTTTAATAAACATTTAATTTTATGATCATTTTAGGTTTCCAGAAAAGTCACAAAAATAATAGAATTTCAGCATACTCCTCACCTGGTTTCCTCCATTATTAACATATTACCAGAGTACATTTGTCAAAAGTAAGAAACTGATATTTCATTCATTGCCAATTATTAAGTCAACCCTAGACTTTATTTGGAGTTTACTAATTTTTCCATTAATATCCTCCCTGCCTTCTAGAGTTCAATCCAGGGGACTACATTGCATTTAGCTGTCATGTCTCTCTGGTTTCCTGGTCTGTGATAGTTTCTTAGTTTTTCCTTCTTTTTCATGACCTCGACAATCTTGGGTATTACCATACAGGTATTCTGCAGAATGTCGCCCAATCTGGGTTTGTCTGATCATTTTCTCATAATTAGATCAGGGTTATGGATTTTTAGAAAGAATATCACAAAGAGGAAGTGCCCTTCTCATAACATCCTATCATGGGGTATATAATAGCCACATGATGTCATGGATGATATTAACTTTCCTTACTTGGTTACTGTTTGCTAGGCTTCTCCACTGTGAAGTTAGTGTTTTTCCCTTTGGAAGTAAGTCAGTAAATCTAATCTACCCTGAGATGAGAGAGAGCAGGAATTAACTTCCTCCTCCAGGGGATACTAAAATATACATAACATAAAATTTACCATTTTAACCATTTTTAAGTGTACAGTTCATACTGTTTTATAACCATCACCACCACCCATCTCTAGAACTGTTTCATTGTCTCCACTGAAACCCTGCACTCATAAAACACTTAACTGTAAAAGGAATTCTTACATTTAAATTGTTTGGCATAGCATCTGACAATGCAGAAGGCACACAATAAGTGTGAGCTATTCATAAGTCCTTTTCAGTGAGACACTTTTAGAAATATTTTTTTCCTTCCTTTGTAGATAATGAATCAACCTCCAAAAGAGATTCAGTAAAAGTAAAAGTGATCATTTAACCTTTCCCTTAATGTAATGGCCTTTCATAAAAATTCAGTTGTGGGGCCAGGCACAGTGGCTCATTCCTGTAATCCCAGCTTTTTGGGAGGCTGAGGTGGGTGGATCACCTGAGGTCAGGAGTTTGAGATCAGCCTGGCCAACATGGTGAAACCCCATCCCTACTAAAAATGGTGGCGGGCACCTGTAATCCCAGCTACTCTGGAGGCTGAGGCAGGAGAACCATTGGAACCTGGAAGGCAGAGGCTGCAGTGAGCCGAGATCCCGCCACTGCACTCCAGCCTGGGCAACAGAGTGAGACTCTGTCTAAAACAAAAAACAAACAAAAAAATTCAGTTGGGAAGGGGAATAATAATTACTGGCTAAAATGGGATTTTAGGTTAGGCATAGTGGCTCATGGCTGTAATCTCAGCACATTAGGAAGCTGAGGCAAGAGATTGCTCGAGCCCACGAGTTCAAGACCAGCCTGGACAACCCAGTGAAATCACGTCTCTACAAAAAAAATTTTAAAATTAGCTGGACGTGGTGGCACGAGCGTGTAGTCCCAGCTACTTGGGAGGCTGAGGCAGGAGGATAACATGAGCCTGGGAGGTCGAAGCTGCAGTGAGCCATGATCACGCCACTGTACTCCAGCCTGGGCAATAGAGCGAGACCCCCATCTCAAAAACAAAATAAAATGGGATTTCAGCTTGTGTTTGGAAAGGGGAGTAAAAGTTTTTGGCTAAAATGGTATTTTAATTTTTTTTTTTTTTTTTTTTTTAGGTGGAGTCTTGCCCTGTCACCCAGGCTGGAGTGCAATGGTATGATCTCGGCTCAATGCAACCTCTGCCTCCCAGCTTCAAACTGTTCTCCTGCCTCAGTCTCCCCAGTCGCTGGGATTAAAGGCGCCTGCCGTCATGCCCAGCTAATTTTTGTATTTTTAGTAGAGACAGGGTTTCACCATATTGGCCAGGCTGGTCTTGAACTCCTGACCTCGTGATCCGCCCGCCTTGGCCTCCCAAAGTGCTGGGATTACAGGTGCGAGCCACCACGCCCGGCCTCTTATTCTTTGTGGTATTTTTATCACCATGTTTTATAAATAATTGGTTATACTTCCATAATCTTATGTCCATAAACCTTTCTGAATTTTTCTAACATGTAAATGACTTTTTTCTAGAAGTTAGGAAGTCATACAGAATAATGTATTCTGGTGGGTGCAGTAGCTCATGCCTATAATTGCAACACTTTGCAAGGCCAGGATCGCTTGAGGCCAGGAATTTGAGACTAGCCTAGGTAACGTAGTGAGACTCCATCTCTACAAAAAATAAAAAATTAGCTGGTGTAGTGACATGCACTTGTAATCTTAGCTACTCAGGAGGCTGAGGCAAGAGGATCACTTGAGCCCAGAAGTTGAAGGCTGCAGTGAGCTACAGCTGTGCCAGCACACTCCAGCGTGGACAACAGAGAGAGACTCTGTCTCATAAATAAATAAATAACATATTGTATATGTTATAGGGTAGAACTGTTACCATTAAGTTGAAGAATGTGAATTTTGAAGTAAAAACTCGTGCATCTACAGTTTCATCTGTTGTTTCTACTGCAGAAGAAATATTTGCCATTGCTAAGGAATTGCTAAAAACAGAAATTGATGCTGATTTTCCGCATCCCTTGAGATTAAGACTTATGGGTATGACTTTTTTATTTTTTTGTTTTTCCTTAAATCTGCTAGGTTTTCCTAAATAATTCACTTTGGGAATACAGGGGGCCCCCAACTTAACAATGGTTCAACTTAATGATTTTTCAACTTTGCGATGGTGGGAAAGTTGTATGCTTTCAGTACACTTTTGACTTACAGTGCGGTTACATCCTGATAAACCTGTCATAAATTGAAAGTATTATAAGTTGACTTATTATGTTTTCAATTTACAGTGGGTTTATCTGGATACAATCCTATTGTAAGTCAATGAGCACCTGTATTCTCGCCTTCATTTTATTTCTTAAATCTGTTTAGGAAGTTCTTCCTTTGCTGCTGCCATTTATCTTAATTATTAGACCCTGATGTGTGAAGCCATGATCATTAGTTTAATTCCAGTAAGAGCCAATTAAAGTTGTTCTTTTCCTTATAACTTAATGAAATTCTTGTGGCCAGGTATCTTTCAAAATTCAAAACTTTTCAGATTTTGGAAAGCAAATTCAGTGCATGTAGAGTATATTATGTTGTAATACTTCTTTGTGGATCTGGGGCAACACCCCCTATTCAAACATATTAATATTTCTATAGCAAAACAAAATATTCAGAGACTGTAAAGACTGATGACTTTAATTTAGTCATCAAGTATCACTTGTTGCTTACAATTTTCAGAACTTTTTGGATTTTGGAATTACAGATAAAGGATTGTGACATTGTGAAATCACATCTCCAAGCCATTACATGGTAAAAACTAACAAGCCATGTTTCCAAAGTGAACTGGTTGAAAGTATGTATATGGATCAGCACTCCAAATGCACATTTTACTAGTAAGGAGTGGGTCACTAGCCATACTTTCATTTATGAAAGATGTAGCACACGCTGAAATCTACTGAATAAAGTGTTAATTAAAAGAGCCAGGCCAGGCTTGGTGTCTCACACCTGTAATCCCAACACTTTGGGAGGCCAAGGCAGGTGGATCGCCTGAGGTCAGGAGTTTGAGACCAGCCTGGCCAACATAGTGAAACCCCATCTCTACTAAAACTACAAAAAATTAGCTGGACACGGTGGTGGGCACCTGTAATCCCAGCTGCTCGAGAGGCAGAGGCAGGAGAATCGCTTGAACCTGGGAAGTGGAGGTTGCAGTGAGCTGAGATCACACCATTGCACTCCAGCCTGGGCAACAAGAGTGAAACTCTACCTCAAAAAAAAAAAAAAAAAAAAAAAAGCCAAGAGCAGGTATCTATAGAAGCTTAATTCATAATTGCCAAAACTTTGAAACAAGCAAAATGTCCTTCGGTACATGAATGGATAAATAAACTGTGGTACATACAGACAGTGGAATAATATTCAGCACAGAAAAGAAGTGAATTATCAATTCATGAAAAGACATGAATGAAACTTAACTGCATAATGTTAAGTAAAAGAAGCCAATCTGGGCCGGGCGCGGTGGCTCAAGCCTGTAATCCCAGCACTTTGGGAGGCCGAGGCGGGTGGATCACGAGGTCAGGAGATCGAGACTATCCTGGCTAACATGGTGAAACCCCGTCTCTACTAAAAATACAAAAAACTAGCCGGGCGTGGTGGCAGGCGCCTGTAGTCTCAGCTACTTGGGAGGCTGAGGCGGGAGAATGGCGTGAACCCGGGAGGCGGAGCTTGCAGTGAGCCGAGATCATGCCACTGCACTCCAGCCTGGGAGACACAGCGAGACTCCGTCTGAAAAAAAAAAAAAAAAAAAGAAGCCAATCTGAAAAACCTAAATACTGTATGATTCCAACCATATGAGATTCTGGAAAAGGCAAATATGAGTACCATATAAAATAATTGATTGTCAGGAGTTAAGAGGAGAAGAAGGGATGAATAGGCAAAAACACAGGAATTTTAGGGCAATGAAATGATTCTGTATGATTCTATAATGACACGTCATTATAAATTTGTCCAGGCACACGGAATGTATTCCAAGGGTGAACCCTATGTAAGCTATGGACTTTGAGTGACAATGTTGTGGCAATGTAGGTTTATAGATTGTAACAAATGTACCACTCTGGTGCCACATGTTGATAGTTGGGGTGGCGGGGTATGCTTGTGTAGGGGAAGGGAATCTATGGGAACTCATTGTACCTTCTGCTCAATTTTGCTGTGAACCTAAAATTTCTCTAAAAAATAAAGTTTATTAGAAAAAAAAGAGCTAAAGAGTCTGTATAGTTGACTCCGGTTAGTTACTGGTATTAATGTAATGGTATGTGTCATATATGAATTAAAATCCTACATCATTATGCTAACTCCAAATAGATAGTTAATATTTAATGATATTCTTTTATAAAGGAAGGTAAATTTGTACTTATAATAACAGCTTTGAAATGTGACTTATTTTTTCTCTCTAGCCAACCTTTTGCATATGTCATAGCACTAGACAAAATGTTTTTATGCATTATGAGTGAATTGGCTTTGTTCAATATGAAATTGATTGTGATTGGTTTAATTTAGGTGTTCGGATATCTAGTTTTCCCAATGAAGAAGACAGGAAACACCAACAAAGGAGCATTATTGGCTTTTTACAGGCCGGAAACCAAGCCCTGTCAGCCACTGGGTGTATACTAGAGAAAACAGACAAAGATCAGTTTGTAAAACCTCTAGAAATGTCTCATAAGAAGAGTTTCTTTGATAAAAAACGATCAGAAAGGAAATGGAGTCACCAAGATACATTTAAATGTGAAACTGTGAATAAACAAAGTTTCCAGACATCACAACCATTCCAAGTTTTAAAGAAGAAGATGAGTGAGAATTTGGAAATATCAGAGAATTCAGATAACTGTCAGATATTTACCTGTCCTGTTTGCTTTAGGGCACAAGGGTGCATCAGTCTGGAAGCCTTTAATAAACATGTAGATGCATGTCTTGATGGATCTTCAATCAGTGAAAACTCTAAATTGTTCTCGTGTTCACATGTTTCTGCTACCAGAGTTAACAAGAAAGAAAATGTTCCTGCTTCTTCACTTTGTGAGAAGCAAGATTATGAAGCCCATCCAAAAATTAAAGAAGTGTCTTCAGTAGATTGTGTAGCTTTAGTAGATACTATAGATAACTCATCTAAAGCAGAAAGCATAGATGCTTTAAGTAATAAGCATATCAAGGGAGAATGTTCTAATCTCCCAGGCAAGTCTTTTAATATTGAACACTGTCATCAGAATTCTTCTTGCACTGTTTCGTTGGAAAACGAAGATGTTGGATTATTAAGCAGACAAGAATCCTGCCAGCCTTACTTATGTGAAGTGATAACAGGCCAAGCTCTAGTTTGTCCTGTTTGTAATGTAGAACAAAAGACTTCAGATCTAACCCTGTTCAATGTGCATGTGGATGTTTGCTTAAATAAAAGTTTTATCCAAGAATTAAGAAACGACAAAGTTAACCCAGTTAATCAACCCAAAGAAAGCTCCAGAAGTACTGGTGAGTGTGTAGTCGTTTTAAACTGCATGATTTTCTAGGAATATGTTTTATTAAAATTAATGAGATTGTTAAATCCGAAACATATACTATTAAATGGGTAGTTTGTGTATGCCACCATTTAGGGAAATGTTGGTTACCTTGCCATAGGTTAGAATTAACTCAAGCCTATAGATTGTGATTTTGGGGAAAACTTTGGTTTGATCTTGATTTAGCACAGAATGAACTCAAAGGTTTAAGGAGCTGAGTGATCTAATCAAAAAAGAAATTCCTTCAGAGAGTATCTGCGAAGACACAGTGGTAAATTAACTATAACTGCATAACCAGAAAGCCTCTTTAACTTATTTTTTGGTAGTGCTGACTCTACCCAAATTTCACCAATAAAATTAAGTGTAATGCTAATAAAATTAGTAAATTACAAAGAAATTGTAGTTTTTGGTGTGTTTCCATATGAACTATATAGTACCATGAAAGTTATTATCTTTAATCAATAAGTTTTAACTTTTTAAATTTTTGTACAACTTTTTAATTATTTCATATTATTCATTATGGAATTTCTTGACTTTTCTTTCCTCTAAAGGTAGCTCAAGTGGAGTACAGAAGGCTGTAACAAAAACAAAAAGGTATGGCTAATTAGAGCTTTAATAAAGCTGGCTACAATATGAAAATTCAATCATTTTATAAATTATTAAGTAATCAATGTTAGAAATGAATTATTTTCTAGAATCTCTTCCTGCATTTTAATTGTGTGTTCCTTTTAATTCTAGGCCAGGATTGATGACAAAGTACTCATCAAAGAAAATAAAACCAAACAATCCCAAACATACCCTTGATATATTTTTTAAGTAAACATTGAACATTTTATCATTAACTTTAAATTGAAACTTGTTATTTTATAATCAATGAATTTGTTCTTTCTGATTTTAAGTTTGCAGATTTATTTAGTGAAGGCAAGTGCAATAATCCTTCCTCAGATGATGTTTACTTTTCTAAGATATATATATATTGATTCCGTATATCTTTTTTATAACCATGAGAATTTTACCTCCATTATACATCAATTGGAAATTAATCCTGTTATGAGATAATTTTTAAAAGGGAAATTAGGAATGAGATAAGAAGGTGGTGTTTATTATTTTTATACTGAATATAAAAACATATTTGTAAGGGCTCTCAAAGATTTACACAAACCTATATTATCATAAGAATTTTTCAGCACTTAACTACTTTGTTGGCATTGATCCTAGTATCTAAATACTTCATGAGCATTCATAATTAAGATTTATCTTAAGTTCTGTGAAGAGTATTAACATAACTAGTACAAGTGGTTTTCTTCAGGAAAATAAATATCACAGTTATTATCTGCATTAAAATGGTTTTTGCCTAAAATACAATTTTTAATCTGACTTTTCTTATTTAGAATTCCGTTATCTTATGAATAAGCACTTGAATCACTTTTTAAAATATTTAGTCTAAGATGATTCAAAGTAGTTTTATTTTAATACAGGACCTTTAAATGGCAGTATTTCATTTCTTGTCAATTATGTTGGTACTCTCCACAAATCTATAAAGAAGGATGAATTGTACAGTCATTTTTTAATAATCTTCAAGAGAAAATGTGTAATTCAAAAGATTAATGTGTATTAAAACACATTACATATCTTAGTTACATTTCTATCAACATTTTTATTAATATTTGTGAAAGAAGAGAGCTTAATAGTAGTTAGCTTAAGTAGTTTCTCCAAATACTTTTGTGCTATCTATGAGTTCTTCTCAAAAAATAATTATTTAGGCCAGGCACAATGGCTCATACCTGTAAGGACAGCACTTTGGGAGGCTGAGGTGGGCAGATCACTTGAGGTCAGGAGTTTGAGACCAGCCTGGCCAACATGATAAGACCCTATCTCTACTAAAACGAAAAAAAAAAAAAAATTAGCCAGGCTTGGTGGCACATGCCTGTAATCCCAGCTACTCAGATGGCTGAGGCAGGAGAACCTCTTGAACCTGGGAGGTCGAGGCTGCAGTCAGCCAAGATCTTGCCACTACACTGCAGCCTGGATGAAGAGCGAGACCCTGTCTCAATAATATAATAATAGTTATTATTACTATTTAATTGTAACATGAAGTTGGAAGCCATTTTATGTTACTTCTTTAAGGAGCTAAATCTTTTGTTCTCTTATATTTTTGTTTTCTCCCCTCTTGCTTTTCATATTTTAGCTTATGATCTAAATATATATTTTATATATTATAATATTTTAGGAATAGCTTAATTAAGAACTCATAGACTTTGGCAAAGTGGTAACTGGACTTTTAATTACTAGATTGTTTAAATTAGGCTTAATGCCTGTTAGCATGCCAATCCAATCCCATGACTGATGTTATTATACACTGTGGCAAATACAAAGTTGTAGTGTTATGGTTCTTGATCGTGTGATTTACTTATGTAAATTCTGTACAAATTTAAGTTCAATGAAATATTTAATGTACTGAAAGGTAAATAATACCATATTGAATTATTTTCTGTCTTGCCTTAAGTTTATTTTTATTATCTTCAATATTAGATTAAATGCTAAATTATTTTCATTTAAGGATTTATTTAGTTGAATGTTAATCATTTAGTAATATTTAATAATCATTTGAAATCAAATTTAAAACTTTTATAGATCTAATAGAGATGGTTTCCTTACTTTTCCACTCTTCCTCCCTCTTATGCCTTCATTTTTATTTTCTCTGCCCAGAATTTTCTTCACATTCGTTACTACCTGTTTTGTCTATTATATCCAACCCATTTTCTTTTTATTATAATTTTGATTTGGGGCATTTGAAGAAAATACAGCAAAACTACAAGGACTGGTAATAAGCATGCATAATTTTACCTACTTAGTGAACCTAATATAAACCTAATATAAAGAACCACCATATTTGCAATATATATAACTGGTGAAAAACTAGTGTCCAGAGTATATAAATGATCCCTATGAATCACTAAGAAAAAGACAGTCAATAGAAATTTGTACAAAAGACTTTATATGGCATTTCAAATGAAAGGAAATCCAGATGACCAAGAAACATGAAAATATTCCCAGCCATATTAATATTTGGGAAGTAAAAAATAAAACTACAAGGAGGTATCATTACATCTCTACCTTATTTACAAAAATGAAATGATCTAATGATACTAAATTTTGGTGATGATGTCAGCTCTTACATTGAAAACAATCACTGGAAAAATTTGTCCTTCAGTAAATAAAGATAAACGTGCTCAAAACCCAGCAATTGCACTCTGAAGTATACATCTTTGCAGGCTGTCTTTCATTACAGTTATTTTTTGCCCTGTCAGGACCCTAACTAATACAATGCCTTGGGAAAACTACTGAACATGTATCCTAGAAAGCGTGTACAAGAAAGTTCTGCCCAGTCAGGAAGGTGGCCTAGAAAAAAATTTTTTAGTGTTCATAGCAGCACTGCAATATCCAAAAGTTAGAAATGAACCAATTATTCAGCAATGGTAGAATGGTTAAATTCTACCATGGCATTTGTGTTGAAACAATAGAATTCTACATAATGGTGAAAATGAAGGAAATAGCTAACCACAACATGGATGAATATCACAGACATAGCATAGAGCAAAAGAAGCGAATCACAGAGGGATGCCATCAACATGATTCCATTTGTATAAAGTTTAAAACAGTAAAAACTGAACAACTATATTGTTTTAAGGGTGATAAAACTGTAAAGAAAAGCAAGTGTTTTCATTAACAAGATGATATTTTCCTCCATCTCTGCAAGCTAGTTTCAGTCAAGAAAAAAATACATTTCTTCCAGGACCTTGCTGAACACAGCAAGAAAGAGCCATCCCATGCCAAATTTTTAATTTTTCTCCTAGCATTTCCCCTAAGGCTACCGCCTCAATCAGCATTTGGTCTTCTTTCCAAAGACAGCTGTAGACAGTTTGACCAAATATTTTGTTACCGCTTGTGATGGTTAATATTGAGTTTCAACTTGATTGGATTAAATAATGCAAAATATTGTTCCTGGGTGTGTCTATGAGGGTATTGCCAAAGAAGATTAACATTTGAGTCGGTGGGCTCAAGAGGCAGATCCACCCTCAGTCTAGTTGGGCACTCATCTGATCAGCTGCCAGCATACCTAGGATAAGAGCAGGCAGAGGAACGTGGAAGGACTACACTGGCTACGTCTTCTGGCCTCCATCTTTCTCCTGTGCTGCATATTTTCTGCCCTGGAACATCACACTCCAAGTTCTTCAGCTTTTGGACTCTTGGACTTGCCAGGGACTATGAGGCCTTCAGCCACAGACCGAAGGGCTGCACTGTCTGCTTCTCTACTTTCGAAGTTTTGGAACTCAGACTGGCTTCCTGGCTCCTCAGCTTGCAGACAGCCTGTATGGGACTTCACCTTGTGATTGTGTGAGTCAGTTTTCCTAAGAAACTCCCCTTCATATATACATCTGTCTTATTAGTTCTGCCCCTCTAGAGAACCCTAATACACCGCCAAACAAGTCACCAGTTTTCCAGTCTGTGATATTTGTGTCCCGACTCCCTGAAGTCTTCTCCCCAACCCTAAGTCAATTCGTTATATTAGGCTTTGTTATTTGCAGTGCCCTATTTCTTTATCAGTTCAGTCACAAGTTTCCTGGTGCCTCTTCCTCGTTGAGTCACATGGGGACATGCTTAATTCTCCCAGAAATGTGTGACAGCATGTGTAAAATATTGCCAACCAGGGAAGCTCAACCAATCCTTGGTGTCCAAGGTTTTTACTGGAAGTCAGTCACACAGACACGCATCACACATGTGACTGACCTTACCTATTAAGTCTCAAGACCCCAGAGGTGTAGTGATACCTCATGGCCCAGGGCTTCAGCCATTCAAAAACAGACATTCACCATGAGTCATACTGTTAGCATAAACTACCTCATCAAACTAACAAAATGCAGCCCAAGGCCTCAGGCATACTAAAACACTATTATCAAACTGGAAATTCCAAGGGCTCAGGTCATTTCCCAGGAGCTAGTTAAGGAAGGGCCAGTACCTGAAGACACCTCTCTCTGAAAAGTGCAAGGCTTGAGTAACCTGAGGCTGCTGGGTTAACCCTTTACTGCATAAATGTCGAATTATTAGAATTGTATTCAAATAAAATATAAAAAAGAAAGATCACTTAGAGTAACTTTTTCCTGCCTCACTTGAATAATGCAGAGACGCTTCAAATTCATAACATGTTTAGGAGGTCTCAAGGAGGATGGGCTATGCATTTGGAATGTATGCATATTAGAGTATAAAACAACAAATGACATAATTTCTTTGCATGTGTATAATCCTCTCTTCAATGTAGTTCAAAGGTCTCTTTTTTAATATCAGTCTTTACATTGTCCCTGTAATATAGAGCTATATACCTTTCCTCAATCTTATGTGATAGTAGGAAAAGTAACATTATAAGAAGTATTTATAAATTAATTCACTCCCCCAGAAGTGCTTTATTTTAAAGTTAGCATGGGAATTGCAGTATCCGCAAGGTCAATGTCCCCACTGAAGAAGTGACCTTCTAGAGGAAGAAGTTTCAGCATCACCGTGGGTAATGGAAGCCATATAACAGAATTTAAGAAGGAACTTTGTGCTAAGAAAATGTAGACAGTGGTTATAGGCATTTATGTAAGAAGGCTGTAAGTTAAAGGCAAGAGAGATGTAGCAATTAATAGGAGATATTTTTTCTGCCCTCATTAACAAATGTGTTTATTTACTACTCCTTACCTTTTAACTCATCCCCCCTGTATCCACTGCTACCTCTGCCAACCCTATATCTGTTACTGAATTCTGTCTACTCTTGTGGGGCCTCTTGAAAATATCCATTTCTTTCCATCTCTTTTGTCAAGCCCTTATCAGTTGTCTAAACTCTGACTTTCCAACTGATGTGTCAGTTTTCCTTGCTCTAAACCATCTCACGCATTTTTTTACAGATTAGCCATAAACAGCGTTCCCATAATAGCACTCTCATGTCAAAAAAAACAAAGCAATTTTCAAAAGCTCTTAACTGTCTCCAAGATTAGCAGTGGAATGAGTAGGAAAAGGGAGTTGATTTTTAGTGTATGATTATTTCTGTGGTGTAAATACTCCCACCATGACAGATTTCAAGTTATGTGATGTCAACCAGTTCACAAAATTCCTGAAACTTTAACAGCTCTTGCAAGCCAGTACAAGCCAGCTCCTATATATCACTGTCCATGATGCACTCTAAACACTGGCTTGGCATTCAGGGTTTCCTGAACAGACCAAGCTGTTTCTCCTTTCTGCCATCTGTGCTCCATTGCTCCCTCTGTCCAGAATATGCTTCCTGAATGCCCCTTTTCTATCTCCCACCTACATAGTCACTCGTCTTTCAACTCAGCTCAGGGGCCACCTTCAGAAAACGGTTCCTTGCCCTCTGGAAAAACTGATCAGTCACTATTTTGTGCTGCTGTTTCTCTACAAAGATCCTGAAACATTCTTTGCATGGCCCCCGATGTTGGTTTCTCCCTACCAGATTGTAGGCCCCAAGAGATCCTGGGCTTTCACTTATCTCTGAATTCCAAGTATGAAGTGTATGGCCTGGCACACAGTAGATACGGAGAGTCATTTGTTGACATGTAAATGAATAAATAGTATGTGTCCAAGAGTGTTTACTACTATCTTACTGTTTTTCTCTGGGAAGACAGAATGGTGGCTAAGTGGCTGCACTCACACTAGGTCCTAAAGAGTGGGCGTTCCAGAAAGAGACAATTGTATTTATTTCCCTTTATTAGATAGTGGCTTGCTTTATACATGTTTTATTATTATACTGTGTCCTTTTGGAGTGGCTTGGAAGTATTTGCAAGAAGACTTAAAATACGACTATTAACCTGGGGCTAATAAAACTGTTTTTTGAGGAAATATTTCATTAAAAAAATCATACCTGGTGTACCTGGTGCTGAACTGTTGTTTTTAGAGACAAGGTCTGATCGTCACCCAGGCTGGAATGCAGTGTCATGATCATAACTCACTGCAGCCTGGAACTCTCGGGCTTGAGATCCTCTCATCTCAGCTTCCTGAGTAGCTGGGACTACAGGCTGGTGCCATGATGCCCAGCTAAGTTTTTGTAATTTTTGTTGAGATAGGATCTTGCTATGTGGCCTAGATTGGTCTTGAACTCCTGGCTTCAAGCAGTCCTCCTTCCTCAGCCTCCCAAAGCTCTGAGCCACCATGCCTGGCCCTGGTACTGAATTTTCTTTGACGTAATGTTCCATTTTGAAAAGCAGTGATATATTTGAACACACTTTGTGTTGCTAGGATTTTAGTAAACTTCACAGAGAGGTGATGTTTATTTCCCTGGAGAAAAAACTGTTTTTTCATTGTATAATTAGGGACTAATCACTTTTGCTTTGTAATACATAACTGAATTAGGTTGTTAAGAAAAACTCCAATGACATTATGGTGACTATTGGAAACATGATTCCATTTATTAAGCAAACCATAATATTGAACTGTTCCCCTTACCAGTATGAGGCAATTGTGATAGTGTTACTTTGTAACTGCTGCTGTCTACAGAATGCTCAGGGAAATTAAAGATAATCAGAGACAAATGGTACTAACCCTTCTAACCTGTCGCTAAAGTGTAGAGGACTCTTTCCTGTATACACACACACACACACACACACACACGCACACAACCTCTGCCAACCACATACCTATCATTGAGTTCCGTCTACTCTTGTTGGGCCTCTTTGAAAACACTTCTTTCCATGTCTTTTATCAGGTTCTTATCAGTTGTCTAATATCTAGCTGTCTAACTCATTGCTTAGCTTTCACCAGTTGCTTTCCCTGCTCTAGATCATCTTGTGCATTTTTATATACAATACTTTCCTAATATCACTCATGTTCTTGGGTGTCTGTGGAGAGAGTGAGAGAGAGAGACAAAAAGAAAAAAAAAGGTTGGGTCAGCTCTAGGATAAAATCTAGTTCTCTTTTATGAAGGCTCAAAAGTTTTTTCCTCTTAGAATATGCTAAACATCAAATGTGATCTCTGAAACCATCCACAAGTGTGAGATATGCCAAGGTTTTTTGGGTTTTGCTAGCAATTCTGGGCAGAGATCCTGGTTGTCCTTCAACATTCTACTTTTCTGCCATATTATTAGAATTTTAGTTTGGCACATGATCACCCAGAATAGACTACTGTATTTCATCAATTCTTTATAAACCACTAAGAAATAATACCTAAGATAGGGAGTCTAATGGGTTACCAGTGCATAAATATGGGACACCAAGGTTTATACCTTCAGAGCAAGGATAAAGGAGAAATCCTCCATGAAAAAAGAGGGAGCAAAGCAACTTGCCTGCTCAACCTTGGCACTGGTTGGAAGGAGGGACTGCCAGTGAGAATTTGAATCACAAACCAGCACACATGTAGGCTTGTAATCTGAATTCACACAAATGGTATCGTCCTGAAGAGCTCAAGCAGAAAATGTAATTAAAGTGAGGTTAGTATTGTCCCTAGTGACTGGCGGAAGCATATGCAAATCCTTTCTGGAATAACTCAACTTCAATTCAGGTGGACAATTTAGTATCTCAATTAAAAATATGTGATAGTGTGAAAAATAGAGGTTACAGAATTGATGACTACAATATATCTCCCATCCTTGCAGCTCACACCCTCCCGGCTAGGGGTAGCCACGTGACTGAGTTTTGACTAATATAAAAGGAAGTACTGGCTGGGTGCGGTGTCTCACACCTGTAATCTCAGCACTTTGGGAGGCTGAGGCACGTGGATCACCTGAGGTCAGGAGTTCCAGACCAGCCTGGCCAAGATGGTAAAACCCCGTCTCTACTAAAAATACAAAAAGTAGCTGGGCATGGTGGCACGCTTGTGATCCCAGCTACTCAGGAGGCTGAGGCAAAAGAATCGCTTGAACCCGGGAGGCGGAGGTTGCAGTGAGCTGAGATTGCACCACTGCACTCCAACCTGGGTGACAAAGCTAGACGAGACCTTGTCTCAAAAAAAAAAAAAAAAAAAAAAAAAAAAAAAAAAGGAAGTACTATGTGTGGTTGCTTTTGGGAAACTTCCCTTCTTGCAGCTATAGCATTCTCTTTGCCTCTTCTTTCTATTTCTCTGTTCCATCCTGCTGCCTGGAAGCAGATGCTGCCGTTTACACCTAAACATAAGGGCTGCACATGGGGATGGTGGAGTAGTGGGCTGCAGAGGCTGATTCCTGGGGGCGTTGTAAAACAGAGACATATCAGCACTGGCCTGCACACTTTGAGACTTTCACAAGAAGCAAATAAAAAAACTGTTTAAGCCATAGTTACTTGGGTTTTCCTATTAATTATAGCTGAATCCTAGCAGATAAAGGACATAAAGATTATTAAGACATGTTTGTCCTCAAAAAATGGACAGCCACTCCAGGGACAGTTTCTATTCAATGTAGGGAGGGCCATAATAGGTGAATATACAAAGTGGGAGTCTAGGGAGAAATCATCTGGTAGAGGAGGGCAAAGAGAAATCTAGGAAGATGTTTTTAAAAATATGGAATCCTTGAACAGGATCTGGTTTGAAAGGTTTACTTCAGAATTGAACATATTTTTTTAGTCTAGACCTTCCTTTAGGGAAAAAACTAAAGCTTTCAGGACTCAAAGACAAGTTACTGCTCACATGGCTAAATTGCGTTCCATATTTATTTGACAAATACTTATTGCAGGTTGGGTAGCTGTTGGAGATGCAGTAGGAAACTTTTTTTTTTTTTTTTTTTTTTTTTGAGACAGAGTCTTGCTCTGTCACACAGGTTGGAATACAGTGACATGATAACAGCTTGCTGCAGCCTTGACCTCCTTGGCTCAGGCCATACTCCCATCTCAGCTTCCCAAGTAGCTAAGACTACAGGTGTGCACCACCAGCAGCAGCTAATTTTTAAATTATTTGTGGAGACTGGAGTCTCACTAAGTTGCCCAGGTTGGCCTCAAACTCCTGGCCTCAAGCCATCCTCGACTTCAGCCTCTCAAATTGCTGGGATTATAGGCATGGACCACCACGCCTGGCCCAACAGACTTTTAAAAATCACTGTATTCATGAAGTTTACCTTCTGGTTGTGGAAACAGACACTAAACAAATACAGACATTTCAATGGTAAGTGCTACAAAGGAAAGTGACAACAGCACAAGAGAATGGAACATGAAGGTAGGGGACACTTTTAGAATAAGATGATCCGAGAAGGCTCCTCTGAGGAAGTGACATTTAACCTGAAACCTTACTGATACAAAGAATCAAAACTATTTTAAAAATTCGGAAGTGGAGGTGGGGGAGAGAGGTTCTAGGCAAAGGGAGGAAATAAAAGCTGGATGGCTCTCCACCAGGAAACACTGGATGAAGAATGGAGAAGAATTGTAGGGCCCAAGATTAGAGAGATGAGTAGGGCCAGCTCGTGTGAGCAAGCTTTTATGTATTAGCACACTTAGAATTAATATTCTGCTTGAGAAGTAACCTGATATTTGAAACAGAGTGAAAAAGAAAATACCTCCACAGTATACTTCGTAACTTCTCATTTAGCCCAAGCTCTCAGGGAAGTAAATTCCAGCTATGGCTGAGTTTCACATAATGCACTGCTTTGGAGTTTTTGTCTCATCTGGTAGAGTAAGATAAGTACCACATACTATTTTTTTTTTTTTTTTTTTTTTTTTTGAGACGGAGTCTCTGTCGCCCAGGCTGGAGTGCAGTGGCCCGATCTCAGCTCACTGCAAGCTCCACCTCCGGGGTTTATGCCATTCTCCTGCCTCAGCCTCCGGAGTAGCTGGGACTACAGGCGCCCGCCACCTCGCCAGGCTAGTTTTTTGTATTTTTTAGTAGGGACGGGGGTTTCACCGTGCTAGCCAGGATGGTCTCGATCTCCTGACCTCGTGATCCGCCCGTCTCGGCCTCCCAAAGTGCTGGGATTACAGGGTTGAGCCACCGCGCCCGGCCACAGTACCACATACTATTATAAGGCTATATAGCATAAAATGATGATGCATTTTCTCCGGTCATCGATAAGAAGATTTTTTAAAAAGTCAATTTCTTGGTTTAGAATTTGAAAGCAGTTTCAAACTTGGATAACAATTCAGATCTTTTTCTTCTTATTATTATTATTTTATTTATTTATTTATTGAGATAGGGTCTGGCTCTATCACACAGACTGGCACACAGTGGCACAATCTTGGCTCATTGCAACCTCTGCCTCCCAGGCCATCCTCCCACCTCAGCCTCCCAAGTAGCTGGGACTACAGGCATGCACCACCATGCCTGGCTAATTTTTGTAGAGAGGGGTTCTCACTTTGTTGCCCAGATTGGGAGATCTTTCTGTACTTGACTGTATGCTTTCCATTGATCTGCTGCTGTTTTCACTATTATTCCTTCTTTTGTGTGGGTATTTTCTTCTGATTTTTAGAATTTTACTTGTAAACATGCTACATACACATATAATTTGTGCCCTGTTTTTCCATTTACATATTATACTTTCCATATTAGTACATTGTCTGATATTTCTGCATAATACTCAATTCAGCTTATCTGCTGTTGTTTTTATCATATCCCTATTACAAACATGAGGCCCATTTCCCTTTTTTAAAAAAGGAAAGTTTGAGGTTACGGGTGGTGTTCTGATAAATAATATTTTGTCATTTGTTTTCATTGATAAGGAAACATTGTTTTGAATTCAGTGCCTCATGGGTGCACAATAATTTGAAGGAAAAAGCTGACAAGTTTGAAATGAAATTGATATTACATAATTTACATTAAAATGATACATCTTTTGTAAATTTGTAAGAAGAATAAAAAATAAATGAAAACCTGATTACCTTTCTTATTTGAAGTTTATTTGGGGGGTCAGAATTTGACTTGCTTCTGTATTATTTCACTTTTCAAAAGAATCCGCCAGGAGAGATTATAATTGCGTGGTCTTCAAATGAGAAATCAAGTCTTTCTTTATTCAAAAGAAAATGTTGGAAGCCCATTTAGAAATCATGTAATATTGAAGTTCCTATAGTGTTGGTTATAAATTCAACCTTGACATTTCTTAAAAAAAATTTTTTTTTTTTTTTTTGAGACGGAGTCTCGCTCTGTCGCCCAGGCTGGAGTGCAGTGGCGCAATCTCGGCTCACTGCAAGCTCCGCCTCCCGGGTTCACGCCATTCTCCTGCCTCAGCCTCCCGAGTAGCTGGGACTACAGGCGCCCGCCCCTGCGCCCGGCTAATTTTTTCTATTTTTAGTAGAGACGGGGTTTCACCATGGTCTCGATCTCCTGACCTTGTGATCCGCCCACCTCGGCCTCCCAAAGTGCTGGGATTACAGGCGTGAGCCACCACGCCCGGCCGACATTTCTTAAAATTGTACAAAGAAGTGGTAGAGTAGAAGTGGGAGTTCACTGGGGCTTGTAGATTTCGCAGGATGTTTTATTTCCCGGAGAACCAAACCTTAAGCACAGTGCACGCCACACCTGAGGGCGGATTCTCCCAGGCCGGCCCAAGTCAGGGCAGGGCTGGAGAACCAGGGGCTTGTTGCCCAGCGAACCGCCACAACAGAGAGCGGTCTGCGCTCCGGCGGGGCTGACCTGCCAGCGTCCAGCCTCGCGCCCTGGGCCTGTCTGGATCTGGGTCTGGGTCTGGCCCTGCGCTCCGGGTCCGCGGAGGCGACCATGGACCTCGCCGGGCGCGCCCGGGGCCACGGGGCCACGGTAGGGGGGCTGCTGCTCGGGGCGGCTGCTGCCGCCAAGGGTCTCAGGGACGACCTGAGGGGCGCGGACGCCCTGCCTTGGAGGGCCCTGTCCCGGATCCCGAAGCGGAAGGGGCTTGGAGAAGAGGACACGACAGTTGCCGGACACGAGCTCCGTGAGTCCCGGAAACGAGGTCTCAGAAAATCAGGTTGCGGGGCGGGCTGGGTCGAAGGGACTTAAAAAGGTACCCAGTGCAGCGCCTCCGGAAGCTGCGGGAGTGAAACTGGCGCGGCGACTCCGCCCTGGGACCCCGAGTCCCAGCCTCCACCGCTGCACCCCTTGTTGGCTGGTTTTCGGCTTTGGAATCCACTCCCACCATGTACTGTGGGTGGAAGGACAGTATTATTCTTCCGAATTAAGGAGGAGGCTTTTTAAAATAATGATTAAGTCCTTTTGCAAATAAGAGTTTCATGTGCTCTTATCTCCTATATCGTGACTCATGCGCCGATTTATTGTCTGACTTTAAATAAATCACTTATCTTTCTGCACTTAAGTTTTAAAGCATGGAGTGGATCATCTATGCCTTGGGAATAATGTGCAGTATAAACTAAGGCAGCTGTTAAGCAGTTCAAAAGCTGAAAGCGAGTCAAGTCTCTCCCCGGCACCCTCCACTCCCCACCCGCCTCCGACCCCGGCCCCCCCGCAAGCAGGGTCTTGTTGCTCTGTTGCACAGGCTGGAATGTAGTAGTGCAATCACAGACCTCCTCAGGCTCAGGTGATCCTCCCACCTCAGCCTTCCCACTACTCAAGTCTCTCTTTTTTTTTTTTTTTTTTTTTTTTTGAGACGGAGTCTGGCTCTGTCCCCAGGCTGCAGTGCAGTGGCCGGATCTCAGCTCACTGCAAGCTCCGCCTCCCGGGTTTAGGCCATTCTCCTGCCTCAGCCTCCTGAGTAGCTGGGACTACAGGAGCCCGCCACCTCGCCCGGCTAATTTTTTGTATTTTTTAGTAGAGACGGGGTTTCACCGTGTTAGCCAGGATGGTCTCGATCTCCTGACCTCGTGATCCGCCCGTCTCGGCCTCCCAAAGTGCTGGGATTACAGGCTTGAGCCACCGCGTCCGGCCCAGTACTCAAGTCTCTTAACGGGGCACACCATCCAAGCCTACTGGCTAGGACGGCCTTATTTCCTAAATTAGGCTTGGAAGCTGTACACCAGTTCCTCAATATAGTGTTCATTCAGTCATTCCGGAAATATTTTCAAGGGCTTAACTATTTTCTAGGCATGTTCTAGATGTAGGGATGGAGAGAACAAGACAACCCCTATTCTGGTGGAACATTCTGTTGTGGTAGAGGGGTGATAGACAATAAAGTAAGTAAGCAAATAAATGAATAAGATAATTTAAGGTAAGTGCAGTGAAGGCCATGAGACAGTGTGATGTGGTTGGAGTCAGGCTGCCTAGGACAATTCTATCACTTATAAAGCATGAACAAGTGGTATAACTTTTGAAAATCTCAGTTTCTTCATCTGTAAGATGGAGGAATCATGCCTACATCAACAGGTTATTTGTTTTATATAAACCCTGGGGCATTCCAATAGTTGGAGATCAAGCAAAGGAAAAAGAGCAGGTAGAAAAGACTAGAAAGCAACAGTTGGCTTACCAGACCTCTAGAGAAGAACATGTTACAAGGGGTGTGTGTTCCTCTGTGTCACAGTTGCCAAGAGCTCAATGCACTTGACAGGGTATGATGACTGGGTTTTGGCAAGACGGAGTGACCTCAACAAGAGCAGTTTCAGTAGAGGGGTGGGAAAGATGTCTGATTAGCATGGTTTGAGACAAGACTGAGATGAAGAAATGGAGACAGCAATTATAGAATACTTAAGTTTGGGGTAATGGAAAGTGAAAAATGCAGCAGCAGTTGGAAAGGAAGCTGGGGTCAAAGGAGGGTTTTTTACACTTAGGGTATTATGACATCTCCGTATTTTTTGAAGGAAGTGATCCACTGGAGAGAGATTAAGTGATCTAGAGGAAAGAAGACATAATTTCCAAGAGACTGACATATGAAACACTTGAAAAGATAAAAAGGGGATGGGATCCAGAGCCCAGGTGTAGAAGTTGGCCTTTCCTAGGTACAGGGATGCTTCATCCTGTATATACAAATGAAGGTAGGTTGGTAGATTCACCTAGGTGGGAAGATGTGGGAATTCGTGTCCTACTACTTCTGTTTTCACTATGAGGCAACGGTATTGACTGAGAATTAGGTGATGGTAGTGGGAGGAAGTAAATTAGGTAGATTAGTAAATTCAGATATTTGAGGAGAAAGGAAAGGATATGACATATTGAAGAAGGGAAGACTAGGGAAATGTAGAGGCTAGCTAGTCGTGCTGAGATTAGTGGGGAAGAATTTAAGAGACCTGTTAGCATGTGTATCAATCAGGACAAAGTAAGCTTTTCCTGCAGCAATAAATGACTCCTACGTCTGAGTGACTGGACATAAAAACAATCTATTTCTGGCTGGGTGTGGTGGCTCACACCTATAATCCCAGCATTTTGGGAGGTCCAGGTGAGAGGATCACTTGAGGACAGGAGTTGAAGACCAGCCTGGAAAATGTAACAAGACCCCGTCTTTAAAAGAAAAATCTATTTCTTGCTCGTGTAGCATGTCCAAAATAGGTTGGCGAGGGTCTCTCAGGAACCCAGGTGTCAAGGACCATAAAGGGGTTGAGATTTTACCCTACTTATAATCTCACAAGTTAGCTTACTAGGTGATAGAGATGCTGGCAGAAGACACTTTTGGATCAGAGATGATGGATTTCATTACTCACAGCAGTAGCAGTAGCCAGAGTGTTAGCATTTGTGTCAGTTCTCCAAGCCCCAATTCCCACAGGGAGATATAAAGATGCCAAATGACACCTGCACACACAGTGGGTTGTGTTACAGAAAAATCCTGCACTTAGGGAACCCAAATCGTTTGTAATAGTCAGTAAGCATGCCTTACCATTGCTTTCTTCCAAGGCTGCAAGCAAACCTGCCCTTTGCTCCAGAGGAAAAATATCTCTATTTGTCAAGGCTTTTCACTATACAAACATCCTTGAAAAGATAGTAAAGAGCAAAGCCAGTCAATGCTTTTGCTTGTAAGATGTGCAGAAATGTGAGAGACCCGGAGAGAATTATCTCCCAATACCAAGTTGATGGAGGTACCACCATCTTGTGACCCCTTCATTTAAACACATGGCTTCCAGTGTTGCTAAGGCAGGGAAAAGAGACCTAGAGGGTGACACAGGCTTTTCACTGACTCAGCCCCAAAGTGACATGCCATCACTTCTGCTTTCAGTCCATTGGATACACCTCATCTAGCTGTATCCAGGCTGGGATATGGGCTTACACATGTGACCAGGTAGAAGAGAAAAAGCAGATATTGATGAACACTAGCAATGTTTACCACAGCATGGTTGTGTGTTTTTCTCCAGTACCGTTTAGCTGTTCAGGTACAGAAACAAAGCAAGTAGCAGTTGGATTTAATCTCAGAATTAGGATTCTGACCAACTAGTCTAATGGAGGAAAAGAATGGTGAGGGAGGTGTTTGCATAGAAGTGATTTCATAGGTGGACCATATGCTATGGTCTGAATGTGTGAAATACATTTCTGTTTTTTAAAAAATTACTCAGTGTCAGGTAATTTGTTACAGCAGCAAAAACAAACTGGCACCATGGAATCTAAACATGGTAAGGAGGGAAGTAAGGGCACAGAAATGAAGAATATGAGAAAGGGTTAGAACTGTGGACTGGAGGACTTCATACGGTTGCAGAATTTCTGGACTTGGAGAACTAGAGCAGCTGAGCTGAATGGATAAGAAGTTGTGGTCAAAGAATAGGATTCTGGAAGTCAAGATTTCAGAGGTAGTGCAGTTTGAGTGATGATTAATTCAGGAATGTGTCTCTGAAATTTGATGACTGAGGTCAGATCTGCGGAAGATTATTAGAGGGAACTAAGAGGCCAAGGTGTTGGATTAATCATCTGTGAGGAGGTTGAAGTCACCTAGAATGGTGACAAGAGTAGGGGTAGGAAGGAAGAGAAGGATCCAGGTAACAGAAAGAATGAACATGTGAATCTGTATGAGTCTGCTCAGGCTGCCACGACAAAGTACAGCAGGCTGGATGGCTCAAACCACAGATGCTTATTTTCTCACAGCTCTGGAGGCTACTAGTGCAACATCAAGATGTTGGAAAAGTTGGATTCTTCTTAGGCCTCTTTCCTTGGCTTATAGATGGTCACCTTCTCCCTGCCTTCACCTGGTTTTCCGTGTGTGTGTGTGTGTGTGTGTGTGTGTGTGTATGGGTGTCCGTCCTAATCTCTCTTCTTTTAGGGACACCAATCATATCAGATTGGAGCCCATTCATATGACCTCATTTTACCTTCATTACCTCTTTAAAGGCCCTATCTCCAAACATAGTCAACATTCTGAGGTACTTGGGGTTAGGAGTTCAACATATGAATTTTGGAGAGACACAATTCAGCCCATAACAATATTTCCCAAGAAGATACTCCTTGGTTGGTCCTTGATTGGACTTGGCAGTATCCTTAAGGGTCTTTGCTTCGGCAAAAACTTGGGGAACATTGAATGTCATGATAGTATCATTTAAAAACAAGCAAACACTTAGGAAACTATTCAGCAACACACATACAGAAACCTCTCTTACAGGTCCTTTCTGTTTGGAGATGGTCTGTTATTGACTCCTACTTAACCTCAATTCTGGTCTTATCCCTTCGTGTTGGGCTGTCCTCTGAGAGCCCTCTACTCCCCTACATAACAAAAAAACTCAATAAACCCTGGAATCTTCTCTATGACAGTTAATAAAGCTTACCATATGAATGTGTATATGTATGTGAAATATGACATTTATAATAGATGTCAATCTACTTCTCCGTGTTTTTATATCAATGAGAATAAAACATTTTCATCCCCTTTACCTTTGTGTCTGTATGTGTGATAGGCTGCATTTTGAAATTTTCTTCATGCAGGCCTGGCGTCTGTATAGAGTTCTGAAGACAACAGTTTTATCTCTGTAAGCTGTAGGAGCATTTGGACTCCTCCCTGCCTAATCTTGTACAAGGTTTTTTACAAACAATGTCCCCTGGGAAGTCTACCGCCTTCTGACCTTCTAAGCCAGATACCACATTACTGACTTCAGGGTGGTCCTCATGAATAATGTTTTGTTTGGGGCCAGGAACATTTTTAAGGGTGTGAAAACCCTTGCAGCATGAGGAGAAAATTGAATCTTGATACTACTGTTTTATAAGATATTGAAGCAAAGTTTCTGTGTCCTAAATAAAAATAGCGAAATGTGAAAGACTCAAGGCTGTTGTTTCGTTTCAAGGCTGTTGTTACAAGGTTTGCCCTATGAAATATGCTTTCTCTTTGGCCTCCTTAAATTCCCTTAGTTCATGCTTGCCTTGCTTTCTTTCAGTACTGCCAAATGAGAGAAGCTTTCAGAATGCTGCTAAAAGCAATAATTTGGATCTTATGGAGAAGCTGTCTGAAAACAAGGTTAACATTAATGCTGTGAACAATGTGAGTAGAAGTCATAAATATGACAAGTGACTACTCCAGTAATGGCTTGGGTTTACACAGGACATCTGAAATAATAATAAAAGTAAAAATCATGGTGCTAGCTGAGATAAGGGAGCGCTCCTTTGTTGGTAATCCCAGGGTGTTTAAGCTAAAAGGTGGAGTCAAACAGTGGAAGAGGCTCTGTGCGTTTTAATTCCTCTTCCAAGAAGGGCAGTGCACCGAATCTTCATGCATATCTATTCAGAGTCTGTGGGTGGGCAGTAAAGCCAGCTGTTGGGGTTATAGGTAAAGCCAGCTGTCGGGGTTATAGGCCTGGACCTGGTCCTGGATTGTCGCCTGCGGATCAGCTTGGCCTCACACATTCTGGAAATCCAGAACATTTTTTGCTACACAGTCTGGGTTGTTTTCTTGCCAATGATGTCCTGTGTGGTTCTGTTTTTACAAATTTAAAAATCTAAAGAGGCATATGGATTTTCATTGTACTGGTTTTAAAATGTAGTGTGTCTGCCTCCTGGGCAATGAGGCCTTATCTAAAACCTGGCTCTTACTTGTTCTTTAAGTCCCTGGGTTTTAGCAGAGGGAAAGTCCACTGCCATAAATTTGGATTCTCTACTGCTTGCTTTTGTGAGGATTTCCTGATAGTCCTTTGAGGCCAGGTTTATCAAAGTGAAGGTTGGAGGCTGTGTCAATTGCTTAGGACAATTTGTGGAGTGGTTCCAGGTGGGTGTGGCACCCACCTGGGTGGTGGGTAATTGTATTTAATGGTAAATTTAATGGTAAATGATTTGCTATTTAATGGTAAATGAAGCATAAGCTTCAGGGCCCTTGCTTGTACAGGCCCCTTGTAAGGCACTGAGAGGGCTCTGGTAATATATTCCTATGACTATATGATTTTGTAAAATCTGAAAAATTATAAGGCATTTTAACTGCAATTATTTAAGCTTTCTGACTCTGGCTTTAACGAAGACTCCCTAAATAGTCTAAACTCAGGTTTCACAAAACCTATATCTATCGCAGGCAGTAAGGTCCTAGAAACTGAAGCTGCAGAATCTGAAATCATGTACCAGATGCAGTGGAAGATGTTGTGCAATGTGTGTCGGGAGCCTTTGTGCTTTTGTGTGGGGATAAGTGTGGGGATTGATATGTCTATGTGTATAATGTGTGTGTGTGATGTGTTATGAGTGTATATAGTGTTCATGTTCCATAGATATCCTAGAATAGGAAAGCAGCAAAATTTTGTAGCGTAACAATTTTAGGGACAAAAAGAAAAAAAAGGAATCAAGAAAGGAAGGAAAGGCAGAAAGGAAAAAAGATGGAAAGGAAGGAAAAGAAAAGAAGTAAGCAAGTCTCTTTGAAGGGGATATTTGCATAGTTTCAAAAATATTTATGGATAGGTATCTTTGAAGATTATTTTGACCATGAAAGGTTAATTGTGGGAGTAAGTGAAGCAATAATCACTTTTCCAAGTAGCAGGAAATAGATTTTCTAGTATACTGTTTAAACCATTTAACATTTTTCCATATTCAACTTTCTGTTTTGTTTTAAAGTTTTTTTTAATATTAAAGTACTTGGAGAGATAGTACAATCGAATACACTTTAACTTACAGCGTGGCAAGTTATTATAAATTCCTAATGAACTGTGTTATGCTTTCTCATGACATCTGTTTGCTGTTTACAGCAAATCGTTGACATGGTTACTTGGAGAGTTCCTTAAAACCAGTGACGATGGAGCTTTTTAAAATATAAGTAATTTTATTGAATTATCTTGGGTGAAATTTTGGCTTACATCCTTATTCACAAGTAAAGTTAATAGTGGAGCTTATAAGCCCATATTTGACATAGTAGAGCAAAGCTCCAGATTTCAGACAAAGTCATAATAACTCATGGGTTTTTTTGTTTTGTTTTGTTTTGTTTTGAGACGGAGTGTTGCGCTCTTGCCCAGGCTGGAGTGCAGTGGCGCAATCTCAGCTCACTGCAACCTCTACCTCTTGAGTTCAAGCAATTCTCCTGCCTCAGCCTCCTTAGTAGCAGGGATTACAGACGCACGCCACCATGCCTGGCTAATTTTTGTATTTTTAGTAGTTACAGGGTTTCACCATGTTGGCCAGGCTGGTCTCAAACTCCTGACCTCAGGTGATCTACCCACCTCGGCCTCCTAAAGTGCTAGGATTACAGGCATGAGCCACCGTGCCCAGCCATAACTCATGTTTTGTCGAACTTATTTTATCACTGGTTTAGCTATTGTGAAAGTTTTCAGAATCAAAATGGGGTCACCGATATTAAGAAAACCTTGACAAATAGAGCTGGGGAAGGCCATGAAGACAGGGTTCTCATGCTTGTATACTTGATAACAAAAACTATCACAAAAGACTGCAAAACCCACAACCTCACACAAAGGCCATCACAACCTTACACAGAAAATACTTCTGCAAGGACATCTGCCCAGAAACTGCCTGTCTAATCTAAGACTGGTGTCAGCTTGTTGTTGAACTTTGCAGCAAAGGATAATTATTTCAAAACAGTTATGTAATCCTCCTCATTTGTTTTCCTTTAAAAACCTTTGTCTTCTTTTACTTCCCTAAATACACACATAGTTTACTATGACATGCATATTCCCGTTGCAATGCTTTATTCCGAAATAAATATCTTTTCTTTTGAAAGTCTCTCTTATTATTTAGGTTGACACTACCAAGAAAATCAAATATTTAAACAGTTCTCATTTTTTTCTTATTTATGTGTAACAAAGAATAGTAAAGCCATGCCCAGACATCTTCTTTGGAAGCAAAAACAGTGTCTAGAATATGGGAATTATGACTCATATCACTTCCAAGCAAAACTTTCATTGTCTGAAATGTATTAGACTCTCTCTGGGTATCCCAGGAGCACCACATGGACTGTCCTTTGGAGCAAGATGGTCATAGCTTTTCCTCTGCCTTTCTGTCTTTCCTTCCTCTTTTCTTTGCTCTTTTATCCCTTCCTCCCTTCCTTCTTCCTTTCAGAAGGAATTTATTTGCTTCAGTAAAGTTTACAGTCCAAAAACTTAGAGAAGAATGAACATGAGTGGATTGAATACCTAGGAAAATTTCCGCTATGCATTATTAGGATATTCTAAGCAGAAAAATTTACCGTTATTAATGATTATATAAGGGGGAAATCCAACTTTTACTTTCTAAACAAAACCCATTATGTTGCCACAACATAATGCTACAATACAATATAAGTTGAAACAAGAATTTCAGCTCGAGGCGTGTCCTTCAGTGGATTGCCAAATTCTCTGCTGTTATCTCATAATGAAGGCAGAATTCGGCTGGACACAATTCTCACAACTTTCAAAGGTAAAGGCAAAGAGTGGAGCCAAACAATCAAAATAGAAACACCTAATAGAAAAGTATGGCCATTCAAGAAACAGGAAACCTAAAAGCACTAAATAATGATCAGTGACTAAAAACATAAATTATGCTTCCTCAGATGAACCGCACAGCCCTGCATTTTGCAGTGGGGAGAAATCATTTATCTGCAGTGGATTTCTTGCTTAAACACAAGGCCAGGGTGGATGTTGCTGATAAGGTAAGCTCATCTTGAGTAGAACAAATTGGAGCATAACCAATGTACAGGGAGAATCTGATCACTCCAGACATCTTTTCTTCACATACATGCAAAATATTTTAATTGGCAGTGTTTGTTCTGGAAACGTCTCTTCAGAGAATATACATATATGTGCTCTTTGTATTTGGGGACTAAATTGTTTCCCTTTTACCTATGGGACCTGGGTTTTTGCTTATTTTCTCATATTGACTTTATGACCAATAGCATGCATTTGTAAAAGCAAGATCATTGTCCAGAGTAGAATCTGGGATGTGGAAGACAGAAGCTAACTGGCCCCAGAGACATTAAATATTGACTTTGCTCTATGAACTCTGATACTAAATAGGCTTATTAAACAGCTCAGGGGTGAGCTCAGGAGCACACACACAACTTTATGCCATCCCTTTCTCAGGCTCCATCTTCTCCATGATCAACTCCCCTACATTTTCCAGCTCCCCACCCTCTTTTCCTGGTCCTCTGACTGGAAAGCCAAGGCTGTGGTCTCCCGGCCCTGCTGTGTACTTTCCACAAATAGGTCTGCCTCCAGGACCAAGTGGGGGAGGGTAACAAGAGAACATTTGGATTCTTCCTCCACCGTGCTTTATGACCACAGTTCCTCTGGCCAGAGAGAAAGATTCCCCTATGTCGGACTTTAAGGTGCTTGCCCAGCCACTGCTGCTACCCTTACCACTGTCAAGTTGTAGCTTTGGGAGTGGGGCTTGGCTTGCGGGGAGGGTGCAGGGCCTGTAGAGAAAAATGAAGCAGAGAATTTCCCCTGCCTTCTCTGTTCTATAGGGGCTCCCTTCTCCTCCTTACACCAGAATGAGAGAGCTTCTGTTGGAAATCTTTCTGACTGTGCCCAGGGCACAGTTCCATGATTTGCACTGCCTCAAGTCCAAGTTGGAAGGTATGGGAGGAAAAGAAAAATCTGGAAAGTCACAGCAGGATTGTCCTTACTTTGAGTTCTGATTTTTTTTCCCCGAATCCACCTGATACCATTTACAGAGTCCTCAGCTGTTCCATGCATTCTTTGTTTTTACTTTTTAATTTAAAATGTGTGTGGGTATATAGTAGGTGTACGTTCCATGCATTCTTTCCAGAGATTTTATTTGTTTTGGTGGGAGAGACAGAGTGGACTGTGCTTACTTCGTTTTAACCAGAACCATAACCCCAAATCTTTACTATAGCAAAGTAGAGGGAATCATACAGCGAACATCTATGTATCCATTGCCAGATTAGATTGCATCTTTTCTTTTAAACAGCATATCTGAGGATTGCCATGTTTCTAATATATTAAATATAGATCTGGTTTGTGTCAGAGTGCAAATCAATTATGTAGGGAAAAGAAAGAAAGATCAGACTGTTACTGTGTCTACATAGAAAGAAGTAGACATAAGAGACTCCATTTTGTTCTGTATTTGAGATGCTGTTCATCTGTGACCCTACCCCCAACCTTGTCCTTGCAAGAGTCATGTGCTGTGGTGACTCAAGGTTTAATGGATTTTGGGCTGTGCAGGGTGTGCTTTGTTAAACAAGTGCCTGAAGGCAGCTTGCTGGTTCAAAGTCATCACCATTCTCTTAATCTCAAGTACCCAGGGACACGTACACTGCCAAAGGTCACAAGTACCTCTGCCTAGGAAAACTAGGGATTGTCCAAGGTTTCTCCCCATGTGATGGTCTGAAATATGGCCTCGTGGGAAGGGAAAGACCTGATCGTCCCCCAGCCTGACACCCGTGGGGGGTCTGTGCTGAGGAGGACTAGTACTAGAGGAAAGAAGGCCTCTTGGCGGTTGTTGGCAGTTGAGAGAGAGAAAAGCATCTGTCTCCTGCCCGTCCCTGGGCAATGGAACATCTCGGTGTAAAACCCGATTGTATGCTCTGTTTCCTGAGAAAGGAGAAAACTGCCTTAGGGCGAAAGGCGGGACTTGCTAGCGCAATGCTGCTCTTTATGCACTAAAAAGGTTTATGGAGATGTTTACATATGCATATCAAGGCACAGCACTTTTCCTTAAACTTATTCATGTCACAGAGATCTTTATTCATATGTCTTACTGCTGACTTTCTCCCTACAATAATCCTATTATCCTGTCACCTCCTTTTCTTTAAGATGGTAAAGATAATTATCAATAAATACTAAGGGAACTCAGAGACCAGTGCCAGCGTGGGTCCTCGGTATGCTGAGCTCCGGTCCTCTGGGCCCACTTTTTCTTTCTCTATACTTCGTCTCTGTGTCTCATTTCTTTTCTCAAGTCTCTCATTCCATCATTTCTTTTCTCAAGTCTCTCGTTCCACCTAACAAGAAACGCCCACAGGTGTGGAGGGGTAGGCCACCCCTTCAAATTATTCCTGAAATGATGGAGAGATATTTCACCAACTTGTTCTCCTTGAGGTTTTTCTAAACATATGTTTGCATTACCTTGTCTCTGAAGCATGACTGTTTCTCTTAACTTTGCTTGAAGATTGAAATAATGTCAGGTGGGAAATAGAGTAATTCCTGATGTGTCTCTTTTTCCTGCTTTGAAGGTTTCACTAAGTTAAATATGTTTATAACTGATTAAATCATCTACAGTGGCATTACTCCATAACTAGTCAAATGTTTTTCATAATTCAAGCAAGGTCACTTTTGACCCAATCTGGCAGCTTCTTTATCTGAATGATGAGCCTTGAGTTTGACCTCTTCTAAGTTCTAACACCATTTGCAAAGAGCTAACAGTTGATCCCCTTCACCCTCAATATTTGTTCAGTGGCTGTTGTGCATATGTCTCAGTGTCAACTACTGAGGATTCAACTAGACAGAAGTCCTTGCTATTTAAAGTGTGGTGTCAGGACTTGAAGCATGTACATCACCTGCAAGCTTGTTAGAAATGCAAGATCTTAGGCCCCACCCCAGGCCTGAATCAGAATCCGCATTAAAAAAAAATTCCCAGGTGATTGTTTTCGGGAAGCACTGGTATGAGATAGAGTCATGGCTTTGCAGGGCCTACAATCTCTCTGGGGAGCAAGGACAGAGACTGTACTAGCTGAGTGCCATTCAAGGCACTGCATGCTAGGGACCAAAGTGAGCAGCACCCCCAAGTCCTGGGAATAGGCAGACTGGATAAATGGAGGGCCTTACTCCAGACAGGAGTAAAGAATCCCAGGTGGGTGCAAGTGGTGCTCAGAGGATAAAAACATCTGCTCACAGAGCTTCTTATCTCTGGGAAGCTCCTAACATAGAATTGTTCCCCAAAGGAAATTATTGACCTCACCTATGACGAGACTGGCAATGAGGACAGGTTGTCAGTGACTGTTGGGCAATGTACACTTCACAGAGCTTCATGAGTCACCTGTGAGTGTGATTTGTGACACATGGTCTTAAGTAGTCTCAGGCATGCCAGTTTCACACCAGAAGAATTTGTTTTATGGAGGTTCTTCTCAGGGAGTTTACATCTGTGAGCCGTGATTCATTACCTCTGAGGAACAATGGCTCCATTCTGAATTTGTGGTTTTAGAGACTTAGGTTGTTTGCAGCTTGAATTCCCAGCTTTTAGATTTTATGATTGGAGCTTGGAATTTTAAAATATAGGCTGCTTTGAAATTAGGAATTACCTCTTAGGGAAAAAATAGATCTCCTATCAAAGAGTGATTTGTCACCTGTCTCAAATATTTCTGGCTTTTTTTTTTTTTTTTTTTTTTTTTTTGAGAGGGAGTTTCATTCCTGTTGCTCAGGCTAGAGTGCGATGGTGCAATCTTGGCTTACCGCAACCTCCACCTCCCAGGTTCAAGCGATCCTCCCGAGTAGCTGGGATTACAGGCATGCACCACCATGCCTAGCTAATTTTGTATTTTTAGTAGAGATGGGGTTTCTCCATGTTGGTCAGGCTGGTCTCGATCTCCTGACCGCAGGTCATCTGACTGCCTCGGCCTCCCAAAGTGCTGGGATTACAGGCATGAGCCACCGCACCTGGCCTTCTGGTCTCTTTTATATTTGAAAGCAGATTTAGTATTACTAAACATAGAGCATTGACTTGTAGGGAAGTCCAAATTAAGAGGTGGAATTGTGTTTAGGGAACATGCTTTAAAGAACCTCAAGTAGTCAGTCATTGTACATCATTTCTTTTTGGGACAAGGAGTCCAGAAATGAAGAGTCTTCTTCATGCTGGAATTGTAAACCTACAAATGGACTAACTCACCCTCTAGAGTGACAGCTGAAATATAAATTTGATAGGATATGCACATTAAGAGCAGGGTTTCTCAACAGTGGTGCTTTTGACATTTGGGGCCAGATAGTTCTTTGTGGTTGGGGCTGCCCTGTGTATTGCAGGATGTTTAGCAGCATCCCTGGCCTCTATCTACTAGGTGCCAATATTAACCTCCCCCCACCCACAGCATGACAGTAAAAAATGTCTCCATACATTTTTCCAAATGTTTCCTGGGGGCAAGATCACCCCCAGTTGAGAATCACCAGTTTAGAGTTATGCCTCAATAATTTGGGACTTGCTGTTTTACTCTCCCAATGTGAATTCTACTGAGAATAAGAGAATACATTAATGCAACTTGGGGGCAGCCAAAATAAATGCCAAAAGGCTTATGCACTTCACAAGTAGAAGTGTGCTGCAGGCCCTCATTCCTTATGCATTTACTCATACTGTGTACATCTGACAAACAGTTTCCAGATCACAAACACAACTGATTAGAAGAGGGAAATAAAATGTAGTGTGAGAGCTTACTTTGGGCAGGCACTTGTACTGAGGAAATGGATTACTTTTTCGTGGGGCTAGAGGAAACAGAAAAGCACACTTGAGTTTGCAGATAAGGAAGCTGAAGCTGACAGTTAGAATTAAGTTCACCAAGATCCCCATACTTGAAAGTGATAGAAAGTGACCAGAATTTGAGATTAGTTCTGCTTGATCCTGAAGATCAGGCTCATAGTGTCTGCCCTATGCTGCTTCTCTAACTTAGGGCCTGGCGTGCAGATGCATGTTTTTGCTTATGTCCCTCGAATCCCACCTCCCTAAAATAGCCAATGTTAACTGCTGGCTACGCTTCCTTCCACACTTTTCTCCCTGCTTATTTGGTAGACAAGTCAGCATACAACTGCCCACAGCATCCCTACGGGTCAGTAAATCCTGGTCTCTTTCAGTCTGACAACTTTGTGCACATGTGTTTGCACACAGACAAATCGAAATAATTTTGTATAAATAAAATATTTTAAGTAGCATCTATATAAATGAGATGCTTTTTATAACTTGTGTTTCTTTTACCTGTGTGTTCCCTCTCCTCCTCTGGTAACTATACTTAACAATCTGAGATATATATGTTTATTTCTGTACTTTTCTCCTGCTCACATAGACATATCTATATTAATCAATCTACCTACCTACCCACCAACGCACCTATAGATGGATATAGATATGTACATATACATGTATGGGGTTTTCTTAATCACTCCTTTTTAACAAATGGGATTATATCATATTTATTCTCAATCTTATTTTCCATATTTAGCAAAACTCATGGAAATCTTTCCAAGTCAATTGTTGTAGCACTAATTCATTATTTTTAATGCTTGCATTATATAGTCTGACTATTCCATAACTTATTCAGCATTCCCATGTTGATAGGCCTTTACCTTGTACCCAGTTTTTAGTATTGCACTTAATATCCTTATATATATAGCATTAGGTAATGACATTTTTATTTTTATGGGATAGATTCCCAGGAGTGGGATTGCTGGTTGTATTTTCAATTCTAATAGATATTGCCAGATACTTAAACAATAATCATTTCCATTTCCTTTCTTTGTCCATTTTTCTGAGTTTGTCTTTTTCTTCTCCATAGGTAAGTGTGTTTCATGGATTACAGAATTACCATTTATCTTTATTAAAGATACATCTTAAAAAATCTGTCATTTTTAATTGACTTTGTTTATTATCTGTCTGTTCTCACTCTGAATTAAGAGACTGTACATTATAGTCTGGATTTTATTCTAATATGTTTATTGTTTGTGTGCTATTTTGTGAGTGTGGTATGATACAGCTTTTCATTTTATTTTCTTCCAGATGGAGAACCACTTGTGCCTGCACCACTTATTAAGTATACACTTTTTTCCCCATAGAACCGAAATGTCACTTTTGCTGCGTATTAAATTCTCTATTTCTTAGTTTTCAACAATCTAGTATTAATTTGGCCTTTGTTGATGAGGCAGTATATGCTGTGGCTCATCAGAGTGATAGATTCTCTTTTTCTGTCTTCTTGGGGAAGCATGGCTTGACAGTAATTCACCTTGCAGCCTGGTCTGGGAGCCTTGAGGTCATGCTCATGCTGGTTAAAGCTGGAGCAGATCAGAGAGCCAAGAATCAGGTAGGTATGTGGGTCACATCTGGACAAAAGCTCTTACCTCACCATTGCAGGAGAGAGGAAGTTCTGAGGTCACTGTGTATCTCCCCCACCCCTGGCTCTCTTCAGGATGGAATGAATGCCCTCCACTTTGCTGCTCAGAGCAATCATGTACGCATCGTGGAATATCTTATTCAAGATCTGCACCTCAAGGACCTGAACCAGCCTGATGAGGTGTGTTTACTTTGGTTGTATAGGTCTTGCATCCACCCCTATCAAATTTCACTTTCTCCTGCCTCTAGTACAGCTGTGAAAGCAGCCAGCACAGACAGACCCTGCCTTATAGCCAGCTCCTCCATCACGTTGGCAGACCACAGAACCAAAGAGGAGTGTTGGTATTAGTGGCGATCCTGGCCCCTGCTTGTAGGGAGAACAGGAAGTGTTGAGGAAGCAGCCAGATTCCTTCTTCCCATTCTACTCCCTCATCCTGGCCGGAGTGTGGACAGTATCCTATCCCCTTTAGTAATCAAAATGTGTATCTAAATTTTATTTTATTATGCTTGGCCTTTTGGTAATATATTTGACCCAAAGCTATGCAGTAATGAGCCATGAAATACAATGCAGTTTTATTGCATTTGTCAGTATTTCTTTTCTCTAAATAAGGGGATACATAACAATACTAGCTACTACTTAACAAGTATCTGTTAATGTAGGTACAGAGGAAAGCTATTTACATACATTATTTCAGTAAGAGGTCTTGGACCTGACACCTACCGATGCTCAACAAATCATTGCTGAATGAATGAATGATCTCACTAACCCCTACAATAATCCTATAAAGTAGAAAATATTTTGCTCATTTGTAGAGGAGAGGAAGTTGAGGCTCAGAGAGGCCAAACACCTGATCAAAAGTCTCACAACTAAAAAGTGACAGAGCCAGGACTTGACGCCAGGTCTGGCTGAATCCAGCCTTCATGCTGTGCCGTCTCCCTCCTCAGACTAACAGTGGGTATTGTTCATGTCAGGGACTGTCCTTCCCCTGGAATATTTCCCTCTAGGCATTTTTTTTTTTCTTCATAGAGGAGTAGCCTTTGTGCAATTGGCATTTTGATTTCTCAGCAGTAGAATATACTTCATGAATGGGACTTCCTTTTCTCTGTGCCATGAGAATACTATACTATAAAAGTTTCTTTAGAAGCTGGTCAGTGATAGTCACTTCATTTCACCTCTTTTTAAAATTTTTTACATTTTTTTTCTGACCGTAATCTCAAAAACAACAATATTAACAATAAGAAGTATTTCTTCAGATTAGGTCTGTATACTTCTTTGACTTCCTCTACATATGATTAAACAACTATACATTTACAGCTTAGAGGAAGATAGACTTGGGCTTTGGTCTGGTCAGTACCACCATGCACTAGCTGTGTGGTTTTAAGCAAGCTCTTCAATTTCCGAAACCCTCAGTTTCTCCATCTATACAATGGAAACAATAAAATCTACTTTATGGTAACAACAGGGTGACAGGAGAAGTCTTGTCCCACATATAATTTTTTTAAAATCAGCAAACCTCCATTCTTTGGTATATAATGATTGACATTTCCTCAATCTTATGTAAAAGTACCTATGCAAATGAACTTCATGATGAGCCATTCCATAACCCCTTTTCACTTATGCCATTCCTATGTAGGAATGTTGGAATAGCTGAGATGCTTAAATGAGCTAATGACTATAAAGCACTTAGCAACGAGCCAGGCACATTGTAAGTGCTCACTGTTGTAACAATTGTTATAGGATAAAATATCCTATCTGATTTTCTGAAAGTGACAATCATAGTCAAATGCCATTTAGTATCAAGGTGAGGAAGCTGGATCTTTCTAATTTTATCCATGCCAAGTAGAGACGTGGCCAATTAATGAATTCCATTCAGTTCAGTTCAGCAGATATTCGTTGACGGCCTGTTATGCATGAGACACACAGTTATTTTCCCCTTCAATGTGCTCTGATTGCTTCCATGAGAGAGAGTAGTGTATGGGAAGGACGGGAAGGATCAGGCAGGCTGATGGGATTCAGAAACCAAAGCACGTTTGCAGGGAGCCTTCCCCATTTCTTGAGTTTCTGCTGGCCAGCAGCCTTCCTCTCCGTAACTCTTTTCACCTGATTCTGGACATGTCCTCTCCTCTCACCTTCTTCCTCCTCTGTCTGTTGGGAAAAAGGGTTCAGGAGCACTGGCAGCAAACTGCAGAGTGACATGTCCAGCTGCGAGATCTTAAATTGAGTTCAGAGACATACAAGGAATGAGCAAATAATGAGTCCACTGGGTCATCTAGGGAAAGAAGACTCTGAGTCTGAGCCCAACTTTAGTCCCTTCAGAAAACTAAATTGATGAATAGAAAAGAAAAAAAAAATCTACTTTTTTTCCTAAGATCTGTGAGTGGGTCACACCTGTTGGCAAACATCAATTGGAATGGTAGTTGCCAGGAACTAGGAGGAAGGGAAAGTGGGGAATTATTGTTTAATGAGGACACAATTCCAGTTTTGCAAGATGAAAAAGGTTATGGAGATGGATGGTAGTGATGGCTATCCTTATGAGTATCCTTAATACCACTGAACTATACACTTAATAATGGTTAAGATGATAAATTTAGTTATGAGTACTTTACCATATTAAAAAATTATGGGGGGAAATTCCAGTTGCAGCTGTGATCAGAAGCTCAGGTTCTATCAATTTACTGTTGGGTTTCCCATTTGCATCTGCTTAAAGGTATTGTGGAGTTTGTGAAATACATTTGATATTTAAGACGTCTTCACCTTCACAGTGTTACTCTCTTGCCTAGTTTCTTATCAACAGAAAGTGATTGAGAGCCTGTGTACCTGCCAGGGTTGGTAAAATCCATCTCTCTGGCCTGGAGGGAACTCCAAAAGCTAACAAGGAAAGCTTTCCTGGAAGGAGGCCCTTAACACAAAATGGATTTAACTAGGCCAGGGGGAGTTTGGGTGGGGAGAGATGGAGGATGCTGGGAAAACTTTTGAGATTTCCCCCAGCTCCACAGCCATAAAAATCACTGAGGCCTTTCCAGGGGAGAGAGATTAGCGCAGCAAGGAGTTAGGAATAAAGTATAGACATTTTGAATCTACATATAAATGTCCATCTGGTGATCAAAAATAAATACTCAGACTGACATGTTTGGGGAGGGAGAGAAATAGGAAGGCCTCACACGCCATTCATGTATTTGTTCAATATTTACAAGAATTTGGGGGTACAATGTTGCTTTGGTTTCAACTACGAATATGGTAGACTTCCATTGGTTTAAAGTCTCTGGAAGTCAAAATGCATAGAAGCTTCTTTTTCTGGGAGGGAAGGGGATAGTGAGTAGAAGGGGACTTGAGAAGACACCTGTTTTCTTATACAGACCCAAGGCAACATTTAACAATTTTAGATTTAATCAAATCTCTTGTTTCCTGTCTGTGAGGGGAGAACTAACCCACTGTCTCCCACCCCACCAGTGCCACTTTTTCATATTTAACATGCTGCTTTTTCTTTTTTTTAACCTCATGACACATATTTTTTACCTGTGAAATTTCTAGTTATTCAGGGTTTTCCCCTTCCTCAAGTGCCTGACCCTGGGGTGATGGGAAATGCTGTGGGAGGGAGCATGCACTGGAGGCCCACCCAGCGCCTCTCCTCAGAGGCTCCTGAGAGCGACACATCTCGGGGATCCCTGTGGTAAAGGAAGGTCAGGTTGGTCTTTGGATACCCACTTAATGGCTATTTATGAAATTTTTGCTGAATTTCATAACATCAAATTTGATGATTTCATCTTCTCAGTAAACTTAAAAATAATTTATAATAAACAATTCCAATCCCTCAGACTTACATGCCAAAAAAAAAAAAAATTAAATGCATTGACTTAAAACATATCAGGTTAGCCATGCACAGTGGCTCACACCTGTAATTCCAGTACTTTGGGAGGCAGAGGTGGGAGGATCTCTTGAGTTCAGGAGTTTGAGAACTAGCCCGGGAAGAATGGTGAATAACTGCCTCTACAAAAAAATACAAAACATTAGCCGGCATGTGGTGGTGCGCACCTGTGGTCCCAGCTACTCGGGAGGCTGAGGTGGGAGGATCACTGGATTCCAGGAGATGGCAGCTGCAGTGAGCTGAGATCATGCCACTGCATTCCAGCCTGGGTGACAGAGTAAGACCCTGTTATAATCAGGTTAAATAGATATTGAGTTAATAGAGGAAAGAAGGAACAGGAATCCTGGACCCTCCTTATTTTAGTACTTAAACGGACAGGATCCTGAGCCAGGGAGTCTTTGTGATTGGCCCAAGGCCTGGAGCCCAGGGCTCTGACACCAAGCTCCACCATCCTTCTGGCTGGAAAAGCTTCCTGCCTTCCAAGTAAGGGAGGGCCTATGAGACTGCCCTGGATAGAGGCCTACTTGAATGTGATGAAAAAGGATTGGGAAGTTAAAAAGAAAAAAAAAGGACATAATAAGAAACTATTTTTTAAAAACCACATATATCTTTGAAATTCCTGTTATTTTGTCTAATAATATGTACTCAATGAGAGAAAATATTTATATCTCACTATGCTATAATCTCACCTTTCTTTATGCTACCTTTTCATATATTTATTATAGGTTACTTTAAGTGTCTTTACTTTGTGTAATTTTGCTTTTACATCTTTTTCCTGGATGATAACTGTTTTAAAGGGCTTCCAAAGTTCAAACTAATAGTGTTTCCAAAGGAAAGGAAAGATCTTTCATCTGTGGTAACTGTAGTCTTTTCTCAGAACCTCCCATCTCTTAGCAGGTGAAGCTTTCTTTCACTTTGTTATCTACGCAGTAATGCAAAACTTTGTAGCAACCACGGGTAAAAGAAAAGCACCATTTTAAAATTGAACAGATTAGTATTGTTACCAAACTGATAAATATGTATTAGTTAGAATTCTTTCTGTTGCAAAGACAAAAATCCATCTTGATTGAGATTAAGCAAAGAAGGTAATTTATTAACTTGTAACTAAAGAGTATGAGGGTGTATCTTTCCAGCTTCAGGCATGGCTGGACCCAGCTCTTTTTCTTTGTCCATTTCTTAGCTGTCTGCATGTTGGCATTATTCATAGGTATACTTTTCATATAGTAGGAAAGATAGCTGTTAGCAGCCTCAGGTTTAATATCCTTATAGATTTCAATCCATAAGAAATAGAAATAATAATCTGTCATTAAATGTTTATGTATAAATCTCAGGAACAACTGGCCCTACCTGAATCATATGCCCAATCTCGAACCAATCACTGTGACGGCAGGTTATGTAATCACTTCATGTGGCAGAAGGCAGGCAGATAAGGCTTGGAAATGGACAGCACTAAATGGGCTAAATGACAGGGTGTGTGTGTGTATGTGTGGTTGTTCTGCAAAGTAAAACAAAGTTACTAGAAGAAAGGTAAATATAAAGGCAAAAGCAACAAATGCCACACTAGGGCACAACACCTTCATGTATTATTTGTGGTCTCTGTGCATAAAGAGCTAACAAAAGCCCTTTCCTTCTGCATGAGCCGGGGGTCATTCTCCAATGTAAAAGATAACAGGCAAGAATCAGGTAACAAGTTCTCTTTTCTCCTGTTCCAGTGCATTAGCAACCTTTAAAGGCCTTCTTCCACCACTTCTCACTACCTACCTTTCCAGCCACAAACACACTTAAATGCTGAGTTATATAACCCCATATATCACCAGCACTCGGTTACTACATTACATTATAATTACTTGCTTATGTGTCCATCTCTCCTTTTGGACTCTGAACTTGAGGATGGGCAATATATTTCTCACCCTGGTCACTCTATTGCTTAGCACATTATCTGGCATATTCATAGGCATTCAATAATTGTTGAAGAAATTAATGAATTATTTATGAGGATATGTGATCAGATGTTTTCATCTAGTATATAATCACTGTCTCTTGTTCCCTCTTTTGTGATTTGTTTACATGAACCTTTACCTGTAGTCACTATTTGCACATATTTGTATATCAAACACAATAATTTTTGGTCTGTCGTTTCCAAAGAGTTGCTCATGACTCAAGATTAAATTTTACTCTTCAATTAGTGCAGAAAACTGGGGTTCTAAGCAATCTCTGTTTCTTAACTTTGCCATTTCTAGGGATCTCCTGAGAATGAAATCACTGAACCCTTTAAAGGGTTGGAGATGTAGATCTCATTGGTGACATATGTGGCCCAACAATGATGAATTAGGTGAAGTTTTTGGTGCAAATTTGTTTCTCCAGCTTCCATACATGCATAAATACAGACCTCTGTAGGACTGATCTTTATAGATTTGTTTTTGTTTTTGCTTTTTACCGTTTGTTATTTCAGCATTATTTCTTCCTTTTTTCTCCAGTTACTGGGAGCTCCTATGTTGTTATCTCAGGTTAACAGTGGCCACGATCTTTTCATTACCCTATTTTATCGAGTGTTAGATGAGGCTTGTATCTATTTTTTAACATTAAGACACCTTGCTAAGCTTTCAGTTAGTAACACACTAAGCCAATTTGTGAGTGTTTTCTCTTTAATTGAAGAAAATACTTCTGCTATCATATTGCCACCACAACTTCCTTTTCCTTCTTTTAATTATCTCAAGTTACAACATTACATTTTCTGTGGATCTGCTATAGTTTGGCTATGGTTTGTCCTCACCAGAATTCATGTTGAAATTGGATCCCCAATCTGGTGGTGTTAGGAGGTGGGACCTCTTGGAAGATGTTTGTGTCATGAGGGTGGATCTTCATGAATGGCTTGGTGACATTCTTCAGGTAGTGAGTTCTCACTCTGGTGGGACTAGATTCATTCTCATAGGAATAAATTAGTTCCCACGAGGGTGAGAGCTAGGATGCCTCTTGGGTTTTGTCTCTTCACACATGTTCGCATCCCTTTGACTTTCTCTGTCATGTTATGACACAGTGTGAAAGCCCTTGCCAGAAGCCAAGACCGTGCCCTTGAACTTCCCAGCCTGCAGAACTGTGAGCTAAATAAACCTCTTTTCTTTATAAATTACCCAGACTGAGGTATTCTGTTATAGCAACACAAAACAGACTAAGACAAGTCTTTCACTTTTCTTGATGACATTTTGGCTATGGAAAATATAGTCTCCATTGGCAACATAAAAAGTAGGAGGAATTCCATAATCAGAAAATTCTATATTTGAGCTTATCTTCTAAAAAAATCAAACCTAAACATTTCTCTTAAAATGTCACTAGCTTTGTCCACTGTCATGCTTGTTCACTAAGAGTGTAATAAATGCTTGAGGTTTGTGATTGATTTTTAGAAAGGAAGAAAACCATTTCTTTTGGCAGCTGAGAGGGGCCATGTTGAAATGATAGAAAAACTTACCTTCCTAAACCTGCATACTTCAGAAAAGGACAAGGTGAGTTGGACTTTTATTTCTTTGCTGAGAACAAGAGAAAGGGGAGTAACAATTGATGTAGAGGGGTAACAATTGGCCTGTAGATTTGGTGAGGGACTTTTAGTCAGCAGAAGAGTTGTAAGTTGTTACTGTACTCAGAGAGAATCATGAACTATCCAGACAAAATCCTTCCACTGCTGCTGTGGGTTGTCCAGATTGGCAGTTTTTGCTTCATAATGTTTGTGAAGTCAATAGACCACATGGATTTTTCCATGATCAACTCCACCCCTCTTCTCTCCTCCCATGAGGTCTCCTGGAGCCTCAGCCTTACATGAAAGGGGAGGGGAAAACCCTGGGGTAGACATCGTATCTGTATGTACACCTTTGATGACTTTCTTAGGAGAAATTCCTAGATGTGGAATTGTGGGTCAAAGGCTTCTGCACATTTTAAAATCTTTGGGTATATAATATTGCTAAAATGACCTCCCAGAAATCTTTCACCATTTTACCCTCACATAGGTCAAATGGAATTTCTTCTGTTGCTCCATGTTTTGCTAGCAATTGGTAGCAAAGTTAGAAGAAGGAGCATGGATGATTTTTTTCCTACTGGTTCAGAAAGCTATACCTTTTTATTTAAAACTTAAAAATGTATAAATTTCACTTAAAACTGCAGATACAGTGGTCCACGCTCTGGACCGTGCTTTAACCAAAATGAAAACTTCCAGAAACTCCATTGCAGCCCTTACTGTTGAAGGAACATGCTCTCCCAGCACAGGGCATTCTACCCCGAGTGTGTCTCTGTTGCAGGAGGGAAACACTGCCTTGCACCTCGCTGCAAAGCACGGTCACAGTCCTGCAGTGCAGGTGCTGCTAACCCAATGGCAAGACATAAATGAGATGAATGAGGTATGTGGAAGTACGCATTACAGGCACAGGACTTAAATGGGGAAGGGTTGGAGGAATGGCTTTCAAGAAAAGAGTGGGAGGAAAACAAAGGTGTTAGTGCCATAGGGTGTAAAATGTGATGCTGAAAGATTCTTACTTTATTCTTCAAAGTATTCCACAGCACTTCATTTGTTAATCCATTCATTTATTCACCCGTTCATTCAAATAATATTTGTTCTATATGTACTGTATGCCAGATGAAGTATGTACTCTTATTCCAGAAGCCTACAGGGTAAGAAGGGCATGCAAAACAAATAATGTATCGGGCTACATGCAATAATAGAGGTCTACAGAGAATGCCATGAGAACACAGAGGAAGATGTTTTTCAGAAATTACAGTTTTCACAGAAGAAGTGATATATTATCTGGGTCTTGGCATTGTAATGAATGTTGGCAGGAAGGATTTTGAGGATGGCACAAGTATAAAGTATTTCAGAGGGAAAAGTCCAAGGAAAAGAACCGAGGCAAGAGTATGGTGTGTTCTGGGCTGACAAGCTCAGGGTGGCAGACATTGTGACTAGGAGGGCTGGGAAAGCTGGAAGCCTAGTGGGCCAAGGCAGACAGATGACGAAAGGCCATGCTTTACAGGAGGGAGGGTTTGGCTTTGATGTGGTTGCCAGCAGAGACCTTGAAGGGTTTTAAGTAGTGAAAAGGGATAGAATTCATCTTAGGTGTGGGCAGGTAACTGTCACAGCCGTTTGAAAGGTAGACCGGGTGCCAGGAGAGCCCAGAAGTGGGGAGGACCAGTCAGGTGACTGCCAAAATGGGGAAACAAGACCTATGGAAGACCTCTCACTGAGACACTCATGAGCAACAAACAGGATGAAGTGGTAGGAGGAGGCAGAGTCCACAGGACTTATGACCAGGACTTAGAGAGAGGGAGGACTTTCTGCCCCCAGCTATCTGACTTGGGCTGTTGCTGGGGAGTACAGGTGTGGAGCAGGTGAGTGGGGTAGGTAATGAGGGCTTGAATGGGTTTGTTTGAGGCACTTGGGAGGGGGGTACATTCAGGTGGAGTGTTAGTGAGCTGGAAACTGGTTCTGGGGCCGGGTATGGTGGCTCATGCCTGTAATCCCCGTAATTTGGGCAGCCGAGGTGGGTGGATCACCTGAGGTCAGGAGTTTGAGATCAGCCTGGCCAACATGTGAAACACTGTCTCTACTAAAAATGCAAAATTAGCTGGGTGTGGTGACAGGTGCCTGTGATCCCTGCTACTCGGGAGGCTGAGGCAGGAGAGTTGCTTGAACCCGGGAGGCAGAGGTTGCAGTGAGTCGAGATTGTGCCACTGCACTTGAGCCTGGGCAACAGAGCAAGACTCCATCTCAAACAAAACAAAACAAAACACAACCAAAAAAGTAAAAAGAAACTGGTTCTGGATTTGGTGGAGGCGATGTGACTGTGGCTATGCAGGGCAAGTTTGTGAGTCATTTGCCCTGGATGGTCACTTCTTAACCTATGGTCCAGTGATTTTTTGTCTGGCTCTTTGGAAACTCGGGTCAGTGGGGTCCTCTTGGATTTCACAGTTTAATGTTCTGATCATTTCTAAACTTGATGCCTCACCTGAGAGCTACCGAAAGAACTAGTATCATAAGCATTTACCTTAAGATACCATTGATTGTAAAGCACACCATTATTTTATGTAACACTCAGAAAAAATAATGCTGCCATTTAACTGTGACAAAAAACTTTATTGTCACTTAAAATATTTATTTTATGCTGCCTATTTGAAGATGTTTTTAGACTGTTAGTTTTTTACGTGCATATATAAAGGAAAAAAATAAGCAAGATAACTCGGTTGATTGTAAACTTCAAGCTGAATTAGATTCTTCTAAATCACTTATTCAGTCTTGATGATTTCTTTCTTTTTTCTTTTTCTTACTTTATTTTTTTTCTTATAGCGTCAGGGTCTTGCTTTGTCACCCAGGCTGGAGTACAGTGGCATGGGAGATGCAGCATTTCTTAAAGAATGCCCCACTGTTGTTTCTAAGATTTTCTTCTAAGCCACTGATACCCATTCCAGTGTAATGCATGTGCTCAAACAACAACAATTATATCCACCTGGTTGACTGAGCTAGCCCTCATGATTTAATCACCACATAAAAGCCACCTCTTAATCTTATTGCATTGGGGATTTAAGTTTCAACATGAATTTTGGAGGGACACAAACATTCAAACCAAAGCAGAGATCAAGTCCTGTAGTCACAGGATTTATAGTCTTATTTATAGTATTAGTTATGCTTTCCCTGTTCTATTAAAACATATTTAAACCACTGGAATGTGTGCATGCATGTGGATTTCATCTTCCTTTTAGCAACTTTGGAGTCAGGGCACATTGGGGAAAATTCATAAAGCCCAAAAAAATTTAATTTCATATTATGATAGGTTTAATTTGCACAAAATTAAGGGCACAGTGATAATAATATCATCTTTTTGCATATGATTCATAATGTTTGTCCATTTGTGGACAGCCTCTGCTTCCTGATACAAGCTGTTGCCAGATCAGTTAGAGGGACCCATGTGAATGTGCTCTAGAGCCGTGGTCTCCAGACATTCTTGGCAGCAAACTCATATCAGTAAAGAAAGTTTGAGCATGTGGCTATCACATATACATTTATAATTCAATTAATTCATTATAAAGTATGTGCTAGAAATATAAATGTTTAAAATTCAAGATAAAAAATAAATAGCAGTTTTGTATTTTCTCTAAACTCACAGAATTATTATTATTTATTATTATTAGAAATAGGGTCTCATTATGTTGCTCAGGCTGGTCTCAAACTCCTGGCTTCAAGTGATCTTCCCATCTCAGCCTCCCATGCAACTGAGATTACAGGTGTGAGCTACCATGCCCAGCTCAAAGGATGATCTTATACACATCTGATGGATTTTATTGTGTTCCTCTGCATATATGTACAATATATTTTTCATAGCTGTCCCAAATTCACTTAACTATTCTTTAGCTCTTGGTTATTTAGTTTCAGTTTTTGTTTATTATAGGTTGTGCTGTCACAGACCTCTTTGTATATAAACCTGAGTCTGATTTCCTCACAATTGCCTTGGAGTATATCCTTAGAGGCAGATTGCAGGGTCCAAGATATGAAACCTTATCAGGCTCTGGATATGAATTCTTTCCTTTACACATTTTTTTAACAAATATTTTCCCCACTGGGATTTGTCTTTTTGCATCCATTTTCCTGGAAAAATGAGAAGGAAGATTATGGGGAGAAATGCCTTTTTTGTTTGTGTGTTTGTTTGTTTTTTTGAGATGAAGCTTCGCTCTTGTTGCCCAGGCTGGAGTACAGTGGTATGATCTCGGCTCACTGCAACCTAAGCCTCCCAGGTTCAAGTGACTCTCCTGCCTCAGCCTCCAGAGTAGCTGGGATTACACGGGCCCACCACCACGCCTGGCTAATTTTTGTATATTTAGTAGAGATGGGGTTTCACCATGTTGAGTAGGCTGGTCTTGAACTTCTGACCGAGGTGATCCGCCCGCCTCAGTCTCCCAAAGTGCTGGGATTACAGGCATGCGCCACCATGCCTGGCAGAGAAATGCCTTTATAAGCAGATGGCTGTCCCAGGCACCCAGGTAAAGCAGCCTGGAATATGATTTTCCCACCTTGTTGGAATGGGAACACTGGTTTCTATACTCTTGTGTTCCTGTTAACATGATTGTTCATACCTAATTCACTATGAGTAAAGCCTTCTGAATTTATCCTAAAGTAGTTGTTAAGCAGATTAATGTCCAAGGAGGGAAATGGTTAGGGAATGGGGAAGGAATTCTGCATTTCTTCCCAACATTTTTAGGAAAGAGTCTGCATGAGGAAAAGGAAATAGCCAAGTAGCTATTGTGTGGGACCAGCTCCTTCTTTTTCCTCATTTTGGCCTGAATTAAACTCTTACTTCGTCCTCCTAGTATTTATCTTGAGTTTCAGGAAACTGAAGTACTGAGATTTTTTAAAGTAATGTTATTTTTTAAAATGTCATGTAACATTTAATCAGTTGTAAAGATTAAAGTTATACTTGGTGCAAATGGACTTCTAATTTTGTGTGTTTCATACTGTACTATAGTTCCTTATTTCTGAGATTATCTTTCTTTCTTTTTTTTTTTTTTGTTTTTGTTTTGAGACGAGGTCTCACTCTGTTGCCTAGGCTGGACTGCAGTGATGCAGTCCTGTCTCACTGCAGCCACAACCTCCTGGGCTCAGGTGATCCTCTCACCTCAGCCTCCTAAGTAGCTGGGACTACAGGCATCCACCATGCCTGGCTAATTTTGTAAACTTTTTGTAGAGATGGGGCTTTGCCATTTTGCCCAGGCTGGTCTCTAACTCCTGGGCTCAAGTATCCTGCCTGCCTCAGCCTCCCAAAGTGCTGGGATTACAGGCTGAGTCACTGAACCCAGCCACTTTGACACTTTTCAGCTGAGGTTTAGTTTTCTTATCTGTAACATGTGGATAATATTAACCCTGCCCTTATAGCATTGTGTGATTTAACTGTGCCAAAGCATATAGTCTTGGCAGTACAAGTTGACACATAGTTGTTCAATAAATGCTATCCATTATTAAGAGTAATGCACAAGGCCGGGCGTGGTGGCTCACGCCTGTAATCCCAGCACTTTGGGAGGCCGAGGTGGGCGGATCACAAGGTCAGGAGATCGAGACCATGGTGAAACCCCGTCTCTACTAAAAATAGAAAAAATTAGCCAGGCGCAGGGGCGGGCGCCTGTAGTCCCAGCTACTCGGGAGGCTGAGGCAGGAGAATGGCGTGAACCCGGGAGGCGGAGCTTGCAGTGAGCCGAGATTGCGCCACTGCACTCCAGCCTGGGCGACAGAGCGAGACTCCGTCTCAAAAAAAAAAAAAAAAAAAAAAGAGTAATGCACAAAAGGCATAGAGAAAGCATGTTGTTTGTCAAGTAATTTCATTCCATGACAAGGGGCAATTACATTTAACTTATTTTTCCTTTTGTTAGAATGGAGAAACACCATTCTTTCTGAGTGTTGAAGGAGGTCATGAAGAGTGCAGCAAAGTGCTGCTGACAGCAGGAAGTGACATCAACATTCCAAATAAAGTATGTGTTCCAGACCATGTTCACTCATGCAGTGGGAGGGAGACTTAAAATATTCTTTGGAAACTCTGGTCCTACATTGATCCACTCACTGGTACTTTAGAATTAATATTTATAATACGCTTTGTTTTTGGTAAGAATTAGTGATTTACCTCCAATATTTCCCAGTTACTGTGTCCTCAAAAGCAATGCTATTCTTTCTATTCTTCTGGGGAAGGAATAATTGAAAGTGGGGCAAAATGAGCAAGTACTTGTCACTTCTTAGAAACAGACACTCTATTCTACTTTGTTTTCTCATAGCAACTAGTGCACACCTGGCTTATACAGAGAAGACGCTGAAAAAAACTTTATTGTGTGAAAGCTCAAGTGGTCAGCCTGGTGCATGAAGAAGGAAGGATGGTGCCTTCCTCTAAATGCAGAATACTTTTGTATGTAGTCATTGTGCTAAGAACCTTTGAAACTTTTGAGACTGTGTTATTAGTTTCATTTTTTTAGATCACAAAAATAGAATTTGGAAAAGTTAAGGAAATCATTCAGGATCATACAACTAGTCAATAGCAGTGCAAGGATTCAAACTCCTGTCTGACGCCAATGCCTCAGCTTTTAACCCCTGCGATGGCCTTGTCTTCAGATGGTTTAGTTTCTTTTCCTGTTTTTCTAATTAATTATAATGAAAACTCATGACAAAAAATTTGAATAGCACCAAAGGGTATATGATAAAAAAGTGTCTTACTCCAACCCCACGTCACAATTTTACTCCCCAGAACTAACATCCTTAATAGTTTATTTAGTCTTCCAGGAATTTTCCATGAATCCACATGGAAAATGTGATTAAATCCATACACATATATATACCAACACCATATAAACAGTAGCACAGTATGTAATATATGCTGCTCTGCACCTTGTTTTCTTTTGATTGCCAATATATTTTAGAGATCTTTCTATCTGCACAATGTATAAACAATTTCTTTTCAACAAGTACAAAGTTAAACATGTAAGAATAAAGTCCCAATCAAGAATAAAGTCCCAAACTGGCATGTTTGATACCCTGTATTCTGCTGGTGGGAGTGTATATTTGTATAATCTTTCGAAAAGCAATTTGTCACTTTCCTTTTACCCACACATGGTGGATTATGTTAAGGAAATAATTTGAAAGGTGGAAAGCTAGCTGCATGCATTCAGATAGATGATAAAGTTAGCTCCAATTGCCAAGAATTAGATATAACATATACATGGAATTAATGGTAGGAGAAGGCTGAAAGAAGGTCTGGTGCTTCTACTTCTTGGAAAATTATGTAGCTGTTAAAAATTATAGTGATAAATACTAAAAATATATTGCAATATTGAACATGTTAATCATAGAACACTACTTGAAAAATATATTATAGTCGAGTAAATATTAATGTAATATTGGATTTATATATACATGGACAAGGATTGTCGGACAGGAAAATCAAAGTAGCATGAGTTGATTCCCACTTAAGTTGCAAGGTTATTGATGCAATAAATAAACAGAAAGTTAAGAATTCATGGGAGCCATGAAATATTCAGAATGTGGAGAGCTGTGCTGCTGTTCAGTCATTGCACAGGTGCCTCCTTGTCCCCAGTCTGTATCCCCCTTCAAGTTCCTGGGAAAGCTTCCCAGGTTAGCAAGACTCTCAGGCTTACTCCATTATTTTGTACCCTGCCTCACCCTTGTCCTTAATTATTTTGCCCTTAAGTATTTTGCTTTGTAGTGATTTTTCATATGCACACATTCTCCCCATCCGACTAAGACTGCAGGCTCCATATTGCCCCTGTCCTTACAGCCAGTGGCCTCAGTTGCTCTAGGCAGCCTGGAAATGATCGCGAATCCATTTTTTAGCTTTTACTTCTAGAGTTTTTCCCGAGTTCATCAGCTCCCTTCTGAATCAGCAACCTCAGCCCCCACTAGCTATCCACACCTATCTGTCCAACCCGGTGAAAACCTTGGGGGGGGAAAAGCAGTGTGAAGCAAGAAGCCAACAGCAAGAACACACATGAGCCCGGGATGGGTTGAACTTTGTTTTGCTTTCACATTTGTAGGTGATTGCTATGTTTGATCTTGGAAACGCTTCACCTGCTGACACTGATGAGTCTTGGTTTCCAGGAGTTTGCTTTTGTGCTCCCTCCCACCTTGCCATCAGCAAGGGGAGCGGGTAAAGGGTTAAGTCGTTTCTTTCTTTCTTTTTTTTTTTTGAGACGGAGTCTCGCTCTGTTGCCCAGGCTGGAGTGCAGTGGCTGGATCTCAGCTCACTGCAAGCTCCGCCTCCCGGGTTCACCCCGTTCTCCTGCCTCAGCCTCCCGAGTAGCTGGGACTACAGGTGCCTGCCACCTCGCCCGGCTAGTTTTTTGTATTTTTTAGTAGAGACGGGGTTTCACCGTGTTAGCCAGGATGGTCTCGATCTCCTGACCTCGTGATCCCCCCGTCTCGGCCTCGCAAAGTGCTGGGATTACAGGCTTGAGCGACCGCGCCCGGCCCGGGTCAAGTCGTTTCTAAGGAGGATGTTGGAGTGAGATTATGAATGTAGTTGACAGCCGGCTTTCTCCGTTTATGTTGGGTGGAAGAACTGCCCAGAGTTAGGGCAACAGGCTCTCTTTAGCGCCCTATTAACTGCCCTGGGTCCAAAAAAGGCTTTTGTAGGTCCTAAGAACTCATATTCCTGGAGGTCCTACCTCACATTTTATCATACATATTTAAGTGCTCCCACATTCCTCTTTACTTTTTTTTTTTTTGCTGTTAATTGCTCTAAAAGGCTTTTTTTGTTTTTGCTTTTTGCAATTATTTGGCTATGACAGACTCACCTAATTTATGATTGACTCTGATTTCTTAGAACTCTGTGTGCATAATTGGGAATTTGAGGGAGGTGAAAAAATGCAACCTGCAAATTGTTTATAAATATAATGAATATTTTATGAACATTACATTTAACAATCAATGAAGTATGAATGTCAATTAAATATTTATTCACTTCAATTTTGTGGTTTTCTTTTGGTATCGTGGAACCAATAATTTTTTTCTTTTTTACATTTTAACGGTTTCTTTGGCTCATAAAGTCTGTAGGCCCTATACACAGAGCCCATGATGCCTAGAGGTAAATGCTGTGGACTCCCGCAGCTCTTCCTACTACAGGGTTCCTGCTTTGAGTTTCTCAGAAATTTGTTTCTGCTTTAGGTGGCTTCTGATCTTGCCAGTGAGGGCACTGCTGACCATTCTGATCTCAGTTTAACTGTCACCTTATCCAAGAAGGCTTTGTTGATCAGCCATGAGAAAGTAGCCAACCAGTCATGCTATTTTATGTCTTGTTATAGAACTTACAACTAGCTGATGTTATTCTTCTAACAACATCTATAATCTAATAAGCATATTTAAGTTCACTGATTTGCTGATCTACCAGTCTACCAATCAATGGATCAATTGATTGTCCACCGCCACTGAAATGTAATGTCCGAGATCTTATCAGTTTTGTTTACCAACATATCCCTCCACTATCTAAAATAGTGCCTGGTACAGAATAAGTGCTCAATGTTTTTTGTGTGTGTGTGTGTGGAATGGATAAAATAATAGTTACGGTTACCATACATTTACTGGCTCGTGTATCCTCCCAGTAGTACTGTGATTTCAGAGAAAGAGGTAGGATGATGTGGTAGGCAGAATCAGGCTCCCCACCCCAGAGATGTTCACATCCCAGTTCCTGGAACCTATGAATATGTTATATTACATGGCAAAGGAGAATTTAAGTTGCAGATGGAATTAAGGTTGCTAATTAGCTGATCTTAAAATGAGATTCTCCTGGATTACTAGGTGGGCCCAATGTAATCATGAAGAGTCCTTTAAAGTGGAAGAGGGAGGCAGATGAGGATGTCAGTGATGCAGTGTGAGAAGGACTCAGCTAACTGTTGCTGGTTTTGACAATGGAGCAAGGGGGTGTGAGCCAAAGAACATAGGAGGCTTCTAAAACCTGGAAGAGACAAGGAAGTGGATTCTCCTGAGAGCCTCCAGAAGGGAACATAGATCTGTGAACATTTTTTTTTTTTTTTTTTTTTTGGTTAGCCCAGTGGGATCCATTTCAGACTTCTGACCTCCAGAACTATAAAATAATACATTTTATTAAGCCACTAATTTTGTGGCAATGTCTTATAACAGCAATAGAAAACTATTATGGGGACAGTTTTGCAGATGAAGACAAAGAGGCCCATACTTGATAGGCCACTTATCCAAGGTCATATAGGCATTTAGTATCATGCAAGCTAGATTTCAGTTGGTCAGAGATGCACAGGTCATTGCTGTTGGCATCTGTTCCATTATCTATTGCTTCCTGACAATCCAACCCAAAGCTCAGTGGCTTAAAACAACAATCTATTATTATTTTCACGGCTCTGTGAGTTGACTGGGCTCAGCTGAGAGGATTCTTACTTTGAGTTTATCATGTGATTCCAGTTGGAAGTCGGCCAGGATTTTGAAGGCTTACCTGAGCTCGATATCCAAGAGAGTGCACTCACATGCCTGGCAGTTAATGCTGGCTGTCTGCTGGGAGCTCACCTGGGCCTCACCATGGGCCTCAACCTACAGCCTGGGAACTGGCCTCTAAGAGGAAGGATTACAAGAGCAGGCATTACAAAAGGCAGAGAGCAGCAGCTGCCAGGCTAGTTAGGGGCCATGCCTGGAACTGGCACGCTGGAACTTCTGCCATATTCTATTAGTCAAAGCAGTTACAGGGTCGACCCAGATTCAAGGAGGTGGAGAAATAAACCCTGCCTCTTGATGAGGGGAGTGGCAAGGTCATATTGCAGAGGAGCCTGTGGGACAGGAGATACTGATGCAGCAATTTTGGGAAAGTAATTTCCAACAGCATCCTTATTTGAAAGACCTGCAAATACTTTGTAGCAATCTTACAATTAATCAGTCAACAATGAATTACCTAATAACCTCCGAAAGGCCCCACCTCCTATCATCATCACATTGACATTAGAGTTTCAACATATGACTTTTGGGAGGGACACAAACATTCGGTCTATTGCACACATGTTCCCTGGGGCTCTACACTTCTATGGGAGACACTTAGAAAAAAACAGACAATTAGGTAAAAACCACAATTGCTTTTGTACTAACCTAATACTAGCTCCCCCTCAACCCAGTAATTAAAAACACAATGGGTTTTCTTTTTATTTATTTAGAGACTGGGTCTCACTCTGTTGCCCAGGCTGGAGTGCAGTGGCATGATCTCGGCTCACTGCAGTCTTTGCCTCCCAGGCTCAAACCATCCTCCCACCTCAGTCTCAGCCTCTTGAGTACCTGGGACCACAGGGACACACCACCAAGCCCAGCTAATTTTTGTAGAGACGAGGTTTCACCATGTTGCCAGGGCTGATCTCAAACTCCTGGGCTCAAGTGATCTACCTGCCTTGACCTTCCAAAATGCTAGAATTACAGGCATGAGCCACTGTGCCCAACCAGATTTTCTTTTTAAAATACAGCCATGCATCTCTGAATGACAGGGATATGTTATGAGGAATGCCTGATTTCACTGTGTAAACATAAATAGAGTATACCTACATAAACCTACATGGTACAGCCTACAACACACTATATGGTATATCTATTGCTCGTAGGCTACAAACCTGTACAGCATAGTAACATAGTAATGTAGTTAAGTACTTGTGCCATAGGAATTTTTCAGCTCCATTGTAATCTTATGGGACCACTGCACGTCTGTCATTGACCAAATCACTGTTATGTGATGCACGACTGTAGTTGTACTATTTCATTGTATTAACTGATTACCGTGTGACAAACACCAGAAAGCATGCTGAATTATAATGGGAGTTCCTCCCTGCCCTCTCCATTGTCTCTTGCAGCTCAATATCAGTAGTTTGCAGATAGCAACCAGGAATGGCCATGCATCCCTTGTCAACTTTCTTCTCAGTGAGAACGTTGATCTGCACCAGAAAGTGGAAGTGAGTTTATTCCAATGACATGGGCTTTGGTCCTGGCGCCATGAGGTTGGCCGTGCTAAGGAGATGCCCCTTGCAGATACATGTAGGAGATGAGATGTTTCACAAGGGAGGAATTATTTCTGGGAAGGCTGGCTGACTTCTTTTGGAGGCTGAGTCTTAATCTTGAGAAATAAAATCCAAGGGATGAATTTTAGAAAGTCATTGAAGTTCCTGAACAAAATGAAATCTTTGTGTTTTAAATATTTGTATTTGCTGCAAAAAAGCTTTCTCATATGTCTAGAGATGCCATTACTCTTGTATTAATTTTATCAGTCTGGGAAAATAATGAAGCAGCTGTACATATCAAGAAGAGTGATAATTTTTCTCCCTTCACTGAATGTTCTTGTTTTTCTTTTGAAAGCCAATTCTTTATACTGATTTAGGTTTTCTGACGTTTGAATTAGCTTTGGCAGAATTAACAAAGGCCCTCTGTGCTGGAATTAAACAAGAAACATGCCTCTATTTTTCCACTCTATTTTCATTTCTCTGTTGAGAATATGATTTCCTCTGATCTTGCTGAGCCATTACTATTTATTGTATTAACTCAAGAGGAGGGATGTGATTTAAACCATGTCAGATAGCTTTTGGAGCATGGTATTGGGGGAATTGGCTCTGAACTTACCTGGTTCAGTCCAAGGACACTTCCTGTTTCTCAGGAGGAGCTGGGCCCAGCAAGGCGGGTGGCCCCAGCAAGAAGGACAATGCCCACTTCTTTGCAATGTGGGATGCTTTCTCATTTTTCACGCTTAGTGCCTCAAGGAGGTTACTCCTGGGCAGAAGAAACCTACACAGAAATTCTTCCCTTCACGCTGCCCCCACGGCCCTGCTCACACCATCTGTCTGCTTTGACCCTTGCTGGCCTCTGACAGCCTCTGACTTCCTCAGCTGTGGTCTTCTACCTGTCCCCTCATCTCCCCTCCCTCCATCTGCTGGTGACACTCTTGCCAACTCACTATGGTCTCTCTTCCGTCCATCTACCCCCATCTCCTGAGACAGAGCCTGGTGCAGATGGTAGAGTCAGAAAGGTCTGGGTTCACGTCCTGTGTCTGCCACTTCCTTGCTGCATGGCCTTGTGGAAGCTCCTGATCCTCTTTGTGTCTCATGTATGAAGTGGGGAATATGAGATTGAATGTCTAGGGTTATTGATGTGATCTCTGAAAAACTGTCAGCCTGGTGTTTAAAACAGAGTATAAACTGTTAGGGCAGCCTGGGCAACATGGCAAGACCCCATCTCTACAAAAATTTAAAAATTAGCCAGGCACAGTGGTGCATGCCTGTAGCCCCAGCTACTCAGGAGGCTGAGGTGGGAGGTTTGCTTGAACCCAGGAGTTTCAGGTTACAGCGAATGACAATGGCTCCATTGCCCTCTAGCCTGGGCAACAGAGTGAGACCCCATCTCTGAAAAAAAAATAAAAGAAACAGTTGGGGAATTGAGCGTGTAATAAGCACCACGATGAGAATGTGCTGAGTGTGTCTGATGCATATCATGAATATCAGCTGTTCCACTTGAGCGACGCTGCACTTGCCCTAGTCACTCACCCTCATAGGCGCTTGTTCTCTCTCGCCACTCGCTCCACACTCAGCTCGGCTCCTGATCTGCACAGTGTCACTGGATCTTCAGCCCTTGCTGTCACACCCCTGTCCACCTCCCCCTGGTGTCCTCCCTCCCTCATCATGCTGGATGCCCCTCACTTCCCTCTCTCTCATGCCTTAATCGCTTCTGCCCTCACTTCCCTTCATTGCTTCTTCCCTCCCTTTTCCCCACTCTCAGCTGACTCTACTCCTGGAGGCATGTCTCCTCTCATGTCTCCACAGGCCAGTGGCAGCTGGGTGGGACTGCAGCAGCACGGGAGCCTGGAGGCAAAGTGTTGGGGGTAGACATAGGCACTGCGACCTAGCAGGGCCGGGTAAGAAGCCAGTGATGGGGATGGGTGAGAGGGGGCTGTGGCTGGGAAGACAGGTGTAGGTGTTTTAGCCACAAAGGAGAACAGGAGAGCAGGCTGCAGAGGGCTTGGGGAACATCCTGTGGCTGGACTCTCTGCGGGGAGAGCTGAGCACGAGGATGGTGCCCCTGAGTAAGGGGGACTCCAGTCCTATAGGACACACTAAGGAGTAAGGGCTCCAGAACAAATCAATTCAGGAAATGCCAACTGTGCAATGATTTTGCCCTTGTGGCTACTCTCATTGCCCTTTAGCTCTTTGAAGGCTCTGAGAAGTCCTGCGGTTTGGCTTATTTAACACTTACTTCTCCTTCATATTTGAGCTTAAATGTCAGTTCTTCAGAAAAGTCTTTTCTGGCCTCCCGAAAGGTCAGCCTTCCCCCTATCCCCACACTGGCTCTTCTACTTCTAAAGCACTTAATTGTATACCGTATTTGTGTGACTTAAAAAAAGTTAATATTTGCTTACCCCACTAGACTGAAAGATTCCTGAGAATGAGCTTTGTTCATGTTAAATCCCTGGCAACCTGAAAAGAGCTTGGCCCATAATAGGTGCTTAGTATGTTGCTCCAGAAAGAACGAAGGGGGTGAGCTGATTGCCGGGGAGCGAGTTTGCTTCGAAGCCTTGGGATGACCACAAATGCTGAATACTTACTAAGGGTCACCACTGGGATGGGTAGTTTCAGTACTTGGGAGATCATCAGGAAATAGCTGCTGAAATGAGTTGCTTTTTGATTTGAATGATGAAACCAGAACCTTTTGGATTTGAAATTTTTATTTCTCTCTGCAGCCTAAGGAGTCTCCTCTTCATTTAGCTATTATCAACAACCACATCACGGTTGTAAACAGCTTATTAAGTGCACAGCATGATATTAACATATTAAATCAGGTAAGCCAAGAAAATCAGAGCCTGGAGGGTCTCTTTTCTTATATTTCAACACAGTGGGTGTTTAGGGGGAGTTTTGATCAAGTTCGAGGTACCTAAAAATTCCTGGGAGGAACATGTGCATCCTTTTTATCCTTTTCCTTGTGTAACTCTCACTCCATCCCCATGACCACACACATACTTTTGTCTTTCTCAGCACACAACTGGAGTTCAGCCAGTGCATGATTAAATCTTACATGTTTAACAGGCCCAGCACTTTTGATAGAAAAACAGTAGCTCAGAGCTAAATGGCCAGAGGCTCTTTAAATCAAAAGCCACTCCCCCAGAGTGAAATATTGTAATTGGCAGGGAGCCTTTCCCCCACAAGAAGGAAGCTTTGTTTCTATATTGAAGACAGTAAATGTGTCTTCTCTTTGCCTAAAGGCAAAAGAGACCTCTTGGAATAAAAGAAAAATCACCCCAAGTTCAGTCAACTGAAGCAGAATCAAATGACTCATTAAAGCAATCCATTACTGGCTGGAAATGGGAATGCCGCAGCGGAAGGATGAAGAGAATGGGGGTGGGCACTGATGAGCCTGCTCTCTGGGGCTCTTCTGGGGCTGGCCTGCCCTCTTCCAGGATACGTAGGGGAGTGGAAGAGGAGCCTTTCCAGGGTCCTGAGGCCAGATAAGACCTTCCGGCTGCCTCTTCCCAGAGAAGCCTCTGCGGCGCCCCTCCGGCTTAGGGAGGAGCCACGGTGCAGTGGGCGTGCCTGCCTGTCCTAATGCACTGTGAAACCAGAGCATTGACTCAGATCTCTGCAGTCTCCTCCCATTCCCACCTATGAGCTCAATTTTGCTCTGAGCTGAATGAAGATTTACCTGTACTTCTGTCCCTTCTCTCCTCCAGGGAACCTAGCCTCCTCCTTTGCCTTTACCTATCCCAAAAGTTTTTTTGGGGGGAAAAAAAATCTCCTCTTGTTATTAAATATGCTTATGTATTCAACTATGTTAATATCTAAAATCTTTCCCAATGGGCAAAATCTTTGCTAAATACACAGACAGAGCCTTGTGCTCACATGTGATACTGGTTTTGACAGAACTGGCTAGAGGTACTTTAGGGAAGGAGTGTTTGTTAGGCTTGCTATCCTTTTACAGAACCAGACTTCATCACTTTAATTTTTTATTAGACCAAGAATAAGCATAAAAAATAGGAAATTTTATATTTTAAATGTAAAATATGTATGTAAAATTTTTTAAAAAGCTAAAAAGACTTAATGTGTTTGAAGTACCCAGCAAAGAAAGATAACTCTTGTTAATGTTTTAGTGCATTTCCTGCCTTCCAGACTTGTAGCATTATTGTTAAAATGGGTGTTGTTGGATTTGATACATTCCATTTTCACCTTTGTTCCATGTCGGTAGAGATCTTTGGTAGGCGTGTCAGTATAAGTGTAATGTCTTCAATGACAAACACTTAGACACACTGACATTTGAAGGTGAGTCTTTAAGAAATGCTTTTTGGGGCGAGGTGCGGTGGCTCACGCCTGTAATCCCAGCACTTTGGGAGGCTGAGGCGGGTGGATTATGAGGTCAGGAGTTTGAGACAAGCCCGGCCAACATAGTGAAACCCTGTCTCTACTAAAAATACAAAAAATTAGCTGGGTGCCTGTAATCCCAGCTACTTGGGAGACTGAGGCAGAAGAATCGCTTGAACTCAGGAGGTGGAGGTTGCAGTGAGCTGAGATCGCACCACTGCACTCCAGCCTGGGCGACAGAGTGAGACTCCATCTCAAGAAGAAAAAAAAAGGCTTTTTGGAGGCCAGGTGTTTTGGGTCACACCTGTAATCCCAACACTTTGGATGGCCAAGATAGGAGGATCACCTGAGGCCAGGTTTGAAACCAACCTGGGCAACATAGCGAGACTTCATCTCTACAAAAAAAAAAAAAAAAAAATTAGTAGAGCCTGTAGGCCTGTAGTCTCAGCTACTCAGGAAACTGAGAAGGGAGGATTGCTTGAGCCCAGGAGTTCCAGATTACAGTGAGCTACTATCATGCTACTGTACTCCAGTCTAAATGACAGAGTAAGCAACTGTCTCTCAGAAAAAAATAAAAATATAAATAAATAAATGTTTTTTGGTAATATCCCCAGCATAATGGCCCTGTGCTCTGGTGGGAGGAGTAGTGGGCCACGTGCTATTGCCCAGCTCTGTGACCCGGGGAAGCTGCTTCCCTTTTCTGGTTAAGGAGTTGGGCTGATCACATCTAAGGCTCCTCTCTGCCCTAATATTTTAGAAATCTCTTCACAACTGCATTCCTTTTGGTGAGAGGTTAAGATGGGTGATTTTCTTGGGATTTCGGATATTTCTTTTGAAACTCTTATCATCTTAATAGGAAAATGATTACTCCAGAAGGAAATTAGAAGTCTTGAACTCCTTTATACATTATAATGTAGAAAATTTAGAGAACAGAGAAATGCATTCGGAAGGCAATAAAATAAACTCTAATCCCTTCATCTAGACCTTAGCATTAGCATTTTTCTGTACTGTATTTTCTTCTCTTTCTCTATATGTAGTTTTAATTAAATCAAGCTCAACTAGATAGTATCATTTCCTGAAGTTTCAAACATTATATCAAAAGCATTTTTTATTTTCAAAAAATCTTTGAAATCATTTTTATTGTAGTAAAATATGCATAACAAAATCCACCATTTTAACCGTCTTAAGTGTACAGTTCAGCAGCATTAATTACATTCTTTTGGTATAATATCACCACCATCCATCTCCAGAACATTTTTCATCTTCTCAAACTGAAATTTTATATCTATTAAACAGTGACTTCCCTCCTCATCCAGCTCCTGGGAACCACCATTCTACTTTCTGTCTCTATACATTCGACTACTTTAGGTACCTAATATTGAAATCATTTTTAAAAAAGTAATTTTTAATGGTTGCCTATTATTCCAATATACAGATGTATCATAATTTATCTAGTGAGTCTCCTTGTTAAACATGTAATTTCCTTTCAGTTTTTCACTATTGAAAATAATACTGCAATGAATGCCCCAGTATCCATTAAAGAATGTACAACCTGTGTTTTCCCTTGAGCCTAAATAGGATGGCTATACTTTCCGTTTGTCTTTTCACCGTCCAAGTTTGTTCCCCTCCTTAATTTCATGGCAGAAGCAACAAACCCCTCTGCATGTAGCTGCTGATTGTGGAAATGTGGAACTGGTGGAAACCCTGCTGAAGGCAGGCTGTGACTTGAAGGCTGTTGACAAGGTAAGTGCGTAGACTTAATCCATTCAGCTGAGATGGTTGCTAAGACCTTCCCGTTGGCTCTCAGCCTTGAGCAGAGGCATTGGAATATCTTTTGTGAAATGGGCACAAACTGGAGAAACCGTGTATCTTCATAGTCAGTAAAATATCCCAGTTTTGGTTGAGCTATGTCAGTAAGAATTTTTACTTTGAATGACAAGTATGTGTTTTTAAATTCAAATTCTTTATTAAATTTTTGAAAAGATTATAGATTCATATGGTCCAAAAATAAAAGAATATAACTAGTAAGGGTTTAACAGTAAAAATTTCCCACCCACCCCTGTTCCTACTTGTCTGGTTACCATACCACCCTGCCTATATGTATCCGTTATTATAAATTATTTCTGTTCCTTCCAGAGTTTTTTATGCACATGCAAGCAAACATAAACACATTGTACTCTTATTCCCTTCCTCCATCCTTTTTAGACACTGATGGCTTACCTATAACTAGTATACTGTTCTGCATTTAGCTTTTTTAGCATTATTAAGTGGAGATATTTGCATATTAGTACATAGAGAGTTCCTTCATTTTTTTTTTTTTTTGAGCTGCATTGTATAGCATGGCACAGACATATCACAACTTGTTCAACTAGTCCTCAATTGACTGACATATAAGTTGTTCCTAAGGTTTTGCTCTTATAAACAGAGTTGCAATGAATGACTTTACATATGTCTAAATTTTTTTTTAATTAAAAAATTTGTGGTAAAATACACATACATAAACACTGTCTTAACCATTTTTAAGTATATAGTTCAGTATGGTTAAGTATGTTCACATTGTTATGCAACTGGTCTCCAAAACTTTTCATCTTGCAAAAGTGAAACTTTATACTTGTTCAATAACTGGCCATTTCTTTCTTCTCCCAGCCCCTGGGAACCACCATTCTGCTTTCTGTTTCTATGAATTTGACCACTCTAAGCATCTCATATAAGTGGAATCACATGGTATTTGCCTTTTTGTGACTGGCTTAGTTGACTTAGTGTAGCGTCTTCAAGGTTTATCTATGTTGTAGCATGTGTCAGAATTTCATTTCTTTTTAAGGCTAAGTAACATTTCGTTGTATGTCTCTACCACATTTTGTTTAATCATTCATCCATTGATGGACATTTGGGTTGTGTCCACCTTTTGGCTATTGTGTAAACTTGTTTTTAAAGAAGGACAATTTTGTTTCTTTCAAGTGGTGCAACAGTGCAGGCTAAGCCTCCGGAGGGTTGTCAGAGAGCTGTGTTAGGTTTCAGCTTTACTGAAAGTTATACAGGAGGCCCCTGGATACAGCCCTGTCAGGTACTCATGCATGCCATATTACTTCAATCCTCACATCTCAGTGAGGTGGACAAAATTACTCCAGTTTTCAAGAGTAGATTGGACAGATTCTGATGACATTGGGTCACACACATAGTAAGAGGCAGAGCTGGCTTCAAACCCAAGTAGTGGCTGCTCTGCCATCTGGTGCTTTGCTACAACTGTCAGCAAAGATGACTGCTTCCGAAACTTGCAGTTTTCCCTTCCTCATTTTTACCCACATAGTTCAATAGCCAGCACCTCCCTAATTCACAGTGCAAGCCTGAATCCACCCTACTCTAGTTCAGAATCATCCATTTTACATGTGTAAGATCTAAAGTAGTTATATGTTATATTACTTTTCTCTGTGTGTCAGTTTCTAAAATTAGACTTTTTTTTTTTTCTGATCATAAAAGTAACACAGGCCGGCTGGGTGCAGTGGCTCACTCCTGTAATCCCAGCAGTTTGGGAGGTCAAGGCAGGCACATCACGAGGTCAGGAGTTTGACCAACATGGTGAAATCGCATCTCTACTAAAAATACAAAAATCAGCCAGGCGTGGTGTTGGGCGCCTGTAATCACAGCTACACGGGGGGGCTGAGACAGAAGAATCACCTGAAACCTGAAGGCAGAGGTTGCAGTGAGCCGATATCGTGCCAGTGCCCTCCGGTCTGGGCAAAAGAGCAAAACTCCACCTCAAAAAAAAAAAAAAGTAACACAAGCCCACTGTGGACAATTTAGAACACATAGAAAAGCTTAAGGAAGGAAAACACAAACCCATAATGTTATCACTTGTGTGGAATTCCACCACTTTCACCAGTTGTACCTGGTTAACTTGGTTTAATATTTAGCAGTAATATTTTCTAATGCTGTTGTTTTGTAATTTATTTTAGTTTTTCATGACTACTTAATACACCCAGAGCCATTCTGTGGGTACAAAATCTATACCATTGGGCAGGGATTTACATTGGGGTCCCCGGTGCTTAGTGGACTAGATATTCCAGTAAACAGTCAATGCTACCATTTGACTTTGTTTTCAAAACAAGAACTCACAGTTTACTGGGCCTCATAATTTGATTTTCCCAGATTTCCCTTCTTCTCCTTTCTTTTCAAGGTCTGGCACATAGTTGGCACCCAATACGTAGTTAATTAATGAATAAAAAATATCTTTTCTATTGGCTCCCACAATTTATTTTTATTTTCATTTTTGCCAAAGAAAAGTGTTTCTAGGACCATGTTAGGGTCTGGTTAGGAAATAAGGAACCAAAGTTTGGTATAAATTTGACTTTCCCAGCAGATTGTTCTCTGCTTGTCCTCTTGGCCTGAGGTGTCAAAAAGCTCTCAGAGAACCTTCTATCCATGCTACCTCCCAACCCCTAAGGGCAGAAGTGTTTGGATTTTCATTCCAGCATATATTCCCTAGGAAAATTTTCCTATGAACTTGGAAACTCTGGCTCTCAGAATGCTGCCTTCTCAAAGCAGGCTAATTATGGTGATTCAAATGGCTTTACAAGCCAGAATGTAGACAGCATACAATTAGAGGCTTGCTAAATGCCTGCAAAATGCAGTTCTTCCTAATTTCATTACTTTCTCTTTTGATTAGAGGCTGATTACTTTCAGCCCTAATTTTCCTGCTCGCCTGGGTCTTAGCACCTAGACTATGAACCAAATCATTTATATTGGTGGGAATTGCACTCACTGCGAATATCTAACCATGTAAGATAATACTTGGGATATATTTCTGGAAGCATAAGGGTTCCTGAGATTGGAACTTCTTGGGTCTTTTCTGACTATTAATTTTCATTGTTTTCTGAGCAAATTCTTCATGGGGCATTTGAAAAGGAAATGAGAACGAGCATCCTTTGCTCAGGGTAAAATGTTTAGATGTAGAAGTGGTGCACTCGATGAAATCCAGAGGATTCTGCTTGCAAATCTCTATGCCCTGGCTTTGAGCTCTGTCCATCTTGAGAAAAGTGTACCTTTTTGTAATTTGTCTAAAATACCATGTGGGCTCCAGGCAGTTCATTCTCAAAATTATGTCCAGAACAGCGCTTGTTGATCATTCTATTTTTAAGATTCAAACCTCTCACGTTTGGTTGGAGGCAGTATGGTGTAATAGAAAAAATTTTAGATAGGGGTCCATTGACCTATGAATTACCAGCGTTGCCATTATTGATATTACTCTTAATAAGATCCAGCCATTTTCTGTCTTATTACTGAATGCTCCTCAAAACGTGACTTCTACTTCCTGGTCTAAAGTGGCTGTTCAGGCTCCTGCCATCATGTCAGCATTCCACTCAGGAGGGAGAAGAGAAGAAGGAAAATGCCGTTCATCCCTCTTCTGTTTAAAGATACTTCCCAAAAGTTGCATGTCCCACTTCTATCTAAAGACTGTTGGCCAGAACTTAGGTCACATATCTAACTGCAAACGAGGCTAGGAAATGTTCAGGGTAGCACATGTTCTAAAGGCTTTATATGCATTATCACATTTACCCCTGACCACTCCACTATGGGGTAGTTATAAAGACCCAAAGAAGCAAAGGACTGGCCTAAATTTACCCAGCATGGGCTGGTAGAATCAAGATTTGAACCCAGGCCCCCTTGTTCCAAAACTAGAGCTCCTAATCACTAGGACATACCACCTGAATTTTTTTTCTTTTTTAATTTTAGCAAGGAAAGACTGCCCTGGCTGTGGCCTCCAGGAGCAACCATAGCCTTGTGGTGGACATGCTCATTAAAGCAGAGAGATACTACGCCTGGAGAGAGGTAAGGAAGGCCGATCCCAGCACAGCAGGGGCTCTCCTGGCAACACTCTTCTTCTTGAGGGGCAGTGCAGGGTCTGTGCCATTCTTTGCTCTAATGAGCAGAGTCCTGGTCAGTACAATTATAACTCTCCCTTCTGTCTTGTTCTGCCCCATTCACGGAATGAACATCTGCCTCTTCCTTTGCTGACATCAGACGTCAGAACTGAGTGCGTAGAGTTCACTAGGGCCAAGGGACATTGTCCAGGCTGGCTCTAATGGACCTAGCGTGTGAGCCCTGATGGGTGACGCCCTGGTTGTGCCCTCTGTCCAGAGTCTGGCCATGAGCTATTCCCAGAAGCACGAATGAGTGGTTTAAAAAACTCCTTTCTGTGGCTCGGCAGTTTTCAACACACCCCTGTGCGTGCTTTCGGGCACTCAAGTATTCTGTGAGAGTCACGAAAACCTTATTCATCTAAGAACGCAAAAAAACTTGTCTGTAAGTCATTCTTTTTGCTGTTCTTTTATTTTTATTTTCTCTGATATCTGCTACCCATGCAGCTTCTCAATAGACTGCCCTCCCCTGCAAGATTCAACTCTATGCCCTCAGGCAAGAATGGCACTGCCAGGCACCATTCTTGACTTACAGTGATGTGTGGTTTCCATTCTACTGATGTGTTGTTTCCATTCTAGGCTGGATGGCTACCCCTGGCCCAATGTGTTAGCTCCAGAATTCAGGCCCTAATCACTTGAGGCCCACCCTGAATTTCTACGAACGTGGATTGCTGTCCACCTGGCCAGTCCTGGGAAATTTCCCTTAAATCCTTAAAGCAAAAAGCATTTACTCATCTCCTTCTCTCTCACAATCCTGTTTAATTAGCTTGGTAGTCTTGATATATATGGATTCTTTTAAAGGTCACACCATCCTCCTTGCAACTTTTCTTGCCTGTAAAACAAAACAGAAAAAAAGGTGCTTTGCTTGTAAAACTTTTTTTTTTTTAATTTTAACAATTGGAACTCTCTGTTTCTTCTCTCCCATTCATCATATTCTACGTTCTTCCATCTCCTCCCTTTACCTCTTCCTCTTTTCCTATATCCTCAGGCTCAATTTCTTAAATTACCGTTGTATTTTATTGAAGACAACTTTACCAAGTTCCATCTTTTCTCTTTCTCTTTAACTTGCTTTCACATTTTCTTTGGAAATAGAAATATTCATTGGTTCTATTTTTAATTCCTGATAGCTTTTTAAAAATTATTTTGGGTAGATGAGAATAAATTACTTTCCCACCAAATGAATATGCCCTCTTTCCTAATGAATCTTTAAGACATAAGAGGTAGGTATACTTTGAAAACCATACATAATACATGAGTATAGCTAAAGGAAACCCCCAGAAATGGTGAGAGTTGTTAACTCTGGTGACAATTGGGATCCTGGGGTCTGGAGTGGGAGAAATACTGGTTTTTTAAGATGTATCTTTAAACATTTTTTTAACCAAATGCATTTATTATTTTAAATTATCTTTGTTCATTGAACAAGTTTATATCCTTGGCTAATATAAAATGGTTCCTAGCAAAAGGATTAAAGATATGATTTAAATTCCTCTCTTATATTCATTTATCCTTTAACCTAACCACCCAATCATCCATCATTGAATTCAGTGGTTCAGAGGCAAATGGGAGCTTCCTAAAACCTGACTTATGTTATTTTAATTTCCACCAGTTCTGGCTCATGTTATTCCTGCAAATAGTTCAGTGCTTTGGCAGGCAAGCTATTTAATGCTTTCACTGGCTGCTGAAAAAGACCTAGACTTTCCAAATCTCCTGCCCTTTTCAATGGAAGCCTAAGGGACCACACAATCCAATCCTGAAATGCACAAACCATGTAAGTTTCTTGAAGAACTAAAACTGTTATCGCACAAAGATAAATGCAGAAGCATTTTGTGTTCTTCCCTTTCCCTTGTGACGTTTAGGCTTTTGTTCTTGTTGGATTCATCATTGTTTCAGGAGATGGAATGAGGAGAGAAGGACAAAGTGAAGTGGCCTGCAGCTCCCAAGTTTGTTGGATCTCCCCATCCTCAACCTTACTTCTTTTGGAATTCCTGGGAGCTAGGCACTGTGGAAGTAAAGCTGAGGTTGGGTTGGAGAAGACCCTGCTTTTTACAGTCCCTAAAACAATTATGGGTAGTTCACACCTCCCATTCCTCTTCCAACTTCTATATACAAAGTTCAGATACTAGAGGAAGATTTTGCCCTTCTTGGCCAAGCTTCCCAGGAGGAGCTTATTGTGCTTCCCTTGTTGAGCTTCCTGGAGGAGGTTGCTGATGCTGTGAAGGATCCATGGTGGGGGCCCATCAAGTTCTTCTCATCAGTGTTGAAACCCAGGGTCCTAGACACTTTTGGTTCATTTCCTGCCCCAGCCTTGATTCCCATCTTGTTGTTAAGAACATTTTCATTAAGATACACCTCTATTTAAGTGAAAGACAAAAATAGAAGTCACTATACATGAAAAAGGAGAGGTAAGTAGGAAGTCCCAGACTTCTTGGTGGGCCGCGTGTCCTACGCGTCCTTAACTGATCTGCAACCTTCTGCAGGAGGATAACCTGGAGACCTACTGGCATAAGCACAACATACAGTTCTAGGAAGCGGCGCTGCCTGCTTTCACTCAGTGATTTTCTCCAGTGTTTGTGGTTTGATTCTGCAGGACTCTGGTGGATTCTGCTGAAGGGACAAAAGGAACCTTGCCAATCTAGGCATAGCGCTGTTGGGCTGAGTCTGGCTGCAGTGACTTTAAATGACGTCCACTCCTGTCCTCTCCACCCCCTGGGTCACCTCTTCCCCAAGCTCCACCCTGAGCTAGGCTCCTAGTTTGCTCTCCTCATGCTCACCAGAGAGCAGGATGAATGAGGGACCATCTATGGGGTCTTATTAAGGATACAGCCAATCTGGGCTCACCGAAGCTTCGATATGAGAACATCAAATACCCAAAAGAAGAAAAGGGGGTGTGGGTTCAAACAAAGGCCATTAAAGATGGTTTTGTTGTTGTGACACATCCTTTCCCAAGACAGCCTCTCTGTTCTCATTCTCTGTTCTAAGCAGCATGGGACACAATAGGCAAAATCCCTCACATTTCCTGTGTCAGACAGACGGTACCCAAGCTTTTAATTTCAAGCATTTGTTTCCATTTTGGATGTCAAAAAAAAAAAAAAAAATGATCCAGTGACAGATGGCATTGAAAACATAGTCTCAGTGACCACCTTACTAGTTATGTATGAAAAACATATATACTCTGAAATAAGGTAATAAGTAGAACATGTCTGAAATCTTCTGATAAATTATTTTCACTTTAGGAGCATCATGAGAGCATCGGGGACCCATCAACAGGCTTTCCTCTGACATTCAAGCAAGACCACAGTCTGGAGACCAGACACATTCGCACGCTCCTCTGGGGCCTGGCTTACCATCAGCTGAAGGCCAATGAGTGGCAGAGGCTGGCCCGTTCGTGGAACTTTACAGATGACCAGATTAGAGCCATTGAGGCACAGTGGTCAGGTGAGTACGGACCAGGTGATGTGGGCAGGAGGAAGTCACTGTTAGGAACAGCAGTGCCTCCTGGTGTGGGGTCTTCCAAGGAAGTGCGTGGCACTCACAATAAGCCGCAGTCTTCGAGGGGCCCAGGAATAGGGGCAGCTAGCTTAAATCCATACCAGTGATTTGGGTGTTAAGATTTGCAGAAAGTGAATGTGCATGGTCTGCAGTAAACTGAAGTTTGCAAGGGATGATTATATTTATTGAGCCATATCAAACATGTGGCATTTAGCTTAGAGAGAAATTAAGGTTCCCAACTGGACAGTCACTTAAGGAAGCAAGGATTTAACAGTTGGTGTGTCAGTGGGAAGCCAGTCTGATTTCTATGTTCCTTGAGACTGTCCTGGGGTGAATGGGTTTATTCTGTAATCAATAGACTCACTGTTGAAATCCGCGCTCCAGAAAGAGGAATTCCTTAAACCAGGTGGGTGGGGGAGAAAGGGTTCTCGTAGGACGCTGCCTTAGGGGAGACGTGGCTGTCCCATGAGAGACACGGGGAATATAGACTTAGAGGGCTTTCTTGGCTAGATGATTCCAAGCAATGGAATCATTTCAAGTGGACTCAAACTGTCAGAATTAGTGAGGTCAGGTCAGCTAGATTCCTTAATTTTGCTTTTTTGTAGTTAGACGAAAACCTAGGAAACATAGAAAGTTTACTTGGCATTAATCAACTAATTAGCTTTGAAAACAATGAAGCAAACACGTTTCTTGGCAAAGTGTTTTATTCAGAGCACAGCCCTCTCATGGACATCCTAAGACGAGAAGGTGTCCTTGCTCAGGGGTCGATTTGTACCAGGGATTGCTGGGAACTGGGGATAGCAGAAGCACAGCCTGTGAGCACACACTATTTATACCACATACAAGTATATGAGACTTCGTATTGCACATTCTTAGGATTCATTTTCATGTGAAAAATAGATGATAATATATTGAAAACATTAAATACTAGTTTCTAACTAGAAAATTTTTTTTATTGTTGAGATTTCTTTTTTGTCATTAGTTAGGCTTATAGTGTTGTGTGAAGTCTTTAGGAAAATTGAGTTGCCTCCTGGAACTCTATCTTGACCAAAAGAGATGACTGGAAAATACAGTGTTATCTTCAGAGTACTTGCCAGCAGGACAAGGGAGATTTTAAAGTGTTTCGATGGAACCTTTATGGAGGGCCTGGAGTGTTTCTCTGCTGGATGAGGGACAGATACATCAGCTCTCTAAGCCATGCATGTTTGATGGAGTTTATAATCTAGTTGGCACAATAACAATGACATTTACAATTCAATTATATTGTAAATGTCCAGGGTACATTATATTGTAATGTACCCTTATATTCAGGGTAAGGTTACCGGCAATGGGGAGTTTGTGGGCTTTTGAGCAGAGGAGTAACAAGACTCATGATGGTATTTTAGACAAATTAGTTTGTCAAGAGCAAGATTAAGAAAGGAACAGAGGACTTGTCCAGGAGTACATTCTGTAAGCATGTAGTTCCCTCTCCCTGAAAAGCCTGCCTCTCTGTAACAGTCTGTCCAGTGAACTTCTCCCTCACCCCTGCAGAGCTCAGGCCCTTCCTTTGCACAGCATGTCTGCTCCTGCACACTGTTTCTCAGAGCAAGGAGCCTGTAGTGACATCCTGTTGGGAACCACAGTGGCTTTGTGGCTCCCTATCCCAGTACTTCCCCCAACACCTGTCCAGGCTGAGATATCCAGTGAGTATTTGTCAAATGCATAATCCTGGCCCAGGGATGCAAACTTCCCTCAGAGTAGCTTTCTTGAAACTGGAGTGGCAGAATGAATGGTGCGTGCTTGCTGCTCAGAGTGGGGAATATGGAGCAGCAGTGGCAGCAGCACCCGGGAGTTTGTTAGATGCATGGATTCTTACCCCAGACCTACTGAATCCGAACGTGCATTTTAGTAAGATACCCAGGTGAAATAAGCACTGGGAGTTTGAGGAGCATTGGTCTATGAGAAGTTGCACATCTCATTAAAATTGTTACCACTGGGCAGGCACCATAGCTGTCCTCTCTCTTGTACATTCCTTTGGGTGTGTGCCAAGCACAGTAGGTGCGAGCCAAGAGTTGGAGGGAATGCAAACGCTGGTCATCATAAAGCAGCACAGCGAGGGCAACTGGAAGGGCTTTTTTCGAAGAGGAACAGACATGTGCAACCACAGTCATTCAGAAAGTTTAGTTGGAACCGAGATCACAATGGAAAGAGATAGCAGCTCGTGGTGTTTTACCTCGGACCTCTTGTGCTTGGCACAGGAAATGAAAGCTTCCGTGAACATGGCCACAGGGCTCTGCTTATCTGGCTACATGGGACCCTGATGACTCAGGCTGATCCAGCCAAGCACCTGTATGAAGAGCTGGTACACGCAGGTTTCCCAAAACTAGCTGGTAGGTGACAATTTCAACAAACAGAAATTCTTTCTCCCTTAAAATGTCAGAAAGCAGTCTACAGAAACACCATCCTGACCAGCTGCAGTCCCGGGGTGGTGTTAGCTGTGGCTCACATGGAGTATGGAACTATGGAAGGGGCTTGTAAGCTGTCAGCAGCTTCTCCTATGGGGAATGACCCAGTCAATACTGGTTACTCCTTAGCCGGGCAGTTCTGTGTCATCCCCCTACTCGGCATTTGAAAAAGTGTGGGAGTGTTTCTGTTTATGCATATGTGTGGTGGGGGCGGGTGGGGCGGGGAAGAAGTGCTAAACCATCCCATACAGTTACAAGATTGTTCTCCACAACTAAGAGTTGTCTTGCTCAAAATGCCATTTTACCCCAGTTGAGAAACTGCAGGTTAGTGTATTTGAAAATGTTATCTCTAGGTGGAACAAAAAGAGCAGACAGGCTATTACTTTGCCACCTGTGGTTATTGCTAAAAATCACTCGGCCGAAATCACTGACCATCTTGTCAGGAAAGATCCTTTAAGAGCTTATCAATAAATTAGGAGGTGTTATAACTCTCATATAATAACAAGCATTCCAGCAAAAAACAGGAACATCTGCCATTATTTTCACTGAAGCAGTTTTACCTGGAGCAAGAAGATAAATGAGTGAACACCGACTGATCCAACAGTTTCTAGCAGTAGTAGGTACAAGGAACAGTGTGTGGATACCTACCTTCCATCACACCATCTCATAATATTGGAGTTGTTCCCTCAACTTTAACCCTGTTCCCATTGGCCCCGAGAATATTCGCCAGCGGTGCTTGCAGCATTTACCCCGAGAAAACTTTGCCATGAATTATCTTGCTTTTATTATTATTTTTGCATTGCTCTAGTATATCGACTTTGGAAACAAAATACATCATTCTACTTACAGCATTCTGTTTTTAGTAGTGATATTTCCATTTACAAAATATGGAAATTCTTGATGGTTGAAAATGTCAAGTCCTAGAAAATGTAGCATTCCTACATGTGATGTTGACGTCGTTCTCAAACAATTGTTGGCCAAAGATTCATTCAGTGAATCCGATTTTTCGCAAATTGACGATTCGGATGATTCAGACTATTCTGATGTTAGTTCTGTTTAGAAATAACTCCAAGAACAGTTTTTATATTTGTTTTTCACATTGAAAATCAGTCAGATTTGCTTCAGCCTCAAAGAGTGTGTTTATGTAAAATTAAAGAAGCGCTGGCAGTGAGCTGCACTTTTTTTCTAAAAGGGAAAAGGGTTAAATGTATTCTTCCTATGAAAGAGGTTCCATAAGAACTCTCAGAGAAGACACAGATGCAGTCCACTGAACTGGCTAAGGGTATGTATTCTGACGCAAGGCTGTGTGAGCTCACTCTTGAACTCCAAAGCTGACTGCTTGTAAATCTTGAGCAAGTTCTATGACCTCCCTGTGACAATCTTCTCATTTATTAACTAGGAAAGAAAATAAAAATGTTTACTTCAAAGGGCTGTTGTGGGATTTAATGAACAATAGTGCCTAGTAGACAATAAGTGCTTTAAAAACGTTAGGTATTAATCAATGTTATCTTATTTTTTTCCAGAAAAGACTCGTCATTTCAAAAGCAAAACTGACTTAAACTCCAAGAAATGTGTAGTTTCATAAATGCCCAAAGAAATTGTATTTACATGATCTTCCACTCAGCATTCAGTTCTTTTAATGCCATAAATTTCTCCTAGCAGTAGCACTGATTTTCAACTATGATGATGGTGGTGACAGGGTACTGTAACAGGTGAAAGAAGAGTAATACCATGATACTTTTCAACCTCTAAAAAGCCAAATACAGTTTTTTTGCTGAGGGCAAGTTATATATCATTTTCCCATTTCTGTCATTTGATGTAACACATGTAATAAGATAATCTAGGAGGGTTTTGTATGTCATGTTTTTTTCTAAAAATTCATGGGAGCAGCATCATGGTACAGTAAAAAACCAACGGTTTTTACAATAGACGAATATAGTTTTGAATTTGGTTTTGCCACTTATTAGATGTGAACCTTTGGGCATGTTAATGTTGTTTAAGTTCTTAGATCTTCAGTTTCCTTCTCTATAAACTGGGACAAATGTCTATTTAATCCACAGGGTTGGAGTAGAGATGAAGGGAAAATGCCTGTGAAATGCCTAGCCTCATGCCCACAGTATGGAAATCAACTGTTATTTCTCTTTCAGTAAGAGAAACTGGGTTTGGAAATTTATAGTCATTGTTGACTTTAAATCACACATAATGTGTAATATATTACTTAGGAAAGACCAGAAGTATGTACACCAATTTTTTTTTTTTTAATCTTGTGGTGATGTAATTACTGATGATAATTTTCTTTGTACTTTTGGGTACATACAATTTTTTTCACAATGAACATGCATTATTTTTGTAATCTGAGAGTTGTGAAATAAATGTAAAATCGAGTATCAATTTGTGTCGGTTTATGTGCACCTATTCATTGGAATTTAAGACTCTCCATTTTCGGATTCTGACTCTAAATTTACAAGGCACATAATAAAACCATAAGCAATTTCAATCCAGTTATTCTGTCATGAATTTATAGTTTTATGTCTTTGTCTCATACTGATTATAAGTGGCCCACTTAATCTTACGAATGTTTAAAACAGGTAATAGATTCATATGATTCCAAAACATTTTTCAAAAACGTAGAGAAGTCTTGTCCCATCTGTTCTTCCGTATGGCCAGTTTCCACTGACCTCTCTTTATCACTGCTCCCCACCAGATTGGAGTAACCTCTTTATGCAAAAAGAAACAAATATGAATACATACTATAACTGTGTAAAATGTTTAATTGTTGAATTTATGTTAACTTAGGCCAACACTAATTGCTTGGTGCTTTAGACAACATACATTTCTAGAGCTTAAAGCTTAAAAAGATGTTTATAATATTCTTAATCACACATTCATAATATTCACTTTAGTTTGTCCATATTGTTTTGGCTTGGATACTGAAAACCATTCCTGGTTGTAGTCTAGATCCTCAAAAAGTAGAGCTTGTCTAAGACCGAAGTTTGTGTGCAACAACTTTTACAGAAGTGTGCATCCGGGGAAGCAGGAGTGGAGGAAAAAGGCGAGTTGTCCACGGAAGGAGGGAGAGTGAGAACAAAGTGAATTACCTAAGTGGCCATCACTCGGTACAGGTATAGTTGATTATTTAATCTCGAGCTACTCTATTCTGAGAGACATAATATACTAATGCATTTCAGGACAATTCATACAGGGGAAGAGGAAGGGAGAATTGGTCTGTTTACCACAGTGCCAAGTATTAATTCTGTGCTGCATGAGTGGGCTCCCCAGTGGAGCCTGCACTCTCCTGACTCAACTGGGAGTGAACGGAGAAGCCCAGGAAGAGCAAGCACACGCAAAGGGCGCGAGATGAGGTGCTGGTGGTTTATGTTCATGAAAAGCTTGCTGAAGCCCATGAGGGGTGGAGCTGTTTACCACAAGGGTAGCTGGGCCAGAATCCAGAACAAGTGTTGTGTAAATATCTAATACCCTTTAAGAAACAGCCTGATAATAATTCAGAAAGGCCTTAGCGGGCCCCATTAGAAAATGGGATTCTATTTGCCTATGTCACACTTATTCTCTGATGTCCTGTGAACAATGTGAGGCAGCAAGAAAACCTATTTCCCATAATAAAAATTAGTGTAAGAGAACTTATATTCAAATTAGAAGAGGCTTCAGATGATTAAGTCCATCCACTCAGTTAAAGATATGGAAATTGAGGTCCTAGACAGACTCTTTAGAACCTGTTTATTTTTATGTATTCCATAAGTACTTGTGAAATAGTAGGTAGATTTTACGCTTATTTCACAGATGAGGATCCAGAGATTCATTTAAATTGTCTGGTCCACACAATCAGTCAGCAATAAAACCATTAGAAGCCAAGTCTTGTTCACCAAAATCAGTTCTGCCCAGATGGTTTCTTTGTACTGGACAGCCATTGGAAAATTTCTGCCCAGGCCTAGGTTTGCTGAGTTGCACAGGGCCACGCCACCACAGAACAGTGTTTAGATGTTCAGGGAGAACAAGGTAGGTTCAGTGCTGCAGAGTTTCAAATAAGGTGAGAAAGAAAACCAGAAACAGGATCATTCTAACAAGAAATTTCTGACACTTCTGTAACTCTAGTGCTAGTATTACAAATGTTTTCCCTTTTGGCATTAAAAAATGATGCATAGATGTTGCCATTTCCGTCTATTTTCAACTGTTAGAGTCCTGGAAAAATGAAGACTAACACGCTAAAGCCACAAAAAACCTGGGGCCGGGAGTGGTGGCTCACGCCTGTAATCCCAGCACTTTGGGAGGCTAAGGCGGGCGGATCACTTGAGGTCAGGAATTCGGGACCAGCCCGGCCAACATGATGAAACCTCGTCTCTACTAAAAAAGATACAAAAATTAGCCAGGCTTGGTGGCTGGCACTTGGAATCCCAGATACTCGGGAGGCGGGGGCAGGAGAATCGCTTGAACATGGGAGGAGGAGGCAGTGAGCTGAGGTCACACCACTGCACTCCAACCTGGGCGACAGAGCAAGACTCTGTCTCAAAAAAATTAAAAAAAAAAAAAAAATCATTATTACACTTGGTCTTTAACTTTTTAAAATAAAAATAAAAATATCCTAGTTTCTACTAGTTCTAATACTTTGTTTTTAGTAAGGTTCCCTCTCAACACTTTGAGTGAATTACAGCTGTGTAATATTGGAAATAATTTAGTGTTTTATAAATAGTGAAAATAAATTTATATACTTTGATGATGTAATCAGCAACAGGCTAAACATATTAAAAAAATAAAGTCCAGTTTTTTTTTAATTTAAAAAAGTTTTACTTAATTGCTTAAATAAAAAATAACATTAAAATAATTTCTACATATAGTTACAAAGCATGGTAGAGTTTGAAAAAGTCTCTTGTTAATTTTGAACAGATGAACGTGATGTATCCATGATGTTCTAACAATATGAAAAAGTTAAAAACAAAAGACTTCTAACCCTTGGTAAGACCAGAGGGATTAAAAGACCCCACTATGGACATATTCACTTTAGTCAACCACTTTTATGGACTGAACGCTTGTGAGAGACGGGGTGTGAGCTGATCTGGTTCCAAGTGATCTGGAAGCTGAGGTACTACTTTCAGGATGAATGGTCCGGGGATATTTTGCTGCAGTTGCTTGAGGAATGGTTTGCTGAAAAGACAAAAATCTGCTTTAATAATACCACAAAATTATGTATACTACGTATCATTTCATCATCTATCATCTATAATTTAACCCAACAAACATCTGTTAAGATCCAGTAGAAAGAAGCAATGAGGGAGTGAAGCAGCTGTTAAATTAGACGAGGCCCTTCTCTGTAAGGAACCCCTACCCAGCCTGACTGACATGTTCAACACCCACAATGTAATATCAGAGCTATATCCACAAAGATCATTAAGAAAGCCATGGGAGCCATTCCTCCAACAGGGCCCAGTGGAATCTTGTAATGTGTACAGAGGCTTTGTATACAGACAGAAACTGTGGTAATTGGAAGAGGGGTCAGCCTTGAGCCCTCCCCTCATTCGATCCAACTTCCTTCTCTCTACTTGACTGTGGAAACCAATCCCAGGGGCAGAGGGAAGCCCTCAGGATGCAGTCTGGTCCTTTCTTTAAACCAGAGCCCTCATATTTAACCTGGTTCACCTGGGAGCAGACTAAAAGTTTTATGCACATCACCTCGGAGCTCAAAGGAACACCTCAGACATGAGCACTGAATCATTAAAGTCAGGACACACGCGACTCAGTCCACACATATAATATGCATGTAATACATGTAAGTACACACTATGTATACAAGTACACATTACATGTAAACATATGAACAATATGTATCAGTACAAGGCTTTTCCCTATTAAACCCGATAAAGCTTCTTAGTAGCCAGCAGTGGGATTTGTTATCAAGGTAAGTTATTAGTCCATGCCACTGACTAGGACATGCCAATTTCTATTAGGATCTTCCACTTAGAAAACTCATCGTTAAAATACCTTAAGTAAAACTATATATATTTGGTCAAAACATTCACTATGTATTTAAAAAACTCCAAGCTGTAGTTTTTGCTTAAAAAAAAGAATGACACCTCTTAAAAACACAAGATCCTGTCAGATTCTGTTTTAAAAAGAACAGAACTCCTTTTTAAAGAAAAATAACCTCTTTTCTTAAAGTATCTTATAAAAATGTTTCTTTGTATATAAATAACTGGATAACCATTATAAATAAGAGATACTCTTGCAACAGATAGGAAATTTTAGTTGCCAGTCACCTAATCTGAGCCTACTAAAAAGGCTTTCTCTTTGGGGAGGATGGGCAAGAGGAACTGTAGAAATAAAAGAAGCCACTGAAATTATGATATACAAAATATGACAGAGAACGAAGTGGCCCTAGAAGCATGCAATTGTGCAGCAGAAGAGGCTACGGTGTCACAAATCGCATCCTTGGTTTTTTAGTAAAAACCATTTCTGGTAGATTTAGATCTTGACTCCTAGGGTAAAAAGAAACACAGTACAGATGACTGCCACTGTGTCTGTCACATAATCCAGGAAGCTGATGGCTATCCGATTCATATGCAGTTAGTGGGGAAGGAATGCACGTACTGAATAAAGGGAGGGCAGCATGGGAGATAAGTATCAAAAACAAGGGTTCTAAATGTTTAGTTCTTTGTCTTCTGTAAAATATGAATTCTTATTATTACAAAAGGTTGTCTAATAAAAAATAAACACGTATGTGCTCTCTTTACGCCTTCTTTACCTCACAAATGGACAGTCTCTCACCATCTCTATACATTTTCTACATCTGAAAAAACAGAAATGCATTCATTTCTTCTCATTTTTGGTAACTTGTCTTCCATATTCAAAAATATATAGAAAAGTCTTCTATGAACTTTCAGAGTCTGTCCAACTTATGAAACATGAAACCTAAGATAATCCTAAAATAAATCCTCCGTCATCTCCATGTGTCTCTCTGGACTTGGTGCTTCTATCTCCAGCATTCCACCTCGCTAAGGTCCCACTTCACCTGAAGTTCAGTTCAAATCAATCCAGCTTGTCTTCATTTAATCATCTAGTGACCAGCTAGTACTCAGGAAAAAAGGATTTAAAATCATTCCACGTACTTTTGTTTTTGCTAATACTTAGTAAGTACATAGGAATGTTGTCCAATGCTGAGAATTCATAGAGGGCATTCTCTCTCTTTTTTTTTTTTTCCCTGCCACAATATTTTTAATTACGTACAAAGGTCTGACATGTCACCCAGGGACCCATTTCACCCACTGCTCTGTGTGGCCGCCAGTCTTTTGTCTCTCTCTTCAGCAATGGTGAGGCGGATACCCTTTCCTCGGGGAAGAGAAATCCATGGTTTGTTGCCCTTGCCAATAACAAAAATGTTGGAAAGTCGAGTGGCAAAGCTGTTGCCATTGGCATCTTTCATGTGAACAACGTCAAAAGATCCAGGGTGCCTCTCTCTGTTGGTGGTCACACCAATTCTTCCCAGGTTAGCACCTCCAGTCACCATACACAACGAAATCAGTAATCTTGCCAGCCTCCAAATCAATCTGAATGGTATCATTCACCTTGATGAGGGGATCGGGGTAGCGGATGGTGCAGGCATCATGAGTCACCAGATGAGGGATTCCTTTTGTGCCCACAAAGATCTTTCTCACTCTGCATAACTTGTACTTGGCCTCCTCAGGTGTAATACGATGTACAGCAAAGCGACCCTTGGTGTCAGATCAGACAGAAATTCTCTCCCGTCTTGTCAATGCTGATGACATCCATGAATCCAGCAGGCTGGGTTATATCAGTTCGGACCTTGCCATTGATCTTAATGAACCGCTGCATGCAAATCTTTTTTACTTCATCTCCTGTCAGGGCATACTTAAGTCTGTTCCTTAGGAAAATGATGAGGGGGAGACACTCTCTCAACTTGTGGGGACCGGTGGATGGACGAGGAGCAAACACACCACTCAATTTATCCAGCATCCAATGCTTTGGAGCTGCTACCCGCTTCAGATGCTTCTTGGGACCACGAGCCATGGCTGCGTTAGGCAAGGAAAGAGTGGGCATTCTCTTTTAAAATCAATCCCTGAAATTAGCTGGCTGTGGTGGCGGGCACCTGTAATCCCACCCACTCGGGAGGCTGAGGCAGGAGAATTGTTTGAACCAGTGAGTGAAAAATTTTTGTCTCTTTTTAAACGGATAATAAATCCTTTACATATTTTACTCTTTTGACCACAAACACACTGGATTACTTTTAGTATTTTATAATTTTTACAGTTTGGAAGAAACGATGTTTCTGAAATTAATTTCCCAACAGCAGAAAGGTAGATTTATAGCAGGTTGGAGAAATACAAGTATAAAAACAAACAAACAAACAAACAAACAAACAGAAAAACTGTATCAGGAAAAGGCAGAACAAGTACCAGTCATCATAAATTCTTATCTTCTCAACATGTTATGTAAGTGTTTACTAGTCTGTGAACTCTCAGGAAAAAGACTTTTTGACAAAAGGTCATCAAATGTGGACTCACCACTGTGACTGGATGATGTTTTTCCACAACAACTGAGCTCATGGGAGGAGAAACTCCCATTATAGCTAAACCGCTGCTAATTCTATTTTTTGAAGCAAAATCACATCTTCCTGTGATCCGGGCTGTAATAGTTCTTCCTGCTTTCTGTTGTGCAGAGGTTACAACTCTTGGCACATACTAAGAAGAAAAAAAAAAATAAAAGAAGTAATGAGGTGGCAGAAAATCCACAGCAAAACTTCTATTAATTTGATTCCATAAATTACGAAGAAAACACACAGGCACTTAAAATAACTGTACGTTCAACCAACTTTAACATGGAAAAAATCAAACAAAATCACAAGACAAAATGCAAAGCACAAAACCGAACACCCCAAAATATCCCTTTAACCTGAGTATGCCAACAATTTTATAAGATTTTAGAAACTTAAAACACCAACTTTTTATTTTGAAATAATGATAGATTTACAGGAAGACACAGGGATCATATTGAAAAGTACTGTGTGCTCTTTACCCAGTTTCCTGCCATGGTTACATCTGACATAATCAGAATATAACAAAGTCAAAACCAGGAAGCTCAACATGACATAATGCCTGTATATAGATCTCTGTCATTTTATCACCTAAGTTCCCATTAACTATCACTCAATCAAGATACAGAATACTCATCACCACGAAGATCTCCCTCGGGCCACTCTTGACAGTCATACCCATCTCTCCGTTCCTTCCCCAACCATCCTTAAGCCCCGGCAACCATTAATCTGTTTTATGGACTTTTTCATCCTTAAGCATAATTAATATTATCATTACACATATGTTTCTGTGTTCTGCCTTTTTTCCATCTCATTTTATCAATATATTTTTTTCATGAGGTAATACAGAGACCTGCTATAGTTCTTAATGAGATGGTTTTTATACCAACGAACTACTTTGTCTTTCTTTTTCTATTACATTTAGCACATTTTGCAACAGAAAAATCCTCTTTTTAGTTACTTCTGTATAATATATTGCAAACAATGGAACGATCATATCAAAAAGTATTATCAGCTTTTATAGCTTTTGTTGCTTACTGCTGGATGATACTCCAGAAAAATATTTACAGCAAGAATAACACATAAGTGGACTATTTTTGCACTGTCAATCAATTACACACCTGCTCGTTTAAGTCTGAGGTGAAATCTACTATTCAATTTGTGGTTCCTTATTAATGTTTCATATTTGTATTCCATTTTGTCAACTATCCATCTTATTTGCTAAGAAATGAAAGGATATTAATATTTAAATTTTTAAAAATAGTTCCTGATGAATAGTAAACTCATTTAATAATTATAGATACTTATCTAAAAGTGTAAACAATTTCCTCATTTCATTTATTTGTCTTAATCTTCAATGCACATCCATTTTTTTAAGTTGTGGTTAATCCTGTCATTAATTTCCTCTTGCTTCCATGATGAAACCAAAATCAGCTTTGGACAGCTGAGGTAGTTATACTCTCACAACATTTACTTATTTTGGCTTAACTTATTAAAACATTTGAAATTTCAGTGTGAAGTATTAATCTAAATTCATTTTTTCTCTAAACAGTTTTTCCAAAGGCATTTATTAAGTATCAATGTTTTCCCGATTATTATAGTTCATCTGTGATTCTCCATATTCTGTGTGTAGCTAGATTCTGCACCTAGCTACACATAGTCACAGCTATACATTGAAATGGGAAGAGAGTGGGCTTCAGGAGAGATGTCTCGGGGATAATTAAAATGACGGAGTATTGATGTTTTTGGAAGACCCTACGGAAAATAGCATTCAGTAGGGTTCCGTAATCCCTGGAGAGTTCGGAAATAATTCACTATAGTTGGAGAGAAAATCGAAGATAAAAATGAAGCAATTAATTCTAAAACAAAACATTATACCAGAAAGGAAATGTAGTCATAGTATACATTCATGGCTTAGCTATATTAGTCATCATAAATGATTTAATCTGAAATTGGAATATCTATAACTAAATATTTACATACAGGGAGGATGAGGAAAGTGAAGAGAGAGAGAAGGAATAAGGTGGCATAAAGAGGCCAAGTCCTTTTTATCTGTAATAAGTTAACAGATGTTTGAAATTAAGAAATGTAGAAATAATGATATAGACATATTATTTAGGAAAAAATGGAAACAGAAGAAATAGCTGACAGAGTTAGGGAGAGGGATTTAGAAGACTGTTTCTCACTATAGTCCTTGTAAAAATGATTTGGCTTTTTAAACCATAAACTTCTATGGATCTTATGAATTTGATAAACTAAAAATCTCAGATTTAAAAATATTTACAAATATGTTTTTGTGGACTAAATTCATGCTTCTGGCCTGAGGGGAACTTTATCTTATTACAATAAGGGACAAAAAATATTTTACAAACTCCTAAAGATGCTTAAATGCTATTTTAAAATACAAAACTAATTGCTGGCAGGAATATTCTTTGCCAAAATGTGGAAAATGAAGTACAACTGAGTTTGTAACTTTCCTCCTGCCCAATCACACTTGAGGGGTGTCCTCTCAGTAGCCGTGATTCTCTCCTGGAGCTTCAGGTGTGAATGAAAGACTAGAGAAATCGGGACTAAAGAAAATTAGAGTAGTGGGAAAATTGCTCATAGATGATAAATTTCATTCAACTCAGCTCAGAATTGCTTTAGAATGCCTTCAGTAATTTGAAAATATATACTCCTGTAAATAAAATGACTTCTAAAAGAAATCTCTACGCGCTCATTTGAATTAAACAGAAGTTGTCTTAAATGCATGTTTACTGTCGGCTGCTTGTTTTCAGAAGGTTTGCCATTTGTACTTGTTAATGTTTATTTAAGGTATTAAAAATTGTGTAAATTGATAAAAAAGAGTTTTGAAAATGTATAAGAACATTTTAGAAATAATTAATAAAGATAAACTATTAGAAAAAAGTTGCTACTAAATCAGGGGGAGGAAAGAAAAACCTAGAAGGATTCTATAATCAGATTGTTCGGGAAGTTTTGTTAGGTTCATGCTTTACAGAAACTGTAACTGGAGAACACAGAAAATATACTGGGTGTAGTTTATATTAAAAAAAGATGAAAATTACAATCTCTGACCCCCACATTCAATCTGGCTCCACATTAAAAACTAGTAAATTAATACATATTTATGTTTTAAGATACAATAATGTATTAGATATGTATCATTCTCTGCAAATTAAATGACCGCTTACTGGTACCAATCATGTTGGAGTTCATTAAATTTATCAGCCGACTTTAAAAAATGCTATAAAAATAAAAATTCTAGCATTTTAAGCCACATCAACATAAGCAACAAAATTGAAAGGAGTAAGAAAAAAAGAAAATGACAGGCCAGGCGCAGTGACTCACGCCTGTAATGCCAGTACTTTGGGAGGCCGAGGAGGGCGGATCACGAGGTCAGGAGATCGAGACCATCTTGGCTAACACGGTGAAACCCCGTATCTACTAAAAATACAAACAATTAGCCGGGTGTGGTGGCGGGCGCCTGTAGTCCCAGCTACTCCGGAGGCTGAGCCAGGAGAACGGCGGGAACCCAGGAGGCGGAGCTTGCAGTGAGCCAAGATCGCGCCACTGCACTCCAGCCTGGGTAACAGAGTGAGGCTCTGTCTCAAAAAAAAAAAAAGGAAATGACATTAAAAACAGTATTTACACCTTAATATCTGACAAAGAGACAGTATAGATTATTGCTTAAGACTAAGAGGTCTAAATCAGATTGTCAAAGTCTGAATTCCAACTCAGTTACTAACTGTGTCCCTAGGGAAGCTGCATACTCTCTAAGTCTCAATTTCTTCATTGATAAAATGGAGAAAGCAGTACTAACTCCCTAATGACACCCTTTCACTTTCTATTCGAATGAAGAGGAAAGTTGGAAGAGAAACTTTACTAAAGGTCTTCACCAAACAGCTTTAAAATTCAAGGAAAAATATTTCCCCTCAATTATTCCAATTGGAGTTAGAAAAAGAATAAAATGCCATCTACTGTTCAACTTTATGAACTGCAATATGCTTGCTTGTATAACTGTCTAGCCTTTTTTAAAAAATGGTTTTCACCATGAAATTCTGCTATTGTCTTTAACATACTGAGGATGTCTGCATTAAAGAAAATCATTTTAAATATGAAGATATTACTTTATTAGCGTCGTAATCTTCCTTTCTCCAGTTATTTGTTTGCCAATTCTCTGTACTTTCTACACCTAGCTCTTTTTAGCTACTGGAAATACCAAGAAAAATTGAAACAAATTTTGAATGTTTATACGAAGCCTCTGTCATTAAAATGAAAAGAAAGATAACCAAGCCAGGATTGCAAATCTCTCTCTTCTTTTCCTATTCCCAATGACGACGGTTTCACAGTAAGTTAGTCAACTACTTACTGGATTTATTCCTAGTTTTGTTATTAAGTTTCTTTTAAAAACAAAAACACATATTTGAGGTGAATCTGAGTATTTTAATTACATAAGGAAGGAAGAAAACTAAGATTATACTTAGAGATTTAACTGTGATTCTCTTTTTCTCCCTGGCCCTAAAGGCCACTTACTTATATGACTGAAATGGAGTGTGTACCTGTTTTTGAAGAAGTGGATATAGTGGGGTGGGGCAGATGGGGAAGGGCTGTCTACAGAATATTATGGTTGTCAGGTTTCAACGACTTCAACACTATCTCCTGACCAGATTATTCAAAAAGTTAGCAACAAAAAGGGTGCTAAGCAAACTCATTCACTCAGTTCTTCCCATACATATTCAGGTTTACATATAAATGCAGATGTACCCATGAAGTCACATTTTAGGAAGAGAATTTTGAAAAATCTAGCTCTGCATGTGTTAACTGCATATGCAAGATGAATGAGAAACCAGAACATAAACACAGTGAATGAATGTTTAAATGAGGTCATCTGTGCAGGATCACACTTCAAAATGTGTAATCATGGAAAACAAACACATCTGAAAAATATGTCAGATTTGAATTTTAGTGTTTTATTTTTTTTTTTTGAGACTGAGTCTTGCTCCATCACCCAGGCTGGAGTGCAGTGGCACGATCTCGGCTCACTGCAACCTCTGCCTCCAGGGTTCAAGTGATTCTTCCACCTCAGCCTCCCGATTACAGGCACAGGCTACCAAGCCCGGCTAATTTTTTTGTATTTTTGTAGCGACAGGGTTTCACCATGTTGGCCAGGATGGCCTCGATCTCCTGATCTCCTGATCCACATACCTCCACCTCCCAGGGTGCTGGGATTGCAGGCGTGAGCCACTACGCTCGGCCAGTGTCTTATTTCTAAGTCAAAGCTCCCCCACACAAATTTCTCTTAGCCATGTGCTATTCTTCAACCTCTTTGTGTCAATATTTGGTAAATAACTGATCTCAATGTATTCTCTGCCAAAGTTAGTAGCTCTCGAAAGGTAAAAATTCAAATCTGGTAGAATACTAAAGGTGACTACTTGTCTGTCTCAATACCTCCTTTAGCTACAGACAGCCGTCCAGAGCAATGGCTCCTTCTAATGGCCAGCCAAGGGAACTTTAAGACCTAAAACTTTCCCTCTTCTTGCCTCTTATGTAAGTGGTTAGGAGTTGGGGAGAAGAGGAAGACAAGCAAATCAGAATCATCTCAGGAGCTTTGTAAAACTATACATGCCTTTATGCCAGACCCACACCACAGCGGGAGAGAAATTAACAGTGTTTTGTTTTGTTTTTTGAGACAGTCTCGCTCTGTCGCCCAGGCTGGAGTGCAGTGGCATGATCTTGGCTCACTGCAACCTCTGCCTCCCTGGCTCAAGCAATTCTATGCCTCAGCCGCCCAAGTAGCTGGGATTATAGGCGCCCACCACCATGCCTGTCTAATTTTTTGTATTTTTAGTAGAGACAGGATTTCATCATCTTGGGAAGGCTGGTCTTGAACTCCTGACCTCGTGATCCACCCTCCTCGGCCTCCCAAAGTGTTGGGATTACAGGCGTGAGCCACCGTGCCTGGCTTTTTAAAAATAAATACATACATACATACACACACACATACGTACATAAATAACTGATCTCTGCTAGCTCTGCACACGTGAGTCTAATAAGCTTGGCTTGCATCTGTACTCCGCCCTTTCTTGAGAAACATGGTTTGTAGAATACAAGTTTAACAACAGGAGGCTAAGGAGTTACAGCCACAATGTGCTTCATCTGAAACTCCAGTTAAAAAAAAAATTTTTAGAGACAGGGTCTCGCTCGTTGCCCAGGCTGGAGTGCAGTGGTGCAGTCATAACTCATAGTAACCTTGAACTCTTGGGCTCAAGCGATCCTCTTGCCTCAGCCTCCTGAGCAGCTGGGAGTACAAGTGCACAGCACCATGCCTAATTTTCGACCTTTTTGTAAAGATGAGGTCTCGCTATATTGCCCAGTCTGGTCTCAAACTTCTGGCCTCAAGCAAACCTTTCACCTTAGCCTCTCAAAGTACTGGGATTACAGGTGTGAGCCAACATGCCCGGCCTCTTACCATATTAACAGCTTGATCAATTTCACTTCAGGCAAGTTCTCACACAAATCTTCCATCCCCATTTAACACTATCCTCTTGGCACTTCTCTAATAGTAGCTGACTGATTCTAGGAAACACTGTTCCTATCTCCATTCCAATTCCAAATTACAAATTAAAACTCAATCAAGATGGAGTTACTACAGAGCAGTGTTAGTGATATATCTGCATTTAGAAAAAAGGAAAGCTGTTCGCTGAATAGAAAATATAAAATTAAACATACATTAACCTCCCAGACCTTTGAAAACACCCACTAGTGTTCTTCAAACGTAAAGTCTGTCATCAACTCTTTCTCAAATTAAATCTACTTTTCCTACATAATTTTTGAAAAATATAAAAAAGTTCTTTGTCTTAATTATCACTACTATGACAGCACTTTCAGGTATTTTCATTACAATGTAATGTTCTAGTCACTTTGTGTATTAAATATTTTCAGTGACTTTGCCTAAATACCACACAGATTTTTTTTTCCTCCATAGGAAAATATTTTATGAGTTCAAAATATTAAATTTACAAACAAGTGTTTTGTTTTGTTTTTTTTTTTTTTTGAGACGGATTCTCGCTCTGTTGCCCAGGCTGGAGTGCAGTAGTGCGATCTTGGCCCACCACAAGCTCTGCCTACAGGGTTCATGCCACTCTCCTGCCTCAGCCTCCCGAGTAGCTGGGACTACAGGCACCTGCCACTGCACCCGGCTAATTGTTTGTATTTTTAGTAGAGACGGGGTTTCACCGTGTTAGCCAGGATGGTCTCGATCTCCTGACCTTGTGATCCGCCCTCCTCGGCCTCCCAAAGTGCTGGGATTACAGGCGTGAGCCACTGCATCTGGCCGCCCTTTTCATAAGGTGGGACCTCTATAAACTGTACTAACCATTTCTTCTGATGCAGCAGTAGCTGCAGATCCTGCACCAAGAACAGAAACGGGAACATGAGCAGAAGATGCGGAAGCAGCCCTGGTAGAAGTCATCGAAGCAGCAGAGGGAACAGCAGTCGCGCTGGCTCCTCCGACTGCAGCTGGCGGGGATGGCAGCAGTGGTGATGCAACCGGTAAGGGCATCGGAGGAGCTGAAGGATCCAAATGAGCAGAATGTTCTTTTCCTTGAACACCAGGACCATACTCTTCCTTTTTATTATTCGTGGAGTCTACCCCTGTAAGTCACAAATTAATTCCACTCAAATTCTTCCAGGTTAGGACTACTATTATCTTCCAAACAAGGAAAACACATACTGGCTAAAGTTTGGTCCTAACAAAAATTTAGATGTTTGTTTATAGTATATTAGATACAATGTTCAGTTAATACAGTTTGTCAGCATTAACCACTAAAAACTTCAGACTTCCTTCCACATGCGAAAGCGAATGGATCATTCGCTCTTATATAAAAGATGAAAATAAATTATGTACTCAGCTGGGACCTTAACTAAGTAGAGTATATTGCCATCACAACTCTCACAAAAATATGATCACAGTGAGCCCAGAGATCTAGGTTCCTTTGTATTAGTTCATATAAATATCCTGATAAATGGCCGAAATGACCTGGAATCCATCTTTAGAATCACTTTCTGATATCACTATACTCCCTAATTTTCATGTATTGCGTCTATCCTAACAATTTATTTTTGTCCTTGAGTTGTCAGAAAACAAAAATAAATCAATAAAACTAAAATCTTCACTTTTTACATTGTAAAAAAAATGGGTTCTTGCAGATAAATTATATAAATCATAAATCAACGGCATATTTGTGCACCTAACTGATTTGTAGTGACACCCCAATCAGTAACCTTCCCTCAAAACTGAGCCTTAATCTTGATCTAAGGAGCCAATAATGTCAAATTCCAGAGGCTAGTACAAAGGGTTTCTTCCAATATTAGATGTTTTCTCTCCAGTATTATAATTTCGTTAGTTTCTGCTTAAGACTGTATCTGTGTGGTACCAAACAGTGTGGTGAGGGTTTAGAAATTCAGTCAATGAGCTGTTTCAGAACATCTGAACAGAGCGCATTATGTAAGTCCTATGTTTAAATGGTTTCTACGCAGTTCTCTTTCCATCCAGAAGTCTGGGCCTCTGCATAAGTCCTTTCCTTAGACTACCTGTATAGAAAATTTGTAGAGTATTAGTTACCTTATTTAAGAAGTTTAACAATGATTACAGTGCCTACCTAGATCGTTTGAACTCCTCTGAAGAAAGGGACTAATTCAATATAAAACACTGCTAATTTGAAAACAAAACACACACTGAGTTTTAACATGTTTTGGTAGAGATTCTGAGTGTCCACCTTTAGATGGTGGCAAATATTACGAGACGTAGAAACATTACGAGATGTAGAAAGAGTGTGAAGGTCAGGGAAGAGAGGCAGGTGACCAACTCTTGCTAATACAGGCTGATTTATGCAGTTCCTGTTTATCAGACAACTCTTAAGTTTAATAATTAATCTCATTTTAGCTGGAATAAATTTTTCAGTTGTCAAGTATTTCTTTTACTGTGCCTAAAATTGCTTTTAAAATTGGCAGATATAATTTTAAGGACTTCTTGTCATGTTCTAACTTCTTCATAAAACCTCTAACTTGGAAGATTTAAGATACTGTACAACATGAGAGGCACTGCAAATTACAGACAGCAAATAATACGTACAAATAAAACACCAAATATTTATTTTGCTCTAACAAGACAGGTGCATTAGGAACTTTGCATTATTAAAAACTGCATTATAAAGAACTTTTTTTTTTGAGATGGAGTCTTGCTCTGTCACCCAGGCTAGAGTGCACTGGCGGGATCTCGGCTCACTGTAACCCTGCCTCGTGGGTTCACGCCATTCTCCTGCCTCAGCCTCCCGAGTAGCTGGGACTACAGGCGCCCACCACCACGTCCGGCTAATTTTTTGTATTTTTAGTAGAGACGGGGTTTCACCGTGTTAGACAGGATGGTCTCGATCTCCTGACCTTGTGATCCACCCGCCTCGGCCTCCCAAAGTCTGGGATTACAGGTGTCTGCCACCACACCCGGCCTATAAAAAACAACTGTTTTAATAGAAGAGGGCCAGAAGTAATTTTTTTCTTATGAGAATTAAAAAAAAAAAAAGGTGTCATTAAAATGTCATAAAACCTAAATATCACAAAGCAGATCCACTGAATTATACCGAACTTTTTTGCCTTTGGTAGCTCTACCAACATTATTGCTAATGCATGTTTTACTATTCTTATCATCTTTCTCATCCATTGTTTTTAAAATAACAGGAGCAAAACAAATCATGTTGTATAATTAGCAGAAGATATTTTCTTCAAATCCTCTTAGGGATATTGGCCTTTAGGAGACACAGTTGTATTTCAATTTAAATTTTAAGATGGTAAATTTATTAAGGTGGGAAACACTCCTAAATCAATTCAAAATCTTTTTAAGCAGGTTACAAGAAACCTGTTTAAATTTAATGTAAGAAGTTCTAATAGGAATTTGTCACTTTACTTGTGAAACCCATATTTCTCCCAAGTAAACAATTAAATTTCTCAATTTGCGACATACAACTTGCTAATACTTAGAACTGAAACAGACTATTCTATCATTGAAGGTGGTGAGTTTGTTTTCAACATTGATACTCAAATAAAAGACCATTTATTGGAAAAATCAAGTACTCACCTAGGTATTACCAAGATAAACTATTCAGCCTTGAATAGATTCCATGATTCTCAGTTTCTAAATTAAATACGGACCACAAACCACAACCACTTCAGACAGAAAGCAATTTGCCTAAACTTACTCCTATCCACAATATGCATGCTTTAAATAATAAATGTTTGTTGATTTTTAAAATAGGGGCATCACAAGCACAGAGAAGTTATTCATTGGATTGAAATCATGTTAATGATTTACAAAATCTTGAGAGGTTGACTTGAATTAAAACTATAATAATTATATCATGACTGTCATCTTACACATTAAAGTGCATTTTGTCTTTTAAAGTGTTTTCAGATGTTTTACTGCATCCCACAAGAAGCCCCTAGGAAGCAGGTAAGGAAGGTTTATGTTATCTCCTTTGCTCAGAGAAGAAATCTAAGGCCCAATGAGGAAAATAGGCCCCTGAGTAAATTGGTGGCAAAGGAGTCCAGTTATGGGCTTTTCTACGCCATGCTGACAAATCTACTACACAAACCACTCCTATGTCAAACAATATGTGGATTTAAAAAAAACAAAATTACTTCTCTAGATAGGCCTATATTTACATTTGCTGCAATGAGCTTAGTTGAGGCTTTTCTTAAACTGGAAAATTAGGAATTTTTAAAATGAGAAACCATGACTAGATAACTACTTACCAAAATAGTCCAAGATACTTGGCTACTTAAGAAAAGACAAAATTATAAATTTTGTACTTAAAAGGGCATTAAAATTCTTAGTTAAAAGAGATTTAAAATGTTATACATTAAAATATTAAACATTTAGCTTAAATACTTAGGAGTGACAGTTCACTTGATCAGATCTAAGATACTATAAGTAAACATGACTGAGCTCATTTTCATGGCAGATTTAAGGCTGGATATGACACCACTGAATTAAGAATAGCTGCACCTCGATGAAACATACCTACTGCAGATTATTAATACTGTAGACCATATCAATCACCAAAATCCCAAATCCCTTTCTGAAAGTAGGCAGAGAATCTTCAATGAAATACTAACCTGTATCATTTCTGTTTTGAAATATAGTCATGGCTTCAAGATTTAACGCACATACACCCCTCATGAAAGCTTTTTTCATGGAATCTTCAAAGTGCTCTTTTTCATGTTGCATTCTTTGAATTTCAGCTTTTGCATTTTCCAAAGCTCCAGATAACTAAAATAAGAACGTTTAAAAAACAAAACAATTTGAGATACTACAAAGAATACTGTCAATAGATATATACTCTGAAATCATTCTCATGTGAAATATTAAAAAGTTTGCCACTTACCTCTTCTGCTATGTGCAATTTATTTTAAAAGGTACATATTACCTCTATTATCTCCATCAACAAATTGCTTTCATTCCTAACCCTAAAATCAAGGCTCAAACAAGGGGAATTTTATCCAGTCCCATTGAAGATTGCTGATGTATTTTCATTTTACAAAAAGATATGCCATTTTTTACTGTAAAACTTATGTAGGATGTTAAACAAAATACATTAAGAGCCACAGGTAGCCCTTTCAGGAAAAAAAACAAAAAACAAACAAAAAAAACATACACAAAAAACTACATGCCTGCAATATTAACAGATTTTTTATAAAATAAATGTTACCTTCAGTATTTGAAGTGCAGAGTGACCCTACATACAACACACTTTCCCACAGGCCAAACCTCAAGGGACTGCATTTTTTGCAGGTCATATTGAATTGCAGAAAAGTATTTGTATTATGGATTTATTTTTAATCTTAAGAATTTAATGCTGTAATGATGAGTCATTTTTTCATTTTAATATTTAACTTCAAGAGGCCTATTGCATTCTTTAGAATGGTTTTTATTTCATTTGAATTCCAAATGTTTTCCCATGAAAACAATGTTAATTTTATTATTAAAAGTCAATGGGAAAAAATAATTTCAATTTCTTGTTATTCTTTTTTGAGACAGATTTTTGCTCTCAATGCCCAGGCTGGAGTACAATGGCATGACCTCGGCTCACTGCCACTTCTGCCTCCCAGGTTCAAGCAATTCCCCTGCCTCAGCCTCTGGAGTAGCTGGGATTATAGGCATGCACCACCACACCCAGCTAATTTTTCTTTTTTTTTTTTTAGTAGAGATGGGGTTTCACCATGTTGAACAGGCTGGTCTCAAACTCCTGACTCAGGTGATCCGCCCGCCTCAGCCTCCCAAAGTGCCAGGGCTACAGGCATGAGCCACCGTGCCCAACCAATAATTTCAATTTCTATACAACTACTTATATCAACCATGTAAGAATATACAATAAACATTAAATTAACACAAGAATAAACATTTTCATTTTTTTGTCTTCATTCTTGATTAAAGATCAAAAGAAGAAGTCTATTAATTAATAGTGAGTCTACCTACCTTTTCACTGTATTAGAAGAAAGTGAAAAGCAGGAAAAAAGATGCTTACCATAGCAACTTTGGCTTCATAATCATTGGAGATCTGGACACAAACTTCTTCAGCTCTTGCTTGACAAGCTCTTTCCACCACATCTTTCCATTGCTTTTGGACTACGGAACGCCAGCCTTTCCAGACTTTCTTCAGTAAAGTTCTCTGGTAGTACTGGTCAGCTAGTTTACCTTCATAAACCTAAATAAAAGTAAAATATAACTTCAAAAACAGTGGGCTGATAAATATATTGGTAGTATTAATAAACATAACATGGTGGTAAGTGTACATACATTATTTAATCCTGTGTAATCATACTATTCTCATCTTGCACATAGGAGAACAGGTTTAGAGAGGTTAAGTAACCTATGGAGGTCACACAAAGAGGATGAGTAAAGCCAGACTTGCCTGACTCCAGAGACTGAGTTCTATCCATTACATCATTGCTTTGCGCAACTAATCAAGTTAGAGAAAAAGAACACAATCAAATGAAAGAAAATGAGCAAATTACCACTTGCCATCTTACTTATGAATTTAGCAGGACTAGGAGAATAACAGTGGCTAGAAGGAAGGAAAAGGTGGTGGCTCTGGCTTCAGATGACACTGCTTTCTCTTCAGTTTGATGGCCACCACAAGCAAGATTAATGTATAAACCTTGCCATCATATATGGTGCTAATCCAAGTAAGAACATATGCTATTTTTCTTTCATCAATGAATTTAAATTCTTGAAGTAGTAGTTCCAATTCTCAATTTCTTAAGTTTGAAAAACTATCCAAAAAGTGACAGTAGCCTCAACTATTCTGGCTAACATTTAAAAATAAATATGCATTCTCATTATTTTACTTGACAAGTTTCAAAATAGAGTATAAATATTCATTTTAACCAGCTTAATGTGGATTTAATCTATTGGGATTAATTTAAAAAAAAAAAAAAGAAAAAAACCAGAAAGTATACTTAAAGGAGAAATCTTATTCCAGGATAAAGTAGGTTGAGCATCCCTAATCCAAAAATCTGAAACTTTCTGAGTGCCAGCATGACACAACAAGTGAAAAATTCCACATGGAAGTACTTAACACAAATTTTGTTTCATGCACAAAATTATTATTATTTTTTTTTTGAGGCGGAGTCTTCACTCTGTCGCCCAGGCTGGAGTGCAGTGGCACCATCTCGGCTCACTGCAAGCTCCGCCTCCCGGGTTCGCGCCATTCTCCTGCCTCAGCCTCTGGAGTAGCTGGGACTACAGGCGCCCGCCACCGCGCCCGGCTAATTTTTTTGTATTTTAGTAGAGACGGGGTTTCACCGTGTTAGCCAGGATGGTCTCGATCTACTGACCTCGTGATCCACCCGCCTCGGCCTCCCGAAGTGCAGGGATTACAGGCGTGAGCCACCGCGCCCGGCCTCATGCACAAAATTATTAAAAATACTGTATACAATTACCTTAAGCTATATGTAGAAGGTGAAAAAATATGAAACATAAATGAATTTTGTGTATAAGGTGTGATACGAAACATAATCTAAAATCTACAATTCTCCTGGTGCCAAACATTTTGGATAAAGGATACTCAACCTATACTAGCTTTTTCCTAAAACACTAATCTCTTGGAAACTAAATACACAGAGATTACTCCATAGCTCACATGAATATACATGGAAAACATATATATATATATATATATAAAATATATATATTTATCTCCTATACTCATGTGTCTCTAAACTCTGTCTTCTTGTGGGATATACTCTCATACTTTTCCACTTCTGATACAACAATTTATTATTCTCTTTCAGTTCACTATTTACTGATATACCAACTCAGTTCTTTCTTAAAGGGTGGTCAAGTTTAAACGATATACTACAAGCTAAGGATAACTTTAAAAAAGCTATATAGGTATGGCTTTCTCTGACTCTCTAACGCAAGTCTATATAACAAACATTTATATTGTGATTTAATGTACATAGTAAAGCCTCTTTATGAATAAGTTGTATTCAGGCATTTTAAAAGTAGAAACAATATAGGAAGCATTTGATATGTTAAAGGTAATTTCTTTCTCCAAAAACCTCATCTGAGGGGTTCTATTACTAGGGCATTTACAATTTAGGAACAATCCTTATTAACCCACTATGAAGCAGGAAATGATGTATCTATTGTAATATATATTATATGTCTATAAGACCTAAAATGTATTTTTTCCAAGCTATATCAAAATCAAATTCCTTTGAAATAAGAGGAACATTAAATCACAAATTCATTTTGACTTATTAGAAAACAACTATAATAAGTGATCCTGAGCGCTTCTGAATTCAGAAGTCTAACATCCATCAGCTGTCTTCTGCTTTGACACTTACGTCCTGTCTGGCTCTGACATGGCCGATTCGCCAGTGGAAGAATGTTCTCATCAACTCTATCTTTTCCTTTTGCTTGCCTATGGCATGAGACAAGCTAGAAATCACCTGTGAAAACAGCAATTAACCCAATTATTGTGATACTACAATAACAGCAGTTGGTAAAGTGATTTTCTCATACATCAAAAAATGCTAGAGAGGATAGGTATGGATCACTACTATATTCATTCAGTTAACCTTATTATTATCTTTAAAAAGACAATAAAACTTTCTCACATGAATATACTATATATCAACTAATGAAAGGGAACAAAAAAAATCTTCATTATGTGTATAGGGTAATCACCAATAAAGAGTTTATGTATATTCAAATTAGCTACTGACATTCAATTCAGGTAAACAATTATACATTTGAAAGTTCTTCTATATACACCATGTCTTCATTCGCTAGATTTGAGGGCAGGGGCCAGAATATTTAGATATCTAAGTATCTTTCTGGTCCCTACTACTACCTTGGATATAGAAGTTCCTCAAAAACTGTCCAATGATTTTCTGGATTAAACAAACCTATAAAAGCAAATAATAGTTATATTATTTGCTTATTAGTTATATGTTATACATATAAATTAATAACATGTTATACATGTAACTATTAATAACATGTTATATATAACATGTTATATATGTTATTAATATGTTATATGTAGATGTACTTCTTCATGGATATTACTCTTGTTCTTAAAAAAAAATTCAGAAGGCTTTAAAATCCTAAGATAATATTCTCTCTTATAAAATAACTGAATAACTGAAATAAATTTCTAAAAATAGTCACATTAGAAAGAGATTTTGTAAATTGGGCACATTTACCAAGAGATATTTATACCTGTTCTTTAAATAATTTCCAAAGAGGAAAAGGGCAAACATTCTAAGATACTGGAAATATTCTATGCGTTAAGATGAATGGTAGAACCTGTCTATCCACTTTACTCATTCTCATAAACTGAACATATGATATCTATATTCTTTGTGATACTTCAAAATTAAAAAATTAAACTTAAAATATTTCAAAACCACAGAACAGAATTTTGAGTATAACAAAGAAAATGACATTAAAATCCATTGTTTCAAAAAAAGCAAACTCTATAAAACATTCAATTTTATACGAAATCAAGATATGTTTAAAAAAATTATAATCTTTAATACATGAAAACACTTAAGTGCTGCTTCTGCAGACAAGCAGCTGAGGTGTCTGCCCAAGTCCTCCTCTTCTGAACACCACCACTCTCCTATCCATAAGTGGATGCCTATCTGGACATTCCCTTATAGCAGGGCACAGATTTGTTGCCCATCTGCTTTGTTCCAGGTACTGTGTCAGGAGGCAAAAAATTAGCACAGACTTGAATTACCCTCAAATTCTTAAGAAGCTAAAAGAAAGTGAAATAAAAGATGTTTTCTGTGTTTATCAATAAAATGAAGAAAGACTTCATTAATGAAAACACACCCATCACTGATAGAATTTGAGATGCTTAAACCCAGGCTTGGTGGTATGCACCTGCAGTCCCTGGCAGGGGCTGAGGCAGGAGGATCACTTGAGCCCAGGAGTTTGAGGTTGCAGTGAGCTACTATCATGCCTATGAATAGCCACTGTTCTCCAGTCTGGGCAACATAGCAAGACCCCATTTCAAAAAGAGAGAGAGAAAAAAAGAATTTGAGATGCTTAAAATGACCCCTAAAAGGATGGTTTAAAATGTAGATAATGCTGATTCCTTCATGTTCTCTTAAGGGTAGTTAGGATTAGAAAGAAAACAACTAGTGTACTTACATTTAGCACATACTCTTTTAAAAAAAAATTTAAATTGACAAATCATAATAGTTTTATATATTTATGGGCTACAAGGTGATGTTTTAATATGGTTTACAAAGCAAACACTCTTTGTTTTCTAAAACATCAAGAACATCAAGAACACTGAAGTCAATGGTGAGGGTAAAATGACATTACGCTGATATGTTTAACAGGAAGAATAAATCAGATGGCCACGAATTTTTCTGTCAGTTTCTGATAGAAACTATCTTGTATGAGGTAATCATTTCTTAGAATTTATTATTTAGCAAGACATTTACTGAATCTCAATTAAAAAATATATAAAAAAGAAGACCTCATCTTTTCTCCCAATGGAGATTTCAAAGGTTTTTTGCAGCTCCTTCAAGTCATTGATCTGATTACACAGTTGTTTTAAATGTGCTGCATGTTTTTCTTTCTCTTTTCTCATTTCCATTCGGTGCCAGTCAATAAAATTAAGTCTCCATTTACTTAGCTCAGATATGATGTTTGTCTGAAAAATTAATATAGTGACAATTAAGTAGTTTGTTCATTAACGTCACTTCTTAAAACTACACTGAAATTAAGAAACATTAAAAAAATCAGAACAATCAACACAAAAGCCATTAAAACAATTGGAACACACTAATGAAAAACATGTAAGTTCAACAGTTACAGGTCTGTGCAGTTCACAGTCATCATACTAGGGAAGCTAATTTTTTCCTATTTTAAGTAATTTTGTATGAAATCTTGTTGTCATTTCAAAAAAATTTCAGGCTTCATTCACTATGTTCCTTTGTTTATTCAAGGATTAAATGTCCATATGAAGACGGATCAGGAATAAAGGGAAACACAGAACAATGGCATAGGCTAAGCTCATATAAGAGTCAGAAGTTATTTAGAAATGGGTGATGGAGGAAACCATGGATACTTTTTTCCCCAAGCCATTTATTACAGATTATTATCTGTATAATGGACTGCTAAGTTCTGCCACCCTACTGACTGGCATAAATAAAAAGACCAAATAATAATTTGTTATAAAAAAAAACTGGACAACATATTAACTAAACACAATTTAAATGGTTGGTGGTACAATACTCCAATTGACTTATACTATTATAAAGTATGAAACCCATTCCAGGGGGAAAGTGGTAAAATTACACTGAAGAATTATTTATAGAATTTAAGGTTCCAAATGAGGGAAAAATATAAATGCCACAGAACTCATATGGCCATAATTTCTCTATATATGTGAATATGCAACTTAGTTTCCTCAAATTATATGTTTCAGAAAAACTGTCATTTTCTCCAGTTTTTTAATAATAGCAAAAAAAAAAACCAAAAAAAACCCCAAAAAGCAAACAAAAATCCCACTTGCCATTTCTGCAATACCTTCTTTTACTTAAAGGCCAGTAGTATCAAAATAAAAATCAACTTTTATAGATTTATCACTTCTACATCATGGTTGCTATAGGAATGGCTATAAAATGAATTGCTAAAATTGGATCTTTTGTATCACATAAAAGGAGACATTTCCATTAGTCATAACTATGAGATGGTAAAGGCTCAGTATGTCTCAGTTACACACAGGCTGACCATTCAAAGTATCTGTGAAATTCTGTGGAGCATGTAGAACCGTTCCAGCAACCACTTAAAACCTGGCAACTCAAAGTACAGTTTCTGAAGCAGTAGCCTCACCTGGGAGCTTCACAGAAATGAGAACACATGGACACAGGGAGGGGAACATCACACACCGGGGCCTGTCAGGGGACGGGGGGCAAGGGGAGGGAGAGCATTAGGACAAATACCTAATGCATGCGGGGCTTAAAACCTAGATGGCTCGTTGATAGGTGCAGCAAACCACCATGGCACATGTATACCTATGTAACAAACCTCCATGTTCAGCACATGTATCCCAGAACTTAAAGTAAAATCAAACAAACAAACAAGAGTCAAAAAAAAGAGTCTACTGCATATGAAGCTGCAGCTTAACAGGCTCCCCCTATGATTCATAAATACATTAAAGATTGAGAAGCAAGACTTAAGACACTGAACTGATCTCAGGAAACAAAAGATTTTTAAAAAGTTTAACTCAAAAAACCAAAACAAAACAGTATAAACGAGAGTAAAACTATTACATTACATATTAAACCATCGTAGTTGAACAACTGCTGTACCTTAAGACCTGAACTCCAAAGATCAAGTACATTTTCCATCTTCTGAAGGTTTTCATCAGAAACAAGAAAATCGCCCACAAGTATTTCATGGGCATCTGTATGACTAGAATTTGTTGCTGGTGAGGAAGAGTCAGCTAAAAGATGTGAACTGAAAAAATCCATGACCGGATGAGAAGCCTTCCTCGGCGATAACACTGGTGATGACTCTAGAATAAAAGAAAAGTTGTAGCTGTCAAGCCAAATTGAAAATAACTCAAGTTGGTAAGGAACCATGTTGGAAGGCTAAAAGATGTCTGCTACCTATGGAGGCTGAGAGAAATGCAGAGAAACTACCTTTCAGGTGTACCTTAATCTATTTTTAATTTCAGTACTGTCACTGATTTAGCACTGGCATGAGATAACCTCCTATACTCCCAATCCCTTCTCCCCCAGCAAATGACCTCTATCCCAAATAAGGATCCTTCATATATTCAGGTCCAGGCTCAGCTGAAACTATCATCATCTGTATTATATCATCATTAATGAAGTGTTTTCTGTTTCTGTAACAAAAACATTATAAAGATTAGTTCTCATAACATATGCTACCCTAAAAAATAGGTATTATTATCTCCATTTTACTGATGAGGAACTGAGGTTCAGAAAGAGTTAAGTAATTGACCAAGGTCAGTGTGGTTGTATATAGGTCAATATTACTCCATAAATTTAACACTGGGATTGGTTTTAATACTATTTAAGTTTGGCCGGGCGTGGTGGCTCATGCCTGTAATCTCAGCACTTTGGGAGGCCAACGTGGGCGGATCACGAGGTCCAGAGATTGAGACTATCCTGGCCAACATGGTGAAACCCCATCTCTACTAAAAATACAAATATTAGCTGGGTGTGGTGGCACGTGCCTGTAGTCCCAGCTACTCGGGAAGCTGAGGTAGGAGAATGGCGTGAACCCAGGAGGCGGAGGTTGCAGTGAGCTGAGATCATGCCACTGCACTCCAGCCTGGTGACAGAGTGAGACTCTGTCTCCAAAAAAACCCAAACCCCACCCCCGCAAAAAAAATCCATTAAAATTAAACAATATAAGTAGAAAGAGACTCATAATTTAGTTTTGCACATACTCTGTTGAAAGTACCCTGTTAGGCTTCAATATATAGGTGAGAAATATACACATCTCTATATGTATGTGCATATATATAAAACACTCATCCCCTATCCATATACAGGGAGGTGGGGTAGAGTCAGGGCCCTAAAGAGAACTGGTATCTATTTCTAAAAAAGCACTGAAAGGCTGAGCGCGGTGGCTCATGCCTGTAATTCCAGCACTTTGGGAGGCCGAGGTGGGCGAATCACGAGGTCAGGAGTTCAAGACCAGCCTAGCCAACAGGTGAACCCCCATCTCTACTAAAAATACAAAAAATTAGCTGGGAGTGGTGGCACATGCCTATAGTCCCAGCTACTTGGGAGGTTGAGGCAGGAGAATTGCTTGAACCTGGGAGGCTGAGGTTGCAGTGAGCTGAGACCACGCCACTGCACTCTAGCCTGGGTGACAGAGCGAGACTCTGCCTCAAAAAAAAAAAAAAGTACTGAGACAGAAAAGTTCATATTTTCTCACATATTTATGCCGGAATTAGAGACTATCTGTCATCACTTGTCACATACCTCACATTTGCTACGAGCATCCTAATAACAGAGATGGAAGAGCTTTCTTCTTATTGAATGAAAGATGAATCTATGATAGAAAACTTGTTACTTAAAAGTAAGCATTTCAAGAATTCTTTTTTAAAATTTGTAAGATTTTAATTTTTTTGCAAACATATTCTGCTTATGTAAAGACTTCTTTGCAAAAGGGAAAATAATTCCTTAAGATGTGTGTTTGGTATAAAAAACAACACTAGGTCTGGGCTAGTCACACTATGAAACACTACCTGCATGTTCTGAGGATGGTTAAGAAACCCAAAGAACAGGTGGAATGACAATGTACATGAATATTCTCTTTTACTTGATTTTGCCAATTAGATCTGTACTCACAAAGAAAGCAATAGACTCTGCTTTTCAATTTAAAAAATATCTCAACACTCACCTTTTAAGAAATCAAATCATGTAACTTCAGAACTTGGAAGGGCTGTCAGAGATTATGGTGCCTAAGACTACTACTTACAAGTGAGGAAACTAAGGCATACAGGCATTACTTATGTAGTGGCAAAAACGGTTACCACATTAAATAACATTAAATAGAAAAATATTCCACAATATTACATTTTAATTATTTTAATTATTCTGTCAAGAAAAAAGTTCAGTCCAGTTCTAAAAAAAAGCTCCAGTTCTTTTTTTTTTTTTTTTTTTTTTTTTTTTGAGACGGAGTCTCGCTGTGTCTCCCAGGCTGGAGTGCAGTGGCGTGATCTCGGCTCACTGCAAGCTCCGCCTCCCGGGTTCACGCCATTCTCCCGCCTCAGCCTCCCAAGTAGCTGAGACTACAGGCGCCCGCCACCACGCCTGGCTAGTTTTTTGTATTTTTAGTAGAGACGGGGTTTCACCATGTTAGCCAGGATAGTCTCGATCTCCTGACCTCGTGATCCACCCGCCTCGGCCTCCCAAAGTGCTGGGATTACAGGCTTGAGCCACCATGCCCGGCCAAAGCTCCAGTTCTAAAAAGAGCTTTTAAAAGCTCTTTAAAGCCAGGCATGGTGGCTCATGCCTATAATTCCAGCACTTTGGGAGGCCAAGGCAAGTGGATCACTTGATCTTAGGAATTTGAGACCAGCCTGGGCAACATAGTGAGATCCCAGCACTACAGAAAATTTAAAAATTAGCTGGGTGTGGTGGCATGTGCCTGTAGTCCCAGCTACTGAGGGAGGGGGCACTGAGGCAGGAGGATCACTTGAGCCAAGCAGGTTGAGGCTGCAGGGAGCCCTGCACTCTAGCCTGGGTGACAGAGTGAGATCCTGTCTCAAAAACAAAACAAAATAACAAAAACAAAAAACAACCCCCCCAAAAAGCCTCTTTAAGATTTGCTAATCTTTCCTTTTAACAAAGACAAAGCAGACTTTTAAAGAAAAACACTAAATGATAGAACAGGTGGCATAAAGATAGGATGAAAATTCTTACATTGGTACGCAAATGCCTGAAAGTTGGGAAACAGTGCATTGGTTTACATAAAAACTTGAATTGGTCAAACTATATAATATGCCATTAAATCTTTTAAAAGACTTGCCCTCTAACTTAGAAATTTTAAGAAAGGATACTACATACTATAATGCATTGACCTGTCTTAGTTGTACTATTTTGGAATCTTATAAAATTATTTTAAATATTATCACTTAAATTGGTAACAATAGCATTTTAAAATCCTGCCAAAAAGTAATATGCTGAAATTATTCCTCTTACTACATAGATATTCATCAAACCACAAAATATTGTATATTAATACAAATAAGCTAAAGAAAATTAATACCATCTGTCTTTGAATGACTTGAAATATTGAAATCACATCCTTTTCCAACTTCTATCGCAGTTTCTCTTACTTCAGAGTTATTTCCTGCCAAAAGGAAAGCTTTTTAAAATTAAACGGAACCGCTCTTAAATAAAATGCCTAATCACGCATAATTTAATAAGGTAGCAGTACATAAAAAAGATTTTAGAACAAACAAAATACAACATGCCGAGGATATAGGAACACTAAAACAAAGAACAAGAAGAGATAAAAATCTGAGACTAGAAAAAGACTTACTATATCATTGATAAGCTCCAACTTACACACCAAATATAGATGAGAGATAATGTAGTCTACTATAGCATTCAATTCACACTAAGAGAGTAAGTGGGTAAATGACATTAGAACTTGGAAAAGGATCTGCTCTCTTATGACACTGGGTATTTCCAGAGGCCCACTGCTTTTCACTAGCCACAATCAAACTAAGGTGGCACTGGCTCCCCCAAACAAGGACTTTCTGGCTTCCACTTCAGGAACCTGTAGTCAACAGATGGCAAAAAGGAAACTGGGAAAAACCTCTCAAGAATGACTGTTAGAGGCTTATTCATATGTTGTCAATTTCCACATATCATGCCTTATATCAAGCAGCTGAGATATCAAGAATAAAGAGAATGTGGGATGATGAATTTACATAGAAGACTTTAACAAAGTCTACTTGTGAATCTCAAGATGACTAAAGAATATCTAAACTTACTACATATTGTGTGTTTCAATCTCAAATCCTTTTTGGAAATGGTAGAGAATAAATAAATGCTATTTTACATAAGAGAAAAGAACAATAGTCTTAAATCCCAGGTGATTACCTTGAACTGTTGACTACAGCATCTCGAAAGTTTTTTTCTTTTTTTTTTTTTTTAAACAGAGTCTTGCTCTGTTGCCCCGGCTGAAGTGCAGTGGCATAATCATGGCACACTGCAGCCTTGAACTCCTGAGCTCAGGCAATCCTCCCACCCCAGCCTCCTGAGGTGCTGGGACTATAGACTGCTCTGCCCGGCTAATTTTTTAGTAGAGATAGGGTCTTGCTATGTTGCCTAGGCTTGTCTCAAACTCCTGGGCTCAAGTGATCCTCCTGCCTCAGCCTCTCAAAGTACTAGCATTACAAGCATGAGCCACTGCCTGGCCTATATTTTAAGGCTCTCATCCTGTGGTCCCATTTGTTGTTCCACTGCAATAGGCCAAAGACTGAGAAGCAGTGAAAATTCCATGTCTACAGACAGTGAGAGACAACAGACACTAGAGCTATGACTTAGCAGAAGCCCAGGAGCCTTTGGCCTCTGAGTAGGCTGTATCATGTGCCTTCAAGGACAGGGATCCTTGGAGTTATGCCTATAGTGTGATAACTGTTCCTTATCAGGACTGTTTTAGGAAGGTTTTCTGTGCCCTTTGAAAGAACATTTATTTAGAGTTTGGGATGTTGTCTTCACCTGAATAAGGAATGGAGGTTAACGGAACTTTACCTCTTCTCTCCACCTTTCACTCATCTATCAACACACATCCTGGTTTGTAGTAGCTTTCAGTTCTGTTGCTGACATGGTCCACAGATAGGTTCACCTTTGTGATAATTATTCAAACAGTTCTCCATGCCCATATAAATACCGCTGATAAAGCACTAGCATGAGGTTCGTAAAGTAATTTAAGAGACTCTCAGGGCTACCATCTTTAATTTTAGGCTTGGGCATTTAGTTTTCAAGTTAATCCTGGCATAAAACTGTTGGAACAAGTACTGAGATACAACATACCTAAAAGCCATGTAGTTGCCATAGTGCTGCTTCAACTTTATTATTCTTCATAAAAGTAAGAGTCAAATGAAGTTCAAAGAAAAATCAAGCTGTCATAAGAGAGTCAGGAATAATATATTAAACTGTAAAAAGCTCCCCTAGATGATACTAATACACACAAATGGTCGAGAAGAATCCCTGATCTGGACAGGCATTTTCACAATCCTGTCAGGATCATTAATAAACTCAGTAATATGTTAAATTAAGAGATATCTTGAAAAATATATATAACCTTGACTATGAAGAATATCATGAATTGTAGAAATTCTGACATCTGGCACCAATTCTCCCTTAGGATGAGATGACTGTGAAGCACCGGGTTCAATATTTGGAGTCACTATAGCATAACGAAGCAGCTCTTCATATTCTTCCTAAGAGAGGCCAATAATCAATAATGTAGTGTAACAATTACAATGTTATATTCAACTGAATTTCTTTTTAAGGAATTTAATTACCATAATAGAGTCACATGCTTATTATATTACAAAGTTTTAGTACTTATTCCCAGCTTGAGTTCTTTGAGTGCTTCTTGTGTGATTTTCACATTTATGATTAACAGTTTGAAGAGGGCAGGGTGCTGTGACTCATGCCTGTAAACTCAGCACTTTGAGAGGCTGAGGCAGGAGGATGGCTTGAAGCCTGAGCAACAAAGTGAGATCCCATCTCTACAAAAAATTTTTTACAAAAATTTGCCAGGCGTGGCGGTGTGTGCCTGTAGTTCTAGCTACTCAGGAGGCTGAGGCAGGAGGACCACTTAAGCCTAGGAACTGGAGGCTGCAGTGAGACAAGAGGGCACCACTGCACCCCAGCCTGGGTGACAGAGCAAGATCCTGTCTCTGGGGAAACAACAACAAAGTCTGAAGAGGTGATAAGATTCTGTGAGTGACTCAACACTGAATCAAAAGTGTTCTATCACTTAATTTTAAATGTCAGATCACTTTAATTGAAGATGGGACATGCTATTAAAAAGATACCATTTTCAGAATTAAAAAAAAATTAGGTAACGCAAACAAAATATAGAAGCAAATTGGATACTTAAGCTTATAAAACCGCAATGGCCTTCTATTACCCCCAATTTCAAATGTACATTTATCAAGGCAGCTTAACTGTTTTTATTAACTGACTTTGTGAGAAATAAATGTCATGTATTTGAATTTACAAAATAAGTCTACACTACTGTACTTTTGTTTTCATCTGTTTTTTTATATTGGAATTTTAAGTAAAATTGTTTTAAAAAAGGTTTATGCTTTTATATACTGAAAACTGATAGCTTTTATGGCAATTACATGTACCAGAGTGACCTGGTTTGCGCTTCTACCTTAATTTACATTTTTTCTTTTTTTCTTTGTTGTTTTTTTGAGATGGAGTCTTGCTCTGTTGCACAGGCTGGAGTGCAGTGGCATGGTCTTGGCTCACTGCAACCTCCGCCTCCCAGGTTCAAGCAATTCTCCTACCTCAGCCTCCTGAGTAGCTGGGATTACAGGTTTGTACCACCATGCCTGCCTAATTTTTGTACTTTTAGTAGAGATGGGGTTTCAGTATGTTGGACAGTCTGGTCTCGAACTCCTGACCTCTTGATCTGCAGCCTTGGACTCCCAAAGTGCTAGGATTACAGGTGTGAGCCACCGCACCCGGCCTGATTCACGTATTTAACATAGATACTTACATGCAGTAAACGTTAGGTATAGCAAATACTGATTTTTATATACTTTAAGGCTAACAACAGAAGAGGAAGAGAGAGATATTCCAAAGAGAAAATCTTTAGAAAATTCAACCAGAATCTCCTTCATATTGCCATAATCAACCATTTTTGTTAGCAATGTCACCTTCATGAGAATAAACATCTGTCTGAGTTTTAAACTTACATTTCCTAGTAGCAAATAAAAATTAGTATTTTACATAATGGTTATCACCAAGACGGAAGGCTCTTAATAGGAAACAAATCATTTAGGATATCACAATACAACATTGATTTGTATTATAAAACTTAAAAAAATATTTAAAAATTTTAGAACAGTTCACGAATTTGTGTGTCCTCCTTGCACAGGGACCATGCTAATCTCTGTGTGACTCTAATTTTAGTTTATGTGCTGCTGAAGCGAGCAGCAACATTTAATTTTTACATTGACAAAAGTAACTATAGTTATTTAAATAGATTTAAATATCCTTAACTTAAAAAAAAATACACTTCCCAAAGCGTATTGCTTTTCCAATTATCAAAAGGAAATTCCCAGAGAGTTTGATAAATTGGGGCCATACACAAGATATTTACTAGTTCCTGTAAATCTGAATGTGTGAGTTGGTTCTAATAAACTAATACATAAAATTTCAAGTGCATAGAGGCTGTAACTAATCCAGCAGCATCCATTGCTTTTTAATTTCTTTAACTTAATAAAGCCCCAGGGTTTGATTCGGGCAAATGGCCATCCAGCTACATTTCCCAGCCTCCTCTGCAGCTAGGTGTGGCCAAGAGACCTGGTCTATGGGTTTCGAATGGAAATGATGCATACAACTTTAGGTGAAGTCCTTAAAAAGGAAGCTGCTTCCTTCTAGTCCCCTCTTCCCACAGGCTAGAGGTGGTGCACTATCAGTGCACCAGTACCTGAAAATGCAAACACGGTCAACAGCTCATGGCACAGCAACAAGAGAGAAGGGATTCGGTCCTCAGATGATCTCAGGACTATGTATCAGCTCAGAATTTACGAGAGAGAGAATCAAACTGTAAGGAACCCACTTAAGCCACCCTTACTTGGTTTCTGTTAAAGCACTATTATACTTCCCAAACAGCCAAAATAAACTTTTGATTTTGGCTAAGAATATATAAAAGTGTGGCTGTTATGGAGTTATGGACTCTGAATGTTTGTGTACCCTCAAAATTAATATCCTGAAGCCCTAACAGCCAGTGTGGTTGTATTTGGAGATGAGGCCTCCAAGAAAGTAATTAAGGTTAAATAAGGCCATCGGCCGGGGCCCTGATAGCATTAATGTACTCATCAGAAGAGACACCAGGAAGCTTGTGTTCTCTCTCCTCCCACCTGCACATACTGTACCGAGGAAAGGTCATGTGAAGACACAGCAAGAAGGCACCTGCCTGCAATCCACAAAGAGAGCCCTCACCAGAAACTGACTCTATTGGGCTGTGATCCAGAACTGTGAGAAGAAAAATGTCTGCTGTTTAAGCCTATGAATTTACAGTATTTTGTTATGGTAGCCTGAGCAGATTAATATGATGGTGATCTTACATTGTGAGGTTCATAAACTTTTAATAATGTCCCTGCTGTGGTGTCAGTCACAACTAGATTTAGCCAAGTCAGCTCTGCTCAGAGTTAGCCTATTACCACCTTCAGCCTGTAGGAACGGAGGGAGAAGTGGAAGTCAGTGGCTTTCACTTGTGGCTTCCCTAGTCTGACTTCTGTTCTGGATAAGAGAAGGAAAAAAAAGATCCAAACATATATTTCAAATCATATATTTCATACATATTCATATATTTCACATATTTTACCACAATTGCTATGGCTTACAGGGGAAATAAATAATTATATGTCAATAGTATTCCATGATCATATATTCCAACTTATTTCAAGAAAAACATTTTAAAAAAGCAGTTATTTAAATGACTATTTTAGAGTTTCATATATGTAGATACAGGCCAAATGAGTTATTTAAAAATAAGAATCCAAAATTAAGAATCAAAATAAATAATTTGCCTTTCTTAATTGCCAAACATAACCTGTGTTAACATTCAAAACTTGTAATTTTGCCCTCCTCCCCAATCCCCAAGAGCTAAATTGATATGACCCTGAAATATAGCTCCACCCATGCCTCAACCATTAGAGTCAGAGCAACTTGGCTGATAGGAGCTGTGGTTAAGAGGAAATTTTCAGTGTATAAGCACTATGGATGCCGCCCATCCCTCAGCATTTGCCACCCTCTGGCTTATGAAGCATTCGCATAACAAAGAGAGTAACAAAAAAGTCCCTTAAGAGGAATATTGATTTATGAAGGGCTTTTGTATTAAATGTTTGGATTTATATATTTACTACATATGTAAAAATATGTATTTTATGTTATTTTTAAGATTATTTTTTGTATTTATATTTTGAAGTGTTTCCAGTAGTGAAACCCAAAGTAATAACAATGTACGTACAGGGAATATGGAGAGGCTTTCAACTTCAGTCCAAGAACCAGGAGGAATATTAGTTGAAAGTAAGAGACTGTCAATTGGGCTTACATTATAGGTGGGTAACCAATAACACAAAATAATTTCTGGCAGGTTCTTCTTCCATCTCTCTAAAATTCCACTCTAGAGATTTATTCTTTTGATTTAAAGCTTTGTCTCTTGACAAAATGACAACGTGAACGCTCAGGAGGTGTTTACATTTTAGTATAAATGAGTTAATCAGTTCTATCTTCAAGTTTCAATCAGAGAGCCATGAAGAGTGGAGGAAGTACTGTCACCTGAAGAGAGGACTGCATGGGAGAGGTACCATCAAAAGGGAAGGCTAGAGTACAAAAGCTCTGCCACAACTCCAGACTACTTTTATCCTAGTAAATATTCAGATATTTTCCCAACACCTTCCCCATTTTGAAATCCATAATTTCAATTAAAGGAGAAAATTTGTTTCATAAAATATTTTCCTAAAGCTTTTCTCATATTGTACAGAATCAATAACAATTTCGTATGCTTAGGCATAAAGAGCCTTTCCCCTTGAGTAATATAACTGTAAAATTTAAGATATACCATGTCATTATTCTCTCATTTAAAATCTACTCTAGAAATCTAAATCCATATTTTTGATGATGAAATATTTAGAAATAAGAGAAATTTAAAACATTTCATGCAAATACCACATCTTCTGTAGTCAACTGACCCATTTCATTTTATCTATCAATGTACAGGGCCTGGGCAGCAGATTGTATTGAATGTTGTGACAACAGAGGCCAAACCTCAGCAACTAGAACACAAGGGAATCTTGAGATCTAGAACTTTGGATGGTTTGATATTGTATTAATTTGCATTAAAAGTGAAAGCAGCATTCATGAGAGGTAGCTAAAATGAAAAAAAATTAAAAGAAAAAAATGTTTCTTGAACGTTTCAGCTTCGCCTCTGTGTTGGTTGAAGCCTTTGTACAGAGTGTTTGAAGAGTTCATCAATATTTTCTGAAAAGTTACAACAATGTAAAGTAACTCCTAAAATATGTACAGTAATTCCTAAAGTTTGATATTATTACAAATTGAAAAACTCCCTTGCAAATTGAATGAAAATTTTTTTTTAAAATCCTAGTTTTCCCTTACATTCATTTGTTTAAAATTAAAAAAAATCATGATAAATTTAGAAATTTTTTCCTACCTGAAGATTCGAAGAGACAGAACTGCCTGGACTGGAGTCATTTTGCACAACTGGAAGTGAGTATTTCTCCTCATCTGATGACATTCTGCACAAATGCTCTAAAACAGTAGAAGCTAACTTTAGCTTTTTTCCTTGATATTTAGGATAAAATCCTTTCCAGATATATATACAAGTGCAACAGTATCCAAATCTGCAATCTTCATGTGATATGTTAAAATCATTCATTCAACATATTGAGTACCTATAGGCAAAAATCACTGGGCAAAAAATAATTGAAGACCCAGTCCCAATATTAGTGAGTTTATAATGTAGTCAGGGAGATGAGAAAACATGAAAGGTTAAAGAAAAATAGAGGATCTTCAGAAAAATCCCCAGTGGGGTCTGTTGAGCATAAGAGATTGTATCACTGTTCTTGAGCAACGTGTGACAACCTGGGTGCTGTGTACTTTCCTCTAAGATACAGAACCAAGAGAGAACAAACAATTTGTGCAAATTCCCTTCTTGGGAAACTTACCTTTGGAAACATTATTTTAAGAAAAGTGAGCTTATACAGAACAACAGAATCAAATACATGCATAATTTGTTAAAAGTCCGAATCAAAAAATTATTAAAAGTACTTTTAGTAACAAGTAGCCAAACTATTTAAAGAACAAATAGTGACTATTCGAACTATCTGAATATCAGTAATATGTAAGACATTGGTGAGGGATGTAAAATGAAGTCCTTATTCTTAAGGAGTTTACAATCTGTAGAGAGGTCCAGGCATGTATATTATATAAGTGACCGACTGCTGAATAAACTGCTGATAGGCCCTAAAATAACACATACAAAGTAGAGAGGTAGGAGTAGCTATTTTTCATGGAGTAAGATTGCATGACTCTAAATAAGCAGGAAAGGAGGCAGAGAAAGTTTTTAGAGAAGATGACCCAGGTGCTGAGAGATGAGAAGGTCTCATCCTGAAAGATGGATAAAAGGTATAAACACAGTTGAAGATATTCTAGGCAGTATAGCAATGTAAGCAAAGACACAGAGTCATGGACATGTATGCCAGGAACAGCAAGCAGGTTGGTAAGGCCAAAGCAATGGGTGCAAAGCAAGGATTGGCTAAGGATGAAACAAAAAGTAAGGAGCAGCCAAGATCATGGAAGGTCAAGATTTGTCATATTAAAAATCTGGGTGTTTATTTTAGACAAGTTATTGAAATATTTTTTAAAAGTTACATGATCAGAAAGATCATTCCAGCAGCGTTGAGGATAAATGTGGATATTAAGAAAGAGAGATCAGGCCAGGTGCGGTGGCTCACGCTTGTAATCCTAGCACTTTGGGAGGCCGAGGTGGGTGGATCACCTGAGGTCAGGAGTTCGAGACCAGCCTGGCCAACATGGCGAAACTCTCTCTCTACTAAAAATACAAAACAATTAGCCGAGTGTGGTGGCAGGTGCCTGTAATCCCAGCTACTTGGGAGGCTGAGGCAGGAGAATGGCGTGAACACAGGAGGCGGAGCTTGCAGTGAGCTGAGATTGCGCCATTGCTCTCCAGCCTGGGTGATAGTGTGAGGCTCTGTCTTAAAAAAAAAAAAAAAAAAAGAAAAAAAAACCAAACATAAAAACTCCAAAAAACTGCCCCAAAGTGGGTAATTTATAAAAAAAAGAATTTTAATTGACTCATAGTTTCGCAAGTCTGGGGAGGCCTCAGGAAACTTAAAATCATGGTAGAAGGGGAAGCAGGCACATCTTAGATAGTGGCAGGCAAGAGAGTAAGTCAGAGAGTGCAGGAAAAACTACCATTTATAAAACAATCAGATCTCGTGAGAATTCACTATCATGAGAACAGCATGGGAGAAATCACCCTTATAATCCAATCACTTCCCTTCCACTACATGTGGAGATTACAATTGAAGATGAGGTTTGAGTGGGAGGAGATTACAATTGAAGATGAGGTTTGAGTGGGGACACAAAACCTAACCATATCAGGTCCCTACACCCAACTTGTATGTAATATTTTTATCATAAATGCGAATGTGTATTTTTCTAGAAAGAAGATCTTTAGCTTTAAATATGTGTTCAGAGGGGACCATAGCCCTAATAAAGTTAAGGACTACGACTGTGAATGAGAAGAGGGTTAAAGCCAGAACCACTAACATCTAAAGGGCAAGAGAACAGTCAGCAAAGAAGAGGAGTCAGCAGTCAGAACATTAGAACTATGGGAGCAGCATCACAACTTTGAGAAACTTTAAGAAGAGAATAGAGTTAGATGCCAAAGAACCATGAAGATTGGATAGAATTTGGCGATTAGGAGGTTGCTGTGACATTTGCTTGAACAGTTTCAGTGGAAAGTAAAACAATTTCAGGTCTCAGTTACAGTGGGCTGAAAAATAAATGAGAGATGAAGCAATTGAAGTAGAAAAGTAAGATACAGGGAAAAGTACAAAAATAGAATGGAAACACAGGCTGGAACTAGATTGTGGAAAGGAAAGTTCAACTTTTTCCAGTGAGTATCACTGTGCATACACATGCTAAGTAAACTAAATCTCAGCATGACTGTCTTTAGTTAAGCCAATTAGGGAGGATAAAATAAGAGCATGTATCTGCAGCAAAGAATGGCTGCTTCACTGACTTCAAGTCTACCACTGTGATAACTTGGTCCATTTATATTTTTATTCACTTCTTCCTTCAGGATTTGAGACCAGGCAGGTAACACGGGTGGGGAGTGGGGTGGTGCTGATTATTTAAAAAATGAGCTAGTAAGTACGATCAGATCTCAAAAACTGTTTCTTAATACGGACACTGCAGACACAAAAAAACCCACTGCACTTTTGGAAAATATGCTATCTCCCATCTGCCCTGCTTTAAGCCAACAAAGTATGAGTTATTTGAAACTCTAGAACAGTAGCATTTTCCTGTTTCTAGGTTCAGAAACGAAGGAGAAAAATGAAAACTGCTTTAATGGGTGGCAGATGTACATTACTTCACTACATTTTCAGTAGTTTCTAATCCAAGGTATCAGAAAACAAGACCAAAACTTTTGTGAGCTTCTCTGTTGCCAGAGACATAAAATAACATCTTGGTAATTACCTGGCTGACAGGAAAACAGGGGTCTGGGAATTCAAATGGAACCACCAAGAGTCAAAGGAAGAGCGAATTAACATGCAGACTAGCAGCAGGGTGATGTGCCCTGTGCTCTTCATCAGGCCTAGCTGCACGCAAGGAGAGGGGGTGCGCCAGCCCCTCCCCAAGGCAGGGACTAGAAGCAGAGGAGAAAAGTCACTGCAGTAAGCAAAAGGCCAGAAGTTTTCTTCCATCACCTTCCGACCCAGCCTGTTTAAAGAAAAATCTTACTTAAGCACAACAGAGCTTTATACATGGTTATTTTTTCTCAACGTTTTAAGTGACAGGAGCCTCTGATGACAGTAACCGCTTAGCATCCCTCACACCTGCTCTCTTCCTCTTCCTGCACGCCTCGGAGGGGAACTTTGAGACCTTCAGGCACAACAGCTGAATCACCCGTGTCCGGGGAAGAGCCCCGGGGGAGGAAGCCCGCGCCAAGGAACTTTAAATCGCACTCCACTACTTTCGCCAGGGATGCAGGGACGCAGGGTGTGCCCGCAGCGCTGCTACCCACCGTCGCCGCTCGCGACCAAATCCCGACTCCTCGCTCTGCGCCTCCTAGCCGCGTCGCAGCTGCAGTCTCAGCAAGTGCAGACTCAGCAAGCACAGCCGCTACCCAGGGAACAACCTGACAGTTTCAAACTGCAGGGAGGAATTAAGGACAGCCCTGTGCATTGGTCCTTTTTTTCAGCAATCTGCCGTTTGATTGGTCCGAGAGCTGGGGGCGGGGCTTTGGGCCGGTGCCGCGAGAAGCCGGAATTACTTTGGAGAGCCCCGCCCCCTGGCTCCGCAGGTCGGTAGGGGGCGGGATCCTAGGGAGCCCCACCTAGCGACAGTGGGGATTAAATACTGCGCGTGCTCAGTTCTGTTCAGTGCCTGCAGGCTGCTAAGCGGCTCCGCGAGCTGATTTGGTTAGAGGCTGTGGAGCAGGGATAAAGTTGGCTAATTCCGTGTGCTGTTGGCTTTCAACAATTCCGGTAGCCTAGGTATGAGTCCTCATGCTTTCGTCTGCATAAGAACAATACGAAATTCTGAGCCAGGTGTGCTGGCTCATGCCAGTAATCCCAGCACTTTGGGAGGCCGAAGTGGGAGGACTGCTTGAGCCCAGGAATTCGAGACCAGTCTGGGGAACATAGGGAGACCTTTTCTCTATAAAAAATTAAAAACAAAAAAATCTGCATCATCCACAGATCCCCTGCAACAGAATCACTTGGAGGTGCTTTTTTTTTTTTTTTTTTTTTTTTTTTTTTTTTTTTTTTTTTTTTTTTTTGAGGTGGAGTCTCGCTCTGTCGTCCAGGCTGGAGTGCAGTGGCACTATCTCAGCTCACTGCAACGTCCGCCTCCCGGATTCAAGTGATCCTCCTCCCTCAGCCTCCCGAGTAGCTGGGATTACAGGTGCCCGCCACCACGCCTGGCTAATTTTTGTATTATTAGTAGAGATGGAGTTTCATCATATTGGCCAGGCTGGTCTCGAACTCTTGACCTCAGGTGATCCGCCCGCCTCGGCCTCCCAAAGTGCTGGGATTACAGGCGTGAGCCACCACGCCCGGCCGGAGGTGTTGATTCCTTCGGTCGTGGACACCGTCAGGAAGTCTGAATTTTTAATACACACTGCCAGTGATTCTGATGCAGGAGTCTGCAGACCACGCTTTGAGAAATTGCTAGTCTGGGCTGGATGCGTTGGCTCACGCCTGTAATCCCAACACTTTGGGAGGACAAGGCCGGCGGATCACCTGAGGTCAGGAGTTCGAGACCAGGCTGGCCAACATGGTGAAACCCCATCTCTACTAAAAATACAAAATTTAGCCGGGTGTGGTGGCTTATGCCTGTAGTCCCAGCTACTCCGAAGGCTGAGGCAAGAGAATCCCTTGAACCCAGGAGGCGGAGGTTGCAGTGAACCAAGGTTCTGCTACTGCACTCCTGCCTGGATGACAGAGTGAGACTCTGTCTCAAAAAACAAACAAACAAAAAAACAAAATTGGCAGTCTAGTTTTAACTAATCTCAAATGTGTCAGACTTCAAGATAGAGCCTTCTAGTGAAGTTTTGACCTTAGAATAAGATCATAATTATAATATAGCTTTACCATCTACTCACTGTCACCTTGGATAATACTACTCACATAGTAAGGTGGTAGGAGATTAAAAGAATTAATACATCTAAAACACCTAACACACAAACATATAGTCTTTCAACTTATATTGGCAACAGATAGGCTAGAGGTATAAGGACCCCGATGGCAAAGGTGCTTAAGTAGCCCAGACTGGGGTTCTCCAATCTGAAGAACAAATACTGAGATCTGGGTGAGTTTTCAGTCTCCTTTCTGTTATCTCCAGGATAAGGTTTCTTTTTTCTGTAGATAAAAATGGCATAACCTGGGTCTCACTTTCATGTTGGCAGAACCAGACTCCTACAAACAATGAAATAAGAAAGAGCACCAGAAGTTTCTTTGGCATAAGTTATGTTTGTTCTCCCGCCTTTTTTCCCTATACTTATTATATAGGACAAATCCCTATTAATAGCTGCAAATTCATACTTGGTTCTAGTATTTGTTTTTAAATTGAATTGCCTTTTGGCGACCCCATACACTATAATTGATACTGAATCACTCTTCTGGTGCCCTTCTGCCAGTAGGTTCCAAGTTTCTCTTTTCTGTCTTCCTTTTGGGGAAGGAGAGATTTTTATTGAAAACCATTTAGTCAGCAATCCCCATTCTCCTGTAAAACTATAGAGAGAAAGAGACAGAATCTTGTCTGGATGTTATGAATTTAGAACTGATATCTTTTCTCAATGTTCCTAGAGAGGGAGGGAAAGAGAGGGAGAGAGAATTTAAAGCCCCCACAAACCCCTAATAACTTGGTTGCCAGTTTGAACCCTTCATAATTATTTATTCGTTCAACAAATATTTAACATCTGCCATAGGCAAAGCAAATTTTTGTTGGTGCTGGGGATAGAGTGGTGAGCAAAACACAGTCTGCCCTCATGGAACTAAGAGTCTAATGGGAAAAACCAGTATCAAACCAACAAATCCACCACACATATGAATACATAACAGCTGTGTGAACCTGGGCAAGCTGCATAACGTCTCTGTACTTCAGTTTCTGTATCTGAAAAATAAGGACAGGAATTCGTTCACTGAGAATTAAATTAATGTAGCTGTTATTCCTATCCTCATGTTTCAGATAGAGAAACTGAAGCACGGAGAGGTTATGCAGCTTGCCCAGGTTCACGCAACTGGTAAGAACAGCATCGGAGTCCATGTTCTTATCACTCAAGATGTTCTGTTGGGGACAGCATGCCGTGGTCTTGAGGTAAGAAAGGGCTGGTATCTGGATAATAACAAATACCAGTAAGACTGGACTTAGTGAGGAGAAAGTGGCACAGGATGAGGCTGCAGATGGAGGTGGGGGCCCAACTATGCAGGACTTGTTAAGGATTTGATATTTTAAGTTCAATAGGATGTATTTTAGATGTTCAGGAGAGAGATGAGGACAACTTGAACTAGAGGAGTGGCAAAGGAGATGGAGAGAAGACAGAAATGAGATGCAGTCATCACTTGCTATTCCTAGGGATTGGTTCCAGGACCACTCCCAATGTCTTCCCCTCCCCACCCCACCCTGCCAATGTAAATACCAAAATTGAGGATGCTCAATTCTCTTATATAAAATGGTATAGTATTTGCATATAACCTACACACATCCTCCCATATACTTTAAATAATCTCTAGATTACTTATAATACCTAACTTAATGTAAATATATGTATATAAATGGTTGTTATATTTTATTGGTTTTTTATTTGTATTATTTTTTACTTTAAAATTTTTACTTTTTTGAGTATTTTTGATCTATGGTTGCTTAAATCTGCTGATGTGGAACCTGAGGATATGGGGGCCAACTGTATGTTTTGGAGGTATAATTGATGGGACTTGGTGATAGGACTTGGACTGTATCTGAGATGAAGAAGAGAAAAGTGTTAAGGACTCCAGGTTTCAGATTTCTCGCTTGAGTGGATGGCAGCATCAGATATTGAGAAAAACACTGGAAGAGGAGCAGGTTTTGAAAGGGGAAGATCGAAATTCAATTTTAAACATTCTTTAAACATGAAATGCCTGGAGATACCCAAGTGGAGTATCCATTAGACCATTGAACTTAATGTCTAGAGCTCAGAAAAGAGGTCGCTGCCAGATATATAAACTGGGTGGCTTTTGCATATAGATTTTGCGGAAGATTGCAAAAATGGCTCCAATTCTACATGTCTCTAAGTATTGATGTCCTGTGCCATGTAACCTTACTTGGAGTTCTTCTCTGCTAATGACCAATAGAATGTTAACAAATATGATGCAAGCAGAAGTTTCAAAATACTTATGTGCTTGGCTTAGCTTGCTCTTGCTCTCTGTTACAACCGTGGAAAATATGCCTGGGCTAGCCTACTGGAAGATGAAAGACATATGTAGTAGAGCCAAGTTGCCCCAGTCATCCTAGCCAAGGCCATCCTAGGTCAGCCTATAGCCATTTGACTCCCCAACAGGTGTGTGAATCTAAGAACCACCCAGACAACCTGCAGAGACATGAACTCAATTAATATTGATTGTTTAAATCATTGTGTTTAGGGTGGTTTGTTACATAAACTTATTATGACAACAGACAACTGATACAGATGCAATTTAAAGTCAAAGAACTAGATGAGACAATCTAGTGGGGGAGAGCAAAATGAGTAGAGAAGAGGATTTGGAACTGAACCCTGATGTCCTCTAATGTTTAGAGGTTGGGTAGCAATGGAGGAGCCAGCAAAGGAGACTGAGAAGGAGGTGCTGGAGAAGTGGGAGGAAAACCAGCAGAGGCTTCAGTAAAATGCTGGTGAAGTGACTATTGTGTTTGACAATATGGAGGTCCCCCATGTCTTGGCCCTTCCATGGGCCCCAAGTTCTGAACGTCCTCTAGTGCCTGTCTTCTTTCCATCTCTAATGTTTTTGGTTAAGCCACTGCTGAATTTGGCTTGGACTGTTTCTTGATTGTATACGTTCATTTCTTCTTTCTACAACTCACTCTTCACACTGCTGATAACTATCTTCTTTTTTTTTTTTTTTTTTTTTGAGACGGAGTCTTGCTCGTCACCCAGGCTGGAGTGCAGTGGCTTGATCTCAGCTCACTGCAAGCTCCACCCCCGGGTTCACGCCATTCTCCTGCCTCAGCCTCCCGAGTAGCTGGGACTACAGGCGCCCGCCACCTCGCCTGGCTAATTTTTTGTATTTTTATAGAGACGGGGTTTCACCGTGTTAGCCAGGATGGTCTCGATCTCCTGACCTTGCGATCTGCCCGCTTCGGCCTCCCAGACTGCTGGGATTACAGGCGTGAGCCACCGCGCCCGGCCACTGATAACTATCTTCTTAAAATAGCACTGGATTGCATCACCTATCCAAAAGCCTTCCATGGTATTGCATGGCATCCAAAGCTCTCCTAAACCAAGCCCCACCAAACACCAAGAGGACTATGCTGGAGTCCCCAGATGTACCACTTATCAGGAAGGAAACTTTGGGACAGGTGTACATTCTTTATATGCTTGAATTTCATCTCTTTAAAATTGAGAAAGTATTAGAACATATAAAATCTAACTCTATATCTAAACCAGGACCTGAACCTAAATCTATTGTGTCTCCCTCTCTTTCTCTGTCTCTCAATATCAGTTCCCTCCTGCTCTAGTAAAATAATTGAAGCTGAGCATATGGCTGCATAGCAAGACTACATTTTCCACCTACCTATCAATTAAGTGAGACCAGAAGCCATAGAGTGTGAGTGGAAATGCAGTATACCACTTCCTGAACTGGGATTTAAGACATTAGGTCTGCTTTCTCCAAGTCTTCTCTTTTCCCACTATGTTGGGCTGCATGACCATGTGGAATATAACTCCCCTGCTAGTTCTGTAGTATGAGAAAGCATCATTTTTTAAAATGTCCTTATATTTGAGGGTCAATTTGTTATGGCTTTTAACTAACACCACATCTACACCTCTGCAGATGGGTATATAAAGTTGTTGAGAAGTCATGTATGTGAAAGCACTGTGCAAAATTTTAAAGTAAGGCAGCCAGGTGAGGTAGAAAGAACATAGAATTTGGATTCTTAAGATCTGGGATCCAGCCTTTCCTAAGATATAGGCATAAAGTTAAGATGACTTTAGGCACCTGTTGGAAAGCATCTAATAATTTCCACTAATATGATATTAGTGGAATAATAATAATCATATTAGTGGAAATTATTATTATAATAGTAATAATAATATTAGTGGAAAGAGTTGATACCTACGTTACTTTTGCTGGACGTGTGTTAGGGCACTGATTTGAAACCTGTTTCTTTTTAAGGTCATCCATGATTCACTTAAAAATCCTTCACCGTATTATCTCTTCACCCTATTATTTGTTTAGCTGGGACTTTAAGAGAACATTCCTCACTCTAGAGATCTTTAAAACTGGTGACTCTTGTCCAGGGTAGCAACCACAGTCTAGTCTGTTACTTTCATTTTATGAAGGAGGAATTTAGACCAAGAGGGATCTATATTTGCTTTATCTGAGTTGCAAATCTGGAGAAAGAGAGAGAGATTGAGAGAGAGAGAGAGAGAGAGAGATCCGGAGTGGGAGTGGAGATGGGTGCAGATTTTAGGGACAGGGCCCTTACTAGGGCCTACATCTAGGTAGAGGCTGCCGTGATGTTCCCTAAGAATTTGATTTTTTTAAAAAAATATAATTTCAACTTTAATTTTAGATTCAGGAGGTACATGTGCAGGTTTGTTACATGAGTATATTGCATGATGCTGGGGTTTGGGATATGAATGATCCCATAATGCAGGTAGTGAGCATAGTACCCAATAGTCTTTCAGCCCTTTCTCCCCACCCTGCCAGTAGTCCACCAGTGTCTATTGTTGCATCTTTACACCCATGAACACCCAATGTTTAGCTCCCACTTATAAGTAAGAACACAAAGTATTAGGTTTTCTGTTCCCCTGTTAATTTGCTTAGGATAGTGGCTTCCAACTCCATCCATGTTGCTGCAAAGGACATGTTTTCATTTTTTTTTTTTTTTTTTTTAAAGACATGGAGTCTTGTTATGTCGACCAGCCTGGTCTTGAACTCCTGGCCTCAAGTGATCCTCCCATCTTGGCGTCCCAAAGTCCTGGGATTACAGACATGAGCCCACCACACTGACATGATTTTATTTTTTTATGGCTGTGTAGTATTCCATGGTGTAGATGTACTGCATTTTCTTTATTCAACCCAACATTGATGGACACCTAGATTGATTCCATATCTTTGCTATTTTGAATAGTGCTCTGATGAACATATGAGTGCAGGTGTCTTTTTGGAAGAACAATTTATTTTCTTTTGGATATTTACCCAGCTATGGGATTGCTGAGTTGAATGGTAGTTCTGTTTTAAGGACTCAATTCTTTACAAGCTAGCTTTTCTACCAGACTTCTAGACTCACAGATTATCTTCCCTTCTTTTTCATCTTACCCACTCATCAATTCAAATATACCTGCCTTTGTTATAGCCTCTCAGGCTGGACTTTGTTTCTCCAGGGTGCAAGTGGCTGACAAAATAACTTAATCTCCACAGGTGAGAGAAGCAAAAGCCTCCAGAGCTTTCCGTTCCCTGTGAACTTTTTAGCACTGGCCTCCTGAAAACAATGCCCTGGTTTTTCTTTTTCTTTTTTTTTTTTTTTTGAGACGGAGTCTCACGCTGTTGCCCAGGCTGGAGTGCAGTGGCGCGATCTCGGCTCACTGCAAGCTCCGCCTCCCGGGTTCCCGCCATTCTCCTGCCTCAGCCTCCTGAGTAGCTGGGACTACAGGCGCCCGCCACCGCGCCCGGCTAATTTTTTGTATTTTTAGTAGAGACGGGGTTTCACTGTGGTCTCGATCTCCTGACCTTGTGATCCGCCCGCCTCGGCCTCCCAAAGTGCTGGGATTACAGGCTTGAGCCACCGCGCCCGGCCTGCCCTGGTTTTTCTGTCAGAAAAGTGACTTGATGGTGAAATCTGAGTTCAAGTAGGACGATGTGCAAAGATCGTGGTAAATTAATTTTGACCAAGTGACTCACAATACAGGTCCCAAAGAGAACTTCTGTAGTTAGAATACACAGTCTATTTACAACCTCTTCACACTCCGAGAGCCATTTAACTGAGGCAGAGCAGAAGGAGAAAGACCCTATCAATAAGGCAAAAATGTAGAGTAAATGATGGTTTTTATGGACACAGTGGTCTACATGTGAGGCAGTTCACCGCTTTGCTGTGGACTAAGGGCTTATTCAGAGTATTTTGATTCTCTGGATTCTACAGGCCCGGCTCTGTTATTGCAGAAGGGAGTTCATTTCTTGGCCCTCATCATCAACCTTCTTTTCTTCCTAATTATAAACACTCATTCTTAAACCTCTCTAGTACTCTCTTCTAGCCATATAAAAACTTCCTTACCCTTAGCATTTCTTTCTCCTGATAAAACACTCTAGCACTAGCTGTGAGAGGCAGGATTAATTAGCTTTTCAGAGAACAATATTACTGAGTTTGAGTACCATACAGATGCTGTATTCTTGGATCTTTAGGGCTTCTGAGGGTGAGTTTGCAGATCAGGGTCATTCAGCTCAATAAAAAGAATCTATGCAATTCTAAATTATGACCCTTCCTTCCTTTATCCTTTCTTCCCCCCTTTTTTTTAATGGAAGGAAGGGAAGAGAGGCTAGATCTGGTATTTTAAAGCAGATTTGAAATGTGAAAGAATTCGTTTCCTGTCTTTGAAAGCACCATTCTAATTGTTTTTTTGTAGTTGCCTTTTGTGTGCGAGGGGTCATGCCAATCAATCTACCTCACATCTATAAACATATCCCAAAGCTTAATTGTAGGTCTATTGTTTGTAACTTGAAATGCATCTTCCTACAGAAAAATGAAAATGTTGTAATTCCAAGGTCAGCTCAATTATGAGTCCATAATAGGGCTGAAACATTGTTTGCAAGCATTGTTTGTAGTATGGTAGAAAACCATACTGTTGCAAGGCTAGTAGATTTAACCAACAGGAGGAATAATGCTAAATGAGAAAAATCTTCCTGTATTTTTATCTTGAATGCCTATGAAAAAGAAAAATGGCGATATGGTAGGAGTGGTGATACACTTGTTTACTTAGAGGAGGCTACAAAAAATGTATTGAATTTAGGGAATTGATGGGGAGGTGGCAGGAAAGGAGTAGACATGACGAGCTTAGTGGGAAACAGATACATGTTTTCTGCTCTGAGACGTATCCTGTGGCTGCCATGCTCCTGGCCCCTTTGGAGCATCTGTATCTCCCAATCTCACAGAAGTTACTGTGTGAGCTGAAATATTAGTTTCCCTATACACAGCCTGTGTGTGTCTTAATATGTCTCTATTTCACAGTCTGTGGGAGGATAGATAAAAGGAGATTGGGGATCCTAGGTCACGGTCTCCATCCTGTAGCTCACCAGTTGGGGTCTATTTTAAGTCTGATTAATGGAGACACTAATCTTCATTAGCAGGGTCTTCAGGTGACTTGTCTTAGTGGAATAAGTGTGGTGATAAGAAATGGAAAACTCAATTTAAATGGCCCTGAATCCATCCATTAGCACTCAATATATGAAACTGGTTAAAGGATGAATTAGTATGGCTAAAGTAAATAACCATCATTGCCTATTGCATTTGGCAAGTCAATATGCTGAGACACTGGGTTGCAGAAGAGAAAGAGATTCAATTACAGGGCAGACAAATGAGGAGATGGGAGGAAATCTCAAATCCCATCTGCCCAGGAGTTTGGGGCTAGGGTTTTTAAAGGTCTTGGAGTGGGCCAAAATGTGGAGATTGTTGATTGCTTGAAGAGTGCAAGGTGAAGTCCTGGGACAGGGAGATGAAGAAACTGTATTCTCATGCTTATTCCTCTGTGAGGGTCTTTGAACTGTTTCCGTGGAACTCAGGATCTGAAAAATCTCTTAAGCAATCCTTAAACAGAAGCTTTATGATCTGATGTCAGCAATTCTATCAATAGGAACAATGGGTATACAAATGGTCAGTATCTAGTGACTTTCAGTTACAAGGAAGTGGGCCGAAATGCAGCTTGATTAATATAATTATAACTATATTTCTGTCTAGAATTCTTGTTAACTCTGTGGGAGGATGGCTTATTGACTTTTCTTTAGTTTTTTTAAATTTTTAATTTTTGTGGGTACATAGTAGGTGTATATATAGTTATGGGGTGCTTGAGGTGTTTTGATACAGGCATGCAATGTGAAATAATCACATCACGGAGAATGGGGTATCCATCCCCTCAAGCATTTATTTTTTGTGTTACAAACAATCCAGTTATACTGCTTTAGTTATTTTTAAATGTACAATTAAGTTATTGTGGACCACAGTCACCCTGTTGTGCTATCAAATAGTAGGTCTTATTCATTCTTTCTATTTTTTTGTACCCATTAACTGTCCCCATCTCCCTCGCCAGCCCCTCAATACCCTTCCCAGCCTCTGGTAACCATCCTTCTACTCTCTATGCCCATGAGTTCAATTGTTTTGATTTTTAGATCCCACAGGTAAGTGAGAACATGCGATGTTTGTCTTTCTGTGCCTGGCTTATTTCAGTTAGCATAATGATCTCCAATTCTATCCATGTTGTTGCAAATGATAGGATCTCATTCCTTTTTCTGGCTGAATAGTACTTCATTGTGTATATGTACCACATTTCCCTTATCCATTCATCTGTTGATGGATACTTAGGTTGCTTCCAAATCTCAGCTATGGGGAGCACTACTGCAACAAACATGGGAGTGCAGACATATCTTTGATATACTGATTTCCTTTATTTGGGGTATATACCCAGCAGTGGGATTGCTGGATCATGTGGTAGCTCTAGTTTTAGTTTTTTTGAGGAACTTCCAAACTCTTCTCCATAGTGGTTGTACTAATTTACATTCCCACTAACTGTGTACAAGGCTTCCCTTTTCTCCACATCTTCGCCAGCATTTGTTATTCTCTATCTTCTGGATATAAGCCATTTTAACTGGAGTGAGATGATATCTCGTTGTGGTTTTGATTTGCATTTCTCTGATGATGAGTGATGTTGAGCACCTCTTCATATACCTGTTTGCTATCTGTATGTCTTCTTTTGAGAGATGTCTATTAAAATATTTTGCCCATTTTTGATTAGATTATTAGATTTTTTTCCTATAGAGTTGTTTGGGCTCCTTATATATTCTGGTTATTAATACCTTGTCAGAGGGGTAATTTGCAAATATTTTCTCCCATTCTGTGGGTTGTCTCTTCACTTTGTTGATTATTTCCTTTGCTGTGCAGAAGCTTTTTAACTTGATGTGATCCATTTGTCCATTTTTATTTGTAAATCTTTATGTTGAACTCTGACGAAGAAATGTGCTATTTTATGTAAATGTTTATGTTTAACTTTGATGAGGAAATGTGTTATTTTATGTTGCAGAAGCACAGCCTTCTGTTGAATGATCTTTTAGAAGGAAGTCCCTTTCCTGTCTTGAGTCTTCATAAAATTAACTTGCTTTCTTCTAAAAATATCTGCCCATCACTATTATTTAGAATTCTTCTTTTTCCGAGACTGTTCATATATTAGGATTTTCTTTCCCCCAGAGTCCTTGTTTCTTCCTTTACTCCTAATGAAGAATAGACTGTCTCTTCATTGAAAGATTTTTAAAAAAACATAAATAAATTATGATAATTAGATTGGAGTTTAAAAACCAGTTTGTGCAAGTTACAAAAGTTCCTGAAGTGTTAAAAACCCTCATAGTAATTATTCACCATTTTCAATTTCCTGAGTTCTGAGGTCGTAGATACTGAGTCCAGGTTTTGGTTTGCGAATCAGCTTATTTGTCTGGCGTAGGTGCCAAACTAAACTAGTATTACTATAACCTGGAGTTGATATAAGTTAGTTTTATGGATAGGTCTGAGAGATGGTCCCTTTGAGAACATTCTTTCAGCTTCTACCTTCTGGGGATGGGTTATTCTTACCCCCATGTGTTTCCCTCCATTTTCCTCCCCTATGTAAACTTCCCCTGACCCAACATTGCTTGGGTCTCATGTGTTCCCTAGTGTGCATCAAAATAACCTGTGTTGACCTAAAAGGAAGCAGCTGCAGCAAAATTAATATAAGTAGAGAGAGTCAATTTGGGCCAAGTTTGAGGATTGCAACTTGGGAGCATAGATTCAAGTTGTCCTGAATATACACTCCAATTAGTAGCAGTTACAAGTAGGTTTTTAAAGGCAGAAAGGGGGGGCAGGGAATGGGCTGATACAAAGTCATCTGTCAGGAATTCTCATTGGTTTACAGAAATAACATTGATTAGTGATTGGCTAGACATTGTTAAACTACAGGGTGTTGGTTATAGTGCCCAGTGTGGCATTAGGTTAATTTATATCAACTTGTGGCAGTAGCAAGCAGTTTCAAGAGATGAATACATAGCTCAAAGAAGGGAGTAGGGTGTGATTGCTGTCTCATTTCAGTGCCTCTCTGGGCCTAATAATTTGGAAAGGCTCACATTCCTCAGATCAACCTCTTTTTCTTTCCTCACCTTGACAGTTTACTAGGACATGGGTTGCTGGGCTTCATTGTGGGAGTTTCTGATTAAGGGGGTCTGAAGTTGGGCCCAAGAATCTGCATTTCAAACATGTTCCCATGTGATAACGATGCTTCTGGCCACAGAGCCACTTTGCCCTAGGTCAATTAGGGTCCTAGCTTCTAGCAAGAGCAGTATTCTCTCTGGCTCTAAGCTTCAGCATTGTTCACCCTATCACAATCAGGCCTCTCTATAACTTTGCTCTAGACACTCCAAGCTTCATAGCTGGTTCCCTGGAGGTTGAAGTCAATTTCCTACCTAAACCCCGAAGACACTCTTCCAGACTTCCGATTGTAGAGTCCAGTTCTGACAGCTGTGCACGTTGGAAGTCTCCAGGGTTCTGGGCTTTTCAAGTCTCAACCTCTCTTCATTCCAGTTCCCTCTGTTCTTTTCAGTGGCCAGCAAATCCACCCTGCTGAAGCTTAGCTTTTCACCTCCTCTTCTAAGTAGCACCTCATCCTAATTCATTCATGATGGGTGTGTGATCCTGAGAGCCGTTTTTCCTTCCATAGCTTATCTTTTCATCTTTTCCTTCCATAGCTTATTTTAGTCCATTTTGTGTTGCTGCAACAGAATACCACAGCCTGGATATTTTATAAAGAAAATGATTTTATTTATTACAGTTCTGGAGGCTGGGAAGTCCAAGATTGACAGGCTGGCATTAAGTGAAAGCCTTGCTGCATTAGCCCATGGTGGAAAGGGAAAGGACAAGAGAGTGAAGGAGAGTAAGAGGGGGCCAAACTCGCCTTTGTAACAAGGCTACTCTCTTGATAACTAACGCACACCTGCAATAACGACATCAATCCATTCCTGAGGGCAGATCCCTCACGACCTAAGCACTTCTTGTTAGGCCCCACCTATGCAACACTGCTGCATGGGGGTGGGGATTAAGTTTTCAGCACTTGAACTTCAGGGACACATTCAAACTGGAGCATAGCTTTGAGCAGATGTTCATCGCCTGCCTCAAAGCTGCTGTAATTGGAGGTGGGGACTGGGTTCCACGGCTTACTGCGGCTCCTAGATCTGTAAGTTAAGATACGTCCCACGTGCTATTCCATTACTCAGACATTGATCTTTCTCCCAGGGAAATGGTTTTGCAGAAATGCAGTTTCAGGCTGATAGCAGCTTTGGAGTAAAGCCAAGGTCCCAGGAATATTTCTTTTATTTGATTCCCAACAGTCTGACAATAAAGCTTTTGTTCTCTAGAGAAACAGAATGTGTGTGTGTGTGTGTGTGTGTGTGTGTGTGTTCATTATAAGGAACTGGCTCATTGGTTCATGCAATTATGGAGGCTGAGAAACTTTACAATCTGCCATCTGCAAGCTGGAGACCCAGGAGATCCTGTGGTGTCCAGTCCAAGTGCAGGCGAAGACTGATGTTCCGGCTTGAAAACAGTCAGGCAGAGAGAATGAATTCTCCCTTTTGTTCTATTCAGGCCTCCAGATGATCAGATGAGGCCCACCCACATTGGGAAGGGCAATCTGAGACTAAATCAGCTGATTCAAATGTTAACTCTTCCAGAAACCCTCACAGATTCACCCAGAATAATATTTAACCAAATATCTGGGCACTCCATGTCCCAGTCAAGTTGACACAAAAAATTAATGATCACAGCCTTACTCGTAACTAATTCCTGTTAATCATAGGGGTCCATACAAATGAACAGTCACACAGAGCATCTTCTCAGGTACAATGAGAAGCTTGCCATATTTTTCCTCTCCTTCAGGATCTCCCCCTTCTCAGATGACCTGCTGCTGACCTCAGATACCTATAGAGACTCTTCTGGTGCCTGTCAAAGGTGCTGTAACCTCCCACTCCCAGAAAAAGTGCCTCTGCGCTCTCTCATCTGCTGAAAGTAGCGCTGCTGGAAGTCTTGTATGAAAGTGGAAGATCTGATGTCTTTGCTGCATGTATTGGCATCTCTGGTTGAAAAGGTTGCTAGTGTTCCACTCTGCTGATGCAGGCACTGGTGGTGGCATTGATGTGATAAAGACTTCAAAGCACCAGTAAGTTCTCTACTGAAGTGGAAAGGAGCTTTTTGTGTCTTTTGTCTTATATTTCTCCTGGGCTCCAAAGTCATGCTTCCTGGTGTTGCCAGTGAGCAGGGAGAATTTAGTGAAGAAGCTTTTTGCAGAGACGACTAGCTGCTAAAATTCCGTTATGTAGAATGAGTGCCAAGAAGTAGCCACACACACATTAAAAAAATTCGGAACCTCTGTACCCCACCTTTGCATTTAGTGGAGTCATAGGACTAGCTCACACCCATGTGAACAGAGCTGATGTGTCTCATTTCGGGGTCAAGGAGTTTAAGAAGTGGGGTGTGTCTCCTTTACAATCTCTTTTTCCTCTTCTGCCAGCTCTCATACCTCAAGGAATGTCAGAATAGGGCACAGAAAGAGCCAGGACATCCACCTTGCACTGTTCTGGGAGCAAGAAATGCATTTTCTGGGTTGGGCATGGTGGATCACGCCTGTAATCCCAAGACTTTGGGAGGCTGAGGTGGGCGAATTGCCTGAGCTCAGGAGTTTGTGACCAGTCTTGGCAACACAGGGAAACCCCATCTCTACTAAAATACAAAAAATTAGTCAGGTGTGGCAGCGTGTGCCTGTAATCCCAGCTACTCAGGTGCTGAGGCAGGAGAATTGCTTGAACCCGGGAGGCAGAGGTTGCAGTGAGCCGAGATCACGCCACTGCACTCCAGCCTGGGCGACACAGTGAGACTCTGTCTCCAAAAAAAAAAAAAAAAAAAAAAAAAAAAAAAAAAAAAAAAATTTCTGTATACTTGAAAATAATTAAAATGATAAATTGTATCATTGTGTTATGTGTATTTTACCACAATTTTAAAAAATTACATTTCTACTGTGACAAGTTGCTGAACATTTGAAGTCTGTTACAGCAGCTAACTAATGTTACCTTAACCGATTCTCAGCTGCTTACATTTGTTCTCATTTAGGATTCATTTACCAGAATCTTGGCACAAGCCACACACAGAGTGCACTAAGAGCAATACTCAAAATTTCCTTTCTCTTTTCACGTTGGCCCTTTGCCCTTGGCAAGTGCCTGGACTGCCTTAACACTCCTTTAAGTATCTTTCTAGAAAAAGACTCTTGAGTCAAAATATGTAGAGGTCACATACCTGCTAGAGTTCACATAACTGCTTCACAACTTTTTTTTTCTTTGAGACGGAGTTTCACTCTGTTGCTCAGGCTGGAGTGCGGTGACGGGATCTTGGCTCACTGCAACCTCCACCTCCCAGGTTCAAGCAGTTCTGCCTCAACCTCCCAGGTAGCTGGGATTACAGGTGCCCATCACCACACCTAGCTAATTTTTTTATTTTTAGTGAGATGGGATTTCTCCATATTGGCCAGGCTGGTTACAAACTCCTGACCTCAGGTGATCTGCCTGCCTTGGCCTCCCAAAGTGCTGGGATTACAGGCGTGAGTCTCCCTCTGTCACCCAGGCTGGAGTACAATGGGACAATCTCGGCTCACTGCAACCTCTGCAAGCGATTCTCCTGCCTCGGCCTCCTGAGTAGCTGGAATTACAGGCGCGTGCCACCACGCCCAGATAATTTTTTTGTATTTTTAGTAGAGATGGAGTTTCGCCACATTGGCCAGGCTGGTCTCAATCTCCTGACCTCAAGTGATCTGCCCACCTTGGCCTCCCAAAGTGCTGGGATTATAGGCGAGAGCCACCACACCCAGCCTGCCTTACACAAGTTTTAACTCTGTTACTGTTGATGATGTACCTCCCAGACCCTCCAGTCATGCCACATGTGAATCTTGAGTGAGCAATTTAAGTTTGAGTTTCTTCCTAGAAAATAGTAAAATACTATAGGAACAGCAGATGTAATTTCCAGAGATAGGGCAGAGGACTTTCTTACATTTTTTTGGGTACTCAGTCCAAAAAGTACTTGGGTACTTGCTATCCATCAAGCAGTGTGCTAGCCCATTTCACATATATTTTGCTACTATAATAGTTGTTACAAAGTTCTGCATAATTAAACCATAGGACCAGAAGATTATACTCATAATAAAAATTTGGTTTGAAAATACTTGGAGAACTGTGATGCAATATTAACTGTTATTTTATATTACAATATTATATTATGCATGTATCTCTAAATTATAAGTATTATTTTATACAATGTTATTTGCCCTTTAGAATTTTTACTAATAAGAAAAAAAGCAAATACATAAAACCAGATCAAATAAAGGTTATTCATATTCTAGAAATGCACCAAAGGAGAAATGACATTTAAAAATGAGATTTCGCATTCCTCCTCATGTCATTTTTGTTCTTCAGGATACGAAGATAAAGAATCTTAACACTATGTAAAACAAGCTTGATCATATCCTTTTAACAATTAAATAGATTTTGTTAATATAAAAAAAAACGTTTTTATTTATTTATTTTATTTTATTTTATTTTTTTTTTGAGACGGAGTCTCACGCTGTTGCCCAGGCTGGAGTGCAGTGGCCCGATCTCGGCTCACTGCAAGCTCCGCCTCCCAGGTTCCCGCCATTCTCCTGCCTCAGCCTCCTGAGTAGCTGGGACTACAGGCGCCCGCCACCGCGCCCGGCTAATTTTTTTTTTTGTATTTTTAGTAGAGACGGGGTTTCACTGTGGTCTCGATCTCCTGACCTTGTGATCCGCCCGCCTCGGCCTCCCAAAGTGCTGGGATTACAGGCTTGAGCCACCGCGCCCGGCCTAAAAAAAAACGTTTTTAAAAGTTATGGGTTGAGCTGGGTGCAGTGGCTCCACCTGTAATCCCAGCACTTTGGGAGGCCAGGGTGGACAGATAGCTTGAGCCAAGGAGTTTGAGACCAGCCTGGGTAACATGGTGAAATCCCGTCTCTACAAAAACAAAACAAAACCAAAAAAACCACAAAATTGGCCGGGCATTGTGATGCGTGCCTGTAGTCCCTGTTACTCGGGTAGCTGAGGCAGGAGGATCCCTCGAGCCTGTGAGGTTGAGGCTGTAGTGAGCCGTGATGGTGTCACTGCACTCCAGTCTGGGTGACACAGTGAGACCCTGTCTCAAAAATAAATAAATAAATAAGTTATGGGTTGATGGAGTTTTATATTTAAAAAGCATTTTGCATAGGTAATTATTCAACTTACATAAATCATTATTTTTGCAAGATGAATGTATATGTGTTTTAGTCCATTCAGGCTGCTATAAATATAAACTGAATGGCTTATAAACAATGGAAATTTTTTACTCCTAGTTCTGGAGGCTGGGAGGTCCAAGGCACTGCTTGATTCAGTGTCTTGTTAGGGCTTTCTGGTTCACAGATTGTGCCTTTCAGCTGTGTCCTCACATGGTGGAAAGAACAGCCAAACTCCCTCAGGTCTTTTTGATAGGGCACTAATCCCATTCCTGAGGGCTCCATCCTATGACTTTATCACCTTCCAAAGACCCCACCTGCTAATACCATCACCTTGGGCGTTAAGATTTCAAAATATGTATTTTGGGGAGACAAACATTCAGACCACAGCAGTATATATTCAAAGACTATTCTAATAAAAATTCTACAGTTATTGCTTTCTTATTACATTGAACATTTATAAAATTTATGTAAATACCCTGAATTCGAAGAAAAATATGCCAGGAACATATTTGATAAAATCAAAATTTAAATTCAAGAGTGCATGATAGCCCTGTCTAGACTAAAATTCAAATAATTGAAATCACCATTGAAGAGGTTGATAAAAAAGTACAATATCAAAGCACTGATTTTGCCATAAGAATAAAAAAGAGGATGATGTTGATTTGCTGAATTTCTAAGAATCAGCAGTCACATAGATTATCTGAACATCTTTTGAAAAAAGCTTGAAAAGCGAACAACTATTCTTTTATGTCCTGTGAATATGTAACGTATATTAATGTAATATGTATTATGTGATAATGATAATATGAATATTTAATATAACTTATTTAACATTATACATCATCCTATCTTAATAACATTTTGGAAAATTTATTTGGGTGAGTTTTTTTGTCTTTTGTTTTTTTGAGGCAAAAATGATTTGAAGAAAACTTAGTAGCAGAATTGCTACCAAACTTTATCATTCATGATTCACTTTTTAAGGAAAGAAAAATTTAATTGTTAGTATTACAAATTGAGTATCTTCCACCGTTCTGATAATCAAATCCTAATCACAAAATGGCTGTGAAAATTATAAATTTTCTCATGTATACTTTGCTGATAAAATAATAAGAGAAAAATAAAATAAGACTCATTTTTAAACTAGAGGCTTTAATTTATTATTATTGGTATATATTTTTCCCCATCCTCCTCAATTCCCTTGCAAAGTTCCAAACTTCCTTTAAGGTTATCCCAAATGCCACTCCCCCTAAGAGGTCTATTTTTGGGTTTTGTTTGTTTGCTTTTATGTTATTTCTCGTGATCTCTTCCCCTCTAAAGCATATTGCATGCTTACCTCCTGTTATATTCTGCCTTTAATTACTAGATACTCTAGGGCAGGGATTGTCACTTCCTCATTCTTGTGTCACCGATGGCACAAAGCACAGACTTTAAGTTCAGTGAGCCCTAAGTAAACATTTGCTGAATTAAAATGCTAAAGACTCCTGATTTTCCCTTCCTGTATAAAATAATTTGTGTTTGCTGTTGGTCCAAACCTCTCTCCTCATTTTATGTAGATCCGCAAATTCAAGAACAAAAGTCAGCCTGTGGCATGACTCAGTAATGCTGGGTCAGTGTGTCGACCCTGCTCTGGTAGCTTCCAGAGAGTTGAAGAAAGTTTGTCCCAGCCACACCAGGTGGCAGTGTGAGCCGTGTCTGCATGGCCACCAAAGCTGGAGTATGAGCAAAACAATGCAGACATTCTACCAAAAAAGACATTTAAAAGCAGTTTAACACAAAAGGGATAAAGTCAATTTTCTATATTTTAGTGAGAGATTCAAAGACCCACATGATTTATACAACTGCTGTTGACACAGAAAAGTGAAGAAAATAAGTTTTATTATTTGCACTGTCAACAGGTACAGAGAGAAATAAGTATGCATCCTGGCAGACAAGAGTAAATCTTGGCGTTTATATAAAGGAATGGAAGTGATCATGTTGAAAGTTAATATTATTATACTATTTTGTAAATATGAGAATAGCTGTAAAAGGCACCATTATTCCTTGAAACTCAAGTGGTCAGAGTATTTCACTTATTAAAAGATCAATAGATTAATCTGATTTTAAGATATAACTGATTTTGGCATTATGGTTGAATTTTGGTACAGGTAAATGATTTGTGCAAAATGCTTTTCATGTATATGAGTACCTTTATTGTCTTAAAAGTTGGGATTCCAGGTTAAGCCCTACTGAATTTGGGATATGGAGAAATAAGAAACAATTGCGTTATTCTGGTATCAGTAACATATTCTTCCATGAAGTAGCACACTCTGCAGTACTTGATAGGTATCAGCACTTCCACCTTTCAGTTGATCTTCTGAGTATTTTTTGCAACTATAACATAGAGGAAGCACTAACAGGGAGAAATCTCTCCTTTAGGGCTTATTGTGGACACTTGTTATTGTGGTCATTCCTGATTGCCCAGCACCCCTTGAATGCTCCTTTAATGCTTGGAAAATTTCCTGTCATAGGAGTTCCACTTCTCCAGGTTGCAGCAGGAAACTCTCTTTCCCTGCTTCCCTTGGGGTCATAGGTGTGTGTCCTGGATTCTACCAATCAGATGCACTAGTGTGTGGCTTTCATTAAGAAGTGAGCAAGCAATGGGAGAAAGGAGGCATGTAGAATTTATCCTTCGGCAAGGTTGGCAACAAAGATGTTGGGGCTCTTTAGGATCATCGGTGCCAGGGTTTCTGGCATCTGATCCCGAGAATCCCCACGTGAACTGAGCAGCATTTGTGCAAGTCATGGTACAGACGCTGACCATGCAGCAGCGGTGTTTTGGTTGTAGTGGCTCCTGCAGAGTAATTGGACATTGTTCCTGACTGCCCAGCATCCAAGCCTTGTTCTCAAGCCCTCTCAGAGCATCTGTGAGCTACCTACCAGCCTTTAATTCCTTTTTCATTTAAGCCACTTAAAACCCTGACTGAAACAGGAAGAAGAGGATATACTCTTTTTTTCTAGACAAAGCTTTTGGGATAACTTGTAAGATTTTGTTGTGTTATAAACCTAGGGAAATTTTCATATGAAATTCCTGGCTTCAAGAAAGGAAGAAAGAATGAATACAATATAATGGCTGTAATCTGGAATTGATTAAAGATCCAGTAAATGAGATAAAGCAATCTCAACTGAGTAAAGGTAAAGTCATTTCAATGTTTATAAGTAGATGCTTTCTTTAAAAAAGGGAGAAGTAATTTTAACGTTTAAAACTAGAGCAATACTAAGAAACACCTAAATTTGATATCAAAGAATAATTTAGCAAAGTAACACTTTAAAAACAAGCAGAGTAGAAGACTATTGTTTTTGTCTAGCTAGTACACTATTTCCCTTCTATTTATGGAATCCTTCTTTATTATGGGGAACCCTTAGCATGGGACTAGCAACAGGCTATTCCACTCTGTTTCCCCATTGCCCCAAGGAAGGCCGGTGACCCAGCCCTGGCCAATCAGAATACTCTCCTTCCTGTCCTGCGTTCACATATGGGCACAAGATCCAAGCAGAGCACATCAGAGTCTTTCCTGGGATTTGATATGTAGAATCTGGGAGATTCTCTAGTCCACTGGGATTGCAAGCTCTAAGGACAATGTAACTATTCTCCCTAGCCATTTGGAAGAAGTTGCTTATTGTAGGAGGAAAGAGGCAACAAACAAAGAGAATGGGCATAGAGGAGAGATGGAGGGCCTAAGACCCTTAATAACATTTTTTGAGCCTCTAGTCCAGCTGTGCCTGGGCAATTTCAATTAAGCTTATTTGATTGGGTTTCTGACGCTTGGCAATCAAGAGTCCTGGTTATATGACGAAATCTGTTATTCTCTATTTCTTTTTAATTTCTTTTTTATCTTTTCTTTTCTTTTTTTATAGAGATGGGCTCTCACTATGTTGACCAGGATGGTTTTGAACTCCTGGCCTCAAGCCATTCTCCCACCTTGACCTCCCATAGTGCTGAGATCACAGGTGTGAGTCACTGCACCTGGACTTATTCTCTATTTTTTTTATTTGCTCTTTTCTTACCATTATGCATAGTGGGAACAAAACTAAAGAGAAAAAAAAATGCTTCTAGCAGTTTTTTTTTTCTGATTATAAAAGTAATAAATGCCTTTTATAGAGAAATTGAAAGACATTAAAAAGTGCATGGGCATAAGCACACAGAGAAAAGCTAAACAAGTCAACCCGTAAGCCCACTGCCCAGAGAAAAAGCACTTTCATTTATGTCATCCCACATATCTATGTATATAAGCCACTGGGAGCATACTGTACTTTTGTAATCTGCTCTTTTCATTTAATAATACATTGTGAACATTTTCTTGCATCATTAACTTTTTTCTCCTGCAAAATTAAATTGCTAAACCATTCTGGAGAACCATGGTAAAAACTGTCACTTGACAAGCACCAGGATAGTGAGTGTGGGGTAGACAAGTTTTCCAGCAGACTTATTAAATCTGTCTCTCATCACCCATCAGTCTTGTCCTAACAACTCTCACTCATTAAACACATTTTAGGGCTTCAGAGAGTAGAGCGGACTTGTTGTTGAGCCTCCCACTGACCTGACTACAGGGCATCAAACAGACACGATGGCCTCCTGTGGTAGAATGATGATGGAATGGGGTTTGGGGAGAGAGAGGAGCATGTGGAAAGACAGCTCATGTGCTAGTGGGCCTACTAGTGGGGCTTCTGTGTTGCCTTATGAGAAGACAATAAGCCTTCCATGTAATGTTCCAGTACTAACTCAGAAGACGTAGAGGCTGCACTGACTAAGGAGGATTTGATTGCATTTCCTACTTAGGACCTATCGAAGGTAAGGCTAGATGCCCCATTCATTGGTGTCAGTAAGTACCAGAGAAGCTATCAAAAATAAATTTAAGGAATATAAATGTATGTGTGTGTGCATGCATAGTATGTGTGTGTATGTGTATGTTTATACAGTCATGTGTCACTTAATGATTGGGATGCATCCTGTGAAATGTGTCATTAGGTGATTTTGTTGTTGTGTGAACATCATAGAGTATATTAGATAGTACTAGACTCTACTACTGTAGTCTACACACCTAGGGTATATGGTAAACCATTGCTCCTAGACCACAAACCTGTACAGCATATGACTCTGCTGAGTACTGCAGACAAGTGTAACATAATGGTAAAACATATCTGAACATAGAAAAGGTACAGTAAAAATATGGTATTATAATCTTATAGGACCACCATCATTTATGCTGTCCGTCATTGACCAAAATGGTGTAATACAGTGCATGACTATATGTATATGTATGTGTGTGTCTATCTATATATGAGATTCTTGCAGGTATAGAAGGTATGGACTGAGGATAACCTCCTCACATTAGATCTTGTGAGTACTAAATTGGATGCTGTAGGGTAGCTCTGGTTTGCTACAATGATAGACCATAATTTCAGGGCTTGTTATTAGTAGGGGTTGAGCAGCAGAGATGCAGATGCTCTGATCTATTCAAGCACTCCCTGAGTCACTGAAAACATAGTAAGTTCAGAGGTTTGGAAAAAGGGTCATATTCCCTGAAGGGCAGGGTGTAGTTCACAGACCTCGGTTCTCTCAGTGGCTATGGTGAGTAGAGTCATTAATCCAGAGGAGGATAGAGGATTGGTTTGATCTAGACCTCATGGGAAGATTTCCCTTGCCATTGTGGAAGGGGAAAAAAAGCTTTTCCCTGCGAGAATGGTGCAAAAAGTTTCTCCAAAGATATGTGAGTTCTGATTGAGAATTGGAAAAATTTCACTCAAATTCAACAAATATTTATTGAGTAGCTGTTATGAGCCAAATACTGTCTTGGTGCCAGGAATTTCAGTTGTGAATAAAAACTAAGTCCCTGCTCTTATGCAGTTTACATTTTAGTTAGTGGAGACAGACAATACGTTAACCATCACATAAATATTTTATTTGTGGCTAGTGGAAAGTGATACAAAGGATAAAGCAGAGAAAGGGGATGGTGATGGAGGCAGACTGCTATTTTCTATGGGGTGATAAGGTGGTACCTGAGCATAAACCTGAATGAAGTGAGAGAGCACATCACGTGGGCCCCGTGAGGGGAAGAGCATTCCAGGCAGAAGACTCTGCAGATGCAAAGGCTCTAAGGTTGAAGAGTCTTGGTATGTTTGAAAAACAGCAAGAAAGTGAATGTGGCTTAAGTAGATTGGGCAAGAGGGGATTAGCAGAAGATGAATTCACAAAGGTAACAGGAGCGCTAGATCTTTCAGAGCCTTTTAAAACAATGTAAGGGGCCAGGTGCGGTGGCTCATGCCTATAAACCCAGCACTTTGGGAGGCCGAGGCAGGTGGATCACCTGAGGGGTTCAAGACTAGCCTGGTCAACATGGTGAAACCCTGTCTCTACTAAAAATGCAAAAATCAGCTGGGTACGGCAATGTGTGCCTGTGATCCCAGCTACTGGGGAGGCTGAGGCAGGAGAATCGCTTGAACCCAGGAGGCAGAGGTTGCACTGAACCGAGATTGTGCCACTGCTCTGCAGCCTGGGCGACAGAGCGAGACTCCATCTCAGAAAACAAAACAAAACCAAACCAAACAAGACAAAAAGTAAGGACTTTGGCTTTTACTTTGACTGGGATGGGAAGCCATGGGAGCATTTTGGGCCAAGGAGTGACATAATAGAATTAGATATTACTTTGATTGCTTTGTTAAGAATAAATAGTAGGTGAAAAACAATGAAGTAGGGAGACCAGTTAGGAGGTGAAAATGCAGTAGTAATCCAGGTGAGAGTTTATGATAGCTCAGACCAGGATGTGGTGGTGAAGATGATTGCATGATGGATGTATTTTGAAGGTAGAGTCCAGATTATTAACCGATAGGATGCAAGGTACCCGGGAAAAAGGGGAGCTAAAGATAATACGGCAGATACTTCTAGATGCATCTTCTTTTTTCCCCTTACTGGTGGAATCCTGAATTTGTTGGGGGTGGCAAGTTAAATATTACATCTCCCAGTTGAATATGGAAGTCATGTTGTAACCATGAGGAGCAAGCCAAAATAATTATACAGTCTTTAGTTCTTGAGCCACTAAAAAAGATTCCAGGAACTGTCTACTTACAGACTGCTTGATAAAAGCAATATGATTGTTGAAGTGATTTGGGTTTTGTAATCTCAACTGAAATCAATTCCTACCTGAGATAACATCAAGGTTTTTGGCTTGAGAAGCTGATATAATGGAATCATCGTTTCCTAATATGGGAAAAACTGGGAGAGAAGTGAGTTTGGGTGGGAACTTAAAGTTCTGATTGTAGACGTGTTAGCATGTGTGGATGTCCATTAGGCAGTTGACTCTACAGCCTGCTGTTCAGGGAATGGAGAGAAACGTGAAAGTAAACAGTGTCCACATGGAATAGAAAGCCATGGGGTGGGAGGAGATCTTCTAGTGAATTAATAAAGAGAAAACAATAGGTCCCATTGTTGAGCCCAGGAACACTCCCAAGTTTAGAGGTTGAGAAATTTTTAAGAGTAGAAAAGGAAACTGGAAAAGAGTGGCTATAGAAGTAGGAGAAGAACTGAGAGACAGATTCAGGCAGCCAAAGAAAGAAAGTGATCAGTTGTGACTTTGAAGTTGAGAAAAACCCATAAGAGTTGGCTACGTGGAGGGCACTTTGACCTCAACAAGAGCAATTTTAGTGTACTGATGAAAAAGAGCCCTCACTGGTGTGGGTCAAGAGAGAAAAGGAGGTGAGAAAACAGAGATGGCAATTATAGAAAATTATTCTATAGGAGTGTTTCTTTTTTCTTTTTTGTTTTTGTTTTTTGTTTTTTGTTTCTTGTTTTTTTTTGAGATGGAGCCTTGCTCTGTCACCCAGGTTGGAGTGCAGTGGCGCGATCTCAGATCACTGCAACTTCCGCCTCCCAGGTTCAAGTGATTCTCCTGCCTCAGGCACGTGCCACCATGCCCAGCTAATTTTTGTATTTTTAGTAGAGACAGGGTTTCACCATGTTGGCCAGGATGGTCTAGATCTCTTGACCTCATGATCCGCCCACCTTGGCCTCCCAGAGTGTTGGGATTATGGGCGTGAGCCACAGTGCTGGGCCCAGGAGTGTTTCTATGAAGGGGTACAGGGAAATGCAATGGGATCTGAAGTCAAGGGAAGGTGTTTTTCTTAATGATGGAAGATATTGAAGTGTGTTTATATGCAATTGGAGATATTCAGAAGAGGTGAAAAGCCTGATGTTGAAGGATAGAGGACAATTGCTGGAGTGATGTCTTTGGCAGGTCCACAAGCAAAGGGGTGGGCATTAAGTAGGTACATAGACAACCAGTTGTGTGCAGCAAGTGTGTGAAGGCAGAGATGCAGGTAGATTTCATGTTGGGAGTGTGCTTAGAAGTTCTCCTCTGATCTCTTCTACTTTCTTAAGCAAAAAGTAGCAAAATTTCGTTGAAAGTGAGGAAGTAGAGAGATATTTGAGTTTTGAATATCCAAAAAGAGATGACATTGTTGTTGAGAAAAGCAGGGCAGAGCATTAAATGGAGCAACGTCGGCAGCAGTGAGGACCTCCCGGGGTTGGTGATCATGCATTTAGAATGAGTCCTGTCAGCCTGGTTGTGTGGTTTTCTTCAACCATATTCAGCTGATTAGGTGCAGGTGGAGTAGGTAGAGTGATTTAATCTGGGAAATGGTCTAGCCAATTGAAGTGCAGAGCAAGGATGGTGAGGGATGCAAGGGAGTGATTTATAGATCATGAAATTTAAGTGGGATAAGGGATAAAAGGAGGTAGGTCAGGGAGAGTGAAAAGCTGGAGAGCTCACTGGGGACAAAGAGTTGTTGCATTGGTAATGCAAGGACTGAGTACGAAAGAAAGAAGGTGGTGGTCAGAGAGTGGAATCATGGAAATTGAGATAAAAAACCTTTCTGTAAAAAGATATTGCTTATTCATCACTTTTCAATAATATTTTCTTTAAATAAGCTCCTTAAGGCATAATTTATAGTAAAAGTCACATATTTTAAGTATATATGTTGATGATTTTTAACAAAACTGTACACTTATGTCATTGCCATCAAAATTAAGATATAAAAGAGTGCCCTCTCTCCAAAATTCACTTTTGCCACTTTGCAGTCTCCCTCACCCCACACCTCACTGAAACGCGGGTCTTTTTTTTTTTTTTTTTTTTTTTTGAGATGGAGTCTTGCTCTGTCTCCCAGGCTGGAGTGCAGTGGCATGATCTCCACTCACTGCAACCTCTGCCTCCCAGGTTCATGTGATCTTTCTTCCTCAGCCTCCCAAGTAGCTGGGACAACAGGCGTATGCCACCACACCTGGTTAATTTTTCTATTTTTAATAGAGACAGGGTTTTGCCTTGTTGGCCAGGCTGGTCTCAAACTCCTGAACTAGGGTGATCTGCCCGTCTCGGCCTCCCAAAGTGCTGGGATTATAGGCATGAGCCACTGTGCCTGGCCAACACTGGTTTAGAAAAAAAAATCACCATAGATGTATTTTAACTATTCTAGAATTTCACTTAAATGAAATCATACAGTATGCACTTTTTAAATGCCAGGTCACTTTTGCCTGGAAAAATGTCTGTGAAATTTATCCATGTTTATTTTGTGTATCTGTACTTTGTTCCTTTTTATTGCTGAGTGGTATTCCATTGTATAAATAATACAATTTCGGTATCCATTCGCCTGTGGATAGACATTTGGGCTGTTTCCACTTGGGGCTGTTATAATATTAATGTTCATATGCAAGTCTTTTTATGAGCATATGTTTTCATTCTCTTAGGTAGATACCTAAGACTGTAATTGCTGCTATGTATTATCCGTTTTTACACATTTTTGGATTTGACTCACTAACATTCTGTTTAGGATTTTCGGGTCTATATTCATAGAACTGAGAAGTCACCACGACAATTAGTCTAAGAGGGAAACATTTAGTCCTTTGTTCGGAGATGGGGGCAAAACTAACCCTTTGGCTCTTCCTTGTGTTGGAGTCATTGTAGCAACAGTGTCTTGATCCTATAAATAATGGTAAACTGAACCAGAATGCCTATAAACCAGATGCATTCATCTGCCACAAAACAAAAGGCATAAAAATGCATAATAGGGTCATGGCAATGAGGGATCATGCAGAATTTCAGAAGGCACCACAGCCCATCCTTATAACTAAGTAGCTTTGTCCTGTACTCTTTCCAATCTCTATTTTTTCGGGGTCTCTTTAGGTATATTCTTGGACAACCAGTCCTTAAGTTTATCACCTTCTGATGGAAACACAGACAGTCAGATAATCCACACGGGGATACTGTTTTAGGGGAACTAATGGCATAATTTTAAATGTTGTTATGTGGCAGATCATTTTCAGCTGTGTTGCAGCAATGTCTCTACTAAACCACCACAGCTAAAGGTGTGTCCAGAGAGAAGCACAGGTGTCCTGGATCCTTGGAGTTATAGCTATTGACACTTGGATGAAATATCCTCTTCCTTAAGCGTGAAGTGTCTCTGGAATATCACAGCTTTGAAGACTGTCAATTTCCCAAAAAATAAAAATTACTTATTTCATAGTAAATAATTCAATTTGTAGGTTAAGTTTTACAACAAATTTACTGGAACTACTCTTTCCTACATACTCCTTAAATACCCCACAGAACCTCTGGCAGGTATTGAGGCAATCAGTAGATTTTTAAGAAAGCAATATTCCAAAATGACTCATCACAAAATTAGAAATTATGTAAAGATAATTGAAGTAAAAGAAAAATAACACATTGTTCTCTTGACTCATTTCGTTTCTTCCCTGACAATGAATTTTCATGAGCTTCTTGGACTGTTAAGGTAAATTGATATTTTAAAGTCTGTGATTATGTGTGACAGCAGTACAATATTTGTAAGCTTTTATTTGTATATTTATATTTATACCAAATATCTATGAGCAATTGTGAGTAAAATACCTTCTGTCTTTAAATTGCTCACTAAGTAGAATACTTGCCAAACATCATTTAAATGAATACTTATTATATGTGAAACACAAGTGCTTTGTAACTTGCTTTTAGAATATTTAATTAAGAAATGGAAGGGAGGGCTGGGCAAGATGGCTCACGCCTATAATCTCAGCACTTTGGGAGGCCGAGGCAGGCAGATCACCTTAGGTTGCGAGTTTGAAACCAGCCTGGCCAACATGGTGAAATTGTGTGTCTACTAAAAACACAAAAATTAGATGGGTATGATGGCACACACCTGTAATTCCAGCTACTCTGGAGGCTGAGGCAGGAGAATCGTTTAAACCCGGAGTCAAGATTGTGCAACTGCTCTCCAGCCTGGGCAACAGAGTAAGACTCTGAAAAAAAAAAAAAAAAAAAAAAAAAAGAAAGAAAGAAATGGAAAGGAAAGTATCTTAAAGCACAATATGTTATGTGTCAATAGGTTATATGACTTTGGGGGAAGGATCTGTTAGAATAAGTTTTCTGAACACCTAGAACTTACACTTTCAAAAGCTTTTTTTCTTTTAACCAGTTAAGAAACTTTTTTTTTTTTTTAAAGCATTGTTGGGTTTCCTGCCATCTCAAGCAGACCATATAGAATATAATCTACAAATTCTACAGGTGATGATTATGTGTTTCAGTTCACCAAGGGTGCACACCTTGAGGTTGATTAAAGTGCATAGACACAAAGGAGGAAATCGGGAAACAAAGCAGCGTAGTAGTTTGAGGCCATGTATTAAATGGGTCTGCCTCCTCTCTCCTTCCATTCCCCTCCCTCCCACACCCATTTGCTTCCAATCATACACTCATTTAAACTCAGAAAGATGGAGGGTGGATCCAAGAGGTCAGTCAACCTTGGTTATTCCATCACTAACTTCGTTTTATGTTGTTTTACATTTTGGTTTTGGAGGAGGTCCCAAGGCTGAATAAATACATCCATGTGAGACTCAAGTGATATGCTCACAGAACTTTTTCTCTCATTTTTGTGCATCTTGGTCCTCTAGTTTCTTAAAGTTAGCAAAAGAATGATTTCTGGTTATGTGGCACCTTGCTGGAATAAGCTCTGTGTACTTCAAAGTGCAGGAAAAGCATGAACGACTTGCTCAATACAAGCCTTTTCAATTCTTTTCTCTCTCTTGTCTTAAAAGCAGACCCTGAGATAAAGATCCAAATAAAAGCATTTTGTTTGGCAGGTGAAGGAAACACCAACAGGTGAGTGGGATGTGAGAGAAGATGAAGGTAACTGGTAAAGAGTGTGTTACAAGCCAGCCTCCACCCTGGGCAGCTGGAGCTGAAGCCTACTCTGGAAAACGATGTTCCACTCACCCCGCAGAGTCACCAGGACCAACTCCTGTAAGTCAATAGTTGAACATTGATGGGCTGTTAATACTTTCACACTTTCAGCCTGCCTGCATGGGTGGACAAAGTGTGCTTAGGTGGCCGAAGAAAGTGGAAGATAGGCACCATGAGCTGACGTGGTAATGGTGAGGAGATATGAGCAGGGCACCTACAGTGCAGCTGGAATTGGTGACATGAGAATGGCCCCTATTCTCAGTCCATTGATTTGGAGACTTGCATTTCAAGAATGAATTAAGAGACAGCTATGACTTTCCTTTAGAGTAGTATCTAGAAATGCTGGTTTCCAATGTTATTGGAAGAAAAATATAATCGCTACTAAGTAGGACCACATTCTACCTATCTGTGCAGCATTTTCTGGTTTATATCCTGAATGCATTATCCCATGAATTGCCTTACTCAACCTTATTTTACTTTTATAATAATTTGACTGCTGACAATTTGAATTTCTTTCTTCTCTCTTGAATGGTCAGATAGGAGTTCGTAAGAGGTGATTGATTTCCTAGCGTCAGTTTACTCCACTCCCTCAACCCAGACATTTCTTGAAATTATAGAGTAGTGATTTTGAAAACTATAAGTCAAACATTGCTTATTTCTAAAAACTTTCTGTTGTCCTTATAAGGTTCTTAGCTGTGGGAGCAGGGTGTACAAATATACAGGGATTCTGTCTCATGTTGTAGTGGGACGCTGTTTTATTCTGCCAGCATCTTTTTCTTGTGGATCCGTTTTTCCTCAAATTCATTTGGCTGTGTGTGTGTGCATAATGGGTCTCATAAATATCCCACTTCCAGGGTTGGCATGTGACTGGGACTGGACCCATCTTACTGTAGCATTGACTGGACACACAGAGGTGGAAACATGATGCAGTCATGGCCAGAGTATACAGTGTGTGTAAGAGAGAGAAAGAGAGAGGAACTATGGATACTATGGATACTGGGGGACTGAAGCTCTCCTTCTTCCTTGTTTGCTCATCCGGGATAACATAAAGCTAGGGATGACTGTGGCCACTTTCGTGACTCCTCTAGGTGGAGAGGCATAGATAGCATGCCGAGTGTAGCCAAGTGGAGACAAATAATAGAGATGAAAAGTCTGGAGGTTTAGACCCTGGATCTGGCTTGACTGAGCTTGACCTCAGGGCCTCTGAACCAATTTATCTGTGAGCTAATTCTTCTTCTTCTTCTACTTCTTCTTCTTCTTTTTTTTTTTTTTTGCTTAAGCTCATTTAAACTAGGGTTCTAGCACCTGCAGTAGAAAGGCTTTTGACTAAAACAGAGCTGGCAAGAAACTGAAGATGAAAGAGAAAGTGTATCAGAAAAAATTTTTGAGATACCTAGCTTAATAATGAAAAATCTTAAACACAATAAAATGCATTCAATATCAACTAATGAGATTTTTTATGAAACTAGAGTATGTATAAAATTATGACACGATGGCCGGACATGGTGGCTCATGTCTGTAATCTCAGCACTTTGGGAGGCCGAAATGGGTGGATCCCTTGAGGCCAGGAGTTCAAGATCAGCCTGGCCAACATGGCAAAACCCTGTCTCTTCTAAAAATACAAAAATTAGCTGGGCATGGTGGTGCACCCCTGTAATCTCAGCTACTCACAAGGCTGAGGCAGAAGAATCGCTTGAACCTCGGAGGTGGAGGTTGCAGTGAACCGAGATCGCGCCATTATACTCCAGCCTGGGCAACAATACAGAAACTCTATCTCAAAAAAAAAAAACAAAAACAAAACACACACAAAAATTATGACACAACTGGCCAAGAAACACTGTCTGTTATTTTCCTTAAAATGACTGCAATACAAGGTAAAATGTCCACCAATACCCACATCTGAATAACCATACTTTGCCAGTCAGTGTTTTTTCAAGAAAATATGGTGTTGCATGAAAAAAGTGTCTAGTTCAGTGTGCAACTCCAATACTCACACAAATTGTTTTCCTCAAGTCAATCAGTACTTTAACATGCAATAAAGGTGCCTTATGAGGACTTTCCATTTTATAACAGAATATTAAAAAGCAGTACACTCAAAGGTTGACAACTAACAATTTTTAGTGCTTTATCAAGGACATTCCTAAGCGAAACTATTTTTCTTTAAATTTTTTTTCTATAACCTCATATTAGAAGTCATTTTCGTTTCCTTTTAAATCATGAGTGCCATGGCAGTGAAGAATATGACTATTTGGCCAGGTATGGTGGCTCATGCCTGTAATCTCAGCACTTTGGGAAGCCAAGGTGGGCAGATCACCTGAGGTCAGGAATTCGAGACCAGCCTGGCCAACGTGGTGAAACCCCGTCTCTACTACAAATACAAAATTTAGCCCAGCGTGGTGGCATGTGCCTGTAGTCCCAGCTACTCAGGAGGCTAAAGCAGGAGAATCGCTTGAACCTGGGAGGTGGAGGTTACAGTGAGCCGAGATTGCACCACTGCATTCCAGCCTAGGCAGCAGAGTAAGACTCCATCTCAAAAAAAAAAAAAAAAAAAAAAAAAAAGAATATGATTATTACAATAGTTTGGTGCCACTGCCTTGATGGGTGTGAGGATTCTAGCAGTTGTATCCACCAGTGCTTTTGCACCTTCAATGCAAATGTCAACCCAGAGAGTGATATAGTTTGGATATTTGTCCTCACCCAAATCTCATGTGGAAATGTAATCCCCAGTGCTGGAGGTGGGGCCTGGGGGGAGGTGTTTGGGTCATCAGGGTGGATCCCTCATGGTTTGGTGCTGTCCTTGCAGTAATGAGTGACTTCTTGTCAGATCTGGTTGTTGTGAAGTATGGCACCGTCCCCCCATTCTCTTGCTCCTGCTTTGGCCACATGATGTGCCTGCTCCTGCTTCAACTTCTGCCATGAGTGAAAGTTTCCTGAGGCCTCCCCAGAAGCAGACGCGGGTGCCATGCTTCCTGTACAGCTTATAGAACCAATTAACCAATTAAACCTCTTATTAATTACCCAGTCTTAGGTATTTCTTTATAGCAATGCAAGAACTGCCTAATACAGACAGCAAGGCATATCCATTTCAATATTATTATGAAAATAGTTTTGATCTGGCAGATTCCTTGAAAGAATTTGGGGAACCAACAGAAGTGGGTGGACCATACTTTGCAAATCACTAATTTAAAATGTGCTATTATTCTATCAATGAAAAAAAGACTTACCGAGTCCCTATGATTGCCAGGCACTTTTGAGAACATGGAATATGTCAGTGAACAAAACAAGGAACTCTGCCTTCATGGGGGCTATTTTCTAGCAGGGTGGCAATAGACAATAAGATAGGAAATATAATATGTAGGCAAATTAGGAAATGCCTTAGGAGATGTTAAGTGCTATGGGCAAAATAAAAAGCAGAGCAAGGTAAGAGTGACTGGGAGTGCTGGTGGGTGACAGGCAGCAGGTTGAAAGTTTAGAGTGGTCAGGGTAGGCCTCATTGCAAAGGTGACAATTTTGAGCAAAGTCTTAAAAAAGGTGAAGGAGTTAGTCATGTGGCTTTCTGGTGGAGGAGCATTTCAGTTAAAGGAACAGCCAGTACAAAAGCTACAAAGTAGGAGTATGCCTGGTATGGTTAAAAAACACTAGGACACCAGTGGGGAGGGAGTGGAGAGATTAAATGTAAAGTACTAGAAAATGTGGTCAGAGAACTAAGGGATGGAGCACATCATGTAGAGAAATGGGAGACACTGGAGGGCAGAAGAGTGACCCAATTTCTCTTATGCCTTAAAAATGGTCAATTTTGGCCCGGCATGGTGGCACATGCCTATAATCCCAGCATTTTGGAAGGCTGAGGCAGGAAGATCACTTGAGCCCAGGAATTTGAGGCTGCAGTGAGCAATGGTTGCACCACTGCACTCCAGCCTTGGTGACAGAGTGAGACTTTGTCTCTGAAAAGAAGGAGAGGAGAGGGGAGGAGAGGAGAGGAAGCCGCGTTGAGGATAGAGAACAAGGATAGAAAATGGTTGAGTGATAATAATGGGCCAGCCCAGAGTGGTAGATGTGAAACTGTTGAGAAGGTAGACTCAGTAGAAATTCCTAATGGTTTTGATGTGGGGTATAAGAGTAAGAGAGAATTCGAAGGTAACTTCAAAGCTATTGACCTGAGTAACTGAGAAGATGGTGAATCTCTTATACAAAAATAATTCAAAATTTTCCATAAGTCAAAGTGTAAAATTATAAAACTTTAGAAAGAAAATACTGAAGATCTTCATGACCTATAGATAAACAAATAATTCTTAAACTTGACACCAAAAGCATGATGCATAAAAGAAAACAAACAATGTATTGGACTCATCAAAATTAAAATTTTTTGCTCTGTTTAAATATTCTGTTAAGAAAATAAAAATAAAGTCATTGCCTTGGAAAAATTATTTGCAAATCACATATCCCACAAAGGCTTTGTATCCAGTATCTATCTGTCTGTCTGTCTATCTATCTACTTATCTATCCATCCATTCATCTATCTATCTGTGTATATATATATATACACACACACACACACTCTTTAAACTCAACAAGAAAATAAACAATCCCATTTGAAAATGGGGAAAAGATCTGAACAAATACATATCCAAAGGATGGCAGAGAAGCACATGAAAAGATGTTTAACATTATTAACCCTTGGGGAAATGCAATTAAAGTCACCATGAGATATTCCAGCATACCTATCAGAATGCCTAAAGTAAAAAATACAATATCAAGTGCTGACAAGGATGAGGAACAACTGGGTCTCAGATATTGTTGGTAGAAATGTAAAGTGGTATGGCTAGTCAGGAATACAGTTTGGAATTTCTTATAAAGTTAAACATATACTTCCCGTATGATCTGGCAACCCCAGTCCTGGATGTTTATCCCAGAGAAATGAAAACTTATGTTAAACAAAACCCAGTACACAAATTATTCACAGCAGCTTTATTTCTAATAGGCAAAAAGTAGAAACAACACAAATGTCCTTCAACAAGTGAATGAATAAACAAACTGTGGTGTGTCTATATAAGCAAATACTGCTCAGACAAAAAATAAAAAGAATGCATGTAACAACTTGAATGGATGTCAAGGGTATCAGGCTGAGAGAAAAAAAAAAAATCAGTCTCAAAAAGCTACCTACCATGTGATTCAACTTATATAACATTCTCAATATGACACAATTATAGAGATGTGGAATGGATCAGTGGTTGCCAGGGGTTAGGGTTGGAGGGGAGAGGGCATGAGGGAGCTTGTTTGGGGTAAAGGAATAATTCTACATACTGATTGTATCTACTGCTGGTTACAAATATCTCAACATGTAACAGCATCTCTTAGAACATTTCATACATGAAGAAAAAAAGTGCATATAAAAACTGGTGAAATCAAAAAAGGTCCATAGTTTAGTCAATAGTATTGTACCAATGCCAATTTCCTGATTTTTTATACTTGTACTGTAGTTATGTAAGATGTTATTTTGGGGGGAATCAGGGTGAAGGATTCACAGGAACTCTGTACTATTTTTGCAACTTATCCATGAGCCTAAAATTAATTCAAAATAAAAAGGAAAAAGCTAGGGTTTCCATTAACCAGGATTAAAAAGACTGCACATAGAGTAAGTTTTACAGGAGGAGATGAGGGGTTCAATTTTGACGTTCTAAATTTCAGATTTCCAGTACAAATGCTTATGTACAAGCCTGGAGTTTGGGAAGGGAATCTGAATGAAATATGCATTTGGGAAATTATATTTAAAACCGTAAGACTAGATAGGCTCATCCAGGACAGGAATGTAGATCAAGAAGAAAAGGGGAGCAAGGACTGGCCTTGGGTTATTCCACTACAAGACAACAGGAGAGAACAGAGTGAACTCTTGGGAGGTAATAGTTCCACGTTTACGATTTTCCTTTTTGTGGAAGCTTTTTAGGGTGAGTGTGTGTGTGTGTTGACAGAGCTCTGTTCCAATTCGATTGTTCCACTCTACCAGATTTACTGGTAGATTTGAACCTCTTTCAGTTACTGTGGATTTCTTTCTCTTTGTATCTTAGATATTTTTATTTGTTCATATTTGTTACTTATCAGGAATGACTGAAATAAAAAATGTAATTCAGTCCCATAATCATAATCATAATCATCATTACCACCGTCATCATCATGGAAATGGCTTTAAGTGAGAACTGGTCATATGAATATTATTGCTTCTGATTTTCAACAGTAAATAGTTGCCATTAATGAATGCACAACCCAGAGTCTATCAACAAGGCTCAAGATATTTTATATAATATAACATGCCTGTTCACAGGGGAAAAACCCAGGAAATAACTTATGTGTACTTCTTGATTTTATCACAAAAGAAAAGCACAAAAGCACCACCCATACCTCTGAGAATGTTGGACCATGCACTTTTGAGAAAAGCTTTGTCTCCTTCATGAGCAATTTTCCTCCAGCAGTCAAGGATGCCTGTGTACAGAATATCAGTTCCTTTGCACCCTGACCACATCATCTTGTGGTGGCAAACAGTGTCAAATGGATAGGAATGACTTTCTATCCCAGCAATGCTAGTGACAGATTGTGTGATCATCCAGCTGATGAAGATGTTAGTGTTCTTGGGATCTGGAAGAATTCCTTTTGCAATGTCACTGATACCAAAGTAGGAAGCTTGGTAGATGATAATACCCCACACTGACACATTAAACCTTGGTGCAGTCTCTTAATTCCATTGGATGTGTAGATCTTAACCAGGCAGTTACTGAGGCTTCTGGATTCCCTTCAGCTCTAGCTTTACCCACAGTAGCTGCTAGACGGGTACAAGGTCAAGCAGCTGCAAAAATCAAAAGGGTACACCACACACAAGGATGTGGCCCAGTGGCATCAGTGGGGGCCAGATAGCCTGCAATGTAGCGCCACAACTGAGGCCTCTTGTCCACCCCACCTGGGAAGATCTGCCTCTATTTACCTTGGGCAAAGTTGACAGCCTAGGTGGGTAAGTATCTGATGACACTGGCCAGGTTACTGTGGCAGAAGGAAAGGACTCCCTGCTCCTTGGTATGAACCACAGAGTCTGTCAAGCCCTTGCATTGCTTATCTGCAGTAGTCTGCTTGCTGGCATGCTGTACTTGCTGCAGCAGCAACTTGACCCACTTGATAGGCACTGCTGTGGTCTTGGATATGGCCGCAGCCACCCCACCTGCCAGAAAGTCCTTGGAGAAGGTCACAGTGGCATCTGTCACATTGAAAGGAAAGAGGAGGCTGGCAGCTGTAAGATGGGACTGGACTGGGAACCAGCTTTGATTCTGGGGCTCTGGGCAGACTTCCTTCTCTTTTCCTCTGTATTTCATCAATTCTGGTAAAAATTAACAGGATATCAGAAGGAATGCCCCTCACTTCCCCTCATCTATTGAACTCAGCTCAATGATTTTACAAACTGTTATTTTTTTTTCAATTCCTGCTACCACTAGGGATCGTGTGTGGTAATATCAGTGCTTTGGGAAAAATGAACATTGGTTCCATTAAAAGAGGATGGAACATATGTTGTGAGACTACTTCCCCTAAGGGGAAGATAAACACAAAATCTGATTCACATTTAGGAAAAATTTTTTTACTTTCCTGAAATCACTGCTCATTTATGATCAGTATCTACTCTTACCATTTTATTTTGAAACAAAAGTTCTATATCCTTTGTCACCATTTTTCCATTATCATTGCTGTTAAAAAATTAATCTACCTAATTAACTTTCACTTAATAGGCAAATCATAATAATTGTTTTAAGGTTTAGGAATGCAGCCTTGCTTAGAGGGAAGCTTATAATAACTAATACATGTGTTAGGAAACAAGAAGGGGTGAAAATCAATGATCTTACCATTCATCTCAAAAAAAAAAAAAAAAAGAAGTTAGAAAAAGAACAGCGAATTAAAACCAAACAAAGGGGAGAAAAGGTATAATAAAAATGAAAGCAGAAAATAATGAGATACAGAGCAAACACATAATATAATAGAAAAGTTCAACCCAAACAAAAGTTATCTCTGTGCAGGAAAGTTTGATAAAGACAAAAAAGAAAAGCTATAATTGCCAACATCAGGAATTAAGAATGGAACATCACTTTAGATCCTATTGGTATTAAATTATGTATGAGGATACTATAAAAATTTATTCCAATGAATTTTAAAAATGGCACAACTTAATTACTAGTAAAGAACGATTTACCAAACTGACACCTATTTCTGACATGAGTAGAAATAGAATATATGAGCCATCATTTTGTAACTCACCTATTCACATTCTCAGTCTGTATTCAAACGGGATGTTTGTTTTTTAAAAAATTGATTCATGGAACTTCTTTAGTTTGTTGAACTTTTTCTTTCTAATTTTTTTTTGCTATTATTCTCAGTCTATCCTTATATGTTTTCTTCCAGTTTATGATGATGACGATGATATGTTTTTAAAATTAATTCTTTAAAACTTCTGGAACTACATTTGATGTGTGATGTGAAGCAAAGGATCACTTGCTTCCCCCCCGCCGCCCCGGCCCTGTAGCTGATTTTCTCAACATCATTTAAAATATCAATATTTTCTTCCACTCATTTCTGATGCTCCCTTGATCAAACTCCCTTAAAGTTTGTGTATACTAGTGTCTGTTTCTCTTTTTACTTGTTTGTTAATTCTTCTGTAAAATTGCTCCTTAAGGTTTTTCTTCTGCCTTTCACACCTTTTAGAACATTAATTTTACCATGTTAAAAAAATCCCATGGAATTTATTCAGTTGTTTTTTTAAAACTATATGCTTTGGAGGTGAAAATCCAGACATTTTCACAAAGTTAATGTGTCAAACTTAATAAAAGATCAGATTTTGTACTCTGACATGCATTATCTCTAAAATGTCAATAGTAATATTTGATAGATTTGTTGGAAAGATACAATAAAATATAAAATATATAAAATCCCTTGAACAATCCTTGGTATAGCTGGGTAATAACTCCCAATATTCATTGCCTTCAGTGAATGCTGACTATTGGCTCACACTTCTGTTGATAAAATAAAAAATAAAATAAAATTTGCCTTTTATTAGTATTAGAAGTATTTGATCTTTACATCCTTTTATGCAAGCATCTCTCTTCTTTTATATACAAAATTCAATTTTTTTCATATTAATCACAAACGTTTTGGTTAGGTTTATTCACAAATATTTTATGCTTTATACTGTTGTTTTATATAAACTGGGTTTTCTCTTGTTTTGTCTTTTTGATCATTGATGCTATTAGGCAAGACTGAAAATGCATATTTATCTTGTATCAGATTACTTTGCTGAAGTCTAAAAAATTAATTTGAGACATTTTCAATTCTCATATGGGCTGTATAAGATGATCTTGTGTCCTTATTTCTAATAAAGTGTTTATTTTTTGTTTCTATTCCTTAATTTTTGAATTGAATTCAAAAGAAGAATGAGAGTGATGTATTCTCTTGTTTTGATCCTTAATTTTAATGGAAGTGCCTCTATCATTTTACTCTAAGTTACTGTGTTGGCTGTTGGTTTAAAGTAGGTATTTGTTACCATGTTGAGAAAGTACCAGCTATGACTCTCAGGCTGCAAACTCAGGTGGGCAAGGAAAGTGACTAAAGTAAATTTGTATTTTGAGCCTTTATTCTGCCAGATGGCAAGACCTTCATCTCAGTTAATTAAGGGTTTTCTCTCTCTTTTTTCCAGGGAACTTACATCGTGCCAAGGCACGCGGGGAGAGTGGGGATCTGATCCTGTGCAACCTCCTCCTCCTTTTACCTATTGCTCTATTTCTGTCCTCCCAGTTATTCTTAAATCAATCAGCAAAGGTGGGAGAGGCTGGGTAGGGAGGAGCAGCAGGGGTTGGGATATTCTTTCTTGTCTGTTTCTCTCACAGATTGCATTGGGGTATGGCAGAAAGCAAGGAACATTCAGAGAAATTTTCCTTGCCCTGATTCCTCTTCTCTTTCCTTGACAGCTTGTCCCCTACCATAAATTTCACAACTCACTAGCTGTGGGGTGAAGTCAAAGGTGGAGCATGGAATGTGGAATGGTGGGGATGAGAAGGTCGGGGAGGATCTGGGCAACTGTAGGAGGAGAGGGGAGGATAGAAGAAAGGACAATTCCAGTAGCAAGTAGAAAGCGGGCATAGGTCTAGGACAGCATAGGCTGGCTGCTCTTCTGTTGATAACATTAGAAAAATAAAATAAATTTTGCCCTTTATTAGCATTTCACATAAGGAAATTTGCTGGCTGTTCCTAGTGAGAGACATCTTCGATTTCAATCAGAAATTATGAAAAAGGAAAAAGTAGGTGTAACTTAAATAACTTCCCCTTTTTAATATTTCATGTATATGTAAATATAGATCCCATATACGTATACATACATATATATATGTGAATGTAGATTTCATGAATTGTATATATATGTTCTATAAATATTCTGAAAAAATATATAAATTTGTATTTTGAGCTCTCATTCTGTATGAACCTTCATATATGTGTGTGAAACTTTCATATAAAGGGCAGCTTTGACATATGCCATTGATTTTGATACATGTCACTTGGAAGAACAGAGGTAAATGATTTATTTTGCGAGAATGTGTTTAAACAACAGAGTGTTTTGATTTACTTTGGAAGAAAAGCCTGCTCTCCGTTCTACCTGTCCCTTGGAGAATGCAGCAGGCAGGATGGCTGCACTGGGCGACCATGCTCAGCAATGCAGTCTCATTTCTCCAGATCGCACATTGTCATTTATTTTTGAAGCTGCAGTTTTGTGCTGTTATTTTTTCTTCTCCATCTGATTCATTCTGAGTCATGGGAAGCACATTCTCATTGCTATGGGGTGCACTGCAGAGAGGGCTCACTTGCTTGTTCTGCACCATTAAATTCTTGCTGTGTCTTTCTATCAGAAATGGTTTGAGGAGTCACAGCACAGAAAAAAAAAAAGGGAGTATGAGCATTGTGCTTGGGAAGATTCAGACTAGGAGAAATAGGATTAATAAAGTGTTCTTTTTTTGTGTGTGTGAACTAATGTGCTTGATGGACAACTAAATCACTCTTTCATTGTTCTCAAGCAAACAAGGAACCGCTCAACAATGGCATTCTCTACTGGTAAAGGATTTCATTCGAGCATGCCAATTTCCCAGGCAAGGGGTGAGGGGTCTGTGGGATCACCTTAGTGTCAGAACAACATTATCAAATGTCGGATGTCCTTGGTCATCATCTTCCCCAAATGTATTAGCTTATAATCTGTCAGCAAGGAATTGAAGGCTATCATTCCAGTCATACTGAAGGGTCATGATTTTCCAAAATATAGGAGGTTTCTGTTCATTAAGAACCCACCGGTGCTGAGCATAGCTTGAAAATTTTAATTTGAAGAAAAGTGGTCCTGTTACTACCAAGGAGATAGAACGAGGGCAATATACTTTGAGGATATTAAAAGCTAGACTAGAATGAAAGTATGGTGCAGTTATCTCCTTTTCTCCCTTTTTTCTGTGCTTAATACAATTATTTTAAACATAAATATGGTGCATTTTAGAACATGGAGACAGTGAATCAAAAACTCATTATTTGACCTCTCTTTTGCCTCAAACGTTTAAATCTAATTGATTTGCTATAGTAGTAATAATTCCATTCACAAGAGACAAAAGCCATAACATCAATAAAATGATAGACAAATGCAATTTGTTGCATTAGTGGCAAGCAACTGGAACAAAATATATTAGTAATTTAGAAACCATTCTGTATTTATGTGCATGCTTCCTATTAAAAAGAAATGCACAGAATGGAAGGACATAGGGGATAACATATTTTCCCATTGAGATGAGTCCTTTTATTTGAGATTTCTTCTATTGTTGTAAGTTATAAAAAAGCATATTTGCCCCTGTAACTGCAGCTTGCAGTAGAATCCATTTTCAGCACTTTTGAATTCAGCTCACATAGCCTTCTTGTAGGCTACAAGGAGGTTCAAGCTGTTCTAAAATAGTCATCACGATCCATTACACTCTGTTCCCTGTAGCTTTTGTTCCCAGTTGTGTGTGATACTGTACTTTTGAAAGAAAATTTAAAATACATGCTGAGTTTACACATGGAAGGGTTATAGTTTCATTTGTTCAAAGCATTTTTGCATATACTATCCAAAATCTAGTATGAATAATCCAGGACAAAGGTAACATCTCAAAACAGAACATATCAAATTAATATTTCTTTATGTTAAAATAAGCACCTTAGGAGAAAAATGCCAAGTTTACATGTGGCATTTTGACTTGGTTTACATATGGGAAATAGAAAATTAAAGCCAATAATTTAAACCCTAAAGATTGACTACAAATACCTGTATCACCAAAGTAAAAGCATTTTGCCTAAGAACACATTAAAAACTTCTTTAAAAATTGTATTCTTGGCCAGACGCGGTAGCTCATGCCTGTAATCCCAGCACTTTGGGAGGCCGAGGCCGGTGGATCACCTGAGGTCAGGAGTTTGAGACCAGCCTGGCCAGCATGGTGAAACCCTGTCTCTACTAAAAATACAAAAAGTAGCTGGACGTGGTGGTGGGTGCCTGTAATCCCAGCTACTCAGGAGCCTGAGGCAGGAGAATTGCTTGAGCCTGGAAGGTGGAGGTTGAAGTGAGCTGAGATCACGCCATTGGGCTCCAGCCTGGGTGACAGAGCAAGACTCTGTCTCAAAAAAAAAAAAAAAAAAAAAAAATAATAATAATAATAATAAAATTGGATTCCGGGAGACTGTGTTTATTCCATTTCTAAATAATAATGAAAGACATAATAGATGATATTTTAGATTATGTTTGTAATAAAATTATCCTGTTTTTGGATGTTGTAGCTTAGAGTGAAATACTTTAAGAGTATTAGAAAAACAATGAAGAGAAAATACTTCCATTCTAATTCCTGACTTCATACACGTTTTAGGGAAAGCTCAATTTTTTCTCCCAGGAACTGTCTCCTATTCCTTATGCTCGTTTTTGCTTGATGTCTTCCAGTCATCCAATCTTCCTTGACATCCTTCACTTTTCCCTTCTTTATCCAATCAGTTATCAAGTGCTATTGCATCTTCTCTTGCGAAACTGCTCTCCTTTAGAGAATCTCAGAATTTTATGCCTTTGAAGGAGACTCCTACCGTCCAGTTTTTCTCAAAACTTTTTAAGTATCAGAAACTTTTCTCCAAGTGTTACACAGAAGTCCCCAAATTGATAGTAACGATAAAAATAAAATAGATAAAAGAAAATTTGATTTGGTTGAAGCAAGACTTGGGTGGCACAGACTCTTACCTGTTTGGTCCATTCATGCTGCCTTGCTATTGTCTCCAAAGATGCTTTCCCTAACCTTGAGGGATCCTTGGAAGAGAAAATGAAGGTCCAAAGAGATTAAGTGACTTGTCCGGGATCATGAAGCCAGTTAGTGCAGAGCTGGTCCCAGAAGTCAAGCTAAAGTTTAGTGCTCTTTTGGCTACATCAGGCAAACTCGCTATCATTACCACCACCTGACACAGCTTATTGTAGTCTAGTCTCTCCTGTTAAGCTTCTCTGTTTACAGAACATAAGGTATTTTCCATCCTTTGTATCTGTCCCCTGTGCAATAGGCTCCCAGAGCTCTCCACTGCCTCTGAGATCAAGTGCAAGTCTTTATAGGTTCATTTCAGGCTCTTTATAATTTGCACAATTTCTTTATTTTTATTATTATTATTATTATACTTTAAGTTCTAGGGTACATGTGCACAACATGCAGGTTTGTTACATAGGTATACATGTGCCATGTTGGTTTGCTGCACCCATCAACTCGTCATTCACATTAGTTATATCTCGTAATGCTATCCCTCCCCCAGACCCCCAGCCCCCAACAGGCCCCAGTGTGTGATATTCCCCGCCCTGTGTCCGAGTGTTCTCATTGTTCAATTCCCACCTGAGTGAGAACATGCAGTGTTTGGTTTTCTGTCCTTGTGATAGTTTGCTGAGAATGATGCTTTCCAGTTTCATCCATGTCCCTGCAAAGGACGTGAACTCATCCTTTTTTATGGCTGCATAGTATTCCATAGTGTATATGTGCCACATTTTCTTAATTCAGTCTATCATTGATGGACATTTGGGTTGGTTCCAAGTCTTTGCTATTGTGAATAGTGTCACAATAAACATTTGGGTTGGTTCCAAGTCTTTGCTATTGTGAATAGTGTCACAATAAACATACGTGTGCATGTGTCTTTATAGTAGCATGATTTATAATCCTTTGGGTATATACCCATTAATGGGATTGCTGGGTCAAATGGTATTTCTAGTTCTAGATACTTGAGGAATTGCCGTACTGTCTTCCACAATGGTTGAACTAATTTATACTCCCACCAACAATGTAAAAGTGTTCCTATTTCTCCACATCCTCTCCGGCGTCTGTTGTTTCCTGACTTCTTAATGATCACCATTCTAACTGGCATGAGATGGTATCTCATTGTGGTTTTGATTTGCATTTCTCTAATAACCAGTGATGATGAGCATTTTTTCATGTGTCTGTTGGCTGCATAAATGTCTTATTTTGAGAAGTGTCTGTTCATATCCTTTGCCCACTTTTTGATGGGCTGTTTGTTTTTTTCTTATAAATTTGTTTAAGTTCTTTGTAGATTCTGGATATTAGCCCTTTCTTGGATGGGTAGATTGCAAAAATGTTCTCCCATTCTATAGGTTGTCTGTTCACTCTGATGGTAGTTTCTTTCGCTGAATTTGCACATCTTCTTACGTTGCTCTCCAAGTCAAAGCCACTGTGCCAGCCTGGTTGATTTCTTCACTGACCCTTGAAGCACTTCTAAAGCTTTCTTACACTGTTCTCTCTGGCTGCAATGCTGTCCTTCTGTCTAAGGTGCCCTTCAAGGCTCCAATCAAGATTTTTGGAGCCTGCTCTGAGTATACCGGTTAAGTTACCCCTTTTATCTTTTGACAAACTGTAATTCTGCACCTTTTTTTGCTTTTAAATTTCCCATGGGTAAGAATATATGAAAACATACGTTCTTCCAGGACTGTGGCTTATTTTGCACATACTGCTAGCATGCCGCTTTGTGAATACCAGCTGTGTTTTGTGGGTTAATTACAGTGGACTGTGTGATGAAAAATGATACCCGTTTCTTGGTCACCACACAAGAATCCACTGCAGTCTTTTTCACGTAACTGATAGTTACTGGAGTTTACTATTGTCCATTTTTCTTTTCCGCCATAGGAAATAGGGTCTAAACAGGCTTTCTATTTGATCTTACTCTGTAACTATGCCATCAGCCTAATTATTAAATAATTTTAATTGAATATGAATAAATGTCACTAATAATAATTTAAATGTTCTATGCAATTACCTATTTCTATACGTTTTCAATAAATATTTAAAGTTTTACAGTAGAGTGATTATAATTGCTTTTCAGAATATAAAGATCACACCAAAAGCCATATTCGTTCCTGGAGCAGAGGCTATCCATGCTTCACTCTTATCCAGATGACAAACTCAGGCAGGACTCCATTCCCTATTACCTCTATAACTACAATTAGAACTAGACTGGAGTTGCTGTCACAGGGTTATTTGAAATAAAAAATGAAGTCAGAATTCTGATTAGTTATTTAGTTTGACAATGATGAATAGCTTTACTAATTAGATTTCTGTAATAGGTATTTTTAATATACATTAATACACTTAATAAAACTTCAAGCTACAGATTTAACTCAATTTATTAAAAGCATGTTAATAATATTCAATATACTAAACAATATTTTAGTTTTCCCAACCTTTTCTGAGTATACTAGGTTAAACAGGATGTCTCTCAATGAGAGACTGAGAGGTGTAATTAATAGTTTTTTGATCAATCTTGGAAAAGTCTTTTTGATATATTTCCCAGAAATTGTGAAATTGATGTCTCTAATGATGGGTAACAAATCTCTTCACAATTCAGGATGATTTCCATTTCTTTGCTTTCAACAAAATTGAGGAAGACCTAATTGAGTTGTCAGCTGATGGATCACAAAAATAATATTTGAAGATGTGCCACTGTGTAGTTTTGGCATATAAAGTGGAAGACATTCAAAGAGTTGAATGACATTTCTATAGAAAATTTTGCCCCAATTACATCTATTTTTAATTGTGAACAAAGATTCTCAGAGCTTACAAAAAACACATTAGAACTGATACTAAACCCAGTCTCATTATAGCAATAAATAATATTCATCCACCAGAACACAAGTGAAATTAAAAATCTTCACCTGTCCCGTGAAGAAAAATAATTTCTAATTTTTTCTTTTTATGTTTGAAATTTAAAATACATTTATATTGTAGCTATATGTCATAATAAGTATGATAATAATACTGAATAAATTTTTTAAAATTTAATTTTATTTTTAGTTCTGGGACAATGTGCAGGACATGCAAGTTTGTTAACAGGTAAACATGTGCCACGGTGATTTGCTGCACCTGTCAGCCCATAACCTAGGTATTAAGCCCTGCATGCATTAGCTATTTATCCTGATGATTTCCCTCCACCTGCCCCACTGACAGACCCCAGTGTGTGTTGTTCCCCTCCCTGTGTCCATGTGCTCTCATTGTTCAGGTTTTTTTTTTGTTTTTTTTTTTGCTTTTAAATTTCTCATGGGTAAGAATATATAAAAACATAAGTGAGAACATGTGTTTGGTTTTCTGTTCCTGTGTTAGTTTGCTGAAGATAATGACTTCCGGCTCCATCCACGCCCCTGCAAAGGACATGATCTCATTCCTTTTTATGACTGCATAGTATTCCATGGTGTATATGTACCACGTTTTCTTTATCCAGTCTATCATCGATGGACATTTGGGTTGATTCCATGTCTTTGCTATTGTGAATAGTGCTGCAATGAACATACACATGCATGTGTCTTTATAATAGAATAGTTTATATTCTTTTGGGTATATACCCAGTAATGGGATTGCTGGGTCAAATGGTATTTGTTTTTCTAGGTCTTTGAGGAATCGCCACACTGTCTCCCACAAGGGTTGAACAAATTTATATTCCCACCAGTAGTGTAAAAGTGTTGCTATTTCTCCAAAGCCTCACCAGCCTCTGTTGTTTCTTGACTTTTTAATAATCACCATTCTGACTGGTGTGAGATGGTATCTTATTGTGGTTTTGATTTGCATTTCTCTAATGATCAGTGATGTTGAGCTTTTTTTTCATATGTTTCTTGGCCACATAAATGTCTTTTGAGAAGTGTCTGTTCATGTCCCTTGCCCACTTTTTTAATGGGCTGTTTTTTTTTTCTTGTAAATTTGTTTGAGTTTCTTGTAGATTCTGGATATTAGACCTTTGTCAGATGGACAGATTGCAAAACTTTTCTCTGATAGTTTCTTTTGCTGTGCAGAAGCTCTTTAATCAGATCCCATTTGTCAATTTTTGCTGTTGTTGCAATTGCTTTTTGATGTTTCTGTCATGAAATCTTTGCCTGTGTCTATGTCCTAAATGGTATTGCCTATATTGTCTTCTAGGGTTTCTATAGTTTTGGGTTTTACATTTAAGTCTTTAATCCATCTTGAGTTAATCTTTGTATAATGTATAAAGAAGGGGTCCAGTTTCAATTTTCTGCATATGGCTAGCTAGTTTTCCCAGCACCATTTATTAAAAGAAAATTATTTCCCCATTGCTTGTTTTTGTCAGGTTTGTCAAAGATCAGATGTTTGTAGATGCGTGATCTTATTTCTGAGATCTCTCTTCTGGTCCATTGGTTTATGTGTTTATTTTTGTACCAGCACCATGCTGTTTTTGTTACTGTAGCCTTGTAGTATAGTTTGAAGTCAGATAGCATGATGCCTCTGAAGGAAAAATTTTCACCCTCAAAAGCCTTACAAGTTATTGAATTTATATATTAATACATATATTTGGTTGCAGAGAAACATGAAAGGTGATCAATAAAGTATTTTCAAGTATGAAATATTTTACATGAAGATATTCTGTGGGGAAAGTGGAATAAAATACAAATTCAAGGAGAAAAAATGATGTAAAATTTATGAGCATTAAAGAAGAGCTTTTTATAATATACTTTTTCTTTAATATTTTATTATTTTTATCATTACTCTTATTTTTATTTGAATAGGTTTTTGGGGAACAGGTGCTGTTTGGTTACATGGTTAAGTTCTTTAGGGGTAATTTCTGAGATTTTGTTGCACCCATCACCTGAGCAGTGTTGTGTACCCAATGTGTAGTCCTTTATCCTTCACCCCCCTCCCACCCTTTCCCCTGAGTCCCAAAAGTCCATTGTATCATTGTCATGCATTTTTGTCCTTATAACTTAGCTCCCACTTACAAATGAGAAGGTACAGTGTTTGGTTTTTCATTGCTGACTTACTTCACTTAGAATAATGGTCTTGAACTCTAACCAGGTGGCTGCAAATGCCACTATTTTTTTTTATGACTGAGTAGTATTCCACGGTGTGTATGTACCACATTTTCTTTATCCACTTGTTCATTGATGGGCATTTGAGCTGGTTTCATATTTTTGCAATTGTGAATTGTGCTGCTATAAACATGCATTTGCAAGTATCTTTTTTGTATAATGACTTCTTTTCTTATGGGTAGATATCCAGTTGTGGGATTACTGGATCAAATGGTAGCTCTACTTTTAGTTCTTTAAGGAAACTCCACACTGTTTTCCATAATGGTTGTACTAGTTTACATTCCCACCAGCAGTGTAAAAGTGTTCCTTTTCACCACATCCATGCTAATGTCTTATTATTTTTTGATTAAGGCTATTCTCGTAGAGTAAGGTGATATCTCACTGTGGTTTTGATTTGAATTTCCATGATAATTAGTGATGTTGAGCATTTTTTCATGTGTTTGTTGGCCATTTGTATATCTGCTTTTGAGAATTGTCTTTTCATGTCATTAGCCCACTTTTTGATGGGATTGTTTGTTTTTTTTTTTCTTGCTAATATGTCCTTTGTTGGATAGATACTTTGCAAACATTTTCTCCCATTCTGTGGGTTGTCTGTTTACTCTGCTGACTATTTCTTTTGCTGTTCAAAAGCTCTTTAGTTTAGTTAATTCCTATCTATCCTTGTTTTTGTTGCATTTGCTTTTGGGTTCTTAGTCATAAAGTATTTGCTAAGCCAATGTCTAGAAGGGTTTTTCTGGTGTTATCTTCTAGAATTTTTATGGTTTCAGGTCTTAGATTTAAGTCTTTGATCCATCTTGAGTTGATTTTTGTATAAAGTGAGAGATGAGGATCCAGTTTCATTCTTCTATATTGGCTTGTCAATTATACCAGCATCTTTTGTTGAATAGGGTGTCCTTTCTACACTTTATGTTTTTATTTGTTTCATCAAAAAACTGTTGGCTATAAGTATTTGGCTTTATTTCTGTGTTCTCTATTCTTTTTCCTTGGTCTGTGTGCCTGTTTTTATACTAGTATCATGCTGTTTTGGTGCCTGTAGCTTAATAGTATAGTTTGAAGTCTGGTAATGTGATGCCTCCAGATTTGTTGTTTTGCTTAGTCATTTGAAAATGGTCATTTTCATAATGTTGATTCTACCCAACCATGAGCATGGGATATGTTTCCATTTGTTTGTGTCACCTGTGATTTCTTTCAGCAGTGTTTTGTAGTTTCCCTTGTAGAAATCTTTCACCCCCTTGGTTAGGTATATTCCTAAGTATTTTATTTTATTTTATTTTATTTTATTTTTTGGCTATTGTAAAAGGGATTGAGTTCTTGATTTGATTCTCAACTTGTTGCTGTTGGTGTACAGCAGTGCTACTGCTTTCTGTACATTAATTTTGTATCCTGAAACTTCACTGAATTCACTTATCAGTTCTAGGAGCTTTTTGGATGAGTTTTTAGGGGTTTCTAGGTATACAGTCATATCATCTGTGAACAGCAACAGTTTTCAGTTTTACTTCTTCTTTACTTATTTGGATGCCCTTGATTTCTTTCTCTTGACTGATTGCTCTGGCTAGGAATTTCAGTACTATATTGAATAAAAGTGAAAGTAATATTGAATTTTCCCCATTCAGTATTATGTTGGCTGTGGGTTTGTCATAGATGGCTTTTTATTACCTTAAGGTATGTCCCTTCTGTGCCAATTTTGATGAGAGTTTTAATCATAAAGGAAGGCTAGATTTTGTCAAATGTTTTTTCTGCTTCTATTGAGATGATCATGCAATTTTTGTTTTTAATTCTGTTTATGTGGTGTATCACAGTTATTGACTTGCATATGTTAAACCATCCCTGCATTCCTGGTATAAAACTTGCTTGATCATGGTGGATTATCTTTTTAATATGCTATTGTATTTGGTTAGGTAGTATTTTATTAAGTATTTTAGCATCTATGTTCATCAGGGATATTAGTCTGTGTGTGTGTGTGTGTTTTTTTTTTTTTTTGGTTATGTTCTTTCCTGGTTTTGGTATTAGGGTGATACTGGCTTCATAGAATGATTTAGAAAGGAGTCCGTCTTTTTGTGTCTTGTGAAATAGGGTCAGTAGGATTGTACCAATTCTTCTTTGAATATCTCACAGAATTCAGCTGTGAATCAATCTGGTCCTGGACTTTTTTGTTGGCAATTTTTAAAATTCCATTTCAATCTCACTGCTTGTTATTTGTCTGTTTGGAGTTTCTGTTTCTCCCTGGTTTAATCTAGGAGGGTTGTATCTTTCCAGACATTTATCCCTCTCCTCCAGATTTTCTAGTTGGTGTGCAAAAAGATGTTCATGGTAGCCTTGAATGATCTTTTATATTTCTGTGGTACCAGTTGTAATATCTCCTGTTTCATTTCTAATTGAACTTATTTGGATCTTCTCTCTTCTTTTCTTGGCTTATCTCACTAATGGTCTATCAATTTTGTTTATCTTTTCAAATAACCACCTTTTTGTTTCATTTATCCTTGTTTTTGAATCAGTTTCCTTTAGTTCTGCTCTGATCTTGGTTTTTTTCTGCTGAGTTTGGGTTTGGTTTGTTCTTATTTCTCTAGCTCCTTGAGGTATGACATCAGATTGTCTATTAGTGTTCTTTCAGACTTTCTGATGTAGGCATTTAATGCTACATACTTCCCTCTTAGCACCACTTTTGCTGTATCTCAGATATTTTGATAGGCTGTGTCACTATTATTGTTCAGTTCAAAAAAATTTTGAATTTTCATCTTCTTTCTATTGTCCAAATGATCATTCAGGAGCAGGTCATTTAATTTCCATATATTTGCATGGTTTTGAGGGTTCTTTTTGGAGTTGATTTCCAGTTTTATTCCACTGTGGTCTCAGAGAGTCCTTGATACAATTTCAGTTTTCTTAAATTTATTGAGACTTGTTTTGTGGCCTATAATATGGTCTATCTTGGAGAATGTTTTGTGTGCTGATGAGTAAAATGTATATTCTGCAGTTGTTGGGTAAAATGTAAATATCTGTTAAGTTCATTTGCTCTAGGGTATGGTTTAAGTCCATTGTTTCTTTGTTGACTTTCTCTCTTGATGACCTGTATAATGCTGTCAGTGGAGTACTGAATTCCCCTATTATTATTATGTTGCTGTCTATCTCATTTACTAGGTCTAAAGTAGTAATTGTTTTATGAATTTGGGAGCTCCAGTGTTAGGTGCATATATATTTAGAATTATGATGTTCCCTTGTTGGACTAGTCCTTTTATCATTATAAAATGTCCTTCTTTGTCTTTTTTAACTGTTGTTGCTTTAAAGTCTGTTTTGTCTGATATAAGAACAGCTACTCCTGTTCACTTTTGGTGCCCATTTGCATGGAATATCTCTTTTGACCCCTTTACCTTAAGTTTAGGTGAGTCCTTACGTGTTAGATGAGCCTCTTGAAGCAGATACTTGGTTGGTGAATTCTTATTCATTCTGCCACTCTGTGTCTTTTAAGTGGAGCATTTAGGCCATTTACATTCACGTTAGTATTGAGATATGAGGTACTATTCTATTCATTGTGCTAGTTGTTGCCTGAATGCCTTGTTTTTTTATTCATTGTGGTATTGTTTACCAATCCTTTGAGATTTATGCTTTAAGGGGGTTCTATTTTGGTGTATTTTGAGGATTTATTTCAAGATTTAGAGCTCCTTTTAGCAGTTCTTGTAGTACTGGTTTGGTAGTGATGAATTCTGTCAGTATTTGTCTGTCCGTAAAAGACTGTATCTTTCTTTCATTTATGAAGTCTAGTTTTGCTGAATACAAAATTCTTGGTTGGTAATTTTTTTTTTAAGGAGGCTAAAAACAGGCCCCCAATCCCTTCTAGCTTTTAGGGTTTCTGCTGAGAAATCTGCTGTTAATCTGATAGGTTTTCCTTTATAGGTTACCTGATGCTTTTGCTTCACAGCTCTTAAGATTTTTTTTCCTTCATTTTGACTTTAGATAACCTGATGACAATGTGCCTAGGCAATGATCTTTTTGCAATAAATTTCCTGGATGTTCTTTGAGCTTCTTGTATTTGGGTGTCTCAATCTCTAGCAAGGCTGGGGAATTTTTGCTTGATTATTCCCTCAAATATGTTTTCCAAACTTTTAGATTTCTCTTCTTCCTCAGGAACACCAATTATTCTTAGGTTTGGTTATTTAACATAATCCCAAACTTCTTAGAGGCTTTGTTCTGTTTTTTTTTTTTTTTTTTTTTTAAGTATTCTTTTTACTTTGCCTTTGTCAGATTGGGTTAACTTGGAAGTCTTGTCTTCAGACTCTGAAGTTCTTTCTTTTACTTGTTCAGTTCTATTGCTGAGACTTTCCAGTGCATTTTGCATTTCTTTAAGTGTGTCCTTCATTTTCAGAAGTTGTAATTGTTCTTTATTTATGGTGTCTATTTTGCTGAAGATTTTCCCTTCATATTCTGTATCATGTTTTTATTTCTTTAAGTTCTACTTCACCGTTCTCTGGTGCCTCCTTGATTAGCTTAATAATCAACCTTCTGAATTCTTTTTCTGGCAATTCAGAGATTTCTTCTTGGTTTGGGTCTATTGCTGGTAAGCCAGTGTGATCTTTTAGGGATGTTGAATAACCTTGTTTTGTTATATTACAGGATTGTTTTTCTGGTTTCTTCTCATTTGGGTAAACTATGTCAGAGGGAAGACTTGGGACTCAAAGGCTACTGATCAGATTCTTTTGTCCTATGGGGTGCTCCCTTGAAGTGGTGCTCTTCCCCTTCCCCTAGGGATGGGACTTCCTGAGAGCCAAACTGCAGTGATTATTATTTCTCTTCTGGGTCTAGTCACCCAGCAGAGCTACTGGGCTCCAGTCTGGTACTGGGGAGTGTCTGCAAAGAGTCCTTTGATGTGATCCATCTTCAGGTCTCCCAGCTGTGGATACAAGCGCCTGCTCCAGTGGAGGTAGCAGGGGAGTGAAATGGATTCTTTGAGGGTTCTTGGTTGTAGTTTTGTTCAGTGTGCTGGTTTTGCATTGTTTGGCTTCCAGCCAGGAGGTGGCACTTTCAAGAAAGCATTAGCTATGGTAGTATAGGGAGCATACAAGCTTGCCCTAATGTCTCCTGGATAAGTATTTGGGTTTCTCAAGTTGTGGATGGGGCCATAGTGCTCCCATGAGATTATGTTCTTTGTCTTCTGCTACTAGGGTGGGTGAAAGACCACCAGGTGGGGACAGGGTTAGGCCTGTCTGAGCTCATACTCTGCTTGAGTGGGGCTTGCTGAGGCCACTGTGGGGGATGGGGCTGTGGTTCTCAGGCCAATGAAGTTATGTTCCCAGGGGGATTATGGCTGCCTTTGCTGCTTTGTACACACCACCAGGGAAGTGGGGGAAAGCCTGGAGTGACAGGCCTCACCCAGCTCCCACACAGTCCAAAAGGCCAGTCTCATTCTCACCATGCCTCCCCAATAGCACTCAGTTTTTTTCCAGGCAGCTGGAGAGCAGGGCTGAGAACTTGCAACAGGCTACAAGCCTCCCTGCTGAGAAAGCAAGCAGGGTTTTCAGGTTTCATGCCTCCTTGCTTGCTATAGCTTCTGTGCTGGTATCTGCAGTTCTGGTTTGTCCTCTCCCAGATTCTGTCCAGGCAACTTTGCATTGGGTCAAAATTGTTACAAAGTTCAGCAAGAAGTTCCCTTCTCCCTGTGGTCTTTTCCCAATTCCACAGGCAGCCCTCTCCACGGACCCCTGTGAGACAAAGTCAGAAATGGCTTCCCTGTGGATCCAGAGTGCCACAGGACTCTTCACACTGTTTCCTCTACTCCTATATTTTGCTTGGCGCTTTAAATTCATCTCAGCTGCAAGTAAGGTCTAATCCTTCCCCTGTCATCTTGACTTGCAGGTTTCCCAGTGAGGATGTATGTTCAGGGACAGATGTTCCCCCCTCACACTTTAGGCACTCACAGCTGTCTCACAGAGCCTGCAGAGGCAAGCTGCTTTTTTCAAAGGGTTTGTGGATTCTCTCGGCTTTCCTCATATGTTGTTCTGGTATTTCTTGGAGCAACAGTTTATGATGTGAGTCTCCACATGCTGCTCTGTCCAAGGGGGAGCTGCACGTTAGTCCTGCCTCCTATCTGCCATTTTCCTGCTTCTTTCCACAATATATGTTTTCAATGGGTGGTGTTACATATCAATAGCTTTGGTATTTATATATTTCTCAGATACATTATTCCCTTATTTTTATTTATTTTTAATATTATTTAAAATATCAATACTTATACCAGAAATCAAATCCTTTGCAACTATGTATTTGAATTTAAAATGGGAGAATTTAGATATGAATTGCCGATATATGAGTGGATACATAGTTTTTCATAATTATTTTAGAGGGATACAGAAGCAAAATCTTGGAAACTCCTCTGGCCTAGAAGCGCTGAGTGACATAGCCTCTGTCAGCCTGACCAGCCCTATCCGGTGCCTCCCTCTCATTTGATGGTTTATATTAACACCTACTTCACTAAGAGTCTGTTTCCTTTTTTTCTTTTTCTTTTTTTTTTAAATCAGGAAGAAATGTTTAAATTTTTTAGGAATATAATTCTGTTCCTTCTTTTAGGAAACTCTTCAGGATTTATTAGTAGTAGTTTTCAGAAAGTGGTAGCTCCTTTATTTTTTGTCCTCTGCTTTGTGACATCAGACCACATGTTGACTGTTCTTTGTCCCTCATATTTATTATTGTCATAAGGTTGCTTTTGTCTCTGTCTTTTATCTCCTCCCTTGTATGACTTTCCCCAAAGCTGTCTTATAAGTCACTGACTTGGATTTCTGCCATGTTGATTATGTTCCTTTCTGCATTTAGCTTATTGCTTGGTCCTTAATCATGTTGTTTTTATTCTTGATATTTTTTTCCCTTTAATTCTGCAATCGCACTTAAAAAAATTAAATTCTACCATCTATCATCTGATTGTGATCCTTTAAAACACAGATTTAATATTTTCTTAAATGTGGAGAATTTATTTAAGGGCAGGAAAGATTTGTGTTCCTGAATTTTGTTCTGTTTCTTGGAATATGTCTTCTGCCTGAGTGTATTGTATGCCTGTATTTTTATGCAATGTTCAATTCCATCCTCCGTTCTCTCTTCTACTCCCCTGCCTTGTTTTATTAATTGCTTCACGTACTTTCTTTTCAGCTCACTCAAATTTGTTGGGGGCAGCCATCATTAGGCTTTCAATTTACTCTCTAAATATCTTAGCTTTTTAAATTTACTTATTTGTTTATTTGAGGTGGAGTCTTACTCTGTCACCCAAGCTGGAGTGCAGTGGCACGATCTTGGCTCACTGCAACCTCCGCCTCCAGGGTTCAAGCAGTTCTCCTGCCTCAGCCTCCGGAGTAGCTGGGATTACAGGCACCCACCACCACACCCAGCTAATTTTTAAATTTTCAGTAGAGACGGGGTTTCACCATGTTGGCCAGGCAGGTCTCAAACTCCTGACCTCAAGTGATCTGCCTGCCTCAGCCTCCCAAAGTTCTGGGATTACAGGTGTGAGCCACCGTGCCCGGCCAATATCTTAGCTTTTTACGAATAATAGGTATTCATAAACAAAGTAAGGAAAATAAAAATAGAGATCTCATTTACTCCTTGTATCAGGTAGAAATTTGTTTACAATTGTGTATGACACAACTGGACTACAGTTGGCTTAAACAAACAAGGATTTACATTTTAAACCTAACAAGAAGCCTAGAGGTAGGCAGCCCAGGGAAGGTAAGTAATGGTCCACTGTGCCTGCACAGATGCAGGTTGTGCACTTGTGAACTTCAGTTTTTGTTGCCTTTGAATTGTAAGATGGCTGTCTCTCCTATGACAGAGGGCAAAGGCTTGCTAGCTGAGTCTTCCATCTTTATATATAGAGCATTCCTGGGAGCTCCACCCAGTGACTTGTGCTTTCATCTCATTGGTCAGAACTCAGTTACACAGACACTACTAGCTTCAAGGAAGGCTGGAAAACGTAGCTTATCAGCTGTGCACATTCAAAATTAGAATTCTGTTGGTAAGGAAGAAGAATGAACGTTGACAGACACCCAGCAGTTTCTGCCATATTCCTGTTCTTAGCTGTTTTCTGTTTGTAATGATGAGATTAGAAACATCTGATTTTCTTATTTAAAGTAATATTAAGGTACATTCACACTCTTCAATTCAATGCCACCCTTTTTGATAGGAACCAGTTTATATGCAAATGTGTGAGCTAAAACATATGATCCCAATAAGAATTGTATCTATTGTCTTTTCATGTGAACAATCATTGGGAAACACTAAGCTTTTTCTGCTTTGTTCACATTTTACCCAGTGACATTCGTGGCATATGTCTATTATTCTACTTACTGAACATGAACTGAAGATTGTAAATTTGAAAGAAATAGGAAAGTGGCAAAGAAAATGGGAACAATAAGGGAAGTTTCTCAAGGCTGTATATCCACACTTAATTGTTAAATAGCACTGGTTAGAACTTTACTGCACAATGCTTTGACTGTAAAATATAGTTGAAAGAATAAAACAAATGTATAAATGATGTTAAATCAGAAATGTTAATAATTTGTCTAGTGAGTATTGTGCTGCTAATAGAGACTGCAGCAGCATGCACTAATATTCACGAGAATGCTGTGTTATTTTCCTCCAGACATCCCCTGGGAACATACGATTTTCTCATTGCAAGGATTTCTGTCTTGAAAGACACTCTAGCCATTATGGACCTCTAATACAGTAATAATAGTTTGCACATCTTTTTTTCAAAGTGTGGCTCTCATGGGTGGATCTAGATTTTGTAGTGCCTGAAGATTAGTAAAATGTTTAGTCTCTCTTTCAGAAGATAATGCACAATCAGATACAAATGTGATAATTTATTTAGAATAAGAGAAGATATCAAAAAAAACCTGACAAATACACAAGCATCACAAAAATCTAGAAAAGTAACATAATTTAATTAATTAACTGTTTGAAATACCTCTATAGCACTTTTCTCTCCTATGATTTTTAGGCTGCATAATCTTTGATCATATTTTTTATATGAAAATAATTTTGTAATATTATTTTCTCTGGCGAGAATAGAAAGATTATTTAATCTTTCTTCTATCATGGTTGATTAAAATTTATTTTATAATAGCTTTGTAAAGATTTGTTCCATTTCATTACTGATTGTTGGTAATGTCATGTACTATCTAGGATTGTTGCTAAATTTTGGGAAATCTGGCAATTTTCTTTTATATATGAACTATAAGATTTTAGGGCGTTTCAAATTTTCTTGTGTAGTAACTAATCTTAAATATTCTTTGAATTGATGACACTCATTGGCCAATTTATCATCAGTTGTCTTCATTGTCATGGCATATTATGAATTTTATGTTATCTGACAGAAGAGAAATTTCATTTCGACTAGGCATTGATGAGAATCATATCTTTTACTTGTTATTTTATATGTCTGATGCTGAAAAGATTTTCCACATATGCTTCTGGCTCCTTACATAGCACCCTTCCCCAACACAACCCATAAAATTCCAGTGCCGAACACCATAGAACACATTCACATCTCAGTGTGACATCTGCCCTTGCACCACTGTGTCATGACACCATTCCCACAATAGAATAGCTATCCATAACTTGTCTATGCAGGAAGTGCCTGTGATAAAGGTATCCCACCAACCCAGATAAAATATATCCCATACTCATCTTATACTTAACGGAATCTCCAAATGCCCATAGCTTCTCTACCACCTCACAACATGATGAGAAGAGTGAAGGAGTAGATGTTGAGATAGAAAGAGACAGTAATATTAACCAAATACAGTTAAAGTAACTTACTTTTGTCAATTTTACACATTTGCTGCATGAGTAGGTATAAGATTAGCGGCCCATGTTGGCTCTCCTGGGAAGTATACTCTCAGAAAAAATGCAGTATGTTTATTAGCAAGTGCCTCTGGGGTTCTCAAAGGATGAAATCTCAACAAATTTAGTTCAAAGATCTAATTTTCTTGATTTACTTGCTTACTAATAAAAATTATATATATCTATCATCTAAGTAACATTGTTTTGCAATTGTAGAATGGCTAAATTGAGCTAATTATATGCATTACCGCATGTACTTTTTTTTTTGGCACGGTGAGAACACTTAACATTTATTCTCTTAGCAACATGTATAAACACAATGCATTGTTATTAACTATAGTCACCATGTTGTACGATATATCTCTTGAACTTCTTTTTTTTTCTTTTATTTTTGAGGTGGAGTCTTACTTTGTCACCCAGGCTGGAGTGCAGTGGTTTGATCTCGGCTCACTGTAACCTCTGCTGCCCTGGTTCAAGCAATTCTCCTGCTTCAGCCTCCCGAGTAGCTGGAGTTACTGGCTCCTGCCACTGTGCCCGGCTAATTTTTGCATTTTTAGTAGAGATGGGGTTTCACCATCTTGGCCAGGCTGGTCTTGATCTCCTGACCTTGTGATCCACCCACCTCAGCCTCCTAAAATGCTGGGATTACACGCGTGAGCCATTGTGCCCGGCTGAACTTATTTCTTTTATCTAACTGATAACTGGCTTTTTATAAGTTTGCAATTTGTGAGTAGGGCAGCATCTCATCAGAAAATTTGGAAAGAGTGCTCTATTAGGCATGGCTACTTTTTATACGGTATCTTGAACAGGAACAAAGAAACAGCATAATACAAAAAGTGGTTTGGTTAACATCAGGTTACTTCGGGTTACTTTTTCACCTCGTAAAGGTTAAAGCAGAGGGGACTTCCTTCTCATGCCACTTTTAAAAACTGGCCTATTGGTGAGTTGGCTATTATCTCTCTCTGTCTCCTGATTTCTCAGAAGGTGAGGTAAACAACTTAGTTTTAGTTTGGTGCCATGGAACTTTAGCATCAGTGACTCAATTTTGCTTTGGTCTATTGGGGTGTGGTGCAGGAGCTCAGTCCAAATCAACAGTCTCCCATAAATTTTATTTAGCAGGGTCAATACCTGTGGATGAAAATAAAAGAAAGCAGGGCCAGGTGTGGTGGTTCACATCTGTAATCCCAGTGCTTTGGGAGGCTGAGGCAGGAGGATCACTTGAGGCAGGCATTCAAGACCAGCCTGGGACACATAGCAAGACCCTATCTCTACAAAAAAGTTAAAAAATACTTGGTCATGTCTTGGCATTTAGCATATGCCTGTCATCCTAGCTACTCAGGAGGTGGAGGCAGGATGATCATTTGAGCACAGGAATTTGAGGCTGCAGCGAGCTATGGTTAGGCCACTGCACTCTAGCCTGAGAGACAAAGCGAGACCCTATCTCTAAAAAAAAAGAAAATAATTGGGCAGAAAGAGAAATTGAGTTGCCTGTGCTGACTTCATGAACTCTAGAATTAGAACAGCCCTTTTAAGTTGTTGTCTAGTTTTTCATTTTAATTTTTTTGAATCAGTAAAATATTTACATTGTAGAAAATACAAAATGTTCAAAGAAGGTATCTCAAGAAAATTCATTTTTCTATCCTTGACCTTCAGCCTCCAGGTCTCTTCTCTAAAAGTTAACCTGTGTTATCAGTTTCTTGTGTGTACTTCCAGGGATATTCTAACCATATAAAATTACATTCATGTTTCTACTTCTTTTCTCCTGTTTGTATACAAATGGCAGCATATTATGCACAAGGTTCTGTACCTTGCTTTTATTTATTTATTTATTTATTTATTTATTTATTTATTTTTGAGACAGAGTCTCACTCTGTCATCCAGGATGTAGTGCAGTGGCACAATCTTGGCTCACTGCAACCTCTGCCTCCCAGTTTCAAGCAATTTTCCTCCCTCAGCCTCCTGAGTAGCTCGGATTACAGGTGTATGCCACCATGCCTGGCTAATTTTTGTATTTTTAGTAGAGATGGGGTTTCACCATGTTGGCCAGGCTGGTCTTGAGCTCCTGATTTCAAGTGATTCACCCGCCTCAGCCTCCCAAAGTGTTGGGATTACAGGTATGAGCCACCAGGCCTGGTGTGTACCTTGCTTTTTAAAAGAACTTTTAATTTTTAGTTAATTTTAGACTTACAGAAGAGTTGCAACAATAGTAGAGTTCACACATACCTTTCACCCAGCTTTCCCTTATGTTTAAATTTTACATAACAGAACAATTGTCAAAGCTTGCTGAATTTCCAAATACACTAATCAAACTTACCAGCATAAAAAAGAAGCAGCAGGGCTTGGGGGTAGGGGAGGATGTAATTAAGTAAGGCATTGCTATGGTTTGAATGTTTGTGTCCCCTTCAAAATTTCTGTTAAAACTTAATCCCCAATGTATTAAGAGGTAGAACCTTTAAGAGGTGATTAGATCATAGGGGCTGGGCCTTGATGGATTGGATTCATGCCTTATAAAATGAATCGAGGGAACTAACTGGCATTTTTAAAAAAAAATTTTTCCCTTCCACATCCTGCCACATGAGGACACAGCAAAAAGGCACCAACTTGGAAGCAGAAAGCAGTCCTCGTCAGACACTCAATCTGCTGGTGCCTTGATCTTGGACTACCCAGTCTCCAGAACTGTGAGAAAATAAATTTCTATCCTTTGTAAATTATCCATTCTCAGGTATTTTGTTATAGCAGCAAAAATGGACTAACACTTGGAAAAGACATTTACATTTCTAGACATTTCAATTCCATCAAGTCCATTTAAAAAATAGAAGTGGGGTTAACATTACCAATGAAGGCAGTTTTTATGAGTGACTGTAGATTTGAATATGGGCATATTTTGTCCTCATTCTTGTGTTGCAACTCACTCAGAAAACAAAAATAGAAGACACCCTGCCTCTCAACGTAAGCTGCATAAAATAACTCTTGGTGGAGATTTAGTTCAGAACATACTTTGGAATTCTAGTTAGTTTTTAGCGACTACAACATCCCATCTCTCTTTTCAAGAATATACCTAGGAAGGTAAATATTCCTATATACTACATTTTCACTAGTGGTAGGTAGGATCAAAATCAAGTATTTTTAAGAAAAATTATGCTGAAGAGGAGATGGAGCAAGATGGCCAAATAGAAGCCTCCACCAATCATCTTCCCCACAGGAACACCAAATTGAATAACTGTCCACAAAAAAGCACTTTCCTAAGAACCGAAAAATCATGTGAGCAATCATAGTAGCTGGTTTTAATTTCATATCACTGAAAGAGGTACTGAGAGGGTAGGAAAGACAGCCTTGAATTTCCAATGCCACCCCTCCCTCATATCCTGGCATTGGCCACATGGCACTAAGAAAAAAATCTATGCACTTGGGGGGAGGGAGATTGCAGTGATTATGGGACTTTCCATTGGAACTCTGTGCTGCCCTGTCACAGCAGAAAACAACACTGAGTAGAACTCATCTGGTGTCCATAGAAGGAGCATTTATACCAGCCCCTAGCTAGAGGACAACTTCCCATCCCAGTAGTTGGAAACTGAGTTCTGGCAAGCCTTGCCACTGTGGGCTAAAGTGTTCTGGGGTCCTAAATAAACTTCAAAGGCAGTCTAGGCCATGAGGACTGCAATTCTTCAGCAAGGCCTGGTGCTGTGCTGGGCTCAGAACTGGTGGACTTCTGGGGCATATGATCCAGTAAGACACCAGCTGAGGCAGCTAAGACAGTGCTTGTGCCACCCCTCTGGCAACTCCAGGCAGCACAGGCCACAGCAAGAGAGTCTCTGCTTGAGGAGAGTAAAGAGTACTTTGTCTTGCATCTTGGATGCCAGCTCTGCCACAGTAGGATAGGGCACCAGGCAGAGTCCTGAGACTGTCATTCAAGGCTCTAGCTTTCAGATGACATTTCTCAACACAACATGGACCAGAAGAGAACCTGCTGCCTTGAAGGGAAGAACCCAGTCCTGGCAGAATTTATTACCTGCTGGCTAAAGAGCCCTTGGGCCCTGGATAAGCAGTAGGGGTAACCAGGCAGTACTCTCTGTAGGCCTTGGGTGAGACTCAGAGATCTGTTGGCTTCAGGTGTGACCAGCATGTTCCAACTGGTAGCTATGGGCAGAGGCTCCTTCTGCTTGAGGAAAGGGTAAAGGGGACTTTGTCTGCAGCTTAGATACCAGCTTTACCGCAGTGGAGTTGAGCACAAAGAGGGCCCTTGGGATCATTGATTCCAGGCCTCAACTCATGGGCGGCAGTACTGGACCTGCCCTAGGCCAGAGGGGAGCCAGTGCCCTTAAAGGAAAGTCCAAGCCTGGCAGCATTCACCACAACCTGACTGAAGAGCCCTTGAGCATTGAGTGAACATCAGCAGTAGTCAGGCAGTATGCACCAAGGGCCTGCGGCGGTGGTGGCCATGGGGAGAGACTCCTCTGCTTGTGGAAAGTGGAGGGAAGAATGGGAAAGTCTTTGTCTTCTGACTTGGGTGCCAGCTCAACCACAGTAGAATAGAGCACCAGGTAGATTCCTAAGATTTATGACTCCAGGACCTGGCTCCAGGATGGCATTTATGGACCCATCTGGGGCTGGGGGCAATTGCCACCTTGAAGTGAAGCCACAAGCATGGCTGGCTTTGCACCTGTGGATGGTAGAACCCTAGAGCCTTGGGTGAACTTAGATGGTAGCCAGGCAGTGGTTGCCACAGGCCTTGGGCAAGAACCAGTGCTGTGCTGGCTTCAGGTATGACACAGCACAGTCCTGGTGGTGGTGGCCACAGGGGTGCTTGTGACACTTCACTCCTAGCTCTAGATAGCTCAACACACACATGGAGAGACTCCATTTGTTTGGGAGAATGGAAGGGAAGAGAATAAGAGCCTTGGCCAGGTGCGGTGGCTCATATGGAAATGTTACTGATTTTTGTATACTGATTTTGTATCCTGCAATTTACTAAAGTTCTTTATGAGTGCTCATAGATTTTTATGGAGTCTTCAAGGTTTTCAAAATATAAAATTATACCATCTGCAAACAAGGATAATTTGACTTCTTCCTTTCTAATTTTGATGCTCTTTATTTATTTTTCTTCTCTGATTACTCTACCTAGGGCTTCCAGTGTTATGTTGAATAAGAGTAGTGAATGTGGGCATCCTTGTCTTGTTCCAGAAGTTAGAGGAAAGGCTTTTAGTTTTTCCCCATTAAGCATTACACTAGCTGTGGGTCTGTCATACATGACTTTTATTGTGTTGGGATATGTTCCTTCTATCCCTAGTTTTTTGAGGGTTTTCATCATGAAGGGATGTTGCATTTTATCAATGCTTGGTCAGCATCAATTGAAATGATCATGCAATTTTTGTCCTTCATTCTGTTGATATGAAGTATCACATTTGTTGATTTGTGTGCGTGGAACCATATGGCACATTTCCATATGCCAACAGCAAACAATCTGAAAAAGGAACCAAAACTTAATCCCACTTCCAATAACTACAAATGCAATAAAATACCTAAGAATTAGCTTAGGCAAAGAAGTGAAGCTTCTCTACAATAAAAACTATAAAACATTAATGCAAGAAATTGAAGAGGACACAAAAGATGGAAAGATATTCCATGTTCATGGATTGGAAGAATCAATATTATTAAAATGTTCATACTATGCAAAGCAATTTACAGTCTCAATAAAATCCCTATAAAAATACAGGCCGGGCGTGGTGGCTCAAACCTGTAATCCCAGCACTTTGGGAGGCCGAGACGGGCGGATCACGAGGTCGGGAGATCAAGACCATCCTGGCTAACACGGTGAAACCCCGTCTCTACTAAAAAATACAAAAAACTAGCCGGGCGAGGTGGCGGGCGCCTGTAGTCCCAGCTACTTGGGAGGCTGAGGCAGGAGAATGGCGTAAACCCGGGAGGCGGAGCTTGCAGTGAGCCGAGATCCAGCCACTGCACTCCAGCCCAGGCGACAGAGCGAGACTCCGTCTCACAAAAAAAAAAAAAAAAAAAAAAAAAAATACCAATGACATTCTTTTTGTTTTTTTTGTTTTTTTTGTTTTTTTTTTTTTGAGACGGAGTCTCGCTGTGTCTCCCAGGCTGGAGTGCAGTGGCGCGATCCCGGCTCACTGCAAGCTCCGCCTCCCGGGTTCACGCCATTCTCCCGCCTCAGCCTCCCAAGTAGCTGAGACTACAGGCGCCCGCCACCACGCCCGGCTAGTTTTTTGTATTTTTAGTAGAGACGGGGTTTCACCATGTTAGCCAGGATAGTCTCGATCTCCTGACCTCGTGATCCGCCCGCCTCGGCCTCCCAAAGTGCTGGGATTACAGGCTTGAGCCACCGCGCCCGGCCGACATTCTTCACAAAAATAGAAAAACCAATATTAAAATTGATCTGGAGTCAAAAAAGACACAGAATAACCAAAGCTATCCTGAGCAAAAAGAACAAATCTGGAGGAATCCATTACCTGACTTCAAATTATACTACAGAGCTATAGTAACCAACACAGCATGGTACTAACATAAAAACAGACACATAGACTAATGGAACAGAATAGAGAATCCAGAAATAAATCTACATACCTACAGTGAACTTATTCTTGACAAAGGTGCCAATAACATACATTGGGGAAAAGACAGTCTCTTCAATAAATGGTGTGAGGAAAACTGGATATCCATATGCAGAAGAATGAAACTTAATTCTCTCACTTTATACAAAAATCAAATCAAAATGGACCACAGACTTAAATCTAAGACCTCAAACTACGAAACTACTACAAGAAAACATTGGTGAAACTCCAAGGACATTGGTCTGGGCAAGAAGTTCTTGAGTAATATTCCGTATGCACAGGCAATCAAAGCAAAAATGGACAAATGGGATCACATGAAGTTAAAAAGTTTCTGCACGGTAAAGGAAATAATCAACAAAGTGAGGTGACAACCCACAGAAAGGGAGAAAATATTTGCAAACTATCCATTTGACAAGGGATTAATAACCAGAATATGTAAGGAGCTCAAATAACTCTATAGGAAAATATCGAATAATTTGATTAAAAAATTGGCAAAGGGTTTGAACAGATATTTCTCCAAAGAAGTCATGCCAATGGCAAACAGGCATATGAAAAGGTACTCAACATCATTAATCATCAGATAAGTGCAAATCAAAATTACAGTGAGATATCACTTCACCCCAGTTGAAATGGCTGATTAGACAGGCAACACGAATGCCAGTGAAGGTGTGGAGAAAAGGGAGCCCTCATACACTACTGGTGGCTGTGTAAATTAGTATAACCACTATGGAAAACAGTTTGGAGGTTCCTCCAAAACTAAAAATAGAGTTACTGTAGGATCTAGAAATCTCACTACTAGGTATATACCCAAAAGAAAGGAGATTGGTATACAGAAGAGAGATCTGCACTCCTGTGTTTATTGTAGCACTATTCACAATAGTGAAAATTTGGAAGCAACTGAAGTGTTCATCAACAAACAAATGGATAAAGAAAATATGGTATATATATACACAATGGGGTAGTATTCAGTCATAAAAAAGAGTGAGATGCTGTCATTTGCAGCAACATGGATGGAACTGGAGGTTATTATGTTAAGTGAAATAAGGCAGGAACAGAAAGACAAACTTCACATATTCTCACTTATTTGTGGAAGGTAAAAATTAAAATAATTGAACTCATGGAGATTGACATGGTTTGGCTCTGTGTCCCCACCCAAATCTCTTCTTCAATTGTAATCCCCATAATCCCCATGTGTCGGGGAGGGACCAGGTGGGAGGTGATTGGATCATGGGGACCGTTTTCCCCATGCTGTTCTTGGGATAGTGAGTGAGTTCTCATGAGATCTGACAGTTTTATAAGGCACTTTCCCTCTTCTTGCTCACGTCATCTCTCTTGCCTGCCACCATGTAAGATGGGCCTGCTTCCCCTTCCTCCATGATTGTAAGTTTCCTGAGGCCTCCCCAGCCATTCAGAACTGTGAGTCAATTAAACCTTTTTTCTATATAAATTATTCAGTCTTAGTTATTTCTTTATAGCAGTGTGAAAACGAACTAATACAGTAAATTGGTACCAGAAGTGGGCATTGCTATACAGATACTAAAAAATGTGGAAGTGACTTTGGAACTGGGTAATGGGCAGAGGTTGGAACAGTTTGGAGGGCTCAGAAGAAGACAGGAAGGTGAAGGGAAGTTTGGAACTTCCTAGAGACTTTTAAAATGGTTGTGCCCAAAATGCTGATAGTAATATGGACAATGAATTCCAGGCTGAGGAGATCTCAGATGGAAATGAGGAACCTATTGGGAATTGGAGTGAAGGTCACTCTTGCTGTGCTTTAGCAAAGAGACTGGTGGCATTGTACTCCTGCTCTAAGGATCTGTGGAGCTTTGAACTTGAGAGAGATGATTTAGGGTATCTGGCAGAAGAAATTTCGAAGGAGCAAAGCATTCAAGAGGTGATCTGGGTGCTCTTAAAAGTTATAAACTCTCACAAAGAGATGGTTAGAAATTGGAACTTATGTTTAAAAGGGAAGCAGAGCATACAAGTTTGGAAAATTTGTGACCTGGCAATGCAATAGAAAAGAAAAACCCATTTTCTGGGTAGAAAGTCAAGCTGGCTGCAGAAATTTGCATAAGCAATGAGAAGCCAAACATTAATCACCAAGACCATGGGGAAAATGTCTGCAAGGCATGTCAGAGGTCTTCAATGGCAGCACCTCCCATCATAGGCCCAGAGGCCTAGGAGGAAAAAAATGGTTTTGTGGGCTGGGTCGAGGGCCTTGCTGCTTTGTGTGAAAATGAACTAATACAGAGATAGTAGCACAATGGTTACTAGAGGCTGGGAATGGCAGTGGGTTTGGGAAAGTGGTGATGTTTAGTGAGTGCAAAAATATAGTCAGATAGAATGAGTCAGATCTAGTATTTGATAGCACAACAGGCTGACTACAGTCAACACAAATTTATTGTACATTTTAAAATAACTAAAAGTGTAATTGGATTGTTTGTAACACAAAGAAAGGAAAAATGCTTGAAGTAATGAAACCCCATTTATCCTGATGTGATTGTTATGCAGTGTGTGCCTGTATCAAAATGTTTCATATACCCTATAAATATATACATCTACTATGTAGTCACAAAAGTTTAAAGTTAAAAAAGGGAATTCTCTATATTTTACGAAAATAAAATATAAATAAATACAAGTGTCTATGACATTGAATACCTGCACTTTAAGTCTGTAGTTTGGCATTAGTATTTCAAAAATTCCAGTTTCCTGTGTCTGGAGCGCTCTACAAGATAATCTACTTCTCCTCCCATCAGCATTATCACCAGCCCTTCAAAGGACATGCTCTCATTCTTTTTTATGGATGCATAGTACTCCAGGGTGGGTATATATGTACCACATTTTCCTTATTCAGTCTGTGATTGATGGGAATTCAGGTTAATGCCATGTCTTTGCCATTGTGAATAGTACTGCAATGAACATATGTGTGCATGTGTCTTTATAATAGAATGATTTCTATTCCTTTGGGTATATACCTAGTAATAGGATTGCTGAGTCTAGTGGTATTTATGTCTTTAGGTCTTTGAGGAATCACTACAGTGTCTTCCACAGTGGTTGGACTAATTTACACTTCCACTAACAATGTATAAGCATTCCTTTTTCTCCACAACCTTGCCAGCCTCTGTTAGTTTTTGACTTTTTAATAAAAGTCATTTTGACTGGTGTAAGATGGCATTTCATTGTGGTTTTGATTTGCATTTCTCTATCAGTTATGTTGAGCATTTTTTCATATGATTCTTGGCTGCATGAATGTCTTCTTCTGAAAAGTGTCTATTCATGTTCATTGCCCACTTTTTAAAGGGGTTGTTTGTTTGTTTGTAAATTTGTTTAAGTTCCTTATAGATGCTGGATATTAGATTTTTGTTAGATGCATAGTTTGCAAAAATGTTCTCCCATTCTGTAGGTTGTCTGTTTCCTCTGTTGATAGTTTTTTTGCTGTGCAGAAGGTCATTAGTTTAATTAGAGCCCATTTGTCATTTTTTGCTTTTGTTGCAATTGCTTTTGGCTTCTTCATCATGAAATCTTTGCCTATGCCTATGTCCTGAATGGTATTGCCTAGGTTGTCTTCTGGGGTTTTTATAGTTTTGGGTTTTACATTTAAGTCTTTAATCCATCTTGAGTTAATTTTTGTATATGGTGTAAGGAAGGGGTCCAGTTTCAATCTTCTGCATATGGATAGCCTGTTATCCCAGCACTATTTATTGAACAGGAAATCTTTTCCCCATTGCTTGTTTTTGTCAAGTTTATTGAAGATCAGATAGTTGTAGGTGTGTAGTCTTATTTCTGGATTCTCTATTCTGTTCCATTGGTTCATGTGTCAGTTTTTGTACCAGTACCATGCTGTTTTTATTACTGTAGCCCTGTAGTATAGTTTGAAATCAGGTAACATGATGCCTCAAGCTTTGTTCTTTTTGCTCAGGATTGCATTGGCTATTTGGGCTCCTTTTTGGTTCCATATGAATTTTAAAATAGTTTTTCTAGTTCTGTGAAGAATGTGAATGGTAGTTTAACAGGCATAGCATTGAATCTATAAATTGCTTTGGGCAGTATAGCCATTTTAATGATATTGACTCTTCCTGTCTATGGGCATGGAATATTTTTCCATTTGTTTGTGTAATGTCTGGTTTCTTTGAGCAGTGATTTGTAGTTCTCCTTGTAGAGATCTTTTACCTCCCTAGTTAGCTGTATTCCTAGATGTTTTATTCTTTTTATGGCAGTTGTGAATGGAAGTTCATTTCTGATTTGGCTCTGGGCCTGACTGTTGTTGGTGTCCTGAAATTTGCTGAATCTAAACTGTTGTTTGTATCCTGAGACTTTGCTGAAGTTGTTTATCAGCTCACAAAGATTTTGGGCTGAGACTATGGGGTTTTATAGATATAGGATCATGTCTACAAATCGGGATAGTCTGACTTCCTCTCTTCCTATTTGGATACCTTTATTTCTTTCTCTTGCCTGATTACCCCGGCCAGGACTTCCAATAGTATGTTGAATAGAAGTGGTGAGAGAGGGCATCCTTGTCTTGTGCCAGTTTTCAAGGGGAATGCTTCCAGCTTTTTCCCATTCGGTATGATGTTGGTTGTGGGTTTGTCATAGATGGCCGTTATTATTTTTGAGGTATGTTCCTTCAATACCTAGTTTATTGAGAGTTTTTAACATGAATGGATGTATTTTGTATTAGCCAGGGTTCCCTAGAGGGACAGAACCAATAGGATATATATATACATACACTATTGTTATATATATATTATTATTGTTATATATAATAATAATATATAATATATAATTATATATATAATATATATGAGAGTTTATTAAGTATTAACTTACATGATCACAAGGTCCCACAATAGGCTGTCTGCAAGCTTGAGGAGCTTGAGGAGCAAGAAGAGCCAGTCCGAGTCTCAAAACTGAAGAGCTTGGAGTCCGATGTTTGAGGGCAGGAAACATCCAGCATGGGAGAAAGATGTAGGCTGGAAGACTAGGCCAGTTTTGCTTTTCGCGTTTTTCTGCCTCCTTTATGTTCACTGGCAGCTGATTGGATTGCACCCACCAGATGAAAGGATGAATCTGCCTTTCCCAGCCTACTGACTCAAATGTTAATCTCCTTTGGCAAAACCCTCACAGGCATACCCAGTAACAATACTTTGCATCCTTCAATCAAGTTGACACTCAGTATTAACCATCACAAATTTTATCAAAATTTTTTCTTGCCTTCATTGAAATAATCATTGGTTTCTGTCTTTAGTTCTGTTTATGTGATGAATCACATTTATTAATTTGTGTATATTGAACCAACCTTGCATCCCAGGGATAAAGCCTACTCGATCATGGTGTATAAGTTTTCTGATGTGTTGCTGGATTCTGTTTGCCAGTATTTTGTTGAGGATTTTTGCCTTGATGTTCATCAAGGATATTGGCCTGAAGTTTTCTTTTTTCGTTGTATCTCTCACGTTTTGGTATCAGGATGATGCTGGCTTCATAGAATGAGTTATGGCCTCTTCAATTTTTTGGAATAGTTTCTGTATGAATGGTACCTCTTTGTACACCTGGTAGAATTCAGCTGTGAATCTTTCTGATCCTGGGCTTTTTTTTTTTTTGGTTGGTATGTTCTAATTTCTACTCATACAATCACTGCAGCCTTTCTGCATCTCACTGAATGAGCGATTACATTTTGGGGGCATTGTTTTTAGGCTTCCTAAATTTTGAAACATTACTTTGAATTGGTTGAAAATGTATTTTCATCTCTGTTTTGTTTCCTTTATTTCCTGCTGATTGAAAAACATCTCATTTCAGTGAGCAGGAATGTTACTGTTGTGCAATTATTTATTCTCTTACCATTTTCTTATTTAATATCACATGATTTCTATTCTGAAAGACAATATAATTTTTTTTTTTTTTTTTTTTTTTTTTTTTTGCCAAAACCACAAGTGATTCTTCTAAAGGCTTTTTTTTTTTTTTTGGCATGCCTTAAATTGAGCTGTCATCTAGTTCACTGATCCAACAAAAGAGTGATAATACACTTTATATAAATAATTTAGGAGGATGTCTCCTGTCAAAACTAAAAGTGCATTTAAAAGTAAACCAATATTAATGGTAATAATTCATAAAAATACTACAACAAATCCTAAATTTGAAATAGATTATGTTTCACATTTATCTTATGCCTTATGTGTGAAAACCATATTGCATATTGCCAATAATTAACTCTATTTTAACATCAGGTTCTCAATATACAATATTATGTAGCAATTGAAGGGATTGAGTGAGAGCAAAATTTTTTTTGACAGAAAATATGACAAAAAACAATCACCAAACAAGTAGATTAAGAATTTTACCCAAATGGCTACCATATGAACAATACAAATTGGAATCTGGATATTCCGATATTTTATATTAACTCAGAATACTTGACAGCCTTTACTGGTGGTGGACACATTTTTCTGTGAAAGGCCAATCATAAGTATTTTAGACTTCGTGGGACCATTTGTTCTCTTGCAGCTACTCATCTCTACTGTTGTAATGCAAAAGAAGCCATAGGCAAAAAGTAAACAAATGGGTGAGGATGTGAACTGATAAAACTGTTTACCAAAATAAGGGGGTAGGAGGACTGGAGTTTGTTGACCCTTGTCCTATATGATAGATATGACATATAGGAAGTGGAGTTCCAGGATGTCACTGTAAGTCCAGAACTTGATTGTTGGGAAATATAGGAACATTTGTAAAAACATGTTACAAAAAGTAGGAAGAAACTATACATTGACATGGTTAAAAAAAAACATAGGGAGATAAAGTCTGAAATAATGTCATAAAAGCTTTTTCTTCCCCCCCCCAATACATCATGATGCGCAAAATAGAAGTTTTAAAAGCTGAATGAAAGATATGAGAAGAGACCAAGATATAACAGAGGAGCTTATCTTCCTTCAAGCCAAGAGGAAAAATGGTTCAGAGGGTGCAGGGTGTGGGCCAGGACTAGGGACTGTTACTCCTGCATAGACTGAAACCTGGTCTTAATGCCAGAATCCCCATGAGAAAGGACCTTGTTTCCTTAGGTATCTAGGGGAGGAAAGAGCTACTGAGATGGACTTAGCTTGGTGTGTAGTGAATGGTTTCTACTTGATCTCACTCTGTTCTTCCCATAGTGGCAATCCTAGGGGCCAGCAAGGAAACTGTTACTCAAACATAACCCAAATTATGGTGGCCCAAGATCGACTGGCTTTATTTATCCTCCTTAAGGAATATCCAGATATGTCAGAGAGAACCTGGTGTGCTGCCTCATGTGTGGTAAGCCCCACTTCGTCACACTGTTACTCTCCAGTGTCCCTGTCACCTCTGCAGTACTGCCTCTCTGACCAATGGAGTTCATAGTCTGCGTGGCACAGCTGTCCCTCCACTGGTGAGCCTCACTGCCTCAGGAGAAAAGATGTTTTTCTCCTTGTAGAGATGGCATTTGGCTTTAGCTAAACCATTGTGGCTTAAATGGATACAGATTTATTTTTGCTACAAAACAATTACACACACACACACACACACACACACACACACACACACACAAAGACTCCTTTTTCCCACACTTCTTAGCCTATGGTTTTTATCCTCATGATTGAAAAGTGGCTGCTTATACTTGTAGGTCATGTTCACAGTCCAGGCAGGAAGAAGGCAGCAAGGAAAGAATTGGCACCAGCAATCTTCTACTCACATATTTTTGGCCAGAATGTGTCAAATGGCCATATTTTGTTTCCATAGAATCTGAGAAATTTGTGTGTGTGTGTGTGTGTGTGTGTGTATGCCTCTACAAAATGGTAGTTGGGTTAGCCAGTTGTACCAAATGCTCGACTTCTTGTCTACTTCATTCCATGAGTAGGACAGGCCCTTCTCCCAAATTTCCCAAAGTGTAATAAAGCTTAGGCTATAACTTTTAAACATAGCTCTGTATTTTGAAATACAGTCATGAGTTGCTTAATGACAACTGTACTGAAATCTGAAGAAAAATTGTGTTAACAGAGTATAAGATGAAGAGGCTAGAGAGTGAGCAGTTACTGAGTAAGAATTTGTTTAGTGTTCAGCAGCAGTACTGAAGACCTTGAAGATACTGCACTTTGAGTGTTTGGATTTTGGCCTCTATGGTTTCGATAGCTCTCATTTTCTCCATAACAGGAATAATGAGTTAATGTGGGGTGAGGGGAGAACATGTTGATTTCTTCAGATGAAATGAACAGCTTCATTTTCAAGCTCATTAAGCATTCTCCCATTCCTTTGTGAGTCTTCTTCAGCTCAATAAAGAAGGAAACCCATCCTGAAGTGCACCAGTACTATAAGTATTGATTTGTTGTCTGATCACTAAAGCGGATTTTACTTATTTGTTGGTGAGATTCAAAATGACCAACAGTGAGGAATAACATCTGCTAGTTTTCTCACCAAAGTATACTCAGTAACAATGACAAAATAATAGAATTCAGCTTATCTCCATTCCTCTCCCACTCTTCTCCAGATATTTGACAGGCTAAGTAATTGGTCACGTTTATATTCCAATGTAATTTATAATAGCAATATAGTTTCTGACTTGGGAAAAGTAGATATTGATTTATGACTTAAAAAATGTTAAAACATTGATGTGCCAAAAACAGGTTGAATAACAAATGAATCATTAAGACTGACTAGGAATTCTGGATGTATTTAATTGGATATGGAATACCAAGAGGTCTTCGATAGTGACCAGAAGACAACAAGGAGAAGGAAGAGGTCCACGTCTCACCGTTCACTCTTGGTTCTAATGAATGAGGCTCGATGAAGCACTTCACCTTTTTAACATCGTGGTCTTTTCATCAATAAAACACAATGTGAAGACTGTCTCTGACCTTCTAAGTAAGGATTTCTTGGCAGTGCTGAACCCAAAATGTTCCAAGGACTTAATTCAAGAAAGATGGGCTCAGATAGCTTGGGAATATGCCATATTATTAACAGTTGTGGTATCGGGTGATTTTTATTTCCTGTAGTTGTCAAAATGTCTGCCATGAATAAATATTGGTATTATAATTAGGAAAAATTAATACATATAATTTAGACAAGAAAAATGGATTCAAGCCTCACCAGTGAGCATTGTTATGTCTAGAAAGGCATGTGAGTGCACAACATTACAGAAAGAGGACAGTCTGGAGTCCAGAGGAGGATGTCTGATGTTGTTTGCTCTTTGCAGCCCTTCAGACCCAATTGCAGGCTGATTCCCTCCCCATCCTCATAGCCTTCCTTCTTTGCTTTCCTATGTTCTCCGTTTCTCCACATGCCCACTTTTATTTCCCTAGCGGGGTAAAGGCTGGGGGAGTCATTGTTCTTGGCTGAGATACGCTAAATAATGGCCCCCAAAGACATCCAGATCTTAATTCCTGGAAACTATAAATATAACTGTATAGGGAAAAATGGATTTTGCAGCTATGATTATGGATATTGAGATGGGGAAGTTTATCCTGGATTCTCTAGGTGGGCCCTAAATGTAATCATAAGTATTCTTAGAAGAGGGAGGCAGAGAGAAATTGGACCAGAAGTAGACAATGTGAAGGCTGAAACAGGATGCTACTCTGCTGGCTTTGAAGATGGACAAAGGGGCCTTGAGCTAAGGAAAGCAAGGAATGCAATCTAGCAGCTGGAAAGGGATTCTTTCCTAAAGCCTCTGGAGGGAGTGTGGCCCCGCTAACACCTTGATTTTTTTCAGCCCAGTGAAGTTGATTTTGGACTCCTGACCTCCAGAAGTGTAAACTATAAGAGAACACATGTGTGTTGGCTTAAGCCATCAAGTTTGGAATGGGCAATACAGGTTCTTGGAGTCAGCAGCTTCCTCAGGCCCTCCATTGCAACAGGAACACCCACAACACAAGCAAACCTTTCTATTGCTAGTAAGGATCAATTTTCCTGGCTTTCAATTTTACTAAAAGTCTTCTAACTATGTAGGAAGGAATGAGACCGCTGAAGGGGACTGAAAACCCTACCAGGCCACAACATAGGCTGGACACTTCTCACCCAGTGCCTCGCTTCTATACGTTAATGCTTGTTCTGGCCCTGTTTCTCGGCCTGGTTAGGGAGATGTGGAACTGTCCAAGCTGCTCTAGTTGGCAGGCTGGCAGCATGCCGAGATTGTCAATTCCTGGACAGCCTCTCTAGTAGAACCTCTTAGGGCAAGTTTGTTGTCAAGTATTTGTTCTGATTCTCTGTCGGTGCTAGATGTTGTAATTGATCACAGTATTTTTCCCCACTAAGATGGACCTTGGGCTCTGAATGCCTCTCCGTAAAGAGCTCCCAATGGCTACTGCCACATGAGGGAGAGTCAGGAGGTTTTTCTTCCCAGCTCTAGGGCCTGCCAGTGCTGAGAGCACTCACGACAGTTCTAGGCAGACCACATTCCCTCCAGCAGGCAGTGGACTGAAATGACCTGATTATATTTATACATGTTTTTTCCTTTTAAAAAAGATTCCTTCAGTGTCTCATCTATGACTCATGAATAGCATCCCTGGAAAATCTTAATTATATGAAACTTCAAACTGTGAGGACTAATTAGCTGTAAGTGTTAATTGTTCTGCACTCATCAGATAAAGAGGTGTTATAGAAATAAAGATTTTTAGCTGTTTTTTGTTAAAGTTGCAAACAAGTTATTTAAGATTCATTCTCTTTGTTGGTTGGTTTTTCCATGTTGGATATCAAATATTATTGTGTGCCGCTCTGTCTACTCTGTTGAGTACCTTCCCTCTCAACTTTGAGTCACATCAAATTCTGATTTGCTTTCTACCTAAGGTATCCAGTGTCCTGCCTGTGCCTCTGATGGCCTCCAGCTCAGCACTGCATCTCCTAATCCAGTTGTGTCACTATCCCCAGTGGCCTTCAAGGTCATGGGACATTTGTTACCTCTACTAGGTCCCTAGGAGCCCAGAAAATGAACTCTCTAGGGTCACTGGATGCCTGTAGCCATGCCTTCTTGATCTCTACAGAGGAACTTGAACTTGGCTAAAATAGGTTTGATTCACTTGAAGGGAAGACACAATTTATGAGCTAGGCTTTCCATTTTGGTGAATTCAAGTCTAGCAGAGCTGGCTTAATTGAATTTCTTTTCTGTCTCTACATTTTAATGCATTTCCTTTGTACATAAGTAGTTTAAACATGAGTGTATTTTGTAAGTACATATGAGACAAAAATTTTAAGTGGGAGCATGCTTTCCACATTTGGAATTGGTTCACTGCAAGTGGTATATTCCTGGAAGTCACAAAATGGCATTCATTTCTTTTGGACGACTTTTCTCAGTACCTACTATTTGCACCCTAATAGCCACTATTCTAGAAAACTAGAGTAATTCTGGAAACTGTAGTCATCAGATAATTAAATCTGTATGCATAAAGGAAAAGCTGACATCTCAGTTTTAAAGAGAAAAATTTCTTGACAGGTTGACTGCTACTGTTGAGACCTCTTTTATTATTGTTCTTAAAGACCCAAGTTTTAACTTGATGGGAAGACTGAACACATATAGTTTTAGGAGAAATTCACAAAACAGGATGGCTATGGGTAAATTTACTAAAAATATCCCTGAGTGTTTTTAAAGGAAGCGTGTCATGTTGTGTATATTTGCCTATAGAGAATATATGTATATTTTTAGTAGAGATGGGGTTTTACCATGTTGGTCAGGCTGGTCTTGAACTCCTGACCTCAAGTGATCTGCCTGCTTCAGCCTCCTAAAGTGCTGGGATTACAGGCATAAGCCACCATGCCCAGCCAAATTTCACTTTTGATTCTATTCTATTGATTTAGCCTAGGCTGCATTGGGGAACTTTCATCATTTGAAAGTCTGCTTTCTGTCCTCTTGGCTCATCCTTGCCCATCATCTTCCATCATCACTAGCTGTGCTAAGAAGATCGAAACACTTTAGATTGGGTTGACCAATTCAAGTGGCTCATCAATTTGGGGAGTGTGAGTCTGTCTGCGGGGTGGTCCTTCAATTGAAGAACTGAGGGATGTATATTGTTGCAGTGCATATACAGCCATGAATCTTGCATTCATCTGGGACCTAGGAACAAACAGCAACAATAATAATAGTAGTTATGATGGGAATGCTAGCTGCCCTAGGTCACACTTCCCAAGATGGAGATTTGCATGCAGGGGTTTATGAGGATGAGCTCTCGGGAACAATATTTATAAGGGAATGAGGGAAGCAGGATTGGGCGGAAGAAGAAGTTGAAATAAGATGCAACTGCAATAGAGGAATCTGCCATTCCCACTGGGAGCTCAGGAGTTGTCCTGGTTGAAGCAAGGGAGCTGAGCATTGATAGTCATTGTTTACTGGTTGGTTCCAACTACCCTGTGAGAAGAGTATTATTGTTGTTATTCCTATTTTACAGTTGGGAAACCAGGTCCAAGTGAAATTTAGAAACTTGCCTGGTGGCAAATGACTAATAAGTAGCAAAGGCAGATTTTGAATACAGAGCTCAGGTAAAGGACCCATAATTGTAACACTTTCTCCACTTGTCTTATATTTAGTCTCCTGGAGACAGTCACTTTCGTTAAAAATTCTTTATATTAAAGTGGTGATTTTTTTAAATTAATTTTTTTTTTTTTTTTTTTTTGAGAGGGAGTCTCGCTCTGTCACCCAGGCTGGAGTGCAGTGGCGCAGTCTCAGCTCACTGCAAGCTCTGCCTCCCTGGTCCACACCATTCTCCTGCCTCAGCCTCCTGTGTAGCTGGGACTACAGGTGCCCGCCACCGCACCCGGCTAATTTTTTGTATTTTCAGTAGAGATGGGGTTTCACCGTGTTAGCCAGGATGGTCTCCATCTCCTGACCTCGTGATCCACCCATCTCAGCCTCCCAAAGTGCTGGGATTACAGGCGTGAGCCATCGTGCCCGGCCTTATTTTTTTTTAATCTCCATAGGTTATTGGGGGAACAGGTAGTGGTTGGTTACATGAGTAAGTTCTGTAGTGGTGATGTGTGAGATTTTGTTGCACCCATCGCCCAGGCAGTATATGCTGTACCCTATTTGTAGTCTTTTATCCCTCACCCCCTTCCCACCCTTTCCTCCTGAGTCCCCAAAATCCATTGTATCATTCTTATGCCTTTGCATCCTCATAGCTCAGCTCCCACTTCTGAGTGAGAACATATGATGTTTGGTTTGGTTTACTTCACTTAGAATAATAGTCTCCAATCTTATCCAGGTTGCTGTGAATGCCATTAATTCATTCCTTTTTATGGCTGAATAGTATTCCATCATATATATATATATATATATATATATATATATATATATATCTGTTTATCCACTTGATTGATGGGCATTTGGGTTGGTTCCGTGTTTTTGCAGTTGTGAATTGTGCTGCTATAAACATGCATGTGCAAGTGTCTTTTTCATATAATGACTTCTTTTTTTCTGGGTATATACCCAGTAGTGTGCTTGCTGTATCAAATGGTAGTTCTACTTTTAGTTCTTTAAGCAATCTCCACACTGTTTTCCATGGCAGTTGTGCTAGTTTACATTCCCACAAGCAGTATAAAAATTTTCCCTTTTCACCACATCTATGCCAACATCTACTTTTGATTTTTTGATTATGGTCATTCTTGCAGGAGTAAGATGGTATCACATTGTGGTTTTGATTTGCATTCCCCTGATCATTAGTGATGTTGAGCATTTTTGCAGATGTTTGCTGGCCATTTGTATATCTTCTTTCAAGAACTGTCTCTTCATGTTGTTAGGCCACTTTTTGATGGAATTGTTTAGTTTTTTTTTTTTTTTTTGCTAGTTTGTTTGAGTTCATTATAGATTCCGGATATTGGTCCCTTGCCAGGTGCATAGATTGTGAAGATTTTCTCCCACTCTGTGGGTTGTCTGTTTACTCTGCTGACTGTTCCTTTTGCTGTGCAAAAGCTCTTTAGTTTAATTAAGTCCCAGCTACGTATCTTTGTTTTTATTGCATGTACTTTTGGGTTCTTGGTCATAAAATCCTCACCTAAGCCTAAGCCAATGTCTAGAAGGGTTTTTCCAATGTTATCTTCCAGAATTTTTATAGTTTTAGGTCTTAGATTTAAGCCCTTGATCCATCTTGAGTTGAGTTTTGTATAAGGTGAGAGATGAGGATCCAGTTTCAATTCTCCTACATGTGGCTAGCCAATTATCCCAGCACCATTTGTTGAATAGGGTGTCCTTTCCCCACTTTATGTTTTTGTTTGCTTTGCTGAAGATCAGTTGGCTATAAGTATTTGGGTTTATTTCTGGGTTCTCCATTCTGTTCCATTGGTCTTTGTGCCTATTTTTATATAGTCCCATGCTATTTTGGTGACCTTGGGCTTACAGTATAGTTTGAAATTAGGTAATGTGATGTCTCCAGGTTTGGTCTTTTTGCTTAGTCTTGCTTTGGCTATGTGGGCTCTTTTTGGGTTCCATATTAATTTTAAAATTGTTTTTTCTAATTCTGTGAAGAATGATGGTGGTATTTTGATGGGAATTGCACTGAATTTGTAGATTGCTTTTGGCAGTATGGTCATTTTCACAATATTCATTCTACCCACCCATGAGCATGGGATGTGTTTCCATTTGTTTGTGTCATCTATGATTTCTTTCAGCAGTATTTTGTAGTTTTCCTTGTAGAGGTCTTTCCCCTCCTTGGTTAGGTATATTCCTAAGTGTTTTATTCTTTTTGCAGCTATTGTAAAATGGATTGTGTTCTTGATTTGATTCTCAGCTTGGTTGCTTTTGGTGTAGAGAAGAACTACTGATTTGTGTACATTGGTTTTGTGTCCAGAAACTTTGCTGAATTCTTTTATCAGATCTAAGAGCTTTCTGGAAGAGTCTTTAGGATTTTCTAGGTAAACGATCATATCATCAGCAAATAGCGACACTTTGATTTCCTCTTCACTGATTTGGATTCCTTTAATTTCTTTCTCTTGTATGATTGTTCTGGCTAGGACTTCCAGTACTATGTTGAAGAGGACTGGTGAGAGTGGGCATCTTTGTCTTTTTCCAGTTCTCAGAGGAAATGCTTTCAACCTTTCCTCATTCAGTATTATGTTGGCTGTGGGTGTGTCATAGATGACTTTGATTACATTGAGTCATGTCCCTTGTATGCCAATTTTGCTGAGGGTTTTAATCATGAGGCGATGTTGGATTTTGTCAAATGCTTTTTCTTCATCTATTGAGATAATCATGTGATTTATGTTTTTCATTCTGTTTATGTGGTGTACCACATTTATTGACTTGCAGATGTTAAACCATCCCTGCATCCCTGGTATGAAACCCACTTGATCATGATGGATTATCTTTTTAATATGTTGTTGGATTTGGTTAGCTAGTAGTTTGTTAAGGATTTTAGCATCTATGTTAATCAGGGATATTGTAGTTTTCTTTTTTGGTTATGTCCTTTCCTTGTTTTGGTATTAGGGTGATATTGGCTTCATAGAATGATATAGGGAGAATTCCCTCTTTATCTATCTTGTGGAATAGTGTCAATGGGATTGGTACCAATTCTTCTTTGAATGTCTGTTAGAATTCTGCTGTGAATCCATCTGGTCCTGGACTTTTTTTTTTGTTGTTGGTAATTTTTGAATTACCATTTCAGTCTCACTGCTTGTTACTTGTCTGTTCAGGGTATCTAATTCTTCCTGATTTAAGCTAGAAGGGTTGTATCTTTCCAGGAATTTATCCATCTCCCCTAGGTTTTCTAGTTTATGTGCATAAAGTTGTTTATAGTAGCCTTGAAGGGATCTTTTGTATTTCTGTGGTGTCAGTTTTAATATCTCCTGTTTTGCTTCAAACTGAGTTTATTTGGATTTTCCCTCTTCTTTTGTTGGTTAGTCTTGCTAATGGCCTATCAATTTTATTTATCTTTTCGAAGAACCAGCTTTTAATTTCATTTCTCTTTTGTATTTTTTTGTTGTTTCAATTTCATCTAGTTCTGTTCTGATCTTGGTTATTTCCTTTATTCTGCTGGGTTTGGGGTTGGTTTGTTCTTGTTTCTCTAGTTTCTTGAGGTGTAACCTTAGATTGTCTGTTTGTGCTCTTTCAGACTTTTTGATGTAGGTATTTAGGGCTATGAACTTTCCTTTTAACATCACCTTTGCTGTATCCCAGAGGTTTTTATAGGTTGTGTCACTATTGTTCAGTTTGAAGAATTTTTTAATCTCTATCTTGATTTCATTTTTGACCCAATGATCATTCAGGAGCAGGTTAATTTCCATGTGTTTGCATGGTTTTGAAGGTTCCTTTTGGAGTTGATTTCCAGTTTTATTCCACTTTGGTCTGAAAGAATGCTTGATATAATTTCAATTTTCTTAAATCTATTCAGGCTTGTTTTGTGGCCTATCATATAGTCTATCTTGGAGAAAGTTCCATGCACTGTTGAAGAGAATGTATATTCTGTGGTTGTTGGGTAGAATGTTCTGTAAATATCTGTTAAGTCCATTTGTCCCAGGGTATAGTTTAAATCCATTGTTTCTTTGTTGACTCTCTGTCTTGATAACCTGTCTAGTGCTGTCAGTGGAATATTGAAGTCTCTCACTAATATTGTTTTACTGTTTATCTCATTTCTTAGGTCTATTAGTAATTGTTTTATACATTTGGGAGCTCCAGTGGTAGGTAGTAGGTGCATATATATTTGGGACTGTGGACAATGCCTTTTATCATTATATAATAATGATTTTCCTGTTGGACAAGGCCTTTTATCATTATATAATATCCCTCTTTGTCTGTTTTAACTGGTGTTGCTTTAAAGTTTGTTTTGTCTGATATAAGAATAGCTACTTCTGCTTGCTTTGGTGTCCATTTGCATGGAATGTCTTTTTCCACCCCTTTACCTTAAGTTTATGTGAGTCCTTATGTGTTAGGTGAGTCTCTTGAATACAGCAGACAGTTGTTTGGTGAGTTCTTATCCATTCTGCAATTCCACATCTTTTAAGTGGAGCATTTAGGCCATTTACATTCAACATTAGTATTGAGATGTGAGGTACCATTGCATTCATTGTGCTATTTGTTGCCTGTATACCTTGGTTTTTTGTTTTTTCAATTGCATTTTTGTTTTATGGGTCCTATGAGATTTATGCTTTAAAGAGGTTCTGTTCTGATGTGTTTTCAGCGTTTGTTTCAAGGTTTAGAACTCATTTTAGCAGTTCTTATAGTGATGGCTTGGTAGTGGTGAATTCTCTCAGCATTTGTTTGTCTAAAAAGACTATATTTCCTTCATTTATGAAGCTTAGTTTTGCTGTATACAAAATTCTTGGTTGATAATTGTTTTGTTTGAGGAGGCTGAATATAGGGCCCTAATCTCTTTTAGCTTACAGGATTTTTGCTGAGAATTCTGCTGTTAATCTGATAGGTTTTCCTTTATAGGTTATCTCATGCTTTTGCCTCACAGCTCTTAAGATTCTTTCCTTTATCTTAACTTTAGATAACTTGATGTAAATGTGCCTAGGCAATGATCTTTTTGTGCAATGAATTTCCCAGGTGTTCTTTGAGCTTCTTGTATTTGGATGTCTAGGTCTCTAGCGAGGCAACGGAAGTTTTCCTTGATTATTTACTCAAATATGTTTTCCAAACTTTTAGATTTTTCTTCTTCCTCAGGAATGCCAATTATTCTTAGGTTTGGTCTTCTAACACAATCCCAGACTTCTTGGAGGTTTTGTTCTTTGTTTTGTTATTCTTTTTTGTCTCTGTTGGATGGGGTTAATTCAAAGACCTTGTCTTTGAGCTCTGAGGTGTTTTCTTCTGTTTGTTTGATTCTATTGCTGAGACTTTCCAGAGCATTTTGCATTTCTGTAAGTGCGTCCATTGTTTCCTGAAGTTTCTATTGTGTTTTATTTATGCTATCTATTTCATTGACTATTTCTCCCTTCACTTGTATCATTTTTTTTGATTTCCTTAGATTGAGCTTCGCCTTTCTCTGTTGCCTCCTAGATTAGCTTAACAAGTAATGTTCTCAGTCTTTTTCAGGTAAATCAGGGATTTCTTCTTTGTTTGGATCTATTGCTGGTGACCTAGAGTAGTTGTTGGGGGTGTTAAGAAGCTTGTTTTGTCATATTACCAGAGTTGGTTTTCTGGTTCCTTCTCATTTGGGTAGGTGCCATCAGAAGGAAGGTCTAGGATTCAAGGCTGTTCTTTAGATTCTTTTGTCCCATGGGGTGTTCGCTTGATGTAGTAATCTCCTTTTCTTAGGGATATGGCTTCTTAAGAGCAGAGCTGTAGCGATCATTATCTGTCTTCTGGATCTAGCCACCCAGCAAGTCTACTAGGCTCTGGGCTGGTACTGGGAGTTGTGGGCACGGAGTCCTAGGATGTGAACCATCTGTGAGTCTCTCAGCCATGGATACCAGCACCTGCTGTGATGGAGGTGGCAGGAGGGTGAAATGGACTCTATGAGGATTCTTAGCTTTGGTGGTTTAATGCTCTATTTTTGTGCTGGTTGTCCTTCTGCCATGAGGTGGTGCTTTCAAGAGGGCATCAGCTGTGGCAGTACGAGGAGGAACAGGTGGTAGACAGGGCCCTATAACTCCTGAGAGTAGATGAGAATGGCACTTCACTTCTGTGACCTTTCTTCCCAAAAGACTACTCATGAGAAAAACATCAGACAAATAAAGGGAAATCCTGCAATTTACCTGATCAGTACTCCTCAAACTGTCAAGGACGTCAAAAACAAGGAAAGTCTCAGAAACTGTCTTAGCTAAGAGGGTCTAAGGAGACATGACCCCTAAATATAATGTGGTATCTTAGATGGGATCCTGGAACAGAAAGAGGACAACTAAGGAAATCTGAATAAACACTGGGTTTTAGTTAATAATATTGTATCAATATATGTTCATTGATTATAACAAATATATCACATTAATGCAACTTTTTTTTTTTTTTTTTTTTTTTTTTTTTTTGAGAATGAGTTTCACTCTTGTCACCTAGGCTGGAGTGCAGTGGTACAATCTCGGCTCACTGCAACCTCCCCCTCCCAGGTTCAAGCAATTTTCCTGCCTCAACCTACTGAGTAGCTGGGATTACAGGCACCTGCCACCATGCTGGGCTAATTTTTGTATTTTTAGTAGAGATGGGGTTTCACCATGTTGGCCAGGCTGGTCTGGAACTCCTGACCTCGGGTGATCTGCCCGCCTCAGCCTCCCAAAGTGCTGGGATTACAGGCGTGAGCCACCGCGACAGAAACTGGGTACCCAGATGTATGGGAACTCCTCGTGCTATCTTTCCTATTTTTCTGTAAAACTAAAACTGTTCTAAAAAATAAAATTTACTTTGAAAAAGATCTATTATCCAACAAAACACATTTTCAGATTAATTGAAGTTGGAAAGTCTGGAAACAACTAGCAGGGTTAGTCTACTCTCATGATCTACTAGTAAGTAATCTAATACAGTCTCCAGCCTAAGTGGTATGTGGGGGGACAGGTAAAAGTGTTTTGTTTCAGCCTTTTTGTATGTGTGAGTTATAGGTTTATTCTATTTTGAAAGTCAAAATAGACTATAAAGAGACTATGTGTTTCTCCTGCTAGTCTGTGATGCCCAAACATAAGCCTTAGAAAGATCTCAATTGCACCTGTTTGTTTAGGACTGAGATTTGAACAGATTTCCTTTTCATTAGCATCCTCAGATATACATTTCTCTATTAGAATAAAAGGTGGTGAGGTTTCAGTTCAAAACGTCCATTTTGGAAACTTTAAAAATTTTGAAATACTGTAACACCATTAAGCTGGTAATTTTTTATATGTAAAACACTAAACACTCGTAAGACAGCCAGGCTTTGGGGGAGTCTTGCCAGTAGTATGGGAAACCTTTACAGTAACAGCCTATGTCACCAAAATGATTCACTGAATCCACTCTATTCTTTTGATATGTCTTGACTACAGTATCTCTTGACCAAGACAATGCTATTGTTCATAAATAGGTTTCTTTGAAAAATATAATGATGGTATTGTCAGCAGCTGCTGCCATAGTTCCTTGATCATTCAGGGCTGCCAATCATTCTGTGAGGAGAAAGATTATAACTCTGGAATTGTTAGATTCATGATACAAATTAATAGATCTACTTGGTAAGTGAAAAATAGAACATTAAGGATATCATATTTGAAACCAATGAGACAAAGACACAACATACCAGAATCTCTGGGACACAGCTAAAGCAGTGTTTAGAGGGAAATTTATAGCACTAAATGCTCACAAGAAAAAGCAGGAAAGATCTAAAATCAACACCCTAATATCACAATGAAAAGAACTAGGGAAGCAAGAGCAAACAAATTCAAAAGCTAGCAGAAGACAAGAAATAACTAAGATCAGAGCAGAACTGAAGGAAATAGAGACATGAAAAAGCCTTCAAAAAATCAATTAATCCAGGAGCTGGATTTTTTTGAAAAGACCAACAAAATAGACTGCTAGTCAGACTAATAAAGAAAAAAAGAAATGGACACAATAAAAAATGATAAAGGGGATATCACCACTGACCCCACAGAAATACAATCTACCATCAGAGAATACTGTAAACACCTCTACAAAAATAAACTAGAAAACCTAGAAGAAATGAATAAATTCCTGGATATATACCCTCCCAAGACTATACTAGGAAAAAGTCGATTCCCTGAATTGACCAATAACAAGTTCTGAAATTGAGGCAGTAATTAATAGCCTACCAACCAAAAAAAGCCCAGGACCGGACAGATTCACAGCCAAATTCTACCAGAGGTACAAAGAGGAGCTGGTACCACTCCTTCTGAAACTATTCCAAACAATAGAAAAAAAGGGACTCCTCCCTAACTCATTCTATGAGGCCAGCATCATCCTGATACAAAAACCTGGCAGAGACACAACAAAAAAAGAAAATGTCGGGCCAATATCCCTGATGAACATCAATGTGAAAATCCTCAATAAAATACTGGCAAAGTGCATCCAGCAGCACATCAAAAAGCTCATACACCACAATCAAGTCTGCTTCATCCCTGGGATGCAAGGCTGGTTCTACATACACAAATCAATAAGCTTAATCCATCACATAAACAGAACCCACCTCAAAAATCACATGATTATCTCAATAGATGCAGAAAAAGCCTTTGACAAAATTCAACGGCCCTTCATGCTAAAAACTCTCAATAAACTAGATATTAGTGGAATGTATCTCAAAATAATAAGCTATTTATGACAAACCCCACAGCTAATATCATACTGAATGGGCAAAGGTAGAAGCATTCCCTTTGAAAACTGGCACAAGACAGGGATGCCCTCTGTCACCACTCCTATTCAACATAGTACTGGAAGTTCTGGCCAGAGCAGTCAGGCAAGAGAAATAAATAAAGGGTATTCAAATAGGAAGAGAGGAAGTCAAATTTTCTCTGTTTGCAGATGACATGATTGTATATTTAGAAAACCCCATTGTCTCAGCCCAAAATCTCCTTAAGCTGATAAGCAACTTCAGCAAAGTCTCAGGATACAAAATCAATGTGCAAAAATCACAAGCATTCCTATACACCAACAACAGACAAGCAGAGAGCCAAATCATGAGTGAACTCTCATTCACAATTGCTACAAAGACAGTAAAACACCTAGGAATACAACTTACAAGGGATGTGGAGGATCTCTCCAAGGAGAACTACAAACCGCTGCCCAAGGAAATAAGAGAGGACAGAAACAAATGGAAAAACATTCCATGCTCATGGATAGGAAGAATCAGTATTGTGAAAATGACCATACTGCCTAAAGTAATTTATAGATTTAATGCTATCCCCATCAAGCTACCATTGAGTTTCTTACAGAATTAGAAAAAACTACTTTAAATTTCATGTGGAACCAAAAAAGAGCCCATATAGCCAAGACAATTCTAAACAAAAAGAACAAAGCTGGAGGCCTCATGCTACCTGACTTCGAACTGTACTATAAGGCTACAGTAACCAAAACAGTATGGTACTGGTACCAAAACAGATATATAGACCAATGGAACAGAACAGAGGCCTCAGAAATAACACCACACATCTACAACCATCTGATCTTTGACAAACCTGACACAAACAAGCAACGGGAAAAGGATTCCTTATTTAATAAATGATGTTGGGAAAACTGGCTAGCCATATGCAGAAAACTGAAACTGGATGCCTTCCTTACACCTTATACAAAAATTAACTGAAGAGGGATTAAAGACTTAAACGTAAGATTTAAAACCATAAAAACCTTAGAAGAAAACCTAGGCAATACCATTCAGGACATAGGCGTGGGCAAATATTTTACTTTTTAAAGGTTTTAGTTTTAAGACACCAAAAGCAATGACAACAAAAGTCAAAATTGACAAATAGGATCTAATTAAAGAGTTTCTGCTCAGAAAAATAGACTATCATCAGAGTGAACAGGCAACCTACATAATGGGAAAATTTTTTGCAATTTATTCATCTGACAAAGGGCTAATATCCAGAGTCCACAAGGAACTTAAACAAATTTACAAAAAACCCCATCAAAAAGTGGGCAAAGGATATAAACAGACCTTCTCAAAAGAAGACATATATGTGGCCAAGAAACATGAAAAAAAGCTCATCTTCACTGGTAAGTGGGGAAATGCAAATCAAAACCACAATAAGATACCATCTCACGCCAGTTAGAATGGCAATCATTAAAAAGTCAGGAAACAACGGATGCTGTAGAGGATGTGGAGAAATAGGAAGGCTTTTACACTGTTGGTGGGAGTGTAAATTAGTTTAACCATTGTGGGAGACAGTGTGGCGATTCCTCAAGGATCTAGAACCAGAAATACCATTTGACATAGCAATCCCATCTCTGGGTATATACACAAAGGATTATAAATCATTCTACTATGAAGACACATGCACATGTATATTTATTGCAGCACTATTCACAATAGCAAAGACTTGGAACCAACCCAAATGCCCATCACTGATAGACTGGATAAAGAAAATGTGGCACATATACACCATGGAATACTATGCAGCCATAGAAAACAATAAGTTCATGTCCTTTGCAGTGACATGGATGAAGCTGGAATCCATCATTCTCAGCAAACACAGGAACAGAAAACCAAACACCGCATGTTCTCACTCATAAATGGGAGTTGAACAATGAGAACATATGGTCCCAGGGAGGGGAATATCACAAACTGGGGCCTTTTGGGGGATGGGGGGCTAGGAAAGGGATAGCATTAGGAGAACTACCTAATGTAGATGATGGATTGATGGGTGCAGCAAACCACCATAGCACACATGTATACCTATGTAACCTGCACATTCCGTACATATATCCCAGAACTTATATACATACACACACACACACACACACACACACATATGTATGTGTATATATATTTAAAGGGCAGAGAACACCAAATCCCTCTGGAAAATGTGAAAATACTGGAGGTGAGATGGCAACCCATTTAAGCAATTTATTAAATGATAACCCATGATAAAACTTGTGCATGTTGAGCATGGACATGGTCGTTTTCCAGTAGCATCTTTTACTACTTTGCCAAATTTGACATGTATAGTGTTTCAACAAAAATTCATGGCCAGACACGGTGGCTCACGCCTGTAATTCCAGCACTTTGGGATGCTGAGGTGGGCGGATCACTTGAGATCAGGAGTTCAAGACCAGTCTTGCCAATATGGTGAAAACCCATCTCTACTAAAAATACAGAAATTAGGCAGGCATAGTGGTGGGTGCCGCCTGTAATCCCAGCTACTTGAGAGGCTGAGGCAGGGGAATCGCTTGAACCCAGGATGTGGAGGTTGCAGTGAGCCGAGATCATGCCGCTGCACTCCAGTCTGTGTGACAAAGCAAGACTCCATCTCAAGAAAAAAAAAATTTATGGCCAGTCAGACTGCTGTAACATATATGGGGGAAAAATTATACTTGGCTCCTACCTCCCATAGTCAGGGAGGAAATCAAGTGATTAGAATTTGAGCATGGCACAATTTATTGGCAATTAATATAGAATGCTTTGTTATGTAATCCAGGACAAGAAGGATCAAATATTATCGTTATAACAATGCTATGATATTTGTTACTATGAAATAAGATCAAAGTTATGCTATCAGTTTATTGGGTGGAATTGAGGGTGAAAATTAATCCTATGATGATGAAATATGTTCAGTAGTTTCCATCCTTTAAGAGAGAATGAGCTTGAGCCCAGAGGAGAAGTTTCCTTCTTTCAGTGGAGCCCCCTCAGTTGAGAACTAACAGAGCTCACCCTTGCCCTCTGCAGACCAGTGGTAAATGGACGCAATAGAAACTCTCTGGCATTAAAAATCAACTGGGATTGTGGAAGCTGCAAGACTTGGAGGGAAATGATGGTGGTTGAGGTAAGACTATTTCTTATGGGGAGTTGTGGTAAACCCCAGGGGAGAAGCTTGTGGAACAGGGATACCAGAGAAGAAAAGAATTAAAGGAAGAGGGCTGTGGGAGTAGGAGGAGAAAGTGGGAGAATTAGGAAAGAGGAAGTGTCCAATGAGACACTCCCCTAACACGGTCACCCCCATCCTGAGTTCAGGCCCATCTTCAAGGTCTTTTCACCTGTGTGGGAGTAAGGAGTCAGAAGCATGAGGCACCAGATTCTCATTCCATCACACCCTTAGCTGTCAACAGGTGGCTGCAGTGACTTCCCTATTGTGGATGGCTATATAGCAAGGGCTATTTCTACCTGCAGGCGCCAGCCCAGCGAGGGAAAGAGAAAGGCCAGTGTCATGGACACAACTCTCTCTGGAGGACAATTCAAGGCATTCCTGGTCAGGGGGCCCACTTCAGTGCAGAGAGCAGATCCAAGGAGCTACTTCTCACAGAAATGTGGCCCTCAGCATTCATGCGGCCACTGTAGCCATAAAGATAGAGAAGTATTTTGACTTGTGGGTTTGGTTAAGCTATTCTGACATGGGAGACATTTGATGATGCCATAACAATGTAGCTGTTTGGAAGCATAGAATAAAAATGACTGAGTCTAATACAGGCAGCCAACAAACATATGAAAAAATGCTCAACATCACTAATCATCAGAGAAATGCAAATTAAAACCGCAGTGAGAAAACATCTCACACCAGTCAGAAGGGCTATTAATAAGTCAAAAAAAACAACAGATATTGGCCAGACTGCAGAGAAGAGAATGCTTATATACTGTTGATGGGAATGTAAATTAGTTCAGCCTCTGTAGAAAGTAGTTTGGAGATTTCTCAAAGAACTTTAAAAACAGAACTACCATTCAATCAAGCAATCCTATTACTGCGTATATACCCAAAGGAAAATAAATTATTCTACCAAAATGACACATGCACTTGTATGTTCATCGCAGCACTACTCATAAAGAAAAGACATGGAATCAATCTAGGTGCCCATCAGTGGTGTATTGAATAAGAAAATGTGATACATATACACCATGGAATACTATTGCCATAAAAAAAAGTCATGCCCTTTGCAGTAACATGAATCCAGTTTGAGTCCATTATCCTAAGCGAATTAATGCAGGAACAGAAAACCAAATACCACATGTTCTCACTTATAAGTGGGAACTAAACACTGGGTACTCATGGACAAAGATGGGAGCAACAGACACTGGGGACTACTAGAGTCGGGGGAAAGAGAGGAGGGAATGGGTTGTAAAACCAACTGTTGGGTACTAGGCTCACTAGCTGGGTGATGGGATCATTTGTACCCCAAACCTCAGCATCACGTAATACATGCATGTTACACACCTGCACATATAACCCCTACATCTAAAATAAAAGTTGAAATTATTAAAAAAAACAAACAAACCAACCAGGCAAACAAGAAAAGACCCAAATAGCTGAGTCTAAATGTTAAATTGTTGCCTCTTATTACATAGTATCGAACACAGTAGACACCTTACACCCTAACCCCGAGTTATAGGCAAATTTGAACCTAGGGGACAGGCTAGGCATGGAGCAACAGTATTTTTTTCCTAATAAGATAAATGGTGGGCCTTTAGTTCCATCCTTGTACCGGTACTCTTTCCTTATTGACTCTTCCAGAAGCTATGGTGCTAAAGAAGCCGTAAAGCGTGGCTGTGAACAGCTTCCATAAGAATGTTCCATGCAGCGGATTCCATACATAAAAAATATGGAACTATATAAAGATTGCCTAACCGCTTATTTAGAGCCAGAACTGAGGGAAGTGGGATTCAGAGGAGCTAGGTTGCAGCCAAAAATTATTCCAGGAGGAATGCGAGAGACTTCTATGGCTTAGAGCTTAAATTCTGGGCTCAGCTTATATTATTAGTCAAGTACTTTCTTTGCAGTATAAAAAGTGTGATTTAACTTACAGGGAAAATGGGTTCTGTGTTGCTGAATTACTATTCTTCAATTAAGTGCTTTTTTTTTTTTTTTAACCAGATGATTTTAACATTTCTGCTTATCTAATGGATGTGATATGGCACCACATCATAGTTCTTATTTTTCTCTCTCTGATGGTAAACCTTAGGTACCTACTTTTGGGAGGTAACATATATCAATTCTAGGCAAGATTATTTGGAGGCCTCACAACAGAATCTACAACAGAATTAGATCAGTGTTTCTTTCCAACTTTTGCTGGCCCTGGATATTGGAGCATGTTATTGTGACTGATACTATAAAAATTTTATCCCTGCCCTATTTCTTTGTATCCCTTGCTATACATCTAAAATTTTAGTTTCTATATCTGATGACTTTCTCCTGGGTCAAACGCCCTAGGTCGTGTGCCTACCACTAAGACTCATCAGGAAGGAGATACAGAAAGTTAGCTCCAAATCCCAATGCATTCCTACTATAGTCCATAGTATTTGGCTACCTGACATCAAAGCACACCTTACTTCACATGCTCAGTTCCTGAAAAAGGAAGGAAAGAAAAGAAAAAAAACTGCCTTCCTTACATCATGCAATTATCTCTTCATACATCTGAAAGTATACTTGTATCTTTCCAGAGGTAGACAGGTCAAGTTTCACCAGTTACCACATTTTCAAATCCAGCTCCATCTAGCTCTGCACAACTCACATTTGTGTTCCACAATTTATATTCAATAATGTGAAGTTAACCACCAGTAACACATTATATGAGATATTGAGTCCCGTTGCCTCTCCCCACTTGTAAATGGAGCCCATGACCAGAAACAGTATTTTATGGGCAACCATAATGGTGAATGAGCCATTCAATAAGACCAGGGATAGTTTTGCTGGCAGAAGCATAGCAGGCAGGGACAGCAAACCTAGATCCAGAAGATCCAGAGTAAGTACCAATTATAGTGATTTTAAATTGCTACCCCTTTCATGACAGAGGGGATCCAATGTAATTAATCTGCCACCAGGTCAGTCTTGGGCTCTTTGGGGATGCTGGCATCACTTTTCATATTTTTGTGATTGTACCCAAGATTTAAATTCCCAGTAAATAGAGATTGAATTCCATGCCCAACAACTGATCAGGAATGGAGGTTTAAGGGGATTATGATAGACAGAAACAAAAGGTTTGATTAACAAATAAAAGGATAGGGATGCTTGGCAGGCAAAAAGAATAGATCCACACTCCACCACTTTGAGGCTCACTTACCCTCCCCCTACATCACATATGAATTTTCATGCATTTCGGTTTTTAAATGCCTCATTCTAATATAAAGAAATTTATCGTATGCACAACCAAGAATACTTTAGCTGTTGTATCTAGCTTCAAGTTCAGGTTCTTGGGTTGAAGTGCAGCCTTCTTCTAGTTTCATTGTGATTCTGCCTTGATACTCTGAAATCTGAAACTTGATTAAAAAACAACTTAATGTATTGGAGAGTCATCTATACTGACACATGTAACTCAGAATCATCCCTTTTTGCTACTATATGAACAGTCTATGATTTACCCATATTTCTGTTGGAGGGCATTTGAATTTTTCTGTTGTCAACAATTATAAATAATAGAGCAGTAAACCTTCTGTGTCTCTCTGTTTACACATGCAGGAGTTTTTCTCAGGGAAATGTTTACCTAGGAGAAGAATAGCTGAATCAGTGTGTGCATTTCTAACTTGTTTGATTTTAAAATTACTTTCCACTTTATATTGCTATTAACGTTGTATGAGAACTATATTTCTTGACTTCCCTAGCAACACTTGTTATTAAATTTTTAAACATTTGTGCTTCTCTGATGGGTGTGACATGGCACCGCATTATAGTTATTATTTTCTTCTCTCTGATGTCAACCTTAGATGGAGGGTATTTTTGTGAAGTCCATTTTACAAACAGGGACTCTAAGGCGGAGGAAATAATTTGTCCAAGGCCTTACTAATTATAATTAGTAGGAGACTGGAAGTCAGGAATGATCCTGGAACAATCTAACTCCAAAATTCATGCTGTTAATTCTCTTGCTGTAACTTGTTAGCTTACACTTCACTGTTAGGCCAGCATGCATCCTTAGAATGAAGAAACAGAGCCTAGAGTTGTATTTTTCTCCTCGTTTTGTACTCTTCCAGTAGTCTGCTGTCTGCGTGTTTTGTCTGTGCCTTTTTCCATTCATCTTTTCTATCCTTTCCTTATTTCCTTTCACCCATCTTTTCTCTTCCCTCTCTCCCTCCATCTTCATATTTTAAAAAGTGACTTTAGCTTGGTTATTCTGCACAGCTATTCATAAGATTGAGAGAATAGACACAATAAATCTTGAGATATTAACTGATTTTTTCTTTACATTGTATGTGAAAAAATTACAAACCTACCCATATCAAGGTTGAAGTGGAAAGGAACAACGCGGAATGCCTTCGCGTGTGTGTATTTGGAAATGACTGTTGGCAAAAAATCTCTCTGGAGCAGCTGCTTCTGATCACACCACTTGTCTCTTATAATTAGAAAAAAAAGTAAGCTTTTTTTGTTTTTGTTTTTGTCTTTGAGATGGAATCTTGCTCTGTCGCCCAGGCTGGAGTGCAGTGGCGCGATCTTGGCTCACTGCAACCTCCGCCTCCTAGGTTCAAGCAATTCTCCTGCCTCAACCTCCCGAGTAGCTGGGACTACAGGTACCCGCTACCACACCTGGCTAATTTTCATATTTTTAGTAGAGGTGGGATTTCGCTATGTTGGCCAGTCTGGTCTTGAACTCCTGACCTCAGGTGATCTGCCTGCCTTGGCTTCCCAAAGTGCTAGGATTATAGGCATGACCCACCACACCTGGTCAATTTAAGCTTCTTTAGGAACTGAAATTATGCAGCAAATTTATAATTAACAATAAAATGTTGAATGGAGAGTTGCCCCACCATTCATTCCTGCATTAATGTCTTTTAAATTTCTTTTAAAGTTCTATTATTAGCTAAATAAGAATTACCACCTAAGCAGGTAATATGAGAAATACCAAAATTACAAGCTCAGGATGCTCTAAACCTTGGGGTTGAAGAGCAGTGAAGCAAATTAGCCTCAGTCACAAAGCACCAAATTCAGCAAATTTCTAGGCCTCGGGGTTTGTTAGAAAGAAGATACAGAAGTTAAATCAACATTTCGATACAGAATGTTAAAGTTTTGTCTTTCTTGTGTTGCTCTTTTTCTTACCTAAATAGGAACTCTTCCCTCTGTGCCCACACAGACTCTCTGTGCCCCTCAGGACATTCTGCCTTCCATGAAACTTTTGCTTTATATGGTTGCCATTGCCATAGAATGAAAAAATTCATGAGAACAGAGCTGTGACTTCTTCATCTTTGACTCCTCATAGAAATTAGCACCTTGGCTGACACATCGTAGGTGTACAATATATGATTCTCAAATTGAGGTGAACTGAATTCATTCAAGGTAACAAACACCTGCTTTCTAATTCTGAGCGTGACTGTGAAGAACTAGCACTGAGTACATGCTATGAGTGATGGTATGAATACAGCAAATCTTGCAATCACCAAAGCCCCAAATTCTGGCATAAAACTCTGTTAGTAGAAAAATTAAAGTGCCTTGGGTAGGATATTGGGAGTGATGTTGTGGTATAGATTAGCGGATAGCCAGTAAAAGCAATTCTGTTTCCTGTGGTATACCTTAATAAATGGAGATGATGCCTTATCTCTGTATAGATAAATTCAGTCTTGTATAAGATGTATTCTCTTTAAATTAATACTTATAAGAGTTTTAGGAGATTTAAATGATTATTCAAAAGTTACTTTGGAATGCAGGAATTCACCAAAATAATTCTGAAAAAGTAGAAAGCATTGCAGACTGGCCAGACAAGGTATTAACAGTAATATAAAGTGTAGTTATTAAGACCTGATGGCACTGGTGCAGGACTAGATCAACTTGTTTATTCATTCTCATTTAATAGACATTTGGATTGTTTCCAGTTTTCAGTTGTTATGAATGGAGCTTCTATGAACATTCTTGTACAATTCTTTGTGTGGACAAAGAATTGAGTAAATACCTAGGAGTGAAATTCTAGGTCTTATGATAAGAGTAGGTTTAATCTTATGAGAGATTGTTACACTGTTTTCCAAAGTGATTGTACAATTTTGCGTTTCCACCAGCAATGAATGGAATTTTAGTTGTTCCACATATTCTCCAATGTTTGGTAATGTCAATATGTTTACTTTTAACTGTTTTGTGGGAGTATAGTAAATCTCAATGTAGTTCTAATTTGCATTTATCTGATGACTAGTGATGTTAAGCATATTTTCATGTGTTTATTGGCCATTTGTGTATCTTCTGTTGTGAAGAATCTTTTCAAACATTTTGCCGAATTTTGACTTGAGTTGTCTTCTTGTAATTGAGTTTAAGAGTTCTTTATATATTCTGGAAACAAATGCTCTTTTAGATGTATATATCATGAATTTTTTCTTCCAGTCCATGGTTTACCACTTTGTTTTCTTAATGGTGTCTTTAGAAAAGCAGAATTTTGAAGTCAGGTAGTGTGATGCCTCCAGCTTTGTTCTTTTTGCTTAGGATGGTCTTGGCTATATAGGCTCTTTTTTGTTCCATATGGATTTTAAAGTAGTTTTTTTTTTCTATTTCTGTGAAGAATGTAAATGGTAGTTTGATGGGAATAGCATTGAATCTATAAATTACTTTGGGCAATATGGCCATTTCATTCTTCCAATCCATGAGCATGGAATGTTTTTCCATTTGTTTGTGTCCTCTCTTATTTTCTTGAACAGTGGTTTGTGATACTCCTTAAGAGGTCCTCCACATCCCTTGTGAGCTGTATTTCTAGGTATTTTATTCTCTTTGCAGCAATTGTGAATGGGAGTTCACACATGACTTGGCTCTCTGCTTGTCTGTTGTTGGTGTATAGGAATGCTTGTTAATTTGGCACATTGATTTTGTATCCTGAGACTTTGCTGAAGTTGCTTATCAGCTTAAGGAGCTTTTGGGCTAAGATGATGGAGATTTCTAGATCTACAATCATGTCATCTGCAAACAGAAACAATTTGACCTCCTCTCTTCCTATTTGAATACAGTTTATTTCTTTCTCTTGCCTGATTGCCCTGGCCAGGACTTTCAATTGTTTTGTTTCTCTATTACTACTATTTTTTTTTTTTTTTTTTTTTGAGACGGAGTCTCGCTCTGTCACCCAGGCTGGAGTGCAGTGGCCGGATCTCAGCTCACTGCAAGCTCCGCCTCCCGGATTCACGCCATTCTCCTGCCTCAGCCTCCCGAGTAGCTGGGACTACAGGCGCCCGCCACCTCGCCCGGCTAGTTTTTTTTTTTTGTATTTTTTAGTAGAGACGGGGTTTCACCGTGTTAGCCAGGATAGTCTCGATCTCCTGACCTCGTGATCCGCCCGTCTCGGCCTCCCAAAGTGCTGGGATTACAGGCTTGAGCCACCGCGCCCGGCCCTTTATTACTACTATTAATAGATGCAAAGACTAAATATCAATAAAGGCCAAAACGAGCGAAGAAAGTGGCAGCCTTTTATTTGCAAATATGCATACACTCTCGGATGAGGTTCTCTGGTCCTCAGGTGTGGGGGGGCCAGGGAAGTCACGCCGGCGCTCTCGGGTGATGTTCTCCGGTCCACGAATGTGGGGGGGCGAAGAAGTCACGCTGGCTCCTGCCGGCGGTGGACTTTTATGCCTGGGAGCTGGAAGGGGAGGAGTTTGGGGCGTGTGTGTAGGAGTGTCTTCTTGAATTTCGGTGTCCCTGGCTTGACGTCATTCTGCGCAGGCTCAGTTGATTTGGTTCTTTTCCCGGGCGTGGGAATTTTTCCCAGGCACGGGAAAATCTGTGATGAAGAACCCGGAAACAACAGGGACTGCTCCATCTTGTTCACCTTCCTCCATCTTGTCCCTTTTCCCTCACCCAAACAGTCCAACCTCTTATTGATTATAAGAATTTAGGGCGCCATGGTCTGTCTGGCTGCTTCCTGCTGTTAAGGGGCGTAGTTAGGGTCTGAGGTTGGCAGTTGGGTGTAGGGATGCAGGAGCATTTGGTTGAAGGTGACTCGGGTGATCTCTTGGACCCTGGCTCGGAGAAATTTTATTAGAATGGGAGCAAGACATAACATAAGACAGAGGATTAGTATGGGAATTAGGAATGGAAGCATCTGCTGTACTACAGGCAGCAGCCATACCGGTGGTCCGGGGGTTAAGGGGGCATTAAATTGTTGAAGCTCCTTTTTGATTTTGTTTAATGTTTGGACATTGGTGTCAACCAGGCCTGATTCATTTACGTAGTAGCAACACTCCTCTCCTAGGAAGAGGTATGTTCCCCCTCTTTCAGCAGTAAGAAGATCTAATGCCCATCTATTTTGTGCTGCTACCTGGGCCACTGAGGTGATTTGACGTTGTAAAGAGGCTAAGCTTTCAGCTGAAGCCTCTATGGCTGCCTGAACCTGAGTGGAGAGGGTCTGTGTGGATTGAATCGAGTGGGTGAGGGCCCCTGTTCCAAGTCCTGAGGCTACTAGGGACGATGCTAGGGAAACCCCGATAATTAAGGGAAGAAAAACAGCCCACTTTTGGATGTTATTGCTGGAGCTGAGCTGGGAAGCTAGTTCAGACAATTCTCCTTCGCTATATAGGGTTAAGCTAGGCACTAAAGATACTGGAACACAAAGGGACTGGGTGATGGAGGTATGGTTAAGAGTTTTAGATAGAGTTTGGTTACACCAAAAGTAGCCTCCAACGGGGGCCGTCTGGGTCCTGCTGGGAGCTTGTGTGCGATCACACCACAAAGAGTTTGGAGTAGAGTAGCAAAAAGGAAGGGTTTGACTCTGTGGATTACGGTATAATGGGACTTGAGGCAAGGATGTTGCTTGAGAGGAGCTGGTAGAGTCGGTGGTGATATTGAAAGTGGTTGGTAGTGGGACTGCCACTAAGGGAGCTTTTCCGAGTGCAGCGCAAAGGAAGCAGTGGGAGAGGTTCCTTACTCCAGCAGCCTGGGTTAAGTCCCTGGCGAATAAGTGTTAGCCATGAGAATGGGTCCTCATTGTTAAGGGGGTTTGGGGGGCTTAACAGCTTCTGTATTTTCTGTTCATGAGATTTTACAACTGAGGTTAAATTTTGTAGGGCCTGTACACTCTTAGGAGGATATACTTGTTTACTCTTAGGGAGGGGTACTTGTTGCACGTATAATCTCTTTATTTGGAGGGTTGCGGTGGGATATGAGGACCAAGATGTTGCATATAGTCCACCTTTAACTCCCTGAGCCCACCAGGGTTCCCAGGGATCCTTAATAGTAAGAATATATCCTCCTGATGTTCTATTTCTTACAAAAGGTCGATCATTGGGGGTGCAAATGCCATTTGCACACATTAAACCTATCTCATGCATGTTGCAATAGTTGTATGGACACCCCAGGTTGGTTTCTTGCCAGTAGTTCTTACAATTATATTCTGTTTGGTCGTACAAGAAACATATGACTGGGTGGTTGTAGTTGCCGACAGAACTCAGGTGAAAGTTAAGGAGGAGGGCAGCTTGACAGCCCTGGGGGGAGCAATCTGCAGTATCTCGCGTTTGTGAGTGAGCCTGGTTGTCAGTAGACCAGGTTTCAGTTATAGAAAATCTCCATACAAATTTAGGATTAGTAAGGCTAGCAGGAATAATTAGAGTGAACCATAATAGTGGTAACAAAGGTGTAGATGGTAAGTTCAACATTGCTGAAATCATAAAGGGCACCTTACCAAGCTAGGTCTTCTATGAGAGTAAAAAGTTGGGAAACCTACTGGTCGGGGGAAGGGTCGGGAAGGAAGGTTTCTAGAGGGTCTATGAGGGGAAATTCAGTTAAGTTGAGATGGAGAATAGTGAGAAAGCGAGAGAATTTCAGAAGAGCATAGCTCATTTAGTTTGTATTAAGTCTGGTTATTCTCAGACGGGTGGGTGACAGTTCAGTGGACTGCCACTGAGTCTGAGGGGGTGGGGCTCTTTTCAGTTGAGTAAGGTGGACCCAAGAACTGTGGCCTAAGAGTTTGGCTGCTGTGGAAGTGGTAAGAATTACTGTGTATGGACCTTTCCACTTAGGGGTAAGGCCTTTTGCGTGCAGGTCCTTGAGTAAAACCTGGTCGCCTGGTGAAAGGGCTGAGGGGGCTTCCGAATTTCCTTGTGTACGGTGGGGAAGTGACCTCTCAGCGTGTTCTCTAAGTAATTGTCTTAAGAGAGAAAGGTATGGAAGGTAGGGTGCTAACGGCGTAGGGAGGCTAGGGAGTTCTTGTAGTGTGAGGGGGCGCCCGTATACTAATTCAAAAGGACTGAGGCCTGTGGGGCCTCTAGGTGTAGCTTGTAGCCGGGTAAGTGCAAGGGGAAGCAAGGTTACCCACGATTGACGTGTCTCTATGGAAAGTTTGGTTAGTTGTTGCTTGATGAGTCCATTTGCCCGTTCAACCTTTCCAGATGACTGGGAATGGTATGGAATATGTAGCTTCCCAGTAATGTTGAGAGAATCTGTCACTAGCTGGATCACTCTGGAAATAAAAGCCGGGCCGTTATCAGATTGGATTGACCGGGGAAGCCCAAAACGAGGAATGATTTGTTCTATGAGAATGGAGGCTACAATGGATGCACTTTCTCCTGTGGTGGGGTAGGCTTCTATCCATCCTGAAAAGGTATCTACCAGGGTGAGTAGGTAACGAAGCTTTTTGTGCCTAGGCATGTGGGTGAAATCAATCTGCCAGTCCTCTCCGGGTTGATGTCCTCTAAGCTGATGGCTTGGATGGGCGTTGCGTATTCCCCCTTGAGCATTTGCCTTTAGGCAGATTAAACACTGTTGGCTAATTCTCTTGAGGTGAGAAAGAAGGGATGGACACTCAATGATGGGGTTTAAAAAGTTGTATAGGGCCTGGTGTCCAATGTGTAAAGAGTTGTGAATATCTCTTAAGATGTGTTGTGTTTGAGCTTCAGGGAGGACGACACGGTTATGGATAAAGATCCATTGGTCGGGGGTAATAGTTGCATGTGGGTTCTGTAAAAGCTTGTTTTTCTCTTCTGAGGAATAAGAAGGGGTGTATTGAGGAGTTAAGAAACATAGGGATCGAGGGTTTTCTGTAGATAGTGCTATGGATTTTGCAGTGGTATCGGCCAAGTTGTTGCCTTGGGCAATGGAATTGGTAGGTTTTTGATGTCCTCTACAATGACCTATAGCTACCTCTTTAGGGGAGGTTAGAGCATCTAGCAACCGTTGGATATGTTTCCCATTTATGATAGGGGTTCCTTTGGTGGTTAAAAACCCACGTTCTTGCCAGAGGACGGAGTGTGTGTGTGCTATCATGTATGCATACTTGGAATCAGTATATATATTAACTGTTTTTCCCTCAGAGAGATGGAGTGCCCGGGTTAAGGCAGTGAGTTCTGCCTTTTGTGAGGTTGTGCCTAATGGTAGAGGCTTAGCTTCTATCACCTGTGTGTTAGTGACTACTGCATATCTCGCGTGTCTGTTTCCATGGGGGTCAACGAATGAACTCCCGTCCACAAAGAATGTCAGTTGTGGGTCTGGGAAGGGTTGATCCCGTAAGTGGAGATGGGTTGGGAGAGCTAACTGGATAATCTCTGGGCATGAATGTTCTGGGATGTGTGAGGTATTTGGAGTAGGCAGGAGAGTAGCAGGGTTGAGAGAAGAACAGGTGGCTATTTTAATGTCAGGATTTTCTAAAAATAGGACATGGAATAACTGTATGTGGGAAGGAGTGAGATGACTGATGCATTTGTGAGAAATTAAGTCTTGAAGACGATGTGTGGAATGGACCGTAAGGGGGCCTCCTAAGGTAAGTTTTAAAGCTTCTTTGGTTAGTTCTGCCGCTGCAGCAAGAGCGCGTAGGCAGGGCTGCCATCCCTGTACTGTGGTGTCTAGTTGTTTGGAGAGATAAGCGACCGGTCTGAAGGTTGTGCCTATTGGCTGGGCCAGGAGACCTGTAGCTATCTTGTGACGTTCATCAGTGAAGAGGTAGAATGGGTACAGGGGGTTAGGTAAGGAGAGAGTAGGGGCAGACAGGAGACATGATTTAAGGCGTGTGAAGTGTGTAGCTATTAATTTTGGGTCTGATAGGGGTCCTGTTGGGGATTCCTTGGCAGCTTGGTAGAGGGGTTTGGCCAAGACCCCAAAATTTGGGATCCAATGTCGGAAGAATCCTACAAGACCTAAGAAAGATAGGATTTCTTCTCCGTTAGATGGGGGGGTGAGACTCTGAATGAGACTTAATCTGTAGTCAGCGATTTGGACACTGGGGTAAGTTCTATGCCTAGGTATATAACCTTGGGAAGGCAAAGTTGGGCCTTTTGTTTGGTAATCCTATAGCCCAGCCTACCTAAGAAGTTAAGTAGGGTGGCAGTATCCTGTAAGGAAATGTCATGTGAGGGGCTACATAGAAGTAAATCATCAACATACTGGATAATGGATAATGGTGCTGGAGTGGAATGGGCACTGGGCTAGGTCTTTAGCCAATGCCTGCCTAAAGAAGTGGGGGCTGTCTCAGAAACCTTGGGGAAGAACCGTCCAAGTGAGTTGAGTAGACACATGGGTTTCGGGATCTTCCCAAGTGAAAGCAAAGATAAAGTAGCAATCAGGATGTAAAGGAATAGAAAAGAATGCATCTTTTAGATCAAGGACCGTGAAGTGGGAGGTCTCAGGAGGTATGCGTGAAAGAAGGGTATAGGGGTTAGGGACTACTGGGTGTGTTGGGATTACTGCCTCATTAATGATACGTAAGTCTTGAACTAGTCTGTAAGCTCCTGAGGGTTTCTTAACAGGGAGGATGGGGGTGTTGCATGGAGAATGGGTGGGGATTAAAATCTGCTGTTGAAGTAGATGATCGATGATGGGTTTAATTCCTTGCCGGTGACGCAGTGGGAGAGGGAACTGAGGGTGAGACGGGAAGTGGGTAGAGTCCTTCAGGTGGATAAGGACTGGTAAGTGATGTCGAGCAACAACTGGGGTAGATGTATCCCACACCTGAGAGTCAACTGGCACCGGGAACACCAGGGAAAGTGGATTGGGGCCCTGATTATGGGTACACAAAGGCATTATTAGGGTAATGTTGGAGCTAGGGAGGGGATGAGAGGGCAGGTTAATGGAAGCCTTGAGCTTGGTTAAGATGTCTCGTCCTAAGAGAGGGGTGGGACAGGAGGGCATGATGAGGAAAGAGTGGGCAAAATATGCATAGTCCAGGCAACAGTTTAACATTGGGGTCTGGCGAGGGTTAGATGGCTTACCGTCTACCCCACTACTGAAATAGTGGAGGGTTGGCTAGGTCCACTATAGGATGGCAAAACTGAGTAGGTAGTCCCCGTATCGATGAGAAAAGAAATTGGCTTACCCGCTACCTGTAGTGTTACCCTGAGCTCGGCGAGGGTGACTGGGGTCTCTGAGTGAGGGCACCGTCAATCGTCGTCGAGGTGTAGGAGCTGGAAGGAGCCTTCCGACCTTTGAGGAGAGGCACCATGTTGAGGTGCAGGGCCTGTCCTGACAGAGGGGCAATCAGACTTCCAATGCGCTTCTTGATGGCATACTGGACATGGCGCAGTAGGTGAGCGAGGATTTGGGCACTTACTGGCCCAATGCCCAGTTGTGCCGCACTTGAAACAAGGATTGGACGGTAGACTCCCCTTTGTCTGAGGGCACTTATCAGCCCAATGCTTGGGGTCTCCGCATCTGAAGCAAGCGCCCTTAGGAGACTTGCCCTGTGTCTTCCCTGCTGGCAGAGTGGGCAACGCTGGTTGGAGGGCAGCCACTAGAGCTTGCGCCTGAAGCACAGCCCTTCTTTTCTCCTTGTCTAGCTCTGCAGCCTCAGCTGCTGCTTCTCTGGAGTTAAAAACTTTAAAGGCCAATTTTACTAAGTCCTGTATGGGGGTTTGAGGCCCATATTCAACCTTTTTTAGCTTTTTTCAAATATCTGAGGCTGACTGGGAGATAAAATAGGAGGCTAGGACAGCTGCTCTGGCTGGGGAGGTGGGGTCTAGCCGAGTAAATTGGGCTAGTGCCTCTGTAAGGCGATTTAGGAAGGAAGCCGGGTTCTCATCTGAGTGCTGGATGATTTCCTTTAGTTTATCAAAATTGACCACTTTGTTAGAGGCTGCCTGCATACTGGCCAAGAGACATTGAACCATAATGTCTCTCCTATGGCGGCCGGGCTGCTGTGGTTGGTAGTCCCAATCTGGTTCTATGGACGGGACAGCCATCTCTCCTAACAGGACAGTGGCGTCAGTTAAATGCCATTGATCTGCATGTTGCCTGGCAGCTGCAAGAATACGCTCTCTTTCCTCTGGGTTAAGGGAAGAGGACAAAATGACCTGTAAGTCATGCCAGGTTAGATCATATGCCTGACATAGGTATCGAAACTCCTTGGAATACAGGGTGGGGTTAGCAGAGAAATCACCGAGCCATTTTTCAATCTTGGAAAGATCTGCCAAGGAAAAAGGGACATGGACTCTAACTAGTCCTTCGGCTCCGGCAACCTCTCGGAGGGGGGCCAACAAACTAACAGGGGAGGTTGAAACAGACTGACCAGTTGGGTAGGTTGAGACCAGCTGACCAGTAGAGGGGGTTGAGGCAGGCTGACTGGTAGAGGGGGTTGGGGCAGGCTGACTGGTAGAGGGCTGACTAGTGGGGGCCGCTATCGTGGTCCTGGAGCGAGTGTGGGCGGAAATGGGAGAGGTAAGAGGAGTGGCTGAGGGAGGGGCGGTAGGAGGAGCATAGGGAGGGGGGTTGGTAGGTTGGGAGGGAGGTGCCCCGCCGTCGGCCTCGTCTGAGATGGAAGTAGAATCTTCCTCTGCTTGTGGTGTGGGGGCCGAGGGCTGGGTTTTAACTAACAAGACCTGGGCCATTGAACACTGGGCGCACAGGTCTGGGCGAGAGCGCAAGTCCCAAAAGCCTTGGACATAGATAATCTCTGACCACTTTCCAAGCCTTTGGCAGAAATTAGAGAGATCTAATAGAATGTTATAGTCAAGTGTGCCGTCTGGTGGCCATTGAGACTGGTTGTCTAATTTATATTGCGGCCATGCCACAGTGGAGAGGAAAATTAGCCGCTTTCATTTTAAATCTTGAGCTAAATGTAAGGCTTCCAAGTTTTGGAGGAGACACCCTAAGGGGGTGTTCCTAGGGATTTTGGATTGTGAGGTTCCCATTGTTTAACCACCAGAAATGGAAACCGACCTCACGCAGTGGCAAAGCGTCCTTTGCCGCTGCTAGAGACCGGGGGCTCCTGGAGCCACTAACGGAGAATTGAGGAACTTCAAGATGGACGTCTCCGGGTTGAAGGCCTCACTGCACCACAGGGTGGCTACGTCCTTGGGTGTACATACGACTGTAGGCCAAGGACACGGAAACGGACAGAGATGGTTAACAAAGGGGAGTACTCACCGAAGAAGAAATTTTCAGAGCGGCACCAGTGGAAAGCTGGAACACTTGTTCGGTGTTGGTGGCTGGTTGGATTGGGAGCCGGTTCGCTGGGGAGGAGGTTCCTCAGACCCCTAGGGGATGTTGAGGAAGGGTCTCCTCCCAGGTCAGGTTTCGGCACCAGCTGTTTTGTTTCTCTATTACTACTATTAATAGACGCAAAGACTAAATATCAATAAAGGCCAAAATGAGCGAAGAAAGTGGCAGCCTTTTATTTGCAAATATGCATACACTCTCGGAGGAGGTTCTCTGGTCCTCAGGTGTGGGGGGCCAGGGAAGTCACGCCGGCGCTTTCGGGTGATGTTCTCTGGTCCACGAATGTGGGGGGCCAAAGAAGTCACGCTGGCTCCTGCCGGCGGTGGACTTTTATGCCTGGGAGCTGGAAGGGGAGGAGTTTGGGGCGTGTGTGTAGGAGTGTCTTCTTGAATTTCGGTGTCCCTGGCTTGACGTCATTCTGCGCAGGCTCAGTTGATTTGGTTCTTTTCCTGGGCGTGGGAATTTTTCCCGGGCACGGGAAAATCTGTGATGAAGAACCCGGAAACAACAGGGACTGCTCCATCTTGTTCACCTTCCTCCATCTTGTCCCTTTTCCCTCACCCAAACACCAATACTATATTGAATAGGAGTGGTGAGAGAGGGGATCCTTGTCTTGTGCCAGTTTTCAAAGGGAATGCTTCCAGCTTTTGCCTATTCAGTATGATTTGGCTGTGGGTCTGTTATAAATGGCTATTATTTTGAAATATGTTCCATCAATACCTAGTTAATGAAGAGTTTTTAGCATGAAGGATGTTGAATTTTATTGAAGGCCTTTTCTGCATCTATTGAGATAATTTTTTTTTTTTGAAAGTATTGAACATTTTATTAATGTTAAGTTTTGAAAGCTTTATATTTGGGGTACACTAAGATATAGGACTGCTGCTGCTTAAAGAAGTTATCCTTTAGCATTAGGTTGTTGTTGTGGGAAGTCAGGGACCCCGAACGGAGGGACCTGCTGGAGCCACGGCAAAGCAACATAAATTTTGAAGATTTCATTTTAATATGGACATTTATCAGATCCCAAATAATACCTTTATAATTTCTTATGCCTGTCCTTACTTTAATCTCTTAATCCTGTTATCTTCATAAACTGAGGATGTACGTCACCTCATGACCACTGTGATAATTGTGTTAATTGTACAAATTGATTGTAAAACATGTGTGTTTGAACAATATGAAATCAGTGCACCTTGAAAAAGAACAGAATAACAGCGATTTTTAGGGAACAAGGGAAGACAACGATAAGGTCTGACTGACTATGGGGTTGGGCAAAAAGAGCCATATATTTCTTCTTGCTGAGAGCCTATAAATGGGTGTGCAAGTAGGAGAGATATCACTAAATTCTTTTCCTAGCAAGGAATCGTAATATTAATACCCTGGGAAAGGAATTCATTCCTTGGGAGAGGTCTATAAATGGCCTCTCTGGGAGTGTCTGTCTTATGCAATTGAGATAAGGACTGAGATATGCCCTGGTCTCCTGCAGTACCCTCAGGCTTATTAGGGTGGGGAAAAACTCCGCCCTGGTAAATTTGTGGTCAGACCGGTTCTCTGCTCTCAAACCTGTTTTCTGTTGTTTAAGATGTTTATCAAGACAATATGTGCACCGCTGAACATAGACCCTTATCAGTAGTTCTGCTTTTACCCTTTATCCTGTTCCTTCAGAAGCATGTGATCTTTGTTCTGCTTTTTGCCCTTTGAAGCATGTGATCTTTGTACCTACTCCCTGTTTTCCACCCACTCCCCTTTTGAAACCCTTAATAAAAAACTGCTGGTTTGAGGCTCAGGTGGGCATCATGGTCCTACCGATATGTGATGTCACCCCCGGCAGCCCAGCTGTAAAGTTCCTCTCCTTGAACCGTCTCTCTTTATTTCTCAGCCGGCTGATACTTATGGAAAATAGAACCTATGTTGAAATATTGGGGGTGGGTTCCCCCAGTGGGTTGTTGGTTTAGGAGTTATGGAACTTGGCTATTTTTTGCTAAGCATTCATAATCTATAAATTCACAATCTTGGTTTAGGACTTGGCTCAGTAAAGTTAGGCTCTCATCTTCTTCCTCACCAAAGTGCTTCTCAATGATGTTCAAAGCAGACTGGCCAATCTAACAGTTCTCATGCAGTTGTAAAGCCTCAATTCTATTGATCCCACTGAGTTCTTCTATCAGAAAACATAGGATTTCCATCTCAGACCATTTCTCTGCCACCTGGAGGATGCAAGAGATGACATCGAGGATGATGAGAACAATTTTAACATCTGGGGCAATGAGCAGATTCACCAGTGGCTCCGGGACCCCAGAGTGGAGGATCAGCTAAACCATGGTGACCCACATTGCAAAGTTAGCCACCGCCTAGACAGCCTCTTTCTGGACTTTAAATTCTCCACTTTTTTTTTTTTTTTTTTAGCAGAGCCACCAAGGGAGGCAAGATGTTGTAGCAAGCAGCTGCTGGGTGTGGTGAGAGGGCCCTGCCACCATATTGCTCAAGGCCTAGGTCACCTCCTTCTGGATGAAGGGCCTGTTGTGCTGCAGGAGCTGGGGCAGCATGTTCAGCATGCCCACGTCAGTGGCCATCTGTTTCTGCTCATCTGTGCCTGTGATAATGTTCCCCACAGTACAGAGAGAAGGGGTCAAGACATTGAGGTCTGAGCTGGTCATGAGTGCTACAAGCCTGGGCAGGACCCCCGTGTCAACTACTTGGCTGATGCACTCTTTGTAGCCATTGGTGAGGTAGGACAGCACCCAGCAGGCTTGAGAGAACCTTGCCGTGGTGGTGCTGCAGGAGTGAGAGGGCCAGCAGCATCTGCTTCACTGCAGTTTCACAAGGGCATGGGGTCTTCTTTTGGCACAGGTTCGACAAAGTCCAAATGATGTTCCGCAGAAATGTGATTGGTAGGGTGGGTGAAATCAGGGCCGGCAGATGTGGGATGGCATTGCTTGAGATGATGTTATCTCTGAACTCTGGGCTGTCACAGGGTATACTATCAAGAGCCCACTTTGCCTGTTCACACACAGCCACACTGGGGGAATACAGGAGCTTGATCAAGGGCTGGATGGGTCCCCCTTCTACCATAGCTTAAATCTGCTCGGAAGTCCCTGAAGCAATGTTGGTCAGGGCCTAGGCGGCCTCAAACTGCAAGCAGGGGTAAAGTGATGACTTCAGGAACTCCACCATCCTGGGAACAAGGAGTGCTTCAATGATCAATTTCAGAGGGGGGTTCTTTTCCTGGGATAGCATTTTCCTGGCTGTCTGGGTGGCCTGGAAACAAAGGACTGAATCTGAGCTATTCACACCTTTGATTATTTCACCCAGAGTGAGGCCAACTGCCACCCCTTTGGCTGGTTTTTTGGAAGCTGTGTCAGGGAAGAAGCTGGTGATATTCCTTCTCTTTAAGGTCTGTTCATCTTTCTTGGCCTTTCAGTCCTCCAGGCTGACTGCCATCCTCTGCTGTCACCTCAGAGATGTATCTTTTCCTCAGTACTTAAATTTTCTCAGCCTCTTTTCTGGAGCATCTAAGGTTGCTTTTTATCATTGGTTCTGTTTAGGTGATAAATTATGTTTATTGATTGGTGTATGTTGAACCAGCCTTGCATCCTAGAGATGAAGTCAACTTGATTGTGATGCATAAGCTTTTTGATGTGCTGCTGGATTTGGTTTGCCCAGTATTTTATTAAAGATTTTTGCATCAGTGTTCCTCAGGAATATTGGCCTTAAGTTTCCTTTTTTTTATTGTATCTCCACCAGGTTTTGGTATCAGGATGATGCTGGCCTTAAAAAGAGTTAGGGAGAAGTCCCTCCTTTTCAATTATATGGAATAGTTTCAGAAGGAATGGTAGCAGCTCCTCTGTACCTCAGGTAGAATTTGGCTGTGAATCCATCTGGTCCTGGGCTTGTTTTGGTTCATAGGCTATTAACTACTGCCACAGTTTCAGAACTTGTTATTGGTTTATTCGGGGATTCAATTTCTTCCTAGTTCACTCTTGGGAAGGTACATTTGTCCAGCAATTTCTCCATTTCTTCAGATTTTCTAGTTTATTTGTATAGAAGTATTTATAGTATTCTCTGGTGGTTATTTGTATTTCTGTGGGGTCAGACAAATAGACCAATGGAACAGAATAGAGATCTTAGAAATAAGAGCACACATATACATCATCTGATCTTGGACAAACCTGACAAAAACAAGCAATGGGAAAAGGATTCCCTATTCAATAAATGGTCCAGGGAAAACTGGTTATCTATATGCAGAAAATTGAAACTGAACCCCTTCCTTACACCTTATAGAAAAATTAACTCAAGATGGATGAAAGACTTAAATGTAAAACCCAAAACTGTAAAAACCCTAGGAGGAAAGCTAGGCAGTACCATTCAGGACATAGGCATGGGCAAAGATTTCATGACAAAAGCATCAAAAGCAATTGCAACAAAAGTGAAAATTGACAAATGGGATCTAATTAAACTAAAGAGCTTCTGCATAGCAAAAGAAACTATCATCAGAGTGAACAGACAACCCACAGAATGGGAGAAAATTTTTGCAATCTATCCGTTTGACAAACGTCTAATATCCAGAACCTACAAGGAACTCAAACAAATTTATGAGAAAAAACAAACAGCCCTATCAGGAAGTGGGAAAAGAATATGAAAGACACTTCTCAAAAGAAGATATTTATGCAGCCAACAAACATACGAAAAAAAAACCTCAACAGCACTGATCATTAGAGAAATTCAAACCAAAGCTACAATGAGATACCATCTCACACTATTCAGAATGGCAGTTATTAAAAAGTCAAGAAACAACAGATGTTGGCAAGGCTGTGGAGAAACAGGAACACTTTTACACTGTTGATGGGAATGTAAATTAGTTCAACCATTGTGGAAGACAATGTGACGATTCCTCAAAGACCTGCAACTAGAAATACCATTTGACCCAGCAATCCCATTACTGGTTATCTACCCAAATGAAAATAAATAATTATATTATAAAGATACATGTATGTGTATGTTCATTGCAGCATTATTCACAATAACAAAGACATGGAATCAACCCAAATGCCCATCAATAACAGACTGGATGAAGGAAATGTGGGACATATACACCATGGAATACTATGCAGCCATACAAAGGAATGAGATCACATCCTTTGCATGGATGTGAATGGAGCTGGAAGCCATTATCTTCAGCAAACTAACACAGGAACAGAAAACCAGACACCTCATGTTCTCACCTATAAGTGGGAGCTGAGCAATGAGAACACATGGACACAGCGAGGGGAACAACACACACTGGGGTCTGTCAGGGGAGCGAGGGGAGGGAGAGCATCAGGATAAATAGCTAGTGAATACAGGGCTTAATATTTAGGTGATGGGTTGATAGGTGCAACAAACCACCATGGCACACGTTTACCTGTGTAGCAAACCTGCACATCTTGTATATGTATCCTGGAACTTAGAATTAAGTAAAATTAAATTAAAGCAGAATTTCAAAATTTTGATGAAGTCTAATTTGTTAATTGTTTAAATGGTTCATGCTTCTTTCTCACCTAGGAATTTTTGCTATATCTAGAGTGTAAAGGTTTTCTTCCATGTTTTCTCCTGGAAATTTTGTAATTTTTGCTTGTTTAGATCTTCTCTAATATGAGTACTTAAGGCTATACATTATGCTCTAAGCTCTGCTTTAGTTTTATCCCACACATTTTGATGTTACCATTATCATTCCATTTAAAATATTTTATAATTTTCTTTCTGATGTGTTCTTTGACCCATGCATTATTAAGAGGTATATTGTTTAATTTCTAAATGTTTGGGAATTTTCCTTATATCTTCCTGTTATTGATTTCTAATTTAATTATCTTGTAACAGAACATACTCTATATGATTTCAATCTGATTAAATTTCCTTGTGGCCCAGAAAATGGTCTATTTTGGTTACTATTGTGAATGTACTTGAAAAGGATGTTTATTCTTTTTTTGAATATTATATTCTATACATTTATCAATTGGGTCCAGTTGGTTGTATTTTTCAAGTCTTCTGTGTCTGTACTGATTTTTTTTGTGTACTCGTTTTATTAACTAATGAAAAAAACTGTTGAAGCTCCCAATTGTATTTGTGGATTTGTTTACTTTCCTTTCAGTTCTATCAGCCTTTTCCTTGGATATTTTGAATCTCTGTTACAGGATACACACACATTTAGGACTGTTATATCTTTTTGATATGTTTACCCCTTTATCATTATGAAGTTTACCTCCTATTCTTGGTAATATTCCTTGTTCTGAACTATACTTTGTCTGATGTTATCCATTCCAATTTTTTTTTACAATGAATTTTTGCAGAGTATATCTTATTTTGTCCTTTTATCTGTAATCTACTTCTTGTAGTCTACTCTGAAAATCTGTTTTAATTAGAAAGTTCAGACCATTTACATTTAATGTGATTATTGATATGGTTGAATTTAAAACTACTATTTTGATACCTGTTTTTTATTTGCCCCATCTGTTCTTTGTTCCTTTTTTCCTCTTATTTTTTTTTTGGGGGGGGTCAGTTGAGCATTTTATAATATTTCAGTTTATCTCCACTATTGCTTATTAGTCATACTTAGGTTTTTGCTTTTGTGTTTTAAAGGTTATTTTTGATTCTTGAATGCGCATCCTTTGCTTATTAACTTCTACTGTGGGTGACAGGGTTTGCTACCTTTCCCCGACTGACTTAAGGCCTTTGTTCCACAGAAGAGGAGGAGCCAGATGGGTTTTGTGCCTTTTTCACTTTACTGATGGAGGCCCTCTTCTCCTGCCCTGCCCCAAATATTTCTCATGTTCACTTGTCGTTCTTCTCCACACACCCCCATTGGAGGTATGTGGAGAAGAACTGCAAGTGGGCATAAACCTCCTTCATGTCTGAAACTCCCAGGGCTCTATGATGTCCTACTAGCCCAAACGAGGCCTAGCAACTTAAAATTTTAAACTGAATTCGTCTTACCCACTTCTATGATGTTCAGTATCTCTTCCCCCAGTACTCTGCCACAATTAAGCCAGTGCTTGTATCACCTTGGAGGCTCTTATCTTTCCTTGGCTTTCAGTCTATTTGGTTGCTCTTTACATCAGCTCTCTAATGAGATTAAGAAATATTCTGATTCTATAGTTCATACATTTTTCTTGTACTTGGGACAGGAATGATACCTTCCCAGCTAAACACTATGCAGAAACAAAACTCTTGCAATAAGCTTTTATGCAGGCATTAGTCATGGAAAAGCTGAGAAGCCAAACAGGGGTTGGTGAGCAACTCAGAGACTAGCAACATTAGATAGATTAGGCTGGAGAGAAAAAGAGAAGAGGTGCTGGTAAGCCCAGTAGCTAGGTTAATCCTGCAGAACCTAGGACCATGGAAGCTTGTCTGTCAGGAGCTGGAGCCATGGAAGAAACATAGACATCACTTAAGATGTCACCTGAGGCATAGAAGGAAGGAGGAAAATATTCTGTCTTTTCCTCTTCACATTCAGTTTCCTGACAGTGTTTTCCGTTAGTCAAACTAGCTATCTCCAACAGACATGGAAACTTGGAGAATATAGCATGCAGACAACAGATAACACCCTTATTAGAAGAGAGCAGGAAAAGAATAAAACATAGAGCTGAGGCCAATCACGGGTGTTTATCCTCTATTTCTGAATGATGTGTTTATGTTTCCCCATATTGATTTTCCAATTTTAGACATTATCTGTTATTGACTTCCTGACATAGAAAATTTGGTTCTCTTCCACTACTCCTCTCTTCCCCAACCCTAAACTTCCACTATCTTGCAAATATTATTTATATTGCAAATTTTTGTCTAAAAATAATGAGTGCTACATTATTATAAGTACATATGTAGATGTTGTCCACTGCTGAATAATGTAATATAGAATATTAAAATGTTGTTTTAGCTAGGTGCAGTGGCTCATGCCTGTAATCCCATTATTTTGGGAGGCCAAGGCAGGAGGCCTGCTTATGCCTGAAAGTTTGAGACCAGCCTGGGCAACATAGTGAGATCTTGTTTCTACAAATAATAATAATGATAATAAATTAGCCAGGCATGGTGACATGTGCCTGTGGTCCCAGCTACTTGAGAGGCTGACATGGGAGGATCGCATGAGCCTGGGAGGTCAAGGCTGCAGTGAGCTGTGATCATGCCACTTGTACTTCAGCGTGGGTGACAGAGTGAGACCCTGTCTCAAAATAAAAGTTGCTTTAATGTGGTAAAATGCACATAATATAAAACTTACCATCTTAATAATTTTTAAGTGTACACTTCAGTAGGGTAAGTATATTCAGTTTGTTGTCCAACCAATCTCCAGAATTTTTTCATACCTGTTAAACGACTTTCCATTTTCCCCTCACCCGAGCCCCTGGGAACAACCATTCTACTTTCTATTTTTTTGAATTTGACTTCCCTACAGATATCTCATGTAAGTTGAGTCATATGATTTTTGCCTTTTTGTGACTGACTTGTTTCACTTAATTAATGTCCTCAAGATTCATCCAGGTTGTAGCATGTGTCAGAATTTCCTTCCTCTCTAAGGCTTGATAATATTTCATTGTATTACATACCATATTTTGTTTATCCATTCATCCATCAATGGATGTTTGGGTTGCTTTTACTTTTGGTTATCGTGAATAATGCTGTTATGAACATGGGTGTATAAATATCCCTGAGACCCTAACTGCAAATCTTTTCACTAAATATCCAGAAGTAGAGTTTTTGATTCATATGGTATTTCTATTTTTAATTTTTTGAGGAACCATCATACTGTTTTTCATAGCAGCTGTACCATTTTACCACCAAAAGTTCATAAGAGTGCAGATGTCTCCACATCCTCACCAATATCTATTTTCTTTCTTTCTTTATTTTTCAATAGCAGCCATTCTAATGGCTGGGAGGCAATACCTCACTGTGGCTTTGATTTTCATTTCCAAAATTATTAATAACATTGAGCATATTTTCATATGCTTATTGGCCATTTGTATATCTTATTTGGAGAAATATCTATTCAATTCCTTTGCTGGGCTTTTCTATTTCTGCAAAAAAACATCATTGGGATTTTGATAGGAATTGCGTTGAATCTGTAGATCACTTTGTAGAGTATTGACATCTTATTATATTAAGTCTTCCAATCTATAAACACAGGATATCTTTCCATTTATTTGTGTCTGCCTTAATTTCTTTCAGTGACATTTTGTAATTTTCAGTGTGCAAGTCTTTTGGCTTGCTTATTCTGAATATTTTATTCTTTTTGATTCTACCATAAATGGAATTATTTTCTTAATTTCCTTTTCAGATTATTCATTGTTAGTGTGTAGAAATATAGCTTTTTTGTGTGTTTTGATTTTGAATCCTGTAACTTTGTTGAACTTGTTTATTATTTCTAACAGGTTTTTTTTTGTGGCATCCTTAAGGTTTTCTACATACAAGATTCTGTTGTTTATGAATAGAGATAATTTTACTTCTTCTTTTTGGATGCTTTTAATTTCTTTTTCTTGACTAATTGTTCTGGCTAAGACTTCTAGCACTATGTTGAATAGAAGTGTTGAAAGTGAGCATTCTTGTCTAGTTCCTGATCTTGTGGGAAAGCTTTCAGTCTTTCACCTTGACTATGATAGCCGTGGACTTTTCCTAGGTGGCCTTTATTGTGTTGAGGTAGTTTTGTTGAGTGATTTTTTTTCATTCTTAAAGGTTATTGAATTTCACTAAATACACATTCCAATATTTTAAAGACAATTTTTTTTTACTCTGAAGTTTAAAATTGTTTGCCTGATTTTCTATGTACCTATCACCAATTTTTAATCCCGAAATGCTCCAACAGATCAATGAATTACTTATCAAAACAGTCAAACACATCAGGTAATCTATCAATTAATTTTTTCCCCTGATGACTTTGCCTCTGATGCCCTCTATTCTATAGGCAGAACTGGTTGCTCTGAAGGCTGAGCCCTCTCAGCTGTTATACTGGGACTTCACTTTAGCACCATCCAGGGAATTCTTTTTGCCTGTCACCTATTTGAATCTCCTGTTTCCTCTATCCCCTATCTTATTCTTTATTTTGATAGAGCATAATTTATAGTAACTTCCTTTATTATTATCCATGATGGGTAGTTTGGTTGGGCACAGAATTTCAGGTTGAAAATATTTTTCCCTTAATATTTTGAAGACATCAGTCTCTTCTAGTTTCCAAAGACAAGTCTTAGACATTGTCCGATGTTTGGGCAGTTTATTCTGGAAGTGCTCTTACAAGACAGATAGCGGGAGCAGACTGGTGGCATGGGCCAGAGAGCGTTAGAAGTCAGATGACTGGGAGAGTCTCCATCTGGGGACCATTCTCAGAGTTTGGGGGATTCTTTCTCCTTTTTCATACCTGTATTCAGTCCAGGTCAGTTGCCAGGTATTCCTTTTATAAAGGAAGTATTAGTTATTCTTGTGAGGGTAAGCATTGTTTTAAGGTTGCGTCTATGTTGAGTGGTCTTGTCCCCAGGGCAACCAGCATTTTTAGGTCTCATTGTCATAGAGACCCAGTAATTACCAGGCCATGGTTGGAAATCTTAGGCCAGGTTGCACCATACTGCTAAGTGAACATATAGTGTAGACCCTGTGAGGTACTTGAGAGGGCCTTTTGGCCATCATTAATCTTATAGCAACAATATGTCTCTTATAGTATACACACAATGTAATTTTGAGATGTTTAATGATACACTGATGCAAATCATTTTCTTCTATCCGAAAACTTTAGGTCTTTTCTTTCTCCCCTGCCTACTGAAGAATTACCATAACATGCCTTGGTGAGAGTCATTTTTATTCATTTTGCTGTGTACTGTGTGGACCTTTTCAAACTGGCACTCACGTCCTTCAGGTCTGGGATTTTTTGACATGCATGCTATTTTTTGAAAATATTCTCTTGCCCATTTCTTCTGTTTTCTTTTTCTGGAACTCTTACTAATTAAATTGGATGCAAAACTTCCTCTAACTTTCTTTTTTTCCTACCACTATTTTCCACTTCTTTGTCTTTTTTGCTTTTACTTTCTAGGAGATTTCCTTAACTTTATCTTCTAATTGTGGGATTTAATTTAAAAAGTATATATCTATACTTTAATTTTAAAGAGCTCCTTTTCTTGAAATGTCCCTTTTTAATAGACTTCTGTTTTTATGAAGGTAATGCTTTATTATCTCACTGATTTTTGCCCCTGGTCTAATGCCTTAAATTTATTTTTCTTGTATTTATACTGACTAGGCCTGCCAATACAATATTATTATTATTATTAATTTTAAATTAAATAAAATTATATATATTTATGTATACAATATGTTTTGAAATATGTGTACATTGTGGAATGGCTAAATTTAGATAATTGCATTTATCACATGCATTTTTGTGTGCAATGAGAACACTTAAAATTAGCAATCAAGTATACAATATATTGTTATTTATTATAGTCACAATGTTGTACAATAGAGCTCTTGAACTCATTCTTCCTGTCTAACTGAATTTTATATTCTTTGACCAACACCTCTGTAAACCCTCATCTCTCCACATTCCCAGCCCCTCGTAACTACTACTCTACTTTCTGCTTCTATGAGCTCAACTTTTTAGATTCCTGTAAGTGACATAATGTGGTATTTGTCATTCTGTGCCTGATTTAGCATCGTGCCCTCCAGATTCGTCTGTATTCAGGCACCTGTTCTTCTTCAGACTCTGACTGAATGGGCTGGTGGAGTTCATTGGGGTCCTGTCTATTCCTTATGAAGATTGTCAGACAATCCTCTTGGTTTCAGACCAACTTAAACTATTGGACTCAGTGATATCTGGTTTATTCAATTCTTGAGAATTTTCAAGATTCTGTAACTTCTTAACCTTTTGGCATATAATTAGCTTACTTCTTATTAGAGATCCTATTATAGATTCAAGCTTCATTTGTCTTTGGTCTATTAGGCTGCTTCTCATTTATTGCTTTTCAGTTTCTAGATTTTGTTAAGATCTCTCATATGCTGTCATTATTTCTCTTTTTTGTGGATTTATAGTTTTAAATTCCTTTTCCTTTTATTTTAGTGGGATTTCAGAAGGTTACAAGGAAAAAACAATTATACTCAGTCTACCAAGCTTACCCATAAATTTATGTTAATTAATAATTCTATTTTAATTGAGAAAAATAGAAATAAAAGAAATGATTAGTGAAGTTATAACTGGGTTAATTTATTTGCTGGGTAATTCAACTTAAAAATAATTTTTTTATTAATAGTAAAGTGATGAACAAAAATGAACATATTGCTTAAGCTATTAGATATTTCACTTTACATTTTCTTTTCATGATTTTAAAGATCATAATGACAACAAAAATTATAGTACAAAGGAAAAATGCAGACTACAAATTTGTAAATACTGCTTGATCACAAATATGTAAATCCTGAGTTTCAGGATGAAAAGACAGATTTTATTTTCCCTTTGTACACCAATAAAAATAGTTATTATAAATATTCTTTACTTTTCATTTGTTGTATTCAGGGTGCTTTGATGTTTACCAGTGGTCATTTTGAGCCCATAAAATGGTAAGAAATAACTCTGAATGGGAGCATGGAAAAAGGAGAACAAAGAAACAGGCTAGACACCACAGAAAACTCTGGACTCCGAGATAGGCAAGCAGCTTTTGAAGTGGTCCTTGACATTTTTCCTGGCCATGTTGGGAGTGGGCATCTCTGGAACTGTGTATGTGGGAGGAAGGGTATTTTTTTCTCCTTGTAGTTTTTTGTGTTCTCCAAATTTTCTATAAAAATCATCTATTAACTGCCAGTGGGGAGTTCAAGAGATGTTCAATAGATGGGGTCAACAGGTTGCAGATGTGTGTAGGACATAAAGAAGAGGAAGAAGGACCCTGAGTTCTGGGCAGGCAAGGGATGTAGTGCTCTGAACTGGCCAATGTAGTTCCTTCTAAGGGAGCTATCCCTGCTTCCAGTCCCTAACAGAAGAGAGGCCATAGGTGCACCTATGGTCCCACTAGCCTTCAGCGTAGTTGATTAGAATAGGTATGAGCTTTGGCCCAGGACTGAACTTTGACAAATTTCTTTGACACTCCTCTCTTTGAAAAGTGAATCTATCTCCCCCAACTCCTTGATTCTAAGCTGAGTTTATGAGCAGCTGACTGGTAAGAGTATGGTGGAAATGATGCCAAGTGACTTAAAAGACTAGGTCAAAAAAGGCAATGCATCTTTCGCTTGGCTCATTGGAACAGTCACGTTGGAACCTTGAGCCACCATGTAAGAATTTCTGTCATCTGAGGCCATCATCCTGAGATGAAGCCCAAAGTAGTGTACATGGAGAGACCCTGAAGAGAGCCCTTGAAACCTCAGAGGAAAGGGAGGTGCCTAGCCAGCCCCCAGCTGCTTCAGCAGTTATAGTCTTCCAGCTCCAGGCTTTGACTACAGCTATGTGGCAGACTCTGAACCAAAACTACCTGGCTGAATGCCTCTCAAATCCTTGACTCCCAGAAACAGGAAAACAACAACAACAACAACAACAAAAAAAAAAAAAAAAAAAAAAAAAAGAAGATCGTTGTTTTAAACCACTGAAGTGTGTAGTTTTGGGACACAGCTATAGGTAATTGACTTACGGTACCAAAATATTTTCCAGCTGTCTACTACTATATAACCAACTATCCCAGAACTTAGGGTATAAAGCATGCATTTTATTATGCTCACATATGCTGTATGACAAGAATTCAGATAGGTACAATCAGCATGGCTTGTTGCTGCTCCACGATATCTGATGCATCAGCTGGAAAGACTCAAAGGCTGGGAGTGATCGACTGGGGACTAGTGTCCTCTGCAGATAGCTTTACTCACACATTTCTGGTGGTTGATGCTGGCTGTTTTCTGGGAGCTCCACTGGAACAGTCAGCCATAGCCCCTACCTGGCCTCTTTGTGTGACCTGGGCTTCTTCACAGCTGGTGGTCAGATTCCAAGAGCAAGCTGCTGGTGTCTTAAGGCCTAATCCTGGAAATCTGCCCACTGCCACTTCTATTGTATTCACATAGTCCAGATTCAAGGGGAGGAGACATGAACCCTGTCTCTGGATGGGAGAAATGTCAAAGATTTTTGTGTATATTTTAAAAACTGTCACACAGCCCATAGGCTAGGCAGTGATCTGAAACATGGTCTGGCTCAGAAAGATGAACTGGGTTAATTTTCTCTTTTTCAAAAATTTGAACTAATGAATACAAAGGAACAATTTAGTTAGAAGTGGTGGGTGGAGATGAAAAAATATCATGAAGTATTTTTTCAAGGCCATGGTAAGTCCAGGTTATAAAGATTCAGGAACTATGAGAAAGCAAAACAGCTATGGAGTAGAAATACAATGAAGAGAAAAGGAGAAATGGAATGAAAGAAAATTCACGTAGTCCTGGAGAGAGATCATGACAAGGCAGGGAGCCTCTAGAATGCCTAACTCTTTCTGACAGTTCCTATTCAGTTCCCATTCATTTGTTGTTTTTGACACTGATCTTACTTTTCTTACCCATTTTTCTAGGTCACAGTCAATACCAATGACCTATATGGCAATAGGACATGCTGAAATGAGCGGGGCTAGGCAGCAGGTTTCTTCAGTCCTCAGAATTTTTACTGACATGGTGAGAGCCACATTAGAGAGAAAGAGAAATAACTGTGTGAAGCAGTTGCTGCTGAGTAGTAAGAAAGAGCCACTGTGTGCTTATTACTGCCTCTGAGCTTGATTATTACAGGCTGGGAAGAGGTGTAGGAAGTGGGAGCAAGAAGAGAAAATAACTTCACTGTTTCCAAAGATGTATTGTTTTATAATGCACATTGAAATGGAAATGGATAACAGTAGAGATATGGTTTTATCCAGCTGTAGGAATTATTTTCACAAATAAGAGAATGAACAAAATTTCAAAATACGTTTGGCCAATAGATTTCCCCTGAAATTTGAGAACCCTTATCTGGTGGACATTTGCCACATGATTACTAAATTTAGTGGCATACTTTTTTTTTTTTTTTTTATTGTGAGACGGAGTCTCGCTCTGTCACCCAGGTGGAGTGCAGTGGTGCGATCTTGGCTCACTGCAACCTCTGCCTCCCGGGTTCAAGCGATTCTCCAGCCTTGGTCTCTTGAGTAGCTGGGACTACAGGCATGCATAGTGGCATACTCTTTTAATAGAAACATTTGTTTTCCTAGAAACTAGGGCCAAGCATGGTGGCTTATGGTCGTAATCCTAGCACTTTGGGAGGCACAGGCAGAAGGATTGCTAGAGCACGAAGGTTGAGACTGTAGTGAGCTGTGATTGCAGCACTGCACTCCAGACTGGATGACAGAGCGAGACCTGACTCAAGAAGAGGAAAAAAAAAAAAAAAAAAAAAAGGAAGGAAGGAAGAAAAAAAGAAAGAAACTAGCTGTTTTCCTGATGTCTTAAATAGGGGCATTTTGATTTTATCTACTGCTATGTACTGATTTTTCTCTTCTAAATAAATAGTAGGCAGTCATTAAAGTACCACTATCAAAAAAGTGTTGACGCCAAAGATATCATTATTTTATTAGAATGGAGAATTCTGGGGCGGTGGCTCAAGCCTGTAATCCCAGCACTTTGGGAGGCCGAGACGGGTGGATCAGGAGGTCAGGAGATCGAGACCATCCTGGCTAACACGGTGAAACCCCGTCTCTACCAAAAAATACAAAAAACTAGCCGGGCGATGTGGCTGGCGGGCGCCTGTAGTCCCAGCTACTCGGGAGGCTGAGGCAGGAGAATGGTGTGAACCCCGGAGGCGGAGCTTGCAGTGAGCTGAGATCTGGCCACTACACTCCAGCCTGGGTGACAGAGCGAGACTCTGTCTCAAAAAAAAAAAGAATGGAGAATTCTGGGTTGTGAATAATACTGATATGTATATTTTTCTTATCGGGCTTGCTCGCTCTTTCCTTCCCTTTCCCTTTCCCTTTCCCTTTCCCTTTCCCTCTCTTCTTCTTTTTTTTTTTCCTTTTACCAAAGACTCACTTAAAATTCTGCCAATAAAGTAGTGTTTCGAGCTGCTCTTGCTATGACAGAGAGGATACAATGTGAAGTCAAGTTAGGGGAAGGTTATACCTACTTACAAGGGTCATTCTTTGAAAAACACTTGGGTTTTTACTCTTTTATACCGTAACACACTAACATTTAATACCTATTGTAGTTATTTAACCTAATAACAGTACCAAATATATAATGGATCTTTCTCCCGTAGGAGGAACATAGAATAATAATGCTTTAATTTTGTATGTCTCTGTTCTGTAATGGCAGGCTGTCATTTTCTATAATTTACCAGAGATTATGAACAATGTGTGTAGGCTGAGTGTAGTTGCTTAGTAACCACTTTTTAAAACTTTCTTAAATGTAATTGCCTCTCTGCCAGGGAAACATTGATTCAACAAATTTGCGTTGAACTACTTCCTAAGCAACTCAACATATTAAATATCCCTGTGCTTTTTATTTCAAATTATTTGCCTTTTAAATTCTGTTAAGGTAAGCCACCTTTGTTATGATCATTATTTCTCTTTGAACAAAGTGAGACTTCCAAATGATTATCTGTACATTGTCATATTCCCTACTGTTTTTCTGTATCTCTGTTCTTATTGCTTTTTTAGAGTTGAGGATAGAAACTTGCAAAAAATCATGAAAATCCCCAGTTTCTCTCTGAATAATTCTAAATGCTCTCAAATACCACCAGTCTGGGGTTTGTTTAAACCTGTATATCAAAATTTGCATCATATGAATGTTCTCTTGGCTTCTGTCTCTGATTTCACCTCTTTCTGTCAATCAAGCATCTATATTGCTCTTAAGAAAATGTGAACTGCATTGAGGACACCTTACCCATAACTTCACTTTTTATGGTTGTCTCTACCCATGCACACTGACTTGCAGGGGGAAAGGGTTAAAAGGCAAACTTCAGTGGAATGTCTATTGTTGATATTTCAAATCATTAATTGCTTTGCCATTTCAAGTCCAACTTGTATAGCTGCCCACATTTTCTCGTTTGGCAGAAAGTTCTGTTGATATAGGAATAGTTCACAGCAGATAACAAAGTTGACTTCCTCTTTGATTCTAAGTTTGAGGTAAGTGTAAGATAGAAGAGACCAGAAATAGGTTTGAGGAACTGAAAAGCATGTTTGTATTTCTGTCCCCAATCCCCAGAATTAGTAAATGACCTCCAAGCTAGAGGAGAGGAGATTTTAGAGAAAGAAAAAAAGGAAATGAAGCAATGTAATGATCGCACTCTCTGAACTCCACCTGTATACCTGCCTCCACCCTATAAAATCTTCCTTAAGTCTTAGGATCTTAGAGAGGAAAGTCGCAGGTACGATCTAGAACAATAGCAAGACGGAGAGAAAAGCCCTGCTCCATGCCAGCTTAGCAAAATGGGAGGTGGTATATATGAAAAAAAAAGTGAACCAGATAAAACACCCTCTCCTCAGCTTTTCCCATGGATCTGGAATCCAACTTTTCCTGGGGATCCAGCATGGGGACACAGAAGTTGTCTAAGAGTAGTAGCTGGAAAGCCTCCCAGGAGGTCACCCATTGGTCTGAGAAGGTCTTCACTGAAAGAATGCTGCATGCACTTCTAGTCATGGTCCAGACAGAGCGTGGAACTGAATCCAGAGGACTGGCAGCACCAGAAGGCAAAGAAGAGCCTGTGGCCAAGAGCTCTGAGCCCTGCTCAAGGTCACATATACCACTTGAACCAAGAGGGCAGGCAAGTTATATCAGTAGTAGACACTGGTAGAGACAGGACCTTAGAGCCTTAGAGTAGCTACGTATATTCTACCAAAGCCACAATGCTCCCAAAGGCTTCCCTAGGACTCAGAAACTGCCCTGGGAAGAAGGATGAAGGAAGACAGAACATTCAGCTCACTAAAATTTAAACTGGTAAGTGACTTGATTACAAGTCAGAATTGATTGAGATGAGAATCACTGCTGGACTGAGAAATCTCAAAAGTACTTGTTTTAAGTCATCTGCCATTAGAAAGTCCACAGAAACAACTCTGAGTTATACGAATAAAGCAATTGAACATGTTTGCACTGTTTAATTCATACCTGTGTGGGTCAGCCTGGTTGTGTCTCAAGACAGGAGGGGTTGGGGGGTATGCATGGGAGGGTACAGAGGAGCTGGTAAGTCTGACTGTATTGGAGTATATATCCTATATGGGTCAGTCTGGTGATAGGATCAAGAATAGGCTACCCGGACACAGGCAGCTGTGGTTTGAATCCCGGCTCTATCAATTACCAGTTTTGTGTTTTAGGGCAAATTCTTCAATCTGCTGAATCTGACTTTCCTCATCTGTAGAAATATGATAATATTCAACTCCATATGGTTGTGAGGTTTTGAGATAATATACATTAAATATTTGGCACATAGTGCCTAGAATATAATGACAATGTGTCATATCCTTGACCTCCAGCGCTCTTCCCTCCTCCCCACCCCTACCAGCTCCTTCTACCTGCCTGCATGCAGGAAAGAAGTCTCTGAGTGGGTAGAACTGTATCTTATTCACTTCTGTTTTCATAGTGTCTGGCACATAGTAGGTTCCCAATAAATAGTTGTTGAGTGAGTAAGTTGGGGTGGAACTCTAGGAAGACAGCTGGGAGTATTAAAGCAGGTTCTACATGTGAGGTAAGTGCCAGATGTAAGGATAAAGCTTAGTGGAGTGAACAGAAGAGTAGGTAGTTACAAATGCTAGGCTTCAGGCAAGCAGGTTTTGATCAGGGTGAGATAAACAGAACACAATTACACATACACCTATTTACAATAGAGAAGGAACAGAAATCTATGGTCTGTATACACAAAAAACCCTGCGCTATAAAGGAATACCTTTATAGACCACTGGTTGTGTTTTCCAACAGTGTGGTATACATTTGTGGGGAAGTGCCCATGTGTATGTTAGTGTGTATTTCTGAATGTGTATAAAATACTTGGCCTAGATTTTTCAATCTTACCTGAGTTCTTTGATCAACCTTTCTATCATCTATCTTATGCAAACTGAGTTTTTTCTGTATTAAAAATGTAAATAGAATTTAACTACATCACAAGGTCAGTATTAATGCTTTATGATTCTCTAAGAGCTTGTGAAGATGAAGAAAGTGTTAAACGATTTGAATTTGAAATTTCAAGATCACTGTAGGTTTTTAGAATACAATAAACCCTTAGACCTGGCTCATTTATAAAATGAGTAACAGACTTGACCTTGGAATAAGAGCAAACTCTTAAAGATAATGGGATTAGGACATAGTATGCCTTTCCTCTTTTTTTTCTTTTCTATTTTTTTAAAATAAGAAACTTTTAAAATCTCATGTTTATAGTTTTTATTATTTTTATCATAACTGCTTAGCATGATGGCTAATGGTTTTCTGAAGGAAGAATTTTGTATTTCTAATTTTTGAAGAGATTTACTGTCTTCAACATGGTAAATGATGCTGTTTAATTCTGTTTTCCTTGAAACTCTTCATTTGATTTCATAGTTTTAGGTATAAAAGGAATGTCGTACATACAAAATTATCTTCCTTAATATTATGACATTCTCATCAAGCTGTTCATAAGCAGATTTAGCAGAGAAAAATTAGATGTTAGACCAACAAATGACTATTAGGTACTTATTTCTGTGCAGAATGATTTACTAAATCACATATGCTCTGAATTAAAATGTATATACACACCGTTCCCGTGACTGGTGTGATCATGTTTTTCACTTCTGAGGCAGGTTAATTTTCTATCAATTTGTGTTACATATTTGCAAAAAAAAAATCACAAAATGTTCTTATTAGGATTTTAAGCTTTGAAACTATGGCTTCTTTTTCTTTCTAATAAACAACATGAAATTAGATTTGTGAGTGGACTATTGCTTTTCATTTTTAGGAAACAAAATGACCGATTTGTTACTATGACTACCTAATGTCATAGGTAGGTTGTGACTATCTAGGTCAGTGGCATGGGTGGTAAGAAGAATTTGCCAAGACAGTTTTAGGTTAGGAAAGGAAAACTTATTAGAGAAGATATGAAAATACATTGTAAGGGTGCAACAAACAGGTCAGCAAGAAAGGAGCTGACTGCAAGGAGAAAAAGGCTTGCTGGGGATTTTAGAGAATGGTGCTATGCTGTGTGCTGAAGAGGGCTTTGTACTAATAATGCCAGTGTTGCAGTGAGCTAACTTGGATTTTTCTGTCAGCAGAGGGGCTGGTGATAAGTCGGGCACAGGAAGATTGTGAGTTATTTGCACAGGAGGGCTATGTGTCCTGGATCATGAAGAAAGGCAGACTCATAGCTTATCTGCTTTCTCCTTTTGCTTTGCCCTGTTCCCACCAGCCTAACTCCTTTTCCCTAAATAGGACTCCACACCTAATACTGGTCAGAATTTAATTGTTAAATCCCAGGATGGCACACAAATTGGTATTCAGTTTTGATGGAGTCATTGGCTCCAGTTTCAGCTATACAGGATGACCCAGCAAAATTCAGCAGAAATTATCATCTAACAGTAGCTCATTCTTTTTTAGTGGAATCTCTTAAAAGATTTTCATCAGCTAGATGATATTTTCAATATTAGCCACTAGCAGAACTGTTCTGCTAATAAGTACAGTTCTGCTATGTGCATAGCTGAACTATGTTCTGCTAGTAAATACAGAGTCCAGTTTTTGAGTTTATGTATGTCTGAATCCAAAAGACCATATTCTTTTCTTAAGGCTACTTTAGGAAATAGCTGGTATAGGCAGTTCCACTTCAGGCTAGGATGTGAAAAGTTGTGGATGGCTTTTTCTCCCATGGTAACACCATGAAAAATCCGGACAACATACAACTTACATGTACCTGTGGGATTTTTGAAGACTGTTGGATGTAGATAAGCCTTTACAAAGTGATTACAAGAAAGAAAAGTCCTTCATAAGTGAGCAGTATGCTGTGGCAACTTCTGGGTGGAAACATTGGATCTTAATACAGGCAGGAGGAGGAGAAAGTGCCAAAACTCAAGAGACTTGACTGATTTCAACAGAAGCACTGGTGAAGGAATGGCAAGTAAAAGTCAATTTACCACTGCATGTTCTCACTCATACATGGGAGTTGATCAATGAGAACACATGGGCACAGGGAGGGGACCATCACACACACCAGGGCCTGTCATGAGATGGGGGGCTAGGGGAGGGATAGCATTAGGAGAACTATCTAATATAGATGACGAGTTGATGGGTGCAGCAAACCACCATGGCGCATATACATACCTATGTAACAAACCTGCACGTTCTGCACATGTACCCCAGAACTTAAAGTATAATAATTTAAAAAGTCAATTTACCCCAAGTTAAATAAATACACAAAAAATTATAAACTGATAAGAAGAAAGATGAATAAAAAGTCCTAAAGGTTGCCAGAGGGGGAAAAAAGATGTAGCACATACAGATGAGAATTATGACTGACTTAACACAGGAAACAATGCAAGGTAAAAAGATAATGGAATGACATATTTAAAACACTACAAAAAACACTTTTCGATCTATAATTTCAATATGTAAAAATATTCTTCAAACATAAAGGCAAAATGAAGACGTTTTCAGAAAAATGAAAGCTGAGAGAATATTTCACCTATAGATCTTCACTATAAGAACTGCCTAAGGCAAGTTTTCAGTTGAAGAGCACTGGTATCAGTAGAAAGCTTGGATCTACAATAATAAGTGAGGAGTGCCATAAAAATAAAACAAGTAATAAATACACAACAATTTAAAAACTTACCTTAGTTTTCAAAAGACATTTGACTAAGACAAAATTAGCATAAATACATAATAAATATATCAAAAAGAGAGGAAGTGATAAATAGAAATATACATACTGTCACAAGTTCTTAATGCTATATGTGAAGAGATGTAATATTAATTCCATGTAAACTGTGATAAGTATGCACACAGCAACAACTAGAAATAAACCAAAGAGATACAGGCAAAAAGTCAAAAAAGGGCATAACACTGAATACTAGAAATTATTTGAATATGAAGTAAACATTCCTACCTAAACTATCAAGAATTTAAAAATTGATACATGTATTAAAGAAAAAGTTATTTTTCTATTTTTTAAAATATTGCAAATTAATTGTCAAATGAAGAGGCAATCAATAATCAAGTAGTTGAAAATGTAGGGCAAAAGTATTATAGAAGTGTGTCAGCAAATTAATTTACATTAAGTTCTTTTCCTAAATTTTCTAAAGACTAAGTCTTTGAGACCATTTGTCAGTCTTTAAAAAATTTTTTTAAAACTCTATTCAGGTAAAATGTAAATAAAATAAAAACAAACTCTTAAAATTGCATGTTTTAAATGTGCAGTTTGATGAGCTTTTACAGATATATATATATATATACTACCACAATTAAAATATAGAATGCATCTACCACCAAAAAAAAAAAAAAAGAAAAAAACCTCCTCTTTTTCCTTTGGAGTCAGTCCCCACCCAACCTTACAACTATAGATCTATATCCTTTCTCAATAGGTTTGATTCTCCTTTTAAAAATTTGCTATAAATCAAAGAATGGTGTATTTACTCTTTTTTTCTGAATTCTTTCATTCAGCACAATGTTTTGAGATTCATAGACATTTTTACGCTTGTATGTACTTCATTTCTTTTTATTGTTGAGTAGTATTCTATGATATGAACATACCACTTATTTATATCAATTCACCTATTTATGGATATTTGGGTTGTTTCCTGTTTGGGGATCTTGTGGATGAAGCTGCAAAGAACATTCATATACAAGTCATTTTGTGGACAAATGTTTTCACTATTTAAAGGTAAAATACCTAGGACTGAAATGTCTGGGTTGTATGGTAAATGTATGTTTTTGTATAAAAACTGTCAAACTATTTCATTGTATATTTCTTTAAATTTGCATTTCCCTGGTGACATCTTTTCATATTGGTCATTCAAGTATCTTCTTTTGTGATGTGCCTCTTTATATATTTTGCCCATCTTTCCTTGATTTATATCTCTTCTAACTTTTGAGTTGTGACAGTTTTTATATATTCTGCACATAAGTCCTTTGTCAGATATATATGTATTACTCATATTTTCTTTCAATTTTTGCTGTGTTTTTTAACATTTTCATAATGGTATCTTTTGAAGAGAAGTTTTTTCTTCTGATGAACTTCCATGTGTTATTTCTTTCTTTTATTGTTTGTGCCTATTGCATCCTAAGAAGGCTTTGGTTACTCAAAGTGGCAAGGATGTTTTTCCTATGCTCTCTCCTAGATGTTTTATAGTTTTAGCTTTTGTGTTTAGCAGTATCATTTATTATGAATTAATTTTTAGTATGATGAGAAGTAAAGATTGAGGTTCTTCTTCCCCAGCCCCCAGTTGCATTGCAAGTTGTTCCAGAACTATTTCTTTATTCCATTCCACTGATCTATATGTCTATGCTTAAACCAGCTCCACTCTGTCTTTATTCTTGTAGATTTATAGAAAGTTTTGAAATTAGGTGCCCTAAGTCCTTTAACTTTGTTTTTCTTTTAAAAAATGGACTATTCTATATATTTTGCATTTTTAAATAATTTTAGGGCTCACCTCAATTTCTAGAAAAAATCCTGCTGGAATTTTGAATTGCATTGAATCTACAGATAGATCTGATTTGGGCATTTTTTGATCTTACACACATTTTGATAGATTAATCCCTAAACACCTAATGATTTTTTTCCTAGTATAATGGCATTGGATTTTTAATTTCAATTTACAATTTTTAATTCCTAGAAGAGAGAAATACAATTCATTGTTAAGCAGTGACTATTATCCTATGATCTTGCTGAGTTAACAAGTTAGTTCTACTGACTTTTGTTGTAGATTCCGAAGGATTTTCTGCATACACGTATACCTCATTTGTGCTTTGCAGATATATATATATATATATATTTTTTTTTTTTTAACTAAAGGTTGGTGGCAACCCTGCATTAAACAAGTGCATTGATACCATTTTTCCAACAGCCTGTGCTCCCTTAGTGCCTCTGTGTCACATCTTGGTAATTCTTGCAATATTTCAAACTTTATTATTATTATACCTGTTATGATGATCTGTCATCAGTGATCTTTTTAAAGTTTTAACTTTAATTTTTGTGGGTACATAGTAGGTGTATATATTTATGGGGTACATGAGATATTTTGATACAGGCATGCAATGCATAATAATCACATCATATAAAATGAGATATCCATCCCCTCAAGCATTTATCCTTTGAATTACAAATCCAATTATACTCTTTTAGTTATTGTAACATGGACAATTAAATTATTATTCACTATTGTCACTCTGCTGTGCTATTAAATAGTAGGTCTTATTCATTCTAAGCATGTTTTTGGTGCCATTAACCATCCCCATTTCTCCCCCTCCCCACTACCCTTCCTAGCCCCAGATCATTGTACTGTCTATCTCTATGAGTTCAATTGCTTTATTTTTAGCTCCCACAAATGAGTGTGAACGTGTAAGTTTATCTTCCTGTGCTTAGTTTATTTTACTTAACATAATGACCTCCAGTTCCATCCACGTTGTTGCAAATAACAGGAACTCATTCTTTTTTGGGCTGAATAGTAGTACTCTATTGTGTATATGTATCACATTTTCCTTATCCTTTCATCTGTTGATGGAACTTGGGTTGCTTCCAAATCTTAGCTAGTGTAAACAGCGCTGCAACAGACATAGGAGTGCAGAGATCTCTTCCATATACTGATTTCCTTTCTTTTCAGTATATACCCAGAAGTAGGATTGCTGGATCATATGGTAACTCAATTTTTAGTTTTTTGAGGAAGCTGCAAACTCTTCTTCATCATGGTTGTACTAATTTACATTCCCACCAACAGTGTACAAGGATTTCCTGTTCTCCACATCTTCACCAGCTTTTGTTACATAATGCTGTCTTTTGCATATAAGCCATTTTAACTGGGGTGAGATAACATGTCATTGTAGTTTTGATTTGCATTTCTCTGATGATCCATGATGTTGAGTACCTTTTCATATGCCTGTTTGCCATTTGTATGTCTTCTTTTGAAAAGTGTCTATTCAGATCTTTAGTTTATTTTAACATCAGATTATTACATTTTTTTCCCTAGAGAGTTGTTTGAGCGCCTTACATATTCTAGGTATTAATCCTTTGTCAAATGGACAGTTTGCAAACATTTCCTCCCATTCTGTGTGTTGTCTCTTTATTTTGTTGATTGTTTCCTTTGCTGTACAGAAGCTTTTTAACTGGATATGATCCCATTTATCAATTTTTGCTTTTGTTGCCTGTGCTTGTGGAACATTACTCAAAAAGTATTTTCCCAGATCAATGTCCTGGAGAGGTTTTCCCAGTGTTTTCTTGTAGCAGTTTCATAGTTTGAGGTCTTTGACTTAACTCTTTAATCCTTTTTTATTTATTTATTTATTTATTTATTTATTTATTTATTTATTTATTTTTGAGACAGAGTCTTGCTCTGTCACCCAGGCTGGAGGGCAGTGGTGTGATATTGGCTAACTGCAGCCTCCGCCTCCCAGATTCAAGCCGATTCTCCTGCCTCAGCCTCCTGAGTAGCTGGGACTACAGGTGCCCACCACCACGCCTGGCTAATTTTTTATAGTTTTAGTAGAGACGGGGTTTCACTGTGTTAGCCAGGAGGGCCTCGATTTCCTGACCTTGTGATCCACCCACCTTGGCCTCCCAAAGTGCTGGGATTATAGGCGTGAGTCGCTGTGCCCGGCCATCTTTAATCCATTTTGATTTGATTTTTTTAAGGTGAGAGGGACCTAGTTTCTTTCTTCTGCATATGGATATCCAGTTTTTCCTGCTTTGTTGAAGAGATATTCCTCTCCCCATTGTTTGTTCTTGGCATTTTTGTCAAAAATGAGTTCACTGTAAATGTTTGGTTTTATTTCTGGGTTCTCTTTTCTGTTCCATTGGTCTATGTGTCTGTTTATATGCCAGTATCATGTTGCTTTTGTTACCATAGCTCTGTATTATTATTTGAAGTCAGGTAACATGATTCTTCCAGTTTTGTTCCTTTTGCTCAGGATGGCTTTGGTTATTCTGGGTCTTTTGTGGTTCCTAAAGTTTAGAATTATTTTTCCTGTTTCTGTGAAGGATGTCATTGATATTTTGGTGGGGATTGCACTGAGACTGTAGATTGCTTTGGGTAGTATGAACATTTTAACAATATTGATTCTTCTAATCCATTAGCATGAAATATCTTTCCATTTTTTTTGTGTCCTCTTCAATTTCTTGCATCTGGGTTTTATAGTTGTTACTGTAGAGGTCTTTCACTTATTTGCCTTAGTTAATTCCTCGGAATCTTATTTTATTTGCAGCTATTACAAATGTGATTGTTTTCTTGATTTCTTTTCCTAATTGTTCACTGTTGGCATATAGAAATGCTCCTCATTTTTGTATGTTGATTTTGTATCCTGCAACTTTACTGATTTTTAATTAGTTCTAATAATTCTTTGGTGAATTCTTTAGGTTTTTCCAAATATAAGATCGAATCATCTGCAAACAAGGATAATTTGACTTCTTCCTTTCCAGTGTGGATACCCTTTATTTCTTTCTCTTGTCTGATTGCTCTAGCTAGGATTCCCAGTCCTACGTTGAATAACAGTGGCAGAAGTGGGCATCCTTGACTTATTCCAGGTCTTACTGGAAAAGCTTTTGGTTTCTCCCATTCAGCATGATAGTAGCTGTGGGTCTGTTGTATATGGCTTTTTGTGTTGAGAAATGTTCCTTATATACCCAGTTTTTTGAGGGTTTTCATCAAGAAAACATGTTGAATTTTATCAAATGACTGTTCAGTGTCAATTGAAATAATCATATAGTTTTTGTCCTTCATTCTGTTGATATTAATGATCACTTTGGTTGATTTGTGTATGTTGAACCATCCTTGCATCCCGGGGATAAATCCCACTTGGTCATGATGAATGACCTTTTTAATGTGTTCATGAATTTGGTTTGCTAGTTTCCTGTTGAGGATCTTTGCATCAAAGTTCTTCAGGGATATTGGGCTATGTTGTCTTTTTTTCTTATGTGTCTTTGGTTTTGGTATCAAGGTAATACTCAGCTTATAGAATGAGTTTGGAAGTATTTTCTCTTCCTCTAATTTTTGAGATGGTTTGAGTAGAATCGGTATTAGTTCTTCTTTAAATGTTTGGTAGAATTCAGAAGTGAAACCATTGGGTCCCAACTTTTCTCTGTGGGGAGACCTTTTATTATGGCTTCAATCTTGTTACTTGTTATTGGTCTTTCAGGTTTTGGATTTCCTTTTTTTTTTTTTTTGAGACGGAGTCTCACTCTGTTGCCCAGGCTGGAGTGCAGTGGCCGGATCTCAGCTCACTGCAAGCTCTGCCTCCCGGGTTCACGCCATTCTCCTGCCTCAGCCTCCTGAGTAGCTGGGACTACAGGCACCCGCCACCATGCCCAGCTAGTTTTTTGTATTTTTTAGTAGAGACGGGGTTTCACTGTGTTAGCCAGGATGGTCTCGATCTCCTGACCTCGTGATCCGCCCGTCTCGGCCTCCCAAAGTGCTGGGATTACAGGCTTGAGCCACCGCGCCTGGCCATCAGGTTTTGGATTTCGTCATAGTTCACTCTTGGTAGGTCGTATGTGTCTAGGAATTTATTTTTTCTGTTCCCAATTTTTGGCACGTAGTTGCTCATAGTAGTCTCTAATGATCCTTTGAATTTCTGTGGTAACACTTGTAACGTCTTCTTTTTCATCCCTGATTTTATTTATTTGTGTTTTCTCTCTTTTTTTTAGTCTGGCTAAAGGTTTGTCAATTTTGTTTATCTTTCCAAAGAACCAATTTTTCTTTTCATTGATCATTTGTATCATTATTTTGTTTCAATTTTATTTCTTCCCTGATTTTTATAATTTTTTTCTACTAATTTTGGCTTTGGTTTGCTTTTGATCTGATTTTTTTCTATGTTTGCTAAAGGGAAAATAGCAATTTATTGACTGAGCCCATAAAACTAAGGATATAAGAGTCACTTACATTGCATTGATGAAGTTATTATCTATCATTTGAATGAATCCAGATTAAATAATTAGGATCTTGATATCTCTCAACTTCTGTCTCTTGCCTCTTCACACGTGAGGGCATTTGCTTTCTGAAAGTTTAAAGTCTGTGGAAGAAAAACCAAAACATTCTCTTCAGAATAATCTGAAGGTGCTCATAAATTCTTTTAAAGTGGGCTCTGGGAAGTCCTAGCCAGAACAATCGAGCAAGAGAAAGAAGTAAATAGAAACCAAATAGGAAAATAAGAAGTTTAACTATCTCTCTCTATTGATGTGGGAAAGAGAGTTTCTGGAGCGCCAGATGAGTTGGTCTCCCCTGTGTGAGACACCCTTGGGGAGCCATGGGCAGCCTCTGAGGAGAAAGCTCTCCTTATTGCCTTCATGTCTTTATGCCCCAAAAGCATAACCACTCCACGGCATTCCGCAGGTTGCTCAGGGAGATAACACTCCCTTGAAGCACTGGAGTATAATCATACATCTTGGCTCCTCAAAACCCTCTCCCACCCATTTCAGTCCCGATAAGTTAAAGATCTTAAGTAGTTTAGAAACACGCCTTTGCTCAAGGAAATTCACAGAAACCGCCACTGCTCTACATCTTATTGAATGACTCACTAGTTCTCCTTCACTGATTAATCCTTTTCCTCATCCCTTCCTACCCCTCCCATTTGCCCTAAGAACAAAGAGCTTGTAAACAAATAAATTAGGCTGAACCGAAGAGCTCTGGGCCTTAAGCAAGCCTCCAACTCTCTGGTCCCCTGGACCCACCTTTTAAACTCTTTTTGTGTCTCTCTCTCCTTTGTCTCCACTGGACTCGGGTTACCCGCCGGGTGGTGTAGGGCTGGTTTCCTTAACGGTTGATGATATTATTCTATACCTAGAAAATCCTAAGGACTCTGTCAAAAGGCTCCTGGAACTAACAAATGAGTTCAGGAAAGTTTTGGGATACAAAATCAACATACAAAAATCAGTTGCAGTTCTATACACCAGTAATATTCAAGCTGAGAATCAAATGAAGAACACAATCCCACTTACAATAGCCACACACAAACAATACCTGTTAGGTTGGTGCAAAAGTAATTGTGGTTTTTGCCATTTTTTTTTTTTAAAGTAATGGCAAAAACTGCAATTACTTTTGCACCAAACTAATAGGAATGTATATGACAAAGAAGGTGAAAGATTGCTGCAGTGAGAACTACAGAATACTGCTAAAAGTATCATAAATGACACAAACAAATGGCAAAACATTTTGTGCTGTGACAGATTGGAAGAATCAGTATCATTAAAGTGGCCATAGTGCCCAAAGCAATCTGTAGATTCAATGCTATTCCGAGTCAACTACCAATGACATTTTTCACAGAACTAGAAAAAAGCTATTCTAAAATTTATATGGAACCATAAAAGAGCCTAAATAACCAAAGCAATCCTAAGCAAAAAGAACAAAGCTGGAGGGATCACATTACCTGACTTCAAACTATATTATAAGGCTACAGTAACCAAAACAAAAGCACATAGACAACTGGAACAGAATAGAGAATGCAGAAATAAAACCACATACCTACAGCCATCTTTTCTTTGACAAAGCTGACAGAAGTAAGCAATGGAGAAAGGACTCCCTCTTCAATAAATGGTGCTGGGATAGCTGGCTAGCCATATGCAGAAGACTGAAACTGAACCCCTACCTTTCACTATACACAAAAATTAACTCATGATGGATTAAAGATTTAAATGTAAGACTTCAAACTATAAGAATCTTAGAAGAAAACTTAGGAAACACCATTCTGGACATTGGCCTTGGCAGAGAGCAGACAACCTACAGAATGGGAGAAAATATTCACAAACTATGCATCTGACAAAGGTATAATGTCCAGAATCTGCAAGGAACATAGACAAATTAACAAGTAAAAACAAATAACCCCATTAAAAAGTAGACAAGAAACATGAACGTGAACAGGGACTTCTCAAAAGAAGACATATAAGTGGCTAACAAACATAAAAAAATGCTCAACATCATCAGAGACATTCAAATAAAAACACTATGATATAGTATATCCCACCAATCAGTATAGCTATTATTAAAAAGTCAAAAAACAACACATGCCGGTGAGGCTATGGAGAAAAGGAAATGCTGATACACTGTTGATTGGAATGTAAATTAGTTCAGCCACTGTGGAAAGCAGTTTGGAGATTGCTCAAAGAACTTAAAACAGAACTACCATTCAACTCAGCAATCCCATTACTGGGTATATATCCAAAGGAAAATAAATAATTCTACGAAAAAGACACATGCACTCATATATTCAGCACAGCACTATCCACAATAGCAAATACATGGAATCAACCTAGGTGCCCATCAGTGGTGGACTGGATAAAGAAAACATGGTACATACACACCATAGAATACCACACAGCCATAAAAAGAATAAAATTATGTCCTTTCCAGCAACACGGATGCAGCTGGATGCCATTATCCTAAGTGAATTAATGTAGGAACAGAAAACCAAATACTGCATGTTCTCACTTATAAGTGAGAGCTAAACATTGGGTACTCACGGACATAAAGTCGGGAACAATAGACACTGAGGACTACTAGAAGGGGTAGAGAGACAGGAGGGCAAGTATAGAAAAACTACCTATTGGGCACTGTGCTCACTATCCACACCCCAAACCTCAGCATCATGCAGTATACCTGTGTAAGAAACCTGTACATGTATTTTCTGAACCTAAAATGAAAGTTGAAATTAATTTTAAAAACAGAGTGGGATTGAGTAATTTTTATTTACTTCCATCTCTCATAGAACTTGTATACATTTTGTCTATTACATCATAAATAAGTTCCCATTACTTGAAGCAACATGATCATTTCCCAGTTCGTGATATCTGAAAGAACCTACTTACATCTAAAATTAGCATCCAGAATAAAATTACTAATTTCAGACTCCTTCCTCTGACAAGGAACTTCGTGCACTTTATATACTTCTGCTCTCCTTTCTTTGCCCCAGCCATTCCCTTAACCACCATTGTTCATTTAACATGAGGCTACAGGCCTGTCTTGCTGGTGGAAAGAACTGAACTAGTCATCAGTTGTATTGGGAAGGCAGCTTGGGTTTAGATAGAAATTATGTGGACCTGATGCCATTTGCCTAGAACCTACATTGAAGCTCAGGTAACTTTAGAAAAAACATAACGATTTAGTGTGGAGAATTTTGGAATGAGAAAAAATACATCTAAAATACAGATCAGGAGAGAGCTGAATGTCCTTTAGCCTATTAAGGCAGGGAGATTATTCGGCAAATAGTAAAATAAAATGAGCCTTCCACAAACCAGAGCATTTTTCATGCAGTCTGAACCAGCGGGACTTCATGAGGAAAAAAAAAAAAAATCTCTTGCAGTGGCAAATTCTTGCCTTTGGGTATTTTCAGGACTAGCTACTTACTGCTGGAGAAGATGGAACTGTGGCTGAGGCATCCTGTACTCATCCTTTCTCTGCCCTTTCTTAGAGGACTAATCTTCCCAAGATGAAAGACATCTTTATCCATCCCTCTGCTTCTTCTCATGTTGCACAGTGGTATCCAAATCTCAGTAGACACAGAAAGAGAAGATATGTGATAATAGGAGTAGGGTGTGGCACAAAACTGGTTCTTGTTGATCAGAACAATTTCCATGCTGTGCGATGGTGGTACAGTGCAGTGCTTGGCTTCAGGAATCACGAAACGGGGAGCATATCTAACACTATTGGTGTGAACTCAGGCATCATCTGTTACCTGGTGTGGATTCCAAAATATTTACTATTTTGGTCCTTGGTCAGGGAGGACCAACAGCTTTCTCAGATGTTTACAGGCAGAAAGAGTGTTGCCAGGGGAAACTGGTAAATGTTTAATGACAAGGTCTTTGAACAAAGAAAAAGCCTTGATATATAGCATTTGCCAACTTCTCCCAGTATGGCTGATTTCAAGCTACCAAGGTGATGTCCCTGAACTTGGGCTTGGGAAAAGATACGCTTACCCTGCTGAGGTGATGGGTGCACCAAAATCTCAGAAATTACCACTAAAGAACTTATTCATGTAACACAAAAACCACCTGTTCCCCAAAAACTGTTGAAATAAAAAAAACTAAAGAGGATCCATTTTACCAAATATCATATAACATTTCTACCATACAAAGACAACAAATACAATCTAAAGACCGCAGAGATAATAGTAAATTTTCGTAAAATTAGAAAGTGATGAGTTTTGAGAATTTATTACCTTTGCTTTGAATATTGGAAATATAGAGGTAAATATCTTGTTACTTGCAAATAATCTGATTATCCACATGGAACAATTAAGAGGTTTCTTTGGCAGTTTTTCCTCCCTTGTGGCTTTTCCACATGGCCTTTTTACGTTCAGCTGCTCTGGTTCAGAAGGGTTTGTATGCAGTGGCTTGGCTTCAGATTTTGTTGTTTTGCTCTGAACTATTTGGTTCTGACTCGCTTTGTGACATTAATTGCCTGAGATATTTTTAAAGACTGACGTTCTGATAGTGAAACATTTACCAAACAAGATTTTGTGTCCAAATATCATTTTGAGGAGATTAAATGTCACTCTTTCCTGCTGTTTTCCATAGCCCCAACCTATATTTTTCTGTTGATTTATTCACTGAGTAAGTTTGTTTACTAAGATATCTTTAAGATACATGAAGCTTTCAATTTTCAATAAGTGACAAATATAAATGTGAGGCATATTCAACTTTCTGCTTATTATATAAAGGAAGCAGCTTATAACTAGCCATGTAACTTTGAATCTGTCCATTATTTCATTTTATGCAAAATAATTTTAGTGTAATATTCTATACATCATGGTTATAGTTTCTTGTTTTATAAAAGATATGAGAAACAACATAAATGTTTCATTGAATAATTCATGGTTATGATTTATTGGATAAAGAGACACAGTAAAGGGCAAAGAAGTTTCTTATAGAAAAACTGAGCCTGGTTTTCTCTTATCTTTTCATCTGTATTTCCTACCTTATTCAGAAATAATATAAAACTAAGATTTTAAAATAAGTTCTATGCTTTTCCAAACCACTGCTTGTCCAGTGCCACTGCATCCATCCATCCATCCATCCATCCATCCATCCATCCATCCATCCATCCATCCATTCATCCATCCATCCGCTTAATAAATCGTACCTAATATGTACCAGGCCCCTATCTCCTGCAGTGAAAAGCTGACATAGCCAAGGGGCAGACACAGAGCTTGATAGAATCACAGATCCCCAGAGACAGAAATTTTCTGCTGAGATAGACTTGTTACATCTGTTATACTCCTTTTCCCTGACTGGGCAACCTGGGTCCCTGAAACAAGGATAAGGACATCCGGGTAGATATTCCTGCAGAATCTGGCTCTGTGGTGTACCATGAAGCCTGAAAGCTGCAGGGGCTACATCCATGACCCTATTGAGAGCTGGTACTTCCCCATGCATGGAGATGCTATGGGGGTCCCTCCCAGCATGGGAGCAAGTATTCAGAGGTGTGCCAGAATAATTCCTTCAAAGTAAAAGTAACCTTGCTGCATTCTGCATCACTACTACAAAGAAGTAGGCAGATTGGCTGATAGCCTTTTGGATTCTGAGGCAACAGATTTCACACCAAGAAAAAATTCTCCAGCACATGTGATGAGTGACATGGAAAGCTACTGGCTTTGAGTGGGAGTAGAGCAGCAGGTCCAGACTGCTATGCAAGCAACCCTACCACTGAAGAGTTGGAGGTATTGGTGGTGGGAAAAGATTCATTGTAAAGTTTACACAAAACTCCAGAGGGAGAATCGCAGCACTGGCCCTGGGGTTCTGGAGCAAGGCTGTGCCATCTGCAGCAGAGACTTATACACTTTCTTGGAAACAGCTCCTGGCATGTTACTGGGCTCCTGTAGAAAAGCAACAATTGAGCATGGGACACTGAATGACCACATCCTGGACTTGCCTATTATAAGCTGGATCTATCAGAGCACCTGAGGAATGCAGTCAGAAAGGCTGGCAGCATTCAAAAGGTAGAACAGTCCATCTGGGATTATGTCTGAGTAGGGCCGGAGCTATGAGAATGTTAATTAGCAGATCAGTCCAGATCTCCCCATGTGGTCCTCCATGGGTGCGTCAGTGTCACTCATGTCGATGGTCATATAAAGGGTCCCATGTGACCAGCAGGAGAAGGAAAAAACTCATGCTTGGTTTATAGATGGGCTACCTTGGTATGTGGGAATAGGGTCGAAAAGGACATCAGTTGCATTAGAGCCACATCCAGAAGTGGCCTTGAAAGATGGTGTAGAAGAAGAGTCTTCTCCGTGGGAGAGCTGTGAGCAGCACATCTGGTTATCTACTTTGCTTGGAAGGAGAAGTGACCTGATGTGAGAATATATTCAGATTTCTAGGCAGTGGCCAATAGCCTTGCCATCTGTTCAGGAGCCTAGGAAGAAAGGATTGGAAGATCAGAGACAAGGATGTCTGGGGAGAAACATGTGGACCAACATATGGGAATCAGTCAAAGTGTGAAGATTTCTGTAGCCACGTTAATGCCCCATAGAAAGCATCTTCTATGGAAGAGGCCCTGGTTAACCAAGTAGCAGATAACGTGGGTTAGCCACCCTTTGTCACTCTGGAACTGGCACAATGGGCACATGAACGGAGTGGCCTCGGAGACAGAAATGGAGCCTACACATGTGCCCTGCAGGTCGGACTCCCACTGACCAAACCTGTTGTAACTCCTGCCATTGGGAGGAGTTTCCTCCGTCTAGAAACTATCAAAAACGCATTCCCTGCAGTAAGTTCTCTCCTGGAGGGAGTTCTGAGTCACACCCTTCCCTGGCTGCCACTTATGGGGGATTCAGTGAAGGTGAGAATGGAAAGAAAGAGAAGATCACTTTTTTACCTATTTTTTATAACACATTTACTTCAACTGCCATGTCCACATGCATCAGTTCATCTCCAATGCTTTTTTTTTCATTTTAAAAGACTCAATTTGAGCTTTTCTTATGCTAAATAGGTAGTCAGTATTATGTAGTTTTATTATTCTTAAAAGGTAACTGTTACGCAATTTGATCCTGATGTTAGTTGTAAGGGATTCCTATGCATTGGGTACTTACAGTGTTCTGGGCACTGTATCGATGTGGCAAAGCTATTACTTTTAATAACTATTCACAATAAACCTGTGGCTGAGGCACAACTCTCCCCTATTTTATCAATGAGGAAACTGAAGCTCAAAGAAGATAGTGAATATTTCCGGAATCACAGAGTTAGAAGTGTTATCACTGAAACTGGGGTCTACCCTGCTGACTTTCCAGCATTATCATTGGCCAAGGCTAAAGCTTATTTTCCTAGTGAAGATAAAACATCTAAGAATCCAGTATGAAATGAAGCCTCAAACTCATATCTCCAGAATCCATACCAGGTAACGTGATGGCAGGTGAATAACTTGGAGAGAGAAAAGATTTTTCTGAGAGAGGTTATGGTACAAATTCACAGCCTAGAATTTATACCATAAACAGTAAGGCTCCAAGACAGAGAGAAAAGTTAGGTTAGTTTCTAGGCTGAGGGAGGGGCTTAGAGAGAACTTAGAGAGGGAAATAAGACAGTGAGTCATTAGTGAGGGTCCCTGAGAAAAGGGCTTTCTACCTATCCCCTCTTAGGGTGCAGTGGAGGAAATGACAGGGCCTCCTGGGTGAATTTAAGTATCTGGCAGCTGAGCAAATGTGTTTTCATCTTTCTTGCTGGAATGCTGAGAGAAGAAAGTCTTGCTGATTTCTCTGTGTCAACGCAGGGCAGCCACAGTGGGAAAAACATGGTAGCAAGGTAGATATAGGCAGAGACAGAACCTAAGATAGCTTCTCCACACCCTAGGCTCCTGTGCCTTGAGGAAGTTTCCAAGGTTCGTAAGTCTCCTTGAGAGGAGACTAAGGATTGACTAAGAGTAGGAAAGCTACCTGATGTTTGGCTGATCATGGATAGTTTGGCAGAGGAAGACTTAGAATACACAGACTTATCAACCACAGGGCATGGTGGGATGTGTGTTCTTCAATAGATGCAACAGGGGTCAGAGCCAATACCCAGCACAAGACGGATCAAGCCTCCTTGGAAAGGGCTGGCTGGGACAGAGGACAGCAGGGGGACTGCAAGCTCCTTCTCCAAAGCCAGGACAATATGCTGGGAGAACTTAGACCACCCTGAGAGTGAAAGAGAGAAGGAAAGGAGAAGGGGAAGAATCTTGAAAAATGGTGAAAATTCCTGGACTGGACTGAGGAAAGCTGTAGAATTGTTGATTAAATTGTCTGTCATTAGGTCAGAGATAAAAATGCATAATAGAAATAAAGTTACATTTTGTATACTGAGTTTTGTGATTGTAAAGCATGCATCTGTTATATTTGATTCCTGTATGTTTCTTACATAAGATGAATTTCCATAGAACATAGCTCTTTGGATTGTTTCCTTCCTGTTGATGGTGAAGATTTCCTGTCTTTCCCCTCGTTGTCTCTTCTCAATCTTAACAACTTCTCATCTTGGGAGATCTTTCCCTTTCAAGGTCCTGTTTTTACCTCTCTCAACAAAAGCTGTGGGCTGAGGGTGAGATCTGCTATTCATTTATTCAGAAAACTTTAGGTGAGTGCATACTATGTGCCAGGCACATGCTAAGTACTGATGATGAAGGCATAAACTACACGGTGCCTACATTGAAGGGGGTGCATAGTCTGTTGAGAGAGAGAGAGATGAGGAAACAGATAGTTACAATGAAGAGAGATGAGAGTTATGACAGAAATAAGCACAGGATATGTGAGGAATAGTTATGAAGGGCCAGGACATCAAGGAAAGCTCAGAAGTGACATTTGAACTGAATTTTGCAGAATAACTGGACTGCTCTTAAGGGACTAAGAGAGGAAATATAAACGTTTGCAAAGGCATAGAAATTCAAGAGAAACAAAGAAGGACCAAGTATTTTGGTATATTTGGAATTTAAGATATAGGAAGGAGAGTGATAAGATTGGAGAAAGATTGAGGCCAAATCATAACACCCATGTATACAAAACTCTTTATGGAATGGCTTTTTTCCCCTGACCATTTATGAAGGGTTTTTAACAAACAAAACCAAACAAACTTTGGAAGAGTAATGCAAACAGATTTATTCTCTTAAATGAGCACTTGGGCTACTATGTGTGGATGGGTTGGAGGAGAGTGAGACTAGAGGGAAAGGGTCACTGTGTTAAACAGTACTGGGACTAGACCAAACAAACAAGCAAAAACAAAGCCAAAAAAAAAACTTGGCTGCTTGCTTTAGGAAGTACTTGCTCCTGGAAGACAGGAAGTACTTCCAATAATAAACTAAGAAAACCCCAAAGCACAGTAAAACCTTCATTTTACCATATCCACCAATCCAAAGCTATTAAGTCATAAGCTGAGGGTGGCGACATATAATGCTGAGAGTTGAGAAAGGAATTGGAGCTGAGGGCAGAGTCCCAGGGCTGAGTGTCAGTGGAGTTAAAGGGAAGTCAGACTCAAAGCCAAACCCCTTCCTGCCACTCCAGAGCCCCCTGCCCACAATTCTTCCTTCCCAACGTGTCTCTGTAACTATGTCCTCTACCAAGAAGCTTTCCCTGGTTCCCTGACATGAATTGCAGGGTGTAGGCTTTGCTTGAGAGATTAACATCATAAGCATGAGTTTTTCCTTCTTTACTTACCAGAAACAATTTTTTTAACAATAAAACCTAAGAAAGAGTAAACAATAAAGTACATAATTGTTTTCTTGCAAGTTTTAGCTAAAATACGTTTGGTTACATTGCTCTAAAGACTCCATATTTCCTTAATAATCTTATCCTTGAACTAATTTCATATTGTATCTTCCTAATTCACTTTGAATTCTATCAATGGGTCAAAAATCAAAGGCTGTGTATACTTTTAATACCTGGTGGCAACCTTCTGCCTCAAGTTAGAGGAAATATGCTCTACCTGCTTAGGCTGAAGAAATGGACTAAAGTTGGATCTTCAGCAACTCAGCAAGTTAAAAAGGTCTGTGCAGTTCCCACTATAGCCTTAATCTGAGTCTCTCTGCTTTATTTATCCCAGTCAAGAAAAAGAAAGAAAAAAAATAGCTTATGATTTCCATACCAACAGTGGAAAAATTCTGCAGGTAGGTTTCCTTTCCTTTATGTTGTTGTTGTTGTTCTTCTTCTTCCTTCTTTCTTCTTCTTCCTCCTCCTCCTCCTCCTCCTCCTCCTCCTCCTCCTCCCCCTCCTCCCCCTCCTCCTCCTCCTCCCCCTCCTCCCCCTCCCCCTCCCTCCTCTCCTCCTCCTCCTCCTCCTCCTCCTCCTCCTCCTCCTCCTCCTCCTTCTTCTTCTTCTTCTTCTTCTTCTTCTTCTTCTTCTTCTTCTTCTTCTTCTTCTTCTTCTTCTCCTTCTCCTTCTCCTTCTCCTTCTCCTTCTCCTTCTCCTTCTCCTTCTTCTCCTTCTCCTTCTTCTCCTTCTCCTTCTTCTTCTTCTTCTTCTTCTTTTTAAATAGAGACAGGGTCTCACTCTGTTGCCCATGTTGGAGTGCAGTGGTGTGATCATGGCTGACTGCAGCCTCAAATTCCCTGGGCTCAAGTGATCCTCCTACCTCAGCCTCCCAGGTAGTTAGGACTACAGGTGCTCACTACCATGTCTGGATAATTTTTGTATTTTTTGTAGAGACGAGGTCTCACCATGTTGCCCAGGCTGGTCTTGAACTCCTGGACTCAAGCAGTCTACCCACCTCAGCCTCCCAAAGTGCTGGGATTATAGTTGTGAGCCACTCTGCCCAGCCTTCTTTTATGTTCTGAAAGAAGATTGAAGTGGCTTTCTCTCCATCTCATTAGTAATGGAAAATAGCATTTCCCTAAGCACAGGTTAAAAAGGAATTAAGAAATTCCTGGAGCAACTAATGAAATACAAGAAATCCACCACTTCCCTAGATTTTCATTTAATGACTGTCAAATAGACAAAGGAAATTACAGAAACTAAGAGAAAATATAAATGGTTGGCACCCATATTTTCAGAAACTTTGTCAGTTATGGTGCAGAAGGGACTGAATTGCACAGACTAATATGAATCAAGACTCTCCACTTGAAGACTGAGAAATTGTGGAGCATAATTATTGGTAGGACCACCTCGTCATTCCCCATTTGGGGGTTTAGTGGTGTGATGGCCTGGCAAAGGATGACAAGGTAAAGAGCATGTGCCCCGGGACATCCCATACTTAATGGGGCAAAAGATGATTTTATTCATGGCTTACACTACACAGACATCTGTTGCAGACAGAGCCTTATCTGGCTCCTTATGAGGACACACATGCTGAACAAAGAATTGGGGCATTGCTGCAGCTAATTTCTGACTACTGCTCAAGAAACACAAGAGCTCAGCTCCAGCCCGAGGACCATTCTTTTTGTGGTCACCACTCTGGCTTTAGCTCTGGCTTAGAGACCTAGGCTGTTCAATCATCGCATGGTATCTGTGAAAGATTGGTTCCAGGACCCCCACAGATATTAAAATCGATAGATGCTCAAGTCCTTGATATATAATGGCATAGTATTTGCATATAACCTACACATATCCTCCTGTATACTTTAAGTCATCTCTAAATTACTTATGATAGCTAATACAATATAAAGCCTATGTAAATAGTTGTTATACATACTGTATTTTTTTACTTGTATTATTTTTATTGTTGTGTTGGTTTTCTTTATTATTTTTTTTCCTGGTTATTTTCTATCTGTAGTTGGTTGCATCTGTGGATGTGGAAGGCATGGATACAGAGGGCTGATTGTACTTTGAATGGAAAATTACACCAGATCCAAGCCTTTCACTTCACTTTTTAGCTTGGTTTAAAAGATTTGGACAAAGATCCAAATACTCTTTGTCAGAATCCCACACTTGAAAAAGTATAGATTCCTCTTTAAGGATGAGCAAACCAACAAAACCCATTAGACATGTGGAAAGATATTGCTGTTTAAAAAGAAGGGGTCATGATGAAGAATCAGAGCAAATGCCTTCTTATGAACTATAGCTACCGTTAAGAATCTATTTCAAATGTTTGTTTTAAAATTTGTGATCTTAACAATATAGAGAAAAGGTTATCAAGTCTCCAGAAATAAACAAAGTGGTCATGAAGAACAACCTGAGGTCAGAAAATAAAAAGTAAAAGAAAAACAATTGATTACCGTATTTAAAACCTAAATGAGAGGCAGAGCAAAATAGCAGAATAAAGGCTTCCCTGATTGCCCATCCTACAAGGACACCAATTTGACAACTATATTTTACACACACAGAAATCACCTTCATAAGAACCAAAAATCGGGTGAGCACCCACAGTACCTAGTTTTAACTTCATATAGCTGAAAGAGGCACTGAAGAGGTAGGAAAAACAGTCTTGAATCAGATGCCGCCCCTTCCGCCCCCTCCCTGCAGTGCATGTGGTATGGTATGAAGAGAGAATCCGAGTGCTTGGGAGAGCGAGGGTGCAGCAATTGTGACATTGCATTGAACTCAGTGCTGCCCTGTTATAGCAGAAAACAAAACAGGAATGAACTCAGCTGATACCCAAGCATGGAGAAAGCATGTAACCCAGCCCTAGTCAGAGGGGAATTGCCCATCACAGTGGTTGAAACTTGAGTTCCTGCAAGCCTTGTCGTCATGGACTAAAGTGCTCTTGGACTCTAAAAAAAACTTGAAAAGCAGTTTAGGCCACAAAGACTGCAACTCCTAGGTGAATCCTGGTGCTGAACTGGGCTCAAAGCCAGGGGACTTGGGGAGCACATGACCTATTGAGACACAAGCCAGGGTGGCTAAGGGAGAGCTGGCATCACCCCTCCCCTAACCCCAGACTGCACAACTTGTGGCTTCAAAAGAGACCACTTCCTTCAGCTTAAGGAGAGGAGGGGGAAGAGTAAGGAGAACTTTGTCTTGTGTCTTGAATGCCAGCTCAGCCACAGCAGATAGGGCACTAATCAGAGTCATGAGACCCCCTTTCAAGGCCCCAGCTCCCAGATGACATTTCTTTTTTTTTTTTTTTTTTTTTGAGGCGGAGTCTCGCTCTGTCGCCCAGGCTGGAGTGCAGTGGCGCGATCTCGGCTCACTGCAAGCTCCGCCTCCCGGGTTCCCGCCATTCTCCTGCCTCAGCCTCCCGAGTAGCTGGGACTACAGGCGCCGCCACCACGCCCGGCTAATTTTTTTGTATTTTTAGTGGAGACGGGGTTTCATTGTGTTAGCCAGGATGGTCTCGATCTCCTGACCTCGTGATCCGCCCGTCTCGGCCTCCCAAAGTGCTGGGATTACAGGCTTGAGCCACCGCGCCCGGCCCCAGATGACATTTCTATACACACTCTGGGCCAGAAGGGAACTCACTGCCTTGAAGGGAGAACTCAACCCTGGAAGAATTTATCGTCTGCTAACTGAAAAGCCTTTGGGCCCTGAATAACCAGCAATGATACCCAGGTAGTATGTTGTGGACCTTGGATGAGACTTGCTGGCTTCAGGAGAGACTCAGCACATACCCAAATGTGGTGTCTGGTGTCTGTGGGGAGAAACTCCTGCTTGAGAAAAGCAGATGAAAAAGTAAATAAAGGGGACTTTGTCTTGTACTTTAGGTACCCGCTTGGCCACAGGGGGGATACAGCACCAAGTGGGCTGTTGGGGTCCCTGATTCTACCAGCCAGGCTCTTGGGGTCTTGCACTTTAGGTACCCACCTGGCCACAGGGGGATAGAGCACCAAGTGTGCTCTTGGGGTCCTGATTGGCTCTCGGATGGCATTTCTGGGCCTACCCTGGGCCAGAGGGGAGCCCACTTCCGTGAAGGGGCGAGTCCAAGGTAAGGCAGCATTCACCATAAGCTAATTGAAGAGCCCTTGGGCCTTAAGGGAATATCAGTGGCAGTCTGGCAGTATTCCTGGTAGGCCTGTGATGGTAATGGCCATAGGGTGAGGCTCATCTGCTGTTGGAAAGGGGAGAGAAGAGTGGGAAGGACTGCATCTTGTAGTTTAAATGCCGGCACAGCTGCAGGAAAATAGAACACCAGGTAGACCTCTAAGGTCTTTGACTCTAGCGCCTGGCTCCTGGATGGCACCTCTGGACCTGCCCTGGCCCTGGGAGGACTCACCACCCTGAAGAGAAGGACAAAGGCCTGGCTGACTTTGTCATCTGGTGATTGTAGATTCTCAGGGCCTTGAGTAAACATAGGTGATAGCTGTATTGGTTACAGCAGGTCTTGGGTGAGACCCAGTGCTGGGCTGGCTTCAGATCTGACCTGCCACAGTCCTAGCATTGGTGGCCACAGGGGTGCTTGTGTCACTCCAGCCCAGGTTCAGGCAGCTCAGAACAGAGAGAGAGAGACTCCGTTTGTTTGGGAGAAATAAGGGGAGAGAGCAAGAGTCTCTGCCTGGTAATCCAGAGAATTATGCCAGATCTTGTCCAAAACCATCAAGGTCTTTGCAGATATCTAGTCTGCGAAACCCAGTGTTTCTGGGCTTGGGATGCCTTCTAAATGCAGATACAGCCTATATTACAACACCCAAGTCATTTCAAATACCTGGAAAGTCTTTCCAAGAAGAACGGGTACAAACAAGCCCGGACTGTGAAGACTGCAATAAATATATAACTCTTCCATGCACAGACACAGATGAACATCCACAAGTATCAACACCATCCAGGAAAACATGACATCACCAAATGAAGTAAATAAGGCACAAGGGATCAATTCTAGAAAAACAAAGATGTGTGAACTTTCAGACGGAGAATTCAAAATTGCTGTTTTGGGAAACTCAAAGAAATGCCACATAATACAGAGAAGGAATTCAGAATTCTACCAGATGAATTTAACAAAAAGATTGAAATAATTCCAAGGCTTTGCTATTGTGAATAGTGCCGCAATAAACATACATGTGCATGTGTCTTTATAGCAGCATGACTTATAATCCTTTGGGTATATCCCCAGTAATGGGATGGCTGGGTCAAATGGTATTTCTAGTTCTAGATCCTTGAGGAATCGCCACACTGTTTTCCACAATGGTTGAACTAGTTTACAGTCCCACCAACAGTGTAAAAGTGTTCCTATTTCTTCACATCCTCTCCAGCACCTGTTGTTTCCTGATTTTTTTTTTTTTTTGACTTGGAATCAACCCAAATGTCCATCAGTGACAGACTGGATTCAGAAAATGTGGCACATATATACCATGGAATACTATGCAGCCATAAAAAAGGATGAGTTTGTGGCCTTTGTAGGGACATGGATGCAGCTGGAAACCATCATTCTCAGCAAACTGTCGCAAGAACAGAAAACCAAATACCACATGTTCTCACTTATAGGTGGGAATTGAACAATGAGATCACTTGGACACAGGAAGGGTAGCATCACACACCAGGTTCCATTGTGGGGAGTAGGGGAGGGGAGGGATAGCATTAGGAGATATACCTAATGTAAATGACGAGTTAATGGGTGCAGCACACCAACATGGCACATGTATACATATGTAACAAATTGTGTATTTGTGCACATGTACACATTGTGCACATGTACCCTACAACTTAAAGTATAATAAAAAAAAGAGAAATAATTAAAAAGAATCAAGCAGAAATCTGGAGCTTCGGAACGCATTTGACATACTAAAGAAAGCATCAGACTCTTAATAGAAGAATTGATCAAACAGAAGAAAGAATTTATGAGCTTGAAGACATGCTATTTGAAAATACACAGTCAGAGGAGACAAAAGTAAAAATAATGAAAAAAATAAAGCATGCCTACAGGATCTAGAAAATCATCTCAAAAGGGCAAACTTAAGAGTTATTGGCCTTAAAGGGGCAGTAGAAAAATAAATAGGGGTAAGAAGTTTATTCAAAGGGATAATAATGGAGAACTTCCCAAAAGTAGAGAAAAATATCAATATCCTAGTACAAGAAAGTTATATAGAACACTAAGCAGTTTTAGCTCAGAGAAAACTACCTCGAGGCATTTAATAATCAAACTCCAAAATGGTCAAGGATAAAGTAAGGATCTTAAAAGCAGCAAGAGAATAGAAACAAGTAACACACAATGAGGCTCCAATACATCTGGCAGCAGTCTTTTTAGTGGAAACCTTACAGGCCAGGAGACAGTGGCATGACATATTTGAACTGCTAAAGAAATATTTTCCATTTATTTAAACAAGGTTAGTGTGAGCCTAATGCAAAATCTGATGGAAGCAACAAAAGAAATGACAGAATAACTTTACATAAATAGAGATTTAGAAATCTGAGTAAAATATTCAGTAAATTGTTTCAGTACATAATATGAGAACAATATGCCAAAATTAGATGAGGTTTATTTCAGAATTGAAAGAATGGTTTAATATTAGGAAACCTATTTATATAACATGGCAATAGATGCCAAAAGGAAAAAAGGTATATGATCATCTAGATAGATGCAAGAAAGACATGTCACATAATTCAATGCCTATTTCTGGTTTAAAAATGTTTTTAATTGAAGTAGAAATAAATGAGGCTTTTTCGAAAATCAAAACACCCAAAGCGAACATTGTGCCCAATAGTTAAGCAATGAAAGGACTGCAATCAGTGAGAACAAGACATATAACCACTGATGATTTTGGGAAATATTTGTTACTATACTTAGATGGGAAAAAGAATTGAGAAGTATAAATACTGGAAAATAAAAATAAAAATTATTTTCATTTGAAAGTGATAAGACTTTATGTAGAAAACTACTAAAAGTAAGGAAAAACTATTTTAAAAACTACTTAAGTTTGCCAGTTAAAAAATAAATATAGGCCAGGCGCAGTGGCTCACGCCTGTAATCCCAGCACTTTGGGAAGCCAAGGGGGGCGGATCACAAGATCAGGAGATCGAGACCATCCTGGCCAACATGGTGAAACCCTGTCTTTACTAAAAATACAAAAATTAGGTGCGCATGGTGGCATGTGCCTGTAATCCCAACTATTAGGGAGGCTGAGGCAGGAGAATTGCTTGAACCAGGGAGTCGGAGGTTGCAGTGAGCCGAGATCGCGCCACTGCACTCCAGCCTGGTGACAGAGCGAGACTCTGTCTCAAATATATGTGTGTGTGTGTGTGTGTGTGTGTGTGTGTGTGTATGTTTGTATATTTAACAAAGATATATAACAAAATATATATTTTATATAATATATTAACAATATATAACAAAACTATCATATATGTGAATATTCATTTAATAATCAAACTCACATATATTCACATATATGTGAATATTCACATATATGATAGTTTTGTTATATATTGGCAACAAGCAGTTAGAAATTACAATGGAAAAACATCACCAATGACAGGACAAAAACACCACATAACTTGGAAAAATCTTAACAAGAAATATATAGGGCCAACATGAAAAAAATTGCTAAATTTATTAGGTAATATGAAAAAAGGCCCTGAATAAATAAAAAGATTTACCAATGTTTAGTACTGAGAAAAATCAAAATTATAGAAATTCTTTCCAAATAAATTTATACCTTCTTGAAATTAATTCCAATTTAAATTCCAATTTGTTTCTTCTTACACCAGATAAAATGATTCTAAAATTCCCTGGAATGGTATTTTTTGGGAAAAACAGAAGAAACAACATAGTTGTGAAAGAAACAGATATTAAAATACAGTTTTAAGATACAATAATTAAAACAGTAAGATATTGGCACAAGAAGGTATAGAGAGATTAATAGGACTAACAGAGAGGAACTGACAAACTAGAAAAAGATCCTACTGAACAGAAGATTATCATATTTTATACAAGCATTGGAAAAGCATGCTTATTAGAGAAAATATACTTATTAGAGAAATGTAAATAACTGGCTGTTTAGAAAGAAAAATGATCATATTAGGTTCTTACTTTATAATTTATCATGAAATAAATTCCAGACCGTTTGAATATTTAAACATGAATATTTAAATATGAAAAATAAGAGTCATTTAAAAAGCAGAAAAACATAAATATGTAGAAATACATAACATCTCTAGGTAAGGCCTTTTAAAGCCTAGTACCAAAGCCAGAAACCAAAGGAGAGCATTGATAGATTATATACATAAAATTTAAAATATCTGTACATCAGAATCATTATGTACAAAACATAAAAGCAAATGAAAAAGAGATATGTTGGTAATCTATGTAGTAAAGTATGTGTTAATAGGTATTTGTTTAATACAATGAATTCATGAATACATGAATCAATCAGTGAAATTAAAAGCACTGTTATGAAACAATGATAAAGACATTTAAGCCCCAGTGAAAATGTAGAAAAAGGACATGAATAGGGAATTCACAAAAAAGATACAAATTTTCAATATACATATAAGAATTCAATGTCATTAGACTAAAACACATCTAATAAATATGAGTCACTATTTTTTTCACTAATTGGCAAAGTTTAGAAAAAATTGTAATAATTTAATTCTACAGATTTACATGTTCTCCTATCTTGGATACGAATGTAAGTAGCATATTCTTTCTGGACATCAATTTGGAAATTTACATTAAAAGTCTCAAAATATTTACATTATTTGAACAAGGCATTTTGCTTTTGGAATTTTATCCTAAGGGAAAAAATATCAGAAGACTACAAAATCATTTATTTATGAGAACATTCATTGTAGAATACTTAAAATTTTAAAAAATTGCAGGAAACATTAAGTCTTTGATACACTTTAAAAATTGTTTTTGTGCAACTAGAAATGATGAAGTAAATGCTACCATTGACCCCACAGAAATTTAAAAAAAAATCAGAAACTACTACAAGCACCTGTATGCACATAAACTAGAAGGAAGAGATGGATAAATTTCTGGACACATACACCCTCTCGAGACTGAGCCAGGAAGAAACTGATTCCCTGGAGAGACCAATATCAAGCTCTGAAAATGAATCAGTAATAAATAGCCTACTAACCAAAAAAAGCCCAAGACCTAATGGATTCACAGCTGAATTCTACCAGACGTACAAAGAAGGGCTGGTACCATCCCTACTGAAAGTATTCAAAAAAATTGAGGATCAGGGACTCCTCCCTAATTCATTCTATGAGGTCAGCATCATCCAGATACCAAAGCCTTGCAGAGATACAACAAAAAAAGAAAACTTCAGGTCAATATCCTTGATGAACATCATGCAAAAATCCTTAACAAAATACTTGCAAACTGAATTCAGCAGCCCATCAAAAAGCTAATTCTCTATGATCAAGTAGGCTTCATCCCTGGGGTGCAAGGTTGGTTCAACATATGTAAATCAATAAATGTGATTCATCACAGAAAAAGAACTAAAGACAAAAACCACGTGATTATCTCAATAGACACGGAAAAGGCTTTTGATAATATTCAACACTGTGTCATGTTAAAAACTCTCAATATACTAGGTATCAAAGGAACATACCTCAAAATAATAACAGCATCCATGACAGACCCACAGCCAACATTACACTGAATGGGCAAAAGATGGAAGCATTCCCCTTGAAGAACGGCACAGGGCTAGGATGCCCTCTCTCACCACTTCTATTCAACACAAGGTTGGAAGTCCCAGCCAGAGCAGTCAGGCAAGGGAAAGAAATAAAGCACATCCGAATAGGAAGAGAGGAAGTCAAACAATCTCTGTTTGCAGATGGCATGATTCTATATCTAGAAAACCCCATAGTCTTGGCCCAAAAGCTCCTCCAGCTGATAAACAACTTCAGCAAAGTTACAGGATACAAAATCGATTTCCAAAATCACTAGCGTTCTCATACACCAACAACAGCCAAACCAAGAGCCAAATCAGAAAGGCAATCCCATTCACAATTGCCACAAAAAAGAATAAAACACCTAGGAATATAGCTAACCAGAAAGGTGAAAGATCTCTATAATGAGAATTACAAAACACTGCTCAAAGAAATCAGAGAAGACACAACCAGATGGAAAAACATTCCATGCTCATGGATAGGAAGAGTCAATATTGTTAAAATGGCTATACTGCCCAAAGCAATTTACAGATCCAATGCTATTCCTATTAAACTACCAATAACATTCTTCAAGTAACAAACCAAAGCAACAACAACAACAACAACACTATTTTAAAATTCATGTGGAACCAAAAAAGAGCCTGAATAACCAAGGAAATCCTACGCTAAAAGAACATAGCTGGAGCCATTGCATTAACTGATTTCAAACTATACTACAAGCTAACAGTAATCAAAACAGCATGGTACTGGTACAAAAACAGGCACATAGACCAATAGAGGGGCTGCCTCAGAGATATCCGAAAAATGCCTTCAGTACCTTTTTTTCATTTTCTTGGCTACTAGCACCTGACTTCCTTTTAGATATGCAAATATCTCTACCAAGATCCGCTTGGATTCTTTCCCTGAAAATGGGCTTTTCTTTAATAGCACTTGGCTAGACTGCAAATTTTCCAAACTTTCACACTCTACTTCCTTTTTAAATCTGAGTTCCAACTTTGAGTCATTTCTTTGCTCCCACATCTAAGCGTAGGTTGTTAGAAGCAGCCAGGTCACATCTTGAATGCTTTGCTGCTTAGAAATTTCTTCACCAGATTCTGTAAATCATCACTCTTAAGTTTAAATTTCCAGATCCCTAGAGCATGAACACAATGCAGCCAAGTTCTTTGCTATGGCATAACAAGGATGACCTTTACTCCAGTTCCCAATAAGTTCCTCATTTCCATCTGAAACCTCATCAGCCTGGACTTCACTGTCATATCACTACCAGCATTTTGGTCAAAACTATTTAACCAGTCTCTAAGACTGTCTTAGCATCTCACATGGTGAGAATGGGAGCAAACTGTCCCTCATCTTCTTTTCTTCTTCTGAAACTGCCAAACTCTTCCAACCTGTGCCCATTATCCAGTTCAAAAGTTGCTTTATGGCAATGCCCCACTTCTCAGTACCAATTATCCATATTAGACCATTTTTGCATTGCTATAAAGAAATACCTGAGGCTGGGTAATTTATAAAGAACAGAGGTTTAGTTGGTTCATGGTTCTGCAAGATGTACAAGCATGGCTCCAGCATCTGCTTCTGGTGAAGATCTCAGGAAGCTTAAATTCATGGCAGAAGGTGAAGGGGAAGCAGATCTCACATGGTGAGAGAAGGAGCAAAAGAGATGAGTGGAGAGGTGCCACACACTTTTAAACAACCAGATCCACATGAACTCAAAGCAAGTACTCTCATCACCAAGGGGATGGCGCTAAGCCATTCATGAGGAATCTGCCCCCATGATCCAATCACCACCCACCAGGCCCCATGTCCAATACTGGGGATTATGTTTCAACATGAAATTTGGAATGGACAAATATTCAAACCATATCACCATTCATTTCACCTAATTTCTCAATCTGAGGAAATTAGTAATTTTGTCAGTAAAATGAAGAGAAAAATAGTAGCTACCTCCTTGGTTTGCTGTGAAGATTAAATAAGTTAATATATATATAAAGAGAGTGACTGGCCCCTGGCAAGTAATCCATAGTGTTAGCTATTATTTTTACTGGGATACTTATTAAATCTTTAAAGTACATTATATGTTTATAAAGGTTTTTTAACAAACATTCCTTTCAGGTATATTTCTGGTTTATCCTGTTAACTGGGAAATAGAACTAACTGGAGCAGATAATAGTCTGAGCACTCTATTTAATGGAATTTTCACAATGGTATCATTTATTAGTCTGATAATTGAAGGATATGCAAGAAATTGCAAATTCTGATTAATAAAAATTAATAAAGACTGGATATCAACAAAAGTGATTTTGGATGCTATTGAACTTCAGGAAGATAAACCCTAGTCTTGGGAGATTTTCTTCAGGAGGGTAAACTGAAAAATAACCCTGTGAATTAATCATGCTCCCGGGGTGTGAGCATCAACTTTTGAGAAACACCAAAGGGGACCATGCAAATGGACTATTTGATTGGCTTTGCAGTAACACTCATAAATGCTTGACTTTTGCCAATGTGATAATCTGGGAATATTAAGTGGAACCTGCCAACAATGCCATTTTGCTTGATTGCACCATGATTGCTTTTATATCATTGATATCAAACTGTGCATAATTGAGACTATTTTAACTCCAATAACAAATAATATACTTTTTTACATAGCTAAATAATATCCTACAGAAGCAACATCATTACATCATAGGATAATGGCTCAATATGTCCATTAAAGGAAGACTTGCCTTTTCTAACCATTGGGTATTGCTCATAGTGTTGATGGACTTGGTCATATTTACTTTACAATGTAAAACTGGGTTGATATATGCTTGTTGACTGTGCTGCAAACTTACCTAAATGATGAACTTAAAAAACATATTGTACAAGAAGAGGAGGTTTTGAATGCTGTCACCATACATAACTAATAAATGTTTAAAGGGATGGATATTGTAATTACCCGGATTTGATCCTTATATAATGTATACATGTACTGAAACATCACACTGTACTCCATAAGTATGTTCAACTATTATGTGTCAATTATAAATAAAAAATTAATAATGAAACATTAAAATAGAAAAAAAAAACCATATTGTACAGAACTTAGCAACAATGTACTTCATTCTAGTGTGCAAAAATATTGAATCTTCATAGTACAATTAATAATGATAAAAAATGATAAAATAAATCTTTGCAGCATTTAAGATGTGAAATAACACTTGAAACTCAAGGAAACAAAAGACACTTAGCAATAGAATAAAGGCTATTTTGAGCATCTGTTAATGCATTCATGACTCAACAAGTGAAAATTATTACATAACCAGCTTAAGCTGTTACACATACAAGAAATTTAATGCTGATTGTTCTAAAGTGTGGCTCTTTGTGCAAAAGAAATTCTAGAGATTTCCAAGTAAATACTCCCCCTATTGTCCCCTCCCATCCCCAAACCCTAATTAGAGTCCAGGGATGTCTAATATTTTGTGCTGATGGTACATTTATCAATTTGTCAGCTTACTCAACTATAACATAATATTTTATTAGCCTCTGTACTGAACTATTTATTTAAGAATGTGTATATGGCAAAGAGGTGTAGGAAATAGAGACAGTATCTGCCTCCAAGACCAATTTCCGGACCAGTACAATAAGTGTCATGTCTCCCTCTGGGGCAAAGGATAGGCAGATTTGTTAGCAGTCCTCTTTAAAAGATTGAGATTTCCCAGGGTTTCTCAGCTGTGATGCAAACCCATTGTGAAATCTGCATCACCTGTGGGATTTGAGAAGCAAGGAAAATCAATTTAAGCAGAAGTTCATGTTAGCTACTATGCTATGAGTAATAACATTCTTTTAAAAAATATTCACAGTCAAAAATCGTAGTGCACTACAGCCTGGAACTCCTAGGCACATCCTGGAACTCCTAGGCTCAAGAAATCCTCCCACCTCATCCTCCCAAGTAGCTGGGACCACAGGGTTGTGCCACCGTGTCAGCTAACATTCTTTCTTCTTGAATCAGGAGTCTTGTGTCTTCTGCTGGCATCTATGAACTTGTTAGCTTACAAGTAGGGTAAACATCTCAGACCCTTCCCAGTTTTTGATACTAAGAAGCAGACTCCGAGAAGGAGATTTGCATGTCCCAAATCAATGGGAAATGCTCTTGGATCAACACCATTGTGGCAATGAGGAAAAGAGAGCTGCTGCAGGACAAGAAGCTATTGGACTTCAGTACAGTTAAACAAAAACTTTACTCAGTTCCGTGGGGAGCCCTGAAGCCAAGATGGCCTTTCAGAGCTGCCCCTAGTGGAACTGAGGGGCTTGGGCTTCTATACTCTTTGCATGGACAAACCTTTGAATACAAGCTTCTCCCAGGATTGAGGCTTGACCTTGGGTGAGTCAGCCCCTTTTAGCTGAGGGCAAGCCCATGAGAGCTGTCATTTGCCATCACTCCTGGGAGCGCATCATTCCTGTGAGTACAGATAAGACAGCCTCTAGTTTCCTTTGATTCAGTTCTTTAATTCTTACTAAGAAAGTTACCAGAAATCATATTCTTTCTCTTTTTGTTAAGGAAAATCTCTTGCGGCTGTCTTTTACATTCCCCTTCCCCATCTCCTCCCTAGCACAGACTCCTAAGTGGCACACTGCCTTCCCTTCTGAGCCACCAGAGGAGGCTAGAGTCCTCTTCAGAGTCTATTTCTCTGACCCTGCCTGGGGCAGCTTCCTCCTTGTCCATTTGAGCAGAAAGATTATTCCAGAACTTTAGTTTCACTGAACTAGTTTTTCTCATTTTCAGCCTTCCGTCTGGACTCCTAAAATTTCCCTTTTGCTTCCTAAGATCCTGAAGCCATTCTGGCTTTAAGCAGATATTTGCCAAATACCATCTATGGTCTAGGGATTGTGCTAGACACTTAGGATATAACTGACAGAGATGCCCTTCTTTTAACTCAGTAACAACTAATTCAACTCAGAGCTCAATTAAATCTGCAGACATTTACAGAGTTATTACTTGGTGGTGGGGGGTGGTGGGGAGGGGTTCTCTTTGAGACTTTGAAATAGTATGAGTCAGAATGTTTTCAGCTGCAAGAAACAGATACTTGACTGTAAGTGGCTTTAAAAAAATAAGATGTTTCTAGGATGACTAACCAGACAAGTTTTCCTGGAACTGTTCCAGCTTTAGCCCTGGAAATCCTGAGTCCCAGAAATTCCCCTGACCTAGGCAAACTGGGATGGTTGTTCAACCTAAGCCTACTAGGCAATGCAGTTCCTTCTTAGCGGTAGGAGATGCAAGATGTAGTAATTTGTCCTTCATTTTATTTTTTTAATTTTTAAAATATTTAACATTTCTTTCTTTCTTTTTTTTTTTTTTTTGAGACGGAGTCTCGCTCTGTAGCCCAGGCTGGAGTGCAGTGGCTGGATCTCAGCTCACTGCAAGCTCCGCCTCCCGGGTCCACGCCATTCTCCTGCCTCAGCCTCCCGAGTAGCTGGGACTACAGGCGCCTGCCACCTCGCCCGGGTAGTTTTTTTTTTTTTGTATTTTTTAGTAGAGATGGGGTTTCACTGTGTTAGCCAGGATGGTCTCGATCTCCTGACCTCGTGATCCACCCATCTCGGCCTCCCAAAGTGCTGGGATTACAGGCTTGAGCCACCGCGCCTGGCCTAAATATTTAACATTTATTTCTTAATTGACTAATACAACTATATATATTTATGAGGTATAATATGTTTTGATTATATGTATAAATTGTGAAATGGCTAAATTGAGCTAAATTATCATATGCATTACCTCACAGCTTTATCATTTTTTTGTGTTGAGAACACTTAAAATCTACTCTTTTGGCTATTTTCGAGCGTACAGTATATTGTTGTTAGCTATGGTTACGATGTTGTATAATAGATTGCCTGGACTTATTCCTCCTGTTTAACTGAAATTTTGAACCCTTTGACTAATATCTCCCCAGCACCCTGCCCCAGCCCCCTGTAACCAGGTTTCTACTCTCTGCCTCTATGAGCTCAGCTTTTTTAGATTCCACATGTAAGTGAGATCTTGTAGTATTTGTCTTATCCTCCACTTTAAAGATGTCCTCGCATTACCTCAGACCACTGGATCCTTAAAATCCTTCAGGATGAGGTAAGACCTTGAGTTTCCTCGGGGTTTATCTTCCATCCTCTGGAATGCAGGTACCTTAAGAAGGCTTCCAGTAGACTTCCTGCTTCTTGCTCATTCAGCCAAATTAATTTGTTTTAATTTAATTTAATTATTAATGATAATATATATCATTAATATAGTGCACAAATATGATGCTCTGGACAATGTATATATGGTGGGGCTTAGAGCATTCCTACAACGTTCTCCAAAAATTCTGAAAAAACAAAAACAAAACAAAAACCAAGCAACAACAACAAAAACAAGAATAAGCCATCTTTTAAAATCTCGAAATCCTGATTCTACATACTTAGTGTAGGAGCACGTCTTAGGTGTCCTTGAAGCAGTTTTTAAAATACCCCTTTGAAATATCAGCATGGGCCTAATTTCATGAAATGGTGTCTATTGTCTTTATGCTGCAGCCAAAGCTGAGACTGCAAGAACCTTGTTTTACTTTCCATTACACAGAAATATCAATTTCCCGCTTAAAAGTGTTCAATTGTGTTTTCAAAAAATGAGAGTAAATTTTATTCAATCATTAGCGAAAATAGGATCTTATAATTTGTGTTCAAGTTTAAAAAATTTTAAAAGTAACCTTCTGTTCATCTCCGTCCATCATGTAAATTTTAAACCTGACAAAGGGGGCTTCTGTACCTCTCAAAAGAACGAAAGACGGTGTGGTGCACTGCAACCAGGTGGGGCGATGCTTTGGCCACAACCTTGTGATTTAAATAAAAAGATGGTACTGTTAGACATGGTTTGTCTGAAGCCGAGCTTAAAGTCTCTTTGCTTTTTTTTTAAAAAAATTTTTTTGAAATAAAATCCAAACTCTTTACCATGGATTTCAACAGACTGGCCCCTTACCCACTTACCCAACCTCATTTCACGTCACTCCCTTCATCACTCACTCCATTTTGGCCACAGAGGCACTTCACTTCCCCAAATACACATATTTTCTTTTTTCCTTGGGCCTTTGCCTCTCCTGCTTCTCTGAGTGGAAGGCTCTTCCTTTCGCTGTTACATGGCTGTCTCATTGTCAGCCTTTAGGTCTCAACATAACAGCTTTTAATAAATATCACTTCTTCAGAGAGTCCTTCTCTACCGACCTCATCTAACGTAAGCCAAGTACTACCTGTCTTGGCATTCTCTGTTATAGCACCTTGTATTAAATGTTCCTGTGGCTTAGCATAATTTGTAATTTTTTCTTATCTGACTCTTGCTAAACTGTAAATTCCATGGGGGTGGCCTGTTTCCATGTTTTGTCCTATGCTACACCCAGAATCTTGTGTATTATCCTTTATATTAGTTTGCTAGGGCTACCTTAACAAAGTGTCACAGACTGGGTGGCTTAAACGACAGAAATTTCTCTCCTCACAATTCTAGAGGCCAGAAGTCTGAGATCAGGATGTCAGCAGGGTTGTTTTCTTCTGAGGCCTCTCTCCTTAGCTGTCTTCTCCCTATGTCTTCACATGACCATCCTTTGTATAATTTTCTCTTCTTATAAGAACACAAGTTATATTAAGTTAGTTCCACCCTAGTGATCACATTTTATTTTATTTTTTATTTTACTTTATGTTCTGGGATACATGTGCAGAACAGGCAGGTTTGTTACATAGGTATACATGTGGCATGGTGGTTTGCTGCACCCATCAACTCGTCAGGTTTTAAGCCCCGCATGCATTAGATATTTCTCCTAGTGCTCTCCCTCCCCCAGTTCCCCACCCCCTGACAGGCCCTGGTATGTGATGTTCCCCTCCCTGTGTCCATGTGTTCTCATTGTTCAACTACCACTTATGAATGAGAACATGCGGTGTTTGGTTTTCTGTTCCTGTGTTAGTTTGCTAAGAACGATGGCTTCCAGCTTCATCTGTGTCCCTGCAAAGGACATTAACTCATTCTTTTTTATGGCTGCATAGTATTCCATGGTGTATATGTGCCACATTTTCTTTATCTAGTCTACCATTGATGGGCATTTGGGTTGGTTCCAAGTTTTTGCTATTGTAAATAGTCCTGCAGTAAATGTATGTGTGCATGTGTCTTTATAGTAGAATGATTTAGTGACCACATTTTAACTTAATTAATTTTTAAAGATTATCTCCAAATACAACACAGTTACATTGTGAGGCACTGGGGTCAGGACTTCAATGTATGAATTAGGGGTGAGAGCTCAATTCACCTCATAAAACCCTGGCACATAATAGGCACTGCATACATATCCACTGAATGGATAAATGGTTTCAAAATTATCATTGAGTTCAAGGATTGTAAAACAGAAAAGGAAAGGAAGCTTGAAGCTTGTCCAAGGTGCCCACTCTAGAGATGTGTACTGTAAGTGGTTTGGATTGAGCAGTGGTATCTGTGATTTTTATAACTTTCACGGGTGATTCGAATGCATAGTCAGTCTTACACTCACTAATCCATTTCAGTCACCCTAATTTTGAAGAAAGAAAGGCCAAGGAAGTTTAGAGATGTGACCAAGATAATACAATTAAAGAGTTACAGATTTAGTATGTCAACTTAAACACCTGGCCTCTTGTGCTATTTTCAGTGCATTGTATTTAAAGGTAGCCACATTTTCCTAACTAATGCTAAAATTATCCACAACGTAGACTTTAAATTGTGAAGAAAAATGAAGTCAGCACTCCCGGAGTATGCCACTGTTCTTTCATTTGCGTAAGTCAATGTTTTGCAAAGCGGGTACACTTGTTCAGCAAAGCAGCAAGTGTTAGCAAACCTCCTCCCATTGTAGTAAATCTTTATTATACATAGAATACAGTTACAGTCTACAGGAAAGTGTGTCAATCACTTTCTCCTAGGATAGGCAGAGTGGGGACAAAGCCTAGCCATTGCTTTGGAGTGTGGCAACAGCCTAGAAGACGTCAAAGATGGTGCTTACCTGCATACAAATGCCTACACTCCTTACTTCTATAAATTTCCATCATTCCATCACTAATAAAAGAAAGGAAAAAAGAGCATCAGAAGTTGAAGGCATGATGGCAACACCCAGACAGATGCCACCAGGTCTATCTCCTGCTTAGAGGAGGACATTTATGCGTTTCTGTAAATTGGGAGTCTGCAGAGTCCTATACCTCTTTGTTTAGTCACCCATTGCGAGGCCCCTGTGTTGTCTAATGAAGTGAGCATAGGAATTGCCCTAAGCTAGAATGCTACAGTTAGTCATTTGTTGACTTGGGTACTTGCTCACTATGTGAGTGGGGTTAGGCCTGCAGTGCAGGTGGGTGAGAGAGCTTCTACATCCGTGTCAGCAGAGGTGAATGAGGACAGACCACTCAATGGCTACCTTCTAACTATCATGTTAGGGAAAGCTTTCCCCTACCATTTGTTTCTAGTTGGCCGTATGTGGATATTAAGTCAAGATATTACTGAAATCTCATTTTCTCCTCTGAACAACGTTGCTGTGTTGATTATGTAGGGAGGCTGATGGTAGATATCTCATACTATTTTTTGTTTGTGTCTTGTTTTAACCACACCATGTGGTTGACTGAATGTCTTGATTCCTTCTGATTCTGAGGTACTTGTACAAGCCCTAATTTAGGAAATCCTAATTGTTTTCTGATACAAATCAGCAGTCAGTATTGGTTGGGATTGAAATTAGGGACTTTGAGACTTTTGCTTTGATCAGATTAGACCACTAGGGTTAACTGGGTCTGCAGAGGGGAGACAGAGAGATAACCAGGAACTGGGTCTCCTAATCTTTGGTCAGCTACCTTTGTCTATCATGTCAGACTGAAGGGAATCTGCAAGGTAGAATGCTCTTCATGTAAATGCCCACACTTTAGTAGTAGTGCAAGGAGATTTGTAAAATAAATAAAATGTTCACTCACATTTCTAGGTTTATTTGAGGAAAAGGCTTAATATATCATCATTTTGGTCTATCCAAGTACACTGATGCATAATCAATATCTGTAAGTTTTAAGAGAAAAAATATATTGAGTCAACACTTTTAAATTATCTTAACATTTTTGAATATCTTTCTTTCCAATAACATACTTTTGATCTCAAAAATGTTTTCGTCATTTCTGATGAATAATCCATTAGCTGGAAAAACTTGAGTTATAACAGATGGCATGAAATAGAAATGTTACCTCTGCAATTTAAAATCCATTTTCTTTCATTTGAGAAGTTTATTTTTGAGATATCTGCCTTGCAGTCTCAGGCTATGTGAATGTGTTTGGGACTTGGGAAAGAAATGTGCCACTGACTAGCATCATTGAATTGTAGAGTAAATTTCTTTCTTCTTTTTTGTCCATATTAAGGCTAGTCTGTGAGCCAGCACCACCCATTCGTGTTGCAGAGATCTATCGGATGCCAGAGGGGCATGCAATAAGTCACAGGCCAAGACTGGCTTGAGCACCCTGGTCCATTAAAAACAGCTTAGGGCCAGATAAACCCTGACCTCCAGAGCAAAATCTGATCACCTGTTTCCTATTACTCCCTGATTCCCAGGTTCCTAAACTTTGATCTTTATCTCCAAGTTAGAACCTTTTTAACTGCCTTTCATAGCATTTGGTAATCTCTTATTCAGATTCCTCAGAATTGATTTTGGCATGGCACTAAAACTCCAGCTCTTACCTCAGAGGCTAAAGGAATCCATTTCTTCCCTGGTATTTTGTATCTTCACGTGCCCCTGGTTTAGGTCTTGCTGTGTTTCACGTCACATTAGTCACTACCCTATTTTTTTAATAAAAATTTTATTTTTTATTTGTGCAAATTTATGAGGCATGTGAGAAATTTTTTACATATATATGATGCGCAGTGATCAAGTCAGGGTATCTAGGGTGTTTGCCACCTGAGTACAACACATTTTTTTAAGGTGTAGTCATCCTATCTGCTATGAAACATTGAACTTATCTCTTCTTTTTTTTTTCAATTTCAACTTTTAGTTTAGATTCGGGAGCACATGTATAGGTTTGTTACATGGATATATTGTGTGATGCTGAAGTTTGGGGTGTGACTGAATCTGTCACCCAGGTAGTGAGCATAGTACCCAATAGGAAGGATTTCAACATTTGGCTCCCTTCCTCATCTTCCCTCCTGCAGTCCCCAGTATCTCTTATTCCCAGCTTCATGTCCATGTATACCCATTGTTTAGCTCCTACCTATAAGTGAGTATATGTAGTGTTTGGTTTCTGTTTCTGTGTTAAGTCACTTAGGATAAAGGCCTCCAGCTGCATCCATATTTCTGCAAAAGACATGATTGTATTCTTTTTATGGGTGCATAGTATTCCATGTATCACATGTTCTTTATCCAATCCACCATTCATGGACCCCTAGGTTGATTCCATGTCTTGGCTACTGTTAATAGTGCTGTGATGAACATGAGTGCATGTGTCTTTTTGGTAGAATGATCTATTTTTCTTTGGGTATATACCCAGTAATGGGATTGCTGGGATGATTGGTAGTTCTATTTTTAGTTCTTTGATAAATCTCCAAACTGCTTTCCACAGTGACTGAACTTATTTACATTCCCACCAACAATGTATAAGCATCCCCTTTCCTCTGCAACCTCACCAACACCTGTTATTTTTTAATTTTTTAGTGATAGCCATTCTGATTGATGTGAGATGGTATCTCATTGTGGTTTTGATTTGCATTTCTCTGGTGATTAGTACTATTGAACATTTTTTGATACATTTGTTGGCCACTAGTATGTCTTCTTTTGAGAAATGTCTATTCATGTCCTTTGCCCACTTTTCAATGGCATTATTTGTTTTTTGCTTGTTGATTTTTTTAAGATCATTAGAGAGTCTGGATATATGCAAATATACCATCATGAGGTCTGTACAGTATTCCAGATTCTTTGGGTCTAACTAACTTTTAATATCAAGGTTTTGCAGCCATAAAAAAGAACAGAATCATGTCCTTTGCAGCAACATGGAAGCAGCTGGAAGCCATTACCCTAAGCAAATCAATGCAGAAACAGAAAACCAAATACTGCATGTTGTCGTAAGTGAGGGATAAACATTGAGTACTCATGGACATGAAGATGGCAACAATAGACACTGGAGACTACTAGAGTGGGGAGGTAGGAAGGAGGCCAAGAGTTGAAATACTACCTATTGGGTACTATGCTCACTATCTGGGTGGTGGGTTTAATCATATCCCAAACCTCCATATAATATACCCGTGTAACAAATGTGCCCATGTGCCTCCCGAATCTAAAATAAAAGTTGAAATTATAGAAAAAAAAAACCTTGAGTTTTGAGCCACTGAATGTACTTTATTCCCGCCATGTGAAAGCACAGTGGAAAGGCTCTGGAAGTAAAGAAGGTGGGGAAAGAGAGAACTTGCTGAAAAGATCAGATGTGTCACCAAGGAGGCTGGGAATTTTGATCTGTGAATGACAGCCAGTCCAGTTGACTGGAAGTTAAGGTGAATTGTGGGAGATGAAGCCAGCAAGGTAGGTGGGTACGAGATCATGGAGAATATTTGTTCCACAGTAAAATATCTCAATATTAGTGAAAGGAATGGGAAATCATTGTAGGTTTTTAAGCGAGGGAGGACATCATTAGAATTGTTCATTACTTCAGCAGCATTATACAGACAGATTGGAGAGAAGACAGACAGGAGACATTAGATAGCTCTGACAGTACTCTAGCCCACAGGGATATCAATGAGAATGTCAGAATAAGGACTTTCAAAAATCCTCTTCTTCATAAAAACAATTAGAACACTGGCATACTTGTCAGGATCCACTTCCTCAGAACTCTGTAAATCAGCTAAAAGTTTGCAGCAATCCAGAGAGTGGTTTTTACAAGAAAACTGGATAAATATTGATAGAATCATGGACTTTGTGGCATTTTAATTTGCCCTATTCTGATCCTGTTCTCTCTAGCTCTGTGGTAGTTTTGAAAAGCAGCAGCTCATGATGCCAGTGAAAACCAGCAGCTGGACAGTCTCTGGAGGGAGCAAAGTGGGTTTGGAGCTCCTCCAAAGCTCCATTTACAGAGAATTGTCATTATTTGACCTGTCTGTTAGTTTCATGGAAGACCCCACTCACAATGTTTGTTTTTATTTAACCTGAGTCAGAGCTTGCCCACTTTCTCCAGGAGGATTTGTTGAAAACAATCAATGGCAATTGTTTAGTATCCTAGCTACCTGAGATGATAGATAACAGTTTGACCAAACAATAAGCCAATCAAAAAGCTTAAAAGGAAAATCTGGGAAATGAAATGACCAAAAGCCATTTTAAAAAGGTCCTTCACATTCCTGGGAATCTAGAAGGCCATGCTCGTGTGTAAGGCTGTGCACATGCCCAGGAGAGACTTGAGAAGGATTTGTGCTCTCACCTCTAGCTGACCTTAAGGCTGTGCCCAGGCAGGAGGTAAGTGCTGAAGCAGAGTTGTAAACTGACTGATGGAGTGTTGAGTGTTGATGCCTCTCTCAAGATGCATACAGAGTTTCTCGGCAAAGACTTATTGATTCCATAAGTTAAAGAAAATATCTGTCTACTTAGTTGCTGATCACCATGCTTACCAGGTAGATACTTCAGCAACCACAGATGACAATGAATGCAGTATTATAGAATTACTTCAGAAAAGTCACTGAATAAACAAACAGCAGCAACAGCAGCAACAACAACAAATCCTGGAGAGAGAAAAATATCTGATTTCCAGAGTTCCCATGCTATGTTATTTAAAATATCCAATTTCCAACAAAAAATTATATAACATTGAAATAAATAAGAAAGTATGGCTCACACACAAGAAAAAAAACAATCAATAGAAATTGTCCCTGAGGAAGCTCAGACATTAGACTTACTATACAAAGACTTTACATCAGCTATTTTAAATATGTTCAAACAACTGAAGGAAATTATGTCTAAAGAACCAAAGAAAAATATGAGAACAATTTCTCACCAAATAGAGAATATCAATAAAGTGGCATAAAACAGTTAAATTTAAAACCAAATAGAAATTCTGGGGAGGAAGCATGATGGTGGGGAATTGCCTCAGTGCCAAAAATAATTCAGAGATTAGAGTCAGGATGATGGATCACCTAGTAGACTTTGTAACAGATGGGAAAAGTGATGAAGGGCATGATGGGCTCAGACTTCATGGTTTCCAAGCAATTCATGGGCCTGTACTGTGTTTTTTAGAGGTGTGGGCCTCATGCCACATGCATGCAGCATTCTGTTGCTTCCTTATCACTCCTGTCACGGGTGATGTGAGAGTAGAGAAGGTGGCTTTTTCTGGATTATTTGAGCTTGGGGGCTCTGTCTTGACTCCTGGAGCACTTGGATTAATGTTGCATTAAAAAATATCTGAAGAATGCTTCAGAAATGAAATTTTCCACAAAAACATTAATTTTTATTGTAGTATCTTTAGGGTTTCTATTTGAACCTATCTTATAATGATAGAACTGTTATTTATATATTAAATACGTTTGCACTATATACACACATACAAAATGCATATACATAATTTATGTATGCATGTATTATCTAAACTGTTGGTAATTGGATAGTTCTTAACCACTTGCTTTTGAACAGTAATCTGGGTCTTCTTACTTAGTAAGGTGGGAGGCACTCACACCAACACATAGGAAATCTTATGTCCCTGTGTGCAAGAAATTCAGGCTACTGTGGCTTCATAGGAGGTGCTGTATGGGGCTAAGAAATGAGTGGGCAAGCAATTTCTCCATCTATAGAATAAGGAGTCTGGAATTAGCTGTCATCCCTTTCAGCTCTAGGTTTCTGTGCTTCAACCCAGGTAAAATGGACCTTTGAATCTGGCCATTTGTTGTAGTTACTATTTTCCTTTTGTTCTTATCCTTTGGGGCTGAAATGCTTTTCCCAGAGCCCAAATGGTCTATTTTGCCTTTGATAATTTCCAAACTGTGAAATCTGTTTCCTGTGTAGTTTGCCATAGCCGTGGAAAAGCCATGGTTTTTAGTGCAGACTTTTATGTATTCCCTTCCCTTTGGATCTCTAACATTACGAAACTGGCTCATAATTTGCTGGGCATTTGTTTTGGGATTTGCATAAAGTTGATCAACTAAAATAGTGCTAACAAAATTATTACAAAGTTAGCATGATGAAACAGAGGTATTTATATAGGATGTGTGATGTGTCGGGAATCAAGTCTATTCAGTAAAATCTGAAGAAAGCTGGGAAGGGGAACTGGTGAGCAGGATGATCTAAAAGGCTAATGTTGACTGTGCATTGGGTGCCAGGCACTGGGCTAGGTATGTTATATATGTTAGAGCTAATCTTCATAAAACCCTATGAGATGGATTCTTATTTTTATTTTTCAGTTAAGAAATTTGAGCTCAATAAACTTACACAGTTTTGAACAACTTAGTAGTTGTTCAAAAGTGGACAGCTATTAAGGAAGAGAACTAGGATTTAAATACTTGTCTCTCTTATTCCAGGGTCTATCATTGTTCCACTATTCCAAAATGATTCTAAAGAATAAGAGCATAGAATGTCAGGGCTCAAAGTGCCCTTGGAGATTATTCAACCTTTCATTTTGTACACATGCAGAACTGAAATCCATCTGGATGACCTGATTTGTCCAAGATTATGAAAGGTGATAGGACCCTTGAGTGTTGTGTGTAGGAGTCAGAAGTACCACAAAAAGCTGTTTAAAAAAATAAAAGAAAGTTATATCATTTTCTGTTGAACCTATGGTTTATTCTTCACAGGTTTTTGTCTTTGCTAATGACAGTCTTTTCACAGCAAATTCTAAAACAAGTGTGACCTACACTTTCTCCCAGCCATCCCAAACTTTTCTTTCATCCCACTGCAGAACTCTCAGCTTCCTGCATATTAACCTGAAGCCTAACTGTATTAAATCTGTTTAGAATTTCAGCCTGTACATTCCTGTTAAAATCTTCCATTTGTTTGGGAACCACCAATGATGAAGATGATGAGACCCTTGTTCTCACAGCTCAGATTATGGTAAATGAGCTCATGTCAACCTTCTCCATTTACTTTAGGGCGTTACAAATGTTGACACAGCATTTCTTTTAGACTTCAACTTTGTAAATTGTTGACTCATACTCTCTTCTTGTGTGGAAGTTTCTGCATTTCCTCATCACCCAAGTTATTGACAATTACATATTATTCTCATGGCAGAATTATCAACTTCATCTTCGGAATTCTGTTTTGAGATTTAAAATTTTGTTTACAACTCAGTTTTCTACTTGCATTCCTCTTTTATTCAAAGAAAAAAATAAAAGTTATGAATTAACACAGTGTTATGAAAGGTGTAATCATGGCATAAAATCTTCTGGGGGATGGTTATAGAGTTTTACGTAAGCACACGTGTGTTTAAAGCTTGAATTACACATTACAGCTCAAGACCAAATATGTGCTCTTCACATCTCAGTAATGGATGTTTGGTAGTTTTGATATAGTTTGGTGGGTTTTTAGGTTAGGGAGAGATAAACGTTCTTTTTCTGATTCAGGTGATTAAAGTCCTGCCTATAAAAATGTCATTTATTTTGGCTAGGGTATTTTGTTTGCTGACAACAGGTCTTTAGAAGGCAAAAAGAACCAGCTCACTGACTGGGGGCTCTTAAAATATTTCTGGTCTGGATTACTTGGAATCAGGGGTCTCAGAAATCACAGACCTCCAAAAAGAAAAAGAGAGAGAGAGAGAGACAGAGAGACAGAGAGAAAGAGAGTCTGTAGGTGGACTTAGGCCAGTGAAATACCCAGCAACTCTGAGTGTCTTGTGACTTTTCACCCTCTTGGTGCAAATTGATCAGAGTTGTGAGGATGGGCTGCCCCTGTCCAGAATGTCAAGAACAAAGTTATCTGTCCACGTAAGGAGTAAAATGTAAAATGGAGCCCTGAATCCAAACAAATGATTCGTCTGTCTGCACAATTCAATGAGCTTGCCTTCATGTCTTCCTCCCAAGCTTAAACCATAACTTCTGGGACTGGATCCTGGGGAAAACATGGTTCTCATCTGTCATCCTAACTCTAGGTAAACATAGACACAGGCAGTGCTAATGTCTACAATGCAAAAACTGATTTTAGTAAATCCTCACTTAAAGCGCTATTTGTAGTCTTTCTTTGATGAATAACTGCTACCTGAGGACAGTATATCTTAGGGAGAATTAACACTCTGTCAAATTCTTCAGTTGGCTAGATACTGAGAGTAAGTAGAGAGAAAACAGAGTCCCTTCTCACAAATGAAATTCATGTCCTATTTCTTACTGGAAAGCAAGAATGAGTGGAGATAATCCAACACTTCAAATGACTGTCATTGATAACTGGAGGTAGGCATGACCGTGCTTCAAAATGTATTCCCAGAGTTCTACTTTTAGCTTCAGTTTAGATTTTAGTCCTGCCATATGATATTATGATCATGAAGTAATGAGTTATTTTATTTTAAAGAACTCTTGAATGTTCCAAGATTCTCTAGTGATGTTGAGTTTTTTCACCCCAGGATTTGGCCATGAAGCAAAGCAAAGTTACCTCTATTTTCTCATTTGCTTCCATCCAGGAGCCATTGCTAGTGATCATATGAGAACAAAGACCCTTGATGTGTAATAACCGTTAAATGCCAAGATTCTGGCTGCCATTGCCAGTGCCTTGTTGGAGTCTTTGAACTTAGCTTCTGGGTCAAAGCATCTAGAAAGCAGTTTGATTAATATATGCATTAAAAATGCATGCCCATGTTGCAAAATAAACTGGAAAAATAAATAGCAGTTTCTTTGGCTGGCTTTGGTGGTGTATTGCTTTGGATGGAATTCCAAATGGAAATTCAGATGGCTCTTAAAACAAGATAGTGAGCATTTAGATCCCTGAGCTGAGGCTGCAGATAAAATTTGAGGCAGAGTACAGAAGAGAGGGATAGTGGTCTGCAGTTGGACTGTTTCCAGTCTCTCAGCTGGCGGTGTCAAGTGGTTCTCTAGCTCACTCTGTGGAGCTCAGTGTTCTTCACTCATCATAGGGAACCTGAAAAAATGGGACTTGTATAACTGTCTGCCCTATTTCTTTTCTTAAAAATGCTTTAGAAACTGTAAATTCTCTACAAATATAAGATATTGTTCTGCCAACTGCATAGGGTTTAATAGTATCCTGCCAAACTCACATTCACTTGGAACCTCAGAATGTGACCTTATTCAGAAATAGGGTCTTTGTGCATGTAATTAGTTAAGATGAAGTCATACTGGATAGGGTGGGTCCTAAGTCCAATGTCTGATGTTCTCGTAAGAGAAGAGGACTCTCATATACAGAGATGCATAGGAAAGAAGGTCGTGTGATGATGAGAGCAGAGATGGAACAGTGCAGCTACAACCTAAAGAACACCAAGGACTCTGGCAATGACCAGAAGCTAGGAAAGGCATGGAGCAGAGGCATTCCCAGTAGATGACAGCAACAAGCCTCAGTTGTGACAACCAAAAAAGGCTTCTCTCAGAGTCTTCAGAGAAAAACAATCCTACTGACACCTTGATTTCAGACTTCTGGCCTCCAGAACTGTGAGAGAATAAATTTCTGCTACTTTAAGCCACTGGATTGGTGATAATTTGTTAAGGCAGTGCCAGGAGATTCTCTTACCTCTTTTGGAAGATAACTACTTTGTGTCCCACACTATGCTAAAACAGATATGAAGAATACAAAAGTTGATCAAGATGTATCCAAGGATGGGCAGGAGGTTTTTATGTCTGATTTTTTTTTTTTTTTTTTGGCCTGATCATGGACATTTTTGACCAGCTTGTCTTGTTTGGTTAGAATAGGCAAATGGGTTTCTAGAAGAAAAACTGGGTTGTTATGGATTAAGCTGATGGATGGATGTCAGGAGTCTACTTTAGTTGCAAGTAACCCCCCAAAATCAAATTCAAGTGAAATTTAACAGGTATCATTAGGTCTCTTTCTCCACATCTCAACTTTCTTTCTCTTTTTCTGCTGACTTCAACTTCTCTTGTTGCAGATGGCTTCTCCATGGAAGCTTCCTTCCAGGGAGCCACAAGGAGCACAGATGCAGACAAGTCCAGTTTATTTTGTCCTCACTGGCACATCTTACAGCAGTGGTTCCTAACCAGGGTTAATTTTGCACCCTACCACCACGGAAATTTGGCAATGTCTAGAAATATTTTTGGTTGTCACAACTGGGATTTGTTGCTGGCATCTATTGGGAACGCTGCTGACCATCCTAGAATGTACAAGACAGCTCCCATAACAGACAATTATCCAGAACAAAATGTCAAGAGGGCCAATACTGAGAAACTCTGTCTTAGAACATCTTTCCTGAAAGTGCTGGTGGAGATGTTTCAAGAGGACTCCGATCTGCCAAGTTTTGGTCATGTGCCCAACCTTTAGCCAATCAAAGTGGCCAGAATAACAACCACTGGCCATATCATTGACCAGGTGTGGGGCCAAACGATCAACCCCTCAAGACCCCATAGACGATGGGTTTTCTCCAAAGGGAAGAACACTTGGGAGGAAATGTGTGCTAGCTACAAATTTGGTTTAAGGACAGGTGGAGGAACTCAGACTCTTTTGACTAAATATTACTTATTACCTAAAGGAAATGAGGCAATCTTGATCATGACTCACCTCCAAAGCAGCACTCTGAGGGCTCTATTATGTCTTCAGTAAATGTTTATTGGAGGTCTTGTCTGCGCCAGGTTCTGGGGCCAGGAAGGTGAACTTCACTGTCAGAGCTGAAGCTTGCAAGCTATGGAGCAGTGGAGGTGGGGGATATGGGGATATAAGCAAACACCCACACAAAACTGCTAAGAAAGAGAAGAGTCCACAAGAGAAAGAGTAATAAGAATGATGTATTTTGGGTAAATGGGAAACATCATAAGGTATAAGTAAGAGCAAAGGTGATAACTGTGGGTTTGTGCAGAAATGTCAGCTAGTGGCTACTGGTTGGGACTAAGGCTGTCTGTCCCTAACCTAGACAGATCCATTTTAAATAGTCATTGGTTTTGGAAAGCAGAGAGTTGGTTTATTTTTGTCTCTCTAATCTGATTCTGAGAAGACCATGAAAGAAAACAGAGAACGCAAAATACCTAAATTGTTCTAATTTAATAGAGGCTTAAAGGAAGACAGACTATTAAAAGTGCCTGAGGAAGTCTCGCCTAAAAACTGCAGCATGTGTCTGCAATCAGGTTTCAGAGCCCTGTCCCTGCACACACAGCCATCTCTTCATAGGAGCACTAATGGGAGAGAGTGGATTTAACTGTGTGATGCTGTTGACCTTGGCCAGAGAATGCCAATGTTAGTTAGGAACAGGTCAGAGAGAGAACATGACTTAAAAAAAATTACAAGTTTCCCATTTAAAGTACATAATTCAATAGTTTTTAGTATATTCACAGATACATGCAACGATCATCACGATCAATCTTTAGATAATTTTCAACAACCACTATTGGCAGTAGCTCTTCTTTTTCCCCAACTCCCCAGCATTAGGTGACACCAGTCTGCTTTCTGTCTCTAGAATTTGCCTGTTCCAGACATATCATACAGATGGAGTCACACAATATGTGGCCTTTTGTGTCACATATTATGTGTCTTACCAGTCACATAGTATCTGACTTCTTTCACTTAGCATGCATTTTCAAGATCCATCCATACTGTAGTATATATCAATACGTCATTCCTTTTTATGGCTGAATAATATTCCATTATAGAGATGTACCACATTGTACTCATCCATTCATCAGTCAGGGACATTTGGGTTGTTTCCAGCAATGATTTTTATTAGTTTTATGTGCCAGGTGAGCAAGGGAAGGGATGAGGCCAAATCCGTCCCACGGTTGAGCTACCTGTAAGCCACTCTGGCCATATGGTAGGCAGGGGAGGGACGTCTTTCACTTGATGGTGGCTCAGGGCTTGTTTGTACATTTCAATTGTCAGAAATGTCCCCTGCCCTTCTTCCATGGACATCTGGATTTGGTTATGCCAACTACTCAGCACCTTCTGCAACATCATTAGTTCCTGTGTTGTCCTTTCCTCTGACGCTGTAGATTTATCATTGTCAGTGGTTTTGGCTCCACCAGCCTCAAACAGTATCTCTTCAAATGCTAGATAACCTCTGCAGCAGTGCAGAGATTTGCAGCATAATCTTGTATAATAAACTCCTATGTAGTTGCCTCATTTTGCATTTAAAAACCTTTGGTATTCAACAGTGTCATTCAGTGTTAATGATTCCTATAGGCATCATACCTTACGATTTGAAAAATCACTTTGACATATTAACCCATTTAATTTTCATTTCTGTGCTGAGAGGTAAGAAGTTGAACATTACTGTCCTCACTTGGTGGAAAAGTTGAGACTCAGAAGCCTCGAGGAAGCCATAGCATTGGCTCCAGAATCCAGGTTTCCTGACAGATCCTCCATTCCTCTTTCCTAAGGGACCACACTGATTTCCATGGTGCCATGCAAACCACAGCAAAATGTGGCCAAATTGGTCTGCAAAAGACAACACCTGTGCATGTGTGTCAGGGTCCTGAATCCTTTTGCTATCCCAGTGGAGGGACACTGAAGCCTTATTCTTATTTGGAGATAGTACTGGTGTCTTTGTTCCTGCCTGCTTTTCCTCAGTACCACAGATATATTGAAAATGCCACTTAGCCTAAACCAGGGAGTTGAATGGGTTTTCACAATCTCAGTGACTAGCTAATTGTAGCTGCTGGGCACATGCTCTTATTTCTGTTGACGTACTGTAGGAGTGCCAGGACTGGAAAGTGTTGTCTGTGGGAAAGAGAGAGACACCAGCAAGAGGGGAGACAAGTGGGCTCAAGGTAGCGGAGGGAGGGTTTTGTTCTTGGTAGTGTTTTCTTTGTTTAACTATTGTGAAGTGGTAAAATTGTTTCTGATTTTCCATTTAACTGCTGTTGGAAAACCAGGAGAGCATGCATAGCATCAATACATGTTTGTCTTTCTCATTTTGACCTTTTGTTTTAACTCTTTTTTCTTGTAAGCTACTGTTAAATATGCAAACCAATTAGCCTATCTTTCATCTCTTTCATTTATCCTCCCAGCTTCCAAAATAACAGATGGTAAAATTGTACCTATTTTCCTATCCTCCTCACAAAAGACATAAAAATCACAAAAATTATACAATCACCACTCAGCAACTGAAATACCAAGATGTCAGGATGATCCAGCCACAGACACAATAATAGCCGGTGTTTGACATAAGTTTGTCCTGCCCAGTAAATTCCATGTCAGTAAGATTATGCCCTATTGTTAGTTTCTGCATCCTCAGGCAGGGCTCACCCAGCATGAGGACTTCACAGAGCAGGCATTCCATAAATACTTGCGGGATAAGTGAATCAGTGCACATAGTAGGCTCAACAAACGTTTGATTGATTCCATCCACTTCTCTCCAGTTTAAAATAGTTTTATCACCAGGCGCAGTGGCTCAAGCCTGTAATCCCAGCACTTTGGGTGGCTGAAGCAGGTGAATTGCATGAGTTTGAGGCCAGCCTGGGTAATGTGGCGAAACCCCATCTCTACAAGAAATACAAAAATTAGTTTTCCATGGTCCTCACAGCCTGGTCAGCCAGTTGCTCCTCGTAGTCTTCCCAAAGGAGATCATTATTCCCTACAATGGCCTTCAGCTCCTCATGACCATCCCACTTGCTGCTGTAGATCTCCTACAGGGTTTCTGACACTCTTTTTGAACTTTCATGCATCACTTTAGCTGCACTAAGGAAGTTCTCAAGGTCCTTGTAGAGCTTATGGTCTTCTGCCTGTTGTTGGTAGAAGTTGTTAGTGCTTTGTTCAAATCGTTCACCTTTGGTTTACTACTTGGCCCAGTTCAGTGATATTAAGGAGGGAATTGCCAAGCGGGGTTGAAAACTCGTGGATTATGATGGTGCCCGACATCACCTGGACTCAGTGCAGAATGCCAAGAAGAAAGATGAGGCCAAGACTTCCAAGACAGAGGAAGAGTTCAACAAAGCCCAAACTGTGTTTGAAGATCTGAACTAAGAACTACTAGAGGAGCTGCCTATTCTTTGTAATAGTCACATTGGCTACTATGTGACCATCTTCCAAAACATTTCCAACTTGAGGGATGTCTTCTACAGGGAAATGAGCAAGCTGAACCACAATCTCTAGGAGGTGATGAGCAAACTGGAGAAGCAACATTCCAATAAAGTGTTTGTGGTAAAGGGACTATCAAGCAGCAGCAGGCGCTCTTTAGTCATTTCTCCGCCGGTTCAAACATCTGTGGTCTCCAGTCCTCTTACCTCACCTACTAGTCCCTCTACACTTTCCTTGAAGAGTGAGAGTGAATCTGTCTCAACAACTGAAGATCTGGCACCTGATGCAGCCCAGGGGGAAGATAATTGTGAGATCAAGGAGCCCTTAGAAGATGAAGAAATAGAAAAGGAAGAATCTGAAGCAAGCTTCTCTGAGGAAGAAGAGCCTCTACCAGCCTGCAATAGCCCCACCCAGGCCCAGCCCTCGCCTACCATTGAGAGTGGCAAGTCCCAGGAGGAAGTTCTCCCTAGCTCCCCAGCTCCATCACCAGGCAGAGCCCTGCGTCCTTCAAGGCAGCCTGCATTATCTGCCACAGAAGTAGTCCTCCGAACTCGCACCACAAGTGAAGGATCTGAACAACCAAAGAAGAGAGCCTCTCTCCAGAGGACCTCAGCACTCCCTAGTAGGCCTCCTCCACCCAGAGACACTCCAAGCCCCAGGCCCTCCTCAGGGAACATACCCTCCAGCCCTCCAGCCTCTTGAGGGGATTCACCCACCAGCCTTAGGGTCTCCTTGGGGACTGAGACTCCAAGTCCTAGGACCTCCCTAGAGGTCTCTCCTAATCCAGAACCACCAGAGAAACCAGTAAGAACTCCTGAGGCCAAAGAAAATGAAAACATCCACGATCAGAACCCCGAAGAACTTTGCACTTTTCCCACCTTAATGACATCTCAGATTGCTTCAGAACCTGGAGAGGCAAAGAAGATGGAAGATAAGGAAGAGGATAATAAGCTTGTCTTAGCTGACTCCTCAGAGGGCCAAGACCAGTTTAAAGTCTCCATGGTACCAGACCAGAGCAACTTCACAGCACCTGAACCTCAAGAAGAGGTACCTACCAGTGAAAATGCACAACTCTGAAGAGAAACTGCCAAGACTCCTCTTACCCCACACCTCCCCAAAGAAGCTCTTCAACCAGAGGGTATAGGTCAGAGGGATATAAGAGCCAGCAACCATCCCTGGGTTCTCAGTAGGAATGCTGGTGCTCTCTAAAGACCTGGCATTAATGGAGGTGGAGAAGCAGCCTTATGGGAGAGATGGAGGGAGGCAGGCTGGGGAGAAGAGAACACTAGACTCAGGGAATATTTAATTCAGGTTTTAGCATTACTAGAATAAGACTTTATACATTAAAGTGGAACTATAATCACTATAAAAAGCAAAAGCATCTATAGACAGACACTTGTCTATACAGAGACATAATCACACATACTAAGAGATAGTGAACAAATGTGTCTTTGACTTATGACCCATTTTGCAAAACTTAAAGCCAGAAGAACACATTTTCAGATTGCTAAATAAAGTCTGATTCTGACAAAAAAAATATACAAAAATTAGCTGGGTGTGGTGGCAGGCACCTGTAGTTCCAGCTACTTGGGAGGCTGAGGTGGGAGGATCACTTGAGCCTGGGAGGTTGAGGCTGCAGTGGGTTGGAGCGTTGTGCTCTAGCCTGCGTGACAGAGAGACCCTGTCTCAAAAAAACAAAAATAAAATAAAATAGTTTTTTTCTCTTTATTGAAATAGAAACCCCCCCCCCAACTCTTGGCTGTAAAAAATGTCAAAAAATATGCATCTATTGGAGCAAGTATAACTAGTATGTAGGATAGGATCAGACGTGACCCCATTCTTGCTCTGACCTCATACCATTTCTCTAAACTTTACTTGGTGTGAGGGTGGGGGACCCTTACATGAAAACTCTGGAAAGCCCTATTATGTTTCTTCTTATCCTTAGGTAACAGCTCATGAAGTAGAGGAGAGCAAACAAACCAAAACAGGTGATTGTTTTAAAGTCTTCCACAGAAAATTTCTGCAGAATTATTTCAGGATAAATCCAAAGTAAAGTACTTTTGCTTAACAGATTTTGGTCTATATCCTAAAATTACATTGCCCAAGAAGAAGACCAAGCCAGGTGAGTTGGAATAAACCTGGAATAGGCTAAACTCTTTGTTTTCCCAAATGGCAGGAGAGTGCATTTGATTTAGAATATGGTGGAAGCCATGAAGGCAAGAATCCAAGAATGGTCCTGATTCATGGCATAGTCAGTCCATACTAGGTTCCCCGTGAGGTAAACCGTACCACAGGAATGGGCCAATGACGGATAAGGAGTCAGAGGCTTGGACCCAGCCTAGGAATCTAGTCCAAATGATAGTGCTTTCCAAATGATAGTGTCCTAACCAGCAGGGTAAAAGTGGGTTTGACCAGTGCGGAGGTCCCCAGGATCTGATCCGGCAAGTAGGATGTAAATTAGGAGTCTCCAGACATGGACCACACTTGAAATCAGGAAGATAACTGTATCATGCTTCTGAATATTCCATTGCATCTAGGGGAAAGGTCCAGCTCACACAGCATGGTATAAATTAGAGCAAGTTGAGTCTCAGGATCCCAGGCAGGTGAGCTCATAGAGGGTTTAATTCCAGGTGCTGGAAAGTGGGGAAATAATTTGAAAGCATTGAGAGAGTTAGGGATTAGGTAGACGTAGACAGTTTTAGAGTGGAAGGGGGTTGTATTTCTGAAAGTATGTAGAGGTCCAAGTTCACCACATGTATATTGTGTGTAAGATGGCAAGACGAATTCCAGACCACATCTTGGGATAGGGATGCCTCTACTGAACTTTCTGGAGACTTCCTGGCTCCCAGAGTGCAGGTTGGTTGTGTTGAAAAGTAACTGGGGAGACCAGGACTGGTAAAACATTTCTTGGCCCTGTTTCAGAAATGGAGCTGTCAAAATGCAGCCCCTAAGGTGAACATTTGCAAAAGATTCTGGATTCTTCTCAAAAAGCTAGATTTCTTGTCCAGGGATTTTAGCCTACAAGTGAGGCTAAGCTATATTTTAGCCTTTGTATTGAAATGCAAAGTAGGGAAGAAATATTTTTATTGTGATAAAGATCATAGCTAGTCAGTAATCAAATAGGTCATAAATGAGAATTGTTAAAAAAAAAAACCCACACACCTTAAACATTATCTTTTAACTTGAAATCTATACATGTATATTTATTCACCCATTTGCCAATGTGGGTCTAAGGTCTTTTCATTGAGCATGAATTGGCTAATCATGGCTCTGCATCATTTTCATGTGTAAACTAACCCCATATTGTTTTCTCTATGATTCCCATTTTCATCTTTAAAGTACATTGAGGATTTAAAGCCTTCTGCAAAAACAAAAACAAAAACAAAACGTGAGTGTAGAACTCTTCTAGAGTTCTTTTATAGTTGCCTTCCCCACACCTCATTCAAACATTTACCAAATTTATTTTTCCTTCCAAAATATTCAACTTATATTTTTATTAACATAATTACTACTTTTTCACACCCATATTTTGTCAGTTTGAGTAATATTCAATCAAATTATATAATTATGATGAAGGGAACTAGCAAAACCAGGTTTGGGAGCAAACCCAGCTGAATCTTTAGTGAAAATACAACTCCACAGGTGGGAACAGAAGTACTAGGTTGTATTCAGAAGCATGGCCTCCTAATCTGGAGAATTCAGCCTCCTACAAGTGTCAGTCAGCATTTGTTACAGAGGGAATGGAGAGTGGTTGTTAATTTTGTGAACTGGTTCAGTGGAGGTGTATTAAGAGAGTTCCAGCTGTACTGCTTAATAGGAGAGAGTACAATTAGCTGAAATTTTTGCTAATGTATATCCAAATCTAAATTTAATTTTGGGTACATATTATAATATAAAATTAATCTATCTTATAATGATAGTCAACATATAATGAGTGGTTTCTATTATTACAGCCTGAGCTAAATGCTTTACATGCAAACTTATGGATGTGATAATGCTATCCCCATTTTTATTAGTCTCTTCTCATGCTGCTGATAATGACATACCTGAGACTGGGCAATTTACAAAAGAAAGAGATTTAATGGACTTACAGTTCCACATAACTGGGGAGGTCTCACCATCATGGCAGAAGGTGAAAGGCACATGTCACGTGGTGGCAGACAAGAGAAGAAGAGCTTTTGCAGGGAAACTCCCCTTTTTAAAACCGTCAGATTTCTTGAGACTTACTCACTATCATGAGAATAGCATGGGAAAGATCTGCCTCCCTGATTCAATTACCTCCCACCAAGTTCCTCTTACAACACATGGGAATTGTGGGAGTTAAAATTCAAGATGAGATTTGGGTAGGGACACAGTCAAACCATATCACCATTTCACAAGTGAACACACTGAGGCATACAGAGGCTATTTCCCTTGCTTGAGGTCACACGTTCAGTGTGCCCATGCTCTTAACCCACATCTATTTGGTGCCTGAATTCATACTCCTAATCATGACACCATGCTGCTTCACGTTACAGCAATAAATGCAAAGGGAGCTGATGGGCAGAAGCTGCCAAACAATGAAGTAGGTAGGATTCCTTAAAACACTTTTTAGTAATTCCTTTTTAAGTTCAAGGTGATTGTTGAATCAATTAAGCTTTCTGGTTCTCAGAAACCTGGATTACACTTCAGGGAGACTTCATTGCCCTTAAAGAGGTATGACTGCCTAATATGTAGTTAGATACGAGGAAGCAACCCAGGTCACTGTAACAACTCAACATTCATTAAGCAGTTGACTATTGAAAGCGTGAAAATAAAAAGGATGTGGCTATTTCCAGAAGGAACATGCAGTCTCCCTACTCATGAGAACAGGATTTGTGGTCCACTTGGTGAGACAGGATTGTTCACTTGATGATAAACCATGGAGGGCAAGGAGTACAAAGTCCTCAATGAGTGATGCAGACAAGAAGCTCCAGGAATGGGTAGGTTAAGGCCAGGAATGTGGTCAAGATGCTTAATTAAAGGCTTGGGGCTTCATGTGGGCCTTGAAGAGGGGCAGCTGGTCAGGGTGGGGGACATTCTGAGTAGGAGAAACAGAATGAATATAATTCCTGGGGTAGGAATATGCATCTGGGGCTCTTGCGTGCTTGCAAAAGGGGTCTTATCAAGGAGTGGAGAGAGACAGGTAGTATAGCACTAGCTCGTGGAAGAAGTGGACTGTCAGGCTAAGGAATGGGAATATCTTTCAGGCAATAAAGAATTACTTACATCAGGGTCTGTGGTATTGTGTGATCTTATTTGACTTCTAATAAGAATGAAAAGACCTCCAGTCAACACAGTTGTTTGGTGGCAAGTCAAAACGTTTTGAACATTGCAAAAGATGCTTCTTTTTATCCTCCTCCTCCTCTTCTTCTTTTTCCCCCTCCCCCGCTTCTCCTCCTTTTCCTGCTACTCCTGCTCCTGCTCCTTCTCCTTCTCCTTCTATTTTCTGTTTTTTGCTCTGTTCTAAGACCCAGGGTCACTCTGTTGCCCAGTCTGGAGTGCGGTGGCACAATCACTGTAACCTCCGTCTCCCAGGTTCAAGTGATTCTCCCTCCCTCAGCCTCCAAGTAACTGGGATTACAGGTGCCCACCACCACATCTGGCTAATTTTTGTATTTTTAATAGAGACGGGATTTCACCATGCTGGTCAGGCTGGTCTCGAGCTCCTGATCTCAGGCCATTCACCCATCTTGGCCTCCCAAAGTGCTGGGGTTATAAGCATGAGCTACCATGCCCAGCCCCCCTCATCTTCTTTATCTCCAGCACTTACACCTTTCTGGGAGATTTTCCAGCCAGGGGATATGCTGTTCCCCCAGTGCCAGCCTTGGGCAGGATGAAAGTACCTAGGAGTGATGTCCTGGGAGTAGCTCTCAGCCAACGGAGGTTGGCAGGTGCCTGGACAAATACCCCAACCTCCTCACCCCTCAGTGGAAGCAACTCTGCGTTGTGGATTCTCCACTGTCTCCAAATGTTCCCCAGAGAACTGAACCCTAGTTGCCAACAACAGGACTTGCTTGGTAACACAGCCTTTATTCACTGCCTTTCCTTCCCACTCCTCTACAGAGATTTCCTGGGATCACCTCCCAGTGAAACTATCTGCACTTTAATCTTTGTCTCAGGGTCTGCTTCTGGGAGAATCCAAATTAAGATAGTTATTTTTTAAAAATAGCACTCTTTTTTAAGCAGCCCGCCACCAAACCTTTAAAAAACCCAAACGGCGAATTTGGCCTCTGGAAGCAGCATGAGTACCTGACAGGCGTGTGTAGCATTTTTTTTCTTTTTTCTTCTCTTTTTTTTTTTTTTTTTTTTTGAGACAGAGTCACGCTCTCTCTCCCAGGCTGGAGTGCAGTGGCGCGGTCTTGGCTCACTGCAAGCTTCGCCTCCCAGGTTCACGCCATTCTCCTGCCTCAGCCTCCCGAGTAGCTGGGACTACAGGCGCCCGCCACCACGCCTGGCTAGTTTTTTTTTGTATTTTTCGTAGAGACGGGGTTTCACTGTGTTAGCCAGGATGGTTTCGATCAGGCATGTGTAGCATTTTTATCTTCTCTGCCTATATATAATTTCTGACATGTACAAGTTAGGTTTAGCACCATATCCGAGTGAATTATGCTTGACACTCTGCTAAGGAAGAAAAAGAAGAGAAATAACAGTAAATAAGTATGGACCACAGAGCTGGCACAGAATCAGGCACTTTTCACATATAATAATCTCATTTAAATCTCATAACCTTACAACATGGATGGAACTGGAGGTCATTATGTTAAGTGAAATAAGCCAGGCACAGAAAGGCAAATATTGGGTGTTCTCATTTATTTTGGGGATATAAAAATCAAAACAATTGAACTCATTGACATAGAGAGTTGAAGGATAGTTACCAGAGGCTAGGTAGGGTAGAGGGAGGGCTGGGGGAGGTGGGAATGGTTAATAGGTACCCCCCAAAAAAATAGTTAGAAAGAATGGATAACACCTACTATTTGAGAGGACAGTAGGGTGACTACAGTCAATAATAACTTAGTTGCACATTTTAAAGTAACTTAAAGAGTGTAATTGGATTGTTTGTTACTCAAAGGATAAATGCTTGAGGAGACAGATACCTCATTCTCCATGATGTTATTATTTCACATTGCATGCCTTTATAAAAAAAACTCATGTACCCCATAAATATTTATACCTACTATGTACCCGCAAAAATTAAAAATAAAAATTTCATAACTTCTGAAGTAGAAGTTATTGCCTTATTTTTCAGCTGAAGATATTATTATACTATAAAGCCATGGAGGGTGAGGATTGTATTTTACCTGCCATTTTATCCAGTTTTCAGCACAAAGCCTGGCAAATAGTTAAACCCTAAGAAACATTTATTTGGTAAATGAACAAATAATATGTTAAGTAGCTTGTTTAAGATCACAGAACCAGTTATTTGCAGAGCTGGGATTGCACTACCTTGTGATACTCAAGGAAAAGTAACCTTCTATTGATTGTCCCAGGCAACACTACAACACTTTGGTAAATACAACGACTACAGACAAATTTCTTTTTGGTGTGTCCAGAAGAAATAAACAAGGGCTTTCTAGTCTTTTCCCTATATATTGTGTAATTTATAGGCAATTGAACAGACTGATAGTTGCATATGTATTTTTATTTCAATGACAATTTGGTGTGACTTTTTAATTTAGCAAATATTATATCTTCGTGAAATATGTAGGCTCTAAGGGGGAAAAGCTCCAAGTTTAGAAATATGAGGAAGAACTTACTCATCACAAAGATTTCTGGCACAAAACAGACCTAATGATTTTCCTACTCTATGGCCCATGCCACTTGGGTGTGTGAGAAGCTCTAGTCTGTCCCTCATGAGTGGCTCTTCTTTGCACATCATCTACCACTCAGACTGTTGCTATTAATCAAAACAAAAAGACTAACTCTTGGATGATGGAATTTTGGGAACTTGTGGTAGATAACAGGAGTGATAGATGTCCCAAGTGGAAGCAGAGGCCAGATAACAAGAGGGAAGAAGAGTTATGCCATAGAGTGGATATGCGGAAGAACAAGCATAATTCCTAAATCCATCATAACCAGCACATTTTTGTAACTGGAAACAAATGCACTTCTAATACGAACATGTTTCAGTTCACAGGGTAGTACATATATGAAGCGAGCTGTGAGATCTGATATTTGTTGCATAATAAGCTTATACTGCGTGCCTGATACCCTGAAAGTTTTAAACATGCTGGCAGAGTTCATGATTTCTTGACTTGGTAATTTTTTCCCTCATATCCGAATGGGATTCTCTCCAACTCCGAAGTTGTTGAATGGAACTGTAAGAATTTAAACTTGTGAGCCCAAGGCTTAGCATGGAATACTCTATTTGGATTGGTTTATTCTTTTTGCTCAACATGAGAAAAGTGTACAAGTTACTGATTGGATAGCATGATGATCCAGATTGTCTAAGGCAAGAAAGGCTGGATCAGAGAAAAAGACATCCTTTCTGCAGTACGGGTTGGTCACCAGGCCCTCCCCTGTTGGTGTGTTTTAGATCCTCTGTGTTTCTGCTCTGGACAGTGTTTTTCTACCTTACGCTTCTGTTTACTTATTTGCTGCTTTTGCTTTGTGATGAGAATAAAAATTGTCTATACAGTTGACTGTCTTCATCAATATAACTTTACTACTGAACGCAGTTCTTCCCCAGGAAGATAAAAATTGCAAATAATATTATTGCTTGTTCCAGTAACTTCCCCAAAGAACTATGAACTCTTCTATAGAATGCATCCTGAACCAGTTCATACCCAAGACTCTTTGAACTCGTTCTCTTAAAATTCTCACCTAGCTGTCTGCAACAATCCTAAACTATTTTATCATAACCCTACCCTCATCCTGATTAAGCTCCTCTCTATCATCAAAAGAACCCATCTTAAACCACACTTCGAAATGTCAATCAGTATCCTGACTTTGTTAATAAGACTTTGTAGACATTCTTTCTTAGTAGATGAACAATACACTCAGCTTTGTCTTATCCACAGGCTGTTGTAGTGATATTTTGGGGAGCAAGCATTGAATTTGACAATTGTGTACTGCATTCTCATTGTCTTTCTGCTTCAGTATTCTTTACTCTCTGCCCAATTCTATATTTCACACCCCCAATTCCCAAAGTGTAAGAGTTTGATAAATTTTGGTTAACTGCTGTCATACCTGTTGGACAAAGCTGAAGTACATGGCCTCTTTCTGGACTAATGGTCAGCTCAGGGATTCTTTGCCTTTGGGTGTGGTCTTTCTGCTAGACCAAAACATAGGTGGGTGGTAGAGATAATGTAGTAAAACACATGGTCATAGAAGTTAAAGGAATTGACTACATCCACTTTCTTAAGTAAGAATCTATGCACAGGAACTCTTAGAATGGGGCTAAGGGCACAGCAGGCATTCTGAGAGTAAACACTGGTGAAGTTATACAGGTGGAGAGCATTAACTAGGAGCTGAGAACAAGGATGTGGTACTGACTGCATGGTTTAAAGGTTGGGCCCTCTTTTTTTTTTTTTGTTACTGATTTTGGATTCTTGTTTTCCTTGCAAGAACAAAAGGTTCTCTAGAATCCTTCACCCACCAATGAAATAATCCGGCAGGAGAAAAACTTTAGATGGGAGTCTTGTCATAAAAAAAAAATACGGTTGCATGGAGCTGCCTAAGATGTGAACCAAACTAAAAATAGGAAGACAGGGGCTAAAAAGTTATTTTAAGAAATCCCCCCCAACCACAGTCACTCCGTGGGCTGACTGGGAAGCAGGAAGCATGACTGGTCACACCATCTTGGAATAAGAAGCCATGGCTGGCTGGATCAGATCCTCTGATGGCTCAAGTAGAGCTGAACTTGAACATGACTCCAGCGCTGGGTGGGGGATGGGGGGTGGGGGGTGGGCGGCGGGTTCTGCCCTCACTGCTGCAGCTCCTTCATTCTGTTGAGGGCACTGCTGGTGCGGAACCACTTGATCTGCATCTCGTTGAAGGTTCAGGAGGTTCAGGAGGATGGTCTCCTGGGTCCCATTGGGGTGCCAGATGATGCAGTTCAGGGACTTGCCGGGGGAGAATTTCTTCAGGCTCTGAATGGTCAGTTTGTCCACAGGGTGAATCTTGTTGTAGTCAGCTGGGTCAGCAAAGGTCAGGGCAGCAGGCCCTGCTTCTTCAGGTTGGTCTCATGGATCCTGGCGAAGCTCTTGGTGATGATGGCCCGGCCCCCAAGGTGGTGAGACTCTAGTGCTGTATGCTCCTGGCTCGAGCCCTCACCGTAGTTCTTGTCCCTGATCACCATCAATCTGATGCCATGTATCTTGTAGTAGCAGGCAGTCTCAAGGACGGGGCCAAACTCCTGGGTGAGGGCATTGCGCACGGAGTTGGCCTTGCCATTTTCAATGTTGATGGCACCAATGAGCAAATTGTTGGAGATGTTGTCCAAGTGCCCATGGAACTTGAGCCAGGGGCCAGCAGCCAAGATGTGGTCAGTGGTACACTTCTCTTTGACCTTGATGAGGATCCGCAGGTCCTCCAGGTCCTTGCCATCCCATTTGTCAAAAGGCTGCAGTAGCTGCAGGCACTGGCTGGTGGGGCTCACGTCAATGTGCTGCCCACTCCTGTCCTTTGGTGGGGGTGGAGGTGCTGGTAGATGTCCTGCCCTGGGTCAAACTCCACTTGGGGAAGCTCATCCAGCTTGAACTTCTTGCCATCCTTGCTCATCAGGTAGTCAGTCTCTGGGTTGAACTTGAGGTTCCTGCAATGGCCAGGGCTGTGACAATGTCTGGGAACATGACGAAGGCATGGGTCTCAGGGTTGGTATCACTGCGGCCCATGAAGTTCCTGTTGTAAGAGGTGACAATTGTGTTCTTCTCCCCCTTCTTGATGTCCTTCCTGTCCCAGCGGCCAATGTAGGGGCCCCCTTTTATTTGGTAAACAGCAGTGATATACCCAGCAAAGAAGAGAGGGTATAAAATATTTGAGGGTCTTTAGCATTTTGTTTCAGAAGCTCATGGTATCTACCAAGCTCGTGCGAAGGACTGTTATGAAGATTCAATAAACAAATATATTGCAGGGTATTTTTTAAGCCTGTAAAGTCTAAAATGGATCCAATATCGTCAATTTGTTTATTCATTCAATCATTTATTCATTCAAGAAACAATCATCTAAAGTTTACCGTATGTTAGAAATTGTGGTAGGCTCTAGGAACACAAACACAAATGCATCCCTTCAAAACGTTTATGGTCTAGTGGAAAAAAAAGGATAGAAGAAATCATTGAAAACAGAATATATGACTCAATAAAGGAATGTATGAAGTTTTATAAGAATATAGATAAATGATATATATTTAAAATATGTATCCTTTACATATATTTACTAACTTCTATATTGTCCTGTGAAGTATACTTTATTTTCTCTCTTTCACACTTAAATAACTGAAATTAAGGAGAACCAAATAATGCGGGCAATAAGTGATAGGTCTGGTACTCAAAGCTAAATATTCTAACTCAAAATCTCGTTCTTTCCCCCCACTCTATCAAGCTGCTTCATTAACTCAGCTGTTATTATGATCAATGGACAGGAAATTTATAAAACAAGATAAGTAAGTGTAAGTGGCTAATTTTAATTTTAAAATTAATAAAATCAAATAAATAAAAATACTAGTCCTTTGTCAGATGCATAGTTTGCAGATATTTTCTCCACTCTGTCAGTTGTCTGCTAATTCTGCTATTTCTTTTGCTGTGCAGAGCTTTTTAGTTTAATTAGGTCCTATTTTGTTGTTGTTGTTTTTGTTGCACTTGCTGTTGGGGTCTTAGTCATTAATTCTTTAATGTCAAGAGAGCTTTTCTGATGTTATCTTCTAGATAACTTCTAGTTGACATTTTTCTCAGCTTATAAAACTCATAAAAAGTAAAGTAAGAAAAATAACAACTGCTATAGACAATAATGAGTGGAAGTAAGTAGTCTCGTTTACTAAAGGTGAGAATGTAAATCAGTATAACCTTTCTGGAAGGCAAATAGTCAATATGGCAGAGACTGCACTTTGTGTTAATCAAAACACTTCCTCTCCCTGGGAATAAAAGAAGACTGTCTTTCCCAGGTTCCCTAGCAGTTCAGTTGGAAATTATGTGACTCTAGTCAATAAATATGGGCAAAAGTAACATATGCCTTTTATTGACCTAAGTCCAAAGATCACTCAGAGTGACACTTCAGCTCTGTCTTCTCTTCCATCTGTAAAATGGGGATAAAATCTCTTATGTTATGTTCATTCCATGGCAATTTAGGAGCCACATGTTTGAAGCAACTCAGATCCCAAAATCATCACATGGAGAAAAGCCACCAAAGAGAGCCACCTGGCCCACACTGGACAATGACTAGAGCAAGAAATAAACCTTTGATGTGTTAAGCATTGAGCATAGGGAATTGAATTGTTACCACAGCAGAACACATCAACTAATGAACATAACATAAGAGATTTTATCCCCATTTTACAGATGAGGCTACTGAGGCACAGAGGGATAAGTAACTTGCCCATGGTCACAAAGCAAACAAATAGCTGAGCTTTGATACTGGCATAAAAATAGACACGTAGACCAATAGAACCAAATAGATGATGTAGAAATAAAGTCAAATACTTGCAGCCAACTGTGATTTTCAACAAAGTATACAAAAACATAAAGTGGGGAAAGGACACCCTATTCAATAAATGGTGCTGGGAAAACTGGCAAGCCACATGTAGAAGAATGAAACTGGATCCCAATCTTTCACCTCATGCAAAAATCAACTCGAGAAGGATCAAAGCCTTAGTTAAATCTAAGACCTGAAACCGTAACAGTTCTAGAAGATAACATCAGAAAAGCTCTCTTGACATTAAAGAATTAATGACTAAGACCCCAAAAGCAAGTGCAACAAAAACAACAACAGCCAAATAGGACCTAATTGAACTAAAAAGCTCTGCACAGCAAAAGAAATAATCAGCAGAATTAGCAGACAATCGACAGAGTGGAGAAAATATCTGCAAACTATGCATCTGACAAAGGACTGGTATCCACACTCTATGAGAAATTCAAACAAATCAGCATTAAAAAATCCCATCAAAAAGTGGACAAAGGACATGAATAGACAATTCTTGAAAGAAGATATACAAACAGCCAACAAACCTGGAAAAAATGCTCAATATCACTAATCATCAGGGAAATGCAAATTAGAACCACAATGAAATACCACCTTACTCCTGCAAGAATGGCCATAAAAAGTCAAAAAACAATAGATATTGTCATGGATGTGGTAAAAAGGGTACACTCTTACGCTGTTGCTAGGAATGTAAATTAGTACAATCACTACGGAAAACAGTATGGAGAGTCCTTAAAGAACTAAAAGTAGATCTACCATTCGATCCAGCAATCTCAATCTCACTAGTGGGTGTCTACCCAAAGGAAAAGAATCATATGAAAAATACACATGCATATGAATGTTTATAGCAACACAGTTCACAATTGCAAAGATATGGAACCAACCTTAGTGCCCTTTGACCTATGAGTGGTTAAAGAAAATGTGGTATATATGCACCATAGAACACTACTCAGCCATAAAAAGGAATAAAATAATGTCTTTTGCAGCAACCTGGATGGGGCTAGAGGCCATTATTCTAAGTGAAATAACTCAGGAATGGAAAACCAAATATTGTTAAGTTCTCACTTAGGAGTGGGAGCTAAACTGTGAGGATGCAAAGGCATAAGAGTGATATACTGGACTTTGGGGACTTGAGGAAAGGTTGGGAGGGGGATGAGGGATAAAATATTACATATCGGGTGCAGTGTACACTGCTCAGGTTACAGGTGCACTAAAATCTCAGAAACCACCACTAAAGTACTTATCCATGTAACCAAAAACCACCTGTACCCCCAAAACTATTGAAATAAAAAATATATTTATTTTAAAATGCATTTCTTAGTCAAACCTTTTGTTTTATACAATAAAAGAAAAATAAAAAGAAAAAATTGCTGCGCTAAAATAAGAAACCTACTCCAGATCACATAGCTAATAAATGACAAGCCCATGCAGTTGACTCTAGAATCTGCATCTTACATCTTAACTAGCACATATGCTGCCTTTCTTAAATAAATTATGGTATATATAACGTACTATGCAGCCATTAATATATGACAAAGAAGTATTTTAACTCACTGAGCAAAGGTTGGGTTATTTAATAAATGATGCTAGCCCAATTGACAGTCTGTCTGGAGGAAATTAAAATTAGGCCTCTCCTTGAAAATTTATACATATATACACGTATATATACACATATATACATATATACACATATATACATATATATTCAAAATGAGTAAAGAAGTTTGATTATAAAAATAAAATAATAAAAATCTAACAGACCATGTGTATAATCTAGGAATGGGGGAGACCTTCCAAATCAAGATGGGATATCTAGGAGCACAAAACAAAAGGATGTTTTGAAGAATATTAAATGAAATAAGACATTGTTCATTAAATAATGAAAAATGCAATGTACAAAACACCCTAGGAAATAAAATTATTGAATCATAAAAAGTTATGGTTATTTAATATGAATTTTCATAGCCCTCACCTGCCTACAGATACTAAGGGGTTTACACTATTAGTAAAAACACTTATTTCCCTGGTTCTACCTCTTTCCTGTGTTATATAGAACCACAGCTCTTTACAAAACATGCTCCAAATAAATCCCCCAGTCCTGGAGCTGGGGAGTTCTAAAATGTGCTCACCAGCACATCTGTTCCCAGTGGGCACTAAGGCCGGACTTCTGTGCTATCGGCCTCACCACAGAGGCGCTTGAGCACCTCTGGCCCCAGGAAAGAATCCCTCCTTAGTTTTGTCATAATCTGAGAGAGGGGTCTTAAGGTAGTTGCCTTGGCCCCAGTGTGTACAACAGTGTAGTGAAATTGCTTTTACGATATTTAATCACAACGTTTCCCAATACCCTCACAGGACTCGGAGAGTAATGGAATGGGCCAGTACCATACACCATATAGGCAGCTGGCAGAATTAGGTCAAACTTCTCGTGGGCACTCCTTCAGGACAGCTCCCTCCTAATCTCCACACACATAGAGTGCTGGAGTGCAGCCCTTGGGATTGAACAGATATGTCCCAGAGACATCTGAGTCACCCGAGGACTCTAGTGCTCAAACTCTGCTTGTATTTGGTGATTAGCACCAGGCTAATCATGGTATCATGGGGATGGAGAGGGAGAGTTCCTCTTTAATATTTTCTATATTGTGTTCATCTAAAAATAAATATTAATTTTATAATCTTAAAAGATTTTTTTAAAAAACAAAAAAAGCACAAAGAACATAGATTCTTAGAGCAAGCAATTTAAAAAGATTATAGAATCTACCTCTATGCAGATTTTTAAAGTAAGATGGTTTATCATCCCCTGCAATGTGACCCTGGAAATGAACTGGACAACAAGTTAATCTTAGGTTTCTATGAATCACTTGGGTTTTGTTGGACTTTCTCTTTCTTTGACTCATATATAAACCAGAGACAGTAGGAGTCTATAAAAATTATTGAACATTGGAACACTAACATCTGAACTTTTTTAAAGTTTCAGGTTGAAATGGCTTCTGTAAAGATCTAACCTAACTGTGGTTGATAGAAAATAGCAATATTCAATCAAAGTTATATATAAGTTAGGAAAGGAATTACAAGCCAGGGTAGCTTGACTAAATTCTCACTGAGCTTACTCAAACTCTCATCTGCTCCAAGGCTTCCAGCTGTATAGACGTTTCTTTCAGAATTGTTTCAGTTCATTTCAATGAAAAAATTATCAAGTATAATAAAACAGTTTTGGAAAGACAGGAGGGATTTGGGACATTACAATTGGTATTAAAAGAACTAATGAGCTTTGCTACTGATAAAGTACTTTTTGTATTCTTTTTTGGTTCAAAGAATGATACCCAATTGTTAATTCTTAAGCACATACATCTTTTCCATTTTTGTTTTTCCTGCTTGGTGCCTGAATTTTCTTGGCTACTACTGAAATATATTGAATAGGCTGACTCTACTTTTTATCTGCATATTCTATGGATCTAGTGGCTCTGAATCCAAGCCGCTATAATGATCATGAAAACAAAATGTTTCTGATGAACATATAACCAGATATTGCTGACAAAAAAAAAAAAACAAAACAGGCTGATGGGGGCCAGAGCAGTACATATGGTCTGCATTCCTGCCAAACTGCATGTATGCACAGCCACACAAAGACAAAATCCTTCGGTAAACACTCACAGTTGAGGAATAGGGTATAACATTTTAATATATTAACCATTTGAAAAAATTCCTGTTAGTTCCTTTTAATCTCTGGTATGCTGTCACCATTCAAACTAGACTAGAGGTATCAATTTCCTCTGGAAGGAATATTATAGCAGAGAAAACAAATAAGAAACCGGTTCTCAAGTTTGAGATTCAAAATGGGCTCTTGAGTCTCTTTACTGTTTGGCAGAAGAAGATTTGATTGCAAAAGCCTGAATTTTGAATATGAAAGTCTAAGATTCTAGAGGACCTGAGGCATAAGTTTTTCCATTAACGTACTAGATTACATGTAATGCAGGTGGATATCAGTGCATGATTTTCCTGTTGGAGAGGAGCTATGGATCCTATAGTTTGGGGAACAGGAAGAGAGTTAGAAGGGGCTATGGTTTGAATGTGTTCCCTATCCTATGTTCATTGCAGCATTATTCATAATAGCCAAAATATGGAAACAACCCAAATGCCCATCGACAGATGAATGGATACAGAAAGTGTCATATGAACTTACAATGCAATATTATTCAGCCTTAAAAAATACAAGGAAATCCTGCCATTTTTGATAACACATATGAACCTAGAGGAGATTATGCTAAGTGAAATAAGCCAGTCTCAGAAGGACATATACTATATGAATCCAGTTATATGAAGTATCTAAAATGGTCAAACCCATAAAAACAGAGATTAGAATGGTGAGTGCTAGGGGTTGGGGGAGGGGAAAATGGGAAATTATTTTTCAATGGGTATGAAGTTTCTATTATGCAAGATGAGAAAGTACTAGATACCTGCTGTACAACATAGTACCTAGGTTTAACAATATGGTATTGTATACTTTTAAATGTAAGAGGATAATCTCATGTTGTGTTCTTACCAAACAAACAATAACAACAAACCCCCCAAATCCCACAAAAGAACATAAAGACATTTTTGAAGGTTATGGATATGTTTAGTGCCTTGGTTGTCGTGATGGTTTCATGACTAGTCACATTTCCAAACTCATCAAGAGGTACACACGAAATGTGTGCAATTTTTGGTACATCAGTTATACCTCAATAAAGCTAAAAAAAAAAAAATTCAAAAGAAAGGGTGAGAGAGCAAGGGAAGGGACCTTCCACAGGAGCCACCAAAGACCAGGAAGTGTGGTAGCCCTGCGGGAATTCCCATATTCGGGGTTGAGGGAGAGAAGAGTGTAACTTTCGTTGAGTGTCTATTACATGCCAGGCATAGTATTAGATTCTTTTTTGTTGGTATACTCACACTTTCCTCCTTCTTTAAAGTATTATTTTTTAACCTTGCTTTAATTGTGGTATACTATATAACATAAGATTTGCCATTTTAAAACAGTTTAAGCATATAATTCAGTGGCATTAATCAAAGTCGCAGTGATATTCAACCATCACCACTCTCTACTTCCAAAACTTTTCATCACTCCAAACAGAAACTTTGTATCCATTAACAAATGCTTTGTCCTTGTCATTAATTTTATTTCACTTCAAACGCTGAGGGAAATGACCACGAAGCAACTTTTGTTTTCATTGTTTAGCTCTCTCACTTGATCCCATGGAAACTGCAGAAATGTTGGGAGTTTGGGCCCCGAAAACGCTGGGGAGATGATGTTCAGTCCCTTATGCTGCTGCACGTATTTACTTAGCATTAGGACGTGATTCACGGTAAACACATGTAGGTATTAATTATTTTTAACTTGTGGTCCCTGGACTTGATCCAGGGGGTCTATGAACTCCCTGCAATTGTAATCAGAATTTTGGATGCAGATGCATTTGCTTGGGAAATGGTTATGTAGCTTTTTCCTCCTCAACCTTAGAAGGATATATAATCCCCAGAATGATTACAATCCCCATTTTTGAAGATAGAAGCTGGGGAGTAGGCACTGAACCCTCAAAACTAGGCGATGGAGTCACAGAGTTTAAGTACTTTTACTCTCTCTGTGTGATCCCTCTGTGGTTAATTTGGTTTAAGGAAGCTTGGAAGAAATTCTGTTCCTAGTCTCCTCTCTCCACGTCCCACTCCCCAGACCCCATCTCACCTTACCAACTTCGATCGATAGTCTGCATCCTGAGGCCTAGAGAGATGGGAGAACTGGAGGACATGCCTGGGTAGTACAGTTGGAATATTAATAAGAGAACAAGTGTATGAAGCAGGACAGAAGGGGAGAATAATTTTGCTTCTTTTCTCTGCCTGTATAGAGAAGAACCCCTGTGTTCTTTTGACCTTATCTCTGCCATTTTGCACTCATTATGGCTAGGTTCCAAAATCTCTCTGCTTGGAGGCTTCCCCCAAATCATTAAAAAGTTCCCTGGTGTCCCTGGCCCTGCCTGAATCCAATCCTGGCCCAACTAGATCCCGCTCACCCAACCTACCAGTCAGCTCTGCTCCACACCCCTGTGTCCAGGGTTGACCGTCACTCTGTCTTCTCTCCCAAACACATCAACCACCTCGCTCTGAGTCTCCCTGTGCCCAGCCTGTCCCCTCACACGTGTCCTTTCTCTGGGGGATGCTGCACAGTTCATACTCCACAGTCAGGAACCCTGAGCTCTTCTACCCTCAGGTGCCCAGGCCAGCCCACTTCCAGATGAGCCCAGGGAGTGTTTGCCTAAGGCATGATGGGAAAGCTGGGGCATCTGCTTGGGGGAACTTATCTGGCCTCTATGGCATTTAACAATGGGATTATCATGAATGTGCAAAGAGAATTAAACTGCATTTAGGGAAAACATAAACAATGGTACATTATAAAGATGTAGAGCTCTAAAATGAAAAATAGAAAAACTAGGTCTGGTTCTATAAAGGTAATATTAATTACAAGAATTTATGAGAACTTATGGCTAATTACCACGTGCACTAACATTTGTGAACTTATGGCTAATTACCACATGCATATACACTTATGTATATGTACACAACTAATTTTATTGTAAGTTTTGTTGGGTTGCAACATTACACAAATAATAATAATTTATTGTTTGCTGAGCTTCTACAGGCCAGCTACCATCTTAATCACTTTATAGAAATTGTTTTATGTAGTCTCACACTCTGTGTTTCCAGTCTGTAGTTGCTCATTAAGCGTGGTTATTATCTAATTCATTTTAATAGAAGAAAACTACATTTTGTAAAATATTGGTTGTATCTTAAAAGCTCTGAAAGTCCTGAATACAGACTGTTAATATACACTTGGGTAATTATCAGAACTTTGCTGTCAAAATCCTATCTGTTGTACCTACAAAAATAAATTTTTATGGAAATGTCTTCAAATTCCTCTTAGCTACTAGAAGAAAGTAATGAAAGGAGAAAAGCTTAATGAGAGCTAATTCATAAGCCTTCCCTCCTTTCTGCTTTCTTCCCTGATCTGTTCCTCCAGTCCCTTTTTCCTCCAGTCCCTCCAGTTCCTCCTTTTTCCTCCAGTCCCTTCTATTTTTTCCCCTCCCCTCCCTAACCCTTAAATTTTCTTCCCTCCCTTCTCCCCCTTCTCCCCCTACTTTTCACCTCATCTTTTCTACCTCTTTCCTTATTCCCTTCTTGTCTCCTCCTCTCCCCTCTGTCTCTCTCCTGTCTCCCTGCTAAGTTTGGCATTGCCCACTGACACATTATTATCAGGTGCAGTGTGCAGACGTTTGGGAAGGGGACCAGGAATAAATGCAAGCAGAGAAAAGTTTCATGCTTCCTCACATTATGCTGGAAAAATAAGTTACCAATTTTAAATGTTAAGATATCCTAGAGGAGCGCCTGTTTTTTTCTGTGAGCATCCAGCAGTGGTGCTCTGGAAATTTAAGATTGAATTCAGTTGAAGCTCACTGGTTCTATTAACAAAAAGATTCATACAAAAGGTCTCAGTGGCATGTTTTTTCTTTCATGGATCAGGAGTTGTCTTTGCTGTGTGTGATGACTGGAACATTAGGCAGATTCTCTAGAAGGTCTATAATCCAGGAGATTGCATCTCAGAATGCAATTTTTGTTCATTGACCTTTATGAAAAAGAATAAAGACACTGAAAATTGATGATAAGAAAGTTGGAAATCCATGAACGTGAGCACTTTCCTCATGGCACATTTAAAGCTTTAGGGAGCTTTCAGGAATATTTGAAAATGTGAATAAAGTCTATATTCAAAAGATAAGACAGATTAGAGAATACTACGTTAGATCTTTTATGGACCATTTATGCTGATTTGATCATCAGTTTCTTTGGTGAAGAGTAACAATGAGCAGGCTGGGTGTGGTGGTTCATGCCTGTAATTCCAGCACTTTGGGAGGCCAAGGCGGGTGGATTACTTGAGCCCAGGAGTTCAAGACCAGCCTGGCCAACATGTCGAAACCCTGTCTCTACTAAAAATACAAAAATTAGCCAGGCATGATGGCACATGCCTGTAATCCCAGCTACTAGGGAAACTGAGGCACAAGAATCGCTTAAACCTGGGAGGTGAGGTTGCAGTGAGCTGAGATTGTGCCACTGCACTCCAGCGTGGGTGACAGAGCAAGACTCGGTCCTTTTAAAAACATAATGAGCAAACCTTCCTTGTCCTGTCTTATGAGATAGAATCCTAGTTTTAGGAATAACTGGCTAGGAGCTTCAATTCTGCAGCTTTTCCTCCACATCTAACCATTTGAAGGGATGTGAACCATAGTGGGAAATGCTCTGGAGAAGAAAGCTGAATTCTAGTTTACACTTGGTTGCAAATCTTCTATGTGGTCATAAGTCAATCATCTGCCATGAGTCTCAGTCTTCCTGTCTATAAAATGGGATACTTGGATCATATGCTGTTCCAGAATGCTATGTTTCAAGGTGGTGATCAATCAAAATGCCTTTGTAACTGCATGTAACTTTGTTCTCGCTTTTGTAAACTGTAGGCAAATCTTTGTCTGGCAGTTTTGTTCCAAAAGAAATGCTGGCTTTTCCACAAATGTTGTTTTGGTCACTTGTTTGGGGGCCAGTCCACTGCTGGCCCTTTATGTTTATGTCAAATGGAAGGCTAAGGCCACATTAAACCTAACTGGTTGAAAGAGAGCAAGTTCAAAGCTATATCCCAAAGTAACCACACTCTCTTTGCAATATCCTACTTAGATAAATAAAATTTTATTTTAAGAATATTGATTGAGTTCTTTAGCATAGCCTTTGATTTTCACATTTTTCTCTCATAATGTGTTATGGATTTCATATTGCTGGAAATAAGCCCTCACTAATTCCTTTCTTTGCTTCTTCTGTATATCTTGAATCTCTCCACTTCTCTCCACCACCGCTCCTTCCTTCCTAGCCACAGCATCCAGCATCCCTCGCCTGAACAGCAGCCTCTTGACTGGGTTCTCTGTTTCCAAGCTGTAGCCTCTGATCCAGGCTCCATACAGCAGCCGTATTGGTTTGCTTACTTCATTCCCATCATATGAAGGCTTTCCACTGCATTTGTATAAATCCCAACCATCCCAGACCATGGCTATGGTGAACACAGTGAGCAGTCTGGCTGCTGGGAATGCTGTTGGTAGATGTCTTCAATGGTCAGCCCCTGCAGGCTGACCTCAGACACGGGGAGCCACTTCATCCTTCCCAGGGTGCCCTGCATCCAGGGACCACTCTTCGCGGGAGTATAAAGGCTTGGCCAACTCTGGGCAACTCTGGATAGCCATTCTAGCTGCGGAGCTTCACATGGGATTGGCTGTGGCTGTCATCTGGGTCTGCCACTCAGCTCATGTCTTGCTCTGCCCCATCTTTCTCTGCCGTGACCAGCTCGGTCGTGGAGACCCAACCCAGCAGTGCTAGAGGGATTAAGACAAAGATACAGAAATAGAGTGCAAAGTGGGATCAGGGGGTTAACAGCCTTCAGAGCTGAGAGCCATGAACAGAGTTTGACCTATGTGTTTACTGACAGCAAGCCAGTGATAAGCATTGTTTCTATAGATTATAGATTAACTAAAAGCATTCCTTATGGGAAACAAAGCATTCTTAGTGAGGAGCAGAGAAACAGGCTCTGGCTGATTATCTGCAGCAAAAGCACGTTGTTAAGGCACAGGCCGCTCCTGCTATTGTTTGTGGTTTGAGCAGTTTTCCGCTCTGGGTGGGCCAGGTTTCCCTTGCCCTGCTCCAGTAAACTAACAACTTCTAGAAGTGTGCATGCTAGCTGTCACCAGCATGTCACATTGCTGCAGAAATCCTGTTTATGGCCAGTTTCTTTAAGGCCTGTTTGTGACAGGCTTAGGGCCTGTTCCCAGCATTTCTCACTTCCTTCCCCTCTTCCACAGGGGTTGATACAAAGGGAACTCTTTAATAAATGATGACAATGGCATCATAACACCCTGTATCATCTAGTCCTTGCCTACACTTCTGGCTCCATGTCGTCTCACTGGTGCCCCTGGCACGTGGCTCTGCAGTCTTTTTTTCCAGTTCCTGGATTGGATTAGGCTCATTCCGACCTCAGGGTCTACGCAACTGATGTTTCCTCTCTATGGCAGTTTTTCTTACAACTCTATCTAATTCTTACTTATCCGTTAGTTCTTAACTTAGTTAAGTTAAGTTAAGTTAAGTTAGTTCTTGACTGTCACCTCCTCAGAGAAGCCTTTCGCAACCCTACCCCCGCATCACCAACCTGACGTATAAATAAGAATCTTTCTCCTGTTCTCTCACATAGCATCCTATTTTTTTCCTTCACAGGACTGCTTACAATTTGTGGTTATATATTCACTTGTTTACTCACATGTTTAAGTTTGTCTTCCTCTAATAGACAGCAAAATTCACAAAGGCAAGTTTCACATATGTTCTGTTCACCAGTTTAGATAAATTATATCCTCGTCATTTAGCTCCTTTCTTGTCCCCTAGTTGATATGCAATAAATACTGACTGAATGAATGAACGGACTGAACTTCTCCCCTTCCTAAGGAAAGGCCTGAGTTTCTTCAGTCTCCTGGCTGTTTCTCTTTGAAGTCACTGTTCAAGGAGCCAGACTCCCTTAAAGACGGGGAAGAACTACCCTAGGGCAGGACCATCAGTGGATAACACACAGCACCATAGCCAGTTGCCCAGCTGGAAGTTTTGACACAGGCAAGTACTTCTGCATCCAGCAGGAACCATCTTGGCTGCAGGCCAAATGCTGCCATGCCTTCCTCCTCACTTTCCTGTCTTAATTACCCCTTTCTTCTATGGCAGCCTGCTTCAGTTTTCTGTCTATCATCTGTCCAAGCTTTATATTCTCATCTTGCCTGCTTGACCAAACCTAGCTTTGCCTTCACCACTGTATCTAGCTCCAGGAAAGGCACCCCATTCCCCTACACTTTCAGAGCCCTTTGGGGATACCCTCTCACCTTAAGGCACAGGCAGCCTGTGAAACAGGATCAAGATTCAACCCAGTGAAATTTAGACACTATTACTTAGCATTTAGGTAGTAGCAGATACAGGCTGAGAACTTTATAAGGATTACCACATTCAATTCTCATTTAATCTCAACTATTGTATGGAAGATTTACTACTATCTCCATTTTATGAAGTTTGGACAGGTGAAAGTGGTTTATCCAAGGTAAGAGGTGACATTGGGATTCAAACCCAGATGATCTGATTGCAGGAGCAATGAGCATCTTAATTCTTCACTGCATTAGACTGTGACTGGGTAACTTGCTCCACTGAGACCAAATGACATTGCTTTATTTTGTAGTAAACAGAGTTTTGTTGTTGTTGGTTTTTTTTTTTTTTTGCACTGTTGCCCAGGCTGGAGTGCAATGGTGCGATCTCAGCTCACTGCAACCTCTGCCTCCCAGGTTCAAACGATTCTCCTGCCTCAGCTTCCTGAGTAGCTGGGATTACAGGCACACACCACCACAGCTGTCAATTTTTTGTATTTTTAGTAGAGATGGGGTTTCATTATGTTGGCCAGAATGGTCTCGAACTTCTGACCTCGTGATCTGCCTGCCTCGGCCTCCCAAAGTGTTGGGATTACAGGCGTAATCCACTGTGCCTGGCCTCAGAGTTTGTTTTAAATTCAGTTTTGGTTTCTTTCTTTCCTTGCTTTACAGTAAGAAATTTTGAAAAAGGGTATTAGAGTGATTTAGGCCTTAAAGAAATCAGTTCCATTGTGTCACTGCCTTCTTATTAATTTAGCTTTTGGGTTCTATTGTCCTATGCTAGTGTGTGGTGGTACATGATCACTGTGGGCCATTTGCACTTATCATCTCCCCTCTGCAGGGTTATAGAGAGTCAAGGAAGAGTAGTGAGCACATAATGATGCTGATATCATGGGCAGGAGCAGATCGAGCAAAGTGATCTTTTTTTTTTTTTTTTTTGCATTTTGTATCATCCTTTTTTCTCTATTTTGTGCACGAACTTTTGTTACATCATGGAAAAGAGCATATGCTCACAAAATATTAATATATAGAAATGCTACCAATGTATTTAACTACTTGCTAACTTACAAAAAATGTACATAGTGTTATTTTAAAAATATATTTCCTATATGGTTACAGTTTATATATTGATTTTTCTCAGACATGATTGAAATTTCATATTTGATTTTCCAATAAGAAGTTATGTGCTCTAAATTAGATATTCAAAATTGAATAATAAAATAAAAAATTCACTGTGTACTTGCTCTACGAATTATAAGAATTAAAACAACAAGAAATTTTGCTCCCATTAGTCTGGTAAAGATTTTACGAATTTTTAAATAAAAAGATTGGTAATATCTAGTGTTTGGGGTTGGTTAGTGTGCAGGAGAAATGTGGTTTCTAATATATTGAGGTAGAAGGGTAAATAGATACCTGCTTTTGAAGGTAACTTGGAATTAGGTCTGAAAGTTGACCCAGTAATTCCATTTCTAGGAGTCTACCTTCCAGAAATAATCACACGCACAGCGATTTTTTTTTACAAATCATTGCAGTGTAATTTTAAATAGTATAAAATTGAAAGTAACCATCAATAGGGAAAGGGTAAAAGTTATGGGTATAATTAAGAGCATAATTATCAATACTATAGATACTATAGAGCTGTTGAAAAGCATCAGGAAGATATAAATGTACTGACAAGAACTCTATCTAAGACACATGAATGATTGAAAAAGCAAGTTGCAAAAGAATAAATATAGTATTATATTGCTTGTGTTAAGAAATACGTAACATTTATATGTGTAGAGGCGTGCAACAGATCAGAGAGATTGTTATTAGTGTTTACCTCTGGAGAGGGGCTGGGGTTGGCCAATCTGTGGTGAGGAAGTAAAAGGATTCATAGTCACAGGTTTTCTATTCATTTCTGTATCATTTGGATTTTGTACACTGACTATCCATACATAAGTTACTGTTGTAATTTTAAAACAGAAATAAAAAGTTATAACTACAAATCTATAAATTTTTTGTTAGATTAAAATTATAGATCTCTAAGCTCTATGTGTGCTTCATGTAGCATCAAGTTATGCTAAATTATTGAGATATTATTGGGATGTGGCATTAGGGTATATTTTGTTACATGAAACAGAAACTGATTTAAAAAGCATGAGTAGAATTAAGGTAGTTTATTGAAAGGATGTAGGAGAATCTTAGGAAACTCATGCAATCTGGCCTCAAGGGAGTAGGGAAGTTCAAAAGCTATTTCCTCCCTCTCTCTCTCCAGGGCCCAGGTTCTTTGACATCTATTTCTCCTGACACATCCGCACAATTCTCCTCTGGGGACTGTCCTCCTCTGCTTTTTGTTTGCTTGTTTTTAATCATGCTTGGATCTATGACTCTACAGGTTCACTACCATCTTGGGCTGAGGAAATTCTGGAAAATACTTTGGATAAAGACTTGATTGTGTCAGTTTACTCCATTTAATATTTTATTTTTGAATTGTGAAATCAATTTCAAACTACTAGTAGTATGTAAAGGTTCATCCATAAATAGTCACTGTTTCTGGTTCAGCTCCAGCTACTAAAGTGCAGCCAAATTTTATATCAAAAGGCCTGTTTAGGCAGAAGTTTGTGGGCAGTAACATATGGGGTGGGCCACAGCTAAAAGATGCATTACTTTGACAAAGCTTGAGTTTATATGGCTAAAGGCAGTCATCATATGTTATGAGCAAAGAAAAGGGCTAGCTGATATTGAGATATTCTTGAGCCAGTGTCTAATCATTATTCACTCTTCATTTTGCTTGATACCTTACAAGGACTAAAGTTGACTTCTTGGTCTACTGATTCTCATTGGAACATAGTCTTTAAGGCAAACCCAATGGACAGAGGATTGTGAGAGGAACTGATTGTCAGTTGAGCAGTGTGTCAAATGTTCGTTACCTTAACCTAGAACTGTACTATCAACACAGGCAGTCCTTGCTTTGCACAGTAGTGGGAGACATAAAAATGGCCATACAAGCTGAAACTGTGCAAAACCATCTTAATAATCAATGGGAAAATTGCAGTTGTCTCATGATATTTAGAAAACTTTGTCAAAACATTAAATCCTCTCTTTCTGTCACATTGGCATAAAGAAATGAAAAAAGATAGGAACACTAACCTGTATTTAGGAATTTAAGACATTAAAAACATTGAGAATTAAAGTGTTTAATTTCTTTGTAAAAATATTATCAAACAGCTTAAACAATAATTACCTTCTTCTCATATTATTACATACCATATGGAGTGAGCATCTTCTTCTATGCCTTAGTGAACTGTCATACTCTTTTTGAAGTTTGGATCAGCTTCCAACATTTTATCCATTGTGCTTTCAATGTTGTGAAATATCTTAGAGTTTATTGTGAAGACTTTTTCTCAGCGTCACTTCCTCTTTTACATCTTCATCCTTTTCATCACTATCGCTTTCGTCATTTATGTCAAAAAATGAACCCTGGCTGGGCACAGTGGCTCATGCTTGGAATCCCAGCACTTTGGGAGGCTGAGATGGGAGGATCGTTTGAGCCCAGGAGTTTGAGACCAGCCTGGGCAACATAGAAAAGCTCCATCTCTATTAAAAATAAATAAATAAATAAGCCAGGCATTGTGGCATGCACCTGTGGTCCCAGCTACTCAGAAGGCAGAAGTGGGAGGATTTCTTGAGCCCAGAATGTTGAGACTGTAGCGAGCTGTGATAGTGTCACCACACTCCGCCCTGGGCAACACAGGGAGACTCTGTCTATAAAAACAAAACAAAACAAAAACAAAAATTATGCCATTGCTATTTCTCTAACTGCAACAACTAGGGTCTTCCAGTCATTGGCAGTGTCAACATTCCCATAACCAACTATATTTCTTCTATAACTTCATTTATGTTCAATTTAAATTTCACCTCTAGCATTATCTCTCTCTTTTTTTTTTTGCATTTTCATCTTTGTTGGTCAATTTCTTCTTTTAATTATCAATTTTTATAAAATGTTTATAAAATTTTTATAAAATTGATAATTACATTGATGAAACTTGATAAATCACATGGATTTATCACTGGGAAACAAGGAGGCAACACAAGTATAGACTTTGCTGTCTGTGTGTGAACTGAATAACAGATGTGTAGTACCCAAGACTTTGGAAAAAGAGAATTGTGGGTCTCTGACCATGATGCCCCTCTGATATTTACATAATGATTTGTGGATTGGATGGCTAATGGCAAAGTTTGTACTTTCTGCAGTTTTTCATAGTTTATATGCAGTCATAATTGAAATTTGAACTGTGTTGTTGGGGGACTGGTGTTATCTAACTACACTGCGGTAAATGAAATTTGTGCATTTGGTACTATGCAAGATGAGAACTGCCTGTATATGCTCAACAGAAATGCATACATATGTTCACCAAAAGACATGCACAAAAATGCTCATAGTGTTGCCATTCATAATACTGATAAAGTAGAAACAATGCAAATGCCCATCAGTGGTAGAATGGGTAAATAAATTGTGGTTTAATCATAAAATGGAATACCTTCTGGCAACGGGGTTTTACAAACACAACTACAAGGAATAATATGAATGAATATCATAAAATGTTGAGCTAAAAAAGCTAAACATCAAAGAATATGTACGATATGATTTCATTTATATAAAGTTAGAAAAACAGGCAAAATGAATCAGTGGTACCAGAGCTCAGGGCAGTAATTGTCAATGGCAGAGGTGGTAACAAGACGGGAGTATAGCGGGGTCTGGGGCACTGCTAATATTCTGTTTCTTTATCTGGTAACACGTGTATTTTTAGTTTTGATAATTTGACAACCTGTACGCTTATGATTGGTGTCCTTTTCTATATATGTGTTATATTTCAATATATCTTTTACCAAAAATGTAACACATTTCTAACTTGAGGACCAAAGTTTATAATACCTTCACTCTTTTAATATAAATTACAGTGGATTCTGTGAGCTCCCTAGGGTAACAGTACTCTTCATTTCTTTTTTGGGGGTGGTAAAGGGTGGAATTACAACAATGGCAAAATGGTTCATAACCCTGGGGAGAGGCAGGGGAATGTCTTGTACAAGTTAATATCATTTGTCACTAGGCTATTATTTAAAAAGGAAAGATGGGAGGGGCTCCAGAGAAAGAAGTGCAAAAACATACTTCTAGATCCTTCCCAATTATTGCCAGGGCTAGCACTCAATATACTATATACTCCAGCCCCAGCCTCCTGGTTTTCCAGCTTTTGATGTGTATTTGTCTGCTTGGGCTGCTGTAACAAAACACCATAGACTGGGTAGCTTAAACAACAGATGTTTATTTCTCGTACTTCTGGAGACTGAGAAATCCAGATCAAGTTGCCAGCAGAGTCAGTGCCTGGTGAGGGTCCGCTTCCTGGAGTGTAGTGGGCCACTTACTTTCTGTGTCCTCCCATAGCAGACAGGGGAGAGGGAGAGACAGAGGAACCTCTATGATTTCAGTTCTTATAAGGATGCTAATGTCATCAGACCAGTGCCCCACCCTTAGGACCTAATCTAAACCTAATTACCTCCCAAAGGCTCCACTTCCAAATACCATCATAGTGTTAGGGCTTCAAAATATGAATTTTTGGGGGGTGGGGGTACAAAATTCAGTCCAAAGCAGACACTCTCTATTGAACTTCCAACTGGGGAAACTCAAGATTGTGCATTTTCTCAACCTCACCGCAGAGTCACACTTCCCAACCCCCTTCTCTCCGTATACTTGTGCAATAATTTTAGTCAGGTCAGGTGAAATAAGAACCCAGAAGCATCACACGACTTGAAATGCAGTTGACTCCCAAATCTGTCCTTTCCAACCTGCCCTCTGCCCTGCTCTGGCAATCCCACACAGCACATACAATGTTTATTACAGTCCCTGTGACTTCACTCACCTGTTCCTTCTACCTAGAACCTCTCTCCTCCCCATCCTCACCTGGCTTCCTTTCTTGGTTAGTTCAAGTCTGGCTCAGTTCCATCTTTTCCAGCAACCCTTCCCTTGCCCCTGCCTTTAGTTCAACCCAAGATCTCCTTCCATTGTCCTGAGAACTGAACCTCATTCCTGCAACTATCATTCCATGTTGAAATTATATGTGCAGGTGTGTCTCCACCCCAAGACTGTCAGCTTCCTGAAGAGAGAAACCTTGCTTTTTGATCCGTAGAATTCCCAGTACAAGCACTGTGCTTAGTATACAACGGGCATTTTATGTTTAGTTAACAAACAAAATTGAGCCTAGGCAACATGACAAAACCTCATCTCTACAAAAAATACAAAAATTAGCCGGACATGATGGTGTACACCTGTAGTCCAGGCTACTTGGGAGGCTGATGTGGGAGGATCACTTGAGCATGGGAGGCAGAGGTTGCAGTAAGCTGAGATTGTGCCACTGCACTTCAGCCTCGATGACAGAGCCAGATTCTGTCTCAAAAAAAAAAAAAAAAAAAAGAAAAAGAAAAAGAAAAAAAAGAATTGCAGTGATAATTGGCATTTTTCACTCACCTGTGCAGTTGGGTTTTATTTTTCTTAATATTCGATGCCTTTGTTTTGATTGGAATAAAACTGTTTCCCACTGGTTAGTGGTTCTCGTGGTTTACAATAAAATTTGCAGGCCAGGCACAATTCACAAAGTCTCTAATATCCTGTAGACAGAAGTCTCTGTCACACTTGATTTACTTCTTAATGGGTGTGTTTCTTACCCCAGAGTGTGACTGTCCTCCTGGCTATTAGAGTTGACTTGTACCAAATCGATGAAAGAGAATTAGGGGAAAGGGCAAATAATCCTAATAGTAGTTACAACACTATTTCATGATGAGAAAACAAGATTGGAAGGTTAATGGTTGGATGGACTTAAAGTGCAAGAGATTCTTAATCTTTGGTTACTTTATAAATGAAGTAGATAACCCTAAGGTCATAAGAATATATTATTTAAAGTGTGTATTTAAAGTGTAATTTTGGGCTTGCTTCAATACTTCCCTAGGATCCTAAAGCTCTTTATAAGGTTATCCATCCATATGTAAAGCTTAATTTATTAGTTTGGTGAATTAAGGGAAATAATTTATTTTTCAGCAGATTTTATTAGCTGTTAAAGTTTATAAGCTAAAGAGCTCAATGGCTTTTTCTTGGAATTTCATACATTATGCAAATTTCTTTATGAGTGATCATCCTGTAAGTGATGTTTCAGGCTGCTCTGAACCCAGAGAACCTTTCAGTTGGTGTAATACCAGCTTCAGTTTTATTAGAAAAAATGAAGAAGAAAGAAGCTCATCTCTTTCATCATTATTTCTTGCTCATTTAAATCCAAATAAACAACAATTGGTTGCATCTTTAATAAACTGAAAATACTGCCATTCATGGTTTAAAATAGAATTCTTAATCAAAATCTCGATTTATCTACAACTTCTAAAACAGATATTTTAAAAATATTGCTGTAAACATCTTCTATAGTCAATATCTGCATTATAATATAAAGCCCAGTGCTTTTCTATTCAACAAATGCTTGTTATAAAATAACCACCAGGTATATTTGAGGAAAAAAGATGTTGTTTGAAGGGTGCACACAAAAAAAATCCCCCTTATCAAAATTACTGTGGCAGACTCTGACAGTTTTATTCCTTATAGATGTTCTCATTTTTAATCCTAGTAATAGAAATTTAAGGTAGGTATACGGCTGTCCAGCTAAAAATACCTATGATATTATGATATATATTTTGGTTTTCATCCACAGCTCCTGGCTCATAACTCCTATAACCCTTGTTACAGTCTTTTGGTATAATGTCGGGGCACTTTAGGCCTCAGAGGCAGGCTTCAGGAAGCAGAATCTCTCTGACCATCTCCTGCTTTCCTTTACCTCCTTTCTTTCCCCAAGGTAGGAATCTTTTGGGGCCTTTCTACATTGGAGCTGGCCATAAATAAATTCTCTGACCTACCTTGTCTGACTGTAGGTCATAAGACCTTGATTTCAGATGGGGTCCTGCCCATACCCTGGAGAAAGGAATGCTGCAGAGAGAGTCCAGGAAGAATCTGAACAGATAGCCTTTGGTGAGTTCCCCAACTTAGCCTATAGTATTAGCTCATATCCTTTTTGTTCAATCACATTTGTACATGGTTATCATGTCTATCCAATGCATTCTCTATAAAAGGCCCAAGAGGACAAGGTTAAGAGAGCTCTGGACAGATGAACACATGGAGGTTTGCAGGAGGGTGAACAAGAACTTATCCACATAGGGGTGGATGTGGAGCGTGCCAGCTCCGTGGAGACCAAAGCTCCTATGTCTGGGACCCTTCCAGATCTCGCCCTATGTATCTTTTAATCCAGCTGTTTATTTGTATTCTTTAAAATATCCTTTGTAATAAACTGGTAAATATAAGTGAGGGTTTCCCTGAGTTCTATAAGCTGTTCCAGAAAATTAATTGAACTCAAAGAGAGGGTCACAGAAACCACAACCTTTAGTTGGTTGATCAGACGTTCCAGAGACCCAGACTTGTGACTGGTGGGAACATGTGATGGCTAGAGCTGGAGCCATGTTAGACCATGAGACAGATACTGTGCTGAGAGTGATGGAACCATGAAACAGAAAAGACTGGGGTATCCAGCACTGTGGAGCAGTTCTATCAATCAGCCTAGGCTGCCTGCCTGTCAGTTATATGAGAGAAGAATAAACGAACTAGTGTAAGCTATTGTTCCTTTGGCCTTTTCTATAGCTAGACTCGAATCTGTGTCCTAAATGATACACGATATGCAGACATTCCTACCACTCATAATTTATTCCTAGGGATTAAATCATTATATCATCTTGAGTTCCCTGTTTAAACTCAACTACCTTGGGAAAAGTGCTTTGGTCAGTAACTTCTTAGTATGAATTAGTTTATCAATTTGCTTTTATTCCTTCACTATTTTTAGGGTTTTGGATTAAAGGAAAATTCGTTTGTTAAGGCTGACACAGTGTTAATCAAATTAAGAAACCTGATTTGGAGCCACGTGTGATAGTGCACGTCTGTAATCCCAGCTACTAGGGAGGCTGAGTCTGGAGGATCACTGAGCCTAGAAGTCGGAGACCAGCCTGAGCAACATAGTGAGACCCCATCTCATTAAAACAAAAAACAAATAAAGAAACAAATAAATAAATGCCTGACTTGGGGCAGAGAACTCAGCTGTGTCTGCACAGGGCTGGGTCTGAAAGTGGCCATTAGTGTAGCATTAAGCACTCTCTGCAAAAGCAAGATCACATTCTAAAGTGAAAGATAACGAAGAGGGGGGTTCTTCAGGAACAGAGTCTAACTAATAATTCATGGGAGTGTGGGTGAAGAGGTCTCAAGCTCAGGCTATTGCTTGGGAGAGAAATAAATTTGATACTGTTTAAATTGGCAACTGGCTTTTAAGTGGGTACAAGTACTGATGAATATTAGTCTTACGTAATTTTTCTCCTGAATGGCAAACTTTTTTTTCCCAATAAGGTTGGCCATGGAACTTAAAATAATGCTGCCATGAAGACAGGTCTCTTCTGCTTTTCTGTGCCTCTTCCTCCTTCTTTTTCTCAGAACACAATGTTCTCATCTTCAGCTTATTCTTTATCTTTTTCTTCTAGCCCTAGTATTTTCCATCTTTGATTTCTCTATCCTGTTTGCTCAACAAGATTTATTAATCTATGAGCGCCCAAATCACAAAGCCGTGTTTCTCAAAATGAACTGCCCCATCTGTAACTGCTATGCTAAATTTTGAAATGTAAGCAATAAGGAGATAGATGGTTGACCTTGAACAAATCACCTCTCTTGACTTTAGTTTTATTGTCCTAAAATATGGAAACAAATGAGGTCTAGATAGTCTTTTCCCTCTCTAACACCATGCTCAGGGCCTCCTTTTCTGTCAAAGACTCACTTGGAGGTGCCAGGACTCTATTGGTATGTATTAGATGCTTTCTCCATCCCTCTTCTGATGTGTATCCTCACCCTTCCATATTTGCTTTGGCAACAGAACTTCTTATTACTGCCAGAATAGTCTGTGGAGCTGGGAGAACTAATTTATTTGAGCAGAAGTGTATCAATGTTTTTATATACTAAAAAAAAGGTATAAGGCATGAAGTACTGCAAAACAAAATGAGCAAAAAACCAAGAGAACTATTTCTATTTTTTTAAGAGACAGGGTCTTGCTCTGTCTCCCAGGCTGCGATGCAGTGGCACAATCATAGCTCGCTATAACCTTAAAATCCTGGGCTCAAGCAACCCTCCCACCTCAGCCTCCTGAGTAGCTAGGTCTACAGGAGTGTGTCACCATGCCTGCTCAAGAGAACCAATTCTATGATGTTGACTAAGAACTTGGAAATTGCTTACCTACTTACTTCAGTGGTTTGCCCACACCCACTTTTGTGTTTTTATGAATGTAGCATAATTTACTTCATGTAGTCTTTTGGCCCATAGGAAAATATCCTGAAAAATTAGTATTTAATAATCAAGTCATTACTAATTTCTTGATTGATATATATGCATGTTAGCAAGCTAATTAAATTAATTCTATTCATTGGGTAAAACATTTTTATTACTAAAATTCCTGTGCTCGCCAAAATGGAGTATATAGACTACAGCCTATCTTTCCCCCGCGTTATAACTAAAGCTCTGGATAGAATACAAAAAGCAACTGCCTGAGGACTATGAAAAGCAAACAATAATGCAAGATTTGGAAATTAAAGTAAAAACTTGATTAACAACCTATAGTGGAGAAGGGTTTCATGGATTTTTTTCTCCTTTGACACCTGGGTTTGAACTAAGGACAAGCTAATATATGCTAACTGTCAAAAAAAACTCTGGCAGAAATCATCTCTTTCTAGCAGAGCACAGGAAAGGGATTTTTGCTTTCCAGAGAGTGTGACAAGAGAAAAATACCCATTTCTTTTACAGTTTTTATGTTTTTTCTCTCCCAGCCCTGACCCAGGGCCAGCCCCAGCTGTGACACTATACTTCCATCACTTTGGTGGAAGCACCTAAAACCCCAAGAAAAGATGGAATCTCTTGGCTAAAATAACTAGAAAAAGGAGTCCCTGTTTCTCAAAGACTGTGGGGAGAATCAAAACATATGACCAATGTGTGAGGGAAAAAAAAACCCACAAAAACCCAGGAAACAATAATCAACAGAATTAACAGAGGGCAACACTGAGATGCCCCAGATGTTGGAATTATCAGAAACAGACTTAAACCAGCTATAACAACCATGCTACAGAAAGTCATGGTGAACATTCTAAAATGGATAAGAAGATAGAAGTTCCCAATAGAGAGGCAGAAGTTACATAAAAGAAACAAATGGAAATTTTAGAACTGAAAAATATAGTATCTGAAGACCTGAACAAGACTATCAATCAATTTGAAATAATTAATATTTATAGAAAGTTTCAAGGAATTATCATAAAATATACATTATTTTTTTCTCTCTCTCTCTCTTTTTTTTTTTTGAGACAGCGTCTCACTCTGTCATCCAGAGTACAATGACACAATCATAGCTCACTACAACCTCTGCCTCCCAGGCTCAAGTGATCCTCCCACCTCAGCCTCCCAAGTAGTTGGTACTACAGATGCATGCCACCACACCCAGCTAATTATTATTATTATTTTTTTGGTAGAGACAGGGTTTCACCATGTTACTCAGGCTGGTCTCAAACTCCTAGGCTCAATCAGTCAGCCCACCTCAGCCTCCCAAAGTGCTGGGATTACAGACATTCACCACCATGACTGCCCAAAATATACATTATTTTTAAGTGTACATGAAACATTCACCAAGATAGATTGTATCTTTGACCATAGAACAAACCTTGACAAATTAAAGAATTAAAATCATACAAAGTATGTTCTCTAGGCTTAATGAAATTATATTGAAAAACCAATAATGGAAAGATACCTAGAAAAATCACTAGCTATTTGGAAATTAAATAACAGACTTCTGAATAATTAATGGGTCAAAAGAATGTAATGGGGGAAATTAGAGTGTATTTTGAATAAAGTGAAAAAGAAAACAGAACATATCAAAATTTATGGGAGGCAGGAAAGGCAGTGCTTATAATGAAATTTATAGTATTATAGTATTAAATTATAGTATTAAATGCTTATGTTAGAAAAAAGAAAGATCTCAAATTAATAACCGAAGTTGCCACATAAATAAGTTAGAAAAAATGAAATTCAAAGCAGGGGGAAAAATGCAAATTAAGAAAAGAAATCAAAATTGCAAACAATAAAATCAATGAAACTAAAACCTGGTTCTGTATAGAGATGAAAGAATTGATGAGTCTCTACCTGGATTGACCAAGAAAAAAATAGAAGACACATACTGCAAATATCAGGAATGAAAGAAGAAATATCACTACAGAATCTACAGATATTAGAAGAATAAAGTGTGATGTATATGTAAGAATTTTATGTTTTTGCATGTGAATATCCAAATGTTTTAGCGTCATTTTTGGAAAAGATCATCAAATTTTCCATTGAATTGCCCTTTGCATTTTTTGTCAAAAATCAATTGATCATATTTCTGTGACTTAATTTCTGAACTCTCTAGTAGGTTCCATGGGTTTACATGACTATCTATTCACCAATTCCACACTGTTTTTATTACTGTAGCTTTATAGTAAATCTTGAAGTCAGGTCATGCAAGTCTTCCAACTTTGTTCTCCTTTTCTGAAATTGTTTTAACTATTCTAGGTCCTTTGCATTACCATATGAATAACAATGAAATATGGCACAGTAATAACACTGTCGAAACATCTAACAAAATAGGTGACTCTCAAATGTATTAACCTAAGCAAAACAGGGTAGACTCAAAGGCTACCTATTTTATGATTTCATTTGTATAACATTCTGGAAAAACAAAACTGTAAGGACAGAGAACACATCAGTGGCTGCGGAGGGTAGGGTTTGACTACAAAGGTACAACACAAAAGAATTTTGGGGGTCAAAGGTACTGTTCTATCATATTTGTGCTCATAGGTACATGACTCTATCCATTCATGAGAATTACAGAAACCGTACTATAAAATGAATGAAATTTACTATATGCCAAATAAAAATACAATTTAGAACAGTGTTTATTACTCTTCTTTTATTTTTGCATTTGTTGCTAAAAGCTGAAAGATCCAAGTGTGAGAGTCTGATTGGCTGAGTCTGGTCAGTGGCCATGCCTTCACTTCTGAACGTAGGGAGAAGTGGTCTTGGGTTGCTCTTGGTTTCTTTAATTGCACTTTCACAAAGTTTCATACACTTGAAACTTTCATTTCTAAAATGAGAAGAGTTTGGAGGTGCTGGTGGGAATAAAGATAAATGTCTATTAGAATATTGTAATCAGTATAGAGGATGAAGATCGGGAGTTGTGTCCTGATTCAATTAACTTATGGATTGGAATCCCCAATTTCCTGTGGAAATGGTGTAAGAAAAAGAGAAGCCTCCAAATTATGTCTTTGGAGGTTGTTCAATGATCACTCCCTTCATATTCCTTTTTATTTTATTTTTTCTTTCTCTTCCTGCAGCCTTCATTCAGCTCATACTCCCTACTATCTGTTTTCTCTATCCCCTCCCTTGGAAAACTCCATCCCTTTCCGTATTAGGAAGACATCGTAGACCTAAGACTCTTCTTTTGTCTTGAAAATTCTGGTCCCTCAGACTCTGGATGCTGAGAGATTTCTTCTACCCAGGCTTTGCTGGATATGAGTGTGGGAGGGGCAGACAAGGACATGTGCTCCATTATGCAGAGTGAAAGGAAGATAAGGGGTATCCTAGTTTCACCAGTGGCAGCCACAGCTCATTTCTTCTTGAGTTACCCAAGGGCAGAGTGTACCTCATTACAGTATATGTAAATTTTTCCTAGTGACAAAAACATCATGTCTCAAATATAACCCCTTATTAATGTATAACCCCTTATTAACATTTCTTTGAACTTCTTCTTACAAAATAATCACCCTGGGCATTATTGAACTAAATAACATTGGTCTTTCTCCTTGATCTTGCTTTTATCAAAAGGGCTCCCAAATTATGATTTTTCTGTTTTCCAATTTTTTTAAATCAAGAGTAGGAAGTCTTATTCTACTCCATAAAATATCAGTGAATGCTATTAAAATGATTGACAGATCTATATAATGGTCAAAGTTACAAAAGCATATTTTGTAGTAGCGCAATCAGGAATTTCCTTCTGGAAGCAGCCTTCCCAGAGGTCCCTGTTTAGACAAAGTAGCCTTATCCTGTCCTGTTATAGCATCCCTCTATACATCTATTTTTTATCACTTATCAAGTTACATTGAATTATTTGTCTATGTTTCTCCCCAATTAGCCTGGAAGCACATGTAAGTTAGGACTGCACCTTATATCCATGGAATTCCAAAATGTATTCAGTGAGATGTTACTCAGTACTATGTTTTAAAATGTGGTTTTGTAGATACACATATTTGGGGATGATATTTAAACAACTTTCTTTACTGCATGGTTTCTCAGAAATGCACATACATTTATTGATCCAACAAATATTTATTGAGTACTCCCTATGCTAGCCACCATTCTGACGCTGGAAAGTCAGGTGAAGGCAATAATACACTCTGCTTTCATAGAGTTTACATTATAGCAGGAGAGAGACAAGCAATGAGTAGGTAAATATATGATGTGTTGGGTGGCGATAGTGCCATGAGGAGAAACAAAGCAGGATAAGGATATAGAGTGAAGGTCCTGGATAGGGAAGTGGAAGGAGTGATTGCATAGGGTGGTGGTCAGGGAGGGCTTGTTTGATAAGGTGACATTTGTGTAGAAACCTCGAGGAAGTAGGGAAGTGAGTCACGCAAATATCTGGAGAAGGGATGTTTAAGTAAAGAGTAAATATAAAAGCCCTGAAACAAGAGTATGCGTGGTATGTTCCAGGAATAGCAAGAAAGCTGGTATAATTAGAGTGGATTAATCTTGGGACAGGCAGTGGGGAGATAGGAAAGGAGATAAGAACAATGGTATACAGAAAAGAAGCAGGGTCTGAGAGCTGAAAAACAGATCACATATGACTTTGAAGGCTTTGATTAGGACTTTGGCTTTTGTGATGACTGATATAGCTTGGATATTTGTCCCTGCCCAAATCTCATGTTGCATTGTAATCCCCAGTGTTGGAGGTGGGGCCTGGGGGGAGGTGTTTTGGTCATGGGGGTGGATCCCTCATGGGTTGGTGCTATCCTCACTATAGTGAGTGAATTCTCCTGAGAACTGATCTGTAGAGTGTGTGGTACCTCCTCTCCCTCTCCTTCTGGCAACCAGAAATGGTTACGTTTTATACCATTTCTCAGATTTCTCTGCCCCTTTTCCTCTCCTCTTTTTCGTGAAATAAATTAAGCTCTTGCTCCTGCTTTAGTCATGTGATATACCTACTCCTGCTTCACTTTCTGCCATGAGTAAAAGCTCCATGAGGCCTCCCCAGAAGCCAAGCAGATGCCAGTGCCATGCTTCCTGTACAGCTTACAGAACTGTGAGCCAATTACACTTCTTTTCTTTATAAATTACCCGGTCTCAGATACTTCTTTATAGCCATGCAATAATGAACTAGTACACTGACTTAGGAACCTACTGGTGGGGCTTGGGCAGAGGAGTGACATACTCAAGCTTTAACAGTAGACTAAAGGAGAGTAGTGGCAAAACTAGAGAAACCAGTTGGAGACTGGTATAGTAATTTAAAAGACAGATGGTGCTACGGTTTGGCTGTGTCCCCACCCAAATCTTACCTTCAGTTGTAGCTCCTATATTTCCCACATGATGTGGGAGGGACCTGGTGGGAGATGATTGGATCATGGGGGGCAGTTCCCCCATACTATTCCCATGGTGGTGAATACGTCTCATGAGATCTAATGATTTTATAAGGGGTTTTGCCTCTTGCTTGGCTCTCATTTTTTCTTGTCTGCCACCATGTAAGATGTCCCTTCCACCTTCCACCATGATTGTGAGGCCTCTCCAAGCCATGTGGAACTATGAGTCCATTAAACCTCTTTTTCTTTATAAATTACCCAGTCTCAGATATGTCTTTATCTGCAGTGTGAAAACCAACTAATACAGATGGTGATAACTGAACCAAAGTGATTGTGGTGGAGGCATTAAAGAGGTGACACAATTTTACTTTTAAGTTATAGCTCACAGGATTTCTTGAGGGATTGGATATAGTTGTAAGAAAAAGGGGGAGTTAAGGATGACCCCAAGGATTTTAGCTAGAGCAACTGGAAGGATAATGTTGCCATTAACTGAGAAGCGGAGAACCCAGAGAGGAGAGGATTGTGGGAAAAAAGCCTGAGTCTTGATGTAGCTCCCAGGGAAGTAGGTTCAGCTATAACTGAGCCCTGGAGTGCTGCTGGTGTGTTTATATGCATTGTGAAAATCCAAGAGGGAGTACAGTAGGCTACATTTCTTAAATGTGTTTCATTACAGAACTTATGCTTGATCTTAAGGACCTAGTGTTTCAAGGAGCACACTTTAGTAATAAACATAATTGAATGAAACTAAACCGGAAGATGATATGAAGAGAACACAGCTGAGAAATAAGCCATCACAAATGAATTTAATCATTACCAATACACAATATTCTATAGTTTACAAAAAGACCCCACATGGAGGGGATGAATTAGGAAGTTACTGTCCATCTTGTTAAATTTATAAAATGATGAATATTAGAAAGTAACATGACTCATTTTTAACAAACATATGAAAACTTCTATATCCAAAAGAGTACTGCCTTCTTGAAGTTGTTCCTTGAGATGGCTAAATACTTATTGTAATGATACTACAATTGGTCAAAATATGCTTGGAAATAATATCTGGACTACTTTGTATAGACATATTGCTTTGAGAATCCTTATATATGAAAAAATGTTCTTTTGGGTGGATTTTAATTTCTAAAATTGCCATAAGTCATTCAGAGTCAAGCTAGATATAAGTGGATGAATAAATTGAGAGATATTTTACTACTAAATGTGGCTTAAGTCTATGAAGACTGAGTTTTCTAGTGGCCTTAAGAGTTATTCCAAAGAAGGATTTTTTAGAAAATGTTTAAACAATAGTAATATCCCTGAAATAATTATTTCTTCCATAGTGTCTACCTATATTTAGATACATAAGCTTTGCTGTTATAATCTCTTTACATTCTAGTCACATGATCAAAGTCAAATGAATGATTCCAATTATCTTTAAAATGAAGGAAATGAGTAGAGGTGAAACTAGATTCCGCTATGCTGACTCCTACCACCCATTCTCTCTCTCTTTATTCTGTAAGTGGTCTATAGTTTTGAATGCAAAAATGCCATAGAATATTAGAACTATCTTGATAATTAAAAGCCGGGTTTGAGCTAGTTCTCTCCTGATAATCTAAATATTTCCAGAAAGGGATAAAAATGTATGTGGTCTTACAGAGGGATGAGAGTAAAAAAAAGAATTTGCTTCTAAGATCTATTTTAGAGGAAGAAATTAATATACCAAATGGATCTGGCCTCATGCCTGATGTTTACTGTTTTCCAATCGAGTGCAAACATGTCTGTGAATTTTTGGTGGTGAGCCAGCTGCTCCGTATTCATTCTGGCTGATTAAAATGCTCTCAGTAGAGATGCTGTTCAGAATTGATCACTCTGCTCTTGCCTGCTGGGAAATGGGAACTGCCAGGGCTTCTTAAGCTAAATGAAGAAATTATTTCACCTCAGTAGGGCTCTCTCAGATCCAAGGTTTCAGACTTTCTCAAGGTTGGAGGGCCTTTCTCCACTGTCTTCCATGCCAAGGAACTCCAATCCATGCTTCAAGGGGGGGCTATGGCCAAGCCAGAAGGTAACAAAAGAGATTCCAATTAAATGTAACTGTATCAATCTAGGGATTTACTTGAACATGTAGAGATGCTTCATACAGAAGAAATTCTGGGAAACAGAAAACCCTGTAAGTTCTGTCTTGCCTGTTCTTTCAATCGAAGTGTAACATGGTTATGCTGGATCATTTTCACCGAGGACTGTGCAGTGACTTGTCGCTGAAATAGACACTCATTCTGGATATGGCTATGAATTTGCCTTGTCTGCTCACCATGCTTCTTCCAACAACATTCTTTGTGAACTTAAAGAAAACCTTATTCAGCATTATGGTATCTCACATAACAGTTCTTTTCACTAAGGAACTTGTGATACAGCAAAGGGAGTAAGGATATATGAAGGACTGATTGTTGTCTCTTCTGTTCCCCTCTCAAGCAAGGAAAATCTTTTCAAGTGATTGGCAAGTAGTAACAATAAAGAATGATAAGCATGTAGCCCAAATAACTTATGAGTCTTTATTATATTCTAAGGAGTTCAGTTAAGTACAGCAGTAAAAATGAAATAAAGATTGATATTCCAACTAATTTTAGTGAACTGAAACAGAAAAATGAAACAACCCTGATCGAAAAAATCATGACATTGCTGAACTGAAATCACTTAACTTATTCTGATTTCCAATATGTTCTTCTCCTGCATTTTCCTTCCTTCCTTCCTTCCTTCCTTCCTTCCTTCCTTCCTTCCTTCCTTCCTTCCTTCCTTCCTTCCTTCCTTCAAACTTCCTTTCTTCCAACTCCCTTCCTTTCGCTGGCTTCTCTTTCATCTTCCTTTAAATAGAGACATTTCTCAACATTCCATCTTCTGTCATTCTGGATTGATTAATCCTTTCCATTATTGTGGTCATATGGTTTGGATCTGTGTCCCCTCCAAATCTCAGGTTGAAATGTAATCCCTAATGTTGGAGGTAGAGCCTGGTGGGAAGTATTGGATCATAGGGGCGGATCCCTCATGAATGGCTTAATGCCATCTCCTTGGTGATGAGTGGGTTCTCATTCAGTTAGTTCACACACGATTTGGTTGTTTAAGGGTCTGAGACCTCCTCCTTCTCTCTCTTGCTCCTCCTCTTGTCATGTGATATACTGGCTCCTGCTTCATCTTCCACCATGGGTAAAAAGGTCCTGAGGACTCACCAGAAGTCAAAAGAAATGGCAGTGCCTTGTTTCCTGTACAGCTTGCAGAGCCATGAGCCAATTAAATCTTTTCTTTATAATTACCAAGCCTCAGTATTTCTTTATAGCAATGGAAAAACAGGCTAATACATGTGACTTCAGGCATCTATTATTATAATGCCTCACAAATTTCCACTTATCTCCAAAGCTTACCTCTCCCTCTTAAGATCCAAACGCAAATACTCAAGTGCTTCTAGATGTATCCCCTTGTATATCACTGTCTTAGACCATTTGTGTTGCTATAAAATAATATCTGATGTGAGTAATTTATAAAGAAAAAAAGGTTTTTTTTGGCTCATGATTCTGCTGGCTGGAAGACTTAGCCTCTGGCGAGGGCCTCAGGCTGCTTCTACTCATGGCAGAAGGTGAAGAGGAGCTGGCATATACAGACAGCACATGGTGAGAGAGAAAGCAAGAGTTGGGAGGGGCCAGGCTCTTTTTAACAACCAGGTTTTGTGGGAACTGATAGAATAATGACTCGCTCTCCTCCCTCCCAAGGAGCAGATTTATCTAGTCACAAGGAATCTGCTTCTATGACCCAAATACCTCCCATTAAGCCCCTACCCAATATTGGGGGTCAAATTTCAACATGAAGTTTGGGAGAATGAACATCTGAACTATAGGAAACCCAGAGGTACCTCAAACTTAATATATCAAAAACACCTATTTTATTTTCCATAAAACTTGTTTCTTTCATGGATTCATTTTCAGCCTCACCATGTGTAGTAGATGTTTCAGGGTCCTATACATTTATAATAAAGTCCAACTTCTTAACCTAATGTGCTTAAATCAACTTCAAACGTTCAATAGCTGTGCCTCCATGCTTGAGTACTTTATCTAGAAACCCAGAAGGCCTTTCCCATGTATGCTACCAGGCCAGAAGTGCCCGAGTGGACATCCTGAAGCAATGACTAATGACAAATGAAATATGAATGCCTCAGTTCCCTTGTTCCTTAAGTGGGATACATCTGAATTGCATTTTATACCATTTCTTGGATTTCTCTGCCCCTTTTCCTCTCCCCTTTTTCATGAAATTAAGCTTCAGTTTTCCATGATGAAAGTTGTCTGCAAAATGTACCTTTTCTTGGCTGCTTTCTCTTTTCTGTATCACTTCCTACTCCCCACTCCTATACCAGTGTTTCCTGCACCTCCAAATAAACTGTTTGCTTTTGAATCCTTATTCTGGAGTGTGCTTCTGGGGACATTCAAACCAAGACAGTTGATGCCAAAGTAATTCAAAGGGGTAGATTCTCAGGATAGGATTCTGTAATTGGATTACTTACTGACAATAAGGAGCCTACTGCCAGGTGTAAGTGAGATGGTGATTGGTCCTGGCACACTGGAACATAATAATTATTAAGATTCTCATTGATGGTGGGTTAGGATGGGATACAGTCAAAGGGGATGCACTACCTTATGCATTCTCTCTAGAATTTGAGAGATATCTGAATGTGGCAATGTTAATTATAAGGACTATGGAGTTGCACTCTTATTTCTTAAGTACTTTAATGTATTGAAAGAAGAAAATGACAGGCTAAGTTGTTTCAGGGAAAGGTATGAAAGCTGAAAAAACTTTAAGGCAGGATTTAAAGAACCTATCATCTCTTGTAGATGGAGGGTAGCTCGGGTTGAAAATTAAGACAAGAATCTGATTATGAGAGCAGTAGCATTGTAAATAAGGCTCAATTCACCATCCCCACAACTAGACTACACCAAAGTCAGGGAGTAGAATCCTTGAGTTTCTAACAACAGAAATGTTGATATTCATGTGGATGCCCTTGAGAACACTGAAGCCCCAAATTCTCCTCTGGGAACCCTCTGGGCTTTCAGAACTAGCCCAGTTCCCACAGGTAGAGATAGCAGCTGCTCAATGACTATAAAACATGCAGAATTTCACATGAGTTAGCTGTCTCTCAAGTTAATACATACCCTCCTATAGATTTGCACCTACCTTCCCTTGTAACTTCTAAGCCATCTACTCTCCTCTTCCATATTACAGTCTACAAAGGCAAGGTGATAGATTCAGTCCAGGCCCAAGTCCATATCACATAGTTGCAATTGATTCATGAACACCCTCCATCATTTCCTCATTCCCTGAGTACATAATCAAGAAATATATACTTAGCAGCTGGCAGAACCTTTATATTGATTTATTCACTTATTGAGGAAGAGCAATGATGATGGGAAAAGCCTAGAAGCTCCTAAAATTTTCCTCAACCCTAGATAAGATAGTAAATCAGGAGTAAGGCCACATTCTGAGTAGAGCGGTAGAGATTAGTAACATCTACTAAGACATAAGGGATACAGAAGTGTTAGTTAGTTCCCAGTGTATCTTTGCTTAATTCATCAGTGTAGTCCTTGCAATAAAAAGATAGATTATAGCCAATAACTGTGAGCTGCTATAAACCTTACCAATTGCTTCAATGGCAATTGCTGTGCTGGAATCCAGTATCTTTACTAGAAGAGATTGACACAACATTTTGACATGCAGCTATTAATCTGATGACTGTCTTATCTTCAGTCTACAATGGGAGGGAGGATCCCCTTGAATGGATAACAGTAGCAGTATGTATTCAGACTCTTGCCCCAGGTCTATACTAACTTTTCTGCTCTGTCACAAAGTAAATCTAAAGTTTCTTTGATCAGCTTGACATTCTACATAACATCACGCTGATACCATTGACATAATCTTAATTAAATCTAAGAAGTTGCATATGGCAGGTACACTGGTTTCCTTGGTAAGACACACATGTGACACACCATAGGAAATAAATCCTACAAATATTTTAGAAGTCTGCCATATTGATGAAGTTTCTAAGCATCTAACAAAATGGGGCATGCCCAGGCATCTCCTCTTAAGTAAAAGGCAAATCACTGTACCTTGCACTTCCTAGATAGACAAGTCATTGTATCTTTCATAGTTCTTGGCAGGCATCTTTGGGTTTTGGGTACAGGACATACCTCCCTTGGGAATACTGTTCCATCCTATTTGTCAGATAACTTGGAAGGCTGCCAGTTTTGAGTGGGTGCCCCCCAACCGAAGAATACTGTAAAATAAGTTCAAAATGCCTTTTGAGCATAGCCTGTGGTGCTACAGGTAACCTTGATAGGACACAGTGCAGTCTCTGGAAAGCCCCACTAGAGTTTTTGAGCAAAGTCATACCATCTGCATCAGAGAATTAGTTATCACTCCAAAATAAGCTCCTGGCATACTACTGAACTCTAATAGAAACTAAGTGCATGACCATGGGATAGCAACTATGTGACCAGAGATGCTTATTGTGATGATTAAGTCAAGTATGAACTTGACTGGGCCATGGAGTACCCAGATATTTGGTTAAACATTATTTTCAGTTCTGTCTGTGAGGGTGTTTCTGGGTGAAACCCTCATCACTAATAATTTCTCATATGAAGTTCCCTAAATGTGGGGGAACCTATCTGTCTACAAACTAGCCACTCTCCCCTCCTCAACTTCTGGGTCCACTAGTATTTTTCCTGATTCCTTCTGTTGTGGCAACATTGCCTCTAACAATAACAGATTATCTTAAGGCAGCATCAATCGTACCACAGAAAACATTCTTGCATCCTTTGCCCTGACTTTGGGAATGTAGAGCATTTCCAACTTGGCCCTTTGGCTGCATCCTGAAGGCTGAACAGTTTCTAGTCACTACTTCTGGCTTTGGAAGTTTCTCAAATATAGATTTCTATTGGTCTCCTTGCCTCAGGACACACATCATTTTCTCTGTTTCTTTTTGAAGCTCTATCATCATGCTTGAAATGAGGGAAGCCCTCTCCCTCTCTTGTAGTGGGAATGGGGGTGGGATGTGGAGGTGAGTTCGTAGCATACCAGCATTTATCTACAAGGAAACCCTCTCCTTGACCTTTTCAGCTTTGGTGGTCATGAAGTGCTCATTGGGATAAGAGTTCTAGAACACTTTCTTTGTACATCTGCGTAGGTGGTCTAGTAGTTCACTTCAGCAAATGTGAGTGATTTATACCCATGTCCCCTTAAACATTTTAAGACCTCATGCTGAAACTGTGACAGAAATTGATGTGAAATTATTAACATCATTTGACATCAGTTTTTATTCATTTATGCATATATTTTTCACTTTTTGTTAAGCAAGTGTTCTTTGCACCATGGTAGCTGCTGATGATGCAAGGATAAAAAAGATAGGGTTTCTGACCTATAATGGTCTAGAGTTGAACAAATTGTACCCTAAGAACAGGCAGTTAAGGACCTCTTTTCTAATTTTCTGGAGTTCAGCGGGGCAAAGACTGTCCTAGGAGAAGATCTGCTCTCTTTGCATGCTGCCTGAATAAAACCTCTTCTTTGGAGCTTCTGTCATTAGTAGTGGACATGGCATTGGTATTTAAGGCTCCTCAAATGAATTTAAAATGTAGCCAGGGTTGAGGTTTATCCCCAAAACACATGCACAAGTGTGCACACATATATGCAAACACATCACCAAATTATCCTTCTGCTCAAGGAATCTAATCTAGCTTCTATGATAATTGGGAGAAATATCAATGATTAAATCCGCACAGAGAAGACATAAAGTACACTTCAGGCAACATTACTTCATTGTTATTTTGAGGGGTCGATTGCTCACATGTTCATTCCACATTTATCTTCTGTCAGTCCAAAGGTAGAAATACCTGATTTTGCAAATGTTTCTCTTTCCTGTAGAGGTAAAAGGAAAGATAAGACCAGTCCTATTCACGAAAAAATGAGAAAGTATACGAAAAATCAATATTCTTTTAAAGATCTATAGCACCGTTATTGCTTCCTCAGAAAAAATTGCTAGTAATGTTTCTACTTCACATTTTTACTGCAGAGTAAATTTGCTGAAAAGACTATAGTGAAAAAATGATATTCAGCCTTAAGATATAAAACTTTCTTAAGAGTGGCATCATAGGAGTACAAAATATTTTAACTAGCATTCCTCTTCGTAATTTCCTGATGCTATTTTAATATGGCCTTGAAGGTCAATGGAGCTTTTAATGAAAAAATCCTAGAAACTCAGTGTTTTCTGTAATAACTATGGGTTTTTTTTTGTTATAACCCTATTAACTGATTTTTTTGCAACCCTATTAATGTAATAACTATGTTAACACAAGTGCCTGACACTATCTGTTGCTCTACTCTTTTATGGCTTTTTACAATCTGTTTCTAATACAGTCGTGCACTACATAATGATGTTTCTGTCAATGATGGATCGCTTATACAGTGGTGGTCTCATAAGATTATAATGGAGCTGAAAAATTCCTATCACCTAGTGATGTCATAGCTGTTCTAAGATTGTAGCACAATGCATTACTTTTTCTATGTTTAGATACACAAATAGTTACCATTGTGCTACAAATTGCCTACAGTATTCAATATATAGTAACATAATGTACAGATTTGTGGCCAAAAACCAATAGGCTATCCTATATAGTCTAGGTCTTCTACTTCATATAGATCTAAAGGAATAAAAATTAAAGCTATGAAAATTAAAAACCAAGCTATAGCATCTAGGTTTGTGTAAGTATATTCTATGATGTTCACACAGTGACAAAAATCACATCACAAAGCATGTCTCAGAACATGTCCCTGTCATTAAAGGACACATGATTATGATTGTTGCTTTGTTATTGATTGTATTTATCGCATATCTGCCTGCATTCATTTATTTAATTCCCCAAATATCTACAGACTGTTTGTATTAGATATACAAAGGTGAAGAGGATGGAATCCTTCCTTGTACTATAATACCACTTTGCACATACTTCTTTCATAACCAAATTTAGTTATGAATTTTGTTCAAGTGAATTTATTTGATTCCTATGTCTCTTGGAAGGCCCACCCCTAGTATTTGTGGGCCAAAGCAAGAATCCAAATGGAAGCCCATATACCATGTATCTAAATATTTTAAAATTATACATTAAGTGATCAGATCTTTAAATAAAATACGCTCTTTCCTTCTACCTTGCCAATATATTTTCATATAAACAAAATTGATAAATACACGGTAAGCTATGGTTTCTATAGGACTGAAAGACAGCAGATATCAAACATGAATGGATTTAATTTTTTTTTTTTTTGCATATGTCTAGGTTTTCTGTCAATGGGCTGCTGCTGTTTGGATGAGTAATAGAGATACATAATTCATAAATTATTGTCTATTCCATTACATTTATTTTTCCTGCTTTTATTTTAGCAAAATCACTAATTATGTTGTTGTAATCAATATTTTAAAGTAATTTGTATTATATTAAAAGGAATGATCTAAAGGAATAAAACTTAAAGGTAAATGCAAAGAATAATTAGAATGTTTTTTATAACAATGTCATGTATTTAAGAAAAGTAAAAATAAAATCATAATCATTTTGTTTTTAAAAATGTTATTACAGTATTCAAAATTATAAAATCTGATTCATAAATATCAGAATTTTAAACATAATTGTTTTTAAAACCTGAAATTCAATTTCTGTTTTAAAATTTTAATTACATACCATTTAATATTTTTTAACAATCATTTTCAATTTTAGTGTTCAAGATTCTTCTCTTTGCAATGTAAAGAATTAGTATTAGTTTTCACACATACTACATTTAGATCAACATATAAGCAAATGTGAAATAAATATAAATTATTTAATATTAAAAAATGCTTCTCAACTACCATATTCAACTGTTGCAAATATTGTGCTAATTGATGAATGTCTCTGGAACAACATTGTCAAACACACAGAAATGTAAGAAAGGGACACTTAGCACTACTGGGATGCAAAAATATATTGTATTCATGCTATCTGAAAGAAAGGAATCCACAGCTTAATTTGTACTGAGTGACATTCGAATCCTCCCTGTGCTCTGAACTCGTGTTCCTCTCTGGCATTAGCAGTGGCACAGCCCACAATCCTACTTGGCGCTGGACACAATCACCTCTTCTTTCAAGGACATAAAGGCAAGAAATAGAAAATGCATTTCTCCAGGACCTGAAGGACTTGGTCATGAGAGTGGGTATTTAGGGTTATAAATCATTCTGAGCCAATGCTAAGCATCAGAGCTTGAGTGACAGACACCCATGTATTCTTCAGTAAACTTGAATTTCCTTTATAGTGTTTGTGATATGCAGCTATCTCTACAGCACAGGATCCAGGGTAAGGACATGTGTTGTTCAGATGCAAGGGTGGTTGCATCTTTGTATACTTATAGCCTATCAGAGTGCCTGGTACAGAAAAAAAAAAAAAAATGGAGTATTAGAGTATTAGTACTCATTTGGTTGCAATTCAAACTGACAAGCAAAATAAGGCAATGTATTGACTAAGAGAACTGGAAAAATCTGAGGGTATATACTCAAGCACAACCAGATTCAGAACTTCAACTAACATTGTCAGGACACTGTCTCTCTGTTTGCTTTCTTCTGTACTGACTTCATTTTCATGAGGTGTCAGTGATAACCCACTGGTTTACATCATCCAGGTTTACATCTACTAGGTTAGCAACTCCAAGAGCAAAAAGTTTCAGAGCTAATGTTCCTTGGCTCTGATATGACTAGTATGCACATCCTCCCCCCTAGCATCATTCATCCTGGACATAGGATGTATTGCTTTCATGAATGAGTTTTGAGCCACGTGGCCAAACCATCACTCAAAGCCAAGGCTTAGCGGTAGTCCCATCTAAACCACATAGACTGAGAATGGGAGAGGAATAGTTCCCACAGCAAAATTGAATTGCTATAGCCAGAAAAATGAGAAAAGATGCTAAAGAAGCAATATAAAAACTTCGCTCAAAAGTACACAACCAATGTTTGTGAAACAAATACATGTACAAGTTAACATCATCACCTGCTCAGGGAAATGGAAAACAACTAATGGCAACACACTGTGATGTGACTTACAATAAAAAAAAAATGTACAAAATGCACGGGAGACTTGAAGAAAGGAGTGGACACTCCTCCCAAAAAGGTGAGGCAAGGAATGGGAAGGAAGGTCAGACTAACAGAGTCTAGAGAGTGAATGTCTTTCATATCATCTAAACATCCTACTCGTTCTACTGATCACCTTTGAAAAATTGAAAACCTATGAGTTTTATTGTACTGTGCTGCTAGGCTAGCCCCACCATTTCTTTGTCCTGTATGTTACTCTTATTTGGTTTTACCTCCATTTTGCTTGGGTATACTCACATGGAATTCCTTAGAAAGAATCTATGGGGGGTTAATATTATGAGGCTCTGCATATCTAAACATGTATTCTGGCGTCTTGTAATTCTGGTTTGTCTTTGTATATAAATCTGGGTTCAAATGATCTTTTTACAATATTTTGGGCAGAGGTTTTGTCATTGTCTTCTAAAATCCAATATTATTCAAGACATGTCTCATTTGGGTCTGATTCTTCTTCTTTTTAAGTACTCTAGGTTCCTTTTTATTCTTCCTTTTGGAAGCTTTTATATATTTTTTCACTTATACTTTAGGTTCCAACATTTTGCCATGGTGCGCTTAGGTGTGAGTCTTTTCTCGTTCATCTTACTCAGTACTTGATTGGTCCTTTCAAATATGGAAGATTTGAGTATCTCTTCAGAATGGGGAAACGATTATATATTTTCTTTGGTACTTTCCTCATCTCCATTTTCTCTGTTCTCTCTTCCTGGAATGCCTATAAGCCAAATGTGAGACTGTCTTAGAAAGATACTCTATGTCTCTTAGTGTTTCTCTCATATTTTTCTTCTCTTTTTTTCTTTTTCTTCTACTTCATAAAATTGCTATGGCTTCATGTTCCAGTTCTTCTGTTGAAATTTGTTTTACTCTGGTCAACATGTTTTTAGTTTTCAGGAAGGTTTTTTTTCTTGTTCTTTTTCTTTTTCATAGCACATAGCTTTTCCTTTAGGGATGTAATAGAATTCGAAATCTCTTTGCGGACATTACGAGGGGCTTGGGTTGTTTCAGGTCCTCCTGTCTCTCAGAGTATTTCTGTTTTCCTCAAGGACCTGTCTGTTCATGTTTACTTTCTTCTGGTGTTGTTAGTTTTTGTCATGTGTGTTATGGTCCTTATTTGTACTTTATATTTAATAGTTAGGAAGTGGGAGGACTGACTGGGAGCTCTGTTTACACTGTGAGGCTGTTCCACCAACAGGTTTGCCTTGAATTGAGAAAGAGGAACTACCCGCTCACCAGGAGTTTGTCACAACAAGGGGCTTTACTCTGGGTCGCAATATTCATTTTAGCAGAGTATTCCTTCTCAAGTATTTCTTTTACTTTATTTGAAATAAAGATATCAGGTATCTTGCCTGATATAGTGGGGCAGCCAACTCCTTGCCACCTCTGCCTGCAGAGAGAGGGGAGGAAAGCCACTGGCATGGTTCTTTTGCAGTCAGCCTCTGGGTAAGCTCCACTCCCTCCCTGGTTTTGACCTCCTCACTCTGAGTCTTTTTATCTGCTGGATCCCAGACTGGAGGATCTCTGGGCATCCCCCTCCATCAAAGCTTCCACAAAATATTTTGGGCTAAGGGTTTCTTTACCAGATTCTACCAATCAACACCCTTCCTCCACTTTCTGCCTTTCAAAAATCTGTCAAAATCTCTAATCTACTCAAGCCTCTCTTCTCATTCTCTGTATTACTATGAGTTTATTCCTTCTTTATTCTTTCACTACTGTATTAATGGAGTCTTGGGGTACAGAAGGATATTAAGAAACACATATATGCAGTTGTCATCATGAAGCTTCTGTTACTTTTGCAACAATAACAGCAATTTTTTTTTTTTTTGAGTCAGAGTCTCGCTCTGTCGCCCAGGCTGGAGTGCAGTGACCGGGTCTCAGCTCACTGCAAGTTCCGCCTCCTGGGTTTACGCCATTCTCCTGGCTCAGCCTCCCGAGTAGCTGGGACCACAGGTGCCCGCCACCGCGCCCGGCTAGTTTTTTGCACTTTTTAGTAGAGACGGGCTTTCACCGTGTTAGCCAGGATGGTCTCGATCTCCTGACCTCGTGATCCGCCCGTCTCGGCCTCCCAAAGTGCTGGGATTACAGGCGTGAGCCACCGCGCCTGGCCTAACAGCAATTTTTTTAACTAGTTAAGAGAAAAAGATAACTGGAAGAGAATTTAAAAATGTTTAGCATCCCAATACAAACCACAATTATAATAGTATATTTACTGGTAGAGCCCAATATGATATGTAAATAAAAACTCTACTTTTTCATATTTAAGATGATAGTATTAGGACATGTACATGGGGTTGTCTTTATGTAAAGATCATGAATTTGCAGACACTTTCACTTGCTTCTGCTTGTGACCAGGAGCACATTCATTGTCAGAACTTCAGTTAAGGGGAAGGGGCACCATTTGTGACTATAAGAAACTGGGGCTTACAACCAACCTGAAGATCAAACCAATCACTCTGGCCTCCAAGCCACTGGGATCTCACAAAGTGAACTCATTAACAATAGTCCTTGGTTTAGAACTGCTGTGGGTTAAATGTCTGTGTCTCCCATGAATTTAAATGTTGAAATCTTAACTGCCAAGGTGATGGTTTTGGAAGGTGGAGCCTCTTGGAGGTGATTAGGTCATTAGGGCAGAGTCATTGTGAATAAGGTTAGTGCTCTAATAAAAGAAGCTTAAGGGAACTTATTCGCCTATTCTGCCATGTGACATACAGCAAAAAGACACTCTCTCTTAACCAGAGAACAGGTGCTCACCAGACACCAAATCTGCCAGTGTTTTGATCTTGTATTTCTCAGCCTCCAGAACAGTGAGAAATAAATTTCTATGGTTTATAAGTCACCCCATTTATGGTAGTGTGTTATAGTAGCTTAGACAGAAAAAGAGCATTATGGAGTAAGAAAGTGGAGTGAATTTATTTCTCTCCTCTTTCTATAGTTTTGACAAGTTTATTCTGGAATGAGTTTTTAAATTGTACCTACTATGACATTGTTGCTAGGGATACAGGAAGATGTATACCATAATGTTTCAAGTGCTGGAAGATTATCTCCAATCCTCCAGAAAAAAAAAAAAAAGAAAAATCAAGTACATAGCATAGTTTACTTGGCTATCAAAAATGCTCACATATAAGGAAAGACAAAAAGATTAACATTCACATATAAATTCTTTTCAGTTTGTCAGCTTTGGAGCAGTAAGAGAAGGGGCTAAAATTGTCATTGTCTTGAGCTTCTGCACAAAGTAATGTACAACTGTGGAAGCAAAGACACTATTACAGTTGCATCCAGTCTCGCTTCCCACAGTCATGTATTTTCAACAATATTGATTAGCTGCCTTCAAAACAAATTGTGGAGGAAAGTATAGTGAAAAAGGAAACTTTTCTAGTCCATAAGTAACTGAAGTAACTGCTGGGAGTTTTATATGATCCAATTTTAAGTTCTTTCTAAGTTAGGTATGATTGAAATTTATGCTTAGCATTTCTTTGGAATATCTTATTAAATATAATATATTCACTGAAAGTGAGAAACAAGCAAGTAAACTAAAGTTTTGTGCAGGAAATCATACTTTTAGTAGTCAAAATATGAAAACTACCATACCCCAAATAAATTTGTATGCTGCCCTACTGAAATAGGAGACTGCAGGACTTATTTCCTGGTCCCAACAGGATAAAATGAAGAAACTGGCCAGAACCAGCAAATGGCACCAAAGGCAACCTTTAGTTGCCCTCGCTGCTCATCAGCATAAGACCCTCCCACCAGTGCCATGACAGTTTACAAATGCTACAGCAACACCCAGAAGTTACCTCCTCTTTATTCTAGAGTTTTCTGAATAATCTGTACCTTAATTTGCATATAATTAAAAGTGAGTATAACTCCTGCTAGCCAACAGTCACATGTCACTACTCTGGGTGCACAGCCTATGGGTTAGCCCTGCTCTGCAAGGAGCAATCACTCTTCTGTACACTGACACTTCAATAAACCTGCTTTCTCTCACCATCAGTTCACTCTTGAATTCCTCCTGAGTGAAGCCAAGAACCCTCCTGGACTAAGCCCCAGTTTGGGGTCTCACTTGATCTGTGTCACTACTGCATTGTATGGTAGAAAAAGTACAAAGTCTCAAGACAGATTTAGGCCCTGGGCTCCGGTACTTACTAATGACATGACTTGTGGCAGCTTACTAAAACTTACTAATATATATATATTCACAATTAACATGATTGTTGAGCATTGAATTAATAAGGTATATACACTATCATTACTTTGATTTTTAAAAAAATTTTCCTTTTGGGCCAGACACAATTGCTCATGCCTATAATCCCAGTGCTTTGAGAGGCTGAAGTAAGAGGATTACTTGAGGCCAGGAGTTTGAGACCAGCCTCAGCAACATAGTGAGACCCTGTCTCTACAAATAAAAACTTTAAAAATTAGCCAAGTATGGTAGCGTGTTTCTGTAGTCCTAGCTACTCAGGAGGCTAAGGCAGGAGGATGGCTTGAGCTGAGGAGTTCAAAGTTACAGTGAGTTATGATCATGTCACTGCACTCCAGCCTGGGTGACAGAGCAAGACTACCTAAAAAAAAAAAAAAAAAAAAAAAAAAAAGAAAGAAAGAAAAAAAAAAAGAAAAGAAATGTGTTTTCCAGGAGGGTCAGCTTATCAATTGAAAGAGACAAGAGGGGAGATTGATACATGTGTAACACTTTGAGTGAGTGACATAATAATTACACTGTTCTGATGATTTAGTTTATATTTAGCCATAGATCAGGATTATGACAGACTACATAGAAGAGTAAGTTCTGCAAAACAGGAAGCTGTTCTTTCTCTTTATCTGCACTCAGTAAGTACTTTTGAGACAACGAATATATTTAATTTGAATGAATGATGTATGGTGTCTAGTATACAGTAGGATCTCTCAAACTATTTGGTGACTATAGGTAAACTAATCTCCTGTCATATGAAATTGGGAGCATTTCTGCCCAAAAAAACCTCTAGGAACATTGATTGTCTCTTATTTGCACTATGTTTTAGAGAGAATTTTTTAATTCAAGATGGGAATATGGTATTATTAAAGGGATTGAGAACCATGGTCAAAAAATGAGTTATGACTAAAATTTTAATACTAATATCCAGGGAGATCAACTTATAAATTCACTTTTTGTATTCTTGTCATTATTTTATCATTACTATTATTGTTATTTTTTATTTTAAGAAGTTCTGCCTTCATTGAAACAATAATGATCCTGAGTTAATGAGGAGGTTTTTAAATTTCTACATAAATGTTTGGATTTCTCACATTCTTGAGTTTCACACATTCTTGAGTTTCATGGCAGAAACCCAGATTCAGCCAAAAACTTTATTGGCTAATATTTTAAATGGAACCATCAAACCTACCTTAGCAAATGATTTGCTTTCAGAATTACGACCTTAAATACAGCACTGTGATAACTTTTAATTTTCTAAAATATATGAGAACACACTCTTAGAAAGTTAAGGGAAATGTCAGTAAAATAAGTCAGATTCTTCCAAGTTATTTTCATTTTCCCTTCAAAGATATATCCTTTGCTGATACCATTATCTCAGGTTGTCATCAAATGGAATGACCATTCTTCTCTTTTGGCTCTGAGTAACAGTCACTCCCCATCAGTCCTCAGAGGTTTCTCTCTCTCCACTCTTTAGAATCCTTTTACCTGATTGATTCGTAGTAATATGAACAGTGATGGCATGTTGGGACAGTGAGAGTGGTCTCATACCTCCTATAACGAGAGCTGTGCTTTCATCTTTTTAAGCTAAATTTACATATGTGGATAATAATAGATTACCTTTTAGATTTTATAGCATCTAAGTTTTGCATATTGACTTTTCCACTAAGCAAAATATACCTGTAGTATATAGGGTTAAAAATGTAAATTAATATGGTTCTCATTTGCTGAGTGTTTACTTTGTTTCAGAGATTTAGGTTTACTACTCACAACCCTCTGAGGTACATGGTATGATTATTGCCATTTTACAGAGTTAAAAATTGAGGCTTTGAAAAACTTGCCAAAGTCACAGAGCAGGCAAGCAAAAGAGGCGAGAATTCAAGTCATATAGTCTGCTCCTACAGCCTGTGCTCTTGACTATTATAGCAAGATGATTCCCATAAACCGATAGAATTATCGATGACAGTTGAATCCATTACTTTGCAGTTGTCCTAAGGATCATTCCACTAGAAAGCATGCACCATCTGACCTTGACGTGGTGCCACTGAAGAGTCAAACCAAACACCGTAGCACTTCTGTGGTATTGCAGGATTGGTGATTTTCAAATACAGATACATGAGGCTTATTAAAGCATAAATTCAGGTCAGATCACAGGAGTGCACCTAGTGAAACACTATTTGTATGTGTTTTTGTGGTTTTAATATTTATTAAATGATGCAGCAACTGTCACTCTTCAAGTCAGTTTGATGTCTGCCTAAAATGAAAGGATGGACTTGTAAATTAATCACCCGAACTTGGATATATATGACCACGTCTGTCAAAATCCTTGCTCCACGTCTACAGACATATTTTATTTCCAATTCATGTAGGAATTTACTTAAAACTTAGAGGATGTCTAAGACCTATTCTTGACACTTTCCTGTGTCTCATGTTGAATATGATAATGTGCCCTGGGTGTGAATCTTTTAAGCTTTCTCAAGCTCCATGTGGCAAGATATGCACTTCAGACAGGGATTAAAATCCTGGAACCTCTCCTGGTTCTGTGAACTGGCAATAGGAAGGACATTCTGGTTTCTAGGCGTAAAAGCCTGTTTTAATGATGCTTTATATGCAGAGCCTTGGTATACATATATTACAGGCATTGTAAAATAGAGATGGGATCGGAGTGGTGAGGCTCTGGGGAAAGCCTTGGAGCACAGCTGTCTTCACACAGTGACACAAAGTTAGAAGAGCACCGAAGCTCAGGCAGCATCAGTCCCTCTATCCCTTGCAGCTTTGCATGAAACTGTCATCTCTGATAGGCAAAGAGAAAAGAAGCAGAGATCATGTTCTCCTGTCCATAGAAGAATTTTGTATCATTAGCTATAATCTCAAGTCATTAACTTAAAATACATGGCAGAAGAGCTAGGATGCACCTGTACTTACTGAAACAGTGCAGGAATAACAGCAATGGCTCATCTGAAGATTGCCTTTGAATGGCAGGTATAGTTAACTATAGTTTGAATGGCAGGCATAGTTAATAGAAAATTGTATGCAAGAAAGGAAAATAGAATTAATATGTTTGTTTAATAATGACTTGTTTAAAAGCAGTGGATCAATACCAGTCTGCTCATTTCCATGCCAATCTGCTTATTTTCCCTAATACCATTTTTTTACAGAGATGTTTTCAGATTTCATATTCTCTCTCTCGCTCTCTCTCTTTCTCTCTCCCACTGGAGCAGGAGTAGTCATAAAATAAGAAATGTGAAGATCATTTATGGAGCACAGAGAAAGACCTATAGTTGTTTCAGGCCTTAGAGCTGGTAAGGGGAAAAAAATGCAAGTCAAACTCTTCATCGACTGTTAATTCATAATTTTTTCCGTAATGAGGTTGGAATGAGATGTGCAGAGAGGATGCAGCCTGCATAACAATAACAGGCTTTCAGGCAGAGTCCCGTCTCAGTAGTTACATTCCTTCCTTATTGAGTTTTCCCAGAGAGCTTGTACAATGAGAAGCAACATGACCAGTTGAAGAATACCATGCTTTTAATCTTGATGTCAAAATCCATTTCTAGATCCATTTATAAAGCAGCAACTCAATGGATATTTCTTAATATTTGAGTTAAGTTCAATAAGTTCTTTATGAAATAAAAATATCTATTAATATAGCTTATCAGTAACTTAAATATGAAAAAATGATATGCTCAATTGTTACCTAGAAGGTATTTGATAAAAATCCTACGTTTCCAACTTAAAACTTTAGAAATAGGATACTTTTGTAATTTGAAAAGCTAGCTCTATTCCAACATAGCAGCTACATCCCCCTCAATGGGGAAACACTAGAAATATTTCCATTAATTTCAGAAACAAATCTAGGATGTTCATTAAAGTCATAACATTTAACCTTATAGCTGTTCCAGACAATGCAATACAAATCAAACAGAAATGACAGAAAAGGGTATTGGAATGCAGAAAAATTATTTATAGTCTAAATATATTTTTGCATAAATAAAAATATAAATTATTTACCAAACCCAAGAAAATCTACTATTAAATAAAAATTATGAGGGGCCATATTGTTTGGGACTGAGCTCCTACCCTGTGTTCGACAGACCAGACCAAATCAGAATGGAGTCCCTTGTGTTAGATGCCATGTAATCAGGCTGAACTTTAAAATGGGCCAGTTCTCAAACAAACAGGAGATTGACAGCAATCAATCAGAAAGGCCCAGTTTACCTGAGCTGGCACAATAAGGATGTCCTCTTTGTTTTAAGCCTATAAGGGAAGTAACTTTGTAACAACCAATCTGCTTTTTGTTCCCGGTGTTTGTTTTCTTCAGCCTTTTCTTGCCTTTATAGAAAGTCCATTTCCTCTGCTCAGTTCACTGAAACTCCTATTTTATGGATGAGATGTTGCCTGATTCATTAATCACTATTAAAAGCCAATTAGATCTTTAAATTAAATTTGTTGAAATTTTGTTTTTTTAGCACTACCAAGAAATTACTGGAGGCTCTAGTCCATGTGTTCTGTTCCTTTCAAAGAAGAGCCTTCCCCTCACCCACAGTGGGCTGAAAGGGAGCCTCACTGAGAACAAAGAACCCATCAAAGGCAAACTTCTATATACTTCCAGCAGTGCATCTGCCAACACATTCACTGCCTTCATGCCTGCTTAATGGATGTACTACCCTTGCTCTTAGCCATAGCCTATCCCTTCACTTGTGCACTGGCTCATATCCTCCCTCACCTAGTTAAGGACATCACTCCTGCACTTATCCTCTCCTTTCAAATTATCACATTTTCCTGCTCTGCTGGACCATTCCCATTAACATTCTAACACTGTGTGGTAGTTTCCAGCTCAAAAAGCCATTCCTGGCCTGTCATCGCCCTCCAGCTACTGCTCAGTTGCTTAGCACCCCTTTCCAGCAAAGCTCCTTTAAAAAGTTGTCTTTAACTACCTTTTGTACATTTTTACCTCTCATTATTTCTGAACCATGCCTGTTAAACATTTGCCCCCTACCAGTTCACCAAAATAGCTCTTGCCAAGGTCACCAATGACCCCCATATTGCTGCATAGCAGGGTCAATTCTCCGTCCCGTTCTTACTCCATCTATCAACAGCTTCTGACTCACCTGGCTGCTCCCTTTTTTTGAGTGATTTCTTAGGCTGTTCTACACCATTTCTCTTGGCCCTCCTTATACCTCACTAGCTGTACTTCATAGCTCTTCCTCGCTTGATATTCCTCAACTTCTTATTCTCCAAATATTGGAATGTCTCAGGGATTGGCTCTGAGACCTCTCTTCTACATACTCTCACCACATAGACAATAATGTCAAACAGTTATGTGTCCTCAAATATCTTCTCTATTCTAATCACTCTAAAATTTATTATATTCCATCATTTCTAAGACACACTGTTTTTCATACTTTATTGCATTTGAATTTGGGCTGTGTCTTACAATTGATGCCCATCTTATAATCTTTGTCATCCAGGAAGGGGTAATGAAGTAGTTGCTCTTTTCCACACCAATATATATGTTTCCAAAAAATATATAAATATATTATTGTTTAGATTATCAATAGTTCAGTTCAGTTATATGTATAGTGGCTATTACTCATGTTGGTACCGCACATAACACACTGCAACTGAATGGAGAGAAATTGCCAAATACCTTGGAAGAAATGAAAGATATTTCAAGTAGAGGGTCTGACCCATTCATATGCTGTCTTCAAGAGACCCATCTCAGGGCCCGGTGTGGTGGCTCATACCTGTAATCCCACCACTTTGAGGCTTAGGAGGATAGATGGCTTGAGGCTGAGGCAAGAGGATTGCTTGAGCCCGGAGGCGGGGGTTGCAGTGGGCTGAGATCATGCCACTACACTCCAGCCTGAGCAACAAAGCAAGACCCTGTCTCAAGAAAAAAAAATAAAAATGCAATGACACATGTAGGCTCTAAATAAAGAGATAGAGGTAAATCTACCAAGCAAATGAAAAATAGGAAAAGGCAGGAGGGGTTGCAATCCTATTTTCTGACAAAACTGACTTTAAATCAACAAAGATAAAAAAGAACGGCATTACATAATGATAAAGTGTTCAACAAGATGATCTAACTGTTCTAAATATATAGGCACCCAACACAGGTGCACCCAGATTCATAAAGCAAGTTCTTAGAGACCTGCAAAGAGGGTTAGACTCCCACATAGTAATAGTGGGAGACTTTAACACCCCACTGTCAATATTATACAGATCATTGAGACAGAAAATTAACAAAGATATTCATGACCTGAACTCAGCACTGGATCAAATGGACCTGATTCTCCACCTCAAAACAACAAAACGTACATTATTCTCATAATCACATGGCACTCAGTCTAAAATCAATCACATAATTGGAAATAAAACACTCCTCAGAAAATGCAAAAGAACTGAAATCACAGCAAACAACCTCTTGGACCACAGCACAATGAATTGGAAATCAAGACTAGGAAATTCACTTAAAACCTTACAATTACATGGGAACTGAATAACCTGATCCTGAATAACTTTTGGGTAAATAATGAAATTAAGGCAGAAATCAAGAAGTTCTTTGAAGCTAATGAGAACAAAAATACAGCATACCTGCTCACAGGTCTAATAAAGAGGAGCCAGATCAAAATCTGATGCAGGTTGCAAAATTATGGGCCAGCTTAAAAAAAGAGATGTTTTGGCGAACTTTATAGGTAATGAGTGTATTTTGCATGTAAAAGGCATGTGAACAATGGTGGTTGTAGGACAGACTGTGATAGTTGCATTCATAGTCTCATTTAATAGCTTCCTTGTATCTGCGCCCTGTGCCCAGCAACTGGATAGTGCCCTCCCTGCCTCTGAGATTTGCCTTATGACTTGCTTTGGTCAATAGAATGCTAGCAAATGTGACCCAAGGAGAGGACTGAAAAGCACTTGTGCTTTCGAATGCTCTCCTTCTTGCAATGGTTTGCACCCTCTAATCCTCTACTCAAGCTGTGAGTACTTTGCTGCATGTTTGTGATGGAGGGACATAAGAGACAGATGGAGGAGGGAGCTAAAATGCCTAGTTGTCTCAGCCATCTCAGACAGCCCAGCTACCCCAGCTGAAGCTGTCTTAAGTCAGTCCATAGCCATGTAAGGGAACCATGCCACGAACAGAAGAGTGTCTGATCAAACCCCTCCTAAACTGCCCACCCATATAGAGCTAAATAAATGCAAAACGGATGGATTAAAATACTCTAATGGAAACTGCATGAACGATGCAGTAGGTATACTGTTCTTGGTTGCAGGGGTAGAATTAGGATCTGTAGACATAAGTTACCAAAAAGCAGATTTACATTCCAGTGAAGGAAAATCATCTAATAAGTTGACAGAAAGGGAATATGAAACCTTCTTTTTATAATAATAATAGTAAATAGCAAATGACAGTAATAAAAGGGCCTACTATATGCTAGGCTAGGTGCTTTGCCTCAGTTATCAAATTATCTAATATAAATCTTGCAGCAAGCCTGTGAGGTTATTACTATGCCCACTTTATAGATAAAGAAGTTAAAAATCAGAGAGGTAGTAATTTACCCACTGTATCAGTCAGGGTTCCATGAGAAGTAAGAGATCTATCTACCTATTTATCTATCTGTCTGTCTGTCTGTCTGTCTATCTATCTATCTATCTATCTATCTATCTATCTATCTATCTATCTATCTATCTAGCATCTAGCACCATCATCTATCTACCTAAGGAATAAACAAGAAATTGGCTTACATGATTATGAGGACTGGATAGGCAAGTCTGAAGTCCATAGGGCAAACCATCAGGAAGGGCAGGCTGGAACGTTCAGACTTGAACTGAAGCTGCAATACACAAGAAAAATTTCTTACCCAGGGAAGTCTTAATTCTTCTCTGCAGGTTTTCAACTGATTGAATCAGGCCCATCAAGATTATCTAAAATAATCTCCTTTGCTTAAACTGACTATAGGCTTTAATCACATCTTTACCTTCACAGCAGCACCTCGATTAGTGCTTGATTGCTGTCTTAGTCCATTTTCGTGTTGCTATAACAGAATACTTGAGGCTGGGTGATTTATAAAGAAAAGGGGTTTATTTGGCTCATGATTCTGGTGGCGGGAATGTTCAAGAGTACACAGTTGCATCTGCTGAGGGTCTCAGGTTGTTTCAACTCATGGAGGCAAGGAGAAGAGGAGCAGCTGTGTGCAAAAAGATCACATGGGAGAGAGGAAGAGAGAAAGAAATCAGGAAGCTAGACTCGTTTTAGCAATCCGCTCTCAGCAGGATCTAACCCATTCCTTGGAGAATGAAAATTCACTCTCCCTAGAGGGAGGGCATTAATCTATTCATGAGGGATCTGCTCCCATGACCCAAACACCACCTACTAGGCCCCACCTCCCAACATTGCTGCATTGGGGATCAAATTTCAACATGAGTTTTGGCACAGAGAAACCGTATCCAACCCATAGCAATTGATCAACTGGGAACTACAGTCAGGTTGACCCATAGAATCAACCATCACACCCAAAGCCAGTGCTCTCTCGAGGATATAATTTCATCCAGTGCTCTATAAGCACCTGCTCCTAAAAGTTGGATCCTTGCCATTACCAGAAATATACAAACGTAAGCTGCGTCATGACTTGTCAGAAATGGGGAGAGGTGTTCTTGCTCTAGATGGAAGTTAGACTACAGTCCATTTCAGGGCTGAGATTCAGTAGTCTTTTGGTTCAATGTTACTAAGATTTGCTTAGTAGGAGCTCTTAGAGAGCCCACATTGGTAGACAGAGAATACTAAAGGACAATATGTGAAATAGTTGCATTCATAATATTTAATAAGGCTGCTTATAAACAGCTTATTGTTAGTTTTGGAAACATCTTTTCAATCTTATTTAAAATATTAATCTGAATAATCTCAGGATAATGGGCTTATTAAGTAAATGAAAAGAACAATCAAGGGTTTGTATCTGTATTCTCACTATTTTTTAATTGATTGTGAATAAATGTAGTGTTACAATATACACCATTTAAAGAAGTAACTAATATTTTACATACTACAGTCGGTTGTGGTAGGCCAAATAATGGATTGTTTGCAAAGACATCCAGGTTCTAATCCCTGAACCTGTGAATGTTACCTTGTATGGCAAAAGGACTTTGCATACATGCTTAAGCTAAGGATCTTGAGATGGTGAGATAAGCCTGGATTACCCAAATTGGTCCAGTGAAATTACTTAGTGCAATCCCTGAAAGAGGGATGCAGGAGGAGTCAGAGCCAGAAGAGATGGAGACTGATGACAGAAGCAGAGAGTGAAGTGATGTGCTCTGAGGAGAGAAAGGATCTACAAGCCAACTAGTACAGGTGGCTACTAGAAGCTAGAAAAGGCAAGAAAACATTGTCCCCTCACAGTCTCCAGAAGGAATCAGCCCTGCCAATACCTTGACATTATTAGCCCAGTGAAATTTTGGACTTCTGCCTTCCAGAACTATAAGGGAGTAAATCTGTGTTGTTTTTAAGCCACTAAGTTTGTAGTAATTTGTTACAGCAGCAATAGAAAACTAATATATCAATAGAGAAAGTTTTTGGTGGTTAATTATTCTAGGCTTAGTTATAGGACAGTCTTCAAAGGGCAGGTAACAAATACCACTGGTTCCATTCATAACCTCATTCTCACTAGCCGGACATGGCCTTTGTTAGGATACATGTCTCCATGAGTCTCTTGCATTTCTTTATGTCTTGTGTCTGTTTGTTCTGGATTATCTTTTCAAGAATGTTTGTATAGTCAAGAGCCTTCGCAGATAGAGATACTGTCTCCCTCTGAGGCAGAGGCCAGATGCATTTGCTGGCCAGAGTATCCTGCTGTCCAGGATAATAAAGATAATGTTTTCCTCTGGAGCATGGGTTAGGCATGTTTGCTGGCAATGCTTTTAAAAGATAGGGGCTTACGAAATTTAGCATTTCTTATTTGGGACACAAACCCACCATGCTCTCAGTATCAACCTGGACCTGCCTCTACGTTGTGTCCATGGGATTTTGGGGGAGAAGGACAAGGAGAATCGATGCAAAATGAAGCTCACACTGCTCACTGCATTCTAAGTTATAAAGTCCATTGTTTCTGAACCAGGAGTCCAAGAACCAGCAGCAGGTGAATTTGTTAGTTTGCAAGTAAGGTAAAATCTGACCCTTAACAGTTTTTGATGCACTGCCAGCTGGGGGTAGCTGTGTAACATAGTATTGGCTTGTGAAACGTATACAGAAGTCTGATGAGGGTACAACTGAAGGTACTTTCTTGATTGTTCCATCAATTTCCACCTTCCTTTGACCTGTAACTCAGATAGGATGAAGGTACAACATCTATCTTGCAACCCTGAGGCCAGATGCCAAAATGCTAAAGATGATAGAGCAGAGAGTTGGAAAGTACCTGGATGCCTGATGGCATCTTTGAGCAGAAAAACCAACTCTGGACCACCTACTTTCAGATTTCTTCTTATGTGAAGAAGACAAAACCCCTGTTTGTTCACTGTAATGTTGAGTAGATATTGTTACTCATAGCTGCAGGCATTTCAGGTCAAAAGTGAAAACAAAGATTTAGTTCTAAATCTCTGCTGTGTTCATTTCTCTCATAAAATGAAAGTAGTTTTGTTGTTTTAAATGATAAAACAAGTGTATTCTTGAAAAACTTAAACAATATTGCAAAGCATAAAAATAAAGCAATCACTACTGCCATCTACTACCAGCGACCACCACTAATTGTCTTAGCTAATGTTTTGGTAAAATAGTCAGAGTGGGCTGGTTCTAGAGTTAGTGTTAGGGTGTTTGTGTGAGAATCTTAACTCCATCACTTATTAGCTATGACCTAAGGCAAGTTATTTAAATGTTACCTGCATTAGATTACTGATTTGTAAAGTGAGTATAAAACATCTACCTTTTGAAAATTATATTATTAGTCAACATACATAAAACATTCAGAACAGTTCTTTACATAGAGTAGGCACACATTAAATGTGGTTATTTTCATCCTCCCAGACTTTCACTGTGAGTTCATGTGCATGTATGTCTGCACACACACACATACACATTTTAGATGGACATTACTATATATGTCATATTGTCTTTTTCTTCTATTTAACATTATTTCAGAGGCATGTTTTCATGTCAATAAATAAACATTGCCACTTCTAGTGGCTGTCAGGTATTTCAGTGTGTAAATGCACATTGCTTTACTTTACCAGTCTCTGATGATCAATGAGGCTTTATAAAGTTTCCCTCTACTGCAAACAATGCTGTGTTGAACGTATTTTTATATCACTTTTAAATAATAAATAAGAACTATTTATCATAGTACTTTTTTCTAATCATTTCCCAGAAATATAAATGATTAGGACCTCAGCTGACCTGGAGGGAAATCTGAACTGTCAAGTGTTGAAGTCATTTAAAGCAAAATGAGCCCAAATGAAAGTAACAGTCATGCCTGTCATCACTTTCTTTGATAGTATAAGTAAAAGGCTGGAACTGGAGAAAGCCACTGCCTCTCCCATTCTATTTTTCCCCATAGAACAGCACAGAGGTCAAGCGTTAGGTGGATCAGTGCAGACATAAGGATGGTCTCTTTTTTGAGGAAACCCAGAACAAGAGGCCTGAAGGAAACCAGAATATGTCTTTACCAAAATATGCCTCTTTGGTTATTTTGAGCTAAAGGCAATTAAGAAGCAGTGAATGGAAGAAAAGCCCTATCTATCCTATCCCCCTTTTCACTCTACAGACAGGATATAAATTCTCCTTTACTGGAGTAACTCTAGAATGTTACCAGCCCAGAGACCAGATGGTACCAGAGGAATCTGCAAACAGACCTCACTGCATTAGTTTCCTCCCATATATTTACCTTCCCACAGTTTCCCACACTTAGAAACCTACAACCACTTTCCTTTGTCTTGTCATTTGTCTACAAATTTATTGTTCTTTCCTAAAGATACTACATAAGTGGAGTTCTTTTTTTGAAATTTAAACAAAAAGGGACTAATTTGTCAATATGTGGAGTTTTCCCACTTTCCAATAAACCACCATTTTTTCTTTTTCTTTTTTATTTTAAGTTCATGGGTACGTGTGCGGGAGGATGCGCAGGTCTGTTACATAAGTAAATGTGTAATATGGTGGTTTGCTGCAAAGATTATCCCATCACCTAGGTATTAAGTCCAACATCCATTAGCTATTCTTCTTGATTCTCTCCCTCGTCCCCTAGACTCTCTGACAGGCCCCATGTGTCCGTATGTTCTCATCATTCAGCTCCCACTGATAGTGAGAGCATGTGGTGCTTGGTTTTCTGTTCCTGTGTTACTTTGCTGAGAATAATGGCCTCCAGCTCCATTTATGTCCCTGCAAAGGACATGATCTTGTTCTTTTTTGTGGCTGCATAGTATTTCAGGTTGTATATATGCCACATTTTCTTTATCCAATTTATCACTAATGGGCATTCAGGTTGATTCCATGTCTTTGCTATCATGAATAGTGCTGCAATGAACATACATGTGCATGTGTCTTTATAGTAGAATGATTTCTAGTCCCTTGGGTATATATCCAGTAATGGGATTGCTGGGTGGAATGGTATTTCTGCCTCTTGGTCTTTGAGAAATTGCCAAGCTCTCTTCCACAATGGTGGAACTAATTTACGCTCCCACCTACAGTGTAAAAGCATTCCTATTTCTCCACAACCTCGCCAGCATCTGTTGTGTCTTGACTTTTAGTAATAGCCATTCTGACAGGTGTGAGGTGGTATCTCTTTGTGGTTTTGATTTGCATTTCTCTAATGATCTTTGATGTTGAGCTTTTTTGTTCATATGACTATTGGCCACATGTATGTCTTCATTTGAGAAGTGTCTGTTTATATTCTTGGCCCAGTTTTTAATGGGGTTGTTTGCTTTTTTCCTTGTAAATTTGTTTAAATTCCTTATAGATGCTGGATATTAGGCCTTTGTCGGGTGAATAGATTGCAAACATTTTCTCTCATTCTGTAGGTTGTCCAGGTTACTATGATGATAGTTTCTTTTGCTGTGCAAAAGCTCTTTCATTTAATTTAGATCTCATTTGTCAATTTTTGCTTTTGTTGCAGTTGCCTTTGGCATCTTCATCATGAAATCTTTGCCCATGCCTATGTCCTGAATGGTATTGCTTAGATTTCCTTCTAGGGTTTTTATAGCTTTGGGTTGATATTTAAGTCCTTAGTTTATCTTGAGTTTGTTTTTTAATATGGTAAAAGGAAGGGGTCCAGTTTCAATCTTCTGCATCTGCCTAGCCAGTCCTCAAGAATAAGCCACCATTATAAATTACTTTTCATTGACATTTCTCCTGCATGATGTGCACTGCATGAGTTAATAAACTCTTTGTTTTTCTCTTGTTAATCTTTCTTTCATTACAGAGTTCGGTTCCAACTAAGAATCCATGAGCATTAAGGAAAAAATTATTTTTTCTCTCTTACAGGTTTCTGCAGTTTCTACCTGGGGTTTTAGAGAGTGTGAAGGGGAAGGACTAGGAGTAGAAAAGTCCTGAGTTAAAGTGAGACCTCTACCCAAGGTCTTAGACAACAAGTCCTGGGAATGAAGGTGCTAGGGCTGGAATATAAATATGTGAAGGGTATAGCTCAAGGCCAGAAGAGCTTGAGACTTTGACTGCAACTCCCTTCAGAGATTACAATGCATTGGCTGTGCACCAAGTCCGGTATGAGAAGGGCAGATTTCTCCCATGAGGACTGCCCGGTAAAGCTTTTGTAATTGCCTGTTGCCAGGCCTGAAAAATCACACACAGATTTGTAACCAAGAGCCAGCCTCCACATAAATGCTGGGCCAAAGGATATACAGGTTTTTAAGGATTTATTTTCCTGGAGAAATGTGACAATTTGCAGTCTTACCACAATATCACCAATACCAGGAATTATTGTTTTTTAAAAAAAAATATTTAACAATATGTAGTTTAAAATGTTCTATCCTTGATTCAAATTCTGTTGGTTACCAGGAAAATAGAACACCTTTCTGTATTTACTGATAATAGGCACATTGTAGTATTTTACTTTTTGTTTATTGTCATTATATTTTTATGCATTTCCTATTGAGTTATTATCCCTTTTTAATTATGAGTTTTAAAAATTATATTAATCCTCTATCAGTCATATAAACAGTAAATATTTCTAGTTTTGCTTTTGTTTTTGTTTATGATAGAGTTTTTTAATATAGAAAATTTACATATATTTACAAGCAATTTTTTATTTTTTTCTTCATGGTTTGTCTTTAATGGTCTTTATTTAGAGAGTACCTATCTAACCCAAGGTTATACAATTATATACCTTGTATGATTCCAGCAGTTTCTTAGCAAGATATATATATGGATACATATATGCAAAACCATCAGATATATATATATATACACACACACACACACAAAACCATCAGTTAATCTGGAATGTATTTTTGTCAGTTTTCTAAGAACAATTCTTACTTTAGTATGAGCCAGTAATTTAGCCAACTACACCAACACCATAAGCAATACCTACTGATTGGAAATGCCAGCTTTATCATATACTAAATTTATCTGCTTATTCTGGTGTTAGTTTCTTATCATTTTAATTATTATAGCTTTAATTTTTTTTAAAAATCTGGTATCAGTACCTGCTCCATTATTTTTGTTTTGACTTTTTTTTTTCTTGGCCTTTCTCATGCATTTATTTTTCCAGGCAAATTTTAGAATCACTTAATCTAAGTCCCTCTTTCCTGGGGCCCCCTCCATTCCACTGGGACTTCAGTTGGGTTTATGGTATATTACTAGATGTATTTCTGAAAAACTGACATGTTTATAATACTGAGCTTTCCTATCCACATCATGGTCTATATATTCAATTCATTTGGGCAAGCTTTTAATTGGATAGGGATAAAATTAAGTTTCTTAACTGAACAAGAACAAGAAGTCTCTGTCGAGATGATTTTTCCATTTACCTAAGTGGAAGCAGGATAAGCCTTTTCATATCAGGACCATAAAACCATATAAAATATGGTATACACACACTATATATGTATATCTGTATTTACATCTATATATGCAGTCCTCACTTTGCATAGTTTGGTATACATGAATGTCAACTATTGTAGTTTAGTTAATATCAGTACCCAACATGATTCAAATTTTAGTTACTACTTTGTATTAACTATGAGTAATTGCATAAAGTATAAATTTTACTGCTGTGTCTTCAGTCTACAAATCACTACATAAAATACAGATTATTAAATTGATTTGTGACCAGTCATATTTCCTCTTTCAGTATCTGTCAATGATTGGTCACTGCACATCTGTCATTCACAGTTCATTCACAGACAGCAAGGTGTGTAGCTATGTTGCTTCCTTGTCTCCCAGTGGTAAATCCATGTGACATTTGACAAAAATTGATCATTGACAAAAATTGGTCAATAAAGATGAAAGTGCAGCAAATAAACAAGAAGTGATAATGCTGAAAGTGAAATTTGTATTGAACATCAATGAAATTATAGAATAGTGACAGTGAGAATGTTAACACCACTGCTGTTTGAGAGATCTGCAGGCAGAGGAACAAATCAAACTTACTGACATATGTCCCAGAGGAAGTGATACTGGCAAAAACCAAAACCAAAACCTTACATTAAAGGAACTCTCAGAGATATTTCATGACATTGAAAGTACAGAGGATAAAATCTTGGGAGCTGATCCAAACTTAAAAAAGAGTATGATGAAATCATAGGCATTGAAAGGATGCCTGCTTTGTATCATAAATTATGCAACAAGAAGAAGGCAATTACCGTTCGAAGTACTTTTGAGAAATAGAATATTTTAGAGAAATAAAGTAATTTAAATATCAATATTTCTAATATTTTAAATTATAGTATACTAAATAAATAATAATTTTACTATTTTTCATGTTTCTAAACATTTATAACCAAAAGTAAGAGAGTTTTAATGTTTCTACAAAAATTTGTAACAATCACAGAACATTGTAACATTTTTCCATTGATTAATAAGATCATCTTGCATGGTTTCAGCTTATGCAGTTATTTTTATGATCTCATGCTACCCTGCAAAGTGAGTACGGCCTGTACTCAAGGGAGCAGGGAGGCAAAGAGAGGCAAGAATGACAAGCTGAGTGAAAATCTCCAGTGCAGAGCAGCTGGCAGAAAAAGAGACCAAGCTAATGCTTTCACCTTGGTAAGAAAAATAACTCCCATGAAACGGACATTGGCCCAAAGGATGAGCATATTGTGCTAGAGTTACACGAGAACACTGCACTTAAGAAGGCATGTCCCCATAATTGGTTTATTTTAATGTAATATATCCCTCTGAAGCTTTACTTGTAGGAACAGAAGGAATTTCTGGCCCTGGGTTACCTGAGTTTGCATCCTTGTGCTCTTTCCTTCAGGGAGGAGATTGTCTAGGTCCAAAATACTTACTGTTTTGCCTTGCATTAGTTGTGGTGTCAGGAAGCGGGGATAGTTCTTATTCCAGCTTTTCACATGAAGTCATCCTGGCCACTTAATCTTCTGGGGCTGTGATGCAATGAAATTCTCTCAGTCTAATGGGTTCAGGCACATCTTTCCTGGGCCAATAGCCAGAAATTGATGTGCTGATTTAGAAGGAGACTGAAAGCACAAAGAATTTTTCAAGCCAAGGGAGAAACAAGAGAACAAAAGAAATACTGCTTCTGTTAATGGCCCTGAGTGAAGATTTTTCCTTAAAATCCCAATGATACTCTACAACGTTTTGAAAGTGATTTATAAGGCTGACAAGGACTGGCTGGGCTTAATGGGGTCATTTGATTTTAATGCCTCAAGTAGGACTGCTTCTATTTTTATTCCAATAAAAGAGCAAATTTAAAAACGTAAATCATGTCTATATGTGATCAATTTAGGAAGAGGGAGTCTTGAGGAGAAAGTCGGACAGACAGTGAGATGGGAGATGTAATTTTAGACAAAATGTGCAACATTCCCATGTCCCTGGAGGTACACAAAAAGCAGAGAAAGCCTTATTTATAGACGTTCCACCTCTGGCTCTGAGCTCTAATTTGAGGAACTCACAGACCTGTCTTACTGAATGTATGTCCTGCTAAGTTCCTGTATTTCCTGCCTTTATCCTGACTTCTTAAGAGTCTTTCTGAATCTGCCTTTGACTAGTAGTATAACCTTGAACAAGTAACTGGACCTCAGCTTCTTTGTCATAAAGTGAGGGCGCTGAAGGAGAAGATCTCTCTCTAAATGGTTTTGTGACTCTAAGTTTCCGCAGGAGAAATATTTTTAACTGAAGGAACATTTAGTATCAATAAATTAATCTTTAAGAACGGATTAACCAGAAAAGATTTAAGGTGAGGTATTATTCAGGGTTCTCCAGAGAAACAGAACCAATAGGAAACATATAGCTATGTAAGAGGAGATTTATTATAGAAACTGGCTCACCAGATTATGTAGGCCAACAAGTCCCACCCTATGCCATCAGCAAGCTAGAGAATGAGGACAGCTAGTGGTATAATTCAGTATGAGTTCAAAGGCCTGAGAACAAGGAGGCCATTGGTGTAAATTCCAGTCCAAGGCCAAAGGCTTGAGAGCCAGGGGAATCAATGGTGTAACTGACCTGATAACTGGGCGACTAGTGGAGTAAGTCCCAGGGTCTGAAGGTCTGAGAACCAGGAGCTCCCATGTGTGAGGGCAGGAGAAAATGGATGTCCCCACTCAACAAAAGAGAGCAAATTTACCTCTCCTCTGCCTTTTTTGTTCTATTTAGGCCCTCAAAGGATTAGATGATGCCTGCCTACATTTGTGAGGGCAGATCTTCTTTACACAGTCTATCAACTTAAATGCTAATCCCTTCCAGAAACACCCTTACAGACACACTTAGAAACAATATTGACCCGCTATCTGAGCATCCCTTGGCCCAGTCAAGTTAAAACATGAAATTAACCATTTGCAGGGTGACTTCTCATCACATTATTGCTCTAGCTTGTATGTATGAGAAGTTTCTTGTTTCCTAGCCCTGTGCCATGGCTACCTTCAACTAAACTGAGGCATGGGCTGAGATTTTAGAGGTTTTTGTTATATATATACTTTAAGTTCTAGGGTACATGTACACAATGTGCAGGTTTGTTACGTATGTATTCATGTGCCGTGTTGTTGTGCTGCACCCATTAACTTGTCATTTACATTAGGTATATCTCCTAATGCTATCCCTCCCCCCTCCCGCACCCCACGACAGGCCCCAGTGTGTGATGTTCCCCTTCCTGTGTCCAAGTGTTCTCATCGTTCAGTTCCCACCTATGAATGAGAACATGCGGTGTTTGGTTTTCTTTTCTTGTGATAGTTTGCTGAGAATGATGGTTTCCAGCTGCATCCATGTCCCTACAAAGGACATGAATTCATCCTTTTTTATGGCTGCATAGTATTCCATGGTGTATATGTGCCACATTTTCTTAATCCAATCTGTCATTGATGTACATTTGGGTTGGTTCCAAGTCTTTGCTATTGTGAATAGTGCCTCAATAAACGTATGTGTACATGTGTCTTTATAGCAGCATGATTTATAATCCTTTGGGTATATACCCAGTAATGGGATGGCTGGGTCAAATGGTATTTCTAGTTCTAGATCCTTGAAGAATCGTCACACTGTCTTCCACAATGGTTAAACTAGTTTACAGTCCCACCAACAGTTTAAAAGTGTTCCTGTTTCTCCACATCCTCTCCAGCATCTGTTGTTTCCTGACTTTTTAATGATTGCCATTCTAACGGGTGTGAGATGGTATCTCATTGTGGTTTTGATTTGCATTTCTCTGATGGCAAGTGATGATGAGCATTTTTTCATGCATCTGTTGGCTGCATAAATGTCTTCTTTTGAGAAGTGTCTGTTCATATCCTTTGCCCACTTTTTGATGGGGTTTTTTTTTTTTCTTGTAAATTTGTTTGAGTTCTTTGTAGGTTCTGGATATTAGCCCTTTGTCAGATGAGTAGATTGCAAAAATTTTCTCCCCTTCTGTAGGTTGCCTGTTCACTCTGATGGTAGTTTCTTTCGCTGTGCAGAAGCTCTTTAGTTTAATTAGATCCCATTTGTCAATTTTAGCTTTTGTTCCCATTGCTTTTGGTGTTTTGGACATGAAGTCCTTGCCCATGCCTATGTCCTAAATGGTATTAGGCAATAATACCTAGAAGGAGATTTTGGGCAGAGACAATGGGGTTTTCTAAATATACAATCATGTCATCTGCAAACAGGGACAATTTGACTTCCTCTTATCCTAACTGAATACCCTTTATTTATTTCTTCTGCCTGATTGCCCTGGCCAGAACTTCTAACACTATGTTGAATAGGAGTGGTGAGAGGGCATCCCTGTCCTGTGCCAGTTTTCAAAGGAAATTTTTCCAGTTTTTGCCCATTCAGTATGATATTGGCTGTGGGTTTGTCATAAATAGCTCATATTATTTTAAGATACGTTCCATCAACACTGAATTTATAGAGAGTTTTTAGCATGAAGGGCTATTGAATTTTGTCCAAGGTCTTTTCTGCATCTATTGAGATAATCATGTGGTTTTTGTCTTTGGTTCTGTTTATATGCTGGATTATGTTTATTGATTTGTGTATGTTGAACCAGCCTTGCATCCCAGGGATGAAGCCCACTTGATCATGGTGGATAAGCTTTTTGATGTGCTGCTGGATTCGGTTTGCCAGTATTTTATTGAGGATTTTTGCATTGATGTTCATCAGGGATATTGGTCTAAAATTCTCTTTCTTTGTTGTGTCTCTGACAGGCTTTGGTATCAGGATGATGTTGCCCTTATAAAATGAGTTATGGAGGATTCCCTCTTTTTCTATTGATTGGAATAGTTTCAGAAGGAATGGTGCCAGCTCCTCCTTGTACCTCTGGTGGAATTCGGCTGTGAATCCATCTGGTCCTGGACGTTTTCTGGTTGGTAGGCTATTAATTATTGCCTCAATTTCGGAGCCTGTGATTGGTCTATTCAGGGATTCAACTTCTTCCTGGTTTAGTTTTGGGAGAGTGTATGTGTTCAGGAATTTATCCATTTCTTCTAGGTTTTCTAGTTTATTTGCGTAGAGATGTTTATAGTATTCTCTGATGGTAGTTTGTATTTCTGTGGGGTCCGTGGTGATATCCCCTTTATCATTTTTTATTGCATCTATTTGATTCTTCTCTCTTTCCTTCTTTATTAGTCTAGTGGTCTATCAATTTTGTTGATCTTTTCAACAAATCAGCTCCTGCATTCATTGATTTTTTTTAATGGTTTTTTGTGTCTCTATCTGCTTCAATTCTGCTCTAATCATAGTTATTTCTTGCCTTCTGCTAACTTTTGAATGTGTTTGCTCTTGCTTCTCTAGTTCTTTTAATTGTAATGTTAGGGTGTCAATTTTAGATGTTTCCTGCTTTCTCTTGTGGGCATTTAGTGCTATAAATTTCCCTCTACACACTGCTTTAAATGTGTCCCAGAGATTCTTGTATGTTGTATCTTTGTTCTCATTGGTTTCAAAGAACATCTTTATTTCTGCCTTCATTTCGTTATGTACCCAGTAGTCATTCAGGAACAGGTTGTTTAGTTTCCGTGTAGTTGAGTGGTTTTGAGTGAGTTTCTTAGTCCTGAGTTCTAGTTTGATTGCACTGTGGTCTGAGAGACAGTTTGTTATAATTTCTGTTCTTGTACATTTGCCGAGGAGTGCTTTACTTCCCACTATGTGGTCAATTTTGGAATAAGTGCGATGTGGTGCTGAGAAGAATGTATATTCTGTTGATTTGGGGGGGAGAGTTCTGTAGATGTCTATTAGGTCCCCTTGGTGCAGAGCTGAGTTCAATTCCTGGATATCCTACTTAACTTTCTGCCTCATTGATCTTTCTGATGTTGACAGTGGGATGTTAAATTCTCCCATTATTATTATGTGGGAGTAAAGTCTCTTTGTAAGTCTCTAAGGACTTGCTTTATGAATCTGGGTGCTCCTGTATTGGGTGCATATATATTTAGGATAGTTAGCTCTTCTTGTTGAATTGATCTCTTTACCATTATGTAATGGCCTTCTTTGTCTCTTTTGATCTTTGTTGGTTTAAAGTCTGTTTTATCAGAGACTAGGATTGCAACCCCTGCCTTTTTTTGTTTTCCATTTGCTTGGTAGATCTTCCACCATCCCTTTATTTTGAGCTTATGTGTGTCTCTGCACATGAGATGGGTCTCCTGAATACAGCAAACTGATGAGTCTTGACTCTATCCAATTTGCCAGTCTGTGTCTTTTAATTGGACCATTTAGCCCATTAACATTTAATATTGTTATGTGTGAACCTGATCCTGTCATTATGATGTTAGCTGGTTATTTTGCTCATTAGTTGATGCAGTTTCTTCCTAGCATCGATGGTCTTTACATTTTGGCATGTTTTTGCAGTGGCTGGTACCGGTTGTTCCTTTCCATGTTTAGTGCTTCCTTCAGGAGCTCTTGTAGAACAGGCCTGGTGGTGACAAAATCTGTAATTATTTGCTTGTCTGTAAAGGATTTTATTTCACCTTCACTTATGAAACTTGATTTGGCTGGATCTGAAATTCTGGGTTGAAAATTCTTTTCTTTAAGAATGTTGAATGTTGGTCCCAACTCTCTTCTGGCTTGTAGAGTTTCTGCTGAGAGATCCGCTGTTAGTCTGATGGGCTTTCCTTTGTGGATAACCCGACCTTTCTCTCTGGCTGCCCTTATCATTTTTTCCTTCATTTCAACTTTGGTGAGTCTGACAATTATGTGTCTTGGAGTTGCTCTTCTCGAGGAACTCCAAGAAGAGCAACTCTGTATTTCTCTGTAATTTGTGGTGTTCTCTGTGGCATTCTCTGTATTTCCTGAATTTGAATGTTGGCATGCCTTACTAGGTTGGGGAAGGTCTCCTGGATAATATCCTGCAGAGTGTTTTCCAACTTGGTTCCATTATCTCCATCACTTTCAGGTACAGCAATCAGATGTAGATTTGGTCTTTTCACATAGTCCCATGTTTCTTGGAGGCTTGTTCGTTTCTTTTTACTCTTTTTTCTCTAAACTTCTCTTCTCACTTCATTTCATTCATTTGATCTTCAATCACTGATACCCTTTCTTCAAGTTGATCCAGCTGGTTACTGAAGCTTGTGCTTCTGTCACGTAGTTCTTGTGCCATGGTTTTCAGCTCTGTCAGGTCATTTAAGGACTTCTCTACATTGGTTATTCTAGTTAGCCATTTGTCTAATCATTTCTCAAGGTTTTTAGCTTCTTTGTGATGGGTTCGAACTTCCTCCTTTAGCTCGGAGAAGTTTGATTGAAGCCTTCTTCTCTGAACTCGTCAAAGTCATTCTCCATCCAGCTTTGTTCTGTTGCTGGTGAAGAGCTGTGTTCCTTTGGAGGGGAAAGGTGCTCTGATTTTTGGAATTTTCAGCTTTTCTGCTCTGTTTTTTCCCCATCTTTGTGGTTTTATCCGCCTTTGGTCTTTGGTGATGGTGACATACAGATGGGGTTTTGGTGTGGATGTCCTTTCTGTTTGTTAGTTTTCCTTCTAACAGTGAGGACCCTCAGCTGCAGGTCTGTTGGAGTTTGTTGGAGGTCCGCTCCAGACCCGGTTTTCCTGGGTATCAGCAACGGAAGCTGCAGAAGAGTGAATATTGCTGAACAGCAAATGTTGCTGCCTGATCATTCCTCTGAAAGTTTCATCTCAGAGGGGTACCTGGCCGTGTGAGGTGTCAGTCTGCCCCTACTGGAGGGTGCCTACCAGTTAGGCTACTCAGGGGTCAGGGACCCACTTGAGGAGGCAATCTGTCCATTCTCAGATCTCAAACTCTGTGCTGGGAGAACCACTACTCTCTTCAAATCTATCAGACAGGGACATTTACATCTGCAGAGGTTTCTGCTTCCTTTTGTTTGGCTATGCCCTGTCCCCAGAGTTGGAGTCTACAGAGGCAGGCAAGCCTCCTTGAACTGTGGTGGGCTCCACCCAGTTTGAGCTTCCTGGCTGCTTTGTTTACCTACTCAAGCCTCAGCAATGGTGGGCGCCCCTCCCCCAGCCTCACTGCCACCTTGCAATTAGATCTCAGACTGCTATGCTATCAATGAGTGAGGCCCCATGGGCATGGGACCCTCCAAGCCAGGCACAGGATATAATCTCCTGGTGTGCTATTTGCTAAGACCCTTGGAAAAGCGCAGTATTAGGGTGGGAGTGACCCAATTCTCCAGGTGCTGTGTGTCATGGTTTCCCGTGGCTAGGAAAGGGAATTCCCTTACCCCTTATGCTTCCCAGGTGAGGTGATGCCTCACCCTGCTTCGACTCTTGCTTGGTGGGCTGCACCCACTGTCCTGCACCCACTGTCTGACACGCCCCAGTGAGATGTACCTGGTACCTCAATTGGAAATGCAGAAATCACCCGTCTTCTGGGTCACTTACGCTGGGAGCTGTAGCCTGGAGCTGTTCCTATTTGGCCATCTTGGATGATTTTTCAATTTCAGAGGTTTTAAGGAGTATATTATATTGCTTCCTAGATTGATTGGCAACACAGATTAACACACAACTGTAGGCCACTATGATTTCCCTATGGAGATGCAGTATATTAAAAATAAAACATCATTAATATAATAGTCAGTTAGACATGCTATCAAATAATTTGAAACAAAATATGAAGGAAGAAAAACAAATAACAACCATTATACTCATTTTAAGAACTAGCCATCACTACCTATGTAACCTTTATATTCATCTCAGATATAGGTTAAAATGCTTTGACTCACTATAAGTATTTCCTTAGAGTCAAAGTCAATTGATTATATTCAGAGCTCATGTTTGGCTCCAGCTCTTACAAGCTTTAAGAAAACTTGACATTAGAAGCTCATTCAGGACTTCCAAATTCCCATAGAATAATGGCAGGACTCCTAAATCCTAATTTTTCATATGTCTTTCAAGAACCATGCATATCAACAAGGAGAATATATAAAATCATCTATAACTTGAGCCCACAACATAACTAGATGACAGAAAATAATACTCTTCTCTCCAATGTACATGTGGTAGAAAAGTGAAAAAAGCAGAGCCAACTCATGAGCTATATGAGAGTGAGGAGTCAGGCAGATCCTGCAGGCAGGCACTAGCAGTTGAAAAATAAGAGTAAAATCTCCCCCCATTAAAAAAGAAAGTCCCATGGGGAGTGGAGAAATACTGAGAACAATAGTACACTCATGCCATCACTAGTAATGGGTTACCTTTCATTGTGTGCTCCTTGAAGTAATGCAGTGGAAGGTACCCAACCTCAGCTGGGTGGCATCCTAGCCATAAGTGGATGAATCATGATTGAATTGATTTGAATTGCAAGGAAGATGTCAAGAGAATCTAGAACATGGAATACTCTGTAGGACAACTAGCCTTTACTCTTCAGAACATGTTAGTTGTGTGTGTGTATGTATGAGTATGTATGTGAGTATGTGTGAGTGTGTGAGTGTGTTTGTGTGAATATGTGTGTGTGTGTGTGTGTGTGTGTGTATTACATCACTGGTTGGCTTTCCTAGGTCTCCAGCCTGCAGATGGAAGATCATGGGACTTTTCAGTCTCCATAATCACATGAGCCAATTCCTCATAATAAATCTCACTCTCATTCTCTCTGTCTTTCCTTCTCTCTCTCACTCTCTCTCTATTGTACATATACACATGTGTATATCTAATACATCTCTATATTTGTGTATTAGTCCATTTTCACGCTGCTGGTAAAGACATACCCAAGTCTGAGCAATTTACAAAAGAAAGAGGTTTAATTGGACTTACAATTCCACATGGCTGGGGGGAAGGCAAGGAGAAGCAAGTCACATCTTACATGGTTAGTGGCAGGCAAAAAATGAGAGAACGTGTGCAGGGGAACTCCTCTTTTTAAAACCATCAGATCTCGTAAGACTTACTCACTATCACGAGAACAGCATGGGAAAGACTTAACCCCATGATTCAGTTACCTCCCACAACACGTGGGAATTCAAGATGAGATTTGGGTGGGGATACAGCCAAACCATATCAATTTGTATATATGTATGTATGCGTGTATATACATATATATACAGTATAGATATACAGTATAGATACACACACATATATTTATATATAGGAAGAGAGAGAGTGGGGAGTGAGGGAGGGAGAGAGAGAGAGCGAGAAAATGATTGTGAGAAATTGGCTCCCACAATTATGGACACTGAGAAGTCTCAGGGTCTGCAAGACTGGAGCCCCAGGAAAGTCTGTGGTGTAATTCTGCCTGTGTCCAAACCCTGAGAAGTAGGGAAGCCTGTGGTGTGACTTCCAGTTTGAGAGCAGGAGATAATATGTCCAAGCTCCAGCAGTGAGGTGAAATAATAAAATCGGGGGGTGGGGTGAATTCCTCTCTTCTCTGCCTTTTTTTTTTTTTTTCTACCCAGGCCTGTCTTAGTCCTTTGGACTGCTATAAAAAAAATACCACAGGCTGAGTTATTTATTAACAATATAAGTTTACTGCTCACAGTTCTGGAGGCTGGGAAGTCCAAGATCAAGGCACTGGCAGATTTGGTGTCTGTGAGGGCTACTCTCTGCTTCCAAGATGGCACCTTGTTGCTGAATCCTCTGGAGGGGCTGAATGCTGAGTCTCACATGAAGGAAGAGATGGAGAGGCAATACCTTTTATAAGATATTAATATTTATAAGGATGGAGCCCTCATGGGCTAATCACCTTCTCAAGGCCCCACCTCTTAATACTGTTGCACTGGGGATTAAGCTTCAATGTAAATTTGGGAGAGAACACAAATATTCAAACCATAGCAAGGCCCTAAACAAACTGGTTGATGTCAACCCATAGAGTGGAGGGCCATCTATTTTACTGAGTCCACCAATTCAAATGCTTGTCTCATTCAGAAACACTCTCACAGACACACCCAGAAATAATGTTTAATCTAGGCATCTTTCATGAAGCCTTTGAGACATTTAACTTCAAACAGCAAAGTTTCTGGTAACATTTCCCAGGTACCCACCCCTACACATATTTTTACCCTCTCCATGGCAAGCAGAGAGAAGAAACACAGAGGGAAGCCTGTGCCATCTGTAAGTTCCCAGTTTGCATCACACATCTGTTATTCCTACCTGGGATATTTCCCACATGATTTTTCTCCAAGTGTGGCCTGGACCCACTGAGAGCCTGCGTAATGCTGGGCCTGCCTAGCCACTGAAACTCTGGAGGTGGGACCCAGGAATCTGAATTTTAATAAGCTCCCCATGGTTCTGTGCACACTCAAATTCGAGAAGCCCTGCTCTAGCATCTGACTCCACACTTAACACCACCAAAATAACCTATAAGCAGCATTTACTATGAACATTAATAAGCGCTGAAAATTATTTTCAGCAGGTTACATTAGGATTTAAACATTAAGACATGCAGAGAATGATACCACAGCACATCCAGAGAGCTAACACTCCTTGCTTGATGGGGGAGGTGTTTCTCCCACTGCTGTGTCACCAGATTTATAGTTCGGCTTCTGACACAGACCTCTGACTCAGCTGCATTTAATTCCTAAAAGAATCACACCTCCTTTCTCTCCCCTTCCTCTACCCACTGTTGTTCCTCCACACAATTATTCAGAACACTGATTTTCATGCTTAAATAGAGCAACAGCTTTCAGAGTGCTTTCTTCACACCACGCTAAGAGTTTATGTGGACTAGGAAGATGATGTTGTAATTTAGTACCACTCAGTACGATTAAAAAAAATAATAATAAACTAACGCCTGAAGTATAAGAGATGCATTAAAAGATGAACAGTTGAGCTCTGATGGGAGATGAAGCATGGACAGGCAGAAAGAACCCACTAGAAGTGTGGAATTATGTCTGAGCCTGGTGATGCACCAAAGGTGGGGACCCTGGCTTGCTGGGGCCGTAAGAAGGTCCAGAATTTCAAGAGTGCTTAGAGAGAGGAAGGGGGCCTGGGGGCTGCAGGGAGCAGAGGGCGGCTCAGAGGGCCAGAAGAAAATAATTTTGCGTACAGAATTTTGACAAGGAATTTTTAAAAATGTCTTTTCCACCAGGCGTGGTGGCTCACACCTATAATCCCAGCACTTTGGGAGGCCAGGGCGGGCGGATCATGAGGCCAGGAGATCGAGACCTTCCTGGCTAACACAGTGAAACCCCGTCTCTACTAAAAATACAAAAAATTAGCCGGGCGTGGTGGCGGGCGCCTGTAGTCCCAGCTACTCGGGAGGTTGAGGCAGGAGAATGGCGTGAATCCAGGAGGCGGAGCTTGCAGCACCACTGCACTCCAGCCTGGGCGACAGAGCAAGACTCCATCTCAAAAAAAAAAAAAAAAGTCTCTTTTCCAGTTCAGAAATGGTTCCTGGGAAAAAGAAAAGTTGTAAATACTCATATACAAGTAGTTAGGCCTGTGTGAAAATTTGTTGGCAGATGTTGGCAGCAATATTGAAATATCACCCTTAGTCATTTGCACTGGAATTCCTCCTAATAGATGGCCTCTTGAGCCTCATGGGGGAGTGCACCACTCCCCCAGCCCAGTCATGAACTTTATTTTTAAAATTTCAGTAGTTTTGGGGAAACAGCTTGTGTTCAGTTGCATGGATGAGGACTTCAGTGGTGATTTCTGAGATTTTGGTTCACCCATCACCTGAGCAGTGTACGCTGTACCCAGTATGTAGTCTTTTATTCCTCACCTCCTCCCACCATTCCCCCCAAGTTCCCCAAGTCCATTATATCGTTCTTATGCCTTTGTATCCTCATAGCTTAGCCCCCACTTATAAGTGAGAACATACAATAATTGATTTTCCAATCCTGAGTAATGTCACTTAAAAGAATGGCCTCCAGCTCCATCCAAGTTGCGACAAAGGCCATTATTTCGTTCCAGTTTTTAGATGAGTAGTATTCCATGCTGTATATATATCATATTTTCTTTATGCATTCATTGGTTGACGGGCATTTAGGTAGGTTCTATATTTTTGCAATTGTGAATTGTGTTGCTGTAAACATGTGTGTGCATGTGTCTTTTTCATATGATACCAGTCATGAACCTTCCAGATTGAACTCGGAATGAAGAGCGAATCAAAGGTGCAACAGTATTTCCACAATCTCTGCTGCTCACCTGTGACAGGCGGTGGGTCACTGAAGGGACGAAGAAGAGGCAGTGACTGCTAGTGGATATGGGGTTCCTTTGGAGGGTGATAAAAGAGCTCTAAAATTGATTGTGGTAATAGCTGAACAACTTTGTGAATATACTAAAAACCATTACACTGTACCCTTTAAATGGGTAAATTGTATGCTATGTGAATTAGATCTCAATAAAGTTGTTTATATACATTTTAAAAATCACTGGAAACATATCTAGGGGCATAAAGAACAGAAAAGGGTGAAGCCTCTTTGTGAATTCCAGTCTGACTCTCTGGCCAAGCATTGATAGTTACACAGCAGAAAAGCTGAGGGAAAGTTGCAGGAAATGCGTTGTTAACCAAGTTGGGTGAAGGTACTTATGAAACGCTAAGAAGTTTAGATAAAGATAATAAAAATAAAAAGATCTGTTTCTTTTGCATCAGCTGCCCATTACTTCTGGTTTTCTTTTTTGTTTTTTTGTTCGTTTGTTTGTTTGTTTAATATATAAGTAAAGTAACCAGAGGGAATGTGATATGGTTTTGCTGTGTCCCTACCCAAATCTCATCTTGAGTTGTAGTTCCATAATCCCCACGTGTCATGGGAGGGACCGAGTGGGAGGTAATTTAACCATGGGGTTGGTTACCCTCATGCTGTTCTCATGAGTGAGTTCTCACGAGATCTGATGGTTTTATAAAGGGCTTTTTCCCTTTTTGCTCAGCACTTCTCCTTCCTGCCATCATGTGAATAAGGATTTCTTTGCTTCCCCTTCTGCCATTATTGTAAGTTTTCTGAGGCCTCCCCAGCCATGCAGAATTGTGAGTCAATTAAACCTTAAACCTCTTTCCTTTATAAATTACCCAGTCTCTGGTATGTCCCTATAGCAGCATGAGAACGGACTAACACAGACTACAAAGATGAGATGGGAGTGTGGGCTACGTTTCAGTCAAAATTTAATATATTGTTTACGTATGACAGCACATCTCAAGAGCGGACACGGAGATGATATGGGCTGGGTGATATAAGTAAGATTCTTCATGTGCTATTATTATAATAATTGCATTTTCCAAAATAGGAATTTATAGATAGGCAATTATAATTGCTATCCTGTATCCTCTGTTGCCACTTGATGTTTTGGGAACCTTAAAACCCTTTTCTTCAGTTTTGTTTTGTTTTATGTGCTTGTAAGGCTCAATAACAATGACGTCTGTTCTTTAATCACCCAAAACACTTTCGGGCTTTAGGGAGGGTGAGAAGGGGTCAAAAAACAACAAAATATGATGATTAAGTAATGAGTCCTTCAAACCTCAGAAAATGGAACCAAGTGGTGAGCAAACCTCGTACCATTTAACTTACCTCTGTAAAAAGCAGGGGCTATTTGGGTTAGGAGGTCTGGGCCTCTGAGTCAGGACATCATATTGCCCAGGGCCATAGAGTGTGGGGCTCAGAAGGAGAAATCAAAGCAAAAATCAGGCAGTCTGTCTAACGAAGTTGCCAATCAGAAGACACAAGGCCGAGAGAGAGAACTAAATGCACAGGCTCCAGAGAGAAACCAGAGGAGAAGGGAGGATTTGGAGCAAAGAGTAGAGATGGAGCTAAAGGATGGTTCCAGTGACTTTTATGGAGAGCTGCAGGCTCTGATAAATGGAGCACAGGAGGGACAAGGAAAAAAATGCTGATAAAGCTCAAACTCAGGGACTCAATCCCTATGACTTGTTCCATCTTAACTTTTCCTAGAGCCAAATCAAGAAATTATGATATCCATTAATTCCACCAGCCAGGTGGTTAGCAAAACCTCCAAGGATAATGGAGCTTATGTTTAAGGATCTCTGGGCTGGTAGCCAGATCCATTTCATAACAACCTTCGCTTTATTCTTCCTTACATCAAACAGTACATTTCTTACCTTGGCCACTTTCTGGCTGGGCTATCAACACACATTAGCTGTGGATGTGTTGGAGGTCAACTAAGCTCCCTAAAAGCCTTTTTCTTTGTTTGTAAAATGGGACTAATAATGGGACCTACCTTCTAGGATTATTGTAAGGATTAGAGGGATGAGGTGTATAAAGCATATAGACTGGTCCTTGGCACATGGTATGCATTACTTTCAGCATCAGAATCAGTATTAATGTTTGTATTTGTGTTGCTCTTAGTAACATTGAGGCCCACAGTCTTGGGGCTTGTACTAATCAAAAAAGGATCCTTATCTGGCAATTTAGCAGCATCTCTAGATTTCTTGGTAATGCTATTGGCCAAGAAAATGAAGACATTGGCCTCCTGAGTGTTCATTGTGTGACACGCCCTCAGGTGCATGCATTATTTATATGATCTCTTGTTACCTGAAAGATGACCCTGTGAATAAACAGAAATGCATTTTACACATTAGAAAACAAGCTCAGAAAAGTAAGCAAATTGCCCAAGGTCATATAACCAGTAAGTTTGGAGGTGGAACTTTAATCTAGTCCTGTGTGATTCCAAAGCCTCTACCTGGAATAAGAGAAGCCACAGGAGCTCGAAGCCAGTGTTTTACTTTCACAGTGACATGGGGCATACCTTGTCAGTGGGGGAGTGAGCACGACCTAAATCTCATGATATATTAATCAAGTTCCTCCACTTCCCTTATAGACCATCATAGATCTATAGGTTTGTCCAGTGTTTTCTAAACCTTTCTTGAAGCTGTTTATATTTTCAGCCAGCAGGATTTTAAATAGTCCCAGGGTTTCTCTGAAGTGACTTGTAGCTAATACAATATCGCAGGAGGAGACCAAGTGGGTGCAGGTTCCAGCCTCACACCTTCTCTTTGCCTCATTCACAGTTGTTTTGCTTTTATCTGTTTTATATTTATGGTTTACATAAAAAGATATCTGTTAGGAGGGAAACAAGTTTGGTAACTAAAAATATAAATGTTTGAAAAACCAAAGCCTTAAAATGTTGTTGGTAACACTTGTATTTATCTTTCCAAAATAGTTTATGCAAATATGCCCTCTTCTCATTTCTTACCCTCTAAGAGTTGAGGAATAATTGTCTGTTTCTGCTCTATATACCCTTCATGGTTTTTTAGTTGGTTTTCCCTGAACAATGTTTTCCTTTGGAGAACCTCCCTGTAATAATTTCATATATGACTAGGAGGGCTCATTGCTGAGATGTAGCTGATCATGCATCTCATCCCACAGTCAAAATGACTGGTTCAGGAATGGATATGTGGCTGTAGCAGAATAAATTTGAGTCCCTTCCTAGATCAATATGCTGTCATTGGGACAGAAAAACACTCTGCTGAGGTTGCTAAGCTGATAGACTTCTTGCCCATAATGTACAAAAAGCATTAGCTGACAAATGAAACCATGCAAGGATGAATGGAATACAGAATGGAGGGAAAATCAGAGTCCTGGTGACATCATTTCAGCCCCTGGATCCATCTGAACCTGAAGTCATTTTCATACCTGAACTTTCCCTTTTAAGTTAGCCAAGATTTCACCTCATTCCAAATGCCTTCTAAGATTAATCCCATTGATCTTGACTATCTCATCTGCTGTCTCCCTGCATTTGAGGTTTTGTGCAATACTCATGTGTGCATGTTGGTAATGCTATTGTGAAAAAAATTCCTTTACTTATTCTGAACACAGACCTCATCTGTTTCCTCAACCATGAAGCAGGTTTCTCAGGGAAGGGGTCATTGCCTCAATATCTATAACCTCTCAGTGGCTCATAATGATTGAGTGTTTGACTTCTCTAGAGGACAGTAACGCTTCTTGGTTACAGAAAGCTGAACATTTTGCCTTTTTATAGTAGGAAGTGATGGTCTGCTTCTTCTAGAAACTCTGACCCAGTGCCAGCTTCATGGACATGTGTGCTGTGACCATGTCCTCAGCTCTGGTCATTACCAAATGCCTTCCCTTCATATATGTGAATTTCCATGATTTCGTTTTGCCCATTCTGATCTTTCCCCTGCTTTCAGAAAGAGATGCTATGTAAGAGGAAAAATGGTTTTTGTTTAGGCAATGTAGCTTCTTCTGTAGTGCACAATATGGGGGCAGTTCACAAGTTGTTTTGGAATTGTTCTACCTTGTTTCCCATGCAGGAACATTTCCGATTACAGCGTAACTCTTTATTAGCAGAAAATGTGTACAGAATATAAAGGCTAATCCCTGACCCTGGCACTTGATATTATGATCTGACCCCAGTCTGCCTTCTTGCCTCATCTCCTGCCTGCTTTCTCTCTGGGACTGGGAGTGTTGGTCCCTTACCTCCACTTTCCTGGGGGAAGGCCTAAATCAGCATTTGGTCCTGGGGCCGTTGTTTGACATAGCACTCCCGGAAAACTTAGGCATACCACCCCATGGATAATCGCTGGTCTACATTCCAGCCAAACTCTATCATTGGTGTTCCTCTAATATTCTATGGCTTCCATGCCTTCAGTCACATTAGTCCCTACGTTTGAGAGCTTTGCCTGAATTGCCGTCTATCCAAATTTCACTCACTCTTACAATGCCTTATCTCCCTTGAAGCACTTCCTGGACTTCGTCCTCATCAACAACATGTACATGTCACATGCTATGTGTATTTATATATACTCACTTAATTCTCACAACAACCTCACAGTGTAAGTACAAAAATTATTCCCATTTTACACATGAGAAAATAAAGGCACTGCGAGGTTGGATAGTTTCCCTGAGGAGAATTACACAGCCAGCGAGTGTCAGAGAAAGGATTTGAATTTAAGCTGTTTGGCTCTAGAGTCTATGCCCTGATTTTCTAGAATGTATTGCTAGAACTTCTCATGGTTCTCCTTAGCCTCTAATGTTTTCATTATTTGTGTGTGCCTCCCTTCCCCTAGCCTGCAAGCTCCCTGTAGACTAGGGGAGGGGAGGCACACACAAATAATGAAAACATAAGGATATAGTAAAATAATCATGGCATTTGAAAGCAAACAGACTGGGCTTGAACAAATGACTGAAATTATCTGAGTCTCAGTTTCTTCATTTGTAAAAAGGGAGTGATAACATGTAACTTACAGTGTGACTGTGAGGAGGAGTGAATGAAATAATAGGTAAAAGTTTCTTAGTTGGGACTCTGGCATATCATGGGTATTCAATAAACACTGGCACTCTTCTCTTGTGTTTACATCACTGAAACTTGTAGTAGAATTCCTTTTACCTTATTAACTGTATAGTACTTTATCAGAGTAAGTTAGTACATTTGAGAGGAAACTAGGAACATCTTCCCTTGTATTAATTTACTTAGCAAATATTTATAGAGCGTCTACTATGTTGAAGACACTCTCAAAGGTGCTGGGGACATGACAGTGATCAACAGAGTCTCTGCTCTCATCGAGCCTGTATTAATGAAACTTTTAGGAGACCCCCTCTATGTTTGTCTCCAAATGAATGAGAAGTCTTCCATCTCGTGTGACTTATGGAAATCAGCTGCAATACTTCAAAGCCTAACTATTAAGAGTAGTAATCTTTTGCTTTCCTCACCTGTTGCTGACAGGGAGCTTCTCTTAGGATTTGACCGCTGTTCATGGTAACGTGGGACCAAGGATCCTTGCCTGGGTCAAGGCCCGTAAAGAAACTTAATGCCGGTGGCAACAGTGCTGTCCTTTCCATTTGCCTTATTCCGTGAGGGTATAGGCAAGCTACTAGATTCTTTCTAGGTTTCAGCAGAGTCAAAAGCTGTGTGGATTTTTCCCACAGCAATGATCAAGAGAAAATGTCCCCTGTTGCTTACATTCTCACATAATGACTAGATGGCTTTATTTACATATTTTACAGAAACAATGTCTGAACACAAGTGTCCTCTTCAGGTGAAGTCATAAAGACAGCTAAGGGTGAACTGAGGGTGAATGCTTGTCTGTCTCAGCAGGAGAACCTGTGAAATTCAAGCAGGCTGCAGTACTTTGTGCTGATTTGACCTGTTGGCCCAGAGACTCTTCAAAAGCAGTTAAAAGCCTCTGGGGATGAAGGAATATTTTTCACCTATATCTACAGAGACAAACACATTCCTGGAAGAGTACACAGTTAACTGTGAATTCGAAACCATTTTTTCCTCACAGTGAGTCTAGATGATTAAAAAATCTAGTCTTAAAACTGTGGAGTTATCCTGGACTCGTTTATCACATTCCATCTCCATACCACAGGAAATCTTGCTGGCTTTACCATAAAAATATGTCCAGAATCCAACTATTGCTCATCTCCCAGTTTTCACACTGGTCCAAGCCCCCAGCAACTCCCACTTCAGTTATGGCAGGAGCCTCCCATAAGACCATGTTCCCACCCTTGTCCCAAGGCAAGACATTCCCAATCCAGAGTGGGTCCATTTAAAACTCATTTCTGATCATGTCACTTCTCCAATCTAAACCCTGCGATGACTTCCCTTCTCACTCAGAATAAAAGTCAATGTCCTGAGGATGGTCCTCAGGACTGTTAGCTCCCCTGACCTACCTGGCCTCACCAATACAACCTTCTGGCTCACCATCTTTGTCCACAGTAGACTCCAAGCCTGTTCTTCAAACAGGCCCTTCCATGGATTCTTCCCTCTGCTTAGAACGCTGTCCCCCAGATAGCTCCATGGTGCACTTCCTCAGCTGCTTCTAGTCTTTACTCAGATGTTGCCTGCCCAGTGAGGCCCACCACGTCCATTCTAAGAAAACTGCAACCCACCCTCTGGAATGCTCAATATCCTTCCTTGCTATTTCTATTAAGACTTATAAGCTTCTTGGCCAATTAACACATACAAAAAAATGCTCCACATCACTAATCACCAGAGAAATGCAAATTAAAACGACGAGATACCATCTCATACCTGTCAGAATGGCTATTAGTAAAAAGTCTAAAAACAACAGATTTGGCGAGGCTATGGAGAAAAGGGAATGTTATATACTCTTAATGAGAATGTAAATTGGTTCAGCCACTGTGGAAAGCAATTGGGAGATTTCTCAAAAAACTTAAAACAGAATTACCATTTGACTCAGAAATCCTATTACTGGGTATATATCCAGAAGAAAACAAATAGTTCTATCAAAAAGACACACACACACTTGCATCTTCATCGCAGCACTATTTGCAATAGCAAAGACATGGAATCAACCCAGGTGCCTGTCCGTGGTCTATTGGATAAAGAAAGTGTGGTACATATATACCATGGAAAACTACATGGAGGCCATTTCCTAAGCAAATTAACATGGGAAAAGAAAACCAAATACCACGTGTTCTCCCTTATAAGTGGGAGCTAAACATTGGGTACACATGGACATAAAGGTGGCAACAATAGACACTGGGGACTCCTAGAGCTTGGAGAGAGGGAGGTAGGCAAGGGTTGAAAAACTATTGGATACTATGCTCAACACCTGGGTGATGGGATCATTTGTACCCCAAACCTCAGCATCCCACTGTATACCCAGGTAACAAACCTGAACATGTACCCCCTGAATCTCAAACAAAAGTGAAAAATAAAATAAAAGAATAAATAAATTGAAAAAGACTTATTGGCTTCTCATGTCATATAAAATTTACTTATCTATTTTATTTTATTTTTGTCTGTTTTCTCCCACTAACCTGCAAACTCTACCGAGGCAGGGATTTGTTTTGTTTTGTTTTTCACTGTTGTATCCCCAGCACCTACAATAGCACCTGTTACACAGGAGGAGTTCAATACCTATTTGTTGAATTAGTATGTCATTTTTTCAGGACACAGTTGCAGTCCAGAATGTAGAGTGAACAGGCATCAGGCCTTCTCTCCCTAGGCTCTTCCCAGGATGCAGAGAGATTCATAATTACTGGGAGCCCAGCTGTGGGCTCAATCAAGCCTTCATGCCTGCTCGTCAGGGTAGGGGATCACTCACTGCTAATTATCCAGGGAAAAGACGGTTGAATTATGTATGGTATTGCTTGCAAAATGCAGCAATTTGCTTAAAATTGGTTAATGTGTGTGTTCAAGGGTATGGATCCTACACAATTTTAGACTTCAGTCTTGTGGGAGTTTATAGAAAAATAGCTTTCAGATGGAAAGATAAATGAGCTCCAAAATTCTCTCAAGAAATCATCTTTTTCCTCCCTCTTTCCATTTGTTAACCCTGTAATATGCTGATCAACTTTTGGGGAAAAAAGATATTAAATAAGATAAGAGATCAGTTTAAGTTATTCCAATGACATTAAAATTACTTCCTACTCTAACATTAAAATTGGGTAGACTTAGAAACTTCGGCTTAAGTGTATTTTCTTGGGCATCATACAGTTTTTCAGGTGTTCTGAAGGAAAAAAGGGTCCAGGCAGTAGATATTAAGTGTGTATGCGTCCAAAGTAAGAGTTGGAAATGTCTCTTTCTGTGCAATTAGCAGTCATATTATGAAACTAAACTTAGAAAGAAGAAGAGGGTTCTAATTGCACAATGTGGTATAGACTGCTAATCTCATGAAACACATTTTACTGGTGGGCTCATTAGAACCTTGTTTTGATTATCCTAAAGCAAAGTGGAGAAACCTATTGCTAGCCTATGAAGCAAAGCTGCCTGTTTTCAAAGAGCATGCTTTTGAAGGCAGGTAGAGCCCCTCTTCCACACCCACCAATGTGGCAACTGGCGAGGGTGGACAGTGCATTGTTAGTTGATAAAGTGATCATTTTTAAAAAGAAAAAAAGAAGGCAGAAAGATACTGACAAAGAAATTCAGAGGTTCTATATAGATACACCAAGTTTTACTTCCCACAGAGACTCTGGCTTCTATATCTTTTATGTTGAGTTGAGTTTTAAGTTTCATCAGTAATAGAAACTTTGAAATAATAGCTACGATTTATCTATTGCTTACTAAGGGCCAGACATCAAGCTAAACATCTAACTATCTCACTTAACCCTCAAAATAACTAATATAATATGTAGTTCTCCCATTCTGGAGATGAGAGAGATAAGATTTGGAGAAGTTAAATGATTTGCCTGAGGTTATATACTAGAGCTGGTCTTGAGCTCAGAGGTATTTATCTCTGAACTCTGTGCTTTTAAACATCATGCCTAACACATTGCTTCTTAACCTTATCAGATCCAACCCCTTTTCATAGCAAATATTTTATGTTCCTTTATTATTCTGAAGTCAAATTAATAGATATTACCGACTAACCTACACTTTTCCTGTTTTTGACTTTATTTATTTATTTTTTAATACTTTAAGTTCTGGGATACATGTGCAGAACGTGCAGGTTTGTTACATAGATATACACGTGCCATGGTGGTTTGCTGCAGCTATAATCTGTCATCTACATTAGGTATTTCTCCTACTGCTATCCCTGTCCTAGCACCCCACCCCACAAGAGGCCCCAGTGTATGATGCTCCCCTCCCTGTGTCCACGTGTTCTCATTGTTCAGCTCCCACTTATGAGTGGGAACATGTGGTGTTTGGTTTTCTGTTCTTGTGTTAGTTTGTTGAGAATGATGGTTTCCAGCTTCATCCATGTCGCTGCAAAGGATGTGAACTCATCCTTTTTTATGGCTGCATAGTATTCCATGGTATATATGTGCCACATTTTCTTTATCCAGTCTATCATTGATGGGCATTTGGGTTGGTCCAAGTCTTTGCTATTGTGAACAGTGCCACAATAAACATACATGTGTCTTTATAGTAGAATGTTTTATCATCTTTTGGCTATATATCCAGTAATGGGATTGCTGGGTCAAATGGTATTTCTGGTTTTCGATCCTCAAGGAATTGCCCCACTGTCTTCCACAATGGTTGAACTAATTTACACTTCCACCAACAGTGTAAAAGCGATCGTATTTCTCCACATCCTCACCAGAATCTGTTGTTTCCTGACTTTTTAATGATCACCATTCTAACTGGCATGAGATGGTATCTCATGGTGGTTTTGATTTGCATTTCTCTAATGACCAGTGATGATGAGCTTTTTATCATATGTTTGTTGGCTGCTTAAATGTCTTCTTTTGAGAAGTGTCTGTTCATATCTTTTGCCCACTTTTTGATGGGGTTGTTTTTTTCTTGTAAATTTGTTTAAGTTCCTTGTAGATTCTGGATATTAGCCCTTTGTCAGATGGGTGGATTGCAAAAATTTTCTCCCATTCTGTAGTTTTCTGTTCACTCTGATGATAGTTTCTTTTGCTGTGCAGAAGCTCTTTAGTTTAATTAGATCCCATTTGTCAATTTTTGCTTTTGTTGCAATCGCTTTTGGTGTTTTAGTCATGAAGTCTTTGCCCATGCCTATGTCCTGAATGGTACTGCCTAGGTTTTCTTCTAGGTTTTTTATTGTTTTAGATCTTATGTTTAAGTCTTTAATCCATCTTGAGTTAATTTTTTTATAAGGTGTAAGGAAGGGGTCCAGTTTCAGTTTTCTGGATATGGCTAGCCAGTTACCTGCATATGGCTAGCCAGTTTTCTCAGCACCATTTATTAAGTAGGAAATAGTTTCCCCAATTGCTTGTTTTTGTGAGGTTTGTTGAAGATCAGATGGTTGTAGAAGTGTGTTGTTATTTCTGAGGCCTCTCTTCTGTTCTATTGTTCTATATATCTGTTTTAGTACCAGTACCATGCTGTTTTGGTTACTGTAGCCTTGTAGTATAGCTTGAAGTCAGAGAGCATGATGCCTCCAGCTTTGTTCTTTTTACTTAGAATTACCTTGGCTATACGGGCTCTTTTTTTGGTTCCATATGAAATGTAAAGTAGATTTTTCTAGTTCTGTGAAGAAAGTCAATGGTAGTGGTAACTTGATGGGGATAGCATTGACTCTATAAATTACTTCAGGCAGTCTGGCCATTTTCATGATATTGATTCTTCCTATCCATAAGCATGGAATGTTTTTCCATTTGTTTGTGTCCTCTCTTATTTCTTTGAGCAGTGGTTTGTAGTTCTCCTTGAGGAGGTCCTTCACATCCCTTGTAGGTTGTATTCCTGGGTATCTTATTCTCTTTGTAGCAATTGTGAATGGGAGTTCACTCATAATTTGGCTCCCTGTTTGTCTATTATTGGTATATAGGAATGCTTGTGATTTTTGCACATTGATTTTGTATCCTGAGACTTGTTGAAGTTGCTTGTCAACTTAAGGAAATTTTGGACTGAGACAATGGGGTTTTCTAAATGTACAATCACGTCATCTGCAAACAGAGACAATTGGAATTCATCTTTTCCTATTTGGGATACCCTTTATTTCTTTTTCTTGACTGATTGCCCTGGACAGAACTTCCAATGAAAAGTATCCTAAACATAGTGAAAAGGAGAGATACAAAGAAAGTAATTTATAAAAAGAATGTATATTCAAGTATGTAAATAATCAAGAATGACAACATTAGAAGATATAATAATGTTATTAGGCACTTACATGTATGTGGAGAATCATTATGAATGTAAATATTATGAGCAGTGTTGCCAGAGGCAACATAACTTTCTGAAATAGAAAACAATATTTGGTAAAGCTCTGAGAGAAAAAATGTGCAACTTTCCCTCCATTTATACAATAGTTGTATTCCTGGAAAATTTAATAAATATAAAAGTCCATTTTTGTTGTTTATACATAAAGCATATTTTAGTTATAGAGGCTCAGATTGTGAATGCTAAGTGGGACTTCTGAATGTCAAAAAATGTAGCACTCCTACCAACTAAATGCCATTGGGGACCTCCAAATTATTTTAACATCCAAGAAGAAGGAAAGAAAGGGAGAATGAAAGAGAGAAAGAGAGAGAGAGAGAAGAAAGGAAGAAAGAGAGAAAGAAAGAAAAGAAGAAAGAAAGAGGAAGGAAGGAAGGGAGAGAGAAAAAAAGAAAAGAAAGGAAAGAATGAAAGAGAAAGAAGAAGGAAGGAAGGAAGGAAGGAAAGAAGGAAGGAAGGAAGGAAGGAAGGAAGGAAGGAAGGAAGGAAGGAAGGAAGGAAGGAAGGAAGGAAGGCAGGCCAACAGCTCCACAGAAAGCCCCACTGCAAAATTTCAAAACACTCCTAAAGGGCAGTACCACTCCCATTAAGAACTACTGGCATAAATTAGACTTTTAAGAGTTCAGACTACTGAAAGAAAAAAAAATCTGTCTTCAGAAATTCCAGATCTCTGTAAAATTATATGAAAGAATTCTTGAATCACTCTTCAACTTTGAATATTCCATCTTTCCCACACATCCATTAAGATGGGCAGACTAAACAGGTACACACAGGTTCTCCTAAGACAAAGGATGGGCACCCATTGAATACTACCCCCCCACACACACACATGCACACACATGCGCAGACACACACACACACCCTAACATACACTCACACACCTTGCCCTTTACAGCTTAGGATGTTTTGCCTACTTGATCAGCTTAACTTAAGGTGCAAGTTACCAGATATAATTATAGACACTCCAAAGTCATTGATTATTTTAATGTCTACATTTACTACAGTCCATCTCATTGATGTAGAAATTTCCTTTTTAAAAAAGCCTACATAACGTAACAGAGAAACCAAAGATATACCTAAAAACATATGCAGTTACAGCCTAGTTAAGGGACCACAGTTAAGTCCATTCCATTCTTTGCTCTTGGACACCGTAGAAGACATAGTCGTTGCTCATCAAATATTCCATATGATTCATAGTTTTCCAGCTTCCCTTGTAGTTAAGGTTGGGGCCATGTGAATACTTTTGGCTAAGGCTGTGTAGAGAAATGATATATGTCACTTCTAGCATGGGTGTTTAACAAAAGTGTGAGTTCTTCATTCTCTGTTTTACTCTGCCACCGCAGACTAGAGAGCTGTTTCCTAGATGGCATAAGTTAGTGAAGTTTCCATCTCTGAGTAACCTTCACTAAATTACATCATGAAATGACTTATATGGAGCAGAGTCCCCACTAACTCACATTGGACATGTAGCATGAACAAAAAGTACAGCCAAACAAAATAAAGCCCACTGAAATTTGGGGCTTAACTGCCTACCTTAGCCTAGCCTAGCCTCTCTGATAGATGCACTTTGTTAATTTGATGAGTAAGAAGGTGCTAGTATCCTGGATCCTCTCTTCCCCACCCATGCAGTCACTGCATCTCGCCTATCGTTAGTGTACCTATGCCTTTGAGTCCAATTCTGTGGGTGAACATTACAGTGGGGTCAATAAGTCTGATTATTAGAAATAATCTTAAATATATTTTATATTTATGAACTAATTGTTTTCTCTGTTTTAAAAATCCTCTTAAATCACGTCATTTATCATTAGCTTATGATGAAGGACAAAAACACAATGAAACTATAAGAGAGGTAAGCTATTATTAATGTATAAGTGACTGTCTGGAGAAATTTCCCAATAAGATTTAACAACATGCTTACCTAATTTACCCTGTGGCAAAATCATTTAAATATTTTTTACCCAAACTTTAAAAATGTAAATCTGTAAAAATGTAAATGTAAAATCTGTAAAATTACTTTACAGATAAGCTAAAGAATATATCATAAACAAACTACGTATATAATTATTATGTTAAATCTTATTTTTATTTCCCTTTGAAGGTTGTTTTATCTTTGATATATAAAACAATGTGATCCAATGGAAAGAATATGGGTTTTGGAGTCTGTATTAAATGGGCTTTTAGAAAGTAAAGGAATTAATTTCCTTATATACCTGAAAAAGTCCATGAATTCTCTGAGTTCAGGGATTTCTGGATTTTTAATTATAAAAGATATAATTAAGACTAATCTCTCTCCATCTGTCATCTCTGCTTTCCACTGTGTGGGTGGCCCCACTCTTAGCAGGCTCTCTTTGCTTTTGGAACCAAAAGGTTGCCAGCCATCGTAGGAATTATATCCTCAAAATTCCAGTGCAGCAGAAAAAAGAGGAAGATCTCCTTTTTTAATTTTAAAAAAAAAAAAGCTATGCAATTCTTTCTGTAAGCTGTGGTTGTATCACCTGACATTCCTGACTATTGTGCCCACTGGGACACAATGACCTGATGGACTCTACCTGGGTCCCGGACCAACCTGGAGAGGGGCAGTCAACCCAACCAAACCACATGGAATGAGGATGAGGAGGGAATTGCTCGCCAAAGAGGCGCTCACCACAAGAAGGGGGAGAATGCAGGAGAGCCAAAACAACATGTTTCCACTATAGATTCAGATACATTTGAACTTGAAACCTCTCACTGTCTTACTAACTCCACAACCTTATGTAAATTATTTATCTTTCCTGAGGCTGACAATTTTCATCTGTAAAATGGTATAAATGGTAAAGAATACCAGCTCTCCAGAGTTTTTGTGATGATGTAATGAGTAAAACAACATAAAGCATCTTATTCAATGTGGACTGGACTGCAGAAAGTGCTCAATAAATGGTACTGTGAATCCAGTTCTCTTTGTGTAAAAGAACTGCATGAAACATTGTCCTTTCATAATTGCCACTGCAGAAAACTTGGAGGCATGGCTTTCTTTCTGTCTCACTTCACTCAAAGAGGGAATCTCCTTTCCTTGCTCAGCAGGCAAAGGTCGCACGTGTCATTAATATCATTAAAATGCCACTGCATTATGCATCAAAGCATCTGTGTTTGTTGTCATAATTCACCAATACTTCCACAGTAATTTCTCACTCATTATCGAAAAGTGAAGAGTTATGTTTTACTTGATTATAAATATACCTTGTGTAATTTCATCATAAAAAAATAAACTTGACTTTGTCCTGGGCAAATATTCATTGCCTCTTTTTCCCTGGCTACACTTAAGACTCCATCAGCTCTTAGCTTTACCTTCAGCATTGTTTCACTTTTCTACAGAATATGTACTCTAATGAGAAACTGCCATTCCACAGTGTCTAATATTTTATTAATAATAAAGGGTTAATTTGTGTGGTCTATCACTGGGGTGCTGTTGTTGTTGTTGGAGACGGAGTTTTGCTCTGTCACCCAGGCTGGAGTGCAGTGGTGCAATCTTGGCTCACTGCAACCTCCTCCTCCTGGGTTCAAGCGATTCTCGTACCTCAGCATCTCAAGTAGCTGTGACTACAGGTGTGCGCCACCATACCAGGCTAATTTTTTGTATTTTTAGTAGAGATGGGGTTTCGAGACCAGGCTGGTCTCGAACTCCTGACCTCAAGCGATCCACCTACTTCAGCTTCCCAAAGTGCTGGGATTACAGGTGTGAGCCACTGCGCCTGGCTATCACTGGGTTTTAAAAACTGGCATTTTAGCATTTCCTCATTAATCTCCATAGTGTAGGGTAGTGTTTCTTCTGAAACTTCATTGTTTAACCAATACAAAAATCATTTTACACCACTTGTTTTTAGGAGTATGTTTTCATCTTTTCCTGTTGGTGTGGATAAGAGGATAGGGGAAAGCTAAAATCTACCTCCGTCAAATTGACTTGCTGCTAAGTTTCTGTGTTTGATTGAGGTGCCAATCAGATGCATTCATGCAAGATTTGGGAAGTGGCAGTAAGAGGAAAAACTACGCTAATGCTGCTTCCACTATTTTTGCTACAAACACAGTTTGGGGGGATCGTGATCCCACTGTCCTGTCACAGGCTTCATGGGTTTTGAGAGGTGAGGCATGAAGCATCCATTTTGCTCATGCATGTGGTCACAGTGCTGCAGCCTCATGATTTTAGAGTCCTGGTTGTGGCAGTGGCAGTGTTGTTCTGGAGCTGGTGGCTTCCTAATTGTAGAAGAGGCAGCACATCCCTGGGCGACCTAATTCTATAGTGTGGAAACTGATCCAAGAGGCTCTTTCTTCAGCCATCCCGATGATTCTGAAGCCATTTAATAGATTGTAATAAATTTCATCTTGATTAAATTAGTAATGGTGGACACTGTTCCCTGCAACTTAACCCTCGAATTTTATTAAAAATATGTCTTCAGTTCTCTATTTATTTCACAAATCAAATTTCAACTTGAGATAGGAATTGACTTATCTCTTTTCTAAAAAGTAAGAAAATTTATCATATAATCATAATCACAGGGCCTTTGTTTCCCTTCTAATTTCAAAAAGTCTTTTCTCCGTACACTTTTAAGTTATACATGAATAAATGTAAAGGGGTTTTTCAAGGGGAAAAAATAATAGAAACTTCAGCATGTTTTTGAAAAGGTGTTTTATAATGACATTGCTTAAAACAGAGATATGTGTAAGATATTGCTAAGATATTTGAATTTTAAAACCCAAATTTCACAGCATTTAAATTATAGAGAATGAGCCTACCATTTATTCAGGCCAATAGTTGATTTTTCAATAATGTATCAATGGTAATAGGATACCTCCCTAAATGCAGCTATTTTAATGATGTAATTAGGTATGGAAAAGGCCAGAAGGAGGAGGTTGGGGAAGAATGTTAAAGAAAAATGTTTGTTTAGACAGGAACTCCACGTATTTGTTCAAGGAAAAGAATCCTATTCGTACATGAACCGTAAGAGGTTTTAAAAGCTGACCATTGATTCCCTGAAGATTGAATTAAGCTTCACAAGTAAATTGGAGAAGTAAAACTACAGTTATTCTTTATACAGTGCTGGGTCGATAGAAAACGTAACCTGAAACAGGAAAATGGTAAGAATTCTAGAGGCTCTTACGGATTTCCAATCCGCAGTAGGGATCCTTTTGAGTGTGGTATTAGGAGATCACCCTTTCATCTCCCTCCTGGGGAACTGTCCCAACCTCCTTGAGGAAAGAAGACTATGATAAAAAGAGAGAAAAAAAAACCCTATCATTGGAAAATCTAATCAACAGCTAGATCACTGTTTCAGCTGTAGTACAGGAGGGAGAAAGAGAAGCGCGTATGGAGTTCTGGAAGCCAAGAGAATAGTTTCTAGGAGGTAATATAAAGGTATTGTATTTTCTAGAGAGAGCACTGGATGCAGCAATTTGCTGACCATTTGGTGACCTCAGAGGAATTTTAATAGACTTTTGAGGGCAGAAACTAGATTTCAATGGGTTGAGAAGTAAATGGAATGTGAGAAATGGAGACACTAAATATATATGCTCATCCTCCTTTTGAGAAGAGGAATAAAAGAAAGACTGATGGGACAGCAGCTTGAGCATCGTACCGAGTACATTTGAGTATGTTCAGTGAAGAAGAGATGATAAACTTTCAAATGTGATGAGGGTAAAAAGTATTTCTACAAGAGTATTGCTCACCTCTTTTCCTTCTCTCTACCTGCAGTGTCAAAATTGGATATTTCTTTCTTCATAGCTTCACCACTGCCACATATCTGGCCCTTATTCTATAAATTGGGCTAATTGGTGAAAAATCCCAAGACTCTCGGATGAGAGATTTGTGTCTTGTATGCATGAATGAGGGAAAATACATTAAATAGGGAGAGGGGAAGACAAGAAGGCCATACAAGTGGGAAACTAACAAAATAATGGTGGAGAGGGAAGGGTAAGGAAGGAAGTTTAAAACAGTATAATATGAGTGAAAGGGATTTTAATAAACATTGTCATGGATAATGAATTGGATGCTTTTGCAAATTCTTTGATGGATACGAGTAAATAGTGGAATTGCTCTAATTGTTGAGTGATACTCACACTTGGTATGTCATTAGGTTAAGTCTCTGGTAGTTGTCCAGTTACTAAGGTTATGTAGCAGCCCCAAACTTAATGACGTAAAACAATCAGGAGCCCACTGAGGTTGTGTGGGAATTACATTGTCAAAAAAACTCAGGTTTTAAAACCTTTCACTGTTACAGCTTTAAAACAGCCTTAGAGTCCTCAAGCTTGCGTTAGCTCAATGTGGGCTATATGGCTTTCTAGGCCTATTTTGGATGTGACAATGGAAGAAGCTAGAGATGGAAGAACTTCCTGAAGGGAAGAGCAGGGACTGTGAAGAAAAACGGACAAAGGGGTTCCTTGCAGAGTGTAGAGTCTGTGTCAAATCCATCTACACCAGTCACAAGATAATACTCTACAAATGTCTATGGAATTTCATCATTGCTATGGACCAATGGCCATTGTATGTTTTCCATTCTTCACTTTTCTGGATGAGAGTTCTATTACAGTCATTCTGTCCCTGCTCTACTATTGTAGGGAATGGGGGCATAAAGTGGCAGAAAACCTGACTTTTTAGTTCATAGTTCACGTGATCATTCGAAGCCACATACAGATCTAACAGCAAGGGTAGCTCATCACCTGGAAATCCTGGACTTGGCACTGGAATCAGTAACTGAGCAGAACTTTTTATTGTCTCCCTAGCAGAGGTAGTGAATGTGTTCCCTTTGCAAGGACCTGGTGGTTGGAGTGTGACTATTAAACAAGCCCATTCTTCCTTCTCCTAGGAACAGTCTAGGCTGTATTTCTCTGCCTGCCTTGCAGGTGGGTATGGCCAGGTGGCTGCTTTTTTTCCAGTGGAATGTAAGTGGAAGTGCTGGGTGTCTCTTCTGGGACAAGATGGGTTAAGAAAGCAGGTGTGCTTTTTCCACCCTCTCTCTTTCCACATTGATTACTGAAGGCATAAGATTCTGATACACTAGGGAAGGCCAAGTCACATGATGAAAACAGCTGATCTTTGGATGACTTTATTGAAGGCAATCACCAAACAAGAACACTAACATTGGACTAATAAGTGAGCAAGAAATAAAATGTTACTGCATCAGGTCACTACAATTTGAGGACTTACTTGTGCAGCAGTTAGTTAATACACAGGCAGATACACGAAGAAATCATTGGTCTATCAGTGATTGTTTTGGTTTTCCACCTAACTGAAGTCTGAGGCCATTGGTTGGGTATCTGCCAAAAAGGAGGTAAGGCAGCAGTGCTCTTTATAAGATTCATATTCTGATTAATCAGATAGCTTTGTCTGGAAATTTTATATACCCTAATAAACCATGCAAGTTATGTTAACTTGTTCAATTTTTTTGAATTCATATATTTACCATCGATACTCAATGACTTGGTTTGTTCTATTTTAAAACTTTAATGCATGTATTATATAAATTTAAAGCAACATGCCCAAGCACCGAAAGAAAAACTATTTGGACAAAACGAATGAATGTTTATTCTCTTATTGATAGCATCACGTTTCCTATTCAATTACCATGGTATAGGTCAACGTTTATCCCTTCAGCTGCCTTTGTGACAGCTCTGATGTCCCAGCTTTGTCTCGTTTCATATTTATCTCACTATTCTCAGTACCCAGCAATATGCCTCACACACGGTAAGGGCCAAATTAATATTGGGGAAGTGAACTTAATTTGAAAATATGAAATTACAAGTGATACAGGACAGGTCTAAAGATCCTTTAGGTGTTTGTTTATCCAGTAACATCAGTTTTATTCCTTCAACATCAGTTTTACTCTTGGAAAAAGTCATTTTATAATTGAAAGAACATTTTTGCTGATGATTCATTTGAAGTTTCTCTACCTTTCATTTCATCCCATTAAATTTTATGGAAGTTTTTCATTTCATAATTTAATACTTAAAAGTTCCTGGGATATTGAGTCACTATGGAAGCTTTTAACTGGCCTTAGGATCTTATAGGTGAGTAAAAGTTACTTGATCCTATTCTTACAGTCAAAATCATTGAAATTAGTAATATTGTGTTGTGTCTTCTTAAACTATTCTTGGATCATTTCTAGTCCTCATTCTCAAGGTATGGCATTAATAATCCTGTAATGAACAGAACAAGGAGCCAAGGTTAAAACAATTTGTCCCAACCATTCTGCAGTCATGACAAGGCTAGGCTGAGAAATTGAAGCTTACGGCACCCTTCTGCCTCTCACTCTTTCTCTCTCTGATGCCTAATGCCTCACAGCAGCATTAACTCACTGGTGTCATTTAGCACACTGAAGGATGATTTGCTTTCTCAGCATGCCTGGTGCATCAATAGATGCCCTCTTGGCCTTAAAATGTCAAAGTATCTTCCCAAGTACCTGACTGCCCATGAGTGACAGATGCCAGGAGAACAGAAAAGTGCGCACTTCAGAATCATCAGGCTCAGCCTCTGACCTGTGCTGCTCCGTATTTTCTTTTCCCCAGGCCATCTCATGCATTACAACAAATTGCGTTATCATTGAAGAGTGTTTTTCACTCTTTCACCTGCTAAGCCTATCCCATATTAATTCCTCTCTCTCTCCTTTACACCAGCTAAAATATAATCCTCCCCTGGGAAACTTCATGTTCCTTCAGAAGGCAAAGGCATGAAGTACTCAGCCATAGCAGGGCATAAACACCCACAATGACTGACCTTCTGTACCAGATGTGATAACAGGGATAATTTTTGGGAACCACTCTGTCCAGTCATTCCCAAAGCTGTCTGCACCTAAAAATCCCCTTGTAAGCTTTTTGGTTTTGTTGATAGTTTATTAATTTGGTTGATAGACATGTTTAGAATCACATATAAAATAATGCATTAATTTAGAAATACTTTTTTCCCTTCAGTTTCATGAAATCACTTTATGTGCTTCTGCTACATCAGCATCTTTGTTGTATTTTGAATTATTAATGCAGTTTTCCAATGCATATTATCTTTACATCTAAGTTATTTGAGATTCACATGGCAATTTTAATAATATCTGTATAGGATATGTTGGCTCTGGAAAATTTACAGCCCAAGCCACCTGTCCCAATTTACATGACATTACAATGCTTTGTTGTGGCAGTGGTGGTTTCTGCCCCTGTCAGTGTATATCCACACTTCACAGTGAAACCACTAACTGTATTTTTACAGTCATTTTTTTAGGCTGATTCACAGTGACACCCAATATTTGCAGATGTGAGGTTCTATTCTTGGAATAGTGACTAAATTTGAGTGAAATTTCTTTCCTACTTTTTTTTAATATTAATTTTTGTTCAGTCTGTCAGGTGACCTCTACAAGCATTGTTCCCAGCTTTCAAGCTACCGTATTTTCCTCCAAACGGTACATTGCTGTCAAAATAAAGTAGTCAAGAGAGACCCCGGGGGATGAGATACTTTGCAAAGACTTAAATAGGAAGCCGCTTCTTCTTTGTGGGTAACTTTGTGGGGGGACTCAAAAGCTTTTAAAATGTTTAGGTCAATGGTATTTGATCCAAGAGCTCTGAAATGTAGCCAGGATATGCGAATTTTTCAAATGCGTCCCATAGGACTTTATGTAGCCATCTCAGAACAGGAGTACAGGAGCTTGTGTATGATGTGTGTGTGTTGGGCGAGGGGAGGGTATTTCTTTCCATGCCACTTCCTCTAGCCCTTCCCAAAGTAAACAACGTTATCCGTTTGGTATGAATACTTTCATACTTTTCCTCCATCCTCTAGCGCATATAATGTATGTGTGTATATATACATATATATGTGTGTGTATATATATGTTTGTTCAGAGTTGTTTTCTATATTTTAAGAAAATGGAATATTATAAATTACTCTGTAACTTTTTCTTTAACTTAATATTTTCTCAGAGACTGGCCTTCAAAATACATATGCCCACATATGGATGATTTCTCAACCTCAGCATTATTGATATTTTGGGCCAGATAATTCTTTGGGGTGGGTCTCCTATGCCTTATGTTTAATGATATCCGTGACCTCTACACACCAGATACCAGTAGCACTCCACCCCCATTGCAACAATAAAAAATGTCTTCAAATATTGCCAAATATTCCCTGGGGTGGGAGAGACAAAAATCACTCCTAGCTGAATCACTGATAGAGAGTAACTTATTCAACCATTTCTTTAATAATGGAGATTCAGGTTATTTTCTGTTTTTTTCCTTCTCTCTCTGCCATAAATATCCCCATATGTGTATCTTTAAATAATGTTTCTTCTGTTTCTATAGGAGAGATTACCAAAATTAGATTTCTGGAGATTTCTATAGACATTGTGAGATTACCTTCCTAACCGCTTGTAGCAATTCACATACCCACCACAATGTCAGAAAGTGTCCCTGCACTGTCACCAGCACTTAACAGTAGCTATCTTAAAATATATATATATTTTATATATTATAATATATAATTATATATATATATATATATAAAATGCTGGTTATATGCATAAAAATAGTGTCCCAATGTTGCTTTGATTTTTAATTTTCTGACCGTTTGTGAACGTATTGGCACTTATTTATTGGTCATTTGCTTTTCATGTTCCATTAAACCTATTCATATCCTTTGCCTATTTTTATGGGTTATTTGTGTTTTTTATTTCACCAATTTGTAGGAGCTTTTTGCTATGGATAGTTACCCTTTTCCATAAGCATTACAAACTAGTTTTTTCTCCAGTCAATCATTTATGTTTTGGATTTTATTTGAGATGCAATAATGTTTTTTTACCATTTTATAGGGTCAATAATGTGAGAAAACCCCTCATTTAAAATATATTGTGCCCCAGTGTATGTGGGGGATTGGTTCCAGGACACCCACATATACCAAAATCCACACATATTCAAGACCTCCAGTTGGCCCTGTGGAATTCACTTATGAGAAAGGTTGACCCCCCACCATATGCAGGTTTTTAATATTGTATTAATATTGTATTTTCTACCTGTGTTTGGTTGAAAAAAAATCTGCTTATAAGTGGGCCCACGTAGTTCAAACCTCTGTTGTTCAAGGGTCAACTGTATGGAATCTAAAAGGGAGAAGTGGTCTGCTCCAAGTTGCATGCTCAGTTAAATGCAGAGCAGAGATAGACACAGAGCCTCATCTAGGTTCCCCTTCCTTACCCAATGCTGCCTTCGGGGAGCTGCTCTTCCCACTCTGCCCTTATTCCCCCACACTCCATCTGTGTGTGTTCACAGCAAATGGAATCAATTAGAAAACACAGGACAGCAAAGTGTAATAAAATATCGTAACACAAAAACAGTTCACATGCCTTAAGCACATATTGTTTTTATGCTGCCCTTTTACAGTAACCCAAACACCTAAGCAATGCTTGGGGAAGAGATTGCTGTCCCACTGGAGCATAGGCAGGGTACCAGAGACAGAGCAGATGGCTGAGGGGCATTCCTGGCTGGGAATTCTGCCAGCAAACATTGGTGAGGAGGTGCAAAGCTAGTCTGAGTAAGACAGCCAGGAGACTAATATGTTCAGATGGCATAATGCCTTTTCACAAACTGCTGGGCTGTTTATTCGTAGCAGAAGGAAATAAGGCTTTTGAAAGCTCTGCCTAACACCTTAAACATCACATTACAGTGGAAATGACTTCCCTGTAAGAGAGTGGATGTATTAGGAAAACATTTCCTGAAATATCATAGCATGTGCTAAAATTAAATGTTTTTGAAAACAACAAAAACATCCAAGTTTTTATTCTGTGTATTGAGACACTGAGCCCATTAAGTTCCGTATGCATGATTTGCAGCACTGTTTAATACATGCCTGCAGCTGGATACCAAGAGAAATGCAGTATGGTGACCATGAGTTTGTATGTTTAATAGCACATTGAGAAAAATGGAAGTCAGATGGTCCATTTCTGCTGTACCAGTCTATTAGGTTTCTGTATGGCTTTGGGGGAAGACAGTCAAAGCATTAATGTTTGTTCATGCCTGGCCATTCCAAACACACATTGATGCAAAGTGAACAACAAACACTGGGAAATTTTAGCTTAGATGAGATGTGTTTCTCAGAAGTTTGTCTGGATGACTAAGGCAGTGATTTTCAACCAGGATGGTGGGAGGTGGGTGGAAAAGATATTTTAAAACTACACATTTCACCCAAGATTCTGATAATCCCTTTATAAGGCATTCTGTTCACCACCTCCACACAAATGACAATCAGGTAAGCCAATTACAGTTGGAAATGGATAATGCATCTCAGGTGAATTGAGCATGGAAAAGGATTGAGAACTACTGATCTAAAAACTCAAAGAGATTTCTTCAAGTAGAAACCAGCGTGGCAAATTTACACACACACACACACACACAAACACACACACACACACACTTCGATGCTATTAATATTAAAAGGTGGCTATAGGCAAGACTGAGCTAGGCACAGAGAAGTGTGCAAATGAAGATTTTTTTCTATGTACTTTTATTCAACTTTCAGCCAAAATCCTGAGCCCAATATAATACTATTGACCACACAAATAATTATGGAAGATCTATTGGAGGGAGATTATGCTTTAAAATGTCTAATGGTTGATCCCTACCCTCTGGAGGCTCACAGTCAAATTCATGTATTCAGGCAAGTACACAAAGAGAAACAACACAAAGCAAGGTTTGCCATCCTTATCCTCCCACTGCAAATACATAGAAATAATTCCCCCTGGAGAAACCCATAATTACCAACATGAAGATCAAGAATACAAGGAATGCTGATAACTTTGAGAAATCAATCACTAGAGAGCTAGATGTAGGAAGCCAGATTACAGGTATTCCAAGAGTTAGAGTGGGGTGAATACAAAGAGACAGTGAGCCCAAGTAAGGTATTTATTGTGAAAGGTTAAAATAAAGAGAACAAATAAAGATGATCCTAGGAGAGACCTGGAGACTGTTCACAGAAAGAGCAGATGGGCTACAACGGGAAAGATTAAGGATGGCGCTAGGGAAGTGGGAGTTCCTGAGGAAGAAGGTGGATGAGGTGCAAATGGACAAGCACCTCAGTTGGAGGGCAAGCATCCAGACGCTGTCATCCAACCCTTACTTTTTAGACTTTTCCTATTTTTTTTCTAAGGGAATTACCCCGCCAGCTTTTTAGCTTGGATGAAGTCAATTTTGGTAAACTTTATTTTCCTAAAAAAAATTATTTTTGTCATCTTTTTCAGTTTTTTTTTGTTTGTTTGCTTGCTTGCTTGTTTGTTTGTTTGTTTATTTTGGAGTTTTGCTCTTGTTGCCCAGGCTGGAGTGCAATGGTGCAATCTTGGCTCTCTACAACCTACAGTTCCCGGGTTCGAGTGATTCTCTTGCCTCAGTATTCTGAGTAGCTGGGATTACAGGCGCCCACCACCAGTCCCAGCTAATTTTTGCATTTTTAATAGGGTTTCACCATGTTGTCCAGGCTGGTCTCGAACTCCTGACCTCAGGTGATCCACCTGCCTCAGCCTCCCAAAGTGCTGGGATTACAGGTGGGAGCCACCATGTCCAACTCTTTTTTCAGTTTTTATTATCCATTTTTTTGATCATTTCTTATTTTATGTCTTGTCCATTCTCACTTATTCATTGAGTGAATTACAAAGCAGTTGTTCTTTCTGTTATTCAAAATGAATTTTTGAAACATTTATTTATTTACATTTTAATTGACAAAATGTCTGAAAACAGGTCATGCTAGTCTTCCAACTTTTCTTTTTCAAAGTTATTTTAGCATTGATATAATCTGTAGTGCTACTTAACTTTTTGAATATATGGAATACATTACAATCAGTCTTTTCTACTAATTATCACATTTGTACAAGTACATATTCTTGAGTTTTTTCCTGGGATGCAGGTAAGTTACTTAGAAACAGTTTGATCCTTTCTGGATCTTGCTTTTAAAATGTGTTAAGTGATGTTGGACCAATGCTCAGTCCAGAGTTAAATATTCTTCATCACTGAGTCAATACCCTCTGCATACTCTACTCTGTGCCCCATGAATCATGAGGCTTTCCATTCTGGCTGGTGGGAACAGGCACTGTTCCTTGTCCTGCATGAGTAATATTACCTCTAATTCTCTTAGGTGGTTCTCCTCTCAGGTAGTTTCTTCAAGCGCATGTGTCATTAGTACTCATTGAATATTTGAGGGGATCCCTACACAGATCTCTGTAGTTATCTCTCTGTGCAGCATTCTCCTCTTTGATACTCTATCCTGCAAAGTGTGGGCACCTTGGACTTCCTAAACTCTCAGCAATGTTTCCTCAATTCAGAAAGTCCATTGCCGCTCCCTGCATCATGGCTTGGAAACTCTCTTCCAGCTTCAGCTTGGAAGCAACCGTAGGGCTCACCATATTTGTTTTTGTTTCTCTGGATCACTGTCCTTCATTCAGTATCTTGAAAATTTTTTTGTGTATTTTGTCTGGATTTTTTGCTGTTATTGACTTTGTTGTTTCAAATGGGAGGGTAACCCAATTCCTGTTTCGCCATCTTGGCTGGAAGTGGAAGTCCATAGTATTTTGTAAGGATGGTAAATTATTCATTAAACATTTTCTGGAATTTTAGTTAATTGAACAAATATATAGATAGAATAAAACCAGTTTGGCTGTAGGTTTTTAAAAATCCTGTGAGAAGAGTAATTATGTCATGTCGCTGGAGGTTTCTTATAGCACAAATGAAAATGTCTTCTCTTGTTTACACTGTGGCAGCAAATGATCATGGCCTGGATTCCAGCCCCACTTTTGAACATAGATGCACATTTCCCAGACAATCATTTGCAAGATGCAGTATTGCCAAAGCTTCTATGTGATTCTGATGATTGATCTGGCTGAATGAATCAGTACAGTGCCAATCAGGGTTCTCAGCCTTAGCACGGCAGATGCTTTGGGATCGGCAATTTTTGTTGGACCAGGGAGGGAACTGTCCTGTACACTGGGGATGTATAGCAGCGTCATGGCCTCTACCCACTGGGTGCCATCTTCGCTCTCAGTTGTGACACCCAAAAATGTTTCCAGAAATTGCCAAATGTCTCCTGAGCGGCAATAGTGCCTCTAGCTGAGAAGCACTGTTGCAAATTAAACCTAGACCTTGAGCTGCCAGAGAACAGAAACTGTATTGTATTCATGTCTATAACCCCAGCACTCAGGAGAATACAGTCAGTAAATGACTGTGGGGAGAACAAATGAATGAGTAACATGAATGAATGAATACCATCCGTCCTGTCTTATAGAACAAGTGTTCTCAAACTTCATGGTTTTTAAATTGTCAGAAAAAATTGTATGTAGTTCTTATGTACAATTTGCTATTTTAAGGTATATATACATTGTAGACCGACTAAATATAACTCACTAACATATGCACTACCTCACACAGTTATTTTTCTGGTGAGAACACTGAACATCTATTCTCTTACAATATTCAAAAACACAATACATTGTTGTTGACTATAGTCACCATGTCATATGATAGATCTCTTGAACATATTCCTTCTACCTAACTGAAAATGTTGTATTCTTTGACCATCTCCCCCACCCACTAAGCTCGCTGTTCTTAATGATCAGTAGAGTTCTCGTTAAAACACAGATTCTCAATCCCACTCCCAGAGAGTCATTGCATAGACATGAGGTGGGATACGGTCATCTGCATTTTAACAAGCACCACAGTGATTCCTCAACCAAAATCTGAGAAAGCCCTACAGTACTAAGAAGTATTTGAGGCAAAAATTCAGACTACAGTACTAAGTCAGACCACACTACTAAGAAGTATTTGAGGCAAAAATTTACACTTATTACTTTTACACCTATTAGAAAGCCTCTAGCCATTTTTATCCACCCTATTCAGCCAGCATGTGTAATTTTAGGGACAAGTAAACAAATATTTGGCTCTTCTACAGAGCCAAGAAGAATTTTCTTTAAAAACATTCAGCTTAACCTGCAACTGTCCATTACAATGCCATTTACCATGGCGATGTTTACTTTGGGATAAAAATCAGCAGAACATCAGCTTGGACCTCAATCTGGCATCTCTTATTAAGAGCTCTGGGTAGAGCCATTGACCAGATTCTGTAATCAGAGCAAGTTCTTGAAGTAGACTCTGTCTCTGCTTCAGTTGCCTCTTTTCAGAACTTGATTGAATGGAGCCGTTCAATTTCAGAGGCAGATTTCGATCCAGGTGACCGCAGACCCCAGTTTCTATGGTGGGTACTTCATAGCGTTGAAGGGTCAGGGAAATCACTTTAAATAGAAGGATTTTAATGATTACCTATTTATTTTTTTAAATTCCAGTAAATTCTGAGTAACTGAAAAAAGCTTTATTTCTTAACATAGGCCACTGTCAAGGGACTCCTTGACAGTATAATATTGGGAAATGATATTTACACATTTTGGTTTGGTTTAATAATTTTCCTACAAGACATAATGCTTTGGTCAGAGGGTTGGTTTTCTTTATTCCTGTAAAGTTCTTTTTGGAAAAATTTCCATCTCGTTTGTGTAGAATAAGAATTGTTTGCCCACACATTCAGAAATCTTTTGGAGAAAAAAGGGCATATTGAGCACTTCACAGACTCACTGGTCACAGAGCATTCTAAAAGTAACAGATGAATTATTCACAGAGGTAGATGCCATCTGGGAACTATTACCCTAGCAATGAAAGGGACCTACAGAAGTAAGTACTGCTGATATGCTCTAATAGTGATGTCATCTGTATTAAGAAAAAATGTGTTCATGATATGTATATGGTTTGGAGCTATCACTTTGCACAATTCTAAGAAGCACCATCCTTGTGGTTGGCATCCATATTCTAACTGTCTCTCTCAGGGTAGTCTAGCTTAGAAATGTTCCTCCCTGGAGGTTGCAATGAGCTGAGATTGTGCCACTGCACTCCAGCCTAGGCAACAGAGCAGGACTCTGTCTCAAAAAAAAAAAAGAAAAAAGAAAAAAAGAAAAAAGAAATGTGCCTCCCTCTGGAGTGGAGATTAGCCACTGAATCTTTTGCTGGCTCCAATCTGGGGCCTCTCCAGGGATGATATTCAAAATACTTAACAATACTAAGTAATAAGTATGATTATATAAATTAATACATAAATCAAATATTTCAACTTTTTTTTCTGTTCTCGAAATCAACTAAACAGTAGAGTATATAATGGACTACCAAGCAATATAAATGGTGCAAAATATTCGTCAGCATATCATGATATTTTTGAAAAGATGTGATGAATTTTAAATATGCAGGTATGATCTTTTGTTTGACCTAACTGTCACAGGTGAAATAATGCCTGCAAGATACAATTTGGTGAAGGGATTGTATCAGACTCTCCCAAAATTTCCCCCACCAAACTGATCATCATTTGGTCCCTGGTTTCTGACTCACATTACAGCCAGAGTGTCACTGGTCACGTTGCCCGCTCATCACAGCCAGCTACACACCTGATGCCCGTGCTTTTCACATGATGTACACTCAGAGGGATTGTATCCCAGACCCTGCCGATAATGGCACCCACTGCCCATATCACCAACTCCTCTGACTGGGCTGTCACATGGCAATGCTGGCTGTCGCTGGAGCAGCAGGCAAACCCTGCACATCCCTTCTTGCTGCTGTTACCTTGATCCACTCAGTGCCTGCCAGGGGCTGCTCCCAGGCCCAGTTACCTGACTCTGCAATTGGGCAACATCATCAGGTGGCTTGTAGGTTCAGTAACTAAGAAATTGCACTTCCTGATGAAGGTGCTGAATCCTCTCAAACTCTCTATTGATCAAATAGCAATTACATTAAGGATTATCTTGCCCATAGAAGACTGCCTGAGACCTTAAAATATATTCAATATCTTTATTATTACCTAGGGCACAATGCAACAGGAGGCCCATTTATTAAAGGACAGAGTGATATTCTAAAACCATCAGCTTGAATTAATTAGTTGACATTAGAAATTATATTATTAAGAATATTTCTGCTATTGTTATATTATTTACAACTGGCACAGAACTGATTTAAGAGTTTAGCAACTTATCCAGGGACTTTCTGAAATATTTGGTTTTCAGCTTTCCAAAAGCTGACTGGCTGCCTTGATTTCCCTGAGATAGCATATGGATTCCATTCTCATAGCCCAGCCTGAGTAAGATGGAAAGGTAGTTTAGTTATTAGTTCATAAGATCCAAAGCAATTCTACTGAAATGGGAAGACTCTACATATATTTGCTTCTATTTTTGAAAGGAGCTTTTTAAAATCTTTCCTTTTGAATGAAATGGAGTATAAGCACAGATTATTAAGTGATAACTAATGAATATTCAAAGAACAGAGTTACTTTATTGTTATCGATTAACTGATACATGGAAGAAAATAATGTGATTTCTCCAGGGACAGTGACCATATCTTATTATTTATTCTTCTTCCAGCACATATATAAGACTCAGTACACTGAATATGTAAACCAAATGTTTAAATGAGTAAATCAATGAGTGAATGGATAAATGAAGGCCCCTTCTTAAGCTAGAAGTAGGGAATTGAGGGTTAGGGGAAAGTGCTCTAAAAGTGGGAATAGCATGGGTTTTGGAGTCAAGCAGATCTTGGCCAGAATCCCAGGTTTCTCTGGCACTTTCCTATCATGTAGCCTTGTGTGTGTCACTTAACTTCTATTTGCCTTGGTTTCAAAACCTAGAAAATGAAGGTTGTGGGGTGGAAGTAATATTGTAATATTTACATTGCAGAGTTGCCATATAAATGCTGATAAGGCAGATAAAGCTTCAGGCACATAATGAGTGATACAAATGTGGAAACTTTATCACATTACTAGCCACTCATTATTCACTAAAAATATTAATACTAAAGCATAATTGAACTTAGTAAGTAAAGAACAAATATTCTCAATATACCCTGAAACAATGGTCGAAAAATTATATTTTGCATAATTATTGAATTGCTCATGAAATATCTCCAAAAAAATTAAAGCTTTCTCCAAGACAACTGAGAAATCATCAATCATTGCTTCTTTGCATTAATGAATAACTCTGTAACAGCTCAGAGGAATCACATGATCAAGTCAATATGCACCTTTACTTTGTAAATGCTCAGATAAGCACATGGGAAACTTCAATCAGGTCTCCTCCTTTCCAGAAGAAACAGTAGAACAGCACAAGGTAACATATGAAGCTTCATTTCTCAAGGGTTCCAATTTTGATGTTTCTAAAAAGATGTTGGCTATTCTTTTCTTTAGCAATTGCTTTATAGAGGACTAGACATTCAAGCTGTGTCAGCAGAAGAAATGGACACACCTTGGAGAAAGAAGTGGAACTGATGAGGCCTCAAGTCTAATGCTCAAGCTTGGTCAGTGTGGGCTTCACCTCTGCTCTGTCCTTTATTTCCTCATTAGCCTTCAACAATGAGGACCAATTGTTGCCTGTGACCTGGTTCAGTTCTTGACATTTTGCTGTTCAATCTTGGTGATACAGCTCATATCTCCTTCATGTGGAGGCTAACCCTACTGGAGCATGCCAGGTGACCAAGTAGAAAACCTAGGGATCATCTCATGTCCATGTAGTTTGCTGCCTTTAGTTGGTTAAGTTTCAGTGCATAGAATAGAAAACATTAAAGCTAGAAGGGATCTTAACTAGCCCAACACCCATCTTGTATAGAAAAGAAATTGAGGTCAGGTGTGGTGGCTCATGCCTGTAATCCCAGCAGTTTGTGAGGCTGAGGTGAGCAGATCACCTGAGGTCAGGAGTTCAAGACCAGTCTGGACAGCATGGCGAAACCCTGTCTCTACTAAAAATACAAAAATTAGCCGGGCATGGTGGTGGGCAGGCGCCTGTAGTCCCAGCTACTCGGGAGGAGGCTGGGGCAGGAGAATCGCTTGAACCCAAAAGACAGAGGTTGCAGTGAGCTGAGATCGTGCCATTGCACTCCAGCCTGGACAACAAGAGTGAAACTCCATCTCAAAAAGAAAAAAAAGAAAGAAAGAAAGAAAAAAGAAATTGAGTCCCCTAAAGAGTGGTAACTACTTATGGAGGATTGCATTAGTGATTACAAGAACAGCCAATGCCCTTTCCATGTCATGTGGATAGATGCCCACTCTTCTGTAGATTACTATAGCTTAAAGGAAACTGAAAAAGAGAAAAATGGGTATCATTGTCTAACTCATTACCACCAAAATTCAAGCTATGTAAGAGGTTAGTAATCTTAATGACATCTTTTATGTAAAGGACAGCATAACAAGATATAATACATGTACTTATACGTGTATTAATTTACAAGTTATATATATCTACTTCTAAGAAAGAATTAACTCTTTTCACATTAACTTTTAACAGTAAAACATATATGATAGAATAGTTAAAAAATAAAGATTAATAAGTGAGACTAGTAGCATATCAACTAAGGAACACAGAAGATAATTAAGTCAGAAAATTGGCATAAGATAATTAGAATGAGCATTACATTTAACTCTGAGATGCTTAGCAGTCAATGCAAAAAAGGAAAGATAATGGGTTAAAAAGTCATCTGCTATCTGTTTAAAGGAACCATTCCAGTTCTTCCAGTGAAACAGTTTCCTGGTAAGTAATTACAAGAGAATTTTATTGCGTGGTTTTTCTTCAAAGGATACCGAATAATGCAACAGACAATGCCTTTGATACCATCATATAGAAGATGCAAAAAATGCTCTTCATGTGCCAAATTAAAATATTCACTTGAATAGAAGTATAATATTAAATTCTGTGAAGACTTTTTTGAGTTATATATGTAGGTTGGTATAAGGGAGTTGTCATAAAGAAAGCAGACATTGAGAGGAAAATTATGTAGTCAGGAGGTAATATTTTAGACCCCAGTTGCTTCTTTTGAAACAAATGGGCTGAATATGAACAGGTGCACAACTAAGTGTGGAAGTGCAAGTCTCCCTCAGAAGCCTCTAGTCAGTTGATAATGATGAGAACTGAGCCCTCATTTAGAACTCTGTAACCCTACACAGGAATTTTGAATGCTACTCTTCTTGACATGTTTTCAAATCGAGAAACTAGGAATACAGCACAGTTTAAAAGCATCTGTTTTAAGAAGTAGAGGAAGTTGCAGTATCATAGCTTACCAAAACAGAAAACTTTTTACTGGTCTCAAGGTATGTGGTTAAAAATTACCACTGTCAAGTCTGAGGAACTGTAGTGTGGGGTATTGTCTGGCAGAGTAACCAGTGAGTTGAGCTGTCCGGGAGGAGCAGAAGGGAGAGGGCAGGTCTAGGGAAGCCTCTTCAAGCTTGTGCCAGGGCTGATTCACTGTCCCACTCTTGTGGGGCTTGAGCAAGAATACAAATAGAAGCCCACATTCTGTTTGTGCAACTATTTTAAAGTTATAAATCAAGCTAACCAACGATAGTTAAAATACCTCCTGTCCTTCTACTTTCATGAATGTACCTGGACTAGAAGGCCAGGTTCAAATGTAAAACCTGAAATTCTGTGAATCACACAGTCAGCTCCTTCTCTTCTCACCTTTGGCTTTAGGCCTTGTTGCAAAGGGCCTCATGCACATTTGTGTGAACATGCTAGCCTGCATATCCAAGAAATTTTGCTACCCTCTCTCCAGACAGCTAGAAAGCTACCCATTAGGCCTGCACATCCCTGGGGACGCACAGAGCAGAGCGGAGTTCACCCTAGAGAAGAAGGACCCAGGTGGCAGGACTGCAGATAACCTGAAAGCAAGCTCAGGACATCTGGGCAAGGAATTCTAGGACCCCAGGTATTTAGAGACAGGGAATGGGCTCCACATGGACACACATATCTCTTTGGCCTGGCGGACTCCTCATCTTACAAACTATGTGCAGCCAGAGGCAGGTCATAGAAAAGCCCTCTAGCCTTGGTCTGAAGGTGGTGGTGAGGAACTAAACACTGATTGTAAGAACAATCTAAGTGCAAGATCTGCCCACCAGCATTCCCCTCCTCAGCTCCATTGTGCATCAGGGTTGATTCAGACAATCTGGCTCTCTGATAAGGACCTTGTTGTCATCTTTCATTACTCTATACAAGTCCTTCCTAAAGCTGCATCATAGGACTTCGAGATTACTCACTGATGGAAGAGAATCTAGCATGCTCCCCTGCCAGAACTCCCTGCAAAATCCAGAACGCTCCCCCTGCTCTGCCTTCTCACCCACAGCAGCAACTCTGGCTCCATGCTTCAGGCCTGATGTTTGCCCAGGCTCCTCCATCCCACTTGTGTAGTCTGCCACCCATCATTCAGGTCAGCACTTGGCTCTGTCCAGGGTGCTACTCACAGGGTCTGGTGACCCTGGATGTTGTAGCAGTCTTCACTACAAGTCAGTCCCTTGGGTCTGCCTCATCAGACCCTTCTTCTTAATAACACCTAAAATATTTCTTCATCTTGGGATTTTACCATGACAAAAAATGAATGAGTTAAGGTTACAGGCATTCAACTAGACTTGAGTTTTGAAACCCGGGTCTTCCACTTACTAGCTTTGTGAACTGCAGCAAGTTCTTCAAACTTCCTAAGCTTCAATTTCACCATCTAAAAAATGAAGAATACTCACTCTGTAAATTTGCAATAAGAATTAGATAAACTGATGTATGTAAAATACTTAGTTCAGTACCTGGCACATCAGAAATGTTTCATAAATGTTGAGGCCCTTCTTTCAAAACTATTTTTAAGGAGTCATTTCCTCCAAAATCTGTAGATCATCCTTCTAAGTCTGGAATTTCAGTTTAGCATTCAGGGCCCTTTGGCAGTTGCCTCTGTCCTCATCTCTTGTCTGTCCCTGAGATGACTTTCTTGTTTCTGCCAAGTAATTTTCATACATCCCTGCAAGTGACTCACACTTTCTGTCCTCCATGGCTCTGCTCCTGTTATTCCCACTGCAGTGTGTTCAGCCACTGAACTGTTCTTGCCATTGGACCTCCTTTCTCCAGTTCTAGGTCTCAATCTATCTCAAGCCCTACCTCAGTACTCACCTCTTCCAAAGAGCCAACGGCTATCTTCTCCTTGCATTTTCCTTTCCACAAGTGGTAGAGTATGTTTCTGATAATAGCTGCAACTGACGTCTCTGATCCCACATCCTCTGTAGCAATGTGACCTTGCCAAGAAGTGAAGTCTATTTCTTATCCTGTTGAACCCAGATGGACTCTGATTGTTTTGGCCAATAGAATGGTGGTCAGATGTGGCTTCCAGGATTTCTGAGCCCAGGCCTTAGGACTGTCAGCTTCCACGTTATACCTTAGAATGCTTACTCTGTGTTAGGCAAATTGTTTTGTTAGAAACCCAACCACCCTGAGACTTCCACGCAATAATGAAGTTCAAGCTAGCCATGCAGAAAGCCCATTTGGAGAGAGAAGGATGCCTGCCAACCCCCAGTTGTGTTAGCCATCTGTGGCAGCCAGCCTCCGACATGGTCTCAGTGATCCCCATCTCCTGGTATTCATAATGTTGTCTAGTCTCTTCCCATATAGTACCAGGATTGGTCTGTGTGACCAATAACATATGGCTGAAGTACTTGTGGGTATATCACTCACTTCCAAAGTTAAGGTATAAAATGCTGTTCTCTCTTTCTCTCTCCTCACCTGCTCTGGAGAAGTCTAGCTCTCATGGAAATTAAGTAAGTTGTCAAAAGGCACTCACAACTAGTAACCCAGATTCAAGTTTAGGCTACAGGATTTCAAAGCCCAGGTGATTAACCACTGCACTTTCTATCTCTTTTAGTAAAATTTAGGAGACCCCAAAATACACTTCTCTTATTGCTTAGTAATAATCTCCCAACCCCACTCCACCTCATACACAAGTTAATGCATATTTTATTTTGAAGTGAAACAGCATTAGCTTTATTATACTACAAAATTTATTTTAGTGAAGCCAAGTGCCACAGAGTGTATACACTTTAGTTATTTTTAATGTTTTCAGTGTTTTGTCCAAGGATTTTGTTTCATTGCTTTATGTGTATCTGTACCTCATTCCTTTTTCCATAGTGTAAAACAAAACAAAGCAAAAAAGTAGAAGAAAGTTTCACTTAGCAACATAATATCAGGCAGTGCTCCCTCATGAATTTTATTTATTTCTCCTTATTTCATTTTTCTTTTTTTAATTTAATTTAATTTAATTTTATATTCTGGGATACATGTGCAGGATGTGAAGGTTTGTTATATAGGCAAATGTGTGCCATGTTGGTTTGCTGCACCTATCAACCCATCACCTACATATTAAGCCCCACATGCATTAGTTATTTATCCTAATGCTCTCCCTCCCCCTGCTCTCCTTCCAACAGGCCCCAGTGTGTTGTTCCCCTCTGAGTGTCCATGTGTTCTCATTGTTCAGCCCCCACTTACAAATGAGAACATGCAATGTTTGGTTTTCTCTTCCTGCATTAGTTTGCTGAGGATAATGGCTTCCAGCTCTATCCATATCCCTGCAAAGGACATGATCTCATTACTTTTTTTCATGGTGTATATGTACCACATTTTCTTTATTCAGTCTATTATTGATGCATATTTGAGTTGATTCCATGTCTTTGCTATTGTGAATAGTGCTGCAATTAACATACACATGTACATATCTTTATAGTAGAATGATTTATATTTCTTTGTGTATACACCCAGTAATGGGATCACTGGGTCAAATGGTATTTCTCGTTCTAGATCTTTGAGGAATCGCCACACTGTCTTCCAGTGATTGAACTAATTTATATTCCCACCAATAGTGTAAAAGCATTCCTACTTCTCCACAGTTTCACCAGCATCTGTTGTTTCTGGACTTTTTAATGATCGTCATTCTAACTGGCGTGAGGTGGTATCTCCTTGTGGTTTTGATTTGCATTTCTCTAATAATCAGTGATGTTGAGCTTTTTTTCATATGTTTGTTGGCCACATAAGTGTCTTCTTTTGAGAAGCTCCCGTTCATGTCCTTTGCTTACTTTTTAATGGGGTTGCTTGGTTTTTTTCTTGTAAATTTGTTTAAGTTCCTTGTAGATTCTGGCTGTTAGACCTCTGTCAGATGGATAGAGTGCAAAACTTTTCTTCCATTCTGTAGATTGTCTGTTCACTCTGATGATAGTTTCTTTTGCTGTGCAGAAGCTCTTTAGTTTAATTAGATCCCATTTGTCAATTTTTGCTTTTGTTGCAATTGCTTTTTATGTTTTCATCATGGAATCTTTGCCCCTGCCTATGTCCTGAATGTATTGCCTAGATTTTTTTATAGGGTTATGGTTTTGTGTTTTACATTTGAATCTTTAATCCATCTTGAGTTAATTTTTGTATAACGTGTAAGGAAGGGGTCTAGTTTCAATTTCCAGCATATGGCTAACCAGTTTTCCCAGAACCATTTATTAAATAAGGAATCCTCTCCCCATTACTTGTTTTTGTCAGGTTTGTTGAAGATCAGATGGTTTTAGATGTGTGGTCTTATTTCTGAGATCCCTATTCTGTTCCATTGGTGTATGTGTCAGTTTTTCTACCAGTACCATGCTGTTTTGGTTTCTGTAGCCTTGCAGTATAGTTTGAAGTTGGGTAGCATGATGGCTTTAGCTTTGTTCTTTTTGCTTAGGATTGTCTTGGCTATATGAGCTCTTTTGGGGTTTCATATGAATTTTAAGGTAGTTTTTTCTAATTCTGGGAAGAATGTCAATGGTAATTTGATGGGAATAGCATTGAATCTATAAGTTACCTTGGGCAGTATGATCATTTTCATGATATTGATTCTTCCTATCCATGAGCCTCATTTCATTTTCATATGCCAATATGCATTGAGCAAATTAGCTACAGTCTTAAGATAAACACATAAATTAATCTATTATGACCAAGAATGCTGCTTTTGGGCTAAGATGTTTGTTCTCTTTTATGTTGCTAATGCCAAGGTTTGGTTGCTTTGAACTTTATTATTTAAGTTTATTTTATTTTGCTTCTAGGTATGAGTGTTAATAACATGGTAACTTGCTGTTCACTTCTTAATTGACTCTTACTTGCAAGGCCTCCTTGCTCTGTGGGGGCTAAAAGAAGCTGTGTTGAGGAGAGTTCCTGCCTGCAAAAAGCTTAAATCTAGTGATGGTTAATAGGTTTAGCAGGCTCTCTGAGTGGTACATGGGGAGGGGTAAAAAGGAATTCATTCATTCTCCTAATACTTTTAGAGCATGTATAATGTTGCAGGTGCTAAGCATTTGGATCTCATCAGTGAACAAAACAGATAATGAGTCTGTAGAGCTTACTATAGTGGGAGGAGATAGGCACTAAATCAGCAGCTTAATGTATGAGAGTTATCTCCTACTGGAAGGTGAAATGCATTCACAAAAAATTAGACTAGGGTGAGGGGGAAGGAAGTATCTTCTATAAGTCGGGCTCTTCACAGGCACTCTTGATTATCAAAATAATCCAATCCTGTAACTGGATAAATAAGAAAATCTAAGTTTGGGGAAAGTAAGACACTTTGATCTTTATAATCCAAAGGCCACCCCATCACTGTACCATGTGGCATGGTACAGTGCTAAAATATGCTACAATAAAGACACAAGTAAAGTTCAGTGGAAGCAAATAAGAAAGCAGTGAATTCTGAAGGGGCTATCCAGAAGGCTTCATGGAAGAGGTGACATCGAATTGAACCTTGAAAGAGGAGAGGGAGGATGATCCAAGAGAGAACTCAGAATACATTCGTATATGTCTATTTCAAAGCATTGACTTTTTAGCTTGAATCCACACGATTGTGTCTTACTATCTCAAACATGAAACCTCAAAAGGTTTTCCTACTGAATGAGAATTTATTTACTAAAAGCCAACTGCATTCCACAGCACTACAACACTCAAATAAAATGCCAAGAAATAAAGCAGTGCTCTCATAATAAGGAATAGAGCTGCCAAGTCAGCATTTTTAAAAGGAAAAAAAAAAAACCCTGTGACTCTGAGCCAGAAAGACCTCTCCCAAGAAGGAGGATGCTGAGGTTCAAGCCCCTCCTGGGGGGATGCTCTCAGATGGCCTCTTAACCATAGTAACTCCTCAGGCCTTAGGGGAGGTCACAGTATGACTGCCCTTGCCCATTCATTGCCTGTCACAGAGGTCTGCCTGCGAGTTCACCCATTACGGAAATTGGGGCTATTTTTTTCAGGCCTGTCTTTATTAATTGTAATGCTTTGGCTATCTTCCAAGCCATCTTCTTAACTGAGTGCTTATATGCATTTCCTGAAGAATGTGAATTGAATTTTTTCCATTATCTGACTCATGTTCTTCTTAAGTTGGATAGCCTTTTTTCTAATGTGTATAATAATGGTTTTTTTGTATGCTTTTGATTGAAATGTACATCCAGAGAAGTACAAAAATCATAAGAGTACAGCTTAATTAATGTTCACAAAGTGAACACACTTAGATAACCAGCACCTAAATTAAGAAACAGAACCTTCCCAGCCCCACAGAAGCCCTTTTCTTCCTCTCTCAGTCACTGTTTCCCACCCTCAAGGGTAACCCATGATTCAACCTCCAATAACAGTGATTAGTTTTGTCTGATTAGAACTTTATATAAATATAAGTGTAATCACGTGGTATGTATTCTTTTGTGTCTTTTGTGTGTGGCTTATTTTACTCAACATTATGTTTGGATATGCAATTGCCAGTGGCTGCAGTTTGTGCATTCTCAGGTTGTAGAATGTCTCCATAGTGTGAATAGACCTCAAGGTATCTATCCATTTTGCTGCTGATGGCATTTGGGTTGTTACCAGTTTGGGGTTAAACCATTTAGCTGATTGCTTTAAATTGATGAAATTTATATGTGATTGAAAAGAAAAAAAATTATGCTGTTAATGGATATTTGACTTATTGGCAGAATTCTAAATTTAAAAAATTTAAAAATTTTAAAAAATGCTAGACAGTAAACTCCTTGAAAACAAGGTCTAGATAGAAGAAATAAGTTCAAGAGATTTATTGTATAACACAGAGACTATAGTTAACAACATATTGTATTCTTGAAAAATTCTAAGAAAGTGGATGTGAAGTGTTCTCACCACAAAAGTGATAACTAATTGAGGTAATGCACATATTAATTAGTAAGATTTTGTCATTCCACAATGTATATTTACTTCAAAATATCACGTTATACACAATAAATACATACAATTTTTTCTGTTGATTGAATTTTTTAAAGAACAATGAGAGAGAAAGAGAGACTATGGGAATTGGTTCATGAGATTATGGAGGCTAAGAAGTCCCATAATCTGCAAACTGGAGAATCAGGAAAGCCGGTGGTGTAATTCTGTCCAAGCTCAAAGTCCTGAGAACCAAGAGCACCGATGTCCGAGGGCAAGAGAAGATGGATGTCCCAACTCAAACAAGAGAATGAATTTGCCCTTCCTCTCCCTTTCTGTTGTATTCAGGCCCTCAACAGATTAGGTGAGGCCCAACCACATTGGTGAGGGTAATATTCCCTACTCAGTCTACTGATTCACATGCTAATCTGTTCCAGAAACACCCTCACAGACACACCCAGAAATAATGTCTTACCAGCTTTTTGGGCACCCATTAGCTCAGTCAAGTTGACACAAAAAATCAATTATCACAAGCCTTTAAAATAGTGATTAGGCAAAAATGAGATAATTAGAGTGGGTCATAATCCAGCCTGACTGGTGTACTTACAAGAAAAGGACATTTGGAGAGCATGAGAGAGCTGGAGCCAGAGAGTCAGACATGTGCACATACAGAGGAAAGACCATGTGCGAACACAGCGAGAAGGTGCACATGTACAAGCTGAGAGGAGAAATCTCAAACATGGCGAGAAGGTGCACATACACAAGCTGAGAGGAGAAATCTCAAACATGGCGAGAAGGTGCACATGCACAAGCTGAGAGGAGAAATCTCAAACATGGCGAGAAGGTGCACATGTACAAGCTGAGAGGAGAAATCTCAAGAGAAATCAACCTGATGAATCTTTTTCAGCCTCCAGATTGTGAAAAAAAAATATTTTTTGGCTGTTTAGGTGAAAGAAAGGAGGGCGCTGGGGGGGAGAGAGAGAGAGAGAGAGAGAGAGAGAGAGAGGAAGGAAGGAAGGAAGGTGGGAAGGCAGGAAGGGAAAGAAAAGAGAAAAGAAAGAAAGAGAAAGAAAAAAAGGAAAGAAAAAGAGAGAGAGAGAAAGAAAGAAAAAGAAAAGGAAAGAAAGAAAAAGAAAAGGGAAGGGAGGAAGAAAGAAAGAGAAAGAAAGAAAGAGAAAGAAAGAAAAGAAAGAAAGAAGGAAAGAAAGAAGGAAAGGAAAGGAAGGAAGGAAGGAAGGAAGGGAGGGAGGGAGGGAGGGAAAGAAAAGGGAGTGGAGGGGAGGGGATGGGAGGGGAGGAGAGGAGCCAGGCACGGTGGCTCACGCCTGTAATCCCAGCACTTTAGAAGGCTGAGGTGGGTGGATCACGAGGTCAGGAAATCGAGACCATCCTGGCTAACATGGTGAAACCCCCTATCTACTAAAAATACAAAAAATTAGCAGTGCATGGTGGCGGGTGCCTGTAATCCCAGCTACTCGGGAGGCTGAGGAGGAGAATGGCGTGAACCCGGGAGGCGGAGCTTGCAGTGAGCCGAGATCGCCCTACTGGGCTTCAGCCTGGGTGACAGAGCAAGACTGCGTCTCAAAAAAAAAAAAAAAAAAAAAAAAAAAAAAAAAAAAAAAAAAGAAAGAAAGAAAGAAGGGAGGGAGGAAGGGAGGGAGGGAGGGAGGGAGGAAGGGAGGGAGGGAGGGAGGGAGGGAAGGAAGGAAATCAAAGTCTGTATCGAAGGCCGGCATGCAGTGGGTTCAGCAAATATTTGATGAATTTATAAATGAACTTTACAGATTTCATTGTTAGGTAAGAAAAATACCTACATAGGAGGCCATCTTACTAATCAGTGAGCTTATTGTCAGTGGAGATGTTCTAGCAAAGGGTGAGTGACAGTTAGAAGGATAATTGAAGAAGAAATTTCTGCAGTGGGTATGGGCAGCTAGAACTAGGTTCTCCCAATTCTAAGGTGCTAGAATTCTATTTAATAAGTCGTAATTACACAAGTAATGTCATTTTGAGTTGAAAGTCAGTAAGAACAGAGGAAACAAGTTGTTTGTTTGTAGGTTATTGGGTTTTAGTGTTTTTATTTTTTGTTTTGTTTTACATTAAATGCTTTCCCCAAAGCAGCAAAGAAAACCAGTGTTTCAGTGAGTAGCCGCTTTCACTATACGTTGATTTTGCTTAATTTTCTTGTTTATTTTGTAATAAAGCTTCTATAGTTACATTACGTGGCTTTAGTGATATTATTGTTTCTACTAAAACAAAACAAAATTCTGAGTAAAACAGTACATCATGGCCATGAAGAGCAGAAATTCAGGATCCAGACTGCCTGGGTTGAATCTTAACTAGTTCCACTACTTATTTTTCTGTGTAACTTTGGGCAATTTATTTAACTTCTCTATGCTTTGAATTCCTCATTTGTAAAATGTGACCAATATGGTGCCTACCCATAAAGGCATTGAGAGGACTAATCACCTAAGGTGGTTGAAATAATGCCCAACACATAGTAAGCATTTGATCAGCATTAGCCTTTGTTATAAATGCCATCACTCATATTGTAGACATGGGTTATGTACTGCCCAAATTATTTAATTAATATTCATGAAAATGCTTAGTGTTAAAGAGATGCTATAAGTTGTACTTGGTTTCAACATAGGTTGATCACCTTTTCTTTTATGACTAAACATGTTACAGAGGTTGAAGAGAAGTACACAAACCCAGCAGGATGACATCATTGGTAAGCATGAAAGAGAATGTGCAGGAAAATCCTTGGGTTTATCTCTAGAGGATCTTCATTGTCAGAACCTTGGAGATCCTGAACTGGATAAAATGAGCCCCAGGTAACAACAAGGTTCCCCCACAAGGGCTGGAGAATGCTGGAATATGCATGGATAATGCAATGTTCCTTCACTCATTTGTTCATTAGTAATTCATCTAATTCTTGATCTCTCTCTCTCTCTCTCTCACTCTCTTTTTCTCCTATAAAGGATCTACCACCTTAGTACTCTTCACCCAAAGCCTCGTCAAAACCCTCCAGAGCACTTAAAGCTCTGGTATTAAATCCTGTTCATAAGCCCCTATTTGTGTTAATTATATTTACAGATTAATTATAATGTTTACAGATTAATGTTAATTATATACATTATGAATATACATAAATATAATGAATATATATTATTATATAATGAATAAATATAATGAAGACAAATATCTATATGTAATTCTACAAAATGAAGACGTACATGATTAATTACACAGATAATTCTCACAGGTCTACATTACTCCTGAAATTCCATATTTTTTAATATCTACTTTCTCAATTATTTTTCTACTTTTCAGTTGATTACTTCAGAAGGTAATCAATGTTCTGGAACAGAAGTGTCGAAAGTAGGTGATCTGTAACAATTCAGAATTGTAGCAGGAAACAGAATAAAGCCAAGGTGAATCTTTAGTTTGGAAATATGTGATTTTCTTCCTGTTCATCAAATATAGATAAGTTACTCTCTTAGGGAAAGCTACAGGGAGGAATACTTCCAAATCTCCTTTTTTTGACTGGAATAAAAAATAATGATAAGCAAGCCAGATTAAAAAGTAAAGTATTAATACATATGAAAATTTAAAATGTTTGTAGTTTTCAAAATTAAAAATATAGTCAACACAAACAAAAATTAAACAAGGTAAATGTGCAGCAAATGTAACAAGTAAAGAGTATCTTTATAAAATATTCATAGAAAACATTAACAAAAATGTAGACCTTAATAGTCTATGAGTAAAATATTCACAGAAAATGTCATGTAACTGTTTAGCTAATATAAAAAATGTTCAATTTTTTATAATGTTGAATGAATGTTATTTATTACAATAGTAATAAAGAAATGCTAATAAAAACAACAGAAAAGCATTTCTTTTGATCAAGTAAGCTAATGTGTTTAAATGATAATACTCAGAGGTATTGAAGATGGACACAGTAACATTGTAGATGAGAGACTAAATTAGTATATTCTTGGATTTAATCTTAAAAGTATGTGTCATATAGATGTTCATTACGTTATACAATAATTCTGCTTCTGTAAATCTATTTTAAGTGTTCAAAAATTTAGCAAAACTTAATCAACAAAAATATTCATCAGTGTTACTTAGACAGTGAAACAGTAAAAACCTCTCAAAATTAGAATTATTATGTATTCTATTAAATACAACCATGAAAAATAATGTTTGCATAATTTGCAATATAACAGAAGAGTTCTATAATAATGTTAAGTGAGAGGAGCAGGTCATAAAAATACGGCATGCATGCAATAATGCAAAAACTTTGTTAAAAACTAACTTTTATAAATTCATAAAAATCTAACCATCACACCCAAAATACAAATAAAATATATCAAAATAGCAAATAAACAGTGGTTTCTGGGTGGTAGGACTAGGAATAAAGTTTTCCTCCTTTCAATTGATCCATGATTGTATGAATTCTTTGAATGATCTATAAGGATATTTACTTTTCATATTAGAAAAAAATGAGGATAATAATTGAAAAAGTAAACTGGTGAGGAAAGGAAAATATAGAACTGTCACTTCTTTATTCTCTGCAAAGTAATAGGTCAATTTTATTGTCTGCAAAGTAATAGATCAATTTACTTTATCTTTATTGTAGCCCATGATCAGTGTGTGGAGCGTGCATGTTAAATCCAGGTCATCTCCCAAAGTTTCCCTGTAGTATAGCATCTGGGTCTGCAAACCCAAGTCTTGACACCACTGGGAGCCATACTAAAAACTGAAAAGAAACCCCAAGCCTTTTAGTGCTTGCTTTTAAAGGAAAATGTTTCTTCTTGCAATCAATTCTGAGAAAATTTTAAATTTCATTTTTCTAAAACATTAAATAGAGTTTCAGTTATATTATTTATTACAGATCTTTTGAGTTGTGAGATCAGTGTGCTTCAGAAAGAGAAAGCTTTAAGCATATTTAAATTCAGGGATTGTGGGCATAAGGTAAAATTCTCCTGTCTCATTCGTTATGTGAGTTGCCTTCATGATGGGCAGGCTATAACAGAGAGAGAAATAAAGAAGGGACTGAAGAATTAAAACTTATTAATGGCTCCTGGCCAACTTCTGTGGAATGACGGGCTCCATGTGGCATCAAAGCCTCCTAAGAAGCTCTAAGGTGCTTGTGACTACCAGGGACTTGGGACCTGGACCTAGGGAGAATGCACATCTGTCGTGTTTCATCCTTTTGAGCTCATCTGATGGCCAGGGTTCTGGAGGAAAGGGTGTGTGTCGCACATGGCCTGTGCCCAACACATCATGCTGCTGGCTTCTCACACTCTCTAAGTGGGTCCTGACCAAGGTCTGTCATCACCAGCATAGGTTCTTATTAACACTCAGTCCCTACAATGTCTCCCTTTTGAAATCTGCTTTCTTCCAACAAAGCAACTCTGAAAACTGTTACTTCAAAATAAAGTATAAGAAATAAATTCTGACTACTATAATAATGTTTATTAGCCTCTCTTGGAGGGTTTATGTTATTATAAGTTATATATAATACTCTATTATAATATTATATATTAATATTATGTTAACATTTAAATATTAGTCTAAGACTTTTTAAAAACATTACAACAGAATTTCAGATGTGGTGATTAAAACAATGGGGGAGAGCTTTTCGGAGTCAGGACTTCCCACACATTGCATACCACACTTCGTAGTCTGGCTTAGCCTAGAGGCTGTACAGGATATCTTAATTCTTAATTTTTCAATATGGACCAAAAAAAGAGTAGAACACTCAAGAACTTCAGAGAGCTATTGCAGATTCCAAAATCTGTAACAAGCATCCATGCCTGAAGAAAGCTGACCTTTTTGGTTTCAAGTGTCATTTGTCTTTTCAGCTGAACACTTAAGGTCACACGTCTATGTCACTTTGCTCAATAAAACTCCCAATTGACACAAGCTCTGTGATACAATGCTAGTCTCTGGAATTGAAATAAGAGAAATATATTTTTAGTCCAGAATGTATGAGCCATCGGACCAAATATCAGATACTTCGATCCTATGGTTCTGGAGTTCCATATCATTCAGCTTTTAGTCATGGACTGGGAGAAAGTGAATTGATTAACATGTGACAATTAGTGGTCTGACAATCTAAGCTAAACTAGTCAAAGATCAAGTGAGACATTTTCATTGTCCACAATTACTTTGTAGGAAATGTTACTATGAAGGCTTTCTCATTTACAATAAAAAAAAAAAAAAAAGATTCTGTCATTAGGTCCGGTTTGGAGCTATCATTTTGTCAAACATCCATGGTGTTTTTTGTTTGGATTGGTTTGGATTTTAGGCAGCTCAGTTGTGCTTCCTTAATAGCAGTTCTCTGTTAGTGTTGAGATAAGCTTTGAGGAGGCAGTGTGTATCTTGAAGAGATCACTGGATTCTGGGTTCACACAGCTTTGTGACTAGCAAGTCAAAACTACCAGCCTCAGTTTCTCTTGTCCATAAGAAGGTCCATGTATCTGCCCTACAAATCTCATAGGCTGTGGTGAAGATCAATGTAATATTATGTATTAAGATACTATAGAAATGAAAATTATTAATAATAATTTATAGTTTTTTAAAGGTTAAAGTAAGTTTTGTTGTTGTTGTTGTTGTTTTATTTTAGGTTCCAGGATACATGTTCAGAAGGTGCAGGTTTGTTACATAGGTATACACGTGCCATGGTGGTTTGCTGCAGCCATCAACCCGGTCATCTAGGTTTTAAGCCCTGCATGTATTAGGTATTTGTCCTAATGCTCTCCCTCCCTTTACCCACCCCCCCGCAACAGGCCCCCAGTGTGTGATGTTCCCCTCCCTGTGTCCATGTGTTCTCATTGTTCCACACCCACTTATGAGTGATAACATGTGATGTTTGGTGTTCTGTTCCTATGGTAGTTTGCTGAGGGTGATGGTTTCCAGCTTCATCCATGTCCCTGCAAATGACATGATCTCATTCTTTTTTATGGCTGCGTAGTATTCATTGGTGCATATGTGCCACATTTTCTTTATCCATTCTATCATTGATGGGCACTTGAGTTGGTTCCAAGTTTTTGCGATTGTAAGTAGTGCTGCAATAAACATATGTGTGCATGTGTCTTTGTAGTAGAATAATTTATATTCCTTTGGGTATATACCCAAAGTCAAATGGTATTTCTGGTTCTAGATCCTTGAGGAATCGCCACACTGTCTTTCACAATGATTGAACTAATTTACATTCCCAAAAACAGTGTAAAGCATTCCTATTTCTCCAAACCCTTGCCAGCATCTATTGTTTCTTGACTTTTTAATAATTGACATTCTGACTGGCATGAGGTGGTATTTCATTGTGGTTTTTGATTTGCATTTCTCTAATGATCAATGATGTTGAGCTTTTTTTATATGTTTGTTGGCTGCATAAATGTTTTCTTTTGAGAAGTGTCTGTTCATATCCTTTTCCACTTTTTGATGGGGTTGTTTTTTCTTTTTTTTTTCTTTTTCTTGTAAATTTGTTTGAGTTCCTTGTAGATGCTGGATATTACACCTTTGTCAGATGAGTTGATTGCAAAACTTTTCACCCATTCTGTAGGTTGCCTGTTCACTCTGATGGTAGTTTCTTTTGCTGTGCAGAAGTTCTTTAGTTTAATTAGATCCCATTTGTCAATTTTGGCTTTTGTTGCAATTGCTTTTGGTGTTTTCATCATGAAGTGTTTGCCCATACTTATGTCCTGAATGGTATTGCCTAGGTTTTCTTCTAGGGTTTTCATGGTTTTGGGTTTTACATTTAAGCCTTTTATCCATCTTTGGTTAATTTTTGTATAAGGTGTAGGGAAGGGGTCCAGTTTCGATTTTCTTCATATGGCTATCCAGTTTTCCTGGCACCATTTATTAAATAGGGAATCCTTTCCCCATTGCTTGTTTTCATCAGGTTTGTCAAAGATCAGATGGTTGTAGACATGTGGTGTTATTTCTGAGGTCTCTGTTCTGTTCCATTGGTCTGTATATCTGTTTTGGTACAAGTACCATGCTGCTTTGGTTACTGTAGTCTTGTAGTATAGTTTAGTGTCAGGCAGCATGATGCCTCCAGCTTTGTTCTTTTTGCCTCGGATTGTATTGGCTATATGAGCTCTTTTTTGGTTCCATATAAAATTTAAAGTAGTTTTTTCTAATTCTTTGAAGAATGTCAATGGTGGTTTGATGCGAATAGCACTGAATCTGTAAATTAGTTTGGGCAGTATGACAATTTTCGTGATATTGATTCTTCCTATCCATGAGCATAGAATGTTTTTCCATTTGTTTGTGTCCTCTCTTGTTTCCTTGAGCAGTGGTTTGTAGTTCTCCTTGAAGAGGTCCTTCATGTCCCTTGTAAGCTGTATTCCTAGGTATTTTATTTATTCTCTTTGTAGCAATTTTGAATGGGAGTTCATTCATGATTTGGCTCTCTGCTTGCCTGTTGTTGGTGAATAAGAATGCTCGTGATTTTTGCATATTCATTTTGTATCCTGAGACGTTGCTGAAGTTGCTTATCAGCTTAGGGAGTTTTGGGGCTGAGACAATGGGGTTTTTTAAATATAGAATCATGTCATCTGCAAACAGAGACAATTTGACTTCCTCTCTTCCTATTTGAATACCTTTGTTTCTTTCTTTTGTTTGATTGCCCTGGCCAGAACTTCCAATACTATGTTGAATAGGAGTGGTGAGAAAGGGCATCCATGTCTTGTACTGATTTTCAAAGGGAATGCTTCCAACTTTTGCTCATTCAGTATGCTATTAGCTATGAGTTTGTTGAAAATAGCTCTTATTATTTTGAGATATGTTCCATCAACACCTAGTTTATTGAGAGTTTTTAATATGAAGGGATGTTGAATTTTATCAAAGGCCTTTTCTGCATCTATTGAGATAATTATGTGGTTCTTGTCATTGGTTCTGTTTATGTGATGGATTACATTTATTGATGTGTGTCTATTGAACCAGCCTTGCATCTCAGGGATGAAGTCGACTTGATCGTGGTGGATAAGCTTTTTGATGTGCTGCTGGATTTCATTTGCCAGTGTTTTATTGAGGATTTTTGCATGGATGTCCTTCAGGGATATTGGCCTGAAGTTTTCTTTTTTTGTTGCGTCTCTGCCAGGTTTTGGTATCAGGATGACGCTGGCCTCACAAAATGAGTTAGGTAGGAGTCCCTCTTCTTCAATTGTTTGGAATAGTTTCAGAAAGAATGGCACCATGTTCTCTTTGTGCCTCTGACAGAATGTTACTGTGAATCTGTCTGGTGCTGGGCTTTGTGTTTTTTTGTTTGTTTGTTTTTGTTTTGGTTGGTAGGCTATTAATTACTGCCTCAATTTCAGAACTTGTCATTGGTGTATTCAGGGATTTGATTTCTTCCTGGTTTAGTCTTGGGAGGGTGTATATGTCCAGGAATTTATCCATTTCTTCTAGATTATCTAGTTTATTTGAATAGAGGTGTTTATAGTATTCTCTGATGGTAGTTTGTTTTTCTGTGGGATCAGTGGTGATACCCCCTTTATCATTTTTTATTATGTCTATTTGATTCTTCTCTCTTTTCTTCTTTATTAGTCTAGCTGGCAGTCTATTTATTTTGTTAATTTAAAAAAACAGTTCCTGGATTCATTGATTTTTGAAGGGTTTTTCGTGTATTTATCTCCTTCCGTTCTGCTCTGATCTCAGTTATTTCTTGTCTTCTGCAAGCTGTTGGATTTATTTGCTCTTGCTTCTCTAGTTCTTTTAATTTTGATGCTAGGGTGTCGATTTGAGATATTTCCCACTTTCTGATATGGGCATTTAGTACTATACATTTCCCTCTTAACACTGCTTTAGATGTGTCCCAGAGATTCTAATACATTGTCTCTTTCTTCTCATTGGTTTCAAATAATGAAGTAAGTTTTAAATAAAATTAACTTTATAATATAACTGGAGCTGCAGTTCTTTGTTCATAAGCTCAATATCCTAGGTTTGAATTTTGGTTCTGCTGTTAACTAGACATGTGACCTTAAACAAACTATTTAAATGTTTCAGTTTTCTCACCTCTACTGTATATCAATGCCTATTATCCATGGGTTTTGTGAATATTATAGATTATATTATATGCAAAAACACAGAGAAATGTAACTGACTACAATTATTATTATCATAATTGTTCTGGGTTGAATGAAGTTAAGGCTTCACCAGCTGGACTAATAATTTTGATCAAAGTTTATGGCCAACCCGAAAAATTATGGCAAACAGAAAATATTTTTCCTTGAAACAGCATTAATGTTTATGAATAATTTGAATTATTCAGTAATTTCTTTTTCTTCTATCCTTTATTTGACAATGATGTACTTTATACGGACTATGTAATGTCCATTTCTTTATTTTAGAGGGAACTTTTTGAAGGTGTGGTTAAAACTTATTTAACACAGAGATATTATTATGGCATATTTTATTTCTTCCCTCATTTGCATTTATGTATTTGATCAATCTACTTTGGGCTGGGCATTATGTCTGGATAAATGCCAGAGGTGCAGGTGCAGACAGAAAATTGGCTATGGTGAGAGGAGAGGCACCCAAGGAGAGTCCTAAAACTGTATCTACACCTGAGCTACCTTAATTGAAATAAATGACAATGAATAACTCAGGTGGGGTCTGGGTCTATGTGAGAATTATGCTCTGTTACAAAGCAAATTCATTTCAGATCTTTGATCTACCCTGGAGTGCACCAAATTCCCCCATCAACCCTGGAACAAACTTGTTGCAACACTTGGGTGTTCTACTGCCAGGACAACTCCAAGCTAACTGTCTCCTATCCAATCCTGACTTACATCCCTGAAGCCTACCCAGAACAAAGTCAGGTTTATTTGCTCCAACTATCACACCTGATTAACTTCTCATTTCTATGGAGCTTAGAGTGAAAAGAAATAAATGTTGGCAAAGACATACTTATAACTGCTTATTAGAATAGAGACATAGACTAGGAATCTCTTAAGACCTGAAGGAGAATATTCCAAGTGCTGAATATTCTATCTTTTCATTATTACAAAATTAAATTTGGAGCAGAATAAATTGTGAGATAATTTGCCTTATAATAAGAATGTGACTAGAAGTTAGAATTTGAAGTTAGTATTGCAAAGCAAATCTAATCACAGTTTACAGTATAAATAAGAATAGTTCATGATTCCTTCTGAATACTAAATACATATAGATTTTATAAAACTCATAATAGCCTTTTATAATACTTTACCATGATCTTTTGCATTTATTCAAATTTTGAATGCTTTAGAATGAAAGTATGCATATCTTTAGAGATACTGAATGTTTGATTCCAGACCACTAAAATAAAGCAAATAATGCAATAAGAGTCATGTGCATTTTTTGGTCTCCCAGTGCATATAAAAGTTATGTTTATACTATATTCTAGGCTATTAAGGATGCAATAGCATTATGTCTATAAAAAGTACTTTAATTTTAAAAAAATATATACATACATAAATATATTTATACATATATATATATATATATTTTTTTTTTTTTTTTTGAGACAGAGCCTCACTCTGTTGCCCAGGCTGGAGTGCAGTGGCGTGATCGCAGCTCACTGCAAGCTCAGCCTTCCGGGTTCATGCCATTCTCCTGCCTCAGCCTCCTGAGTAGCTGGGACTACAGTCGCCCGCCACCACGCCCAGCTGATTTTTTGTATTTTGTTTAGTAGAGACAAGGTTTCACCGTGTTAGCCAGGATGGTCTCGATCTCCTGACCTCGTGATCTGCCCTCTTCGGCCTCCCAAAATGAATTAAAATATATTTTATTGCTAAAAAATGCTAACAATCATCTGAGCCTTTAGGAAGTTGTAATCTTTTTGCTGGTGGAGGGTCTTGCCTCAATGTTGATGGCTGCTGACCAGTCAGGATGGTGATTGCTGAAAGCTGGGGTAGCTGTGACAATTTCTTAAAATAAAATAACAATAAAGTTTGCTGCATCAATGGACTCTTCCTTTCACAAAGGATTTCTCTGTAGCATGCGATGATGTTTGGTAGCATTTTACCCACAATAGAACTTCTTTCAAAACTGAGGCCAATCCTTTCAAACCCTGGTTTATCAACTAAGCTTATGTCCTATCGTAAATCCTTTGTTGTCATTTCAGCAATGTTCACAGCATCGTCACTAGGAGTAGATTCCATCTGAAGAAATCCTTTTTTTTTTTTTTTTTTGCTCATCCATAAGAAGCAATTCCTCATCCATTCAAGTTTTATCATGACATTGTAGCAATTCAGTCACATCTTCAGGCTCCACTTCTAATTCTAGTTCTCTTACTATTTCCACCACATCTGCAGTTACTTCCTCCATCAAAGTCTTAAACCCGTCAAAATCATCCACGAGAGTTGGCATCAATTTCTTCCAAACTCCTGTTCATGTTGATATTTTGACTTCCTCCCATGAATCACAAATATTACTTAATAGCATCTAAAGTGAAAAATTCTTTCCACAAGATTTTCAATTTACTTTGCCCAGAACTCTCAGAGGAATAACTATCTACGGCAGCTATAGCCTTACAAAATACATTTCTTAAATACCAAGACTTGAAAACTGAAGTGACTCTGATCTATGGGCTGCAGAATGGATTTTGTGTGCAGGCAAGAAAACAATATTAATCTCATTGTATATCTCCATCACAGCTTTTGGGTAACTAGGCGCATTGTCAATGAGCAGTAATATTTTGAAAGAAAAATTTTTTAATGAGCAGTAGGCTTCAACAGTGCACTTGAAACATTCAGTAAGCCATGCTGTAAACAGATATACTGTCGCTCAGGCTTTCTTATTTCCTTTATAGAGCATAGGAAGAGTAGATTTAGCATAATTCTTAAGGGCCCTATGATTTTTGAGTAGTTAAAGAACATTGACTTCAGCTTAAAGTCACTAGCTACATTAGCCTCTAATGAGAGAATCAACTTGTCCTTTGAGCCAATCATTGACTTCACCTTTCTAACTGGGCAAGTCCTAGACGGCGTCTTCTTCCAAGAGAAGGCTGTTTCGTCTACACTGAAAATATGTTGTTTAGTGTAGCTACCTTCACCGATGATCATGATCTTAGCTAGATCTTCTGGATAACTTGCTGCAGCTTCTACATCAACACTTTTACTTGCACTTTTGTGTAAGTGCAGCGTCATCTTGCACTTTTGAATTATGGAATCAGCTTCTTAAACCTCTTGAATCAACAACCTCTGCTAGCTTCAAACTTTTCTCCTGCAGCTTCCTCACCTCTCTCAGCCTTCATAGAATTGAAGAGAGTTAGGGCTTTGTTCCAGACTGGGCTTTGTCTTAAGGCAATGTTGTGGCTGGTTTGATTTTTTCTCTAGACCACTGAATCTTTCTCCATACCAGCAATAAGGCTGCTTTGCTTTCTTATCATTTGTGTGTTCCCTGGAGTAGTACTTTTAATTTCCTTCAATTACTTTTCCTTTGCATTCACAACTTGGCTAACTGTGTGGTGCAAGAGGCCTAGCTTTTAGCGTATATCTCAGCTTTTAACATGCCTTCCTCATGTAGCTTAATAATTTCTAGCTTTTGAGTTCAAGTGAAAGGTGTGCAACTCTTTCTTTCACTTGAACATTTAGAGGCCACTGTAGGAGATTAATTGACCTAATTTCAATATTGTCATGTCCCTGGAAACAGGGAGGCCCGAGGAGAGGGAGAGAGACTTGGAGATGGCTGGTTGGTGGAGCAAACACAACATTTATTGATTAAGTTTGACATCTTACATGGGCACAGTTTGTGGTGCCCCAAAACAATTACAATAGTAACATCAAAGATAACTGATCACAGATCACTATGACAAGTGTAATAATCATGAAAAAGCTTGAAATATTGTGAGAATTGCCAAAATGCGACTCAGAGACAAAATGAGCACATACTGTTGGAAAAAATGGTCCCCATAGACACTCGATGCAAGGTTGCCACAAACCTTCAATTTGTAAAAAAAAAAAAAAAAAAAAAAAAAAAAGCAATATCTAAAAAATGCAATAATGACAGGTGCAATTTAAGAAATGAAGTATGCTTGAACTAAATCATTTCCAAAGGTCTGTAAAGGATCACAAATATTTTGACTTATGATAAACAATGAATCACTGGGTTACCTTTATTACCAAAATCAAATGACTAAAATCATTTCCCCATATTAATTTCTAATAATTTCTCAAAGTCTGAATTTGTCACCTTTACTCCAGCAAGGAACCCTGTTTGATTCAGAGATAGCTATGTCAGATAAAGATAATATTCTGTCCTTCTGTCCCCCCAGATTGTATTCTGGGTAAGAGTTACATCTAAGTGTGTTGTATCTAAGTGGAATAAAACCAGACCTTCTCGTCTTTGTGCTTTAATTTTGGGGATAGAGAATCAAACATTATTATCCCTATCTGCTTATATGAATTGAAATCCTGTCACATGTAGAATTATAGAGTATACAGAGAGGTATAGGAACCTGCCCCGTAAACTTTATGCTACTGCCTTCATTCATTTGAAACTTTCTTTCTAAAATGGACATTTTGAAGTAAATATACATCAAGAGAATTGCAAAAATGGATCAAGTAATCATGACGATATTAATGTCAAGTGCAAAACAAAGATACGATATTTTCTTAACAGAGAATGATGCAAATTTTGGCTCATTTTTTACCTGTTAGTATACAAAACCAGGAAGGAGTGTTTAGCTGAAATGATTCCATTGTTCCTGATGTTTCTTTATCCCTGGGTATAGTAGCTTAGTAACCCCTAAAACGTTTATTAAACCTGCTGCCATTTTTATCTAATAGAAACTGGGTAGTATTTTTTTTATTTAATGTAATTTTTAGAGTATGGAAAGGAGGGGATGAGGAAGAGTCTGATAGATGGTACTATGGTTTCAGTGTTTGTGTTCCCTCCAAAGTTCATGTTGAAATTTGATTGCCACTGTAACAATATTAAGGGGTGGGGCCTTTAGGAGGTGATGACATCATGAAGGTAGAGCCCTTGTGAACAGGATTAGGTGCTCTTGTAAAAGGGCTTGATGGAAGTAGCTTTTCTTTCGCCTTTCCATCTTCTGCCATGCAACAGACACTGTTCCTCCCTCCAGAGGATGCAGCCTACAAGGCACCATCTTGGAAGCAGAGACCGAATCCTCAACAGACAATGAACCTGCTGGCACCTTGATGTTGGATTTTCCAGAGTCCAGAACGGTAAGAAATAAATTTCTGTTCTTTATAAATTACCCAGTTTGTGGTACTTTGATTTGTGGCAGCACAAATGGACTAAGACAGATATTTACATGAACTTTGATATCAGGGTTTGGTTGTGTCTGAAAAAAAAAAACTATGTAATTTTCCTATGTTTAATTTTTATTACTTTATGGCTGTCTACCCTGGTGACTTGGCAAAAACATCTGTGAAATAAGAAAGGCTTTTTGTTGTGACCATGTCATAGGCCTGGCTCAATTTGAAGATGAAAGTATCAAAAGTAATATTTCATTTCTTACCATGGCAGCCAGCCAACTCATTGGGGTTGCTTTTAATTAAACCCACATGAGCTCTTACAGCAGTACAGAGAACAAAGCAATACCTCTTTTGAATTGCATTGGTTTTTCTGACCATGAAGCAGGCATTCAAAATTGCATGTTATGGAGAAACATGGAGTGTTATCTCATCTCATTTATCCGCCATGTTGCCCTCCCTCCTGAGATGGTGAGTGCTTTTTCATACTTTGGTTTAACTCCATAAACACCCTACCTGGTCCATTAAAATGACCTGCTTTACACTGGAAGATAAAATTAGTTTATATGTCTATAATATGTGATAATCTTTACCCAGTCGGAAGTCAATTGTCCCGTTCACTGGACTCCTCTCCCTCCTGGAGCTGATGAATTATTCACCCCTATCGAGAGCATGTTTGTCTTGTTCTGTTGTCCCATGTGTGTGTGAGATTTCCTCCATTTTGTGTCCCACCTTCTAGAGGGGAAGCTAGGAATTCTTTCCTCGTTTTCCTTGCAGCAAATATGTAGATATGTGTCCTAGGTTCAGCCAATCCTAGGACACCCTTGTGAAGACTTTACTTCAGAAAAAAATAATGTGGCAAAACACACACTGTGCTGCAGCTATTTACTGGTAGAAGTGGCGGTGAAGGTGTCTGGCTCTTTGAGGGCAGCAGTGCTGAAGGGTCTGGCCTTCCAGGGTGGTGGAGTCATGGTAGTAGTGCCCAGTGCTGATGGCCAGGGAATCTTCACTTGAGCAGCCCATAATGTGATTTGGACATTCACACCCACCATGTAGGCTTTAAGCCTGAGCCTGTGGTCCTCACAGAGGACTTCCTGAAGGACCCAATATCCTTTGAGCAGCTTAATGTCATTTAATAGATTCCTTTTCCAATTGAATTGTCTCATACTCTTTTGTTTATAAGAACCCTGAGAGAAATACAGATGGAGTTTTTTAAACATATAATAAGATTTTATAATTCAACACCACAGTTTTATAACCTTGCCTCTCCAAGAAACTTGCATTTTATTCCTAAAGGACTTATTTGTTTTTTACTGAGTGTTTTTAAAACACATTTGAGGAGATATAAACAACATTTAAACAATTTTACATGATATCCTTTGAATTATTCAGAAAGGCAGATGTACCCTGGATGCCTATGAGTTTTGTCAATCACAACTTACAGAAACGATTTTTTTAAAAAGGAATAAAATACATAATGATAACAATGTAGTGAGGGACAAGGGAGGAAAAGAACAGCATAGCATGAGGAGTGCTGCAGCATCAATATGAGTGTATACTCTTATTCCACACAATATATTTTGGGTATTTCATAATAAGCCCTCACTGCTGCACAATACGGAGGGAGAATAAAGCTAATACTAGACTTCAGGACAGGTGAGGAGACTGTGGAACAGAAATCTGAGAAAGGACTGGAGGAGAAAGATTCCAGATCTCCAGATCCAGATTCCATTCTCTTTCTTCATGGAAACCGCGGAGCTCAGGCCCTGGACGTGAGAGGAGATGTGAGCCTTAAGGGCTCCTCCCACCAAGCAGGAGTCTTCCTTGAAGCATGAATGTGGCAAACCAACCACATTTTAGACCTGCAAAATGTGGTTTTGCAAAAACAACACAAGAAAAAAGAATAAACAATGTGTGCATTAAACTTATGTGAATAGCTGTTTCTACTTGGAGTGAAGCCGTTAGCTTAAGAGTCTCTGTTTTAGTTTTGCATATTGCACATCACTTCCGCCATCATCATCCCCAAAGGCATTTATTAAGGGCTCCTCTTTGTGGGGGGTGTTGTGTTAGGTCCTACTCAGAGCAAATCAGGAAGAGATGGTTCCTGGCCACTAGGAGTCTACAATTCAAGTACCAAGGAAAGGCCCCATCTTTTTCCTCCTTCTCCGGATCCCTTGTAGCAGAAATCCAGTTTATATTTTGGCCTGAACTGGATTGAGATGGTCAGAAGGTTAAGGTCAACCTTTCCCTAACCTTTCCTCTTTTAAATATCATGTGAGAACATCAACATGCTATATTAACTGCTAATATTTTTTCTATTGTTAAAGTGATTTTAAGATCAAACACATCTAAATTCTATGAACAATGTATTTATGAATAATCAAAGGAACAACAGAGAAAGCTATTTTCCTGTCTTCCTTTGTCTCACAAGTATTAGATCTAAAAGAATCTTAAAAGGGAAAACAAACCGTGTAATTTATTACTGCCTTTGTTATGTGAGTGGTCGGTTTTGATGTTGATGATAGGCTCATTTAATATCACATTTTTTAACTTTGCTGGAAAAAAATCTGTGAATGTTTTGGTTCCCCCAAAATTATTACATATTACATAAAAACAAGATTTCAAGTAAGAACAAAATACTGATCTGAATCTTTAGTACATGTAGCTTCAGCAAATAGGAGCATTTGTGGTTTTTAAAATATAATTGTATCCCTTGCCTGATAAAATTTTCTTATAATACCTTATGTAACAGCAACCTGTGACTGAAAATATAAAATGGAATATACATTTTTAAAGTAAAATATTTCTTTTTAAACGTCTTGCATCAGTACCTCGAAGCCAGAAGACTAAGTATCTGTCAGAAGGTGGCAAACCAGAAATTATAAAAATAAAAGACATAGAAAAAACACATTTATCTTAGCTTCCTCTGCATGGGGATCAAAGTTCACACTAAGCACTGTGATTACATCTGTTTAGTAAGCCATCTGCCTACAATGAACTTCAAAATGTATTCTTTCTAGTTAAAAAGAACTACCTAATTTTTTATGAATGGTATAGAGAAATATGAAAGAATCTTTAACATTTTGAAAACTTCCTTCATGTGTTTCTATTAGATGTAGTATATGTAGTTGAGATCATACTACACATCCATTTTTACACTCTAGGTTTTTCTCTTAATATAATTTAATGCTTTATGTTATTAGAAACTGTCCATTGGTATCATTGGAATGGCTACTTTATATTTTATCAAACAGGTCCACCATAATATGCTAAGCCAGTCTTCTATTGTTAGATATTTAGGATGTTTCCAGTTTGTGCTGTTATAAATAACACTGCATTGAACAGCTTTGCAGGCAACGTTTCCTTTTAGGGTTCCACTTTAGGATAGACTCTGAAAGGGGAATATTGCACCAAACAGTAGGAATGGTGTTAGAGCTCTTGACATGTGTTGCAAATTTTTTCCTTAACCCCTCAAATAGCAGCACCAGTTTAAACCATTGTCAGGGTCTATCAGAAAGGACATTTCCTGACATTTTATAACCAGCATTCTGTTGTTTCATCTTCATATGCTCCTCCCTGTTTTAAAAAGTAACTGAATTGAGGTCACATGAAGGGATGCTGTGAGAAAGCACCATGCACAACTATCTTTGTACAGATCTCGTTGAAGACATGGTCCTCTCTGTCACCAAAGGACCCTGTTTAAAAAAAAAAAAAAAAAGCATGGTAGAGAAATTGCTCAGATTTCATTGCCAAGGAAAAGTGAACAACTGGTATCCATAGTCATTTGGAGTCTTACAGCTATGTGTGTTTATTTTGCCATTGGCCAGTAGGAAGTTTAAAAACTCACTTTGCAGTACCATGGAAGGCTTACTGTTTCACTTTATTTTGGTTTCAATCTGGTTTTCTCACCTTAAAAACAATTTTTACAATTGATTTTTTAACTACTTTGAGTTCTTAAAGAAAAAAGATGTGATCTAAATTAATATATAATTTTCTCTTAAAATGTTTCTGTAAAAAAGATATTGTCACTTTGAGTTGTATTTTACTGAGTATTAGTAAACTTGAGCATTTCTTCATTAATCGTTTGTAGTTCCTCCTTGGTGGTTTGCAATTTATTTTCTTTGTCCATTTACTTACTGAGGTCTTTTTTTTTTCCTTTATAATTTGTGTTTTGTGTGGTAAGACTATCAAGTCTATCAAACTTTTTCATATTTGTCGTGAATATTTTCCAGTTTTTTTTTCTGACTGTGATTTTTTGACTTAAAAAAGTTTCTTTGTTATTTAGTATAATTTTCCACAGTATCTTTGGAAGCATTCAGTCAATGAATTATTATTATTGTTATTTGCAATTTCTTCCATTGCTTTTAAGCTTAGAAATTCTCCACTGATTGAAAGGTTTGACAAATATAAACTTCAATTTTATCTAGTATTTAACTGCCTTAATAATTTTATAATAACTCTTTATTTGAAATTAATTTTGGTAAAGTTCATGAGGTTAGGATCTAGACTGATTTTTTTCCGAATCCCCTAAAATTCCTTTAAGATGTTGTATGTTGTTAAATCTATACATTGACTTTGGAAGAATAGATATCTTCAAAATATTCAGATTTTCCATTCAAGAGTATATGTGTCTCTATGTATTCAACATTTCTTATAAATCTTTTAGTAAAATGTTGTGATTTTATTCATGTGGTTGCCACAATTTTCTTGCTAAGTTTATTCTAGGTATTTTATGTTTTCTCTTCCTTTTATAAATAGTATCTTTTCCAGTTATACCTTATAATGGATTATTGCCAATATGTAGAGTAGTTATGAATTTTTTGCATGTGTCTATATTCAGCCATTTTACTAAACTGACTTTCTCCTGATGTTTATCCATTTACAGTTCTAACAACTATCAATCATGATAGTTTCTTCCACTTTTTTCTTATTCTTAAGTTCCAAATCTTTGGTCCATGTTTGTATTCCATTAGCCAGAGCTTGTAAAACCAAGCTAAATAGTGTTGATGATAATAGGCCTCTTTATTTCATTCTTATTTTAATGGGAATGCCCCAGTGTTTGCTTAGTAAGGATTACGTGGTTGTCAGTTTGACATAAATATTATCTTCTTGAGAATGTATTTCCTTATACCTAGATTTCTAAAGAGTCAGGAGTGGGTGTGAAATTTTAAGAATTAACATTTTAACATATATTGAGATAACCATGGAAATTTCTTATGTCATCATATGATTATTATTAATGTATTTCCTAATGCTAGAGTATGCCTTCATCCTGATGAAACCTATGAGGTTGTGTTTACTGTTTTTAAAAAAATACATATAATGCCAAATCCAATTTGCTGGAATTTTGTTCAGGATTTTTGCATCTTTGTCCACACTTGAAATTGTTCTATAGTGTGTGTGTGTGTGTGTGTGCGCGCGCGCATGTGTGTGTTTGTATTATCACTGTAGGTTTTTTTGTGTCATGGTTTTCCAGTTTCATAATTGACTGGAAAGTTTTCAATGTCTTTGTACTCTTCAAAATAGTTAACACAGTAGCAATTATCTGATCTAAAAATGGTTGAAAAAATAATTTTGTCTATATTCTTATTTATTTATATCTTGAAACATTCCAAGAAGAATGAAAGAGGTTTTACCAAAAGCTATATAAGAGGATGAAATGTAACTAAGACAAAATAAACTATTTGCATACATGTATCACAATTTTTACTCATACCAAGAATTGAAAGAAAAGTTCCTTAGGTCACCTTAAAGGATACACAGCCCGACCTAGAGAGCAAAGCCCTTGCCACCATCCCCACACTAGTAAAATGTGTTTTATAATACGTTATATACAGGTTAATGGCATAACACAATTGCATCAGTGTAATTAATACCATCTGCAAAGTATACAAAAAATGAAGTGCAAAGAAAAAGAAAAAGATTTCAGGTATGCAGCTCACCCAGTTGGTCTCACATAATAGGGGTGTAACATTCAAAATATCAAATGGATGCATTGCATGGTCTTCAGCTCCTTCCTCAATATTTTTTAGTTACAACTGATCTTTTGATAAGAAATGAACAGAAGAAGGTTTGAAGTTATAACTGCTCTCTGCCAAGAATCTGGGGTGCAGATTTTCTATATCAACACCATATGCTTTGAGAATCAACTAAGGAGGACAGGGGCTGCCTCCCCTTCCAGGCCATCTGTTTGACTTTATGGCTGCTCCATCTGTCTGAGCAACTCCATTCATGGCTCCATCCTCTCACCTCAGTGGGGCTGTGGGAGTGCTGGAGAGTGACCCTTGCCTTTGGGCATCTCTCTTTGTTGTACTCTCTACCTTTCAGTCAAGCCTCTGACATCCCTGATCGTCATTCTGATGCCCTGTAGCGAGGGTCTCTTGTTTTGTCCTGCGCAGGGCCCCTCCGCTCAGGCCTCACTTTGCCTGTGGTCCTGGTGAGTATATCAGTCAGGCAGCTTATCCCTCCACTTGTCATGTGCCCCAGGTTGGGCCTTTCAGACTCTCCTGGGAATCCCAGGCTAGACACACAAGGATGAAATGCAGAGGCAGCTGAATCATTCCAAAGGCAGAGCCTAAAAAGATGCTTCTGAGAGTTCGACCATCTCCTGGCTCCTGTCTTTCCCAAACCTGGTTCTTCAGTTCTTTGGGGAATTGTCTTTGCTTCTCCTCTCTTTGGTTTTCTTCCAACCTCTCTCCTCTCTGTCTTTCTCACTGTCTTCAATCCCCCCTTTCTCTCTCTCTCTCTCTCTGTCCCCCTCCCTCTCTCTCTCTCTCTCACTCACACACACACACACACACACTCTCTCTCTCTCTCTCTCTCACACACACACACACACACACACACACCCTTTTGTGGCCTAAGTTAGTCTCAGGTTCATTTTCTGATGTTTGCAGATCCTACAGTGAAAACAGGACACATAATTAGATTCCGGGTCTGTGCAGCCCCTTTGTATTGACACCTCAGTTGTACTGTCTGCTGGCTTATCACTTATTCCTGGAAACTGTCTCTCAGGTAATCTTCCACAGTCTGCAGCTTGGAGTCCAGTCCTGCCCCACACCTGAGACCAGCCCAGGTCTCTAGGGCCCCAACTCACACCCAGGATGCTAGGCTTCTCTCATCCTGGAGAGGAGACTGAGTTCCTGGGGTATTTCACCAGTCTGAACCCTCATCAGATTTCCACTGCCCACCTACCTGTGATCCAAGCAGAGTTCTTTCCATTTGCTCCTTTTACTCTAGAGAGCTTCATCAAGTGTCCTGTTTATGTGCATGTGCTTCCAGGTAAGAGGAACTCTCACACCACAGAGACAACTGTCTTTAGTCTCGTACCCAGGCCTTGTTCTATCAGGCAGGTTTCTACTGTCCCCGAGGTCAAGGCACTCTGTAAGGAAGTAGATAGCAATTTGTGGTGGCACTTCAGTCTCTTCTTCTCCCCTGAGGTTAATCTAGATGTGCTTTGTAAGTAAGAATACATAGCTCTGCCTTCTCTGGGACTCTGAGGTCTCAGCACAATCATCTCTAAGAGCACTGCTCATTCCCACTTATCTTTGAACTCTGTCTGGACTTTGTCTTCTTTGGGAAGGGTGGTATGTAGAAGGTGACTATAAAAATGATACGGTACCAAAATGTCAAGCCTGCATGTCAAGTTCTAGCCATCTTCTGGTAGTTTATGAACACTGTGCTCTGTGCTCTTCTGGTCTTACCTATCAAGGAAATCTCTTTACTGAGCATACTGAGAAGTGATGATCTGGAATATCTTCTATCCACCGTGCTACTTCTGCATTCCCTCTGGGACAATTTGGAGAGATGTGTTTTGAGATCTCTTTGATAGAAATCCTAGACCAACTTCTGTTCTTCCAAGGACTCCCAATGCCTACATTTTCAGGAAGTCTTCAGAGATGAGCTACCTCTTCTGGATGCAGGAGTTGCACAGCCTTAAGGTGATATCTGAGGCAGCGAGGCAGAGGGACAAGATGGAACCCACCATACTTTTAGGGTATCCATTAGTAATGTGACTCCACCTCCCGTGGGATGAATGACAAGTGGGTGGAAAAAGGGTAGATGCTGCTTTCCTCATTTTCTTGAGAGAGCAGGCGAGTGCCCCACAGTCCTCAAACACAGAGCTTTTAGTAAACTATAGCTTAGACCTAATGCCAAAATGGGGCTTCCTTCTCCTTCCCTTGGAATTGACAATAACCTAGGATAAGCTTGATTTGACTTTATGTCAGTCATAAAAGTATGATTTGCAGAGAATCTCTGGAAAGTATGTGGAGAAGAGGCACCGAGCAGGAGTTATAAAAGAACCTGCAGTTCTGAGCTGCCGATGCATATAAAAGTGGGCACAAATTGCATCATGGGAGATTTAATGTTGGTGTAGGATGCACTGTCATGCAGGAAATGGCTAATAGAGTATCCAGAAACCAAACTTGGGACTGGGAGTTGAGTGAAGAGATAGTTTTAAAAATATCTTTATCATCAGGGAAGAGCTGTAGTCTAAGTGTAGAGAAAGGGAAAACCAATTAGACAGACTATTAATACCGAATGTTTCCATCATTAACACTCATTGTGTTGCTGCTTCTCAAAATAAAAAGCCATTTGTGACCCAAAAGTTGGTCAGCACCAATACCTTTAGATCATGCTAAGAATAGAAGTGAACCTAACTTCCTGAGAGCTTACTACATGCATTTTTAATAGCTAGATCATGTAGGGAAATCAGCATGTCTATTATTAAAATAGAAAAGCTGAGTGTTAGAACACTAATTTGGAGCAGGAAGATTATACAGGACAAATTCTGAACATGAAGATGATAATTTTCCCTTGAGCAGGAAAATAATTTAATAGAACTCAATGCATTAACAGACCTATAGTAGAATGTTAAAAAGAAATTCTAGCCAGTAAAAATGGGGAAGACCCATGGGAATATTCAGAGTTGAGCTATAAATCATCTGGATACAGAGGATCCATAACACTTGCTACAGAGCTTAGAGCAGCAGGAGAAGTCACTGAAGGAAAAGGAGAGAGAAAAAAATCAAAGAGATTACTCTTGTCACAAAAGGGGCACATTTTTTTAACTAAATAAAAAACTATAGATATGTAAGTTTCTCCAGATATTGTTATGCCATTACCCCTCCAAAGAAGGCACTGCAGAATTTAAAACCATGAGTTCCTCATATAGAAAAACTCTTGATAATCCTTATTTTGGAAAACAAAGTTCCAGAAAAAAAGTGAAAGATTAATTAAATGTGTGAACAATTATTCAAAATGTGTTTAGCACCTTTCATATGAAAGGTTTAGCACCTCCACTGTGTTGGAGAGTTCGTGGGATTTAATGTTGTACAAAATGTGATGTCCTTGCCCTCAAAAAGCTGTTGTACTACAGGAAATGAAATGGAATTATTTATAATGAAACTGGTAAGTAATGAGGGCCATATATGCAGTTGAACCTAGGAGTTAACAAGTGTGGAGCTGGGCAGGATGCTTTTCCCTGTAGTGGCTGCAGAGATACAGTAGAGAAAGTGGTATTTGGTATCTCAGGTGGTGGGTATAGCTTGATTAATTTTACACAGGAGTAGATAAACTTCTTTTTCTCTGGGTAGATGCCCAGGAGTGGGTTGCTGGATCAAATAGTAGTTCTACTTTTAGTTCTTTAAGGAATCTCCACACTGTTTTCCATAGTGGTTGTACTAGATTACATTCCCACCAACAGTGTAAAAGTGTTCCCTTTTCACCACATCCAGACCAATGTCTATTATTTTGATTTTGATTATGGCCATTCTTGCAGAAGTCAGGTGGTATCGCATTGTGGTTTTGATTTGCATTTCCCTGATAATTAGTGATGTTGAGCATTTTTCCATATGCTCGTTGGCTATTTGGATGCCTTCTTTGGAAAACTGTCTACTCATGTCCTCAGCCCACTTTCTGATGGAATTTTTTTTCTTGCTGATTTGTTTCAGTTCTTTATAGATTCTAGATATTAGTCCTTTGTCAGGTGTATAAATTGTGAAGATTGTTTCCCACTCTGTGGGCTGTCAACTCTGCTGATTATTTCTTTACTGTACAGAAGCTTTTTAGCTTAAGTCCCCTCTATTTATCTTTGTTTTTGTTGCATTTGCTCTTGGTTTCTTGGTCATGAAATCTTTGTTTAAGCCAATGTCTAGAATGACAATTTTTCCAAAGTTATCTTCTAGAATTTGTCTGGTTTCAGGTCTTAGATTTAAGTCTTTGATCCATCTTGAGTTGATTTGTATATAAGGTGAGAGATGAAGATCCAGCTTTATTCTTCTACATATGGCTTGCCAATTATCCCAGCACCAGTTTTTGAAAAGCATGTCCTTTCCCAACTTTACGTATTAGTTTGCTTTGTCGAAGATTGATTGGCTGTACGCATGTTTAGAGTGTCACAATTTGCAATTGGAAAGATATGGATCCAGCCCAAATGCCCATCAATCAATGAGTGGATAAAGAAAATGTGGTATACATATATATATTATATATATATATATAATATATATATATATATACACATCATGGAATACTACCCAGTCATAAAAAGGAATGAAGTAATGTCATTTGCAGCAACCTAGACGTAAATGGAGACTATTATTCTAAGTGAAGTAACTCAGGAATGGAAAACCAAACATCATATCTTGTTACTCATAAGTGGAAGGTAAGCTATGGATACGCAAAGGCATAAGAATGATACAATGGACTTTAGGGACTCGGGGGAAAGGGTGGAAGGGCAGTGAGAGATAAAAGACTACACACTGGGTACAGTGTACACTGCTTGGGTGATGGGTGCACCAAAATCTCAGAAATCACCACTAAATAACTTATTCATGTAACCAAACACCACCTGCTCCCCTAAAAACCTGTTGAAATAAAAAATAAATTAATTTTAAAAAAAGAAGTAGAGAAACTTGATGAGTCTATGGGGTATGCCAATTAACCCAGAATATCCATGTATTCTCATCCCTCATTGGTTGAGGGTTCACAGACCTACTGTGCAAGCACTGGGGTGGCTGAGGGCAGAGATGAGTCAAACCATCCTGGCCTGTAGTCGTTCAGAACTTCCTCTGCAGTGAAGGCTTTGGCTCTCTGGTAGGCATTGACTTGAGACACGCGAACAGGCAAAGGAGTTTGCATGTTAAATCACTGTGTAATCATGGAGTGATTTAAAGGAGGTGAATTGTGCTTCTTCTGGGAAGCTCTACTTCTTTTTGGAGTCTCCAAACTAATCACTGTGACCCCACAACGCTGTATGATGTGGTTCCAGTCTTCTCAGTCACCATTCAGGTAATGGTAGCTCCTCTTCCTGGGACTGAAACATCAGGAACACCCCGCTTCCTTGCATCCTACCAGTTGCCACATTTACTGAGTTCAGACATTTTCTGAGTGACAAAAACTACCTTATCCTAGATGTGCAGATAATATAGGAACAAACAACATAGAGAGATGCAGTTATGGGCCCATGAGGCAAACCCGTCGTACAGTCCTGAATGGCCTAGAGTTTCCTTTAATTCATCTCTCCTTCTTAACAAGAATGTTTTCCAGATATCAAAATCTGCCTCTTTCAGCAAAAAATATCTCTTGTGGGCATTTTCATCTTCCTTCCCCATCTCTACCCTGCCACACACTTCTAAGTGACACACTGCCTTCCCCTTTGAGCCACCAGAGGAGGCTAGAGACCTCTTCCAAGTTTCTTTCTCTGACCCTGCCTGGGGCAGCTTCTTCCGTGGCAGTTTGAGCAGAAAAATGCTCCCAGAACTTAAGTTTTCATTGAGTTAATATTTTTTTCATTTCCAGCTTTCCATCTGGACTCCTAAATTTTTCCTTTTGCTTGCTAAGATCCTGAAGCCGTTCTGACTTTAGGCAAATATTTGTCAAACACCTTCCATAATGTAGTAACTGTGCTAGAAACTTGGAATACAACAGATGGAGACATCCTTCTTGTTTTCCCAAAGGAAATAAACTTGAAACACAGTTCAACTCAAATCAGTAGACATTTGTGGAGTATCTACTGTGTGCCAGGTGCTCTTTTAGGGCTGGGGAGAGTATAAGGATGCTTTCAGCTATGAGCAAAGGCCTCTAACTTAAAGAGGCTCTAAAAAAAAAAAGAGGAAATTTATTACTACACAACAGAAGTAGGGCTGTTCCAGACATGGCACACCAGGGCTCTGGCTCCACTTCTCTGAAATTCACTTAACTCTCACATCCTTTATGTGTTATGTCATCAGACTACCTCTCCTCCATGATTCCAGGATATTTGCAAAGTTCTATATGTCACATTCAAGCAAATAATGTCTAAAGCCACAAATGGGACTTCTTTGCTTCATTTATATTTTCAGGAGGAGCTTTCCCAAAAGCTGTCTAGAAATCTTCCCTGCAAATGTCATTGAGCAGAATTGTGTAACAAGTCCATGCCCAAACCAATAACTGGAAGGGAGAGAGGAATTAACATGACTGATTTGGACCAATTACAATGTAATGTGCCCATTCCCAAAAGCACATGGTCATGTGAAAAGTGGTAGATCTCAGTTTGCTGAGGGGGCCAGAGGTCTGGGCAAGAATCTCGAGAGCTTGTCAGAAGAAGATGGCAGTGGAGTCATGAATTGCACTGGAAGAAATTAAGAAAGAGCCGGAGACACCCACCGACCAAGAAAAGACATGCCCAAGCTGTCCTGGGGTCTAGCGAGCGGCAGATCTACACTTAGATGGATGCAACCTTGAATTAACTGACTAGATTAATAAAAGAAGTCTACCCAGAAGCTAGAAAGAAGGGCACAAACTTAAATTTTGCAGTTGTTTTGTGGATCTTAAAAGACATTGCTATCAAGTAAAGGAAATTGGCATTGTCATGTCTGATAGAAAAGGGGTGGATGATGAATGCCCTATAGTGGGAGCAGTTCCAAATAGATTATTTGCACATAGCAATCACTCCTCCAAATCAGGCACCACTTTCCTCGGGGCACATGAGACCATATTAAATTTTATTTACTATTTGTTTGCATTTATTTTTAAATTAGTTATGTAAAATACCTTATATAGTCTTTTTCGCCTTACTTCCATCGAGCCTTTAAACTCTAAGCACAGTGTAATGCATCTATGTAGGAGTTATATTTGGTTGTGCTATGGTATGAGTATTAATAGAAGGCCCATATTGTTTCAAGCCCTTCTGTAAAATATGAAAAGTGCTCTTAGCATTCTGTAGAAAACTGTATTGTTAAATATATGTGTGTCATTTTTTTAAAAGGTAAATCCCTAAATAAAATCAGGATTCTTTAAGGCAAGCATAAAGTATGCATGTATGTGTGGAAGTTGTACTGAATGCTGGTAGGGCAACCAGCAGAGTTGGATAGAAGATTGATCTGGTGCCTTTTTAAATATGATTGGTTATTCCTTATAGTTTCCTATTGCCTGCATATATTTTTCTTTAAGTAAAGTAAAAATTATGAGCAATAGTTCTAACATCTGAAGTCTTTCATCAGGAAAAGATTGAAGTTTCTTCTGTTATTTGTGTTGGTGCTCCTTCATGGTATCATGCTTCCTTGTGTATTGTTATTTTGTGTACTTCATTATTTTCTAACTTTCATTTATTTGTGTGATTTTTTTTTTTTTGAACTCCAGGATGAAGGAGGGTTCCTCCACATAGGATTTGCATTTCTTTCTATCAGGGACTGGGAAATTGCCAACCCAATATTAAACTGAATTCATAGTTTATTGAGAATTTGGGGCTAGAGATCTCTATGACTTGCATTCAGTTGAAATTTCTCAGGTAAGCATATTCTACCTCTACTCGATAGCCAAATTCCCTTGCTATACTAAGCATCAAGGCAACATTTTCGGTAGTCCCCTATATTGGTAGTGGTAGGGAGAATTGGTCTCTGGTTTCCCTTACACTGATGGTGTAAACCTTCAGATTGCTTGTAATGGAGGGTGGGTTGTGCCTCATTATTAGATTCAATAACTTGTGCAAGTCCTAGGTTTTGTCTTGTATCCCCCTCACATTAAAAAGACAAGGAAAACCTACCCCACCATATTGCTATCAACCATCTCATAAAAGTATAGGAGGATGGCTGTTCAAGAAATATTCATTAGAATTTTATCATTTAGCAAAACCCAAATGAAATAGTAGATAAATAGCAATAATCGTCAATAACTGCTAACATCACAAAAGAGACAATTAGTATATGCCTCCTAATTAAATGATATATATGTAGTAGTTTCATTTTAAAAAGACCCTGCCTCTGATAAGCCTCTAGATCTATTTTCTGGATTGCAGGAAATACAGGGAGCAGCAGAGCCTATTAAATAGCATAACGGGAACAAAATCAGTAAAATTCAGACTGTGGAGAGCTCTACAGGACATAAGGTTTCTTCATCTATAGTAAATTATGAAGGGAAAAGAAAGGAAGGATGAACCAATAGATAAATAGAGATTTAAGAGACATATCAACCAATTGCAATGTATGGTAGACCTTGTTTGGATATTGATTCAAACAAACTAATTTTTAAAAACATAAAATAAGAGGAAGAGTAGGAGGGTAGGAGACGGGGTATCTATGGAAACAATGCGAGTTACCCAAACTCAATGTGGCAGCACCCTTCTGGTTCTGGTTGCCGATCTTCCACAATTTTGGAAAGGAAATGGGGGCACCAGCCACCAGAGCAATCCACTTGCCAAACTGCCTTCCTAGAACCAGGACCTGTCTACACATCCACGGCTGACTTCATAAGTGGGAGCTCTGCAGCTCCTTGGGGCATTTGGTCAAGACTACAGTGAGTTTTGGGGTCAGAAGAAAGGTGAAGAGCACACTGAAGGGGAGAAACGGGGATAGGGTCCACGTGGATCTGGGTGTAGGCTTAAGTGACCCCACCAAAAGAACCTGGCCACCAGAGAGTTGGTCTCTAACTCTTAAACTTTAGAGTTGTTTAAGGCATGGAGCATGGAGACCAAGTCCTTGTTTGCCCAGGTCTACGGGTTGTACTGGTTGGAATGAATATCTGTGTGTATATTAAATTGCCAAGGATTAAAACAGGATTAGTGTTCAGGAAGTGACATTGACTTGGGAGTCAATCAGGAAAGTTGTGGAGTTACCTGGAGGTCTGAGTCTGCTAGCCACATCTAAGAGTAGTGGGTGAAATAACCTGATGAAAGGAGATTTATAGCAGTAGGTTTCAGGGAGGAGTGGTGAAGAATGTTCCAGAAGTAGCAATGCAGAACAAGGACACCACTTTCCTATCTCCAGACACAAGTGATGCAAGCATTGGAGGGAAAATGTCAGCTGTCACTTGAGAGGGTTGTGAGAGAGCAGCCTCTTAGGAAGGCAAGCCATACTTCCATGAGAACAAAAAGGTGAAGAGAACACTTGGAGATGAGGTTGAGGATATTGGGCATTTTGCTAACAGTGGACTTCGAAGTCTAGGAGGCATAGTCAGAGAGTTTCAGGAGTTGGATAGGGAGAAAGAGACAGAATACTAGGTGTGCTGAGCCTTATGAGCATTAGAACATAAGAGATGAGAAAAGCACTTGAGATTTTGGGGCTTCTTGTGGTACTGATACAAGTAGGCATTAAGGGCTTAACAAGATGAACATTGGCAGACTCAAAACATACTGTTTTGACTCCTGTGGGCCACAGCCTGACACGGGCATGCCCCCACCCCCTGGCTCCCACAGCCACCTCCCTGAAGCATGGCACAGGAGGGCCTCACCTCACTGTGACAGCAGCATGGCACAGCAAGATCAAATTCATGCTCAGTGCCAAAGCTGATGGCAAGACCATTCTAACAGGCCTCCAGTCCATTTTCCAGGAGCACGGGATGGCGGAGTCAGTGCACACCTGGCAGGACCGTGGCTATTTAGCAATCTACAAATGGAAACACAAAAACGGCATCTTTGCCAATTTGAGAATTTACCTACATGGATTGATGTTGCTGGACCTTCAGAGTTACAATGATGACCTGCAGGGCAAAGAAGAGATCGACAGCCTTTTGAACAAAGTAGAAAAAAGAATGAAAGAATTGAGTCAAGACAGTACTGGGCTGGTGAAGCCATTACCACCCGTAGTCTGAAGAGGGGCCATCAACAGACATTGGTCCACCACCAATGGGTGCCTGGTCGAATATGACATAGATGAAGTGGTATATAATGAAGATTCACCTTATTGGAACATTAAAATTCTACACTAGAAGCAATTTGGAAATATTCTCATCCTTAGTAGAGATGTTGATTTGGCAGAGTGATTTGCATATACCTGGGCCATCATGGGCAGCAGCAAAGCAGATTGCACTGGCAAAGAGGTACTGACTCTCAGAGGCTGAGATGGGGGCATATTATGTGAAACAGTCAAACTAAAATCAAAGATGGTCACTATGGTAGAGACTGACCAAATGGTGATTGATGGATGTAAGAAATATATGCAAAACACATGTGGTGATGTTGTAGACAATCTGAAAGGAGACTGCTATCAGGCTCTGATAGAAGACTGTATTCCAGTACTGAAGAGGCACACCAGAGAAGGGAGAGAATTGGATTATGTGACTAATGATTTGACAGCTGTTCCAATATCCACATCTCCGGAACAAGATTCCACGTGGGAGTTTCTCGGACTGATTTTTGACCCCTCAATGTATGTATTGAAATAGGATGGGAAATATTTTACACGTGGGAACTGTGTCAATCTGACAGAAGCCCTGCCACCCTTCGAAGAACAGCTTGGGTGCCTGCATTGCCTTGTGGAATTCTCAAAGGAGATCGTCTATGTCCCTTCAAACTTCGAATTGTGGGTATTTCACACTGTCTGGAAGAAAGCTAAACCTTGAAGATGAATATCCCTTAATCACAAGTGCTGCAAATGGCCTTTTTCACTTCCATATGCTGTACATGACATTGAAACAAGTCAGGCAATTGATTGTGAATTCCTTGAAGTTTTCTTTTTAATTATTATTTTTAATTTTAAAAAGCAAATGGCAAATGTATATTGATGAGCTTAGGGTGTTATTTTTTTGAAAGTCAGCTGAAGGATGGTTCGACAGCACAGTAAAGACTGCCAAATGTCCTAACACCCTAGAATGTGATTTTTGTTACTTTTTATTTCTCCGTGGGCTTTTTTTTGTTTTGGTTATGATAGACTTTCAATGTGGATTTTTGGAGGAATGAACATCATTGTTTTGTTCCGAAGGGAAGTTTTTGGTGGTGTTTCTTTCCCCCAATATTGACTTAGATATTAAAATGTGGTGCTTATAAGAGAGAATTTTTAAAAATGAATAGTAATACCTCGATTAAAATTACAAAAGAGCCAAAAAATAGTTTTGAGTGTTGTGGAAGCTGAGTGTTGGGTTAAGAGTAGGTGTCTGCACTTTTCTATAGACTCCTGATGATGATGAGGAGAAGTGGAGAGCTGTACAAACTTGGTCCAACAGTATGGGGCTCTCTTCAGACCTCTGCTGTGGAAGCCAGGTATAACTGTGACTTTCCAGAGCATCTTACAAAACCAATTCTCCAAAGCACAGCCTTTGGAAAACCTTGCCCTGACTACTAAAAGAGGAAGAGTGACTAACATTTATTCTATACCTATTATGTACTAGGCACTGTGCTGCTTGTGTATATTATAAAATATAGCCACTATAGCATCTGTACTTAGTGTGAATTATTTTTATCAAAACCACTTTGCTGATACAAAAACAGACCTCTCATGCTCATTAGGTGTCTTTCACAGCTTGTGTTTTAGCATCACAGGAAGATACTCTGCATTGAGGAACAAAAGTCCTGATGTGTAGGAGGGCAATGACTTTAGAGCACTGGGATTCTGTGGGGATTGGGTGGTGTACCCCTTTTCCCTTCATCTGCTTCTACAAGACAAGTGTTTTCAGAAGAGAGAAAACATTTCATTATAATGACAGCGTGAATAAAACTAGTCTGAGTGCTGGATCCAAGGGGCCTGGAGCCAAGGTGTATGCCAGGCAGGACCCTAGAACCAGAACTGCTTTAGAGGGCAAGTCCAGGAAACAGGGCACAACATCATCATGACAAAGTGTTTCCTATCCTCCAAAGACACAACGTTAAAATAGCCTTTTCCAGTCAACCTGGTCTTAAATGGGATGTTTCCTGCAAACACACAATCAGGGATTTTCCTAAAGGAGCTGTTACCTTCAAATGCATCAAGACACGAAAATCCAGAGGTAGAAAAATCAATCCACTTTAAAAATATATATATATCTTCCATGGACAAGATAGGAGAATGATTTAAGGATGATACAGCATAGCATGAAGAACGTTGATCGCTTTTAAGGTTTGTTTCATGGTTTTCTGAACTTCTGTCACTTGGAGAAACAATCCATTATTCAGCAACAGTTTGGGGGAGGTTCTCAAAAAGGTACCCGTTTGAGAACTCAGTGAATTGCCAGCACATTTTGCAGTTGGAAGCTCAAATTTTTATAAATAACATGTGGGGAATCCATATAGGATTTGTTATTTTTAAATTTCACAATTGTATTTCCAATGCTGGATTCATAGGCACTTCCTTGTCATAGTAGCAGCACATTAATTTTAGCCTAAATAATTATTTAAATTATTTAACTATTTAAATAATTATTTTACTAAGAAGAATCCACGAAATGAAAATGAGCACGTTCACTAATTTTCATGTTGCCTGACCATCTCATAGCTCCGCCTACGGTCACAGACTGCAAAGCCTCTCACCAGAACAAGAAAGACCGAGCAAGGAAGTGTAGGTTCAACAGCACATGAGAACCATAACTTACAGTTCCAGAGTGTCTGAACCAGAAAGGAGAGAAAATGAGAGACCAAGAGTTGTCTCCATTTTCTTCTCTTCACAGTATCCTGCATAGTGGCACAAATCGAATTGGAAAGCCCAAGTTAACACCGCCCTGGGCGAACGGCCTGGCTCCACCGGCTCCTCCGTGCAGGAGGCTCCAGCCTGGGGATGCCTGATAGCTCTCCTTCCCTGGCGCCTGCATTATACATGTAACATTTATATTTCTATCCACACAGCGTTCATTCAGCCATCCATTCAATCACCCAGGCATATTTACACGTATGGAACACATTCGCGGAGAGATGTGTGTGTTTGAGTTCCAACCACTGCAGCCCGTACTGGCACCGCGCTTTGTCTCGCTTTGGGTCACCACCACAAGAGCCACGATTTCGCGGAAGGCACACGCCTGTGTGACCGCTTCCCACTCCACATGGGTTCCGTGACAGCGCGGAGCTGGAGGAGTCAGGGACGTGGGGATGCCCTACTTCCCGCAGCATCCGGATGGCAGGGTCCGCGTCGGAAGGCCTGGGAGGGCGACGCCCTCCGATGGTGCCGCTGGGTGGGTGCGCCAGGCCTGGGTGTGGCCTCGAGGAGCGAGTTTCTCTCCACCGCTTTGGAACAGTGAAGCGCGAGTTGGGGTCTCCTGCACGCCAAAGGGAGACATGTTTGTTTCTGACAACACAAGCAAAATTCTCATTCTCATTCTCTCTCTCTCTCTCTCTCTCTCTCTCTCTCTCTCTCTCCTCCCCCCTTCTCTCCCTCCCTCTCTCCCTCCCTCTCTCCCTCTCTCCCTCTCTCTCATATTTGGTTGTTTTCCCCCTAAGGGGCCACTTTCAATGTCTGCCTGCGAGCCCAGCTGTCTGGCCCTATCTAGCATTGGGGAGACACCAGACTTAACCTAGCGAAGTTTTCTTCTGCTTGCTCTTGCTGTGCCCAAGTTTCCTCTGGACTTGTCTGCCAGCGTCGGGGTGGGGGCTGGGGGAAATAGGCAATCTAGCTCTGCCTGGTTGCTCCCTGGAAGCCAACTTGAAGTAATAAGTCAATCCCAGGCCCAGAAATAGAATACAAACCCTCTTTTTGTCCGGTGCTAACAGAGTCCAGCAGTCAGAAATCCCTGGCGTCTCACGCTGGACCTGACCCGGGTCGCCGCCAATTGCGCAACGCACAGTCACAGTTGGTGACCAATTAAGGACTGCCGCCCCCCTCCTTCACCTGCTACTAACTCAGAGCCCTGACTTCTCCAGAAGTACCTACCACTTGCAAGTGGCTCTCCTTCCCCGCCCCCTGCCCCATTCCCGCACCTCAGCAGCGCCTCACCACAGCGACTTGCCGGAGCACCGCGAGTGGCGCCCGGCGCCCGCCTCCCCCGCGCGCCGTGACACCCTGCGCACCGCTGGTACTCTCGCCACGCCGCCGCCCGGCACTGCAGCACCGGGGGGAGGAGGGAGGCGGAGGAGGGGAGGAGGACCGCAGCGTGCAAGCCAGGAGTCACTTTCCCGCCCCTCCTCTCGCCGCTGACACGCTCAGAGGAGTCACCACTCTGCGCGCTGCAGGCGAGAGTGGCAGACGGAGGCGGCCCGGGGAAGCGAGCCGGAGCGGCGCCCGCACGGAGGCGGCTGCAGTGCTGACACCACTCAGGGAAAGGGTCTCCGACGGCTGGAGCGGTGAGTGGGGGAGGCGAAGCGGGCATCCCCGGGGAGACTTCCCGGCTACTGGATTTCTCTTCCCGACCGGTGGCCGGGCGCTACAGCCTGGGGAAGTTTTTGCAACCTTTCAGAAGCGCAACTTTGCCCCGCCTGCCCCGGGGGAAACGGCTGCAGGTGCCCGCTGCTGGGTAGGCGCCTTTGTTGAGGAGGGACCGGGAAAGTCGGGGTAAAATAGATGCAGTGGCCCCCGGGTTCGCTAGGGTAGGTCTGGGGACTGGGTCGCACTTTCTCTGGGATTCCCAGGGGAGGTGGGTAGGCAGCAGAGGCGATGCATGGGCCGCGTCTGCAGCGACCGCCAAGCTCTTTTTTGCTTGTGTGGTTTGACGGGCAGGGTACCTGGACCTATACCTTCATAGCAGCCTTAGGCTCAACTTTTCGGCGGGGATCCCTCTGCAGACGTGCGGGTGGCGGGAGAGCAGAGGCAGCTGCAGTTAAGTGCTGAGAGAGCCTGAAAGAAACACCATGAATTTTCAAACTCTCCCACATGCATTCCCGAAGCGCCTGTCTAGCGTCTAAGCGAGAGCAAGAGAAGGCTGGAGAGCAGGGGAGCCCGCGGGGCTGAGGCTCTTTGTCAGCCGCCTGCACTTCCTACACAACGCCTTCATTCAGCAAAAACCTATTGGGCGCCTACTGTGCGCCAGGCGAGGCGAAGCAGACCCAAGGCTGTGAAGCTCAGAGGGGAAAGGGACCGATCCCAGTAAATAATGGGTAATCTTAGATGGCAATGAGGGTAGTGAAGGCCATTAGCGGACCCTCTGACCCTTTCTCTTAGTGGGCTTCTTCCCCTCCGCCTGGGTTCTAGAACTGGGAAGACTTTTCTCCAGAGTGTCGCGGGGAGCGCCCCGAGCTGGGTCCAGGGGGACTGCGGAATACGGGGATGAACTTGGCTTGGGGCAGCCAGCACCCCGCGACAGATTAACAATCGGGAGCAGATCTGTGGGCGTGCGGGGACCATAGGCGGCTCGCGGGGGCGGAGGGGGAGGGGCTGAGTCACGGGGGCTGGAGGTGCCGCCTGGACGGCCTGAGCTGGGGGCGCTCGCGTCACCTGCTACGTGTGCCAGTGATGCAAATGCAGACCCGCGAGGGGCGGGCAGGGGTGGCGGGTGGGGGCAGGAGACGGAGTCTCCGTCTGGGAGCGCGCGTGTGTGCGTCAAAGGCTCTAGGTTGATGGATGCCCCGCGGCGCGCCTGACGCGGACAGCGGCCACCCGGCGGGGCCGCGGGGGGCGGGCGGACTGCGGCGGCGCGGGGCGGCGAGGAAAGCCCCGCACTGCCCGGGCGGGCTGGCAGGCGGCTCCGCAGTGCGCCGCAGTGCTGGGAAGGCGCAGCAGCTACCGGGCACTCCCCGGGGTACCGAGGAGATGGGGCGTCTTTTAAGGCTCCGAGACCGGGATGCCCTGATGGTCTCCTCTCCCGCTGAACCTACTCCCTTCATACTTAGCTGACTGTTAGCGCGGTAGCTTCCGTTTAATTCTTATCCTTAATTCTGAAGAATGTGGCGTTGATCTCTTAGGCGTTCACTCATTTTCCATGGCAAGTTCCGAAAGGCCTCGTGCTGGTGGGCAAGTTTTCATGTGAACGCCTAGGTGTTGAGGTTAGTGAGGTTCTGTAGTGCCAACCCGTTGCGCCACCATTCTTCAGGATTTTTGGCAGGAGGCCTGGCCTCTAAGCGAGGTTTAAGAATGTCTTACAAAACAATGTGCCGCATTCCTCTTTCATAGCAAAAAATACGCGTTAAAAACACTACTGATAATGCATTCTCTGGTGGAAAATAATAAATCAAATCCACGATCCATTCTATTCTTTCTTTAAAGACCACTTTCTGGAAACCCAATGACTAAGTTTTTCTACTGGCTTTACTGAAGGAGCCCAAATCTTCAGTGTGTAGGCAAAATGAATGAAAGGGGGCTGGGTTGGGAAAGAAGAAAGGAAGGGAGGGAGGAAGAAAAACAGTTATCAAGGAACCCAGAAACACAGATGCTAGTCACCATTTCCCCAAATATTGTGTTATGTCACCTTGGGCAGGTTACTTAGCCTCTTAGGTTCATCTTCCACCTTTGGGAAATGTAAAAAATAGCTTATACTAGCTTTTATGTACCTTACAGGGTTGTTTTGAAGACAAAAGAGATAGTCTCAGAGAGCTTTGGCTTTGGAAATACAAATTCTCTATGAATGGAAAATATTAGCAAAGCCCCTACACACACACACACGCACAAACAACTTTATCTTTTAAAAAATTCTAGAGACCTTTTCCAGCGTTGTTTTTTTTAAAATGAAATTTGGCCCTCGATGTGAGCAAATGCAGACAATAGACTTTTCCTAACAGTCTAATATACAATCAAATGCCGTTAGCTGCTGACTGTCCGGAGAAGGAAAAAAAGCAGCTCTGGATCACATTTGGGTGTTTTGTTCATGTAGTGGAGAAATGAGATTTATTTTTCATGACCCAATGACAGTGAAAGTAGCTTCTCTGATCTGAGCAGCAGACTGGCCTAAGAGCTTGTAGTAAAAATCCTATTCATTATTAACCCTATCATATTCCTTGAGTGTGGAAATGCTTCAAATAATAGGATCCAGTTCCCAATCTCCAGGAGATTACGGCAAAGGCATCATAATGTGCAATATATCACGTGATGACAAGTACCAGAAAACCCATTTCCTATAATTAGGAGTGTTAGCTCTTATTCTTAAGTAAACTCGATGACATATTATATGAATAAAAGCATGTGATTTGTCAAAATGCCTCCTTAACCAGCCCACTGTTGTTATTCATATTACTCCATATAATGCTAGATTTCTGAGAGTAGTGAAAGCAAAATGTCTCTTATTCTGTGCAGCTATATCAGGGGAAAACCTTCAATTCACCAGCGTATTTCTTGGTTCCATGTTGGTGAGGTTCGTGTTTGACTGTGGTTCACAGCATACATATTATTTCCATTTAAACACAAACTCATCATTTCAATGAAGTCTGTTTGTAAATCCAGGAAAGGCAGCCCCTGGCAGGTGTATATAGTTTTGATGCAACATTGCCACATTGTTTTTGCTTTTGCTTTGCTTTTTCAATCTCTGCACAGTTGAGCAACCAGCGTAAGATGTTGCAGTGGTTTGAATTTGGAGGTTTTTTCTTTATTTGAGACAGCTGAGAATAACAATGGGAATGAAGTTACAATTTTAATTCTTGCTAGAAATATGTCTTAATGGGATACTAAAACACAATTTTATTTTATCACAACCCCTCCTAATTAGGGACAGCAGTAGTATTTGCACTTCAGGATGGCTTCCCTATTGAGAAGAATTGAACAAAATTAAATAAATGGACAGGATGTATTGGATGATTTGGTCCTTTCTAGTTCTAATGTTCTTTCTCTCCAGGAAATAGAGAAATATATGATGAGTTATATTTTAAGTTTGAACTTTGCTTATAAGTAGTATAGAAAATGTGTTTTTAAAAATTAACTCAGGTTAAAATTTTACATGAAGCTATAGGCTCTGTTTTTGTAGATAAATGGTCCATTAGATTTTGTATTATGCCATTAGATGTATGAATTAAAACAATTTTAGGGATCAAATTTGAAAAATAATTCCTGCTTAATATAAAGAAAATACTCAGATCAATTTAGTATGACATTTAAAATATTTTCTGTTGACCACCTAATGCGCATTATGCTTGCTACATCTTTTCCCATAGATAGTATATAATACAAATGATTAAGACTGGACACTATAGGGATGGCCTTCAGTCTTCTGACAACCTTGGACCCTCTTACAAGTCAAGAGTATAGTGAGATTCATGACAGGTGAAACCAAGAGCTTTCTCTTATCATTTTCCACTATTTGCAAATCCTAGAATCCTAGAGTAGCCAAATAGAGTGATTCTCAAATAGTTGTGTATATCATATTTTCCTGGGGAACTTGTTTAAGTGGGAATTTCTGAGTCCCATTCTAAACATTCTAAGTTAATGGTTCCATGGTTGGGCCCAGAGTGTGCTGTTTATCAAGCTCTGCCAAGTGAGTTGGATATTATCATTAGGGGAACCATATATGCAGATGCACTTGAACTATTTCTAGATAGCATAGCAAGAACCAGAATGCATGGACTTTCTACGCTATGTTTTCCTCTTTAATATTTACCAAGTATCTGCTGGAAGCCCTCAGTGAAATATCATTCTGTTTTGTGAGACAGATGTAAAGAGGACTAACTTCTTTAGTAAAAGTCATGGGAGTGAGTGGCATGGGTGGTTGGGAACGACTCCATGGAGACACTTACATATTTGGTATCAAAGAAGGGAAGGGCATTGGCAGAAGGAACGTTGTAATGACAGGTCAGTTGAGTGCAATAAAGGCTGAATACCTTTGCATGGCCTTCAGAGCCCTAGGTGGTCTGGCCTCTGCTCACTTCTGCAGCCTCATTTTACATGAGCCCCAAACCACTTCCATCCCCAGCAACCTTCAATCATCAGTCTCCTTCTGCAACTTGCCCCAACCTACCTGTACCATATTAACTCCTTATGCTCTTCAGATTTCAATCCAGCCTCTAAGCATCTGTTGTGAGGTTACTTTTAATACAGTGCACTTTTCCTCATAAAGTTATCAGAGAAAATATAAGATGCTCAGTTAAATTTGAATTTAGATAAACAATAAAATTTTTTAAGTATAAATATGTCAAAAATATTGCTTGGGACATTGTCCTAGTCCCTTCCAGCTGCTATAACAAAATATTTTAGACTGGCTAATTTATAAACAATGGAAATTTATTGCTCACAATTCTGGAGGCTGGGAATTCCAAGATTAAGTTCCCAGAAGATTTGGTGTCTGGCCAAGGCCTGTTCCTCATAAATGTCCATGGAAGGGGCAAGGCACCTCCCTTCAACCTCTTTGATAAGGGCACTAATCCCATTCATGAGGGTGGAACCCTAATGACTTATTTCCCAAAAGGCCTCACCTCTTAATACTATCACATTGGGGATTAAGTTCCAACATATGAATTTGAGAGGGACACCAGCTTTCAGACCATGGCAGACATACTTACACTAAAACATTATTTGTTGTTTATCGAAAACTTAAAATTATCTGAGTGTCCTATATTTTTATTTGCCAAATCTAGCAATCTTGTTTATGAAGCTCACTAATTTTACAATTTCTTTTAAAAAAATGAGATTCTTTCATTAATGCCAGTCACCCTTTACTAATCTACAAACCCTAGGAGACTGAGGACAGGATTAGGGATACATTGGTCTTATATTAATCTTGCTGATTTGTCCTTTATGTTTGAAATAGTATCTGGAGCATGGTAGGAGCTCAAGAAATATTGTCAAATGAATTAATGACGTGTTAGAGAAAAACAGTGTAACCATGAACAAATTTCTTTTTTTAATTTTAATTTTAATTTTACGTTCCAGGATACATGTGCAGGATGTGCAGGTTTGTTACATAGGTAAACATGTGCCATGGTGGTTTGCTGCACCTATCAAACCATCACGTAGGTATTAAGCCCAGAATGCATTAGCTATTTTTCCTAATGCTCTCCCTTCCTCCAGTCCCTCCCAGACAGGCCCCAGTGTGTATTGTTCCCCTCCCTGTGTCCATGTGTTCTCATTGTTCAGCTCCCACTTATAAGTGAGAACATGCAGTGTTTGGTGTTCCGTTCCTGCATTAGTTTGCTGAGGATAATGGCTTCTAGCACCATCCATGTCCTTGCAAAGGACATGATCTCATTCCTTTTTATGGCAGCATAGTATTTCATGGTATATATATATACCACGTTTTCTTTGTCCACTCTATCATTGATGGGTATTTAGGTTGATTCCATGTCTTTGCTATTCTGAATAGCACTGCAATGAACATATATGTGATTTTGTAACAGAATGATTTATATTCCTTTGGTTATATACCCAGTAATGGGATTGCTGGGTCAAATGGTATTTCTGGTTCTAGATCTTTGAAGAATCGCCACACTGTCTTCCACAATGGTTGAACTAATTTACATTCCCACCAACAGTGGAAAAGCATTCCTATTTCTCTGCAATCTTGCCAGCATCTGTTATTTTGTAACTTTTAAATAATCACCATTCTGACTGATGTGAGAAGGTATCTCATTGTGGTTCCGATTTGCATTTCTCTAATGATTACATATGTTGAGCTTTTTAACCATGAACAAGTTTCTTAACCTCTCTAAGCCTAAATTTTTTCAGATGTGAAAAGATGATTTTGTAATCTACTTTTCAGGATTACATGTAGAGATTACATAAGGAAAATATACACAAAGCTCCTAGCATGTTACTTCATAGGCACTGTACTTTAAAAAGTATCTTTTCTTTTGTCTCCATATGTATCTTGTAAAATGAGAGGATACCTTTTTGATGTATAAAATTCCACTTTTTTTCATTATACTGCAATTTCAGAAGCAATCAGTGTTTCCCGAGTATTTATCAAATACAAGGTAGTCTGGAGGATTCAGCTATGCAGTTACAAAAGTCCTGTTCTCAAGGAGCACCTATCTGTGGGCTGGTAACACCTAAGGCCAGCTTCATGGGTCTTTAGCCTGAACAGTCACATTAAGCTTCACGTTTAAAAGAACCGTATATTTGGTTTGGTGTTCTGCTGTCACCTCTTGAAATTCTGTGAGCAAGGGGTTCCATGTTTCCCTATTGCATTGGGCCCTGCCAATTGTGTAGCTGGTCTTGTTAAGCTATGCATATTTGTATCCAGCATATGCATACAGAGCATTGCATTTAGTCTTCATGGTATCCCTGGCCCTCTCCTTACCCAGAGAACTTGTGATTTTCCTGAGATGCATGGCTTATAATTAACTAAACCAAGTAATCAAACGCCTAGTTCAGTGTTCTTTCCACTACATCATGCCTGTCTTCACCTGATTACCATCATCTAGTGTGTTCAGACCTTTGGATGAGCATCTGGAGCTTTTAAAGACGATATCCTTAGGTCTCCTATTCTTCGGTGACTGCAATGAATCTTCACTGCCATCACTGCCTCTGTAATTGCTGAACAACTGGAACTTGAAGTTCTAGTTCTGCCTTTGTAGAAACACCAGGAACACCAGCAGCTTGATTTCTAAGATTCTATCTCTTCCAATATTTAGGTTTTAAAATCTGCAAATTTATGCAAGATAAGTAGTGAACTTTGGGGGGCTAAAATTTGTCTAAGAGAAATATCTAAGGTGTTTTATTCTTTGCTTTAAATTACCCAGCTGAGTCACGCAGCACGGGAGCTTCTGCAGCTAGGAACAGCCATGCATTTTGGCAGTGGGTAGAGAAGGTGACCCACTTTGTCATTTCAAGCTCCAACTAGCCTCTTTTAAAATACATGTATTTTAATATCACTTTTTAGTAGTTCTAAGCATGCCAATTTTCTTTATTTCATTTTTGTGCTTCATATCTAAGAAGTGATATTCTAATAAATCCATGGAGCCATTGTCATGTTTGCCCTCACACCATTCTTTTCGACACATGACGACATACTCCAGTCAACGCATATTAAACCCATCACTAGCTGCATTGAACACAAAACAATTTAAGTGTAAAGACTATTACTTTTTGAAGCATCCAATTAAATCTACAACCTGTTTCCTGTTGGCCACATCCATGTGAAGGCAGAAATTACAGACTCACAGCAGCAACCATAATCACTTCTGTGGTTCTCGTCTGACCCCAATTGTGGCATTCCTAGCCTGCTTCAAAGATTCCTCACTATTCTTTGAGTCCTTGAAGATTGCTCCTATAGTCCTTGTCCCCTGCTCTGGTCCCTGCAGCAACATCACCACAGTGTTGCCCGACCTGCCTCTCACTGCCCAGAATGCCTTGGTTCCAGTGTTGTGGAATCTGCTGGTGCTTCCCTGTGCTCTTGATGTCCCTGGAGAGTTTAGAGAATCTGTGAATGTATGAGGGCTGGTGTACGGACATGCCAAGTGATAGTCTCCTGTATTTACAATCAGTTCCCCTCTCAAATGCAGGTCCGTTGTCCTAGGACCGTAAATAACGGTCTCAAATTGCCTTTCACTCAGAATGAGCTTTCTAGGAGACTTTTTTTTTTTTAAGCCTACAGCAGCTCATGTTCCAGGCAGTCTCCCACCCAAGTACTAATCAGGCCTGACCCTGCTCAGTTTCCAAGTTGAGATAAAATCCCAAGAGACTCCTTAGTCCCTTCCCTCCTAGACATGCTCAGAGGTATCAGAATACTAAGATAAATCATCAGAATTTTGTATGTTTATTGCATCATTATTTGCAGTGGTGAAAAATTGGAACAACCTGTATGTCTATCAGAGCCTGATCACATTAATTATGGTTAATCCAAATAATGAAATACTACACAGCCACTGAAATGAATGAGGTGAACCTACATGGTAAAATGGAAATATTTTGAAGATGTTGTTAGTTTAAAAATAGCAATTTATGACCAGAATATAAATATATATATTTAGTAGAATCAATATAGTATGATTCTACTAAAAAGAATCTAAGGTACATTACAGAGTTTGAAAGAATAAAGATCAAACTCTTGTCTTTTTGGGGTGTGGAAAGGACCTTACGTATTTTAATATATATATTTCTGAATTGTTTGAGTTTTCAACAATAAGCACACATGACTTTTGTAATTAAGGCACCAGTGGAGGTGGTAAATATTAATTTCAGCATTCACCTGCAATGCTGTTTTTCAAACATGTGTAAGTATTAGTGTTCTAGTGGCTAAAAAAGCAGTGCCAGTTTTTCTCATGGATATTTTTCCAGGCAATAATGTAGGTGAGGTCATCTAAGTTGTGAGAACATAAATTGCTTTGGTACTCAATAAAACTATTTTCATTTTGAATGAAAAAGAAACATAGCTATAAACATTCAATACATTGGCCTTTGAGCAGGGGCTGCTTATTGCTGACTTAAGTCATTAGAGCTGAGGATCGACCCCCGTTCCTCCACCCCCATCCTCAATAAATCTTATTTGTCCAATAGCTGTCAAAAGCCTGCATTAATACTTGGAATATTGTGCTTTTAGGCACATTTTTCACTCTACTATGACTATGTATTTGACAGGATGGGAGATTGGCAATTTTTTATCTTGTCTTGCCGTGGGCTGAGAATGTTCTCCCTCCTACCATCTCTTCTTCCCCCCGCCGTACACATATTTATCTATGGAAAAGTCTCCTAATCATCCTTCAATCCTCAGCTCAAAGGTCCCTTTTTATGACACTCCACAGCTCTTTCTCTGTCTCTCCTAGGCCCCTTGCAGCTCCAGCTGTGGAGTGCTTCTCATATTGTGTCATGGTGGCTGCTCTATGTGTATTTTCCTACTAGACTCATACCTTGAGGAAGAGGCCAAACTACTGAGATATTTGTAACTCCTGGCACTGGACACATAGGGGCTGGAAGTATTTTAAATTATTTTTAAACCTTTTTAAATTAAAGTATACTATATAGAAAGAAAAGTGCATATTTGATAAGGGTACAGCTGCGTTTTCACAAATTGAACACATCTCTTTATAGAGCACCCATCAAAAATCAGAAAGAATATTCCGAATGCCCCAGAGGTCCCTTGCATGCTCCTTCCAGTCATAACTATCTCCCCACTATCCTGACTTCAGTCCTTTGGAGGTGCTTATCAAGTTCTCCCTCTCCTGCTCTGAATTCCATTGTTCCATGCACAAGATCTGAGAAGCTGCTTGGCAGAGTCTTGCTACTGCCAGTGGACATGCAAGTGGCGTGACTGTGTCCAGAATATTGTTCGGGTGCCCAGAACTTCCAGTCCACAAGGTTTTTTGTCCACAAGGTACAGGCAGATAACGGCCCCTAATTAATTGCACACATAGCCATCTGCACTGCAAAGCAGCTTTGCTTGTGACCAAATGCTAAGCCCCTCATGAGCAATTCTATCATTTGACCTCCACGCCTTGTCCAGAATTTCACAAAACTGTTCTCACACAGTCCTTTACTCCTGAGGCTTATTCTTCTTACCCTCCAAACTTGAACCCATTCCAGTGGATCAGAATGCAACAAACTGACTTCCAGACTCTTCAAATTTCTCCTCTATCAGCTGGCTTCTGAGCCGCAGTGGTCTGGATAAAGCACATTGCATTCATCCCTCTCTCTATACTAAATATTCTGGATTCTTATCACCAGACTGAGAAAACACATTGGAGAACCCTGGCCGCTCATCAAATTATTTTTCCCCCTTGTAGACTTGCTTCTAATGTCTTTCCCTTTGATATCACTATTCCAAGGAACAGTTTTAAGGAACTTCCCATATTTATTTTAAGGATGTTGTCCATTCTATTACCCATTGCACTTTTCATTATTGTTTATTCAAGAAATGTTTTTGGAGCTGGGTGCAGTAGCACACACCTGTAGTCCCTGCTACTTGGGAGGTTGAAACAGGATTGCTTGAGCTTAGGAGTTCAAGACCAGCCTGGGCAACATGGTGAGACTCTGTAAACAAACAAACAAACAAACAAACAAGTAGATAAATAGGCTTGAATAGAATAAAAGGCTGAGTAAGAAAGAATTCTTTCTCTCTGCCTGACTGTCTTTGAGCTGGGACATTGATCTTCCACCTTTGGATTCAGGCTTTGATTTAAATTATACCATTGGCCCTCCTCGGTCTGCACCTCTTAGCCTCCAATAATTGCATGAGCCAATTCCTTATAACAAGTCTCTTTATTATACTCTCTATATTTATATCCATACGTGTCCTTTTGGTTCTGTTTCTCTGAAGCTAATACCTGCCTCTTAACCCTAGACTCAGAACTGGTGCACTGCCACTCAGCCCACATTCCGTTGACCAAAGACCTGTAGTGCACAAGACAGTTCCACGTAAGCAAAGCCTTGCCTTGCATATCACACAATTTTCCAGTGTCCCAGCAGATATCTGTTTAGGTAAAAAATCTGTTTCTAATAATTTAAGCCTAGAATTGTATTCTGTTTTATGTATAAACACAGTATCTTTTGCACAATTTTGATATGTTGTAAATTTTTCAGGAGTAAAACCACTTGTAAATCAAGGGAAGACTATATTTTGTTTTGTTTAAAGTCTGACTGAGAGTTGTTCATCATTTCTGCAAATCACATTACCACTGGTGACAAACCCCATTTGTGACATCAGTTGCTAATAAGCACACCTGTATTTGTCTTCATTGGCATTTGTTGCATTTGTGATGATTCTGCACTTAGATATTAGCATCCCATGTCTTCATTTTGTATTTGAGAGTTGTTATACTGGAACATATACATATTTTAAAACATAATTTGTTATTATTTCTTCTAGTTCCCCTTAAGTCATTATGTTGATATTTTGAATTTATGTGTAGAGGTAGATATTATATATGAATATTATTTAATAAGGCATTGCTAAATATATGTTATTATTAGGTGCTTTTGAACATCTCTAAATCCTCTATATTTTAGCACTACATTATAGTAAGCTGACATATTTGGAGGTGGGAAAGGAGCAGGATATAATACAGAGAGCTCTTCTATCTTAGCATTGTGTCTGAAGGGAACATGTTCTTTCTGTGAAGACAGTCACATTATTCTCTCTCTGGCAGTAGTTGAGAGAGGGTAGTGTGTGAGCTGGGCCTACCTACAGAGATGGGTGATCTGGAGAAAATGTGCAAGCCTTTACCATAATTCTGCCTCTGAGGCTCACCTGAAACTCAGGCAGTCCAAAGGCTTGTCCTGTGAAGGCCCTGAGTTTTTTACTATGCAGCTCTAATTTTGATTAGTAATGAGTAGGAACAGGGGACGCTTAGGAAGAAAAGAAACAGGTGTTCAAAGATGGCTGCTTCAACAACTGTGGGAGATGCCCAGTAGGAATCTGGTGGTTTCCTTCTAATATTATTTTTTTTAAATTCTGTTATTCTTAGAGGTCACTGTCAGACAGTGCTTCCTGTGGGAGTCCCCTGCCATAGTCTTCTGTGTATGACAGTGGGAGCCCCTTGACTTGCTTCCTGAAGAGACTCTCTTACAAAAGAGGGAATGAAGGCCTGATGACTGATCTTTGTCCATAAGCTCAAGGATATTATATTGTCCTATTAATTGAAACTGATTTAAGGGTAATTCAGAGGAATAAATCAGAAGACATTGAAAGAGTGACCTAAGACTAAATAGCAGATGCTGCTCTGTGTGCCTTTTTATCTAAAGCTGGAGTATTGATAAGGGCATCACACTCTATCTGTGGCATGCAGAAGACATTATTGTCGGGGTAGAGCTATCTCATTTATTGATAAATACATTATTGTTTTCCCAAACATTCATTACTCTGAACCTGGTACGTAATGATCATGCCTGCCTTTTGGCATACAGATGTGTGCGCACAAAGTTTGATTATATTCAACAGCAGTACATGCAAAACAAAACAAAACAAAAATCAAACAATAAACCTGTAAAGGTTAACATTCACTTCCCAGAAAGCCTGAGGAGAAGAGCCAGTGATTAATATAATTAAATGTGAGACATGTATCCATACCATCTTATACCTGCACCTTTATTTAATATCAGGAGAACGATGCGATTCTTCTTATGGGCTGACATCAGCAAAACCTGCTGGCCCTAGAAGATGTGGAGGCATTGGAGCTCTGCCTAAATCGCCCACTGATGGGGAGAATCTGAGTCAAGATTAAGGGGATGCTTTGCAATGAAGAACTAATTTATTTGCTCCCAGCTTTGGGGCATTATGTACTTCCTTATTACCATATTATATATTATTACCTTATTACCCTATGAGTTGCTATGTTGATTATCATGTCAGACAATTGGTGTAACATCACATTCCACTTAATAAAAGTCCCAGATATAATGGAAAATAACAGTTCGTGCTGTGTCTGTTCCTCTGGCTTAGAATTTTTTTTCTTACTAGATGATTTTGAAATTGGGTACTACAAAATTTTAAAATTGTATGATGAGCTATCTTTGCCTATGATTGAAGTGCTATAAAATGTATACCTGAGCTCTTGAGACTCTTAGTGATGTTTTTGAAATTACTTTTACTGTACTTCCTGTTTGCCATATTAATGCTTTCTTTTGCTCGTGTGTGTGTGTGTGTGTGTGTGTGTGTGTGTGTGTGTCTTGTCTTCATGTCCTGTTGCTGCTAGTGATGAGTTATAACATCTTCACTCAGGAAATCATGACATCCTTAAATGCCTTCTCAGGGTTCTCTGATCACACTGTACTTTTCTGCTTCGAAGGGTTTCCTTCTTCTTTCCCAGGATAACCAACCACTGATTTTCAGTCTGGCTGATGTATGACAACACAGAACCCTCTTTCATAGCAGTTTTCACTATGACTTTGACTGACAGCATTGGAAATCAGGATCTCTAGCTTCTCAACATAACAGCTTCTCAGGCTAACTATTGCTTTCATTCGCAGCCTGTAGGCCATTTGGGTTTATATTCTAGATAGTTCAGCTTAACCTTCTATTAGCGATAAGAAGGATTCATGTTGTATTTTCTGATCATACCAGGTTTTACTTCTTTTTATCCAAGCTGAATTTCTCATCCAAAATTTCAAGTTTAATTCTAAGAACTAATATGTGTCTCTCTGTGTGTATTTTTTAGGCTAACAGATTTTTCATGCCTCAGAAGTGGTAACATTGAGAGTTGTGGTTAGATGTAAATTCTGGCTCTTATTTGAATTTTTAGAACATGTCCAGAGTCTCTGAATGTACAGCCCTGTCAGCAAATTGGCCAAAATATTTTATTTGTAAGATGCTTAGTAAGCATCTACTATATCAATTAGCCATAAAATTAGCAAATTCTTTTTAGCTTTGTTAAATATTAGGATAATAGGAAAAGGAGGCACTTTAGATAAATCATCATCTTTTTTTTAGTTCTGGTTTGTGTAAAGCTGCCTTTGGGTCAACTGGAGGTCAAGTTTGGCTATTTATTTGCTTATTAGCTCATAAGCTACAGCTATGCTAAATGAAATAAATGCAACTTCACAGTATGTAAGAAAACGAGCATCAAAACTACATTTAATTCAACTTAGTATCAGTTATTGCCCTTAACGAGCACTCTTTCGTATGGGATCATAAGAGGTGCTGGAATTTCTCTGGAGATAAGAAGTCACACCAATGATTTAATAACAGTCTTTAAGTCTTTTAAAGGCCATATGCCAAAAGATAATGCCTACTTTCTCTGCTTAACAGGATTGAAGAAAATAGACATTAGGAGATAACTGAAATATTTTTAAAAGTGAAATAGAAATTTCAATCAATTTCAGTCCACAAATTGACCATCTCCCTTGTGCAAGGGATATGCTATGATAATTAGGAGAAATGAGGTGGGTGGGATACAGCCTGTGATCTCAAGAAGCATGCACACCTGTGAGGGAGAGCTCAGTCAAGTCGTCTATCAGGCCTGTGCAACAGAGTGAGGATTCACTAAAAGAAGTCCAGAATTCCACGATGGTTTGAAAGCGGCAGTCTGGTGTTTGCTCAAGGTAGGGTTTCTCAACCTCAGCACTACTGACATTTTGGACCGGATAATTCTTTGTTGATGGGAGGCTGTCTTGTGCATTGTAAGATGGCTTATGACAGCCTTGACCTCTACCTACTAGATGACAGTAGTATTTTCCCCTGCATTGTCACAACCAAAAATGTTTCCAAACATTTCCCCATGTCCCTAAGGCTGGGGGTTGGGGGGAGTACAAAATTGCCCTCATTTGAGAACCACTGATTTAGAAAATGACTTTTGACTTTCTCCCTAAAATACAGGTAAGTTTTATCAGGCCAAAAGAGGGAGATGCAGGTTGTATGTGGGGAGAGAATCTTGTGAGTGGGGGTGCAGAGATGGAGCACCCTGGGTGAGCTGGGGAGTGGCGAGTGATCCTGTTGGTTTGGAAGAGAAGACAGAAACACAGTCAGTGGTGGAAGATTGAGCTGGAAGGTGGGTGGGATTCTGTGAAGGTCAGGTGCAGCAGTTTGGGCTCAATTTCAGCAGAAGTTACCTTTATCAGAACCACACATTTAGAAAGATTAATTTGAAATCAGGTGTACAGTGGCTTAGGGCAGGAACAGCCTTGAGGTAGAAATACCAGTTAGGAGTGGCCAATTACCATTACTTCATAGAGGTGAAATTATGTTCTTCATTCATTCTGTGAAGTGGTTAGCCCATATGTATTTATCACATCTCTTAAGTGCTAGGCACTGCCTCAGCTGCGGGAGGTAGAACCTGGAAGACAAAGTGCCTGTTCTCGTGGAGTTTAGTCTAGAGGGGTTGAGAAAGACAATTAGCAAATAAAAATGAAACTATCAGAACTTTCAAATAGTACTTAAACTCTATGAAGACAGTGCAGCAGTTGATGTCAGGGACAGTGACTGCTAATAATTATGATAAAATTCATTATAAGAAACTCAGACATACTCATAGTTTTGTTGCAATGAAATTGCATTTACACCAACATTTATTAGAAATTTCATCTAATTTGAAATTAGTGGCTGAAATTAGTGGCTGCTGGGCACTTGGTATTTAGTTTTTATCACACCCTCAGTCCAGCCACTGTCATCTCTCACTTGGAATAATATAACAACTTCCTAACAGGATCTTTGGACTTCAGTTTTGTCCATCTTCATACCATTATCCTACCTGAATGACCTTTGTAAAACACAAAAATACCATGTCTGTTCTTGTGTTTAAAATCACCAATGGCTATGTCTTCCCTTAACATAAATTAGCAATTCTTTATGAGAACCACAGTACACACCCTCAAGTCCTTGATGGCGCCATGCTCTCCTCTGCCTCCTCTGATCCTTTATGCCGGCCTGGAGACTCTCCACCTCACCCTCCACCCACCCACCAGATCACATAGCTAACTCTCACTCATCCTTCAGGACTCAACTAAAGATGGTTTCCTCAGGTAAGTTGTTCCTCATCTTCTAAGGTCCACTTTAGGCGCCTTTCCAGCGTGCACCCTCCCAGTGGGTTGTGTTATCCAGTAACAATTACTCTATGTTGTGAATGCTCATTCCCTTGTCTGTATTTTGAAGGTTCACTCTGGCAAACCCAGCAGGTGACACAGGGCTTGGCACAATCACTATAGATGGAATGAATCAGCATTTTAGAAACTTGTATTTTAGAAAGGAAAAGACATAATCCCAGAGAACATATATTACTTGCTTAAGGTCACAGAGCTTTAAATAGAGCTTTTATATCCGTCTGGCTTAAAAACTCAGGTTCTGCCCATATACCAAGGGAATCTGTGTGTTCTGCAGAGCCATGTGAGAGAATTATAAAGACTTGTTTGGTTTAGACGGTTTACTTGTAGCCTTGTTGAGAGATGTTGAATAAATATACATTATTAATCACTCAGAAAAACATGACCCTGACTTTAGTAGTCTCTTTCATTGAAGTGCTTCTGTGATTATCATCAACCTAGAGCTGCCAAGGCTTGAGGCCTGTTCATATCCAGAGGCCGCCTTAACATTTAGAGAGCTAGATTTTGTTTTTTCATTAGTTTTGTTCATTAATATTCCATTGGACATTGACAAAGTGCTTTCTCTTACAGCACCTGGAATGTGTCACTGCTTCCTCTCCCCATTCTGTTAGAGTATCGGTCCATAAGACCATATAGGAATGTTTAAAAAAATGGAGAATGCAATAATGCATAATTAAAACTGCAGAAATATTTAGTATTTTGTTTAATGGATCTCTAAAGTTGTAGCACCTTTGATTCATTATTTACCATTCTGTATTTAGTCCTCATACCTTTTTGTAGTCACTGAAATGCAAAGCAGAGAGAGAGAGAGAGAGAGAGAGAGAGAGAGGAACTTTGATATATTATTCACCTGCATCTGAGCTTATTCCTAATTTAAAGACTCTAGTAAATAGCATTATGTTTTTCCTGAGCACGTAGAAATTTAAAGAATAATTTATAAAACAAAATATTTCAAGTAGTATAATACTGAAATTATCTTAAATATTAATGCCCCTTCACTATGTGTCTTAGGTTATGTAATGATTGTAGCAAAGAAACCTAAAATTCTTCTCCTTCAGATTCTGTTAATCTCTGGAGTTTTCACCATTACCACTTCTGGCCAACCTAGATGGGTTTGCGTGTCAGTCAGTCTATGGCACATAAAGACAGCTATAGCTTCACTAGGCAGTCATATGCTCTTCTAGCAATATGCTAGTTACTTATATTAAGTTTGATTAATAGACTAATAATAGCAAATATTTATTGAATATGTGGGTGCTGTTAGGGCACCTAGACTGTTTGTATACGTTATCTCATTTAAACCTCACAGTTCTAGGAGGTTGGTACAATTTTAAGGCGTTTTCTGATTAATTCTGCTAAACATTTAAAGATGAAATAATATCTATTTTACACAAGCTCTTTTAGGATATAGCAAAAGAGGATACACTTTCCAACTCATTTTATGAGGACAGTGTTACTCTAATACTAAAACCATACAAAGGTATTTCAAGAAAACAAAGCTACAGACCAATATCCCTCATGAACATAAACACAAATACTCTCAGGAAAATACTACCAAATTGAATCCAGAAATGTATAAAAAGTATATACATCATGACTGACTTTATTCTATGTAGTCTATGGAAGGCCCTAGAAATATGTTCATTTCTTAAGCAACTTTAACTCATTTGCAAACATCAGAATAAAAGTCAGCAGAGAGGAGTAACAGGATATGTGATAGCTGTAGGTAGCACAGTGAGCATTTTGTGGATCCCTGCCTGTATGTGACAGCTGTTAACTGTTCTAATGTCAGTACTGGCCAAGCACTACAGGAAGGGAGCTGGCCAAAGTTCTGAAATGCCTGGTCAGTCCAACGAAACGCACTACAGCAGAATTTCCTCAACTTATTTGATCAGGAAACAACTGAAGCTAAATTCAGGGGACAATTCACAGTTCTCATATTTCTATATTTATCAGCAACTGTTTTAAGAGACGAGGTCTTGCTGTGTTGGCCAGACTGGAATGCAGTGGCTATTCAGAGGCCTGAAAATGGCACACAGAAGCCTCAAATTCTTGGGCTCAAGTAATCCTTCTGCCTTGGTCTCCCAAGAAGCTGGGACTACAGGTGTGTGCCACTGTGCCTGGCTCCAAAAACATTTCTTCAGTAGATACTAGTGAATAGGGCTTTGTCTGCAACCTCTGACATAGTTAATCACTTCCTTCTTGTGCTAATTATTAAGATACTCTCTAGCTCCTAACCTACCTTTCTACATTCTGTTTGTGATGCTAGAGATGGGACTCTGCAGACTATATTCCTGAGATGGCTCCATGGTAGGCTCTGTCAATAGGAGACACTAGAGGGAGATGAGAGAGACTGGAAAGCTGGAGGAGGAAGAAGGGACCTGCTCTTTCTCATTCACTTTTCATGGGCTTTTGTCTGCACGTGGTTATTGTGGGTGTCATGCCTTAGAAAAACTTCTTCATCCCAGAAGAGGCAGTTTCTTCCTATTTCAGCAGATGATTCTAATTTGCAGTTTTTCCCCACAGTTGCAGAAGCTGTCTCTGTGGGTTGAATAATTTCCTCAAAAAAGTTATGTTCTCCCAGAACCTCAGAATGTGACATTATTTGGCAATAGGATCTTTGCAGATGAAATTAGTTAAGATGAAGTCATAGTGGATGAAGGTGGGCCCTAAATCAAGGTGTCCTTAGAAGAAGATTATGTGAAGACAGAGGCAGAGATTGGAATGATACATCTTCAAGTCAAGAAATGCTAGGGATTGCTGGCAACCACCAGAAGTTAGGAGAGGCAGGGAACAGATTCCTCCTCAAGGCCTTCAGAGGGAGCATCACCCTGCCACCACCAATGCCTTGATTTTAGGCTTCTAGCTTCCACACTATGAGAGGACACATTTCTATTGCTTTAAGTCATGAGGATTGTGGTAATTTGTGGGGCAGCCTTAGGAAATGGATATACTGCCGCATCATAGCCCTCTCACAGACACAAGCCCCAGATAGCTAGCACCCTTTTTTAAACGAAGGAACCCAGGGATTCTCTCTCGGTCCCTTGAACCGGTTGAGTAGCACCTGCTTCTCAGAAGTCTGAGTTTCAGCTCTGTAGGGCCCTTTATCTAAGTTTATTTAATAATTAAAACTCAGCCAGGCGCTGTGGCTCAAGCCTGTATTCCCAGCACTTTGGGAGGCCGAGACGGGCAGATCACGAGGTTAGGAGATCGAGACCATCCTGGCTAACACAGTGAAACCCTGTCTCTACTAAAAAATACAAAAAACTAGCCCGGCAAGGTGGCGGGCGCCTGTAGTCCCAGCTACACTGGAGGCTGAGGCAGGAGAATGGCAAAAAACCCGGGAGGCGGAGCTTGCAGTGAGCTGAGATCTGGGCACTGCACTCCAGCCTGGGTGACAGAGTGAGACTCCGTCTCAAAAAAAAAAAAAAAAAAAAAAAAAAAAAAAAAAAATTAAAACTCATGCCTTTTCTCCCCCAGCCCTAAAGGTTATAGTTTTTCTTCCTTGCAATTACTACCTTTGTGATATTTTACAGTTCTCGTTTTGCCCTTTTTGTGACCTTGCTAACAACTTCATACTTAATAATTATTTACCTTAAATTGTGTTCAGTCCCCCAGCTGAATGCTGACATATACACACCCTCCCTGATAGTCTTTCACCATTAATTTCAAGTGAAATTGCAGTCTGTTGGTCTTCCTCCTGCCACCTAGGTACCTCCTCAATCTTCTTTGCTGGTTTATGCTCTTCTCCCTAACCTCTCGGCCTTCCTGTGATCCAGGGAGCAATCTTCTCTTCACCTCTTCTCCCTTCTCATCTTACACTAACAGTCTTGGTGGTCTCATCCGTTCTTATGGCTTTAAACTCCATCTATATGCTGTTCACTCCCAAATACATATGTTTGGCCCAGACCTCTATCCCCTGAACTTCAGCTACATACTCAGCATCTCCACTGGATGTCTAATCAATAGCTTAAATTTAATATGTCCAAAAGCTGAACTCTTGATGCCTTCTCTGCACCTACCCCACCGAAACCTGCTGCTTCTCTACCCTACCCCATCTCAGTTGATAGAAAATGCATCCTTTCCCTTCCTCTCTTCCTCTCGAGCACCGCATCAGGAAGTGCTTGTGCCTCTGCCTTCAAATTATAACCAGAATGTAACCACTTCTTTCCACTCCCACTGCTGTCTACTATCCTCTGCCCCCTCCCATCTGAACTACCTGAATTACTGAGGTAGCCTCCCACCTATCTCTCTGCTTCTACTTTTGTCCTCCTGGAGTTCATCCTGAGCATAGCAACCAGAGAAGTCTCTTAAAAGAAGTCAGATCATGTCCCTTCTCTGTGCAAATCCCTGCAGTGACTCCTCTGCATACTCAGAGTAAAAGCTGAAGTCCTTACAGATGTCCACAGGGCTTTATACCATATGACCCCTTCTTACCTTTCTGTGCTCATCTTCTGCTCTTCTCTTTTATTACTCTGTTCCAACCACACTGGCCTCCTTACTGTTTCTTTAATGCATCAAGCATGCCCCTGACTTAGGGATTTTGTTTTGTTTTCTCTGCCTGGAACACTCCTACTCCGTAGAGCCCCTTGGATGTCTCTTTCCTCCTTTAAATCATTGCCTGAATCTCATCTCTATGAAGCCTACCCTGAATTCCCTAATTATCACTGCAACCTACCCCCTCCCTACTCACAATCCCCCTTGCCTTACTCTTTTTTTCATAGCATATATCATCTTCGAATAAACATGTGACCAATTTTGGCATGCTTATTGTTCATTATCTTTCTCCCCATGCTAGCATGTAAACTCCACAAGGCAGGGTCTTGCTTGTCATTGTTGCATCCCAAGTGCCCAGAATAGTGCCTGACACATAGCAGCTTATATCTCATGAGTGTTAAAAGAATGAGTGTATTCACAGATCATCAATAGAAACTCAATAGATGTGTTATGCAGTTGAGGTAAAGTAGACCACAAAAATGAGTGTACAAAGGAATTAAAAACTGCCAAGAATAACCAAACAATCCAATGGCAAAATATACAATTCCAATATTACACTTCTCAAGAAAATCAGTATGCAATCCAAAAATGAGGTAATTAACAAGTTTTAAAATATTCTAATTTAGGAGCAACACAGTGTTTCCAAATATGAGGATTATAATTTTTTTGTTTAATTCCAACAATGTGAGAGTGATGAGAGCTTGTTGCTTTTGTGAATTCTAAATGTTTAGTATACAATAACACTTGTTAATATTTCTCTGACCTATAATATACTTCACACGGTTTAGGAAATGCTGCCATGAAATACTGACTGGCTCGTGAGTCAGATTTTGCATATACACATTTACATATAATAAGAAATAATACCTTACAGTTTTCAGATTGTTATTAATCACATTTGCATTTGATACTGTGACAGTTAAGAATTGATTACATCAGATACATAAAGCATCTTTGAAGACCCACAAAAAAGGCAATTGTCTTGGCTGGGCACAGTGGTTCACACCTGTAATCCTAGCAGTTTGGGAGGCCAAGGCAGGTGGATCACTTGAGGTCAGTAGTTCAAGAACAACATGGTGAAACCCTGTCTCTACCAAAAATATGAAAAATTAGCCAGGCATGGTGGTGTGCGCCTGTAGTCCCCGCTACTCAGGAGGCTGAGGCAAGAGAACCACTCAAACCCAAGAGTCGAGGTTGCAGTGAGCCAAGATCATATTACTGCACTCCAGCCTGGGCAACAGAGCAAGACCCTGTTTTAAAAAAAAAAAAGCAAGTTTATTAACAGAATTTATTTTCTTTATTTTTTTATTTTTTTATTTTTATTTATTTATTTATTTTTGAAACGGAGTCTCGCTCTACCACCTGGGTTGGAGCACAGTGGCGCAATCTCAGCTCACTGCAAGCTCCGCCTCCCGGGTTCACGCCATTCTCCTGCCTTAGCCTCCCGAGTAGTTAGGAGTACAGGCGCCCATACCACGCCCAGCTAAATTTTTTTTTGTATTTTTTAGTAGAGACGGGGTTTCACCATGTTAGCCAGGATGGTCTCAATCTCCTGACCTCGTGATCCGCCTGCCTCAGGCTCCCTGGGATTATAGGCATGAGCTACCATGCCTGGCCTATTGGCATCTTTTTAAAGCCTGTGGTTAATTCAGTCCAGGCTTATGGATGAATTATGCAACAGGGTTTTGAAATGCACTAATACTTTATCAATCACATATACACTCTTCTAAAGCTGAAATATACCACATATTGCCCATGGGTTTTGGGCCAAAATAGAAGGATTATTTACATGCTAACTGCTTTACTTTTATTAAGGTTCTGTGCATGGTTGATGAGATGTAAGGAACTATGCTGGGTGTTATCACTGAACAGTATCTGTTAGCCACTGTCTAGTGTTAGTCCATGCAATGCTTTGCATATGTCTCCCAAAAATTCATGTGTTGAGAACTTAATCCCCAATGCAACGTGACTGGAAGGTGGGGCCTAATATTAGGTAATTAAATCATGAGGGTTCTGCCCTCAGGAATGGATTAATATCATTAATGGGCTAATTATCTCAAAAATGAATTTGTTATAAAAGGGAGTTTGGTCCCCTCCTGCTCTCTTGTTCTCACCATCTCTTGCCCTTCCACCTTCTGCCGTGGGATGATGCAGCATGAAGGCCCTTGCAAGATGCTGGTGTCATGCTCTTGAATTTCCCTGTCTCCAGAACTCTGATCTCATTTCTGTTCTTATAAATTACCCATTCTATGATATTCTGCAATAGCAGCATAAAACAGACTAAGATACCCACCTTCCTCCCCTCTGCCTACCTTCAAGTCTCCAAAGATGTTTGCATTATTCTGCAGGCAAAATAAGGGTAATTTCAACAGGCCTTCTCCTTTTATAGAGATAATTTCCACTGCAGCTAATTTTATAAGTTATTTAGCACCCCTATTCTTTAGTATGCTATGGAGCAGAGTAGCAAGGGTGTGTCAGGCAGAAGTTAGTCAATCTAAATTATAAAACCAACCTTTTTTTTTTTTTTTTAATACTTGAAGTTCTAGGGTACATGTGCACAACGTGCAGGTTTGTTACATATGTATACATGTGCCATGTTGGTGTGCTGCACCCATTAACTCCTCATTTACAGTAGCTATATCTCCTAATGCTATCCCTTCCCCCATCGCCCTCCCCACAATAGGACCTGGTGTGTGATGTTCCCCTTCCTGTGTCCAAATTATCTCATTATTTAATTCCCACCTATGAATGAGAACATGCAGTATTTGGTTTTCTGTTCTTGCGATAGTTTGCTGAGAATGATGGTTTCCAGCTGCATCCATGTCCCTACAAAGGACACGAACTCATCCTTTTTTATGGCTGCATAATATTCCATGGTGTATATGTGCCATATTTTCTTAATCCAGTCTGTCACTGATGGACATTTGGATTGATCCAAGTCTTTGCTATTGTGAATAGTGCCACAATAAACATATGTGTGCATGCATCTTTATAGCAGCATGATTTATAATCCTTTGGGTATATACCCACTAATGGGATGACTGGGTCATATGGTATTTCTAGTTCTAGATCCTTGAGGAATCGCCATACTGTTTTCCACAATGGTTGAACCAATTTACAATCCCACCAACAGTATAACATTGTTCCTATTTTTCCACATCCTCTCCAGCACTTGTTGTTTCCTGACTTTTTAGTGATTGCCATTCTAACTGGTTAGATGGTATCTCATTGTGGTTTTGATTTGCATTTCTCTGATGGCCACTGATGACGAGCATTTTTTCGTGTGTCTGTTGGCTGTATGAATGTCTTCTTTTGAGAAGTGTCTGCTCATATCCTTTGCCCACTTTTTGATGGGGTTGTTTGTTTTTTTCTTGTAAATTTGATTGAGTTCTTTGTAGATTCTGGATATGAGCCCTTTTTCAGATGAGTAGATTGCAAAAATTTTCTCCCATTCTGTAGGTTGTCTGTTCACTCTGATGGTAGTTTCTTTTGCTGTGCAGAAGCTCTTTAGTTTAATTAGATCTCATTTGTCAATTTTGGCTTTTGTTGCCATTGCTTTTGGTGTTTTAGACATGAAGTCCTTGCCCATGCCTATGTCCTGAATGGTATTACCTAGGTTTTCTTCTAGGGTTTTTATGGTATTAGGTCTAACATTTAAGTCTCTAATCCATCTTGAATTAATTTGCATATAAGGAGTAAGGAAAGGATCCAGTTTCAGTTTTCTACTTATGGCTAGCCAATTTTCCCAGCACCATTTATTAAATAGGGAATCTTTCCCCATTTCTTGTTTTTGTCAGGTTTGTCAAAGATCAGATGGCTGTAGATGTGTGGTATTATTTCTGAGGGCTCTGTTCTGTTCCATTGGTCTATATCTCTGTTTTGGTACCAGTACCATGTTGTTTTGGTTACTGTAGCCTTGTAGTATAGTTTGAAGTCAGGTAGCATGATGCCTCCAGCTTTGTTCTTTTGGCTTAGGATTGTCTTGGCAATGCAGGGTCTTTGTTGGTTCCGTATGAACTTTAAAGCAGTTTTTTCCAATTCTGTGAAGAAAGTCATTGGTAGCTTAATAGGGTTGGCATTGAATCTATAAATCATCTTCAGCAATATGGCCATTTTCACAATATTGATTCTTCCTATCCATGAGCATGGTATGTTCTTCCATTTGTTTGTGTCCTTTTATTTCACTGAGCAGTGGTTTGTAGTTCTCCTTGAAGAGGTCCTTTACATCCCTTGTAAGTTGGATTCCTAGGTATTTTATTCTCTTTGAAGCAATTGTGAATGGAAGTTCATTCATGATTTGGCTCTGTCTGTTACTGGTGTATAAGAATGCTTGTGATTTTTGCACATTGATTTTGTATCCTGAGATTTTGCTGAAGTTGCTTATGAGCTTAAGGAGATTTTGGGCTGAGACAATGGGGTTTTCTAAATATACAATCATGTCATCTGCAAACAGGGACAATTTGACTTCTTCTTTCCTAACTGAATACCCTTGATTTCTTTCTCTTGCCTGATTGCCCTAGCCAGAACTTCCAACACTAAGTTGAATAGGAGTGGTGAAGGAGGGCATCCCTGTCTTGTGCCAGTTTTCAAAGGGAATGCTTCTAGTTTTTGCCCATTCAGTGTGATATTGGCTGTGGGTTTGTCGTTTATAATTTGTCATGTCTTATTATTTTGAGATATGTTCCGTCAATACCAAATTTATTGAGAGTTTTTAGCATGAAGGGCTGTTGAATTTTATCAAAGGCTTTTTCTGCGTCTATTGAGATAATCATGTGGTTTTTGCCTTTGGTTCTGTTTATATGCTGGATTACATTTCTTGATTTGCGTATGTTGAACCACCCTTGCATCCCAGGGATGAAGCCCACTTGATCATGGTGGATAAGCCTCTTGATGTGCTGCTGGATTTGGTTTGCCAGTATTTTATTGAGGATTTTTGCATCAATGTTCATCAGGGATATTGATCTAAAATTCTCTTTTTTGGTTGTATCTCTGCCAGGCTCTGGTATCAGGATGATGTTGGCCTCGTAAAATGAGTTAGGGTAGTTTGTATTTCTGTGGGGTCGGTGGTGATATCCCCTTTATCATTTTTTATTGTGTCTATTTGATTCTTCTCTCTTTTCTTCTTTATTAGTCTTGCTAGCGGTCTATCAATTTTGTTGATCGTTTCAAAAAACCAGCTCCTTGATTCATTGATTTTTTGGAGCGATTTTTGTGTCTATCTCCTTCAGTTCTGCTCTGATCTTAGTTATTTCTTGCCTTCTGCTAGCTTTTGAATGTGTTTGCTCTTGCTCTCTAGTTCTTTTAATTGTGACGTTAGGGTGTCAGATCTTTCCTGCTTTCTCTTGTGGGCATTTAGTGCTATACATTTCCCTCTGCACACTGCTTTAACTGTGTCCCAGAGATTCTGGTATATTGTATCTTTGTTCTCATTGGTTTCAAAGAACATCTTTATTTCTGCCTTCATTTCATTATGTACCCAGTAGTCATTCAGGAGCAGGTTGTTCAGTTTCCATGTAGTTGAGCGGTTTTGATTGAGTTTCTTAGTCCTGAGTTCTAGTTTGATTGCACTGTGGTCTGAGAGACAGTTTGTTATAATTTCTGTTCCTTTATGTTTGCTGAAGAGTGCTTTACTTCCAACTATGTGATCAATTTTGGAATAAGTGTGATGTGGTGCTGAGAAGAATGTATAATCTTTTGCTTTGGGGTGGAGAGTTCTGTAGGTGTCTATTAGGTCCGCTTGGTGCAGAGTTGAGTTCAATTCCTGGATATCCTTGTTAACTTTCTGTCTCGTTGATCTGTCTAATGTTGACAGTGGGGTGTTAAAGTCTCCTATTATTATTGTATGGGAGTCTAAGTCTCTTTGTAAGTCTCTAAGGACATGCTTTATGAATCTGGGTGCTCCTGTATTGGGTGCATATATATTTAGGATAGTTAGCTCTTCCTGATGAATTGATCCCTTTACCATTATGTAATGGCCTTCTTTGTCTCTTTTGATCTTTGATGGTTTAAAGTCCGTTTTATCAGAGACTAGGATTGCAACCCCTGCCTTTTTTTGTTTTCCATTTGCTTGGTAGATCTTCCTCCATCCCTTTATTTTGAGCCTATGTGTGTCTCTGCATGTGAGATGGGTCTCCTGAATACAGCAAACTGATGGGTCTTGACTTTTTATCCAATTTGCCAGTCTATGTCTTTTAATTGGACCATTTAGTCCATTTACCTTTAAGGTTAATATTGTTTTGTGTGAACTTGATCCTGTCATTATGATATTAGCTGGTTATTTTGCTCATTAGTTGATGTGGTTTCTTCCTAGCATTGATGAACTTTACATTTTGGCATGTTTTTGCAATGGCTGGTACCTGTTGTTCCTTTCCATGTTTAGTGCTTCTTTCAGGAGCTCTTGTAGGGCAGGCCTGGTGGTGACAAAATCTGTAAGCATTTGCTTGTCTGTAAAGGATTTTATTTCTCCTTCACTTTTGAAACTTAGTTTGGCTAGATATGAAATTCTTGGCTGAAAATTCTTTTCTTTAAGAATGTTGAATATTGGCCCCCACTCTCTTCTGGCTTGGAGAGTTTCTGCCGAGAGATCTGCTGTTAGTCTGATGGGCTTCCCTTTGTGTGTAACCCGACCTTTCTCTCTGGCTGCCCTTAACATTTTTTTCCTTCATTTCAACTTTGGTTAATCTGACAATTATGTGTCTTGGAGTTGCTCTTCTCGAGGAGTATCTTTGTGGCGTTCTCTGTATTTCCTGAATTTGAATGTTGGCCTGCCTTACTAGGTTGGGGAAGTTCTCCTGGATAATATCCTGCAGAGTTTTTTCCAACTTGGTTCCATTTTCCCCATCACTTTCAGGCACACCAATCAGACGTAGATTTGGTCTTTTCGCATAATCCCATATTTCTTGGAGGCTTTGTTCATTTCTTTTTACTCTTTTTTCTCTACACTTCTCTTCTTGCTTCATTTCATTCATTTGATCTTCAATCGCTGATACTGTTTCTTCCAGTTGATCGAGTCGGTTACTGAAGCTTGTGCATTTGTCATGTAGTTCTCGTGTTATGGTTTTCATCTCTATCAGTTCTTTTAAGGACTTCTCTACATTGGTTATTCTAGTTAGCCATTCGTCAAATCTTTTTTCAAGATTTTTAGTTTCTTTGTGCTGGTTACATCGTTCCTCCTTTAGCTCTGAGAAGTTTGATCGACTGAAGCCTTCCTCTCTCAACTTGTCAAAGTCATTCTCCATCCAGCTTTGTTCTGTTGCTGGCAATGAGCTGCGTTCCTTTGGAGGGGGAGATGCACTCTGATTTTTTGAATTTCCAGCTTTTCTACACTGCTTTTTCCCCATCTTTGTGGTTTTCTCTGCCTTTGGTCTTTGATGATGGTGATGTACTGATGGGGTTTTGGTGTGGGTGTCCTTTCTGTTTGTTAGTTTTCCTTCTAACAGTCAGGACCCTCACCTGTAGGTCTGGTAGAGTTTGCTTGAGGTCCACTCCAGACCCTGTTTGCCTGGGTGTCAGCAGCAGAGGCTGCAGAAGATAGAATATTGCTGAACAGCGAGTGTTGCTGTCTGATTCTTGCGCTGGAAGCTTCATCTCAGGGATGAACCCAGCCATGTGAAGTGTGAAGTGTTGGTCTGCACTTAGTGGGGGAAGTCTCCCATTTAGGCTACTCAGGGGTCAGGTACCCACTTGAGCAGGCAGTCTGTCCGTTCTCAGATCTCAACCTCCATGCTGGGAGATCCATGCTCTCTTCAAAGCTGTCAGACAGGGACATTTACCTCTGCCAAGGTTTCTGCTGCTTTTTGTTTAGCTATGCCCTGTCCGCAGAGGTGGAGTCTACAGAGGCAGGCAGGCCTCCTCGAATTGGTGGGCTCCACCCAATTAGAGCTTCCAGGTGGCTTTGTTTACCTACTTAAGCCTTAGCAATCGTGGGCACCCCTTCCCCAGCCTTGCTGCCACCTTGCAGTTAGATCTCAGACTGCTGTACTAGCAATGCGGGAGGCTCTGTGGGCGTGGGCGTGGGACCCTCTGGGCCAGGTGTGGGATATAATCTCCTGGTGTGCTGTTTGCTAAAGACCCTTGGTAAAGCGCAGTATTAGGGTGGGAGTTACCCTATTTTCCAGGTGTTATGTGTCTCAATTTCCTTTGGCTAGGAAAAGGAATTCCCTTCCCCCTTGCGCTTCCGAGGTGAGGTGATGCCTCGCCCTGCTTCAGCTCTTGCTGGTCGGGCTGCACCCACGGACCAGCACCAACTGTCCGATACTGCCCAGTGAGATGAACCCAGTACCTCAGTTGAAAATGCAGAAATCACCCATCTTCTGTGTCACTCATGCTGGGAGCTGGAGGCTGGAGCTGTTCCTATTCAGCCATCTTGGGCACACCCCTCAACAGAATTTATTTTCATGAGGTTTTGTTAAGATTGGTCATTTTAAAATAATGTTTAATTCTTGAAGTCGATAAAATATCTACAGATCTTCTTAAACTTTGCATTGCACCTAAGTATGCAAAAATCACATTTCAGGAAAAGGTCACTCACATTTTGTCCATATAGTACAGTTGGCAAATGTTGCATATATTTGTTTTTCAGCATACTTTTATGGATGTTGGTCTATGTGGAGCATAGTGCACCTTATTTTAGGACCACTGACATGTGATTGACAGAGAGTGAGGAAGCAACAGAAGATTATGTGATATGAAAGCAACTTAAGGAATTTTTTGGAGTATTTAGAAAGCATTTTTAAAGTTCTTGCTTTTCAAAATGTAATAACAAAGATATGTAGTTAAACAATAGTGTGAAAAATAGTAAAGTTAACTTATATAATGTGGCCAGTTAAAAGAGATAAAATTGGAGTGATGTACATTTTCTAGGGATAAAAGAGGACAGAAGAAATGGGATGAGACAAAAGAATTTGGAAGAGTCACACAGAAAGGCAAAGATAGAAATATGGGAACAGAGAGTCCGAGTATTAGAGACATGCACCACTTTTGCAGAAGCTGCTCTAAAGAAGTCTTTAAATTTCTATATTTTAACATAAAATATTTAAGCACTGGTGTTCTTAAAATTGTATGCTTCACCATATTAGAGGGGAGAATACTTTTCTTTATGTAAAAAATAAATACCTGTATTCCATGGAGGCCAAAAATTGTTTTTACATTGGATAACCTTGACATCATTTAACCTTTTAGGATATAAAAGATCATGTTTTGGTTTCAAGCTAAAGCCTTAAATCATCTTTTGCTGCTTGACCTAGGGATCAGATGGATCAAATATGAGTCCCACCTTAAAGCAAATGGAGATAACGTGTTAGTTTCATTAATTGTGGTGAAAAAATATATAATTTGGTTGTTTGGCATTGTGTAGACAAAGAAGTTGACTAATTTATGAGCTATCTGCTGGCAGTGTTTTCTCGTATCTCAATATTGTCCTGTTAGTGTTAGAGATGGTGTGAATAGCCGTAGGTCCAGCCAATATCTGGCCAACAAGGGATGTGAGTGACTTTCTTTTTCTTTTGGTGATCTTTGTGAATTTATAATTATAGAACCAACCTTTTTGCTTTTAAACACTTGGAGGAGGAGATTCAAAAGAAGAATTTGTGTTAGAGGACTAATTTCCAAGCCTTAACTGCTTACTGTATTACTACATATAACTTTAAAATATGTTGAAAGTTTCAGTGAATTAGAATGAATGAAAAGAGAAAAGAAAAGTGATAGGATTGTTCATTTGTGCTCATAAATATTCTATCTTTCTTCTTTCCAGTCTATTATCAGAAGAGTTGCAAAGGGCTCAATCTCTTGAGATTACAAGAATAGTGCCATTTACTATGTCCAATGAACAGTATCTAGCTGAGATTTGAAGTATCTGCAAACCTCACTTAAAAATTTGAGGGGGAATGATTACAGGGAAACACCAATGAAATATGTTATAATTCTTCTTAAGTATAATCAAAGGTGAGTTCATTTCATTTACAGTCAGTTCTTTAGTAGGATGGGTGTTATGGGTTAAATTGTGTCCCTGAAAAGAAACGTTAAAATCCTGACCTCCCATATGTGTGAATGTGCCCTTGTTTGGAAGTAAGATTTTTGCAGATGCAATCAAGTTAAGATCATTGGGGTGGGCCCTAATATGACTGGTGTCCTTATGAAAGAGAAATTTTTCACAGACACATAGGGAGAAACTGAGGCAGAGACTGGAAAGATGCACCTACAAGCTGAGGAATGCCAAGGCTTGCTGGCCACCGTAGGAAGCTGGCAAGAGGCAAGAAAGGGTTCTCTATAGGTGCCAGAGGGAACAAGACTCTGCTGACACCTTCATTTCAGACTTTTAACCTCCAGAATGGGTGAGACAATCAATTTCTATTGTTTTAGGCCATCCTGTTCGTGGTATATTTTCACTGGGAAAAGTAGTACTGGGGAACTAATACAGTGGTTTTTGTCTAGAAAAATCATTTAAATCCACAATGACTTAAGTCAACTCTGATTTTCCATAGAAATAGGATAACACATTAGTGGTTACATTTCATTATGACCAGTCCAGTTCTTCAGCGGTATGGCAATCCACAGTATTTTTAGTCACCTAACAACTGTAAGTGGTGTCCCTCTGAACCAAATCATGTTTTCTAACATGCTGTCCCAAAGGACTGACTTCTATATTTTTTGAAATCTTTAGGAAAGGAACCCTGCTGAATAGGAGAGAAGCTACGGGGTTATGTCAAAACGATGAGAAGGGCTGGTGGGGGCGGAGGCAACAGAGAAGGGAACTGAGGAGACCCTTTACTTGAAGTCAAGGGCATGGAGTATGATTTGTTGTGCTTATTGGGAAGTGGATGGCTTGGATGGTGGACAGTGTCACTTGGTGCCTCCTCTGTGACTGGCAGGAAGTAGGGGGCATGAATATCTTTGGTAGAAATCTACCTGGGTGAAATGGCTGCATTTTCATATGAAGTTAGCAGGCAGGGCAGTCTCTCCAGCAAAGGCATGTTCCTGAAAGAGCTATTTTTCTAATTTAGCAGACCCTCGGGGTTTCTGGAGTTAACATTTGCTGTCGGACAATTGAGAGAAGTCTCACAAGTCACTGAATTGAAGTAATTGTGCTGAGGCATGCATTTGATCACAGAGGCTGCAAGGTTGGTGTGCAGAAGTGAGTTCTGGGCACAGGAGCCAGCCTAGCAGCCCGTCGGCACCAGCCTCACAATAGCTCTGTTGTTCTCTATTTGTCTCCTTATGGACCTTTTATCAAGAAATTAGAAACTGAATTCTGAAACCAGGATGGGATGAAACATATCGGAAAGCTGATGCAGTGTTGCCTGCTTGCCACAATGGTGCGAAGAACATGAGTGTTGGGAGTTCCCCAGGGCTCAGCAGCTGAGAGAGAATAAGATTCAAAGCCAGAAGTCTTAGACATGGGTTCACATTTGCTAGAACCGGCTCTGTGTGACTCTGGGCCAGTCCCATGCATCTCTCCATCTCAATTTTTTTTCTGTAAGATCCACCCTAGGTACTTATGAGGATCAAGTGAGACAAAACATGTGAAATTACTTTATAAGTGTAAATGTGCGATGCAGATGATACCCCATGAATGCATAACCTTGAAAATCCAAGGGCTGGGAGTTGAATATTGCCTATATTAGAATCTCTGTGTTATACACCAAGTGAGGAACCTGTTTTGGGGGAAGAGGTGGGGAGGGATTCTAAAAGATCCTCTAAATGGAAGCAGAGTCTATCAGATCTGTCTGCTCTGGGAGTTATTTTTTTAATGCGCTTTGAATGGTAAGTTTCTTCACTAACTCTTTCTTTCTTTTATATCTAGACCTGTCTGTCTTAAGGAATCACGTATGGTTTTCTTATGACTAAAGCAAAGGTGGTTATTAATGATGAATATTTTTAAATAATTCATGTGAATTATATGAGAGAAATTGAGAGAGGGTAAAGTAAGGCACCTTTCCAGCGAGGAAATGTATTTTGTCCTTCTCCCTCCACCCTGAATATTTTCAGCAGTGTATTTCCATTTAGAGAGTGACCTATGGGACTGTTATAATTAGATTCCATTGCTGCCAATGGAGACTGGAAGACAAAGGCAGGCGTCTTTCTCCAGACCGTACTGGCCATGGCAGAAACAGTTCACTACTTAGTGATAGCATCAAGCTAATTTGCTTCCCTGGGATTAGACCAGGAAATATCAAAGTCAATTTGCTTTCTCAGTATTATACTGAGAGGCTGTGGCATTTCTCCTGTTCCTGCATTGTGTGAGTCATGTTTGTTAGCAAGAGAAGTCCTTGGTCTTTCTTGAAACTTCTCCTGTTGGCAACACCAGAAAAATGTTGTCACCCCTAATGTGTGTCATCCCTGGTTTCCGGACACTTGTCCTGGGAATGCTTGTTCTGTAACATGCTTTGCCAATAAAGTGCTTTCAGGTCAGATAAATTTCCTTTCTTAAAAGGTCACAATCCATATTTGCATATCAAAGGCTCTCAGAAGGCCTGCAAAAAAGTTTTAACTTTGCTTAACTTAGTGTTTTATTCAGTCATTTGTTTAATGAATATTTTAGAATGTGTCAGGCATTCTGCTAGGTATTAGAATTTAACTAATAACGAAACAGGAAAAGTCCTTTTCTCATGAAGTTTATGATTGGCAGGGAAAGTCAGGCAATGAACAAATACAAAATATGTCGTATGTTGTCAGATGGTGAGAGATGATAAGAAAAATGGCATAAAGGGTCAGGGCACGGCGATGCGAGGCACTGGCACTCTTAGGTGGTGTGGTCGAAGGTTCTATGTAGAGGTGACATTTAAAAGGACACCAAAAGCAAGTGCAGGAAGGAGGCCAGCCTCTATTCTCTGGGGGAAGATCACTGCAACCCAGGAGAACAGCAGTTGCAAAGGTCTGGAAGCAGGAAGTGTTTGGCCTCTCAGAGGCCAGTCTGGCTGGCAAGACCAGAGAGGAGGCAGGCGAGGCCTTGTGGGACCGAGGGGATGGGGAGGAGGCCCCTGAAGGTTTTCAGTAGGGGAGTGAGGTTTCCTGCCACACCTTCGGTGAGGTTTTTTTTTAGATGCTCTGTGGAAAAGGGACTCTGAGGGTCAATGGTAGAATAAGGAATGCCAAGAGGGAGGTCCTTGTAGTGTTCAGGTGACATGTGATGGTGGCTTAGACCAGGTAATGAGTAGTGGAAGTGGTGAGAAAGTGACAAGTGTTTCCTCAACATATTTGACCATTAACCTTCTTTTTTAGGAAGACTTTAAAATTATTTCCCAGAATGAATTTTGGAAAATACTGTTGTATATAATCAGATGTCAATCATATATTTCTGTCAGTCACGAAAGTGCCTTTATACCTTCTTCCATGGCGCTAATTTATAGTGGATAACAATGTCAGGGAGATAAGACACCAAAAAGCTAAAGGAAGAAATTTTAAATTTTAAGTTTAGCAAATAAGGCCAAGGTTGAGTTACACTACTGGCCCAGAGATATGACAGTTGAAGAAGGCATTGGAATCTGTTTTTGTTTTTATTTTTGTTTGCTAACACAGGTATAGGTTTGCAAAAGCCTCAGTAAATGTTTGTGTTTTTAAAAAATTTCAACATATCCCTATACGCATAGAATTCTTACTATGTCTTTTAATAAGCAAGCCCTTAATCAGTGAATACCTCTACTTGTCTACCTTTTGCCTGGCCAACTCAGTTTAGACCTCACTCCATAATATTGTAATACCACGTGCCAGCACGTTGCTCTTATCACATCATAATATAATTGTCTGTTTGTTTGCTAGGTGGTCCTACTAAATGGAAGATATCTTGCTGGTAAGGGTCTGTGCCTTTAGTTCCTGTATGTATAGCATGTAAGGATGGTCTACACCCTTCTGTGGAGCAGGTGCAAAGTAGCTGTGTGAAGAATGAGTAAATGAATGAATATCCAGGATTGCCTTGGCTATGAAGAATATGAGATGAGCTAAAACATGGTCCCTTCCCTTATGCAGTTGTAGTCTGATTGGGTGGATGGATGAATTCTGACTTCCCTTGTGACTGTTGCTTTGGAGGCCAGATCAGTTCTCAAACATTGATGGAATATTCAGTAGTCCACTTGGTAGGATTTAAGCCAAGAAGTCCTTGTCCCCCAATATCTAACTTATAAACCCAACTACTGAGCTTGAAATTCCACAATTTACCCATTTTCTTGGACTAAGGAATTAAGAGAGAAATACCTCAGGGAAAGGAGAAGTACTGTAGGAATTCCTTAGCCATTTATTTATATGTTGGATGTGAATTAGTTTAGCAACTCTCTCCCAGTGACAATAAAGAGAAGGTTTTATTGGAAAAGAGAGGAGAGAACGCCCATTCTCAGCGGCTACCTAGATCTCTTATGCTACTCTTTCTAATGCACAGATTTGTACTTTCCTCCCCACAATCTCACACACACACACACACACACACACACACACACACGCACACACACCCCAGGCTTGTGGCAGCAGGGCCCTGCCTTGAATGGCATTTTCTCAGCACACATCTCTTATGTACCAACAGAACCCTGGGCAGAACACCACATGCTAAGTAAATGAATGCTCCAGTTTTCATGCTTTGCAGATGACTCTGTGGGGACTTGTGCACCACTGAAACATCTTGGTCTCAAAGCTGTGCTCCCATTTAGCTATGGAGCACTGGGGGAGGTGTTCAGTAAGTCCCTGATGCCTCCCTTCTAGAGGCCACAAGCAAGGGAAACAATGAGTACAGCATCCTTCCCCATCCCCCATCATCACGGGAATAATGCCCTGGGAGTGGATTTTATCATGGTGTTCAGGAGGTGCTGAGTAAACAAAGACAGCTGCTTTTTATAGCCACCGCCCTAAGAACCTTGCAAAATGGAATATTTACTAAGTAAAGCACAAAATAGAAAGAGAAAATAAAACGTTTCTAGCCAGTAGAGGGAGAACAGTGCAAGCTCTGGGGGCTCTGTTTCCTCCTCTTGTTGACATCTGTGGGAGTTTCCTGAGGTCCAGGAAGATGTGTTTTGCTGTTATCAATGTAATAAGAATGAGGCTGACTTGATCAATCTGGCTATGCTTTTAAATTGCATTAAAACTCTGCAAGTATGTTAATCACATTGCCCTGATTCCCTCAGAAAAGACAGGCAGACAAGTAGACATTCTTCTTTGAGCTTTCTTTTGCAGGCTAAACCCCAGGGTGTGTAGCTCAGCAACAGCTGTAAACACTGGGGGTGAGCCTTTTCTGAAATAGCATGCTGTGGCTTCATGACTCCCAGCCTGTGCTTGCAGGCTAGGGAAAGGCATGACCAACTTAGGTTTAACAATCATGTTTCCTTTCAAAATAGGAAATTGCCGGTATTATCACTGCTGACTCATAAATTATAAATTATATTCTTTTATTCTTCTTTAAATTCAAGTAAACTAGCATTTACCGAAGGGTACTACGTACCATGATTTGCCTTTTGATGTTATTTCATCTCAACAACAGCACTGTTATTTCCCATTTTACACTAATGTCACAAAGCTAGTAAGTGGTAAAGGCAGTATGGGAGCCCAAGTGTGTGTCTGACTCATAAACAAGCTCACTGTTTATGTCTATTAAATTAGGTCATTTTAATATGTCTAGGACACCTGTTTACTCAAGGGATGTTGTAGAGTTTCTGTATAAATATAGGAACAATTGCGCATTGGTCCCACTGAGGTAGTATCTGGATGGCGTGACTGCTTTTAGTTTTCCATCTTTGAGTCTGAGTAATTGCTTGACACCAGTATTTGGCTCTATAGCCAAGTTTTAAATATGCAATACAGGAATATCTAATTTATAGATTTTCTTTTTCTTCTACTTTTAGTGATAGGCATACAGGGGAAAGAGAAACTAGTCTTATTTTGTAATAGCTCTGGTGAGAGATTGAGTGAATGTGGAGGTGAAGAAGGGTTGTTGATCATAGATACTTATCAAGCACCTACCAGGTACAATGAAGAGCTGGATTTTTCTCTTTGACTGCTCTGTCTGCACTGTGGAACTCTCCCTCTGACTGTCCTCCTCCTTCCTCAAACCTGTCTTTAATGACATTTAATAAATGCTACCTATTTTCAAAGATGTCACGCTCATTATAAGGTGATTGTAATCAGAATAAAAAGGATAACAAATGTGAAAGAGCAAGGCTAATGAGATTTAATAAAAGAAAAGGAGGCATTGCCAATATCTAGGTAAATAGGATTTTAAAAGAACTCCTTGTTTGATGCTCCACTAGGGTACATTCTTCTAGATCTTGTCACCTCCCCCTACTCTAAACCCATCTTTCTTAGAGAACCCAAGGCCCTTACTGTAGCTCTCAAAAGTCCCGGGTGATATGTCCCAGCCACTTCCCTTGACCCCCTCTCCCTGGCTCTACTCAGCCAGTTGGCCTCATTGCCATTCTCTGCCTGAGCCCCTTTGCTCTTGCTGTCTTCCATGTCTGGAAATCTCTGAGCCTCTGGGTAGCAGCATGGCCCATGTCCTAGCCTTAATCGGGCTTCTCTTTAAATTTCCTCTGCTCAGAGTCTCCTACCTTGGCTGCTCTTCCTAGAAGAGCAGCACCTCCCGCACTCTCTAACCCTGCACCATTCAATAGAGTAGCTGCTAGCCATGTGTGGTCATTTAAATTTAAATTATCATATTTTTATTGGAAAGTCAGATACAGAATTTCCACCATTGTGAATGTTCTATGCGACAGAGCTGCTCTAACTCCTTTCCCTGCCTTGTTTTTATTTGTGGCACTCACCACTACATGGAGTTACATTTCTTTGTTTTGCTATCTGTCTTGCTTCAAGAAAGCAAGCTTCCTACAATCAGGGACTTCGTGTGTTTTGTTCAGTCTCTGACTTTTAGCTCCCAGAAGAGTTCCCACCGCATCACAGGTGCAGAATACATACTTCCTGAATGAGTGATTGGATCTTTTAAACCCAGGAAAGGAAAGCAGAATTGTTGAGGGAAGTCCTCCTCCCACTTCTGCTCTTCCCAGTTCCCACTGCCTTCCCTAAGCCTTGCTTTCTGGGAAGGAATTCAGGTCCTGGCTTTGTTTCTCTTTGAGTTTCCCTTACATAAGTTCCAGTGAAAGAGGCATAACTGACCACATTGACTTTGAGTAGTCATTATCACATTCACAGATGGTCCCTTTCAAGTCTGGTGGTGCCTGTTTAATGCAGGGAAAACCATCTGCCAGAATGTCTTTGGCCATTGGATGGAAGAGAATGTCTCACTGTTACTTAAGAGCAGGAATTGTGTACAACAGTGTGGTAGCTGATTATGCTTCATAATACAGGTTGTTTTGATGCCCCTTGGGCATCTGGTTTCCCCCAAAGAGCTATGAGATCCTGGTAACTACTTAGGGACAGGAATCCAGGAGTATTGCACTCCTCCTGGGCTCAAATGAAGACACTCTGGGTGCGCTTGCCAGCTCTTCTTGAAAGTTGCTCCTGTACATACTTTACCCGAGATGGGTCCAGGTCTACAGAAGGATATGGAGAGGAAAAGTGAGCTAGGACTGTCAGCATGGTTCAGAGCCTTGTCTTTCTGAATTATCCTCAAGCAAGTCTGACCCTTATTTGTAGTGTATCCACTCTGTTCCACAAATGGAATTCAGTGAGTTGCTCCCCATGAATCCTGATGTTTTACTGCAGGAGACAGCACATTTCCTGACCCACCCAATGGATCTGGCAGAAACTAGTTTGTGGCCAATTATATATCATGGTTTTGAGAAAACTATATGCAAATATAAAATGAATTTTAAAATGTTTAAATATATATTTTCTATATATAGGTATGTATCTTGTTCATTAAATAACTGGCACTGTAAGAAGAAAGCATCTAAACTTCACCGAGTTACATAAAAGAAAGCTTGAATAATAGATGCCTTTCTAAATGAGATGACTCTTTCAGTTCTGCAATTAACTTATAAACTTAGCAAAATCCTAATGAAATGTTTCTTTGAAAAGTAGCTAAGCAATTCTAAAGTTTATGTGGAGGAAAAGGTGGATGAGAATAATCAATAAATACTTGCAGAAGATGAAGCATGAAGGATATATGCACCGAGATTAAAACATGTAACGAAGTGATAAAAATTAAAGCTAAATGGTATAAAGGCAACAGAAGAATAAAAAACTGAACAGATACTAATAAATATAGGAATTTTTTCTCTTATAAAACAAGCATTTTAGTAACTATTTCGGGATATTCGGTTTTTTTTTTTTAAATCCCTTCCTCATATAACAAAAAAGTTCCAGAACAAAACATTAAACAATAAAAGTTAATTAGAACAAATATAGATGGATGTTTTGGAAGTTCAGGAGGGCCCTGATAAACTTACAACAAAGCAGAAAACATGAACAAAGAAACCTTTAAATAGACTATATAAAAATTGTTTAATAGCTTTTCACAGTGAAAAACACTGTACATAAGGCCATCTGAGAAACAGTTTACAACATATATGACCAAAGACTTTATATCCTTCCTATATGAAGGGCTCTTAAAATTCAACAAGAAAAGGATCTTGTATTAATTTCCTGTGGCTGCCTAACAATTTACCACAAACTGGATGACTTAAAATATAGAAATTTATTATCTCTCAGTTCTGGAGGTGAGTCCCAAACTAAGATGTGAGCAGAGCTGCACTCTCTCTAAGAAGACTCCCTCCTTGCTCTTCTACCTTCTGGGGACTCCAGGTGCTCCTTGGCCTGTGGCTGTGTAACTCTAATTTCTGTCTCCATCTTCATATGGCCTTCTCCTTTTGTCTCTGTGTCTTCTGTCTTCTGTCTAAGAATGCTTGTCATTGGATTTAGGGCCCACCTGAATAATCTAGGATGATAATCACGATCCTTAACATATTTACATCTTTTTCCATATAAGGTCACATTCACAGGTTCTGGAGGTTTTAAATTATTACTTTCCCCCAATTTTATTGTGATAAAATAACATCACATAAAATTTACCACTTAACCATTTTTAAGTGTACAGGTAGTGCTATTGAATGTGTTCATAATGTGCAACCAACACTACCATTCATCTCCATCACTCTTTTCATCTTGTAAAACTGAAACTCCCTATCCACTAAATGAAAACTCCCTATTCCCCACTTCTCCCAGACCCTGGCAACCACCATTCTATATCCTGTCTCTATTATTTTGACTGGTCTAAGGATCTCATAATAGAATCATACAGTATTTGTCTTTTTTGTGGCTGGCTTATTTCATTTAGCATAATATCCTCAAGATTCATCTATATTACAGCATGTTTCAGAATTTCCTTCCTTTTAAGGCTGAATAATATTCCCTTGTCTGTGTCCACCACATTTTGCCTATCCATTCATCGGTCAATGGGCCAGTGGGTTGCTTCCTGGCCACTGTGAATAACACTATTAGGATCATAGATGTATAAATATCTTCTCTAGAATCTGCTCTCCATTCTTTTGTGTCTATACCCAGAAGTGGAATTGCTAGATCATATGGTAATTCTATTTTTATGTTTTTAGGAGCTACCACACTATTTTTCACAGAGGCTGTACCATTTTATATTCCCACCAACGGTGCACAGTGGTTCCACATCCTTGCCAACACTTGTTATTTTGTTTGTTTGATTTTTGCTAGTAGCCATCCAAATTGGTATGCGTTGGTCCAGTTCTTTTTAAAATAAGCCTGCTTTGGTTTTGTAATCAGAAAGAAAGATTCTGTACTAAATTGAATTCAAGTATTTCTTCAAAGAAGGATACTGCCCACTTTGACTCACTTGAGGATATTTCTGGGACCTTCACAAAAGTTTATATATGCAAACAGATTTATCATTTGTGTGAGCCCTTTAGATTTCACTAATCTGGGGTTTGTAGAGATTTGGACAACTGCTGAGGTCAAGTTTACCCTGGTTTATGAGACCTATTCTTCACAGAGCAAATTAACTGTGTCAAAATTGCATTAAAATGAATGTTATTATACTTAAAATTAAACTTTCCAGACTCTTTGAATGACTTATTACTTTAAAAATACACAGATATGCTAAATACTTTCTATTTTTATAGCAAGTCTATTTAAAAATCATAAGCAATTACATCTGGAAAACTTAGTTTCAGTTTTTGATACATTTAAAAGAAATACTGTATTTTATTTTAGAAATATTATTTTAATGTAGATTTTCTGCCTTTTATCCTGCTTGCTTTGATTAATTCTAATTAGTGTTATGGTATTTTACAATAGAGACGTTAGAATTTAAAGGATTTTAATGTTCATCTTGATACAGTATTTCCATAAAGTGTATAATGAGAACTGCTTACTGGTGTCATGTTGAGGGTGGGGAATTCTGTTATTAGGAAAGTTTGGAAATAATTGGGTAACAAATTTAAGCAAGGTTCTTTATAATAGGCTTTGTACTGTAACCCTCCTACTTGTACTCCACATGAAGTAAGTGTGAGACAGAAACTTCCAAAATGTATATGACCATACAACTTTGTCCTCTCAGAGCACCTTATAGGACCACATGTTGCAGATTGCACCTTGGGGAATTTCTGATCCAAACAAATTGCCTGGTAAAGAAAGTGGAGAAACTAAGAGTTGGCCCCTTATGGTGCTTGAGTCCTAATTTAATAATATTGCTTTAAGGCCAGATGCAGTGGCTCACACCTGTAATCCCAGCACTTTGGGAGGCTGAGGTAGGAGGACTGCTTGAGCACAGGAGTTCTAGATCAGCCTGGGAAACATAAAAAGACTTCATCTCTACAAAAAATAAAACATTACCCTGGCATGGTGGTGCACACCTGTAGTCCCAGTTACTCGGGAGGCTGAGGTGGGAGGACCGCTTGAGCCTGGGAAGTTGAGGCTGCAGTGAGTCATGACCATACCACTACACTCCAGCCTGGGTGGGAGAGTGAGGCTCTGTCTCAAAAAACAAACAAACAAAATACCCAATAACATTACTTTATGCTGTTTTATTTTACTGCTTTCAGGAAAGCTTCCTGCTTTCAGGAAAGTTACACTTTAATAGGGAAGGCCATCACATATATTGATGAGCATAATGGAAAACGTGATTAAATGACAGGAGGAAACCAGCTACACTTAGCTTGCAAGATGTGATTAGGCTAAGCAATAAAGAAAGAAATTCATTTCATGGAAGAGGTGATTTTTGAACTGCACCTTAAAGAATGAGAATGTATGCATACAGGTAGTTTAGAGGGTTGGAGGGCAAGAGGTGCCTTTAAATAATAAACACTTAACGTCAGAGATTTGGACAGTCTGGGATGATGGGTCAGTTTCTATTTCTTCATCTCAAAGATGTGCTCAGTGGAAAGCTTCATGGAAAGCTCCCCCCCAACCCCACCCCACTCCAGAAGGAGTCCTGTGTAGCCCAGCATGCCTGACTTGGGAGGGAGGTGTGGCATCAGGAATAAAATTGGATGCAGTTGTCCAGTCAGCTGGCAAGTAGTTTGCGATTTGTCTTCTGTGTCGAATATCTCCTTTAGATCCAAGCTTAAGAGAGGAAGAGGGATGTTATGAGCCCCTCTGCCCAATCCCAGCACACTACATATCTGCAAGTACTTTAGAAGAGCCCGAGTCTACTGGCATGGGGGCTGCCTTCTACACACCTATGCTGTTTCAGACCCCTATTTCCATCACAGGCTCCCATTTCCATGAAAATGTAGCAGATGTAGTAGGTATGTGGTTGGGCTCTGGCGTAGTATTGCATAGGGTCGCATTATTCCCGGGCAGGTTTCAGTTTTCTTATCTGTGAAGTAGGGATTTTAAAAGTACCTACCCCATACAATGTTTGTGAGCATTATTGTGTGATAATGCATCTGAAGTGAGTGGCACATGGCTGACATAATAACAGATTAGCCATTATTATTGCTATCATTACTCTATCAGCGCACAATGGCTTTAAATCTGCATAAATACGGTTGTTAGAAGAATGGACTCTCCCAGCATCCAGAAGATTCTAGAACATTTGGGGGAGGAGGAGCTATCCAAGATCTTTAGATTGATGGTGGTGATGAGGAGTAAAGCAAAGGAAAGACTGCATGTGTGGGCGGTGTGGGGAAACACCAAGAGAAACACCTGTGTGGGGGGGTTGTGTAGGGTGGCAACTTGTGTAGGAAAGTTTTGAAATAGTATATAGTGGTATTGAATATGTGTGTTTGTCATGAACCATCAAAGGAGCAAAAAAAAAAAAAAAAAAAAAAAAAAAAAACTGTGTTTTACCAGAGTAATGCTTATGTGTATATTCTTTGTATTTTATGTATTTGTGCAAAATATCATGCACAATGATCGTGCATGTCATTGACTATATCAGATTCACTTTGCTGTGAACATTGTTTGGTTTAACAGCCACTTCTATAAAGGCTGTTTTTAATCGGCTATGTATCCTGCAGCTTAGCATGATGAGTAGGGGATCTAAACAGATATTTATCAAGGCTTATTACAGGAGATACTGTTAATGCCCTGGGTCCCTGGACCCCTTTTATCATCCTGTGCTCTCCTCACCTGGCTTCAGTGTGCCTTTGCTTTCCTTGGCCAGCACCTGTGGCTCTTCAGAGGACTGCCCTCAGGCTACTGGAACTGCCTTGCCTTTTGGTGCAGAGAACAGGAAGCTCCTACATTTCATCATTGCCCCCAGGAGCCCTCAGCCAATAGTTGGCATGGGGTTATGAAAACTCAGCACCTTTGCCTGAGTGGGGAAAACTTCCTAGGCATAATTTGTACTCCAGAGTTCCTCCTGAAGCTTGCTCCAAGGTACAATACCTAAAATTGCAGCCCTGCTTCCATCGCCCTCTCCCCACCCTGCTCCCTGACTCCCTTACTCTTTAATAATAAGTGATTTGCAGCTGACTCCTTATGGCTAGGTCTGTTCCTGGGGAAACTGAATTGAAACCACTGAATATGTGTCAGATTCTGTCCTAAAACTGGTGTAAACAACTCATTTAATCCTCACAACACTGGAAGGTGGTCATTATTACCCTTATTTCGTGGAGAAGGAAACTGACTTGAGTAAGCATCATGTACTTAATCAGAGGCTGTTAGAGTTTCATTGCTTTGCCTACTTTCCTGCTGTCCTGACCCACTGATGTCTTATTTAACAGGGTTACATTATCTTTTGAAGTACAGCCACCATCCTAGGGTAGTTTATTGGAACAAACAAGACCACATTTTAAAATTATTACCCATATAAAGCTCATCACTGATTAAAGGCCTCACAGCAATTCTCTTTACTTCAGGATGTAAAAGACAATTTAGAGAAGCACGTATAAAACCATTCTAGTGTAGGAAAAAAAGTTACTGAAATACTGAAATGACTAGGAAGAAGGCCACCTCATTTAATAAGACCTCAGTGAGACCACTGTGTGAGGCAGATGAACATAAGGGGTAAGTAAGGCTTTGGGGTCAGACACATCTGAGCTTGAGTCCAGCATCTCCTCTAACAAGCTTTGTGACTTTGGGCTATTTAATCTCTCTAAGCCTTAATTTTTTCATCTGTAAAATGGAGGACTATAATATCTATTTTGTAGGATTGAAGTAAAGATTAAATAAGAGAATAAAAGGATGTACAGGAAGTTTTTAGCACAATGCCTCACACATAGTAAGCACCAAATCAAGGTGCTTTGTTTTGTTTTTCATTGAAACAAAGTCCGACACATATTATGTGGTGAAACTCCGTAATTTATTCGAGAAATAAAAGTAAACATGGATGATACTATAAACAGCTGCTCGTGGACCTACTTATAGGCCACACCTGGTGTGTAAGCCCCACCCTTGAGAATTGCTGCTTTAATTCAAGCATGACCTTCCCATGTAGATATTAATCTGCCATTTTCCTGGCAATATCTGGAATGAGCCAAGCTTTTTCCTTTTTTCCATTTACCAGAGGGAGATAATAGCCATAGAATTATAACTCTGCCCCTGAATCATCTGCCCCCAGCCAATCATCCTGCACATATTCCAAGATGGCTTTATAAAGATAGTACAAACTTGGGGTTTGGGTTTAACTCTGTATTTTGAAATCATTGTAGATTCACATGTAGTTGTAAGGAATAATTCAGAGAGACCCCTATACCCTTCACCAGCTTACCCCAAAGGCGATATCTGCAAACATCTCATTTTATATAGCATTTTTGAATAAGTGTTCATATTTCCCGTCTATGAAAGAGCAAAGAAAAATCTTCTTTGCTTTAGTAAGACTACAAACTAAAGAACAAGTCTCTTCCCTCAAGAAACTTACTTGAGCTTCGACTTGGGGGATGAGAAATCTTGAGAGACAAAAAAAGAACCTATATGTGCACATTGCTTTGTTCTGTCCCAGAATTAAAACAAAGATTTCTGTAAGAATTTTTTCAAAATTGGAATATTTAATTGTAAAATTTTTATTTTATTTTATTTCTCATTGCTCAAGTGCTTAGATTACTTAGGGGGTTAGAATTGTCCACTTTTCCAGTCATAACCATGCCATTGAAGATATCATACCTCTTGCCTCTTACAGAGGTGGCTCCTATACAAGGACCTCTTTAGGGATGAAAGCCCTGTAAAGCATGTGGTAAGGATACCTGTGGCTGAGGACAAAAGCAAAAAAGCCATACGCAGTCAGTTGATGTACAATTTCTTAGAAACAGCTATGGCAGAAGCTTTCCATTATGAAAGGCACTGGGGTGGTGCCGTAGGGTTGTTCAGACTCTGCTTTCAATGAAGCGGTCTTTGGAGCTCACTTAATGGTGTTTCTGGGGCTGATTGTGTACAGGAAGCAGCTGATGTGTAGTGTCTGATGTGATCATCCGTTCGATGGATAGGATGGCAGTTTATTTTATTTATAGTGAGAAATATTCTGATTGTCTGTTAATTTTTAAAGTAGGGAATGTCTCTCAATTCCATCATTGTCCTCCCTGCCCCTTTTCCCTGACTTCTTGAGTTTCTGAGCATCCCATCCTCAGCCTCCTTTGTTACGACCTTTCCATTTTTTCTTACTGTTCTCATGGATTCTCCCATCACTCTCTTCCTCCCTTTCTTTTCCTCTCAGTTTTTTTTTTTTAAAAAAGGGAAGACAAACAGAAAAATCGTTTACTAAAACATTTGGTTGTAAACCTTGCAATCATATGTTTATTTTAATTTCATTTTATCATCTTCCAAAACACAGGTCTGTGAGAGTCATACTCCTGTTTTGCCTACTGGGCATTTGTAGGTATTCAGTGGGAATGAAGCAAGGTCCATTTATAAACAAACATCTGTTTGTCTTTATTGCTGGGTTTGATTGTGGCATTTGGATGAGTAGTTAAATGTATGTTAGTAATAGCCACTTTAAATATTTTAAACTAGGTACAAAATGAAAAAGTAGAAATGGCGATTATATAAATCAATGTTTGGAATGCTGCCGTAGCTTAAGGCTTGGGGAGTTAATGATGGGGGAAAAATACTTTTTTAACCTCCGTATCATCTGTGTACAAGGATGAACCTGACGATGACTCACATGAGCCACCAGAAGAGGCAGCTGAGTGGACAAATGGAATACTAGTTACCAAGAGGTCAGCCTGAATTTAAGGAACCAAGGCATGAGGGGGCTATCAGTGAAAAAGAAAACCAAATAACAGGTCATGGAAGGTCCAGACTTTACTACCAAAACAGCAGCTAACCAGAGTGGCAGTTGGAGGAGGTGGGAGGGAGGGAGAGAGAGAGTGTGTGTGTTTGTACTGGGTATCCAGAGATGAAGAAAATAGAAGTGGGGTTGTGGAGGTACATGGCATGGAGCTTACCTGTCCCTGATGGCCTGGGGGTAGTTTCTGAAAGGGCAGACTCCTCCCACCAAATAAGCCATATGTTCTAATTCAATATCAAATGCATCTGTAAAATCATTTGATGAACTGTGACGATCCCATGGATATGACACTATTCTAGGGGAATATACTCCTTGTCTGTTTGGGGTGCCATGTGAGTCTCTGTTAAAATTTGTTGGAAGGAAATACAATGTTAAGAAGGGGGGAAATCCAATTTTACAAACATAGCTATAGTTTGATAGTAATTGTATATGGGGCTGCTTGCTTTTCAATGTGAGGAAATAGGCCCAGTAGGATTCTTCTAATATTCTGGTTTTGCCTTTGCAATATTTGTTTGTGTCTGTGAGCAATACTGTTTTTCTCAATCAAGGTATATGCTTATAGCAATTTCAAAATGTGTTCGGTGTACTTTTAAAGATGCAAAATGCTCTGTTTTATTCTCAGGGGAATTCCTGTGTACTGTTACCCTGGGGATAGAATTCCTTAAAACAAAACAATAATGATAGCAGCAAAAACCCTAAATACTCCAAGTGACGTTCACACTTAAGCAGAGAAGCAGCATAGGGTGTACATGTGTATACGGTGAGATCAAAAAAAAAAAAAAAAAGGAAAAACTAATTTTGTGTTGTAGTTTGTGGGGCAATGAAAAGAGGCCAAGAAATAGATGGAAGAAAAATATATGGAAAGGAATAATGAATATCTCCTCTGTTTCTTCTTTCGCAGTTCTGTTTTGAACCCAAAGTGGATGATGCCGTCAGAGCGGAACCACTGAGGCTGTGAAAAATTCCCATCTTCTCTTTGGCCATCAGTCGAGAAAAGATGGAAGACGCTTACAAGGATAGGACTTCACTGATGAAGGGTGCCAAGGACATTGCCAGAGAGGTGAAGAAACAGACAGTAAAGAAGGTGAATCAAGCCGTGGACCGAGCCCAGGATGAATACACCCAGAGGTCTTACAGTCGGTTCCAAGATGAAGAAGACGATGATGATTACTACCCGGCTGGAGAAACCTATAATGGGGAGGCCAACGATGATGAAGGCTCAAGTGAAGCCACTGAGGGCCATGATGAAGATGATGAGATCTATGAGGGGGAGTATCAGGGCATCCCCAGTATGAACCAAGCAAAGGACGGCATCGTGTCAGTGGGGCAGCCCAAGGGCGATGAGTACAAGGACCGGCAGGAGCTGGAATCAGAAAGAAGAGCTGACGAGGAAGAGCTAGCTCAGCAGTATGAGCTGATAATCCAAGAATGCGGTCATGGTCGTTTTCAATGGGCCCTTTTCTTCGTCCTGGGCATGGCTCTTATGGCAGATGGTGTAGAGGTGTTTGTCGTTGGCTTCGTGTTACCCAGTGCTGAGACAGACCTCTGCATCCCAAATTCAGGATCTGGATGGCTAGGTGAGTGTGTGGTATCCGTGAGACCAACTCTGAAACTGGCTTATTTGTTAAGCACAGTTATCAGCATAGAGAATAAATGCTTTTCATCTAGAGCACTGCATTTTTTTCTAACAAATTTTTTATTACAAAAAATTTTAAGCATACAAAAGAATCAAAATAATTGTATAGTGAACACCTGTGTATACCTACCACCTAGGTTCTATAGTTAACATTTACTATATTTTCTTTATCATCCATCCATCAACCCAATTTATTTTTATGCACTTCAAAGTAAGTTATAGTATGTTTTAACTTATATTTTTGTCATAGTTGCATTGATTTCTCCTTTATTAAATTCCAAAGCTACTCTCTTGGAAGTTAGTAATGCTGTTATATTTAACACTTTTCTAAATACAGAGATTAGTTCTGTAAAACTCTGACAAATGTGATTTCAAATGTCAAATTTTATGTGTAATACAGTAGTTTATTTTAGGAACTTGATAACTTTAATTTTTTCTATTATCTATGTGTATGTTTGCTTAGATTTTCAACTAGCCTTATTCGTATAATTTTCTATAGGTGATTTTTAAATCTTTTTCAAGGTGTGTAACTTTGTGTCCAAACTAGAAAAACTTCTTTATATTATTTTAAATCATATAAGTATTTAAATGTGTGTGTTAATAATATAACCTCTCTATAAAATATCTATACAGCAGATTTGGTTTTTGTTTTGAAGTTACCATGCACTCAGGTTTATATTTTTACAAAACACTCTCTGAGTTTGTGCAAGGGAAAATAAGTAGGCAAGAAGCAAGCACGCAGTGAAATATCCTCCCAGCAGTTTAAGGATCCACAGCAAACACTTGGTATATAAAATCAGGAGGATTTCCAAACTGTTTTTGCAAATCCTGCCTCAGAAAACACGTTTATGTGCATATTAAATCTTTATGTGTTTCAGAGTCTGTGAAAGAAAGTAAGAATACTTTGTATCTACATTTCCAAGGGACTTCTTTAAATCTTCAAAAACAAAAGTATACAATTCTTTTTGTGGAAACCTAGTAACTTTATTAAGTAATGTTGTTGTCATTGATGCTGAGAAATTTTCTGAGTGATTAAAATTAAATGCCATATCCTAACTTGCTCTATGACAACACAAGAGAGATAATCATGAATGAGAAAACGATATACATCTTTTTATTCGTTTAACACTTGTTTCTTTTATATGACCCACTCCTAGTATTCGTTTCTTTATGCTTAGCTAAAAGAAATGGATCCATGAAAGTAGATTGTGTAGGTTGAAGGGGTGGGAGTCAGGAGCATATTTTGCATATTTTGCTGGTACACTCATTTGTGTGTTCCACTATCAAATGCAGACATCACCATGCTTCAGAGGAGGGTCCTTGGTCATTCATCAAATTGATCATCTCAGCAGATTGATTTTGTATCTAGCACTGTATTGCATTTTTGTTTTTTTTCTTTTGGTGAGCAAGTGTATACAACTGTAAGCCTAGACATCAAAATATGTATTGAGATTTTGCTAAAGAAATATATCAGCAGAATGTGTAAAGAAGATAGACCCTTAGAAATATACCCACATAAATATTTAATAATTGCCAGCTTAAATTTAGAATAAAAATATTTTAATATTATGATCCTACCGTTTATACTGGAAATACTGCAGAAAAATCTAAGCCCAATTTGCCCTGTGCCTTTATCTTCCTGGTGCTGTGTGAAAGCACAGTATGACATATGGTTCTCTTATCAAACCATCCTCCAAACCCAGAAACCCTGGTGATGTTACCTACCCCCGGGTGGCATTTAGAAGTGTAGATAATGCTGCAGAACAATTGGAGCACAGATATTCTCATCTGCCCATAAATGTTGCCTGCTTTAGTGAATTAAAAATGTGTCCCCAGGAGTGTATAGTTTCACTCAGTGTTGTGAGTCCCCAACAGGAGCATTTTAATGCTTTCATAACTGTGCCTTCCAGACTTGCATTTCAATTATTTTGCCATTGTGTTTTCACTCATAATTGCATTCTAACAGAGTCTTTCTAGACAAGCATTTAAATTGTTTTGCCATTTCCATTTCATCAAATAATAGCTTTGTAATATAATTACCACACTAAGTCATAGCAATAGGATCAAAATGCAAGAAAGCAGGATGCATGACCCATGTTTGGTGGCATTTTGAGGATATAGATTTGCTAAATAATTTCTCATTTGCTACTAAGCATTGTGTCATTTTCCTCAAGGAAGACCAGGAACAAAAATATAACCCAATTTATGTTTTAATTATTTGGGAGATTGAGCCTCTCTTTGTGTTTGCTAAAAGATTGACTTAAAGGTATCTAAGGGCAGCCAGTGTGTGTATATCTGTGTGTGTGGTCTGTGTGTATATATGACATTGTTAATTGGGCCAGAATAAGTTAGAGTAAATATTTAATTATCTAATGATCTGCTCTTTGGAAGAACAAGGGCAGTCACTTTAAGATAATCTGTTCTCTATTGCCAAAGTCTATTTATTAAGCACTTACTGTGTGTAAAGCACAGTATTGTCACAAGGATAATAGGACAAAAGAGAGAGACAAGGTTTCTCTATCCAAGGAAGTTATAGTCTAGTATGGAGAAATGACAAATGGGTAGATTGCCAGTCTAGATACCAAGTATCAGCAGCCATAAGACAAGTGTAAATAAAGAGACTTCAAGCAGGGAGAACATGTTACAGGGTAAAGCCCTGACTAAAGCAGTGGAGAGAAGAAATGGATTTCAGAGCTACTCCAGAAGTAGAGTCAGCAAGGATTTGCTCATTGATTAGCTTAGAGTGGGGAGGAAAGGACCAATTAATGAAAGAACGGCAGTTCGTTGAATTAGGTAAGGCAGAATATAGATTTTAGCAGGAGGGAGAAAGATGAAAATGTTTAGTTTGAGACCCTCTCATTTTGAGGTCATTGGGGACAATCAAAGAGGAGTGCCAATGGGCTATTCCCCATTCGAGCTGAAATGCCCAGAGATTTGGAAGCCATGTTGTTTAAGACAACATTGCCAATGACCTTAATGCGGGAGAGAATGGTTTCCTGCTGAATACTATTTATGGGGCTGGTGGTGGAGGAGGAATCATTAAGGAGATAGAGGAGAGGCCAGAGAAAGGAGCAGCCAGGAGAAAGGGGAGGTCTGGAACTTGCTGGAAGAAGGAAGGGATGTATAGCTTTCAGGTGCCACAGTCTTGCAGTAGAGGCTGGCAATTAAGAGTTATTGGCTGCTGCAAACAGCTCTTAAGATGAACACAGTGAGCACAATGAACACAATGAGCCAGACTAGGAAGTTTTTAAGCCTTCATACTGAATGAAGTGAAAATGTGTCCTCCAGATTTCCAGCCCCTGGTCATAAGGTGGGGTTTTCCAGGACATCAGGCCTTCTCCCTTCCCATTTGCTGTGGCTTAGAGTGGATGCTGTGGAAGTGGGCCTTCTGGCTTAGCTCCTGTCCAGTGGTTGTTGAGGGGGGCAAGTATGGTTCTAAGATTACCCCAGGCAGGAAAGATGTGCAACCATTTTCAGCTCAGCCCTACCCTGACTCTAGCCCATTAGAGCAGAACAAGCAGCATGCTGGCACCTCTTCCCTTGCATCGCAGGGGCTGGCCTCCCGCTCACTGGCTTATTTTCTCCTAAGACCCAGCCAGTGAAGCAGAGAAAATGATCATTATTGGTTCAACTGCTTTATTGCTGAGGGTTACAAAGATGAGCGATATTTAAGAACTAAAATATTATCACAGCCAGGTGTTGACTAATACAAAATAGATGCAAAGCAACATATTCTAACCCAAAATGTGCTTTTATAACTAAACCTGAACATAGTGAAACATCCTGTGTTTCTTTTATCCTTTTCAAGGCAAATATCAACTGCTACCCGTAATACCCATATGCATTGGTAGTTTTCAGGACAGGAGTTTTAGCAGCGTAACAGAGGCAGGGCCAGATTGCTTTGGGAAGAAACATGAATGTTGTTCAGAAAAATGGAGACAGCAAGAACATTTCATTTGATAAGCATTAATTGAGTACCAACTCTGAGCCAGGTACCTGGCAAGGTACATTGAGAGGATATTCTGATTAGTATGTTGTGACCTTGTCATTCAGGAACTTTATTTATTTATTTATATTTATTTATTTATTAACAATGTGACAGATACACTTGTGATACATTTTAGTGCTTTATGTGTTTTGCTTTTTCTATGACAAAGATACTGGATAAAATGCTGTAGGATTTCAGAGGAGGGAACTACCAGGTTTGCCTTTGGGAACTGATGAAAACTCATCTAGGAATTGACATTTAAACAGGGTTTTGAACCGTGGCACATGTATACCAATGTCACAAACCTTCACATTCTGCACATGTATCCCAGAACTTAAAGTAAAAAATATAAACAGAGTTTTGAGAGCCGGATGAGAATTTACCAGGCAGATAAGAGGAAGGATGGCACTTCAGGAAGATGTTATAATTGCCCAATAGCCTGGACTTGGTAGGCCATCATGTGAACTTATGTGTGGTAGGGGTAGTAGTGTTGGAGCTGACAGGTCACATTGTGGATATGTTGTGAAGACCTTAATGCCAAGATGGGGGTTTGGACTATCATTAAATCATTAGACCTGTGTTTTAGAAAGCTTCCTCTCGCAGCAGTGTGGGGAGATAGTTAGATGGGAGAGAGACTTAAAATGTCAAATAGACTTTAAGCCACTTACTCGTGTGACCATTTGCAAGTAATTTAAATTTCTCTGTGCCTCAGTTTTCATAGCTGTATGTTGGCAATAAGAATACCCAATTAGATTGGGATGATTGAATGAGATAATGTATAACTCTTAGCAAAGCATTGATTATATAGCAAACACTAATAAATGATAGCTGCTATAATAATTAATAGAGGTGTGAATATCAGTTAGGAGGCTAATGCAATAGCCCAGGCAAAACATGATGAAATCCCAAACTGTATCAGTTAATAGGGTGAGCAAGGCATCAAAATTGGAAGCGTTTCTGGAAGATTAATGGAAAAATTTGCTGAATGAGAAAGATAAGCAGGTAGTTGAGGATGATAGCCAAGGGATTGGGCAGGTACAGGGGAGGCAGAGCAGATGAGGAGGCTGATGAAGTTCATTTTGGAGGGTGTTAATCTGGTAGGTAGAAAAGGTCAGGACCAGAATGGCAGATGTGAGATTCTGAAAAGGGAGGTTTAACCAGAGAACACAGCTAAACAGGAGGTGGACAATGACTGATGAAGGTATCAGATAGCTTAGCATGGGGTTAGAGAGTCTTTTGGCCCCAAAATAACTAACAGCCAGTAGTAAATTCCTCTGCATAATGCTTTTAGGTTTTTTAATTTTTTTAAAAAGAAAAATCTTATTACAATCCTCTTAAAAGCTCCTGTTTCCCTTCAGAACCAGTGGCCATGTTTAAAATTTGGTCTATGTGCTCCTCTAGACATGCCAATTAGATGTGCTTGTTCTGCAGAGCCCTCTTTGGAGTGGGAGTGGGGAGGTGTTGACGGGACCTCCTCTGGCATCCCTTCCCTCTGCTTCATCAGAGAAGACTCAGATTCATCCATTTAGGTGAGGAAAGGATTCCATAGCTAAACAACAAAAAATTTTAACATCTTAGCTGGAATATCAGTGACTTGAGCTGTCACACTGGTGTTACAGGTTCAGTGTTTGATGAAGTGGTGTTATGAAGCAGCCAGGATGTGTAGGGCATAGCTCAAGGCCCTGAAAGAAAGATTAAGATGAACAAGGTTTGGCTCCTATTACCAGGGGGAATCATAATATTTCCCAGCTTTTGTTTCCTTAGTGATGTAGGCAAACCCTGTCATTTTAAAGGTGAAGATAGGAGACCCAGAGAACTCAGTTGACTTGCCTGATCTGTAGCTGCGTATTAGCTGAGGCAGACTCTGGAACACATATACCAACTCTTAGTCCTGTGTTCCTTTCCAGTTCCCTCACATTTTCATTTAAAGCCCTTTCAGTGGGGATAACCCAGAGAAGAACACAAGGCTTTCCATTCTTGGTGAAAATACAGCACTCCGCTATGTCAAGCAAGATAAAGGTGATCTGGAAATTCCCTTTTTGCTTGTGAAGTCCAACAAAGTAATCACCTGTTGAACTCGTACATTTTTATCTGCTTTTCAAAAACCTTAATAGAAGATATCACCTGTTTTTTGTAATTATAAACAGTACATAATGGCAAATATATGATCACAAATGAGAAATTTGATTGCCTCAGAGAATTAAATCAGCCCATAGTGCAAAGTCATCTTAAAGAGGCAGAGTGGCAGAAAAAATAAAGAAAGGGAATGTCAGCCTCATGGGAACCAAGGATTTTGTCTGTTGTTCCCTACTGTATCCTCTTGCCCAGATCAGTGTGTGGTACATAATAGGATCTCAACAAATATTTGTTGAATGAATGAATGACAGTCTCTGAGATCTTTAGCACTTTGAGAACTAACTGAAAATATGAACATATCTAAAGTAAGCATGTATTATTTTGGGCTGGGCATGGCGGCTCATTCCTGTAATCCCAGCACTTTGGGAGGATGAGGCGGGCGGATCACGAGGTCAGGAGATGGAGACCATCCTGGCTAACATGGTGAAACCCTGTCTCTACTAAAAATGCAAAAAAATTAGCCGGGTGTGGTGGCAGGTGCCTATAGTCCCAGCTATTCGGGAGGCTGAGGCAGGAGAATGATTTGAACCCAGGAGGCAGAGTTTGCAGTGAGCCGAGATCACGCCACTGAACTCCAGTCTGGGCAATAGAGTGAGACTCTGTCTCAAAAAAAAAAAAAATGTATTATTTTGAATTGAAACTCAGTAGAGGAGGAATAGCAAAGAGAAAGTCATAGATGCAGATGTTGGCAGTGCCCTTCCAAATAGTGCTCAGGGTTGAGGTGCCCTGATCTAAAGATTTAGTCTATCTATCTAGGGGCCACATGTATCTCTATTGTAGGGAAAGATGCATTAGGCATCCTTGGCCTGGAATTTGTGAAGACCTGAATACTGTAGCTAAGACCTCTCATTCTCATTCCATGTTCCAAAGCAACTTGAGGATTTCAAATTCAGCTTTCTCTAGAGCTTGCCCATCAGAAATATGCTGGCCAAAGAATGCCAGTTTTCTCGGGAGTCCTGTTTTTCATTTTAATTGGCCAACTGGCATTCTATTTTTTTCTGTCAGTCGTGGTGAGGTTGACCATTGGGAGTCTGCTTCTAAGCGATAGATCTGTCCTTAGTGTGCTGACATATCGGGTTTCTGAACATATAAGACTGAGGTCCAAACCAGTCTTGCATCCTGGGAGGCCTACTTGGTGTTCACCTAGTTTCCTGGAGAAATAGTCCATCTTCATAGATACTAGGTTTTCTTTCAAACATCTGCAATATTAGCTAGAGTAAATTGGTATATTGGATGAAAACAGCTAGACCAATAACACCAAAGCATTAAAAAGACAATACTTTTACATATAACTGGAACTTTACTTGACTTTTTTCCATTTTTAGAAGCTCTTGAAAGTTTTTAAAATATTTCTAAAGAATTCTAGAATAAATATAGATATTTACAAATTTGGGATATATTTTTGGATAGAAATGGAGCAGTTGTTTTTGTTTTACTGAAAACTTTCCTATCAACTGTACCAAGTCAGACTACTCGGCATTCTTATATCTTCCATTGGTAGCTAGAATGTTCACTCAACCAAAATTTATTGAGCATCTACTATGTGACAAGCACTGTTTAGACTCTAGAAATAAATTACAGCAAATTTCTCTGGTAGACCTTGAACATGTTTTCAGCTTCTCTTTCTATAGTTTTTACTTGGATGCTGGAATTCCTTGAAATATACAGAATTCATTCCCCCCATGCCCCTTTGCTTTGTTTGACACTTCTAGAAAGAAAGCGTAGTTTCTTTGAGAGAAGAGCTGGATAGATATGGCCCGAACCCTTATTCCTTTAGGGATTAACAAAAGAAGAAATATTCTGTTGGATTTTCTAGCTGCTTTATCGAGAGATAGCTGGGTCTGAAAACAATCTCAAGTTTCTGAGATTTCCCTTTGCTAGTTTCATAGACTCTTGTTTTCCGCTAGACTGCAGGTGGAGTGCAGTGATTGGCTCACAGTGCGTGAACCAATCTTTTTCAAGTGTGTCTAACCCCTGCTCGGTGTTGCCGGGTAGACCAGCATATCCAAGCTGATGACAAAGAGGGACGCAGAGTTTTTCCTCTTGTAGCTTTATTCCAAATTTTTGATGATTTGGCATCTGAGTGTGGCCTACATGTTAAGACCCATTGTTTTTTTTCCCTAAAAATGTACACTGCAGACTTTAGGATCAGCAGCTCTATACCCTGCCTGATCTCTTTGTCCTCAGCATCTATGTGGGTATCTCTCATGGAACTTTATTCTTTGTTGTGTATGCACCCTCTGTCTCTGTTTAGCCTCTCAGGCATCACAGTGATCCTAATTGGAATTAAAAAGTTATTGGCTCATAGAGCACATCCTGTCTACCAACACTAGCAAAATCTTATTTGGATTCATTATTGCAAAATTGGAAAAGAAGATTCAATAATTTATCACCATTATGGTCCTGGATCTTATTTCCTCTTGCCTTTCAAATTCTCCTGGGAGGAGAGAGGCTTCTGACATTCAAGTGGAGGTGGACCAAGCAGCCTGAAAAGACTCCTCCATCCAAGGAGTCAGATTCACTCTCACAGGACAGGAAATGAACAGAAACTCCCTGCCTCATTCCTGAAATTTGCCAATAAATAGCATGCTAAGACGGTGAAAGTTTGATAGGAAAATATCCGTCTGCCACCCTGAGGGTCACTGAGCGTCTTCCATAATATGGCTCTGAACCTGAAGGCAGATTTCTTTATTCCTGCACTCTGAATTATTGTATCCCTATATCCTAGAACACTCTAGGATGAGGATTCTGATAGGAATCCTCACTAACACTGAGAGCACTGGTCTCACATACATTAATCCAGTCTGAGACTCTATCTAAAGTTACTGGAGAACTTGCTGATGTATTTTCAGGTTGGAGAACGTGTTCATGTGGACTTCACTTTAAATAAGGCAATTGAAGCCAGGCATGGTGTCTCACACCTATAATCCCACCACTTTGGGAGGCCAAGGCGGGTGGATCACTTGAGGTCAGAAGTTCAAGACCAGCCTGGCCAACATGGTGAAACCCTGTCTTTACTAAAAATACAAAAATTAGCTGGGCGTGGTGGTACGTGCCTGTAGTCCCAGCTACTCAGGAGGCTGAGGCAGGAGAATGGCTTGAACCTGGGAGGTGGAGGCTGCAGTGAGCCAAGATCACGCCACTGCACTCCAGCCTGGGTGACAGAGCGAGAGTCCATCTCAAAAAAAAAAAAAAGTAAAATTTAAAATATTTAAAAATTAAAAATAAATAAGGTGGTTGAATTGTTAATTATCTAACAATTGGATCAAGTCAAATACAAATAATATAGACTCATAGGTTTGATTTCAGATTATCAATATGCAGTTGCACCTTTTCATGTGAAATCTAACATCTAAGTATTCTCACACAAACAAGAACAAGGGCCTTTAAATGGCCTGAGCTTCCTGCTGAACACTTCAGTGTTAGAAACTATTCATCACATTCATCTTCATCAATTAGTCTGATAAATTACTGATTAAGTATTTCTAACACACATATTTGCAAACCAATATTTTTACCCTAAATTTAGGAATTTCTTTTTGGCCTGTAAGATTGTGAAAGAAAAAGTAAAAGAAGTAAATGAGTGTAGTTCTTACCTTCAATTTCAAAATTGAGGTCTCTAATCAAATTGAAAACGATGAGGAAACAATGAGTTTTTCCAATTAAAATTTTTTTTACAGTGAGGAGTTTGCTTAAAAATAGAATTTAATGATCTTTACATTATTTTCACATCTCTCTGTCTTGATCCTATTTAATGTGCTTATAATCGTAACTACAATTATGTAAATACAGGTTAGTTCATCTTTGCTACCTTCACTTTATTTCTTTTTTTGTTTTGTTTTTGTTTTTTTGTTTTTTTGTTTTTTTTTTGAGACGGAGTCTCGCTCTGTAGCCCAGGCTGGAGTGCAGTGGCCGGATCTCAGCTCACTGCAAGCTCCGCCTCCCGGGTTTACGCCATTCTCCTGCCTCAGCCTCCCGAGTAGCTGGGACTACAGGCGCCCGCCACCTCGCCCGGCTATTTTTTTGTATTTCTTAGTAGAGACGGGGTTTCACCGTGTTAGCCAGGATGGTCTCGATCTCCTGACCTCGTGATCCGCCCATCTCGGCCTCCCAAAGTGCTGGGATTACAGGCTTGAGCCACCGCGCCCGGCCTCCTTCACTTTATTTCACACAAAGATTTTGGAGAATCGATACAGTGTGTTGTGGGCACTAGTGAGTGTATGGCCATTCGTAATTCACTGTTCTGGTACCTTGCTTAGCCATCTGTTACTCAGCATTTGAATGTATCCAGTTCTTTGCTTATTATATGAAAATAATGCTCCAATTAATGTCATTATTAAAATTACTCTTTTGTTTGGGACATTTAGTTGATATGTTTTCCCCAAAGCAGAAATGAAAGTTACTAATGAGTATATGATATTTTAATTTCTTTTTAAAAAACATTAACGTAAGTAATACTGGAAGAAGAAAATAATATGACAAATATTCAATAATGTTGGAATGCCAGACAACATAGGCCCAGGGAATAGTCGAGGCTGAGTAGGAAGTCCTTTGCATATTCTCCAAATATGGTATCTCTTCAACTTTTTCTTTCTTTTTTTTTTTTTTTGAGACGGAGTCTTGCTCTGTTGCCAGGTTAGAGTGCAGTGGCGCAATCTCGGCTCACTGCAACGTTTGACTCCCTGGTTCAAGTGATTCTCCTTCCTCAACCTCCCAAGTAACTGGGATTACAGGCACCTGCCACCATGCCTGGCTAATTTTTGTATTTTTAGTAGAAACGGGGTTTCACCATGTGGCCAGGATGGTCTTGATATCCTGACCTCATGATCCACCCGCCTCGGTCTCCCAAAGTGCTGGGATTACAGGTGTGAGCCACCGTGCCCAGCTGGCCTGTTCAATTTTTTCTTAAGGAAATTGGTGGCAATGATGATAATGAAAAGGCATTAGTGTGCCCAGGGGAAAACATTAGTGGTCAGATGATGAGACACAGAGAGAGGATAAGGGGTGCCCCATCTTAGGTACTTACCCTCCAAACAATGAAGTAGCCCCTAATCCCTTACCCCAGAAATCAGTTCATTCTCCCATGTCCAACTCTATGTTAGCATTTCTCAACAGGAGCCCTAGTAACAGCGACAGGTCTGTGCTGTGTGGTACTGTCTCACACATTGCAGGATGTTTACTAGCCGTGACCTCTGCCCACAAAATGTAAGCAGTGCTTCCCAGGCATTGCTTAAAACATGTGCCTTATCACACTCCAGACAAGGCCTCTCAAATACATATTTCTACCTGACCCCAGGAAGCAATAAGATCCACGGCTCAGGCTCTAGCAGTGGCATTACCACAACAGCAGTGGACCCTGGAATTCAGTGTGGGGGAAACAGAATAATTGTTTCTTGTTCTGGCTTTCTGCCCTCCTGGTAGTGGTTCTACATCTTCTAGGATTGCGGTTTTAACATCGAGGATCTTCTACTGATCTTGACAATGGTCTTGAATTTTTTCCTAACTAATATGTGTTGGAAAACCAAGCCGGTCAGCAACTGAGCCATTCTGGGTGTTGTAGAGCTTAGAGTGATTTAGTGCTCACAGAATAAAACACCCTAAATTTGAAGAAGAGAAAAACTGAAGTCAAATAAGGAGGAAATGACTCACATAGAGGCACATGCCATTACCAGTGAGGTAGGAATAAAAACTTCGTGTGCCTAATTTTCAGACTGGGATTTTCTTTATCCAAAAAGTGCATAATCTCAGTTGGTGGTGGCGGTTACGCAACAGTGTGAATGTTCTCAGCTTCACGTCATAGTAAGATGATACATTTTATGTTCTGTGTGTTTTATACAATTTTTAAAAATGCAGTGTTCCTGTGCACTTAGGAATGAAAAGCTATTTATCAATATTGGAATATTGCTTATTTCTGCCATAAAATTATTTTTTCACTGTAAAGACCGAGCCTGGAAACAGTGAAGCTGACAGCTGAGAAACTGCCGAAAACCCTAATAAAAACACTTTCCAGAGCCAACTCACACTGTGGGGCTGCCATGGACAATTGTGCAGGTTGTGACCTGCACAAAAGGACCTGGACTTGTGGAAGGGGTGGGGTTGGAATCCAACCCTTTTACTCACCAAGCCATTCATCTCGGTTTAGGGCTGCTTTTACATATCTGGAGGAAAGGATGATCTTTGCTAATTTCTCTTCCTTGAGGGAGCTCCTTTTCGTAATTCATCCACCCGGATGAATCTGCCTTTTCCCAATTCATGTAGAAGTGTCTTCTGTGCCAGGAGGCTCTGCTACTTGATGATCAACTTTAGGTAGTGGGGAACCTGAGGAGACACAAAAGGAGAAGGGATATAAGAAACCATGATCTTACCCTTCCAAGAACTGAAGGCAGACACAGAATATTCAGAAGATGAGAACCGTTCAAAGGGAAAACATAACTAAAGTGCAAATATAATTCAGTCAACATTCACATAAGCAGTTACAGTTGTGGATTTTAAGTATAGTCAGATTAATAAGAGGGTTTTTGTTTGTTTGTTTTTTAGCAAATCGTGTCTAATTAGCTTAAAATATTTGGGAAATGCTGAGAAATGAGGGAATTTTGAGTTTATAAGTACACTGCATGCTAATGACTCAGAATAACAGAATTGGAGAGAATGGACCGTCTTCTCTTGCCGAGGCCCAGGCCCCAGAGAAGAGCTCATGCAGAGCAGAACTAAGCTACAGTCACCAGGGATTTTGTGGGAAAGATTACCTCCATACTGGGAGGGGCCCACGCAATTTGCATCACCGTAGCTCCCCTCTCCAGGAGTTCCTGGGAGAGCATTTCTGTTTAGGTACATAGCAGAGGAGCAAGCTCCTAGAGTGGAAGTTAAAGGGGCTGCTTAATGTTCGGTGTGTACTTTGTGAGGTTAGGGAGGTAGGATGTTAAAGTCAGATGCTGCTCTACTTAGTATGGGATGTCAATAAGGTACTTACTTCAAAGTAGGTACTGGAGCGTACCTTTCTTCTAAGAGACTAAGATTTTGTTGTTGTTCTTCAGAGAAGCATTTGTGGAATATTTCTGTAGTACTTAAGTGGCCAAAGATCAATACACAAAATAAATGACAGTCCTGGTGGCTTTTAATATTTAAATTTAGATAATTATGATGTCCAAAGAGAAGAGAAAGAGATGCTTTAAGTCATTACCAAAAATATCTTAGTCCTTGAGAGGGATTTGCTGAACCAAGGCGAGAACGAAGTCTGTGTGTCCCCTTTTCTGCAAAGAAGCTGACGCCACATGATACAAAGGCCTGCCCTTAACCCAGTTAATATGAACATGACATGGCACCAAAGAGGGGAGAGAATTGACAGGGAGAGTCCCAGTTTTAAGCTCCCAAGCAAGATCTTTGAGTGGGGGTGGGAGGGGTCCTTTTGCCCTTTCCTAATGACTAAATGAAACCAAATCTACTGAAGAGGCCCCTCCTCTCCTCCTGGGAGATGGTGGTGCCATTGTCAAAATAGGTGGGACACATTTGGGAGAGATTTGGGGAACACAGTTTGACCTTCACATTTAAGAATCCAGTTTACTCCTGTGGCCTTGTTTGCACTCTCCTCCCATCACTCATATAATAATAATTATATGTCCTTGCCTTCTGTAAGCTCATTTCAGTTGGTGTAGCAAAGATACTTCTATCACACACACACAAATTCTTCTCTTAGGGGTTCATGTGGAAACGAAAACACAATGTGTTCCACTCCACCTGAAAAGCAAGGCTGCTTTCTCTGCAGCACACTGCTTCCTGACAAGGACCCAGCTAAGTGTCATGAAGCTACTCACCTGGAGGTGGCATCAGCATCTCCTGCCTCTTAAGTCAACCAGGGAAAGCATGGACGAGAGCAGCCGTGTGGGTGTTACAGGAAAGGTCCTGATCCAGATCCCTAGAGAGGGTTCTTGGATGTCGCACAAGAAAGAATTCAGGGTGACTCCACAGTAAAAGCAAGTTTATTAAGAAAGTAAAGGAATGAAAGCAGAGCTACTCCATGGACCAGCCCCTGAGGGCTGCTTGTTGCCCATTTTTATGGTTATTTCTGGATGCTATGCTAAACAAGGGGTGGATTATTCATGCGTCCCCTTTCTAGACCATAGAGGGTGACTTTCTGATGTTGCCATGGCATTTGTAAACTGTCATGGCACGGGTGGGAGTGTAGCAATGAGAACGACCAGAGGTCACTCTCGTCACCATCTTGGTTTTGGTGGCTTTTGGCCAGCTTCTTTACTGCAACCTGTTTTATCAGCAAGGTATTTATGGCCTGTATTTTGTATGAATCTCCTATCTTATCCTGTTACTTAGAATGCCTTAACTGTCTGGGAATGTAGCTCAGTAGGTCTCAGCCTCAGCTCCTATTCAACACAGAGTTGCTCTGGTTCAAGTGCCTCTGACATGGGGGCTAATGACATCAGAACTGGAAAGAAAGATGATAAAGGAACCAGATTTAAAAAAAAAAAAAAAAAAAGCAAAACAAAACAAGGATACCAAATGGAAAATAAACAAAAAAAAGTTTTAAAAAGAAAAAAAATTAAGTGCTGACACATGCCACAATATGGATGAACCTGGAAAACATGATATTATACCAGACACAAAGGGACAAATATTGTCTATGAATTATCTAGAATAGGCAAACTCATGGAGATGGGGAGTAGATGAGAATTACCAGGGACTCTTGTAGAATTACCCAGGGCTCCGTCCAAGGGAGAGGGGAATGGGAAGGTACAATGCGTACAGCTATAGGTTTGTGGTGATGAAGAAGTTTTGGGCATAGGTAATGGTGATGGTTGACAACAATGTGAATGTAATCAATACCATTGAATTGTACACTAAAAATAATTAAAATGGAAATTTTTTTGCTACATAAATTTTAACACAATACAAAAAGAAAAAGTTGGAAAGAAGTCCTTTTGGAGGTGAGTGGGTGCTCCTAGTCAGAGATAGGGAGGGTCCACTCTTTTCCTGTGTTTGAAGAGATCCTGGGACTGGCGGTGTGTATATGTAGAGGTAGATATGTCCTGACAGGATGGCCTTATCACAGGAATCAGGATTCATATGTGGTCCCAATTCTGTGTCTGTGCCAGCTGTTCCTGTAGCTTTCTTCCTTAGGGGTCCAGAGCACTTCAGCATGGAGTTTGCCATAATGGCTTCTCATCTGTCTGGATTGCTGAATTCCTGTCTAGCTTCCTGGGCAATTTGAGAGTAGAGGGTGGGACTTGGCTGTGGCCAAATTAGGCTACTTGGAAATCAGAGGGGAACAAGTATGCAACCTAAAACATTCTGTAGGTCATTTGTAGTTCACCTGCAGTCAGATAAAATCATTAGATTAAAAAATGTGACTTCATTTATGTAACTTTTTTGACAAGATACTTATTTTAGGTAAATGCAGCTTACCTCTACAAGAACCAAAGCTCTTTTTGCTTAAGCTTATTTTTTAAATGGAAATCAAACATGTTGTATATACTCTTTTTGAAATGTATCATATATAATTTAAATGCATCCTGATGATTCAGGGTATCTATTTTTGTTTTTTATGTAATACATTTTTTTCCTATACACCTTTCTGTCATGCTGTTATTGCTATCATTTTAACTGCCCCTAATTCATTCCTTGATGTTTCTGTGCTGTGGTTTAGGATGCTAAATAAAGAGACTAGTTAAGAATTATATATTAAATAAGAGCAAATAGCTATGGAGTCATTGCTTGACTTTACAACTGGGCTTTGGGCCAGATATGTGGGGTGTCCAGAAACCAAGTTCAAGGTTCTGGAAGAGTGGGCTAAGGACACTGGAAATTTGGCTTTTGATATGTCACTATATATCTTTTTCTTCAAATCTCAAATAACTCCCTGCAAATAGGGTCAGTGCTCAACTGTGCACCAGTTAGAAAAGTCAAGTAGTTGGCTTAAATTATTTTTATGTGTCTGGCCAGGGTATAAATAGTTTAAGAGTTTAGAATTAATACAAAATAGATTTAAGATTTTAAAATTTTAACTCCCTTATTCTTTGTGACATGGTCACTGGCCATGACTATTCCTTTCATCCTCTGGGCTTCCTTTTTCTCTCTCTCTCTTTAGAGACAGGATTTCACTCTGTTGCCCAAGCTGGAGTACAGTGGTACAATCACTGCTCACTGTAGCCTCAATCTCCTGGGCTCAAGTAATTCTCCCACCTCTGCCTCCTAAGTATCTGGGACTATAGGTGCACACCACCATGTCTGGCTAATTTTTTTTTAAATTTTTTGTAGAGTCAGAGTTTCACTATGTTGCCCAGGCTGGTCTTGAACTCCTGGGCTCAAACAATCCTCCTACCTTGGCTTCTCAAAGTGCTGAGATTACAGGCGTGAGCCACTGCATCTGGCCTCTGGCCTCCCTTTCTAATGGGTCTTGTGATAGAGACTTTTGTCCCCACAGCCTACTTGCCATTGTTGTTCTGACCATCCCTGGGAGAAAGTGGGTGGAGGCTTTGGGTCACATCTAGTCTTGGCTAGTTAGTATATAGATCGATCTAAACGTCTTTGATTGGCATTCAGAACTGCACAATTTGAGCGTATTTTTCCAGTCTTAATCTGCCACTCACTCTCCTCCCCCAAGATATTCTGAGGTCAGGGGTAGTTAGGGTTGCCAGATGCTTATTATTAAAAAATTGTTTGCTGCTGATCTGAAATTCAAATGTAACTGGGCAACCCTACCACTACTGTTGATGACCACAGGAGGGAGGAGAGATTAGAGTTTGGTTCTTGCCTTCTGTATGCCAGGCATGGCCATATCAGTCATATTAATTTCATTATCTCATTTAATCAGAATCACATCCAATCCCAGACCTTCTGAATCAGTGCTGGGCATGGAGCCTGGGAACCTGTGTATGTCTTATGAGCATTCCAAGTGATTCCTATTCAAAGGGAGTTACAGAAACACCATGACCTAGACCACTGCCCCCCAGACATCATGTGGATGCAGGTCACCTGAGGTTTGAGCTGAAGTGCAGGTTTTGATACTGCAGACCTGGAGTGGGGCCTCAGGTTCCGCATGCCAACCACCTCCCACGAGATGCTGAGGCTGCTGGTTGCAAACCCCACTTGGAGTCGTGCTGTCCTGAGCCTCCCAGCCAAGAAGCAGCACCCCCAGCTGTTATGATAATGAAGATTATAAATGATACTATCTTTTTAAATAATCAGAGGTGGGGATATAAGTGGAAGTATTTGTCTTATTCACCAATATACAGTAACATCTATGTATGAAGGGTGAAGTTTTGTGTGCCATTTTTGAGGAAACTTTTTCTTTTTTCCAAAAAGTAAATGTCGTATCCACAGCTGAGAGATGCACATTTTTTTCTCCACTAAGTGGATATTGGCTTATTTATGCTGGTCTTTCTTTCTTATACACGGTAGGGAGACATCTGTCCCTAATCACATTTACAGCTTCAGATCTCAGAATGGACTCCAGATGTGCAGGGCACAGTGTGACTTGGCTTTGTGGAAATAGTTTCTCAGTGCCAGAGTCACGGTGATAAAGTTATAATGTGACTCCTTCAGTTTTCTTCCCCTCCTAGCTGCATGAAATTAAATGGTTTTATTGAGAGTAGCTTAGTTTACTCAGCAGAATCTAGTTAGATCTAGTTAGATATTTAAGGTACAACTGTGTCAAAGAACTGACAGAAAATCGAAAGAGTTAACCCAACTGCTCAAAAGGACAAAAGAAAGTCCTGCTGCAGAATCACTTTAGCCATAAACATACACACCCAAATGAAGGCAAATTTTGTAGGTGACAGGTGGTTAGCTTCTCAGTGCCCTTTATCTGTTGATTTAATATCTATCTATTTTTCTTTTTTTTGGTTTGAGATGGAGTGTTGCTCTGTCAACAGGCTGGCCACAACCTGTAACCTCTGCCTCTTGGGTTCAAGTGATCCTCCTGCCTCAGCCTCCCAAGTAGCTGAGACTACAGGTGTGTGTCACCGCGCCCAGCTAATTTTTGTATTTTTAGTAGAGATGGCGTTTCATCATTTTGGCCAGGATGGTCTCGATCTCTTGACCTCATGATCTGCCTGCCTCGGCCTCCCAAAGTGCTAGGATTACAGGCACAAGCCACCGTGCCTGGCCTCTATTTATTTTTCTAATATGTAGTTATGAGATGAGCAGAGGTTAGACTGGAGATGTCTTTGTGGAATATCACCTTTCAAAATTTAGCTGTTCTCACACAGAAAGCACACAAGCAGCAGCCCATCTGTTCATCTGTTTATTCATCAAAATCTTTTTTTTTTTTTTTTTTTTTTTTTTTTGAGACGGAGTCTCACTGTGTCTCCCAGGCTGGAGTGCAGTGGCATGATCTCGGCTCACTGCAAGCTCCGCCTCCCGGGTTCACGCCATTCTCCCGCCTCAGCCTCCCAAGTAGCTGAGACTACAGGCGCCTGCCACCACGCCCGGCTAGTTTTTTGTATTTTTAGTAGAGACGGGGTTTCACCATGTTAGCCAGGATAGTCTCGATCTCCTGACCTCGTGATCCACCCGCCTCGGCCTCCCAAAGTGAGACCAGGTGTCACTCTGTTGCCCAGGCTGGAGTGCAGTGGCACAATGACGGCTCACTGCAGTTTTGACCTCCCAGGCTCAGGTGATCCTCCCACCTCAGCCTCCTGAGTAGCTGGGACCACAGATGTGTACCACCATGCCTGGCTAATTTTTTTATTTTTATTTTTGTGGAGATGGGGGCCTCCCTTTTTTGCCCACGTTGGTCTTGAACTCCTGGCCTCAAGTGATCCTCCCACCTCGGACTCACAAAGTGTTGGAATGACAGGCTTGAAACATGGCATTCATCAAATTCTTACCTACTCAATGCAAGCCACTGCAATCTGTTGTGTGGCAAATACAAAGACCAACCAGATACAAACTGTCTGCAAAAGACACTTGTCATCAGAATGATAGAAGAAGCAGAGGACTGAGAGATTCATTCTGTTTGAAGGAGGAGTGGATTTTAAAAAAGCTTTCAGGAGACTGTGGTATTTGAGCCAGGCTTCAAGTTGTGGATAGAATTTGGACTTGCAGAGATGGAGCTGGGTAAATGGTGTTTCTGAAAGACAGAACAAACTGAGCAAAGGCACGAAGGCATGGAAATCCTGGATAGAGTATCATGAATATATTACAGTTCCAGTTTGTCAAAGTGGAGCATGCTTACAGGGAAGCAATTGGAAATGTGGGTGGGACCTACCTGTTGTTGGAGAGCTTGAGATGAATTTATTTTGGTGCCAGTGGGGAGTGGTTGATGCGTGAGCAGCAGAAGAGTGACATGGTGAAATGTCATTTGGGAGACTGCTGTGTGTGGAATGGATTGGACAGGCACAAACTTCAGACGGAAATCAGCTGAGACACATCTGAAATAGTCTAGCCTTCAGGTGACGAGGGCCTGGCTGTGGGTGATGGAAGGGAGAAGGTGTTTGTGGGCAAATTCCTAAACCTTAACAACCATGAGCTATGGGTGCAGGGAGGAGGGCCATGTCATATGGTACTGGGACCTCCAGCCCAGGTGTTATGCCATAATACGAGATTAGAGTTCTGAGGTTGGCGAGGAGGTGGGAGAGCCCACGTGTAGGAAGGAAGATGCATTTGGTTATTGTGAACTGTAAGAGCAAGAATTGAGTGTGTCTTCTTCACATAGTGCCCTTAGCAGAGCCTGGGTGGCAAGTGGTGCCCAGTGAATCTTTGTTGAGGTTGAGATGCCAGCCAGGCTGCTAAGAGGAAGCTGTCCGGGAAGGCAGTTGGAAATGGCTCCTGGGGCTTCATGGGAAGTCTAGCCCTAGAGATGGAAATTTGGGCAATCTTGGAATAGTGGTGTAACAGAGCCCTCAGGAAAGAAAGCTGCAGACAGAGCTACAGTGATGCCTTAGCGGGTGAGAGAAGTCCCAAAATACATATGTAACAAACCTGCACGTCGTGCACGTGTACCCTAGAACTTAAAGTATCATAATAATTTAAAAATAAATAAATAAATAAATAAATGGTTTGAATGTCAGGAAAGTCTCAGTTGCCTGCAGGCCAAGAACAAAAAGGATTTCAGGAAGGAGCAAGTGGGCACAACAGATAACTGCTTCTGAGGGGACAGGACTGAGAAAAGGACACGGGCAGTGGCCATGAGAAAGCTGTTCTGGAGGGTGGCAGGGACAGATGTCAGATGAACTGCTCAATTTGGTTTTCATGTAGATTTTTAAAGGGAAGGAAACAAATCGGTGTTTAAAAATTGCTTACAAGGTACTTTGATATATTTTTTAGATAATACTTCTAATAACACAAGTATACTATAGACTAGAGCAGCTGAAAAAATACTAGTCATCATCTGCAAGGGAAAATTTCCATCTTTGCAGCCATTTGGGTCATTAAGTGCCAGTAATCACATCCAGGGTATGTATATATAGGAGATACATTGGCAAAATAGGAGAGGACTGGGTCAACTGCTGCTATCTCATTTTATTTATTTTTCCAAATTGAAAACTGTGTCAGTTACAATAAAATGAACTTTGCTGAAATGTTAACATGTAGGTAGTCAAATAGCAATTATAATGTGGTACAGAATTGCCCAGGGCGGGGGTGTGGTGGGAAGACAGCTACCAGTTGATCACTCCCTCCTTTGGTTTGAGCTGACTAAAGTCAGAGGATCCTCTAACACTGCACACTACAACTTTGCCCTGTGGGTTTCTGCTGGATCAGTAAAGAATTCTCCTGCCCCACAGCCCCTCCCAACACTGGGCACACTACCCTTATAAGGTAGGATGTAGGCAGTTATGTGGATGATATCAATGTGATGTTTATCCCTGTAGACTGGTATTGCACATCACATGGTGTGTTGGATCACGGATCATATTTTCTCTGCCAAAAGGCAGTGAATTATTACCCCAGAGACATCACTATTTCTTCCTTAAAGACAGATAAATTATACAGCTACTATATCGGAGTAGCACACCCTGGATGGATCACTCTGAAGCCTGAAGCCCAGGGGAGAACCCGGGAAAGGCTAGGGCACTGCCAAATTCTCTCCAGCCTGGGAAGGCTGCTTCCTCCAAACCCTCTGGGGCATCTTGAGCTGCTCCTGTTTGGTAGGGACCCCAAGCTCTTTCCCCAGCTCACAGGCTGAAAGGAGTTCCTAGGAATAGCCTGTCTCCCTGAGCTTCCTCTCATCTTAGTGAAGTGACTTGAGTTTGGAGAGAACTAAGTTGGGAGGCTGAGCCCAATAAAATGTTGACCACCCCACCCTTCCTGATATTGTACCATCCTTTGGCCTTGGCAGCTCAGCACCCTTCTGATGTCTCTCAGCTCTCCTATTGTTCCTTCTGTAGTCTTCTCTCTGCCTCCTGAAGAGGGACTTCCCAAGAGTTGGCCCTTGGTGCTTCGTTGTCTGTCTGTGTTTTGTGACTCAAATTGCCTTTCTTTACTTAGTCATCCAGCAACCACTTATTTCATGTCTACCTTTGTTACAGGTTTCAGACTAGGTGGTGGAGTTGCAAAGTCATGATCCCTGCTCCTGAGAGCTTATAGGCCAGAGAGGGACACAGACATATAATAGACTAGGACACCTAATTTTTACAGATGCTATACCAAGGAGATTCAAAAGAAGGAATGGTTAGTGCTCTCAGAGGGCAAGGACAGGACCAGAAAGATTTAACAGAGGCAACCTTAGACTTTTCTGATGATTTCCAGGCTTGTGGCTTCAAATGTTTTGTTAGATATTCCCATTAGGTTGTGCAGAAAGAAGCACAGAATGGACAGAGGCTTGGACGCAGAGCCGGACTTGAATCCTAGATCTGTCGGTTAGGAGCTTACCACTCTGGAACAAGGAAACAGATAATATTCTTTATCTTGCAGATTGAAAAATACAGTGATCATTACTTTTCCAGAGCTTCTCATCCTCAGTTCCTAATCTAGAGGTGTTAGCATGCAGACAAGAAGCAGAGTAGACTGTCAGAGACTCATCAGTGACCTGTTAGTAGTCATGGACTACAAGGTAAAGAAAGCATGAACCACAGAGTCTGTTACCTTAGAGAGGTGCTGTCAGGATTGGTGACAATGTACAAAAAGCATCTAGTACCAGAACAGTACTAATCAATACATCTCCCACTCATTGTCAACCTGCTGCCAGAAAGCCAAGTGACTCACCCTCCAAAAATGCCCTGTTCCCTCCTTTTTCTTCCACAGCTGTCAGTGCTAATGGTGTCCTCCAGGATTACTCAGGTTTAGTATCTGCCTTCTCTGTCTTTTGCTCCCTTCATATTCCCTTGCCTTCTCTTTCTGTTAATGTATACAACCAGTGATGGCCTGATTTGAATGTAAGGGAAGATGATGACCACTGGGGTCACTGGGAGCCACAGATTTAAGAGCTCTTAAGCATTCATTGTTTGAAATAGATTTTCCCGAGAGGAAATCTGTGCATTTATTCAGTGAGGATAGAATCAGTAGGTGGTATCCAGCATCTGTCTCCAAGCTTATCCTGAGTGCTACCCTTCATCACACTCCAGACCACACAGAGCTGCATGAATAGCAGAATTTGTACTCTGCGGACTCTGGAGACACCTGGAACCCTTAAGAGTAGATGTGAATATTTCACTTCTGCCATGATAGCATGAGTTATGTGGACCTGCTCCACAGAAAAACTGAAAATTATTAAAGAACATAAAACTTAACCACTTAAAGTATCTGGAAATGGGCTGTAAACCGAAAAGTATCTAAGACAGGTTGTAATCAATTTTGAGGCTTATTTGCCAAGGTTAAGGATGCACCCAGGAAAAAGGAACACAAAACCACAGGAACATCTGTGATCCATGCTTTTCTCCAAAGAGGGTTTCGGGACTTCTATATTTAAAGGGAAAAAGAGCAGGTAGTAGGGCAAAGAGGAAAGAGAAAAATAAAAGAGGAAGGTAGATAAAAGAAGATAGTGGTTATATTCCTTTGAGTCTTTGACTAGCATTCACTGAATTCACATATTACCTTTGAAAAGAAAGGGTAGAGAAATAGTCATTATGCATTCATCTCACACTCAGTAAATTAAGACTCTACCTAAGATAAAGTAAACATAGAGTGGCTATTTGTGGAGACATCTGGCCTTCTGTCTAGCCTTCTGTCTTCTAAGTTATTTGCTTAGTAACAAAAGGAAAGGCAGTTTCTTACATGACTCAGTTTCCAGCATAACTTTTCCCTTGGCATAGTGAATTTGGCATGCCGAGATTTTATTTTTCTTTCACCAGGCATATGGACATTCAGCAAATGAAGAAATATTTATTCAGGAAAATCTACTGAAACTCAGTTACAAAGGTGAGAGCTGTAGTGTTTGAAGCAAGACCTCCACTTTTCTTCCCCCACTCCAAACTCAGAGAGGTGGAAACTTCACTCTAGACTGGTGCAACCAGTAACACAGAGCTCCTTCTACCCCAGCTCCTAATTGGAGACCTGTTGTCTTGGGAGGGACAGTATGTCAGCCTTTCTCATCTCAGCAACCTGTTTCTGAGACTAAGTTCCAGGCAAGTGCAGCCCAGAGGTGTGGGCTTCTTTCTTTCATCCAGCCTCCACCCATGGGACAGAGAAATCTACCTTGAATGTGGCATGCTGAGAATCCTGGGACCTACATAATCCTCGCCCTTGCTTGAAAGCTGTGGTTTCTCACAGGAAGAAGCAAGCTGAGAAGACCTAAGGTTACTGCCCTACCACCACTGAGAACTCAGCTATAAGAGTAGGGGTGTCACACAGAGAGAAGCACACCATTGTCTGCATCTGCAGTACCAGAGCCCTAACTCAGAGATTTGCCTGGGGGAGAAGTAGGTTGTAAAACAGAGACCTCAGTATCTTACCAAAGTAACTGACTTTGTTTGGAACAAAGTGTGGAGAAGTTTATGCCCAAGGGCGCTCTCAAAAAAAAAAAATGGTGGAGGTTGTAGTGAAAGGCAATGGGGAAGAGATTGGTAGATTCATTGGAGATATAAGTTAAGTTGTAGGCCAGCTAGTTTGCTGAGAAAGAGACAGCTGAGAGGAGCATTCCTGGAGTCAGAGTGAATCTTAAATACTGGCCTTGGAAACCGTCTTTTCAAAGGAACCCAAATTTGATTGGATCAATCTAGGAAGCAACATATACCCATAGCAATCAACCTTCAGTTAATTCAACAGCTAGGAATTGTCGGTGAAAGCGAACCCTGCCAAACCTCTATTAGGGTAGCTATGGACATACCCAAGGCTACATCCTCTGAGCGGCAACATCAGAGGCTTCACTCTATGGGGGAAAGGAAATAGACTGGTAAAATAATCCAACTAATCACTAAAGAAATAAACAAATCAAAATAGCAATACCTGGAGAGAGGGAGGAACGAGCATCCCGATTGCTACAATATATTATGTAAAATGTCCAGTTTCCAACAGAAAAAACTATGAGATATGCCAAAAACCAGAAAGATATGACCTATACACTAGGGGTAGGGGTTGGGGGAATTAGGCAATAGATACTGGCTGTGGGAGCAAACAGGTGTTGGATTTAAAAGAAAAAGACTTCAAAGTATGCATAATAAATACATTCAAAGAGCTAAAGGAAACCCATGATTAAATACATAAAAGGAGGTATTAAGACAATGTCATATCAGACAGAATATAAATGAGATACAAATTTTAAAAAAGAACCAAATGAACATTTTGGAATTGTAAAGTATAATAAGTGAAATGAAAAATTAACGAAGAGGGTCAAGAGTAGATTTGAACTGACAAAAGAAAGAATGAACAAGAAGAAAGATTGACAGAGATTATACAAGCTGAAGAAAAGAGAGAAAAAAATGACAGAGCCTTAGAGAATTACAAGACACCATTGAGTGTACCAACCTATATGTAATGGGAATACTGGAAGGAGAGGAAAAGGAGAAAGGAGCAGAAAAAATATTAGAGGAAATAATGGCTTTTCATTATTTCCAGTCTTTCCAAATTTATTGGAAAAATATTAATGTACATATCTAGAAAGCTCAACAAACTCCAAGGAAGATTAGCAAACACAAAGAGGTTAGAGACATTATAGTAAAAATTCTGAGAATCAAAAGACAAGGAGAAAATCTTGAAAGTAGCAAGAGAAAAATGACTTACTACTTATAAGGGAACCAAAGAAGACTAATCTGACTTCTCCTCAGAAATAGTGGAGGCCAGAAAAGAGTGATGTTCAGATATAAAATATACAAAGAAATAAATGTTAACTAAAAATCTTATATCCAGCAAAGCTGTCTTTCATAATAAAAGCAAAATAATGATATCCCCAGATGAACAAAAACAGAAACAATTTGTTTCTAACAGATCTGTCTTACAAGAAATGCTAAAGTTATTTAGTCTGAAAGCAAGTAACTTCGCACAATAATCTGAATCTTCAAGAAAAAACAATGAGCATATATATGTGTAAAATACAGTATAAATGGATATATCACCTCCCTTTTTAAAAACTGATTTTAAAAGCAATTGCATTAAACTATACATGTATATACACACATATATATATTATCATTGAGCCTTCTTCACTTATAGAAATGTAACATATTTGCTAATAATAGCACAGAGGAGGTAGGTGGAGGCAATATTATACTGGGCTAAGAAAACGATTCTAGTAGTAACTTGAATTCACAAAAACAAATGAAGGGATCCACAAATGATAAATAAAGTTAACATAGCTATCTATCTATCTATATATATATACACACACACACACACACACACGTATGTAAATATATATATATATATTTGTTCTCTTTTCTTCACTTAACTTCCTTAAAAGACATAATATTATATAATGTAATAATTAATAAGAATGTACTATTGGGCTTATAACATTTTAAATGTAATAGTATAGTTACATCACAAAAGGGGAGAAAAGGGAATAAAGCTATATAGTAGTAACATTTCTGTATCTCACTGGAATAAAATTGGTGTAAATCTGAAGTTGATTCTGGTAAGATGTATCCGAGAAGGCCTAGGGAACCACTAAGAAAACAATTTTTTAAAGTAGTAAAAAAATCCTTAAAGAAATGTAAATGCTATATTAGAAAATATTCTCTTAATGCACAAGAAAGCAATAAAGGTGGAATAGAGGAGAAGATGACATGAGACATATAGAAAACGAAAAGTAGAATGGTAGATGTAAATTTACTATATCAATAATGACATTAAATACTTTTGAATTAAACAGTCCAATCAAAAGGCAGAGAGTTAAACAATCTTCAGTTAAAAACAAAAAGCAAGATTGAACTATATATTGTCTACAGAGCCACACTTTATATTCAAAGATACAAATAGACTGAAAGTAAAAGGAAAGGAAAACATATACCATATAAACAGCAACCACAAGAAAGCTGGAGAGGCTGCGTTAATATCAGACAAAATAGACGTTAAAAACAAAAGTTACCAAAAGTAAAGAGGGACATTTTATAGTGATAAAAAAGACAATTTATTAGGATGATATAGCAATTATAGACATATATTCAGTAAACATCAGAGTGCCAAAATATGTGAAGTGAAAACTGACAAAAATTAAGGAAGAAATAGATAACTCAGCAATGGTAGTTGAAGACTTCAATACCCAATTTTCAAGAGGGATATAACAACTAGGCAGAAAACAATAAGAAAATAGAAGTCATGAACAACACTAAAAGCCAACAATACCTAGCAGACACTGACAGAACACTGTGAATAACTAATACCAATTCTTTACAAATTCTTCAAAGAATAGAAGATGAAGGAACACTTTCTAACTCATTATTTGAGGTCAGTATTACCCTAATAATAAAAATGGACAAAAACATCACAAGGAAGGAAAACTACAAACCAATATTTTTGTTTATTATGCATGGAAAAAAATTCTAACAAAATACTAGCAAGCTGAATCCAGAAACATATGAAAAGGATTGTACACCAGGGTAGGATTTATCTCAGGAATGCTCTGTTGGTTTAACATCACAAAATCAATTAATAAAATATACCATATCAATAGAATAAAAAACAAAGCCTCATGATCATCTCAATACACAGAAAAGTCATTTGATAAATTCAACATTTTTCATGGTAAAAACATTCAAAAAACTAGTAATAGGAAACATCCTCAGTCTGGTAAGACATCTACAAGAAACTCACAGGTAACATCATACTTGATTGGAAAACAGTGGATACTTTTTCTCTAAGATTAGGAACAAGACAAAGATGCCCACTCTTGCTATTTCTAGTCAACATTGTACTGGAGTGTCTAGCTAGGGCAATTAAGTGAGAAAAAGAAATAAAAGACATCCTGACTGGCAAGAAGAAGCAAAAGTATCTCTATTTGCAAATAACATAATCTTGTATATGGAAAATCCCAAGGACTCCACTAAAAAACCATTAAAACTAATAAACAAGTCCAGCAAGTACATTAGATTCCTGGGGCTACCATAACAAAGTACCAAAAACTGGGTAGCTTAAAACAACAGAAATTTATTTTCTTACAGTTACAGGGGCTAGAAGTCCAAAATCAAGGTGTTGGGAGTCCCTTTGAGATTCTGAGTAGAATCCTTGCTTTCCTTTTCTAGTGTCTGGTATTGGTTGGCCTTTCCTGGTATTTCTTGGTTTGTAGATGCATCACTCCAGGGTCTGCCTCCATCATCATATGACTGTCTTCATCCTTTGTGTCTCTCTTCTCTTCTTATAATTGCACCAATCCTATTCGATTAAGGACCCACCCTACTCTAGTGTGACCTCACCTTAACTAATTACATCTGCAATGACCCTGCTTCTAAGGTCACATTCTGAGGTAGTGGGAGTTAGAACTGCAACATATCTTTTTGGCGGGGGATGCAATCCAAACATAATAGCAAAGCTACAAGATACAAAATTAATTACTAAAATTAATTATATATCTATATACTAGCTTTGAACAATCTGAAAATGATATTAAGGAAATAATTCCATTTATAATAGTATTAAGAAATAAAATACTTAGGAATAATTTTAATAAATAGTATAAACTTATACTTCAAAAACTTTTAAAAAATTGCTGAAAGAAATTTTAAGACTTAAATAAATGGAAGGACATTCATGATCCTGGATTGGAAGACAAGATTAAGGTGAAAATACTTCGCAAATGAATATACAGATTTAATGCAATCACTATCAAAATCCCAGCTGGATTCTTTAGAGAAATTTACTGGTTATTATAGAATTTCAAAACTAATATGGGATTTCAAAACATATGGAATTTAAAGGGACCCAAAATAGCCAAAACAATCTCAAAAAACGACAAACTAGGAGGCACTTAACACTTCTCAATTCCAAAACTTACTACCAAGTAACAGTAATAAAGACTGTGTGGTACTGGCACAAAGTTAGACATACAGTTCTGTGAAATGGAATTGAGAATCCAGAAATAAACCTCTATGGTTAACTGATTTTCAACAAGAATGCCAAGACCATCTAATGTAGGAAAAATATTGTTGGCAAAGGATTCTTAGATATGACACCCAAATGCAAGTGAGTAAAGAAAAGTATAAATAAATTGGGCTTTAACAAAACTGAAACCTTTTGTGCTTCAAAGCACACCAACAAGAAAGTGAAAAAACAGCCCACAGAATAGGAGAAAATATTTGAAAATTACATATCTGATAAGAGAATTGTATCTAGAATATATAAAGAGCTCTTACAATTTAATAAGACGAAAAACCCACTTAAAATGGCAAAGGACTCAAGTAGACATTTCTCCAAGAAATATCTTCAAATGGCCAATAAGCACATGAGAAGATACTTGGCATCATTAATTATCAAGAAATGCAAATTGAAACCAGATAAGATACCCCTTCAAGGCCCCTAGGATGGCTTGAATCAGAAAGTCAGATAATAATAAGTGTGACAAGGATTTGGAGAAATTAAAACCCTCACACACTGCTGGTGGGAATGTAAAATGGTGTGACCACTTTGGAAAAGAGTCTGGCAGTTTCTCACAGGTAATCACAGAGTTATTATATGACCCAGTAATTCCACTTTTTAGGTACATACCCAACAATAATGAAAACAAAAGCCGTGGAAAAACAAAAGTGTTTCTAACAACGTTGTTCATAGTAGCTGAAAGGTGAAAACAACCCAAATAACCATAAATTGATGAATAGATAAATAAAATTTGGAATATGTACACAGTGGGATATTACTTGGCCATAGAAAGGAATGAAGTATAGATATATGCTATAACTTGGATGAGCCTTGAAAATGTTATGCTAAGGGAAGGAAGCCAGTCACAAAAGACCACATACTATATCATTCTATTTATATGAAATGTCCAGAATACATAAAGCTATTGAGACAGAACGTAGATTATTTGTTGCTTAGGGGTGAGGTGGATAAGAGGATGGGGTGGGGGTGGGGTGGCAGCTACAAGATACAGGGTTTCTTTTTTCTTCTCGCTCTGTCATGCAGGCTAGAGGGCAGTGTAGCTGGGACTACAGGTACATGCCACCATGCCCGGCTAATTTTTTTTAAATTTTGCGGAGATGGGGTTTCATCATGTTTCCCAGGCTGGTCTTGAATTCCTGGGCTCTAGCGACCCATCGGCCTCAGCTTCCCAAAATGGTAGGATTACAGGTGTAAGCCACCACACTCAGCCTAGCTACAGGATTTATTTTGAGTTGATGGCAGTTTTCCAAAATGGATTGTTGTAGCAGTTGCAGATATCTATAAATATACTAAAAACCCCTAAATTTTACCCTTTAAATGGATGAATTAGATAGTACATGAATTACATCTCAATAAAGCTGTTTTTTAAAAAGAGAGGGTAGACATGTAAGGTTGCTTGGAAAATTGACTGCTTGCTTTGTAAAGTTAGGCCAAGTATATCTGTATACATTCCTTGTGAACAGTGCCATTTTAATGATTATATAAAATCCAGGACAGAAACAATAAAGTGGTGGGACCTTATCACCTAGTTCTCCAGTTTGAAATTAAACCTGTTCCTCAGTTCTATTAGCTGTAGCCTACATTTTCATGTCACTGATCATTATACTTGCACTATTTATAGTCTTTAGACTGATGCTCTTGGATAAGTTTGGCTTAGAAGAAAAAAAAAGGCTATTTTCAGAGTAATAAGCTCTATGAGCCAGTAGGTTAATAAGATTATAGCAACACCAAAGGTATATTTTTAAAAATCTCAGTGACACGGTGATGGGAGGGGATCCTGTCAGATAATGATATTCTTGAGGTTGAAGCAATGTTAACTATTTAGCCCTACTACACTTTTTTCCCCTGAAATGTTCAATGAATGCTTCCAAAGAAATGGCAGAATGTTTTGTTGTTGTTTTGATCTTTATGTTGTAATGTTACAAATATTGTAACTTATTGTAGTGCCTTAGTAACTGTCACAGCACCCACAGTACATGGAATGCTGTATGGAGCATACAGAAAACAGGTAGTTATTCATCAGGACTTTGGGCTGAGAATCGGGAGCCCAGGTTTCTTAGGAGTTGGGTTAGGGATTAGCTTTGTCCAGACTCATCTGTTGAGTAGGAGGATTGCACCAGATGCTTCCTAACAACCTTATCAGCTCCAGCTTCTGTGATGCTGAACTCCTGCAAAAGGTGAATTATCTCTGTGTATTTTAAGCAGAAGAAAGTTAGTAAAAGTACTACGTACATTTCACACAAAATCCTTTCGGATAATTGGGTAGCAGTGACATTTCTGGAGATTGACTGGTTTACACGAATTGGGCCCTGGAATGTTTCATGAGACATGAAAACTGACTTGCTTGATCCTGTCTATTCACTACAGATATACTCCTCCACCTCTTTTACCAGTCGGGAGTCCTGAGAGCAGGGTTTTCCAAACTGGATTTTGTAAGGTAATAAAGTTTGCCTGATGTCTTTAGAGCTGGACTTCTCAGTTATTAATATGCTAACTTGAGACAATCAATACATTTCCAAAATGAATAGACTGTGACGAAGCCCTTTATATCATGGAGCACATATTAATACTTCACTGAACCAGAGTTCAGAGGAATCTAGTTTAGAGGCCTGTCTGCCTTGGATACCTCCAAATAGGTATCAAAATTCATGGCCCCCAGAAAACCTGGGCCTGACCCTGCCCCAGCCCCGCCTTGGTGTTCCATTAGCCCCACAGTTCCAGCCTCACTGACAGATCTCCTTCTCTCTTTGAGGTCATTTTCTTTTTCTCACACAGATAAAACATTTTAAGAATTTTCATAATGAAAACTGAATTAGACCTCTTCTGTGGTTGCGCTGTGTTGATTCATCCCCTTGGGTCACCAGTGCCTGGCATAGTTCCTGACATTATAAAGCCTGGCACACAGTTATTACTCAAGAAATGTTTGTGGAATAATGACTGAATGAACAAATGAATGTGTACATGGGGGACGAAAGCCAGCTAATCTCTCTTCTAATCATTATTTATGCATTAAGCTTGCATAGTATAAATTAGCTCTGCTTGTTAAGGATTCTTCCCATGAACCAGAGCTTCAGGTTTGAGGTCTGAAGGGTGCTGTCACACCAGCTAGTTTATAACCCCCTGTACTAGTGCCATGTCTTTTATTGGTGGCATTGGCCTGACTCTGCCCCAGCACTGCCTTGGTGTTCCATTAGCCCTGCAGTTCCAGCCTCACTGACAGACCCCCTTCTCCTCTTTGAGGTCTTTTTCTTTTTCTCACACAGTTTAAACATTTTAAGAATTTTCATAATGAAAACCAAATAAGACCTATGATGCCCCATCATTATAAATGTTCTACTCCAAGGCCAACATCTTATTTGCACCCTTGAACCTGATACTTTCCTCCTTGTCCTCAGAAGGGGAAACTTTTGTAGATTATTTTTGAGTTTCCATAAACTCACGCTCAGGGCAAATGGAAGGAACCTCTGCAAATGCAAAGATAAATGTCTCCTGAGCTCTTGGGTTAGGGACAGTAGGGCAGACACTGATGTTGGAGTTTCCTGGCTGGCTATATGCCTCCTACAGTCCTCATAGTCAGTAGGTATGCCATAAATACTTTTACCCTACTGTCTTCTGAGGGGAAGATAGGATTCACCCACATATGCTTTTCTTTCAACATACAAATATGGGGATTGTTTATGCCTTAAGTCAATTGTCAAGTCCAAGCAAAGAACTTCAACTACCTCCTTTCTTAAAGTTCCTAAAGCACTCAAGTCATATGAAAACAATTTTTTTAAGATGCCATGATTCTTTTAAATAATCTTATTTAGAAGAATTAAAGGTTATTTTGATACCCCTGGCTCTTTTGATACCTTTCAGAAGCTTATAAATTGTTAGAGAATTACCTTGTTCCTTGTCCAGAACGTCTCAAGATCATTTTCCATGCAACAGTCACATACGTTAGGGACCACTATTTGTGTCAGAAAGAAATTTACGATCTACACAATAGGATGTGTAGATCCTATGTAGTAGATCTATGTGGTAGAAAACAATTGCCAAAGGAAAAGTCAGCTAGATTTGAGTGATATGGCACATTTAACTTATGTTGTCTCCATTTTATATGCCCACAGTTTGAGTTCTGCCAGTTGAAGTTAAATCATGTGACTTAGCTGGTTTTTGGTCTTTTGATTTTCTTAATACCAAGCCTTTTTCAACTTAACACTAAATTCCATATAATGCTTTCATTAAGAATGCCATGCATTGGACTCTGCTTGTCACTTTTTGCCCTTTCTTGGGGTTTGCTACTGTTGGGGATGGGACTCAGGACCTTACTATTTAGGGTGTGTGTGTGTGTGTGTGTAAACATATATATAAATAGTTGTCTCTAAGTATCTGTGGGGGATTGGGACACTGGTTCCAGGACCTCTGCAGATACCAAAATCCACAGATGCTCAAGTATTCAAGTCCCTTATATAAAACAGTGTAGCATTTGCAAATAACCCACCCGCATCTTCCTGTATACTTTAAATAATCTCTAGATTACTTATAATAACTAATAAAATGTAAATGCTATGTAAATAGTTGTTATACTGTATTGTTTGGGGAATAATGACAAGAAAAAAAGTCTGTACATATTGAGTACAAATGCAGTCATCCTTTTTAAAAAAAATATTTTTGATCTGCAGTTGGTTGAGTCCACAGATGTGGAACCCACAGGTATTCAAGGCTTGACTGTGTGTGTGTCTGTGTGTTTATGTGTGTGTGATTTTTTTTAACAGTTTAAGACTCATAAGAAGTTGCAGCAATAGTACAACATTCCTGTTTACCCTTCACCCAGCTTCCCCCAATGATAATATCTTACATAACCTTAGTACATTGCCAAAACCAGGAAATTGACATTGGTACAATACTGTTAACTCAAATACAGACCTTATTTGGACTTCACCATTTTTTTACATCCACTGTTGTTTCTGTTTGTGTGTGTGGAGGAATGGTATAGTTCTAGGAAGTTTTATCACATATATAGATTTACATAACCTCACCAGTACAATCAGGGTCCAGATTGTTCCATCACCACAAAGAAACTCCCTCATGCTACTCCTTCACAGCCATACCCTGTCCTCAACCCTAACCCCTGGCAACGATTAATCTGTTCTCTATCACTATAATTTTTTCATTTTGAGAATGTTGTAGACATGGAATCATGTTGTGTGAAACTTTTTGAGATTGGGTTTTTTTTTACTTAGCATAGTGCCCTTAACACCCATCGATTGTTATGTGTATTAATCGTTTGTTCCTATTTATTGTTGAATAATATGAGCAATATATATTGAGCTTGAATTTGTTTGTGTATTTGTTGTTAGGTTAAGACCAAAGTCAGAAAGATCAAGTCAGTAGCTGAACAGATTCATGAAATGGAATCAAACAAGGAAAGGTTGGGGCCAGGAGAGAGGCAGCAGTACAGAGCAGAGTGGAAAGCAGGGACTGAATTGAGATTGAGAATGAGACAGATGAGGCCATGCTACAAGCCAGAACAGGAGGATGAGAACTGCAGCTGAAGCATGCCCAGAGTCAACTCCAGTCTAGAATGAGGGATGCCCAGAAGTAAAGTTGCACAGGGGAGATTGGAGAATAATAGCCTAGTGTTCCCTCCACCTGTCCCTGGCTTATCAAGGCCTTGGGGGTCACTGTTTTCCTGGAATTTCCTGATATTGTTTCTGCCTTGTAGTATCTTATGTTAATATTATGCCCAGAATAGAAATAAAGATACCCCCATGGTCAAAAGTTTTATGCATTTTTTCAAAGTAAAGCAAATTCCTATGCATTGACCTAGCACATAATGACACAGTAGCTTCCACAACCCTGCAGTGTGGAATCTGTGATCTGGCTCAAATTCCAAAGCTTTTTAATGGCGGGAAGAATGGGAGAGAAGTGGAAACTGGGTTTCTTAACTCCACGTTTATAATTAGGACCATCAAACCCCTATTTGGTAGCTAAACATCTTTGCTTAGCCCAGATCTGATTGTAAAGAGATAGAAGGAATGGAACTTGCAACAAATTAAAATAAAAGCTACCTTTGTAGAAGTCATCATTTGGTATTATGGTGAGCAGTCCCACAAATATCTAGGCGCTAGGGTCAAACCAGTAGACAGCAGCATCTATTAAGTGCTGCCTCAGGAAATGTTTTATTGAGATATTTTCCCCTCCCCTTCCAGTTTCTGAATGCAGCTATGTGTAGCCCTTCCACAAAGCTGTACAGAAATGACTTGGATTACTCAGCCTAACACCAGAACCGTTCTTTAGGCATCCGCAAACCTCATTCAACACCACAGACCAAGCTTTCAACAGCAGAGATGTTTTTTCATTTCATAGAATCCTGTGTTCAGGATCAACTTTTCCAGTGTATAGAGTCCTTCTCTTCAGAAAAGATGCTTGGGTGTGGGGTTTCATGACACAAGAGGTCTCCTCTACACTTGATGTGGGTAGAGAAGAATTAGAGCACTTAAAGGAAGTCAAGCCATGCCGACTTTATTATACTGTAGTTTGCATCATGGTTGTGCCCCACTGTTAGCCAACCCTGACACAATTACATAGTGATCCTCTTCTGCAGAGCTCAAGATGTTTTCACATTCTGTCATACTACTGGGACAGAGAAATAGGCCAGGCTGGCAATAAATAATGGTAACACTGACCTAGCAGGCACCTGATTTTAATATGTGAATCGACACCTTCAGACACTGGGAAATTTACTAAATTCTATTCCTCGTTCTATTGACAAATTAACTTTGGGAGATAGCAATTTTAAGCTTTAGTTTTCTCATCTGTAAAATAAGTAGTGTGACTCAGTTTCTCACGTCCACTTTAGCTCTGTATTTTCCTCGTCTTTGTGTCTCGATAGCCTTGAACATGATTGATTAGTATGAGGGGGAAAGCCCCAACCTGCCATGACTCTTTCAGAGTTGAGTGTGTGCATTCCTGTTATTTTTGTGAGCTAGCAGTGGACAGCATTAGCTTGTCTTTACAAAAGGCGAAAGCCAGGATAATCATAGTGGCAAATACTTATATAGGTTTTACTGTGTGCCAGATACAGTTCTAAGCATTTTACGAGAGTTAACTCATTTTATTTTCATAAGAACTCTATGAAGAAGGGACTGTTATTATCTTGATTTTACAATTGATGAAAATGATGGTCAGAGGTTAGTTCATCTGTCCAAGGTCATATGGCCAAAAGTGTCAGAGGCTGGATAGGAAGTCATGCAGTCTGGCTCCACTGAGTGGCTGGTGGTGAAGAGTCTTCAGACCCAGGAACCTGAATCCAAATCTTTATTAACTGAGTTATACTGAGGGTTTTTGTTTTTAGTCCCAACCTAGAAGAGGCACTTTTTACCCCTTTTAAGTCCTAAAATGATACAGGAAAATCAGGAGCTCAGTATGTGGGGCAGAGAAACAGCTTCTAATCTAGAGACAAAATTCATGGAATCCACATTCATGGATATAGCTTCTAATTGCTTTCTTCTTCCTTGCAATGAAATCCAATCGTTTGTAAATCCTGGTTAGGACATCTTGGTAGAATGGTCCTTGAGTTTCCTCTATAAATGCACAAGTCTCCAAACACCCTCAGGCTTCTTGACCCTAAACAAAAGCTACTGACCTCTTCTAGATAGAGTCAAAGTCCATGGCCCAGAGGTACCTACTCCTGCCCAGTTGTATCTCCTCCCCAGTCCTGCATGGGGAGGGCTGAACTGTTTTTCACTGGATGGTTCCTTCTGCCAGTGCAGCCCTCACTGGCCTTCCCTGACCTCTGGGACTGAACCCTGTGTCCCTGTCTGATGCTCGCTACTTTAGATGACTCAACTCCATGCTTGCCCAACTACAGTAGCTGCCCCCACCCCTGCCCACCGGGATGACTCACCCTGGACCCCTCCTTACCTTGGATCCAGTCAGATAATAATATGTGGAACTCCTTTACCACCTTTAATCAGGTTGGCCAAAAACAGAGGCAGAAAATGTGCTCATAAAATTCTGAATCTCCTTTTGGAGATGATGTCATGAAGGAGGATGGTGATCTTTGACCAAATACCCTGAGACGGTTGGCTCCGGGCTGCGCTGCATTTCTTATGCCACGTTGCTCTCTCTATATTCATTTTGCTTTCACAGTGCCCTGGAGTGAATATATCTTCCCTTCCTTGTCAGTCCTTACTTCTCTCTCTTAAATTATGTTCTACTGTGTTCTCACCAGATTTTCTCATAAAATATAAAACCACCTTCCTTTTGGGAGAATATGTAGACTGTGGGGATATCAGTAGTTCTAACATCATGTTCCAGGGCTGTGCCAGCAACACTTTTAACCCCAACAAGGAAATCCCTGCCCTGCTCTTGAGTTGCTCTCAAAGCCTGCCCTGTAGACACCATTGCTTACTAATTCTTCTGGCGTGACATTCATCCTGGGGAACTCATTTGGTGCTAATGTAGCTGAGGTCTGAAGTCAGTACTCTAGTGGACCTCCCCTATTTTTTACTATTAATTAATGAACTGTTATTTAAAGTATTGCTGACTTGTCTGGGTTCCTGAGTCAGGCAGTTCTACTACTCTGGACATGAAAGAAAAATAAAACAAAGCAAAAGGATAAAATATATTTTACTGGACAAAGTAGAAGAATGAACAATTGTCCCATCAAACACCTTGGAGGAAAGTTCTGAATGTGTGTTGGAGATGAATTAATCCAGGAGCCCAGGATGCTTAGCAGTTGATGAGGTCTGGCTGGGGACTCTGTTTAGAAGCACTCCAATTTCCAGAATCACTGTGGCAATATGATGGCTGTCATTCCAATTTACTGATGTGACGAGATGGGCTCAGATCTGTATGACTAGGGCACTGTGCTTAGCATCTAGACATGATGTAATATTCACAGGAACCCTCTTAGTTGTAGGGGGCAGGGTGGTGAAAAACTAGGAATTAAGGGTATTACAAAGGCATAAGTAGATATATTTTATCTCAGACTTGTCAGTTAGGATTTTGTTTCTAAAGCCGACAGAACTACTGGATCAAAGAAGATAGCATAAAACTGCTGTTTCTCAGTAACACCAGGGGAATCCATCAACTGCATCAAACCTTCCCCAATTAACAAAAGCTTGGCTAGATCCTGTGTCGACTGAAGGCTGGCAGTCATAATGCCCTTAACTGGTTCCTTCACATTAAACCCATTAAGGAAGCTCGCAGACACTGTTGATGCTGCCTGGAAACCAGTCCTAGCAACAATAGAGCAACAACAGCACATGGAATTTGAGGGGCTTGAGAAAGGCAGTCCTCGAGGAATTAGCTTGCTAGGTAGCCAGATCATGTGGCCAGCTGTGGAAACCATTTTAGTGGAATAGTGGTGTCAATTTGTGGAGAAAGATTGCATCTGGCAGTAAAAAAGTGGTTTCCCCAAAGAGGGTCAGTGATGTCTTCTAGAGGGCTGGGTGGCAGCTATTTGAAATCAAACTACACGAGAAAGATATTGGTTTAAAAAAAAAAAAACTTTCTCCACGAAAATGTTGATGTGACAACCAGTCATCACCTCAACCCTATTTTATGAAATCCGTCTGCCTCTGGTGTTTATGTTGGGGTGGGAGTTAATAATGCAAGAGCAAAATAATCTCATAATGTACTTGTTCCCAGCAGGCCTACAATGTGTGTCTCTGATGGAACAAGAAAGAGAGAGATCCTGAATCTTCTTTGCCATGGCACTGCCACTGTCACCTCAGGCCCTAAGCATAGATGATGCTATAGACCAGGAATCACCAAGCTTGTCTGTGAAGACCCAGATAGTGAATACTTCAGACTTTTCAGGCCACCTGTGGTCTCTATCCCATTTTCTTCTTTACTGTAGTCCTTTTAAAAAATGTAAAAAAGAATGCTTAGCTTGTACACTGCACAAAAGTGTAATTTGTGGACCCCTGCTACAGACCTGCACACTCTTTGTTACTAGCTAAGGATATGTCTCCAAATGTAGACGTGGTCTCCTATCCTGATAAGCGAGGATCCTCTTGTTCATCTAGCCCAACACCAATGCTGGAGGCAGGCTTTGGCTCCTGCTTCATGCCCTCTTGGCCAGCACACGTGCTGACACCCTGGTTACTGCTGTTTCTGTAAGTGTTAAAGTCTCAGAGCCAAGAATCTCACGTGTTCTGCTGGCACCCGTAAACCTGGCGGGCTAACTTAACTGGTAATTTCAAGTAAGGTGAAATCTCAGACCCTCACAGTTCTTGAGAGAGGCAGGAGAAGGTTAAGGGAAGGAGAGGGAGCGTGGTGAGAGATGCCAGAGAAAACACTACATGGAAAAGAGATGACCCAAATGAAGAGGTCATTTCCCCACACCGACACTGGCCTGGTGTTTAAGTCCAGTTTCCATGTTGGCCTTCACAGAATCAGAGCTCTTCTTGGCTGGATGAAGTGGCGGGGGGCCGGGGGGAAGAGTCTTTGGCTCCCCCTGGAGGCTAGAGTTTGCCAACGACAGCTAGGACCTGAAACAGTATGAATTGCTCTTTACTGTAAAACAAAAGGAAAGCTGACCATGGCTAGACTTTACTCAGATGGCCCAGGGGTTAGGTATGATTCAATTAAAAAGGGAATTTATCCTTTAAAGTAGGGGGATAGATATGGCTTTAACTAAAAGGAAAAACGGACACAGAATCTAGCAGTGAATGTTTAGATATTAGTGACATCATCATTGTTGACGTGCAGAGAGAAAATTAGATCTAACACAGAAGAGTGACATGGTGCTAAAATTTCCCCCATATCCTAGACAACTTCCTGTTTGCAGCTCGATGTGCTGGTGAGATACTTTTAACACGAATCCTGAGGGCAGTGGACCTTAGAAAAATTATCATCTACAATTGTATGTTAAATTGCTAAGCAATTAAGATGTAAGATCTAGAAAATCACATATAATTTATTTCCAACAGCTGAAATTAGAACTTTCTCAATAAAAGTTAACCATACAACCCAAGGATTTAACAAGTCAGAGTCTGTTTGGGAAGGCCAGTGTATGTGTCCCCGTGAGGTGGACTGCAATCAGTAGTAAAGGCACGAGTCCAGCCCTGTCAGATCTGTCTGACAGTTCCACTGCACTCTGTCAGCATGTCTCCATGGGGATGGGTCAGGTTGCAGATGGTGACAGCATCATCCGAAAGTCTATGAGACAGTGAAGGTAGCACAAAGCCCTGGGATCCCTACCCTCCACACTGCTCTGCTTATCTGCACACACAGCTGTGAGGCTCCAGCCAGGCCCCCAGGAGCCATTTGTTATTTGTGACAACCTTGTGTGCATGGTGCTCTCCCTCACCCCCCACCCCAGCACACACACAGGGAGCCAAAGTTTACTACGTTTAGTCTAAGTTGGGTTTTGAGATTTAAATGTTCAAGATTTAAGTGATTACTGATGGGGAAAATAGAAAGTGGCCTGGAGGTTCTCAGTTCAGGGGAGAATGGTGGTACAAATAGAAAACGATGGGAGTGAATCTGCTACCCAGTTTTCTAAGAAGAGCTGCAGTTTTGTTTCATCCTGTCTCAGAGCTTTATTAATCAGCCACATTGTAGGTGACATGCTCCAGAACACACAGAATTTATGTCCTTGTGTTCTTCCCTCTAGGAGCTAATTAATGTATTTTTATTGGTGAGAAAGTGCTCTCTACATATTTCTTCTCCTTGCATCATGATCAAGTCTCCCATCTTAAAACCCAATCACCCACCACCACCACCCATAAACACCCTCTGCTTCAATCCTGGTCCCCATTTACTTAATTCTTTAATATCTTTCCCCTACTTTAAAAATCTATTCATTAAAACAAAACAAAAACCAAAAACATCTTTCCTGGGATTGCCTGGAGAAGACTTGACAGGAGCCGGAGGGAAAAGTTTTTAATCCCCAGTCACTGTTTAGTTTATGGCTGGAATTATGGGGGAAAGTGGAATGAGCTTGCTTTTGATGTTCTTCTTTTGAAATGATTTGCAGCATTGAAAGAAATATTAGTAATTAAAGCCATTTTTATTTTCTTTGAAAGTAGAGGCCGGGCGCAGTGGCTCACACCTATAATCCCAGCACTTTGGGAGGCCAAGACGGGCGGATCACAAGGTCAGGAGATCGAGACCATCCTGGCTAACACGGTGAAACCCCGTCTCTACTAAAAATACAAAAAATTAGTCGGGCGTGGTGGCGGGTGCCTGTAGTCCCAGCTACTCAGAAGGCTGAGGCAGGAGAATGACATGAACCCCAGAAGCGGAGCTTGCAGTGAGCCGAGACGGCGCCTCTGCACTCCAGCCTGGGCAACAGAGCGAGACTCCATCTCAAAAAAAAAAAACAAAACTGAAAGTAGAGAAGTGTGTATATTTAATAATCATATTAATCAATATATCATATATTTATTAATATACACAAATAATATATACAAATGTAATAATCTATATATATGATTCTTCACAAATATATTAATCAATGTATATATGGTTCTTCATGCTGTATTTCTTATAGTCTGGGTATCCTGGTGAATTAAATATTTTTAGCAGTGTTTTGGGAAGTACAGTGGTCTCTCGTTACATATTCTAGGACTCCCTAGTGATACCTAGAATCACAGATAGTACCGTCCCCTGTATGTACTCTTTTTTCAATATATACATACCCATGGTAAAGTTCAACTTACAAATTCAGCATAGTAGGATATTAATAACAATAACTGATAGTAAAATAATGAACTAGAACAATTATAACAATATACTGTAATAAAAGTTCTCTAAATATGGTATTTCTCTCTCTCAAAATAACTTAATATTTTCAGACCGTGGTTGGCTGCGAATAACTGAAACCACTGAAAGCCAAACCGCAGATAAGGGGAAACTACTATATGCTATTCCAGATACGTGTTATTGTGTCCCAAACTACCCAAAATCTTAGTGGCTTTAAACAATAGCCATTTGATTGTATCTCACACTCCTGTGTGAATCTGGAACCTGGACAAGGCTTGGCTAGGTGATTCTTCTGTTCTCGGTGGTGTAAACAGAGGTCACTCAGTGGTGTTTTGCTGGAGGGTCTAAGATGACTGACACCTGGGTGGGGATGGCTGAAAGATTGTTTTCTTGTTCTGTTCCTCTAAAATACCAGTTCCTCTTAGATTTTTATGCTTTGTTTGCTCACTGTGCTGATATAAAGGAGATTTCTCTGAAAAGAAAATCACACTTTCTTTGTTTATAGTTATGCTTAAACTTAAGAAGATAAATACATTTCTCATAAGTCTGTTTTTCATGCATTTTGGGCCCAATGGGGACACTAGGTGAGAGCTCCTACCTGTGACCTCTTCAGCATGTCAGTCTCAGTGTGGTCAGATGTACAGATGGGGCCTCGGGGCTCCAAAAGCAAGTGCTATGGTAGACAAGGTGGAAGCTGCATGGCCTTTTATTACCTAATCTTGAAAGTCACATAGCATCACTTGTGTCATACGCTATTCATTCAAGCAGAATGAACGGTTTCCCAGAATCAAGGAGAGGCAACATAGACTTCACCTTTTTGTGGGAAGAACATTACAGAATTTGCAGCTGTGTTGTGCAGTCATCAAACATGCACACAGGTGACATCTCCATTCTATTACATGTTAGAGTCAATTTCTTTTCTTTTTTAGGTATAGTGTTTCCAAAATATTTTTCCCACCATTGAGTTTTATAGCAGTGGCTCCCAGTCTTTTGGATTTTTAATTCCAATTTAAAAAAAAAAAGGAAAAGAATGAGGAAGATTGACAGAGGGAAGTCCACCTTTATTTTACTGAGGAAGAATATTTAAAAATAATGATTGCAATAACATGCACACTACTCTTTATACTCACTATCATTTTATAAAACAAAAGGCATGTTCACATCAAAATAATAGGAAGGACATGTTCTTAAAGGACTTTTTTTAAATTGAGTAAATTTATCTTTATGAAAAAGACATATCATTTTCCTTGTTTTTCTCGTTTAACTGCAGGCTGGTGGAAACTTTCTCATGGAGGCTGTCTGTTCGGTAGATTGGATTTGGAAATTATTCTTCTAGACAAAAGGTCTCAAGTATGCTACTCATACTTTCTTGGGACACTCAAGATGTTATGGTCATAATTTCATTTTTGAGTTAGTTCTGTCAATTGCATAGTTTTATGTGAGGAGGACTGCAGTTTGAGTTCAACCTTCTACATTAAATCAATGAGGTTTTACTGATTTTTAAGATGTGCCTAGAATAGTATAGTCTCTTGGAATTTCAGAATAGGATGCCATAATACATAGTTCCTGCCAGGACTCAAATTGAAAATTAAGTATAGAGATAGGACTGATGCTTATGAAATGCTGATAAATAATGCAAGTTAGAATGTGGGTGAGAATGTATAGGAGTTACCCGTGCAAACTAGAGTAGTCTGGGTGTCTTCACAAAGAATGTGGAGGTGAAGTTCACGGTACAGGATTTGGATGAAAGGCAAGAGGAGCATGTTGCATATATGATTGACTGAATGAGGATTTGTGGATAAGAATGAATGAACGAATGCAGCGTGCTCAGGGGCCATTTAGGGATTCTAGGGTGCAATGGTTTTTAACATGCCTTATCTTAGGTTTCAGAGCAGAAAGCAAAATGGATTCAGCATTGTTTTTTGCTTGTTTTTGAGTCACAATATAATAATTGATTAAAATTCCTACTTTTTTCTTACTCTCAAAGTGACCAAATTTTTCTCTGAGAAGCAGATGGCTGACTGCTCATTCTAGACATAAATCCTTAATAGTCATAATAAAAAGAATCAGCTACTAAGTAACAGCTTCAGTACTGTGGGTCAGCACCTGAATATCTGGGTGACTTTTCCTAAAATGCCTAAGTGCGCTTCTGACAGTTTGGGATCCAGGAGCCCTCATGTGATGCTTCATCACTAATGACAAAATAAATTGCAACTGTCAAGAAGCACTGCCCTGAATTCACCTCGATTTTGCCACCAGTAATGGATTAAGAGCAACATCCATTAGTGCAAGGTAGATCCCGATATTTATTCACTCACTGCCCTGAACTGACAACTTAGGTGTCTGCCTGTTTCAGGAAACAAAAGGTCACATAGGAGTATCAGTAATGGCCTGCTGGATTTTCTCTTTAGACATTTACTGGAATCTATTATGATCTAGTCTGGTTGTTTTGATATCTGCCATCTGAACTTTAAAAACAACAACAGAAAAAAAACTTACAGATAATTTTTTAAGAGAGGGATCTTGGAGGCTTCATGCAATTATTTTCTTATTAATGTTGATCGAGCACTGTGATCTTTGAGTTCATTTTCAGACCTGTTTTCCTGTCATATACAATCATGTTCCAAGCATCTAGAAATGCCCAGACTTAAGTAGTGAGAGTCCCTGCCCCTCCAGGCCTTTCTGTTGCTGTAAAATATCACAAGATTTAATATTAACATATATCAAAGATTGTTTTCTTGTTCTGTTCCTCTAAAATACCAGTTCCTTTTAGATTTTTATGCTTTGTTTATTCGCTGTGGTGATATTAATATAAAGGAGACTTTTCTGGGAAAAAAAACACTTTTAAGGTAGCTATGCTTAAACTTAAGATTAATACATTTCTCATAAGTCTGTTTTTCACGCATTTTCTGACAACAAGGCACATAGTAGCACTTTCCTTCCATACTAGCCCACTCTTCCGGCAACATAAGCCCTTAGCCATGGTCTATTATATCTGCCGCTGTGGTTTCAAGGCAATCATGTCCGTATTAATATACTTGATGCTTTTCTTCTATCTTCACTGATATCCTGTGCTGATGCATTTGCCCCAGTTCTTTTCAGTCCAGTGACATGGTGCCCTCTCACTCCTCTGAATTGCAGTTGTGCTTAGCTACATTCCTGGCCTCCCTTCTCTCACTGCCCTCTCTGCTTTCATCTCCTGCTCTCTGCCTTCGTCATTCCTCCTGGCCCGAGCCTGCCCCTTCAACCTTGCCAGTGACCTCTTCCAGGACAGGCCCAAAAGTCTTTTCTAGACTCTCATGCTGTGGACACCATCGAACAGCCTTTCCTCTTCAATTTTTATTCTGAGGTCTTCTCTGCTCTATCCAGACCCCTTTTCTTATTTCCTTGTCCACTCTTTCTTACCTCTGACTTCTTTTCCTTCTTTTCCTCTAAATGTCACTATCCTCAAGGGTTGACTCACTTCTTCTTGGTCATATCATTTGAGCCTGGGTCATATCCTTTCACTTATTCTTGCAGGGAAATCACATTTTGTAAGGCTCTCAACTGCCCTGCTATGCTGCCACCTCCCAAGTATGTTTCTTCCTTTCCTCACCGCAGCCTGGGTGTTACACTTCCCATTGCCTCTCAGCCACCCCCCTACCTGTTCAATTAATACACACCTACCCTCAGCAAACGCTTCCTCTAGAGCAGGGGTCCACAAATGACAGCCCACAGCTCAGATCCAACCCTCTGCCTGATTGTGTAGATAAAGGTTGGTAGGAACACAGCCACACCCATCTGTTCATGTGTTGTCTATGGCTGGTTCCATGCCGCAACAGCAGAGCTGAGTCGTTGCTGTAGAGTCTGTATGGCCCACAGAGTCTGAGATATTTACTATCTGGCCTTTTACAGAAAGTCTGCCAGTCCGGCTCTACAGTGCCCTAGTGCTTTTCACACTAGGGCTTTCTATTAGTCTGTTTTCACACCACTAGAAAGAACTACCTGAGACTGGGTAATTTATGAAGACAAGAGGTTTAACTGGCTCATGGTTTCACAATCTTAACAGGAAGCATGGCTAGGAGGCCTTGGGAAATTTACAATCTTGGCAGAAGGTGAAGGGGAAGCAAGCATGTCTTACCGTGGTGGAGCAGGGGAGAGAGGGAGGCAGGGATGTGCCACACTTTTACACCATCAGATCTCATGAGAACTCTCTCAGGAGACAGCACTAGGGGGATAGGGCTAAACCATTAGAAGCCACCCCCATGATCAACCACTTCCCACCAGGCCCCACCTTCAACATGTGGGGATTACAATTCAACGTGAGATTTGGGTGGGGACAAAGAGCCAGACTATATCAGGCTTTGATTGCTTTCCTTCCCCACTCAGGAACCCATAAGTGACTCCCCATTGTCTGTATAAGTAATTTAAATGCTTTTGCTTTGATATTTAGGATCTTCTCTTACTCATCCAGCCTAATTATATTTCTCCACACACGAAACCCAGTCACTCCCGCCAGACACCGACCCTCCTGACCTTTCCAACCTTCTCATGCCTCCTATGTTAGACCCTCTCCAGGACTGTTGTGTAGTCCTGAAAGAAAGCAAAAATGCCATTCCACCTATCCTCTCATTGTTCATATTCTCTTTGGTTTTTATTTTTATTTTTGAAGCTCCTGAAGCATTTCCTGATGGTCAGCTGTATTGACCACGGCTTTATTGATTTGCATGTGTTGCCTGCTCTGCCCTATCCTGCCCTGTTCACATAGAGTAGAATGAGGGTTTCTGTTGTGAGCATCTTCCTCACTTGTTTAAGACATGGCCCCCCAGACCTACCCTCCTCTTGTATTTCCTTTATCAATTTTGTTATGACCTATCCCAAGCTGGAATCCTTAATGTGAACTTCAAATCTTCTTTGCCTCACCTGTCAGTTTACAACAACTATGGACTCTGATGACTTAAAATACTTCCAGCCTTTTCTCTCTTCTCCAAGCCTGCTCTCTTTTCCCTGCCTTAGACCAGGCAGCCATCATTTCTTCCCTGGCCTACTGGAGTTATTTGCTCAGGGATATTCCTTCAGCTGGTCTTTTTTCCAGGGTCAGGACTAGAATGAAGAAAGCGAGGTGCCTCGGGCGTAAGATGAAAGGAAGCACACACTCTCCGAGTTGTTCACTTTCAGAGCCGACACGTGAGAGTGAGGCTCCTTAAATTTTGTGCTCCAGGCACTTCAGGAGGCTCAGTGACCTGCCCTAGTCCTGGTGGTCTTTCTTCCTCCCTGTGTTAGGCTATTCCTGCATTGCTGTAAAGAATACCTGAGACTGGGTAACTTATAAAGAAAGGGTCGTGATGCTGCAGGCTGTAGAGGAAGCAGAGCGGCATCTGTTTCTGGGGAGGCCTCAGGAAGCTTCCAATCATGGTAGAAGGTGAAGTGGGAGCAGGCGTGTCACATGGTGAAAGTAGGATTGAGAGAGAGAGAGAGAGAGGGAGAGAGAGTGTGAGAGAGAGAGAGAGAGTAGGGGGAGGTGCTACATACTTTTAAATGACCACATCTCATGAGAACCTACCATCTCTTTTTTTTTTTTTTTGAGACAGAGTCTCACTCTTGTTGCCCAGACTGGAGTGCAGAGGCGTGATCTTGGCTCACTGCAACTTCCACCTCCCGGATTCAAGCGAGCCTTCTGAGTAGCTGGGATTACAGGTGCCCACCACCACGCCCAGCTCACACCCAGCTAATTTTTTTTGTATTTTTAGTAGAGACAGGTTTCACCATGCTGGCCAGGCTGGTCTCAAACTCCTGACCTCAGTTGATCTGCCTGCCTTAGCCTCCCAAAGTGCTGAGACTACAGGTGTGAGCCACCACACCCAGCCGAGAACCTACCATCCTGAAGACAGCACTAAGACATAAAGGATCCACCCCTACGATCCAAACACCTCCCACCAGGCCCCACCTCTAGCACTGGGGTTTGTGCTCTCAAACCCGCCCAAATCTCATGTTAATTCCAGTTTAACATGAGATTTGGGCATGACAAATATCCAAAGTATATCACCCCCTCTACCCTCCCCTTCTCTCCATCTTTCCTCCTTGCATTTTATCCTCCACACAGTTACTAAAATGATATTTTAAGGTACAGATAATATCTAGTCTGTTTTTCAGCTGCCCCAAGGATAAAGCTCCACTCTTTGTGTTGACTCCAACTTTTCCTCCAGCCTTTTCTCTTGCCACTCTCCACGAATTCCACATTCCATCTACCCTGAACTACCTAGAGTCCTCTTAGTGTGCTGTGCTCTGACACACTTCCAAACCTTTGAAGATGATATTCTTCCCTCCCTTGGAACTTTCCTCAGAGAGTGCTTTTTACTTGGAGGCTTCTCATTCATTATTCAAAACCCAGTACAACCATCACCCTCTATGTGAAGCTTTTCAGAATTCCCTAGAACTAATTAAGTAGTCTTTCCTTTTTTCCCCTTAAGCATCATGTACTCACCTTAATTATAGCACGTGTTTCATTCTGTGGTAATTACTTTTTGCATGTTTTTAATCTCCCAGGAAACCAAAGGTTCAAAGCCCCGGCTTCATATTAGAATTGATGGAAAGCTTTTAAAAAATACTGTCATCTGAACCCTATGCCAAAACCTTGGCATTAAGTTTCACACTGCCTCTTGGATAGAGAAGAAATAGCAAATTATAGATAAATAACCTCTGGGTATGGCCTAGCATCAGTGTTTTGTTTTTCCTAAAGCTCTTCAGATGATTCCAATGAGCAGCCAGAGTCTGAAACCTTGCTGCACTAGGTGGTGATCTGCTGGAGAGTGAAAACCATGTCCTGTTCAAGTTTGTGGACCTCGCCTCCCTCCCTACCCTCATACCTTGCAAGATGCCTGGTTTATAGCAGGAACTCAAGCAAGAGCTGTGGAATTAATGATCACTTGCTTCTTTTGTTGGGTCAGTGATTGGGATCATTGAAGATTAGGTTCAGTCTATTACCACTTGTATTAGTCCATTCTCATACTGCTATAAAGAAATACCTGAGACTGAATAATTTATAAAGAAAAGAGGTTTAATTGACTCACAGTTCTGCATGGCTCGGGAGGTCTCAAGAAACTTGTAAAACTCTCAGATCTCATGAGAACTCATTCACTATCATGACAACAGCATGAAGGAAACCACCCCCTTTATTCAATTATCTCCACATGGTCCCACCCTTGACACGTGGGGATTATTTCAGTTCAAGGTGAGAGCCAAAGCAAATCATTCTACCCCAAGCCCCTCCCAAATCTCATGTCCTCACATTTCAAAACAATCATGCCCTTCCAACAGTCCCCCAAAGTCTTAACTCATTTCAGCATTAACCCAAAGGTCCAAGTCCAAAGTCTCATCTGAGACAAGGCAAATCCCTTCTCCCTATGAGCCTGTAAAATCAAAAGCAAGTTAGTTACTTCCTAGATATAATGGGGTGTACATACAGGCATTGGATAAATACACAGATTCCCAATGGGAGAGATTGGCCAAAATGAAGGGGCTACAGGCCCTATGTGAGTCCAAAATCCAATAGGGCAGTAGTTAAACCTTATCATTCCAAAATGATTTTCTTTGATTCCATGTCTCACGTCCAGGTCACACTGATACAAGAGGTGGGCTCCCACAGCCTTGGGCAGCTCAGCCCCTGTGACTTTGCAGGGTACAGCCCCCTCCTTGCTGCTTTCATGGACTGGCATTGAGTGTCTGCAGCTTTTCCAGGCCCATGGTGCAAGCTGTTGGTGGATCTACCATTCTGGGGTCTGGAGGATGGTGGCCCTCTTCTCATAGCTCCATTAGGCAGTGCCACAGTGGGGACTCTGTGTGGGGGCTTCTACCCCACATTTCCCTTCCTTACTACCCTAGCAGAGATTCTCCATGAGGGCTCTGCCCTTGCAGCAAACATCTGCCTGGACATCCAGGAGTTTCCATACATCCTTGGAAATCTAGGCAGAGGTTCCGCAACCTTAATTCTTGACTTCTGTCCATCCCCAGGCCCAATACAACGTGTAAGCCACCAAGACTTGGGGCTTGCACTCTCTGAAGCAATAGCCTGAGCTATATTCTGGCCTCTTTTAGCCACAGCTGGAGCTGAAGCAGCTGGGATTCAGGGCACCATGTCCCAACAATTTTTCCCTCTTAGGTCTCCAGGCCTGTGATGGGAGAGGCTGCCATGAAGATCTCTCACATGTCCTGGAGACATTTTCCCCATTGTCCTGGTGATTCAATGGGGAAATCACCATTGAATTCAGCTCCTGTTACTTATGCAAATTTCTGCACCAGGCTTGAATTTCTCCCCAGAAAATGAGTTTTTCTTTTCTATCACATCATCAGGCTGCAAGTTTTTCAAACTTTTCTGCTCTGGTTCCTCTTGAACACTTTGTGGCTTAGAAACTTCTTCCACCAGATACCCTAAATCATCTTTCTCAAGTTCAAAACTCCACAGATCGCTAGGGAAGGGGCAAAATGCCACCATTCTCTTTGCATAGCAAGAGTGACCTTTACTCTAGTTCCCAAGAAGTTCTTCATTTTCATCTGAGACCACCTCAGCCTGGACTTCATTGTCTATTGTGGTCAAAGCCATTCAATAAGTCTCTAGGAAGTCCCAAGCCTATAGTACCTAAATTGGTACTATCCAGTACCAATTTACTGTATTAGTCCATTCTCACACTACTATGAAGAAATACCCAAGACTGAGTAATTTATAAGGAAAAGAGGTTGGCCAGGCATAGTGGCTCATGCCTGTAATCCCAGCACTTGAGGAGGCTGAGGCGGGCAGATCACCTGAGATCAAGAGTTTGATCCCAGCCTGGCCAACAAGGTGAAACCCTGTCTCTACTAAAAATCCAAAAAGTAGCTGGGCATGGTGGCACAGATCTGTGATCCCAGCTACTCAGGAAGCTGAGGCAAGAGAATCACTTGAATCCAGGAGGCAGAGGTTGCAATGAGCCGAGGTTACACCACTGCACTCCAGGCTGGGCGACAAAGCAAGACCTTTTCTCAAACAAACAAAAGACATTTAATTGACTCACAGTGCCACAGGGATGGGGAGGCCTCAGGAAACTTACAATCATGGTGGAAGGCACCTCTTCACAGGACAGCAGAAGAAAGAATGAGTGCTGACCAAAGCGGGAAGCCCCTTAAAAACCATCAGATCTCATGAGAACTCACTCACTATCATGAGAATGGAATGAGGGAACCACCCACATGATTCAATTATTTCCCCTGGAACCACCCTTGACACATGGGAATTATTACAATTCAAGGTAAGATTTGGGTGGGGACATAGAGCCAAAGCATTTCACCACTTTTCTCCCTCAGCACAGAACTTGGAGTGGGAGAACCTCGCAAGAGATGGGGATCCCATTGGTGTTGAACTGATATGTGATGTCCATGGTACACCGCAAGGTGACTCGCTTTAATGTTCTTGATTCCTGACTTTTTAAAAAATTGCTTCAAATAACAAGGGGGCCTGCCGAGCCATACATGCACAAAACACTGTAATGTCTCCTCCCTGTCCAATGGGCATGCTGTACAACAGCCATTTGAGGAACAACATTAGAGAATAGATTGGGCTTCATTATTAGGACTCTTCTTCTACAGTTTGCTCTTTGGATTCAGGAAAAGCGTCTTAGGCCCGCATGTGCTTTTTAGTGCCCAGGTGAACTTATGTAACAGTTAGCACTATTGCTTGACATGGCGTTATCTGCCCATGTTTGGTCTCTGCCTGGACCAGCAAACTTAAATGTCAGGCTTTCCTAAGGTAAAAGTCAAAGATGTGCTGTAGACTGCATCTGATATTTACAGTTCTTTCTAGCTAAGATGAGCTGGCTTTTGTTGTAAATATTCTCATGCAAATTAGAAAGGTTTTCCCCCTTTGTACATACACCTTTGATGTTATTACTTTCTTTGCTTTTGTTTGATTTTGTGAAAGTCCATAGATGCTTTTGAACACATAATGGCCCCTACCTGTGGCTACTAAAAATAGTAATTGAAAAAAGTGAGGGATCAGTTTTAGAAGCCTATTAATTATGTATTTAAATAGTTTCAAATTGCAGAAAAATGTGTCTTTGGGATTTAGAAAATTAGATTACTCTTTCAGTGCTATTTCAGGTGTCTTCTTTTCAGAACTTCAGTTAAGGAAGGTGAAAAGTTGTCATTTCACTTTTTCTACCATTCCAGAGCCATCTTCTTTTCTTCCTGCTTTTTCTTTTCCATCACTATTTTATTTCTCCACTTTTCTCTTTACCTGATGCCAATAGTGATATTAATAATTGTTGGTCGGGTGCAGTGACTCACGCCTGTAATCCCAGCACTTTGGGAACTAAGGGCAGGTGGATTGCTTGAGCTCGGGGGTTAGAGACCAGGCCTGGGCAATATGGTGAAACCCCATCTCTACCAAAAATACAAAAAATTAGCTGGACATGGTGGCACACACCTGTAGTCCCAACTATTTGGGAGGCTGAGGTGGGAGGATCACTTGAACCTGGGAGACAGAGGTTGCAGTGAGCTGAGATCACACCCCTGCACTCTAACCTGGGTGACAGAGTGAGACCCCATCTCAAAAATAATAATAATTGTTGCTTATTGAACAACTGTATGTTTTACACGGTACTAAGTACTTTATCCCATTTAATCTCTCAAAACCCTGTGAAGTAGGTACTGTTATTAGCCCCACTCTACAGAGGAGAAAACTGAGGCACCACAAGGAAATTAGGTAACTCTAGGTTGCACAGCTAGGAACTGGTAGGGGAAGGGTTCAGATCTAAGCCATCTGTTCTAAGACCCCAGGCTCTTAACTGTTTGGTGTCTGACCCAAAGTTCAGAGTGGTAAATGGTAGTGGAATAAAGACTAAGGATACTGCATTTGATTTAAAAAATAATAACAGTTATTTTTCTTCCCCATCTTAACCCCCATTACTTTAATAATCGGTTTTCTTCTTAGCGCTATTAATGAAAGAATTTAATAGAACAAGTACTGAGCTTGAGATTTCATGCTATCATTTCTAATCAGACACAGAATTTGTAACCAGTAATGACAAAAAATAGCAAATTGTGGATAACAAGGAGATGTTACAGCCTACTTAGCATCTTGGGTGGGGGGCAGCGACAGCTGGAGAGGGACAGTGGCCCCTGGAGTCAGCCTTCTATGGACTCTGATGGAGTCTGGCCAAGGGAAGGCCACACTCAGCCAACCATTTGGGGGTTCCAGGAGCAGGGACAACAGGGCAGCAGCTGCAAAAGCTTACACATCAGTGAGTGGGTGGGGAGGGTCCAGAACAGGCCAACAAGGGAGGGAGGCACCCCACTCCCACCCCCATGCAGACAGAAAGGAAAGGCCGGGCCAACAGTTTGCAGGACTAACTGACCCAACATCTAGCCCAAACCAAGCATTTGACACGTAAGGAAGCTAGAAGACTGGCCTGAGATCCTAAGTCTAGTTAGAGGGAGACTAGAACTAGTCCAGGGTAACTTGGCCCTCATTCCAGGGATTTTTCTAGTATAAAATGAAAAAAAAAAAAAAAAAAAAAAGACTCTTTCTTTGAGGAAATAGGAGAGAGGGAGCTTACACTGATGTGTAAGCTTTCACAGCTGCTGCCCTGTTGTCCCTGCTCCTGGAACCCCAAAATGGTTGGCTGAGTGTGGTCTTCCCTTGGCTTCCTAGAATTGACCTTAAGAAGATATCATTTTCAGTGTTGCCTTTAGTAATGAGACAAACCAATTTGCAGTGACTATTCCAGTGGCTGATTTCTTTAAGCACGAAGCATACCTTAGGGGTCTTCAAAGGAAGGCATGGTAGAAACCCCCTTACCTGACTAAATCAGGTCTGGTAATTAGTTGGTTAGTAGAAAAGTTGGTAAAAGCAGGAAAACATGCAAAAATATAAATATGTATGTAAATATGGTGTTTTAACATATAAGCATACATTCATTTGACCATCTTTGGATGCAGAGTGAGACTTTTCCTCTGAGTTGGGCTCTTCAAACGAGTTCGCCATTGTTTTCTTTGCATCACTACAGTCATTCGGCAGCTTTGATATTTAGTCTTAAGTTTCTTTAAAGTGGAATGAGACCTTAAACACACATGTGCTTCAATCTGAGCACAGGATCCTTCCTCTTAATGATTTTTCTCAGTCTTTTTTGTTTTGTATTGCTCACATGGCAGTGATTTTCTTTTGCAAGTCATCTTCCCCAAGTCTTTCTTACATTCACTTTCATAGAAATAGCTCCCTTTCCTTTCACACTCATATTTCATTATTTATGTGATTGGTGTTAAATTAAATGCATAATTAATAACAAACAGAATTAGCATAAAAAAGTTGGGTACAAACATACGCAACTCTTGAGAAGCATAAAGTGCTGCTTGTGGAAGCAGAAGGAAGATGGGTGAGTGAAAGGAAAATACTTTCAGTAATGATTTTTGGTGTGTTTGTGGGAGGGTTGGTTACTTTATTGGGTTGGTGAAATGAAAACTGGCCAAGTGATGTTAAAGGGAAAGTTATTTGTAATGCTTGTTAAAGCATAGTCAGGACCATCACAACAGGTGTAGGGACCACTGCAATTGGTTTTGCAGTAGAGAAGAGAGATCAGGCTCAACTCCTAATATAAAAAGGAAAAGTGTGAATTTAGAGCCAAGGACCAGGGTGGGAGAGTTAGTGAATAGAAAATTACCAAGAGGGATCTACTGCCATACCACCCTGAATGCACCCAGTCTCATCAGAAAATTACCAAGAGGAAACATCAGGGATAAAGGAGATTTTGGGTAAATTGACCTAACTGGATTGACAGACCAGGGTGATCAGACATTGCCTAGAGGATCTGATCAGATATTGAAGACAACCAGCCATCTAGAGTCAGCGGTTCACTGACTTGGTGGGATTCTTGCTAAAATTGGGCAATGCAGAAATGAACACAGAAGTCCATACTTCATAGTCTAGTTGAGAAGAGAGGTCCAAAGACTGGGGTTTGGTCAAGGAGAGATTGTGTGTCAGTGGGCCTCTATTGTAGACATACCTCAGATTTGTGGAAGAAACTCTACCTTTGGGAAAATAAATGCACCTACTTCTTGTGAAAGGAATAATAACATCTAAAAAAATGAAGCATTATTTGACTAATAAAGCTTTATTTAATATGACAGTCCATATTATTATTTTCAACCATTTCCAGAAATGTCCTTTCATTCAGCAAAAATCTACTTTTATTTTTCTTTGACTCAAAAATTTTGTTTTAACCTAAGAAGATCTGCATATAAAAAGTAAGTTTGATTGTCACCTCATGGATATTATCAATTGTATGAGTCAATTCTCACACTGCTGTAAAGAAATACATGAGATGGACTAATTTATAAAGAAAAGAGGTTTAATTAGCTCACAGTTCTGCTTGTACGGGAAGCATGGCTAGGGAGGGCTCAGGAAACTTACAATCATGGTGGAAGACAAAGGGGAAGCAGGCATGTCTTACATGTCTGGAACAGAAGGAAGAGAGAGAAGAGAGAGGTGCTACACACTTTTAAATAACCAGATCTCATGAGAACTCACTCACTATCACAAGAACAGAAAAGGAGAAATCCGCCCCCATGATCCAATCACCTCCTACCAGGCCCCACCTCCAACATTAGCGATTACAGTTTGACATGAGATCTAGGAAGGGACATAGACCCAAACCCTATCATTCTGCCTCTGGTCCCTTTCAAATATCATGTCCTTCTCACATTCAAAATACAATTATGCCTTCCCGACAGTCTCCCAAAATCTTAACTCATTCCAGCATTAACTCAAAAGTCCAAAGTCTCATCTGAGACAAGGCTAATCCCTTCCACCTATGAGCTCATAAAACCAAAAACAAGTTAGTTACTTCCAAGATACAATGGGGGTACAGACATCGGGTAAATACTGCCATTCCAAAACAGAAAAACCAGCCAAAAGAAATGGGCTACAGTTCCCTGCAAGTCCAAAACCCAGCAGGAGAGTCATTAAATCTTAAAGCTCCAAAATAATCTCCTTTGACTCCATCCAGGTTTCAGATCCAGGTCATACTGATGAAAGAGATGGGCTCCAAAGGCCTTGGGCAGCTCCACCCCTGTGGCTCTGCAGGACTCAGCCCCCATAGCTGCTCTCAAGGGCTGGCATGGAGCACCTGTGGCTTTTCCAGGCACACAGTGCAAGCTGTTGGTGGATCTACCATTCTGGGGTCTGGAGAATGGTAGCCCTCTTGTCACAGCTCCACTAGGCAGTGGCCCAGTGGGGACTCTGTGTGGGGTCTCCAACCCCACATTTCCCCTTTGCACTGCCCTAGTAGACATTCTCCATGAACCTCTACTAGGAAGTAACCTGCACTAGAAGTGTCACTTCTGCAGCAGACTTCTACCTCAACATCCAGGCTTTTCCATACATCTTCTGAAATCTAGGCAGACTGCCAAGCCTCAGCTCTTGCACTCTGTACACCCATAGGCTTAACACCACATGGAAGTTGCTTACAGCTTGCACCCCCTGAAGCAGCAGCCTGAGTACCTGGGCCCCTTTGAGCCACGGCTGGAGGTGGAGCAGATGGGATGCAGGGAGCAGTGTCCCAAGGCTTCACAGGGCAGCAGAGCCCTGGGCCTGGCCCAGGCCCACAGAACCATTCTTCCCTCCTAGGCCTCCGGACCTTTGATGGAAGGGGATACCATGGAGGTCCCTGAAATGCCTTTGAGGCATTTTTCCCATTGTCTTGGCTATTAGCAATTGACTCTTCTTATGTAAATTTCTGCAGCCTGTTTTAATTCCTCCCCTAAAAATTAGTTTTTCCTTTCTAAAGCATAGCCAGGCTGCAAATTTTCCAAACTTTTACACTCTGCTTCCCTTTTAAATATAAATTCCAGTTTCAGGTCATTTATTTGCTCATGCATATAAACATATGTGATATATATATAAAATATAATATGTATTATGTATTTTATATATTATATGTTATATATAATATGTATATAAAATACATATATGTAAACATATACATATTCAGGTCATTTATTTGCTCACGCATATAAACATACGTGATATATATAATATAAATATAATAAAATATATATTATGTATTTTATATATTATATATTATGTATATAAACATATATAATACATAATATATAGCATATATTATATATATTATATATATGGGGAAGAGTGGGAGGGGGCAAGGGATAAAAGACTACAAATATGGTGCAGTGTATACTGCTTGGGTAATGGGTGCACCAAAATCTCACGAATCACCATGAAGAAGTTACTCATGTAACCAAATACCACCTGTACCCCAATAACTTATGGAAAAATAAAAAGTAAAAAAAAAGAAGCTGCCGGGCCACATCTTGAATGCTTTGCTGCTTAGAAATTAGTTCCACCAGATATCCTAAGCCATCTCTCTCAAGTTCAAAGTTCCACAGATCCCTAGAGCAGGGCACAATGCCACCAATCTCTTTGCTAAAGCATAGCAAGAGTGACCCTTGCTCCAGCTCCCAGTAAGTTCCTCATTTCCTGAGACCTCCTCAGCCTGGAATTCACTGTCCTTATTGAAATCAGAATTTTGGTCACAACCATTTTAAAAGCCTCTAGGAAGCTCCAAACTACCCCTCATCTTCCCATCTTCTTCTGAGCCCTCCAAACGGTTCAAACCTCTGCCCATTACCCAGTTCCAACACTGCTTCCCATTTTTAGGTGTCCTTATAGCAATGCCCCACTTCTTGGTGCCAATTTTCTGTATTAGTCCATTCTCGCACTATTATAAAGAAATGCCTGAGAATGGGTAATTTATAAAGAAAAGAGGTTTCATTGGCTCATAGTTCTTCAGGCTGTACAGGAAGCATGGCTGGGGAAGTCCTCAGGAAACTTACAATCATGGTGGAAGGCAAAGGGGAAGCAGGCAGGTCTTCTATGTCTGGAACAGAAGGAAGAGAGAGAAAAAGAAGCAGGCATGTCTTACATGTCTAGAACAGAAGGAAGAGAAAAAAGGGGAAGGTACTACACACTTTTAAACAACCAGATCTTGTGAGAACTCATTCACTATCACAAGAAAAGCAAAAGGGAAATCTACCCCCATGGTCTAATCACCTCCCAGGCCCCACTTCCAACACTGGGAATTACAATTTGACATGAGATTTGGGCAGGGACACAGACCCAAACCTTATCATCAATGAATTCGGAATACCAATACAGAATGGTTTTCATTGAAAATCAGTTTATAAATAAATGGAGCAAGGAATTCTAGAGTAATGTATTAGCCATGGGTAGCTGAAGTACTTAAAACAATTTTTAAAAACTGAGGGGCTAAAAGTTGGTATGAGAAAAACACTATATATCATTTCCTAAAGTTGTTCTGTTTTGTTTAAATATGGTTTAAAATGGTGTTGAGGGAAAAGACATGTCCCCTTAGGGATTGTCAGAAAGAATCAAAAGCAGCTTAGCAAAGAGACAGAAATGTAAATGTGATATTTATCAGGGGAAATGAGGGTATGATTAGATAAAATGGAACCAGCCTTCATGTCAGAAACTACCTTAATGAGGAAGCCATATTTGAGGCCTTTGTGTTGTCTTCTGAAAGACTAACAACCTGGACTGATCAGGAATGGCCTTCACCAGCACTATGATAGGAAGAGTAGGTTGAGTTTATCTCTCAGGTCAGGTTCAACCTGAAAGCCCAGCTGAATTAAAGTCTTCACTAAATTCATGAAAGGATACAAGAGTCACAGCCTGGCCTTTTTTAACATTGCTCTCCTGGAATTGAATGGAAAGTCAGCTTCTAGTTTTGTGGAAGGCAGGTCCCAGGGGAGGTGAGCAACTTCTAATTCCACAGCTCCTGCTTGCCCTTTTGAGAGCTCCAGCTCATCTAGCAGGTCTTGCCTGTTTCACACCTTTGGAATTAAAATACTCTGTAGCCTTCATCTCCTCCCCTCAAACATGGATTAAATAAATACAAACTTTATGTTAAAAATGTATTAGAAAGGTTGTCTGTTTTATTGGAAAGCATCCTCAGATTCTAAGGTGTGCACAGATCACTTGGGGGTCTTATTCAAATGCAGACTTTGAGTCAGTGGGTTTGGAGTAGAGTCTGAGAGTCTACATTTCCAGTAAGCTCCCCAGGGCAGGGGAGCAGGGACTGGTGTTACTGGTTCAGGGGTCATATTTTGAGAAGTGAGGATCTAAAAGACATGATTTCAAGTTCTGGCTTCTGACAATCTCAATTTTCTCACTTGTAAAATGAGGGGCTTTGGATGAAGATACATTTTAAGTCTGCCCTTCTGCAGCATCTCAAGGCGCAGAGAGCAGAGAAGGCTGGCGATTGTCCAGAGCTTGATCTCTGCTCTGAGTTTTCAAGGACTCCCCGTTATAACACTGTGAAGGTAGAGAGGAAAAGTGAATGCAAACAGGGAAGGAAGTATAGTTTGTGTCTGACAATCCCAGAGTGGTTACAATTATTCACCTGATGCCTTTGCCAACATTTAAAGCTTTGTCTGGCTTTAATTAGATCACACGATCCACAAATGAATGTTCTAATTGTGCTGTGTTTGTCTCCAATAAGCTGTTGGATAGGATTAATTCTTTCCACAGAATGCCCAACGGAACAGTTCACTTTTCAATACAAATTAAGTGTAGTCACAAAAGATTACTACCTTTAGATCTTAAAAATATTGTTAAACAGTGCAAGTGAAGACACAGTTTGATATGACATTTTTTATACTAACCGTGTCAGTTATGGAGGAATTTAATACCATCTTGAAATATTTCTTATCCTTCAGATTCCCCTCTGTTGTTCTCTTGTTAGTGAAATCTTCCCAGAGGCCACGTGAGAATTAGTGGCCACCTCCTGCCCCTCTGCTCCCATTTACACTGCTGTTGGGGTGCACACCACATGGTTAGGCTTGGGCTCATTTAGTTTTGTATCCGTTTGTGTCCTCTGAATTACAAGCTCCTTAAGCCATCCTGACAGAGTAGGAAGAAAATTTGGATGACTTGGAGCACAGGTACATGAGTTTACACTTCTGCATTGTTTTGTTCTGATCCTATGATCCCAGGAGGCCATGGATGTTTCACTGCCTTCGTTTTTGATAAGCCACTTTCCCCAGACCGTAAATCCCGTACTCTCAGGGGTCTGAAAGTCCAAATGCCTTCAGGGAAAGGGTGGTAGGAGGAATGCAGAAAGCAGTGGATGGTGAGAGTCTAGGGCGCAGTAGGAATCTTGGTTAACCTGCCTTGCCCCGAGATCTCAGACGCACTTTCTTTAAACACAGCAGGGTTGCGCTCAAGCAGAAATTAACACCCAACTAAAGACCTTGCTTCACATCACCTGGTTTCCGGTTTGCACATAGCAGGGGTTCCCAAGTTGAGCTTAGCGGGAAGAACAATGGCAATATTCAAAATAATTAATAACAAGGATAGCCAGGGAATCAAAATAACATGTTTATAGCTCTAAGTATTACCCTGTAGCATCAGGTTTTAACCCCTTAGTTGCTGGATCAAGGGAAAGTCCAGGACTTCCCAGTGGAAGGGCCAGGGCAGTTGAGCCTGGTGAAATAGAATATCAGTCCTGAGAAAGACCCCCAGGCTTTAGTCAGAGAAACATCTTTTCACAACCCTGGCTAGCCACTTACTCTCCATGAGATCAAGTTGAATAATCTGTCTGAGCCTTAGTTTTCTCATCTGTAAAATGGCTTAATAATACTCACTTTGTGGGACTGTGGTGAGGACTAAGTGAACCAACATATGGAATGTTCCTGAAAGGCCTGGCACAAGCAGATGCTCACTCAGTGAAAGTAGTACCAGGCACTGTTGTTTACTATTATCATTAAAAGATAATAAGTGGTTATTGATTGAATGCAGACAGCTTGTCTCTCTGTTACTCATGCTTTCTGTAGTCAGATAATTCAGGTGGACCACAAGAGATCTTGGTTTACTATTGCCATCAAGATGGCTTACCCCAGGGCTCAGGGGCTGGGTGGGGGCAGTTCTGAAGGACATAAGGAGAAAGGGATGGGGGAGGCTTTGTTCCCTGGGCTGGAGCTATATGAAAGACTCCCAAGTCTTTAGATCACAGCATCCACAGGCCACTCCTGATCTATAAAAGCTCACTTTCTGATTTGTAGGCATTTTAAAAGACACAGATATTCTTATAAAGTTTCTTAGCTAGTGGTTATCTTCTGAGAGGCATGAGTGGCAAACTTGAGCCTCTTATGCTATAAATAAGAGATCTGCTACATAGGCATTTCCCTGGGTCAATCCCTCTGCTTTTGGAATCCCTCGCACTGCACTGATACATTCTCTAAATTGTCTCCTGGACATGCACTGGGTGTCATGATATGAGGAATCTCTATTGAGAAGGATGATCTGTCTATAGTCAGCACCACAGTACAGAGAAAAATATACTCTCCCCATGCAGGCAAAGGTTGACCACCCCATTCTCTTTAGTAACCCAGTCTAAAAGGCAGCATTTATTTTGTCTTATTTTACAATTGCTCTCAACATTCGCCATTCACTGTAGCTGAGTATACTCAGCTATCTGCAAAACAGCATCCCTGCATTATTGATGTGAGGGTCATGAGAGCTTGCCAAGTGTTTTTTTTCCATATTGCTTCTTTAACTGTGTGTTTACCAAACTAATTTGAGGGTACATGTTCAAATAGGATAGTTCCCAAACTAATCTAAAGCAATAAATATTTTTTTTTGCATTTTTGCTTATATGCTACAGAGTATCTTGAATGTGCCTTTTAAAATGATTCTTGGGTGAAGCATCAGAAAACGTAGAAATGGATAAAAGATAAAGTAGCAGTTTTTTTAGTGCCACACCCAGATATAACAAACCTTCATGTGTTATTTATGCCATCTTTCCTAGACATTTTTCACCCTTGTAGAAACCCTCTTGAACTAACATTTGCCACGTGGAATATTATTTCATCCTGAGAAAGATTCCGGACAGGGCCTGTGGCAGGTCTGGTTTTCTATTTTTTGTTGTTGTTGTTTTGTTTTTCTTTTTATTCTTTTCTTTTTTTCTTTTTTCTTCAGATACAATATGACCACATGGTTTATTCAGGTGAAGAAATTCTTAATTATCATTGGCAAAGGTCTGTTTTTTTAGAAGAAAGTAAATTAGAAAATTCAAGTATATACTCACAATAATGCCAAGAGGAACATCTATCCCACTCTGGATTTTCCATTTGTTTCCCTTAGTGATCAAAGCCAACCATGATAAGTTTAATATTTCCCATCACACTAAAGCTCTTTTCCTTCTCTTTAACCTCCTGACTCCAAAAAAGAGTTTTCTCTTATGGACAGAGTTAGAAACTATTTTAAAATTAACTCATATAATCTCTAAACTCACCTTTCCTAACTCCCATAAAAGCAAGCGCTTCTAGGATGGAACACAGAGAAAGAACCCATGGAATCCTCTAGAGGGGTCTTGAGAGTCTGGCATTGGCCCAGGTCATTGGCTACAGGCAGAGATTTGAAGCAGTCTGGAGGATCCACTGTGGCCTGGAAGCCCTTGACTTGGTCTCCCATCTTGGCCCTGTCATGGTGCTAGGCTGGGCATTTGGACCAAAGGTAACTTGACTGTGGGTCACATGCAAGGATGGTTCTGTACGGTGAGTTCTTATGCCTGCCTGCTCTGTACGCATCCCCACAAAAACGGGCTGGAACATGACCATTTGGTCTTTTTGTGCCTGCGATGGTAAAGGAAATGACTTCTCATCAGCTCATGCAATTGGTTATGGCTGACGGTAGTCCACAGAGCTTACTCTTCAACTTGAAAACTGATTACTATATCCTGAAGGTTATATTTTTAAAGGAAATTTTCCCCATGCAAAATGCTGGAATGTATTTTGTTCCTTGTTCACTTGCTGTTACATGTGTCATTGACTCCCAATCTCTGATGTGTTTCTCTGTTTTCTGTGTGTTGCAGGCAGCATAGTGTACCTCGGGATGATGGTGGGGGCGTTCTTCTGGGGAGGACTGGCAGACAAAGTGGGAAGGAAACAGTCTCTTCTGATTTGCATGTCTGTCAACGGATTCTTTGCCTTCCTTTCTTCATTTGTCCAAGGTTATGGCTTCTTTCTCTTCTGTCGCTTACTTTCTGGATTCGGGTAAGGTTTTCTCCTTCATATTTTATAGTAATGTGTTTATTCTTCATAATTGAACACATTCTCCACTCTAGAGAACCTTATTAGGAGGAAATTATCCCTTCACACATCTCCCTCCACATCCTCATGTCAGCCCTGGAAGCCACAATGCTGGTTCTTAGAAATGTAATTATCAACCTTTAAATACAGGAGCGAAGGGAACATACACCTATGTTTTCATAGCTGATTATTACTTCTAGAAGATGGGTATTGTTTTAAATGGAATGCCATTTCTATGGTAGAACACATTCATACATATATGCTGCTTCTGAAAATTTAACGTAAGTAGGAAATAGCTCTTGTCCTACCTGTTATGAACTAATTAAAGGTTTGAACCGTTCAAGCATGCTCTTAAATTCAGGATTAGAGTGTCTCAAATAAATGCTGTTTTATTGATCTATGTTAACTTGGCATATTTAACTTGGTAGAAAGCCTCCTTGAGACATAATTTTTAGTAAGTTCCTGACTTCTGTCGAATTAACAGAAGTTGCACTATTACCCAAATGCAGTGGTATAGTGTAGCTGATAGTGAAGTCATTTTCTTTAAAGAGCTTAAAGCACTTATTACTATACTGAATGAATTCATAAGCACAGAAAAACCTAATAGTTCAATAAGGAATATATGAGAAACTTTGCTTCAATAAGAAAAAAAATAGTAAAAATATAAAATTTTTGTAATGAATGGGTACTAGACTTAATGCCTGGGTGACAAAATAATCTGTATAACAAACCCCCACGACACAAGTTTACCTCTATAACAAACTTGCACATGTACCCCTGAACTTAAAAGTTAAAATATATATATATATATGTACACACACACATACATACACACACACACACACATATATATGTATAATTTTGATTCATAATTGAGAACTTAGAGACTTTTTTCAAGATACCTAACACAATGAATCTGTAGAAATAATATACAAATTTAAAAACTAAATGAAGAAAGTGAGGGTAATGGGGCTGGGTTATAAACTTTAAACAACCGTTGTGGTTGTTGATTATACACACCACAACCTACAAAGCAGAATACAGTTTTGTGAAAAGAGGTCAGAGGACTATAGCATGTCTTTCTTAATTATGTATAGTAGCATTTCCCATAGCTCCTCATATGCTACATTCTGCACGCAGTGAGCACTTAGCAAATACTTGAGTAACTTGCACACATTTTAGGAGCTTTCCTTAGAGTGAAGACAGTGCATTTCAGTAAACCAAGATGGCTGGAGAGTTTGGGAAAGTGTAAAATATTTTGTTCTTGGGGAAAAAAAAATGTTCAGAATCAGTCATTTGCTTTGTAGCAATGGAGAAAGGGGAGAGGAGGCTTTTTCTCCACAGGGGAGCCCCTTGGTGCTCAGTTTCTGAGATTGGCTACATACGCTGCTAACTTGGAGATGGATTTTGGATCATGGACTCACAGGGTTTCAGCAGACCTAAATGTTGAATGATTGAATGATTGAATGAAATGAATGAATGAAGAACAGATGTTATTTGGGGCTGTTTGTTAAAGGACCTTCTCAGTGAGTAGGTCCATAGGATAAGACATTCTTGCCACCAGGAAGGGCCAAGATTCCTTCTCCCTTTTGTTATCTATGTAATACCACTAGCCTGTCAAGAGAAAACTAACAGCATAGGTGCTGAATTTTCCAGTCCTTTCAGTTTGCAATCTTTTTTGGGAAATTTAAGCAATATCCAAAGACCCAAAAGTACATGACTGTGGTCAAATTATTGTGGCAATTTTAATTGCCAATCTGGATTGTGACATGGTCATCCCAACAGGCTGTAGAGAAAAAGGTCCATTGTGGTGGCTGCAAAATACTCCAAACCAATGGACTGTCCAGAAGCAAATTCAAGGGCAACATAAAAGCAGAGACAACTTAGATGTATTCTTGATATCATCCTCATTCCTGTTGCAGACAAATCATTTTTCAACCAGCAGGTCAGGACTGCTGGAGGCTGGGAATCAAGAAATCCAGGTGTGCCCTGCTCCTGCCCTTTATCATGGAGTCTTAGGAAAGTCACGCAGGCTCTCTTGACTGCTTTTTCTTTTGTAAAAGAAGACATTAGGACTTTGCATTCTTACCTTGGAGTGTGAAGATCAAATGAGATGATGTATTGAAAGTACAAGGTAGAGAAGATAATGTAGGATATCGTTTAGAAACACTCACTCATAGTTTGGCATTTCTTATCTCCTTTATTCCTCCTCCCATACATTTAGCTAAGCTGTACTATGCTGATTGCCTCAGTGTGACAGCAGGGGAGGAGGCAGAAAGAGATCCCTTTCTGGCTTTTAAATTTCAAGTCTGGCCCATGCAAGAAACAGAAAGGCCTAATCAGGGACAAAATATTTGGGAGAAAACATGGCAAGTAAAATCAAGCATAAATCAAGTTAATCTCTATAATAAACGGTGAGTACCTAGTCTGCGGGCAGTACAGAGGGGGAAGTCATATGAGCTTAGTTACCTTAGTCCAGGTGGCAAAACCTCTGCGGAGTTTTGTGGGATACAGCAACTGAGAGGACCTGAGAAATGAAGTTATTAAGGAAAATGAGGGAAGAAATCTGTATTGGTCAGCATTCTCCAAAGAGACAGAACCAATGGGAAAGAATGGATAGATTAGATGGATGGATGGACAGATGGATAGATAGATAGATAGATAGATAGATAGATAGATAGATAGATAGATATGAGAGAGGACTAATTAAGGCAATGACTCACACAATTATGGAGGCTGAGGAGTCCCATGGCAGGCCTTCTGCAAGCTGGAAATTCTAGGATGCCAGTAGCATGGCTCAGTACAAGTTTGAAGGCCTCAGAACCAGGGAAGCTGGTAATATAGCTCTCATTCCAAGGCTGAAGGCCTGATAACTCAGGGGGCTGCTAGTGCAAGTCCCAGAGTCCAAAGGCCAGAGAACCTGGACATCTGTTGTCCCAGGACAGGAGAGGAAGGATGTTCCAGCTCCGAGAGAGAGAGCAAATCAGAATTTCCTCTACCTTTTTGTTCTCTCCAGGTTCACAACTGATGGGATGGTACCCACCCATACTGAGGGCAGAACTTCTCCACTCAGTTTACCAATTTGCATGCCAATCTCCTCCAGAAACACCCTCACAGACACACCCAGAAATAATGCTTTACTATCTGCTATAGTTTGGATGTCTGACCTTTCCAAATCTCATGTTGAAATTTGATCCCCAGTGTTGAAGGTGGGGCCTGATGGGAGGTTTTTAGGTCATGGAGGTGAATCTATCATGATTAGATTAATGTGAGTGAGTTATTGCTCTATTAGTTCCCACGAGAGTTGGTTGTTTAAAAATAAGCCTGGCACCCCCAGCCCTCTCTTTTGCTCCCTCTCTCGCCATGTGATCTCTGCACATGCCAGCTCCCCTTTGCACTCTCCCCTGAGTGGAAGCATCCTGAGGCCCTCACCAGATGCCCAGTCTTCCAGCCAACAGAACCATAGCCAAATAAACCCCTTTTCTTTATAAATTGCCCCACCTCAGGTATTCCTTTATAGCAACAAAAATGGACTAAGACACCAGCTGTCTAGGTATCTGTGAATCCAGTCAAGTTAACACATAAAATTGACCATTGCAATATTTTTCTTCTTCACCAAAGTTTATGGGCTATTTTACTTTTGTTTGCTTTGTGAAGTGCTACCTTCATGGCCCAGGGTTTTTCTCAACAGCTCTAGGGTTTATCTGGGTACTCTGTTTCTGAGTCTCTGAGGAATCTCATCAAAGTCTCTTTTTCTCCAATTCCATTCCAATTCAACTCAAAAAACATTGCAACACCTACTCTACCCACTGGAAGCATGCAAGATTTTTCATGGATATAGCTGAGCCCTCACCTCAAGTTGCTTACAGTCTGTACAGACAGGCAGCTCTTCTAGTCCCCATCTTCCAAGAATTAGAGCCTGAAAAGAGGTCACAAGGGTCTTGGGAATATCACAGAGGAAGGAGAAAACAATAATAACATTGTGAATAAGAAAATTTCCATTTAAATGCTCTTCTTGTTTTCAAAGGTGTGTCATATTTAAACCCTTCATTCCCATTACTTATTAACTCAGTACAGAAGCAGCTGAATTTTTATCTATTCTCATTTTATTTAAACTTTCTTTATTAAAACTTAAGCCAGAGAATCAAGATTCTCATCCTAGAGACCTTAAATGAAAGACCATGTGGTATCAACTTAAACAACTCCCTCCAACCATATCTGATCCAGTTTTAAAATTGAGAAAAACTAAATGAAAAAACATTCCAAAATGTTGGTAATGTTTCTTTTGTGGGCCTCTGGTGCACAGAGCCCCCCACACTCCACGCATTTCCTAGGAGTACAGTACTTGCCATCCTTTCTGCTTTGAAGCTTCTTCTCCCAGGACTCTCCCACTCACAGCTTCCCAGAGGCTTTTCCTTAGACCACACACCCAATGGGTCTCAGACAGTTTCCTGTTTTGTCTCCTTGGCAGTACTTACAATTGATGCCTGAAAATATTTACTTTTTATGTTCTTCTTTCTCTCCTCCACCAGCATGTAAATTCCAAAGGGCTGGGACTGTCATCTTGCTCAACATTGCTTAATTGCCCATGGCAGGGTGGGTGGGAGTGGGTGTTGTAAAAGACAGTGGAGTTCAAGCAGCAACCAGCATAGTCTGACTTGCAGCCATCTGTGGCATTGGCTAGTTAACCATGAAGTGAAATAGATAGGAAGTCTACTCAATTCTTACTTGATATGTATAAGTAGAAAACTTCTATGACAAGTGAATGAAAACCTAACTTGCATCATAAAAACAGAGTCATGTCCCCTCCATCATTCCCAGACTGGAGCTGGATTACAGACCCAGAACCAACTGAATGAAGGGGAGGCTGGTCCTCCTTGAAGAAGGATCTTGGTACACAGCTAAATATTTATACTGTTAATCTTTCTCCCAGCTTCCCCAAAGGGACTGAAGGCCTTTTACCAGGAAGAGTGTACATGGGGTGAAGGAAATAATCAGACTTCTCAGGGCTTGTGGACACTGGCTCTAAACTGACACTAATTCCAGGAGACACAAATGTCACTGTGGCCAACCAGCCAGAGCAGGGACTTATGGAAGGCAGGTAATCAATGGTGTTTCAGCTCAGGTCTGTTTCACAGTGGGCCCAGTGAGTCAGGCACTGAATCCATCCCGTGCCTAATTCCACACTTCTGGACTGCATAATTGCAACAGACCTACTCAGCAGCTGGTAGAATCCCCACATTGGTACAGAATCCCTACATTTAATTGGTACAGGGCCTGTCCATCAACTTCATTTACTAGGAATTTTAGAACAAAGAGAAGTTCTAGGTCAGAGAGTCCAAACTTTTCATTTTGCAGATTGAGGTGCAGTGGTGGGACCAGGAGTAACTCAGCTAGGACTTAAATTGCAATTAAAGTCAATTTAAACTTGCAACTCTGTAAATAAGTAAACTGTACATTGTGAATACAAGGTTTGCCTGTGTGTTGATTTTATCAAAATTGCTACAGATTTCCAGTTGCTATGTCTTATTTCATTGCTGAAGCATCATTAGCAGCACTGTTTCTGCATACAAAGGGGACTGGAAGGAGTTCTTATTTTATTTTATTTTGTTGTTTTATTTTGTTTTTTGAGATGAGATCTCTCTCTGTCACCCAGGCTGGAATGCAGTGGTGCAATCGTGGTTCGCTGCAGCCTTGACCTCCTGGGCTCAAGTGATCCTCCTACCTCAGCATCCTTAGCTGGGACCACAGATGCATGCCACCACACCCAGCTAATTTTTAAAAAATTTTTGTGCAAACAAGGTCTCCCTGTGTTGCCCAGGCTGGTTTCAAACTCCTGGATTCAAGAAATCCTCCTGGCCTTGGCTTTCCAAAGTGCTGGGATTGCAGGCATGAGCTGCTGCACCTGATCAAGTTCTTGTTTTAAACTGAGATCTTCTTGGGTTTATATTTTATTGTCTCCACATGTGCTTTCCTCTTAATTCATCAAACCAAGTCATGAGCATATCTTCTTAGAAACACAAATATGTCCAGCTGACATATTGTGTGTGACTTTAAATGTTTGTTCAGTACAATGAATGATTTTCCTGCCTGGGGACAACAGTGTTTCGTGGGAAGGAGGACTAGGACATCACCAATTATTCATCTGTCTATCACTTTCCTAAACGAATCTCACACCAAGAAACAGACACTTTCCTCCCCTCTTTTGTTACAGAAAATTAGAAAGATGGGAAATGGAGTTGGCACCATTGATTCATTTTCATTTGACCCAGAATTAAATTATTTGTATCCAGTCACTGTTAATTACGAGAATGATAGTACTTTGGATGCCAGGCAATATCAGAGTCGGGAGCTTCCCACTGAAGGCCTGGCATTGCTAAGCAGGAAGGTCAGGAGAAAAATATAACAGCAACAGAAATTAAAATGAAATTTCAATGTGTCTGTATATCATAAATTAAAGAATAGTAATTTCTTCCTCTGTGAATAGAGCCTACCAAATGTGTACTTCATAGCTATTTGCAATATTCACTCATTAGCTGTATTGAGTTACAGTAAGAATACCTTGGCTTTATAGAAATCATCATCATTAACTGGAATTATTCAGAGTACGTTTTATGTAGTATCCCATTTATTTCCACAGTTGTTTTAAATACTTAGTCATGTAAAAATGGTGTGCCTTTTTTATTAGAAAATTGAGGCACGGATTGATTATTGCTTCCAAATGTTCAACAGACTCCCAAGTCTTCTGAATTTTAGTCTGATTCTGAGCTATGAGATTTTTCCCTTCAACGTAGTCTTTTACTTAAAATAATCATATTGGAAAAATGCAGTCATTTAAAATTGTTTAAGACTTTTAAAATGTATTTTATCGAATACCTCTCTAGTGCTTGCCCCGTAAGAGATGCTGTGTTCAGCACTTTATACTAGTAAAAATTGGCTCTCATTAGTGACCTGATGAGAATGATGCATGCATTATTCATATATCTTAACTATACTTTATAAATGAGGAATTTGAAGTACAGAGAGGTTAAGTTCCTATCTGAGGTCACACAGTAAGTAATGTAATCAGGTTTCATACCTAGGCAGTCTGGCTCCAGGGCCCATGCTCATAACCATCAGGCTGTGCTGTGCTTCAGACTCAACCAGAAATGTCTCTGATTTCATATGGCACAAGGTATACATGATATGTGCTCATACATGTTTGAACAGATCAGTCCAAAAATATCTCTGGCCCCGAGCATCAGAATGGAAAGACCTTCCCCGATATGTAAAATGAGGCAACAGTCAAGATTATCTTTAATCCAAAAATAACCTCAAACCCAAATTGTAAACAGTGGGTGAGTGTTTTCTTAGAGCTACATTGTCCAACATGGTAACCACTAGCTTCATGTAGCTACCAAGTACTTGAAATGTGACTAGTCCGAGTTGAGATGTGCTGTAAGTGTAAAATACATAGCAGTGGATTTCAAAGATCTAGAACATATAAAAGAATGGAAAATATCTCAATAGTTTTACTTTAATTATATGTTAAAATAATATTTTACATATATTGGGTTAAATTAATATATATTAAAATTAACTTTACATGTTTTTTTGTTTTAATGTCTTTTCTAGAAAAATTTAAAATTACATATGTGGCTCACATTTTCTATTGGAAAGCACTGTTAGGCAATGCTTTTTACTTTCCAACAAAAAGGCTGACCTTTTGGACACACTTTGTTTCCCAGTATACCCTTCGGCAAAGGTACTATTGATCACAAAGGAGAAGGAACAGAACAAAAGATCTTCCAGACCCACAGTGTATAATTGTGAAAAATTAGCCATATGCACTCTTTAGAATTCACTCCGTGGAGCCCACAGCAGGAATCTGTGTGCTTCATGCCTGTACCTCCAACAACTGGTGATGTGCCTGGCCCAGAGTTTGACTGGGTGAGGGGGTGGATAGAGGGATAATGGGTGGATAATGGGTAAATGAAGGGTGGGTGTGAGGATGAGTGCAGGAATGAATGAGGAAATGTATACAGCAAGAGGCTAGATACATCTGCATGTTTTATCATTTATTATAGAACATCATAATGATCATTGCCATCTTTATTCATGTCACCTTTAGATGCTATGGGAAGGCATTCTTCCAACTCTATCAATAGCTAATTTTTTTTCAAGACAGTATTAAAGTCCTGATCCATGACTATGCCACTTCCCTCAGTGGTATTAAGTCTGCTACTGTGGATGCATAGACCTCCACAGTTTTAGGGGGTTAGGCCACCAATCTGATAGCAGACCAGGGCTAAGGGAGTTGAATTGCAGCTATTTTCTTAGCAATGCAGTTTTTCCCACAAATTATATACTTAAAGATCAGTATTTTTTAAATAACCACTTTTTCTACTCATTATTCTACTCATAGTTTACATAATATTTAGAAAATGACAACTTCATATATTGAAGAATATTATTTTTCAGATTGTGGCTTTGGAAATTGAAGGACTAAAGCTACCCAAATCATCCATCCTTTGGCATTGCCACTGGGCACAGGAAATTCTTGTTCTTGATTTGATGATGAGTTCAGTTACCAGTATGTGTTTTTCTCCCATTTCTATCTTTATCACTAATAGCAAACATGTGCCTTCTGATCTATACAGCAACCTTATTTTCTGTGCCGACCTAGCCTATTCAGAAAGAGCATTAGGTCTGTGCTCTTTCATCTGAGCCTCTGAACAATCTCCCCAAGGTCTGTGATATTCTATTTACTTTCATAAAGTGGAAGAGACTGAAAGGTTCATCTTTGGACTGCTGTTCTAATCCCTTATTTCTGGGTCCAATTTATAACATAATAAATTGGTTCAGAATTGCTTTGCAATTTGCTTGACAATTCAGTGTCTTCTCTCCTTTTTGTTGATTCCGAGTAAGAATTAAAAGAACATTTTTCATGCAAGTTATTTGTAGTTGTGATTCCTGACATAGGCCAGACCATTCACTGATCTTTTTATAATCCTGTAATATTTGTCTTATAAAAGCTGTCAGAGTCAGCTCTTGGTAGACCCTGCCCTCTGTTTATTATTTGTATTGAACATGTGACTTTACAAAAATTATTCAACTTTCTCCTTAATTATGTTCTTGCAGAATGCCCCATTTTCCAATGGAAATGGGAGATGGAAGATTGAGGTAAAGGACTGCTTGACAATTATACTGTGAAATAAGTTAGAATGAATTATTCTTTGTTACATGCTAGATAGAAAATTAAAGCAGAACAGAATTATTCAGTAGAATCCCTTCTCAAGACAAAGAATCATCAAACATTCCATAATTTATCTCGAAAATGCCATGCTTCAAGCCATTTTAAGTATAGTTACTCTTTTTATCTGTAACCTCCCTCTTGCATTGCAGAAACCTGAACCCCTCCCCACCTTTTCCTGAAACAGCCTGCGTGCGTACATCAGTGTGATGAAGCATGGGAACAAACATCATCCCCACTGGGTTGCCATCTGAACTGGAGTAATATGAGGCATCGCTGTGAAATTCACAGGGTTAAGACAGTCAGGCTTTCCAGTTTCCCAGTGAGGTTTGTGCAGAGAGGCAGACTTGGCATACTCTGTCATCCTGCTGTGCTAAACTGATTTAACTTGTGTGCCGCACATTTCCCAACAGAGGAGAAATTTTGTCTGCAATGCTAACACATTCTTTGCTTTACACAATATACCACTTGTGAATTTGCCTTAGATTATTGAGGAAAATAAATGAATATGTTTCATGATATTTACCAGATGCCTAGTATTGAGTCGTGTGCAGACCTATTGAGGTATTGTGCGTGTGTGTGTGTGTGTGTATGGTGTGTGTGTGTCTGGGTCTGCTTGCCTGATTCATTCTAGGAATGTGTTTAATACAGAATATTTTAGTTTCTTTATATTTGGATAATTAAAGTTGCAAAAACCGAAAACTAATATTACTTAAGGAATAACTCCAACTGAAATTTCAAATATTAGCATTCTATTTCATTTGTATGAATTAAGTTATTTTGAATCTGGCTAATCTCACACCTATGTAGAGTGTGAATTTCCATTGTTATTCCTTCTTTGCCTCTTATTACCAAGGATAATTAAGGTTTGACATTTTTGACAGCTAATAAAATAGACTTAATATCCAATACTGAGAAAAATTCTTTATAAGCCGCTCTGATCTCATTGCTTCATTTATGTAAACATTCCATTAAGTATAACTTGAAAAAAAAGAACTTGAGCAGATTTCAACAGTAACTAACTGATCATTATATAATGAACACTAAACTCTCCATGTTAACTGGATTTAAGGGTGTGTTACCCATCAGTTAATGTAAAAGATATTTGTGTCTTATTTTATAGACTTTTATATAAAACCAATTATATTTTCCACATTAGCCCCCCACTGCAAAAGTTTCTGAACCCTAGCGCTATTAATATTTTGGACTGGATAGTTCTTTTTTGTAAGGAGCTGTTCTGTGAGTTGTAGGGTGTTTAGCAGCATCCCTGGCCTCTACCCTCTAGATGCCAGCAGCACCCCCCAAGGTATGACAACTTAAAGGTCTCCAGAAGTTGCCAGACATCTGCAAAGAGCAAAGAGGGGGCAAAGTCAACTCTATTTAAGACCTACTGATACGTGAGAATTTAAGGACTTTCATTTAATTTTTTTATTTCTTCATATATTTTCAGAAATTGTATCTCAGTGTAATAAACAAAAAACAACAAATAAGGAAATTTTTAACTCCTCACATGCAATATTGAGGTAGAATCATAATGGGAAACTTCTTTTTAATTTATAAGATTTGGGGGCGGGGGAGTGGCAGATTTTTCTCATCTTCAAAATTTATCAGAGGAATCAAATTATGTTGTAAGACCTGAAAGCTCTTGCTTTATCTCTTCCCTAAATATTTTTCTGATGATCATTACAGCATCTGCAACCTCTTTCTGAAATGCTCACAGGTGTTACAGAAGCTCCTGGAATGCCCAGTGGGATTGCCCAGTGTCCTCTGAGCAGTTCTAAGGGAGCTCTCTCTATGACAAGGACCATCAGATCATTTGGTCAAGAGGTGACCACAGCAACTAAGGCATAGAGCAACTTGGGAACTCTTTGTGGGCTCCATTGCTGTCAAAACTTTCAGTCCAGAACCCTCAACTTCTATTATGGTCATATTGGTTCACAAAGTGAGGTGTATCTTTCTATTCACTGGAGATACTTAAATCATCAGAACAGATTACTCCAGGAGACTTGGTATGTCAACTACAACATTGAAGAGTCTGGGAAATTCAGTTATTTTGCGTGAACACTTAGCACATGTCCCCTGGGCCAGTTAATGGGGACTCAAGAATGAATATGATATAGTCCCCGCCTTCAAGGGGTATATGGGGTGTGAAACACTAGTAATAGTAATAGTTTTTTCTCTGCTTAAAGGACATCACAGTAGTACAAGGAGTAATTTTTTCCCCAAAGTAGATGATCAGTCCACAATAAGAAATGTGAATGCTTGGATTGTTTTATATATTGCTGAATCTAAATAACTTTGCAAAGAATTTAAATAGAAGCCTTCTCTAATTCTTCAGTCTCACTTATCCCTCAGTATTCCTTAGCAGTTCCTTGCAGCCTGCTTTACAAATATTGAGAGACATCCAGAAAAAATAACCATGTGAAAAAGAGTCATTGAATAAAAACCAGCTGGATTGCCTAGAAGCCCCTACAAGTTGGTATATTCTTATGTAACAATGATTTGTTTAAAACTAATAGGCAAATCTATAGTCTTCCACTTGAAATTATAGCCACACTGCAAAAAAAAAAAAAAAAAGGAAAGAAAGAAATTATAGCCACACCAAAGTACGTTTATCTTGGTCCAGAGGGTGCTGGCATATCCTGACATACAATTGTGCCTTCACGGAATTTAAGTTATAGTTATTAACAGGATGTCCAGAGTCCTGATGAAACATTAATGAGGATGTGAAAAGTCAGTAAAAACTAGGATTATTTTTATGCCTTGAGAAGTGAAACCATAGAGTAGGGAGCTGGGATTTTATGGTGCAGAGAAACGGATTCTTCACATCAGATGAAAAACAGGAGTATCATAAAATTATTTGTGACACAGACATTTTATTTCACACTAGAATTGTGTGTTATAATGAAACCACTTGAAATCTGTTCAAAATATTGTTGAGTTTTAAAATTCAACTAGCTTACTGTACCAATAAGCATCACACATTTGTTTTTTGTCATGATTGATATGTGGTATTTGTTTTCAGGGCATTTAATGATCACAGATAGCAAGCAAGCATGCAGCTTACTTCTTGAAAGGGTCTTACTCTGTCACCCAGGCTGGAATGCAGTGGCCCTTTAAGGCTCACTACAGCCTCAAACTCTTGGGCTCAAGTGATCTTCAGGCTCCCAGTGGTCTTTGTAGACAGCCTGGTGGAGTCTCATGGCACAGAAGATTAATTAAACGATGTCTTTCAATTTTACTATCTGCATTCCATCAAAAAATTAAAATAAAATAAAATAAAATTCAACTAGCTATATATTGTATGAGCGCCTCAAGAATCCCAGACAAGAGAAGTGTATGAGTCTAATATGGTGCAGTATAGAGAAAGCTCTGAGCTGAAACAATCCACCACATGCATTTGTTTCTTGTTTGAGGGTTTGGTTATGGACTTGGACTTGGTTGGCTGTGTCTGTGATGGTGTGATGGTGCTAAATCTGAAGACAGGTTGAGTCACACCTCTAGAAATTTTAGGTAGAACCACTGCTGTTATAGCCCAGAGAAACTGATATAGATGCCTAAAGTCTGTGAATTTTAAACTCTTTGAACAGGAACTCCCACTAAGAAACACACTGCGACCCATTATATATTTTATATATGTACATTATATATTACAAATATGTTTATAACATAAATTTCAGAAAATGATACTTATGCTTATCCTTATTACTTAGGTTGCACTTAAATATTTTATCACTATCTCATTTTTTTAAATGCTGTTTACTGTTTATAGCTACTAAAGTAAATTTTGCAACCCATAGATTGGAAAGCACCAGCCTAAGTGGTCTTCCCATGTCCACTGATGGGTAACTATGGCATCACTTTAAACAGAGGCAAATACATGAAATGGTGTTGTATTTTCACCTACCAGTTGATGCAGGATGACATTGTAAATCCTATGGTTTATTTGGTACACTAGTTTGCTGCCAAAATGACCTTTCCCTAAATTGTATTTGTTAAGGACACTGCCAATACTTCTTTATCATATCAAAGGCTCTAAGAAAATCAGTTATTGCTAAATAAATAAACATGCTTTACTCCTTGACATCAAATTTGCATGAAATGTCAATAGCAATTTACCTTACAGAAATCTGAACAAAAATGAATCAATGCATACTTCCTAACTGTATTAGATTTTGTGTCATCTCAACCATGTACTTATGTTGTGTGTCTTTTTAAACAAATGCTTTAAAATTCACATATTGCTTGGAGTGATAGTAATATTTTTCTGTACTACCTTGCTTTTTGAGGCAGTGGTTCCTAAAGTTTTAGGGCTAACACCTATTTGAAATTGTGATGAAATCTTGGCCCTTCTCCTAAAAATGAACACTATTTTGATTCCATAAACCCTCATTTGAGCACCCTTACCCTGGGTAGAGGTCACTGTTTCTGTCATCTCCCCAGAGCTCAGTCAGCAGCTCTTATAACTAGCTTCTACTGAAAGGAAGCATTATATTCCATTCTATTGATATCTAAACTACCAGCTCCTTATTTTTTTCTACAAGTGTCCCTTTCATGTTTACTTATTTAGCAGTACTATCTACTGGATTGGGACTAGAGCTAATCTTGGAAATGACCCCATTCGTCCTGTGTTTGTCAACCCATTAACCTAATTTAGTGCTGCTGTGGATAGCAGTGAGTAAATACAGATTGCAGATAGTACCCTAGAGGTGTTTGAAGCTGTTTCCAAAGTCCCCACATCATGAGTGGGACATGGCACAGCAACTCTTTTTAAAAACAAGTTAATTAAAATTTTCACTAGATTACAGGAAATCAATGTAAGTTTTTATAAATATCACGTAAAACATTCAACCATAAGCTGAAAAGCCAGCAGAATCTCATGTTAAGCCCTATAAATCACCTGAGACAAACACCACTGCCACCTCTTGGTAACATAGCTTAATTGCAGGTTCAAGTTTTTGGAGGGATAATAAACCTTTATTAAATATAGAGACTATAATTTTTATATTGTAAAATAATAGAAAATATGTTTGTTGATATGCTGGGATAGGGAGAAAGCATGTGTTGTTAGAGTTTGCTTTGTCTCTGCCCTTTGCATTTCACATTAGCTGTCCACACCCTGATTTCATGTATTCTCTGTACGTCTTGGCAGGATTGGAGGAGCCATACCCACTGTGTTCTCGTACTTTGCTGAAGTGCTGGCCCGGGAAAAGCGGGGTGAACACCTGAGCTGGCTCTGCATGTTCTGGATGATCGGTGGCATCTACGCCTCTGCCATGGCCTGGGCCATCATCCCGCACTACGGTAAGAGGCTGGCCTTGCACCAGCTGGGCAGTCACTTCATTTTGCTTCAGGCTCCATTCCCATCTTCTTCCTCTCTTCTAAGGACTACTTTGAGAAAAACTACTCATACTCATGTTTCTCCCTTTCATAGTACCCAGGAGTTTTTCCCTACTGTGTAGAGATCTGCATAAAGTAAGACTGTGTCAAATGCCCTTCTGGTTATATTAACATAATGGGGGGAAAATGTTTCCCTCTACTATGCTTTCACAACATTTCTGGTCACCAAAATGTGTAGGGTATTTTCTCCCACTGACCAATTCTCCAATAGCTGGGTGTGCTACAATTTAACTCAATTCTGACACTATGTTACTTGGGGTTAGAGTCAAATGGCACAGATTAAGGGCTCAGTCCCACAGGACTGCCCCCTATTTCAGAGGCCAGTTGTAAGTCCAGGCCTCTGGAACTTCTGACTGAATAGCTATAAATGGGAGGTCCCTATACCCCCCACCCTCAGGTTTGATCATTTGCTAGAATGGCTTACAGAACTCAGGGAAACAACTCTCATTCACCAGTTTATGGCAAAGGATATGGCAAAGGATGTAGATGAACAGCCAGGTGAAGAGAAACACAGGGCAAGGTATATGGGAAGAGGTGAGGGGCTTCCATGACTTCTCCACCTCACCACCCTCCCAGTGCCTCCACGTGTTCAACAACCCAAAAGATCTCCAAACTCCATAGTTCAGGGATTTTTATAGAGGTTTCTATAGGCATGAATGATTAGGTATGATTGATTTTTAACTCAATCCCCAGCCCCTCTCCCCTTCCTGGAGGATGGGGGTGGAGCTAAACGCTACAAGCTTATGATCATGGCTTGGTCTTTCTGGTGACCAGCCCCACTCAGGAGCCCACCAACAGTTGTCTCATTAGAACAAAAGATGCTCCTATTACCCAGGAAATTCCCAGGAATTAGGAGCTCTGTGTCACGAACCATGGATGATGACCAACACTTATGTTTCTTATTATAATTACAGCATCATAGTGTACTACTGCGGTTTACTGTTTTTAAAGTAATCTCTTTCATTTGTTTCCTCTGTACTGTCAATGCTGGGGATTCCTCTTCCCTCTGCCTCTCCTACCCTAAGTGGAGGTGGGAGGATACACAGATCATCAGCAGCATATAAGACAACATGACTTATAGTTGTTCTTGGAACTGCCATACATATCAGACACACAGGAGTGCCTTTAATCAACTCCTGTGGGCTCAGTCCAAAGATCAGCTCCATATCAGCCTCACCTCTTCTGGCAACTCAGAACTGGGATGGGAGCAGGAAAACTCCTGTTGTATCATCTGTTGAACTGCAGAACTTTAGAGGTGACTCTACTTGTCCACACTCCCATATCCCCTCCTTCGTTTCTCCTAAGCTCTTACTGTTCCTGCCGCCTCAGAAACCTGTACAGGTTGCATGTTTCTGAGCAATACTCCCCCTCAGAAGCCAAAAGCTGCAAGTTGCTTCATCTACAAACAGTGAAATGAATGGAAAGGTCAACTGAATCCAGAAATCAAATTCAATATATCAGGAAAGGGGAGAGAAGTGTTCTGGTTATGTGTGTGTGTGTGTGTATGTGTGTGTGTGTGTGTGTGTGTACATGCACACACACATGCACATGTGCCCAAACAGGCTAAAGTTTGCAAAATAGGAATACTGTATAAATTAAAACCACATGACTTCAGAAACTCACTGTCTGCTCTAATCTAAAAAATTAGATTTCAAAAACTCATTCTTTGTTCTTTTTTTATTTCTCTGCTTTTGTTTTAGAACAGGGTAATATTTCATTATAAAACACAGTTCTGTTAGGGAACAACCTTGGCGAAGCTGACTCATTGCTAAAACCAGACATAGACTTTAGTATTTAGATGTATTTAATTTGTTTTTTAACTGAGTTTTAACATGCTGAGTTACAAAATCATGTCACACTCTTTCGTTTGATGAACCTGAAAAGTTACATGAAAACTGAAATCATATTTAACAACAACAAAAGGAAGATATAAGGAATTGGTTATTCATGTTGAGTTCAGGGTACCAAGCTCAAGTGGTGGGTTTTTCATTTTTAAACTCTTTGGTCACTTGTGGGCCAGAGATGCCCTCATACAGGCAGGTCCCCATATCCACCATGAGGCTTGTCTTCTGCCACCATTCGAGGAATTCAAGATTTTTCTTTTTAATTTGAGATCTCAGGACCTCTGCCACCCTCAGAACCTTCCTCGGTAGAACAGCGTCTAACTCATGCCCCACTCAGCTTGCTGGTTCAAGTGGAAAAGCCACTCAGGAATTGTTTTAGAGGAACTATGTTTAAGAAGGTGAATAGGAAATGCAGAGTCCAGCTTTACCCATCATTGCTCCATAGCCACTGCTAGTCTATCCATTCATACCCTTTGTGCATATTCAAATAAGGGCAGCTCCAGGTAGGTAGCCAGAAGCGCTGCCCCCCTTATCATCTCTGCCAGCTACTCACAGAGGGCTTAATGTGGCAAATTTATACAGCAGCTAAAGTGCTTCTTTCTCTCTCTCTCTCTCTCTCTTCTTTTTTTGGATTCCTTCTTAGCCAGCCTTCAGGCCAGACTTGTTCTCTTTTCAACCTCTGATGAAAGCATTGCTCCTTGGCTATGGCTGAGCTTTCTCTCTGGAGCTCCTTGTCTCCCTGGTTAATGGCTATCTCTTTCCTGGTCCTCCCTTCCCATCATATCACTCAGAATTTCACCTGCTGGCCTTCTTAAACTCAACTCACACTGGCTTCTGCAGCCTACATGTGTCCACCAAGCCCGGGCATGACTGTTTTTATTTTTAGTTTTCTTTCTCACTAGGGATTCAATTCCTCCGACTCTGCCTTTCACACATCCCTGTCCTTGAACTCTGGATGGTTCCAGATTTTCTCTCCTGCCTCGCCACCGGTCAGTCAGTGCCGACCCACAAAGAATAAGCATGATCTCCACCTTGCTTTTTCCAAAGTACACTTCAGATACTTCTTGTTTATAGCTACAAGGGCTAATTAATTCATATATAACTGGAATGAGAGAAAGTTGGGAATCATAAACAATACATGAAAAGTTGCAAAAACAATGGCAACACAACAAAATTAAATGTCGGAGGCTGACATCAACTTTTATGTTGACAACACCTTGAGAAATAATGACCTGGTTAGGAAATGAGTAATGTAAATATGAAAACCTTATGCCATTGCTTTTCTAAAGGATTTCCATGGCCAAAAGTGTGGCGAGAAAACATATATTTCATTCAATTCTGTCCACAAGTTAAAATTAACAAGGAAAAACTTTAAAAATAACTTTGCCAAGGTCATTGTTATACTCTTGCAATTTGAAGAGTTTTAATTTTTGTTTTAAAGTTTAATTTTAAAAATCCTGTGCTGAGGCTTCTGGAGTGCTAATGACATTCTGTATCTTGGGCTGAGTGGAGTTTTTAAATGAAGTTTTGAATTGTAAAATTCATTAAAGTGGGTGCTTAAGATGTGTGCATGTTTTTATATGAATATTACACTTTTTCACAAACACTTTTGAGTATGTTTACCACCTCCCCCATACCCTAAAAACACTCATGCTTGAATTTGACCCCACATCAATCAAATCGGATTCTCTGGACAAGAGATGCAGCATTGAGAGTTTTTATTCTTATTTTTTTCAGCTTTATTGAGGTATGATTGACAAATAAAAATTATATACATTTAATGTGTAGAATTTGAAGGTTTGATATATGTGTACATTGTGAAATGATTACCACAATCGAACTAATTAACATCTTTCATGTGTGTATGATGAGAACACTTACTCTCAGCAAGTTTCAAGTATACAATACAGTACAATATTATTAACTGTAGTTACCATGCTGAATATTAGATCTCCAGAACTTATCATCTTGTAACCGAAAATTTGTGCCCTTTGACCGACATCTCCCCCCATCCCTCAGCTCCTGGTAATCACTCTTAACTACTCTCTGTTTCTATGAGTTCAACTTTTCAGATTTCACATATCGTTGAGATTGTGTGATATTTGTCTTTTCATGTCTGGCCTATTTCACTTAACATAATGCCTTCCAGGTTCATTCATGTTGTTGCAAAGGGAAGGATTTCCTTGTTTTTAAAGGCTGAACAATATTCCCATATGTGCATATATGTGTGTGTGTGTGTATGTACATATGTATACATGAACAGTTTTAAAGCTTTACTGTTTTTACAGTTTTATAGTTCTGAAGTTGCATTTAAGCCTTTAATCCATTTTAAGTTGATTTTTATCTCTGGTGCAAAAGGAGGTTCCAATTTCATTCTTTTGCATATGGATATCCAGCTGTCCCAGCACCATTTGTTGAAGAGACTATCCTTTCCTTATGGGGTACTCTTGCTGCCTTTGTCAAAGATCAGTTGACTGTATAAGCATGGGTTTATTTCTGGGCTATTCTGTTCCATTGGTTTATGTATCTGTGTTTATGCCAATACTATACTATTTCAATTACTATAGCTTTGTAATATAATTTGAAATCAGAAAGTCTCTAGCTTTGTTCTTCTTGCTCAAGATTGCTTTAGCTATTCAGGGTCTTTTGTGGTTCCATACAGATTTTAGGATTGTTTCTTCTATTTCTGTGAAAAATGACATTGGAACTTTGATAGGGATTACATTGACTCTGTAGATCTATTTGCGTAGCACTGACATTTTGACAGTATAATTCTTTCAATCCATAAATACAATATATCTTGCCATTTATTTGCCATCTTCAATTTCTTTCATCAGAGTTTTATTGTTTTCAACATACAGATATTTTACTTTCTTTGTTAAATTTATTCCTATTTTATTCTTTTTGATGCTATTGTAAGTAGGATTGTTTTAATAATTTCTTTTTCAAATGCTTCATTATTAGTGTATAGAAACACAACTAATTTTTGTCTCTTGATTTTGTATGCTGTCACATTGCTGAACTCATGTATTCTGACAGTTTCTTGGTGGCGTCTTTAGAATTTTCTATATATAAGATCATGTCATCTGCAGAGACATGCTCTTATTTTACTTCTTTCTTTCTGATTTTGATTCCCTTTATTTCTTTTCTTGCCTAATTGCTCTGGCTCGGACTTTCAGTACTATCCTGAATAGAAAGGACAAGAGTCTTCCTGGTCTTAGAGGGAAAGCTTTTAGCTTTTCACCATTGAGTATGTTAGCTGGGAGCTCGTCATGGATAGCCTTGATTATGTTAAGGTACATCAATAGTTTTTAAAGCTTCTGGGTGGTTCTAATGTGCAGCCAGGTTTGAGATTCTTCGGCTTCCTTTCCATGGAAGGCCCAATGGGTGACCTCAGAAGTCTGTTTTTCTGCTGGGCCCCTAGAACTTGATGGTGTGTACTGGGTGGGAGTGGGGCAATGCGAATGAGAATAAGGAGAACAGTGAGCCTGACTTGTTCAGTGTTTGAGTTTCCATATTGTTGGTTTCATCCACGCAAAAACCTGTCCATCTGTTTTAGAATCACACTTAAAGAGTAACTTTGACATCTAGATATCTCTTCTTTTCAATGATACATCTTTTAACTTTGCCTAAAATAGACAAGGGGCTAAAAGTCTATCCACTTTCCCTGCAGCCTCTGAAAAAACTAAAGGCTTATATCTCTCCTCTGAAATCTGCGTTGTATAAATGATGCCATAGTCCACAGAAACAAGAGCGGGTCCACCCCTGCTGCTCTGTCCTCTTTCACTGAGGAGGCCTTTGAGTGCCCACCACTCCCTGTGCATTGAATTTGCACCCTGCAGGGAAGGAACACAGGAGTGTAATAAAGTGACTCAGAGCCAGGACCTCAGCCTTCTCATATTGGTAACAGGCTTTGCTCTGGAGAGAAGGAATGGATAATTGGCATCCACACGGCAAGTGTATTTCAAATGATAAATAACACACAGGCTTGTGGACAGAGGTGTTCATTGTTTCCGGGTGTTGCCGTTTAGTAATTAGGGCAGAGCAGTCAGTGCACAAAGCCTGAGCCTGATGCTGTGAGACTGGAATTCTGGCTGCTTATAAGCCTCTGATGCAAAGTAGACCTTGAGTGGGTCACTAAGGATTCTGGAAGGAAATCTGGAAGGAGTCTTGTGAAGTTAGACACTAGAATAGGGGATTGGATTGCTCTAAGGGCTAGTGAGTTAAGACATGGGCTATGGCCAGGGGTTTTCAGTGGACAGTGGAGTCCACCTGGCCTGCTGAGACCTGGCTTTTATACCAGTGCGGAAGAGTGATGGTGCTTTCTCTTCATATCACTGCTGTCAGAGTTGAAATTTTCCCCGGAGACAGATGGTTGCTAACATCTGAAGGTTCCCAACATGAATGGACCTTACCCAGTGCTGACAAGACCTTAGGAGGCAGAGCGCTTTGCTGTGGTCATACCAGCACCTTCCCTGCCACCACTCCATTCAGGAACTTCTGGGCTGTCTGTGTCTCCCCCATGGCAAAGAGCAGTCTACTAGAGCAAGGGAGGAGGAAGAGCAACAAACCCAGAAGGAAATACCCTTGCCTCAAAAATCAGGTGCCTATAACAGCTGAAAATAGGTATTTAGAATTGGCGTGGCTGGGTGCAGTGCCTCACAACTGTAACCCCAGTGCTTTGGGAGACCGAGGCAGGAGAATTGCCTAAAGCCAAGAGTTCGAGAAAATTTGGCTCTTCTTGACGCAACACCCATTCTCAAGCCTAGGCCTTCTGACCCATAGTGGGAATTGGCTACTGGTTCCGAAATAAATAAGCAGTACCTTCAAGAACAGATAGGTCAGGTGGAAAGGTTCTCTTTCAGCCTTCCTGCCCTTCCTTTCTCTCTCCACACTCTGTAATAATCAGGGCACATCAGCATTTAATGGAAGCCCCAGTGCCTCAGGGGAAATGGGAACAGAGAGCTGAATCACAGGCACTTTCCACTGTTGGCTGAGAGCTTTCATTAGCCCAGGCTTTGGAGTTGCTGCTGGACTGCGGCACTGTCCGCTCCATTAAACCCTCTGTCATCATTTTTCCTTTTAAATTCATGTGTGCATCAGATGAGGTGTTCTCCCCTGCTGTGTGCATTACAGTGTGTAGCAAAGACGTTCAATTAGCTAAATGGGAAAGTTCTCATTTTAGCACGAAAGGCCACAGCTCTGAAAGCCCGCAGTGCACTGGGCCTTATCTAGCCCCTAGAATAGCCCATGGCCTCTATCTGGCCAGCCCTTCACTGCAGATGTTGTAGTGCCAAACTAGGGGCTCCCAAAAACTCCAGACTTACCCCACCCTACCTCTCCAGCCATGATGAGATGTCCAGGCTTAAAAATACATATATTCCCAAGGTTGTCCAAATTACCAGAACGTCCCTACTTCCTTTGGCTGGCAGGAGAGGCAATAGCTGTCTAATTAAAGAAGGAAGCAGGGAAGGATTCCTGATTCCTCAACCAGACAGATACTTGACAAGAAAGAAGAAGAAAGTCAGCTTCCTTGTCCACAAGAAGAAATGCACTGTGGCCAAGGGAAAGAGGTATAAAGTGAGAGGAATTTTGAGTCTCAGACCTGCTACTTCTGTGAGCCCTGTCAAAGCTTTTCAGTCTGATCCAGCCCACTCTCCTAGTCAGCATTGTGGTAAGGATTAAGCAAAATAATCTTGTTAGAACACCCAGTGCGTATTTGATGCTCAAAAATGGCAGCTATTATTGCTATCAGGTCATCCTACCTGAGATACCCAGATTATCAGAGCAGCCCAAATGTGAGCTACATGAAAAGAAGAGGGAGAAGGAACTAAAAAGCATAAACCCTGCCTAAAGTTTGAGATTAGAGAAGTCAGAGGAAAGAAAAAAAAAGGATAGAAGCTAAGACAAGGAGAGAGAACCAAGGTATTAAAACAATACTGTAAAATCTTAATGATTTTGTACCCAATAAATCAGAATCCTCCATTTGTCTGTTGAGTAATTTAATATTCAAGGGGCATGTACTATATAAACACCCATTTTCAAGGCCATGGTGCTATCATTCCCAGATAGAAATAATGAGAGTCTGACAACTCTAACCTGCCAGCATCAACTACCAGCTGATTCTGCGGGTTATATGGGCAGCACCGGAGCCAAGCTCTATCGCAGCAGCAAGATGTCAGAGATCCTGGAGACAGGCAGTCAGTGCAGTCGTTAACAGCATTGGCTGAGAGGGAAGGCCCTGCTTCCAAGCCACCTCTGCCCTCTCTAGCTTTGTCGTCTTTAGGACAGTTACCTAGGCTCTCTGGTCCTCTGTTTCCTCATCTGTAAAATAGGCACAATAATAGTATAACCTAATATAATTGCTGCACAATCCCATTACTGGGTATATACCCAAAGGATTATAAATCATTCTACCGTAAAGACACATGCACATGTATGTTTATTGCAACACTATTCACAATAGCAAAGACTTGGAACCAACCCAAATGCCCATCAATGATAGACTGGATAAAGAAAATGTGACATATATACAACATGAAATACTCTGCAGCCATAAAAAAATAATGAGTTCATGTCATTTGCAGGGACATGGATGAAACTGGAAACCATCATTCTCAGCAAACTAACACAGGAACAGAAAACCAAATACTGCGTGTTCTCACTCATAAGTGGGAACTGAACAATGAGAACACGTGACACAGGGAGGGGAACATCACGCAGCAGGTCCTGTTGGTTGGGGTAGGCAAAGGGAGGGAGAGCATTAGGATAAATACCTAACACATGTGTGGCCTTAAACCTAGATGACGGGGTGATGGGTGCAGCAAATCACCATGGCACATGTATACCTATGTAACAAACCTGTACATTGTGCACACGTATCCCAGAACTCAAAGTAAAATTTTAAAAAAATACAATTGCTGTATTAAAGGATAGCATACAGAAAGTGGTTACCTTTGCACAGTGCCTGGCACAGATGTTCATTAAGTGTAGTCTCGTATTTTCCTATTTGGGACTGAAGTTTGGATCAGGGAGGAAGAATTAAAAAGAGGAATATTTAAAAGATTGTACTCACCTTGTCCTAACCATGTTTTCTCAATGGTTCACCTGTCATTTGAAGTTGTGGAGATGGATAAGAAAGATTAGAGGTATAGGAACAGAACTTGTAAGGCATGCCAAAGTGTCCTGTGCCCACTACTCCAGGGTGTCAGGGCAGACCTCACATGATAACTGGGGTTCCTCTCAGCAGCCCAGCCAGGACAGGCAGGTACCGGGTGGCCCAGAGCCCTGCCCTCTCAGCTTTGCCATATTTCACTGATTGTTACAGCCCTGATGATTTTATGCTCGAGAGTCAGAGTAAGACATGACAGAGGGAAGTGATTTGGTACATCGACTTACACCAGTATTATTTTTCTTAATTTGTTAATTTAATTTGTTAATTTTAGGATCAAACTTTTATTTCATCTCAGTGAAAGAACCCTTGGCTTCCGATTTCCTTCAGTGATGGTTCACTTTTCCCCATGCAATAATAAGACGCATCAGTCAAAGAAACAATGATGATATAGTCTTTAAGGGCTTAAAAAGTGGATGTAAAATTTAAAAAAAAAAAATTATCATGTGTTTAAGTGCATGGCCATTTCTTTGAATGCATCTGTTTCATTGTTCATCGTACCCAGAAGCAAGTGTTTGGAAAGTCTCATGTGCTGAAACATGACCACAAGCCAGCTCTCCCAGCCCAGCCTCCTGTCTCTCTCCCCATCCTCTTTGTTTAATAGGGGTAATATTAAACTGTAGGGAAGGCATCTATCAGCTGGGGTGCAGATAGTCCCCACAGACCCCAAAGACATCTATTTACTTTCTTGAGGGATTGAGAGTTCTGCGCCGATCTGGGAAACACTTTTCAACATTCTCACGCTGACCTTCGAGGTTTGTATAGTGAACTCAGAGGAGCTACCTCCCCTATTGTGAATTTAAGCCAATTATCGTGGAATTGAAGTCTGAACTCTTCCATTCAAGCTCACCAGAAAAGGAAGGGAAGTCAGGCATTTACTGAGAGCTTTCTGTGTCCCAGGCATTGTACCTGGTATGTTATCTTATGCACCTGATCCTAAAATGGGGAAATGGGCTTTAAAATATGGCAGTTTCCTGCTCTGGTGCTCATGTGAAGAACTGTATGTTCCTATGCTGATAGCACTGCAAGTGACCCTGTCAAGCAGGGGTTTGTGACCATACATCCCTCTGGTAAGTGGGTGAAGCCCACAGACCTCTTCCCAAAATAATGTTTTTACATACATAAAGTGAAATAAATAGGATTATAAATGAAATCAGTTGTTTCAAAATAGTATTATCAAAATGTATTAGCATATTAAGTAACAACATATAGTGACAGAGCTAGTAGCTACCACAATTTTGAAGTAGATACAAGTGTAGAAGCTGGAAATCAACTAGTGCATTCTTCTGCATCCTAGGAAACCACTGGACCCCAGATTCTCTCCAGAATCCATTTCTTCACTTTAGTTAAAAATTAGAATTGACAGGGGGGTGCAGTGGCTCATGCCTGTAATCCCAGCACTTTGGGAGGCCAAGGTGGGTGGATCACTTGAGCTCAGGAGTTTGAGGCCAGCCTGGGCAACATGGCAAAACCCTATCTCTACTAAAATTACAAAAATTAGCTGCGCATGGTGTCAGGTGCCTATAATTCCAGCTACTTGTGAGACTGAGGCACCAGAATTGCTTGAACCAGGAAGGGAGTGTGTCTCAAAAAAAAAAAAAAGAATTTACTAGATAAAAAGGAAAAGCCAAATTAACAAAGGCATAAGCAAGATAAAAGTTTGTTTTATATCACATGAAAGAAGTCTGGATAGAGGCAGTCCAGGGCTGGTGTAGTAGCTCAGCAGTCATCATCAAAGGCCCCAATTCCTTTTATCTCACTGCTCCTCCATTCTTAGCACATTCCAACTGTAGGGTTACGTTCTAGGCAGCACAAAGTGGGAAGGATGTATAAGGATATGTCTGTACTCCCAGAAAGAACCTTCCTGGAAGTCCCACACAAATCCACTTGAATCTCATTGACCAGAATTTCAAGACAGAGAAAGTCTTGGAAAGGTAGAGTAGCTGCTTATTTCCAGCAGCAGGGAGAATACAAATCAGTGTAGAGTGGATACAGGGAGGCAACTGGCCATCTCTGCTGCACCATTTCATTTTTACTCTGGAAAATGTTTTTTGAATGTTCCTGCATTTCATAATGTAATGTTTAAGTGTGGCCCTTCCGTCCATTTTTGGATGCCAGAAACAAAAAGCAACTCTAGCTAACTCAACAGGAATTTCTTGGAAGGCTGTTGGATAACTCAGGGAATGGTCAGGAAGGCTGGAGAACCAGGCTCAGAAAACAGCAGAAGACAAGGGAATCCTTCCTTAGATGGCTTACGTGGCCTTTCAGCAAAGTCAAAATTTCAGCACTCAGACCCAAAAAAAACACTTACAGTGTAACAAAAATTGGCCCAAATTACACAACTTCAGTTTTAGTGCATCAGGGGGCTTTTAATATTGTTAGATTTTCTTCCAAAGTCATGGGGAGTTTCTGTCTTTGCAAGATGCAATCCTTAGGGACGCCGCCTGCTGTTAGTAAATCATAGTTACCCAAGCATGACACTGGACAAGTCACCCCAGTGCCCTCATTCAGATAAGTGCTGAGTACACACTAATGTGTGTCGGGAGGAGAATCTGGGCCCATTTGAAGGTAGACATAGTTTGGGCTGCTGTGGCCTTTCCATTTGGTTTCAGATAATGTAGATATAGGGATCTCGAGACCCTCAAGCCAGTGTGCCTCCTCTGCAGCATTTCAGAGTGGCTCAGACTTCCCTAGTTCTCAGATCACAGTTGGCTGGATCCTGGGGCTTCCCCAAACCACATGTGAATCCGAGCCTTACCAGCAGACTAGATCCCCATCAAATCCTGGAGACCTTGACCTACAAAAGAGACAAAGGCACCCATACCTATGGTAAATAACAACAGAAACGTTGGTTTTATTTACTGTAGATATAGGTGCCTACTCTAGGAGCTGTCGATGTTGGGGTTTGCCCTGAAAACAAATTGTGAATAAATTGTGAATACATTTCATACTATTAAAAAATTAGTTTCAAAAATCAATGGCAATATTAAATGCTAGAAAGGAGGCAGAGAAACAGCATCTCTCATGCATTGCTGGTGGAAACAAAAAATAGTTATAGACACTCTGGAAAGTGGTTTGACAGTTTCTTTAAAAACCAAACATACACTTAACATATAACCCAGTAATTGTACTCTTGGGCATTTATCCCAGAGAAATAAAAACTTGTATCCACACAAAAGCGTATGCATGGTTATCCATACAGCTTTATTTGTAACACCCAAAAGCTGAAAACAACCAAAATGTCCTGCAATACTATAAAATGCTACTCAGCAATAAAAAGAAACAAGTGATTGCTATAACAGCTTGTATAGACCTCAAGGGCATTTTGCTGAGTGAAAAAGCCAATCTCAAAAGGCATTTATGTAACATCCTAGAAATGACAAATAGGTGGGAGAACACATTAATTATTGGCAGAGGTTTGGAATGGTCGGGGGGTGGGGGGTATATGACTATAAAGGAGTTGCATCTGGGAGAACCTTGCATTGATGTAATAGTTGGGTGTCTTAGTTTCCAATGTGGTTACGTATTAATATACATATACATATGTATAATCTACATGTGATAAAATAAAACAGAACTATATACACACATTGCACTAATGTCAGTTCCATGCTTTCAATATTGTCTATAGTTTTGTAAGATTAACCATTGAGGGAAACTGGATGAAGGGTACGTGGGATCTCTCTGTACTATCTTTGCAATCTTCTGTGAATCTATAATTAATTCAAAGTAAAAAGTAGAAAACAAATGAGTAATACCTTTCAAAAGGGCGGTCTTACATATATTATCTATTTATTCTAATATTTTTGGGAGGAAAACAACAGTAACTATTACTACCCTTTTTTGAATGGAGAACCTGTTACGTAGAAATTTGGTCATTTCTCAAATTGACACAGATAATGGAAGATTAGACATTAGAAGCCATCATCTGATCCTCATTTCTTCAAAATGTTCTCTATACATGACAAAGCTAGGAAACTTCTCCAGAGAACAACACAGAGTTGGAATGGTGTCTGGGGCATTTTAACTGTCTCTACAGTGTGCATGTGTGGCGCAGATGCCAGCTACCCCTTTTCTGTCTAGCTGATGCTCTCACAGCCCCTTGCCAAGCATTCAGAGATCCAAGCCTTCATCAATTGTCATGAGAAAAACCAGTCGCATGCAGAATTCCTTGTTGTTTTAAAAATTATCTTAGGCTGACGTGGGAAGATGGCTTGAGGTCAGGAGTTGGAGACCAGCCTGGGCAACATATATTCTATAACAAATTTAAAAATTAGCTGGGCATGGTGACACACACCTGTACTCCTAGCCATTTGGGAGGCTGAGGCAGGAAGATTGCTTGAGTCTAGGAGCTTGAGGTTACAATGAGCCATGGTCAGGCCACCACACTCCAGCCTGGGTGACAGAGCAAGACCCTGTCTCTTAAAAATATATGTATAAATATATATATATACACACACACACATATATACACATATATACACATATATACATATATATATATCTTATGATGATTTCATAAGACACTGAAGAGATTTTTTACGTTACATGGTTTATAACCCACATTTGATAAATCCTGATTTGATATTTGTGTTTCCCTCAAAGACAATATAACTTCTCTCTTCTCCTCTCAACACAGCATGCAACTTCTCTAGCTCCTCTCTTCCTCCAGGAATCAACTCCACTGTCACCCTCAACCCCTTAGTCAGAGAAATCAAGCTCTTCCAGCTTCTGGCTCCAAACTTGCATACCTGCCTTAATCTGCTCAGGCTGCCATAACAAGATACCACAGACTGGGTGGCTTAAACAGCAGAAATTTATTTCTCACAGTTCTGGATGCTCAAAGTTCAAGATTAACAAGCTGGCTGATTTGGCTTCTGGCCACCTTCTTCCTGTGTCTGTACATGGTGGGCAGGGGAAAGTGGTGGGGGGACGGGCATCTCCCTCTTCTGTTTTAATAAGGCCACAGTCCTGTCAGATTAGGGTCCCATCCTTATGAGCTCATTTAACCTTAATTACCTCCCAAAGACCCTATCACTTTCAGGCATATTGGGGGTTAGAGCTTCCACAATGAATCTGAAAGACATAATTCAGTCCTTAAAACCACCCATTGTGATCTTAGCAAACAAAGGGCCCTCTACCTACTAGAAGGGTCCCACCCTTTGAAGGCACTGGGATTTTGGGGGGGGGGGTTCTTCTGCTGTTTTATTGTTAGTTACCTACTGCAAACCTAACTTGAAACACTGATATCTTTTCTCTCTAAAATAAGGTGTTGTGCTATCATAATGGTTCCATAAAAACTCCCCATCTCATTTTCCTGCACATTTTTATATTCTGCACTAGACAAAATATATATGTGTGTGTATGTGTGTATTTCTTTGAAAATAACTGTTCTGAAAATACCCTTGCTGGGCTGAATTTATCATTAACCTAAATAGATCCTTTATCAAAGGCTTACAATTAACACCATTACCAAGTCTTAGTAACTCACCGCTGTGTTTCTAAATTAACTTTCACCTGTAGGGACATAAAAATCGCCATTATTTTCTAAAATATTCCTTGTTTGAGTGTTGTAATTGTTCCCCAGATTTCCATGAATAATATTTAAGTGACTTACAGGGTAAGAGATACTTACAGTTTTGTGGAAAGGGAGAGAATTTTTCCCTCATATCTTAGGGTACAAGCTGAATAACCTCAAAATCATTTTTCTTTCATATCCAGAGTGGGGTCCCCAGAAGAAGTACTCCCTTAATTTGCCCAGGTTGTTAAGGTAAAAAATTGTAGAGCTACCCATCTGTTCTTCACAAACACAGTATTCTTTCATTTGCAAGGACTAAGCCAAACTTTATTTTTTTACATAACCTACCATCAGAGGCATTGACGTTAAATTACCTACCAGTTCCCTATCCTCTTATGGGCTGATTTTGTGTTTCTACTTTATTCAGCTGTCTCTGTCAAAATGAAGTTTAGATTTGCCCTGAGTGGCTTTGAAAAGGTCTCAAGAGAATCCAAGGGGACACTGGGTATGGCATCTTAGCCAGGGTGGCCATTCAGCACCACTGGGCGACACTGATGTTTCCTATGTGACTAATTTCCTGAGATATACTATCAACTGCCTAGAGTACAGCATTAGAAAAAGAGATTGCTAACGAGGACAGAGTGTGAGGTTGAAAGCTTGACAAGGAATCTAATTATGCAGTGAAGTAATTCCTGGGGATCCTTCTCAACGATGGAAGGGCTTCTTCTTTGGGAGGGTTCTGATCTTTTATGTGACACCGGGGCATGCTTCCACTTAAGGATAAATTAAATTGATCCACTTCTTCCTCATTCCCATGCTCAGCCCTCAAGGAGCTCTTCAGCTGTGCTGCCTGTCACACCATGGAATGTATAAGACAAAAGGGAGTTACTTGGGGCTTGGACAGGATACTTGCAAAGAGGTTGGAAAACAATGAGCCTGAGAATTGGGTGGCGGAGATGGCAGTGGTCAGCCTTGAGATCTGGTGAAATCAAAGGAGGCAGAGTGTGATGAAAGGAAACAATATGAGTTAGAAGAGAGTGAAGTGGTTACTGTAGATCTCAATCAAACAACAAAAAAATACTCTTGTGTAATCTAGTGGTAGCCGAAGAGGTGAGCCATTTAAGCCATTTATGTATTTCATGCCCAGTCTTTTCAATGATTAGTAGCACATCTTAATGAAATGACCAGCATGGTTAGGCCATGGAACAAATATATTTTCTCTGTCTAAATTATCCAACAAAGAAGTGGATTCAATGGCTTTGCCTCCATTACAGCTAAACAAACTGGGATTGAGCCTTCATTTAAATTACTTGATGAGAGGATAGCACTACATTTTGGGTTTGGCAAATGCTCATTGGACATCCATCTATGTCTGGCCCCATGCTGGAAGCCAGAGGTGTTTCTAGACTAAGGTTGGGCTGCGAAGAAATATCTGGTCTGGGGTAACAGCAAAGAGTCCTGAAAATGAAAAGCCTTACTTCTCATCTTGCCTATTTCAGCCTATGAGTTCAACGAACCCCTTCCTCAAATACTGTAACGGATCTGGGAGTTCAGCCTTTCTGGGGCCACTTTGAATTCCACTCTGTTCTTTAACCTACACTGATCTTCCTAGTTAGGTGGAGGGTACACATTAGCCTGAGGGGTTAGGTGGAGGGCTGGGGAGCAGTGGGGCAGAAGGAAAGGTGAGTTGGGAAGAGTCCCAGGAGTCTTGGCTTGACAATTTAAGACTGAGATGGGCAACTTAAATATCCTAGGAGCCAAGCAGGTGGCATGAACAAACGAAGCTGGAAGAAAAGGGAACAGAGGCACATGAGAAAGCCCCCACCCTCTCTAGAGGATTAGCAGCTACTGAGCTGCAGCAGATCCAGCCATACAGATACTAAAGCCACGTATGGCCAGATCTGATTTCCCAAAAAAAAGGCAAAATTCTGGATATTTATATGAAGTCTCTCCCATTTTTAATGCTCTAATTCTTATGTATTCTTATGGAGATACAATTTGCATATGTGGTAAGTAGAATAATGGCCTCCCAAAGATGTCCATTTGGTAAGTACATGTTTAGCTTGATGAGAAACTACTAAACTATTTCTAAAGTCACTCTCCTATAATCCTCCAATGTTTAAATGTTGGCAGCTAATTCAGAAAGTTTCAAGGCAAGGTATAGGCCTAACAGAACACACGTGCAGGTCAGATGTCAGATGTGTCCCAATGTTAGGGAGAGCTGCACTGGCCAGGAGAGGAAGACATGGGTGATGGTCCTGTGCTGATGGAGAAAGATGTGTCTCTCTGGGAGCCTGAATAGGGGAAGATTCTCAGAATTAGGAGAAAGGCAGGTGGGATGCCCATGATCACTGGCTGTATCTGGCAAGCAGTTGTGTCCTTAAACCAAAGGAAGTTAAGCAGGCCCCACAGGAAGAGTTCCAGGGATCAGAGAGAGAAAGAGAGATTGGAAGTGATGACAGAAGGGGCCTGCTTAAGGAAAGGAAGGACCTTAGGGGCCTTCTGGGAGGGATGGAAAGACACCAAACATCTGATTGGCAGGCGATGACAACTTACATGAGAAGTACCCTTGGAGGTTTATGAAGATTTTCAGAAACATCATCTCATGATGCAGATTAAAAGCCAAATTGCATGTCAGCCTGTAGTGCAGAGAGGCTGGTCAGGCAGAAGACCCCACAGTGAACAAGCAGCTGGACCAGCTCCTTGCAGGAGCACCTTCCCTCTGCCATGTGTGGTCTGTGCTCGAGGATGCTCCGGGCCAGGGTATGGTTTCTGTCTTGTAGTGGACAGAGGGTGGGGTTCCACAAAAGTAGAGAAAGAAAAGCTGTAGAAGGGGCATTTCCCCCTGTCTGGGTCAAAGGTGGTTCTGGAGGAACCAGTAACTCAAGACCTTCCTAGGGCGTCCTCCCACCCTCTCCTTGTGCCTGATACCCACCTCTATCTTACAGAATTGTCTTTATAATTGCAATAAAACAAATATGTTTCTTTACAACTCTAGGCACTTTCTGGACTCTTTGAGGCCAGAGCTGACATCTTAGTTTCTTTATAACCTCCATGGCACTGAACACAATGCTTGAGCCAGACGAGCCCATGGTGAGTGTTTTGCTGACCTGAGTCACAGAGCCCTGTAATAAACAGGCTACTCAGGGGTGTCAGTCCCCTCCACACATCTGGTTGAGACAGTTCCGCCCAGTTCTGATCAGTTTTATTAAATAAGCTTGTGCTATGGGGCTATTTTTGCCTTTGTGAACTGGTGTTTCCAGGATGGGTTACCACCCTGGTGCTGGCCCTAGTTGATGGGTTTGAAGGGTAGGCATTGATCTTGTCCCATCACGGCTCACTTAGCTGAGACCTCTGCAGGAGCTTACATGTGGACCAGCAGAATCACAATAGTTCTCCCAACACCTGAGGTTTTGTCATTGTTAAGCTACTGCAAGATTATTGTAATTGAGATAGTTATCAGGCTTCTGAGGTTCTCTCTATCTATCTATCTATCTATCTATCTCTCTTTCTTTCTCTCTCTTTTCTTTTTTTCTAGCCTGTGACTCACATTTTGATTCTAAAGCATTATATCAGTGGCCTTTGCAGGCTGCTCAAGGGATCCAGACTTTTGCATTTATTGAACATGTCAGGCACTCATTAAGTACTACACCATCAGGGAGAATTTCTCTGCTATTAAGCATCAACTCCAACCAAATCAGATTCACTTGGGCGTTTCTCAAAGAAAAGCCTGTCAGCATGATAATGGTTTGCACAGGGCTGAGCTGTATGGTTGAAGGGCAGAAGACAGACTGTGGTGACCCCAGAGTTGGTCTGTAACTCACAGAGGAATCACACAGTGGAGAGACTTCAGAAAATCAGAAATCTGACTGTCATAGGTAGCGGGGCGAGCTACCTGATGATGCACTTCAGGAAGGCTCAGCAGGAGGGTGGGGAGGATGGAAAAACCCATAACTGAGCAGCTAGAAAATTAAGGCAAGGAAACCGTAAGTCTGCCCTCGACTGCCACTGTTTTATATTTGAGACTGAGGTCACTCCCCCAGGGAAAACAAGTGGAACTGAGAGGTGAGAGTAGGGGAGAAACACCCCTCACCCCTTGAATAAAAACTTTGGTGTCAGTAGCATCCTGTACTAGTGTTTATTGAGCATTTATTATGTGTCATACTTCGTTCCAAGAAGTGAAGATATATTCTTTAATTTTTACAACTATTCTATGAAATAAGCACTAATATTATCTATGCTTTACAGGTGAGGAAACTGAGGCCGGGAAGTTAAATGGCTTGCCCGAGGTCACCCAGCTAGTAAGGTGGAGGAGCTAGCATTCAGGGCCATGCCACGCCTCCAGACACCACAGCCTTAGTGACTTTACTATGTGGTTTTCCATTCCATTGGACTGACACCCAAGATGCCACAGGTACTCACTGTGGCCCATGCCCAGCTTTCTGTCAAACATTCCTCAAGGTCAGGAGCAATGCCTTTTCTCCTCCTCCCCCACCCCCAAAATGGGTCCTCCAAATGGCCCAGCCAAGAAAGCAGGGGCATTTCTAGAAATATTTGCATAAACTTTGGCTGCAAATGGAAACCCCACCGACACCCATCCTGCCCACTCTGCTGCCTATGTCTGCCAGGCTGAGGATCCTCACCCCAGTGTGGGATGGCCGTGTGGCCATTCAGAGCTCTTCCCACCCCCATCCAACTTTGCAGTGCTGTTTGTTGCTTCAGAGCTTGAGGATCTCTGGACAGACAGGATTTGCTCTCAGGTTTCACGTTCCTTCCTTCCTTCAGGCTGGACGATTAGAAATGGGTAGGAGGGTGGTAAAATGGACATGATGAACGACTCCTTCCAGGCAGGCAGCCTAGGCTGTTGGCCCTCTTATTTCCATTTGGATGTGGAGCAAGTCCTTCAGTGGGGTTAGTTACTAGGAGCCACGTCTGCTGACCCTCACTCCTTTAAGACTTTCCCATCTTCACGCTTACCTGCACATAAGTCCTTTGTCACTTTCTGATGAAGTCTGAGCCTCCAATTTCCAAAGCTAACGTGTAGTTAGCCCCTACCTTTTCCTGTTTAGACAGGGCAAGATGGCACCCAGCAGAGGAGAGAGAGGACGTATATATGGACAGTGCCCTTATCCCCTGGGGGGTCACATAACAAGGGCAAAAGCCCTCCCTCTTTCTCAAAGTCATGCTGAGGCTGGACCTCAATGACTGAGAAAGAAAAGTGATGGGAAGGATGAGGAGGTTGGGGAGAGGAAGCTTGAACTAAAATTCTTCTGAAGTACATGGGATATTGTATGCTGGTGCAGTCATTCTGGAGAACAATCCGATGATGCTTGTCAAAATATGTAAATATATACACACCAATCAAGCATAACCTCATCTCTAGTATATACCCAGAGAAATTCACATGTAAGTCATGGGTAAGGATGTTTGCAATATGTTGTTTGTGAAAGGAGGGAGTCAGAGAATCTGTCCATCACTAGGGGAATGGGTAAGCACAAGGCAGTGTAGTACTTTGCATCAATTAGAAACAATCATGGTAACTTGATACATCATAAAAGCAGCTGAGTGTAAAGTAAGAAAAATGTGAGGACTATATCATGTTGCCATTATGTGAATGAAAAGACACAAATTTATCTTTCAAGGATTTACTCACATTCAAATCCACAATTAAAACACATTGGCTATGGTGGCAGTCATGGAAGAGAATGAGAGTGAAGAATGTTCACAAAAGGGATAATTAACAATGCACATTATTTGCACAATGCTGTAATCAACAGCATCAATGATGTGGTGCCATGATGTGGTCATGGGGAAGGTAATGAATTCAGTCCTCTGCACCTAAGGTTGAAAGGAAAATAAAATGTCAAGGGTTTCATTGGAGTTCATTTTAATTATTCATGTAGGCAATATTGTCTGAGCATAAGATTTGCAAAGAACAGAAATAACATAGCATGGCTGGGTGTGGTAATCCAAGCACTTTGGGAGACCAAGGCAGGTGGATCATGAGGCCAGGAGTTCCAGACCAGCCCAGCCAACATGGTGAAACCCCATCTCTACTAAAATTACAAAAATTAGCCAGGTGTGATGATGTGATGGTGGGCACCTGTAATCCCAGCTACTTGGGAGGCTGAGACAGGAGAATCGCTTGAACCTAGGAAGCAGAGGTTGCAGTGAGCGAAGATTGCACCACTGCACTCCAGCCTGAGTGACAGAGCAAGACTCTGTCTCAGAAGAAAAAAAAGAAAAGAAAAGAAAAAGAAAGAAAGGCAAGAAATCAAGAAAAGAAAAGAAATAACATAGTCCTGGGCTAAGAATCAGAGGCTAAATTTTCTTACATACACCTTTGCACCCTTGGGTTCTCCAAGCCTCAGTCCTGATACACATTAGCTAGAAAATGTTTATTTAATTCTAACATAACATCCTGAGTTCCTGTGTAATTAATTTGCAAAAGCCAAGGAATGGATTAGGAACTCTCTGAATGAAATTTCTCTGCCCAGTACAGGAACCTGCTGCCTGTGAATACAGTATAGCCACAGTCATTTCCAAGGTTATAGAACACTCCCCTCCCCCATGGGTTCAGTTGTTTTCTTTGGCCTTCAAAGACTTAAGTGTTACAGTTACCATTCTGTGCAGTAGATCACTAAAGTTTATTCTTCATGTCTTACTGAAATTGTTTACCTTTTAATAAGTATGTGAAATGATGGATTTGGTAGTTTGATTTAATCATTTCACAATGTAAATATATGTTACAATATCACATTGTACCCCATAAATATGTTAATGTATACAGTTATTATTTGTCAATTTACAAAAAGATCCAGGAGTTATGTACTGAGGCTTGCTGCAGCTCATGGCTGATTTTATTTCTTCTGGTCTTGGGAAGCTTTTTATTGAAATATTTTTTATGTCACAACAATGAAACTGCATTAATTCACAACATGGAGGAACAAGCTCTTTTAGGGAGACTTCTATGTTCGTAATTATTTTAAACAAATGCTATTTTATTTGTTTAATATGTCATGCATTTTTATAAGCCAGAATGTATTTGAGTATATCAGTTTATAGTATATGATGTGGTGTGTTATTCAATAAATATTGAAATGCGAAGGAACTAGTAATTCAGGAACACCTATGCCATGTCCCTAGAACTGCCTCACACAGCAATTTAATATTTTCTCTTTTTGCTGCAACAAAATTAAGTGTATCAATTCACACTGAGCAACATGGTCACTATCATATCAGTCTGTGCATGTTTCCGCAGAAAATTATGACTCAAATTCTAAAGCACAATTTCTAAATAACATGTGCATTTTATCAAACTCAGTAAAGCATATTCCAGGTGTTCTTTCAGTGATCTTATACAAAAGTTCTGGCAAATTTTCTTAGAGGAAAGTTTTCTGGAGTTTTTACTCAGTAGGAATCAAATGCTTTGTGTCTTTGGTACTGTGATTCCAGAATTGGAGGAATCCAAAGAGATGAAGTTTTATTCTGATATATTATTCCACTTCCTCATAACAACTTGATTTCAGCCTTCTGTTTCTCCTGGTTGCCCACAGAATCACTGCCACCGTCCTAAAAAACAAGCATCCTGGCCCTCTGTAAGAGCATTATAAATCACGGTTTCATCTTAGGGAAAAGGTTATTGATTTGCTCATTTTCCCCCACCTCCCTCTGATGCAGACTTTAGTGAGAAATTGAAGCTTCCTTTATGAAGTATATCTTAGCCAATCAAAAGTGTGGCCTGTGCTTACTTGATTTAGAATGAAAGGTGACACAGGTGAGTGATTTCACACTGCTCATCCTGCAGTGACTGCAATCAAGAGATAAAAGCTAGAGCAACTACATGTGCTGGCCAGACTTCAGCAGAATTATTTACTGCATTTGCTAAGACAGGGACATTCGATCAGTTTAGATGGAAGAACTAACACAGTTAAAGGCAATGCATTTGTGTTTCATTTTGCTTTTAAAGCCAGCTAACGTTCAAATTTTCCTATCATAATTAACTTGGCCTTTTAAGATTGTACCCAATTGTGATTTCCTTTAAGTGATTTTTTTCCACAAAAGTATCAGAAAAAAAGACAAAGGGAAAATTACCCATGGAGAAAAGGGCAAAAAAAAAAAAAAAGTAAGAAAGTGGTGGTGAGACATTTAACGATATTTTTCAAAGACCTGAAGTCAAGGAATAAGTGAATATCATTAGTAAAATGCAGAAATGCCATGAACTGTCTTGGCAGTAGGGTAAATGAGGCCCCATTAGATTTTCTTTCTGGTTATGTTATGGATTTTTCTAAGGCATGATATACATTGTTTGGTAAAGGGAAAGACAACAAAGCTTCCTTTATCAGTGGTGAAAGAAAACATGTCTGAAGCTGGGACATTTGCAGTATGATTTTACGTATATTTATAGAGAGAGATTGGAATTACAAATAAAAATAATAAAAATCATATCAATGTAAACGTTTACATAGGAAGAGTACTGTAATGTGACTAAATGTTTGTAGCGTGGCTGAAACTCAGAACACAGAATGCTGTCACTGAGGTGTATTGTGAATGCTTATATTGAAAATCCCAGGCTATCAATTTCGCGTGGCCTTTGCTTAGTCCAAAAAAAAGGAATTAAGATTTTATTTCAAGCATAATAAAATGTCTGTTGACCCATTTTCAGATCCGGAGAAAAGCATCATGATTTTAAGAATCCATGTTTTTTTCCTTTCCATTTAGCTCACACTTACTTAGTACATTTCATTAATTGTGTCTCCTGCAGCTAAGCATAACTCTTTTTACATCTAAATTGATTAAAATAGAGAACAGTTGGTGATATGAGTAGTCTTCCCCCACCAGTCCTATATGAAATTGAATAATTTATATATTCTAGAAGACAGAGTGATCTTAATATAGAAATTGTATTTTGCAGAGCTCAGTGGAGGTTCCCATGTTTTCTTACAAAGAAACTGATCTCTTGCCTTAGCTGAGCCATTTCTTCTCTAAGATAAAATGAGATAACTTTTTTGGTGGCACATGCTCCACACACCATGTCAGCAGCATGCCCAAAGACTTCTAAGACAACTCTTTAGTTATCAAACAACACTGGCTCTGTGGCACAATGGACAGCACATAAAAGTTACTTCATAGCTTCAGAATACATTTTATCTTTTATAGTCAATATTGAAAATCAAGGTAACATGTCCATAGTCCTAAAAATCAAATACACTAGGCAGGGCATGGTGGCTCACGCCTGTAATCCCAGCACTTTGGGAGGAAGGCAGGTGGATCATCTGCGGTCAGGAGTTGGAGACCAGCCTGGTCAACATGGTGAAACCCCGTCTCAACTAGAAATAGAAAATTAGCCAGGCATGGTGGCAGGTGCCTGTAATCCCAGATACTTGCAAGGCTGAGGTGGAAGAATTGCTTGAACCTGAGAGTCAGAAATTCCAGTGAGCTGAGATGGTGCCAAGGGACTCCAGCCTGGGTGACAGAGCCAGACTCTATATCCAAAAAAAAAAAAAATCAAATATACTAACAGATTGTAATGAAAAATAGCAGTTCTTTGCCCTTCCCTTCCTACCTGCAATTCTTTCTCAAAATTCTTTCTCAAGGGTAGCTACTTTCAACTCTTAGAGCTGTTTCCTCTGTACTTCCTCTGTACTTGCCTTGTTTTTTCTAGATAATGTAGATATACGGTTATTCCCTTGATGTATCTATGTTAAACATTATCTGTTGTCCAGCACAGAAGTTGAGAATTAGTGCTCTTAGACCCCCTCACCACCCCAAAGTTCTCCTTGTCCTGTCCTCTCAACACAGTTACATCACAATGTTGGGTTAAATCAGTATCTTAGTCCGTTGATGTTGATATATAGGAATACCTAAGGCTGGGCAATTTATAAAGAAAAGACGTTTATTTAAGTATGGCTCTGCAGGCTGTACCTGGTATCTGTTTCTGATGAGGGCCTCAGGCTGCTTCCACTCATGGCAGAAGGCAAAGCAGAGCTGGCATGTGCGGAGATCACATGATGAGAGAAGAAGCAAGAGACAGAGGAGGCTGCTGAGCATGGTGGCTCATGCCTGTAATCCCAGCTACTCGGGAAGCTTAGGTGTGAGAATCACTTGAACCCAGGGGGCAGAGGCTGCAGTGATCCAGGATCACACCACTGCACTCCAGCCTGGGCAACAGAGTGAGACCCTGTCTCAAAGAGACAGAGATAGAGAGGAGGGAGATGTCAGGCTCTTTTTAACAACCAGCTCTTATGGGAACAAAGTGAGAACTCACTCATTTCTACCACTGCAGGGAGAGCATTAATCTATTCACGAGAGATCTATCCCCATGACCCAAACATTTCCTATTAGGCCCCACCTCCAACACTGGGGGTCAGATTTCAACACGAAACCAATTGATATGGTTTGACTCTGTGTCCCCACCCATATCTTGCCTCAAATTGTAATCCCCACAATCCCCACATGTCCATGGCGGGAACAGGTGGAGTTGATTGCATCACGGGGGTAGTTTCCCCCATGCTGTTCTCATGACAGTGAGTGAGTTCTCACAAGATCTGATGGCTTTATAAACATCTGGCATTTGCCCTGCTTGCACTCACTCCATCCTGATGCCCTGTGAAGAAGGTGCCTGCTTCTCCTTTGCCTTCCACCATGATTGTAAGCTTCCTGAGGCTTTCCCAGCAACATGGAATTGTGAGTCAGTCAATTAAACCTCTTTCCTTTATAAAATCCCCAGTCTTGGGTATTTCTTCATAGCAGTGTGAGAATGGAAAAACACACCAATCTATACCAATCAGTAATCAGAATTTACATTACTCTGACTTCTATTGAACCAAGTAGTATTTTGAGTATGATTAGTTTCTCATACAACTTTTGTCTTTCCTGGAGTTAACAATTATATTGTGTTTTTATTTGCCAGATTTTCTATGTGTGTTTCACAAATTCTTCCCATATCTATAGCCTCATAATGTAGGTTTTCAACATAATGAAATGTATTGGGTGAACTATCTTCCCACCATTTTTTTACTGAAGACATTTCTCCCAGAGTTCTTGGTCCTTCCGTTTCTTAGGTCTGCTGCATATCTGTCATCCTGGGACTTCTCTCCACTGCTGTCCTGAGTTGATCTCCTATTTCTGGAACCCCTGGACTTTCTGACTTATACCTTCTTTTTAGTGAAGTATAATCTTTTGCAATTTCTATAGAAAAGTTAAACAGAAGTAGGTTGTTGTTGCTACTGTCTTGTGGTCCTTTCACAACTGACAGTGTCTTTATCATACCACATACTATATTGATAGTATGACTGGACATAGAATTCTAGGTTGGAAATCATCCTGTCTCAGAATGTTTGAAGATATTGCCCACTATCATCTAGCATCCAGCATTGTTGATAAATCTGATGCCTTTACGATTCCCTGGGCTTTATATGTGACCTGTATTTTCTGTGAGTTCTTATCTATTCTTTATCTGTGGTATCATGATCATAATATTCACATGTGTCTGTTTCTTTTCTGCACTTTGCTGAGACTTATTGAGCCATTTTAACTTGAAGGCTTATGGCCCTAGTCCAGGGGGCTAACACACACACACACACACACACACATATACAAACACACAATCACACATACATATATACATACCTCACCACCATTTTTTTTTTGGTTCTCACTTTCTGGAATGGCCGTCTAATGGGTGTTGAACTACCTGGATCGATTCTCTAATATTTTGATCTCCTCATTCCTACTATCCATCTCTTTGTCCTTTTGTTCTACTTTCTAGGAGTTTCTTTATATCTTCCAACCATTCTATTGAGTTTTTATTTCTGTTATTACTATGTTTTTATTTCTAAGGAGGGGTGTGTGTGTGTGTGTGTGTGTGTGTGTGTGTGTGTTCTTTGCCCTTTTTGATCCAACCTTTCATTGTTTCATGGCTATATCATGTTCTCTTACATCTCTAAGGGATTGACTATGAGATTTTGGGGTGGGAGTGATCTGCGTTTTGTTCCCTGTAGCATCGGTCCTTCTGAGTTTCTTTTTTCTGTTGTTTTGGTCTCTCTTTCATGTTGGACACTCTCTTAGGTACCAGAAAGTCTTCAGTTTTCTATTCATATTTAAGAGCGAAGCACCGGAAATCTGACTGAAAACTGAATAAGAGGAGCTTGTCAACTAGGGTTGAGGACGAGGGTGTGTCAGAGTCAGGCGTTCTGGCAGCAGACAGCCTTTTAATCAAAAATACTCTAAATGTTTGAATTTGTCTCTTTTTTAAAAGACTATTTTCCGTGAAAACGAACAATTCATTTTCCAGATTGGAGGAGTAAGCCTGACTCCTGGGGTTCTGAGAAGGATGTGGAGGGGAATGCCACACTATTCACACTGGTGAAAACTTTGACTTAAATCCTCTACTTTTAGTCTCACACTTAACTCATTTTCTTTCTGATTGATTTACCCAAGTCCAGACTATTGCGACATGAGTGAAGGGTAGTCCTCTGATTGCTTGGCTGGGGAGAGGTCTGAATGTCTGCCCACTGCATTCACAGGTTTTCAATGAATTTCATTATTTTCAGCCTGTGTCTCACTCCTGTCCTCCTAGGTATCTGCTGCCTTCAACATCTCACCCTTTTGGGGTCCCAGGGAATAAATAGTCTTCCTCCCCCTTTCTGTATGCCCTGGCACCACAGTTTCCTTGGCTCCACTAAGCCAGCTACTCCTCCTCTGTCTGCTTGCTGTCTTCCAAAATCTTGTCGAGATCTCATCCCTCATTATCTCCTCTCCAGTTTTCTTTGTTCTTGTCCTTTATTCCTTTACCATTATGTAGTGGTGTTTGAAATGGCAGAATGATATTTAGTCTGCCATATTCACTGAGCAGTCAAGAATAAGTTCTCCATGTGGAATCAAAAGAGATAGCAGAGGAAATAAATGCTGTATTTGTGCTCTCTTGCTGCATAACAAATTACTCCAAAACTCCGTGGCTTAAAACAATAACCATTTATTATTTCATGGTTCCTCTGGGTCAGGAATTTAGACAGTGTGCAGAAGAAATGGCTTGTCTCTGCCGCACGATGCCTGAGGTCTTTGCTGGCAGTATTAAAGGCTGGGGGCCTAGTATTATGTGAACACTAACTGAAGGCTGAAGGATCCACTTACAAGGGGGCTCACTCACATGGTTACCAAGTTGGTGCTGGCAAGTTGGTTCATCTCCACGTGAGCCTCTCCCCAAATGGGCCTCTCCACCCTGCTTGAGTGTCCTCACTATCAAAGGTTAGCACCCCCTAACCCCAAACTAGTGATCGAAGAATGACTAAGGCAAAAGCTTCAATGCCTTTCCTGACCTAGCCTGGGAAGTCACACACTGTCACTTCTACAGCATTCTGTTGTCCCCCATGCCAGCCACAATTCATTAATGCATGAATCCCAGGTGATGTGGATCACTAGGGGCATCTTGGAGGCTAGCTGTCACAAATGCCCAACTCCCAGGAAGGATATCTGCTTCCCTCCTTTGCAACATGATTTTGTGTGGAAAGAAGTTAGAAAAAGTATTTTCCTCCCTGTCTTAAGCTAAAATGTTGGTGTTTTTGTTCCTTCTCCTTTCTTACGCTTTTTTTCTGTACCATTCATCAAATATCGTGCCCTTTTCTTCAAAGTCTTGGAAGATGAAGAATGTGAAAGCAAAAGGGAAGAATCTAATGCCTACTATTTGTTTTGGTGGCACCTCCACAGCATAAAATTGCGGCATGTGTGAAGGAGAACATACTGTTGGTTCAGTGCCAGCCAAGGGAGACTGCATTCCCACGCCCCCACTCCAAGTGCAGCAAGTAATAATTAAACAGCAGTTGTGTGATGAATTCTACTTGAAGCAGATATATTTTGTTCCCTGGACCACATCACCTGTCCCCTCATATCAGTGCAGCTGTGTAAACAGTAGTGTATACATTACCAAATTTTTACCCCAAGCATCCCCTTAGGGTCTCTGATTTTTCTGCCTCAGGGCTCTCTCCAAAGACCTCTCATCCCCACACAGACTCAGCCTTGAAGTGCAGGGGAAGTAACTATCTAGGAATCAACCCTCAACTAAAAGACAACGGAAGGCAGTGGATAATTGTCCTCTGGAGGAACCATCTGTGACACATTCTACATGGTTCCTTAGGGGGTCCCCAAGTGGAACTGAGTCCCTCTTGTCCCTAGCAGTAAGCAGCTCTGTTATACACTCTTTATATGCTTTTCCTCCTTCCCTCTCTCACTGTCTCTGATCCTTCCACCTGTGCTCTGGGCTCACCTCTCAAGTAAACCACCTGCACACAAGTCCCCATCTCAGGCTCCATTTGGGGGAAACCACACTAAGACACCACCTCAAAACACAGAATTTTGTGAGGCTCCAAATGCCTCAGAAAACTAATGTAAATATAAAATGGCCAATTTTTGAAGTGTATTAATCCTACTTATGACACTACAGGCAGATACCAAATAAATATTTATCATTGATTATATCCACTATTATTAAAAATACAAACTCCCAGGTCCCACTCCGTTTCCACTTTTTTTTTTTTTTGGAGATGGAGTCTCACTCTGTCACCCAGGTTGGAGTGGCAGTGGCGCGATCTCAGCTCACTGCAACCTCCACCTCCCAGGTTCAAGCGATTCTCCTGCCTCAGCCTCCCGAGTAGCTGGGACTACAGGTGCCTCCCACCACGCCCAGTGAATTTTTATATTTTTAGTAGAGATTAGGTTTCACCCTGTTGGCCAGGATGGTCTCGATCTCTTGACCTCATGATCTGCCCACCTCGGCCTCCCAAAGTGCTGTGATTACAGGCGTGAGCCAACGCGCCCAGCCCAGTTTGCACTTTTAATAAGGAACCCTGGTGATTCTCATGTAGGTGGTTTAGGAACCACACTTTAAAAAACACTAGCCTCATGGCTTCAAGTAAGACATGTTTTGTTTTATTGGTGCAGAAACAAAATGCTCCGAGGTCACACAGATAGTGAGTACAGAGCTAGAGTTACAATCCAGGTGTGTCTGACTGGAAGCCATTCTCTGCACTGACCATCTAGCTGCATAATCTTGGAGTATTTTGTTTCTTCATCAAGAAAATGAAGATGATGCCAGGTGTGGTAGCTCATGCCTATAATCTCAGCACTTTAGGAGCCTGAGGTGGGAGGATTGCTTGAGGCCAGGAGTTCAAGACTAGCCTGGGCAGCATAACAATACCCTATCTCTACAAAAAATTTTAAAAATTAGTAGTAGTCCCAGCTACTCAGAAGGCTGAGGCGGGAGGATCCCTTGAGCCTGGAAGTTTGAGGCCGCAGTGAGCTATGATCACACCACTGCACTCCAGCCTGTGCAACAGAGCAAGACCCTATCTAAATAAATAAATAAATAAATAAATAAATAAATAAATAAGACAAAAAGAAAAGAAAGAAAGAAAATGAGGATGGTGGCATCTATTTGTTAGGTCATTACTAGGATGAAACAAGATAAGCCATGTAATGAGATTGGTGAGGGGCAAGGCACCATAGCAAGTGTTCAGTAAATGGTTGCAGTACACACACAGAGCTGTAATACACTTGCACTACAGAAATGAATGGAATAAAAAAAATGCATGTTTTCTAAAGACAGAGTTAGTCTGCTAGGGACTTACAAACCTCAAGTAAAGGATTCCACAAGAACGCTCTCAGATCAGTTCTGCAGTCACCAAATGCTTATCGAGGGGATTTTATTTCCTGGTATAGCTCAAAGACTTCCTCTGAGTCCAGGACAAGGCTGGGAGCACAGAGACAGTCCTGCGTGAGCATCTTCTGGGCTTGCCATAATTCTTTTGACTGGAAAGAGTAATTTTTTTTAAAAAAGATGACTTTTCTGGGATCTTTTTCAATTTGTACTAAATACACAGCAGGATTCTGAACACATCTCATTTTATTTTCCTGCTGCATATACCCTTGGATGCTCAATAAGTCACTGCTCACTGGTGCCAAAGCCTCCTACCTGCTCTCTCTGATTCTGCTTCTGTCCCCTGCAGTCTATTCTCAACAAGACAACCAATGTGGTCCTTCAAAAATCTAGATCTCTTCTGTCACTTCCTATTCTTGACCCCCTGTGTCTCCTCATCACACTTGAAAGTAAACCTCAAGTCCTGGCCGGACCCTCCTTGGCCATGCCCAATCAGGTCCTAGCTTACCTCACATCTTCCCATTCCAACTCACATGTGGCTCTGCAGTCACACTGGCCTTGCTCTGCTCTGAATATGCCAAAAACATTTCCCTCTCAGTGTATTTGCACATGTAGTCCCCTCTGTTTGAAATGTTCTTCTCTCAGACATCCACAGGGACTGCCCTCTCCCTGCATTCAGTTCTCTGTGGCTTGGAGAGGCCATCCCTGCCCACCCTACCTAAAGTACCTAAAATAGCACACCTATTCTCAGCCCAAGCCCCTAGCTCCTTACACTGATTTATAACACACATTCGGTATGGCGTCTCCAATTAGAATGAAACTCCATGTGGGCAGGACTCTGTCTCACTTGCTCTGTCCCCCAGGCCTAACCAAATATGGTAAGCTCTCAAAAAGAAGAATTAGATGTCAAATAAAGTATTTCTGGTGTGGATTGGGGCTTGCCACATGTACACATGTAAGATATCTTGCTTAATTGACAAATGATTTATAGAGCCCCTGTTATACACAAAAACATGGTGCCAAGGCAAAAGGTAAGACCAAGTTTCTGCCTTCAAAGAGTTTTGGTCTTGCCCAGTGCTATCCAATAGAAATATAACATGAGCCACAAATGTAATTTAAATTTTCTTTTCTTTGTTTTTCTTTCCTTTCTTTTTTTTAAATTATACTTTAAGTTCTAGGGTACATGTGCACAATGTGCAGGTTTGTTACATATGTATACATGTGCCATGTTGGTGTGCTGCACCCATTAACTCGTCATTTACATTAGGTGTATCTCCAAATGCTAACCCTCCCCCTTCCTCCCACCCCACAACAGGCCCCAGTGTGTGATGTTCCCCTTCCTGTGTCCAAGTGTTCTCATTGTTCAATTCCCACCTATGAGTGAGAACATGCGGTATTTGGTTTTCTGTTCTTGCGATAGTTTGCTGAGAATGATGGTTTCCAGCTGCATCCATGTCCCTACAAAGGACATGAACTCATCCATTTTTATGGCTGCATAGTATTCCATGGTATATATGTGCCACATTTTCTTCATCCAGTCTGTCATTGATGGACATTTAGGTTGGTTCCAAGTCTTTGCTATTGTGAATAATGCCACAATAAACATATGTGTGCTTGTGTCTTTATAGCAGCATGATTTATAATCCTTTGGGTATATCCCCAGTAATGGGATGGCTGGGTCAAATGGTATTTCTAGTTCTAGAACCTTGAGGAATCGCCACACTGTCTTCCACAATGGTTGAACTAGTTTACAGTCCCACCAACAGTGTAAAAGTGTTCCTATTTCTCCACATCCTCTCCAGTACCTGTTGTTTCCTGACTTTTTAATGATCGCCATTCTAACTGGTGTGCGATGGTATCTCATTGTGGTTTTGATTTGCATTTCTCTGATGGCAAGTGATGATGAGCATTTTTTCATGCATCTGTTGGCTGCATAAATGTCTTCTTTTGAGAAGTGTCTGTTCATATCCTTTGCCCACTTTTTGATGGGGTTGTTTGTTTTTTTCTTGTAATTTGTTTTAGTTCTTTGTAGGTTCTGGATATTAGCCCTTTGTCAGATGAGTAGATTGCAAAACTTTTCTCCCATTCTGTAGGTTGCCTGTTCACTCTGATGGGAGCTTCTGCACAGCAAAAGTAATTTAAATTTTCTAGTAACCACATCAAACAGTAAAAAGAAATACATACCATTAGTTCTTATAATTACCTTATTTTAACCCAATAAATATCCAAAATGTCATTTCAACATGTAATCAATATAAAAATGAGATATTTTACATTATTTGGTATTATTCTTTAAATCTGATATGTAGTTTACATTTACAATGCATTTCAATTCAGACACAAGTTTTTATTGGAAACCCTTGTTCTGTATTTAAAGTCCACAAAGTTTACAAAATGTCAGTTCATATTCAAGTTGATCCAAACATACTTAATGGTTTTTGAAAAACTGAATCAAGTTAAATTCATCAAAATTAATAAAAGTCCTAATTCTGTTTCTCAGTCACACTAGCCATGTTTCAAGGGCTGAATACCAGTGGCTAGTAGCTGCCATATTGGACTAGGCAGTCCAGGTCTAACAGAATAGATGAAGTGTATAAATGTGGGGAAGTGAATACATTCATGAAGAGATTGTACAAAGAAGAGTGTCAAGGTCTGAACACTGCCTTTGTACACATCCTCTTCCTGACAGGAATTGTCTCTTTCTTTAGGACTCAATTTGTATGTCAGCTTTTCCAGGAAACCTTCCATGGTACCCCCAAATTGGGTTAGTTCCCCTCAAGTGTAAGATCCCAGAGTACCCTGTATGCCTACCATCTTCAGTTTGCCCTGCTATGTTTCAGTTGCTCTCTATATATTTATATTTGTATTTCCCCCAAGTTTGTAAACTCCATGTGGCCAGGAGCTGTCACTGTTAATTCCTCAATGCCAGATTCTCAATAAATTTTGTGGAATGAATGAATGAATGAATTGAATGGCCAAGACTTGGAGGAAGAGGAAGGACTAGCCCTGCTAGAATGGAGAAGCAGGCTGTGGAAAGGGTTCCAGGATGGTGCAAGGACCAGGGATGAAGATAGAAGCTCAGTTCATGCAAAAGTCACCAGTAGCAAATGCTTCCGAGGAGTCCAAGGAGATGTGAGCTAAGAAAACACGATTAGACTTAATAAGCAGGAAGCCACTTTTATGGGAGCCTACAAGAGACAATCAGATCAACCTAAGCTCAATGCTTTTTTTTTTTTTATAAGTTCAAAAATGTATTGATATCCTTGGTTTAAGAGTTTTAGATATTTTAAATATTGTGAGTAGATTGGATTCTAAGGCCGTGGCCGGGTTTTAATGTCTGGCCAGCTGTGGTTCTTCTGGTTACTGCTGTCTCCACTAATGACAGCTGTTAAATCTGTATGCTAATTGAAATTGGGAGCGAATTGTAGCTGGCTTGGGGCATTTTGTGTGATTTATGGGCCTCTGATCTAAAGATACTTAAAGGATGGAATTATTGGAGCCAGGAAGAGAGATGTGATTAATCAAAGAAGACAATTCAGTAAATGGCCCACTAAAACACTGCAGTATAAACTAAAACAGGAATTCTAGTTCCAGCTATTGAGGCAGTGGAGTGTGTGTGTGTGTGTGTGTGTGTGTGTCGTGTGTGTGTGTGTGTTAAAGGGTATAAACAGGATATAAAAGGATTTTTTCCAGCATATAGAGATTATGGTTGGGAGATTCTCAAGGACATATATTTATCTTTTAAGTTTGCTTACAATGTATCCATCACCTTCAGGAAATGTCAAGTTCCCAGCCCTGTGATTTCATCCTGAGGACTCCTGGGAGTTAGGGCAATCACCATGTAGGAAAAAAAGACAATACCTTTTATTCAAATTTGTAAGGGCCAGTGTGAGTCTTACTCTTTCCATATTCCTGAGTATTCATTCACTTTTATCATAAGGCCTGTGGGTCTGCAGTTACCTTTGTCAAAATTACTGGCACTAAGAAACCAGGATGCAAGTCAAAAGTTCTCAGTATTTATCTAAATAGAAAAATAAGTGACTATCAGTAACATATAAGTGATTGTCATGAATAATTGTTTATTTGTGCCTTCAGAGTTAACCTAGACTTACATTCCTCCTGTCCAGTGGACTGTCTTATTTATTGTTGAAGACCTAACTCTGACAGGCAGCTAGACATTTTTTCAGTAGCTATGGACCATTAAAACAATTGGTCAGTTAAGTCCTTTCAGGGGGAAAATCTCTGACTTGTTTGTAACTGTGTAAGTAGGCATCTTCCGGGTGCACACAGCATAAATCCTAAATAGCAACACACGCACACACTCACACACACTCACTCATACACACACAGCAGAAGAGAAATTCTTTTTAGAAAATCAGGTTAGAAAGGGAAGAGGGAAAAATTATACCCAGCAAAGCAAGACATAGTGATGCTGCTTCCCTCCCCATAGACACTAAGACTCAGTGTCCCCACCTCTGTCACCCTCCCCTACCCTACATATACACACGCACCCATGAACATGCATACATGATTGCTTTTTCCATACTAATGCCCTTTCCTGTGTCAACTCTAAAGTGAAAAGAATCTGGGGCCTAGGTTAGTGGAATACTCACAGAAATGAAAGCCGTGGATGGATGGTTTGGGTGGAGGTACCAAGAGAGTCAAGTGGCATCTTTGTTTTTCCTCTGAAACTATCGAAGAAATGATTAGGAATGATATATGTGCTGAGAGATGTATTGGTGGCCTTTACCGAATGGAAATTGAAGAACCAGAGATTAGAAACTCAAAATCTTTTAGCCCCAGAGTGTCGTAGTTCCCTAATTGGTAAGGCAATGAGGCTGACACACCTTGAAGAAGGATTAACTAAGGATTACAGTGCGGTAGTGACCTTAACAAATGCTAAAGAGGAGAGGAAATAACTGAGACAGAACAATGATCGTGTCTTATGACCTGCAATGTGCAACAGATGGGATGCTAAACACTTACAGGTACTTTTAGTTGAATAATGCTTTCCCATGGCCATATGCTGTGATTATTTGTATGCTTCCTGTCCATGCTTTATTCAACTGTGGTTGTCACTCACTTAAAACCAACTTTCCCTTTCCACATCTAGGGATTGAAGTGGATACTGTGAAGTGTGAATGAGAAATAGAAAAAAAAAATGTTTACTGAGTACAGCTCATTTTCTCCTGCAACGTGATTATTTATTATCTGTGTGCTCATTTCAGATTATGAGTTATTACTGCTGGTAATGCCTGTTCTTTCTTCCAATTGCTGTGCATTGGCACACAAAAGTGGACATCAAATGCCAAGGGGCGGGTAATACAACATCAGGGAACTAGGGCAATTCTAATAATCTATTGGGAAGAAAGTCCGTGCACTTGAATTTTGAATTTAAGTCAAAGTTTTTAACAATTGTGGAGCAAAAGTATTCTTTCTTTTTGTATTAAAACAGAAAACAGTTGCACCAACCAAAGCCTCCACAATGCCATATCATTAACTTCTAAGATTAAATTTGACAAAATGAGACTACATGCATGCTGATATTTCGTAAATAAATAATAAGGCATGCAAAAGACAGCTCTCAGCCATCCCTTCCTCACATGGCAAGGCATTTGATGATAGTGATTAGTAGGTGACTGAAAGAGAATAAGCAAGGCCATAGTGAAGGAAAGAATTGCCCAAAACCTAGAGAGTTTTTGGTTCAGACTTGCTAATGATCAAGTTATATGCATGTTCTATTGGCCATTAAAATACTGCAAAACTGGAAATATTCTTAAGAGAAGAACACACTACTGTGTACTTGGGCCTGCCACCCTCATCTTTTACCAAAAGATCATCTAGAAGCCCTCAAATGCATAGCACACATGTTCATAGGTAGCTATGTTAGTTTGCTAGGGCTGCCGTAACAAAGTGCCACAGACTGGGTGGCTTCAACAGCAGAAATTCATTTTCTCACGAATATGGAAGCTAGAAATCTGAGATCAAGGGGTTGGCAGATTTAGTTTCTTCTGAGGCCTCTTTCCCTGACTTTTAGATGGTTGCCTTCTTGCTATGTTCTCACATGGTCATTTCTCTGTTTTCTGTGTCCTAATCTCCTCTTCTTATAAGGACACCAGTCATATTGAATTCAGGTCCACCTTAATGAACCCATTTTAGCTTAATTGCCTCTTTAAAAGCCCTGTATCCAATATAGATCTGCGATACTGGGGGGTTAGGGCTTCAATATATAAATTTGGAGAGGACTAAGTTCAGCCCATAACAGCAGCCATCTTTCCAGCCCAATGCCCTGCACATAGTAGGTGCTCAGTGATTTTTTTTTTTTTTTTTTAAACAGCCTCACTCTGTCACCCAGGCTGGAGTGCAGTGGTGTGATCTTGGCTCACTGCAAACTCCACCTCCTGGGTCCAAGTCATCCTCCCACCTCAGCCTCCAAAGTAGCTGGGATTACAAGCGCGCACCACCATGCCCAGCTAATTTTTGTATTTTTAGTAGAGACAGTGTTTCACCATGTTGGCCAAGCTGCTCTGGAACTCCTGACCTCAAGTGATCCGCCCTCCTTGGTCTCCCAAAGTGCTGGGATTACTCATGTGAGTAATCACCATGCCTGGCCTCAGTAAATAATTTTTGAATGACTGAATGAAAAGAATTGTCCAGAAGTTCCAGTTCTGAGAGAAAAGGGTGGGTATTATTAGGAGGAGTGTGGTGATGCTGTGGTTCCAACTGGACCACTCAGAGAAAATAGCAATCAATTTTTAAAAAATGTTTATATCCTTAATAAACCTGGAAGAAAAGTAAAATTCTAGATCCCCTGTAAAGAGACAAGGAGAAAGGACTTGGATTGTCTCTCTTTGAAGGACACAGTTGGAAGCACACACAGGAGTTCTCCAAGAGCTGCTTCTATCATATCTTATGATTCAAAGCTGATTGCAAGCAATTAGCAGCTCTTCTGAGTTTATGAAAATGTTAAGTGGGTGGTTCTGTAGTAGATTTTGTTTACTCTAGAGCCCATTGTTTATTTTAATGCATTCAAACAAGAAATGCCTGATGCTAGATGTAAAACGTTTATCAATTTTACATCTCCCCATAGTCACAAAGTTTAAAAAAAGACCATGGGAAGTAAATTGGAAAGATGCACGATGCAGTCCCATTATCCATTAAATATTCAACATTGGCTTTGGAAAATATTGTAGCACTGTAATTTAAAGCCAATTTGGGTGGCATTTTAATAAGATTTGAGGCTTTTGAATAATTGTGTTAATACCAGCAGCTGCTTTTATTTGGTTAGTAAGATGACTAATTTTATAATTAATATCTTTAACAAAAATATACTGCAAATATATTCATCTTGTCATTAAGATGTCCATTTGTACAGATTTCTCCTTAACATGAAAAGATAGTGTGAGGATATCACTGCCTGCCTCTGCTATAATTAAAATGATGGCAGATAGGTGTGTGTTGCTGATGTGCGTGGCTGTGTTTTTGTGTGGTGTCGGTGGCAGCACTAAGCGAGACCCAGTCAAAGACTCTGCAGAGCCATGGGGTATAAATCTTCAGAGTCTCTGACTCAGTCAACCATACAGCAGCTCAATTTTGTGCCACAATCCTGGTAATGAGATTTTTCAATGGTATTGGCTTAATATTAACCCTCAATGGGAACATTTTATTCTGAACATTTGGTTTGTGGAATGATCTTTCAGTTCTCTCTCAAAGTCGCTCCTCCACAACATAGATATCAGGTGTGAAATTCAAATAATTGATGACTTTAATTCTTCATTGTGTACCCAAGTTTCGAGGGTTACTGCCTTCGTAAAGAAATGTTGGCAGGTGCTCCATCTTTTCCTCACTCTCTTCTCCATGTCATTCTGGCTGTTCTTTTATTGCGGGTCCTGCTTTTTTAAAAATATGATGAAGAAAAGTTCAAACCTAACTGGTAAATTAAATAAAATACTTAACATTGCTATTGTTTAACTTGATTTTTGTTTCCTACATGTGTTTTCAACCAAAAAAAAAATACTTGATATTTTTAAAATAGGACATTAGGGCTCTCAGCAATGCCCTGACTGAAATCTTGCCTTTCTCCTTTGGCACACTGTGGTTTATCGTTGTTGCTGTCATTTCATGTTGTTGTTGCTACCTCATTTGTACTAAATAAGTGTTCTGTGGAAACAGCATCTGAACCACCCTTTTCCACCTGTTCTAGAGGCATTTAATAGGTTGTACTAGAGAAAAGGTGCTATGTGTCCACTTGGAAAAACTGCTAGAGACACTCTTCCTCTTTGAGTCATAATGGATTGGGGTTTACCCCTGCCCCACTGAGAGCAGCCTATCTGCACTTGATTGAGGTTGTCTGAGAAAAGTCTGGGCTCCTGGGTCAGCATTAGGAGCCTGGAGTGAAGGAGGGACAGGCTACACTGGCTATACTGGCTCAGTACTGAGCAGAAAATGATATTATCGAGAGCAAAACCCGATTCTTTGTAGCCAGATAGGCACAGATTAATTTCTCTTGAAATCTCAATGGAAGTTTTTTTTTTTACTTGTGATTCTCTTTTTATAAAAGAGAAGATTAAAAGGACTTCTTGCCCTTGCCTACAAGAAGAGCAGACATCAGTTGTGTATTATGAGAGCTCTTAAGTTACCTATGATCTGAAAACTACCAGGTAGACCCCATACCTCCATTCCTGAGGTCCCATTGTTTCCCCGACCCACTGCAGTTACCACAGCATATGCATTAAGAGCATTTTCCACATCTGGGGAAATGTAGTAGCATGTTGATTCAGAACTGATTCCCTTTAAATGCTTCCTCTTATGTTCTCATGTCACTCACTATTCTGAGAAACATTGTAGGGCTCCCCACACATAAAACAAAGCATCACAGAGGCCATGTTTTCGGACTTTGGCATGCAACAGAGTCACCCATAGGGCTCATTAAAGCGCAGGTTGTGGCTGGGCATGGTGGCTCATGCCTGTAATCCCAGCACTTTGGGAGACTGAGGCAGGAGGATCACTTGAGTCCAGGAGTTCAAAACCAGTCTAGGCAACATGGCAAGACCCTGTCTTTACAGGAAAAAAAAAAAATTAATTAGCTGGGGGTGGCAGCTCATACCTGTCGTCCTAGCTACTCAGAAGGCTGAGGTGGAAAGATTGCTTGAACCCAGGACTCAGAGGCTTCGGTGAGCTATGATTGTGTCACTGCACTCCAGCCTGGACAACAGTGTGAGACCCTGTCTCAAGAAACAAACAAAATATTAAACACACACACACACACAGGTTGCCAGGTCTCACCCCATCATTACTGATTCCAGTGGTCTGGATGGAGCCAGGGAATTTGCAGCTCTAACACAATCCCAGGTGATGCTCACTCTGCTGATGCAGGTGCCACACTTTAAGAACCACTGCTATCCAGTGTCAGAGCTATCCATGCACCTATTTTTTATTTTATTGTTTGAAGTTCAGGAGACCAGGGTTTTGAGCTTGCTAACAAGGTCTCTTTATTCCAGGGACTGGCATCACTTATGTACATGACCACTTAATCATTAATCATTAAAGTAGGATTGTTAGTATGAAAACAATAGTACGTAACACTGACATAGAATTTTAGTTTACAAAGCACTTTTACTCCATTGTCTCATTCAAGCCTGCAGACAAGACCAAAGATTATTGTTATTATTTCTATTCTGCAGATGACAAAACTGAGGTTCAGAATTAGGAGAATTAACCAGACTAACTCCAGAGCTTTTTGGTCTTCAAACTAGAGTATGCAAACTCACTGTCCAAGAAGTATATATGCAGTGATACTTTTCTTTCTTTCTTTCTTTCTTTCTTTCTTTTTTTTTTTTTTTTTTTTTTTTTTTGACAGAATCGCACTTTGTCTCCTAGACTGGAGTGCAATGGTGCGATCTTGGCTCACTACAACCTCTGCCTCCCGAGTTCAAGTGATTCTTCTGCCTCAGCTTCTCAAGCAGCTGGGACTACAGGTGCCCGCCACCATGCCCAGCTAATTTTTTGTATTTTTAGTAGAGACAGGGTTTCGCCATGTTGACCAGGCTGGTCTCAAGCTCCTGACCTCAGGTGATCCGCCCGCCTCAGCCTCCCAAAGTGCTGGGGTTACAGGCGTGAGCCACCGTGCCCAGCTGCAGTGATACATTTAAGAAAGTCAATTTTAAGAAACTCCACATCCATAAGCATTCTTTCCTTAAACTGATCTCCCTGAGAACACAACATTCTTCTAATCTATGAGAGAAAGATATAATTTTCACTAACATCAAGCTAGTAACCTCTAGGCTCTGAACAAAGAGGTGATTCAAAATATTGGTATAGGTGGTGAGAACATGATTCACTCCAAATAGGCAAGTAATAAATCCTTTTGCAGTCAGGTGGTTTCAAATATTTTTCTTTCAACAACATTGAAAAAGAATCAAATAAGCTGGTAGATCATTAACAATTTTGATGATGGATAACTAAGCGAACTCAGAGTTCACAGAATTGAGTGATATAGCCATATAAGTAAAACTCCTTCCATTTATATTTATTTATATGAATAAGAATTAATGATAAACTCTGTCTCATCCTATCAACAAGTAATATTCTCCCATGGATATATGAGTCAATTGGGGGAAAAAACCCTCCATTTCATGTTATTAAAAGATACATATCCAATAAAACTTTAGTTTAAAAATTATCAAAAATTGTGTAATACATATTGTTATATTGATCAATTGTGTAATAATAATTGCAATAATGGCTCAATTAATACAATTTTATCACTTAAAGAGCTTGTGGTCACAGGACTCTTACATTTTAAATTTAGATACATGTGTTTGTTGCAGAGAATTATAATAGGTGGATCAATAAAATCACAAAAAGCATGATTCATGCCTAAAAATGTACTGCATTAGGTTAGAATTCTGTGCAGATAGTGGAATGGAAATTCAAGGTCAAAGAGAAAGAAGAAACGTAAAATCTCCTTTTGTGGGTTGGTTTGGTTTTTTATAATGTTTTTTGGTTTTTGATTTTTTTGAGACGAGATCTCACTCTGTCACCCAGGCTGGAGTGCAGTGGCATGATCTCAGCTCACTGCAACCTGAGTCTCCTGGGCTCAAGTGAAAATCTCCTTTGGATCAAAAGCTTGTCTGTGGGGTTTTCAAGTGGCCGGTGACAGGTTCAAAATTGCTGTGGTACTTAGATTCCATTGGCTACATTTTAAAGATTAATGACATGGTTTTATTTAAAGATGTTGTTATTTGCAATATGCCAGAAATTTTGCCCTTCAGGATGGGAGAGAAATGGTTTCTCAAAATTCTTTGGGATTAGACGAGCATAAGGTGTGGTTCCATATTACTCACCTCTAATTACTCACCATGCCCAGCCATTTCTGGGACAGTTCTATTCCTTTCCACACTACCTCTCCTCCCTAAGGAAAAAAAAAAAAAAAAATCTCACCTTTCCTTACTATAAAGATTTTATCTTTGTGAAATCAGTGTTTTCTTATTTATTTAATATCACCAAGTCAAAACCTTTTAGCTTTACCTACAGGCATAATTTAATTTAGAAACAATTATCTCCATGTATTGCAAGAAGAAAAACTAATTCAATTTTCTCCCTATCATAAGTTTTTAAAGATTCTGCTGCAGACTATTCTCATTGAGTTTTAAAAACTTGAACTACTTCCCTCATTAGACTTGGCAGAAGGTAGAAATGTAATGCATCGGCTGGGTGCAGGAGCTCACACCTGAAATCCCAGCACTTTCAGAGACCAAGGCAGGTGCATCCCTTGAGGCCAGGAGTTTGAGACCAGCCTGGGCAACATAGGGAGAAATCACCTCCCTGTCTCTATTATTAAATATATATATATAATTAAATACATATGTAGGATTGAGAGAGAGAGAGAGATTAAAACTTTAAAAATAAATGTAATGCATCTACACATCCAGCCAGTCAATGTGGCATAATAACAGCATTATTCACATCCCTCCTTTTCCATCTATTCCTTGAGAGTGTCGGTGGAAGCAATTTTGAGAGCCCCAGCTGGAGTGAGACAGAAGGCAAGCATTACTCAAACCTCCATGGTGAGCTTTACAATGGTGTCACTCACTTGATCTCACCCTTTTAGCCCTTATGAACTGCCTGTTTTCCATGGAAATTTCCAGGCATGGAAGGTAACATCTGACATAGATATGCCCAAACATTCTATCTGAAATACACAGATTGCCTCTGATGTGTTGTGAACTATAATTCAGATTTCAAAAATCTTAATGAATGAAGCTTCTACTTTCCCCAAGACTCTCACTAATTGTACTAAATCCAAAATGTTAATTATGTTTATCTCTGAGTGATGAAACTTGGAGTGATTTACTTCTTTTAAATTATTTTCTGTATTGTTTGCCACATACACATGTATTATTATTGTAACCAAGAAACAATCACACTGCTATTTGAGGGTAGAAGAAAATGATCAAAAGCATCTGAGATAGGCGTATTGGCTGAAGTCCACCCCTTTTCCTGGTACAAATGAGACTCTAAGTGTATATTTATTTTTTATAAATCCTCTCTCCACCCCACCCCAAATGGGTTTTACTTTGTCTACATTTTTTAATACTCACTGTCAGGAAATACTCTGTTAACCTAAGATTTTGAGATTTTCCCTATTATTCTGTGCTATGGAAAGAAGAATAGCTATTTATATAATATTAATGATCACTCTTAATATCATTAATAAGCTCTGTGGATCTCTCCAGTAATTTCTAATACATCAAGGTAGCCAAAGATTATTTTTGAGATAAATTAAGTTTTTTTTCCTGCCAGGGATTTTTAAAACCATAAAGCATTGTCAAAATCATAAAGCATATGTTTTTAGCTCACTCTTTTGAATCTGTCTGTTTTCCCAGACTGGTATTCACAAATACATTCTGGTTATAACGATAGCAAGTGGTTTGGAGACAAGATCAGCCGGTCTGGAGACCATCTTCCCATGTCACCCAATCCTCCCATGCAGGAACCCTGTACTCCTCCACCCCAGAATGTCCATGGTTGTCTCTTTCCTTCGTCCCTGGTTCTAGTCCTTTTCTCACTAGTCCTTGAGGAATGTATCACATTTCCTTCTTAACTGTGGCCCTAGAGTGGTCCTTAGGCCCCACTGTCCTAGCTTGGATCTGTGTCTGTCTAGCCAGGCATCCCTTTGCTCTATTAGATTTTCCCTACCAAATCCCAGTCTGTCCGTTGCCGTCAAGTAACTCTTACATGTCCATACCGTGCCTGTGAAAGCCAAGCCCCTCACCTGGTGAAATCCGTATCAGAGTGCTCACACCTGGCCGCCTTATGCGCCTCCTTCACCCCTCAGGTTCTTCTGAGCCACTGGGTCACTGGGGGAGGGACTGCCTCACTTGAGACCCTCATCTCCACAGCCACCTCCCACCAAATGCCGGGTTCTTCCTGCCTCTTCTTTCGACTTGGCTCCTCTCTCAGCCCTTCTGGGGAGAGAGGGCTCAGATTCTCCTTAGAATCTCCACAGAAAGGAAATACAGTGTCAGTTCAGTTTGCCTGATGCCTTTTTAAAAATCAATAAAGGGGACAGAATGCAAAATATGTGCTAGGTTATTTTTATGAAATGCCAGGCAAAAAATGCCCCATTACACATTTCTTCTCTGCAGCCCTTGCTCCCAAGGGCACATGCTTGACCCTTGGGTTCTTCTGACTTTCCCCAAGGCCACTTTGTGCTTTGCCTGCTCTGCCTGAGTCTCTGGCCCTCAGAGCTAGAGGGTGGGGCTTGCCTTCCATTCTGTATCTGTCCCCTGGGGGAGTACCTTTCCAGGCTGAAGTTAAGAAGGCAGCAATTGACTTAGAATGCAGACTCATTGAGTGAATGTGAGCCCTGGAGGAAAGAAAAATCCCAGTCACTTCTGTGGCCCCCAGGTTTGACACTTTCAGGGCAACCCCAGGGTCTGAATTGCTTAGAACATCCACTCACACATGCAAGTGAAAGTTATCAGGGAAGAGACTTTTAATAGCACAGTGTCTGTGTGTCTCTTGTGAACTCAGGGTGCCCTCAAGTGTTGGCTAGGGTTAATCACAGGCCACTGTTTCTGAGCACACCATAGAATGAAGCGACCCTTACACGTTTTAGCTTTGTGACTCCTGTCCATCACTCTTAATTTTCTGCAGAAGTTTTTTCCTGCCTTTGTTACTTCTGTAAATTCAGTCTATCAGAGGGCTTATGTGGTGTTTTTTAAAACTCACTTTGATTTGCCTTTGTGCAAATTGAACTCTGAAGGAGAGCAGTTTCCAGGGAAATTCATCTCCCAGCAAGAATTCTGCCTGCTACCAAATCATCTTTGATTCTGTCTCCTCCTTTAAAATGTCATTATTTTTCTTACAGAGACCTTCATAAAACTTACAAACACTGTCTAGTTCACATCTTCATTTTGCTCTCACAAGGCCAAAAAACTTATAAAACAGACTTAATGAACAAGTTCCTCTTGATCGGGCTTCTAAGTTTCTAAAATTGCATTTGAACTTCTACCTGCCTCTAGCTGAATGAAAATTACCTCCAGACATCTGAAGGCTTTTTCTTCCTTTTGTTTTGCTTAATCTACCTCTATATCAAGGCATGTTTCCTTTTTATGTAGGCCAGTTGTCAGACTCGAGGCATTTGCAGATTTTAGAAACCTGCTCAGGTGTTCTGATGTGCCCTAAACTTCCAGAGCCACTGAATTAAGCAAAGAAATTCCTTGATGTTCCTACTTATTAATCTTATTAACATATATCTTATATATTAATCTTTATACTTATTGTTGTCACTGGGGCTAGTCTCTATAGCTCGTGGTGGGGGGCTGTAGTGTATGTGTGTGGGTGTGTGTGTAGTGTGTGTGTGGTATCTGTATGGTGTGTGTAGTGCGTGGCGTGGTTGTATCTGGTGTGGTGGGGTGTGGGGTGTGTGCGTAGTATGTGTGGGGTCGTGTGGTATGGTGTGTGGGGGTAATGGACGGTATATGAGTGTGTATAGTGTGGGGGATAGTGGTGTGTATGGGTGTGTGTGAGTGTCGTCTGTATGTGGGTGGTGTGTGGTGTGGTGTATGAGTGTGTGGTGTATGAGTCTGTGGTGTATGAGTCTGTGGTGTGTGTGTGTGGGGGGGGGGAGACATGGATATATGTGGTATGGGGTGTCTGTAGTGTCAGCGGATGGTAGTGTGTGGGTGTGGGTATGTAGGTGTAGTGTGTGTGGAAGTGTGATGTGTGTGTGGTGTGGTGTGTGGTATGTATAGGTGTGTAGGTAGGGGTGTGTGTGTGTATATGAGTGTGTAGTATGTTGGGTGTAGACACAGGTGGTGTGTGGTATATGGGTGTATGTAGGTGTGTGTGTGGAAGTGTGATGTGTGTGTGGTGTGGTGTGTGGTATGTATAGGTGTGTAGGTAGGTGTGTGTGTGTATATGAGTGTGTAGTGTGTTGGGTGTAGACACAGGTGGTGTGTGGTATATGGGTGTATGTAGGTGTAGTGTGTGTGGAAGTGTGGCATGTGTGTGGTGTGTGTGTGGTATGTATAGGTGTGTAGGTAGATGTGTGTGTGTATATGAGTGTGTAGTGTGTTGGGTGTAGACACAGGTGGTGTGTGGTATATGGGTGTATGTAGTATAGGTGGTGTGTCTATGGTGTGTGATATATGGGTGTGTGTAGTGTGGATGGTATGTGTACGTGGTGTGTGTGTAGTGTGTGGGGTTTGAACGTGTGTGGTGTGTGATATATGGGTGGGTGTGTGGTGTGTGTATGTGTGTGGTGTATGTGTAGTGTGTGGGGTATAGACATGTGTGGTATGTGACATATGGGTGTACATAGTATGGGGTGTGTGGTATGTGTGTAGTGTGGGGGTGTGGATTGTGTGATGTATGGTATATGGTATATGTGTTTATGTAGTCTGGGGGGTGTGGTATGTGGTGTGTGTGAAGTGTAGGGGGGGTGGTATGTAGCGTGTGATGTGTTTGTGTGTGTGTTTGTGTGTGTGTGTGTAAGGAGTTTGTTGGAGGTGAAGAAATCTTTCAATCCCAAAGGTCAGAGCCTCCTGCACAGCATCTTGAATGCTTAGAAACAGTAACTGCTGCCCGGCCCTTTGGTGGATGGTGTTTTGGTAGAGGGGGATGTCGTTTGTATTTGATCCACCCAGATGATCTACTACAGACAATTCTAGATAGGACACAGGCAGGGGGTAACTGCCTGAGGAAATCTCTCTTGGGCAAGGAGAAATGAACCGGCTTTGTTAGTCTTCCAGGGCTGCATATGTCCTCTTCAGGAGCTATCTTAGTTGTTGAGAGCTTGGTGATGGACACAGATGGCTGAAAGGAGCTTGACCTTCGGTCACCTCTACTGTAAAAGCAAGAAGAATGTTCAGATGGAAACAAGTCCTTACAACCAGTTGAAATAGTGCGAAATCCACAGCAATGCCATTTTCAATGATTCCAAATCAGATAAGTTTGTAAAGTTTCTATGCCTGGAGCTTTGGTATTTTGTGGAAATGTAATCTTGCTGATTTTTGTTGTTGTTGTTGTTATCACACTACTCTTTAAGATTGAGGTTTTTACATTCAAAAAATGCAACAATCATAAGTGTACAGTTCAGTGGATTTTGACAATCCTATACACCCATGTAACCACCACCCAACACAGGATATAGAACATTTCCATCATCCATATTTCACTCACTGTCTCTCCTCCCCAGAGGCAACCATGTTTAATTTTTGTCACCGAAGATTAGCTCTGCCCATTCTTGAGCTTCATCTAAATAAAATATGGAGTCTTCTGGCTTCTTTCACTCAACGTGTTTTTAAAATTCATCCTGGCGGGGCGCGGTGGCTCACGCCTGTAATCTCAGCACTTTGGGAGGCCGAAGCGGGCGGATCTCGAGGTCAGGAGATGGAGACCATCCTGGCTAACACAGTGAAACCCCGTCTCTACTAAAAAATACAAAAAAACTAGCCGGGCGAGGTGGCGGGCGCCTGTAGTCCCAGCTACTCGGGAGGCTGAGGCAGGAGAATGGCGTGAACCCGGGGGGGCGGAGCTTGCAGTGAGCTGAGATCGCGCCACTGCACTCCAGCCTGGGCACACAGAGAGACTCGGTCTCAAAATAAATAAATAAATTAAATAAATAAATAAGTAAATAAATAAATTTCATCCTGTTTGTTGCAGTGTGACTCTGTAGTTTGTTCCTTTTTATTGTTATATGGCATCCCACTATATAAACATACCACAACTAATTCCTCTCTTCTCCTATTGGGGGACATGTGGGTTGTTTCCAGTTTTTTGTGGGGTTTTTACGGGATTGGGGGAAGAGTTAGTTTTTTTAAGGCTGCTCTCTGAACATTATCATACCTGTCTTTTGAGCAGCCTCACTTCTGCTTATGTTTTCATTTCTCTTGGATAAATTCCCAGCATGGGGATTGCTGGGTCATAGAGTTGGTGTATGTTTAACTTTATAAAAACCTGTCAGTTCTCCTAAGTTGTACCATTTTACACTCCTACCAGTGACGTATGAGAATGCCACTTGCCCCGTGTCCTCACCAATCTTAGGCAAGCCTGGGAAAGCATCTCACTGTGGTTTCAATTTGCATTTCTCTGAAGACTAATGGTGTTGATCAATGATTATTCAATAATAACACTGATTTTTTTTTTATGTTAAGTTCTGGGATACATGTGTTGAACATACAGGTTTGTTACATAGGTATACATGTGCCACGGTAGTTTGCTGCACTTATCAACCCGTCATCTAGGTTTTAAGCCCTGGATGCATTAAATATTTGTCCTAATGCTCTCCCTCCCCTCACTTCCCACCCCTGACAAACCTCAGTTGTGATGTCCCCCTCCCTATGTTGATGTGTTCTCATTCTTCACCTCCCACTTATGAGTGAGAACATGTGGTATTTGGTTTTCTGTTCCTGTATTAGTTTGCTGAAGATGATGGTTTTCAGCTTCATCCATGTCCCTGCAAAGGACATGAACTCATTCTTTTTTATGGTTGTGAATCCATGGTGTGTATGTGCCACATTTTTTTTTTTCCAATCTATCATTGATGGGCATTTGGGTTGGTTCCAAGTCTTTGCTGTTGTAAATAGTCCTGCAATAAACATACGTGTGCATTTATAGTAGAACGATTTATAATCCTTTGGATATATACCCAGTCATGGGATTGCTGGGTCAAATGTTATTTCTGGTTCTAGATTCTTGAGGAGTTGCCACACGGCTTCCACAATGGTTGAACTAATTAAACTCCCACCAACAGTGTGAAAGCATTCTCATTTCTCCACATCCTCTCCAGCATGTTGTTTCCTAACTTTTTAATGATCACCATTCTAACTGGCATGAGATGGTATATAATTGTGGTTTTGATTTGCATTTGTCTAATGACCAGTGATGTTGAGCTTTTTTTCCTATGTTTGTTGGCTGAATAAATGTCTTCTCTTGAGAAGTGTCTATTCATACCCTTCACCTACTTTTTGATGAGGTTGTTTTTCTTGAAATGTGTTTAAGTTCCTTGTAGATTCTGCATAGTAAACCTTTGTCAGATGGATAATTGCAAAAATTTTCTCCCATTCTGTAGGTTGCCTGTTCACTCTGATAATAGTTTATTTTGTTGAACAGAAGCTGTTTAGTTTAATTAGATCCCATTGTCAATTTTGACTTTTGTTGAAATTGCTTTTGGTGCTTTAGTCATGAAGTCTTTGCCCATGTCTATGTACTAAATGGTATTACCTAGGTTTTCTTCTAGGGTTTTTATGGTGTTAGGTTTTATGTTTAAGTATTTAATCTATCTTGAGTTAATTTTTGTGTAAGGTGTAAGGAAGGTGTCCAGTTTCTGTTTTCTTTATATGGCTAGCCAGTTTTCCCAGCACCATTTATTAAATAGGGAATCCTTTCTGCATTGCTTGTTTTTGTCAGGTTTGTCAAAGGTCAGATGATTGTAGATGTGTGGTGTTATTTCTGAAGCCCCTGTCCTGTTCCGTTGGTTTATATGTCTGTTTTGGACCAGCACCATGCTGTCTTGGTTACTGTAGCCTTGTAACATAGTTTGAAGTCAGGTCGTGTGATGCCTTCAGCTTTGTTCTTTTTGCTTAGGATTGTCTTGGTTGTTTGGGCTATTTTTTGGTTCCATATGAAATTTAAAGTAGTTTTTTCTAGTTCTGTGAAGAAAGTCGATGGTAGCTTAATGGGAATAGCATTGAATCTATAAATGACTTTGGGCAGTATGACCATTTCCACAATATTGATTCTTCCTATCCATGAGCATGGATTTTTTTCCATTTGTTTGTGTCCTCTCTTATTTCCTTGAGCAGGGATTTGTAGTTCTCCTTGAAGAGATCCTTCACGTCCCTTGTAAGTTGTATTCCTAGGTATTTTATTTTCTTTGTAGCAATTGTGAGTGGGAGTTCACTCATGATTTGGCTCTCTGCTTGTCTGTTGTTGGTGTATAGGAATGCTTGTGCTTTTTGCACAATGATTTTGTATTCTGAGGCTTTGCTGAAGTCCTTTATCAGCTTAAGGAGTTTTTGGGCTGAGATGATGGGGTTTTCTAAATACATAAACATGTCATCTGCAAACAGAGACAATTTGACTTCCTCTATTCCTATTTGAACATGCTTTATTTCTTTCTCTTGCCCAATTGTTCTGGCCAGAACTTCCAATACTATGTTGAATAGGAGTGGTGAGAGAGGGCATCCTTGTCTTGTGCCAGTTTTCAAAGGGAATGCTTCTAGCTTTTTGCCCGTTCTGTATGACACTGGCTATTCACAAATAGCTCTTATTGTTTTGAGGTATGTTCCACCAATACCTAGTTTATTGAGAGTTTTTAGCCTGAAGGAGTGTTGAATTTTATCAAAGGCCTTTTCTGCATCTATTGAGATAATCATGTGGTTTTTGTCATTGGTTCAGTTTATGTGATGGATTACATTTATTGATTTGCATATGTTGAACCAGTCTTGCATCCCAGGGATGAAGCCGACTTGATCGTGATGGATAAGCCTTTTCATGTACTGTTGGATTTGGTTTGACAGTATTTTACTGAGGGTTTTTGAATCGATGTTCATTGGGGATATTGGCCTGAAATTTTCTTTTTCCGTTGTGTCTCTGCCAGGTTTTAGAATCAGGTTGATGCTGGCCTCATAAAATGAGTTAGGGAGGAGTCCTTCTTTTTTTATTGTTTGGAATAGTTTCAGAAGGAGTGGTACCATCTCCTCTTTGTACCTCTGATAGAATTTGGCTGTGAATCCATCTGGTCCTGGACGTTTTTTGGTTGGTAGACTATTAATTACTGCCTCAATTTCAGAACTTGTCTATTCAGGGATTCAACTTCTTCCTGGTTTAGACTTAGGAGAGTGTATGTGTCCAGGAATTTATCCATTTCTTCTAGATTTTCTAGTTTATTTGCATAGAGATGTTTATAGTATTCTCTGATGGTAGTTTGTATTTCTGTGGGATCAGTGGCGATATTCTTTTTATCATTTTCTATTGTGTCTACTTGATTCTTCCCTCTTTTCTTCTTTATTAGTCTGACTAGCAGTGTATATATTTTATTAACCTTTTCAAAAAACCAGCTCTTGGATTCATTGATTTTTTGAAGGGTTTCTCGTGTCTCTATCTCCTTCAGTTCTCCTCTGATATTAGTTATTTATTATCTTCTGCTAGCTTTTGAATGTGTTTGCTCTTGCTTCTCTAGTTCTTTTAATTGTGATGTTAGGGTGTCAATTTTAGATCTTTCCCACTTTCTGATGTGGGTATTTAGTGCTGTAAATTTCCCTCTAAACACTGCTTTAGCTGTGTTCCACAGATTCTGGTACATTGTCTCTTTATTCTCATTGGTTTCAAAGAACTTTATTATTTCTGCCTTAATTTCATTATTTACCCAGTAGTCATTCAGGAGCAGGTTGTTAAGTTTCTATGTAGTTGCGCAGTTTTGAGTAAGTTTCTTAATCCTGAGTTCTAATTTGATTGCACTGTGGTCTGAGAGACTGTTATGATTTCCGTTCTTTTGCATCTGCTGAGGAGTGTTTTACTTCCCATTATGTAGTTCATTTTAGAATAAGTACGATGTGGTGCTGAGAAAACTGTATATTCTGTTGATTTGGGGTGGAGACTTCTGTAGATATCTATTAGGTCTGCTTGGTCCAGAACTGAGTTCAAATCCTGGATATCCTTGTTAATTTTCTGTCTCGTTGATCTTGGCAGTGGGGTGTTAAAGTCTCCCACTATTATTGTGTGGAAGTCTAAGTCTCTATGTAGGTCTCTGATAACTTGTTTTATGAATTTGGGTGCTCCTGTATTGGGTGCATATATATTTAGGATAGTTAGCTCTTCTTGTTGTGTTGATCCCTTTACCATTATGTAATGCCCTTCTTTGTCTTTTTGGATCTTTGTTGGTTTAAAGTCTGTTTTATCAGGGACTAGAATTGCAACCCCTGATTTTTTTTCTTTTTTTTTTTTTTTTTTTTTTTTTTTTTTGCTTTCCATTTGCTTGGTAAATATTCCTCCAGCCCTTTATTTTGAGCCTATGCATGTCTTTTCATGTGAGATGGATCTCCTGAATACAGCACACTGATGGGTCTTGACTCTTTATCCAATTTGGCAGTGTGTGTCTTTTAATTGGGGCATTTAGCCCATTTACATTTTAGGTTAATATTGTTATGGGTGAATTTGATCCTGTCATTATGATGCTAGCTGGTTATTTTGCCCATTAGTTGATGCAGTTTTTTCATAGTGTCGATGGGCTTTACAATTTGGTAGGTTTTTTGCAGTGGCTGGTACCAGTTTTTCCTTTCCATATTTAGTGCTTCCTTCAGGAGTTCTTGTAAGGCAGGCTTGGTGGTGACAAAATCCCTCAGCATTTGCTTGTCTGTAAAGGATTTTATTTCTCCTTCACTTATGAAACTTAGTTTGGTTGGATATGAAATTCTGGGTTAAAAATTATGTTAAGAATGTTGAATATTGGCTCCCACTCTCTTCTGATGAGTAGGGTTTCTGCAGAGATCCACTGTTAGTCTGATGGGCTTCCCTTTGTAGGTAACCTGACCTTTCTACCTTTCTCTCTGACTGCCCTTAACATTTTTTCCTTCATTTGAACTTTGGAGAATCTGACAATTATGTGTCCTGAGATTGCGGGTTGCTCTTTTCAGGGAGTATCTTAGTGGTGTTCTCTGTATTTCCTGAATTTGAATGTTGACCTGTCATGCTAGGTTGGGGAAGTTTTCCCTGATAATGTCATGAAGTGTGTTTTCCAACTTGGTTCCATTCTCCCCGTCACTGTCAGGGACTCCAATCAATTGTAAGTTTGGTCTTTTCACATAGTCCCATATTTCTTAGAGGGTTCATTCGTTCCTCTTCATTCTTTTTTCTCTAATCTTGTCTTCACGCCTATTTCAGTAAGTTGATCTTCAATCTCTGATGTTGTTTCTTCTGCTTGATTGATTCAGCTATTGATACTTGTGTATGCTTCACAAAGTTCTCATGCTGTGTTTTTCAGCTCCATCAGGTCATTTATGTTCTTCTCTAAACTGTTTATTCTAGTTAGCAGTTCCTGTAACTTTTTGTCAAAGTTCTTAGCTTCTTTGCATTGGATTAGAACATGCTCCTTTAGCTCAGAGGAGTTTGTTATTACCCTCCTTCTGAAGCCTACTTCTGTCAGTTCATCAAACTCATTATCTATCCAGTTTTGTGCCCTTGCTGGAGAGGAGTTGCGATCATTTGGAGGAGAAGAGGCATTCTGGTTTTTGGAATTTTCAGCATTTTTGTGCTGGTTTTTCCTCGTCTTCATGGATTTATCTACCTTTGATCTTTGAGGCTGATGACCTTTGAATGGGGTTTCTATGTGGGAGTCCTGTGTGTTGACATTTATGTTATTGCTTTCTGTATGTTAGTTTTTCTCCTAACAGGCAGGCCCCTCTTCTGCAGGTCTGCTGGAGTTTGCTGGAGTTCTGCTCCAGAACCTATTTGCCTGGGTATTACCAGCAGAGGCTGCAGAACAGTAAAGATTCCTGCCTGCTCCTTCCTCTGGAAGCTTCGTCCCAAAGAGGCACCGAGTTCTTCTGTATGAGGTGTCTGTTAACCCCTGTTGGGAGGTCTCTCCCAGTCAGGAGACATGGGAGTCAGGGACCCACTTGAGGAGACAGTCTGTCTCTTAGCAGAGCTTGAGCACTGTGCCAGGAGAACCCTCCTTGTCAGGATCTGCTGCTCTCTTCAGAGCCATCAGGCAGGAACCTTTAAGTCTGCTGAAGCTGTGCCCACAGCTGCGCCTTCCCCCAGGTGCTCTGTCCCAGGGAGATGGGAGTTTTATCTCTAGGCCCCTAGCTGGGGCTGCTGCCTTTCTTTCAGAGATGCCCTGCCCAGAGAGGAGGAATCTAGAGAGGCAGTGTGGTGACACCTACTTTGCCGTGCTGTGTTGAGTTCCACCCAGTCTGAACTTCCAGGCCTCCTTAGTGCTGACAGTGGGAAAAACCACCTACTCAAGCCTCAGTAATGGTGGACACCCCTGCCCCCCACCAAGCTTGAGCATCCCAGGTCGACTTCAGACAGCTGTGCTGGCAGTGAGAATTACAAGCCAGTGGTTCTTAGCTTTCTGGGCTCCGTGGGAGTGGGACCTGCTGAGCAAGACCACTTGGCTCCCTGGCTGAAGCCTGTCAAGGGGAGTGAACGGTTCTGTCTTGCTGGGGTTCCAGGTGTCACTGGGGTATGGAAAAAAAAAATCTCCTGCAGCTAGCTTGGTGTCTACCTGAACAGCTACCCAGTTTTGTGCTTGAAACCCTGGGCCCTGGCCGTGTAGGCACACGAGGGAATCCCCTGGTCTGCGGATTGCAAAAACCATGAGAAAAGCATAGTATCTGGGCTAGATAGCACAGTCCCTCATGGCTTCCCTTGGCTGGGAAAGGGAGGGCCCTCTCCACTGCTTCTTGTACTCCCTACTCCCCAGGTGAGGTGCCACCCCACCCTGCTTCTGCTTGCTCTCTGTGGGCTGCACCCACTGCCCAACCAGTCCCAGTGAGATGAACAGGGTACCCCAGTTGGAAATGCGGAAATCAGCCACCTTCTGCGTTGATCACGCTGGGAGCAGCAGACCGGAGCTCTTCCTATTTGGCCATCTTGCCAGTTCCCCTGAAGACTGATTTTTTTTAATCATCACTTTTTAAATCTACAAAACGGGCTATCGCAGGGGGAGCCTGAACTAAGTGTGTTATCTGAGCATATCTGAAAGGCAAGTGCGGTGTGCCCACAAGCACTCTACCTGCAGAAAGTGGAAGGAGCCACTGGGGAGAGAAAGATGCTGAGAAAAGAAAGCCAAAGAGACAAACATGGCCAGTGGCCCAAAGAGAGGGGCCATGGGAGGTACTGAAGTTTCTTTGCCCACAGATTATAGTTTATCCTATTTTATTTTATTTTATTTTATTTTATTTTATTTTATTTTATTGAGATGCAGTCTCACTCTATCACCCAGGCTGGAGTACGGTGGCACAATATCAGCTTACTGCAACCTCCAGCTCCCAGGTTCAAGGGATTCTCCTGCCTCAGCCTCCCAAGTAGCTGGGACTACAGGCGCGTGCCACCACGCCCAGCTAATTTTTGTATTTTTAGTAGAGACAGGGTTTCTCCATGTTGGTCATGCTGGTCTCAAACTCCTGACCTCAAGTAATCTGCCTGCCTCAGCCTCCCAAAGTGCTGGGATTACAGTCATGAGCCACTGCACCCAGCTAGTTTATCCTTTTTTAATTTGAACACCAGTGAGAGGGAACTCAAGTGAACTAAAAAAACATGTCCTCAAAAGAATTCATGGGAACCTAATGCAGTTTGAGAGAGGAGAAAAGGAAATCTCAACAGTGGACAGAGGAGCCTGGGGTCTAGGCCTGTCGATAATGCTAGCAGGACCAGGGTCTGACACACGTGTTATAACCCATTCAAATTAATCCTTACAACAGCTCCATTTCACAGAGATATAGAAGGGTTAGGTCAGTATGGCTGTTCCTCAGAAAATTAAACACAAAATTACCATGTGATCCAGTGTACACCCAAAAGAATTAAAAGCTAGTCCACAGAGATAATGGCACACCTGTGTTCATTCACAAGCATCAGAAGGTGGAAACAACCCAAATGTCCCTCAGAGGATGAATGTATAAATAAAATATCATGTATACATATAGTGGAATATTATTCAGCCTTTAAAAAGAAGGAAGTTGTGACACATGCTACAACATGTGTGAATCTTTTTTTTTTTTTTTTTGAGACAGTCTCACTCTGTCACCCAGGCTGGAGTGCAGTGGTGTGATCTTGGCTCACTGCAACCTCTGCCTCCCAAGTTCAAGTGATTCTCCTGCCCCAGCCTCCTGAGTAGCTGGAACTACAGGTGTGAGCCACCACCCCTGGCTAAATTTTGTATTTTTAGTAGAGACGGGGTTTCACCATGTTGACCAGGCTGGTCTTGAACTCCTGACATCAAGTGATCCACCCACCTCAGCCTCCCAAAGTGCTGGGATTACAGGCATGAGCCACTGCGCCCAGCCAACATGTATGAATCTTGAAGACATTATGGTAAGTGAAATAAGCCAGTCACAAAAAGATGAACACTGTATAATTCCACTTATATGAGCTCCCTAGAATAGGCAAATTCATAGAGGCAGAAAGTACAATAGAGGTTACCAGAGCGTGAGGTTAGGGCAGGAATGATGAGTTATCGTTTCATGGGTAGAGTTTCAGTTTGGGATGATGGAAGTTGTTCTGGAGCTGGATGGTGGTGCTGGTTACACAACAAGGTGAAGGTACTTAATGCCACAGAATTATACAGTAAAAGAAATGTTTTAAATGGGAAAGTTCATGTTATGTATATTTTATCACAATGAAAACACAATAAGCAGTTAAGTTTTAACTTGCCTAAGACACACAGCTAGCAATGAGCAGAATCAGGATTAACAGTCAGGTGCTCCAGTTCAGAGCCTGCACTGTCTACCTTTTCCAGAGACACTTCCAAATTGGTAGGTGGCACCAGCTAGCAGGCATCTGTTGGTCCTTGCTGCACATCAAAGGCGTAAACATGCAGCAGAAGATTCCCCAAAAACAGAAACAAATGGCATCCACACAGTGATTGGGAGGGCAGCATTCCTGAACGCACGACATGTTTCCTGATCATCTCCAGAAATAATAGAAGAAGAGATTAGACAGCTCATAGCAACAGGTGGGAATGAGTGACTGATGTGGTTATTCTAACTCTATTTTTTAAATATACCTGGTATAGCCAGAGACATACGAGCTATGAGGGCAAAACTTTACAGATGTGTGGGTACCTGAAAACATTTGGAAGTTTATGACTAATGCATATATATGAGGGAGTCTCTGAACCTATTCTGGTTTGGGAGGCTGCCTGAAAAGAAAAGAAAATTTAATTTAAAAAAATACATATATATGAAGTCCAAGTACAATATGATGATTTTTTTCATTACTTGATGGCCTGTATCTTTCATGCCTTTTTAACTGTGGAGGGTGTACCAAAATGTAAAGTATTATTTTGTATATTCCATTCTACTTAAGGTGATTCAAACAGGTTAAATTTTTCAGTCTCTGGAATTTAGTGGGATTTAGCAGAGTATATATTATAAACAAATATGTAGAACAGGTGATACATGCTGGGAGAGTGGTTGTCTGCATCACTGTAAATATACCAAAGAGAAAGGCACTGATGCCAAGCATGGCTGTTGCAAGATACAAGTCAGGGGAAGCTCTAAAAGTGACATTTGATGTGGCTCCTGCAATCAGTAGGAATTTTCCAGGCAGACAACAGGGGTGAGGAGGGGATATTCTAAGCAAAGTAAAGAGCCTGAGCTGAGACACAAGGGACATCACATTGACAGCGGGTGCAAGCAAGAGAAATTAATGGCATAGAACTAAAGCTGTGCTTCTCATTGCGCAGACCTGCATAAGAACCAGCTGGGGTGCTTGTTTGGATCCCAAACAAGCAGATCCCTGGGTCCCAGCCCAACCCTCCTAAGCAGGACATTTCTAGTAACAGAGGAAGGGAATGTGCATTTTCAACAATATCCTCCTCGTGAGTTTTAGCACACAAAAGTGCAGTGGAGAGGATCACTGAGCTGGACTGGGGAGTCCGTGGTTGGAAATGAGTGTGGAGAAGCAGGCGGGGCAAGGTTGCAAAGGATCTTGTACCATAGGCAGGTGTATTTGGAAGGTAGACAGAAGGGAAATAACCTGATAGTGGGCAGATTCTGGAAAAGGTGGGAAGGGGAAGAGAAAGTGCAGCTGCAGTGAAGCAAGTTTCATTATTGAGAGGTGAGTTGTGATGGTGGATGGGTGCTGAGAAACAGTGAACACTGGTGAGACTGGGTGCACGGGGCTCGATGATGCATGAGAACTGAGCATGGAGTCCAGGAGGCAGGAGCTGTGAGAGACCTGAAGAGAACACTGATTGCCAGCATTCTCATTGCAGGTCTTGTGGAATCCAGTGTGGGCCCATCCCTCTGCCTGGCTGCAGCTTTATTGGGGTAAACTTGTAGGGACATGTGGTTAGTGCCAGGTGCTTTTATTAAGGATGCTGTTTCCCTAATCCTGAGGACTCATGGGAATTTTGAGAACCAACTTCTCCCATTTTTATGAGACAAGAATACAAACACTTTAGGAAATATATGATTATTACTTTTTTGTGGTAATAACCATTTATAAGCTGTGGGTGTTTTCAGAAAGTATTTGATGGAGAATGCTACACTTTTATCAAAACCCCAGGGGGAACATCACTTCTTTACTCTTTTTACTCTTTTATTGTGTGCCACCTTTACTTGTCAGCTTCAGGGTACATAAAGTTGCTTCCAGGTGCATAAAAAGACTACGGGAAACCCCTATAGATTAATTTTATAACAAAAAGTATATTCAAAAAGCTTATAATTGCATAGCAAAAACTAACATAAAAACAAAACACATTCATGCAGGAATAAAAAGGGGTCTCCTAAAAGTCCATTTTCACTCCTCTATCAGAAAACGAAGTTTCAAAGTATCCTCAAGCTTTCTGTCTATTACCTATGAGTACCTCACCTATGACATGGATGGACACTGTGACTAGTTCACAGCAAGATTTCTTCTCCTAAGCACTGTCGACATTTTAGGCTGGATACTTCTTGTTTGAAGGTGGTGAGGCTGTCCTGTGTATTACAAGATGTTTAGTAACATCCATGGCCTCTACCTACAAAATGCCAGTAGTAACCCTTCTTCCCAAGGTCATAACAATCAAAAATGTCTCCAGGCTTTACCAAATGTCTCCTGGGGTATAGTTCTCAGATTTATCGAATAAAAATACAGGACCCTTAGTTACATTTGAATTCCAAATAATTGACAAACTTTTTAGTAGAAGAATGTCCCAAATATTGTGTGGGATATACTTACACTAAAAACGAATTTTTATCAGATATAACTGCTGGCCTGTATTTTATTCGATTGCCTTACATGGGCAGTCAACAAGATTGTTCATGTATGAAACAGGATGTGTGTGAGGTGCCTGGCACATGGTGGGTGCATTATAAATACCAAGGAATCCGCTGCATACCTTTGAATCCATTTTACCTGTGTCACTGCTGTAGTCTGCAATTGGTACTCGAGCCTGCCTATCCTTTGCCAAAACTGTCATGAGAGTGGGTGTGAGGAGACAGAGAGCCCACATGTGAACCTGCAAGTTCTGGGAACTAGCGTTCTAGTCAAAGCTGATTTTACCTCTACCTCTGCCAGAGGGAGCATCAATCTGCCTATGCTCGAGCACTTTGTCACTGTGGTCTCCCTGAGTCATTAGATCATTTCTGGTAAGTAGCATTCAGAGAAGTGATAGTGAATGAAACACTGCTACATTAGTCCCAGACTCAGTCACTCTGCATTTGATTTTTCCGGCACCATTGCCCTAGAAAACCATTCACTGGGATGCAGCAGGACCAATCATGTCCAGATTCGGTTGCAGCTAGGAACTTATTTCTGAGCCAAGATGTAGTCAGCCTTTCCAGAGAGCAGAGGTGAAATTTAACTCTGGGTAGATGCCTGACATTTTGAGACAAAGGAGAAAGGGGGTGGGGAATGAAGAAAAATAGCATTTGAATGTCTCCTGCAGGGTTATAAATCTGGATGGGCAAAAGTGGATTGCATCTCTGCCAACCATTTAATTAATTCAGGCTTCTTTTAATCTCTGTGATTCATACAACCTGAAGGAAACATGCTTTAAAGCTGTATTGTAGTAATAGCCTCCTTTGAGTTACATATCAGTATATTAATTCTTGAATGTTTTATTTTTCCAGAAGAAAGTCTAATTTGTGTGTGGGGGAAGTACTAGGTTTGTTCATGAGAAAATGCATTCATTGCTTTGGGGCAAAGCCCCGTTCCTGTCTGACTGTAGTAAGATGAATCATTAGAAGTGGAATCACAGCCCAGGGGAGGAAAAACAAGAGTAAAGGATTCTGATGGCTCCCAGCAAAGCCTGAGAGTGGACTGGAGATTTGCATTTGTTTATTCTTGTTAGTGAGCCTTTGCTGATCATCTACAACTTATAAAAAGTTGCAAGTCTATGGGAAACTGTTTTGAAACAAGGTAATACAAAATGGCAGCTATGACACTACAGAATAGTTTGGGGACATATCTAGCTGGGATGTGTATTGCGTTGGGGCAGGATGTACATTGTGTGGGGCTCAGAAGCAGATATGAAGCCTTTTACGGCTTTGTGCTATCCACAGAAACGTGTTTCATTTTTTAATCTCTATGATTTATTTACTTATTATTTTTTTGAGACAGGGTCTCACTCTGTCGCCCAGGGTGGAGTGCAGTGGCGCAATCTCAGCTCACTGCAGTCTCTGCCTCCCGAGTTCAAGCAATTCTCCTGCCTCAGCTTCCCTAGTAGCTGGGATTACAGGCACCAACCACTGCGCTCAGCTAATTTTTGTATTTTTAGTAGAGATGGGGTTTCACCATGTTGGCCATGCTGGTCTCGAACTCCCGACCTCAGGTAATCTGCCCACCTCGGCCTCCCACAGTGCTAAGATTACATGTTTGAGCCATCACACCTGGACTAATCTCTATGATTTTTAAAAGTGAAATTATCAGGCAAGAAGAGATGTCAAAAGGGAAAAAAAAGAAATAAAAATTGAACGATTCCATTTTGTATCTTCAATGGTAATTCAAGTAATCACCATTTTCTATGTTTCTTCCTCTTCAACCCCACAGTGTGAGGCTCACCAACTCCTTAACATAAGCTCTGCCAGACATTAGGATGCCAGGAAGTATATTGGCAAAGGAATATAGATGTGTCTTAATTTTATAACAGGTGTATTGTTCCATTTCCAGTAACGTGATGGGCTATGTTATTGGGACTAACTTCCCACAAAAAAACAACTGAAAAGAGTTTAACATGACAAATGGGGGAAAAAATCAGTGAGTGTATAGATGATTTGAACAACACGATTAACAAACTTGACCTAATAGATGTGTGTAGACACTGTACCCAATACCTGTAGGGTACACATTCTTTTGGAGCACACACAGAGCATTTATAAAAATGGACCACATACTGTGCTATAAAGCAAACTCCCATGTATTTCAAAAAAAACTACCAAGCATGTGCTCTTATCACAGTGAAATTAAGCTAAGAAATCAGCTTTTTTAAAATTAGGGAACATAATAAATATGTTTCTAAAAAGTCCAGACTCACATTTTCATCCACTGTACTTGGAGGGAGAGTATGAAGTCCCCTTGCTTGAGGCACAAGGACCAGAAATTAGAGCTCTCAGGTCATTGTAGTTTCATGCATTTCCCCACCCATTAGAATGGAATTTCTTTGACAAAAATGACAAAACTCTAAGGGTCATTTTGGGCCTGAGTCATGAGCTAAGCAGCTGTTTCAATTGTCAAGTGTTAAATGATTTGCTCTGGATCAGAAACTATAAGGCAAGAAATGGGGCTAGGAAAAAGAAACAGGTTAGAGAGGTCAGCAAGTTAGCAGAGGTATACAAGTGTGCCCTTTGGGCATCAGCAACAAAGAGCACCTGGCCTGACCTCTGCTGTCTTAACGCTGGAGATATTATAGCCCCCTCTGTATCCTGCTCTCCCTCTCCCCCGGGAGAAAAATCTTTCACCTAACAATGGATGCCACTAGAATTTTTGTATTGTTATCACAAAAGTCTCCTAGGAATGAACAGAGAGCTTTTGTTGATCATGAGCAAGATCTTCCTGGGACCATGTGCAAACAGCAAAAAGAAAACTTGATCTGGAAGAGAATGAGAACCAGGCAGTTGTTTGGAATACTATTGCTGGCCTTTTTGGGATTTTTACGGACAGCTACTTTGAAAAGCAGCTTGACTGAGTTGCTAATATGTAGAATAAGCACCACTATTTTGCTGCAAGTCCTCTACCAACTTGTGGACACTTGTCTCAGAACTAACTGCAGTTTAGAAGGTGTTTTGTTTTGTTTTGTTTTCTGTTTTGAAAGTATTTCGTTTCTTGCCGTAGATCTATACTTGAAAGAGACGCTCTTGTGGCCTTATCTGGTCAAGACGCAAGATCTTAGAATCAGAGAGAACTTTAGTCCTGGAATGAGCTTTAGAGGCTAGTGTTCCAACTTTCTACCCAATGTAAGAGTTGCCAAAATTTACTTTTGTTTGCTTTTCAGTCTCCTAAGACTGTATGTGTTCATAAAATCAGCATGATTGATTTGTTATTATTCATCCACAGACATCAGCTAATATAATGGTTTATATATAAATACAAAACTATACATTTCACTTTAAATAAACATTTATGTGAGTAAAATAGAGAAGGAAACTTAATGTGTGCCTATATGTGCTATAAGATAACATGAATATATACAATGTATATTTATAGACTAATGAGCTGAGTTAACATGCATTTATGATACAAGCTTCAGTTGCATTTGGTCAAAATTTGACTATCCTACAGGCTTTTAGTATAAATTTGCATAAAAATCTTTTACAAAAAAGGAGATATATATATATATATATATATCTTTTTTAACTTCAGGCTGATTGACCTATGCTATCATAACATTAATACTATATTATTATCTATATACAAAAGAAAATCCCAAAGGACCTTTGCTCAAAATACAGACACACATGCATACACATGCACATTTCATGCTGTCAGCTTTTTTCAAACTCTCAGACTCATCATTTCTCTCACTGGAGTTTGGGAAGCACCAGGCTTGAGTCAGTCTTACATATTGGCCCCAGGAACCCTTTCTGAAAAGGTCCCATCATTCACTCTTTGCATATTGGGAGCGCTCACAGAAGATATTCCAGAAAAAAAAATGACCCTAAAAAAATAAGCCCATGAATTTGTGAGTTTCAAAACCCACCAGAAAATGTGCTTCTTCGAAAGCATGGTTAGGGTCATAAGTCAAATTCAGGAAGTAGAGGCATAATGTGACTTCCTTCCACTGCTGGCTGCTCCTCTGTGCATTCCAAAGGGCAAGACCAGAGTTTGGAAACAGAAATAGAGAAACTTGCAGGGAAGGTTGGCTTGTTGCTTGGGTCTGCTCTTAAAGACAGATGACTATTGGAGTTCGTTGGAATTTAACCCCTGTACTCTCTCCCTGGGACATATAATTGGCTCTCACTTCCTGAAAGCATGATTATGTGCCGCAGGCAGATCCCTGCCAATTATTTTTATTGTGATTGCTTTGTGCATCTCTGTTGGCAATAGTGTTCACAGGATTTCAGCTCAAGGAGAACGGCCGCAGCCCCAAGGATCCAAGATTAGAATATGACTGCGGCAGTAGGTCAAAAGATTAAAGGTCTGTGAATATGGTTCTCTTTTTCACCCAGAGATACCAAGATAGTGTCTGGCACTTTTGCCTTGGTATCCGTAAGTGAGAACTGTATTGTCAGTGTTTAGATTGTCACAATCAGAATTCACATTCGTTTAGTTTAGAAAAATATGTAAGTATTGAATAGTGGCACAATTATAATTTGATTCTTTCTCCTCTCTCTTCTCCCATCAGGGCCTGTGTCTCAGAAAAAGGAAAGGCTTGCAACTCTTTGAAAAGCTTTCTCTTTTCCTTTTTGGGTAAAAAGTTATACAAGACACTACAAAATTCAAACATTAAGGAAATGTCCAAAGTGAAAATCTTCAGAATGGAGGACTCTAATTTTTTTCAAAAAGTAAAAGTCCTCATGGGCTTCTACTCCCTACCCTGAGTAACCACTTTAAATAGTTTAGTGCATTTTCCTCCTAGTCACTTTCTAGATGTACTGATATGTTTTATGTATATATAGAAATGAAACCACTATTATTTAAAAGTGCTTTTTTCACTGAGCAAAGTCACTTGGACATTTTCCATGTATCTGTTTAGAAAAATCTACCTCATTCTTTCCCAATAGTTATATGATGTTCCATTGTAAGGCTATACCATAGTTTATTTAACTATCTCTCCTTCATGTGCCCCCCTCCACCTACTACTTGGCCTTTTTTTCCTTTTTCTCCTTCCTTTTTTATTTTTTTCTTTTTACAAATTGAGAAAGAGATGAAAAATCTCTGCTGGTATTAGCAACAGGAACCATCCAGCTGCATCTGGTTAAATCTTGTGGACTCACAGATGCATGACAACCTGAGTTTCCAGCCAAGGATTAATGTTTCATGCAGATTACATAGTATTTATATTTTAAACCTGTGACATGTTGAGGGGATAAAATTTTATATCTGTAGGAACAAAATCAGAAATTCATCTGATCATTGTCCTCTTCCTAGGCTTGTTGGACACTTCAAAAAATGGATTTTGGGCCCCCTTTCTAAAGAAAATTTTAGTTGGCCAGGTGCCTTGTGAGTAAAGAAGACCATAGACAAATCAATACAGGTGATTTACTTCTTAGCTTAAAAATTGATCTCACATATGATATTCAATGTTTCCATTTAGAACCTTAGACTTGTGTCTTGTACCTAAGATCTGCATTCCTACCAAAAACTATTTCATTAATAATATCACATAACTGACAATCAAATGTAGATCAGCAGGCTGGACTCAGTGACTCACACCTGTAATCCCAGCACTTTGGGAGGTCGAGGCAGGCAGATCATAAGATCAGGAGATTGAGACCATCCTGGCTAACACAGTGAAACCCGTCTCTACTAAAAATACAAAAAATTAGCCAGACGTGGCAGCGCGCGCCTGTAGTCCCAGCTACTCAGGAGGCTGAGGCAGGAGAATGGCGTGAACCTGGGAGGCGGAGCTTGCAGTGAGCCAAGATCGCGCCACTGCACTCCAGCCTGGGCGACAGAGCGAAACTCCGCCTCAAAAAAATATAGATAGATAGATAGATAGATAGATAGATAGATAGATAGATAAGCAAAGTAGGTGTCAAGTCCACCAGGGGATCAGGGACAGAGCCCAGACAATAACATGAAAGCCAGCATCCTTGTATGTGTGTCACACACTTCTGCCTTGGCACCTTGAAAGGTTTCAGTCAGGCAACTGGGGAGGCAGCTATTTTCTGCAGTCACAGAGCACATCAGCTTAAGGCTGGCAAAAAGCTTTGATTATTATGTATGACATATAATACTTTCATTAACTCCATACTGATTAGTGCTGTGCTGGAACTACTTTCTGTAATACTCTAATTGAGATCCTTCCTTGCATGGAACTTATATTATCTATAGATAAATTCCTCTGTATGACATTTGAATGAGTATCTTAACAAAGACTAAAGGATAATTAGAACCATCACTCATACAAGACATATTTTTTAAGACAAAAAGGTGTGGTGCCAACATAAAAGTTTCATTTAAAAGAATCCATTTTTCTAACTGCAGGTAAGTATCCAAAAGCAACAACCCAGTTTCCCAGTTGAATGTGGCTTGTTTTCCCATTCCTGTCCTTTATTCCATGTTGCTGTCTCTCCACTTTCTGGTTTTGTAGTGTAGGCTTTGTGTGGCTCTCAAATTCAAATTTAAACCACTTAAAATGGAGCTCAGAAGCGGGTCCTGAGAATTCATGGCTGAGTAGTGATGGCAGTCAGTGTTTTACCCCTTCATTCTTGTATGTATTTTTAATCCAGAGAATTGTTTCACAGTTTTAGAAAGCATTTGCAGCGTCATTTCTTGAGGCCTTCGTGGTGTCTATCTCTCATTCAAGCCACAGGTTATCACCCATCAGCCTTTGACCCTGCCCCCTGCCATGGGACATGCCACAAGGCAGGAGGAGCATCCAGCACCCTTTCCAGGACTCCCTCTCAGGGCACACATGATCCTCCCACCTCAGCCTCCCAAGAAGCTGGGACTACAGGCATGCACCAGGCTAACTTTTGTATTTCTTGTAGAGACGGGGTTTTGCCATGTTGCGCAGAATGGTATCGAACTCTTGACCTCGGGTGATCGGCCCACTTCAGCCTCCCAAAGTGCTGGGATTACAGGCATAAGCTACAGCACCTGGCCTTTTCTTTTTTTTTTTTTTTTTTTTTGAGACAGCATCTCACTCTGTCACCTAGTAGCTAGGACCACGGGTATGTACCAATACATCTGGCTTCTTTCTTTCTTTCTTTCTTTCTTTCTTTCTTTCTTTCTTTCTTTCTTTCTTTCTTTCTTTTTTCTTTTTTTTTTAAGAGATGAAGTCTTGCTATGTTACCCAGGCTGGTCTCAGAATCCTGGCCTCAAGCAGTCCTGCTGCCTTGGCCTCCCAAAGAGCTGGGATTACAGGTGTGAGCCAATACATCTGGCCTTGTGTGTTAACATATCTGCCTTTTTCAATGGATTATAACCTCCTTGAGAGCAGGGAATCAGTCTCCATATCACAGCATTATGACAGGCACATATAGGCACTAAAGTAGGAATCAATGAACAAAAAGTAAATGAAGATATCACTAGGCATTAGGGAAACACAAATTAAAATTGTGATGAGATACCACTAGATACCTATAAGAAGGGCTAAAATTTAAGAAAAGAAACCTAACAAGTGAAGGGAAAGATGTGAAGCAGCTAGAACTCGCATACACTACTGGTGGGAATTCAAAATGGCACAACCAGTGTGCGAAATAGTTTGTTAGTCTGCTATAAAGCTAAACATGAGCTTATTATGTGACTCAACCATTCCACTCCTACATATTTGCCCAAGGAAAGTTTGGTGGCACACAGAAATGTATGAAATGTATATAGCAACTTTATTCATAATCACCCAAAACTGCAACCAATCTAAGCGTCCTTCAACTGGTGAGTGAATAGACTAAATGTGGTATATTCACACAATGGAATACTACAACACAATGAAAAAGAACAAACCACAGGTATGTGCAACAGTTTGCATAAATCTCAATTGTATTATGCAAAGTATAAGAACCAGACCAAGGCTGGGCATAGTGGCGCATGCTTGTAACCTCAGCATTTTGAGAGGCTGAGGCAGGAGGATGGCTTGAGCCTGGGAGTTCAAGACCAGTCTGGACAACATGGTGGAACTCTGTCTTTACAAAAAGTTAGCCGGGCATGGTGGCACTTGCCCATGGTCCCAGCTATTTGGGAGGCTGAGGCAGGAGAATTACCTGAGCTTTGGAAGCCGAGGCTGCAGTGCTGAGATCATGCCACTGCACTCCAGCCTGGGTGACAGAGGAGACCCTGTCTCAAAAAAAAAAAAAAAAGAAAAAAAGATTCAAAAAGCTATGTACGATATGATTCCATTTATGTGATATTCTGGAAAGACAAAACTATAGGGACAGACAGACAAGAGATCAGTGATTGCCAGGGGTTAGGGCTGGAGGAAGAGGTGACTCTCAAGGGGCAGCAGGAGGGAATGTTTTGAGGTGATGAAACTGTTCTGTGCCCTGATAATGATGGTGGTTACATGACTCTGCATTTGTCAAGCTCATAGCACTATATAACTAAAAGCAAATAAAGTTTTACTCTATGAAGATACAAACTTAATTTGAAAAAGTGAATCAAGGTTGTTTTGCTGTTTAGTGTAGATTCAGAAAGAAAAATAATCAAAAGAAAATCTGGGTCTATGATCTTGTAGCCTGCACTGATTTTGCCCATGCTCATGTACACATAGTGTGTGTGTGTGTGTGTGTGTGTGTGTGTGTGTGTGTGTGTGTGTTCAACAAACATTAAAAGAACACTTCCTATGGACTAGCACTTGCTTAGGAGGTCTTGATGAGTAGGAAAAGCAGGGTTCCACTCTCTTGGTGGGAGAGGCACAGGTAATAAATATGTAAACAATATGTGAATATGACAACTTTAGATAGTGATAAGTGCTGTCAGGACAATAAATCAGGCCTACGTGATAAAGAGTGGGATTTGGTGTGTGGGCCTCTCTGAAGAGACAACCTTAAGCTGAATCCCGGAAGGGACGAAGCAGGCAGCCATGCATGCAAATACTCAAGTAGAGCTGTCCAGACCGGGAAAACATCACATTCCAAGACTCCTAGGGGACAACATTGAAAACCCTCTCACTTCAAAACTCAGAAAGGCTGGCTAAAATACAACAAACATCCTTTCTATACTTTCTCATGCATGGCTGGGCTTCCAGGAAAAAAGGCTTAACCCCTAGGATGGGATTAAGCTCTATGTTCAGAGAATTGGAAGCAGGTCAATGGGACTGGCTCAAGCCAGTTAGAGGACCAGCAGAAGATGAGCTCAGATACATGAATTGGAAGCAGTTTACATAGGCCTTAGGTGCCATAGTAAGACATTTGGGTTTCATTCCAAATGTACTGGGAGCTGTGGGAGGCTTTCAAATGACAAAGTGAAGTGACCTTATTGACATTTTAAAAGGATAACTCTGGCTGCTATAGGAAGAATGGACTCTGGAGGACCAGGAGTGACAGGGATTCCAAACAGGAGCCTGTTGCTGAAGGTCAGGGGAAGGTCCACGTCGCCCAGAACCTGTGCAGTGCCATGGAGATAGGGAGAAGTGAGTGGCTTTGAGGTATATTTTAGAACTGGAACTTGCTGATGGATTGAACATTGGGGGTTGTGAGGGAAAAAGAAGATGAGAATGAGGTCTCGGTTTTTGACATGTGTATCTGGGGTCTGACAGTGCTGAAATGGGGAAGGGTAAGAGAGCAACAAGAGTTTTCCTTGGGAGTGTGGCAGGAAACCAAAATTCCATTTTAGACATGGTAACTTTGAGACACCCACTAGGCATCTCTGTGAAGATGTAAGTAGGCAGGTCAAGGTATATTTCTGGAGCTCTGGGAAGAGAAAAGAATGTATTTCAGAGACAGTGGCATGCAGGTGGCACTTACAGTCATGGCGATAGATTAGTCCCCCTAGAAAGGGCCTATGGACAGAGGAGATGACTAATGACCAAGATTTGGAGTGTGCCAACCTTTAAGGGCCAGTCAGAGGAGCCAGCTAAGGAAACTGAAGGAAAGCTGGTGAGGTGGGAACGAAACTAACACATAGTGATGAGAAAGCCAAGGGAAAAAAGTTTTACAAAAGACAGTGGAATGGACAGCTATACAGAATGATTTAGAGAGTTTGATTGGAGTGAAAACAGAGAAGCAACCATTAAATATGACAAAGACTGGTGACTTTGGTAAGCTCAGTTTCTGTGGAATTTGGGGACAGCCTGTTTGGGGTGAGAATACTGGGGGAGAAAGTGGAGACTGGCTATAGACCATCCTTTTGAAGTTTTACGGTAAAGGGGAACTGAGGAACAGCAGTGCAGCTGGAGAAGCCTGTGGGAGAGGGGGAAGGGCTCTTTCTCAGGTGTCAGATAGAGATGTGCTGATAGAATGACCCATCAAATCAAGTGAGAGAACATGACGATGAGGGTTGGAGAGAGGCAGATACTTACAGGAGTTCTGTCCTTGAGGGAAAGAGAAGGATGAGCTCCACCGCCCATGTGAGCAGGGTGGCCTTAGCTAGGCACACGGATGGCTCATCTGTTGTAACCAAAGGGAAGAGGGAGAGATGGAACAGGGGCAGGTGGGTGAATAAAGTCAGGAATGAGAAGATGAGATGTACGTAGTTCTCTCTGTGTTTATTTCCTCTAAGAAATAGGAAGTGAGGTCAAGTGCCAGGAGTGGAGCTGGCTGCTGGAGATTTGACGAGAAATGGAAAAAGGTATAAAATTGTTTTGGAGACTGGGGGAAATAAGCATATTACAAACAAATGGAGAGAGAAATGAGTGGACAACACACCCTTTAGAGAGAGAGAGACACCACCAGCATGTATGTGTTTATATGTGTGTGTCACACACGCATATGCACACACGCTAAGCAATGAGGGAGAGAAGGACCTCAACAGCAACAAGCAGGCTAAATTTCAGCTGTTCGGTGGAAGAGTCTACACTGGAATGAACAATTCTAAGCTGAGCAGAGCTGGACTGCTCTGCCAGCTCTCATCAGTTAGCTCTCTTCTGGGTTTCCATTGTGGTCCAGTTCCTTGGGAGGCTGAAAACGGCCCAACTGGAATCGTGTTACAATCAGTCTCTCCACCAGCTGATATGATGTTCCAGAGCAATAAGAGTGAAGAACAAAATTCCCAAGACCAGCTGTCAAGACGGAGCCTGGCGTCCTTAGAGAGGCTTCTGGAGAAGTCCAAGCAAAAGCAGGGAGCCTGCCCGGCGCTGCCCCGGCAGCCTCGTGGCCGGCTCCGAGGTGGCCTGGCTGCTTTCCCCATGGGGGGCCTGGTAGGCAGGCGGCAGGGGCTGCCACGTGCAGGACCTGCCCGGGTGTGGGGATGTAGGGTCCGCTGGCCCAGAGCAGGCTCATCCTGCCAGGCCTGGATCCAAGCACAATCTCAGCTTTTGGAGCCAGCAGTTGCAGCCAGGCCGAATTCAGCTGTTCTGACCCAAGTTCAGCCGACAGGTGAGGGTCGGCTGTGTTCCCGGTGTTGAGAGCGCCGCGGGGTGCGCGGCAGGGTCTGAGCCCGCCGGGATAACAGGATCCCGGCGATGCGGCCCAACAGGAAGCAAAGCACAGGGAGGCAGAAACGAGAAACTGTATCTCAGCCCAAGTTCTGAGTCAGTCGGCCCCGGGCCAGGTTAAGTAACTTAGGACTTGCAAAACCTAAAAAAACTGAAGCAGTAGAGAATTACCTTATACAGATGGCAAGATATGGACAACTAAGCGAGAAGGTTGATACCTTCTCAGAACTAGGTTTAATAGAAATCCTTAAAAAAAGTAAACCAGCAAACAGAAAAGACAACAACAGTGAAATTCAACAGAAGAAAAGTAATGGACTCTGATGAAGATGACGATTATTGAGCTAAAAGTGTTCATAGACTAGAACTTAATGGAACGATTCTAGGACAGAAGTTAAGATCTGATTAAAAATTTGTTTATTGTTTATATGGCTTTTAAAAAAATAAGCTTGTTATGCAAAGTAAAAAAAAAAAAAAAAAAAAAGGGCAGGGAGCCTGACGTTTTATAGAGAATGCTACAGTTCTCCAACTTAACTTCTATCAGCCAAGTTAGCAGTAAAGCTTTAACTGTAAGAAGTGTATTGGTTTCTGTTGCTGCTGTAACAAATCACTGTGAGCATATTGGCTTTAAACAACACAGATTTATTATCCGACAGTTCTAGAGATCGAAAGTTTAAATGGGTTGGCAGGGCTTCTAGAGTCTCCTTCTGGAGGCTCTAGGAGAGATTGTGTCCTTGTCTTTTCCAGCTTCTACCAGCCACCTGCATTCCCTAGTTTGTGACCCACTCCTCTATCTTCAAAGCCAGCAGCACAGCATCTTCAAATCTCTCTCCAAACTGCTTCCCTCAACCCATCTCCCTTTCTCAGTGTGACTCTCCTGCCTCCCTCTTTTCCTTCTAGGGACATTTGTATTTACATTGAACCCAACCGTATATATAAAATAATCTCTTTATCTCAAGATCCTTAACACTTGCAAAGCCCCTTGGCATTAAGGTAACATATTCACAGGTTAGGATGAGGACATCTTCAGGGGTGAGGGAATATTATTCTACCGTAAGAAGCTTCCTGCTGTATCCATTGTAGCAACTTTCTCTTTGGTTAAATCACTTCATCCTGTTTGCCTTTGAAAACTTTACCTTCTGAACTAATTGATGTTCTGTGTGAGAAACACGTGAGGGGAGAAGAAAAGGCACACACACAATACCTTTAAGGGTAAACAAGCTTTATCCCACATAAATGGCAATGCAGATATAATAAGCAAATTGATATAATAAGCAAACGATATAATAAGCAGATTGATATAATAAGCAGATTGCAATGGGAAGGGGAGAAGGGAATAGATTTACATTCACAAGACTATGGAGGATTCACCCCCAGACTGGGAAGCAACAGCCTGGGCTCCAGAGTCGGCCACTGATCCATGTACAGACAAGGAGCGGTCTCATGAAGCTTCGGCGCACTCTGGGACCCTAACTCTTTTTGTAACAAGTTGTTTGGCATGAGGCCCAGTCACGAGAGCCCTTTGCGACTGGGCTCAAGGAACACAAAAAAGTCAACCTGTTTTTGTGATTGTCTATTGTTTTTCAATAACTAATGTATAGGAATTGATTGAAATAGAGATTTCTCCGAAACAGTGCTGGATGAATGCCTCAAGGGGCTCACACAACCTGTTCTGGGACTTGGTGACCATTGTTTGTGTCCATATTCAATTGAGTTCAAATTTAATATTTAACTTTTCCTCCACAATTGATTAGAACAGTGGCACCAGAGGCTAGCACAGTGGCTCACACCTGTAATCCCAGCACTTTGAGAGGCCGAGGTGGGCGGATCACTTGAGGTCAGGAGTTTGAGACCAGTCTGGCCAACATAGTGAAACCCCGTCTCTACTAAAAATTCAAAAACAAAATAGCCAGGCGTGGTGGCATGCACCTGTAATCCCAGAGTTACTCAGAAGGCTGAGGCATGAGAATCACATGAACTCAGGAGGCAAAGATTACAGTGAGCCGAGATCATGCCACTGCACTCTAGCCTGAGTAACAGAGTGAGACTCTATCTCAAAAAAACAAAACAAAGCAAAACAAAAACAAGGCTGGGAGCAGTGGCTCAGGCCTGTAATCCCAACACTTTGGGAGGCTGAGGTGGGTGGATCACAAGATCAGGAGATCGAGACCATCCTGGCCAACATGGTGAAACCCCCTGTCTACTAAAAATACAAAAATTAGCTGGGCATGGTGGCGTGCACCTGTAGTCCCAGCTAATTGGGAGGCTGAGGCAGGAGAATTGCTTGAACCCAGGAGCTGAGATTGTACCACTGCACTCCAGCCTAGCAATAGAGTGAGACTCCGTCTCAAAACAAAAACAAAAACAAAAGAACAGTGGTACCAGAGACCTTCCCTTCTCTTGCCTTCGCTGTTTCCCCCTATACTTTATGAAATGTGCTGTGGCCTGAAATTTAAAACATTGCATTTGCTTAACTCAGCCACCTAAAGCTTTTATTTTTTCTTTCAGTCCCTTAAAGTAATAGGATTTAAAGCTTTTAAAAAGAAGTTCTTTATATGAAGCTCTGAGATCAAATGTGAAGTGAACAAGTTGTTTTCTCTGATCCATCATAGGGTTTTTTCTGCATTTTGGATACGTGAGAGTTTTGAACTTCTGCTACATAAAACATCATAGCAATCATACACCCTACAGTTTATGATATAATTAATATGGTAATATATTATCTTCATATATTAAATTCCCAGAAAGATTCTAATAGTCTAAGATTAATATAGCATGTCATTGATGTTTACATCATTTGTCACAAATTCAGCATTTAAGAATGAGTAAGCGTGCACACACATGAGGCTGTGTGTGGCTGTAAGATTCTGTTTCAAATCCTGGCAGGAAAGACTAATGTGTAACTTCAGCTCTGTAGCCTTGAGGAAGTTACATCACCTTCAGAATCTCACTTGGCTCCCAGGTAAACAATGAGTAATTATACAGGTCTCCTGGAGATAGGATGTATACTATCTGATTGTTGTTCACAAAAAGGCATATAAATTCCAAGCATTGCTAGAGATTAAAATTTCACCTCACATAATTCATCTATGCCTTTATAAATCTGCTCTCTGTTTTCAATTAGATGGGATATGCCTCATTATTTCTCATTTAGAACCAGCCATTTGAATGAATTTTATATTCGTTTGAATGAATATAAAATGGTTTGCTTTCAGCCATTTTATATTCATTCAAATATTAGCTTTCTTTTAGTTCTTGAAAGGATTTCTGTTGTCTCCCATTATGCTTATTTTTATAATATATAAAATTTTTTCTTTTCATAATATGTAGAAGTTAAAGTGTTCTATTTAGAAATGTAAAATTCTGTGGATCTATCACATGAGGTGGATGAGGAGACATGCAGCAACCGCCAATTCCTAATAATTGTGCTGGTCAGGGTGCCAGCAGGAAGCTAGTGACACCCTCAAAAGGGGCCGTGGAAAGGAGTTTAATGAAGGGGCTCTTTATAAAGATGTGAAAACTGTTCAGAGAAAGCAATAAGGAATAATAAAGCACCCTGGATCCACCTATGCCTCAAAGAGCAACAGGAGGGACAGGTAGCCAAACCCTGACAAGAGCTGTGGCTGCTGTGGAAGAAGGCCTACGAAATGAGAGCACCCACTTCCAGACCTCTAGCCAGTCAGGGGGAAGGCAGAAGGGAAGCAAGGGAAATAAATATCCCAACCCTCCTTCACTTTGTTCTCTTGCCTTCCTTCCTTTCTTCAAATTTAGCTATACAAGCCAGCGGGCAACAGAGCCAGTTGATGCAGTCCATAGAGAGCCATTCCCTAGCACACAGCAGAGTGGGAAAGAGTGGAGAGTGATCTGGAAGAGCAAACAAAAGATAACTAGTACAGTGGTCTATTGGAAAGAGCATCCCAAATTTACATTGGCCTTTGGGGTTTGGTACATACATACCTGCACCCCCATACTTAGGCCTTGACCCCTTTAGTTCCAAGCACCTTTCTTCTCAGCTCTGCCATTATGGGTCTTAAAGTTGAGCTGGCCACCATGGATGATGCCCAGATCAGCTCACTGCTCTGTGGATAGTAAGACTTGACTAATAAGTTGATGGCTTGGGCACCCTGGGTGATGTTCCCAGGAGGCTGTCTAGGAGGAGCTCTCCCTCACTCTCCCTGTCCTCCTTTTCCAGGTTGGAGCTTCAGCATGGGATCGGCCTACCAGTTTCACAGTTGGCGTGTGTTTGTCATCGTCTGTGCACTCCCCTGTGTCTCCTCCGTGGTGGCCCTCACGTTCATGCCTGAAAGCCCACGATTCTTGTTGGAGGTAACAGTTATTATTGCAGATACTCAGGCAGCCCACCTCTATTGGAAAAAGTTCCATGTTAATTTTAGGAAAGCACATTTGCCTATTTGAGAGGTACATTTTCCCTTCCTATTATGGAATGATGGAGGGTTTGGTTTCATGGAGACCTGCTTTCAACAACCAACATGTTAAAAAGCTGCCTCGTGACTAGAAAACACTCATGTTTCTCCTTAAGCAAATAACTTGACTCAATGGAGAAAACATGATTTATTGTTTTATAGTGAAATTTTACCATCTGGAGATACTATTTCTAGTTATAACCACATTATTTGAACTGCTCAGGTATTCAGTGATACCCAAATAGTCTGTGCGTTCCAATGGGATGTACTGAGATACATTTGCACAATTACACCTCATTTGATCTGACAATGCAAGATGGCTATTGGAAAATCAGGGACAGTAAGTGTGTCACTCCTAGCGCTTCACTGTCCTCTCTCATTTCTTAGGTTGGAAAACATGATGAAGCTTGGATGATTCTGAAGTTAATTCATGACACCAACATGAGAGCCCGGGGTCAGCCTGAGAAGGTCTTCACGGTGAGTCTTCTCCTCAGAGAATCCTCAACACGAGGGATTGGAACATGTTTAATGTCAAGGGAAAAATTGTAAATATTTTAGGCTTTGCAAGTCGTATAGTCTTTGACACAGCTACTCAACTCTGCCATTGTAGTGCAAAAGCAGCCATAGGCAATGTTAAAACAGATGGGATGACTGTGTGTCAATAAAACTTTATTTACAGAGACAGGCGGAGGGCTGTGTTTGGCCCATAGGTTGCCAACCTCGCTTATGCCTATCTAGGACTCAAGGGCTCTGTGGTTGATTAAATGATAACACCAACCCAAGAAATGGGGTTAAGGTGGAAAGACTGCATTTTCATCACAGACTTATTCTCTGACTCAAAGACTCAGTACCCGAGGACAAGAGATTCTTGGTGTAGGGACTGCCAGCTGATTCTCCTTGACCTGCTACCAGAAGAGAGCCAGCCTCTGCAGGACCATTTCCTCCACTCGGCCAGGTCACACCTTTTCAAATGACACTCAGCCCCCACAAAGGTGTACACTCACAGCAGCCCCGTAACATTTTCTCTAAGACGTCCGAGAGACATCTCAGAGAGGTATGCCTCTATTAAGACCACCTTGAGGCCTGTAACAGACCTTGGACTACATAGCAAATTGTAAAATTATTTATTGAAAACAAAAAAAACCACAGTATCGAATAAGTGAGAAAACAATTACACTAAGGATCAAAGCAATGTAACTGAACATAAAACTAATCTCTGGGTTTCCTGATGTATTAGTCCATTTTCACGCTGCTGATAAAGACATACCCAAGACTGGGCAATTTATAAAGGAAAAAGATTTAATTGACTCACAGTTCAGCATGGCTGGGAGGCCTCAGGAAACTTCTGCTCATTGCAGAAGGGGAAGCAAACACGTCCTTCTTCACATGGCAGCAACAAGGAGAAATGCTGAGCAAAAGGAAGAAACCCCCTTGTAAAACCGTCAGATCTCATTGGAACTCACTGACTATCATGAGAACAGCAGCATGGGGGTAACTGTCTCCATGATTCAATTGCCTCCCACTGGGTCCCTCCCACAACACGTGGGGATTATGGGAACTACAATTCAAGATGAGATCTGGGTGGGGACACAGCCAAACCATATCACCTGACAACCAAAGCAAAGGATAAATTTAATAAATTATATCATTATTGATATAAAGCAAATGGCAGTGTATTCGCTTTTCAGGAAAGGCCAATTTTATTTTGTTCTAATTTGTGAAAAGTTTATTCATAGGCCTTATTATAAGGGATATTGAACAATATAATGTACATTATTTTCAATAACACTTCTACATAAAGGCAGACATTTCACACATGGCCATTTCTTAGGTTAATAATTAATCAGAATTTGGTAAAGGAAGGTAGCTATATAGGAAGCCAGAGAAAGGTAATCCAAGAATGTGGCTTCAAGTTGATATAGCTTGACATGAACATAAGGTATAAAAGAATCATAGATAGAGTTCCAAAAATATATATTTCATTTTATTATACATGCATGCACATGGGCACACACATACATAACACACACCCCAGTTTCACATTCTAGCAGCTTCCCATTGCTCTCAGGATAAAGACAGAAACCCTCCCTCTGGACACTAAGGCCCTCCCAGTCTCCTTCCTGCCTGCTGTCTGGTTCCCCTCTCTCTGCAGTTATGTTCATCCCTCAACTCCTCGCACTCGACATTTGACTTACTATACAGCACTGCCACGGTGCTGCTGTTTGCTTTGCATGGAACATTCCTCCATCTCTAGTTACAAAGCTGATTCTCCATGGGGAAAGCCAGTATAAATTAATTTAAATTGGTTGCATGAAATGTTTTGGAAGGAACAATGGTTTAAAATCTTTCGATATATGCAGTCATATAATTAGACTAAAAATGGCCGGGTGTAGTGGCTCACACCTGTAATCCCAGCACTTTGGGAGGCCGAGGTGGGCAGATCACAAGGTCAGGAGATCGAGACCATCCTGGCCAACATGGTGAAAACCCATCTCTGCTAAAAATACAAAAATTAGCTGGGTGTGGTGGCACGTGCCTATAATCCCAGCTACTCAAGAGGCTGAGGCAGGAGAATGGCTTGAACCCAGGAAGCGGAGATTGCAGTGAGCCAAGATGGTGCCACTGCACTCTAGCCTGGCGATAGAGCGAGACTCCGTCTCAAAAAAACAAACAAACAAACAAAAAATAGACTAAAAATGTTTTGTCTACAATAGGTTGGAGGGACCTACCGTAAGATGTAAATGGGAACGTACATAAGATCTTCAGTGGCCTATACATAACATCAATTACAGTTCTTAAAACACACGAAATCACTTCTGATTAAATAGTCCCCTGCTATCTCATTTATTCATTTCATTTTATTTAGGAAATGAATTTTTCATAATGTAAAGATAGACTACAATTTGGCCTCTATCCAAATTATCACAGATTCTTAATTAGCAAAATTTTCTCTGCAGTGTAATGCAGAAATGAAGACAAGTAATGGATATCCTCAATTAAGGCCTGGAAGCTGTTGAGGACTCTTCTTTTGAGTAGATGTATAAGAGAGGGAAAAATTTTTAATTTAAAGGATCATAAGGCTGGAAGAATCTTGAGACATTATCTGGGTATACAACGTCACTTAACTCTTCTCAGCCAGATGAAGAGAAACCCTTTATTGACCAGACCTTCTGAGAAGGTGTCTCTGTAGGGCCTCATTGCCCTACTTACCCGCCTTTTCTTCCAAAAGGGTTGAGTTACCAAGTCCACTAATGGCAATCTGTGTTAATGTTGTTATACGAAGGTTAGAAGAGAATAAGATGGATATACTCCAAAAGTGACTGATAATTTCAAAGTCATTTATATGTGACTTTCAAAAACTTGTTATGTGATTCTCCCATGACAAATTTATCTTTTTATTTTTTAAATCTACAGTACAGCAAAATTGCATGCATTTTCCTAAGGTCTCCTTTTTTTTTTTTTTCCTTTTTCTTTTTGTTTTCTTTTTTTTTTTTTTTTTTGAGACAGGGTCTCATTCTGTTGCCTAGGCTAGACCCTGGCTCAGGTGATCCTCCTGCCTCAGCCTTCCTAGTAACTGGGAATACAGGCATGTGCCACCATACCTGGCTGATTTTTTAATTATTTGTAGATAATTCACAACGGGTCTCCTTATGTTATCCAGGTTGGTCTCAAATTCCTAGGCTCAAGTGATCCTTCTGCCTCAGCCTCCCAAAGAGCTGGAATTACAGATGTGAGTCACCACGCCTGGCCCTCTTAAGGTTTCCTCTGGAGCTCTTCTTCATGTGCCCTTACCTTAAATATTGTTTTCCAAGACTTCATTTTCAGCTAACTTCCATTTTAACCCTATTCACTCTCCTTAGCTGATCTCAGCTGTTTCCTGCATGTCTCCTAATGCACAAATCTCCTGAGCTCCAGACATGCAGGTTGAAGGGCTTTGTGGGCATCCTTCTAGATTACATAGGCCCTTCAAAAATGACATCTTTGGGCAGTGAGGGGTGGGGAAAAATGGCATCTTTAAATCTGAATTTATCACCTAACGAGTCCCCAAGCCTTATCATTGTCCTAAATTTCATCAGCAGCTACCACCAGCACCACCTAAACCTAAAAACTATATTATTTCTTTTAGCTTCGGTACGTCTAAGAAACCATCATGTTCTATTATTCCACCTCCTAAATATCAGTCCACTGCCGTTGATTTGGTGCAGTCCTCCTTATTCACTGCCCTCTGACCTTCTGCTGTCCCTCAGGAATCCCAAGCTCTTTGCAGTTTCCTGGCACACTATTTTCCCTCCTAACTCTGGACATTTGTTTGCACATATTTCTCCCGCTTGGAATGTCCTCCAAGCAGGTTACATGCATGGCAGATAGCGTTATTTCTCTATAAGCCTGCAGTTCCTGAAGTCTCTCTCTCACTTCCAGGTTAAATGGGCTGTTCTGAACAGTATTTCCTTCCCATCTATATAGATCCCCATTGGAGTACTTTTTTTCATTTTGTATGGTAATTGTTTGGAGCCCCATGGCTGCCTATGTTTGCATCCCGCATGGGTGCCAATGAATAAATGAACAAACAAACAAAAAACACCTTTTTTTAATCTAGAGTTTTAAAAACATAATTCCTACATGGATTATTTTGAGCTGACTGCATTTGATTTGGAATTCCATATTTAACCCAGAGATTATTTTTGCTGAGTACAGACATCTTTGTTTACCCGGCCAGAAAGAAGCCACTGCCTACTTGGTATAATTTGAAAGGTGCTGAGGGTCTCCAAGCCACCTCTGTCTCAAACTGGCCTAGGTACCTGTATTCTGCCAATAGAGTTGCCACTTTAGATGTTGGCAGGATGTCCAGAAAAACCTGTTCAAACCTCTGGCAGGGATAATGTGTACACATTTCCATGTCCTCTCAGATTTATCAAAAACAGGTGAATCTCGATTAGCAGGAGAAGGCGGGCCAGGCCCACAAAGGACCCATTCTTCCTTTTTTTCTATTTTCAGGATTCATTCTCTTTGCTTCTCCTGTCTTGTGGTTCTCTTCCTTAGCAAAAAGAGGCTAACTGAAGTCATAGATGCTGCTTTTCATGCTAAACCTCTATCATTTATTTCCCTTACATGGCTGATAAATTCATGTTGATGCTTGCAATCAAAACTCCTTCACTTAATCTTGAATCGTGGCTACCTGTGGGTATTTGCTGACTAGCCACTGCAGGTTAGGCTGTGGGAAAAGGAAGAAAAGGACCAGAAGTGGTGCTCTGAGAATAATGATGGGAATGCTTTCAGAACTACAGTTAAGGGTCAAATTCATCAAATAAATACGTTTCAAAGAAAAAAAAATGTGTACACTCACTTTAGCCCAAGCTAAATAATTCTTAATCCAGAATCTAACTTATCTGGATGTTTAGTCTGCTAATGTGTGTCTCTGTAGTAATGGTTCAGGGAGGGCATTTTGGTTTCACATTATTCTATTACTACTTGCCCTTCCCCCATTTATTTGTGGTTTTCCCTCTCAGTCATTCCTTCTTCAGTTCTTCTAGGTGCTGTTTGGATCCGTATAATTATGCCAATGGTCTCATATATGTATGAAGTGATTACCAAATACCGCCTACTTTTTGCCAGAGTCGGTTTTTGCTCCTGTAAAAACAAACTGTAAGTCTATAATCAGCAACTTCAGAGAAGGTAACTTAGCACTTTGATCTGTTTCTCTCTACAGGTAAACAAAATAAAAACTCCTAAACAAATAGATGAGCTGATTGAAATTGAGAGTGACACAGGAACATGGTATAGGAGGTGTTTTGTTCGGATCCGCACTGAGCTATACGGAGTAAGTAACAAGTCCCATGAAGACCTGCATGTCACTTTATTGCATTTGAGGTTAGTCAGAAGAGGGGTTTGCTGGACCTGCCCTACGAGCGAGGTTCTTTCCTCCTGCCCCTGACACCTGACTCCTGGACCACAGCCAGGTCATTGGATCCCTCTCGACCAGCGTTTAGCCAATACATTCCATCTGGGGAAGATGCAAAGATGGAAAGGGAAAGTGTTAGTTAGGCCAGGAGTCTTGGCAGTGGCAGGGTACCTTCAAGTCTTGAGTCGCTTTGTCCATTGGCATCCAGGAAGCTGAAGAATGAAAATTCCAATTACCTTTAGCTTTTACATTTTAAGGTGAAATGAATTCAACCCAATGACAACTCAGCTTTTTTTATAATTTGGTGGAAGGGGTTGGGGAGTGGGGTTGACTAAGTAACTGCATGAGAAAACTAACTCTCTAATATTTCACAGATTTGGTTGACTTTTATGAGATGTTTCAACTACCCAGTCAGGGATAATACAATAAAGCTTACGATTGTTTGGTTCACCCTGTCCTTTGGGTAAGTGATATTTAAATTCTTGGCAAGCAAAATTGTTCAGTGTCCACATTGTAACTCCCAGCCATGCTGCTTTCTTTTCTTATATTGCTTGATGCTGTTAACCTGCTAAGGAAGAAATTTTTTTTCAGCTTAGGTTTGCTGAGATTTGTGGTTGTTATAAACCAGTTATTTTATTTGTTTTGTCATAAAGCCAAGGTAGCAAAACCAATTGTATCTGCAAAATCCAGTAAGGCCCTGGATGATTTGCCCCATGACTTCTCTGTCGTGTCCTCCTTTGCCCAGTCCCAGCCATACCAGCCTCTCTGCTCTTCTTCGAACATTCTAGAACAGTTCCCATCTCGGGCCTTTGCAGTGTTCCTCTGCCTGAGTTGCTTTCCCCTCCAGACATCTGCCCAGTTCATTTCTTTACCCTCTTCAACTCTTTCCTATATGTTACCTTCTCAGTGATGTCATCCTCTCTTTTAAAAAAATTGCAGCCCCTCCACACTCCCTATCCCCTTCTCAGCTCTACTTTACCCCACAGCACTTTCTACCTTCTAATATGCAAAATGCTCCTTTATTCTGTATAAAGAGTAAAGTTCTGGCTTCCCTCTCTGGAAGTTCCATGAGAACAGGAATTTTTAACTGCCTTGTTCAAAGCTGAGTGTGGTGCCATGCGCCTATATTCCAAGCTATTCTGGAAGCTGAGGTGAAGGATTGCTTGAGCCCAGGAGCTGGAGGGTTACGTGTGTTATAATCACACCTGTGAATAGCCACTGCCCTCTAGCCTGGACAACATACCAAGACCCCATCTCTAAAACATAATAATAATTTTGTTTATGTCTTATTCACTAATGTATATTCCTGGCACACAATAGCAGCTCAGTAAATAGTTGCTGCCAAATGAATAAAACTGCCATATATGTGTTCTAAGAAAAGAGGAAATAGGGAGAAAATATCAAGATTTTATTTGCTAATCGCTGACATAGTCACTTTAGAATGTGTATGTACAACTCTCTTGTTGCCTAATTTGCTGTTTAGAAAAGAAGTAGATAATACCCTACACTTTCAGGTCAGCAGGATCTCAGTACCTTATAGAGCCTAACATTTATGTTGCAAGTTTCATCTCTTAACATCCCTAAATCAAACCAGGCAAGTGATCAAAGATGACCACTCTTTCTCAGTGCCGGAGGAGGTGGAATATGGAGAAAGAAGGAAGCTGGGGGTCAGGAGACCTAGCAGCCCATTCTGCTGGGTGGTTTGGCTGGCTTGTGACTTGCAGACATTGCTTAGTCTCAGTTCCTCATTTCTAAATTAAGAGGGTTGACTTAGAATATGTAAAGTAAATCCCACCCAAGCTCTAGAAAATCCGTTAATCTCTGAAGGAAGGGAAGGCTGAAAATTAACCTATATTAAGTGCTTACTCTGTACCTAAGCAAGGGGTTAAGGACAAAGAAGACAAAGATAAGCAAGAAGGAAGTCCTGCTGTCAAGGTGTAAAGAGTAATCATCATTATCTGGTTTGTTTATTTTGTTTACTAATTCATTATTGATCATATTTTAAGCTTTATGATTTATTTTACTGCTATATCCCTGGAACATTAATAGTGCCTAGTATTTTTTTTTCTTTTTTTTTTTTTTTGAGACGGAGTCTCGCTCTGTCACCCAGGCTGGAGTGCAGTGGCCAGATCTCAGCTCACTGCAAGCTCCGCCTCCCGGGTTCACGCCATTCTCCCGCCTCAGCCTCCCGAGTAGCTGGGACTACAGGCGCCTGCCACCTCGCCCGGCTAAGTTTTTGTATTTTTTTTTTAGTAGAGACGGGGTTTCACTGTGTTAGCCAGGATGGTCTCGATCTCCTGACCTCGTGATCCGCCCGTCTCGGCCTCCCAAAGTGCTGGGATTACAGGCTTGAGCCACCGCGCCCGGCCAGTGCCTAGTATTTAGTGCATGTTCAGTAAATGTTTGCTAAATAAATGACAAATTAACCGAAAGCCCTCCAACATCGTTGATAATGGACATTCTAGGGTAATGTGCCCTCCTCATTGTTGCCATTTCAAGGTTTGTATGTGACTAGAGAACAATGCCATAAATGTTGTATCCCTAAGTCATTTCTTCCTCAATAACTACCCTCACACCCCCACAGTCATTACTATGAAGAAAAGGGGTGGAAATCCTGAGGCACAGATGTTTCTGGAATCCTAATGACAATGATGATAAAAACGACTCATACTGTCTTCTGAGCACTTTCTATGTGCTAGATATTTGACATCCCATTTAAACTGAGCAACCACCCAGGAAGGTGGATATTCCCATCATTCCAATAGTAGAGATGGGCAACTGAGGGTTAGATAACTGGCCCAAGTTTAGGCAGCTAGTAAGCAACAAGACCAGTATTCAAACCCAGCCTGTCCTCCTGCAAAGGCTATGCCCATTCCCACTTCTTTCCTTGTGTCCCTTTGTCACTGGGGATAAACTAGAGCAGTGGTTCTCAAACTTGAATGTGCATCCGAAGAATCCCTGGAGGACTCCCCTGCCAGAGTTTTTAATTAATCAGGTTTCACTGGAACCTGGGTTTGTGGGGGATGATGATCCTGCTGGTCCGGGGACCTTACCTTGGGAGGTACTACTTCAGAGCAGCACTGTGCAATAGAGATATCATGTGAACCACAGATGTTCATTTCAGATTTTCTGGTAGCCATACACACACACACACACACACACACACACACACACACACACACACAGTAAAAGGAAATAGATAAAATTAATTTTAATGCTACATTTTGTTTCATTCATTCTCTCTTTCCCTTTTTTTTTTTTTTTAGACGGAGTCTCACTCCGTTGCCAGGCTGGAGTGCATTGGCGCGAACTCAGCTCACTGCAACCTCCGACACCCTGGTTCAAGCGATTCTCTTGCCTCAGCTTCCTGAGAAGCTGGGATTACAGGCATGCACCACCACGCCTGGCTAATTTTTGTATTTTTGGTAGAGGTAGGGTTTCACCATATTGACCAGGCTGGTCTCGATCTCCTGACCTCGTGATCCACCTGCCTTGGCCTCCCAAAGTGTTGGGATTACAGGCATGAGACATCGTCATTTCAACCTATGATCAGTATAAAAATTATTAGCAAATATTTTTACATTCTTTTTTCCGTAAGTCTTCAAAATCCTGTGGTATTTTATATTTATAGTATATGTTAGTTTGAACTAGCCACATCTCAACTGCTTGGTAGGCACACGTGGTTGGTGGCTTCTGTATTGAACAGCACAGCAGCATGACACAGCTGTTAGAATAACACATTAGAGGTCAAGAGGCAGAAAGGGGAAATAACTTGGAATCTCTGAGAATAACACGAATGTCCTTTTCACAGCCTCGAACTACCTTGGGAACTGGCACTCTACCCCCAGGATAGCAGTATCACAGCAGTGTAGCAACCAAGAAAGATTCCCCATTAGCAAAAGAGGTCATTCTTTAAGAGCTCTCACCATGCTTGGATCCCAGGAGTTTGTACCACCAGACTAGGAGGGAGAGTTTCTCAGAGCAGCCTGGAATGATGAGAAAGATATTGGGGCCAGGATGCCAGGTGTCTTACTCCATTTCTGCCGCTATAGCAAAATACCACACCAGGTAATTTGTAAATGATAGAAATTTTATGTTTCACAGTCCTGAAGGCTGGAAGTCCAAGATCAAGCTGCTGGCAGATTCAGTGTGTAGTAAGGCACAGTCTCTGCTTCCAAGATGGCAGCTTGTCGCTGAGTCCTCAAGAGGGGACAAATACTGTGTCCTCATGTGGTAGAAGGGATGGAAGGGGAAAAGTGAGGGAGGCAGCACCCTCACACCTCTTTTTCTAAGGACGTTAATCTCATTCATGAGGTCTCTGCCCTCATAACTTAATCACTTCCTAAAGCCCCCACCTCTAATACTATTATATTGGGGTTTTAGTTCCAACACATGAGTTTTGGGAGGACATATTCAGACCAGGCACCATGTATGAGCATAGGATGGGATGCTTTCTGCATGTCTCTTCCCAAAGGAAGGGTTTAGGGATTACATACCTGGGGTTCTCCAGCTAACCCTAGGCCATCTCTCAAGCTTGATTTTTGCAGATTAATGTTGGGGGAGAGGGACACATGGATTGCTGTATGATGAATTACTCATAATATTATAGGGAGCCAGCCATTCTCCAGGAACTATTACCACTGTGAAAACACCAGGGAGGTGCTCATTGCCTCTGGCATGCTAGCGCCTTTACAAACTCACATTTCTTTGTCTTCACAGGTACTATGGATTATCTGTTTGGTTTCCTGATGTCATTAAACATCTGCAGTCCGACGAATATGCATTGCTAACCAGAAATGTGCAGAGAGATAAATATGCAAATTTCAGTATTAACTTTACAATGGAAAATCAGATTCATACTGGAATGGAATACGACAATGGCAGGTCTAGAAACTTGAAATAATTTAATTTGCTACCTATCCACAAAAACATTTCTTCTTAGCCTTCCCTGCACTGAAACAGGCATCGTTTTTTGTTTGTTTGTTTGTTTTAGTTTGTGCATTTAGTCATTTTCATGGTGAATTTCAATACTTCCAAATAGGCTTTAAATAAAAGGTACAAGTGTATCCATTATTTCACTTAAAACTATTTTTTGCAGCTAAGTTGCTTCATATTTATTAAGTAGTGGACTTGACTAGCGTGGAAAGAAAATTTAGAGCAATGTTGGAGAACAACAAAAATAATGGAAGGAAGAGAAGAGTGAAGAGTATGGGAAAATAAGACAGGCTATAGGATTATTTAATTCACAGAAGAAACCTGAAATGTGATTATATGAGTCTTCTATTCCCGAGAAACAGAGCCACTTTTCAGAATTCACTCTTCCCAATATGCTGAATCCAGAATTGAGGTCAAATTGCATCAGGAAGAGTTTCAATTAGAGAATAGGAATCATTCCCTGAAGTAAAGGGCTTTGAAAGATAGAAGGGTCTCCTTTATGGGATCTGAAATATTTCTTGATGACGAGAGAGAACCAACTCAGGGAGGTGGTCCTGGGTCATTCTTTTAGACAGGGAAAAGAGTAGACCAAGTACTTGTTTATATCCAAGTATTTTTGTTGCCTGAACAAATAATTGCCAGTGTAAGTTCATGATAGTTTGCATCATTCTTAGGAAATTGTCCCGATTTCAAAAGTGATAAAAGTAAAACTCTAAAATAATCAAAGTTCCCCAGAGCAAAAAGCAGTTCAGAAAGATGAAAAAGAAATCAGTGGGATGCTTATGATCTGTGTAATGGAAAAGAGGGTTACCAACTAGGAGGTAATTGTTCAAATTAGCAATTCAATGAAGGAACTAATCATAATCCAAGCCAAGTAGGATCACCTTCACTGTCCCACATAAAATACTGACTTGAATCTGCACTTACATTTCACAGAAAGCTTAGCGTCAAGTCCTCTGTGATGCCAGCGTGAAAACTGACTTTCAAAAGTATTGTTACTCCATTAGAAATTTCTAATATCTGTTTGTGTCTCTGACAGTCATATTTTTAGTAATATATGTTAAAGTTCTAAACTGGATATTCAGTCACTGCTTAGAACTTTTTTACATTAACAATATAATGATTACTAATTTTAATAGTATTACAATTTTTGCAAAACACTTATGTTACACATTTATTTTAAAAGATCATAGAAACAATTTTTTTCTCCTTCAGGAAAATTTGAAATACCATTAACAGATTCATTTCTTTAAAAATAGCTTTTTTATTCAGCATCATAAAATGGCAACTCTTTATGTACTAATATGGAATAACCTCCAAGGTAGACTAGAAGGAGATAAAGCAGGTGTACTTTAGAAACAGAATGCTCCTGGAAGAGCACACAAGAAACTGACAACAATGGTTATTCTGGGCAGAGGAACTTGTGGCCTGGGGATGGATGGGTAAAGACTGACTTTTTCTGCATTCAACCTTTCGAATTGTGCACTGTGTGTACTCTCTGAATTATCCATTCAAAAAATAAAACTGATTCATTCCTTTTTCCAAATTCAGTTCCATGACAGAAAAATTGATAACTTTTTAAAGCTATGCCATTATTTAGCCTCTTTTGGTGCATTTAGATGTTTTTACTCTGGGTCTCTGGAGTGGGGATTGAAACAAGATCATTATTATTTTTTCCAGGTAATGTACCATGGACAATGATTTTTTTTAAGCTGATTGGTCTGTCAGGCCACAGTGCATTGTGAACCAACACATGTAATTGGGTATTAGGGAGAGAATAATTTTGAAAGTACTCAATAGTTAGTAAATTGCTTTTAAATCAACCTACTTACCTAGAAGGATCAGTCCCTTTCTGCCCCTAATAAGAGTGGTATTGACATAATAACTCCTTCCCCAGGAGAACAAGGATTATCCTCTCAGTGACTGGATCAGTCCCTTTCTGCCCCTAATAAGATTGGTATTGACATAATAACTCCTTCCCCAGGAGAACAAGCATTTTCTTCTCAGTGACTGGCTAAGTGTACGTTCATAGTCTCTTAAAAAAGTACCAAGACACATTAATGAATATTTATCTGTGTTTGCTGGGAGTCCTTATCAATGCTGATAAGGCCTGGATCATGGACTCTTCTAAGATGTTATGATCATTATGACTGTTACCGTCTTTACCACATAGAATTCCCCCTTATAACACCCATGAAACCTGAACAGGTTTATGTACTAATATGGAATAACCTCCAAGGTAGACTAGAAGGAGATAAAGCAGGTGTACTTTAGAAACAGAATGCTCCTGGAAGAGCACACAAGAAACTGACAACAATGGTTATTCTGGGCAGAGGAACTTGTGGCCTGGGGATGGATGGGTAAAGAAAGAAACCTGAACAGGTTTCATCATTCTTCATGTTTCCAAAAATGAGCAGAGTTCTCATAATTCTGTTTGGTTGAAGGGACTATCTGTTGGCTGTAAGAAGAAAAATTATCCTGGAAATGAGTGTCACCTATGAGTTTCTTCAACCCCAAGTCTGTTATTCTTCATATAAATGAAACAGAATTCTCATGCTGTCTCTTTGGGATAATTGGAGATCCCTACACTAGAATGAAGAAGACTGGATTTTCAGCTAGGGAAAAATAATTTTATTAAAAGATCGGGTAGGAGGTCATCCTTAAGTTAGAGGCATTAACCCCAAATAGAGAATATTCAAATAAAGATATATGTGAAGAGACAATAGGATTAAAACCTAAAGAACAGCCCCAGGTAATCCCCAAAGTATCTTCAGTTGCATATCCCACAAAACTTTTTACCAACATTGCAAAAAGGTAAGGGAAGTTAGGAGTGTCATCTCTTTATTGGTAAGCAGCAAGATAGGCAAAGGTCAGCCTGGATAAGGAAAAGGGGAAAAAGCAGAGAGCTAAGAAAATCCAGAAGTCTGTGTTCTTTATAATTAAGACAGTGGGGCATTCCATCTCTAAAACTGTTTGACTTAGCTTTGAACTTTGATGGACACAGTCATTGATATGAATTTTTCTGTGTGTTGGGCAGATTCATAGGGGTCAAGTTCAAATCTGTAACTTTCAAAGACTCTGTTTTTAAGTCCTGCACCTTTGAGGATGTGACTTCACTCAACACCTACTTCAAGAACTGCACATTTATTGATACTGTTTTTGACAACACAGGTAAGTGTGCTGCTTAGTACTGCCTCTACCTGAGGCCTCGTCAAAGGGCCCACTGTGATAACCCTGTGATAATGTGGACAGAGGCTTATGCGGGAAGTGGATATTAAAGAATAAATGGAACAAGTTATCTAAATCAGGTTGGATCGAAGTTTGGCTTGTATTGTTTGTCTTTGTCAGATTTAGTGCAAATGGAGCTTGCCACAGTTCAAAAGTTGGCAACAACAACAACAACAACAACAACAACAACAAAAATCCTTTGATGAATAAATTTTTAAAGCAAAGACCTAACCTATAGTTTATTTGTTTTGACAATCCTGGGTTCAAAATCTGGTGTTTGTTAAAATGCCTCAACTCTATAGCCAACAGAGATAGACAACAAGTGGCTACACTCAGATATATTTTTAGCCAAATCCATATAACGGGGTATTTTAAACTCCCTGGGGGTGGGGGAAAAGGAAGGCAAACAAGCATTGATTGAACACCTATATACTGTTTTCTACTCTAGGTCATTAGACATACATTATCTCATTTAGTTTTCACAGTAGCTGAGGCTTAGGAAAATTAAGTAATTTGTCCACAGTTACAAAACTAGTAATAACAGATGTTTGAACCCAGATTTATTTGATTTCAAAGCCTGTGCTTTCCACTTTCCCACTCCCAAACATTGGTCTGTGTGTCCTGTAAAATGCATCCAGCATAACAGCCTGGCATTGGAAGGAGCATTAGCATTTGCCCTGTTGCCAGACCTGCCTTCTTAGCGCTCAGACAAGAGTCAGCTCTGCCTAGCTCCAAAGAAGAATGGGGTCAGGTGTCTTTCTGTTTTTTGTTTTTTGAGCAATGCTATCTACCTGTCTTCTAACCCGTTAAACCTCAGAAGACCAACATTTTGTCAGATCTTGATCAGCAAGGAAGATAGTTTCGATTCTCACAGCCTTTTAGCAGAAACCACCACCATCTGCAACTCTTGTTGGATGGTTTCAAATTCAAGAAGAGATTAGTAATGAATGCTGGTGACCTTCAGATGAGGCTAACTCTTGTTCCTCGGTAGATTCATGCACATAGACTTTAAATTATAAATTCAGCCTCAGGAAAGACTTGTTCCTTCTTGTGCCTTAGAGTCTCATAAAATGGCAACAATAAGGCTGACTCTTGCACTTTTTTTTCCTTAGAGACAGGGTCTTGCTCTGTCATCCAGCCTGGAGTACAGTGGTGCAATCACAGCTCACTGCAGCCTCAAATAAAAAATTATTATTATTATTATTATTATTATTATTATTATTGTAGAGATGGTGTCTCACTATGTTGTCCAAGCTAGTCTTGAACTCCTGCCTCAAGCAACCCTCCTGCCTCAGCCTCCCAAAGCACTGGGATTACAGGCGTGAGGCACCATACCAGCCCATGCACATTTTGAAGCAAATTGTTTTTATAATTGTAGTGTGGACACTATTAGTACTATAGTGATAGTCTTTATATAGCATGACAATTAGGACAAAGTAATATTGTAAAGGAGTAAGCAAGTAATATAATTAGCAATGGCCAACCATAGTAAACAAGAAGATAGCTGGACCCCTTAATTTAATTTCTTCCTTTATTCAACAAAGGTATCTCATCATTCAGCTACTTTATAATGTGAAGACCCAGACTAGATCCTATGCTTTGGCCAGAAGACACAAAAAGTCCAGCCAGCACAGGCCTGAAAGCCCTCAAGGAATTTACAATACTGTGATTCGTCTCTGAATTCTCAATAGGCTTTCTTATACTGGTGCATGCCTGATAAGAACTTAATGAATTCTCTTTGTTGTTGTTTCTACAGATTTTGAGCCATATAAATTCATTGACAGTGAATTTAAAAACTGCTCATTTTTTCACAACAAGACGGGATGTCAGATTACCTTTGATGATGACTATAGTGCCTACTGGATTTATTTTGTCAACTTTCTGGGGACATTGGCAGTATTGCCAGGGAACATCGTGTCTGCTCTGCTGATGGACAGAATTGGGCGCTTAACAATGCTAGGTAGGTACTCAGTTTCATGTCAAATGAAAGAGCTGCCCCTGCAATCCAGAGGGACCCTGTTTCCCCTTACTCCCATCTATTAGGGATTTGCATCCAATGAGGAGAAATCCCTTAGACCTCACATTAGGACTAAATTGTAGTGAAAATTATGTCTAATTACATTTCATTTGAGTGGTTTCCATGAGTTAACAGGCTGAAAAGCTAATTATGTGTAAAATGTGTATTTTCCCACTTAAGTAGCTGAGTAAAAGATGATATGCATTTCGTACTTTCTGTGTTGAGAGGCAGTGAGGGCCTTTCATTGAGGTGAACGCACCAGTTCTTGAGCTTTATGGAGCCCATCCTGCAGCTTCCACTTAGAATTCAGTTTTCTTGAACAACTGCAAGGACCCAAGGGTTCTTGCTTTACTAAGATGACGGGAAACATTCCAGCCTTTTGTCTGCATTGTTGGCAGGTGGCTCTATGGTGCTTTCGGGCATCAGCTGTTTCTTCCTTTGGTTTGGCACCAGTGAATCCATGATGATAGGCATGCTGTGTCTGTACAATGGATTGACCATCTCGGCCTGGAACTCTCTTGACGTGGTCACTGTGGAACTGTACCCCACAGACCGGAGGTATGTTGAAATGGGCCTCTAGTAAGAGGCACTCTAAGCCCTGTGAGACCACTGAAAAATTATCTTAAAAGAACGCAAACTGGCTGGGCATGGTGGCTTACGCCTATAATCCCAGTACTTTGGGAGGCCAAGGTGGGTGGATCACCTGTGGTGAGGAGTTCGAGACCAGCCTGGCCAACATGGTGAAGCCTCGTCTCTACTAAAAATACAAAAATTAGCCCAGCGTGGTGCCAGGTGCCTGTAATCCCAGTTACTCAGGAGGCTGAGGCAGGAGAATCACTTGAACCCAGGAGGCGGAGGTTGTGGTGAGCCAAGATCGCACCACTTCACTCCAGCCTGGGCAACAGAGTGAGACTCCATCCCAAAAAAAAAAAAAAAAAAAAAAGACAAACTGTCACTTCCCCAGGAAAGTAAAATTCCAAAAATATCTGGCTTCACAAAGTTGTAGGTTCCACTCATATCTTTTAGAAAAGAAAATATAGGGGAATATATGTACTAGCAGGAATTAATAGGGCAATGAAGCCAGTGAAGGAATTTAAGTGTGTCCTTAACTTAGTTTGTAGGCTAACAACATGAGGAAGCTGTAATGAAGCAGTGAGGATTCGAATTTAATAGCCTATCTTGGCCCACATTTTAAGTGGCTAACCAGTCCTTAGAGGGTCGTTTCCTTAGGTTTGCAGATGTGCCTGCATGAGCTCTGCATTAAGCAACCACAAAGAGGTCTCTAGAACTTATCTCTTGACCTTCCTCGTTTGTTGGAGGAAAGCCCAACACATTTCTAGTTATAAAAAACAATTGTGCTGGGTGTGGTGGCTCATGCATATAATCCCAGCACTTTGGGAGGCCAAGACAGGCAGATCACCTGAGGTCTGGAGTTCGAGACCAGCCTGGCCAACTTGGTGAAAACCTGTCTCTACTAAAAATACAAAAAACTTAGCCAGGCATGGTGGCGGGTGCCTGTAATCCCAGCTACTCAGGAGGCTAAGACACGAGAATCGCTTGAACCTGGGAGGCAGAGGTTGCAGTGAGCCAAGATCGTGCCACTGCACTCCAGCCTGGGCAACAAGAGCGAGAATCCGTCTCAAAAAAAAAAAAAAAAAAAGTTGCTCCCAATATGGAAACCTAGAGACTCTGTGACTCATATCAGAGAAAGGGCTAGGGCTTTTGGGCATAGCTTCAGCAGCTTGAATAGCTAAATTAAAATAAAAGAAGCTCTGCTTTACCATTTGACATGAGCTAAGACAAATGGCCTTTGCCTTCATGTACCACTCCTGTGCTCTGTTGCCCAAGAAGTCCTCTGTGTCAGAGGGTGGAGTCAGTATTATCTGGACTTTGAAATGTAGGAGAGTTTTTCCTAGAACTATGCCAAAACATTTGGGATATCAGTTTGCAACTGATCTTGAGTGCTTCCTCTGGGCTCCTTCCCTTTTTTTACTGACCCCAAAGAGGTACATTCTCTGCGTGTCCCGTCCTGATTCTAACTTATATTTCTTCTTCAACAACATCTATTACTGAGCTTGCAGAACCCTATAGGTACCCTTCCATCCATCTCTCTGCAGAACATCTGACTCTCAACCCTGGATATCTGCGTATCAAATATTCTAGTTCAGACCCTCAGTGACCCACCTATTAAATATTTAGGCTCTGAAAGGAACCATACAATCTTTCTACGGCATCGCCTTCATTCATTCAACAAATGTTAATTCTCTGTCTTTGTGAACGAGGTCCTGAGGTGGATGCCAGGGCTGGTGCTGCCAAAAGCAAGATTAAGACTCTGCAGCTTTCATTGAGCTTTCTTTCATCAACCTCTCATTCTGCAAACAGGGCTTAGATGTGGATTACACTATACATTTAAAATGAACCCCTCAATTGCTTGAGCCCAGGAGGTAGAGGCTGCAGTGAGCCATGATTGTGCCACTGCACTCCAGCCTGGGTAGCAGAGAGAACCTGTCTCAAACAATAAATAATAAAATAAAATAACCCCCTCAATGTTAAAGCAAGGCTAGGTTATAACCTCCTTCCTTTTTCTTATATACTGTAAGAGTGTGATACTGTTTTAGGTGAATCAGCTGCTTATCCCTCTGTCATAAGGAATAGAAGGATGAATACTCACCTAGCATAGAAATTTGGCTTAAAAAAAAAACTCTCATAAATTGAAATTGGTCAGGTCCTTCCTGTGAGAAGCACAGACCTACTGTGTTTCTGTTGTCAGAAAGGTTAAATATCAATTGAAATAAAAACAAATTCAGGTCCTCCATGAAGCAGATGCCAAGTTGGGATTAAACATGCAAAAATGTTATTAGAGGAAATGACTGTGTGAGAGAAGATGGAGAGGGAGGGAGTGAAGTATGGGAGAGCTGCAATGCAACTCTAAGCCTGAGTGAAGGAGGGAGGAAGGAGCATTTGGGTGGAACCTCCCAGACTATCCAGTAATCTATGGAAGGTTTGGCAAGGCTGTTGGAGACCCAGGGGTCATGACAACATCAGCCTCAGAGGAGTCCCTTGTGACCCAGGAAGCAGCCTGCAGTAAAGTCCTGTCACGTCCAGTCGTTGTCTGGGAGCAGCATGTGGGAAAACACCTCTGTGCACACCAGCACAATAACGCGAAGGTCTGCCAGGTGCATTCTCACTGCGGCCACGCTGTTGCTGGCAGACATTCTCCAGCACTTAAGTAGATGTCATCAGATAATCACAGGAAGTCATTTCCTTTGGTGATCTAGAAGATGACTTGTGCTCTAGAGCAGCGTGGCCATGGCCATGGTAAATTCGCTAGTATGAGCTAATTAGTGGGTATCTGAACATATTCCAGGATAAAACCTCTTCCACCTTTTCCATGTTTCTCTGGGTTGCATTAGGAGGTCTCCACTGATCTCTAGCTTAGCTGTTAGAGGAAAATCCCAACCAGTTTGTGTTGAGATACTCTATAGCCTCATCTCCCCATGGAGGCAGGATAGAATACAAGAATACAGGAATAGGACATAAAAATTCTGGCTAGAAGCTGTGCTTTACTTCATTCTTTTGTGTTGCTCTAAGAAAGTATCTGAGACTAAGTAGTTTATAAAGAAGAGAAATTCATTTTCTCACAGTTCCGGAGACTGGCAAGTTCAAGATCAAGGCAGGTTTGGTGTCGGGTGAGAGCTACTCTCTGCTTCCAGATGTTGCTGAGTCCTTCAGAGGGGATGAACACTGTGTCCTCACATGGTGGAAGGCAGAAGGGCAAGAAGGGCCAAACACTGTGTGAAGCCTCTTTTATAAGGGCCTTAATCCCATTCACCAGGGAGAAGCCATCACGATCTAATCACCTCCTAAAGGACCCCCTCTCTTAATACTGTTGCAATGGGGAATTAAGTTTCAACTTGAATTTTGGAGGTGTGCAAACATTCAAACCATAGCAGAACTGTAATTTTCATCATAGAATGTTAGCACTGCCAACTTCCTGCCCAGTTTCTAGAGTCTGGCCTTAATGATCAGAATGGAACAATCAATGAGTCCAGGCCCCTTTTGAGCCATTGAACGACCAACTCCTGCCAAAATGCCAGTCAAAATTATCTTTGGGCAACATAATTTAAGGTATATTCTAAGTGCTGTGAAAGTTATAACACTTGGCCGGGTGCGGTGGCTCACGCCTGTAATCCCAGCACTTTGGGAGGCCGAGGCGGGCGGATCACAAGGTCAGGAGATCGAGACCACGGTGAAACCACGTCTCTACTAAAAATACAAAAAATTAGCCGGGCGCGGTGGCGGGCGCCTGTAGTCCCAGCTACTCAGGAGGCTGAGGCAGGAGAATGGTGTAAACCCAGGAGGCGGAGCTTGCAGTGAGCCAAGATCGCGCCACTGCACTCCAGCCTGGGCGACAGAGCAAGACTCCGTCTCAAAAAAAAACAAAAAAAAAAAAAAAAAGAAAGTTATAACACTTGCAAGCCATGTTTATCAACCACATTACAGACTTATACCTCTAATATTATACCTTTGATTTTACTAGGGATTTGTATTGGTTTGTTCTTGCATTCCTATAAAGAAATACCCAAGACGGGGCAATTTATAGGAAAAGAGGTTTAATTGGCTCATGGTTCTGCAGACTGTACAGGAAGCATAGGAAGCGTAGTGGCATCTGCTTCTGGGGAGGCCTCAGGAAGCCTCCAATCAGGCAGAATGTAAAGGAGGAGCAGGCACATCACTCATAGAGAGCAGGAGCAAGAGAGCTCGAGGGGAGGTGCCACACACTTTCAAACAACCATATCTCACAGGAACTCACTCACCATTGCAAGGACAGTACCAAGGGCATAGTGCTAAACCGTTCATGAGAAATCTGCCCCCATAATTCAGTCATCTCCCACCAGGCCCCACCTCTGACATTGGGGATTACATTCCAACATGAGATTTGGGTGGGGCACACATTCAGTCTCTATTAGGATTACATTTGCATCTACTATGAGAACACTAATGAGGACATTGTTCATTATAGGACACATCTTCTTCTACTCAGAGTCCACCATGAAGACTGAACATCTCAGGGGTGGGTTCTAGGAATCATTTTATATTCCTCCACCCACGCTTTGAGAAGCTGTTATGTGTCCCCACTTCATATGATAAAAATTGTGTAATTCTTCACATTTCCTTCTCTGTTGTGCAATCAGGAAGCAGAGAGCCTGTGCCTCTGCTAAATCTGCATGATCCAGATACTTGTTGCACTCTTCCTTATCTTGATTTGTCCCCTCTTATGCCCATTTTATTAATTTTCTGTCTTTTATAAGTTATCCTACCTAGATCGTTTGCTAAAGAGGCAGGAAATTTTGGAATTAAACCTAGATGTACTTATTGAATAGCACTTTTCTGTGCCAAAAAAAATGAAACAACCATTTTTCCATTCTGTAAATGCCATCAACATCCTCCCTTCTTCAAAACCTCAGTATCAAAAATGAGCATAACAATTGCAGTCTTAAACAGATGCATGGTGACATTCTAGCTTTTTCCCCAGATTAAAGAGCACTTGCACAATGATTGGGACATGATGATTTAAGGGGCATAAAAAGAGATGGAAGGAGGATGGAACATTCCAACCCTCTGGACATATGGTTGGTTTTTCTGGAGACCAGCCCAATCCAGAAGCTATCTAGGATCCCCTCAGCCAAGAGTCATCTCATTCACCTACAAAAGACACTCTTTTGGTGGAGTAGGGTTTGAAGGATGGGGTCTCCCTCTGTTGCCCAGAGCTACAATCTGTCACCAGAGCTGGAATGCAGTGACTCAATCATAGCTCACTACAGCCTCATACTCCTGGGCTCAAGCAATCCTCCCACATCAGCTTCCAAAGTAGCTGGGACTACAGATGTGCACCACCATGCCAGGCTAATTTTTTTTTAATTTTTTTTATTTTAAGAGATAGAGTCTCACTGTGTTGCCCAGGCTGGTTTCAAATTCCTGGCCTCAAGCAATTTTTCTGCCTCAGCCTCTGGAGTAGCTGGTATTATAGATATGACCCCTTGTGCCAGGCTCCAAAAGATGCTTTTATCCAAGGGTTTTAGGAGCTCTATGCTGGGAACTGGGGATGAAGACCAAATATTTATTCTTTACTTACAACATACATTTAAGGCTGGAGATTATTACTAAAGTGCAATTTATTATTCAGTGGATTTAGCTACGCAAAAGATGGGAAACTGTACCCCTGGACAGCAAATCAAAAACAAATCTACATTCCCTAAAACCTTAGCTGCTAGTTATAAGCATGACCTCAAAACCATCAGGGAGAAGGTTAAAATAATTCTCTGGGTAAAACAAAATGTAAATTCTATACAGCAAAAAATGTCATAGGCACATATAAATGACCAATTGAGGGCAGGAGGGGGTTGAAACATAAATGAATTAATAACCTGAATATATAAATTGGAAATTCATAAAGAAATGTCAGCAAACACTTAGCATATAAAAATGCTCAGCTTCACTAACAGTAAAAATTAATTACAAATTAAAGCAATGATGACATTTAGCTTTCTCCTATTATTCAGAGAAGCCAATATTTAAAAGATAGATAAGATCCATTGTTCTCCGGGGCAAGTGAGGGGTTACTGCTGAGTCTGTTGTGGGAATTCTAAAAACAGGTACCACATTTGTAGAGGGGGATCTACAGTCTTAAGTATTTTTTTCCCAATAGGTATAAACTATTGATTCCTCTGGTTGCTTTTCAGATTTTTTCTTTGCCTGACATGGATTTCTTTGGGTTTACTATGTTTGGGGTTTGCTCAGCTTCTTGAATCTGTAGGTTTACAGTTTTTGCCAAATTTATGAGGTTTTCAGCCATTATTTATTTTGTCAAAAGACAATATTACAACAAATTTAGTGTAAAGATCTAGTTGACTTTTATCTGCTATTCTACAAGCAGACAATACCTCACTCTATAAAATGGGATGAGTGCTCTAGTGAGCTGAGCAGAGAAAGTTGGCTTCATAGGCAGAAAAGGGCTAAAGAGAGCAGATACAGAGAACAAAAAGCAGATAGTCCTTTCAAAGTCCCTTTCTGTAAAGGGCTAAAACAGAGGGGACTTCCTTATTATGCTCATTCAGGTTGACCGGAATCAACTGTTTTTTGGAAAACTGGCTCTTTTCAAAGTTCAATTTGATTAGGTGGCACTTAGCACAAGTGACTCCATTCTGCTTAGCTCTGGTCTGCAGTGGCCTAGTGCAGGAGACTAGCCCAAAACAATGACCTCCCATAAACTTTAACTATTTGAATACTTTTTCAGCGCTGCCCTTTTTCTCTTCTGCCTGAACTCCAGTAACATAAATATTAGATCTTTTGTTATCATTCCACAGGTCCCTGATTTAGTCTGTTTTCTCTGTTCTTCACTTTAGATGGTTTCCATTGTTCTGTCTTCCGGTTCACTGGTTCTTTCCTGTCTTCTCCATTCTGCTGTTGATCCCAACCACTAAGCTTTTTATTTTGGTTATCATATTTCTCAGTTCTAGAATTGTCATTTAGTTCTTCTTTATTTCTTCTTCTTTGTTAGGGCTTTCTATTTTTTCTATTTTTTTCGTGATGCTTTCTAAATTTCATGTGTTTCAAGTGTGTTCATAGTTGCTCATTGAAGCCTTGTTATGGCTGCTTTAAAATATTCATCAGATAATTCTAACATCTCTCTCATATCAGTGTTGCCATCTATTGATTGTCTTTTTTCATTCTGTTTGAAATCTTCCTATTTGTATGACAAGTGATTTCTGATTGGAAGCAGTCATTTTCATATTATGTTATGAGAATTTGGATCTTATTTAAGCCTTTTGCTGGAGTTGGCTTTCTCTGACTCCTCTCTGGCAAGAGAAGGGGAGGCATTGCCTTATTATTACCAGGTGTAGGTAGAAGTCCAGGTACTCCACTTAAACTCCAGTGACATCCAAGAGTGGGCATTCTCATTACTGCTGGGAGGGTTGGGAGTCCATACTCCCTTCCTGATCATGGATACCATGGGAGGGAGGGAAGGAGGAGCTCATTACCACCCAGCAGGGATGAAAGTCCCAGCTCCTTACTTACCCTTCTTTGATACCACCCCAATGGTAGTGTTCACAGGTCTTGTTAGGTTCACGAGGGTGGAAGTCTAGGCTACCACCAGACCTTTGCTGATATAGCTGGCAGTTGAGCTACAATTTTTTTCCTGGTGTTTGGTCTGAGAAGAGAGGTTACTATCTAAAAGTTTTCTATCTTGCTAGACTGCCCTTTTCCTGGTCCTTGGGCTAGAGAGAGCAGGCTTTGGTTGGGGCTTTTCTTTGTCTGTGCCTATTGGCATTTCTGGGTTGCCAACTTGTTCAGTTCCAAGTCTGAAATCTATGGAGCAGAAAGCAAACGCAGAGAACTCCCCATCCCCAAGCTTCCTAGCAGTTCCACCTTTTTTCTCTTTCAGTCTTGTTCTGTTTGTTTTATACATAGTGTTCAGGATATTTTGTTGTACTTATCAAGAAGAATAAGAAAAGTATATCTATTCCATCTCAATGTGAATTTTAATACCGTTCATTTATTTACTCAGCAACTATTTTTTTGAGCACCTATGATACAACCATGAGTAAATCAGTTGTGGTCTTTATTCTCATAAGCACAAGTAAACTTCAGTTATAATATAGTGTGGTCAGGGTTATTATGTGGGAAGTGCATGATGCTCAGAGCACCAGAGAGGGTTTCTTGAAAGAAGTAATGTTTAATTGAGAACTGGTAGGTGATAGCCAGTCAAAAAGGTGGAAAGAACATTTCAGTTAGAGCAAATACCAGCTAACAAGCTCTGGAAGTAAAAGAGTTACTCAAAGAACAAGTCATGAAGACTCTTTCACATTGCCTTATTGTGTGGGGATGGGGAGATTTTGAACTTTATGAGAAGGACAAGATCATTCTTACCCTTTAGAGAGCTCCCTCTAATGGCCAGAAAGAAGGCAGGGAGGCTGGTTAAGACACTTAAGATGGTGCTGTGGACTAGAAAAATGTAGGTTGGAAAGGGGAGAAGTCAACACACAACATGTTCACAGATATTTATGGATAGATTCAACAAAGTTTGGTGCTTGATTAGAAGTTAGGGGGAAGAAAAGAGGTTGTCAAAGATAATTCCAGTTTCTGCATGTGCAGTTGAGTGAATGCAGATGCCCTTGTTTATGTTTTTTAATTTTAAAAACCACCTGCAGGAGCATGATGGCATTTTGAGGCTGGGACACAGGAGGGACAGTGGGTCAAGAAGGTAATAAGTTCCATTTTGGACATGTTGAGTTTTTACATCAACCTGGAGCTGTCCGATCAGCATTTGAATATTTTTTCTTGGATGCCAGAAAGATACCTGAGCTGGGGATAGAGAGGTCATTCACTAATTCATTCAAAAAAATGTTTATGGAATGCATATCATGTGCCAGGAACTATTCTAGTCATTGGGAGACAGCAGTGAACAAAACAGACAAAGTTTTGCCTTGATCGAGCTTATATTCTTTTTTTGTTTGTTTGTTTTTTATTTTTTTGTATTTCGTTTTTATGACAGTTTCCCTCTTGTTGCCCAGGCTGGAGTGCAATGGTGAGATCTCAGCTCACCACAGCCTCTGCCTCCCTGGTTCAAGTGATTCTCCCACCTCAGCCTCCCAAGTAGCTGGGCTTACAGGCATATGCCACCACGCCCAGCTAATTGTGTACTTTTTTTAGTAGAGACACAGTTTCTCCATGTTGGTCAGGCTGGTCTCAAACTCCTGACCTCAGGTGATCCTCCCACCTTGGCCTCCCAAAGTGCTGGGATTACAGGTGTGAGCCACCATTCCCAGCCAATAGAGCTTATAATAGTTTGGGGAAGACAGTCAATAAACAGATAAGTAAAGTAGATGTAGTATATTAGATGGTGTTAAGTGCTATAGAGAAAAATAAAGCTGCATGGGGCATAGAGAATGCTGGGGTAAGGAGAGTTACAACTGAAATAGGATAGTCTAGGGGGATGTGACTGTAAAGGTGACATTTGAGCAAAGACCCAGGCAGCTATCTGGGGAGAGTGCATTCACAGCAGAGGCAACAGCAGGTGCAAAGGTCCTGAGGCAGGCGTGTGAGAGACCAGTTGGAAGAGAGGCAAAGCTTGTCTGGCTGGAGCAGAATGACCAAGGTGGAGGGTAAGAAGCCATGGGGTCAGAGTGGACACTAAAAGGGCTTTGGTCTTCTTGCTGAGTAAAATGAAATCCAGTGGAGGGTTTGGGGCAGATGAGTGACATGAACTGACTTATGAAGACCACTGCAAGAATTGTAGCAAGAGATAAGGGTGCCAATGGAGGTGGTGAGAAAGTGGTTAGATTCTGAAAATATGTCTAAGAGAGAGGCCTGGAATAGTTCAAGTCAAAGGAAGCAGAAAACAAAGTCCTCCATAGACATAACATGTCTGAGAGGCAAGAGTTGGGGTCTGGGGGTAAATCCATCAAGGTAAGAAAATCCAGAGGTAACAGATCTGGACTAAGAAATAACAGACACCAGAGTTAGGATACCAGGCCAGGAGACAAGAGTTCAGTGAGCTAGAAACTCAGGCTGGCAGAGTGGAATACAAAAAAAAACTAGCCTGGAAGCAAGTGGTCAAAGTAATAAAGAGATGTCTTGATCTTCAAAAATGGTGTGTGACATTGAGAGAAGGCTTTGCAAGTTAGACTTCCCTGTAAACTCTGTGCTTAGGACAGTAGGGCAGTAATCGTTTGCAGCTGGTTCTCAATAACATTCATTTGACTGACTTGCCCGGGGCTAGAACTCGCCTCAGGTAGAGGCAAGATGTCAGAACTGTCCGCAGTGGAAGTTGAAGGCACCTCTCTGCTCATGCACTCACCTCGGCCAGTCACCTCTATCTTGATCCTAAACCTTCTTCCCAACTCTGTAGTAGTAGCTTGAGATTCTTGCCAAGGCCAACTTCCCAGTGCTCTGGTACATCTGCCACAATGATTGAGATGCAGTGGTCGATGCAGTACCCTTCCCTGCAAGGCTCTTAATTCTTAGACGTGGCCTTGAAGGAGCGAGGAATACTTGTGCTTCTGCAGGGATGAGTGAGGTGAAGTGGGAAGATGGAAGAGCAAATGTTGCAGTCAGGAATTTGTCCCTGATTGTGAGGCTGGAAAGACAAGATTGCTTTGAGAAGTATTATGAGGAAAGAAATGAAGAGCAGGGCAAAAGATAGACCTTTGAAGTTTGAGCCATTATTGAATATATAAGTCATTGTATAGTCTTTTGACAATTTCTACGTCAGCCCCTCAGCTGTGTCAAAGATAAGCAGAGAGCCTATTATATTTAATGTAGATCACAGGCAACTGATGTGGCGTGAGATTCTTCTAACAGACACGAAATATGAATGTGACATGAGCCAGACATAGAACGGATTTTCCAGCTTGCCGTAAATCTGAAAGGAAGCCCCAACCATCTAACATACTGGTGTGGGGGAGCTTCCTTTTCCCTCATTTCTCCGTCCCCAGTCCCTGCCACCAGCAAAATTACTTTCAAGCCTCTTTGCGGTAGAACTGAGAACACCAACAGAAGATGCATTTCATTTTTTGGGTTTAGTCTGTGCTGATGAGCTCCCCTCAATACCCTAACTAACTAAGTCAATTTTCCCTCATCTTTTGAAATCTTCAAAAGGAAAGTATATGTAATGACAGGTTGAAATGGATTTTTTTTTCCCATCCATCATGGTCCCTATTTTTCTCTCCCTCCTTTGTGAAAGTTGTAAACCTCTCAAAAGTCATAAATGTAGCTCACGCGGTGTAGGCCTTGTTCTAGCTCATTCCGGTTCTAGGTTTTGGCCTTCATGTTTTTCTGTGTCCAGGTGTTGACTTTCTCCTGCCACCATGTGGCTGTGGCCAAGTCCCCTGCTCACACCTCCTGTGTGCTTATGGCTCAGGGGCCACTTTTTGGTGTTTTTTTTTTTTTTTTTTTTTTTTTGAGACAGGGTCTCACTCTGTCACCCAGGCTGGAGTACAAAGACACAGTCTCCACTCACTGCAACCTCTACTTCCCAGATTCAAGTGATTCTCATGCCTCAGCCTCCCGAGTAGCTGGGATTACAGGCGCCCGCCACCACGCCCAGCTAATTTTTGTTTTTTTAGTAGAGACAGGGTTTCACCATGGTGGCCAGGCTGGTCTCGTACTCCTGACCTCGAGTGATCTGCAGGCCTCGGCCTCCCAAGTTGCCGGGATTACAGACGTGAGCCACTGTGCCTGGCCATCAGGGCATTTTTACCCTTCCTCCATGGAGCTCGGGGCCAGGAGCGCACACCTTGTGAGATACAGCCCAAGCTCTCAGGGCCATCCTCCAACTCTGCACAGACTCCCAGAGCCAGGCAAGACTGTCTCCTGGTGTCCTTTGGCCACATATTCCTGCCTTTCTCTGCCTACCTTCTTCCTTTTTCTTTCACACTTATGCATGCACAGTTTCAGACATGACCTCAGAAAGGATTTGAGGATCTGATTGTTCACACCTGCCAATCCCTGAGAGTCCTGGGCAGCTGCTGCCTTCACCCAGTGCAGTGGGATTGGTCTCTTCCTTGATGAGCTAAAATCAAAACATTTTCCAAGAATTAAGCGACCCAAGCCCTTCCCTTAGGACTGTCCTTGTTTTGATAGAGTTCTCTTGTTTCCTCCCCATTCTTCAGTCCCGAAGGTCTGTCATCTTGGATCGCTTACTGACCGGCTGTGTGACCTCAGGGAGACCACTCAGCATAACTGGGCCTGGATTATTTGAGATTTAAATGAGGAGAATGAAATAAATAGTATCTCACGGCCTTTCTAGCTCTAGAATTCTCTTCACTATCATCATCTGGTATTCTATAATGGCAGTTTCGTTCATTCTTTCTTGAATACATTCTACATCTAATATAAAGATGAATATCTCACTTATTTGTGAAGGTTTTGGTACAGGGAATCTTTCAACTATCACAACTAACCAACCTATGTAATCCACTCCATCCCTGGCCCTTTGCTCTGCTTGACTTTTCTTTATACACCTTATCATTATATTATGTATGTTTATGCTTTGGCTATCCAGCAAACGTCAGATTCTTTTTGTCTCTGGTAGTTAGAAGTAGAGAGTGAGGGGGTGGGGAATACATGCTTCCTGCTCCCACAACCTTGCCACCAGGCAATATATTATAATGGAAGCAAATCCTGCCAAATGTACAGGCACAAAAACAGTCATAAATTCTGTTTTTGAGTTCCAAGGAAGTCCATCTCACTGTCCATGGGTACTGAGCAAGCCCTCGCATGAAAGGGCCATGTGCTGATATGCTGACAGCAGGGCCACCAGACTTGTGAGCCAGCCAAACAAGGGAATCCCCCTTTAATTGAGGGTTGCAGGATAAGGGGGCTCTAGAATCTGGAGTCTAGACCAGGAGTACCATTTCACCAACTTGAGGGTGCGGGGCTTGGAGGAAGCTTGTATGTTCATTAGGCTAAGGGCAGAACATTCTTTCCAGTCGTTGCTTATACAGAACAGCACTCACATCACCAGTGAAAAAATTGTCTCCATTGTTATTAACAAACCTTCTCATGCAGATTTATAAAATGATCTTTAAAGCATTAAGTAACCATCACTGGCCTGTTGATTCTTGATTCATGTGCTTTAAATTATATAGGTATGCGGCCGGGCGTGATG